>NC_042617.1:325031562-327431562 GCF_901001135.1 Rhinatrema bivittatum
CAAGCAGCCCCAACCACTGTTACCTCACCAATTCCCGTGCTCCACTATTAATTAGATCTAAAATAGCTCCCTCTCTTGTCAGTTCCCAAACCAATTGCTACTTAATGTTGTCATTTATTCCATCTAGGAACTATTTCTCTAGCATGTCCTCATGGTACCTAGTCAATATTGGGGTAAATGATGATTTACGATTTTGTGCTATTGATCATATATCGCCACACTGGCGTGGTGGCAATCAGGAAAGACTGCTATTGCAGTCAGAGCAGCGATGGATTTATAGACTGGACACGGTTGCACCTGCTGGTCTAAATACAGAACAGGATTTGCATGTTTTCCTGGGATGAACATATTTTTGAGGCATTCTTTTCATTTTTCAGAAAGACGAGTTCCATTCTATGTTACGTATTTGATGACGTCATGTGAGAGTTGAGAATTTAAAGACGCGAGCCTCAGCTTCAGTTCCTCCTCCGTTTCCATGCTGTGATGTTTTGAGACGTATGGTCCTTTTTAAATGGTAGCCTTTGCGAACTTCAAAGATAAGTATCTTTTCATCTTCCTATTTAAATAATTTTTCTAAAGTCTCTTTTGTGTCATCTATAGGATAAAGTGACGACAATAGGAATCGGATGATAACAAGCCCTTTATTAAAACGCCCGACTCTGGCCGAGTTTCGCTCCCTTGCACAGAGCTGCCTCAGGGGCAATTCATTTTACCAGGACTTGATTTGATCAATGCAGAAAATATCGTATTGATTGTACCTTCGGTGCCGATGTGTTCTCACTCGAATAGACTTTCTCTAATCAGCATAGTATTGCTACGTAATAGCTGCTTTGAAGTCAAAACGTTCTGTACATGACAAATTTAAAATGACGAGCCGTATCTTAGCTAGTCAAGTCTATAGGATAAAGACTCTGTGTCCACGATTTCTGTATGCCCCTGAAGAAGCTTTTTTAAGCGAAACACTGGCCGTGTTGGGCCATATTATACTTGGATTTAAAGAGTCTATCCGTTAACATCGTTTTTAAGATGGAGGACTATTTTTAAGAAAATATAAAAGTTATACGGAAAAATATATTTTCTGAAGCATTAAAGTATGATGAAGGTGAATGATTAGAAGACCGGTTGGTGTCTTGTTTAAAGTCACACAACGTCATGCTTGCTGACACCTTCTTAGGCTAATAATATTTCAATATTGCTTTGGGTTCCACATTTTTGTGTGTGTATATATGGTAAATGAAATCTCCCATTATTACTGCATTGCCAACTGGTTAGCTTCCTTAACTTCTCTTAGCATTTCATCATCCATCTCCTCATTTTGGCCAGGTGGTAGTATACTCCTATTGCTATACTCTTCCACAATACACAATGGATTTCTACCCATAAAGATTCTATTGTGCATTTAGTCTCTTGCAGAAAAGTAACCAAGAATTTACTTTGATTTGGATACGGTGAACACTATTGGATGAAGTATTTTCCTACCTAGGCATATTTAAAAGAACTTTTTGGACTTTGCACTTTTTTGAAGGGAACTTTTATACTGTTCAACACTTAGGATTGAGAAATTATGTCTTTATGAATTGAAATATGCCACAGTGACTAATCTTACTAAGTGCTTTTTGTATGTGATGATTATGAGCAAATGGCCCAACCTTCTTTTAAGATTTTGAACGTTGGCCTATGTATAAATATACTTTCACTTACTTTGACTTAGATTTAACATGTATACTGAGTAGTATTGTAATATAATTCAAAATTGTATTTTGGGAAATTGTGCTTACTTTTTAACACTCTTCTCTGGACATCTTGATATATATATATATATATATAGTGTTAAAGTATGCATCATTCTAAACAGTTCATGCAGATTATTAATAACAGCAGATTTTAGCTGAATAAGCAACTCTTTGTATTCTCATTTTTGCTTCTATAGGAGGTTAGTATAGGTTGATAAAACTAAATTACAAAGATTTTTAGACTTTTGCATCTTCTTTCTGCTCTGAGAAATGAATGCTTAGCAATTAACAGGGAGCTGATATGTACGCGACTTCAGAGATGCTAGATGAACAGTCTTTCTTTTGAGGGACTCAAACCAGTGGTTGACCAATACTTTTAAATTCCTAGAGAAACAATCATCTATCAAATGTAATAGTCTAAAGGCCGCAGGTTCAAAATGTTTATGCATCATTATTACAAGCTGCTCAAATCTCTGTAACACCTCTAAACCAGCCAATGTCACTTTAAAAGAGATTAGGAAATGGCATGACCAGGGAATCAAAGTAATTCTAAAAGGTACGCTCATAACTGCATAGGGCAGAATACAAGAAAAACAGATCCAAAATATGCTCATGTTTGTGAGTCACCTAGTTGACTAGCTGCCTCCAGCCAAAAGCAGCTGTTGCATCCAACAGTGACTTACAGGAGGGTAGAGAATGAAAGTACAGGGTAAATGCAGATGAGAATGAATTTACTCAATCCTACATTTAAGAAGTAATATCTCAAAGAGATAGTAACTCAATAATATACCTGGACTTGACCAACATTACTCAAATAATGATTTTATTTATGAAATTGTAACCGAACTTTATTGGCACCTGTTAGAATGTACGATATCCTACATTTACTTACCTTAGTCTATGTGCCTATTTGTAAACCGTTGCGATGGTATATAACTTAGCGACGGTATAGAAAAGTTTTTAAATAAATAAATAAATATAAGAATTGAAAACTCCTAAAAGAATAGTGTGGTGTAAATCAGATTGCATCCCCATAGTATGTTCAATTAAAGGAGATATGCTATGGATAAGATGCCCACTGGGACAATAAACAAGACACAAATTCACAACTGGAGATACAAGAAGAATCAAGGTTCATCAATAATGATTTTATCAGATGAAAACTTCAACCAAGCTTTTAGAAACAGCCAGTCCACAGTATCTTCTGGATATCCGAGATTGCGCAGACACTGAATAATCAGGAGTCGAAAGGTAATGTCATTACTAGTGAGCCAAGATTTAGTGAGGAAAAGGCAGTCAGGAGATGTATGCTACATTTGGTCATGGATAGCAGGAATGGTTTTCTTGATCAAGTGCATACTAAGCACCAGACAGTCCAAACTGGCAACAGGCAAAAAAGATCTGGAACTGGAACTAAATTTCCAAAGTTCCTTTCAAGCCTCATCGAAAGTAAATTTTGCAAAGCACCGTACCTAACATCCAGCGACTACGGGATCATCTTCAGCAGCATGGAATCTACCATAATAATTGGTATGCGAAAGAAAAAGCAATTAATTCCTCAAGCACGCCAGAAGCCATGCCCAAAGGGGCTCTTTTGTTGTGCTTTGTGTGCGTGCACCCAGGGCTTTTGTCGTCACCCCCAATGGCACAGAGATGGGAGAAACACAAGCAAGCTCAGAAGATTTTTCCACCATGACAGTTCTGATATTACATTTACAAAGGAGCACAGGGTCTCAGAGGAGGACTAAATAGTGACTCCAGGATACACAAATTTCTGAATACACATAAAAACAAAAAACTCACATGTGCATCAACCAGCTGCGAAACAACTGATGAAATCATACAATATGTACAATGAATGTGTAAATGTCCCATTGCCACAATAACATCAGCATGTCTAAAGTCAGGTTACCAATTAGCCTAGAGCAAAGCATGCATCTGAGCTGCTGAAGTGATTCAGCCCTTTACTAAAGAGGCAGGCAGCTGGAGTCTCACTCCTCACTTGTCATTTTATGGTTTTTTGTCACTCTACTATTGTGGGGGTGCACAGTTCCATTCCTGGAGGGCTGCAAACATAGTAACATAGTTAAATGATGGCAGATAAAGACCATCCAGTCTGCCCAGCAAATTGCTTAGGGTAATAACTGCCACTCTGTGCAGGTTACTCAGATGTCCTCTGTACAGGAAAGTAATTGCTACTCAGTGCAGCTATTCCAACGCAGAAATGTTAACTTTAGGTATAACAGCTATCACCCTAATTCTTCTTTTACATTCTAGACTCTGAGACCCTGTACTCCTCTGTTTGTCCCATGCCCTTTTGAACTCCATTACCGTTGTCTTCACCACCTCTGTGAAGAAAAATTCCCCGACCCCTAATTTTACAACTGCCTTTCAATCTGAAAAGATTTTATTTTTGTGCATTAATTCCTTTCAGGTATTTGAAAGCTGTATCATATCTCCCCATTGCTCTTCTCCTCCAGGGTACACATATTTAGGTCCTCCAATCTCCTCTCATAAGTCTTCCGGTACAGACCCCACACCATTTTGGTTGCCCTTATCCTTTTATGAGATGCAGTCTACTCCAGATGAGGTCTCACCATCACATCCTCTCTCTTGCTTGTTGTGCCTCTCTCTATGCAGCCCAACATCCCTCTGGCCTTAGCTACTGCCTTGTCACAGTACTTATTACTTTCAGATCATCAATAACAAGGGTTCTAAGGCATGGGATTCTGGAATGTGGGCAGGCCAGACTCCCATCTCCAGCCCCAGCAGTGACTCAGAAGATTGAGGACAGAGAAAAAATGTTGCTGGGAGATCTTCAAAGAGGCTTCCTAACTATAGAGAATGTCAGAGGTACATAAAAAATTATTTTGGGCAAAAGTTCAACACTCTAGAGGTAGGAATCAATGAAGATTGTTTGAGACTACGGGTGGTGAGGAGAGAAAATGAACAAAGGACTCTAATATAGAGTATTTATGAGACTTGGGCCCAGACTATTTAACTCACTATTTTCTGGGGAATAAAGACAATTGTATAGCCACCAAAAGAGGCACATCAGAGAAAAGACAGTGACTTCATGACAGTGGGACCACCGGGATTTTGGATTGTATAGTCAAAGCATCTGGCCTGAATGTGGTAATTACACTACAAGTACTCAAACAGAAATGGAATCACATAGTCTTAACTCAGGTATCATGGCACCACTGATTCTGGTAACCCTTAGGACTTCAATTAATGCACCACGGTATCATACTGACCAGGTATAGGAAATAGATTTTTCAGTAAGCAAACAGACTAATGTGTAGCTTTAAAGTCTACAATCCTGAAGATGTAACCGCTAGTTCATGTAGATTTAATCCTTATTCTGAAGATGTAAACTTATTATGAAGACTGTAATCTGTAAGCATTTGTATTTATTATAAGAATTTGTATTTATTATTTAGCTATTTACATTGTTCTGTTACCACTTGGTCCTATTCTCTCCTTTACCTCAAGTTCTAAGTTCCTACAAAGTTAGCCTTGTTATTTAGACCCACTTGTTTGATGTAATTGTTTGATGTAATTTTCCAATCTTGGTTCTGTGTAAACCGAAGTGGTATGCACTAGTACATGAACTCCGGTATATAAAAGCCTTTAAATAAATAAATAAATGGGGCACAGCATTAAAAAAAAAATTCATAAAAGATCCATTTAAAATGTAAAGAGTAGTCAGGCTGGTCTATTTTTTTAAACCACAAGGTGAATATTATTCTGATTATCCACACTAGTTTCTGATATCTGGGAACTGAACATCGAGTATCGCTGTCAAGTGAAATGCTTGAGGGTGGCTTGCTGCTTTACATGCTAATGATATTTGATGTTTTTAATGTTTGTGGGTAAAGGTGGATTGGGTTGTGCTGATTTTTGTATCATTGTGTTTGGGTGGTAAATGAGTTGGCTGTTATGGTGGTTTTGGAACTGTATTTTATATTTCTTTGATATGCTAGTTTAATATATTTGTGTGTTTTGCATTTAACCTAATATTGTACACTACTTGGGAGTGCATTTCTTTATGGAAGAAATGGCACATGGATATGATTAAATACTGTACATTTTACATGTGAACTCCATCATAATAGCACAAAATTCAGTGTTTATACAGAGCTTGATAATAAGCAGACTGATCAGCGGATATTCAGCATAGCATACCTAGGTAAATGATCTGCTGAAAATGCTTGGCTAAGCATAACTTTAGGGCAGGTATTTTTCTGATCAGACTTACCCAGCTTTAGCCAGTAAGTGCTGAATATCAGAATTTATTTGTAGTATTTATATACGTTTGTTCGGAAGTCAATCACAAAGGTTTACAAAGTAGAAATAAACATAACAGTTATATAAAAATTCATATAATACAAAGTGAAATCATGTTAAAATAAAAAACAGGCAAAACAAGAATAAAATATTCTGAGATAAAATAACACACCAAAAGAAATAGTTAAAATATAAAAAATATATAAAAATAAAAGGAAGGTAAAAAGTAAGAGCCTCCCTCCTAGTCTAAAGTCAGAACATCCTCTAGACCGAAGTAAAAAACTGCCTTAGCTAGACATTGTTCTCAAAAGCTAGTTTAAAAAGCCAAGTCTTCAGTCCTTTCTGACAAACAAAAAGTCTTTTTTTGCAGCCTTAATTCCTTGGGCATAGAATTCCATAATTTAGGACCGGCTACTGAAATAGATCTCTTTCTTACCTCCCTCAGGTGTGCGCTGCGAACCGAAGAACTATCAAAAAGCCTTTGAGGATCTTAAGTTCTTTTGAAGTTGAATTTAGCCATTCAACCTTTTCATTGTACACTGTTTTATGTAATAAACATAATACTTTAAAATCTATCCTATATTTTATCGGTAGCTAGAACTCACCAGCTAAACTTTAAGCCTTAACCCTAAAAATTCCTCTGTCGCCACCTCTCTTTATTCAGTTAAATTTGATGTGGGCAATGAGATACCCGGACAAAATGTAGCCAGAGATAGGGGAAAATTTGAAATGTTGGGGGTTTTGCCAGGTAACTTTGGGAGTTACCTTCAGAAAAAGAGCCAAGGCCTAGTTATTCAATCAGGCCTTCCCCTAATTCCATCTGATTTGGTGACAAGTAGAGAAAAAATTAAGAGACTGTCTATTACTTGATTACTGGATCTTGATCTTGAGAACACTGCATCACCACAGATCTTACTCAGTGACTCTCATGAAATTGGGCTCCCCTATCCATTTCTTTTTTAAGCTCCCTGCACCTCTCACCTTATCTTTCCATCCCTCGTTTTTGTTCCCTTTTAGATTAATTTTGTATTATATTAAGACAATTTTAAATGTATTTGTAATCCACTTTCAGATTTGGTAAGGAAGAAATATCAAAAGTCTATAAATAACTAGCTGTTGTAATTACTGAAAAGTTTAGAGACCCTCTTTGATATGAACTACAAACACACTCAAGTCCTTTACTATATATTTAGGGGTACATTTTTAAAGGCGGGTGGACAGAGGGAACTTCCCTATCCCCCTAACCTATCCTTCCTCCCTTTTCCCCTCTCCTCCCCGACCCCTAAACCCACCCTAACTAAACCAATTTTTTCTGTTTTGGAACTTACTCACTCTACAGAGCAGGAGTAAGTTCCATGCTCTGACTGGCTGCCGGCGCGCACTGGCCTGGCCGGCTCCCACCACACCCTCACCCAGACCCCGCCCCTTTTTAAAGGCCCAGTACTTCCACGCCTATCAGGAGATACATGCGTGGCCGGGCCGCTCTGAAAATGCATGGCCACGTCCATATCTCCTGGAATTTGCACGTGCCAGCCTTTTAAAACGCCCCTGTTAGTGTAAAATACTTTAGTACAAGTATCTGAAAACTTCCCAAAATTAGCAAGACTGTTCCTGCTCTTTGGAACTCTATGCCCCCCGACCTTCGCTTAGAGCCATGTACACAAAAATTCAAAAAGAAACTTAAGACATGGCTCTTCAAACAGCCATACCCAGAATAGACCTCGTCCTATCCTGACACTGCATTTTATCTCCTTGTATATTCAGTCATTTTTCCTTGTACAGCATATATTGTTACTTTTCCCTGTACAGTATTTTATCACCTTGTATAAAAAATTACTTCTCCGTGTTTCTTTGGACACAGCGTTCTGTGTCCCTTGTTTTCTCCTGTTCTCCCCACCCTTGTTATTTGTAACTTTGTTAAGTTCTCTGTAAACCGATATGATGTACCCACGAATACTGGTATATAAAAACTGTAAAATAAAAAATAAATAGACATGTTTTGGGGGGATAGAGGCCAAAGGGAGCAATTGTATCTTAGCAAAAAAAAAACAAAAAAAAACCAAACAAGCAAACTGTTACACTCCACTGCTATTCTGTTACTGGTCAGCATGCCTCTTTTCCCAATGTGAGCACAGACCAGTAACTACAGGTCAGTGAGCCTTATTTTAGTGGTGAGAAAATTAATGGAACCACTACTAAACGACAGGCATCAGATACATAATAGATAACAGCAGATAAGGACCAGTTGACCTAGTCTGCTCAGTTCTCATCTGCGTCAAAATTGGAGCTGACCAATCACCAATCAATGTGGATAACACATTGAAATAGTCTGTTCAGTGTGCTGCAGCAGTCAAATAAAGCAAACAATGTTGGGAATTATTAGAAAGGGAATGGTGAATAAAACAGAAAATGTCATAATGCCTCTGTATCGCTCCATGGTGAGACTGCATCTTGAATACTGTGTACAATGCTGATCGACGCATCTCAAAAAAGATATAGCTGCACTGGAGAAGGTACAGAGAAGGGCGACCAAAATGATAAAGGGGATGGGACAGCTCCCCTATGAGGAAAGACTAAAGAGGTTAGGACTGTTCAGCTTGGAGAAGAGGCGGCTGAGGGGGGATATGATAGAGGTGTTTAAAATCATGAGGTCTAGAACGGGTAAATGTGAATCGGTTATTTTGGATAATAGAAGGACTAGGGGGCACTCCATGAAGTTAGCAAGTGGCACATTTAAAACTAATCGGAGAAACCTCTTTTTCACTCAACGCATAATTAAACTCTGGAATTTGTTGCCAGAGAATGTGGTTAGTGCAGTTAGTATATCTGTGTTTTAAAAAGGATTGGATAAGTTCTTGGAGGAGAAGTCCATTACCTGCTATTAATTAAGTTGACTTAGAAAATAGCCACTGCTATTACTAGCAACAGTAACATGGAATAGACTTAGTTTTTGGGTACTTGCCAGGTTCTTATGGCCTGGATTGGTCACTGTTGGAGACAGGATGCTGGGCTTGATGGACCCTTGGTCTGACCCAGTATGGCATGTACTAAAATCTTCTAAAATCTAAAGTTCCATTTCAAATCTCACTAACTGTCTTACGTCAGACAAAATCTGGCTACAATAAACCACACATTAATCACCAGCAGAACAGACTACTGCATTTCTTTATTCAATGGCATCTCCCCATACAATTCAAAATGCATCCAGCGCCTAGTAAGAAGCCTAGTAAGAAGCCTAGTAAGAAGCCTAGTAAGAGCAAAAGTATCTGACCACATAAAACCTATTCTATCTCAGGTACACAGACTACTAATAGAGAACAGGAACAAGTTCAAAAAACTCTGCTTTGTCTTCAAGTGTATGAACAAACAGGCCCTAGAATAGCTCTCAACTCCTCCCTTATGCCCCCAAGAGAAAGCTCAGATCTTCCCAACTGACTACTTTCTACCCTGGCTATGGCTTCTGCTATAGACTGTCCTATATCAGACTTCGCGCTTTTAGCTGTTATGCGCCAAAGATCTAGAACAAGCTTCCATTAGTCCTACGCTTGGAGACCAGCACCTCACCCTTCAGGAAGGAAGCTAAAGCATGGCTTTTTAGCCAAGCATGCCCAATAAAGACTTCCTGCTCCACAAGCTAGAAATGACAGAAGGATTCCTATTTCTATAGCAACAACAAAATAACCTATGAATCTGGCCTTAATTATAGAGATGTAACCTACTTTAAATTTATTGTAATCCGCTTTGAGACCATTCATGGTAAAAAGCAGAATATATAATGTCAATCAAATAAATAAATCTGTACTGCTCTAGCTAAGGATATATCCCAGCTGTCAGCTATGCAAGCTTGACTGCCTACAGGATATTGCTCATTATTCAAGTCAGTTTTGTCGTCTTCCCTCTTTGGTCATCTATCCTTCTGGGTAGATAAAGCATAGAAATTCCCACACTTAAATCAACACAGAGGTCTCACTGTCTTCCTTCCCTGTCCTTCTATTCAAACTTTCAACCCCATTCTTAACCATTGCCCTCTATATCTATCTCAAGCATGCTTAGATTTTGTCAGTATTATTTTCTACCACTTCTGCTGGTATTTATATGCCACCCATATACAACCCTATGTGGCATACAGATTAAAACATTCACAATTAAACAAAAACAGATAAAATAAAACATACTGTCACACAAAAAACAGGATAAGCTACTGCCAACCCAGCTCTACCCAAAACTCAGCATAACCGTGATCTGATCATCAAGTAAATTAGTCCCTGAATGCCAGTTCAAATAGGTTTTCAGCAGCTTTTTAAATTCACTAGTATCAGTAATCGTCCTCAAGGCTACAGGTAGTGAGTTCCACAGAGTGGAGTCTGACACTGAGAAGGCCCATTCACATTGAGCTATGGAATTAGAGATGAAAAGTAGATCAGTTTTAGTTGCGTTAAGGGCTAGGTGGAGGTTTTTGAGAAGGGAGTTTATGGAGGAGAGGCAGTTTTCCCAAAATTTTAGAGATTTGGGGATGGTTTCTTGTATTGGTATGAGGACTTGGACATCATCTGCATATATGAAAAATTTGAGTCCAAGATCAGAGAGGTGTTGGCAAAGGGGCAGAAGGTATATGTTAAAAAGGGTGGAGGATAGGGAGGAGCCCTGAGTGACACCGTGGGTAAGATGGATATGGGAGAATTCAGAATTTCCAATTTTAATGGAGTAGTGTCTGTTGGCCAGGTAGGATTTAAACCAGAGATAGGCGGTGCCTGAAATGCCTATTTCCGATAGATGAGAGAGGAGGATATTATGGTTTATAGTGTCAAAGGCTGAAGAGATATCGAGGAGGCAAGAAGATAGCATTGCCCGTGGTCTAGGCCCTTGAGGACGGTGTCGGTGAGAGAAAGTAAGAGGGTTTCCATATTGAAGTGCTTACAGAAACCGAATTGGGATGGGTGGAGTATATTGTAAAAAATCCGAATTGGGATGGGTGGAGTATATTGTGGAAATCCGAAAGAACTGTATTCGATGGGGAGTGAAGGGATGACATGCACAGAGCAGGAGAGAGACCTTGGGGTGATAGTGTCTAATGATCTAAAGTCTGCGAAACAATGTGACAAGGCGATAGCTAAAGCCAGAAGAATGCTGGGCTGCATAGAGAGAGAGGAATACCGAGTAAGAAAAGGGAAGTGATTATCCCCTTGTACAGGTCCTTGGTGATGCCTCTCCTGGAGTACTGTGCTCAGTTCTAGAGACCGTATCTCCGAAGGGAGAGAGAGAGGATGGAGGCGGTCGAGAGGATGGAGGCGGTCCAGAGAAAGGCGACCAAAAAGGTGGATGGTCTTCATCGAATGACTTATGAGGAGAGATTGAAGAATCTAAATATGTACACCCTGGAGGAAAGGAGGAGCAGAGGTAATATGATACAGACTTTCAGATACTTGAAAGGTTTTAATGATCCAAAGATAACGAAAAACCTTTTCCGTTGGAAAAAAGTCAGCAGAACCAGGGGGTCACGATTTAAAACTCCAGGGAGGAAGACTCAGAACTAATGTTAGGAAGTATTTCTTCACGGAGAGGGTGGTGGGTGCCTGGAATGCACCCATGGTGGAAGTGGTGAAGACCAGAACTGTGAAGGACTTCAAAGGGGCATGGATAAACACTGTGGATCCATAAAATCTAGAGGATGTGAATGAAGAGTGGGTGGCTCGCGGGAATGACGGCTACTACCTGGAGATAATACCCTTATTCAATAAACATACACATGGTTAATGTGACTCCAACATTGCTCTAAGCTTCAACGGCAATGAGGAAATGTGGAAAAAAGGATTTGCATTCACAAAAAAGTGGGGAGTAGCTTGCTTGTTACGGTGGTTACTACCCCAAACCAAATATGCCTGATACTTCACTTTCAATGCATATCCAGCGAAGCTCTCTGCTTCAAAGGCAGGGGGGAAAGACTGATACTTCACTTTCAATGCATATCCAGCATAGCTCTCTGTTTCAACGGCAGGGGGGAATGAAGAAAAGGGGATCTATATACAGACAATAACCAAGGACTGAATTACATAGTGTGGGTAAACAAATAAGCATGGGTGTAGCTTGCTTATTGCAGCGATTAATACCCCTAACTAATTAAGTTATTTCACTTACATGCAGTTCCAACACTGCTCTCTACATTAATGGCGGGGGTGGAAGGGAAATAGAACCAAAAGGTTACTAAGGGCCAAGAGTAACATAAGTATGAGAAAAAAAACAAAAAAAGTGCAAAAGATTGCTGGGCAGACTGGATGGACCGTTTGGTCTTCTTCTGCTGTCGTTTCTATAAGGAAATCAGAGAGTTGGAAGTTGACCACCTTTTCCATAATTTTAGCTAGAAAGGGAAGGTTGGAGATAGGACGGTAGTTGGATAGATCAGTGGGGTCGAGAGTGGGTTTTTTGAGGAGGGGTTTGACAATGGCATGCTTTAGTGTGTCAGGGACTTTACCAGTGGAGAGGGAGCAATTAATTATGTCAGCTAGGGGTTTAGCGATAATGTTTGGGATCAATAGCAGGGCTTTAGTGGGGATAGTGTCCGAGGGGTGGGTAGCAGGTTTGCTTTTCTTCAGCATAGATTCAATTTCTTTAGATGAGGTAAGGTCAAGGGAAATTAGGATGGCATTAGTGTTTGTTGGGGTTGGGTTCGCAGGTGAGGGGGTGGTGGTGAAACGGAGCGGGATATTTGCTATTTTATTGTTGAAGAAGTGAGCCAGTTCTTCACATTTACTTTTGGCTTCTTTGTCGATAATGGGGGGGGGGGGGATTTAGTGAGGTCTGCGACGTATGAGAATAGGGCTTTTGCATTGTATTGGTAGTCATGTATTTTGGTAACATAGTAGTCACGTTTCATCTGGAGTGTGGAAAGTCTGTAGATGTGAAGGGCAGATTTATATATGGCAGCTTGTTGAGGGGTTGGGTCTTTGCGCCAAATTCTCTCTTTAAGTTTGAGGTCGTTTTTTAGTCTTTTTAATTTGGGGGTGTACCAGGGTTTTTTGCGTGTGGTGTATCTCTCTACTAAAGAGGGGACATATTTCATTAGCAATGTTCTTAGTGAGGTATTCCATCTCTTTGCGCTACAAAGTGCCTGGGATACCAGTTTATATTATCCACGTTCCGTGCAGCGGGTGCCACCCTCTCTTTCACATAAAAATGGTGGAAGCAGGCCACGATGTCGCGCAGTTGATTATTACGCGGTGCTCCCAAGGCTCTATGGGCTCGATCCAACACCACCTCCTGAACAGGCTCAGGTCCTTCTTCTGAGGCCAGCAGCTTGGCACAAATGCCTTGCACTACTTTAAAATTGTCTATGAATGCTTCTCTTTCAGGCACTCCCCTGACCCTACGGGCCTGATTTTCCATGTCCTCTAACTGAAGTGCTAGTTCTTCTTGCTAGTCCTGTAACCTCCCCTGTTCCTCCCGAATCTTCTGACCTCAGCCTGCTGGTCTTCTAGGCCTGTCTATGTCTCCTCTACACATCGCCCTAAGTCCCACAGCTCAGCCCTTCATGTCCTCCATCAGCTCTCCAACTTCCTTGCGGTACTCAGCCATAACCCCTCTGAGTTCTCTAAATCATTTTTGGATTTGTTTCCTCAGCCGCCGCACATCCCGGGGTGTTCTCACTGCTCTGAACGGGCGCCATTTTATCCTCAGACCCGATCGCTGCTGCGGTCGCTGCTGATGTGAAGAAGAACTGGTTCAAATCCGGCTTTTTCTTCGCTGTCGCCATGACAGAGTATTGTACTACCACGGGCACTAATTGCGCTGGATTTGTGCCGTCCTGACTGCTGATGGAAGGGGATCTTGCGGGCTGGAGCGCGAGCTGTAATTCTAGTCTGCCATCTTGGCGGGTGACATCACCGTTCTCCCATGCCTGGGATACCAGAACCAAAGAAGGGTATAATTAGAAAAAATATCAAAGATTAAATTAAATTGTTCAACATGTTAAACAAAACAAATATGCTGAGAGCTATATCGCATATGTATTTTCTATGCGTGAAGGTTCTCTGCAATGATTACAGCCTAAAGCTTGCAAAGCTATAAGAACATCTGGAAAAAAAAATAAATACCAAAAACAATGAAGATGGGCTGGATATTTTCAAGCAGAAGGCTCAATTTGATTCATCTTTGGAAGCACTGTACAAAGTGGCTTACTTGGCTGCCAAAAACAAGATGCACATGATTGGACCTTGTTCAAGCCATAAACCCTGGAAATGGTTAAGCTGCTATGTGGCAACTAGCATTGGAAAGAAATTGAAAAAATATCACCATAAAATTTGATTCAGAGAGATGCGCTGAACTGTGAGGCAGCAGATCCGTGGACTCCCCACTGTTACATTTAATAAAAGTCTTTTATGTTAATTTTGTAGCAAAACACTCAAAGTTTCATGTCTCGAGAGCAACTAAGATCCTTACCTGAGCTGTCGGCTAGTCAACCTGCCATGTCCGAGTGTACTGATAAAAGACGTGGTAGAAAGAATTGTTGTACATGGTGAGCAGGTCTCACAGGAGGAAGAAGGCATGATGAAACAACTTTATTGCCTGACCTAATAGAAGCCATCAAAGGAGTTCTGGAAAAACTTCCCAAAAAAATAGAGTTCTCGCTAGATAAAAGTCTGGAAACTGTAGTCGATAAAACAGCACAACTGGTTTCTGCAGTGGGGGAAACCATGGCAAGAGTTCATTTGGTTGAGACACAAATGGAAAGGTTGGTGAGTGACCAAGAGACAGTAAAATTACAGGGGAAGCTATGGATAATGACCGTTAATAAGCAACTGATGCATATTAGTAACCAAGATTTATCTGCGGAGCTGCTGAAAAAGTAGCAGGAATTCAATGCGGTCAAGAAAGACTTGGTAGTTCTCGGCACAGAAACATTCTTTGTTGTAGCCTGCAAGCATGAGAGTCACGCATAAAGTTAAAGTGCAGATTTTAACCTCCATCAAAGAAACTGAACAGTATGTTTCATCTGTGAAATCTCAGAAATAAACAAGAATGAAGGGCAAGGGACCAAAATATTTAATGGCTAAACGAAAAAGACGAGTTCACATTTTTTCTGGTTAACAGGGATTTTTCTGTTTGGCTGCAAAGACTTTTTTTTTTTTTTTTTAAATAATTCATTAAATCTCTGAATCACTAGTTATGAGAGATGCAGCGATGCAGACAGGCAGAAACTGAAGGTGACATGATGGCAGTAAGGCATCAATGCTTTTTCATTTTTAAACTCCTGTTGTGTCAATGTTTCTTTTTCTCTCTGCATAGTCTAATGGAACTCTTTGAATATGGATATGCCATGATTGTGGGGTCTGGAAGCTGGATGGAGAAGATCAGCAGCAACACATGGAACCTGACATGTATCTGCAAATTTTCATATGGTATGGCTCCAAAACTCTGTACGATGGAATGCAGGGTTATATTAAATATCAGAGTGCAGCTAACTGACTGGAGAAAGACCTGGAGAACTGTTGGATGACTAGTATTTACTAGACTCAAATTCTGATTATTTCAATTTTTTTTGTAGACTGCCCAATCATATGTACAATGATATGAAGAGTAGAAATGGGAGGGAGAAGGAAGGGGAGATACCGATAAGAGGGGGACTGGGGTAGGACAGCATTAGGAAGAGGGGTACTGAATGTGGTTTTGAATGGGGGGGGGATTTTTCAGGAGGGAAGTGAGGGGATGATAAATGGAAACATGGCTAAATTAGAGCAGATATCTTAAAGGATAGGGGCCAAGAATCAGGGAATTTGCATGGACTGGATTTTGAAGCAATTTCCAGGTCCTGATGAAGGTCCTACTCAGACCACCTCTTTTGGTCGGGAATTGAAAAAGGAGCAAAGGCAATGTTACTGCTTGCCACCGGTAGTAAGGAGAAGGTGGAGGGTAGGAAAGATGAACTTAAAATGTTTCTTGATTGGGCTGAAAAGAGGGGAAGATTTATGACTTGTTACAAGTTATTAGCAATGGGGTAGATTTGATTGTTAAAGAAAAAAGGTTGGTGAGTGCACAAAAGACAGTAAAATTACAGAGGAAGCTATGGATAATGACCGTTAATAAGCAACCGATGCATATTAGTAACTTCAAGCCATATATGCAAGACAGAGAATTATTGAAACTATAATGGGAACACAAATTAACATACTTTCACTTAACATCAGGAGGTTAGAAGAGAAGATCCAGTCTATTAAAAGGAAACAGGTTCAGATGGCTCTATTGCAAGAGTTGCAAGTGTCTCATTCTGAGCACAAGAAATTGAAAAGCAGACTGGGTCAGGCGGGTATAGCAGAGTTGCTTACCTGTAACAGGTGTTCTCCCAAGACAGCAGGATAACAGTCCTTATATAAGCACAGAACTTTTATCTCAAGCTTTCTAGAAATTTGAGCATTCCCCATTGGGCATGTGTAGCATGTCATACTGCCATGTGTTCATGCAAGGGCCTACCAACTCCATTTTCCACACCAGAGTCTAGTCCTGGTCATTTCCACAACTCCAGTTCCCGTACCAGACAGTCTTCTTTCAGTGGTCTCTGTGATTCTGGTTCCTGCATAGGACAGTCTTACCTGAGTTGTCTAAGCAATACTAGTTCCTGCACCAGAATCTGGGTTGAGTTGTTCTAGCAACTCTATTCCTGGCAACCTCAGCCCCAGTTCCAGTTACCTTTGACGCTAGTTCCTGCTCCTATCATGTTAGTGACTCCAGGTACTGCTGCAGGTGTCCCAGCAGCAGTTATTTCAGAGACTTTATTTACAACTGTCCTTGACTTCAAGTCTGGGCCTAATTATGACCCCATCTGTATATGGGATGTGGCCTCCCTGAGGTGGGACTGGGATCCTGGGGGATGTTAGGGGCATTTGGAGTCACCACTTTTAGAGGGGGGAAATGTAAGACCATGATGGGAAGTTTTTACCTCCTACCAGCAGAGGGCCTTGGTGAGTCCCTTGGACTATCTGGTCAGTCCTCCTGGCTGTGTGGCCAGCTTTCCTGCTGTTGGCCATCTTGTTAATATATAGACATTATATTCCAGGCTCACAGTCTGCACTTTGCCAGAATATGGTTCCATATTTGGGCTGCTTGGTCCTGTTTTATGTTCCTGTTTGGTTCTAGTTTGCTTCATGTCTCTAATCCTCCTGCAGTGGTCCTACATTGCTTCTGTGGATTCCTTCATGCCTATAAGGAATTCCTGCAGTGGCCCTGCTCTGCTTCTGTGGGTGCCTCTTTGTATTTTTAGGTTTGGATATTACATTGCCTTAGCTGTGTGCCTTGTTTTTCTAAAGTCCTGCCAGCCACCAGCACCTGAGGGCTCAACCCAAGGAGAAAGTGGCCATTGTAGGCAAAAGATGCTAGTCTCATTAGAATCCACCAGATGTGCCATGTTTGTGCACTGCCCACTCTTGGCTTTGGAGTCACACCTCCAGCTGACCAGAGCCAGTACTACTTGTGTTACTGCCCTGTGCAAATAATTACTGGCTGCCTCCACCCTCAAAGTAGGACATCCATAACTGGGAACTTTTGAGTTCTGCTCACCCTGAGGTGGGCGTAGATTAACTGAGGGGAAGAGAGGGGAAGACAGTGCAAAGTTGCTCCCTTTCACAGGCCTGACCCCACTGACTTCCTTTCAACACCCAAGCTTAGCATTCTCCTCTTCTCCATACCTCCCTCTACCCACCCGAGCACGCTCCCCCTCTCCATGCCTGCTACCCACCCCAGGACCCTCTTCCTTCATCTTCCACCCCAGCAGGCTCCCCCTTCCCTCTGACCCTCCCACCTTTCTACAACTGCCTCCTCCTTCAGCCACTGGGGCCTGAGGCAGACCACCTTCTCCTTCAGGCTTTGGAAATGAGGCAAATTTCCTCCTCCATCGGGCTGCGGAGCCTGAAGCAAACTGTCTCCTCCTTCCTTTCCCACAGCAATCTCCTCTGGGCCACAGGGCCTGAAGCAGGCTGCCTCCATGCTGTTCCACCCTTAATGCATGACCCCTTCTTCCTGTCCCACCCATAGCGTCAACCTCCTGTGTGCAGGTCCAGTCTGACTGTATAAGCCATGCAGGTCTCTCAGATCTGCATGGCTCATACCACGGGACTGGCCTGTGCATAAGATGATGCTGTGTAAAGCCCCAGTCCTACTAGATTGGGAGGAGGAAGTGAAGAAAGGAAGCCCACTCCTCCTCCAGCCAACCAAGAAGAATCAAACAGAAGGATCCGCTACTACTGATCTGATAACTCCTCCAGGCTTCAGCTGGGAATAACGCCACCCCATTCAAAGCACCACTCTGTGCAAGAGCACAGCGGGTTGCGTCAGTCCTACAGCAGACTACACTGTCCAACTCACGAGGCAATGTGCATCTGGGAACTCCTCCTACATACACGCAGTAAAATTTACCGCATTCTGAGAGATGTTTCTGTTTGGTGCCATCACATGACATCACCCATGTTTCATGGCTAATTCAGGCCTGCTTGTCAACAGAATTTAGCAGAATTCTGATGTTCAATGATGGAGGAATATCTTGTTCTTGCCAAGTGAGCTCTGCAGTTTTGCATCCTGTTCACTAAAATTAACAGTTTGAAACAGGTTTTTCAATATTGCTAGCCATCACAACCAATTCTTTAAACTGTTTGGATGCAACAGATATAGCAATATGCATATCAAAGACACCCCACTGGTTTCATATCCTGGTTGTTATAAAGATGCAGCAACATCTCTGAGATCTGTGCATTTTTTTTAATGCAAATTCTTTGCTGCACTGAATTTCATTTGCTTCATGGTGAGCTAGAATAAAGTTTTTGAAAATAGCTCCCTCGAGTACTTATTTTTTCTCTGACGGTTATTGGAGCCTTATTACATAAATGGGGTGGGAGTCCATGGATAATACTTTAGGATATTGGGGGGGGGGGGGGGAGAGAAAGGATAGTGAAAAAAGGTTAAAAATCTCTGTCTCTTACTAAGAGAGATTACTACTTTTCTCACTTCAAAAGCTATTCACATTTATTTAGACTATTTTTAGAACAACCAAAAGTAAGACTTTTAGCTTCTAGAATCTTTCCATGACCTTACACAAGGCAGATATGGATCACTAAATTATATGGCATCAAGGTATTGAAGTAGAGGAGCAAAGCTGGTTTTTATACTAGGTTCATAGACTTTGTCTAGGTTAAACACAATAATTATAGTCCTTTTGGATTCAAAAGGCAGCTTCCATAAATCCTGCAACATGCTGAACCTTGTATTTAAAATGTCAAAAATGCAAAACTTTTAGGCTCAGTATTTCTGTGTGTCTTGGTACAGAAAAATGTCATGTTATTTTAAGGAAGAACAGTATCGTGGTCAGCGGTCCACCGATAGGAAAAGAAATCCTCCTTTTTACAATACAGATGAATTTTAAAAGCCCAATGCACACCAAAACCAGGAGATACGTGAATATGTCAGGCCAGCATGCCAAAAGGATTTAAAAAGCTGATCGAGTATGTGCGTATCTCCCGGTACACGCACAAATGACAAATTCCAAAAAAGGGACGGAGCATGGGCATTCCTGAATTTAAGAATAAAGCCAGCGCATAAAAACACACGCAAGTACGTGCCGGAGTCCCCTACCACGTAACTTTACTTCTGCTATGGATGGCGTGCAAGTCCTAAAGCAAAAAAAAAAAAATACAGGGATGTCAGCAGGGTTATTTAAATAGTGGGGGTTAGGAAGTCCTATCCCTTTTACCTTGGCAAACTAAGAACAAAGTGGTTTAACTGGCAATTGTGTCAGCGTGCATTTCCATTAAAGTCCCCCCCACTTACACGGTAGAAGCATTTGCACGTACATGTGCACTGTCCATACAAAATTGTGTGCACATGTATGCATGTTCAGCCTATTTTATACCATGCGTGCATATATGCGCTTATGTTATAAAATGGCCACGTCTCTTGATGTGAACCGGCATACACGTGCGCCCGCGCGCCACTATGAAATTTACCTTCTTAATATACAGTAGGACTATGAATACTTAAACGTAAGTCCATTTGTTTATCAGAACTTGGCAGTCATTCTATACCCTCGTCTGAGATGAGAGATAAAGACTATGAGATCAATAATCAGTGATGTGGTGAGCAGCAAGACTTACATGAATATCCGTGGATAAATTTATGCATACTTTATCCAGATACATTTAGGAATCATTTCTCTAACCAGATTTACATGCATAACTTTAGCCAGAGAAAGCACAATTGCTTACCTTGTAATAGGTGTTATCCCAGGACTGCAGGATGTAGTCCTCACATATGGGTGACATCATCAGATGGAGCCCTGGTATGGAAAACCTCTGTCAAGAGTTTCTAGAAACCTTTGGCTGGCACTGTGGGCCTACTGAGCATGCCCAGCATGCCATGATATTCTCAGCCACAGGGGTCTCCCTTCAGTCTCGTTTGTAGCAATATGCGTAAGCTAAAAAAATAAAATAATAAAACGTCTCGGACCCAACTCCGCGGGGAGGCGGGGGTGTTCTGTGAGGACTACATCCCGCTGTCCTGGTGCGGTCTCACCATGGAGCGATACAGAGGCATTATTAAACCGGTTTGATTTGTATCTAATGCAGGAAGATCGGTATATAAAAACCAAAATAAATAAATAAATAAATGACATTTTCCGTTTTATTCACCATTCCCTTTCTAATAATTCCCAACATTCTGTTTGCTTTTTTGACTGCCGCAGCACACTGTACCGACGATTTCAATGTGTTATCCACTATGACACCTAGATCTCTTTCTTGGGTTGTAGCACCTAATATGGAACCCAACATTGTGTATTTATAGCATGGGTTATTTTTCCCTATATGCATCACCTTGCACTTATCCACATTAAATTTCATCTGCCATTTGGATGCCCAATTTTCCAGTCTCACAAGGTCTTCCTGCAATTTATCACAATCTGCTTGTGATTTAACTACTCTGAACAATTTTGTGTCATCTGCAAATTTGATTATCTCACTCGTCGTATTTCTTTCCAGATCATTTATAAATATATTGAAAAGTAAGGGTCCCAATACAGATCCCTGAGGCACTCCACTGTCCACTCCCTTCCACTGAGAAAATTGTCCATTTAATCCTACTCTCTGTTTCCTGTCTTTTAGCCAGTTTGCAATCCACGAAAGGACATCGCCACCTATCCCATGACTTTTTACTTTTCCTAGAAGCCTCTCATGAGGAACTTTGTCAAACGCCTTCTGAAAATCCAAGTATACTATATCTACCGGTTCACCTTTATCCACATGTTCATTAACTCCTTCAAAAAAGTGAAGCAGATTTGTGAGGCAAGACTTGCCCTGGGTAAAGCCATGCTGACTTTGTTCCATTAAACCATGTCTTTCTATATGTTCTGTGATTTTGATGTTTAGAACACTTTCCACTATGTTTCCTGGCACTGAAGTCAGGCTAACCGGTCTGTAGTTTCCCGGATCGCCCCTGGAGCCCTTTTTAAATATTGGTTACATTTGCTATCCTCCAGTCTTCAGGTACAATGGATGATTTTAATGATAAGTTACAAATTTTTACTAATAGGTCTGAAATTTCATTTTTTAGTTCCTTCAGAACTCTGGGGTGTATACCATCCGGTCCAGGTGATTTACTACTCTTCCGTTTGTCAATCAGGCCTATCACATCTTCTAGATTCACCGTGATTTGATTCAGTCCATCTGAATCATTACCCAGGAAAACCTTCTCCATTATGGGTACCTCCCCAACATCCTCTTCAGTAAACACCGTAGCAAAGAAATCATTTAATCTTTCCGTGATGGCCTTATCTTCTCTAAGTGCCCCTTTAACCCCTCGATCATCTAACGGTCCAACTGACTCCCTCACAGGCTTTCTGCTTCGGATATATTTAAAAAAGTTTTTACTGTGAGTTTTTGCCTCTACAGCCAACTACTTTTCAAATTCTCTCTTAGCCTGTCTTATCAATGTCTTACATTTAACTTGCCAATGTTTATGCTTTATCCTATTTTCTTCTGTTGGATCCTTCTTCCAATTTTTGAATGAAGATCTTTTGGCTAAAATAGCTTCTTTCACCTCCCCTTTTAACAATGCCGGTAATCGTTTTGCCTTCTTTCCACCTTTCTTAATGTGTGGAATACATCTGGACTGTGCTTCTAGAATGGTATTTTTTTTACAATGACCACGCCTCTTGGACATTTTTTACTTTTGTAGCTGCTCCTTTCAGTTTTTTCCTAACAAATTTTCTCATTTTATCAGTTTCCCTTTTGAAAGTTTAGCACGAGAGCCTTGGATTTGCACACTGTTCCTTTTCCAGTCATTAAATCAAATTTGATCATATTATGATCACTATTGCCAAGCGGCCCCACCACCGTTACCTCTCTCACCAAGCCCTGTGCTCCACTGAGAATTAGATCTAAAATTGCTCCCTCTCTCGTCGGTTCCTGAACCAATTGCTCCATAAAGCTATCATTTATTCCATCCATCCAGGAACGTTATCTCTCTAGCGTGACCCGATGATACATTTACCCAGTCTATATTGGGGTAATTGAAGTCTCCCATTATTACTGCACTACCAATTTGGTTAGCTTCCCTAATTTCTCTTAGCATTTCCCTGTCCATCTCACCATCTTGACCAGGTGGACGGTAGTATACCCCTATCACTATAGTCTTCCTTGACACACAGAAGAGGTACCTCGTGGAGATGAGCTACTGAGGCAGCCATAGCTCGGACCTGATGCGCCTCAGGGGTGGCGGATAGGGTCTCTGATCGCTTTTGATAACAGAATTGAATGCAGTTCGAGAACCAGGATGAGAGCATTTTTTTGGATACATAGAGTCCTGGAGCATTCGTGTTAAATGAGATGAAGAATTGGGAGGCTCTGTGGTCAGAATGAGTTAGATGTTTATAATAAGCTAATGCTTGCTTACAATCCAGCATGTGGAGTCTACGCTCGCCTTCGTTGGCATGAGGCTTTGGGTAAAAGGTCGGTAGAACGATGGACTGGTTGATGTGGAAAGCTGAAACCACCTTTGGGAGGAAGGCGGGATGCATATGCAGTGTAACTTTGTCATGATAAAAGTCCAGGTAGGGTGGGTAGTGTACCAGGGCTTGTAGCTTGCTGACTCGCCTTGCGAAGGTGAGGACAACTAAAAAGAGTACCTTCCAGGAGAGGAACCTTGGGATGACAAGTGTCCATTGGTTCGAAGCATTCGTTCGAAGCATTAATTGCTCGAGCACTATGTTTATATCCCATGGAACTGGAGGTTTTTGGACTGGTGGTCGGAGACGTAGAACTCCTTTCATGAATCTGGAGACGAGCGGGTGACAAGAGATTGGCGCCTTGTTGAGAGCAGAGAAGTAGGCAGCTATGGAACTGAGGTGAACTCGAACCGAAGCTGTGGCCAGCCCCTTCCCGGTAGAACAGATGGAGGTAGTCCAGGAGACGCTCCAGCGGGCAGGTGAGTGGGTCTGTGCTATTGTCCGAGCACCAAGAGGCATAGTGTGCCCACTTCCGCTGATAGTTCAGTCTTGTCGATGGTTTTCTGGAGGAGACCAGAATATCCCGAAGCTGAGGAGAAAGGTACAGATGTTGGAATATGAGCCTTTCAACCTCTACGCAGTGAGATTCAGAGATGAATGAAGCGGGTGAAGTAGAAAACCTTCTTGGGTGAGGAGGTGTGGGTTGTTGCCCAGGGGGGATCGGGTGGTTCACCGATAGTTGAACTAGGTAGGCGTACCAAGGCTGTCGTGCCCATGCTGGGGCGATGAGAATTAGGTCCACATTGTCTGTGATGCACGTCTGGACTGTGCGGGAGATCAGAGGTATCTGAGGAAAGGCGTAGAGCAGGCCCTCCATCCAATCCAATAGGAATGCATCCTGTGCTAGTTGGTGTGGACTGGAATACACCGAGCAGAAAGGTTCCACTTTCATGTTCTGTTGCAAAGAGGTCGATTCGGGGAAGACCCCAAGTGCAAAATATTTGATTGGCCACTTCCTGATGGAGTTCCCATCCTGCTCAGTTTGTCGGCCCTGAGTTGTTGATTCCGGGCAGGTAAGTGGCCTGGAGGGAGATGGATTTGCTCTCTGCCCATTCCAGGATCCCGACAGCCCCTCTGCAGAGGTTCCAGGAACCGAACCCTCCTCCTTTGTTGAAGTAGAACATGGCGACTTGGTTGTCCATGTGGATCATGACAGTCTTTCCGTGGAGGGTTAGCTCGAAGGCACGAAGAGCGTTTCGGATGGCCCGAAGTTCCAGGAAGTTTATTTGTTGTACTCATTCCCAGGTGGAATGAAGAAAAAGAGCGTCATGACGAAGCTGAATCGGATGGAGCAGTCAGACTTGACAGCTAGTTTTTGTTCTTTTAGCTGTGTGACTGTCTCAATCAGTTTATCACCGAAAAGATTGTCCGGGGGACATGGAAGATCTGCTAGCTTTTTGAGAACATAGTCACGGATGGCGCTTGCTCGTAGCCACGCTAATCGGCGGGCCGCAATGTCGTTGGATTTCGCTGAAGTGTTAAATCCCTCATATACAGAGTGAACCAGGTGTTATAAGCCCTCTGCCATATCGTGGAACTCCTGTGGGGGTCAATAGTAGAGATATTGCATCACATAAAATTGATGTTGTATTTTGGCATTTAACATGCCCGATTGAAAAGCATTCTTGGCAAATTTGTCCATGTACTTGCAGTCTTTGCTGGGAGGTGAATTTGAGTGCAGCCCTCTTCATCGCGGATTCAACCACAACCAAGGCATAAGGGAACTGGACCATGGAATAGAACAGTGATAGATGCATACGATATTTTAGATCCGTTTTACAGGAAGTTGGCAGTCCCGAAAAGGGAGATTCCCATGCCTTGGTCATCACCGTGTCCAGAACGTTGTAAGAAGGCAAGGCTGTGGGTTCTGCAGGAGTATCAAAAATCATGAGGATCCCCATCATCTCCTGTCTGGGGTCAGGAACTTTACGGGTTTCCACATCAAGGTGCTGACCCACTTTCTCTAGGAATTTTGAATAAAAAAATCTTCCAGTGGAGAAACTGGCTCAGGTGGAATCTCAGCGGGGTCTGAGGGTTAGCCAGTGGAGGAGACCGGTGAAGTGGATGGCTGGGGGGAGTCATCTGCAGGAAGAGACTGTGGTGGAGGCTGTTTGGTGGGAGAAGGCCCCGGACTGGGGCTGTTCCGCGGTGACCTTGGGGCATCCATGGGTCTGTCCAGTAAGTGTTGACTGTTGTTCTACAGTTGTGAGAAACTGTGTCACTATGGTGAGATCGACGAGCTTGGCCTCTCAGGTTAAGGGAGAGGCCTGGGTTGTGTTGGAGTGCCGCTCGGGGGTATTGCCGCCCACAAAATGTCAGTGTCCGGACTCCTGGGTTGAGCGGTGTCCAGAGGAGGCCGTCTGACTTTCTCCAGTAAGGGTTCCTGAAGGCCTGATTGTTTCCGGCGTTGGGATGCCATAGAAAGGCCCAAAAAAACACTTGAAGATGAGGAACCGTGGGAGATAGCTAGTGAAGAAGGTCCTTCCAAGCTGACCACTAGAAGGGGAGAGAGTTCCCTGGGTCGCTTGTGTCCTGACACATGCTTCTTTGCAGGCTTGGGGGCACCTTGCGTCAATTGCTTCATCGCCGGTGGGTCGACTCTTCGACGCAGATGCATCGGTGCAGCGTCAGTGCATTGATGACTTCGATGCAGATGTTTTCCTCAGCGCTGCCGATGCATCTCCCGCACCGTGCTTCAGTGTCACTTGGGCTCGCTTCGGCACTGGCCCAGCAGAACCGGAAGGTCCGACAGAGACACTGGAGGGTTCCTTAGATGTCTGGGGGGGGTGGGGGGGGCGGAGAGGATCTAGCTGACTCCTCCAATGCTGCCTCCTTCAATTTGAGAGCTCCGCCACCTAGAGACATGGAGGATGTCCCAGACAGTATGGCTAATTCATGCTGCTTATCTACGGGAAAATGCCCACTACTCCAAGTAATTCCTTGAACGTCTCCAGCTCCCAGCCAAAAATTCAGCATTTATGCTTTTTTTCATTGACTTGATAATATTCCCAGTCACTGCTATTACTCAGAAGAACTGAATGGGATAGGGTACCAACAAAATTCTCAAAGGATGATGCAGCAACAATGCTAGTTTAGCAGTCCTTTTTCATTGCTAAAGTTACCCTGTGAGAATGAAACAGACAGGTTCCATTTGTATGATCACTGTCTGAGTTTTCTAGTTATAGTCATGGTTTTACTACTCAGGGAGAGCATTATTCAGATCAAGCTGGGTTCCATCTGTTCATAACATTATATTCTGAGCTAATAATACTTTGCATTTAAAAGGCACCTTTCATATGATCATGATGTGCTGGACCTGTTTCAATGTGGGTTTTGAAGAGGACATAGCACAGAGACACTACTAGCATCCTTGCAGGATTCCTTACTATGAGAGATAGATTCTCAGAGGAGTAGTGTATTCAATGTTACTCAATGTTTACTCTACATTTGATTCTATCAATCATCAGTTATTAGAGCATCTTTGCACTATGGGGTGGTTTCAGTCTTTTTTTTTTTTTTAAGAGGAATGTGAACAACAGGTTTGATTGGGAGAGAAGTTTTCAAACTGGAGAACAATGACTGCAGGGACCCCACAAGGATCAATCTCTTCCTCCAGCTACTGGGAGCATTACTGACCTCTCGGAGTCAGATATTGAATATATGTGGATGATGTACAATATTTCACTCCTGTGGGAGCTTCACTGGATACAGCTATTAACACTCTAGCCTCTTCTGTATAGGCTTACAAACAATCAGCTTAACCTTAATATGAGGAGAACAAATTCTTTGGGTTCTTTAAAATATTTTTTACCCCCCACCTTCCAAAGTTTGGGGCAGGGAACAAAACATACATAATACAAATATATAACCAAAAACAAGGATAATAAGACATATACCATTGTTGTGGAGCGCTAGGAGAGCGATCCCACTCCTGGGAGATGTGTGTGCCCTTGGGCCGCGGCTCGACGCCAGAGGGGTCTGGAGAGGTGCCGCGGGAGGCGTGGCATGCCCGAGCATGGGCTGGACGGAGGCAAGCTGGAGTGAAGACTGGAAGACAGGCCCTCCTCCGGACCTGCACGCTTCGGAAGACCCAACAACGCAATGTTGGTCTTCTGAACAGTCCTCCGACTGTTCCCAGCCCTTTCGGACCTGCCGCAGGGTACGGCACGAAGCGGCAGGCCAGATGGAGGCCAGGGCAGCGAAAACTGGAACATGGATTCAGACGAGACTCAGGAACGACGTAGACTCAGGCATAGAGGTGGACTCAGGAATGAGGTGCAGGATGCATAGACGTGGACTCAGGCAAAGTCGTGGGCTCAGGACGAGGTGCAGGATGCACAGAGGTGGAGTCAGGAACGAGGGCTGAAGGAAGACATGGGCACTGTCCCTCAGGGCGCCCTACTCAGACCACCCGCGGGACTGAGTCGCGGACCACCCTGCCTCATGCGCGCCCTACTCAGCCCTGGAAGGCTGGTCGCGGACCACGCTGAGAGCGGGAGAGCAGAGGAAAGAGGAAGCAGGTTTGCTGCACTCCTGGCAGCTCAAGGCAAGGATACGCTGCACTCCTGGCAGCTCAAGGCAGGTTAAAACATCAGGATCAGGAACAAGGATAAGACAGACCTCAGGGCTGGAACAAGGACATCTGGAACAGCAGGAACATCAGGACTGGAACACGGATACTGGAACAGGAGACACACCTCAGGGCTGGAACATGGACATCTGGAACAGCAGGAACATCAGGACTGGAACACAAGTACTGGACGAAGAGACAGACCTTGGGACTGGAACGGCAGGCAGACATCAGGACTGGACGAGGAGCTCCGACAGGGAACAAGAAACACAGGACCATGCAGAAGTGCTGGAACACGGACGACTTCCTGGAGCGAAGGCAAAGACAGACTGAACGCTGAGCCCTTTAGTAGGGCTGATGAGACAACGCCCAGGGAGGGGTCAGCAGGGGGCCACACCTGGCTGGCCCTTGAAGAGGAGCAGAGAGGCACGCGCCCGCGCCCTAGGAGGCTGGAGAGAAGAGCTGGAAGCTGGTGGTGTCCTCAGCCACGTGGAAGGCCCAGAGAAGCAGTGGAGCAGCCCTGGGCTGGAGCTGGGTGAAGGCAGGTCAGTGGAGCAGCTCCCAGCTGCAAGGACTGAAGCAGGAAGAAGCAGAGAGAGGTAAGGCTGGCTGCAGGCACCGGCAGGAAAAACAGAGAGCTGCAAGGACTGAAGCAGGAGAAGGGCTGACTGCAGGAACGGCTCCATGCCGTGAAGACAGCCCCAGGAGGAGAGGTAAGACTGCAGGCAGAGTAGAGAGCTGAAGCAGGCTGCAGGCACCGGCAGGGACGGCTTCCCTGCCAGGCAAGGACCCGGGCTGAAGCAGGCACCAGCAAGGACGGCCTCCCTGCTGGCTGAAAGGTCCCGGGATCACAGCAGCACGTTGGGGAAAGGCAGAACAGCAGCAGAGGAGCCGGCCGCATGGCAACAGCTGCGGGGACGGCCCCAGCTGATTCAGGGAAAGAGAAGCAGCAGCGTCAGCAGCCCGACTGGCTGTGAGAAGGTAAGAGCCTGCCCACGCTCCTCGCAGGCAGGATCACAACAACCATAACAAAAAAAATGCAAATAATATATAATCAAAAAACAAAGGATAAGACATATACCATAACATAAAAAACCCTAAATACTGCAGTTGATCTTTATACTCCCAAAGACTCAGATTAATGATAGAATTAAGTTATTTCAAATGCCTCGCTAAACAAGAATGTTTTGAGTGCTCTCTTAAACGATTTAAACTCTCTGGTATTTTGGATCTGTGTCAAAAATAGAGAGGGCTCTTAGGAGATAAAGTTTTGGCTGGAGGAACGAAGGAAGCATGCAGGAATGTATATTTTGAGGGTTGAGTTGCTCCTTCTGGGTCTCCTGCAGCTTCCCCCACCATCCACAGTTTAGTGATACTGAAAACAAAAACAAAACCCTCGTTATTATACTTGATTCTCAGTTTACCATGTTAAAGTTACCTTTTACAAGTTATTAAAATATACTTTGACAGTTCATTATGTTCATATGGTCATAAGTGTGATAGACTATTGTAATGTGTTATAAGCGGGGCTACAAAAAAATCAGCTTTGGGCTCTCCACATATTAAATAATGCAGCTACTCTTATGATCTCCAGTAATTCAATGAGGAATCATATTTTGCCAGTATTATCAGAACTACATTGTTACCTGTAGCACAAGGGGCCAATTTTAAACTAGTGACACTTGTATATAAACTCAGAGAGAGGATATGCCAAAAAGTTCCAGCTTCAACGAGGTAATTAAACCGCTGTCGCGGATTAAATATCACACTCCAATTAATTTTTACTGCAACAGACGTAATGTCTTAACTTTGAAAGTGATCATTGTCCTTTTGCTACAGCAAACTTGATGTCTTAATTTCCATTATGGAAATATTGCGGTAACTTGAAGACAATATGAGCCCATCAATATTTATATGCTTCGAGATAAAGGCATGTGAAATTTCAACCTTTATAGAACATTTGCCCAACTTCATAGAAAAAGCACTTATCTTGCAACTTGTTGTAATTCCTTCTTTTTGAACAAGTCAGTGCAATGCCGACACCGCCAACATTAACATTTCGCCTAACGCTTCATCAGGGCGGGTTTTTTCTCTCAGCTTTTAATGGTCCGGAACTTTTGGCATATACATTGCTTTACAAATGAACATGGAAAAATAATAAGTTTTTAAAGAAAAAGAAATAAAGAGATATTATAGACCAGTGATCGAATCTACTGGCTAAGAAATTAGAGGTCAATCAAGCCTCTTTTTGCCAGTTCTGAGGTCTTTGTCTCTTAAATAAAAAAAAGTTTAAAAAATTCATAAAAATTCAAAAATTGGGAAACATTTTCATAAAAATAAAGGTTTATTTTTTAACAGAGATTTCACATAGGATAATTGAAGACAGTTTTTACAGTTAATATAATTATCTTTATACAACTTCACATAATTCTTAGAGACCCAGATTCCCAAATTCTTGAATCCCTCCTTAGATTCTCGAAAGCTATCCAACTCCTGTGGTCATCTATTTGGCCCCACTAACAATAACAATAAAAATAAACAAACCGGCGTACCACAGGGATCAGCACTCTCGGCGACCCTCTTTAACATATATCTACTCCCTCTATGCCACCTCCTATCAACCATCGGAGTTACTTTCTACATGTACGCCGATGACATCCAACTCCTCTTCCCAATAACATCCACAATAGAAGAAACATTAAGCACCGCAACCAAACACCTAAGCACCATCAGAGACATGCTGAACCACCTAAAGTTATGCCTCAACATGAAAAAAACAGAATGCATACTAATAGGAAGAAACAACACTACACAATCCTCCACTTCCCTCTCTCTACAAATAGAAAACATCAACATCCAACTAAAAAATTCAACAAGAGACCTAGGAATCTGGATCGACAACGAACTCAACCTAAAACAGAACATTGCTTTCAAAACCAAAGAAGGTTTCCACAAACTGCACGTCCTCAAGCATCTTAAACCGCTACTTCACCAACACGATTTCCGAACAATTCTACAATCACTCATCTTCAACAGCATCGACTACTGTAACTCCCTCCTGATTGGACTACCAAAAACCACCTTAAAACCTCTGCAACTATTACAAAACGCCGCAGCAAGAATACTAACCGGGAAAAAAAAGTCTGACCATATCACCCCAGTTCTTAAATCACTTCACTGGCTCCCAATAGACCAGAGAATCAAATTCAAAGCATTAACAATAGTTCACAATGCAATACATTCAACGGACAACACAGCTCTCAATGAACTTATCATAACACACAAACCTCAAAGAATGACCAGATCTGCCAATAAACTTCAACTTGAAATTCCATCACTTCCTCAAGCCAAACTCACCAACACCAGGAACAGAGCTTTCTCCATAGCAGGCCCAAACTTATGGAACAACATTCCACAACATTTAAGCTCAATTCATGACATCAAAGCATTCAAAAAAGAACTAAAGACATGGTTATTCAGTCAAACTTTTAGAGATGGCGTGGGATAAGAAATCCACCCCCTTTCGAACCATTACACATTGACGCTCCCATTCCTTCGACGATCCCCTTCTATTAAACACTTTCTCCACTCCCCTCCCCCCCCTACCCGCTTCTTTCCCTCTCACCTCCTCTTTCATCGCCCTCGTCCCTCATACAACCTTATCAAGTCTTTACCTGAAATCACCTAACATACCCCGAGCTCCTTCCCAGACCCATTTCATACATTAACCCTCCCCTGCTCAGATTGCTATTTGTTCCACATAATAGCTAATGAATATCATATATTATATCTTCGTATAGATTATCTCCTGTATATAATTTTCTCATTTAATATGTTAAATAAGGTTCTACTCTTTGAATGTTAAAGATAGTTATAAAATATTTGTATGTACTACGTTGTTATCCTGTAAACCGGAGTGAAGGCAAAACGCTATACTTCGGTATATAAAAACCCCCAAATAAATAAATAAATAAATAAATAGCTAGCTCAGATTTTGATAACATATCCCGAAACCTTATTAAATTGCTCTATTAGAGCCATCAGCACAGGCAAGGACTTAGACAAACTGGCCATGCTGCCCTGAATGTGATGATCTTGTCTCATCTTGGAAGCTAAGCAGGGTTAGGCCTGGTTAGTACTTGGATGGTTAGATATATTAAAGCGTCGTCCGCACACAATGAGCTTTTATGACTTACATTATAGAATGTGAACCCCTCAATACGTGTAAATTGCTTGTGCTGAGGGCTGTATAGCTAGATCAAATAGCAGAGGACATAGGGCAGCCTCACCTCGTCCCCCTGCCAATCGGAAAAGAAGCAGACAATATATCATTAGAAATGACCCTAGAAGTATACAGCGCCTGGGATCCAGGTAACAAACCTCTATGGAAATCCAAAACACTTTAATACTCCAAAAAATATGGCTACGATACTCAGTCAAAAACTTTATCCACATCCATGGATATAACTGTCCCTGCCACTTTCTTTTAGGAGGTTAGATGTAATTTAAACAATATTGTGTTGTCAGTTGATACCCACGCCTTAATAAAGCCAGGTTGGTCCTGATGCACTAACTCTAGCATTACCTCCTCCATTCAAAACTGCAGGATCTTTGCTAATAACTTAACATCAGTATTAATGAGTGAAATGGGACAATACAAGGTGCAATCCAATGGATCGCTTGATGTTTTATAGATTAACACTAGTAGGGCATCTGTTAAATTTCCCACCCTAGCCCCAGGGGTAGTCAAATAATTGAACAACTCCCAGAGCATAGGAGTTAACAGATCAGTAAAAGCCTTGTAGAATTTGACAGGGTACGCATCAGGGCCTGACCTCTTCCCAAAGCTTTAATAACCATTTCAACCTCAATTGATGTAATATCCGTAGATAAGCAATCTGCCTCATCCAACGTCAAATTTGGTAACTCTAAAGGGTCTAAAAAAGATGTTATGACTTGCTCCTCCGGTCCTGCTGTGCTTGATATAAATTAGCAAATTGGGCAGCAAACAATTTATTGACCTCTAAAAGCAGCTGTTGTACGCTTCCTTGGTCATCTTTAATACTGTATATCATGAAACTTTCCTTCTGATTTCATGTTACCTTAGCGAACAGTGAGCTTGCTTTATTACCATGTCCCTAGTAACGTTACTTGGAAAATCACATTACTTTATCAATGTCGCCTACTTGCAGTGCTCTAAGTTTGTCTCTTGCCAATACCAGTCTCTTCAATGTTTTTGAAAAGCAGTCCTGTTTATGCCTTTCCTCCAAATCTTTAGTTTGTTTTTCCAAGTCTACCTGTTTAGCTTTCCTTTGCTTATTTTAATGGCATGCATAAGCCATTGTATGTCTCTTATTTACCGTCTTCAACGATTCCCACCTAAGTGCAGGATTAAAGTCCTCGCCTGAATTATGAATATTAAAATCTGCTATTACGCTTTTAATTTTATCTCTAAGTTCTTTCTGACCTAGCACGGAAACATTTAGTCTCCATGGTCTACCAACCCCTATCTGACCATTTGCTTTATAAGAAAAGGATGTGTCAACAGCAGAGATGACCAGGGCTTTGTTACAGAGAAAAAAATCAATTCGGCTTTACGTGCGGTTTCTGGGGGAATAATATGTATAATCCCTACACCCTTTGTCTCGTTCCCTCCAAACATCTACTAAATCAAACAGCCAAACTTATTCTTGAACACCACTCCCAGATGTCACTATGCGTCCAACGTCCATGCCCTCATCTGTCCATGCTAGCATCCACACACTTGTTCCAGTCCCCTCCCAGACACAATCTCGTATCAAAGTCCAACAATCATCCCTAACTTTGGTATGAAATTCTGCTTGGCCTACATTTGGCTCAAATATTAGCATATGTAATTGTCTGACCATACAGGGTCCCTTCTAAAATAACATATCTACCTTCAGGATCACAACAGGTTCTATTCACCTTTAGGGGAAGATTTTTATTTATCAAAATACATACACCACAGCAAAGTGATGAGAACGAAGCTGCATATACACTGCCCACCCAAGCCCTTTTCAACTTTTCGTGCTCTTGGGCTTCTAGATACATTTCCTGAAGGAATACCACATCTGAACATAACATAAGATTATGCCATACTGGGTCAGACCAAGGGTCCATCAAGCCTAGTATCCGGTTTCCAACAGTGGCCATTCCAAGTCACAAGTACCTGGCAAGAACCCAAACATTAGACAGATCACAAGCTACTATCACTTATTAATTACCGTATTAGCAGTTTATGGATTTTTCCTCTAGGAACTTATCCAAACTGGTTTTTTTTATGTAAGACTGTTTATTAAAAGTAAAAACAAAACATTTAACATACATGACTCTGAAGCATGTCAAACCATTTTTAAACCCAGTTACACTAACTGCTGTAACCACATTCTCTGGCAATGAATTCCAGAGCTTAACTATGTGCTCTGTGAAAAATAATTCTCTTTGATTTGTTTTAAATGAGCTACTTGCTAACTTCATGGAGTGCCCCCTGGTCCTGTTATTTGAGAGAGTAAATAACAGATTTACATTAATTTGTTCATGATTTTGTAGACTTCTATCATATCCCCCCCAGTCATCTTCTCCAAACTGAATAGCCCTAACTTCTTTAGCCTTTCCTCATAGGGCAACCATTTTATACCCCTTAATTTGGTCACCCTTCTCTCCAGTGCCGCTATATCCTTTTTGAGATGCAGTGACCAGAACTGCACATAGGGGCGGGTTTTAAACGCCCTGCTCGCGTAAATCCGCCCAGATTTATGCGAGCAGGGCCTTGCGCGCTGGCGCGCCTATTTTCCATAGGCCTGCCGGCGCGCGCAGAGCCCCGGGACTCGCGTAAGTCCCGGGGTTTTTCGAGGGGGACGTGTCGGGGGCGGGGCCAATCGGTGCGGCGTTTCGGGGGCGGGATGCGGCGTTTCGGGGGCGGGCCTGGGGGCGTGGTTTTGGCCAGGGGCGGTCCGGGGGTGTGGCCGCGCCCTCCAGAACCGCCCCCAGGTCGCGTCTTGGCGCGCTAGCAGCCCGCTGGCGCGCGGGGATTTACTTCTCCCTCCGGGAGGCGTAAATCCCCCGACAAAGGTGGGGGGGTGGTTTAGATAGGGCCGGGGGGGTGGGTTAGATAGAGGAAGGGAGGGGAAGGTGAGGGGAGGGCGAAAGCGAGTTCCCTCCGAGGTCGCTCCGATTTCGGAGCGGCCTTGGAGGGAACGGAGGCAGGCTGCGCGGCTCGGCACGTGCCGGCTGCACAAAATCGGCAGCCTTGCACGCGCCGATCCTGGATCTACTAAAATCCAGCGTACTTTTGTTGGCGCCTGGTGCGCCAACAAAAGTACGCGAAGGCACACTTTTTTAAAATCTACCCCATAGTATTCAAGGTGTGGTCTCACCATGGAGCGGTGCAGAGGCATTATGACATCCTCGGTTTTATTTGCCATTCCCTTCCTAATAATTCCTAACATTCCGTTTGCTTTTTTGATCACCGCAGCACACTGAACAGAGGATTTCAATGTATTATCCACTATGATGTCTAGATCTCTTTCCCAGGTAGTAACTCCTAAGACAGAAACTAACATTGTGAAATTATAGCAAGGATTATTTTTCCCTATATGCATCACTTTGCACTTGTCCACATTAAATTTAATCTGCCATTTGGAAGCCCAATTTTCCAGTCTCGCGAGATCCTCCTACAATTCATCACAATCCACTTGAGATTGAACTACTCTGCTGAATTTAGTGTCATCCACAAATGTGATCACCTCACTTGTAGTACCCCTTTCCAGATCATTTATAAATATATTAAAAAGCACTGGTCCAAGTACAAATCCCTGAGGCACTCCACTGTTTAGCTTTTTCAAGTGTGAAAACTGACCATATAATCCTACTCTGTTTCCTATCTTTTAACCAACTTGCAATTCACAAAAGGACGTTAAATCCTATCCCATGACTTTTTAGTTTTTTTGGAAGCCTCTCATGTGGGACTTTGTCAAATGCCTTCTGAAAATCCAAATACATCACATCTACTGGTTCATCTTTGTCCACATGTTTATTCACCCCCTTCAAAAAAATGTAGGAGATTTGTGAGGAAGACTTCCCTTTGGTAAATCCATGTTGGCTGTGTCCCATCAAACCATGTCTACCTAAATGTTTTGTGATTTTATTCTTTATAACAGTTTCCACGATTTTTTCCGGCACTGAAGTCAGGCTCACTGGTCTATAGTTTCCTGGATCACCCCTAGATTCCTTTTTAAATATAAGAGTTACATTGGCCATCTTCCAATCTTCAGGTATATCGGATGATTTTAATGATAGGTTACAAATTAACCAAAATAGGTCTGAAGTTTCATTTTTTCGTTCTTTCAGAACCCTGGGGTGTATACCATCCAGTCCAGGGGATTTACTACTCTTCAGTTTGTCAATCAAGCCTACTACATCTCCCAGATTCACCGTGATTTGGTAAAGTTGATCTGAATCATCACTCATGAAAACCTTCTCCAGAACAAGTATTTCTCCAAAATCCTCTTCAGTAGACACTGAAGCAAAGAAATCATTTAATCTGTCTGCAATGGCCTTATCTTCTCTAAGTGCCCCTTTAACCCCTTGACCATCCAACGGTTCAACTGACTCCCTCGCAGGCTTTCTGCTTCGGATATATTTAAAAAAGCTTTTACTGTGAGTTTTTGCCTCTACAGCCAACTTCTTTTCAAATTTTCTCTTAGCCTGTCTTATCAATGTCTTACATTTATAACTTGCCAATGCTTATGCTTTAACCTATTTTCTTCTGTTGGATCCTTCTTCCAATTTTTGAATGAAGATCTTTTGGCTAAAACAGCCTCTTTCATCTCACCTTTTAACCATGCCGGTAATCATTTTGCCTTCCTTCCATCTTTCTTAATGTGTGGAATACATCTGGACTGTACTTCTAGGATGGTATTTTTTTTATTTAACAATGTCCACGCCTCTTGTACACTTTTTACCTTTGTAGCTGCTCCTTTCATTTTTTTTCTAACAATTTTTCTCATTTTATCAAAGTTTCCCTTTTGAAAGTTTAGCACGAGAGCCGTGGATTTGCATACTGTTCCTCTTCCAGTCATTAATTCAAATTTGATCATATTATGATAACTATTGCCAAGCGGCCCCAACACCGTTACCTCTCACCAAATCCTGTGCTCCACTGAGAATTAGATCTAAAATTGCTCCCTCTCTTGTCGGTTCCTGAACCAATTGCTCCATAAAGCTACCATTTATTCCATCCAGGAACGTTATCTCTCTAGCGTGTCCAGATGATACATTTACCCAGTCAATATTGGGGTAATTGAAGTCTACTATAAAAGAACAGTTAATTGTTTAAGTGCAATGAGCTACACTTGTCTCCACACCAAAAATGTTGCAAGCTACAAATTTTTTTCTTTTCTGTGCATTATTTATTTAAAACTGTGGGACCATCATAACACCCGCGGTTCGTTTGGCAGTAAGCCAGGCTCTCAACCACAACGGGTCATGTTTAATCATCGGTCCGTTAAAGTCCTTGAAATACTATTTTATTATTGAATTTAAACAATTTTTTCTTCTTTTTTTATATATTATAAAAGTTTTTTAATGAAGTGACGGTGTTTGATGAATAAAGAACGCCGACAAGAGGACTAGGCTGCAGAATGTGGTATTAAGTACCATGCGGCAGAATGCGGCATTAAGTACCATGTGAATTTGACGGGAGTTAAACCTTGCATTTTCTAAGTTCAGGATAACAATTCTCCGATGTGGTCACAGTCCCTGAAGCAGCTTGGAGCGAAACGAACGTCGGACTGCACAAGTGCCTGAGGATCGGAAGTTCATTTTCCAAAAAGAAACTCCTGGACAACTTGATCTACGAAGCGCGGTAGCGCTACAGACAAGTAAGGAAGCGCAGCGGCGCTCCGCACAAGTAAGGAAAATACCGTCCTTTATTCATCAAACACAGTCACTTCATTAAAAAACTTTTATAATATATAAAAAAAGAAAAAATTGTTTAAATTCAATAATAAAATAGTATTTCAAGGACTTTAACGGACCGATGATTAAACACGACCCGTTGTGGTTGAGAGCCTGGCTTACTGCCAAACGAACCGCGGGTGTTATGATGGTCCCACAGTTTTAAATAAATAATGCACAGAAAAGAAAAAAATTTGTAGCTTGCAAAGTTTTTGGTGTGGAGGTAATTGAAGTCTCCCATTATTACTGCACTACCAATTTGGCTAGCTTCCCTAATTTCTCTTAGCATTTCACTGTCCGTCTCACCATCTTAGCCAGGTAGATGGTAGTATACTCCTATCACTATACTCTTCCCCAACACACAAGAGATTTCTACCCATAAAGATTAAATTGTGCATTCAGTCTCATGCAGGATGTTTATCCTGTTGGACTATGCCATCCCGGACATAAAGCGCCACACCACCTCCCAGATGCTCCTCTCTGTCATTACAATATAATTTGTACCGTTCCATTGGTTATCCTCCTTCCACCATGTCTCTGAGATGCCAATTAAGTCTGTCATCTTTTACTGCTATACATTCTAATTCTCCCATCTTACTTCTTAGACTTCTGGCATTAGCATACAAACATTTCAAAGTTTGTTTTTTGTTTGTATTTTCATTCTGCTTTTTAATTGATATGGATAAATTAGAATTTTTTAGCTTAGGTGAGTTTTTAGTTACAGGCATTTGGACTACTTTTCTTACTATTGGAACTTCACTGCTGGGATGCCCTAATTCTAATGCATCATTAGTATCCTTTGAAGATACCTCCCTCCGAACCTGCTGCTGAGCAACTGTCGGCTTTCCCCTTTGTTTTAGTTTAAAAGCTGCTCTAATACAAACATTAACTTCTGTTTATTAGCTGCCTTACTGACTATTAAAAGCACAACACACAAACACACTAAATATACCCCAATAGTTTAATTCTCCCCAATAAAAAAAAAAAAAAGATTTCCCAAGCAAAAAAAACTTACTGATTCCTTTCAGCCACCAGCAAGGTGATCCTTTCCTCTCAGTGCTCCCATCGGATTGCTAGTGAAAGCATACGTGAGAAAACAGCATGTGTGTGTCAGTGAGTATATGTGTGAGAGAGCATGTGTGTACATGTGTCAGTGAGAATGTATGTGAGAGGGAGAGTGTGTGTGTGTGAATAAGAGCATGTGACAGCATATGTAAGAGAGGGAGCATGTGAAAGAGTGTTTGTTAGTATGTGAGAGAATGAACCTGTATGTATAATAGAGGAGAAAGTTTATGCGACCCCCTTCACCTTCCCCCTGTCCCGTAATAGTCCACAACAGTTGCAGAGTGACTAGAAATCAAAAATTCTCAGGTATCGAAAAAGGGAGTTTTAATTCTTATTTCTAATTATTGGGTATTATTTCATAACTGCTGTTTTGAAATATTTTATTGGTGTTTGTGAAATTTATAAACAAATTTTATATGAATTTTTAATGTTCTATTCATCAGCTGTTTTGAAATATGTATTCTTTTTACTATTATGATTGATGTTCTATATTTAATTTTTTTGTTTGATGTTTTATGAGGCATGGTGATGTTTCATTTTTCCATTGCTAAACTACATACAGAGTGTGACTTGTAGCAGTTTCCAGTTCAGTTTTTGTCTGCATGTTTTTGTTTATACTTTAGGATTTCTTTATTCTGTATTTGGTGAGGTTCTCTGCATTCTGCATGTGTGACCAAAGTGAGATATTCTGTCAGTATGTAGTTTCTGTGTAGGGTTCAATAGCAGCCTGGCTTGTTCTGTTTTCCTAATAGGTGTATTTGTGTTTTAGGGCCTGGTGTAATATTTGCAGTGTTGCCTTTTTTCATAGGTAGGGTTGTTATTGTTTGAGTGCTAGCTTTTAGTGCTGTTTTGAAAAGAGAAGTTTACTATACTGTAATTATAATTCAGTATAATCATTGCTTTGAGGTCCAAGTCCATACCCAACATGAGTTATAGTGTAAGCCTAACACCAAATGGGTTCCAAGTGGCAGGAACTTAAATATATACACATTTATGCAAATGAGGTGGATATACCCCGCCCCTGGTCCTCAAGTGTCCAGTCCTTGGTCTGTGGAAAAGTTGGCAACCCTAATCGTCGACCTTATGCCTAATAGTTACCAAATCTGTACGAAGATCTGACACTGTATCCAGAATATTTTTTTTAAATGTCATGCATCTCTGTTTTAAGATCTTGAAACCACAGCTGAAATTCAGCCCAGGAAAGAACTTTTCCTCTGTTCAGACCATGTGCACCATTAGCAGTTTCATCGCCCGTGTCGGGTTGCTCCTATACTACAAATCCCACCATGTTGCTAACCTCTGGCACAGACTTGCCGCCACTTAGATAAGAAAAGTGCTTAAAATTGATCTTTTTTTTCAGTTAGACATCGCCCCAATCTAAGCAAAACAGAATCACTGGTTTGATATATAAACTATGCCATTCTCCTGCCAAAAAGCAGAGGATATCTTAAAAAAAAAAAAAAAAAGAAGTGAGGAGCAGCCCCATTAGGCAGTCATTCAGCAGAGTGATGTCACTTCCTCCACACGCACTAATTTTATTCTATTCGTAGGTTTATATACTGCCTTATTCCTCCACAAGGGGACCCAAAGCAGATTAATTTTCGCACATGCATGTCAATATCATCTGGGACAGCTTTAGCATGCACACTAGAGCTTTAGTGTATAGCATGGTATTCCAATAGCATAATAAACAGCCTTAACACATTCACTGCCTTTTAGTGCATAGGCCCCTTTGGGTCATAATACAAGAACAGGGGGCATAGAATTCAAGCATGATTAGGAAAGATAGAGAACAGTGATAGAAACAAGGTTGGGAAGGTTGTGTTGATCAAGTTGCAGTATTGCAAACAAATGGCTCTACACTACCTCAAGAACAGAGACGAGGAAAGTTAAGGAGAAAACAAGAGACACAAAAGGAAGCACAGCCTAGTAACACCATATGCCCTAGAATAGCAGGGTTGGGGATCAGCAGTCTACAACCCCCCCCCCCCCCCCAAAAAAAAAAAACCCCCACAAAATCTAATTTGGTCAATGCAGCAAATTATGGTTTCCAAATACTGCCCAGCAAGGTAATAAGGAGAAAAAAAAAGGGGTACATAAAAGAAGCAAGACAGCAAGCCACAGGGTAGCCAGGTGGGAACTGGCTGGCTACAACTCTCCAAAAACCAAAGTAGTCAATGCCAGCAGGTTGGAGGCAGCCAGGTACTATCCAGCAAAGGCATGGGGACCCTGGAGCCTGGATGCTCGAGCAAGAAGGTATACTAGTTTTGATAGATGTTTAGATGAATACTAAGCTTATTTATTTATGAACTTTTTTATACCGACATTCGTGGGAACATCACGCCGGTTTACATATAACTGAGAAAGGATGGAAAATACAATGAACAGGGACGGGGAAGGAGGAGCAGGCAAGAAGAGAGGAGAAGGCACTGAAGTAAGAAAAGAAATCAGTAAGAGGAAGACAAAAGGAACAGTACCATGGGGAGGTACAGAAGGTGACTAACCTTGTTATGTAAACAAAGACAGACCATGATATAAGTACAATAATAATAATGAGCAAACTGTAAACTTTACAAAGACCATGATATATGTACAATAATAACAGTTTTTAAAACTGTGCATTCTGAGGGAGCAGGGGATCGCATGACAGCGATATCATAGAGGGTACAGACATTGAGTAAAATTTATAATTTAAGCAAAATGTAACCAGGTTATATATACAGGTAAATGGACTGACAGATACAGGGTGAGTGTTAAGGGACTAATGGAGTGCATGTACTTCTACATTGAACGAAAACCAGCATAGCAGCTGAGAGCAGTGTATTGGGCAACTGTCTAGGTTTGGTTCGAGTCTGGGTTTGAAGAGCCAGTTCTTAGCTCCTTTTTTGAAATTGCGTAGACATGGTTCTAATTGCAGTTCGGTGGGTAGGGAGTTCCAGAGGGAGGGGCCGGCAATGGAAAAGGCTCTTTCTCTGGAGAAGGCGTGGTGTGCTGTTTTGAGGGAGGGGGTATGGAGAGTGCCTGCAAGAGAGGTTCTGGTGGGACGATTGGATGAGTGGAAACGTGGCGCATCCTCGAGCCAGGTGTGATTGTGATTGTACAGGGAATTATGAAGGATGGTGAGGGTTTTATATTTATTTATTTATTTATTTTAAGTTTTTTTATACCGATTTTCCTGCATAAAATGCATATCAAACCGGTTTACAATGAAACAGAATGAGCAGGAAGTAAAATTCCTTAGTCTAATACATTTAAACATCAATAATGAAATAATTTTAAACAAAGCAAAAAGCTAAATAACATTAATAAAAGTTAAATTATTAACATAAACATAATTATATTAGAAGGAGCACAAAGGTTAGCATGAAGGGGAGCACACCCGGCACGCGACGCCTGGTGTAATTGTGCCGTTAATCGGGTCGCCGCTGGCTGGTCATCATGACGTGGGGGGGGGGGGGGGGCAAGTCTTCACATCGCTGATTTTCTCTTTTAACATCTCAGTTCATTTTTACTATTTTTTTGTGTCTTTTTCTCACAAGATGTAGTTTTCTTTAAGTGCCCGATGGTAGTGGGCTGCCCCTCTGTAACAGCGCCTGGTGGAATCGTGCCGTTAATCGGGTCGCCGCTGGCTGGTCGTCATGACGTCGGGGGGGGGAGCGAGTCTTCACATCGCTGATTTTCTCTTTTAACATCTCAGTTCATATCGTATGCGGAAAGAAATAGGTAACCAATGCAGGTCTTTTAGAATGGGGTGATGTGGTCACTTTTTCGAGTACTCGTTATAATCCTGGCCATGGCATTCTGCAAGATTTGCAGGGGTTTGATAGTGGAGAAGGGGAGGCCCAGAAGTAAGGAGTTACAATAGTCCAATTTAGATAGAATGATCGTCTGGAGTACTGTGCGGAAATCTTGAGCATGGAGAAGGGGTTTGAGCTTTTTAAGGATATGGAGTTTGAAATAACAATAGAAACACAAGCTTAGTGGTAGGACAAGAAAAAGGACTGGGGGAATGGTTGGGTACTGGATTAAGTATGGAAACTTGTATGCTGATCTACCAAGGATGGCAGAGAACCAATGAAGAAAATAAAAACTGACTCAGAAAGGAAGGGATCTCCTACACACAGTTAAGCTTCTACAGTTGACAGCAGGACCATCCTTCGGTGTGGGGGACAAACAGAGTCAATTGCTCCAGGTGCTGGACTTTAGGGGAGGGAAGAGAGCCCCATGCCATCATGGTAACCCTGCCCCGGCACTATAATTTTCTGTCAGCTTGGGTGCAGAGACCCGCATATCAGTATTGTGGGGCCCCACAAAGGCAGATTCGTCCTGGGCTCTGCACCCTCCTAAAATTAGCATTGCTTAGTAGTGTAGATTTATATAACTGGGAATACTGCATGTGGTCTATGTTTTTTATCTGCCACCATCTACTATGATAGCACTACATAACACATAATGGAGAAGTTACTTACCTGATAATTTTGTTTTCCTTAATGTAGTCAGATGGACTCAGGACCAATGGGATGTACAAAAGCTACTCCCAAACGGGGCGGGAGGCTGCCCGTGGTCCGGTTAGCACCGCCCTCGCAAAGGCTGCATCTTCTCAGGCTTGGACGTCCAGGCAATAGAACCTGGAGGTGGTGTGTATTGAGGACCATGTCGCTGCTTGACAGATATCAACAGGAGACAGTAGCTTAGCTCCTGCCCAGGCCCTACTGGAATGAGTTTTAACCTGAAGGGGTAAAGGCTTCCCTGCCTCTACATAAGCTCCCATGATCACTTCCTTGATCCAGCGAGCTAAGGTAGCTCGCGAAGCTGCTTCGCCTTGTTTCCTTCCACCATGAAGTACAAGCAAGCTGACTGGCCACAGGTGAGAGCAAGTAGTGGCAGATGACTAGGGAAAAAAGGCAATCTCTGACTCCACTCCCCACCCCACAGCAGGAATGCAGACGACAGGTCAAAGAGACTCCGTTACAGGCAATGAGGACGTGGGACTGGTAGGCAGTCACGTCCCGACTTGTGTAGAGAAAGAAGTTTGTGCATGACTGTGCACACCAAGCAGCTTAGAGGGAACACCCGTGCTTGTACTTTTAATATATAACCACAGCACAAAATATATATATATATATTAATATATAACCACAGCACACAGCTGTAACAACTTTTCACTGTATTCACTGCATTTTTTGCACACTAATTTTACCGAAAAAAGACTTAAAAATTATATGCAGCACTTTTCACTGAAAAAGAATCCAACATATGCTTTACAATTTAGTATTTCAGAGACTCAGCACAGCCACACCTGGAGTGGACAGACTGACGGCTCATCTCTTTCTTTCAAACTTGTGTTTCCATTGTTATTTCTGAAGCATCCTGGATAAAAAATGTTCTGAGAGTCCAGGATTCCCTGGGCTTCCACACGTGCTGATACAGGAAGGATTCTAGGTCAGACTGTGTAGCTCTAATATGGCAGGCAACACAAAGGGAGTGTCACTTGTGCTTCTTTGTTGCTGGAGCCATAGTTAACTGTAGCTTGTGCGTTCAGCTGGTTGGCACCTAAGCTCGAGCGTGCACAAATTCACCCTGCGTAAGTATAAGCGTCCGGTTGTATGCGAATTTATGAGTATACTTATGCGTGCAATAGGCGCACAACAGGGCTGGCCCGCACTACATGTACCGATAGTCAATGGGGGGAATATGGTGCCGCACCAAATCACATGCAAGATGGCACCACTGCGGCATGCCAAGTGGAGGGCTCACAGAGTCTGAAATAGGGGCTAGCCCATCGGGGAGGGGGGCTTTCAACCCCTTTGGAAACCCTCTTTCCTTGCCCTAACAGGATCGGGAACGTCGTCTGTATGGCGCACCGAGCAAGGAGACTGGAGGAAAGACATACCGAAGCCCTTCCACGTCTCTGAATCGGAGGAGCTCTTCTTTTACTTACCTGGACTCAGCGCTTACTGGCTGAGTACAGAGACTGTCTCCGGCTGCGCTCAGCTTCCTGCACCTGCTGCCTTTCAGCTGCTTCAGCAGCAAAGTCCACGCCAGGAACCGGCTACCGGACCAAGGCACACCTCTGAGGGATCTCGGAAATCGCCTCAGGAATTCTCAACTGGGGGACCATTAGGAATCACTACAGGAGAGCAGGGCTCAATCTTTCTCCAATTTAAAGGTAAAATTTCCTCTTCTAAAGTGTACTGTGTCCCCAATAGGGAAGGCACAATCCACATCTGCTAGGAGACGGAGAGATACTGAATGGCTGAGGTGACTGCAGGGGTATATCTAGGGTGAAATCAGTTTTGAAACCTGACTGTCTCCATCTGCTGGCAGGGGAACACATAACCCTTCTGGCTACACGCTAGGAAAATAATAAGATGTTGCAGTGAAACAGGGGTTTCAGCTGTTAATAGCATTTTTCAAACCTGTAAAATTTCTTTCAGTTTAAAAAATTCTACTGATTTTGGAGTTAAACAGCAGATGGCATCGTAAGAATACAGAATTCTACAGCACTAGTAGCTGGAACAAACAGGGTTAATCCCTGACCCAGAACGTGCTATTGATATGCTGTAAAAGGAGGCAGAGTGACAGGGTTAACCCCAAAGCAAGATCAAGCTTTTTGACAGGGACAGAAAGAGCTGCTGACATCATAGCTGCTGACATCACAGTATAAGAGGAAAAGTAACAGGGTTCATCTCTGAGCCTGGATGAGCTGCTAATATCATGCTGTGAGAAGAGGCAGAGCAAAAGGATTAATCCCTGAGACATTACAGCTCCTAACACCATGCTGTAAGAGAAGACAGAGGGACAGGATTAATCCCTAATCCAAACCAAGCTGCTGACATCATAGCCCCTGACAACACACAGAGAAAGAGTAACATGGTTAATCCCTGGGAAACAATTAGCTGTTAACTTCTTGCTGTGAGAGGAAGCAGTGCAACAAGGTTAATCCCCATTACCTGTTTAGCACAATTATATTGCTATAAAAAGTTTTAAATAATCTCTGCGCCACAATGAGCTACTGACATCATGCTGACAGGAGGAATAATGTTGGTGTTAATAACCGAACAAAACAGAGGATACAGAGTGGCAGGATTAATTCTTGAGCCAAAACAAGCTGCTGAGATCACAATGAAAGGAGTCATTCAGAGCATTAATCCATGAACCAGAGTGAGAGGAGACAGAGTAATAGAGCTGATCTCAGAGACAGAATGAGCCACTGACACAATGCTGTGGAAAGAGGGAGGGAGCCAATCCTAGAGACAAAACGAGCCGCTGACATCACGTAGTGAGAGGAGGCAGGAGGTTAATCCCTGAGACAGAACAAGCCGCTGACATCACGGTGTGAGAGGAGGGAGGGGGTTAATCCCAGAGACAGAACGAGCCGCTGACATCACGCTGTGAGAGGAGGCAGGAGGCCCAGAGACAGAACTAGCCGCTGACATCGGAGGCAGGAGGTCAATCCCAGAGACAGAATGAGCCGCTGACATCGGAGGCAGGAGGTCAATCCCAGAGACAGAACAAGCCACTGACATCACACCGTGAGAGGAGGCAGAAGATTAATCCCTGATAAAGAACGAGCTGTTGACATCACATTGACAGTTGACAAGTTACCGTTTCAAACTAATACGGTCAGATGGAGAGAGCCTGTACAGATAAGACATGGCAAGAGCCCCTGGTTTTCTGTGGCAGATTTTTCAAAATTCTGCAGCAACAGAGTAGCACATTTGCATATTACTACTTTCCATTCTTTCTTTTTTTTATAAGAATGTCTAACATTTTTAGCCCAATTAATTGATTTGGTACTTTATTATAGGAAAACTGAATGGTGCTGGGGAGGAAGTGAAAAGGGATCTCAGGCAGGCAGGAGAGGTAGAACAATAAGGAGTTAGAGGAGCAAGAGGGCTACAAACCAGGGAAACCAGGATTCAAATCCCTTCTTGTGACCTTGGGCGTGTAGCCAGATGGACTCAGGACCAATGGGATGTACAAAAGCTACTCCCGATCCGGGTGGGAGGCTGCCCATGGCCCACTTAGTGCTGCCCTTGCAAAGGCTGTATCCTCCCTGGCCTGAACATCCAGGCGGTAAAACCTGGAGAAGGTGTGTAGGATGGACCATGTTGCCGCCCAACAGATCTCGGCTGGCGACAGCAGCTTGATTTCAGCCCAGGAGACTGCCTGGGCCCTTGTAGAATGAGCCTTGACCTGTAGAGGTAATGGTTTTCCTGCTTCTATGTAGGCAGCCTTGATTACTTCTTTGATCCAGCGGGCTATGGTGGCCTGCAATGCCGCTTCCCCTGTATGAAGAATGAACAGGTGGTCAGTTTTGCGCAAGGATTCCGATCTCTTCAGGGATCAGACTAGGATTCTACCGACATTCAGGTGGCGGAGGAGGCGAGAGTCTTCCGAATCCCTGTGCTCATCTGATGATGGTAAGGATATGGTCTGGGTCATATGGAACTGGGAAACCACTTTCAGAAGGAAGGATGGTACTGTACGTAGTTGTATAGTGCCCAGGGTGAACCTGAGGAACGGGTCCTGACAGGATAATGCTTGAAGTTCGGAGATGCGCCTGGCTGAGCATATTGTGATCAAGAACACTGTCTTTAAGGTCAAAAGAGAGAGACAGGGCACTTGTTGGTCTGAAGGATTCCCCTGCTAGGAAGTCTAGTACCAGGTTGAGGTTCCATAGAGGCACTGGCCACTTTAGTGGTGGTCGGAGTTGTTTGACTCCTTTCCGGAAGCGGGACACATCAGGATGAGTTGATAGTCTGATGCCATCCACTTCAGACCTGAAACAGGCCAGTGCTGCAACATGGACCTTGAGGGAGTTGAGAGACAACCCCTTCAGCATGCCGTCCTGTAGGACTTCTAGGATCATGGGAATCTTGGCTGTCCTCGGAAGGAGACCGCGGTCTTCACACCAAGCTTCAAATACTCTCCAGATCCATATGTAAGACAGTTGTGGAGAACTTGCGTGCCCGAAGCAGGGTGTCAATCACCGCTTTTGAGTAGCCACACTTCTTTAGGCTAGTCCTTTCAAGGGCCATACCGTAAGAGAGAATCGAGCAGGGTCTTCGTGGAAGATCGGTCACTGCTGAAGAAGGTCCCTGTATGGCGGTAGACGTAGAGGATTCCCCGACAATAGTCTTCGCATGTCCGCGTACCATGGTCTTCTTGGCCAATCCAGGGTGACTAGTAGGACTAGTCCCCTGTGGTGTTCTATCTTGTGGATGACCCTGCCCGGTAGTGGCCACGGTGGGAAGGTGTACAGGAGGCTTTCCTCTGGCCAGTTCTGGATGAGAGCATAGATTCCTTGAGATTGTGGTTCTCATCTGCGGCTGAAGAATCTGGGGACCAGGGCATTGCGACAAATTGCTACTAGGTCCATAGCTGGGAGACCCCATTGATTTACTATCAGCTGGAAGGCTGTACGCCAGTGACCATTCCCCCGGGTCTAGGCTTTCTCTGCTAAAGTAGTCTGCAGAAATGTTGTCTTTTCCCACGATGTGGGAGGTCGAAACCCCTTGTAGATTTATTTCCACCCACTCCATGAGGGGGTCTATTTCTAGAGAAACCTGCTGGTTCTTGGTTCCTCCCTGCTGGTTGAGGTAGGCAACGGTGGTTGCGTTGTCTGACATGACTTTGACAGACTCGCCTCAGAGTCTGTGGCTGAACCGTAGGCAGGCTAATCTGACCACTCACGCTTCCAGGCAATTTATGTTCCATCCCGCCTCTTCCTTGGTCCATTGTCCCTGGGCCGTCAGTTCCTGACAGTGGGCTCCCCAACCTCGCAGGCTTGTTTTCATGGTGAACAAGATCCACTTTGGTGCGGACAGGTTTACGCCTCTGCTTAGGTGTTCTTCCTGTAGCCACCATTGAAGCTGCTCCCGAACCTCTGTCGGTAGCTGGAGGCAAATTGAGTAGTTCTGGGACACTGGATTCTATCGTGATAGTAGGGAACGTTGTAGCGGTCGCATATGGGCCCTTGCCCACAGAACAACTTCCAGAGTTGATGTCATGAGGCCGAGGACTTGAAGGTAGTCCCATACCTTGGGGTGGACCAAGGTCAACAGTTTTTGTAAGTGATCCATTAGCTTCCTTCTTCGTGGAGGGGGAAGGAAGACCTTGTTCTGATTGGTATCAAACCAGGTATACTCCCAGGTATTCTAGTGACTGGGAGGGCTGTAGACAACTCTTGGTTGTGTTCACGACCCACCCGAGTTCTTGTAGTAGATTCTTGACTCTGGTGGTCGCATGGCAACTCTCCTCTGGAGATTTTGCTCTGATCAGCCAATCGTCCAAGTAAGGATGTACCAGGACTCCTCCTTTCCTGAGTGCTGCTGCCACTACCATCATGATTTTGGTGCAAGTTCTGGGAGCAGTAGTTAGTCCGAAAGGTAGCGCTCTCAATTGATAATAATGGCCCAGTATCGCAAATCACAGGAAGCACTGGTGATTCTGATGGACCAGGATGTGAAGGTAGGCTTCGGATAGGTCCAGGGAGGTTAGGAATTCTCCCGGTTGTACCGCCATTATAACAGAGCGTAGGGTTTCCATGCAGAAGTGTGGAACCTTTAGGTAACAGTTGACGGCCTTGAGGTCCAGGATAGGCTGGAATGTTCCTTCTTTCTTGGGGACGATAAAATAGATGGAAGAGTGGCCAGTATTTTGTTGAAGTGTGGGCACTGGGGCTATTGCCTTCAGGCTGAGTAGTCTTGCTAGCAAAGTTTCCACTGCCAGTCTCTTGGAGTGGGAGTGGCACGACGATTTCATAAATTTGTCTGGGGGAATGCTTTGGAATTCCAGCGAGTACCCCTCTCAAATGATAGTTAGGACCCATTTGTTCGGTTATATCAACCCATCTTTGGTAGAAAAGGGTAAGTCTGCCCGTATGTATTCTTCCTGTGATTGGGTCTGTGTCTTCTCATTATGGTGTATGGCCGGAGCCTGCCCCTGAGCTTGCTCCTCTCTTAATGTGCCTGTTCCGAAAGGGCTGAGACCTTCCTGAAGGACGAGGTTCTTGGGACTGTGTATTCTTGTAAGGCTTATAGCGCTGCGATCCTCTGCCCTTGGTTCTTCTGGGGGAGGAGCGCTGATATGTTCTTTTGTTCCTGTCCTCAGATATGCAGGGTACTGGAGATTCACCCCATTTGTTGGCCAATTTTCCCAGTTCGCTCCCAAACAGGAGGGATCCTTTAAAAGGCATTTTTTTGAGGTTTGCTTTGGAAGTCACATCAGTCGACCAATTCCGGAGCCACAATTGTTTTCTTGCCGCCACCGCGGCGGCGACATCCCTGGATGAGGTTCACACAAGATCTTCATTAGCATCGGTGAGGAAGGAGACTGCAGGCTCCATTGCTTCTCCAGGCATGGTTGCACCTCTGGCGAGGATCAAACAGGAACATGCCACTAAGACACAGCAGGAAGCAATTTGTAGCGTCATAGCTGATACATCAAAGGACTGCTTCAGGATGGCTTCCAGCCTTCTATCCTGGGCATCCTTCAGTGCCGCTCCTCCCTCCACTGGGATCGTAGTGCGTTTTAAGACTGCACAGATCATAGTATCCACTTTGGGGAAACGTAGAAGTTCCTTAGCCGTGGGTTCCAGTGGGTACAGGGCTTCTACAGCCCTCCCCCCTTTGAAAGTGGCCTCTGGAGCATTCCATTCCAGGTCAATCAGTTCCTTAATGGGCTCCAACACAGGAAAATAGCATGAGGCCTTACTGAGGTAGACCAGCATGGGATTCTTCTTCAGTTCCGCTGTGGACTCTGTGCCTGGAAGACCTAGTGTCTTCACATTCTGGGACACTAGAATTGATAATTCGTCCTTGTGTAAGAATCGGAGCATGGTCCAGTATGGCTCTGGCTTTTGGGCTCGGGCTTTGGGGGAATTTCTCCTTCTTCCAGAGAGTCTGTTTCAACCTCTGAGTTATCTGGATCGCCACCCAAGAGGCTCTTGGTTAGGAGAGGCATATCTCGAGAGGACCGGGAGATGCCGGGGAAAGGCTTGTGCTTCCAGCTGTGTTTGAGTCAGGTGGGCAGCAGGGGCTGGTTGTGCCTGGACAAAGGTTTGCAGCCCTTTGAAAAATTCCACCCAGGAGAAGGTTCCTGGATCCATGTTATCCCAGGAGTGGTTGTAGTGGTAGCCCCGGAGGAATTTTTCCTGTGGGGGCGCAGAGTGGAAATACTAAGGTCCGGGATGCCAACATTCGTGGTACCGGATCCCTCTCCTGGCTGTAGAGGGTCTTGATTTGATTCTCCCTGGTTCTCTTCACACTGTTAGCACAGAAAGGATTCCAATTCAGGCTGCATGGCTCTTAAGTGGCAGGCTGGGCAAAGGAAGGGTCCCTTGGCTTTCTTGGATGGCGGTGCCATTATTTGTGCTCGTGTAGGGCTTAGGAAACTGGCCCGTGCGTGGAGTTATGCGCGCAGATGCACTTATTTGTGAGCGTTGGAGGCGCACAAGTTGTGCGTGCGGGCAACGGAGTTTGTGCGCGCGGCACAGTTATGCGCCCAGTTGTGCGTGCAGCCTAGTTGTGTGCGTCGCTGTGCGCACAACCAAGATGTGTGCGCCGCTGTGCGCTCAAAATGTTAGGTGCTGTGCACTCATAAGTTAAGCGCTTTGGGCCTCCGCCTGCCCCACACGTACTGGTAAGAGGGGGGAAAATGGCGCCAATGACCCAAAGGCAAGATGGCGACCCCCCCAGAGGATCTCCACATGTGTGGACCCTCATACCGAATCGGGGCCTGCCCCAAAGGAGGGCTCCTCAACCCGATTTAAACCTTGGAGGAAGGACGGTATGGCTGTTTGAGCCTTGGAGACCGGAGACTTAGAAGTAAAGGTTACTACCTTACCTGGTCTCTGCGCTTACCAGTCGCATGCCGGGCGGTCTCCAGCTGCGGGGGGAGAGGGAAATACCTTCACCGCCGCGCTCAAATCTGCACCCGCTGCTTTTCAGCCACCCTGGGGGCTAAATCAACGCCGGGAATTGGCCAGTGGACTAAGGCTCACCTCTGAGGGATATTGAAAATCACCTCAGGAAAGTCTCGACTGGGGGAGGGACAGTTAGGTTTCACCCGCAGGAGAAGCGGGGCTCTTTTCTTAAAGGTAAATCTTCTTTCTTCTTTCTTGTCAATGTTACACTATTCTTGTTTGGGATAGTGTCCGCATCTGCTATGGAGACAAAGAAATACTGAAGAGCTAAGCATGCTGCACGGGTATATGTAGGCTGATGTCAGCTTTGAAATCTGACTGTCTCCCATCTGCTATCAGGAGAGCACAATACCCATTGGTCCTGAGGCCATCTGGTTACATGCTAGGAAATTAAAAGTTTCTGTGCAGAACCATACTCCTTTGATCATTCGCGCGTCTTGTACCGCTAAGAGAAGAGGTTCTAACTGCAAAATGAACGACAGCAGGGATAAGGGGCAGCCTTGTCTGGTACAACGACACACTGAGAACGGATCAGATTGGGAGTTATTAGAGACAATAAGTTTACTATATCAAGTCAAGGGGACTTGATATAGTAAACTTAACCACACCATAGAAGACACCGGTTATTTCTATAGATTGTAAAATAGAGAATAGATAATCCCACTCCACATGGTCGAATGCTTTTTCAGCGTTGAAGCTAACTGTTAAATGTGGTTCACCCACCTGCTGGCAAAGAGCCATTGCCACCAATACCTTCCTAATTCATAAGGGCATAGCACTTTCTCATGAAGCCCACTTAACTTGGCTGAATTAGCGAAGGCATCAACACCGCTAGACGGTCCGCCATGATTTTAGCCAGGAATTTATCTACATTTAGTAAAGAGATTGGCCGGTAGGACTCTGGAAGCAATGGATCCTTCCCAGGCTTTGGGATCAAAGTGATATGCGCAGTGTTCATATGGACAGGGAAGGACCCTGATTCTATTAGAGAATTAAAAGTGTCAGTTAGCGGAGCTGAAACAGTTGACCAAGCATTTGTAAAACTCAGTGGTATAACCATCTGGACCAGGGGCCTTATAGCATTTGGCCTGTTTTATAGTCAAGCAGACTTCATCTTCTGTGACCGGACCATTTAACCATGCCTGCTGATCACGGGTTAGTTGAGGGAGCTTTAAACAGGCGCAGAATTGCTGACAACCCTGTGAGTTTATAGGCTCAGCAAAATACAATCAAGCATAAAAGGCCCGAAAAATAGACAATATAATAGGGGTATCATGAGCTACTCTATTCCCATCCACATACAAAGCAGATATCTGACGAGAAACTCTATTGGACCGAATCAAGTTCGCCATCATTCTACCTGATTTATTAGATCATTTATAAATATATTGAAAAGCACCGGTCCAAGTAAAGATTCCTGAGACATTCCACTGTTTACTCTTTCCCACTGACAAAATTCTCCATTTAGTCCTAATGTTTCCTGTCTTTTTTTATTTTTATTGCAATTTTACAACAAACACAAGAATAACTTGTACAAGTAAGTGAGGATTATATAAATACTTAAATATAAGAATACTAAATAAAAAGAAAATGTATTCCTCATTACAATAGGAAATAGGGGGAGACCAAGAAAGAAAAAGAGTGAAATATCAATGTATCATAAACAAAAAAGAAATATGAAGCACAAATCATAGCCTTTCAAATAATGCCAAACTACATGAGCGAACCGTAGGTGTGCAAGTCCAGAAAAGACTGCAATTGTGATGGCTCAAAAAAAAAACAAAAAACAAACAAACACACACAATTGGTATTCTGATATTTCAAAAACACATTTACATGGATATCATAGTACAAACAGGGCCCCACGTGTCAATGCCTCAGGTCTCAACGATAGAAATGTTTTTCTTCGTTCCTGGATTATCCTTGCAATGTCTGGATACATCCAGATCTTCTGCCTATGAAATAGGAGACTTCTATTTCTGAAGAAAAACCTAAGGACAGTATTTCTATCGTTCATGAAAGCAAAAGTCACTAACATAATCCCTCTTTGTACAATTTCAGTTTCTTGGGTCAATTCCAGTACTTCAGTAAGATTCATAGATTAATGAGCTTGAGACAAGTTTCCAGGAAAATCTCTCTCACTTGAAGGCAAATAATATGCTTTCGTTACAATAGGCATTGCTTCTGAGGGTATCTTTAATACATTAATAAGATAGAAACATAGACATGATGGCAGAAGAAGACCAAACAGCCCATCCAGTCTGCCCAGCAAGCTTTCGCACTTTTTTTTTTCTCTCACATACTTATCTGTTTCTCTTGGCTCTTAGTAACCTTTTTTATTCTATTTCCCTTCCACCCCCGCCATTAACGTAGAGAGCAGTTTTGGAACTGCATCTACGTGAAACAGCTTAATTAGTTAGGGGTATTAACCACCACAATAAGCAAGCTACACCCATGCTTATCTGTTTATCCAGACGATGTAATTCAGTCCTTGTTGATTGTTGCCTGAATATAGATCCACCTTTCTTCATTCCCCCCTGCCGTTGAAGCAGAGAGCCATGCTGGCTATGCATTGAAAGTGAAGTATCAGGCTTATTTGATTTGGGATAGTAACCGCCATAACAAGCAAGCTACTCTCCGCTTTTTTGTGAATGCAAATCTTTTTTTCCACATTTCCTCATTGCCACTGAAGCTTAGAGTAATGTTGGAGTCGCACTAACCATGTGTATGTTTATTGAATAAGGGTATTATCACCAGGTAGTAGCTATCGTTCCTGTGAGCCACCCACTCTTCATTCACATTCTCTAGACTTTATGGATCCACAGATTTTATCCCACGCCCCTTTGAAGTCCTTTATAGTTTTGGTCTTCACCACTTCCTCCGGAAGGTCATTCCAGGCATCCACCACCCTCTCCATGAAGAAATACTTCCTGACATTGGTTCTGAGTCTTCCTCCCTGGAGTTTTAAATCGTGACTCTTGGTTCTGCTGATTTTTTTCCCCGACGGAAAAGGTTTGTCGTTATCTTTGGATCATTAAAACCTTTCAAGTATCTGAAAGTCTGTATCATATCACCTCTGCTCTTCCTTTCCTCCAGGGTGTACATATTTACATTCTTCAATCTCTCCTCATAAGTCATTCGATGAAGACCATCCACCTTTTTGGTCACCCTTCTCTGGACCGCCTCCATCCTGTCTGTCTCTTCTGAGATACGGTCTCCAGAACTGAGCACAGTACTCCAAGTGAGGCCTCACCAAGGACCTGTACAAGGGGATCATCACTTCCCTTTTCTTACTTGATATTCCTCTCTCTATGCAGACCAGCATTCTTCTGGCTTTAGCTATCGCCTTGACACATTGTTTCGCCGACTTCAGATTGTTAGACACTATCATCCCAAGGTCTCTCTCCTGCTCCATGCACATCAGCCCTTCACCCCCCATCGAATACAGTTCTTCTGAATTTCCACACCCCATATGCATTTCTTTAAGATAACTCTTAAAGAAATCCACCAAAATTAAGAAGCCTTAAATTTAAACATCTAAGAGTTCTCTATAATCAAGCTTTTTTGCATGAATAATTTCAGAGTGAACCAGTCCTTGTTGAGTTTTCTCTACAGAGGAAATCTTTTCCATAGAGTTCAATTTAGTATCATGAGATGAAACCAAATTTTCCCATTTCCAACCCACGTTTATTAGAATCATGAAATGAGTCAAGGAAACAATTGCTGCTTCCATATACATTAAAGCATTCCAAACACTATCCAATGTTATAACAGCAGGTTTTGCTAGTGTTGGTAAAACACCTGAGATTCCCAGAATCGCACCACCTTCGCTCGAAGAGATGGTAGTAAGTCCCCCAATGAAACCGTTCCTGCAATACTCACAGGAACCTCTTTATCCACGAAGCCATTGCCACCAGCAGTAATACTCGCTGTGGCTGGAACAGAGACCGAGGAAATTCCTGTGGCTTCCATTTCTTCTTGTTGCAAAACAGGCTTTCCCCTAACATCCGAGGGGAAAGCCAAAGCTGATTCTAAGCTCACAGGAGCCAATCTACATGGGGAGACTTTGTTACTGGCGCACCAGGACTGAAAGAGATCTCCTCAGCTAGCTACCCCCGCAGCAGCCCTCGCTCCCAGCAGTGTCGGCGTGGAGGTGAAAAAGCTCTCGATCTTCTGTTGGTTAGAATCCATTTCAGGAGAACAGAGGTATTCTATCTAAGTTTTGCTTTTCATTGGTATGAGGCATATTAAAAGCAATCAGAGAGTAAATCAAGGAAAAAGAAACCGAACAGGGAGAGAGCGCTCTCAACTTGCTTCTCAATCAGCGGCCATCTTAGTCTCCCTGTTTCCTGTCTTTTAATCAGTTTGTAATCAGTTTGTAATCTATGAAAGGACATCTCCTCCTATCCCATTACTTTTTAGTTTTCTAGAAGCCTCTCATGAAGGACTTTGTCAAACGCCTTCTGAAAATCCAAATACACTACATCTACTGGTTCACCTTTATCCACTCATTTATTAAACCCTTCAAAAAAATAAAGCAGATTTGTGAAGCAAGACTTCCCCCAGGGTAAATCCATACTGTGTTCCATTAAACCATGTCTTTCCATATGCTCTGTGACTTTGATCTTTAGAATAGTTTCCACTATTTTTCCCAGCACTGAAGTCAGGCTCACTAGTCTATAGTTTCCCAGATTGCCCCTGGTGCTCTTTTTATATATTGTGGTTACACTGGCCACCCTCCAGTCTTCAGGTACAATGGAAGATTTTAATGATAGGTTACAAATTTTAACTAACAGATCTGAAATTTCATTTTTTAGTTCCTTCAGAACCCTGGGGTGCATACCATCCAGTTCAGGTGATTTGCTTCTCTTTAGTTTGTCAATCTGGCCTACTATATCTTCCAGGTTCACAGTGATTTGGTTCAATTCATCTGACTCATCCTCCTTGGAACAGTAGTTCCCTAACAACCTCATTAGTAAACACAGAAGCAAAAAATTAATTTAATCTTTCTGCAATGGCCTGATCTTCCCTAAGAGCCCCTTTAACCCCTCTGTCATCTAATGGTCCAACTGACTCCCTCACATGTTTCTTGCTTCGGATATATTTTAAAATGTTTTTATTATGAGTTTTTGCCTCTACAGCCAAATTCATTTCAAATTCTCTCTTCGCCTGTCTTATCAGTGTTTTACACTTAACTTGACAATACATATACTTTTTCCTATTTTCTTCAGCTGGATCCTTCTTCAAATTTTTGAAGGATTTTTTTTGGCTAAAATAACCTCTTTCACCTCACCTTTTAACCCTGTCAGTAATCGTTTTTCCTTCCTTCCACTTTTCTTAATGCGTGGAATACATCTGGACTGCACTTCTAAGACTGTATTTAAAGACTGTATTTTTAAACAATGTCCATGCCTGTTGGTACACTTAACCTTTGCAGCTGCACCTTTCAGTTTTTTTCTAACTATTTTCCTCCTTTTATCAAAGATTCCTTTTTGAAAATTTAGTGTTAGAACTGTAGATTCACATATTGTCCCCCTTCCAGTCAGTTCAAATTTGATTATATTATGATCACTATTGCCAAGTGGCCCCACCACTGTTACCTCTCTCACCAAATCCTGCGTGCCATTAAAAATTAAATCTAAAATAGCTCCATCATTGGTTCCTGAGACAATTGCTCCATGAAGCAGTCATTTATTCTATCCAGGAAATCTATGTCTCTAGCATGTCCTAATGTTACATTTATCCAGTCAATATTGAGGTAATTGAAGTCTCCCATTATTGCTGTACTGCCAATGTTATGACTGTGTCTCTTACCCCGCTCCTCGGGACCTCTCCACAGATTCTCACCCAGAGCTCCCGCTGTGCCTGATCTTGCCTCCCGATGGTGTGGACCAGTGGCTCCTCCCTACAGGTGGTAACAACTCTCACCTCGGGACAAGGGTCCAGAAACCCACAAACCATTACAGCCAAATTGGTTTGCTTCCCTGAATTTCTCTTAACATTTCATCATTGTCTGATGATTTTGGCCAGGTGGACAGTAATATACTCCTATTACTATACTCTTACCCAACACTCATGGGATTTCTACCCATATAGATTCTACTGAGCATTTAGTCTCTTGCATGATCTTTATCCTGTTGGACTCTCTACCCTCCCAAACAAAGTGCCACACCCTCAACAAGTTGATCCTCCCTATCATTGTGATATAATTTGTACTCTGATATAGCACTGTCCCATTGGTTAGCCTCCTTCCACCAGTTAAGAACATAAGAAATTGCCATGCTGAGTCAGACCAAGGGTCCATCAAGCCCAGCATCCTGTTTCCTACAGAGGCCAAACCAGGCCACAAGAACCTGGCAATTATCCAAACACTAAGAAGATCCCATGCTACTGATGCAATTAATAGCAGTGGCTATTCCCTAAGTAAACTTGATTAATAGCCGTTAATGGACTTCTCCAAGAACTTATCCAAACCTTTTTTGAGCCCAGCTACACTAACTGCACTAACCACATCCTCTGGCAACAAATTCCAGAGCTTTATTGTGCATTGACTGAAAAAGAATTTTCTCCGATTAGTCTTAAATGTGCTACTTGCTAACTTCATGGAATGCCCCCTAGACCTTCTATTATTCGAAAGTGTAAATAACAGAGTCACATCTACTCGTTCAAGATCTCTCATGATCTTAAAGACCTCTATCATATCCCCCCTCAGCCGTCTCTTCTCCAAGCTGAACAGCCCTAACCTCTTCAGCCTTTCCTCATAGGGGAGCTGTTCCATCCCCTTTATCATTTTGGTTGCCTTTCTCTGTACCTTCTCCATCGTAACTATATCTTTTTTGAGATGCGGCGACCAGAATTGTACACAGTATTCAAAGTGTGGTCTCACCATGGAGCGATATAAAGGCATTATGACATTTTCCGTTTTATTAACCATTCCCTTCCTAATAATTCCTTACATTCTGTTTGCTTTTTTGACTGCTGCAGCACACTGAGCCGACGATTTTAAAGTATAATCCACTATGATGCCTAGATCTTTTTCCTGGGTGGTAGCTCCTAATATGGAACCTAAAATCCTGTAACTACAGCAAGGGTTATTTTTCCCTATATACAACTCCTTGCACTTGTCCACATTAAATTTCATCTGCCATTTGGTTGTCCAATCTTCCAGTCTTGCAAGGTCCTCCTGTAATGTATCACAGTCTGCTTCTAATTTAACTACTCTGAATAATTTTGTATCATCGGCAAATTTGATTACCTCACTCATCGCATTCCTTTCCAGATCATTTATAATATATTGAAAAGCACCAGTCCAAGTACAGATCCCTGAGGCACTCCACTGTTTACCCTTTTCCACTGAGAAAATTGACCATTTAATCCTACTCTCTGTTTCCTGTCTTTTAACCAGTTTGTAATCCACGAAAGGACATCCCCTCCTATCCCATGACTTTTTAGTTTTCATAGAAGCCTCTCATGAGGGACTTTGTTGAATGCCTTCTGAAAATCCAAATACACTACATCTACCGGTTCACCTTTATCCACGTTTATTAAACCTTTCAAAAAAATGAAGCAGATTTGTTAGGCAAGACTTCCCTTGGGTAAATCTGTGTTGACTGTATTCCATTAAATCATGTCTTTCTATATGCTGTACGATTTTGATCTTGAGAATTGTTCCACTATTTTTCCCAGCACTGAAGTTAGGCTCACTGGTCTATAGTTACCCGGATCGCCCCTGGAGCCTCTTTTAAATATTGGGGTTACATTGGCCACCCTCCAGTCTTCAGGTACAATGGATGATTTTAATGATAGGTTACAAATTTTAACTAATAGATCAGAAATTTCATTTTTGAGTTCCTTCAGTACCCTAGGATGCATACCATCCGGTCCAGGTGATTTGCTACTCTTTTGTTTGTCAATCTGGCCTACTACATCTTCCAGGTTCACAGTGATTTCTTTCAGTTCATCTGACTAATCATCCCTGAAAACCATCTCCGGAACTGGTATCTCCCCAACATCCTCATTAGTAAACACGGAAGCAAAGAATTCATTTAGTCTTTCTGCAATGGCCTTATCTTCCCCTAAGAGTGCCTTTAACCCCTCGGTCATCTAATGGTCCAACCGACTCCCTCACAGGTTTCTTGCTTTGGATATATTTTAAAAAGTTTTTATTATGAGTTTTTGCCTCTATGGCCAACTTCATTTCAAATTCTCTCTTCGCCTGTCTTATCAATGTTTTATACTTAGCTTGACAGGCTTCAGGTTCAATGGATGATTTTAATGATAGGTTACAAATTTTAACTAATAGATCAGAAATTTCATTTTTTAGTTCCTTCAGTACCCTAGGTTGCATTCCATCCGGACCAGGTGATTTGCTACTCTTTAGTTTGTCAATCTGGCCTACTCATTTTCCAGGTTCACAATGATTTCGTTCAGTTCGTCTGACTCATCACTCCTGAAACCATCTCCGGAACTGGAATCTTCCTAACATCCTCATTAGTAAACACGGAAGCAAAGCATTCATTTAGTTTTTCTGCAATGGCCTTATCTTCCCTAAGAGCCCCTTTAACACCTCAGTCATCTAATGGTCCAGCCAACTCCCTCACAGGTTTTGTGCTATATTTTAAAAAGTTTTTATTATGAGTTTTTGCCTCTATGGCCAACTTCATTTCAAATTCTCTCTTCGCTTGCTTATCAATTTTTTACACTTAACTTGACAATGCTTATGTTTTATCCTATTTTCTTCAGATGGATCCTTCTTCCAATTTTTGAAGGATTTTTTTTGGCTAAAATAGCCTCTTTCACCTCACCTTTTAACCATGACGGTACTCGTTTTGTCTTCCTTCCACCTTTCTTAATGCGTGGAATACATATGGACTGCGCCTCTAGGATTGTATTTTTAAACAATGTCCAAGCCTGTTGAACACTTAACCTTTGCAGCTGCAACTTTCAGTTTTTTTCTAACTATTTTCCTCATTTTATCAAAGTTTCCTTTTTGAAAGTTTAGTGTTAGAGCTGCAGATTTACTTATTGCCCCCCTTCCAGTTATTAGTTTAAATTTGATCATGTTATGATCACTGTTGCCAAGTGGCCCCTCCACAGTTACCTCTCTCACCAAATCCTGCGTTCCACTAAGAATTAAATCTAAAATAGCTCCCTCTCTTGTTGGTTCCTGAACCAGTTGCTCCATGAAGCAATCATTTATTACATCCAGGAACTTTATGTCTCTAGCAAGTCCTGATGTTACATTTACCCAGTCAATATTGTTGTAATTGAAATCTCCCATTATTACTGCACTACCAAATTGGTTTGCTTCCCTGATTTCTCTTAGCATTTCATCATCTGTCTGACCATTTTGTCCAGGTGGACGGTAGTATACTCCTATCACTATACTCTTACCCAACACACATGGGATTTCTACCCATATAGATTCTACTGAGATACCAATTATGTCTCTCTCATCATTCACTGCTATACTCTCTAACGCTCCCATTTTACTTCTTAGACTTCTGGCATTGGCTTACAGATATTTCAAAGTGCATATTTTTCTTCTATTAACAACCTGCTTTTCAGCTGATAGGGATAATATGGAAATCTTTAGCTCAGGTGATTCTTTACTTATAGGCACATGGACTACTTTTGCTTTTATTGGAACTTCTCTGTTGGGATGTCCGAACTCTCCTGTTTCATTAGTATCCTTCAAAGATATATTCCTCCAAACCATTCACTGCTGAGTGACTATCAGCTTTTCCCCTTGTTCTAGTTTAAAAGCTATATTATCTCCTTTTTAAAAGTTAGCGCCAGCAGCCTGGTTCCACTCTGGTTAAGGTGGAGCCCATCCTTTCAGAAAAGTCTCCCCCTTCCCCAAAAGGTTGTCCATGTCCTTACAAAACGGAATCCCTCTTCCCTGCACCATGTCTCATCCACGCATTGAGACTCTGGAGCTTTGCCTGCTTCTGGGGACCTGCATGTGGAACAGGAAGCATTTCAGAGAATACTACCCTGAAGGTCCTTGATTTAAGGTTTCTACCTAAAATCCTAAATTTGGCTTCCAGAACCTCCCTCCCCCATTTTCCTTTGTCGTTGGTGCCCACATCTACCATGACAGCCGGATCCTCCCCAGCACTGTCTATAATCCTATCTAGGTGACACATGAGGACTGCCACATTCGCACCAGGCAGGCAAGTTACCAGGCGGTCCTCGCATCTACCAGCCACACAGCTATCTACATTTCTAAAAAATCAAATCACCAACTATGATGGCCGATGTAACCCTTCCTTCCTGGGCAGAAGCCCTGGGAGACTTACACTCAGTACGAGAGGACAAAGCATCACCTGGAGAGCAGGTCCTTGCTACAGGATCACTTCCTGCTACACTAGGATGATGCTCTCCAACCAAGGGGCTTTCCTCCTCGAAGGCAGCACCAGGGCTGCCAGACTGGATTTGGGACTTGGCTACTATGTCCCATCAATGTGCCTCTGTCTGACTCAGTTCCTCCAGGTCTGCCACTCTAGCCTCCAGAGATCAAACTCGTTCTCTGAGAGCCAAGAGCTCTTTGCACCGGTGCATATGCAATCTCTCATCGGCAGGTTAAAAAAAAACAAACAAAAAAAACAACACATACAAGACACTCCATACCACTTCTAATCCCCTCACTTTTATACACATTTCATATCTCCTTTGATCCCCTTCCTTATTCTGAACACCCTTCCCACTATCTCCTCTACTGCACCCCATCCAAAACCTTCTCACATTCACTCCTACCTACCCTCCCATCCTCTGACTTTCACTCCATGTCCCCTCACTAGCACCCACAGTAAAACTCTTCCCCCACACATTTGCACTTATCTGGGTGTCCTTAGATTAGTGCACAGCAGCAGCAATGCAGTGTCTCAGGCTGCTTCCTCTTCCTATTCAGCCTAAGGCTGCAGTATTCTATGTTGAACCACAAGGTCCACCATAGGCTGTGCAGTTTAAAGCACAACACTCCAGCCACAGGTTGCTCAGGAAAGTAAGTATTCCAAAGCATCACACTGCTACTGCTCTGAGCTAGTCTAGTCTAAAGCAAGCCTGGATCGGTGTACATGAGTAGGACGACAGGGCAGGGGAAAACAAAAAGTATCGGACCCCTGGTTTCCCATGGAAAATATGCAAAGAAGAAATTCCACAGGAAGGATGATTTTGTGGCACTTCCTGTAGCATCATGGAAGAACAAGGGTCCTGCTAATAGCTGCTGTGACATGGAGCAAGATATGAACCCATTGCTGGGAAGGAAGTTAGTGATCAGTGTTTAAAATGATCTTATCAGAACTTTCACAATTGACTAAGAAAAGAGCAGTGTCTAGCTGACAAGTTAAAATGGAAGAGTTAGTGTTACTGTGAAATCACTTTTTTTTCCCCTGATTATAATGCAGATTTATAATTTAAATTCCTTGTTAAACTTTTCAGTATATTAGTTCTGTATTTGTGACCAATTAGTGGCCTAAGTAAATCAGTTGAAAAGCAGACAGACAATGGTGATCGGTGTAAAAGGGATTCTTTATTGGTGTTAGCCCGACTCTGGCCGAGTTTTGCTCTCGCAGGAGCTGCCTCGGGGGCTACTCTACCAACGGTTGCTTGTGTAATCTCACATAAATAATATGGAAACTTCACACCAAATCAATTGGAATTATAGTAAATTGATTCTACATGGAACAAACAGAACGCCTTTATTAGTGTAGCGGTGTATATTTTGAAAAAAGCCACTCTCGGTGCAGTATTTATCTTGCTCACGTAGTCGAACGTTCGACTATGTGAGCAAGACTACGTGTTCCATGTAGAATCAACTTACTATAATTCCAATTGATTTGGTGTGAAGTTTCCATATTATTTATGTGAGATTACACAAGCAACCGTTGGTACAGTAGCCCCTGAGGCAGCTCCTGCGAGAGCGAAACTCGGCCAGAGTCGGGCTAACACCAATAAAGAATCCCTTTTACACCGATCACCATTGTCCGTCCTGCTTTTCAGCATAATTGATCGGCTTCCGATTTGTTTTTTGAGCCCTAAGTAAATGAGTTGCCACATAATCCTGAGGTTTTGTTTTTATTTTAGTAAAAGTCACTAAGACTACTGACAAATATTTCCTATTTTCATTTAAACAAAATTGGATCAAGTGAAAATGTGGCAACTCCAAAAACAGAGAACCATCCAGACAAAATCTGATAGGTTGAAAGCACCACAATTCTGACTGAACAATATTTGGAGCTAAGCAACTAGATCAAATAGCAAGATATGTCTAGTTAAATCTGCTAGCAAACAGGGGTGCAAAGTGTGTTAGCATTTCTTTATCCCTTCAAGTACCGGTAGTTCTCATTTCAAAGCTGAATGGCCACTGCTGATCAGCACTCATGAAATATTCCAAGACCTGACACAAGGAAGGGCTTTGAGCTTGAAAAGTAACAGTGGGAAAACAGTTAAGTTAGTGGTTTATATTGTATATATATTTTCTATTTAAATGAACAGGCACCATGTGGTCACAAATTCTCTAATTATAGATAATGATACAACAGAAAACAAAGGCAGACAAGAAAAAGTTCAGCAGTTTGTTGCAATTTTTGCTGTCTCCGTGGTTCAAGACTAACCACAACTTTGCATTCTGGTCAAACACACACACACACAAAAATGACATCCATTATTTTATTGGCTGCTGTTTTTAGTAGTTAACAGCAAGAGCCTTAGCAACAGTTTCAAGTTATATACTGTCCACTTTGCACTGTTTTTGTCCAAGAAAAAAAAACATTAATTTGGAGCAGATCTCTCCCTAACAGTGCTCCTTTTCTGCTCTATTAGATAGCAGAGAGTGGAACTTAGAAAAAAAGGCATTTTCCTGGTAACCGTGTTTTAAATAAGCCACTTCACATGCCTTTGAGTTGCTTTGTTTAGATTCAGCTGACAGTGTAGGAGACAGAGGGGAGAGCAAGATGCCAAAATGGTGCTAAGTGTGGTATGGTGGGACACACCATGGCTGTGGCTTGCTCCAGTAGGAGCTGCCCTTGCAATAGGAAATCAGTCTCTCACCCCAAACCTTACCATATGAATGCCACTAACCCCACTAGTCAGGAAGCATTCTGGAGATGATCTGTTCTGGCATAACAAACATCAGAGAGAAAGTAAAGCAGGAAGAACAAAGCGCCCGTCCCGTACCTGTTTTACTGCTCACTTTACTGCAGTCCGGGTTGCTTGGGCACGACGAAGGCCTGCCATGTCTTCCAACCAGGTCACTTAAAAAAAAATGCAGAATTCAACTACTGATGATCAAATATATTTTTCTATACATAAACAAATAAAGGTGGTTTGTTTCTTGTAAAAGCATAGTGCATACACAATAATTTGACATTATGAAAATACAACAGGTTTCTAACTTATTTTACTGTAACAGGCACCATATCTTTCTATTATACATCAGCAAACCCGATGAATACAATACTTATTTTATACCACAAGATGTCACTCTTGTAGACAGAAAAAAAAAATTATAGCTGTTTGTTTAATAACTCGCTCATAGCAACACTGGAATAGGACAGTTCTGTCCCCGATTACAACACATTTCTATTTTTGTTTGATGTGTAAAAAAGTAGTTTTTGTTTTTTGCTGCTCCACTATCGTCTTCACCCTGGTAACACAGAATAGCTTCAGATCCCAGAATCGTTCAGAACAATGAAAGTGATTTCACTTAGGATCTTACTCTGCAGTGTTTACACCCTAAAAAAACTTTATAGAACAGACCTTGCAATTTGCTTGCATTCAGCAGGTCCCTGACTATCCCAATTTGTGGATGTGCTTTCACTTAACAGAAGAGGCTCGCCCATAGGAACAGCTCAGAGGTCAGAGCAAGCTGCCCTGGTCCAAGCTCACACCTAGGTTGTACCAGTTTTATAAAACTCAACGAGAGCTGAGCAAGTGCCTGAAGCCAAGCGGTGGAAACTTAACTGCACAACGCTATGTGAACAGCAGAATCATGCCACTAGTAGAGGCAAATGAATTTGCACAGCAATTCTGCTCAACAGGGGCAGGAGCCAAGTAGGGAAGCTAAGCAATTATGCACTATAATGACAACCTGAGACTCGGGACAACAGATGCAGTCTGCTGACATCACTACAGTCAATCCCTTGCTCTGAACCCAGCACTTGATACAGGCTCCCCTATAGCTCTGCACTCTGTTTCAGCAATATAAGCCGCCATGCAGCAAATACCAGCAGCTGAAGAAAATATTACTAGTGTACACACACACATATCTGCAGATTTTATATCTATTCATTTTCTTGTATTTACACAGACAGAATTTAGAAAAAAAAAAAGCCCACGAACATTTTTGCTCAGCATCTTTCTCTGGCTTCACTGGATCCTACTCAACTGAGATTGTAGTGCATAAGCCCCCATGCGCACATATCCAGAGTTTTTTTTACCCTCCTCCCACTGCTCTAAAAGTTCTTGGTAGGGTGTCACACATCACAGGACCCTTTCAATCTTACCGTGCATGCAAACTCCATGCCACCTGTAGGGGTCGCTGTTGTACACTGACCGGGATTTCTATCCCAAGTACCCCGTCTCGTGAGGGTGGGAAGAGGCAGTGAACACTGCCACCATCCCCCTGCCAACCCAATGAGTAGAAGATGGACTGGAAAACAGACCCAGCTCTCCCACATGAGAGCAGGACACTTGGCTGTGGGGCTGGCCTTTCATAACCCTTATTATCCCATTTTTACTTGGTATTCACATTCCCTGGTTTTATTGTGTAATTTCTGAAAGAAAGAGGATAAAAGATTCTATATACACACATGTATAAAAACACACACACCATTGTAAGTGTCTTCTCGGTGAGCGGACACAGTTTCCCTAAGTTTCATAATTGAAAATGGCAGCTCTTTATGAATGCCTGAACTTGCAGAAGCATGGCGAGTTCAGAGTCTGGTAGGAAACAGAGGCTTTTGTGTTTTATTGGGAGCTCATAAGTTCCCAATGGGATTTTCAGGTCAGGGACTTGTCTATGCATGCTTTGTACACAGAGAATCTTTGTTTTGTTAGGATTCAGATTGAGTTTGTTCTTTGTCCATTTTTGGATGGCTGTAAGGCATGTGCCTAGCTTATGTATAGCTATTTGTGGGTCCAGGTCTATAGGCAGCACAAGCTGGACATCATCTGTATAGACTTAGGTTTCTATGTCAAATTCTGATCAGCTGTGCCAGTAATTTGAGGTATATGAGGGGGACCCCAAGGTTTAAGATCCAAGATACTGATGTGGTATTTGTGAAATGTGCAGACTGTTCCTGTCTGGCAGAAAGGAGTTGAACCAATTTAGAACATGGTTGCTTAGGCCAGTTTCTACTAGTCCAGATAATATGACATTATGATCTACTGTGTCAAAGGCTGCAGAGAAATCCAAAAGCACTAGCCCAGCTACCTTGCTTCTATCACGATATTTCAGAAGATCATCCAGCAAAGCGATGAGGACTGTCTCTGTTCCACGGCCTTTTCTGAACCTGGATTGATAAGGGGTCAACTAGCTAGCCAGTTTATTGAGCTCTTACTGATTATTCTATTAATTTCCCTATGAAAGAGAGACTGGACACCGGTAGTAATTTTCAGGTTTGTCTGGATCCAGGTTTGTCTTTATCAGTAGCTGCACTATGGCTTTTTTTTTTTTTTAAGATTTTTAGGAAGTAGGCCTTCAGTGAAGGTGGAATTTATAATTTTGGATGTCCAGGCTGCAAGTCTATCATGTGCAAGTTTTATTAATATGGACGGGTATGGCTCAAGTGTGTAAGTGTAGAGATAAGACTGCCATCGTTTTATGAGACCTTCTTCCATGATTGGGGTAAATTATTTCCGTACCTCTAAAATATTTGATGGGGTCAAGCTTACCTTTGTCTCAGGGTGAAAGATGTCTTGATGGCGTCGACATAGGTCTTTGATTTTGTTCTCAAAGGAGGCAACTTTACTTGCTGTTAATTTTGATTTAGAGATAAGTTTGTTATGGTGATGGTTCTGTGACAGCATTATTCTCAGCAGGTAAGACACCACCACACTCCTGGCTAAGATTTTGAGGATCCTGGCAGGGTAGGGGTTGGACAAGAGGTTGCGCTTGGGTGGAGAGGGGGATAGGTGGGAAAGGAATCAAGTACTAGGCCCACACTTCTCCTGAAGCATTTTCTTGGGTGGGAGAGGGCCTAAACACCCCAAAGATTTTTTTCATGATTTTGGTTCCATTTTGCAGCTACTTAACCAACTATACTTTGAATATAGCACATGATGCCTAATGACTTTCAAACCTAACTGATGAGATTCAACACAACCAGTCAGATTTGAACTTTATCTGGCTAAAATTAGCCAGATAACTTTAGAAGAGTATATTCCACAGGATGTTTATCTTGAAGAATATTTGGGACAAGTTATCTGGCTAGCTTTAGCTGGATAACTTACCTGCTCACCGGATTTCTGAATATTGGCCACAAGATGTCTGGATTTAATTCATTCATAATAGCCTGGATCATTGCAGATTTTTGTTGACTGATCAGTCAGTCATTAGGCCTTTGTCCACATGTGTGTACAAAGTTGTTTTGTAGGTGGGCCGCTGGTGGCTGTTCCCGGGTTGATGCTAATATATACATGTATGCACATTATGTACACAAACACAGCACTGAGAAAAAAAAGTTTGTGCATCTCAAGTATAATAATGAAAATTACAAGTTCTTAACAAGATACTCCTGTTTGATTAAAATCAGTCTTTTCTTCTTACTCAATAAAATGGGTACAAATTAAATAATTCCATGCTTCTTCAGACAAAATAATGTACAAAGTAGATACAATAAGATTAATTTAAAAGCAGTATGAAATAGTAAATGAATACCCAGTTTCCTTAGCACAATTAATTGCATAATTAGAATTAGCTGCTTAAATAATTAGGTAACAAATCATCCTGCAGAGTAAGTCTGCATGACTGAGTATGGCATCCCATTCTATATAAAGATTCAAAAGGTTTGAGTTTGGTCTTTACCATAAAAGTTAGTGGGAGCTCTTCATGTCACAATCAAAAGAAATTTCAGAGAACCTAAGAAAAAAAAAAAAAAAGCGATGCTCATCTGTGCAAGGTTACAAGATCATTTCTAAACATTTGGGGCTCCATCCATCACTGCCAGACAGTTAAATCTGCAAATGTAAAAGGTGAAGATATGGTGACTCCACTCTTCAGCAGTTGGCCTATCAACTGCTGAAGGGTGGAGTCAATCATCAAGAAGAAAGTGAATGGGAAGGTGGGAGGATAACTAAAAGAAACCCACCTTAATTTCAAAGAGCTTCTGGATATCCCATAAGAATTCTGGCATAAAACTCCTCTGAACAGATGAGTCAAAAGTTGAACTTTTTGGTCACAAATGTTTTGTTTAGCAAAAGCCACACACTGCCTTCCAAATTAAGAATCTTATCCCAACAGTAAAACAGAGTTGGGGGGATCATGGTGTGCGATGCCTTCCTGCAACAGGACCTGGATGGCTTGCCATTATTGATGGAACTATGTATTCTACATTATATCAGAAAAGTCTAGAAAAAAATGTCAAAAAAAATCTGTGAACTGAAGCTGAACTTAAAATGGACAAAACAATGACCCTAAAAATTCACAGTAACATAACATGACAACTGCAGATAAAGACCAAATGGTTCATCTATTCTGCCCAAAAATGTGCTTATGCTAGCAACTGCCACTCCATGCAGGTTACCCTATGTGGAAATCTTACACCATCCCTTTCTTCAAGCCTTTAGGGATCCGCAGTGTTTATCTGATGCCCTATTGAATTTATTAACTGTTCTTGCTTCACCATCCCAACTCAGGCCTCCATCACTCTCTCCATAAAGAAACATTTCCTGACATTTGTTCTGGGTCATCTCCCCTTGAGTTTCATTTCGTGACCCCTAGTTCTATTGTTTCCTTTTTAATGGAAAAAGTTCGAAGATCGTGCATCATTAAAACCTTTCAGGTATCTGAAAGTCTGTATCATCTCTCCTGCACCTCCTCTATTCAGAGGGATACATATTCAGATCTTTCAGCCTCTTCTCATAAGTCTTCCAATGAAGATCCCACACCATTTTGGATGCCCTTCTCTGGACCACTTCCATCCTGTTTATTCCTTCCTAGATACGGTTTCCAGAACTGAAAACAGTACTTTAGGTGAGGCCTCACGAAGGACAAGGGCATCACCACCACCCTTTTCTTACTGGCTATTCTTCTCTCTATGCAGCCCAGCATTCTTTTGGCTTTAGCTATAGCCTTGTCACATTGCTTTGCCACTTCGGATCGCCAGACTATCACACCAAGGTCTGTCACTTGGTTCGTACACATCAATCTTTCCCCACCTATAACATACAACTCTTTTGGATTACTGTACCCCAGATGCATGACTCTTCACTTCTTGGCACTGAATCCCAGCTACCAAGTCTTTGACCACTCTTCAAGCTTTCTTAAATTACTTTTCATTCTCTCTAGTCCTTCAGGTATGTCCACACTATTGCAGATCTTAGTATCATCAGCAAACAGACAAACTTTACCTTCTATCCCTTTTGCCATGTCACTCAAAGATATTGAACTGAACCGGTCCCAAAACCAGTCCCAACACCAATCCCTGTAGCACTCCATTTAACACAGTTTTCTCTTCAGAGTAGGTTCCACCAAGTCATGGTAAATGGAACCCATCAGTCAACCAGTTTATAATCCACACCACCAGCTTGGCACTCACTCCCAAGTTTCTCATTTTATTCATAAGCCTATGCGAGACCGTATCAAAAGCTTTGCTGAAATCCATGAAGATCACATTGACCACTCTTCCACGATCCAATTCTCCAGTCACCCAATCAAAAAAATCTATTAGATTTTTCTGATAGGACCTTCCTCTGGTGAATCCATGTGGCCTTGGGTCCAAGAACCCACCCAATTGTAGATAGTGAGCTATCCTTTCCTTCAGAAGAATCTCCATTAGTTTTCTCACCACAGAGGTGAGGCTAACCGGTCTGTAGTTTCCAGCCGCCTTTCTATTCCCTCTCTTATGAAGCAGGACCACAAACCGTTCTTCTCCAGTCTCATGGCACCACTCCCGTTTCAAAGGATCTATTGAACAGATCTTTCAGTGGACCCACCAGCACATCTCTGAGCTCCCTCAGTATCCTGGGATATATCTCATCCAGCTTCATGGCCTTGTCCACTTTCAGTTTACCTTACTCTTTCCGTACGCTCTCTTCCGTAAACTGAGTTTCATCTACCCCATCCCCAAAATTCAAGTAAATCTCTATCAATTAATATATTCTTTCACCTTCCTACCCATTCCCTATCTCCTCCCCCACCCTCCGCCCCATTTCCTGCCTCGACACCACCCCACCCCCACCCCCCTCCGCTTACCTCCCCTGTTCCTCCCTTTCACAGGAAAATTTCTTCCTAATAATTGCCTATGATAAATCACCAGCCAAATTCTTTAACCGTTTGTTAACCTTTATTAGTCTCGCTACTTAATTGTTCTTGTTGATAACTACTTTCAGTACTCTCCAGTTATAATATTTTGATTTCTTTCCTGTCTTCCAAAGCCCATGTTTTTTGCTCCCTGTTTAATTGTAACTTTATCTTCTATACAGTAGTTTAATGGTTTCCCCTTGTTCTATTGTAAACCGGTACGATAAGATTTGGTCTTGAGCATCGGTATATTAAAAGAACTTAAATAAATAAATAAATAAATCTACTACAGAATGGCTGAAGAGATTGTGTGTTTGGATTGGATAAGTCAAAGACCCAACCTAAAACACACTGAATTTGTGCAAGACCTGAAGTGAGTAGTGCATTCAAGAAAGCCCTCAAATGTCACAGAGCGGAACAGTTCTGTATGGAAGAATGGGCCAAAATTCCTCATGGGCAATGTGAATGACCAATCAGCTTTTACAGGAAACATTTAGTTGAAGTTACTGTTGCTTGAAATGGTGCTATGAGTTATGGAATGAAGGGTTACACACCTTCTCACACAAGGATACGTATTGTTTAATCTTTTTGTTGAACAATATTGTTGAGATTACTTACCTGATAATCTCCTTTTCCTTAGTGTAGACAGATGGACTCAGAACAAGTGGGTATAGAGTGCTCGTGCTAACAGTTGGAGACGGATCTGACGTCAGCACGGGTACATATACCCCCACAGGAAGTGAAGCAACTCAGTAATCTTCCTTACAAAAGCTGTTATGGATATATGTGTACTGACGATCAATGAATTAGTGAAACAGGATTCCCCTGATCGATTGATAGTAGCTGGAGACCGCCAGCGCTTCCAACCGGAAGGCGTCGACACCTGGTAGAGTGGACACTCTTATGTAAGAAAATGACATGGCTTACCTTGAATCGGTGAAACCCATGTACACCGGCAGCCGGGCGGGATGCTGAGTCCATCTGTCTACACTAAGGAAAAGGAGATTATCAGGTAAGTAATCTCAACATTTCCTGGCATGTAGCCAGATGGACTCAGAACAAGTGGGATGTACAAAAGCTTTACTCCCGGACTGGGCGGGAGGCTGCCTGAGGACCGCGTAGGACTGCCCTCGCAAATGCTGTGTCCTCCCTGGCCTGGACATCCAGACGGTAAAATCTGGAAAAGGTATGGAGGGAGGACCATGTCGCCGCCTTACATATCTCCGCGGGCGACAGCATCCTAGATTCTGCCCAAGAGGCCGCCTGCGCTCTGGTGGAATGAGCCTTGACCTGCAGAGGTGGTGACTTCCTGGCCTCTACGTAGGCCACTCTGATAACTTCTTTGATCCAGCGGGCGATGGTGGGCCGAGAGGCCGCTTCCCCTTGCTTCTTCCCACTGTGAAGGACGAACAGATGGTCCGTCTTTCGTACTGCTTCTGTCTTTTCCAGGTATCTGGGCAGCAATCTGCCGATGTCGAGATGGCGTAGCAAACGCCCTTCTTCTGATTTCTTCAAACCCGCCGTGGTTGGCAAAGATATGGTTTGGTTGAGGTGAAATTGTGAGACTACTTTAGGTAAGAAAGAGGGAACCGTGCGAAGATGGATAGCCTCTGGAGTGATTCTGAGAAAGGGATCATGGCAGGACAGCGCTTGTAGCTTAGAGATGCGGCGTGCGGAACACACTGCCAGCAAGAACACCATCTTCAAAGTTAGTGAACAGAGAGACAGGCCCCGAAGGGGTCTGAAGGTGGATCCCGCGAGGAAATCCAAAACTATGTTGAGGTTCCACAAGGGCACTGGCCACTTCAGTGGCGAACGAATGTGCTTGACTCCTTTCAGGAAGCGGGAAACATCTGGGTGCGTGGCAATGGTCTTGCCATCCCTCCTGGACCGTAGCAAGACAGCGCAGCCACTTGAACCTTGATGGAGCTTAGGGAGAGACCCTTCTGAAGTCCATCCTGCAGGAAATCCAGAACCATAGGGATTGTGGTCGCATGTGGATTGGTGCCATGAGTGTCGCACCAGGCTTCAAATACACTCCAGATCCTTATGTAGGTGAGGGATGTGGAAAACTTGCGAGCTCGGAGGAGTGTATCTATCACCGGCTCTGAGTAACCTCTTTTCTTCAGTCTAGCCCTCTCAATGGCCAGACCGTAAGAGAGAATTGAGCCGGATCCTCGTGGAGGATGGGACCTTGACGTAGCAGGTCCCTGAGAGGAGGCAGGGGAAGAGGCTCCCCTGTCCGCGTACCAGGGTCTTCTTGGCCAGTCTGGTGCCACTAGAAGAACTAGGCCTCTGTGCCTCTGAAACTTGTGTATAAGGGCACCCAGCAGGGGCCACGGAGAAAAGGCGTATAGCAGGGTCCCTGGAGGCCATGGCTGAACCAGGGCGTCAATCCCGTGAGAGAACGGATCTCGCTTGCGGCCGAAGTATCTGGGTACTTGAGCATTGGACCTGTCCGCTAGTAAGTCCATGTCTGGAGTCCCCCACTGATCCACAATCATCTGGAAGGCTGTGGGGGACAGCTGCCATTCTCCCGGACTTAGGCTTTCCCTGCTGAGGAAGTCTGCCGCGGTATTGTCCCTTCCGGCAATGTGGACGGCGGAGATGTCCTGGAGATTCGCCTCTGCCCAAGCCATCAGCGGAGCTATCTCTAGGGACACCTGTTGGCTTCTGGTTCCGCCCTGTCGGTTGATGTATGCCACCGTGGTGGCGTTGTTGGACATCACTCTGACTGCTCTGTTCCTCAGTCTGTGAGCAAATCGCAGGCAGGCTAATCGGACTGCCCATGCCTCTAGGCGGTTGATGTTCCACCCCGACTGTTCTCTGTTCCACCGCCCTTGGGCGGTGAGCTCTTCGCAGTGTGCTCCCCATCCGCTCAGGCTGGCATCTGTGTTGAGCAGAGTCCACGTGGGGGCGGACATCTTCGACCCCCTGCTCGTGTGGTTGGACTGCAACCACCACCGTAGCTGGGTCCGCAGTCTGGCTGGTAGAGGTAGATGCACGGAGTAATTCCGGAAGCGTGGGCTCCATCGAGAGAGGAGGGAGCGTTGTAGTGGTCTCATATGGGCCCGCGTCCAGGGTACCACCTCCAGGGTGGATGCCATGAGACCGAGAACCTGCAGATAGTCCCAAGCTATGGGCCGGCTGGCTCCCATCAAGGACCGTAGATGCGTTTGGAGTTTTAACCTTCTCTTGGCGGTGAGGCTGACTTTGTCTGCCTGGGTGTCGAACTGGACTCCCAGGTATTCCAGTGATTGGGAAGGCTGTAGGCAACTCTTGCTTAGGTTGACTACCCATCCCAGGCTCTCCAGAAGGGCAATGGCTCTCCTCTCGCGAATTCGCCCTGATCAGCCAATCGTCTAGGTAGGGATGGACAAGGATTCCTTCCCGTCTGAGCGCCACTGCCACCGCTATGATCACCTTGGTGAAGGTCCACGGCGCCGTGGCTAAACCGAAGGGCAAAGCCCAGAATTGGAAGTGTCGTCCCAGAACCTTGAAGCGTAGGTAGCGCTGATGGTCCCGATGGATCGGGATATGCAGGTAGGCTTCTGACAAGTCTAAGGCCGTGAGGAATTCCTCTGGCTGTACTGCGGTCTTGACTGAGCGCAGAGTTTCCATGCGAAACCTCGGGACCCTTAAGTATCGGTTGACTGACTTGAGGTCCAATACGGGCCGGAAAGTGCCCTCTTTCTTGGGTACCATGAAGTAAATGGAATAGTGCCCAGAATCCATTTCCCATGCAGGTACTGGGATTATGGCTTTCAAGGATAGGAGCCTCGCCAGGGTAGTTTCCAATGCTGCCTTCTTATGGATTGGACACGGAGATTCCACAAACCTGTCCGGAGGGATGTGATGGAAGTCCAGACAATACCCCTCTCGGATGATGGCGAGGACCCACTGGTCCGACGTAATCTCGACCCATCTGGGGTAGAAGAGGGTTAACCTGCCCCTATGGCTCCGTCCCCCGGATGGATCGGCTGATTCTCATTGTGGGGTGTGGCTGGGACCCAAACTCGAGCCGGCTCCCCTCTTGTGCTGCTTGGTCCGAAAGGATTGGTTCCTGGCCTGAGGACGAAGTGCCTGGTAGCGACTCCTATAGGGAGTGAAGTGTTGGGAGCTTCTACCTCTGGAGGGCCTCGGAAAGGTGCACTGGTTCCTCTTGGACCTGTCTTCCGGCAGTCAAGGTACTGGAGAGGCACCCCATGTGCTGGCCAGTTTATCTAGGTCGCTGCCGAACAGAAGAGACCTCTTGAACGGCATTCTAGTGAGACGTGTCTTAGAAGGAGCGTCGGCTGACCAGTTCCGTATCCAGAGCTGCCTCCTGGCTGCTACTGAGGATGAGAACCCCTTGGCTGTCGTACGGACTAGGTCGGAGGCGGCATCCGTAAGGCACGAGAGAGCTGACTCCATGTCTGCTGCCGGCGCATTGTTCCTGACCTGTGACAAATAGGAACGCGTTACCACTCTGCAGCAGGTTGCGATTCGCAGAGACAGAGCTGCCACCTCAAAGGTTTGTTTCAGGATGGCGTCCAGGCTTCGGTCATGAGCCTCCTTGAGGGCCGCCCCCTCCACTGGAATGGTAGTGCGCTTGACCACAGCGCTAACCAAGGCGTCCACCTTAGGGCACGCCAGCATATCCTTGATTGCCGGGTCCAGGGGGTACATGCCAGACAGGGCCCGACCCCCTTTGAATGAGGCCTCCGGCGCATTCCACTCCAAATCGATCAGCTGTTGCGCCGCTTGCAGGAAGGGGAAATGGCGGGCTGTGGGACGAAGACCCTCCAGCAGGGGGTTCTGCGTGGATGCCTCCATGGTACTGGAGCCTGGAATAGCCAACTCAGTCAGGCACTGAGAAACCAGGTCGGAGAGATCTTCCTTGGGAAAGAACCGCCTCATAGTTCAGTATGGCTCTATCCCCGGGGGAAGGTCCCCCTCCTCGGGGGGTTCGGACTCGTCCTCCGAGACATCAGGGTTCACATGAGCCGGACTGCCCGGAGGCGTGTGCCCACGATAAGGGCAAGAAGGTCCAGGGGCAGGGTCAGCCGGAGCGGCAGCAGGGCCTGGACGGGAAGCTGACTGCATCTGTACAAAGGCATGGATCCCCTTAAATAAATCCACCCAGGAAATGGAAGCGGTCTCTAGCCGTCGGGGTACCAGGTCCCCCGGGATTCCTGGTTGTTCGAGACGGCCCGCTAGATCCGGGGTGGCCCCTGGGGAACTGTCGGGAAACCTCAGTTGAGACTAGTCCTGGCCCGAGGCTCCCACGGCCTCCTCACATTGGGCACAAAGGGAGTCTGGCTCCTCGCTCTGCGTGGCTCTAAGCTGGCACGCTGAGCAGAGGCCGAGAGCTTTCACGCCGGAATCAGGAGGTGCCGCCACTGGAGACGCCGGGGCGTTTAAATGTTCCATCGCATCTTGCGAATGCAGAGCGCCAGCGCTTATGCTGCCAATAATATGCGCTCAATAATATGCCTTCAGCAATATGCGCTCAACAATAATATGCGGTCAGCAATATGCGCTCAATAATATACAATATGCGGTCAGCAATATGCGGTCAGCAATATGCGCTCAATAATATACAATATGTGCTCAACAATATGCGTTCAGCTAATATACAACATGAACATATGCTTAGCAATATATATGCTGCGTTGTGCGCCCATCAACAGGCGCCTATCATGGGCGCTCAATACCTGAACAAGGCAGACAAAATGGCGATCTCCACGGCGTGCCACATGCAGGCAACGCCACCGATCCTCGTACCTCGGAGACCAAAAAGTAAGAGATGTACGCCTTACCTGATCCTCGGCGCTTCCCGGCTGTAACCCGGGCGGTCTCCGGCTGCGGGGGGAGAGGGGAAATACCTTCACCGCCGCACTTGAGGAAATGCACCCGCTGCCTCTAAGCCACCGAACTCGTCTCGCTCGGGGCTAAGTCCACGCCGGGACCGAGGCACCTCTCAGCCAGGCCCGAGCCCTTCTCGCTCGGGGGCTAAATCCCTGCCGCGATTCGGCCACCGGACCGAGGCGTAGACCTCCGAGGGATCGCAGAAATCACCCCGGGAAACTCAACTGGGGGAGGGACCCGAGGGTATCACCGCAGGAGTGCGGGGCTCGTCTTCTGAGAAATTTGGAAAGTAGAAAGTAGATTTGGAAAACACGCTCAGCGAGCGTGCAGGCGCTCCAAACTGCTTTGGAGACGGAAATTACTGAGTTGCTTCACTTCCTGTGGGGGTATATGTACCCGTGCTGACGTCAGATCCGTCTCCAACTGCTAGCACGAGCACACTATACCCACTTGTTCTGAGTCCATCTGGCTACACGCCAGGAAAATATCTTTTTTATCTTTTATTTAAAGGGGTTATCTTTTTCTCTTAACAGGGTTTAGATTAGGATCTAATCATGTTTTGAGTACAAATTGTGCTAAAATACAGTACATCCTGGGGGAGGGAGGTTCACAAACATTTTCTCAGCACTATATTGCCTGCCAAAGGCTGAAATGAAACCTTGCACTTGGCTGAAGATTTCAGCACCCTCAGATGTCAGAGTCATCTACCATGGAGTATGCTGTCATATGAATTCCTTCCAAAATCTAAAACAAAATCTTTGCAAGCCCAAGACACAGTCAATCCAAACCTATGCTTCCTACTAACCACAGGGGAAGTCTTAGGACCAAAGCGTTAATCTTGCATTCAATAAATAACTGCCAACGTGCCATCCATAGCACCCCAGCTATCAAACTGCATTAACTTGCAGTTCACAATTGTCAAGATTTAACTGCTACATAGCCTCCTCGCCAGTAGGAGCTCTCACTGGGCCCACTCCACCCTACTCTAGCCATCGCCTTGAAGGCTACAAGACACCACAAGTCAAGCCCTGTAAGAACTTTCCTCACAGATGGCTCGGTGCCTCGTCAGAGTCAAGCTCAGCTCTTTCTTCTAACCCAGCTTGCATTTAACTAGCCTTGCCTGGTTCCAGTTTTCCTGCTCTGTTAGGTCTTCCAGTGGCCTAATCCTTGTTCTTGTGTTCCTTGTCTTATTTCTGACCCATCTTCTGTTTTTTTTTTGTCCCTGTGATCCTTGTCTGTTTCCTAGCTGTGCTCCTGTCTTGTTCCTTGTGGGGCTTCTAGTGGTCCTTCTTGCCAAATGTGTCTAAGTCTCCTGGTGGCCTAGCTTATTTGTGTACTCTTTAACTCTTGTCTTGTCTTGCCCTGCACTTGATCTGGTATAGCCTGTTCAGGCCTTGTCTTGTTCAGTCCTGTTCCTGTCTTGTCTCTTCTTGCCTTGCCATGTTCTAGCTTGCACTGCATTGTCTTAACTCTTCTGTTTTACCCTGTCCTTGCTGTATGCCTAATTACCTTACTCCTGCCTGTATGTTTTTTCCCTGTCCCTGCCTTGTCCTTCTATGCTCCTGCCCTGCTTACCTTACCTTCCTCGGACTGATCTTTGTTGCCTGACCCGGACTGTCACTAATCCTTACCTCTACTTTATCTCTGCTTGCCCTGAACTCTGCTTGGACTTCAACTTTGTCTGAACACTGCCTACCTTCACCATAGCCTGCCCTTTCACAAGAAAGTCCTGCTAGCCACTAGAACCTACGGTACCAAACAAGGCTGGACAGGCTGAAGACCCTGTCTTGCTCTGCCATAGGGCCCTGCACTACTCCTGCTGGGGTATTCCCCTAACTGGCAGGACCCCCCCCCCCCCCCCAATGACAATATTGTTAGCAGCTATGGCTTCCTACTGTTAAAACCTATCACTATGGTAGGTTGCAGAATAGATCTTTTTCCATGGTAATCCCCAAGTTATGGAATGAGCTACCTCTGTGGATTAGAGAGGGAAAAGATCCAATGTGGTTTCGTCAGAAATTGTAAACATGGCTGATGATATCTGAGGGAGCTGTAGATAGATCTAATGCTAATAGGTGAAGAATATTTTTGTACTATGTGATATGGAGGGGAAGTAAATTATATATGGGATATTTTATTTTTAATGTGAATTTAGTTTATTTTATTCATGTAGGTTTATTGTCGATTATATATATTGTTATATATTACTTTATGTGCTTCACTTTGCTTTTCAGATTTTACAATAAAATCACCCAATTTCATAAATTTATTAAATAAATTAACTTATTCAAATTTACTTGCTTAAACAAGATTTAGTCAAATATTTTAGTGAGAAAAAGGCTAATCATGTTAAGCTTCTACCAAATGGTTTGAGCTGCAATCTCTTCATTTTATGGCTTCAGTGACCATAAGATTTGCATTATGGAAAGCAGCTAATGTGAATCAGATACAAAAAGCAAATACACCTTTCAGGCTGTATAGTTTAATCCAGGCTACTTAAAAGTTCAGGTATTTAAATTACTCAGCTAGCAATATTTTCTTTAGCTAATCAAGGTGCTTCATCAGACAGCATTATAACCATTTTCTGCCCTGCTTCAGTGAGCAAACAGCGCTTGAGTTTGGCTGAAATGTGAATATAAGGTAACGGGAGGATACCATGACAAAAAGAAAGTTGTTTTTCTTTTAAATTTACTTTAGTATCATAATTTTCTAAGCACTGTGCCTCAATCCAGAATGTCTCTTTATTCATGTATTTCCTATACGTGCTCTTGTATTATCTAACAATGCAGAGCTTGCCCCGTTTGTGTGGATACACATGCAGTTTTTCCTCCCAGTGCCCTATACACATGGCTGAAGTGGCTTCAGAAAGAGTGAAAGGTGTAGTTTTACCCAAAACTAGTGATTTTAAGAAAAATAAATGGCAGAAACTAAAAAGTTGCAAAAAAGTTTGTTGAACATTACAGCAGCCACTGAACTCAGGTTAATCTGTCAAGTGGTCAGTATGGGTATAGGAATCTCCTGTGGGACCCGGAAAGCACTGACCCAAGGATCCTTCTCCCTGAACCACAGGACAGCATGGAACCAAGGGATCTCCTCACTGGGGCCCCTAGAAGAGACAGGAACTGGGATGAGCCCAGAGATGGTCTCCCTATGCCACAGGAGAGAGACTGAGCACAGAGTTAACACAGTGAGGGGTGGGGCAAGGCCACCATTAGAAGCCCAGGAAGCAGAGATTGAACTTTCACAACATCACAACCAGGAAGCATTAAATTTTATGCTGTAAAGCTAGTAAACCTGCAACTGTTACTGAATGGCAACCCGGCCAATAAAAAGGCTTGGATAGACATAGCGCAACCTGGTTTGGGTAATACCCACTAAGAACATTTATTTATTTAACATCTTTTATATACAGGTATTAGTAGGGACATCATGCCGGTTCACAATAAACAGCAGAACTGAAATTACATAATAACAAGGGAGCGTAACTAGGAGGGGGGGGGATAGGATACCCAAAGTCTTATCGGTATTATAAAGGAAGTGACATCCCAATACTGATTTCTCTCTTAGAGTATAGGATTCCGTGCTGGGGCAGATATCTATAACATTCTCACTTTAATGTCTAGTAAAAACAATGTATTTCCCCAAGAACTGATTCAAGTATTTATTCAGTTGGGATAAAGTCAGATCAAATGTATTAGAACAGCTCAAAGTTGGTACTTTAATCATCTGTATCCAACAATCTTCGCTTTTCCACTCTTAGAACTTTTTCTCCACATGCAGATTATTTTCCAGATTGTAAGGAAATCAATGAGACTCTGAACTCTCCCTTCCAGCCGCCTACTGTGGAAGGTATTTGCAGCAGATTAACATCTAAATTATACACAAAATGTTAAGGGGTAAAACGTCCCAAAATCTGTTCAAAGAAAAGGATCTAAACATTAAGGAGTAAATTTTCAAGGTATTTGTCTAAGTAAGGATTTAGTGAACTAAATCAAAGCCTTTGAAATTTACCCTGCAGAGCAGTCTAAATTTAAACTACTGAAACCTTAGACAATCCAAGGGGCAGGGGTTCAGGTGGGCAAAGAGGCAGCTAATGTTGGTTTTCAGCACTAGCCATTTAACTTGCCCAATTATATCTAGGAGTAAATTAGCAGGCCTAAATGATCCCCTCATCCCCTGTGCCCCAGGACCTAAGAACATAAGAATTGCCATACTGGGTCCAGCCAAGGGTCCATCAAGCCCAGTATACTGTTTCCAACAGTGGCCATTCAATAATCCCTCTCTCCTACTCACCAAATCCCAACAGACAAAAAAGCCTTCCAACTGTTTAGTTACCCTCCTCCAATCTCCCAAAATTCCATGGGGAAAACATACCCCCCTCCCTGGTCACCTTTAAATTCCAACAGAACAAATTCCGGTTCCTTTGGATCAGCCATTGCCTTACCTCTTTCCTTCAAAGTACTGGCAAAAAGGTTCCACTGATTTTGACAGTCAGGGGAAGGAAAGAAGGTAGTGGCCAATGCAGAGGGAAGTTTTTCTGCCAGAGCTTGGGAGGAGGGAGGAAGGAGGGAGGAGGATGGGAAGAATATGTTTTCCCGATTAGTGCTTTGGGTGATGGGTAGGAGAGAGACTACCTAGTGGTAGGGGTTACAGGAGTGAGAGTGGCTGCAGACTACCAAGAAAGAAGGCTGGGTTAGCTTCATAAGTGATATTAAACAATCTGTATATCAAATGCTAAGCAAGTGGAAAGCTAGTAGATAAGAAAATATCTAAAACTTGGTGTATAAAAAATTGTGCATAAGTCTACCTCATTCTCTAAGGCTTTTCTCCCAAAGACCTTGCTGAATCAGGCCCATGTGTGTTCCTGTAATTAAATAGGTTTAGCTAAAGGCAATACTTACCCTGTACTCATGTGCTGAGGTGGAGCTGATCTTGCTATTCCTTTCCCAATGATCTGTTTTTCTCTTTTAGGCTCCGCGTGCTCTGTTAGCTGACTGCCATCTTTACAGTGGTTGTGTACATTCAGGTCAGCTAAGCGGCCTACATCTCCACCTGAAAGGTCGGTCTTGAGAAGCGGTCCTTCTAAACACAATCTTTTCTTCACTGTAATGGTCAAACATAACATTACGTAAGAACACTCATGTACATGCATGTTGATGAGGCTATTATCTATTCCCCCCGACGCAAAAATAAATAAATAAATATGTGCACCCGAAGAGTACATTTTTACTTGCCAAAATTAATGCCTGCTTTTCAGTAGTTCCTCCGACTTAATATCGTGGTGATATTAAGTTGGAGGAACTAAAAAATTCAAGATGTCCCCCCCCCCAAAAAAAGTGCTGGCAGTCAGGTTAGGAAAAGAGACTCAATTAACAAAGTGTCCATTTTCCTAACCCGCAGACAGCCAATTCTCCTGGGCATCTGCTGCCAGCACAGTTTCCCCTAGCGCCTCCTTTTTCTTGTGGCAGCCCAGTTGCATTTTGCATCTGGTGCCCCGGAGCAGTGGATCGGCACCCATTTAACATGCGCCAATATTGCATCGGCCTGTTTTATAAGTGATGGGGCCTCCCCTCACCATAGCCTTTTCCCTACCCTCTCTCTCTCCACCCTTATCTCAGACCCACAAAGTTGTTTTTTGTTTTTTTTAAATGTTCTCTTTATTAAAAACAAGGAAATTGAAGGCTGGTCCTCTGAAAATTGGACTTTTAAATGCCTGGTCATCCAAATCTAAACAACTGCTTATTTGCAATATCATTTTAGAATACAGGTTGCAAGTTCTCTGGATTGATGATAGGGACTTGATTAGTCTTCACCAGCTATGTGCCCCCTAGATTTTCTTTTTATTTTAAGTCTCAGGTAATAAACAAGGTGAGGGAGGATAGAAGTCATTTTTCATGATTCTTTGAAGACTGGACAGGGAGAGGATGTTATATTACAATTTTAAGGTCAAGATGATTGAAACATTATTAATCTATCATCCATCAGGCCTCAACCATGTGCCTTTGAGGGATGCGAGTTGATCTCAGAAGTAGTGGTATCCTACAGGTGGTCAGAGATTTTAGTGTCCATACAGATAATTCAGTCAAGAGTTGAGAGAGTTCTTGGCTGTCATGAGTGATTTGGGTTTTACTCAAGTCACTTCTTCTATACATGGGGGCAGACATTGGTTAGATTTTAGTTTTTAGCTCAGACTATTAATTATTATTAAAATTTATAACCCGCATGTTTCATGGACAGTACATGGCGGTGTACATCAACACATACATAATCTTAGTTTCACATGTGTGTGCCAAAAAAAAAAGCAATATAGAATAAAAAAATAAAAATTGATAAATTAATTAGAACTCATGTTGGCCTGATAAGCCTGTGAAAAAGGAAAGTCTTCAATACTTTCTTAAAAGATTTCTGAGATAAGGCTGTACAGATTGATTCAGGCAAAGAGTTCCAAAGGCATGCTCCTGCTATAAAGAATGCTCCATTTCTGGTGATGTCTAGACAGAAGAGACAATTGCTGTTACTTTACTATCCTGATTCAACCAGTTTGTTTGTTTTTTTAGTTCAGTTAACATGATTAGTTACCCATAGAATCCTGTTAAGATCATCACCATAATTGGCAATTTAGTTCAAAGCTGGGATTCTCTGTCATGTGATTTTTCTGCATGCTCTCCAGATTCTCAGGTGGTGTCATGGAATAATTAATTGCAGTCAGCCATTGATAAGGATGCACCTACTAGACAGCAATTAATTAATCCTGTTTGTGATCTGCACTGGTTTCATTCTGGATCTCACCTGTTCACCATTTAGAGAGGCAATGGCAAAAACAGATATATGGTAAGAAAATACAGTTGTGCAGGGCACAGATTATAATATAAGGATGCCATTAGATCTGCCAAGCAATGTTACATTTCTAAACCGTTGTGGATGGCAGAAAATCACCTGCAGCCACTTTACTGGGTAGTCACTAAATTGACAATTATTCTAATCCAAGAAATGGAGGTATTAAGAAGTCTAGAGGACATGAATAAAGAGGAGGCAGCAAAACACTGCACGGAGCGGCAGTAGCCACAGAGGCATTCACGGAGCGGGATGCCAGTGGTTGGTGTTCCACCTTCACGGAGCAGAAGGATGGAGGGCTGCCATCTCCAAAAAAAACCAAAACAAAAAACAAAAAAACAGGGGTGGGTAAGAGTATGGGGCAGGGGTGTGGCCTGCTTGTTGCAGCGGTAGCTACCCCTAATTGAGCTGGATGTTCACTCGGATGCAGATCCGGTGCTGCTCTCTACATTGGTGGTGGGGTGGAGGGGAATTAGGGCTGGAGGGTACTGGAAGCCAATAGTAACAGGTGGGAGAGAGAAAAAGATAAAAAAAAAAAAAAAAAGGATAAAGTGCGTAGCTTGCTGGGCAGACTGGATGGGCCGTTCGGTCTTCTTCTGCCGTCATTTCTATGTTTCTATTTCAGATTTTCATGTTAAGATCCTTGGGATTCATTTGGAATTTGAGTTTCTGAATGTTCTTTGTGTTGGCCTTGATTTTAGTAAGACTCATGGTGACCAAGATTTATATCCCAAAGTACTCCTAAGTTCATGGCTAAGTATAATTAAAAACCTATCTCAAAAGAAAATACAATTAGTACAGTGAAACAAGACAAATTATTACAATCATTAAACTCAAAGGCATACAAAGAGAAAAACAATCAAGACAGGTGACAAAAAAAATAAAATAAATAAATATATATATATATATATATATATGCCATTAAAGATCTTAATTAGAATAATAGAAACCATTGCCAGCAACACTGACATGGACAAACCTGCAATAATACTGGGCGATTTCAACTTACACATGGACAAATCCTTCCCCCCCCCACAAGCACATGCCAACTCCTCACTGACTCCATGAATGCAATCGGATTTAAACAATTAATAAAAAACCCCACCCACAAAGCAGGCCATACACTCTACCTCATCTTCACCAATGAAAAATCTCAAATTTCACACCCCCAACAGCAACCGCAATTCCTTGGTCAGACCACTAACTAATACAAACCAATCTACAACTTGTAAACCCACCCCTGGAACCAAAGAAACGCAATAAACTAATAAGAGTTCAACAAATCATGCACCAGCGAAGACTTAATTGAAATATTCCCGAGCGCTCTGAAATCCCTTAACACAACGGACACTAACTTTGCCGTAGACTCATGGCTCCACATCAACACAGAAGTCGCCAGAATCAAATGCCGACTCATCAAAAAAGAACTCAAACCATCTGCCAAACAGAAAGCACCCTGGTACACTCCCGAACTGAAGAAGACCAAACGCCGCCTAAGGCGAGCTGAAAGGAAGTGGAGAAAAAACCCCACTCCCCAACTGAAAGACAGCTTCAAAACCTTACTATTCATCTACAGAACAGACATAAATAAGGCCAAACGTGATTACTATGCTGTGAGAATATACAACCACCAGTTCAACCCCAGAACCCTCTTCGCTTATGTCAGCAACCTCACCCAACCAATCCAAAACTCAGTCAGAACAGCCAAATGGACAAACACCAGCGACGAACTAGCCCAATTCTTCAATAACAAAACACTAAACCTAATCACAAAAAACCCCAAAGCAAACTTCGAAGATTCAACTGAACCACATACGATCAACAAATGGACACATTTCGACTGCATCGCATCAACTGAAATTGAACCAATCATAAAAAGCATCAATCCTGCAGCTCATCCCATTGACCTAATTCCTATAAAATTCCTCAAACAAATACCCAATCACATAGCCAAACCAATAGCAACCATAATCAAATCAACCTCTCGCTTGAACAAGGAACTTTCCCCGATGAGTTAAAATGCGCCAGCATCAAACCAATACTCAAAAAAACCCATCTCGATGAAACTGACCTAGCAAATTTCAGACCAATCTCGAACCTACCCTTCATAGCCAAGATCCTCGAAAAAATTGTAAACCGTCAACTCTCTGAATAACTGGACATCCACAACATACTCTCCCCTGCCCAACATGGTTTCAGAACCTCGCTCAGTATCGAAACTCTATTATCCCTATCAGACACAATCCTCAAAAGACTGGATTGCAACACCTCCTATTTACTCATCCTTCTTGACATCTCGGCTGCCTTTGATACCGTCAATCACCAAATGTTGATACACAAACTAAAAGAAAATCGGACTTCAAGGCACAACGCTCAACTGGTTCAAATCAACAACACTGAATCCAAACAAATCCCCCTCCCCCACGGAGTACCACAAGGCTCATCCCCTATCCTCCACATTGTTCAACATCTACATGACCCCACTGTGCAAACTCCTAAACGAAACAGGTCTACTCCACTATATCTACGCCGACGATGTGCAAATTTTACTTCAAAACACGCCTCAATACAGTATATAACTTCAAGAAACACATTAACAACCTGCTAAAGACGGATTCTACAAACTCCAAATAATAAAAACTCCAAATAATAAAAAAACTAAAACCAGACTTTCGCACAGTCCTACAGGCTCTTCTATTCTCCAAACTAGACTACTGCAACTCCCTACTACTAGGTCTCCCAGCCTCCACCCTTAAACCTATCCAACTACTCCAAAACGCAGCAGCCAGAGCTCTTACAAGCAGTTCAAGGTCAGACCACATCACACCCATCCTAAAAGACCTACATTGGCTACCCTTCTGTCAGAGAATACAGTACAAGACTCTAACCATCATTCACAAAATTATCCACAACGACAAAACCAACTGGCTCACCACCCCCATTCACCTACACAATCCCACTCGGACTATGCGCTCCTCAAATGCTGGCCTTCTACAAACACCGTCCCCAAAAGCCACTCAATGGATATCAACAAGAAAACAAACATTATCCATGGCCGGCCCCACCCTATGCAACAACTCCCCACAGAACTAAGAACAGAACTATCCTCCCAATTGTTCAAGAAAAATCTCAAAACATGGCTATATACAACAAGCACGAACAAACCCCAAACCAAACCCAAACCCCCACAGGCAAGGAAAACACCACCCGCACCCAACACACCATAATTAAATGCCTATCCACTCTACAGACTTTATGTTCCATCTATCAGGTCACTACCCATGATGTTTCCCCCCAACTCCTAATATTATAACACACTGACACTGCCTCAATATAACCATCAACCTAATAAATGAAGGTTGACCGACGTGCCGCAAATGCGCAGTAGAGAGCAGCTCTACTGCGCATGTGCGGGCGAGCACATCGGTCTTAGGCAGCGTCAGGAAAAAAAAAAAAACATGGCGGCGGTAGCGGCGGCAGCGGTGGCGGCGGCCAGTAGCGAGGGAGGGAGGAGAGAGAGAGAGGGAGGGAGGGAGTGGGAGGGACGGAGGGAGGGAGTGGGAGGGAGTGACTGAGTGATAGGGAGGGACTGAGTGGGGGGGGAGAGATTGAGTGAGGGGGAGGGACTGAGTGAGGGGGAGGGAGGGACTGAGTGAGGGGGAGGGAGGAGTGGGTGAGTGTGTGGGAGGGAGGTAGGGGGTGGGGAAGAGTGAGGGGAGAGGGAGAATGAGGGAGATGTGAGAGACAGGGATGTGAGTAAGTGGAAGGGGGAGAGGGAGAATGAGGGAGAGGTGAGAGACAGGGATGTGAGTAAGTGGAAGGGGGAGAGGGAGAATGAGGGAGAGGTGAGAGACAGGGATGTGAATAAGTGGAAGGGTAAGAAGTTGTGGAGCAGAGAAAAAGGGAGTGGAGGAGGGCTGAGGGGGAGGGGATGGGATTGAGAGAGGGTGGGGAGTGAGGTGAGAGTGAGGGGAAGAAGGCAGTGGGAGACAGAGGGTGAGTAAGACTGAGTGGAGGAAAGGGGAGGAGTGAACGAGGGGAAGGGGGAGAGAGGGAGAAAAAGTGTAGAAGGGTGCTGTGTTAGAAAATGGACTGAAAACAAAATGTAATGTAGCCCGTTTTAACGGGCTTAACGGCTTGTATATGTATATATAATATGCGCCCCATGCCACTGTCACAGATACACCCTACATCAAATGTTACTTACTGTATATTATGATTACAAATGCTATTTATTCTTTATTACTCTTACTACCATATTGTTTACAATGATCACAAATGTTATTTAACTATTTATTACTATTACCACTCATTTAATCATGTTACTGTTACTCCTCACTTTACTACCTCTAGTGCTCTCTGAACCAAACAAAAGGAAATGCTTGACTTCCTGTACTTTGTAAGTTATACATAAACCAATGTGAAGTTATATGTAAACCGATATGAAGTTATATGTAAACCGATGTGATATGCAAATCAAACACCGGTATATAAAAACAAATAAAAAAGCCAATGCTTCCATCAATACCGGATCAACTTGAAAGTTCTTGTAATTTTAAAGAATCAAACTCTCACTTTCGAATGCCTGCCTGAAGAGCCAAGTTTTCAGGGCCTTCTTAAATATATCAGTCCTCAATACAGTATATAACTATTCTGGCAAGGAGTTCCATGAAAGAGGGCCAAGTGACTGAGAAGCCTCAATCCCTTGTCTCAGCAAAGAAAAGGGACCTCGAGGAGACCCTTGTATGCAGATCTTAGAGCTCATGCTCGATTCTGTATTTGCAGAACTGATGATATCCAGGATGATGGACTGTTATTGAGTAGTTTGTAACCACATAAGAATCTTAAATTTGACTCTCCATTGGACAAAGGAGCCAATGGAGGGAAAACAGCATTGGAGCGATATGATTTTGCATATGACAGGTTGTCCGGATGTGAGCAGCTGATTTTTGGAGAATATGAAGGGCTCTGATAATATTTTCAAGAAAGCCAATAAAGCGAGAGTTACAGCACGCTCTTCCTGAGATAGGCCATATGGTCTTTTTTCTGCTGTCTATGTTACTATTAGGTACTTATAAGAGTTTCAGTTGGCAAAATATAAATATAAAAGTAGAGGAAGCATCAGATTGGGGGTATCTACTTAATATGTTGATTTCAGTCTTGCCTATATGTAAGAGTTAACTTATTGTGCTTCAACAAGCTCTGAATTGATAAAGATAGACATCTGCTTAAATGCTGTAGACCAAGAGACGTGCATATGGATTAAAAAACTGAATACCATCAGCATATACGTTCTAGTTCAACCCAAGGCCAACAAGAAGCTTACATAATGGAGTTTAATATATTAAACAATGTTGCTGATAATGCAGAACTTTGAGGGGACACTGGTTGTGACTGGATGCCAAGACAGTGTTACATTGGCAATGGATCCAGATCCTATTACTATGGTCTGTTAATTGTGAAGGATTTAGTGAGGTAACAGTTTAATTTATCCAAATTAACTCTGAATCTGTTAAACCAACTACTTGTTTTCTGAAACTACTTCTGTCTCAATTATTAGGAAAGGAATGGAGAGTAGTGTGTGTAGTTCTGGTCACCACATCTCAAAAAAAGATATAGCAGAATTAGAAAAGGTTCAGAGAAGGGTGACCAAAATGATGAAGGGGATGGAACAATTCCCCTATGAGCAAAGGCTAAAGAGGTTAGGACTCTTCAGCTTGGAGAAGAGACAATTGAGGGGAGATATGATAGAGGCCTATAAAATGAGTAGAACGGAATGGGTAAACAATCAGTTGTTTATTTTTTCATAAAGTACAAAGACCCGGGGACAGTTAATGAGTTACTACATGATATATTTTCTCTTATTAGTTTTAAATGTTTTTTTACTCAATGCATAATTAAGCTGCATTTAAAAAAAGGTTTTGACAAGTTCCAGGAGGAAAAGTCCATTAACCATTATTAAGGTGGAGTTGTAGAAATCCAGTGCTTATTCTTGGGATAAGCAGCATGGAATCTATCTACCCCCTTGGATTCTGCCAGGTACTTGTGACCTGGATTGGTCACTATTGGAAACAGGATACTGGGCATGATGGACCTTTGGTCTGACCCAGTATGGCAAGTCTTATGTTCTCATTTATTAGAAATTGAGAAGTTGGGGGATCCTAGATGGCAGCTTGAAGGAAAGATGCTCTAGAAGCCCCCTCTTGCGGTGCATATTTCTTGTTACATTTTTTGCCTCTTACCTGTACACTGGTGAAGAGAAAAGGAAAGGTCTGGGTTGGTCCTTCAGCCTCCTCTGTGGCAGCCCCTCTTCAGCAGATTAGCATTGACTGTTTCTTGGCACCAGCAGCATGCAATATGGCTGGTATGGAGTCCTTGGCTGCAGCAGGAGGAGCTACCCTCCAGCTGGATTTAAAATATCGTTGAGCCCGAGCCTGGCAGTGACTTCAGCCTCTCCCTTTCACAATATCCTTCGAGGGGAAGCATAGTCACTTGCAGTGACACAGACATATACGCCTGGTGAAGCAGCAGCTAAAGGAATCCCTTTCTCCTCTACCCTGGAAATTTGCAGCACCAACAAATCAGGCAGGGAGAGCGTTTTGGAGGAACTGGGAGCTGGCACAGCAGATCGGGTTGTAGTTGAACATGGAGCTGCAGTCTACTCTCCCCTCGGAATTAGTCTATCACCTGTGCTCTCTAACCTACTTAATAGATCTTTGCCCGTTAAAGCCTGCCAGTATTAATCTGGATTCCTTTTTGGTAATGATTGTTTCTTTACAAAAAGTAATTTCTTCTATGGCCATTTTGACTTTGGAAATAAAAAAAATTCTATACCAATAAATGTTCATTGAATACACAAGTTGGAGAGAGTCAGGATTTGAGAGACGTGGTTTGGTTACATCTATAGAGACTGAAATGTTGCAGTCTAATTCTGTGGTTCTGCAGAAGATTGAGAATTTAGAAACTTCTTCCTGATATTTAAATATAAGGGCTCTGAATTTTCCAAAATTACCCTAAATACCTCTAATAGGATTTTTAGGGACTATCTTTTGAAGATTTTACAGCTACCTTCAGCAGCACTTCCACCTATTTCTAAACCTTTTCTTCTCCCTTCTCCAGTGGGACTGGGATATGGATCTGTTTGTGTTCAGGATAAAGGCCAAGCAGTAAATTTGAATCTTACAGATATCTTGGACAGGACTATGGAAGTGATGTCGGTTTTGCTCAGTCTCCGGGTGGAGGTGCATAACCCACTGGCTCTGTCTGGATGCTAAGAAATAAAAGATCGGAGGCAGCATCATTTACCAGAGTAGGTCTTGTCATCAAATCTATCAATTTCCATGATTGGGTGACCATGGAGTTAGATCAGGGGAGAGTGCTAGATATAGTGTACTTGGATTTCAGTAGGCCTTTGATACTGTTCTGCATAGGCAACATCAATAAACTGAGCACCCTCAGACTGGGCCCTAAAATGACTGAATGTGTCATTTAGAGGAAGGCAACAAAGGGTCAAATGGTAGGGGTAAACGAAGTTCACTCTGAGGAGAGGTGGATTGCTAGTGGTGTGCAACAGAGATGTGTCCTTGGACTAGTTCTTTTTCAACATTTTCATAAGCATTTATTAAGAAAGATTGTCAGGAAAGATTTGTCTTCTTGCCAATGATACCAAAACCTGCAATAGGGTAGACAGGCAGAAAGACATAGAAAACTTGCGGAGGGTTCTAGCGAACCTTGAGAAATGGTCTAGAGTCTAAAAATATGCAGTCATGGGTAGTGCAGTACAGGAAATGAAATTCTATGCATGAACAAGAGCGGGATCTGGGGGTGATCATATCTGATGATCTTAAGGTGGCCAAACAGGTAATTAGGGCAATGGAAAAAGCCAGAAAGATGCTTGGGATTAACAGGGAGAGGAATTGTCAGCATAAAAAAAGGAGGTGACACTGCACCTAAATAAACCCCTGATGAGAATTCATTCCGAATAATGAGGTCCATATTCAGCCATTGTGTGGCTTGATTAGTTAGCCAGATAAACCGATCTGGCTAACTCAGCCTGTATATTCAGTATAACCAGCTATCCTAAAGTTAGCTGGATAGACATATAGACATAAATAAATAAATATCCGATCACCGTGCTAACAACATTCACAGTCCAAGTAAGGCTCCAGTGGGGTTCCTGGAATCTATAGACCAGTGAGCCAGACTTCAGTGCCAGGAAAAATCATGGAAACTGTTAAAGAATAAAATCACAAAACATTTAGATAGATAGACATGGTTTAATGGGACAGCCAGCATGGATTTACCCAAGGGAAATCTTGCCTCCCAAATCTCCTACAGTTTTTTGAAGGAGTTAATAAACATGTGGACAAAGGTGAACTGGTAGATGTAGTGTATTTGGATTTTCAGAAGGGGTTTGACAAAGTCCCGCATGAGAGGCTTCTAAGAAAACTAAAAAGTCATAGGACTGGAGGCGATGTCCTTTTGTGAATTGTAAACTGGTTAAAAGACAGGAAACAGACAGTAGGATTAAATGGTCTGTTTTCACAGTGAAGTGCCTCAGTGGTAAGTACTTGGACTGGTGCTTTTTAATATATTTATAAATGATCTGGAAAGGGGTACGATGAGTGAGGTGATCAAATTTGTGGATGACACAAAATTATGCAGAGCAGTTAAATTTCAAGTAGTTTGCGATAAATTGCAGGAGGATCTTGTGAGACTGGAAGACTGGGCTTCCAAATGGCAGATGAAATTTAATGTGGACAAGTGCAGAGGGATGCATATAGGGAAAAATAACCTTGCTGTAGTTACACGATATTAGGTTCTATCTTAGGAGTTACCACCCAGGGAAGAGATCTAGGCATCACTGAAATAATCGGCTGTGTACTGTAGCAATCAAAAAAGCAAACAGAATATTAGCAATTAAGAAAGGAATGGCAAATAAAATGATGGATGTAATAGTGCCTCTGTATCGCTCCATGGTGAGACTACATTTTTTTTTGCATGTGGGGTGAATAACTAATAGTGCTCATCAAAGTTGTGAATGTGCTAATCCCCTTATAGCATAAGGGACTGTGGGCACACATCCAAAAAGCATGTCCAACCGCAGGTTAAACAGTATGCTCGGCTAAGTGCACTGTTTTGCATCGGCCCCATAGTCCTTTGCCACTGGGAGTTGGCACCTTGCAGCCAGATATCGAGAATTATTTAAGGGTTTATTTTTGTGGGTAGCACTGAAAAGTGCTGTACGGAGAGGGTACACATCTGTGCAGACGTTTGGGGCTTACAAAACAGACTAAGGAGCTCACGAGGCTGCACACAGGTAGAATCTGCTGCACATGCTGAGTAGTGAAAATCTTACTAAGCTAGAGAAATGGGTCTGTTCGGCACCACTAGAGAGAAAAGAATTCAAGTATTAGCACAGAGATCAGATCTCAGAGCCAGGAACAGAAGGAGAGGGCAAGGGTGAAAGGACAAGGAATGGGGAAAGGAGAGGCAGGGCTGGAGATAGGGGAGGAAAGAAAAATTGGACTGGGGAAGGGGGAAGAAGAGGGAGAAAAAGACAGGAGGGCAATCAGAGGATGTAGGATCTGAGATTAAGGGTTGAAGGAATTACATGGTCTGAGAGAAGGGAGAAGTAGAAAGAAAGGGAGGTTCCAGGATATGAGGGATAAAATCTGAGATCACAGGAGTAAAGATTTGAATTCCGGAGGGTGGGTGGGGAAGCAGGAGGGAGTTGTCTTTTCTGTGTACCAGTCCTGTTCTCCCTTGCATCCCCCTGCTCTAATCTCCCAACCAATCTGGTATATATTGTATATAGATACACCCAGCACAAACCCATTCTCTCACACATACAAACACTGACCCCTTTCCTGTCACCACTCTCATATACACAGATGCATGCACCCCATCTGATCCACTCTTATCTCTCTCCTCACCCCGAATGATCTCCCAACTCAGCCCCTCCTAATCTCCCCCAAATGATCCCTCTTTGCTGTCTGCTCCAGACTCACCTCCTCCTTCCTGATGCCTGCAGTTAGATAAGAAGGCAGAGAACAGTTCTCTTCTGAGTGAGATTCAGCATAGCAGGAAGGCAGCAAATCTTCAGCCAGCCTGATGCGCCCAGATTTTTCCTGCACTAGACACAGGCCTAGTGTGCCTATGGACAAATCCAGGCCTGGTTCAGATCTATGGATTAGAGTAAATATAGACCTGTTTCAAAGCTTCCCTTTCTTTCTAAAATAATTGAAAGGGTGTTTTTTTAATCAAATTGAGGGATATTTGGAGAATATTTCTGCTTTCCAAGTATGTCAGTCAGGATTTTGAAAGGGGCATAGTACCCGAATCTGCTTTGCTTGCCTTGACCAATGGTATCAGAACAGAATCTGAGCAGACAGAGATGCTCTTGTCATTTTTTTGGATTGAAGTCCAGCTTTGAATTGCATTGGGCACAATTTGCTAATCTAGTGTTTTTATTCCCTGGGGCATGGAGAGAGTGTTTTACAGTGGTTCCACTTTTTTTTGTTTAGGATTGTACTTATATTCAGTGGAATTTAAGGATCAGTTTTGGTACCTACTCTTTTCAATTTATATTTATGTTGGCTTCTGTTATACAGAGCTTTGGCACTGGCTGCTATTTTTTGTTCTTTTTTTGCCGACAATGTGCAGTCAGTCACCTAGGTAGGGTAAAATCAATTTGCAGATTTAGCAAATTTAAATTCCTGTTTGGAAGCAGCTGCTTCCTGGTTGACATTACATAGGCTTAAACTTAATCCTTTAAAGTGAGAGGTTTTATGGGTCAGTCACGTTGGGTGTTCCTTGTTGGTTTTGTTATCCATTTCTGGAGTAGCGCCAACATCAAAAGAGGTTGTATGTACTTTAGAAGAAAAACTGGTTGGGAAGCTTAATATGCATTCTCAGATTTTGGAAGTAGTTCATTCTACTTTCTTCTGTCTTCATCAAATTCATCAACTATGGTCTTAATTTTTTTTAGATTAAAAGGACCTTATTCTGCTTGTTCACTGACACTTAGTCATTTAGGTTATTATAATGTGCTTTATACAGGTATTAATACATTACTTCACTGATTACAACTGCTTCAGAACATTGCTGCATAACTGTTGACACCCGAGTTAAAGTTACACTGAGAAGCCAGTCTTCAACATTGGGAGCTGAATTTGAAACATTTGATGGAGAGTGCTTGATGTTATATAAATTAAGCAGAAGTTCTTTTTCTCTCAGGTATAGAAGAAAAGCTATTGAGAATAAACAGTATGCAGTTACCTGTTGTTCTTTGGGAAACACTTAAATCTGTATTGCGGGGTAAGATTATTAGTTTTGCTTCCTATCAAAAGGTACCCGGTTACGCAGGGAAAAAACCTTTGGAAGGGAGAATAAAAATCTTAGAAGTGCAGCATGAGACTACTTGCTCTCCCCCAAGGTCTATAGGGCCCTTCAACGGGCAAGGGAAGATCTTCACCTGTTGCAACTGGGGGATTGAAAGATCTTTTCAATTCTCCCACCAGCACCTGTATAAACATGGAAACAATAGGGAGCCCTTTTGGCTACAGCCATTCGGAAGAGATGTACCCAGACAGTGATAGGAAGTATTAGAACCCCTACTAGAGAGGTGGTGAAGCAATCACAATCCATCAATGAGGTATTTAAAGCATTCTATCAAACCTTATACAATAACAATGAACCCTGCTGTGCGGCATATATGGAGAACTACTTAGTGGGGACTGAATTTCCTGTGCTCACTGAAAGGCAAATGGATAGATTGAGGGTGTCCATTACTCTGGGTGAAGAGTATGCGGCCATTATGGGATTAATTAAGGGTAAATGCCCAGGACCAGATGGCTTTCACATTGATTTTTTTTCCAATGGCTAAAGGCCACATTTGATTATTTGAGGGACAACCCTAATACTCCACATCATATATCTGATGCAGCTATTTTATTAATTCATAAACTAGGTAGAGATAGCTTAGATCCGGGTTCGTACCGACCAATCTCGTTATTGAACTCTGACATGAAGATTTTAGCGAAAATCTTGCAGTTGTGATTTGAAACGGAGGATCAAACAAGATTTATTAAAAACCATCTTTCGACTGCAAATACACAAAGGCTCTTTAACATCATTGCTCTGGCCTAACAAGCCTGCATAGCGGGTCTGGTAGTTGCCCTCAATGCCGAGAAGGCATTTGATTGCCTTCAATGGCCATTTCTTACCAGGGTTCTAGAGAAAGCGGGCTTGCCAGTCACATATCGGGACCTAGTAAATATCTTATATGCCCATCCTCATGCTAAAGTGCTTACCAATAGTTATAGTTCTTAATTTTTTCCATCGCATGTGGTTCTCTCCACTGTTGTTCAACTTAGCCATTGAAGTCCTGGCGTCTAGGGTCAGTATGCATCCCGAGGTATTGGGATTTACCACTGAAGGGCCAAAACATGTGCTGCTTTTTTTTTTTTTTTTTAACGAATCCTACACAATCAGGCCCTAAATTATTGGAGGTCCTGTCAGAGTACGGCAGGTTATCTGGATACAAATTCAAATTTTCCAAATCAGAAGTCTTTCCTACCGGATCATTGAGAGTAGAGGAGATTCCAAGGTGTTTCTCTACTTTTAAGAAGGTGGGGACAGGATTTAAATATTCTATGGGTAGCCCATAGAACAGCTGACTTATAAAGACTCAATTATGCTCTTGTCGTTACAAAATTTAAACAGAACTTGCGGAATTGGGATGATCATTTTCTCTCGTGGACTGGTAGAATTAATGTGCTTAAAATAAATATCCTACCTCGGTTAATGTATCTCTTCCAGCACATTCCCTGCTTCTTGCTGGGTGGCTTTTTCTCTGTTCTTTCTGGGACCCTTTCCAAATTTATTTGGCATCAGAGGCCGGCACATATTAAACTACGAACACTCCGGAGACCTAAAGAAGTTGGGGGCATGGCTCTCCCAGATCTGCAGCATTATCACTGGGCCTGTGGATTAGTGGGGGCTATGGTATGGTTGCACAGGGATCACAAGGTACCCTGATATGCTCTTGAACACAAATTAGCAGGGGATGTGGACTTACTGATGTTTCTATTACAGTCAGATTTGCTCAAGGGTGCCATAAAAGCTAGTAGGGCCAGCCCTCACATTACTCACACTAAAAATCTGGAGGGCCTTAAGCAAATAACTAAAGTGGCTGGAACAAGGCCTCCCAGCGCTTACTCCCTTGAGTGAGAATCTCAAGCTGATAATGACTATGTTGTATGGAGATGCCACCCGATGGTGGAAGCTCGGTATAAAATTTGAGTCAATTATGGGAGGACAACAGAACACAACTTCAGTCTTTTCAAGATCTCAAAGACAACTACGGGGTCCAGGATGACTCAGAAGTCCTTCACAGACAGTTAGTGGCCAAACTGACCCGTTTCAGAGATAAAGGGTGGCAGCCCTCAGTCCCTGACCCTGTAGTGTGTATCCTTATTCAGGATACGGTACCTCGAAGGGGTCTCTCTCTTTTCTATAAAGCCCTGTTGCAAATACAGATTGAACAGGAACACCCCCCCCCCTTAGGTTTAATACAACAATGGAATAGAGACCTCCAGCTGACACTGCTGGGTCACCATTGAAAAAGAATTTGGGAATAATAACATAAGATTTCTCTATGTGTTTGCTTCTCCACCAGACATACAGATACCCTTTATTTTATGCCAAATTTTCTCCTGACTCCACAGGGTTGTGCTGGCGAAGATGTGGTCATCCATGTTCCTATTTTCATGTTTAGTGGACCTGTGACTTTATTGTGGCTTTTTGGCAATCTGTTATGGCGGTTTGTCGCCTTTTCCTGGGAAAGGAGAAAGCCATTAAACCTGAGCTTTGTCTCCTGAGGTTATAGGGTGAACATAACCTCACTATCTTGCAACACACTGGGAGATTTACGATTGCTCTAATGTGGAAATCGGCTCCTACTCTAAGGTGCTGGCAGTGTCAGGTTCATGAAATTGTTCAGGTGGAGAAGCTTACCTATACATTAAAACATAAAGGGACAGATTTTTAAAAAATACGCAAGCGTACACGAGCATGTACGCGAGTGCGTACGCTGGATTTTATAGGATACGCGCGTAGGAGGATGAGAGGTTTAAATGTTATTCCTAGTAGATCATTACTGTTCATTTTAATGTTGTTGTGTATTATAGTGTCAGCTGTTACCCGGCTGATGGACTCCAGATGGGCTTTTCAGGGTCTGGTGTTTGGTAGGGACACTCCCGTGCACTGTAAAACACCAAGGGAAGTCACTTGTAAATTCGTCCTCTGATTCCCCAGGCAGGGTTCGAACCTCCACTCTCAATGTCTTATTGGCTGGGAGGCAGAAGCTCCCTAGCTGAGCCACCAGCTCCAGCTGAGCTTGGCTTCATGACTAAGTCCCAGTCTTTACATCACAGTTCTCTTTTTGTACAAAAACAAGTCCCAAAAAAACAGTGTCCAAAAACAGGCCAATAAAGTAAATCCAAATTAGGCCCAGTTGTCCTATCTGCCACCTCCCTCATATCTCTCGGCTTTTTCAACTTTTCCCAGAGATAAAACTGCCAAGCAGGTGGAGTTAACAATAGTTCACTAGCAGAAAAGAAAACAATCCAAAAACAAAATAGAAGTCTGAGTTCCCAGGCTCACCGTTCTTGGCACTGCGGTTGTAGTCCTTTCCTCACTCTCTCCGGCATAGGCAACTTCCTGGAAACAGCATCATTTCCAAGACAGACATCACAGTCCGGGATCCAGCCTCTTCAGTCCCCAGAAGGAGACTGAGACTGCTCTGGCTGAGACTCGTCTTTATAGGGTGGAGGCTCCTCCTTTAGTGGCCAGGGATTGGTTCCCAGGTCTCCACCCTCTTCCTCCCACAGCTGTATCTCTTGGCTCTCTTACTGGGGGGAAGGAACCAGCGTGACTCCCTAGCTCTTTGTCTCCTGGTTTTCCTTCCCTCTTGAATTCCCCCTCTGGGGTTTTTAGTTCTGGGGGTTTTAGCCTTCCTTCCCAGGCTGGTATATAGACCCTGTCACATATAGTTAGAACTTTATAATATATTCTTGATGGAACAGGAAGCCAATGTAGAGCCATCAGAATTGGGGTGATGTGGTCAAATTTTCTTTTTCCAGATAAATCATCTGGCCGTGGCATTTTGCAGGGGTCTTAAGTGACTAGTTGGAAGACCTAGAAGTAATGAATTATAGTAGTTGAGGTTTGAGAAAATGAGAGATTGTAAAACTGTTCTGAAATCTGTTCTGCTTAGTAGAGGTTTCAATCGGCTCAATATCCACAGCTTGTGAAAACCAGATCTAATTAGTTTACTTATGTGGGCTTTCATTGTAAAATTTTCATCGATTTGGACCCCTAGAAATCTCACTTGGGTTGCAGGGGTTACTTGGCAACATCCGAGATCTATCCCTGGGGGTATAGTTTGTGAGAGTTGCGGCTTAACCCAATTATTACAGTTTTTTGGGGGTTCATTGAGAGTTTCCATTGAGCTAGTTTTTCTTTTCTTTTAATCATATATTCAGAAATTTGAGATGTTTTTTTCAAACTATTTAGTTAGAGGAAAATAGAATTGCAGATCATCCGTATAAAGGAAGAAGTTTAAACCCAGGTCAGTTAGTAATTTGCATATGGGCAGCAGGTAGATATTAAATAATGTTGCTGATAGTGCTGATCCTTTTGGAACGCCAGTTGTGCTTTAGAAGGTGTTGAACAAGTAACTCAAGTTTTACTTAGAATGATCTATCTGCGAGGAAGGAGGTGAACCATTTTAGCACATTTCCATCTATCCCAATGATTTTTAACTGTTGGCATAACAGGTTTGGTCAAGTGTCAAAGGCAGCTGTTAGATCAATTAGGACTAGGCAGTATGATTTGTTTGAGTCAAAACCTTGCAAAATAGGATCAGTTAAGGAGAGAAAGAATTTCGGTTGAGTGGTTTTTCCGGAATCCAAACTGGTTAGGATAAAGTGTCTTATCTTCAAGATGATTTTCCAATTGGGTAAGGACTGCTTTTTCAAGTATATTCACAATGAAGGTTAAGTTGGAGATTGGACGGTAGTTATTCCAATCATCAGGTCTTCCACAGTTATTTTTTAAAACTGGTTTTATAACTGCCTGTTTTAGATCTTTGGGCATATAACCTTCCTCAAGGGCAAGGTTGACTAGCATTGTGATTGTGGGGGTTATTGTCTGGTTTACTTGTTTTAGTAGGGTGGCTATCGGGTCAAGGGGATATACAGCAGATTTTAGTTTGGCTATAATTTTGCTTATTTCCAGTTTCGATACTCTGTCAAATGATGACCATTTATCTTGGGCAGATAGATCTTCTATTGCAATTAAAGGGTAGGAATAAGTGATTTGTTGATTCAGCATCTTGATTTTTTCTGTTAATGCTGTTACATAATCAGTACATGAAGTTTTTGTAAAATAGATGTTCGTTGTATGATGTGAGGAAGGATCTTTAATTAGATTCTTAACGGTCTCAAATAGAAGTTTTGAGTTGAAAATTATTCCATGTATCTGTATTGCGTAATATTCTTTTTTTGGATTTGTTCGTCAGTGTTCTATAATGGGTAGTTGAGATATGTATCTAAGTGATTTATCAGTAGGGTCTTTTCACCATCTTTTTTCTAGTTTTCTTAGTAGTTTTTTGGACTCTCAGTTTTTCTTTATTTTTGTTTATAGTTTTTGTTTTCTTAATAAGAACATAAGAACATAAGAAATTGCCATGCTGGGACAGACCAAGGGTCCATCAAGCCCAGCATCCTGTTTCCAACAGAGGCCAAAAACCAGGCCACAAGAACCTGGCAATTACCCAAACACTAAGAACCCCCCATGCTACTGATGCAATTAATAGCAGTGGCTATTCCCTAAGTATAATTGATTAATAGCCATTAATGGACTTCTCCTCCAAGAACTTATCCAAACCTTTTTTGAACCCAGCTACACTAACTGTACTAACTGTAGTTTTTTGGACTCTCAGATGTTCTTTATTTTTGTTTATAGTTTGTGTTTGTATGGGCCTATGATCATCTGTAATTTCTTTGATCATATTTTCCCATGAATTAAATGCATCATAGCAGCTGTTTAGTTTTAAATCATTAATTTTGATCTGTAATGCTTTAGTTAGTATTTCTGTTTTTTTCTTCTTCCTGAATGTTATGGTATTTTTCATCTCAGAGTTTTTAGTTATTACTTTTTATATATTAGATCAGCCTTGATTAGATGGTAGTCAGACCATGGAATTGTCTTGTGTTTAGTACTTATATTGTAGCAATTAAGATTTGCGAATATTAAGTCAAGTGTGTTGCCAGCTTTGTGTGTGGCCTCCGAGATGTGTTGAGTCCATCCTAAGGCTTCCATTGCATCAATTTAATGTATCTTTATTTAAATATGTTGGATTGTAAAGCTTGTTACTAATTTAATGTTCATTGTAAACCGAGGTGATGTTTGCAAACGAGCCGCGGTATATAAAAACCCTTAAATAAATAAATAAATAAATCAAGGAACAAGTCACAAGCGGGAGATCTTGGTGAAACATTTACGTTTAGATTAAAGTCTCCTAAGATTATTATTGTTTCTGGAGTACGGAATTCTTTTGTAAAGAGTTCAATAATGGGTGAGCAATCTTTTTGGAGTAAGCCAGATAGGCAATATACCAATCAGATATTAATTTGTTTTGATTTTAAGATAGCTACTTCATATGGAGGGTAAATTTCAATTTTCTTTAGTATTAATTTGACTTCTTTTTTGCAGATTAGTAGGCCTCCACCTTTTCTTTTTTGTCGAGGAATATGGAATAGATAGTTAGGATGAGATAATTGGTTTAAAAGAACATTGTCCTTGTCGTTTAGCTAGGTTTCAGTTATGCAAAAAATTGTAGGTTGTTCATCTATGAGATCCTTGATAAGTGGTATTTTTTTTAAATTTAATTTTTATTGAACTTTTCAAAGCTTTTACAAGGTAAAGATACAAACAAAAAAAAAAAAAGGAAAAAAAACATTATGGAAAAAATCAAAGATTACAATAATAATAATTAAGATACATATTCTTATGTTATCTTCACCATTCATAATGCAAAGTAAAATAGAGACTTACAGTATGTTTTACTAGAGCAGTTCTTAAGGAAATAAGAAAATCAATAACTTGGTTGACTCATACTTCATCTTATTTCTAAATATCCCAGTAACTATAAGGATTTTTAAGAGTGAGAATCCAGGTAACCTCTTAACTGTTCCGGAAAGTTAAAAATATATCTAGAATTTTGGTGAATAATTAAACAGCGGCAAGGATATCTAAGTATGAACCTTGCCCCTCTCTCCAAAACGTCTGGTCTCATAGTGAGAAATTTTTTCCGGCGTAATTGTGTGGAATGAGTAATATCTGGGAAGATTCTAATACTTTGTCCATAGAACATTAAATTTTGATTTCTAAAAAATAACCTCAAAACAGTGTCTCTTTCCATTAGAAAAACAAATTGGACAATCAAAGTAGCCCTAGATGTTACATTCACTTCTAAAGATTTCTCTAGTATGTCAGTTAAGTTTATATTTGGATTTGGTTCAGGCTCTTCCTCTGACCTCCGTATTGATTCTTCTCTTTGTTTTTGAGGAAGATAATAAATCCTAGCTATAGCAGGAAAAGCGGCTTCTGAATATTTCAGAACATTCTTCAAGTAGCTTCGAAATAAATTTAATTTCTCCGAATGATTTATCTTTGGAAAATTAACTATCCTAAGATTCTGATTTCTGATCTGATTTTCAAGATATTCAAGTCTATCTATACACATCTTTTCTGATCTAATCAGATTAGATTGAACCTCCTCATTATATTCTAGCTTCTCTTCTATTGTTTTAACAGTTGTTTCCATTTTCTCCACCTTTTGCCCTACTACTAAATTTTGTTGTAAGACATCTTGTATTTTATTAGATAAGGTATTTATTGACTTTTGCATCTGAGTTATCAAATTCCCAATTTCCTCTAATGAAAATTTCTTAGAGGTTATTACCTGGATTTCTTCATCTCCTACCCTTATAATAGCCTCAACATCTCGTGCAGAATTACCCTCCTTCCCTGGTTCCCTGGAACCCTTTATCAAAAGGGTTCACCGGGGATGCAGACAAACTGTCTGCTCCTCTCTGGAGCATTTAGTAGTAGTAGGGTGAACAATATTGATATTTTGGGTTTTGGAGATTGTTGTGCAATGTAGAAATTTATCAGCCTTAAGGTTTTTGGTTTTTGTTGTTCATTGGGTCACTGGTTCTTTCGTTACCTGTTATTGGATCTATTTTGATTTTTTAATCCATGATAGCCAGAGATAACGCAGAGATAAAAGCAAATTAGTGTCCTCAGGTGGTCTCCCAGCAAAGTGCTAATAACCTTTGGGAAGTCAACCAGAGGGGAATAGATGGTGGAGGAAAATGGAGGAGCGGATGATATTAGATGGTTTCTAATGGTAAGGTATTTTAAGGTGTCTTCATATAATTGTGTCCTTGGGCAGTGTCTTCTGGTGGTGTCTTCGTTCAGGTGGAGACTTCGTTTTGGTGTCTGTTAAATCAGGTGGTGATGTTAATTGAGATTTCATGTGACGGTGGTGTCTTTATGTGGTTTAATCAGGATGTGATCTCATGTGGAGATTATGGGTAAACCAAAATTCACAGCCTACTCCACCCTCTATAGTGACTGGGGTTGTGAGGTAGTGGCTCTTTCCTCTTTTCCTTCTTACTTCAGGAGGTCAATTGTCTCCAGTCTCTTTTCACCTCGGCAGTTTAACTGCTAACTCCTCACTCTACTCACTATGAAGCTCAGTTGCTCTCTCCTCCCTCTTTTCACAACAGCAGCAGCAACCATGGCCGCCAAAGCACCCGATCTCCTGCCCCCTCTCATGTCTAATGGCAAATGAAGCGTTACCATGTCATCCTGAGACTGCGAACTCCACGGGGAAAGCAACATGTGCTGAAGAGGCAACATGTGTGCTCTTGCCCAGAGAACAACCTTTAAGGTGGCTGCCATCAAACCCAGCACCTGAAGATAATATCACAATATCACACTGTCGGGCAAATATCCCTTCTCAGGGTTTGAACTTGAGCATTCAATTTCTGAATGCAACTCTCCGGCAGAAACTCTTTGCTCTGCTTCATATTGAAATGAACGCAGAGACACTCCAGCATTTGAGACAGTTGTAATCTGCTCTTGGACAAGTTCACCACCCAGTCTAACTCTTTCAGCACCAAGACCAACCTATGTGAAGTCAGGTGATTTTCTTCCACGATTTGGCCCAAATCAACCAGTCACCCAGATTCAGATGAACCAGGATGCTGTCCTTGTGCAAGGATGCCACTACCACCACCATGACCTTGGAGAAGGTCCTGGGCGCAGTAGCCAGCCCAAAGGGCAGGGTCTGAAATTGATGATGTCCCAGAACGGCAACTGGGAATAGGCCTCCATTAGATCTAGAGTCATGAAAAATTCCTGATTCCACAGTCATTACAACAGAGCACAGACTTTCCATATGGAAATAAGTCACCCGCAAATACTGATTGACTCCTTTGAGATCCAGGATGGGCACAGAGGATCCCTCTTTTTTGGCTATGACAAAATTAATGACGTAGCAGCCCATATTTGTTTGTGATTTAGGAAGAGGAATAACAGCTTTTATGTCCAACAGTCTCCGTAAAATAATCTCCATTGCCACCCTCTTCTGTAGGGAGTTACAGGGAGAGACCATAAAAGCATTTGGAAGAACGCAAAGCAACTCCAGAGCATAGCCTTCTTTTATCACTTCCAGGACCCACTGGTCTGATGTGATCTAGACCCACCTCAGATAAAAGGAAGATAGACACCCATCTATCTCCTGCCCTCATTGTGAATATCGAGGTGCTCCACTCCCGGAACCCACATTCTTCCGAGGCTTTCTGGGCTGAAAAGGACTGAGATCTTCTGAAAGGTCGAAACTTCTGAGTAGTCTTTTCCCTATAGGGACGAAAATGGCTATAGGCTCTAGCGAGGCCCCTTGCTCCAAAAGGACGCAATGTCAGCTTCTTATCCTCTGGCAAACAAGGGACATGTGATTCTCTCAATCTATGTTCCATTTTCTCTAACTCACTACCAAATAAAAGAGAACCCTTAGAGGGTAAACTTGTGAGAATGGATTTAGAAATTGTGTCCGTCAACCAGTTTCGCAGCCATAGCTAATGCCTATCCACTATGATGGAAACCATCCCTCTGGCTGTAATGCAAATAAGGTCACAGTCCGCACCAGCTAAGGTGGCAGCTCCCAATTCCATCACTGCTCTGCTATTTGACCCTATTTCAGTCTCCTGAGAGACACGTAGACTAACCTGAGCCACCAGGAGCAACAAGAGGCAATATGCAAATTAATCGCCATGGCCTCAAAGCCTGCTTAAGGGTAGCTTCAATTCTTTTATTCTGAGCATCCTTTAAATTTGTCCCTCCTTCTACCGGAACGGTGGTCCACTTGTTCACAGAACACACCAGCACATCCACCTTTGGGAAACGCAATTGTTCTCTTGCCGCTGGATCCAAGGGCTACAGACCCGCTAAAACGCATTCCCCTTTAAAATTTCTCTCTGAACCGTGCCATTCAAGCTCAATCAACTCATGAATTGCATCCAGGAGAGGAAAGAAATACGACGCTTTGAGTAAGGTTATCAATATGGGGTCCTTCTTTTGCGCACCGGTAGAGTCACTCCCAGCTATACCCAGCATCTTCAGAGTCTGTGATAACAGACTCGGCAACTCATCTCTATGAAAGAAATGGAGCAGAGTTTGTGTCACTCTAAATCCAGGGGAATTTCCCCCTTTTCCAGATGGGAGAAACCCAAGTCAAAGTCATCCTTATCCACATCCTCCTGAGCATCCTCAGGGACCACTGCACCACAGCTCTTGCATGTGGTGGCAGACAACTGGGAATCCTGAGTATGTAACCCTGATTTTGAAGGTAACGCCATCTCTGCTGGGTGCCCCTGCAAAAGAGTCTGAAGTCCCTGGAAAAATTCCACCCAGGAAAAGGAGGATGGGTCCATACTAGGCCCCACAGGCCCCAATCTGACAATCTCTGACTGAACATCCCCTGAAGATCTCTCTCTCTCTCATAGGGTTAACTGAAGAAGGGGACACCCTTGTTGGGTCGCCTTCAATGCCAATCCCCTGTCTGAGGGGATGGTCCAGAGTGAGCAAAAATCAGTAGGATACAAATCACCTTGAGCATCCAAGGTAGTGCCACCACAGACTCATAGAATTCCCTGGCTGTATTGCCCGTATATGGCAAGCAGCACAGATCTCTAAAACGCTTAAGACTTTTGTCACTGGCACCATAGTGCCTCATTTCTCGTGTGCCGAAAAAGAAAAGCGCTCAATACGCACTCAAGCTGGTGCTCTGTAAACGCTCAAGCCAGCACTCACATGACAGTCGACTTCCTCATACCACCGCACACAAAGAACACCTACTACGCAGCTCGACAAACTCAAGCCTGGGAGTGGGGCCTAGCCAAAGGCTGCTCAACCTGCTGATACTGCACTGCCTCCAAATGTCAATAAACTCCCCAGAGAGGGGACAAGAGAAAGATGCCAATCACTCACACCAAAGGCAGAAGACCCGGTAAGGAAGGAATAGGAGAAATAAAACCTTCTTAGGCTTTCTTTTTTTTTTTTTTTTTAACCGGAGCTCAGATCCGGCTATGGAGAAAGAAGGCGAAAGCGTTCACTGCCGAGCCTCCCTCACCCTTCAACCACTTTGCCTCTTTTTTTTTTTTGCTTTGTATGTTAAGTCCTCTTGCCTGAAAGGCTACCGCAGTAAAGGAGCTTAACTGAGGGAGGAACCCACCAGTATCAACTCAGGAGTTCAAGTGATGCTACAAAACTTCTCCTCTCTCCTCAATTTTCCTCTTTTTTTTTTATAACAAGCAATCCCCAGTAGGGAAATTCATGTGCACCATTTGCTGGAGACGGAGAATACTGGCAGGCTGACATCATGGCAGAGCTATATATCCGAATGTCAGCTTTTATTCCATCTCCATCTGCTGGTAGAGGTGCACAACCCACTAGTGGGGGATTGGCCTGCCTGAGTGCAGAGGAAGTAGGGTATTGTAGGTGCAGGTTTTATGATGGGATTCTGTCCCACCGCCATATAGGAGAATTTTTTTGATTGATGCTCTTAAATAATTTTAGTAGTAGTTTTACTAAATGGTTGAAACTGGCCAAGCAGTTTTGGGGTTTTTTTGTTACTTAGAAGGTTTGTCTATCTAGATATGCAAGTAACATGCATGTCCAGTATGTTGCAGTAATGGTACAAAATGTTTGTAGCAATGCCTCTTGCAATATGAACAGGGATGTCTTCACTCTGCATGTATGGAATTTGGTAACAGACAGGTGTGGATAGAGTCATTGGATCCCTGCCAAGTTCAAACTAACAAGAGTGGTTTTCCCTGTCACAGGTGATTTTCTTTAAAAAGAAAAATTACTATGTTGGGAGTGTGGTGGGGTTGGGAGGGGAATATGTGCCTCAAACCTCTCTACATCTCCCTTTTAGTGATGTGGGCCTGTCTCAAACATCCCTCCTTCCCTTTTCCCCACCAATCTCTCACTCTGTCATTGCTCCACAATTCATCCCAACCAGTCCCCTTCTCTCACTCCACAGTCACTCTCTCCCCTCCACCAGTCTATGCCCACCAGTTTTTTTCTCTCCACCAGTCTATTTCCACTAGTTTGTCTCTCTCTCTCTACCAGTACGTGTCTGTCTCTCTCTCTCCCAGTCAGTTTCCATCAGTCTCTCTCTTCCCCCCCCCCCCCCCCCCAGCCCATCCTGGTCTGTCTCTCTCTCTCCACCAGTTCATCTCTGCCAGTCTGTCTCTCTCCTTCCACCCATCCGTTCCCCCAGTTGCTCCAGATCTAGCTGTATAGCTGCCCATAGTTACACTACATAAGTTACTGAATTAATACATTGTTGCACATTTACTGCTGTACTTTACAATTATATGCAGTCTGTTTATATCAGTATTTAATATATTATAAATGTCTGGTGTGTATGTAACTATTTATTACATTAATAACTTTTCTATATACAGCACATAACTGCATGCAAAAATGAAAAAGTATGTGGGGGCCCGCGAAAAGTTTGGAGGTTGAAAAGGGGTCCAAACTCCAAAAAAGATTATATATGCCTGCACTACAGGAACAAATGTCCCAGATTCACTCACCGGAAATCTGATAACCTTACCCTCCTTCCCTCCTTTTCACTGACAGGAGGAGAGCAGTACTTCTTACCTGCGAGTGCCACCTCTGTTGGCTTCAATCCACTTTTGAATGTGTGGGGACCTTTAAATCGGGCAGGATTCACACCTTCCAATGTCAGACTGAAGCTGGCAGAATGAGGCACATATACAGGGTACATGTAGGTTAAAAATGTGTCTTGTCCCAATACCAATACACAGGAGAACCAAATAAGGCCAATAATGAAATCTTTATTGTAAGGAATATTTGTCTTTGGTTTACAAGGAATTGGTGGAAGGAAAGAGAACAGTTACACAGTGTCTGACTGTTCTCCAAACTCCTTCAGAGAGCTATTACATCTCTTTCTTATATACAGTATTCTTGCTATAGGCTCCATACCCTTCCGCTCCCAACCTCCTCCATCATGTGTTACTCAGACATCTTGTAATTTATCACTTACCCTGGGCACTGAGATACACTCCCCCCCCCCCCCCAAACCAGTATAGCCCCCTGACCACAAATGCCCCAGCTCTGGTTCTGCATTTTACCTCGGTGCCCAGGCAAACTGCTTCATGCTTTCTGCTGTTGTCAGGCTGGCACACACTGGTTCCTCTTTTGTACATGCTGCTGCTGTGCTGTCTGTCAGTGTCTCTGTAAAAATGCAACTCTCCCTTTAGCTGGGATTTTGGACACATGAGCATCTTGCCTGACACCTTTGGTGCTTGTTGCCAGGCAGATTTATACAAAAAGTGCTGCTCTCCTCCTGCCAGATGGAAGTGGGGAAAGTGAGAATTGTGCAAAATTGGGATTGATGTGCCATGATTGAGAAAACTTGAAATAAAAAAGGAACCAATGTTCTAGGGTACACATATTTAGGTCTTTAATTTCTTAAAAGGTCAGTATTTGGATCAGGTAAATAGTATGTTTACACTGGGTAAGAAGGAAATGCTCAATTTAAGAAGGCATTTAAAAGTACAACTGCAAGGTTAAAGATGGCATGACAGCTTATTTCCATTTATAGTCTGCTCTTTCCAGAAAAGCCCAGGGCAGAGAACACATAATGAAACCAGAAAGTTCATGGATGACAAAATTGTTGCTCAACTTCTCAGACATCCTACATGTCCAGATGCTTGAACATTTGCTTCAAGCAATACACATGAAATGGCTCCTGCCTAAGTTGACTTCACAAAATCCCATTCAAACAGGAGAAGCATCAGATACTGCACACTATTTAAAAAGAAATGAATTGTGCAAATGGCCAGAAGGGAACACATGGAAGAAAGGGTTATTCTATCGTTTGAATTAAATTCAAAAATAATTATACCACAAACATGTCATACTGTTGGCAATCTATGTAATCAGATAAAGTTATTAAGAAAAAATAGGTAGTGCACATTCTTACCTGCGTCTGCTTGAGTTAGTTTGTCAGGTAGGAAGTTTCCCTTGGCAGCAGTTTTAAATAATCGTGCATGGGAACTGCTGATTCTTCTCATTTCTACGGGGTCCAAGGGAGGCTTTGGAAGTGAAAGGGCAGACCCCTCTTCATTTGTAGGAGGTGCAGGTAGTTTAGGTATCTGTTACAAATACAAAAAAAAAAAAAAAGATAGATATATAGCCAGATAACTCTAAGCTTAACCAGTTATGTTCAAAAGAATATAGTCAGTTAAAGTGGCCATACAGTTAAAAATAAATAAATAAAATAAATTCCCATGCAGGCCTGTTGACCTGAATAATACCTCTTCCCCCCCCCCCCCCCCAAAATGACAAGAAGGGCTCTGCTGGACTGAGCCCCACCCCACCCCTGTTCAATGCAAAACATATTTCAGAGATCCTCTCAGCAGCCTCATTCCCCCTTCCTCCCACCTCTCCTCAGTTAGAATAAATTGGAGAAATTACTTACCTGATAATTTCGTTTTCCTTAGTGTAGACAGATGGACTCAGGACCAATGGGTATAGTGTACTCCTGCTAGCAGTTGGAGACAGATCAGATTTCAATCTGACGTCAGCCCCTAGTACATATACCCCTGCAGGAAGTGCAGCTCTTCAGTATTCTCCTCGAAAAACATTGTGGATATATGTGTGACTGACTGATTGATTAACTTAATAATTTGGTTAACTTGGATAACTTCATAACTTGGTTAAACGTTAAACTTGATTAACTTGATTAACTTGAACTGGTTGATTGACTATAGCTGGAGACCGCCAGTGTACTCAACCGGAAAGCGTCGACACCCGGCAGGGTGGATGCCCTAGGTAAATGAAAAACATGGCTTACCCTTGAACATTTGAAGGCCCTGCGTGACGGCAGCCAAGGGTGGGTTGCTGAGTCCATCTGTCTACACTAAGGAAAACGAAATTATCAGGTAAGTAATTTCTCCATTTCCTAGCGTGTAGCAGATGGACTCAGGACCAATGGGATGTATAAAAGCTACTCCCGATCCGGGTGGGAGGCTGCCCGTGACCCACATAGTATTGCCCTTGCAAATGCTGTGTCCTCTCGAGCCTGAACATCCAGACGGTAGAATCTGGAGAAGGTATGGATGGAGGACCATGTAGCCGCCCTGCAGATCTCGGCAGGTGACATCATTCTAGTTTCTGCCCATGATACTGCCTGGGCTCTGGTAGAATGGACCTTGACCTGTAGAGGTGGTGGCTTGCCAGCTTCTACGTAGGCCGCCTTGATGACTTCCTTGATCCAGCGGGCGATGGTTGCCCGTGAGGCCGCTTCCCCTTGTTTCTTTCCGCTGTGAAGGACGAAAAGGTGGTCCGTTTTTCGTATGGGCTCGGACAATACCAGGTATCTGGATAGGAGTCTACCGATGTTGAGGTGGCAGAGACTACGGGCTTCTTCCAAATTCTTCCGGGCATCCGTTAAGGTGGTTAAGGTGGAAGTGTGAGACCACTTTGGGGAGGAAGGAGGGGACCATGCGTAGTTGGATGGACCCCGGAGTGAGCCTGAGGAACGGCTCACGGCAGGACAGTGCTTGTAGTTCCGATATGCGGCGGGCTGAACACACCGCCAGCAGAAACACCGTCTTCAAGGTTAACAGGCGAAGGGACAGGCCTCGTAGGGGTCTGAAGGTGCTAGGAAGTCCAAAACGAGATTGAGATTCCACAGAGGTACCGGCTACTTTAGTGGTGGGCGAATGTGTTTGACTCCTTTCAGGAAGCGTGACACGTCCGGGTGAGAGGCTATGCTGTCGCTCTCGCTCTTGGAGCTGTAGCATGATAGGGCAGCCACCTGTACCTTGATGGAGTTGAGGGACAGGCCCTTCTGTAGTCAGTTCTGTAAGGATTCCAGGATCACGGGGACAGTGAATGAGCGTGGTTTGATGTTGTGGTCTTCGCACCAGGCTTCAAATACTCTCCAGATCCTTATGTACGTTAGTGATGTGGAGAACTTGCTTGCTCGTAGGAGGGTGCCGATTACCACCCCTGAGTACCCGTTCTCTCTCAGGCGAGCCCTCTCAATGGCCAGACCGTAAGAGAGAATTGAGCTGGGTCCTCGTGGAGGATCGGACCTTGTTGTAGCAGGTCCCTGTGTGGGGGCAAGGGTAGGGGGTTCCCTGCCAGCAGTCTTCTCATGTCTGCGTACCAGGGTCTTCTTGGCCAGTCCGGAGCCACCAGAAGAACTAGTCCCTTGTGTAGGTGTATCTTGTGAATGATTGCACCCAGTAGGGGCCACGGCGGGAAGGCATATAGTAGAGTCCCCGGGGGCCAGGGCATCGATCCCTTGGGACTGCGGTTCCTGCCTGCGGCTGAAGTATCTGGATACTTGGGCGTTGGATCTGTTTGCCAGAAGGTCCATGTCCAGTGTCCCCCACCGATCCACTATTATCTTGAAGGCTGTGGGTGACAGCTTCCATTCTCCTGGGTCTAGGCTTTCCCTGCTGAGGAAGTCTGCCGTGATGTTGTCTTTCCCGGTGATGTGGACGGTGGAGATCTCCTGGAGGTTTGCTTCCGCCCACGCCATCAGGGGGTCTATTTCTAGGGACACCTGTTGGCTTCTGGTTCCCCCCTGCCGGTTGATGTAGGCCACTGTCGTGGCATTGTCAGACATTACTCTGACCGCTTTGTTTCGAAGTCTGTGGGTGAACCGCATGCAGGCTAGTCTGACTGCTCGCGCTTCTAGGCGGTTGATGTTCCATCCCGCCTCTTCTGCGTTCCACTGCCCTTGGGCGGTTAGCTCCTCGCAGTGTGCTCCCCATCCTCGTAGACTGGCATCTGTGGTGAGTAGAGTCCAGGTTGGGGAGGACAGACTTGATCCCCGGCTCATGTGGCTGGCCTGCAGCCACCACCTTAGCTGGGTCCGAACTCTGCCCGGAGTGATAGACGTACGGTGTAGTTCTGGGACCGTGGGCTCCACCGTCAGCCCAAGGACTTGCAGGTAATCCCATGCTGTGGGACGAGGATCGTCCAGCAAGGTTTGTAGCCGGTTCCACAATTTTGATCTCCTTGTGGGGGTCAGGCTGACCTTGTCCTCTTTGGTGTCGAATTGGGCTCCTAGGTACTCCAGCGACTGTGAGGGCTGTAGGATGCTTTTGTTTGTGATGACTACCCAATCCTAGGCTTTGACTCTGCTGGTTGCTTGGCGGCTTTCCTCCGGTGACTTTGTTCTGATCAGCCAATCGTCCAGGTAGGGGTGAACAAGGATTCCTTCCCTCCTCAGTGTTGCCGCCGCCACCACCACCATTACCTTGGTGAACGTCCGGGGTGCTGTGGCTAACCCGAAGGGTAGTGCCCGGAACTGGTAGTGACGGTTCAGGACTTTGAAGTTCTTGATGAATGGGGATGTGCAGATAGGCCTCTGAAAGATCCAGGGATGTGAGAAACTCTCCTGGTTGTAACGCCCTTATAACGGATTGTAGGGTTTCCATGCGGAAGCGAGGGATCCTGATGTGGAGGTTGACAGACTTAAGATCCAGGATGGGCCTGAATGTTCCCTCTTTCTTGGGAACGATAAAATAAATGGAATAATGGCCAGTATTTATTTCCTGTGGAGGTACTGGGGTTATGGCCTCGAATGCCAGTAGCCTGGACAGTGTAGCTTCCACCGCTGCCCTCTTGGAGGGGTCATGGCAGGGGGACTCCACGTACTTGTCCGGAGGGGTCGTAGGAAATCCAGGTAGTACCCCTGCCGAATGATGACTAGGACCTCTTGTCCGAGGTTATCTCGACCTATCTGTGGTAGAATAGGGCTAATCTGCTTCTTCCCTTGGATGGGTCGGCTGAATCTCATTGTGGGGTGTGGCTGGGGCCCGTACCAGAGCTGGCTCCCCTCTTGTTGTGCTTGGTCCGAAAGGACTGGTTCCTGCCCGTAGGGCGGGGCGCTTGATAGTTGTTCCTGTAAGGATTGAAGCGCTGCGAACTTCTGTCCCTGGAGGACCTGGGGAAGGGACGCTGAATTCTCTGTCTTATCTTCCAGCAGTCGCGGCAATGGGGACTCGCCCCATTTGTCGGCCAGTTTCTCTAGTTCGCTGCCAAACAGGAGGGATCCTTTGAAGGGCATCCTTGTGAGGCGCGTTTTGGAAGATGCGTCGGCCGACCAGCTTCGAAGCCAGAGTTGTCTCCTGGCAGCCACCGCAGAGGACACTCCTCTGGCCGCTGTGAGCACTAGGTCGGAGGCAGCGTCCGCTAGGAACGATTCGCTGGTTCCATGTCTTCTCCCAGGGTGTTGTTCCTGGTTTGTGATAGGCAGGCACGTGTCACTACGGTACAGCAGGCCGCAATTTGTAGAGACATAGCGGCTACGTCAAATGATTGTTTGAGGATGGACTCCAGAAGTCGGTCATGTGCATCTTTGAGCGCAGCTCCTCCCTTCACTGGGATAGTGGTGTGCCTAGAGACCGCGCAGACCATAGCATCCACTCTTAGGCATGCAAGAAGATCTTTGGTTGCTGGGTACAGGGGGTACAGGGCCACCAAGGCTCGTCCCCCTTTGAATGCGGACTCCGGAGCATTCCATTCCAGGTCAATCAGCTGTTGTGCTGCTTGTAACAGAGGGAAATGGTGAGAAGTCTGTCGAAGACCCTCCAGCAGGGGGTTCGGTTTCGGTTCCCCCGAAGTACCTGGGCCCGGGATAGCGAGCTCCGTCAGACATTGATTGACCAGGTCGGGAGCTCGTCCTTTGTGAAGAAGCGTCTCATGATTCGGTGAGGCTCTGTCCCCGGGGGGAGCTCCCCTTTTCTAGGGGTTCGGCTTCTTCCTCAGAGGTGTCCGAGTCCCCGTAGGTGGGGCTTCTGGGTAATGGGAGCCTGTGCCTAGGTCTTTAGGGGCCTGGAGCATGTGGGTCCTCCGGTGGAGCATGTGGTTGGACAGCCAGAGGTTCAGTTTGCATTTGAACAAAGGCGTGAATCCCCTTGAAAAACTCCACCCATGATATGGACGCTGGATCAAAGCCGAGAGGCACTGGTTCTTTGGGGGTCCCCGTCTGTGGGGGGGTCCCCCTGGCTAGGTCCGGGGTGCCCCCTGAGGAGCTGGAACTCGGCCCTGGGTGGGACTGGCCCTGAGCTGGATCTCCCAGGGCCTCCTCGCACTGCGTGCACAGGGCATCGCCTCCTCGCTTTGTGCGGCTCTGAGGTGGCATGCCGGGCAGAGGCCTTGCGCTTTAATTTCTGTTCCTGGGGGTGCCATGGTTGTCGGTGCGTAAATCTTATGCGCTCCGGTGCGCTTAGATTGAGCGTGTAAGTTGTGCGCGCGGCTGTGCCGTAGATATGCGCTTGGCTATGTGTGCGCGAGTTATGCGCGCAAGGATTTATGCGCGCATAAGTCTATGCGCACAAGTGCTTTGTGCACCTGGCTCGGAGATGTGCACTCGGAGGCGAACGGCGCGGCGAGTAGGCCAAGATGGCGACGGCGAGCACACGGGCAATATGGCGACCCCCTCAGAGAGTCTCCACGTGGGCAGACTCTTGGAATAGCCGGGGCTTGGTCCTGCTAGGGCGGATCAACCCGGTGGCACTGGTTCTGGTCGGTGACCTGTGCTCGTCCTCGACCCTCAGAGACCGGATTCGAGTAGAAGATTTCTACCTTACGTTGTCTTCGGCGCTTCCCGGTTTCATCCCGGGCGGTCTCCGGCTACGGGGGGAGAGGGCAAATACCTTCACCGCCGTGCTCAAGAGTGCACCCGCTGCCTCTCAGCCACGCCCGAAGGATCAGGGGCTAGGTCCTCGCCGCGATTTGGCCGCCGGACCGAGGCTCACCTCCGAGGGACCACGGAAATCACCTCGGGAATCTCAACTGGGGGAGGGACCCGAGGGTATCACCGCAGGAAAGTGGGGCTCGTCTTCAGGTAGGTTTTCTTCTTTCAATTTTGGGTTTTCTTCTTTTTTTTTTTTTAATTTTTTTTTTAATTTTTTTTTTTTTTAATTCTTTATTTGTAATTTTCAAATACAATTATCTTACATTGTATTGAGGAAATACATAAGATGGAAGTCATGAATCAATTTAAACACAATTCTTTCTAAACATTCCTTAATTGGGCTCCAACCTATTCAGTGTCATTACAAATGGGGAGATGCTTAAATCTCTAACTGAAATAAACGGGAGACTAGAAGAAATAACAAACCACATTCATAACATAAATAGCAATACCTATCCCAATTTTACTTATTTACCCTGTTTGGTCTATAGGGGAAGATGTTGGAGGATGATTTTCTAACCTTTGATCAAGAAACACTTTTAATTGATCTGGGATGAAAAAAATATATGACTCTTCCTGCTTACTAATATAACACTTACAGGGGAACCGCAATTTGTATGAAAAACCCAATGACAGCACATCTTGGCGAAAAGATAAAAATATCTTTCGCCTTTGTTGTGTTGCCACTGCTAAGTCAAGAAACATTTTTACAGGTTTCTCCATAAATGAAATGGGGAACCTGTTGAAATATTTTTTCATGATCTTATTCAGATCATTTACAGAAAAGAAGGTAACAAGAAGAGTGCCCCAATCTATTACTTTTGCATTAGAATCTTCAAGAAATCTCGTAAGATCTCCCTGAAACATCTCTTGGGATAAATTCCTTGTCCTAGTTGACATTGGAAGAAAATAACAATTATTCACAACAGGTACTTCCCCAGAGGCAATGCCATGTGCTTCTTGGAAAAAATTAGTCAGAGTGATTAGGGGGGTCTCTCCTGTCACTCTAGGAAAATTTATAATACGAACATTAAAGCGTTTGGCAGTGTTCTCTAGGGCCTCCAATCTAACTGCAATTTGTTCTCTATCCTTTGCAACAGCAATGTTGAATTCTTGATTTTTAAGTCCATTATTTTCTAATTGGGTAATTCTTTCATCGGATCTTTTGATTTGTTCTTGAATTTGGACAGAGTCCTGAGCATATCTTAAGTTATACATATCCATTTTCCCTTCTAAAACTTTAATGTTGACAGACATCGCTGCAACCATTTCCCATATAGAATCCAAAGTCACCAGTTCAGGATGGATTGGCAATTCAACTTTCTTACTGCTGGATGCAATAGCAGTATTGAAAGTAGTCCCAGGTTCCTCCTGTACTGCAGCGGGACTTAAATTACTTCCCGCTGTGTCCTGGTGGTCACTGATTTCATTTGGGACTAATTCATTGCTTAGTCCAGCTTTTCTTTGAACTGGGGGAAGTCCAACATTTGGACTTAAAGAAGCCTCCTCTGCAGAAATGGGAAGTCCTCCCACACTACCCAGCTCACCAGGTTCCTCGGTCTTCTGAGATTGTGAGATAGGTGAGATCAAAAAGTTTGTGATTGCCTATTGAATAGGCGACGCTATAGGGGCGGGTAAGGCAGGGAAAACCCTGACTTTCCCCTTCCTCTTAGCCGGCATGTTTTATACTCTATCCCGTAGGCTTTCACATAAGTCTCAATATTGCCACTCAAAACTTAGAGATAAGCAGAAGGGAGAGAAACGATTCCATCAATTAAATAATTAGTAAATACCTGGAGCAGTAGCAGTGGCTGTATTCGGCGGAGTCTGGCAGAGTCCGATGAAGCGCACGCCCCTTTAGCGCGCGCCGGCTCTGCCGCGCCGCTTACTATTTGTTCTTATAGGCAGCTGCTTCCTCCTTCCGGTCCGGGGCTCTGCCCACTGCACTCGGTTCTCTCTCTCTCTGCACCATCGAGGTTCAGTCACCCCCGGAAGCAGGGCTTACAGGCAAGTAGATTTTCTCTCAGAAAGCGGTCTCTGCTCTCCCTCTTCTCCCGCTTCTGGTCACTTACAACGCGGTCTTATAGGCAGCTGCTTCCTCCTTCCAGTCCGGGGCTCCGCCCACTGCACTCGGTTCTCTCTCTCTCTGCACAGTCGAGGTTCAGTCACCCCCGGAAGCAGGGCTTACAGGCAAGTAGATTTTCTCTCAGAAAGCGGTCTCTGCTCTCCCTCTTCTCCCCTGGTTTTTCTTCTTTAAATTTGATCTAACGCTTGAGAGCATGCAGATAGTCCCTAACTGCTATGGAGACGGAAAATACTGAAAAGCTGCACTTCCTGCAGGGGTATATGTACTAGGGGCTAACGTCAGATTGAAATCTGATCCGTCTCCAACTGCTAGCAGGAGTATACTATACCCATTGGTCCTGAGTCCATCTGCTACACGCTAGGAAACGCTCATTAATGTCCCCTCTCCTCCACTCACCAAAACCCTTAGCACCTTTGCAAAGGCAGATCTGGCCCAGGAAGGTGGGTACATTCATACTGCAAATCCCAGCAGCTTCCAGCATTTCTCTGACAATAAGCAGCCAGTGCTGCTGTCAGAAATTCTCCAATAATAAAAACTCTTCTCTAGTATTAAACTTATGAGTTTCCAATATTCAGAAATCAGCTACTCACAAGTTATCTAGCTAAATATGTCTGAATATTGACCCACAATTATATAAAAATTAATATATAACAGGCTCCAAAAAGATAATTATTAACCTGTAATAATTATTCTCCAAAAGTATTTTTCCATAGATTCACTCTGGTAGATCACATGAGCTTTTAATTCTGCCCTAAAGAACCTCAAAAAGGTACAATTAGGTTTCTTACCTGCTAACTTTCTTTGAGTCCTGCCAGACCAGTCCAGTATGTATGGGTTTAGGACCCACCCCTTCCCTCTGCCAACAGATGGAGACAAAAAAGATTCTGATTCACTGACATCACCCCTTATAGGGCACTGTAAAGCCTGCAACACTTCAATATAGCTATATTAAAACGGAAAACCTCAAAACTTTCCCCCATACAAGCAGGGGAGATCAAACATGGACCCTTAAACGCGATTGCAGCTACTACTGGAATGAAAAACCTATACAGTAGGATGCCGGCTAGAAATGGGTGGGATCCTGGAGTGGTCTGGTAAGAACTCAAAGAAAAACTTTTACCTTCTTTATCCAACCAGATCCTCCAGTATGCATGGGATGTACCCAAGCCACCCTCAAACTGAGAGGGAGGCAGACAAGACTACCCTCAGGACCCCCACCCTAAAAGGAGACTAACTCTCTAGCCTGCACGTCTAAAGCGATAGTGCTTGGCAAGCGAAACCCATGTGGCCACCCTGCAGACCTCCTCAGGTGACAGTCTGCAGCTCCACACACGAAGCCGCCTGACCTTATGTTGAATGAGCTCTAAGACCCTCAGGAACTAACAATCCTCTGCAAATGTAAGCTGAACCAGTAGCCTCCTTAATTCATCTGGCTTTTGTCTCAGAGGCTGCATCTCCTCACTTTCTACCACTGAAGAGAACAAACAAATGATTTGATCTCCTAAAGGAATGGGTCACTCAAATACCTGAGTAAAGTTCTTTTCACATCTACCAAATATAAAATTCCAAAAGTCTCCACCAGAATCACACTTTGTTAATGCAGGAAGATCTACAGACTAGTTCAAATGGAATTGAGAAACCACCTTTTGTAAAAATGAAGGACCCATTTGAATGGACACTCCTGCTTCCGAAATTGTTAGAAACTGATCCCAGTAGGATACAGCCTGTAACTCGGAAATTCGCCTCACTGAACAGATTGCCATCAGAAAAATCTCCTTCAACGTCGCATCTTAATAAGAAATAGTCTAATATTTAAACCATATATCCCCTCTCGAACTCTTAGATCTCAATAAAGGTTTACTTGAAATCCCGACCATAAGAAACTCAATCTTACACTAACAAGAGACCAAGCGATATCAATTGCTGGCCCAATGCTCTGGAACTCAATGCCAGAGAATCTTTGTACAATAAATGACAATAAGACTGAAAGATTGGGCGTCCAAATGACAGATGAAATTTAAGGTGGACAAGTTCAACCTGTTGCATATAGGGAAAAATAACCCATGCTGTAGTTACATGATGTTAGGTTCCATATTAGGAATTACCACCCAGGAAAAAGATCTAGGCATCAGAGTGGATAATAATTTGAAATAGTCGGCTCAATGTGCTGCAGCAGTCAAAAAAGTAAACAATGTTAGGAATTATTAGGAAGAGAATGGTTAATAAAACGGAAAATGTCATAATGCCTCTATATCACTCCATGGTGAGACCGCACCTTGAATACTGTGTACAATTCTGGTTGTTGCATCTCAAAAAAGATATAGTTGTGATGGAGAAGGTACAGAGAAGGGCAACCAAAATGATAAAGGGGATGGAACAGCTCCCCTATGAGGAAAGGCTGAAGAGGTTAGGGCTGTTCAGCTTGGAGAAGAGACGGCCGAGGGGGAATATGATAGAGGTATTTAAAATCATGAGAGGTCTTGAACAAGTAGATGTGAATCAGTTATTTACACTTTTGGACAACAGAAGGACTAGGGGGCACTCCCTGAAGTTAGCAAGTAGCACATTTAAGACTAATCAGAGAAAATTCTTTTTCGCTCAATGCACAATTAAGCTCTGGAATTTGTTGCCAGAGGATGTGGTTAGTGCAGTTAGTGTAGCTGGGTTTAAAAAAGGTTTGGATAAGTTCTTGGAGGAGAAGTCCATTAACTGATATTAACCAAGTTAACTTAGGGAACGGCCTCTGCTATTATTTATTTATTTTGAACTTTTATATACCGCCATTCATGTGCAAAACAGTACATATCATATCGGTTTACAGCGAAATGAGGGAAGCATAAAACAAATGCCTTACATCAAACAAGGGTTACGGGAACTGGGATCAAATTTAACATATAAATACTGTGTGTCTTCCTGATATATAGCAGGTGGACAAAAACTAGCTTAGATAATAAGATGTCATGATGGAAATTTCTCCTCAATGCCCAGGAGCTGATGGACTGAGGAGAAAGAGAAAGTCTACGAGGTAGAGTCTGGTTCAGAGTTCGGAAAACTTGACTGAAAAAATTGACTGAAGCAAGACCTGTCAGTGAGGTAAAGTCTGGTTAAGAGTTCGGAAAAACTTGACTGAAGAGGTATTCCTTTTTCTAATGGGAAAGGCCGAAGGATCCTGTGAATTTACTGAAAGGCTTCAGAGAAGAGCCAGGTTTTGAGTCTTTTTTTTAAAGGTTGTCAAACATTTTTCTTGCCAGAGGTCTGGCAGGAGAGCATTCCAATGGGAGGGGCCAGCTGTGGAAAGCACTTGTTTCCTTAAGGAGGATTTGATGGGGGGGGCGTAGAGTGTGTCTCTATAGGCAGGTCTGATCGGTCTGGTGGAATTGTGGTGACGAAGGGGGGTATTTTGATCCGCTGGGGTGAGATTGTGTATGGTTTTGTGTATAGTCATAAGAACTTTATCCTGGATTCTGAATTTGATTGGAAGCCAGTGAAGGTTACGCAGGGTGGGTGTGATGTGCTCTCTTTTGTTGGTCTTAGTCAAAATCCTCGCCGTGGCATTCTGTAGCATCTGTAGGGGTTTTATGGTGTTTGCTGGCAGACCGATCAGAAGCGAATTGCAGTAATCTATTTTAGAAAAAATGATGGTTTGAAGAACAGAGCGGAAGTCTTGAAAGTGTAAAAGGGGTCTCAGTCATTTTAGGACTTGTAGTCTGAAAAAACAGTCTTTTGTGGTGTTATTGACAAATTTTTTTAGGTTCAGTTGGTTATCCATGATGACTCCGAGGTTTCTCACGGGGGGAGGAGAAGATAGGTTGAATGGTGGGCTGATTGTTGGGGGCTGTTTTGGTGTCATCCAAGGAAATGAGGAGGAGTTCTTCTTGTTGGTGTTAAGGACTAAATTGAGGCTTGAGAGAAGGTGGTTAATAGATTGAAGGCAGTTATTCCAGAAACAGAGGGTTTTGTGGAGTGAGTCCTTAAATCGGGATGAGTATTTGCACATCGTCGGCGTATATGTAGTGAGTTAATTTTAGATTTATTACTTGCTGGCAGAGAAGGAGAAGGTAGATATTGAAGAGAGTCGGGGAGAGAGAGGAGCCTTGGGGGACTCCCGTGGTTGAGCTGACAGGGTGGGATTCCTTGTTGTTGATTTTGACCTTGTAGAATCTGTTGCAGTGGAAGGACTTGAACCAACTGAGTGCGGTGCCCTTGATGCCGATGTCCGCTAGCCGATCCACGAGGATTGAGTGATTCACCGTGTCGAAAGCGGCTAAGTCAAGGAGGACGAGAAGGCAAGGTTGTTTTTTCTCTAGACTCAGGAGAATAGTGTCTGTGAGGGAAGTTAAGATGGCTTCTGTACTAAGGGACTTACGAAAGCCAAACTGAGCTGGGGCGAGGATTTTGTTTTCATCCAAATAATCTGAAAGTTGTTTATTGACGATTTTTTCCAGGAGTTTGGAGATGAATGGAAGGTTAGCTATAGGGCAGAAGTTGGCCGGATCGGCCGGAGACAGGTTGGGTTTTTTCAGCAGAGGTTTGAGAATGGCGAGTTTGAGGGCGTCAGGCACTGAGCCTTGTAATAGAGAACAGTTAATGATTTCTGCAATAGGCTTGGCAATGATTTCTGGGATGGAGATGAGAAGGTTTGAAGGAATCGAGTCAGTTGGGTGGGATGAGGGTTTGAGCTTCTTGAGTAGGGTTTCTATCTCTAAAGGTGAAGTGGTTTCGAATGTTTCGAGGCTTGTGCTATGTTGTAGAGAGGTGGCATAAAGGGGGGGAGGCTGACCGTTGTTGTTGGTGGTTAGCGGTGATATTAGGTTGAGTATTTTTTTCTCAAAGTATAAGGCGAGCTCTGAGGCCTTGCTATCTGCTTGGTCCTCTGGTATAGTTGGGGAGATGGTTTGGTGAGGGCCGAGACATATGAGAATAATGCTTTAGAGTCGAAGATGAAGTGGTGGATTTTCTGTGCGTAGAAGTCTCTCTTAGTTCTAAGGATTGAGATCCTGTAGCGGTGCATGAAGGATTTATACGCAGCTTGGTTCTCTGAAGAAGGATTTTTTCTTCAAATGTGTTCTTCGCTTCTTAATTTTAGCTTGAGAGCTTTCAATTCTGGGGTGTACCAAGTATTCCTGTTGTCTGGGTTGGAGCGTAAGACTTTAGTAGTTAATGGGCAGGTTAGATCAGCTACTTTATTAGTGATCTTGAACCAGGAGGAGGTAGCCGCTTCTGCATCAGAAAGGTCAAACTGGTCTAATTCTTTGGTTAGTTGGAGGCTGAGGATGTCCGTGTTGCACAGTTTTCTAAATTGAACCGTGGTTTTATGAGAGGTTTGTGGATTGGACTGATTTAATTTCAAAACTGTGGAGATCATTCTGTGATCAGACCACGGGACTGGTGAGAAAGTCGGAGATGAAGAGGTGGAGAGGTCTTCATTTAGGAAGATTAGGTCCAAAGTGTGACCTGTTTTGTAAGTGGGGCCGTTGATAATTTGTTTGAATCCCATAAAACTGAGTGTGGTGAGAAATGTTTCGCAGTTGGAAGAGAGCGGAGTCTTGTCAACATGCAGGTTGAAGTCTCCTAAGATCATAGCGGGGGAATCTGTGTTGATGTATTTAGATATAAGCTCGATGAGTGGGGACAGGTCTGATTCAAGGAGCCCTGGAGGGGCGTAAGTAAGGCCGATTTGAAGAAGATTAGATTTGAATATGGAGAATTCAAGGTTGGAAGTTGAATTTGTATATTGTAGGGTTGATCTTAGATCTTTTTTTGTGGATCTGGCATCAGTAACATGGGATCTTCTTGGTGTTTGGGTACTTGCCAGGTTTTTGTGGCCTGGTTTGGCCTCTGTTGAAAACAGGATGCTGGCTTGATGGACCCTTGGTCTGACCCAGCAAGGCAATTCCTTATGTTCTTAAGAAATTTAAGAAAGATCTGAAAACCTGCTTATTCACTAATGCATACTGCCTGACTGATACTTCCAATTCACCTTGACCCAGTTAACTGAAATGTGTCCCCTCCCCTCATCCCCACCTTTAATATAGCTACAATTGCTCTTATGAGCTTTTATGTGCTTGTCTTTGAAGTACACCCTTAGACTTAAGAGTGTTTCTCCTTGTTCACCTGTATTCCTGCCTATCTTTGTAATTCATCCTACGTTGTGTGAGTGTCAACCCTGTACACTGTTGTGGACTAGTGGTTCTTACATGGAACGACAGTATATAAAATATTCAAATTAAAAAATAAATAAATAAATAATGGGTTCAAAAGGAGCGATACACAAGACTCAGAGGACCAAATTAAGATCCCTCAGGGGTATATGCTTCCAAAGTGGCAGACGAAGATGCTTTACTTCTCAAGAAATGTGAGATAGCCAGATGAACCACTAAGGAGAAATCATGGATCTTTCTTCTATAACAGGCAATAACTGCTACATGCACCTTCAGAGAATTTAAAATCTATCCCCTTTTGCAGAACATTCCACAAAAACTGACACTTTAAACGGCAAGCCATTTGCTTCCACACACCAAGCTTCTAACACCTTCCAGGCTCAACTATATGCCAAAGAAGTGGACTTTTTTTCTTTGCAATTAGATATTTTTATTGGATGTTAAGAAACAAATACAATGTCAAGGGAAACAGACATCCACAATTCCCAGAAGAACTCCCCAACCCACCCACCCCCAATCCAATCTATGCAAAACACCACAAACAAAAAAATAAAGCATATAAAATCATAATGTACAATAACAGACCACCACCCTGAGTGCCTGTTATTAATTACACAGCATTGCGCAAAACCCTCTAAAGGAAAACTCAACTGTAGGGCTACTACTGTCTAATGGACCATGTGCCAGTAGACAGGAGAAGAAAAATGACAAGTGGAAAGAAATGATGGGGATTATACAATACTAATCAACTAAACCCTGTGAATTCGGCCATTTGATAAAGGGCCCCACGTTTTCTCAAAGCGTGACAATCGATTATGGTGTAAGGCAGTAAGATAAGCCAAATGATAGTGGTTAGACAATCTGTGTAATACCATCTGGAGACAGTACATCTGTCATTTCCAAAATATAGCCAATTCAAAGCAAGATGTAATAAATACCTGATGACAAAGCCACTGTTGAGATTTAGCAATTCCCACTACTGGGATGTTAAGCAAAATGTATCGGGCGTCAAACATCTCCCACTCCCAAAAGATTGGATACCAAATAGTAATTTGCTTCCAGAAAGGAAAAACCACCTTAAAGTGCCAAATATGTATAAAAGTGCCAATGTTGCCACAATTTCTCCAGCAGATATCACGCACAGAAGGAAACATATGATGCAACTCAGCAGGGGTCATATACCAGCAAAACAGCAACTTATAACAATTCTCCTGTAAACTAGCAGAAATAGAACATTTACTGGCACAGATAAAGGCTGAATTCCAGTCTTCTGCGCTCAAAGACTTCCCTAGATCCAATTCCCATTAAGACAACAGATTTTTTTTATATCAGACCTCTTAACTTATCTATCTGATCACAGTAGTTTTCAAACATTGATTTGCTTTGTCGTTAGGTGGAAGCTCTGGGATACTATAACATGCCTGATTTGAGCATAGTCCAAGAAGTCCACCTATTCCATATGATATGTATCAATTAAGTCGCTAGGGAGAATAAGAATACCTTGAGATAACAGGTGATCCAAACAAATAATACCATGTACCTTCCAGATTTCAAATGCTTTAGATCAGTAGTTCTCAACCTTTTTTCTGTGATGACGCACCTGACAGATGCTGCTCATGTGCGTGACACATTGCACACTACATGTAACAGCTATACCAAAAAAAATATCCTAGATATTTAATTGTTGAAAATGATACAGGAGAAATATAACATTCTTTAATTTCAATAACTGCTTATAAAATATCATTATTACATTTTTTCACAAAAAATTTAATCTTTGCTTACTGCATCAGTAAGAAATCTGGGACTGATATGCATATGCAGCACACAGTTTTTCAATACAGACAAACTCATGCATTTCCCTGACAACCTCAGAAAGTTCTGACCTCTTCTGGAGTTTATACAGAGCAGAGTTAGGAAATTTCCCTTTTCAACTCATCATACAAAAGTATATTCAAATTCTGATATCCCCTCGGTAATATTTCTTCAAAATCCCTTCCCTGCCAGACACTTTGTGAAATAACATGAAAACCTACTAAAAAGACATTTAGAAATGATATAATAAACCAGCCATACTACAAGAGTACTAGGTGCCTGCACCTGAATAGCAACAACCTTACCTATGAAAAAGCAAGACTGCAAATACAGAACACAATACACTTACTATAGGAAAAACAAAAAAAGCCAGTCTGTCTAGATTCCTACACAGAATCTACATCCTAGTTAGTAGAATCCCTCATCTCTGTCAAACCTGCAGAATGCAGATTGACTAATTTAATACAAAATAAGACCATAAATTATAACAAGCATACAGAGAAAAACTGAAACATCAAGAAGTGTGTGTGTGTGTGGGGGGGGGGGGGAGGTGCAGCAGGATGGCGGGACAGGATACAGCATGCCTGCAAATTTCAGACTTGGATTGGTGGTGGCAGTGATTGCCGGGGTCAAGGGAAAAGAAACAGGGAGCGGTGATAAGGAATTTTAAGTACTCTGCACTCTCCTCAAGCAGCAGGCACATGTAGCGGTTATAGAAAGCATAGGCTTGCTATGTCAAAATTTTGGTGACATACCACTGCTTTAGAGATTTTAAGCACATTAGAAGAGTCGTATTATGGAAAAGATGAGTACGAAAAAAATAAGAGTTATTACCAACCAATTTAGATTTCCATTGATACCACACCCGCATAGTAGTATATAAGGTAAGAGGGAAGCAACGCAATGGACGCCAGGTGGACCTTGGCTGCCATGGAAGGGTGGACACAGGTATCACACCTACCAATGCTTGTTCCAGCAAAACCCACTAGTTCGTAGAACTCATCTAATGGATGTCCAGCAGCGCTCTTGAGTTGGGAGGCAGCAAAATACCAAATCAGATTAGGGACTCCAAACTACCCCACACGTTAGGCTGAAACCTAATCATCCGAGAGACCCTCGGAGGGTGTCGTCTCCAAATAAAATAAAAAATTCTCTTCTGCCAAGAGTGTAAAATGGCAGCAGAGATGAAAATTGGAAGAGTTGAGAACAAATAGAGAAAATGAGGGAGAATTTTCATTTTGATAATAGCACTACATCCCAACCAGGAGAAATTCTCTATTCCACTTCTCTACATCCTTATCTATAGCCTTCACCAGTGGGATATAATTCAAGGTGAATAAGTCTGTTACATAGGGACCTATATCGACACCCAGGTATTTAAGAAAGTTCTTGGCCTACATGAAAGGGAACTGCTGTTTAAAATTATTAACATCAGCTTGGCTAGGTTGACATTTAAAATATCTGATTTATTAAAGTTAACCTTGAAACCAGAGACTGCACTGAACTGGCCCAGTTCAGCCATCACACTTGCCAATGAGTAATGGGGGTTAGTCAGGTTGAACAAAATATCAGCAGCAAATAGAGAGAACTTAAAGTGTAGAATATCCACCCTTTGATCTGGCCTGACAAACACATTCTGGTGGTCAAGGGCTCCAAAAACAAGGCAAGCAGTAATGGGGACAAACAGCCCTGCCTTTTGTTTTGTCCTATCCCAAAGCTATCTCCAAAGCCCCCATTGATCTTAACTCAGACTTTCGGTGATTCATACAATTTTCCAAATAAAAATAAATAAATAAAATAAATAAATAAAATAAATAAAATAAATAAATAAAATAAATAAAAAGGACCAATGCACCATGTCAAATGCTTTCTTGGTGTCAATGGATAATAGAGGGAATATTTTCCTTATGCACCTACCATAGAAGATTAACAATTCTGCAAACATTATATGACGCCATACGATTGGGAATAATGCCAACTTGGTTGGAGTGAACCAACAGAAGCATTATCCTATTCAGTCACTCAGTTAAAACTCTAGCCAGTATCTTAAGATCTAAATTAATTAGGGAAATCGGTCTATAAGACCCACAAAGGGAAGGATCCCTTCCAAGTTTCACAATGACAGTGTCAAGCCACATTAGAATAAACTCCTCTCCCTGATGAATTTAAACATGTCCATCAAGGGAGCTACCAAGATATGAGAAAATAGTTTATAATATCTACGAGAAAGCCCATCCAAATCTGGTGATTTACCCAGTTTTGGTGTATTAATAACCTGTAAAACCTCAGAGGTACTGATTGGACTAGCCAGATATACGGTTCTTCAATGATGACAAAGGGAAGTGACACAGAATTAAGGTAAGCATAAAACATCATAAAGCAATCTCTAATATCTAAGGACGTAGTCACTATCTCACTTTGTTTTTAATTTTAGCTACAGAACCCTGAGAAGATTTCAATTGCCTAGCCAAGTACCTCCTGTTGAGTTGTTCAAGCGACGTATCAACATATTATCCAGGGACTGCAACTCAAACCTGGCTAATGAGAGTCGTTTAAAAGTGGATTTAGATTGGGTCTTCATATGTAGACAAAACAGATGTGTAATTTTAGTTATTAAATTAAGTCACATCGACTCCCTCTCTTTCTTACGGTATGCAGCTTGAGAAATCAAAAGACCCCTCACTAATATTTTAGAGCAGTCCCAAATCACCCCCAGGATGTAGATGCATGCAACTGAAAATACTCTTGTAGCTGCTCTCCCAAAAATTTAGAAAAAAAATTCATCTTTTAACAAGCTTTCATTTAAATGCCAAAACTGTTGGCCACAATCTAAATCCTGGAAAAGAATATCAAGCCAGGTAGGTGCATGTTGGAACAAGTAATATTCCCACAGCCATGAACATATAGTCAATATGGGAATATGACCTGTGGGAAGAGGAGAAAAAGGTATAGGTGCAAGAAGTAGGACACCTCTGCCTCCAAATGTCCACTAGTCTCCACTGAGCCATCAGAGAAGACAGTGTTTTCCTCATCCCCTGCAAGGATAAGGAGGCTTGATGAGAATTATCCAGATTAGGATTTCTACTAAGATTAAAATCCCCTCCACATGAGAAAGCAAAATTTTAGCCAAAGATTTCAAAAAAGAACTTTGATCAGAATTAGGAGCATATAAATTAGCTATTATAAGAATATCCTGACCCACTCTTATTTTTACACTAAGAAAAGGGAAAACAGTGTGAAATACTTACTTATCGCCCACTTATTAGGTCAAAAAACTATTTTTCATTTATTTTAATTTTTAATATTTTTTAGTATTTTTTGGAAAAACATTTTTTGTATAGAATGAACCGCATCAGCAAGCCAGACAGCGTATCTCCTATAAGTGCGGAGATCGCTCGGTCTTCTCAATCATTTGCAGTCAATTCTATATGCGGTCCATCTTCACAGTTGTGTGACAATGGAACAACACAACTGTGAAGATGGACCGCATATAGAATTGACTGCAAATGATTGAGAAGACCGAGCAATCTCCGCACTTATAGGAGACACGCTGACTGGCTTGCTGATGTGGTTCATTCTATACAAAAAATGTGTTTCCAAAAAATACTAAAAAATATTAAAAATTAAAATAAATGAAAAATAGTTTTTTGACCTAATAAGTGGGCGATAAGTTTAAATATTTCACACGGTTTTCCCTTTTCTTAGTGTACATTGTGTGTGGGATTTCCCTGCTCTTTTTTGTTTCCACTCTGATTTTTACCAGGATATACTGCCTTTGGGGATCAAAAGCTGGAAAAGCACATCATGAGTGAGATGGCAGGAAATTAATATGCCCACACCTGTATACTTCACTCCCTTAATACTGACCGTTAAAAACTTATGTGGATAGTCTTTAAGGGAGAACACCTGATCATGCTTTTTCCACAAATGGGTTTCCTGTAACAATATAATAGAGGCCTTATAATATGCTAACTCCGAGATAAGAACTGGCGCTTCCTAGAAGTGTTAACATTAAGTGAAAATATACAGGTCGTCATTGATAAGTATATTGTAACAGACAACCCTTCTATATGGCATATCACTCAGGTCACTTAAAAATGACATTCCGTCTCATCAATGTATGTGTGAAAAAGAAAAATTATATAGAACAATCCCCCATTGCCCAAAATATGATCTGCCTGACCTCTTTGGCAGATCAATCCTCTCCTTGGGGACATGAGAAGCAAACCAAGATGAGCTCCCAACAAACCTCCCCCACCATAACAATTAATAGAAAAAAACAAGAAATTTCCATCGCAAAAACCTAGAATAGCACCGCAGAAAAAAACATTATGAAATTGTTGATACATCATATATTGTATGCCTTGATAGCAAATATGAAACATATCAGTGAATCCAAAAGTAAGATGTCCAAAAACTAAAAGAGGCAATGTATTGCTTCAACCCTGATCAAAAAAAGCCAATCACAAGCCCTCCAAATGCCGACGCAGCCTCCTGCCACCCTTTCCTGCTTGGTGCCATCTTGGGTAGGTGTCAGTCTTCGGCATGCTGGGTACCATTTTAGACACTGCAAAGTTTATAGGTAAATTTGCTTGCTTGAAAGCCTCCACAGCCTCAGATACAGTTTTTATGCGGAACGAAGTATCTTTGAGTACGAAGTGCAGACCAAAGGGAAAAGTCCAGCAAAAGCGAATATTCTCAGTGTGTAACTAATTTGTCACATCTTTCAGTTTTAACACTTATGGAGAGTAGTCTGAGCTAGATCATTAAAGATAGCAATCTTTTGCAAATACAGAGGGGTTAACATTGCAAGCAGGGAATTTCATAAAATTAGCAACATTAGAAAAATTAGCAAAATTTGTGAATCTGTAAACATTGTGAAATTGGTGAAACATAGTAAAATGGTTTATAAGCTGTACCTTGTATTATCCTTGTACAAAACTGCAGCAGTAGAGCTAGTTAGAAAAAAAGGGGGGGGGAGGGAGGGGGAAAAATGTGGGTGTAAAAAAAAAAAAATCGGTTGACAACATTTGGAAAACACGTTGTATTCTGTATTGTTTGTAATTCTATGTTTCAATTGTCCAAATAAATGATATTTAAACAAACAAAAAAAAAGATAGCAAGGGTATGACCCTCCCAAAGCCACTCATTTCGTTTCCTCGCTGCTTCATATATAAGAGACTTTTGAGTGAAATCGTGTAAGTCCCTTGCCTGATTATCAGGTTTAGGGCCCAAAGTCCTATGGGCCCATTCAATTTTAACGGGCGGCAAGGATCAATCCTGAGGTGTATCACAGACTTCATTAGCAGAAAGTATGAAGGTGCAGATTTTCGTAGCCACAACTCTGGTGTCAGTGTAGTCCGCGGCTTCCAGGACTCCCCGAATCCACAGGTTACACGACCTCAATCAATTTTCCAGATCTTCTATTTTTTCTTTTCGGCGAGGTGTGCATATTCGGAGTGCATGGACTTCTGTTGCGCAGATAGTGTGTCAATTGAATCACTGTGGCTTTCCACTCTGATATTAAGCTCATCAACCTGAGACCCAAGTGCCATGTCTTCGGAGATTGATGCCAGCAAATCCAACTTGTGCAGCTTCATATCAGACCTCAGCTCCAAGAACCAGCCCCACAGCTCGTCTCTTGATGGTAAGTCATCAGGCCCAGAGCTAGTTAGGGCTATTTGGGATGCTTTCTACTTCCTGCCCTCTGAAGTCATCTGTGGCCTGCCCACTGGCACCCACAGGTATCTCGGAGGCATATTTGCTGAAAGAAAATTGTTTTAGGTCTGTCATTTTTCTTTTGGCCACCATCCAGCATAATAGTACAGCAATATAGAAGCTAAAATATTCAAAAATTGAGCTGATAGCAGGACTAAGTGATGGATTCAATAAAGGGGGAAAGGAGCACCACAATCAAGCGCCCATCTTGGTCAATGTTAGAGCACCCCCCCTCCCCCCGAAGTGGACTTTTTTCTTGCTTGCAATAGAGTAATGACCACCCCATCTAAATAAACTTTGCTCCTCAACCTTCTCATCTCAATAGTCAAAATCACAAGACAAAAAGGAAGCCAGATTTTCCAAGACAACCGGTCCTTGATGCAGAAGCTCTTGAACTTGATCCAATTTCAGAGGACTTGCCACTTTGATGAGATCTACATTCCACGGACATCTGGGCCAATCTGGGCCTATCAGAATTACTTAACCAATGCTTTTCTATCTTCTGAAGGAGCCAATCTATCATGGGCCATGGTGGAAACGTATAGAAGGCTCTGGCAAGGCCACTGTTGGGATAATACATCTACTTCTGCCAACGCCGCTTCTTTCCTTCAAACAAAAAATCTTGCTGCCTTGGAGTTTCCATGCATTGCCATGACATTCCAACTTGGTTGGCTCCATTTCAGCAATATCAGTCTGAAAGACAAGTCGGTCTTCTCTCCTGGATCTAATTTGCAAATACTTAGATAATCTGCCTGAATGTTTTTACACTCCCACAATATGCATAGTCAAGTTCACTTGAAGATGCTTCTCTGCCCATCTGAACAGAAGCCCTGATTCCACAGTCAACAGGTGACTCTTTGTGCCCTTGAAAATTCACATAGGCCACTGCTGTAATACTGTCTGAGAATATTCTCACTGATCTGTCTTGAACCAGTGGCACAAATACTTGTAGATCTCTATTTATGGTTCTTGTCTTTAGGCATTAATGGACCTTGATATCTCTACTGGATCCCAGAGGCCCTGAGCCGTTCTGTCCTGATAATGCACCACCAACCTCTCAGACTGGCATCCATTATTACTATATGTCTATCTGGGGACTCCATAAGAATTCTCTTGGTTAAATTCTGAGTTGAGAGCCACATCACAATTGGATTCTGGCTTCTAATATCAATTTCAGCCTCATCTTAAAATCACGAGGTTGTGCCCTCCATCACATTAAGAGACCTCTGCAATGGATGCATATGAGTTCTTGCCCATAGAACAAGATCCAAAGCCGCAGTTATACAAGCTAGAACTTGCAGATAAACCCAGACTTTGGGAGAGCCCAACTTCATATTCCAAATCTGCATCCTCATCTTGGCAATCCTATCTGACACTAACACCTTTGCTTTCTGGGTATCAAACCATGCATCCAAGTACTCCAGATTCTTGAGAATGAACCAATCTGCTTTTAAACAAAGTTTATCTCCTGAAGCAGCTGCACCACTCTAGCTGCTGAACACTTTGTCTCTACTTCCAACTTCACTCATATCAGCCAATCGACCAAGTAAGGATGAACCATCACATCTTTGCACAAGGCCATCGCTGCAATAACCATCACCTTGGAAAACATCCTTGGGGCCATAGCTAAGCCAAGAAGTGGTGCCCGGGAAGTGCCCAAAACTGAAAATGACCTCCCAGGACTGCAAATCCGAGATATTGTTAGTGAGATGGACAAATCTGAATACGAAAGTACACCTCAGACAAATCAGGGAGGTTAAGAATTCCCCTTTTTCCTCTCCCCAAATTTTTTTTAAGCCAAAACATTATAAACATACAATATCCACCTGAAAAAGAATATGTCCTTGCAATAACAGAATGAATGGATTTACACTAGAGTGAAAATAAGAAAAATAGATAAGGGCAAAAACAAAGACCATTTTTCTTCTATAATCCCATCCCCCTTCCCAACATTCCCTCCTACATACCATGCACTCACACACCACCCATCTTTCATTAAAACCCCACCCCCTAACACGCAGTGCCCAATTCACTCCCATATAGTAGAATAGCCCAGTTTTTCAACAAAACATGACTCATCATGAAGCATTTTCCATGCATGCATATAGTCTTTAGCCACGATTCTAGCCAAGAGTCAAATAACCAACCTTTCAAATAATATAAAAGATATCTTATTTTCTTGCCATACTAGTCCTGAGGGTGGGTCACAGTCTATCCATTTGGATAGGATGCACATTTTATCAACTAACAAAGTTAGTTGACAGAATTTCAAAATCCCCTTGGAAATAAGAGGAAGAGAGGCTTACCTAATAGCAAAAAGGACCCCATAAATGGAATCAGAGTCCCCACAACTTTGTGAAAGGTCGAGAGTACATACTTCCAAGAATTAAACACTTTGTAGCAAGTCAAAATATTGTGTACCAGAGATCACGGATGCTATCCCACATTTATAACATATTCTCAACTAACCCCATTTTATGTCTCTTAACACAGTCAATGAAAAAATAATGTAAAAGTTTAAATTGCATTTCCTTTAGCCCAGCATCTATAGGTAATTGATAGGCATCTGAAAACTACAAGCTACATCTTTACAACTACAATCTGCATTTAGACTTCTGTCTACACTGGCACACGTGATCATTAGTCTGACCTAATAGCTTAGGCTACTAATGTTCATTCTTTTAGTTCAATGGCATTCACATCTAAGTCATTAAACAAAAAAAGAAAAGTACTCACATGGTACAACGGGCTGAGGCGTGCACCTGAGACTGGTCTAGAGTCAGGCAATTCAAAACTGCAGCCATGGAGGCTATTGGAAAATAAAAACACATATTTACCTTGAAGTCAGCTGAGCAGAGCAGCAGTTAGTATAGTGGTACTAAGCAAAGGGAGTAAAGCTTCAGGGCCAGCCTCAGCTTTGTCCCTCCTCAGGCATACAGGCCTGATCATTTGGGGGGCATGCAGGGGAGAGGGGACATAAAGGTTTGGTTATTTTTGTAAATTTTCCAGTGTTTACATATCAACACTTAACATGAAGAAAAGCAAAGCAAATATCGTGACATCATATTAAAGAATCTGTAGAAATAAGTAACCAAAGGGGCAGAGGTATTAAAATGTACCATTGTTGGCTACTGAGGCAGTGTTTATCTCACATACTAATGAGGCTGCAGTTAAGGGGAAAGCATAGGAGAGGACTAGTAACATAGTAAGTGACAGCAGAGGACTACTGGAAGTAATTTCAATTGAATTGCTTGGTTTAAATTAATTGTAATCCGCCTGGAGGCCAGTTTTGGTAAAAGCCAGTCTTGAATATCAAATATCAATCAATAAATACCCAAATGGTCCATTCAGTCTGCCCTGTGATTTGCTTAGGGTTATCACTTCCCCCGTACCTGCTCTTAAGGATCTGGTCACCCCATTCCTTCATTTCCATCCTCTGACTAGCTTTTGGGAGGTAACCCTCCCTTCCTTGGGTCCAAACAAACAGGCCAATACAGTACAGTGCCCTCCAGTGGAGCGCACTGTTAACCGGCATTTGGACGCGCGTTTGATGCACTAGCTTTACCCCTTATTCAGTAAGGGGTAATAGTGCGTCAAAAACGCGCATCCAACCCTCCCAAGACTAATAGCGCCCGCAACATGCAAATGCATGTTGATGGCCCTATTAGTCATTCCCGCGCGATACAGTACAGTAAGTAAAATGTGCAGCCAAGCCGCACATTTTACTTTAAGAAATTAGCGCTACCCAAAAGGTACGCGTTAATTTCTGCCGGCGCTGGGGAAGTGCACAGAAAAGCAGTAAAAACTGCTTTTCTGTGCACCCTCTGGCTTAATATCATGGCGATATTAAGTTGGAGGTCCCAAAAGTAAAAAAAAAAAAAAGTTAAAAATTAAAAAAAAAAAAAAAAAAAATTTTAAGCGAACCCATTGCTTAACGTCATGCTACTGATAAGTGGCAACAATAGCCCTCATGTGGGCAGCTCCATGATACCATGCTAGATTTGGAACTCCCCTCCCCCCATTTTTACGTGGGAGGTAAAGAACAGCTCGCGACACCCGGGGAGGCCACTTCTTCCAAATATAGCCAAAAAGCTTCCTTTGCCAAGCCATAAGCACCATTTTCGGAACTAGTATGAGGAGGGTAGAGAACAAGTATAATAGGCGTGGCAGAACATTCATTTTTAATATTGCAATACGCCCCATCCAAGAAAAGGTCTCTCTACTCCAACGATGGAGGTCTCCCTCTATTTTCTTCCAAAGTGTGGTGTAGTTATAATTAAATAACTCAGATAAACGCGCTCCAATGTGAACCCCCAGATACTTAATAAATGTTTTGCCCAACGGAAAGGGAACGCCAATTTTATACGGTCAAAGTAAGATTTAAGAGTTCAGATTTATCATGGTTAACCCGGAAGCCAGCAAAAGGCTGGATTGTTTCTATGCAAGAGACGGAATTGTTGGTGAATTCCAGTGTGTCAATTGTGTCAATTTTGGCTCCTGATGAAGCTGTTATCAGCGAACCTTCGGCCGTAGTTGAGCCGCGTTTAAGGCACTCAAACAAACAGAGAGCTTCCCCTCCTCTTGCTCTCTCTCCACTCTCTTTCACTGTCTGCCAGCCCCTCTTCAGCAAGATCCCCAGCTCTCTTCTACTTTTTCCCCATAAGCTTGTTGTCTGTCTACCTCACATGTTCAGGCTCCACTGGACTTCCACTGCTCCCTCCTTTGTCCCAAGCAGGCCAAGGCCGACGCTGCAGGCCTCATCTCTTCTGGCCTGCAAGGGCCAATGCCAACACTCCTCTCTTCCAGTCTGCATAAGCCAGCCTACCACTGATACTCTCATTTCCAAGTGACAATGGCTCTATGCCTTCCTTCCTGCTGGTCCCATTGATGCTGCTGCTTTCTGATCCCCACACCTAATTCTGCAGGGTAAATGAAGAATTCTGCACAAATTCTGCTCAACTGCACAATGCAGAATTCCCCCAGAAGTAAACAGTTATATAATGGACTGTTCCGAATAAGTACTTGTACATACGATGTAAAATAATTAGTTAGGTTACACTGGAGCGTGATCAAGAGTCCAGCATGAATATTATTGTTTATATTAGAGTCTGCTACAGAATACCCAGGGGCCTGGAGGTACAGCAATCTCTGTCCCCCCCTACAGAGAGCCCTGGAAGAAAGCAGAGCTTATGAAAACTATGAGAAAGGAAGACATCTGAAGCCCCTGTAACTGAAGTGTACCCTTGGACTTCTGACAGAGGACCCAACCCAGGGGTTACATATGAAAGAAAAAAAAAGTCTTTAAAACAAATTCTTGATTAAAACATCCAGTGACCTGTTTAGATATCAAGATACAAAACTACTAAACATTTCTATAGTGCTATAGCTGTACAAACACAAAAAACTAAAAGCAGATATTGTAAAGGCAACTAACCTTTTTGTTAAAAAAGCAAAGAGGTAAGAGATAAAAGAGGTTGTGAAGGTTTTCTAAACAAAAAAAACAAAAAAAAAAGTAGGGAAATAAAGATTAGCATTCATGAACGACAAGAAATCACAGAAAAAGTAAGACAGGCAACAACATCTGGAAAAGGCAAGAGTTGCTGAAAAAAGTAATTAGGAAAGTGAAGGTGCAAATGAAAGAAAAAACAGCAAATTTGGTAAAATGGTGGGACTTTTTTTTTATGGTATGTTAGTGATGGAAGGAAGTGCAAACATGAGCGCGGGAAGAATAAGGAGTAGCTGATAAGGAAGTTGCTTAACAAATTTTTCTGTTGGGTGTTCACCGAGGAAGGCCAGGAGATAACGGTCACAAATAAGATTGGAAGTGAAGTAAACCTCAATGTTCAGAAAAGTGTGAGGGATGAGGGTGAAAGGGAAGTACAGCTGTACAGAAAGGGCGGAGGATGAATTCAGGAAATCACAGGTAACTCTGAAGGCGTGCTGGGGACTGTAGAGCTGAGCAGTTGCATGGATGAGAAGTCAGACTGTACAGCTTTTTAACCAAAATCTGTGACCATGCAGAAAACTATGCAGCAACCCAAAAAAAAATCCTTCTAAAAGATCTCTATTCAAAGCAGACATCTGAGCCATTTCTGAAAATATTTTGTAAAATTTCCAAAAATAAAATCCTTACACACATTATGAGTATGAAAAGCAGAGTTGCTTACCTGTAACAGGTGTTCTCCCAGGACAGCAGGATGTAGTTCTCACATGTGGGTGACGTCATCAGGCGGAGCTCTGGTACGGAAAACTTCTGTCAAAGTTTCTAGAACTTTTAACTGGCACACTGAGCATGCCCAGCATGCCATAATCCCTGTAGCCACAGGGGTCTCCCTTCAGTCTCATTTGTAGCAAAAGGTGCGAGCGAAAAATAAAATAATAAAACGTTTCGGACCCAACTCCGCGGGGTGGCGGGTGGGTTTCGTGAGTGCTACCATCCTGCTGTCCTGGGAGAACACCTGTTACAGGTAAGCAACTCTGCTTTCTCCCAGGACAAGCAGGATGGTAGTCCTCACATGTGGGTGATTAGCAACCTACAGGCTGACTCATTTATTTGGACCGACAGCTTACAACTTGTGCAACAGGCACAACAACTGGTGTACTCTTGGTAGAAATGAGGCAGCCTGAAAATCATAGCAGATGGATAAGGAAGGAGTTGGGATTATACTGGAAATAAATTCTTCAAGAAGGATTGGCCAAAGGTAGAGTCTTGACGTCCTTCCTTATCCAGGCAGTAATGAGCTGCAAATGTGTGAAGAGAGCTCCATGTTGCAGCTTTACAGATCTCAGCAATCGGTACTGAACGATAGTGTGCTACTGAGGTTGCCATGGCTCTGAGTGCACCTTCACTCATCCCTGGAGAGGAAGGCCTGCTTTTTCATAGCAGAATTCGATACAGTCTGCTAGCCAGTTGGAGAGAGTTTGTTTGCCCAATGCACCTCCCAGTCTGTTTTTAATCAAAAGAAACAAAGAGTTGGGTGATTTCCTTTGGACTGCAGTGCGGTCTAGGTAAAATGCAAGTGCGCGATTAGTGTCCAAGTTGTGAAGAACTTAAGTTGTAGAAGGCCCCTCATGAAGCGACTCACAAGGGGTTGCGCTGATACAGGGGCATCCCCTACTCCCTTGTGGTATGCTGAGATGGCACGGAGGTGTACCCTTACCGAGGAAGTCTGGAGACCAGACTCTGAAAGATGCCAGAGATAGTCTAACAGAGATGAAGTGGGGCAGGAAAAAGGGTCTATACCTTTTTGCATGCACCAGATGGTAAATCTATTCCACTTAGAACGATAGAATTTACGTGTGGAAGGTTTTCATGAAGCTACAAGCACTTGAGAAACATCAGTTGACAGACTGAGTGGCTGCAGGATCAAGCTTTCAACATCCAGGCTGTGAGGGATAGGGTTTGAAGGTTCAGATGGTGTAACATGCCCTGGTTCTGAGTTATGAGAGTGGGAGCTGTGCCCAGGCGAATGGGTTGTCTGATCGAGAGGTCGAGGCCAATACGGGGCTATGAGTATCATTGATCCTTTGTCCTGCTGTAATTTCACGAGAGTTTTGGCTATCAGCAGTATCTGAGGATACACGTTATAGGAGGCCTTTGTTCCAGGGGCAAGCGAAGGCGTCCATGGCTAACATATCTTTGTGTTTGTGCAAGCAGCAGAATCTGTCCACTTTGTGATTGAGTTCAGATGCAAAGAGGTCGATGGTCGGTTGACCCCAGCGTTGGAAGATTCTGGTCGCTATGACAAGGTCCAGTGACCATTCGTGGGGATGGAACTGTCGATTGAGGTGATCTGCTACAACATTCTGTATGCTGCCAGATAAGTGGCCCAGAGATGAATGGAGTTACAAGGGCCCAGTCCCAGATTTGCGCGGCTTCTTGGCAGAGGAGATAAGAACCTGTGCTGCCTTGTTTGTTCAAGTACCACATTGCAACTGTATTGTCTGTCTGTATGAGCACAGTCTTGTGTGAGAGGCAGTCCATGAACTCATAGAGAGCGTTAACGTATGGCTCGAAGCTCTAGGAAGTTGATTTGATACTTTGCTTCGAGTTGTGTCCAAGTACCTTGGGTTTGCAGGCTGTTCACATGGGCTCCCCAACCCAAGTTGGATGCGTCTGTAGTCAAGGTTATTTGTGGAACTGGTTGCTGGAAGTGAAGACGTGTCAGCAAGTTGGCTTTGTTTGTCCACCAGAGAAGAGAAGATGTAGCTGGTGGGTTACATGAATGATGGAAGAAAGAGGCTGGGTGGCTTGGAGCCACTGAGATTTCAAAGTCCACCGAGTTATTTTCATAGCCAGCTTGGCTATAGGACTGACATTAACGGTGGAAGCCATGTGGCCCAGCAACATTAGGAATTGATGGGCTGAGGCTGTGTCCCTTGTGCGCAGAGACGTAGCTAGTTTGGAGAGTGTTTCTGCACAGTCGTTGAGCAGGAAGGCCTCTGCGACTGTGGTGTCCAAATTTGTTCCGATGAAAGTAAGGAGGTGAGATGGAGTCAGGTGGGATTTTTGGTAGTTGATGAGAAATCCCAACGAGTGTAGTAGATTGATAGTGATCTCGAGGGCATTGAGAGCTCCTTGCATGGATTAACCAGTCGTCCAGGTAAGGTAACATGTGTATGCTGTTCTTGCGGAGGTGGGCAGCTGCCACCGCCGCTAAGCATTTTGTAAACACCCGAGGTGCTGAGGCAAGGCCGAATGGTAGAACTCTGTATTTAAAATGTCTGTGACCCACTATGAAGTGCAAGTATTTGCGACGATGGGGGTTTATGGCTATATGTGCATACGCGTCCTGAAGATCCAGAGAGCAAAGCCAATCTCCTTGTTGTAGAAGGGGAAGTAAGGTTCCAAGAGAAACCATTCTGAACTTTTCCTTTTGGAGAAATCTGTTGAGATTGCGAAGGTCTAAGATGGGGCGGAGTCCTCCTGATTTTTTTGGAATTAGAAAATAGCAGGAGTAGAACCCCCTTCTGGTTTGTATTGAGAGAACTGTCCTGTTTTGGAGCAGGGTGGAGAGTTCTGACTCCAGCATCAGTGTGTGGTCGTTTCGGGCCCACAGTGGATTTGGTGGAGAGTCTGGGAGTACCATGAGGAAGTTTAGATGGTATCCCTTGGTTATAATTGAAATTATCCACTGGTCTGTTATGAGGTGCCACTGATGTAGGAAGTGGCGCAATCGGCCTCAAACAGGTATCTCTGGGTTTGGATTTATTGAAGATTGGCAACTGTTCTCTGGAAACATATCAAAATCCACATGCTGGACCAGACTGTGGGGCTGGTTGAGCTCTGGCGTGAATATCCTCTGTGAGGGATTTTAGTAGTCTTCGCTCTAGATGCAGGAGGAAAGTACTTGCGAGAGTGGTAGAACGATTTCTTGGGGTCCCTTCTCATGGTTCTGTGAAATGTGGAGGGAGCATCAGTGGTTACTGTAGACAATTGGCGCAGTGTTTCGTGGTGGTCTTAACTGAGTCACTGCGTCTTGAATTTTATCCCCGAAGAGATTATCTCCAGTGCACGGAAGGTCAGTGAGTTTGTCCTAGACCTCAGGTCGTAAATCTGAAGCCTTCAGCCAAGCCCATTGTCGGGTACTGATTCCCGTTGCTGATAAGCAGGACACAGTCTCAAAGGAGTCATATGCTGCCCAAACTTCATGCTTTCCTGCCTCAAGTCCCTTGTGGAGAATAGCAGGTAGACTTCTCTTGATATTTTTGAGGCAATGAGTCTGCAAGGTCCTGAACCTGCTTCCACAGGTTTCTCTAGTATTGTGTCATGTAGAGCTGGTAAGCAGCAATACGAGACACCAACAAAGAGCCTTGGAATATTTTCCTCCCTAGACCATCTAAGAATTTCTGCTCTTTTCCTGGAGGGGCTGAGGAATGAGGCCGCAAGTGCTTTGCCTTTTTCTGTGCCGATTCAACCACAACTGAATGATGAGGTAGCTGTGGCTTTTGGAAGCCTGGAGCATGTTGGATGAGATATGTGGCATCTGTTTTCCTGTTGACAGGTGGAACAATGCCAGGATGCTCCCATAGACTGTGTTGAAGGTCTAACAAGACTTCATGCACAGGAATGGCCATGATTTCCTTAGGTGCGTCAAATTGTAGAACTTCCAGTGTCTTGTGACGCGTTGAAAGGGATGGTGTCTCTGACATTTCTTTAATGAAATTGGCAAAAGAGGGGTCCCTCAGGAGACTGCCGTCTTTCCTCTGGAGGAGAAGGTTCAGAAAGTAAGTCCTCTGATGTAGAGGAATCTGTGTCCACGTCTTCCCATGGATCATAAAGAGTGTTTTGTTGAGATCCAGGAGGTTGAATAGGTATCGACAAAAATGTCGGTGACTTCAATGGCGGGTGTATTGGCATCTATAGAGGCTTTGAAGGCATTAATGGCATCGAGGGAATCGATGGATGTTTGGGTCCAGGGAGTCCAGATGATCCTGGAAGCGGATCCGGCTGTGATGGACCTGGAACCAGACTGGACGTGGTGTCGTCATCCTCAGAGGATCCCGGGATGGATATCGGGAACTGCAGAGGTCTTGAAGGGTGACTTGGCACAGATGGAACAGGCTGAGTTGGAAAAGTACCGATGAGGACATTGAGTCGATGTAATAGCGGTGCAAACAAACACCGATGGTTCAGTAGACTGTGCCGGTATGGGGGCCGGCAGCGATGGAGGCTGGAAATTTTGGATGGCATCGAGCACTGCCTGGTGAATGAGAACATTCAGTTCCTCTGAAAGCTGGTGTAGTCAGAGCAGCTTCAGGGGGAGGCAGGCTAGGAGTTACTGGCCTCTCCACAATAATTCGTGAAGACTCAGTACCCGGCACTGGTGGGGAATGCCTCGGGGCATCAAGTGCAGAGGAGGATGGAGGCTCCTCTGACCAGGCCCTCTGATGGCGGCTCGGTGGCCTTCGATGCCGATGCAACGTCAGTGCTGGCGCCATGCATGGGATCAGGTCAATGCCGGTGCTTTGTCCAGTGCTCGGTGCGGTCTTTCCCTGACAGAGGATGATGCAATAGATGCCCTTGATGGCGTCTGTGATAGATTGTCACCGGCTCAGTGTTGTTCCCGGCGAGGTTTGTCGGTAGATGGGGTTTTTTTTTACGCCGGTGATGACTGGGCAGAAGTCGATGGAGCAGATTTTAGTTGGGGGGGAAAAAAAAAAAAAAAAAGAGTCTCCATTTTGTCCAGACGTGCTCTTCTGCCCTTGGGAGTCATTTGGGCACATTCAGGATACCGATGGATGTCATGAGACGAATCCAGGCATAGCACACATACAGTGTGGGGGTCCGTGATGGACATTGTTCGGATAGCCTGGGCATTTTCGAAAACTGGTCGCCATATCTGTGGAAAGGGCACGAAAATGATCGGAGGCCTGCGGGCAAGAGGCAGGCGGGAACCGGCCGGAGACGCGAGGGAGTACTCACAGAGCGACCGAGGTACATGGGGCGTAATGGGAGACCCCTGATAGGCAATTTGTATGAAGTAAACTTCAAAGTTTTCCTTGAGGAAAAAAAGGATTGAGAAAATCTCACAGAGCTCCTAAACTGCAAAGCAACTGCAGCGTGGAAAAAAAAAAAAAAAAAAAAGAGACTGAAGGGAGGCCCCTGTGGCTAGAGGGATTATGGCATGCTGGGCATGCTCAGTGTGCCAGTCAAAAGTTCTAGAAACTTTGACCAGAGCTCCGTCTGATGACATCACCCACATGTGAGGACTACCATCCTGCTTGCCCTGGGAGAAACAATACAAATGGCTTCTAAAAGAAAAGCCAAAAGCCTCTCTAAATGGAGCGTGCATGCGGCGTTCAGTCAATGAAAACAAAAAAAAATAAAGAATACACATTTTCCAAAATGGATGTAAACAAGCAGCAAATTTTTTTCAGCCAAAAGAAGGGTTTTTTTTGTTTTGTTTTGTTATTTTTTAAAGATTGATACATGGTACTATAGATAAGCCAAAGCCAGACAGCATGGCTGCTAGCAAGAAGAAATCTAAGATTAGAGTAAATCTGATTTACAGCCATCCCCAACCCCACAAAACAAGATCAAATCAACCCTGGCTTTCCAAGTACCTCAAAGTACAGTACCTACCTAAAAGAGGAGGGCGGTCTCCTTTCAAGCGTTCGTGAACACACGCCACCAAAGAGTTTCCTCTGCTCCTCTCGAGGAGTAAAAGGTCTTTGAGTTTTTAGACTCCTCAGGGCATTTCGTGCCTCGTTGATGATCTCGGCACTTGTTTTATGCAGGGATGCAGGGGGCTTATAAAACAGGTCCGACTGTTCGCTCTTTTTATCCATTGGCGCCAATATTGTTCTTACAAAGAGCAGAACTGTTTCAGAAAGCACTGTACACTCTGTAAATACCTAGAAGCAATAATAAAAAAAAAAAATGATCAGAAATCAGAGGAGATGCACATTTCCAAAAGCTGATATAGACATTCGAAGACTTCCCACAACATAATGAGCAGGAAAAACGCTTTATAAACCTGGGGAAAAGCAAAGCTGCTTACCTGTAACAGCTGTTCTCCAAGGACAGCAAGATGTTATTCCTCACACAGGGTGACATCATCACAGATGGAGCCCCAGTGCGGAAAACTGATGTCAAAGTTTCTAGAACTCTGACTAGGCACACTGAGCACATCCAGCATCCCCTATACCACGTGTCCACGCAGGGTCCCTCTTCAGTCTCACAACATAGAATTACGATTAAAAATAAAAAATAGTAGAAACCCAACTCCGCGAGATGGCGGGCAGATTTCGTGAGGACTAACATTCTGCTGTCCTCGGAAAACACTTGTTACAGGTAAGCAACGCTGCTTTCTCCAAGGACAAGCAGGATGGTAGTCAAACATAGAAATGATGGCAGAAAAGGACCAAACGGTCCCAGCCAGTCTTCCCAGCAAGCTTGTGGTATCATCAGCCGCACCATATTGGTCTCCCCCATAATGGTAGCATCTGCCATGCCATTGAAATTACCCCCATATTTAGTTTCCCAAACCGTCAAAGTCAGGGCCCTTGTTCATTGTTGTCTGAGTCCAATTCTCCATCACCTCTTGCCATTGAAGCAGAGAGCAATGTTGGAGTTGCATCACAAGTATAAGGCTTATTGGTTAAGGATAGTAACAGTAGCATCAGCAAGTTACCCCCATGCTTGTTTTCCCAGACTGTACAATTTAATGTCCCTGTTGGTTGCTGTCTGAAACTAATTCCCCTTTTCCTCATTTTCCCCTGCCATTAAAGCGGAGAGCAATAATGGAGTCGCACAAACATATGAAGGCTTATTGGTTAAGGGTAGTAATAACCACACCAGTAAGTTACCCCCATGCACTCTTTTCCTCATTTCTATCCTCTAGCCTTTAGGGATCCACAGCGTTTATCCCGTGCCCCTTTGAAATCTTTCACCATTTTTGTCTTCACCACCTCCTCAGGAAGGGCATTCCTTGCATCCACCACCCTCTCCATGAAGAAAAGTTTACTGATGTTGGTTCTGAGTTGTCCTTCCTGGAGTTTCATTTCGTGACCCCTACTTCTACCGATTTCTTTCTCAAGGAGGTGGTTTATTGATTGTGCATCATTAAAATCTTTCAGGTATCTGAAGGTCTGTATCATATCTCCCCTGCTCCTCCTCTCCTCCAGGGTATACATATTTCGGTCCCTCAACCTCTCCTCGTAAGTAATTTGATGGAGGTCCCCCACCATTTTTGTCACCTTTCTCTGCACCACCTCTATCCTGTCTTTGTCCCTTTTGAGATACGGTCTCCAGAACTGAACACAATACTCCAGGTGAGGCCTCACCAAGGACCTGTACAAGGGGATTATCGCCTTCTTTTTCTTACTCGTTATTCCTCTCTCTATGCAGCCCAGCATTCTTCTGGCTTTAGTTGTCACCTTGTCACATTGCTTCACCGTCTTTAGATTGCAAGACATTATCACCCCAAGGTCCCTCCTCTTGCTCCATGCCCAACACCCCTTCACCAGTCATCACATACAGCTCTTTTGGATTACCACACCCCAGATGCATGGCTCTGCACTTCTTGGCATTGAATCTCAGCTGCCACATCTTCAACTACTGTTCAAGCTTCCTTAAATCACGTCTCATTCTCTCTACTCTCTCTAGTCCTCACACATGGGTGAATACCTAGCTACAGGCTGCTCCCCAACACAGGGGCACAACAAAACTGGTGCTGTTGGTAACAGAGGGGAGACAGCCTGAACTCAAAGGGCCCTAGGTTGGGAGAGTTGGGTTCTACACCTTCAACAGGTTCCGAACACAGACTGGTCAAACCTATTTTCGCATTGGCCATTCCTATCCAGACAGTAACAGAACCATGGGGGCAACCTGCACTGAGCGGCAGTTACTAACCTTAAACATAAACATGGAGTAACCTGCATGGAGTGCCATTTACTGCCGTGGGAAGCTTGCTGGGTAGACTGGATGGACCATTTGGTCTTTATGCCATCGTTACTACGTGAAAAGTGTGACAAGAACTCCACATCGCAGCCTTGCAGATCTCCTCCATGGTAGCTGCTCACAAAATGTGCCAACTATGCTGTTACTGCTCTGACAGAATGAGCTTTAACGTGACCCCCCAAGATGCAGTCCCATTTGGGCATAACAGAAGGAGATGCAATCTGCTAGCCTGCCTAAGATGGTGACAGATTTCCATCTTAACAGGTCAATCGTCCTGCCAATATTCTTTCCCAGGCCCCATTCATACCAAGGTGAATGAGCACTGCACGGTTTATACTACAAGCATGCCTTAGCCATCTATTTGGAGCAGACAGAAGCCCATAGACAGTTCACCCAACTTAACAAAAAGAAACAAAATGTTGGGTGAACTGTCTATGGGCTTCTGTCTGCTCCAAATAGATGGCTAAGGCATGCTTGTAGTATAAACCGTGCAGTGCTCGTTCACCTTGGTATGAATGGGGCCTGGGAAAGAATATTGGCAGGACGATTGACCTGTTAAGATGGAAACCATCTTAGGCAGGAACTTAGGGTGCAAACACAAGACCACCCTGTCGTGAAAAAAACTTAGTATAAGGTAGATAAGCCACTAAGGCTGGAAGCGAGTTGAATTGACTGCCACCAAAAATATGCGCTTCCAGGTCAGTTACTTCAGGTCACAGGTGCACAACAGCTTAAAAGAAGCTTTTATCAGGTGAGCTAACACAACTTTGAGGTCCCAAGACACAGCAGAAGGCCTTGGGAGAGGTTTCAAATGAAGCAGGCCCCGCATGAATCACACAACTATAGGCTGTATAGAGATGGGCAAACTATCTACACCTTGGTGCTATGCGCCAAGTGCACGCAGATGAACTATCGAGTTGGTTTTCAAGCCAGCCTCCGATAGGTGTAGAAGGTAATCAAGTAGTTTTAATGTGGGGAAGGAGAATGGATCTAGGGTCTTCTGCTCACACCACACAGAAACCCTCCTCTACTTCAGTCTATAGAACTTTCTAGTGGAAGGCTTTCTAGAAGCCACCAGGACCTGAGATACATCTTCTGAAAGATAAAGCGGCTGCAAAATCAACCTCTCAACATACAAGCTGTGAGCGACAGGGCCTGTTGGAATGCCGCAGCATGCCCTGATCTTCCGCTGGGAAGTCCCCAGACTGTTCGGTTTCCGAACTGATAATTCCTGCAGGAGTGGAAACCAGACCTGTCTCCGCCAACGAGGGGCTATTAGGCTCATAGCCCCTCTGTCCTTGCAAAGCTTCAAGACAGTCTTTGCCATTAAGGGAATCTGAGGATATGAATACAGAAGAACCATGCCCCAATGATGGGCAAGGGCATCCAAGGCTGGTTTGCCATCTGACTTGCACAGGGAGCAGAACAGAGGCATCTTCCTGTTGCAAAGGACGTGAACAGATCTACATCTGGGCTTCCCAAGAGGCGGAATATGCAATTTGCTACCCCCTGGGTTCAGGGACCACTCATGAGGTCTGAAGGCTCAACTCAGTCTGTTTGCTGCCATGATGTCTGTCCTGGCCAGGTACACTGCCCTGAGCACCATCCCATGGGAAAGGGCCCACAACCAAATCTGGACCATTTCCTGACACAGGAGATACGATCCCATTCCTCCCTGCTGGTTGACATACTACATGGCTACATGATTGTGGGTCTGGATTAAGACAATTTTATTGGCCAGACGATCTCTGAAAGCCCATAACGCGTACCTAATCACCCGAAGCTCCAGTAAGTTGAATTGTAAGAACCTTCTTGAGCAAAACAAAGACCCTGGGTACCGAGACCATCTACATAAGCTCCCCACCCCAGGGTACATGCATCCTTGGTTAGGACAATTTGAGTGGGGAGACTCCAAAACTAGATCCCCTGTTCTAGATTGGAAAGTACCCACCACCAGGACAATGAGTCCTGGAGAGATGGGGTGACTTGGATGCAATCCTGGAGGCTCTAAGTGGCCTGGCACCACTGTGACCTTAGGGTACATTGTGCTCTGCACATGTGTAAACGTGCCAAGGGAATAACATGGACAGCTGCGGCCATATGGCCCAATAGTCTCAACATGTGCCAGGCTGACACCTGCTGGCTCTGTTTAATATCTGCCGCAATGGTGCCACAGTGACAACCCTCTGGTGGGGCAGAAAAGCCTTGGCCTGAGCCATGTCTAGCAGTTTCCCAATTGAGATGGGACTTTTGGTAGTTGAGAATGAATCCTGATGACTACAACACCCGAATGGTCAAGCACATGGATCTGACAGCCCCTGCCTGCGACGTGCTCTTGACCAGCCAATCATCCAGATATGGGAAGACATGCACTCCCAGTCTGCAGAGGTGTGCCAGCACCATAGCCAGGCATTTTATGAAGACCCATAGGGAGGGCATGAGCCTGAATGACAAAACTCTGTGCTAGAAGTGCTGTGTTCCCACCACAAATCCGAGATACATCCTGTGACCTGGGAAGATCTCGTTATGAGTGTAGGAGTCCTTTAGGTTGAGGGAGCAAAGCCAATCCCATTTTTGCAAAAGGGAGATCAAGTTGCCCAGAGAAACCATCTTGAATTTTCTCTCTTTAGAAACTTGTTCAAGGCCCTTAGGTTTAGGATGGGATGGAGTCCTATTCTTTCTGGAATCAAGAAGTACTTGTAGAATCCCCACCCTCTTTGCCCTGGTGGTACAGGCTCGACTGCTCTGGCCGTTAAGAGGGAGAAGAGTCCGCTTGTAATACCAGCCCCCAACCTGGGCACAGAGGGCAATCTGGCGGGACAATAGATTCAATTGGTACCCTTGGCGGATGATGGACAGAACCCACTGACTGAGGGTACACTGGGCCACTGGTTTGCAAAGAACTGTAGCCTGCCCCCAACTGGAGGATCCATTGTCCCGCTCCCTTCAGCCCAGTCAAAACCCTGTCCCCAGAATTGACTGAGAAGCTGGCAGAGGTTTGGGGGCTTTCTGCTCCCTAGGACGGCTGCGGGAGCCTTTATGGTATTGACAGGAGCGAGGAAGCGGAGGATACTTCCTCTAGTAAAAGAAAGACTTCCTTGGCCCCGGACTTGACAGCCTTCTGGAGGAGGATGATGGGTCCGGAGTACTGGTGGAGAATTGTTGAGAGTCTCATAGTGGTCCCAAAGTTGGGCCACAGCATTCCTCACCCTATCACCGAAGAGATTCTCTCGAGTGCATGGCACATCGAGTAGTTCCTGTACCTCTAGTCAGAGAGCAGAGGCCGCAGCCATGCCATTCTGTGGGTGCTGAGCCCCACTGCAGACACTCTCTATGCTGTTTCAAAAACATTGTAGGTCGCACGGACCTCATGTTTTCCACACTCCAGACCCTTATGCACCAGCAACAGTCTTGCTGCTGTTGGGGCAGCTGCTCAGCCACCTCTTGCACCTGCTTCCTGATGTCCCGCAAGTACTGGCTCATGTAGAGCTGGTAGGCAGCGATGTAGGCAATAAGCATGGTGCCTTGGAACACCTTCCTCCCAGAAGTAGGTTTTGTCAGACAAATTTGATCAATTTCTTTGACTTGGTGACCAGATAGTAAGAGTCAGGGAAGACCACCACATGTAGTGTACTTGTATTTCAGTATGGCCTTTGACACTGCTCTGTTTAGGTGACTTGTAAACAAACTGAGTGTCCTTGGTATGGGCCCTAAATTGACTGACTGGGTAACAAAGGGTAGTGGTAAACTGAATTCATTCCAAGGAGAAAGGTATTGCTAGAGGAGTGCTGCAAGAATCAGTCTTTGGACTGGTTCTTTTCAACATTTTCATGCATGATATTGCAGAAGGGCTATTGGGAAAGGTTTGTCTTCTTGCAAATACCAAAAAGGTTAGTTGCCCTTACAATATATCTTCTTTAAGTTTTGCATACTGCTCTTCTACTTCCCCTAGATTTTCCCATCAAGTTCACTCCTTGAGGTACTCCACCATTTTAACAAAGTTAGTTTTCCTAAAGTCTAGGACCCTCGCCTTTGACTAAACCTGTATTACTTGTACTCTTAATACTGAACCACCATCCAATGATCACTGAATCCCAGCTGATCATACACTGCAACATCAGAAATATTGTCCCCATTGGTAAGCATCAGGTCCAGTATCGTTACCAGTTGACGGAACAATTCCCCCTGCTTCTACCAAAACACCGCAGTCAAAATGTCCCAAGAAACATCAGACAGATTGAAATCACCTCGCAATAGTTCCTACCCCGTCATAGCAAGGGAGGTCTGTATATGTTCTAGTCCCTCTTTCCAAATTAACCCCAAGTGCCTCCTACTTACCCTGAAAGCCCTGCAGTTCTGTTTTAATATTGGCTTTTTTTTTTCTTTTTATGCAGAGTTCAGCACAGTATAAATATATCCCAGCTGTCAGAGGCAGAAAGAACCTCTGTGTCTGGCTCCTACAGCATTTGCTGTGAAGCTGCAGGGCAACAGCTTAGTGGTCCTAGCTCAATTTTGACGAGCATTTCCAGGACTCCATGGAGGAAAATAAATGTATGTCATGGGGTACCTGAGATGGCGGCCCGAGGCTGACCCAAATGAAATGTAAAGTAAAGGTCCCTCCTTGGTTGGTAGCAATGTGACTACCTCCAGTGGTCTGCCCTTTCGTGCAGGACCCGCAGCAGGTGTTGCAGGTCAGACAGCAACAAGCGTTCAGGATGTCTATTGGTGATTTAATCGTTCTGGATGCACATTCCCAGACTGTAAGTTTAAGCACGTCTGTTCTAATTGCAGAGCGAATCACTCAGCCTTGAAATGCATTAAGCGAGACAGAGCCGCTATTGGGCCCTCCTCCAAGGGTCCCAGTCAGTGAATCGTTTGAGCGAGCGCCTACTCAGTGAATGATTTCATCCCAAAGGAGCTCTGTGTGATCCGGTATTTGATTCAGCAGTGCGGATGGTTCGCAGCATTGGAATGGGAGCTTTAATGGCCAAAGTGGATATAGAGTCCGCCTTTAGGTTGCTTCCTTTCACCCAGCTAATTTTTGTTAGATTTTGATAATACTTATTTTGACACATGTATGCCAATAGGCTGCTGTATTGCATGTGCGTATTTTGAGGCCTTTAGCACTTTGGTGCATTGGGTAGTTGAGCAGTGCTCGGGATCATCTAATATTGTCCACTACTTGGATGATTTTCTGTTGGTCGGAAGAAAGGTGTCTGTGGACTGTGCTGATTTGCTGCACTTTCGCGAGACTACAGCTGATTTTGGGATTCGTATCGCGGAAAGTAAGACGGAGGTTCCTAGTACGCAGTTAGTTTTTCTTGGGATTGAATTAGTCTCGGTGGCTATGATTTCCCGACTGCCTTTAGACAAAGTGGATAGCATGAATGTGTTAGTCAGAAGAACGCTATTGCAGACCAAGATGACATTGTAGGAGCTTCAGCCATTAGTGGGGAGTTTAAATTTTGCTTGTCGAGTCATCCCCATGGGAAAGGTATTTCTTCACAGATTATCATTTGCAATGGGTGGGGTCAGCAAGAGCTACCATCATATTTGTATTACCAAGGGAATGCGTGAGGACTTGCGGATTTGGGCTAGAATTTTTACTTCAAACGGGACTTCATTTTGGCAATCGGATTGTTTATTGAATCAGGATTTGGACTTTTATACTGATGTAGCGGGCTCTGTGGGTTTTGGAGCTTACTGCCAAGACTCATGGTGTGTGGCCTTATGACCTAAGGTCTCGAAATTACTTGGGACCACAAAGAATATCACCTTTTTGGAGTTATTTCCAATAGTAGTCGCGGTTTGTTTATGGGGCTCGCGTTTAAGTTATATTTTGGTGTGACAATCTGGGTATAGTCAAAGTTATTAACAAGCGATTGGCTAAATGTCTGCTTATTTATGATTTATTGCGGGAATTGATCCTCCATTGTATGACTCTAAATGTAACCATTTGGGCTCAACATGTGCCTGGAGTAGCTAATGGTGTGACTGATTCTCTTACTCGTTCCAAGTGGGATCCGTTTCGCCAGCTTGCTCCGGAAGCGGATCCATGCGGAGCTGTTGTACCACCTTTCTTTTGGAAGTCTGGCTCCCGGAAGCATGGAGGTTGCTATGGGCATTCCTTAGCCCCTTCTACATGGACGAGTTATGTGAATGGTGCTAGTAAGGTTGTGTCGGTCCTTTCTTCCTTGGATTGGCATGGGGGGCCAGTTTCCGATGTCCTTTTATTGCAGTTTATCAAGAAAGTGAGAAATTAGGGTGTGTCCAAAGACTCAGTGGCGAGACAATTGGCTGGATACTCATTTTTCATGTGAGTGCATGGGTGGGGTTTCCCTATGAGCCGTTTTTTGATTTGCAGGTTTTGTTGCTTGGGTGGTCCAGAGGATTAGTGCAAATCCTGGATGGGAGATTGCCTATTACTCATGACATTTTGCTTAAGCTTTGGGATATTTTGCCAAGTACTTGTTTCTCGCAGTATGAATGCTGTCTTTTTCAAGTGGCTTTTCTGGTTTACGTTTTAGTGGCTAAAGCTACCAAAGGGGCGGAGCTCTTGGGATTATTAGCCAAACATGTAACTTTGGGTCATGACTCATTAATTCTTTATATTCCCAAATCATAAACTGATCCGAGTGGTAGGGGATCTTCTGTTATGCTCTGTGCTGTCGCAGGTTTGCGTACGTGTCCAGTAAGCAATTCTGTGGCTTTTTCTCCGATTCGTCCTTCTGGGGGTTCTCAGTTCCTTATCCATAATAACCTTCGTTACTTAACCAAATATAAGTTTGCGATGGTGTTACGGTCTAGCTTAGCTATTGTTGGAAAATATAGGTCTGGTGACCTGGTGGTGATCATCCTGCTGGCAGGTGGAGGATGGTTGCTGATGAGTTCCAAAGGGGGGGGGGGGGGGGGATCTATGTGGGCTCAGGCACTTTGGATGATGATCAATAAATCTGTGGCCTTTTGATTCCACTTTGTGGTCCTGTGTTCATTGTGTAGTTTTGTGAAGGGCAAAAGTGGAGGGAGGAGATAGTCCTGGCTGCCTACATTACTCTGTATCTGGCTCCTACAGTATTTGCTGTGAAGCTGTAGGGCAACAAAGAATCTGTTACATGCTCTTCTGAAATGCAGCAAAGAGAAGCCAACATTTTCTTTTCATAAAGTCAGATTACATTATTGGCATGACAGTTTTCATGAGTTGACAAAGTAATATACAGAATGATTAAAATAAAAAGGAAAAACAATGAGAAAATGGTAATAGGTCAAGTAAAGTTACAGGTACCCACTGAATGACCACGTGACAAGAACATACAGGAAAGTCACTCTGCTGATGAAAGTAATTCAAGCTGTGCCATCCATAATTCATCCCTACATGTAGAGTCAAAAATGAGAAGAGATCTAATGTATACAGTGCACTATAAACTGAACTGTGAGAAAAAGGTCTTCCAGCACCTCAAAAAGTCACTGATAGGCATTTTAACACATCACACCCTACAAGGCACATACTGTAGATATGCACATTGGACCACCTACATACATAAATTAAAGCAACAATGTCTAGATTTCTCAAAACATCCACTTGTATGTTTTCTTGACTTTACTGCTACGTCTCTGGGTCTTCTCCTTTTATCTTCTAATATTTCATTTCATTGTGCTTTTTAACTCTAGTATAACATGCACATATGTGCTGGTGAAGTGTGTCCATCTGTCTCCTTGCTGACTGGGGTCAAACCTTGGGGAAGGCGGAGCCAGTGCCTGCACCCATCCTACTGAAAATGATCTCAATCTATTAAGAGCGGGGGAAATTTCGATACGGTCAAAGTTGAAACCCACTACAAATCCTGCACATGCACGGTACTTTGTAATCAGATGTTTAGATCCAATGAAGAAAACTGTAACCTGCATAGTGTGGCAGTTGCAACCCTACAAATAAAAACTAAACTAAACTTGCTAGGCAGACTTGATGGATCAATTGGGTTTTTTCTGCTGTCATCTACTGTTAGTAGGTTTACGTTTCCACACTTTTTGGAACAAAATCTGCAAATATTTGGTTACACATGTTTAACAATGTCTTCCCCCCCCCCCCCCCCCCCCCGACTCCTCTCTTCAGTGGTTCAGTTTATAAACATATGTTTGTGTCAGTATAATGCATGCATAGGGTTTATGATGAGGGTCAGTACAGATGTGCCCCAGATCACTTACATCGAGGATGGTCAACATTCACAAAAAGTGTAATCTTTGATTACTGCAATAGTGAGAAATCTGGGACTGATATGCAGCACAGTTTTTCGATACAGACAAACTCTCAACCTCAAAGTTCTGATCTCTTTTGGAGTTTATACAGAGCAGAGTTAGGAAATGTTCCCTTTCAATTCACTATACAAAATATATTCAAATTCTGATATCCCCCTCAGTAATATTTCTTGAAAATCCCTTCCCTGCCAGCCACTTTGTGAAATAACATGAAAACCTGTTAAAGACATTTAGAAATTATATATCTCATATCAGCCATACCATAAGAGTACTAACACCCAGGACTTGAAAGGCAACAACCTTACCTATGAAAAAGCAAAACTGCAAATACAGAACACAGTGCACTTACTATTGGAAAAACAAGCCAGACTGCTCTAGATTCCTACACAGAATCATTTAAAACTAATTGGAGAAAATTCTATTTCACTCAACGCACAATTAAACTTTGGAATTTGTTGCCAGGGGATGTGGTTAGTGCAGTTAGTGTAGCTGGGTTTAAAAAAAGGTTTGGATAAGTTCTTGGAGAAGTCCATTAACTGCTATTAATCAAGTTGACTTAGGGAATGGCCTCTGCCATTACAGGCACCAGTAGCGTGGGATCTTCTTAGTGTTTAGGTACTTGACAGGTACTTGAGCCTGGATTAGCCACTGTTGGAAACAGGATGCTGGGCTTGATGGACCCTTGGTCTGACCCAGCATGGCAATTTCTTATGCTCTTATGGCTTCAATTTATTACTAATCCTACTGCTTTAAGGGCGTTTCAAATCACACTATACAATATCAAATGATCTTACTAGGAGGCCGACAAAATACTTATACACAAAAGCATTTTCAATACAGCCTGGGTTCAGACATTAGGAATGGAAATAAAGCTGTTTAAGTTCATTCAGAGATAAGAAAAAGGAATTTTAAAAAGTTCTGCACCATAACAATGGCAAGTCAGCACTACTTGCAACAAAGAAAAATTGAATACTGCTAATTGTGCTATTAAAGCAACATGTTTGTTAAGAATCCCCTCTCTCATCTGGATCATTATTGCTCAAGAGATTTAAGTGTGTGTGGGGGGGTGAGGGGGTTAAACTATCACATAATTTAAGTTTTTGGAAGCTCCTCTTACACACCACATCCACTATAAATCTTAAATAAATTGGGCACCTCCATGATGATGTTCCTCGGAAGCACACACAAGCATCACACCAATATACACAAAACAAGACTACATCCTAGAGAGCAGATCTTCCTCGAAAGCCCATAAGGTTCGCTCTCTGTTCCACTGTATTTATGAATGCGCCTATGAATTGAAGTAGTTGAGTAGGTTGCAGGTGAGATTTCTCGTAATTGATAAGAAATCCCAACTTCTGAAGGCATTCGATCGTGTGCAACGTATGATCTTTCAGTGTAGACTGATCCGACACTACTATTAACCAGTCGTCCAGACAAGGAAAAATTTGGATCGAAAGTTTCCTGAAATGAGCTACCACCATTGCTAGACATTTGGTGAATACCCTTGGGGCTGAAGATAGGCCAAATGGAAGAACCTTGTATTGGTAATGTACATTTTGAACTTGGAAACATAGGTAACGCCAAGAAGACGGGTGAATTGGTATATGGGAATATGCATCCTTCAGGTCGATGGAACATAGCCAATTGTTGGGCTGAATCAGCGGTAAGATATTTTTGAGAGAAGTCATTTTGAATTTCTCTCTGTGTTTGTTGAGTAGTCGTAGATCCAGAATGGGTCATAAACCTCCTGACTTCTTTGGAATAAGGAAGTATTGGGAATAAAATCCCTGATGTTGATGAAGAGGGATGATCTGTATGGATTGTGGAAGTTGTAGGTTGTTCAATTCCGCTGTGAGGGATGTGGACTGGGATTGTATCACCCTCTTCGGAGGAATATGAGGAAGAGAAGGAATGGACTGAAAGTTTAGAGGGTAACCGTCTCTTATGATGTTTAGTACCCACTGGTCTGAGGTGATGGATTCCCAAATGTTGAGAAAAAATTGAAGGCATCCTCCTATGAACACTGGTAGTGGTGGTGGCTGTATTAATTTAAAAAAGACGAAAGGTTGCTTTTGTTGAGGTGCCAGCGCTTGTTTTAATTGCCTCTGTTGTCTGGCACGACCCCTAGAAACAGGTGGAGCTGTGTTCCTGGGTGGAACATATTGTTGAGGCCTATACTGGGAATAGGGTCTATTGTATGGCCTTGTGTGATACCGACGACTGTAAGGATAAAAACGATTTTGAGTTTTGTGAGACTCTGCAGGTGTTGTAAGGGAAAGTACAGCTGCACTTTGTTCCTTCAAATGGGAGACTGTGTCTCTGAATTTATCTCCAAAGAGATTGTCTCCTGTGCATGGAATATCGGCGAATTTCTCAAGGACATCAGGACGAATTACGTCTGGCCGCTATAGCAGACACGGATGCCCTTGCTGATGACTCGAATGACTCATAAATGGACCGTAGTAAATGTCTGAGACCTTCTTCAATATCCAAGAATGACAGTGGAAGTGTGTTGTCCTCTGATAAACAAAGTGGACACAGCTTTTGGAGTGATTCAAAGAGGTACAGAATAGTGTAGAATTGATGATGCTGGGGGGAACCTCGGTGGAGGAGAGAGAAAGAGGCCCCCAGTGTCTCAGGACCTGAACCGGACTTGCCATAACTTTGCGCCCAAAGGAACAGCTGAGCCCCGATTGAAGGGGCGGAGTCAGTGACGTCACTGTAAGTCCCTGGCTTTAAAATCGCCAGGAGTGCGGCGTTTTCACTGGGGAACCTCGGTGGAGGAGAGAGAAAGAGGCCCCCAGTGTCTCAGGACCTGAACCGGACTTGCCATAACTTTGCGCCCAAAGGAACAGCTGAGCCCCGATTGAAGGGGCGGAGTCAGTGACGTCACTGTAAGTCCCTGGCTTTAAAATCGCCAGGAGTGCGGCGTTTTCACTGGGGAACCTCGGTGGAGGAGAGAGAAAGAGGCCCCCAGTGTCTCAGGACCTGAACCGGACTTGCCATAACTTTGCGCCCAAAGGAACAGCTGAGCCCCGATTGAAGGGGCGGAGTCAGTGACGTCACTGTAAGTCCCTGGCTTTAAAATCGCCAGGAGTGCGGCGCATTGCCGCCGCCGGCGCGCGCCTAAGCCGCACGCTCCGAAGGGGCGCGTGGCTTTGCCCGGCTTAGCCCGGAGAAGTCTGGAAGCCTGGAAGTCCTGCCGGTAAGTTCCAAACACTGTGTGTGGATTTGAGAGTTAATACCTTCTTTTCTAACCCAAAATGGGAAGGAAGAGAAAGGTTAAAAGCTTCCCAATTTCCCCTATAACACCGAAGGGCCCGATGGACAACCACGTTTTTAGACGTGGTGAGACGCCATTGGGGGATACCTCAGGAGGTCAGTTTTCAGCCTCACTGAGCCCCGGCATGGGACCATCATCCCCTCTTCAGCCTATGCCATTATTACCGGAAGGGTTTCTACATTTGGAATCAGCAAGTCCACCTAAAGAGAGTGACTGTGCAGCTTCTCAAGATGTTGAGACATTGAGTAATTCCAAAGAAGGGCCAAAGGAGCCAAATCAATGGCCCCTTGACCCACCTGAGGATGTATCCTTAAAGGATATATGGACAATGATGGCAAAAATGAATGAAAATGTAATCCAAATAAATTCATCACTGTCAGCTATTGTGAATGTTAATAAATTACAAATAGGAGAACAAAAACAGGGTATATCCTGTTTAAGGGAAGAGTTGGTAAAAGTAACATCTAAAGTTAAACTATTGGAGGATACTGGGACAGTACATATAAAAGATAGTCTAGTTCTGCATAGGGAAACGGAAAAACTAGAAAATATGTTAAGATTTAAAAATCTGCGGATTAACAATTTCCCACAGACAAGACTATTATCTCCAATTGAAATGTTTAAGAAATATCAGAGGGATATATTACAATATGAGGATAAAGATCTTCCTTTGGTGTCTAAGATCTTTTATTTTCCAGATAGACCTGGGGAACAGAAAGGGGAAAAAACAGAGACTTCCACTATAGGTGTCTCTACGTTTTTGGAAGAATCAATAGATCTTATTCAAAAAAGGGCCACCCTATTTGTATCCTTTCAATTAGAGTCTGACAAGGATAGGGTGTTTAAAGATTTTTTTAAACACAAAGATTTGAGTTTTTGTGGTCAGAAAATATATGTATTCCCTGATGTCTCTAGAGCCACACAGGCTAAAAGAAGACATTTCCTTTCCCTGAAAAGTAAGTTGTTGGCAATTGGTGCCACTTTTTTCCTGAAATATCCAAGTATATGTTATGTTACTTTTCAGGGAAATAGATTTAGTTTTTCTGACCCATTACATTTGGAAACTTTTTTGCAAGATAAAAATATAGAAAGTGGAAATTAGATGGTCATAAGAAAGTAAATGTCCTTCTCTCCTCCTCCAATTACTGATTATATTATTTGTAATTTGAGATATATATGATTTTTTTTCCCCCAATTATAGGATGTAATTGAGATACTAAGTTTACGTATGGATATATTATGTGTTATTTTACAGTATCAAAATTACTTATGGTGTATTTTTGTTTGAAAATTGCTTTGAATGAAAATTGAATAAAGAAAAAATTGAAAAAAAGAATTGATGATGCTGCACTCTATTTGTGAGCATGGAGGAGTGGTACACCTTCTTCCCAAAGTCATCCAGACATTTATTCTCTCGGCCAGGTGGTGCATTCGAATGTAATTTAGTACGCTTAGCTTTGGATAAGGCCGATTCAACTACAATAGATTGATGGGGAAGCTGGGCAGTCTCATAAATTGTGGACTTACACAGCTTATTTAGAAACTTTTATATACACCGGTATTAGTAAGGGACATCATACCGGTTTACAATTGAACAATTACGCTGGAAAATACATGTTAACAGGGAATAGGAACTGGGAGGGGGGTAACAAAGTGCAGCCTGGAAATATAGATTAACAAAAAACGAGGTCCTTAACATAAGGAATGTATAATCACCATGAAGTGGCGCATGGGATGACAAGATGGGGGAAGATCTATTCTGGATAGGCTCATTTAAATAACCAAGTTTTTAACTTCTTTTTAAATTTGGTTCAAGGCGCAGGTTAGGGGGGCAGCAATTCACAGGGCACTTAAATGTCAATTTTTCTGGAGGTAGCCATTGTTGAAAAGGGAGTTTTCCAGATTTTGAACAGAACATTTTCTAACACCGAATGTGGGGGTAGTGCAGTCGGATCGGGAGGAGATTCGAATATTTTTAGGATACCTAGCATTTCAGCCCTGGGATCAGGTATTCTTCCGGTTTCTACCTGAAGAAGATTGCCTACTTTCTCAATGAAGTTTGCATAAGTCAAGCCTTCTGGAGGGGAATAAGGCTAGGTAGGATCACCATGAAGTGGCGCATGGGATGACAAGATGGGGGAGGATCAGAAGGCATGCCGGTTGAAGAGTTGAAAGAGTGAACTGATTCCGGAGATCCTCAGCTACGCAGTGGAATTGGTGTATGTTCCGTGTCCGGTTCCAAAGGTTCAACATTTAAAGGTGAAGCAGGTGAACCGTGAGGTGAGTCAATGGTGGTATTTGTTGAGCTTGTTCCAGTTCTTGGAAAAAGGAGCTTAGGATGTCCGAAATTTTAGTCATAGTAGATACCACAAGAGTGCCCTGTGGAGGAATGTGTAATCTTTGCTTTAGGGCTTTTGTTGGAATTGCCGCTAGCAAAATGTCCTCAGGTGATGTTCCTTTTTGTTGGTCCTGAGGAGGAATAATTGGAGACGGGCGAATACGTTTTGATAACGGGACCTGTAAGGAAGGAGAGTGTCTCTTAGCTCTAGAGACGGATGAGAGACTAGCCAAAGAACTTTCACTGAATGGAGTCTGACCTGAGGATAGAGAGTTAGGAGCAGATAAATTTTCAACATCCATGTCAGAGCTAATACTGGAGATTTTTTGTGAATCTCGAGAGTGCTATCTCTTTGCTGTTTTCTCTTTTACAATGTGCTTCGATGAATGTGAATGATGTGATTTATGATGATGCTTGCCTGTTACATTGCGGTCTGGTGATTCCACCTGCATCCTTTTTGCACCATGCACCTTAGGTGCATCGTGCAATGGTCTCTGCGCCATAGATGCGTCGTGCGATCTATGTAATTTGTATGCGCCATGCGTCATGCTTTATTTATATCGACGCTGAAGACATATTTTAGACGACACATTCCCCATTTCCTTCGATCGGAGAACCACTGCCGGATCCCCGGCTTTACTGAGTGGCCTTGAGGGTGTGCGAGACCCTGGCCTGGTACTGAGGATGACTCCTCTGAATCCGGCTGGTCCCAACAAGGACGCCCGTTTCGATTGGGCCTTACCATATTTCGCCGGTCCCGGTGAGGAATGAATGGAGGATGGTGGGACCGAAGTGCCCGTCCATAACCTTTCCATCCTTGCTGCCTGCTGCCGCTGGGCTCGCGGAGACATCCTACTGCAGTCCTGACACGACTTTTGGTCATGGTCCGGGCCTAAGCAGAGGTAGCAATAATTATGTCCATTCATGATGGACACAATTTTGCCACACTTGCAATATTTGAACCCAGAAGGCATCGGAGCCATCTGGGAAGAAATATTTTGAGAAAAAACGCGACGAAAAAAATTCCTGTCAGGAAAAAATAGCAAGAGGAAAAAACCCTGCTTGCGAACGGCTCGTGGAAAAAAAGAAACTGAAGAGGTGAGGGAACCGTGCAGGAACACTACCGTGCAGACCACAGAGTCAAAAACTCTGTGGTTAGCTGAGGAAACTGCCTACTCGGGATCGCAACGCTCTCCCAGGCAGCATGGCTAATTCAGCCCTGCTATTGACGGGAAACCAAAGATTTAAAAAAAAGTGTGCTGGCGGGTCAGGTTAGGAAAACGGACGCTCAATTTTACAGCCACCTCTCCTGGCCAATGAGGTGCTAGGGGCATACAACTGTCCCTAGCATCTCCTTTTGGCGCGACCCCTCATTTGCTTGCTGTATCGCGCGCCCAGGACAGGGGGCTGTGCATGCAATACTGTATCGGCCTGAGAGTATGGCCAATTTATGCATGCAACCAGCTTTTGAAAACTGCACTTTGCAAAGAATGGTCAGAGGACAGATATAGGGAAAGTGATCTTTCTAAATAAAGGATGTGGCTATGATAAATGGCGCACATCTTTTTCTCCCAAAATATAAAAGAAAATATCTCATAGGGGTGGGGAGGATCATTTTATTGAACTTAGGTGCCAGTCAAAATTCTTAAATGTTAGGGGTGGGGAAATTTTTTTTTTTTTCTCCTTTTATGACCCTGGCTCTCTCTCTTGGCTCAGGATTACCACTGCTCCTCCTTTCCTTCGCAAACCACTTGCTCCTGTTTATTTGGCCCCAAACCCCCAGCCCTTCTCCCCTGCCATATCAGCCCAAGCCACTTCTGCTGTTTGTAATCGGCATCTCACGTCCCCCACTCCCTCCAGCTCCTCAGCTACAAAGTTTTGAATTTTATTGGTTCAGGTGACCTGGTATTTAGGTGCTGTCCAGCCCTCTAGATGGGAAAAAAAAAGAAGAGAGGTATGCAAAGAATAAAAACAAAAGCAGATGCAGATACTTCAAACAATCTGCTCAAAACTTCCACTTGTTATAGAATATGCAGTCAGTTAATACACTAAAGGTTAGAGAGCTGTGGCTGGCAACCTGTGGCATGTGACAATCTCCCTTCCTGCATGCCACGCTAGCATTACATTTCAAAATTCATAGGCCAGATGTTAATCTAGTGATATAGGGCACGCCGAGTCATGTGACAGGGCACTGCGCTGCCCCCAACCCCAGCCTGTACAGGTTCTCAAAAGGCCAAGAAGGGACCAGACCCTGTTCTTGGATCTTGGTCAATGGCAAGAAGTGATGCATGTGTAAGACCTCCTATTACCATGTACTGAAAGCACTTTTGTTTTCATTTTGAACTTACTTCTTTGCTGTCTCTTGTTTTGTCTATTTCTTTTTCATTTTTGATGGGGGGGGGGGGGGGGCGGTTGTTTCATCTGCACTGTTTGTTTTCTTGGATTTTCGTTTTGGTTTCTTTTTGCTTTTTTCTCTCTCTCTCCCACTCCCTCACGCCAGGCTCTCTTCTGTGCTGGCAAGAAGCAATCCTAGGCCATGGAGGCTGCTCCTGGGCCCACCACAACAGAAGCAGCTCTCTTTGGGCCGGGCCCACTGCTTCTCCTGAGCCTGTAGGAGCAGCAGGCATCAGGCACCCAAGAATTTTCCACCTGCCACAAGTATTTCTGCTTTCCTCCGGATCACCACAAACGACAGGTTGCCTGGGGGCAGACAGACAGACTGGTAACTTTTTCCAGTCAACGATGAAACAATATTAAGGTGTACGTTGGAATATTAGAGGGCTTAATATTGAGCCTTAAATTAAGCAATGGAGGGGAGGTTTGCCTATCGGCTCCACAATGTATCCGCATCGTATGCCCCTCATAACAGTGTGCACATTATTCTCCAACTGCTGATAAACTCATTCCTGACTAAAACTAGAGCTGATGGAAAAGTGGAAACAATCCGATAAACCTCTTTTCAAAACGAAGCATGTGTTAATCAGATGAATCCACAGAGAGTGCATGCATTTTCTTTTCTCCCATCCAACATTTGTGCTCAGACTCCCAGCCTGACAGTTTCCAAACAAGCAGCGCTGAGTGTTTACATGTGCCTGCAGCTTTCACATCTGTTTCTCTATATAATGAGGCAAAAAAAACCTTAGCTGTTTACCCATTGTCGATTTTTAAAACTTTCCAACCTTCCGAGAGACGTCAGTTTTCTGATTTACCAGACAAAAGCACGAGTTTTCAGCATAATGGAGTAATTTTCTATTTATGAAAGTGATGACATGTCTGACGGCAAATTGTGCAGGGGAGTGAATGTGCTGAGAGGCTTTTTCTAAGAATGCTGCTGAAAGCAAACACCATTGCAACTTACCACAGGAAACATTTAAGAAATGGCATCTGCCATTGTAGTAAATGTAATGTTTGTGAAAGGTGCCAGAGCAACAGTACTAGAAGCCAACATCTTCCATTTCTTCACAGAACAGATACAGCAGGAACAGCTCAAGCTTCTCTCTCACACACACAGACACACACGTTGCCCCACCACAGAACAGTACAGCAGTATTAAAGCAGCAGTGCAAGCTTCCCTCATATTCACATACACGTACGCGCGCACACACACGGGCAATATCCCACCACAAAACAGGATACAGCAGCAGTGCAAGCTTCCTTCACACACACACACACACACATGCAATATCCCATCACAGAACAGATACAGCAGTTGCAGCAGCAGTGCAAGCTTTCCCACATAAAAACACATAATACACACAGTACCCCACCACAGAACATGTATAGCATGAATGGCAGTAGGGCAAGCTTCCCTCTCACACACACACACACACACACACACACACACACACACACACACGCTGTCCCACCACAGAACAGGTACAGCACAAGCAACAGCACTGCAAGCTTTCCAAGTGCACTTACACACACTGCCGCACCAAAGAACAAGTATAGCAGGGGAAGCAGTGCAAACCTCTGTCTCACACACACACCAAAAAACAGGTACAACACAAGTAGTAGTAATGCAAACGTCCCTCACACACATACTATATGCTACAAATAGACAGTTCTAATAGCAGCAGTATAAGTTTCCCATTCTTCCACTGTCCTACAGTGTGAGGGAGTCTACGGGAAACTCCCTCAGACCTCCTTAAGGGACCAGCCACAACTATCTGGCCTGGTCCTCCTTAAGGCCCAACCCGGCAAGGGATTCTGGGCACAGAGAGGATCCCTCCAGCCTAGCATAAAACAACAGTGTCCAGAAGAATTAGAGGCACAGGGAGCAGACAGGAAGCCAGCCTATGCTAAAACCTGTTATGTGTGATGTCTCTGTGCTACCTGAACTTTTTAAGGTGAGCTGCATTTTTTAGTTTATTTTGTACTTCCCCCCCACCCCCACTGTAAATAAGTTGCACAAAAGGAAACAGCCAGAGTCTGCCTCCTTATTCCTTCTGGCTGTTTCCAAACAACCATCACCCAAGCTTTGGATCTCTTGCCTAAGTGGGAAGCACAGGCAGGAGCCCACAACAGCAGCAGAAAAAACACCAACCTGCAGAGTTTCTCCCTCTCTTTCCTGGGGCCTCCTATTTCTACCCACCCAGCCGACAACAGGCCAAGGGGGCAGCCCGTCTATACAGTCAAGGCTCAAGCAATAAGTCAGGGTTAGACAGGCCAGCAGGTTTTTGTTGTCCTCCCCACCCCCTTTCCCCAGAGAGGTTCTCAGTTTGGAGGCAGCTCGGAAGGCAGGGAAGATGAAGCAAGTGATCCAGGTGCTTGCTACAGGGCAGCAGCAACTGCAGAATGCCCTGCAAATCGAAACTGGCCAGCAGCAGGTGCTGCAAGAACTTATGCAGCAATTGTTTCCTGAAGAAGTTTGAACAGGCCGCTCGATTGGCAAGCTGGCCAGAAGACAGGGTCCCCAGATAGCTGGACAACCCACCACAAGCCACCAATCCGGAAGGGAGGGCCACATTTCAGAAAATCAAAGAAGCCATTCTAGAGAGAGTGGGACTCACCCCAGAAGTCTACAGACAGCGATTTCATCAAGGAGTCCTGCAACTAGAGGAGAACCCATGGAACCACGGCTGAAGGATGTGGCTTGGAAGTGGCTGCACCCGGAAGGGAAGACCGGGGTGGAGGTAGCCAACGCGGTTTTGCTGGAACAATTCCTAGATGGCCTAGAATGCCCTACACAGCAGTGGGTGTGCAGATACCCGAATCTTATGCTAAAGACTAAGTGGGAAATGGCGGAGGCTTATTACCAAGCTTAGGCCATCCCCAAATCATCATGGGCTCAGGAGAGACCACTTGAACCAAGTAGAGGATGCCAGAGCCCCAAGAACGGGAGACCCTGACAGCTGGTGGAGCCAGAAAGGCTGGACTTCTCTCCTCAACCACAAAACTCGGAACCCACTAGACCACCATGTTTCAGATACGGGTACAGAGGCCATTTTGCATGGGACTGTCATCGCTTGGAAGATGAGCCAATGGACATTAATGCTGTGGCCCCACACTTTTGTAAGTTCGGGGATCTCCCCAGCCAAGGGGTTTAGTTTTATAGTTGTAATTGAGCTAATTGGCATACTTAATCAAGCGCTGATGGACTCTTAATGTAAAAACACTCATTCGAAGAGAATTAGTGAAGCGGGTACAGCTTGATCAAACAGCATTGTGACCCTGGCATGCATCCACAGGGAGCAACGGCAATATCCCACAAGCCAGATACAACTGAAGACCCTGGTCAGCCAAGAAGTGAGTGTTCTTTCCTTGACTACTCTTATTCTGTGGCAATAGGATGAGACTGTCCAAACTTTGAAAACCAATGGAACCAGCTCAAAGCTGGTTCTTGTACCCATAACAATGAAGAATTGGTGTTTCCAGGACTGTTTCCCTCAGAAAACCCAGACATGTACCATAAAGACTCAAACTCCCAAGTCCCGGAGGCAACACCAACAGGACAAATATAGTTATGTTAATTTAGAGGCAACTGGGGAAGAAGGGTTGGAGTCGGGAAAGAGCAGCAATCCTCACAAAATGTCATGCCTGGCCACTTTGAGTGAGAAAAGGGGGGTGACCCAGGGAGCTTCAGACAGGCCCAGAGAGAAGATGAGTCCTTTATGTGGGTCTAGGAGCATATACATAAGGTGGACAAAGTCCCTGGGGTGCAGGTTTCAGACCCTATTCCTCCTTATTTCATAATGAAAGGGGACCTACTTTATCGAGTTATAAAGGGAAATACAGAAGGGGAATTGACAGAATAACTCCTAGTTCCCAAACCATATGACCAGGTTATGCACACAGCCACCTTTCTAGGGGATCACCTGGATAAGGAAAAGACCCAAGAGAAAGTTTGGTACAGTTCTAACTCACAATCTGTTGGCATACCAGCAACACTTTTCATACCAATTCCCATAATTAAGACCTCTTTCAAAAGGGTGGGCACGGAGCCACTAGAGAAATCTAGTCAAGGAAATAAGTACATCCTTGTCGTTCTGTACTATGCCACAAGATATCCAGAATACATTCTCCAAGGGCAGGATCACCTAAAAAAAGGCTAGGGAGGCAGCCTGCCTATGCCTAGAGAAGGCTCAGGCTACCCAAGACTGAGGTTACAATCGTCCTACGGTCCAAAGAATATTCCAGCCAGGGGACTGCATCCTTGTCCTCCTCAGTCTTCAGAAAGCAAGTTGTTAGCCCATTGGCAAGAACCATATGAAGTTTTGGAGAAAACAGGACCCATGGATTACAAAATAGTCCATCCAGATAAACGAAAGAAAACTCATATCTACCATCTGAAGAAGTGGGTTGCACAGGGTTGCAGGGCGATGCAAGAAGGGGAGTTTGGTCCAGAGGTCAGACCTGAAATGGACCAAACCCAGATTCCTTTTGGACAGCAGCTGTCCACCGCACAGACAGCTGACATAAAACAGCTGGTGGAGCAAAACAAGATCTTTTCGAATCTACCAGGTCATACCCACCTGGTGCAGCATGACATGATGCCTCCTGGAGTTCTGGTACAACAATGACCTATCGGATTCCAGAGGCCAGGAACCATGACTTTGAGACCGAAGTGAAAGAGATGCTGTGGTTGAGGGTTATAGAAGAGTTAACAGACATTGGTCCTCACTCATAGTGTTGGTGCCAAAGCCACATGGGAGCATAAGCTTCTGCGTTGACTTTAAAAAGGTCAATGAGGTCTCAAAAGGTCTCAAATCTTGACATGTACCCAATGCCACCAATGGTTGAACAGATTAAGTCTCTGAGATCAGCCCAGTTCATCTCTATCCTGGACCTTATTTAAGGCTATTGGCAGGTACCTCTTCTAGCTCATATCACCTTTCACAGCCCTTCTCCCAGGTTGTCTCAGCTCATCTTTGCCATTATCTTTCCCAGTACCTCTATCAGCAACACTGCCATCAAATCAACAAGCTAGCTCGCAAAATGATTTCTAATTTTAAAAAAAGCATTGTTCTAGACAAAGGAAACCAATTAATAAGATGAATTTAAGTACAGCATTAAAACAATTTAAAGTCACCTTGACTCCCCTGCTATATATACACATTACATAAAACAGTCTACAGTATTAGATAATTCCAATTCCTGTATGCTTCACCATGCATAATTGTCAAATCCATGATGCATTTCTGCCTGCAGAGAGGGCTGCCATCTGCACAGCAGGAGGATAGACAGCCATCTTAGCTTGTGTATTTCTAGACTGCCTGTTTTCCTCTGGTGACTATACTAGAGCCCCTTCTGAGTAGATACACCCTTTCCCTCCCAGCCCCGGCAGAAAAGGAGAACATTAACTTATACTTGCAGCTCCACCTCTGATGCCACTCTCTTGTGAAATACAAGCTGCCGCAGTCTCAGGCTACAGATCAAAGTTCCATGAGATTACCCACAATTCAACAGGGTATAAGGCCTAGCAGCATGTGCTTCACAGAACACAGCCACAGTAGATGTGCTGCTATCCTGCAAAAAAAACTTGGTTTCTGCTGGAACCAGAAAGAACAGCCCATTGCAGCAGTAAGAACCAATCTGTTGGCTGGAACCACTGTGGGGAGGAAGGCAGAGGAAACTGGAAATCTTACCTGGAGTGGGTTCGTGATTCTATTGGGCTGAGACCAGGAAGAACAGCCCATTTCAGCAATAAAAACCGCTTTGTTAGCTGGGGCTGCAAGGGAAACAGGAAGGACTGCAGATCTTACCTGGAGGGAGATGGGGGGGACTGCTATTTTGTTAAAGAACAAAGACAAATCATAATAGAAGAGAAAGCAGAGTTGCTTCCCTGTAGGATGTTAGTCTTCACAAGTGGGTGATATCATCAGATGGAGCCCAGCATGGAAAGCTTTTGTCAAAGTTTGACTGGCACACTGAGCATGCCCAGCATGCCACTGTCTGCATGGTCATGCGGGGTCCCCCTTCAGTCTTGTAATAAAGAATTACGGAAAAAAAAAAACCATAGGAGAAACCCAACTCCACAGGGTGGTAGGCAGGTTTCCTAAGAACTAACATCCTGCTGTCCTAGGAGAACACCTGTTACAAGTAAGCAACTCTGCTTTGTCCTAGGACAAGCAGGATGGTAGTCCTCACAAGTGGGTGAATACCTAGCTACAGGCTGTTCCCAAACAAGAGGACCAACAGTAACGTAACCAGGTGCCAATGGGCACAATAACAGAGGTGCTGTTGGTAACACATGGAATCAGCCTGAACCCGAACAATGGGCCTGAGGCAGGAAGAGTTGGGTTTTACATCTGAAAGAGATTCCAAAGGACAGCCTGGCCAAAATTGCTATTGCATCGACTGTCCCTGTCTAGACAGTAGAGCGAGAGTTAGGTGAGGAGGGAACTGTGTCACAGCCTTGCAGATCTCGTCCATGGGGACCGCTCGCAAGTGGGCCACCGAAGCTGCCATGGCTCGAACAGACTGAGCCTTGACATTGCCCCCCAGTTGTAGTCCTGCCTGTGTATAGCAGAAAGAAATGCAGTCCACTAGCCAATTGGACAAAGTCTGCTTGGTCTCGGCAACTCCCAATCGGTTCTTGTCAAAAGAGATGAAGAGTTGCATGGATTGCCTGTGCGCTGCTGTTCGCTCCAGGTAGAAGGCTAAGGCCCTTTTGCAATATAGGCTGTGCAGCACCCGTTCACCCTGGTGTGAGTGAGGCTTAGGAAAGAAGGTGGGCAGGACGATTGATTTCCATCTGAATCAGTCTGTCACCACCTTCAGTAGGAACTTAGGGTATGTGCAGAGAACCATCCAATTGTAGAAGAACTTTGTGTACGATGGATATGAAACCAGAGCCTGAAGTTTGCTGATCCTGTGCACCGAGGTGACTGCTACCAGAAAAATGACCTTCCAGGTCAGGTTCTTCAGGTTACAAGAGCGCAAAGGCTCAAAAGGAGTCTTCATCAGATGGGCCAAGACCACAGTGAGGTCCCAGATAACCACAGGGAGTCTGAAGAGAGGCTTCAACCCCGCATAAAGCGCCCCACAATAGGTAACACCGAAAAGGGCAATCCATCCACCCTATGGTGGTAGGCCCCAATAGCACTGAGATGCACTCTAACAGCGGTGGTCCTCAAGCCAGCCTCCGATAAGTGCAGCAGGTAATCCAAGAGTTTAAGTGTGGACCAAGAAAATGGATCCAAGTCATGGCTCTCATGTTAAATGGAAAATCTCTTCCACTTCAGGTTGTAAGACTTCCTAGTGGAAGGCTTCCTGGACTCCATCAGGACCCGGGCTTCTCCCTCCAAGAGGTCAGGGGCTGTAAGGTCAACCTCTCAACATCCAAGCCATGAGAGATAAAGCCTGGAGGTTGGGATGGCATAGCCTGCCCCGATCCTGCCTGATGAGGTCTAGGGAGGTTCCCAGACTGATCAACTCCCGCAGAGAGAGATCCTGCAGGAACGAAAACCAGATCTATCTCAGCCAATAAGGTGCAATGAGAATCATGGTCCCCTAGTCCTGTTGGAGCTTCAGGAGAGTCCTTGACACTAGCGAAAGAACAGGGTAGGCATACAGGAGACCTGAGCCCCAATGGTGAGCAAAAGCATCTGATGCCACCTTGCCCTTCCTCGTAGACAGAGCAAAACTGAGGTACTTTCCTGTTGTGGAGGGGGAAGCAAACAGATCTATGTCCAGGGTTCCCCAGAGATGGAAGATCCGATTCGCAACCTCCTGCTTCAGGGACCACTTCTGCAGGCGGAAGGAACGACTCAAGTCATCTGCCATCACATTCTCCTGCCCCGGCAAGTACATGGCATGAAGAAGTATGCCCTGGGACAGAGCTCACGACCAGACCTGGACCGCCTCCTGACAAAGGAGAAATGATCTGGTGCCTCCCTATTTGTTGAGGTACTACATCGTCATCTGGCTGTCGGTCTAGATGAGGACCACCTTGGTGGCCAGGCGCGTTGTCCCTTATCCAGTAAGGGGCGGAAAACGCACGTCCAACCCGCCGAACCTAATAGCGCTCTCAACATGCAAATGCATATTGATGGCCCTATTAGGTATTCCCGCGCGATTCAGTAATTAAAATGTGCAGCCAAGCCGCACATTTTACTTTAAGAAATTAGCGCCTACCCAAGGGTAGGCGCTAATTTCTGTCGGCATCGGGAAAGTGCACAGAAAAGCAGTAAAAACTGCTTTTCTGTGCACCCTCCGACTTAATATCATGGCGATATTAAGTCTGAAGTCCCGAAGGGTAAAAAAAAAAAAAAAAATTAAAATGGGCCGGCGGCTGTCGGGTCGAAAACCGGACGCTCAATTTTGCCGGCGTCCGGTTTCTGAGCCCTTGGCTGTCAGCGGGCTCGAGAACAGATGCCGGCAAAATTGAGCGTCGGCTGTCAAACCCGCTGACAGCCGCTGCTCCGGGCCTAATTTAAATACTGAATCGCGCGCACAGGCGAGCGGGCGTTCGTCCACTCTCCCGCGGACTTTACTGAATCGGCCCGAAAGTTAATAAAGATGAGACTAGGTCAAGAGAAGACTCTGAAAATAATGAGCCTTTAGCTTTTTCCTAAAAAGTTAAAATGTTAGCATCTTTCCTGAATCTCAGGTCAGAGGTCTGTGGCCCATAGACAGACAAGTCTGCAGGTGCCAATCCCCATGGCAGAGACTCTCAATGCTGTTCTGAAAACATCAAAAGTCAATTGGATCATCTGTTTTCCACATTCCATTCGCATTACTTCTCAGGAAACTGCTCAACTACATCCCATATCTGCTTCAGCAGGTCCTGCATGTACTGGCTCATAAAAAGCTGGTAGGATGCTCTGCAGGCATTGAGCATAGCTCCCTGAAACATTTCTCCCAAGAATATCCAAGATTCTGGAATCCATCCCTGAGGAATGTGTTGTAGTCATCTTGGCCCTCTTCAGAGCAGATTCAGCCACCACATATTGGTGCAGCAGCTGTCTTTTTTTCAACCCGGGAGCCTTCCGGATATGATGAAAAATCACACCCACCTTCTTATTTATGGGAGCAACAGAGAGAAGGTTTCCCCAACATTATCTGCCCTCTTGAATGATCTCGTGAAGTGGGACTGCCACAATCTCCTTAGGATGCTTTATAAACGGAGGATGTTCAGCATCTTGTTCCTTCCTGGTCTTATCCTCTTTCAGCAAAAGGAGAGGGAATGACCTCTACCATTTTCTATACAAATCTGGCAGAGGAGAGATCCTCCAAAGAGGACTTCCTTCTCTTTGGTGGATGACATGGGTCTGTTGATTCCTCTTCTGAGACATCTCTAGATCTTTAACCATACCCCCAGGAATTCTCCAAGTCAGAATCTGACAAACACCAGTGAGGAAGACCCAGATGGTGCCCATTTCACAATCAAGGCCTCAGAGAATTAGACACTTGTCTGCTGGGGTTTGGAATTCCTATACTTCAGGAAAACATCCTGTACCAATGAACCTGGAGAGCACCAATAGGGTAGTCAAAGACACCAATTTATCTCAGAGCCAGCACCAGTACAAAGTTGTTGGGCAGTTGCACTGACTTGAGCAGCAGCTGCAACTCAGCCTGAATCAGCCCCAATAACATCAATGCAGGAGTACCTGGACTTCACACTGCCTAGTCTGAAACCTGATGAATCTTTCTGACACGCTTCACCTGAAAGACAGCTGCAGAAGGGCAGTCACATCTTCATGGGAAACCAAAGGTATATTGATGATTGACACCTGTACTCTTGGAGACTGATAAGGCTCCCAGGACTGATAATAGATGAGCTATCCTCTCCATGGAGCTGAGTTCCCATTCTCACCACCATGCACTAATGGAAACCAATGCCAGTGCTGCTTTGTCTTTGCTTGATGCCGGAACCTATTACCTTCTTTGGATAGGAGGAGACAGGTGATGTCTCCCTAGTCAGGGGATGGCTAACTTGTAGCTCAGGAGTCACAAGTAGTGCCCATTCGTGAGGATGAAAGATGCGGCTTAATCTGTCCGCTCTTGTATTTGCCACGCCTGGTAGGTAAATTGCTTGCAGATATATGCAATTTTTGTCCTGGGAGGGGGAGAGACAGATAGATGAGGGAAAGGGGGAGAGGGAAGGTAACGAAAGGGGTGAGAACCAGAAATGTTGACTGGAGGTGGAATGATCTGGATTGGCCACTGTTGAACACAAGATGCTGGGCTCGATGGACCCTTGGTCTGACCCAGTATGGCATATCTTATGTTCTTAAAGAGACACAGAGGGGAGAGGGAGGAGCAGTGAAAGTGAGTGAATGTTTCTGGGGAAAGTGACTTTAAAAGGGGTGAAAGTTGAGGGGAGAAGGAAGGTTTAGGGAATGTTATGCTGGTGCTGCAAAAAAATATTCAGGCCAATACAGTAAGCCTTGCAGGAGAGCTGGCGAGCGCCCGCTCTCCCAACGCGCACCCAGACCACTCTCCTGGGCGCACGATTCACTAAGCCAAGGCATGCAGATTAGGGTCCGCAGTAAAAAGGAGGCGCTAGAGACACTAGCACGTCCCTAGCGCCTCCTTATAGACAGAAGCAGCGGCTGTCAGCGGGTTTGACAGCCGATGCTTAATTTTACCGGTGTCTGTTGTCAAACTCACTGACAGCCACTGGTTCGGAATACAGACGCCGGCAAAATTGAGCGTCCGTTTTCCAACCCGCGGGCAGATTTTTTTTAATCTTTGGGGCCTCCGACTTAATATCGCGCAGGACTAATAGGACTAATAGGACTAATTGCATGTTGCGGGCGCTATTAGTTTTGGGGGGGGGGTTGGCCGCGCGTTTTCCACGCGCTATTACCCCTTACTGTATAAGGGGCAAAAATAGCGCATCGAAAACGTTCGTTCAAACTGGGGCTAACAGTGCGCTTGGCTCGATTGGTAGGAACAAAGTAGGGGACAGGGATACTGATGGTGAGGAGAGAGAAAGATATTGGGCAGAGCTTGATGGAGAGAAAGGAGGTGGGAGGATTGAGACAGATGCTGATGGGGACACAGAGAGGACTGGGAGACTGTTGGGGACAAGCTGGGGGGAATTGAAAAAGACTGATAGGAGGATTGAGAGGTTGGGGGAATAGGATAGGATTGAGAGTGTAAAAAAAACTGATGGGAACAGGTTGGAGGAGCTGAGTGAGAGACTGGTAGGGAGATTGATGGAGACTGCTGAAAACAGAATGGGGTTGAGAGAAACCAGCAGAGACAGGGTGGGAGGACAGAGAGGGAGAGATACTGCTGGAAGGGATTACTCCCCTTCCCCCTCTCATCTATTGAAAATGTGAGGCTGTTTGGTACTGTACATTCCAATTTCTTGGCTCTTGGTGTGTGAAAGGTTGGCCACCCTTGCCCTAGTCCTTCCTGATGCTAGATGTTAAGGGAGATTGATGTCCTCTCGATGTTGATGTATCACCAGCTACCGGTGCATCTCCAGGATCCATCCATGTCATGCCTCTGATGCGGATGGGATAGTCTATCAGTGCTCAAAGTGCTTTTTCATCAACTGCAGCTGGGACAGATGCTCCTTCAGGGTCAAAGTTGCTCACTGGCAACAGCCCAGAACATCATGTGATGCCCTCCAGGCAAAGGACACATAGATCATGAGAATCCACGATAGATACGACCCTAACCCTCCAGGGACATCATCATTTGAATCTTCTGGTTTGCTTATCCATTACTGGATGAAAAAAAATCAATTAAGCAAAAATTGAACTTGATGACTATGTGTAGTCTATATCTTTTGGTGCACTGAGAGTGTGTACTACTTGGGTGCAAAGACAAAAGAAAACTGAAAAAAATAAGACAGAAAAACCTAAGAATTAGAAAGGGTAGAAAAAGCCCACGGGGCCCATGATGAACATATCGTGCCAAAATTAGGCTTGAAAACTCTTGAACAGCAGGAGAGTGAGGACCCACGACCAGTTGGCACTGCGGAAGAGGCTGAAGGGACCCCCGCATAGATATGTGGCATAATGGCATGCTGGACCTGCCCAGTGAGGCACAAAGTTCTAGAAACTGACATATAAGTTCAAGACTGAGCTCTATTGGATGAGGTCACCACTTGTGAGGACTACCATTCTATCTGTCCTCTGAGAACAAGCATTTGCAAATTCGCCAGAACAACCACTACATGCTTATATATACAGTGTCCTGCAGACAAAAAATAAATCCTTCATAATGTAAGTGAGGTCAATCAGAACTGTCACATATCGCCCAGTGCCACCCTAACACCTACCCCGGATTAACCCCATTGCCACTTGGAGAGTCCTGCAAAGCGAAATCTAGTAATTTCAGGCCTAGTTCTCTGTTTGAAGGGCCAAACAGGGCACAAAGTACTAGCATTAACTCCCTGACCAATGGTCTTCTGACTAGTAATAGGTTTTCTGATCAATGGCACCACAGGATGTTTCAGTCCTACAGCTTATTCAAGGATATATAATCTATCTATAGACCATCGAGCAGGGGCTCAATGGTCTGAAGAATCCCTAAGGATGCAGGAGGGTTGAGGCTTTGGGCCTAGGTGTGGATCAAAATTCAGGGAGCCAATCAGACAGCGTTTCCACAGGCAAGACCTCAGAAGACTTTTTGGACTAGCGAGGATTTGTCAGGCAGACTCTCCTTATATACAGCTTTCAATCAGGAGACACACTCAAAGCTGGCCCAAACAAGAGCTTCTAGGGCCATGGACCATACCTGCCAAGTATTTTAAATTTCTGATTTATATTCTACCTTTCATGACTGGCCAGCCACTTCAAAGCAGATTACTTTCAAGCATCTGAGGTATTTTCCCCATCCCCAGAGTGTTCCCATCTAAGGGGGTCATTCATCAAAATGCCCATCTAAAGGGGTCATTCATCAAAAAAGCCATAACACCATGATGCATGCAATAAATTTATTCAAGTGGGAGGAGTTTAGGCGGAGTAAATGAAAATGAGGGCTGTTTAACGTTGCGTTCGTGACAGCTGTGCATTACAGCTGAAATGGGATTTATCACAAATCCCGTTTCGAGAGGGGAGAGAGCCTCTATGGATGTCCACTGATTTTTTTTTTTTAACTATTTATGCCACTATAAGAGGGGGCAATTTTACATGCACAGTCATACGTACAAACAGCACAATTAGCATCAGAGAACATGGTACAAATCTACTCTTCTTTCACCTTCCATCCCTCCAAATCACATTAAATCTTCACTGATAGTAACTGTGCTGTTCGTACATATGACTGTGCATGTCCAATTGCACCTCAGAATCCACCCTGAGTTACTAGTGCTCCCTCTTATAGTGGTATAAAATAGTAAACTTCTTTTGTGAGCCTCTACAGAGTTTCTCTCTCTCGCCAGCAGCAGCCCAAAATGCAATAAAAGCCTGTCCAGGCACTTCTCAGCTTGCGATGTGAAAATATCACGGGTGTGATAAATTTAATGTGCATTGCAGTAAAATAGCTATGTGAAGCAATACTAGGAAAATTACCCTAACCACACCCCCCCCCCTTTTTTTTTTTTTTTTATCCCGGGCGTTATTCTTGCTATATTTATCGCAAAATGAGAATCTAGGCCTAAATTTGTACTTGAGCCAATGGAAGATAAAGCGACTTGTGTAAGGTCACAAGAAATGTTAATGGGATTTGAAGCCTGGCTTCCCTGGTTTGCAGCCCGCTGCCTTAACCACAAGACTACTCCCAAGGCATTTTGAGATCTTCCCTGGTCCGAGACCCACTATTCCTTACACCTTCCCATACTGGGTCAGACCAAGGGACCATCAAGCCCAGTATCCTGTTTCCAACAGAGGCCAAGCCAGGTCACAAGTACTTGGCAGGTTCCTAAGGAGTAGATAGATGCTAAGCTTCTTAACCCAAGAATAAGCACTGGATTTCTACAACTCTCCCTTAATAATTGTTAATGGACTTTTCCTCCAGGATTATTCCATGTTTGTGGAGTGATCTTCAACATTTTCTGCAGTCTCAGCCAGGGACCCTTGCAGTTCTCAAAGTAATCTTAAGCCTCAGTGACCTTCTGCAGCAGTTTCCTTAACGCATAGCTACTGATTAGGTGAGGCCTAACTGCATCCACTTTATAATGATGGACCAGAGAGTATCCCAAGGGATATTCAGACACACTGAAATTTTCTTCCCGTTGCCCAGCTGTATCTTTGAATAAATTTATCCCAGAGTTCTTTTGGCAGCAATTTGTTCAGCATGTCTTGATCTTTGCTTCAGATTCACTTAACACAATAGAAACAGAAGGATTTTTCATCCAAGAGCATTTAAAATCAGTTCGACTACAGTGACTGCACAATTCTTGCTTTAAATTACTTTTGGAATATTACTAGAATTGTTCTTTCACAATGAAAGTACAGAGTATGTTGCGCAGATCAGAGAAACAAACTTCTACTTTAATGCATTTTGAGTTCTACTTTTTAGAATGTAAAAAAGGTACAAAGATGTAAAGACTTTTACAAGGCACTGCAATTGCAGGAAGAATAAAGTGGCAACACAAGCACTGTAGTAAAACTAGATGGGGCGGTTTAGTGATCTCATTAGAAAATGTACTAAAAATATAAAGAAGCATTTCAAGGAACAGTGACAACTGAAGACCTTAAAATAGCCAGAGCATAAGAAGCACTGTACTTAGAGGGTTTTCTGCGTTCAGCTGCAGAAATCGCTGCCTCGGGCAAGGGATGAGATGGCACTCCACCCCCCGCACCCCCACCACACCCCCAGGCTCAGTGCAGGTCAAATCATTAAATGGGCCAAAGGGCGGGGGGAGGGTCCCTTGTAGTGTGGCCCTTTCGATGATTTGAAATGCTGGGAAAGGGTAGAGGCAGGGCCAGACAGTGGCAGATAATGTCCATGATAGCATTTCTAGGAAGCTGACAACTCCCAGAGCCGGTGCAAGGATACTGGGTGCCCTAGGCAAACCTTACAACCTGGCACACACACAGCCCCCCAAACTGACTTCCCCATCGACAGTTTAAAATTATGCATTTATAACAATATATTTTACTTGAAAAATGAACCTAAGGTAAAAAATATAAATTACATGTTATTGTGATAGGTACATGCACTGCTGTGGTGCCAACCAAAAACTGCAAAGAAAAAAAAAACCCAAAAAAAACAAACTTGGAACCCATTGGGTATTAAGATATAGTAAAATGTTGGGTGTGGGCTTGATTCTCCCATACCAAAACAGTACTAACTGCCAAGCACTGAGCCAGTGACAACCCTACCTACGAAAAGGCATACTGCAAATATTACAGCAGGCTAAAAGACACCAATACACCTATCAGAAAAACAGAACAAGCCAGGCTGCTATAAATCCCTACACAGAAACTGCACCCCAGTCACACATGCAAAACACAAGCAGACCCTCACCAAATACAGAATAAAGTATAAATAGAAATGTGCAGACAAAACCTTATCTGGAAATCACAGCAAGCCAGAGACTTTGTATATGGTGCCTCTTTCCCACATGATCACACACAATGCTCTCTACGTCACATAATCACACACGGACACATGCTCTCTCCTCCAACTGATCTCACACACATGCTCTCATACAAAACAACCTCTCTCCCACATACTCTCCTATACACATGCTGTCATACACATGCTGACAGTGCCCTCTCTAGCCTCATGATCACACATGCAAATGCACGCTCTCTCCCCCACATATTAAAAACAAGCATTCTCTTAATCTTAATCTCAACATCTAAACTTTGAACTCCATGACAGTCCACTTCTTTGTATATATTTACGCTCCTTGCCCTTTGTAAGTTATTATTATTTATTTTTCCAAGTTCTAATTACCTTGTTCACTGTAAGACAATATTCTATATACTGTCAATCTATTGTTGTAATGTAAACCGAAGTGATTAGTAACTTTGTTACCAGAACTTCGGTATATAAAACTGTTAAATAAATAAATAAAATAATAAATATTACAAACATATGCTGTCTATCCACATCATACACACATGCTCCCAAATAATCACAAAACAAACATACTTATGCTCTCTCTCCTCCAAATGCTCTCACACACTGATACATGAACTTTCATATACTCACACGTTTTTTCTCTCCCTAGAATATTTATTTATTTATTTATTTAAAACATTTCTATACCGGCCTTCATGAATGGGATTCATATCAGGCCGGTTTACATGGAACAGGGGAAAACCAAAAGTAAAATAAAACCAGAGTAAACATAAATAAGAAAGGTCGAAAAATCAAAGTTACAATAAACAGGGGTATTGAACTTGGGAGCTAGTGTAGCTAGGAATAAGTGAAGTAGGAGTAAGAGCGATAGAGATTAACTAGGTAATTATCATATAATATGTTATGAAATTAATAGACATTAAGTTCCTTGATCTGGGTATGACGAGTTAATTTGTGTTAGGGGAAGGCTTGGAGGAAAAGCCACGTCTTAAGTTTCCTTCGGAAGGTGTGGAGGCATGGTTCCAGTCTTAGATCAGTCGGTAGTTTGTTCCAGAGGACTGGTCCTGCTGTAGAGAAGGAACGTTCTTTGGTGGTTGTTAGCCGGGTGGATTTGGTAGGTGGGACTTGCAGCATTCCTTTATATGCCTCTCTGATGGGCCTGTCTGAGGCATGGAGTTTGAGTGGGGTCTGTAGGTCTAGGGTGAGTTGTTTGTGAATGGTTTTGTGTATTATGGTGAGTGCTTTATGTTGAATTCTGAATTTTATTGGCAGCCAGTGTAGGTTACGGAGGATAGGGGTAATGTGGGCGCTTCGGTTAGTGTTAGTTAAGATTCTGGCTGCTACGTTCTGGAGCATTTGTAGCGGTTTTGTTGCTGAGATGGGGAGCCCCAGGAGCAATGCATTGCAGTAGTCCGTCTTTGAAAATAGTGTAGATTGGAGGACAGTTCTGAAGTCCTGGAAGTAGAGGAGAGGTTTAATTCTTTTCAACACTTGAAGCTTGTAGAAGCATTCTTTGGTGATATTATTGATTGATTTTTTTAGGTTTAGATGATTGTCTAGTATGACTCCTAAATCTCTTGTGTGAGAAATATGTGTGTCCGGGGGAGTAGAATCGGTGTTAGTCAAGTGTTCAGGGGAGATGAGCAGGATTTCTGTCTTGGATGCGTTGAGCACCAGGTTCAGGCTGGAGAGGAGACTTTTTATGGATTTCAAACAGTTTTCCCAGTAGTCGAGTGTTTTTGTCAGGGTTTCTTTTATGGGGATCACTATCTGAACGTCATCTGCATAGAGGTAGTATGTTAATTGTAGGTTAGTGAGTAGTTGGCAGAGGGGTAGTAAGTAGATATTGAAAAGGGTTGGAGATAATGATGAGCCTTGTGGAACGCCTAGCGTTGATATATAACTTGGTGATTCTATGTTGTTGACTCTCACCTTGTAGCTTCTGTTGTTGAGGAATGAGTTGAACCAATTGAGGGCAAGACCCGTGATTCCAATTTCTGAAAGACGATTTAGGAGGATGGCATGGTTTACCGTATCGAATGCTGATGAGATATCTAGAAGGACCAGTAGGTATGCAAGCCCTTTGTCTAGTCCCATGAGGATGTGGTCTGATAGGGAGATGAGAAGGGTTTCTGTGCTGGCTGATTTTCGAAAACCATACTGTGCAGGGTAAAGAATTTTATTTTCCTCAAGGTAGTCAGAGAGTTGTGTGTTCACAACTTTCTCTGTGAGCTTCGCTAGAAACGGCAGTTTCTAGCGAAGACAGTAGAAGACAGTAGAAGACAGTAGAAGCGAAGACAGTAGAAGCAGCTTCAGTTCTCACACCATCAGGAGGTCTCCTTTCCTCATTGTGGAGCGCATGCGGCTCCTCTTTTGGCTGGGCCCATGTTTCTCTCTTCAGCCACACAGCCCGGCCTGCCCCAACTCCGCTGCTCTTCAGCCAGGAGGGCCTCCTCTTGCTTCTAGATCATATGGAGTCTTTTTTTTCTTCTGGTACAGCCAGGCCAAAGAAGGAAGCCCAATTGCTCTGGGTCGGTGCAAGCAGTAGGCAGCTGCCTTCAAACCTGTGGCACCCTAGGCGGCTGCCTAGATTGCGTAGTGCTTCTACCGGCTCTGACAACCCCGCCTCACTCCCAGGAATTCTACTACCTGTCTCCCACCCTTTACCAGCATTTGTACCCTAGGGAAGTGGGAAATGGATGAATGGCGCACACTCTCAGGTTGGTGTACCTGAGACAAACCTTACAACCCCCCAGCCCTCACCAGGCACAATTAAAAATCATGCCTTCATAGTAAAGATTTTATATGAAAAATTATATTCAAAGTACAGACTTCTGAGGTAAAAAAATATTATAACTTGTGCATTATATTTACATGCACTACAGTGGTGACAATGAGGAAACCCTACAAAAAAAAACAAGAAGGACATTTGCAACTCATATGGTATTAGACCTATTGTAAAGTGCACTGGGTTTGGGCTTGGCCCTTAGAAAGCCATGAATAAACTGAACTACAATATAGAAAACCTTCCATAAAAAACAGCACTAATTGCCAGCACTCAACGGTAACACTACCCAGGAAAAGGCAAATTCTGCAAATATTACACCAAGCCCTAAAACACCAATACATCTTCCATTAGGAAAATGGAACAAGCCAGGCTGATATAGGTTCCTACATAGAAATTACATAATAATAGAATATCTCACATTGATCAGACATGTAGAACATAGACCTTCACAAAATACAGAAGAAACAGACCATAAAGTGCAAAAATAAACCTGCAGACAAAAACTGAACTGAAAACCACAAAAATCAGATTCTAAATGCAGTGCAATAATGGAAAAACAATCACCACCATTCCTTATAAAACAAAATCAGGAGATATAAAACATCAATTATAAGAGTAAAATCATACTAATAAAAAGAATATTTCAAAACAGCCGATGAATAGAACATTCAATGACAGTAAAACTAATAAAGATAAATCAATTGCCCTCTCTCCCTATCTGGAATCTTGATTTCCAGTCACCCTGAGATTGTCCTAGAATATTGGTGGGGGGGGAGCTGCTTTGTCCACTCTCTGTGTCATATAGAAGCACTCACCACGTTCATTCTCTCACACACATGCTCACTCTTCTCCACCTTCCGGAACACACAAGCAGGAGCAGCCTCCACCTTCAACACATGCAGCCAATGGGACTCTTCTGCAGGCCGACACTGCTCCTGCTCCTTTCTTCCAGCCATGCAGGCCAATGCTGCTCCGGCTCTAATCGCAGGAATTGCATCTCCTTCTTCCCACTCACATGGGCCCATGTGACAGCTTCCTTTCTGGGGCCCATGCTGGAGGGAAGAACAAGGAGTCAGTCACTGCAGTTCTGTCACTAATGTGCCAGGCCAAAACCTTTGGAGCTCTAGTGAGCTGCCTAGTCCTTCTACTGTCCCTGCACTCTCCCCCCCTCAGAACTCCTCCATACAGTCTTGCTCCCTTCTCTACTTTCCATATCACTAACACCACCTTCCCTTTCATCCTCTCACTCACCTATCTTGTCTTCCCTCCCCACTCACGCAATCTCTCCAGCTCCTTTCCTCTCATTCACCCCAGTCTCTTTCCTGGCCTCCCTCATTTCTCACTTTCCTTTCCCCCCCACTCCCCTCTCTTATTCACCCCAATTCTCTTCCATCTTCCCCCTTTTCTTCCCTCTCACTCATTCCCCCCTCTCTTCTCTTCCCTTCCCTCACAGACTCATATCCACCCTTCCCACCAGGTCTTTGTTTCTTCTGGCCCGCAAGGCCTGGAATCCCCTGCAGGCACGTCATCTTCCTGCCTGCGGGACCTGGGATCACAGAGGGCAGTTCATCTTCAAGCACTCTCGTGGGATGTCGTTATTTGGCAGTGGCACTGCCACTGAGGTCTTCTTTCCACGGGGCCTGGGAACCCCATGGAATGTAATTCAGTGGCAGCACCGCCATTGAGGTGCTGCCACGGTTTGTGGAAACCCCTCAGGTACACTGTCATCCCAACTGCCGGCATTTAAGATTTGAATACAAGGTGGGGTTGCCACTGCAGGGATATTTTCGGGGGCAATTGTTGCCACCCCAACATTTTACCATTAAGTGGGGTGAGGCAGCCTCCCCAAATGAAAGGGTCTCCCCGTCTCTGAAGATTCAAAAGTCAATTCCATCAGCAATTACTGCATCTGGATCACAAAGTGTGCTTTTGTCAGACAATCCTTACACCTATTTTTGACAATATTAATATAGCTCAATTTCCAATTAAAAGTTGCATTCACAAGTGGCAAGAATTCTGTGGCTGACCAAGTCAGGCTGCTGAAAATCTCTTGGATCCAGAAGCCAAGATCCAAAGATAAAAATCTCAGTGATGCTGGCATTACTACTGTCTTTGACTGGATTGTAAAACAAAGTAACACTTAGGACTGATGTTGGAAAGCTACCAGAGATTGAAATACATTTAGAAAACTTAGGCACATAAGAACATGAGAAATTACCATACTGGGTCAGACCAAGGGTCCATCAAGCCCAGCATCCTGTTTCCAACAGTGGTCAAACCACGTCACAAGTACCTGGCAAGTACCCAAACAGTATGACGTGTGCTGCGATGACACTTGTAAGTGGATTACAAATAGAGACAAATCAAGTTATAAACAATGAAAAACGCAGAACAGCATTCGTTCCAAATGAAAAATATGCTTTTAATTAACAAAAGGTTGTTACAGATATAATAAATTATACACCGGGGCCTAAACAGATGTTAATATGTTCAGTCCCCCGACACGGGGCCGTGTTTCGGAGAGCTGCATCGGGAGGGACAAAGGCTGACTTGAAAATATAGTAGACAATCTGTCTTGACAGAGTAACAATTTATGAAGAACCTAAATGTAAACAAAACATATCCAGATGCCCTGCTTCAAATGTTTGAAAAATATTTGTGGAATTGAAAACGTGGTCCCCGCAGTGTCTCAAACCGATAAAGAAAGTGGAAAAACGGCAAGTCAGACAGCCATGGCAAAAACTGCTGAACAAATGGGTCAAGAGATTCACTATTACCCAAACATCTTGAAAAACTTGAAGCTGGGCAGTGCTTTTTCAGACATTTGAAGCAGGACATCTGGATATGTTTTGTTTACATTTTAGGTTCTTCATAAGTTGTTACTCTCTGTCGAAACAGACTATTATATTTTCACGTCAGCCTTTGTCCTGCCCAATGCAGCTCTGCGAAACACAGCCCCATGTCAGGGGACTGAACATATTAACATCTATTTATGCCCCGGTGTATAATTTATTATATCTGTAACAACCTTTGTTAATTAAAAGCATATTTAAGTAAGTACCCAAACAGTAACAAACCCCATGCTACTAATAACCAGGGATAAGTAGTGCCTTTTCCCCAAGTCTATCTAGTTAATAGCAAGAGATGGTGCAGGGGAGATATGATAGAGACCTTCAGATACCTGATGCACAAACTTCGAACCTTTTCCATTGAAAAGGAAACTGTAGAACTAGGGGTCACGAAATGGAACCAACATCAGGAAATGTTTCTTCATGGAGAGGGTGGTGGATGCCTGGAATGCCCTTCCAGAAGAGGTGCTGAAGACTAAAACAGTAAATGAATTAAAAAGGCCATGGGTTAAACACTGCAGATCCCTAAAGGCTAGAGGATGGAAATGAAGAAAAGGGTGCATGGGGGTAACCTGAACTGAGAGGCAGATATTACCCTTTAACAGAAGGCATGGGGATTACCACCCTTAATCAATTAGCCATGACGCTTTTGAAGTAACTACAACATTGTTCTCCGCTTCAACAGCAGGGATAAAAGCAAAAAAAGGGAACAGGATTCAGACAGCCAACCCTGGGCCCTGACTTTTACAGTTCGGGATACTGCTATGCAGACATCAGGGTAAAAGCACAGGAGTTCTTCTACAGCCAAGTCCAAAAGCAATGCAAGTTCAAGCAGCACTGTCTGAATCATCAAGAAGGCTGCTCACCCCGTAAAAATGTTGCTAGCAGTAATTTTGTTATGGGTTAGACAGTTACTTGGTTTTGATTGTGAATATTACTACCCTTAATATAAGGTTTGGGGGAAACCTGCGTGGAGCGGCAGTTACTACCCTTAAAAACATGGGGGTAGCCTGCACAGAGCGGCAGTTACTACCATAAGAAGCTTGCTGGGCAGACTGGATGGATCATTTGGTCTTTTTCTGCCATCATTACTATGTTACTAATTAATAGTTTCTAGACTTCTCCTTACCTCTTTTAAACCCCACTATGCTAACTGCCTTTACCACATCCTCTAGCAATGAATTCCAAAGTTTAGGAGTCAGGAAACTTTTCTCTGACTTTTCCACTCCATTTTGTTAATTTTGCTTATTATATTTTTCGTGTCTTTTTATCACCTACTTTTTTATATTTTGTTTCTTCTCCTTTATTTGTAATTTGTTTTTCTGAATAGGTGCCAATTTTTAAAAGCCTCAATTGGCCTTGCATGCAAAACTATGCCTACAACATACCACAACAAGATGATCTCAAGCGAGGGCAGCCAATGCCATTGTTCAGTTTACAGGCAGGAGGGAGCTATAGCAGCTGAATTTTAATAGGCGAGCAAAGAAAATTCAGTGCATTATCTGTTATATGACATTCCAACATGCACAAGTTTTTTTTAGCACGTATATGCTAAAAATATTGTTAGTTCAAGTTTCAGTGTATAGGCCCCTATGCTTGTTTTCCTTTCCTACACAATAAATGGCCATTAGGCTTAAAGAAACAGAAAATGACAGCAGATGACAATGACCAGACCCATCCAGTCTGGCCATTATGCCTTACTTTTGCAATACTACACACAAGCAAACTACTTGATCTCTGGCTTTACCTTCGCTTTCTTTCAACCTATGTTCTTCTCCACTTCCTTAATGGATTCCTTGCCTTCTGTTACTGCTTTTGCTTCTACCACTACTGGAAGGCTATTTCACACATCCTGTAGCCTTTCCTTGAGGAACACAGTCTTCTGTTACTCCCGAGTCTACCCCCTTTGAGCCTCATCTTGCTGAAAAAGCAAGTTTGCTTACTGTAAATGGTGTTTCTGTAGATAGCAGGATGAATTAGCCATGCTGTCATAGGAACTGTAAATCAGGGCCTGGGAGGCGGAGCTTCCAAGAGTAAGACAGAGCGCGCATGAGTTCCCACACAGGAAAGAGATCTCTCCTCAGTCTGTGATTAAGCAGTAGATGAATGTAATAATGTAATGAACATTAGGTAGACTATCCAAGGAGGTGGGTGGGTCAGCATGGCTAATTCATCCTATCTATGGAAACACCGTTTACAGTAAGCAAACTTGCTTTTTTCCCCCAATGATAGTAGAGCTGAATTAGCCATGCTGTCATGGGAGTCCATAGCTCCCTATCACGCAATGTGCATCTTTTTTTTTTTTTTTCGTGAGTGGATTGTGGTGGAAAGTTGACTAGTCATTAAGATGTTCCAGAATGAAGTATTGTTTTACCCATCCTGGCATCGTCAGATGATTGCTGGTCCAGGCAGTAATGAGATGTGAAGGTATGAAGAGATGACCAGGTAGCCGCTTTGCAAATGTCAATGGGCTGTATGTTTCTCAGATGAGCTACAGAAGTTGCCATTGCTCATACTTGATGAGCACGTGGTTGTGATGTAAGAGATATGTTCCGTTTGTCGTAGCAAAACTGGATACATTGTGCTATCCGGCTGGAAATCATTCGTTTAGTTACCAGGATTCCCGGAGCATTAGGGTTAAAAGAGACAAATAACTGTGAAGCACTTGTTTGTGAGTGTGTCCTTTCTTTATAATATGCTAGGGCACGTTTACAGTCTAAGGTGTGTAGTGCACGTTCCCTATCATTGTGATGAGGTTTAGGAAAGGACTTAGGAAGTTCTATGGATTGGTTTAGGTGAATTGAGAAACCACCTTTGGCAGAAACAATGGATGAGGTCGTAGGACAGCTTTATGATGGTAAAATTGTAGATAGGGACTATAACGTACCAAGGCTTGTAACTCACTAACTCTGTGCGCAGAGGTTGCTGCTACCAAGAACACCACTTTCCATGTCATGTATTTAATGTGGGCTGAGTCCAACGGTTCGAATGGTGATAGCATAAGTTGTTATAATATTATGTTTAGGTTCCATGGAACTGGAAGTTTGGATATGGGAGGTCGAACCTTCGTAAGGCTCTTGATGAAATGAGAGAAATGGTGTGAAATAGATTGGCCGCGATGTGGCCTGTGATAGGCTGAAATGGCGCTGAGATGAACTCGAACCGATGCAGTTGCTAGGCCATCCTTGTACAAGGTGTGAAGGTCATCTAGCAGAATCTCTGGTGAACAATCTAAGGGATGAAGGCCCTTGTTCGAGCACCATGCTGAAAAGCGATTTCACATGAATTGATAATTTCTTCTGGTGGACGGTTTTCTGGATTCGATTATTATCTTTTGTGCTTCAATGGAGATGCCCTGTTCCTCTAGGACGTTCAACCTCCATGCTGTCAAGTGAAGGGAAGGATGCATCGGATGCAGGAGAGTTCCCTCCTCTTGTGTTAGGAGATCTGGTTGATCTGGCAAGAGAATCGGATCTTCTATGGAAAGGTTTAGTAGGTAGATGTACCGCGGTTGCCTTGGCCAAGCTGGGGCTATCAGTATTAGTTGTGATGCATCTTGTATGCATTTTTGAATTGTTCTTGTTATGAGAGGTATCGGAGGGAATGCGTAAAGCAGCCCTTCCTTCCAAGGGAGGAGGAACGCATCTTGCGCCGTCCGCTGAGGGCTTGGCCAGATCGAACAGAATCGAGGTACCTGTGCATTCTCTTCCGTGGCAAAAAGATCCATCGTTGGTACTCCTCATCGCGCAAAGATGCTTTGTGCTATCTGCTGGTTGAGGGACCATTCGTGAGGATAGAAAATTCTGCTGAGTCTGTCCACCCGGGTGTTGATGACCCCGAGAAGATATGTCGCCTGTAGCTGTATGGAGTGTCGGTGTGCATTTTCGTAGATGAGAAGGGTCTCTCTGCAAAAGGACCATGAACCTGACCCTCGTTGTTTGTTGATGTAAAACATTGCTACTTGATTGTCTGTGTAGATCATTATACTTCAACCCCGCAGGTGAGGTAGAAAAGCTTGTATTGCATTGTGTATAGCTCTAAGTTCTAAGAGATTTATTTGAAGATTTTGTTCGTGCGTTGACCATAGACCCTATGTCTGTAAGTAGTCGAGGTGCGCTCCCCAGCCCTTGCGTGAGGCATCCGTTGTAAGCACTGTGTTGTGCGGCGGAGTGGTGAAAGGAGTGCCCTTGGTGAGCGTAGTCTTGAGCAGCCACCAGGTGATGTCCTTGGACATTTCCGCTGTGAGTGTCACTCGGAACCGAAGGGGTTGGGAGTGTTGATTCCATTGATTTTTTAAACCCCACTGAAGTCGTCTCATATGCAATCTGGTATTGGGAACTGTGGGAATGGCTGCTGCCATGTGCCCCAGTACTGCGAGGATCTAATGAGCTGAAGGACGTTGTGTTATTCTGAGGGAATGTAACAGGCGAATCATTTCCAGTTGCCTGTCCTCCGGCAGGAAGGCTCGTTTGCGAGTGGTATCCAGGCGTGCTCCTATGAACTGTAAAATTTGTGTAGGGGTTAAGATAGACTTCTGGAAGTTGATGACTAAGCCCAATTGATCCAGAGTCTTGATCAATTGGTGTAGGTGCGTTAATAGTAGTGTGGGATTCAATGCTACTAGGAGCCAATCACCGAGGTATGGAAATATCCTCATTCCCTGCTGCCGGAGGAATGCCATCACCACCACCATGCATTTTGTGAAAACCCTGGGGGCTGATGTTAGGCCAAAAGGAAGAAATGTATATTGGTAATGATTGTTCTAGAACTGGAATGATAGGTAACGTCATGAGGACGGGTGTATAGGGATGTGCGTGTAAGCATCCTTCAAGTCTATGGAACACATCCAGTCGTTGGGTTGAAGGAGTGGAAGAATTGATTTCAAGGATACCATTTTGAATTTTTCCTTCACTATATACTTGTTCAATTCCCGAAGGTCCAGTATTGGACATAAGCCACCTGATTTCTTGGGAATTAGGAAATATGGGGAATAGAACTCCTTTTGCGGGCCCACATGGGAATGGTTTGTATGGCCCGTTGGTGGAGTAACGACGCTATTTCAGACTCTGAGGTTGATGGAATTTGGGACCCCCTGCTAATAGACGTGGAAGTGGGGGTTTTTTCCAGAAAATGAAGTTGATATCCATTTTGTATAATGTCCAGAACCCAATAGTCGGAGTTCAGGTTTTCCCATTCCGTGAAGCATGCTGTGAGACGTCCTGGTGGATGGAGCTGTGGTGATGGTTAAGGAATCCTTAAAAACACTGTGAAGGTCTAGCTTGAGTTGCCAGTTGCTGATTCTGGTTATGATTAGTTCTCTGGCATCCCCTTCCTCTTTGAGTTTGCTGGTATTGTACTCATTGCTGTGGCTGGTAAGGGGGGAGCCGATAGGAGGAGTAGGACCGGAAGGGCCTATGCGAATACATTTGTCTACGTCCTCCCGAGAAGTAGCGTCTTGAAGCGCTGAACACAGGAGGAGCAGTCAACAACTGCACTGCCACCAACTGTTCCTTGAGATTGGATACTGTCTCCTGAAACCGTGGGCCGAATAAATTGTCCTCTTTGCATGGCAAATTGGTGAGCTTGGCGTGCACGTCTTCTAGCTCTCAGCTAGGCCATATGAGCCATATCTTACTGCTCAGTTATCTGCCCCCTTTTTCGTTTCCAGATCCAAGTTATTTACTTCCCTGTTTTATTGTAACTATTTCACTCTCTTAACCATGCTCTTGTTACTGTGGTTTGAGTTCTCTATACCTTACACACATTGTTAAATGTAAACCGGTTTGATATGACTCCTGTCATAAAAGGCGGTATAGCAAAATAAATAAATAAATAAATAAATAAATAAATATGGCGTGCTGCAATGGCCGTTGCAGAGATCTAGTAGTGGTCTCAAAGGCCTCATACACTGTTCTAAGCAAGTGTCAAATTCCTTCTTCAATATCTTACATTGGTTTGGATGTGATATGATCAGGGAGTTCTGTGGTAAATAGCTGACCCTTAATCGCTTGCACGCACTCGAACAGATATTGGACAATATAAAATTGGTGTTGGTGAATGCGTGCTGATAACATTGTGGATTGAAATGTTTTCCTTGTGAACTCATCCAGTGACCGATGATCCCTTCCTGGGGGTGCAGAGGCATGTAGCTTGGTTTTCTTAGCCTTCTGCATAGCGGATTCCACCACGATAGAGGTGTGTGGAAGTTGTGGCAAGGAGTACAGTGGGGACTGTTTCATACGATACTTTAAACCTGTCTTGTGGGACACCGGTGCATTACTGTATGGTGTTTCCCAAGATTTTTCTAAAACCAAGTCAAGAAACTTGTGAGAGGGTAATGAAGTTGGTTCTGCTGGTAAGTCGAAGATCTTGTGTTTCAGCCCTAGGGTCCGGTACCTTTTGAACATCTTCATGTAAAATGGAACCCACCTTTTCTAAAAATTTCGGATAGGATAAAGTCCTCTGGAGGCGAATATGGCTCTGGAGGTTCGTCTGGTGCATCAGAAGAATACCCAGTGGAGGTATCCTGAGACAAACAAGGGGAGCCTGGTTGGGCCGGAGAAGGCAGTATGGGACCCATTGGTTTTGGACTGGCAGGTGGAATGATTGGAGTAGGCTTCGGCGTTGGTTCCCGTGATGAATGTTTGGAATATATCGAATCTTCCTTCGGGAACGGAGGAAGGGTGAATGTGTTTTGTAGTGTAGTAAAAAATCCAGACAGCACTTCCGAGAGTTGAGAGAAAGCCTGTTGTGTGCTATGGGGCATTGGAGGTTTCGCTACTCCCTGTCCATGTTTTAGGGGGAGAGCAGCAGACAGGCTGTCCAAGTTGTCATCACGTCTGGAATGTTTCTATGGTTGTAAGTCGTGGGTTATCTTACATTTCTTAGCAAGTGGTTCCTGTAGTACTTGTGTTTTTCTTCTGTGTGTAGACACAAATGATAAATCTGATTAAACCTGTGATTCCGGAGAAGATGATGTGGAATGTGAAGGTACCGCTATTAGCTCTTATCGGATGTTAGATGATGAGCTGGTGTATGTATTGGTGATCTTGATGGCCGAGAAGCCTGGGAGCTCAATGAAGAAGAGCTGTGTTATACTGGAACATTCGGCAGAGGTAAAGCTGCCGTTAAATGTTCTGTGGAAGTAGGTCGTCTGGTCTCCCATGGTAGACTGGTCCCAGTCCCCATCGTAGCGGAGGCAACTTGATTATCCGCTGCCTTTAGAGATCATGGCTTCAACCTGTCTGACACGTGTATCGGGGTAGAAGGTGGATGCGAAGAGACCAGCAAATGAGTCGATGACTTTTGATGGTGTGTGCTTTCGGCGCCTTCCCTGGTTTTTGGCGTCGATCCCGCGCCAATTAGGGAGTGATGCTTCAATGATGCATCGCATGTTGAAGATTGCTTCAACCTCGCGTCATGTGTCGACGCATGCATCGGCTTCTCAGCGTGCGCCGATCACTGGTTTGGGTCGGCGCCATGTTTCCTTTCCTGCATCATAGATTTCTTTACCTGCGCAGGCGATGGTATCTGCATCGATGGAACTGGTTTTGACCCTGACGCACCTGAACGTCTGAGGCTCCACGGTCGCTTAATTTTCTCAGGCCTGTACTTGAGATGTTTAGAGGAGCTTCTACTCGACCCCGATCGATCCCGATGGGGTGCTCGTGGTGTCCTATGGGGGGCTCGACCCTTAAGGGTTCTCTCTTCGTCAACTCCAGGCCCGGAGGACGGTACATCCACAGACGAAGCACTTCTTACCTTCAGGCCCGAAGGCTGATGGGCCTGGGGAAGAGTGCGACTCAAATGGTGGAGCAGAAGTGCTCACAGTGCAGAGTTGTTCAATTTTATGAGCTCTTTGTCTCTGGGCGACATGTGGCTACAGTGCTCGCAGTCGCGTTGGTTGTGGTCAGGGCCCAGGCATCTGGGCGATAGACATGATCTTTCCACATGTACAGGACTTAAAGCCTGACGGCCTAGGGGCAGATTCTTTTGACATTTTTCTAACTTTGTAATACTTTGTGAGGAGAAGAGTAGCCCGGTGTGCGTTCCCGCGTGCGGAAAGAAACAGACTGAGGAGAGATCTCTTTCCTTCATGGGAACTCACGCGCAGCAGCACAGAGCAAAGCTGTGACTTACTCTTCGGAAGCTACGCCTCCCGGGCCCTGACTGACAGTTCCCATGACAGCATGGCTAATTCAGCCCTGCTATCACCGGGAAAAAGGTTTGCTTTTTTATGCATATAGAACTTTGGTCAATTTGAATGCTTTCATAGCCTCCCCATGAAATACAGAGTCTTATTACAGAAAGTACGGAACAGACTCGGAACCATTTTGGCAGCTGATTTCTAGGCTGCTTCTACAGGGAACCATGTACTAAACACGTGTTACTTGTAGTACAAACATGGTAAGCTAAAAACCTGTTGGGCCGATACAGTAAGGAGCAGTAGGGAGAGCTGCGTTAGTGCCGGGTTGCCACACGCACAGTCCAGCTCACCTACCGCTCGATACTGTATGTAAATAGCTTGCAAATGCAAGCTGCGTCTAAGAAGCGCCCGTGAAGCGTTAGGCCCGCGCAACCCATTTTACTGTATAGAGCGCTATACAGTATCCTGGGTGCGCTGGCCTAACGCTTCATGGACACGCTGGTATCTGTCATTTCAAATGTCATTTGAAATGACAGGTACCAGGAAGTGGACGGTTCTCCTACGCTCGGGATTGCCAGTCCTCTCTCCTCTCCTCCCGAAGCAAGCAACGAAAGTGGAAAAAACGGAAAAAAAAAAAGCAGCAAGAGAGAGAGGGGAGAGAGGACGGGCAATCCTACGCTCGGGATTATCAGTCCTCTCTCCCCTCATCCCGAAGCAAGGCGCGAAAAGCAGCCTTGCTTTTCGGGAGGAGGAGAGAGAGGTCTGGCAGTGAAAAGCAACGAAGCGACTTACTTTTTTTGCAGCCCCCCTCCAGAGACGGACATCGGCGACAAGGGACCGCGGCTCCCCTCCCCTGCCTCCAGCTGCCCGCGAAGGTAGACGCATCGCACGGGCGAAAGCGGCCCCTGTGCGTGCAATTGGCCGCTCAAGACGTGACGTCACATACCGTGACGCCAAACGTCGTGACGTCACGCCTTGAGTGGCCCAATTGCACGCACAGGGGACGCTTTTGCCCGTGCGATGCGTCTATCTTCACGGGCAGCTGGAGGCAGGGGAGGGGAGCCACGGTCCGTCTCCGGAGGGGGGCTGCAAAAAAAGTAAGTCGCTTCGTTGCTTTTCACTGCCAGTCCTCTCTCCCCTCCTCCAGAAAAGCAAGGCTGCTTTTCGCGCCTTGCTTCGGGAGGAGGGGAGAGAGGACTGGCAATCCCGAGCGTAGGATTGCCTGTCCTCTTTCCCTTGCAACTTTTTTTTCCCCTTTTTTTTTTTTCGCTTTTTTCCCGCTTTCGTTGCTTCGGGAGGAGGGGAGAGGACTGGGGCTGCCCCGGAGACCAGCACCCATGGACGCGGCCAGGGCAGGTGAGCGGGGGCTGGGGGAAAGCTTGCTGCCTACCCTTACCCCTGCCTCTAACGCAGGGGTAAGGGTAGGCAGTAAGTTAGCAGGTTAAACGCGCGGAAAAACAGCAGGGTAAAAAAGCGATAGTCGGGGCGTGCGTTACTGTATGGGAGGGAATAGCTAATTCGATCGTTTACATGTAATATGCATGCCGCGGGCGGAAGGGTTTACCCGGTGATTTAAGGACGCGGTAAGAGTAGGTTAAAGGGGATTGTGTATCGCAGGAAGGGCTAACGCGGCCAAAAAGTGGGTAGAAAGCAGGTTAGGAGCAGGGTAACCGCGGCCGCACTTTACTGTATTGACCTGTATGTGATTTACAAGTCTTTATCCATTACTCATTTTTAAATCCATGTTATTAATTTTCAGTTAAAAACAACCAAACAGAAGAAAAGGGGTACATTTCAGTACATACTCAAACAATCCAAAAAGAAATCTAGTCCAATAAAGCAGCATCCATATTTATATAACATGGCAAGAAAACAGGAAGAACAAACAAAGCAAAAAAGATGGAACCAGATACACTAAGAGGGTTCAACATAGAAATAATATATTCCTAACAAATTAGATTCAAACCATCCCATCTAAACAGGGAAATTAAACTGTGGCAGTCAGGAACAACATTTTGTAACCACTTCTCTACAACAAGAAATTTTTAAACTACTGTAACTTACAATTTTAAAAAGGCCTCCATACTATCTGGTTTCATCTTACTATTCGCAGATTGAATATTCATCACCATAGACATAGACCAGGCCTCAGTCAACAAATCCTCCTCGGTTGAGGAAAGAGGTGTAACAGTAGATGATAGCAGTCAACCACTTGACTCAGTTACTCCTATCCATACTGCTAAGAACTTTTTAAATGGTTTATTATGGGGAATTTTCCTGTGTAGAGAATCTGAGAGGTAGCCTTAGCCTTGTCACACTGTTTTGCTACCTTTAAATTATCAGATATCATCACACTGTGTTAGTGTTTGAGATAGTTGTGGGTGGATCCTTGGATCGGTGGCAGATGACCACACCCCCAGGGGAAGATCCCGAGAGGGACCACTGATTAGGCTCAGAGTTTGGAGACAGACACACACTAGTTCTTTTATTAAACAGTATATTGAACCACCAGAGGTTGCAGTAGTGAGCTAGAAGTGCCCGGCTGGGCTATAGTCCCTCAGATACTGGAACAGCAATCCTGGAAAACTGAGCTGTAGAGAAACTGAATATAGTGAGTAGGCAGGGTATGCAGAGTTCAGGAACGAAACCTTGATGGTAACACTCATACAATAGTCTCTTAGAAGCAGCCCTCGAGGAGCGAGTACCTGGTTCCAAGGAATGGTCTGAGAGAGAGATGGTAACTCACTGGTGTTGTAGGCAGCGGTGACTTCCTGGCAGAAGTGGTATTCAGTAGCAAGTCCGGGAACATGGGCCCTCGAGGAGCGAGTACCGGTTCCAGACTGCAACCTAAAAAAACAAGAGAGAGAGCGAGGCCCCCGAGGAGCGGGTACCTCTGGTAAAGTCCGAGGAGGTAGAGTAGCAAGGTATGCAGAGAGCGAATCCCATCCACAGTGGTACCTGGAGGAAGCTAGGAACCTTTCCTAACTCGATTAGTTAGCGAATTCAGAGACCTTAAGTATCCAGTGAGGATGACGTCATCTCAGGGGGACGCCCCTGAAGTTCGCGCCACTGCTGGTACTTGAGTCGGGGCCACGCTGCGCGCGCACCCTTAGGCTTCTAGGAAACATGGCGGAGTGCAGCGTCTAGCCAGTCCAGAGACGCCGGAGGAGGTCGGCAAGATGTCGCTGCAGCGGCCAATCTTCCATCAAGCAAAGAGGGAGTCGCCAAAGAGGTAAGGTGGGCGTAGTGGAGACGTTGGACGGCGACAGTCACAACACATTGAAGTCTCTTTCCTGCTTTGTAGCCATCAGTATCTTGTTTCCTATCATGTCAGCTCCCCTAATTGCTACACCCCAAATGCATAACTCTGCATTTTTTATTACTGAAGATCAATGGGTAAGCAGCCGACCATTCCTCAAGCTTTCCTACAGGGGAACGCAGAAAGGTGCATTCAGCCGAATGCAGTTTTACCAACGGTTGTGCGCATATTTTCTGCAGGTAAAAGAAAGTTTGCTTACCATAAACGGTGTTTCCGTAGATAGCAGGATGAATTAGCCATGCTGTCATGGGAACTGCCAAACAGGGCCCAGGAGGGGAAGCTTTATCAAGCAGAGTGTAGTTTTCAGTCTTTGCTGGTGCACGTGTGTTCCTGCGCAGGAAAGTAACAGATTCTCCTCAGTCTGTATTTAAGCTTGAGCATAGCTGATAAAAGGACGACTACCAGGGAGGAGGGAATGTCCGCATGGCTAATTTATCCTGCTATCTACGGAAACACTGTTTACGGTAAGCAAACTTGCTTTTTCCTGTTGATAGCAGGGCTGAATTAGCCATGCTGTCATGGGAGTCCCAAGCTCCCGATCACGCTTAGTTAATTATCAGCTGCCTGATGATCGACATGTGGTAGTCGTAGAAGTTAAGTGGGCAACGCTTGTAGTATTGCCTATCCAAGCTTCACATCTGCTGCTGACTGCTTGTCTATGCAGTAATGAGAAGTGAAGATATGAAGTGACGACCATGTGGCCGCCTTGCAGATGTCCACTTGTTGCACATTTCTAAGATGTGCTATGGAGGTCGATGGAGGTCGACGGAGGTCGGGCTCATCAGGTTAGACATGGATCTAACCTGATGAGCCCGTGGAAGAGAAGGGAGGCGTAAATTTTGTTTGTTGTAACAAAACTGAATACACTGTACAATCCAGCTGGAAATGGTTCATTTAGCTATCGGCAAACCCGGGGCGTTCGGGTTGAAGGAGACGAACAGCTGAGATACCCAATTCGTAGATTGTGTTCTTCGTTTGTAATATGCCAACGCCAGTTTGCAGTCTAGTGTGTGCAACAAACGCTCCCTCTCGTTAGAATGAGGCTTTGGAAAGAAAGTTGGAAGTTCTATAGACTGATTGAGGTGGCATGAAGAGAGTACCTTTGGAAGAAAGGTAGGATGAGGTCGGAGGATCACCTTATTGTGATAAAATTGTAGATACGGGTCATAGTGCACCAATGCTTGAAGTTCACTAACCCGACAAGCGGATGTTACTGCTACTAAAAAGACAACCTTCCAGGTGAGGTATTTCATTTGTGCAGAATCTAACGGCTCAAATGGTGGTAACATTAGTTGTTCCATTTTATGTTGAGGTTCCATGGAACCGGCGGCTTAGCAACCGGCGGTCTAAGATGCGTTAAACCCTTGATAAATTGAGATAACGAGGGATGTTCAATGACAGAGTGATTATTAACCGGTATGTGATATGCTGAGATCGTGCTTAGATGCACTCTAATGGATGATGTTGCTAAGCCTGACAGGTACAGGGAATGGAGATAGTCCATTAACAGAGCCAGCAAGCAGTCTATCGGAAGAATACATTTTGCTGTACACCAGGTAGAGTAGCGTTTCCATTTAAAAGTATAACTGCATCTGGTTGATGGTTTCCTGGATTCCAGAAGAATTGCTTGGGCTACTGCGGAGATCCCCTGCGCAGTTAATAGTGACCGTTCAATCTCTATGCAGTCAGATAGAGGGGCAAGTGGAGTGGGTGAAGGAGAACGCCCTGTTCCTGAAGTAAAAGATCTGGACGGTCTGGTAATCGAATCGGAGGTGCGATCGAAAGACGTAAGAGATAACTGTACCATGGTTGTCTGGGCCAGGCTGGAGCAATGAGGAACAGCTGGCTTTTGTCCATTATGCATTTTTGAATCATTCTGGTGATAAGTGGAATCGGTGGAAAAGCATATAAGAGATTTGATGTCCACGGAATGAGGAAGGCGTCCTGAGCCATTCGTAAGAGACTTGGTCGAATCGAGCAGAACTTTGAAGTTGCGTGTTTGCTTCTGTGGCAAAACAGGTCCATCACCGGAATCCCCCCATCAAGAAAAAATAGTCTGTACAACTACTGGGTTGAGCGACTATTCGTACGGGTGGAATATGTGACTTAACCTGTCCGCTCTGGTGTTGGCTACTCCCGGCAGGTAAATTGCTTGTAAGTGTCTGGAATGCCGATGTGCATGGTGGAAGATCTGGAGGGCTTCCCTGCAGAGGGGCCATGAACCGGACCCTCCTTGCTTATTTATGTAAAACATCACCACCTGGTTGTCCATGTAGATCATGACTCTGCGACCTTGGAGATACTTCTGAAAGGTTTGTAGGGCATTGCATATCACTCTGAGTTCCAGTAGATTGATTTGCAAGGTCTGTTCGGATACTGACCAAAGGCCTTGCGTTTCCAACAGGTCGAGATGCGCTCCCCAGCACTTCCGGGATGCATCGGTGGTGAGGACTGCATTGTGTGGCGGGGGGTTGAACAAGGCTCCTTTGTCCAACGTGGATTTGAGTAGCCACCAGTTGATATCCTTTTTCATTTGAGAAGTCAATGTTAGATGGTTCTCCAATGGATGTGAATGTTGCTTCCATTGGCGTTTCAGACCCCACTGTAGTTTCGTGTTTGGCACCATAAAATTTGCTGCCGCCATGTGACCCAAGATTGTTAAAATGTTTCGAGCCGGATACTGCGTTGCCTGCAAGAAGCGAAGCAGAGAATGCATTGTTAGCTTCCTGTCGTCCGGAAGGAATGCTCTGTTGCGGATGGTATCCAGGCGAGCTCCGATAAACTTAAGAACTTGTGTAGGTTGCAAGGTTGATTTTGGAAAGTTGATGACCAACCCTAGCCCCTGCAGACAACTGATTGTTCGACGAAGATGGTCCCGAAACAGGATTGGATCCGAAGCTACTATTAACCAATTGTCCAGGTATGGAAAGATCGTCATACCCTGCTGACGGAGGTGGGCCACCACCACCACCATACATTTGGTGAATACCCTGGGTGCTGCTGAGAAGCCAAAGGGAAGAACTTTGTACTGGTAATATTGCTGTTGGTATTGAAAACAAAGGTATTGCCAGGAGGACAGATGGATTGGAATGTGGGTATAGGCATCCTTCAGGTCTATGGAGCACATCCAATCCTTGGGTTGTAATAGGGGAAGAATGGATTTTAAGGAAACTATCTTGAATTTCTCCCGGACCATCAATTTGTTCAATTCCCGTAGGTCCAGAATAGGTCGATAGCCCCTTGATTTCTTGGGAATTAGGAAATATGGGGAGTAGAAGCCCTTGCAACGGCCCGCCCGAGGCATGTGTCTGATTGCCAGTTGATGCTGGAGTAGGGCTATCTCTTGGGCAAGTTGGGGGTGCAGTGTTTTCGGCCCCCGAGTTGACAGATGTAGAAGTTTGGGCTTAGCTATGAACTGAAGTTGATAGCCATTCTTCACTATTTCTAGAACCCACTGATCGGATGTTATGGCCTCCCAGGCGGCAAAACAAGCTGTGATCCGTCCGGGAGGGGCTTCCGTAGAGGGAGGTGGTGGCCGGACACTTAAAAAGACTGTGTGGTTTTTAACGGAGCCGCAGTTTGCTGCAGTTGTTGCCTTTGAGATCTAGGTTTTACCCTCCTTTGCTGCTGCTGTTGAGGTAGATGTGGCTGTTGTCTCTGATACGCAGGATATGACGGTGTTCTGAATGGTTGATAAGAACGGTACGGCCTGTGTGAGAATTGTTGTCTACGAGAAGAATGAAAATCTCTCTTAGAAGAGGAGAATGGCACTGGAGTCGTTAATGACTGAACTGCCAGAGCCTGATCCTTAAGTTTGCTGACTGCGTCATAAAACGTTCTCCAAATAGATGTCTCCGGTGCATGGGAGATTGGCCAATTTGTCATGTAATTCTTTTCTTATGGCACTAGCCTTCAGCCAAGCCAATCTGTGTGCCACAATCGCTGTCGCTGATGCTCGAGATGAATTCTCGAACCCTTCGTACACCGCCCATAACATGTTACGAGAGCACTCTTCCATATCTAAAATTGGAGATGGAATATTCTCTCCCGTTGAGGTCAACATGCCTTTAGTCGCTTGAATACATTCGTACATATACTGCACCATGTAGAACTGGTGATGACTGATACACGCCGTTAACATCGCGTTCTAATATACACACTTAGTGAAATCATCCAAACATTTATTATCTCTCCCAGGGGGATTGGAAGCCTGTGTTTTTGACTTCTTTGATCGTTGAAGCGCCAACTCGACCACAATGGATTCATGTGGTAATTGTGGAGTGGAATAAGTGGAAGGTTTCTGCATTTTAAATTTTAAATCCGTTTTCCTGGAAACCGCTGGTATTATGTAGGGGGTTTCCCAAGATTTTTGAAGTACACTGTGCAATACACTGTGTGGTGGAAGAGATGTATGCTCCCCTGGGGCATCGAATATCTTTAATAGGCCCAGCGTTTCAGCTCTGGGTTCCGGTAGTTTTTGTACCTCCAAACGTAATATAGTCCCCATTTTATCCAAAAACGTTGGGTAAGAAAGATCCTCCGGGGGAGAATAGGGCTCAGGTGGCTGATCTGGGGGATCCGAAGGGTAGCCAGTAGGAGGTAGGCGAAGATTGTGTGGATACAGAATCCCCTCGGGAAGAATGTGAGAGAGTTGGTGATGAAGGGCCCGGGGGTGCCGGCGATGGTGCTGGGTCCACCGGAAATAATTCCACCAGTTTAGCAGATTCCTTAGGACTGGATGGTGATTCCGGAGGCAAGGTGAAAGATGACTGTAAAGTTTCAGAAAACCCTGCTAGTGACTGTGAAAGATCCCAAAACGCTTGTCGCGTTTGTGGCGGCATCGGAGGACGTTCATGATATGAACCTAATGGTAACATCTTGTTCGGTTCAATATTGGGACGATCCAATTGCGGGGTCTTTCCCCGTGAACTCCTGTCTGCATCAGAGGGGTTAGTATCATGTCCCAATGGACGCCAGGAGGAATCCCTTGTCCCATTGGACATGGAGATAGAATGTGAGGAGGTAGATGATGGCACCTGTACTATCTCCCTTCCCGAAGGGCCTGCACCTCCCGATAGCACAGTGCGTTGGGAGGAGGCCGATGCCGGCGAGCTCCCATCATACTTCAAACTTCGTGAATGTTTAGAACGATGGCTAAGTTTATATCTGAGGATATGACCGTGTCGTTGTTCCGAAGAAGATGAACTCCTATGGTGACTTCTGGAACGTTTAGTAGCGTCCCTTCTGCGGTCTAAAGATGGGATTTGCTTTGGAGAAGAATCCAATGAAGTGGAACGCCTTGAGGAAGAGTGTCTCTTCAATGGAGGCACTTGTCCCATGCCTATTTGCCCCGGTTGATTGGTATGGTATGAGGAGCCGCTAGTAACGTGTCTCACGTCAATTGCACTGTTCCCGGCTTCGGATGCGCCAACTTTAGCTCATACTGCCTCGTCCCCGGCGCTGGATGCGTCGATTTCGGAAGCAATAGTCTCGGCTCCGAGCGGGCACCTCTCTGCTCCGAATGCGTCGGCTTCGTCTTAAGCAACTCTGGTCTCGGTTCTCGGTGTTCTTTTTGCGGAGCCGAATGTTCCTTAGTCTGGGCCCGATCAAACCCGTACACCTTTTGGCATTTTTTTTAGGCGCCTGCAGTGATTGCGCCCTCGACGCCCTCCTTTTTTGAGAGGGGGCTCGAGAATGATTGGGTCTGTGCGTCCCAGATCCCAGATCTCTCCTTACCTCCAGTCCTGGAGGTTTAAGGATCCCACAAAGAAGCCCTTCTTTTTGACGGGGCTAACAACTTAGCTGGGCCCGGAGAGGAATGAGCTGTAGATGGACGGTCGACTGTCCGTAATTCCTGCATTTTGTAGGCCCTGTGTCACTGGGCCCGCAGGGACATTTGCCGACAAGAAGTGCACTCCTTTTAATTGTGGTCTGGTCCCAAGCAGTGGTAATAGCGGTCATATCCGTCTGTGACGGACATGACCTGGACACAGCTTGAATCCGGAGGGTTTCTTCGATATTATTTCCTCACAAAAAAACAAAGAAAAGAGGAGAATCAAGCTCCGCGTGCACTCCCACTCGGAAAAAATAGACTGAGAAGAATCTGTTTCTTTCCTGCGCGGGAACACATGCGCAGCTGCAGAGACTGAAAACTCTGCGCTCTGCTTGATAAAGCTCCGCCTCCCGGACCCTGATTGGCAGTTCCCATGACAGCATGGCTAATTCAGCCCTGCTATCAACGGGAAAATCTTACTGCCAATGCAGCAAGGAGTTTAACCCACAGAAAATGTGCGGGTAAAATTGAGCGTTGGTCTTGGCACCCTCCAATGGAAATCCCATGCAAATAAGGGCATTGAGAGAGAATAACTAATGAGTTATTCTCTCTCAATGCAGAGAGATGTGCTGGAATAGCTCACGTTTTTCTAGCCCTGGAAATTTAACTCCTGGTCAGAGATGGAGTAAACTTTCTAACAAGAGGAAAATGTCAGAATGTCAACAAAACCGGGGATTCTCTGCAACCCCGCCCCCCCCCCAAAGGCTTCAGTTTCTGCCTGAGCAGTACCCGGCAGACTCCCCTTCAGACTGCGGCTCCTCTATGGAGTCCAAGCCCTTCACTTTTCCTCTCGACCAGCTATACAGTTCAGGGCTGCTCAGAGCCATGCGATCCTGCCTCCTCAACCCCCTTTCGGCCCCCTCCTCGCTCCTTTGTTCGGAGGAGTATGGCACCTGCAGGAACCCCTCTCCTGGCTGAATGTGGGACCCTTCCCCACCTCCCTTTCGCTTGCTTCTTCCTGCAGTTCTCAGTCTCCCTTACCTCTGCTTGCTGCTGTTTTTTCCTTTCCCCATCCCCCACAAGTTAGGCCGAAGCAATATCATGCGCTGAGCCTAGCACACAGGTTAACGAGCACCTGGACGCACGTTTTGGACATGCGTCCATAACCCCTTATGCAATAAGGGGATAGCGCGTCCAAAACGTGCGTCGAAACCAGCGCATAGCTAATAGCGCTCATCACATGTAAATTTATGTTGATAAAGCTATTAGCTATTACCCCCCAATGCAAAAAATCTCCACGCACAAGACGTGCCGGCAGTCAGAGCCATTGAGCGTCCAATTTCCTAACCAGTGCACAGCCACATCTCCTGGGTGCCTGATGCTATGGATGCGCTAGGGATGCACAATTTATCCCTAGTGCGTCCTTTTTAGCATGATGGCTCATTTGCCTATTACATCAAGCACCAGGAGAGGTGATTGTGCGCATGTTTTTGCATCGACCTGTGTGCTTTAACTCCTGATGCATTAGCATATATAGTTTAAAAAATTGAATCTGTGCATTAAAACTGTGCACTGAAACCCGGTGCACAGCTTCTTAATACAAAGATACATCAGCCTGTTAGACTGTTCATCAGTCTACTCCCTCAAGCCTGTCCACTCTGCTGCATATCTTAGTGTCATCCACACAAAAACAAACAACAAAAAAAAGGACTATCACATACAAAGTTAATGAACAGAACTAGCCCCAAGACCAGTTCCTCACCATGTTTCTTTCTTCAGAGTGAATTTGAATTTATTAAAAACTTGTATTCTGCTCTTTCACAGGGAAACCAAAAACACAGCATTAATAGAAATACAAAAACTGCAAAAGAGATTATACAAACTTTATTTAGCACACTGTTGGCTAGCCCTGAACTAAATTTCTTATCCACTACACCACCTTGCACTCATTTTTCTCCATACCTGAGCTTCTAATGCAATTAAAAGAAGCCAAACTAACTGCAGCCTTATCACACAAGCTTCTAGAACGCAGGCCCCATGGGCCTTAATTCATAGCAGGCAGGTGATTTTTCTTCGAAGAGGACCCACTGTCCTGTCTGTATAACCCAGTCGCTGCAGTGACAGATCTCAGTAAGAAACCACGGCTACCCTTAAGAGTCCAGTACACCCATGCTCCGTAAATCCCACCTGTGCAAGGACTAGAATTCCCTCCCTACCTCCCAACAGGTCCCGCCAGCAAAATCCAGATCTGGGAAACGTATGCGCTAAAGTTTGAAAAACGTAAAAGGCATAACAAGCACAGTAAGCGCTTTACTTACCCATTTCCCAAGCTAATGAAGTAAAAAAAAAAAAAGTTCGCTGTTTCTGGACACGCGATTCTCCTTCAGAGAAAGGCCCTCCCTAGCACGATTTACTCTGTGCACAGGGCAAAACCTGTGACATCGGATCCTGAGGGTGACCCGGAGGGGGGAAGAGAGCCACGCGCAACACCGCTCGCCGCCAGGGCCAAAGCCCCCCGAGTCACTGCTCGCGCGTTTCAGACCTCTGCTAACCCCGCGTCTGTGAGCGGTGATCAGCCTCCCCCCGGCCTCGCTCCGGGATACACTCACAATCACACACTCACGGCTGGGCGGCGGCGGCGGCGCGCCTCCGTCACCATAGCAACCGTACACCCGGCCCGCGCCAAAGCCAAAAAGCCGCCCCCGGCCCTGCTCACCTGCAGCGAGCCAGGGAAGGAGGGGTCGGGTAGGGTAGGGTGGAGGAGGCGTCAGGATCCGCACCCTCAGAAGAAGAAGCAACAGCGGCCACGGGGGTGATAGCAGTGCCTTCACGCCGGTACCCCCGGCAGCCGAGTGCTAAGCATCAGGGGCGCATGCGCGCTGAGGAGGAGGCGGTGTATGGCCCGCGTCATGTGCTCCCTGCATAGCTCGACCCCCCCCTCCTCCGAAGTCTGTGGCTTCTCTACCCGTATTTTATCGGGGACTTTTAATTTATTGATATATAATTGTTGCTTTTTTTTTTTCAACTCCAAAATATTTAGAAAACGGTGCACATCATAATAAAACTGAATCAAGCGCACACGGTCAATAATAACATTAAATTAAACAATAAAACAGTAAACCTAAAACGAATAGCAACAGTACAAGTCCCCTGATAAAAGATCCAGGGATCCCTAAAGATAAATAAAAATGCAATAATGAACAACAAATCAACTTAAAAAAAAACCAAAATAAAACAGCGTATGCAATACACTCGACACTAGGCAGAATACATCACAATTAGGAAAAATAATTACTTTTCACACAATACATTACCTAGATCAGTGTTTGAACATTCTTGGAAATATATGATGGTGCTTACAGTGCTTTTTTTCTAAAAAGAAAGGTGAAGGACCAGTGCTAGCTTTTTTGTTGCTCTGTGCAAACAATTATGGTGCTGTGTCCCCCCCCCCCCCCCTCCCCCAATTCATTCATTCATTCTCTGTCCCAGGCTCACCAAAAAAACGTCCAACTCCCTTCAGTGATATAAACTTTAAAAACTGACACCCCCCCCCCCCCCTCCGAACTCATGGCTAGTGCAAGGGTAGTAGGTGCCCTAGATGAACCATATAACTTTGCACAACACCCCCAGCCTCATTCCACACACACAGTTAAGATATGCATTTATATTTTACATGAAAAATATCAAAATACAGTATTCTGAGGTAAAAATATTGCTTACATTATATTTACATGCACTGCTGTGATGCCAACCAGAAATCACTGCAAAAAGGACACCTGGAGCCCATATGGTATTAGGCCTGTTGTGATGTGTTTTGGGTGTGGGCTTGACCCTCCAAAAGCCCTAAAACACTAATATACTTCCTATTATTAATAATATATACTAATTCCTTCCTATTATTAATAATATATACTAATGTATATATTATTGTATACTCTTCCTCACAGCTCTCTGCAATACTCTTAATTCTAACATTGTATACTATCTTACAGTTCTACATTTAGCTTTTTCAATAGTTACATTCAATCCCTGTAAATATTTTTACCCACCCCAATTGCTGTTTTTTGATCCCTATTTTCACCTACTTGTTTCATGTCAAAAGCTTGCATGCGTATGTTTTTTGTTACATTGTAAACCGATGTGATATCACTGATGAATGTCGGTATATAAAACCAATAAATAAATTAATTAATTAAGAGAATGCCTCAACTCAGTCACACATGCAGAACAAAAACAGACCCTCACTAAATACAAAATAGAGCAACCATAAAGTAGAAATACAAATGTGCACACAAAAACTGAACTGGAAACCGCAAGAAGCCAGACTCTCTATGCAGTGCAACAATGAAGAAACAGAACTGGCACCATTCCTCTAACATCAAACAATAAAATCAAGAAATAAAATAAATACATAATCATAATACTAAAAACATACTAATAATATTTTTAAAAAGCTGATGAATTAAAGATCAAATAATTAAAAACTCATATACAAGTTTTATAAAATGTCCCAAACACCAATAAAATATTTCAAAACAGCAGACACAGCAAATAACACCTGAAAACTAAAACTAAAAATGATTTTAAAAATTTACACTCTCTATACCTGGGAACTTTGATTTCCAGTCACTCTGGGATTGTTGTGGAGTAGTGGGAGTAGGATGCACAAACTTTCACCTATCTTACATACACACACACACACACACACATATACACACACACACACACACGTCTCCAGCTCTTCTTTGGTTGGGATCTACCAGCAGCCCCAAGCCCTCATTTTCATTTCAGTTGCTGGCATGTTGGAATCCCCATTTTTTCTCTCTCTCTCACACCCACATACCCCAGGCAGGCTCCCATTCATATCCACCCAAATCCCAGTCAGGCTCCCATTCTCACACTGCTCATCCCAGGAAGGCTCCCATGCATGCAGGTACTCACAAACACACACACCCATCCCAGGCAGCCTCTCATTCACACGCAAATACACATACACACACTCATCTCGCGAGAATACAGGAAGTTCTAGCACCGGGAGGGTTGAATAGTACCGCGGGGCCAGCACCAGAGGAGGAGCTGCCAGACGGGTTGCCTCTGCTGTAGCCTCCTACTTCTGCTGCCGGTGGGATCGGGTCCACTGGCGGCACCACGGACTTCCTTCTTCCACCACTGGTGGGATTGGGTGCACCAGCGGCACCACAGGCCACCGCTTCTTCTGTCGCTGGTGGGATCGGGGACACCGGCGGCACCACGGGCCGTCGCTTCTTCTGCCGCTGGTGGGAATGGGTCCACCGGCAGCACCTCAGACCTCCTTCTTCCACTGCCAGTGGGATCGGGTCTACTGGCGGTACCACCTGCCTCCACGTCTTCTGCCACCGGTGGCAGCACGGGCTTCTCCCTACTCCCGATACCGCCTCACTAGGTGTGCCACCTTGTGCAATTGCAAGGTTTGCACACCTGGTGGTGCCGGGCCTGGAAAGATGCCAATATACAGTTGAAAGAAAGAGAGGCATCACTGGTGCTTTTCTCAGATTTATCTCCAGGAAACTCTGTCCTGACAAAATGTGTGCAAATGTTACCAAAGTAATTACAGAAAGGGGTTCAAAGAAGAAAAAAGATATAATAGTGCTAATAACAGTAATTAAAGTTACAGGGTACAGAATGGTATGGACAATTACTAGATTCTAGTGCTGCTCTGCACTATCCCTGGTCACTACACAGAGGCCAATTGGCCAGTGCCCTGCAGAAAACAGGCTGGAGCAGCGAGGAGCTTCTCTGCTCCATGGTGCAGCTCCCTCCCCGCCTGTCATTTCGCAGCAGCTGGTGCAGAGAGGGGGGGAAAAAGGTGCCAGTACCAAGTACTGTCAGGTGTCAGAAAGGGAAAAAAGCCCTGGCTAGGTAGCACATTATACAATGTAATAATGTTGCTTCTACCATTCTCTCGCTCCACCACAGCCACTCTCTCCTCCAGCCCCTGAGCCAGATAGCGCTACCCTCTCTCTTACCCTCCTCCCTCCACCAAGAATCTAAGCCTTCCACCTCTGCTGCCTCTGTTCCCTGCAGGCTGTCTCTGCCTCCTTCCTTCCCATGCAGGCTGGCACCTCCTTCCTCCATCCAGCGTCCTCATTCCAGTTACACGGGTCAATGCCCTTCCCCCTGCACTCTGGGGAATTATGCAAATTAGCATGATTATATACCTTATGATCAATTATGTGCAAAATGCTGTGGCCACATAATTGTATAATCTTCCAGGGTGTAGTAGGAGCATCTTTTCAGAGCTTTAAATACTAAAGTCCTTCCTCAGGAATGAAATCCAAACCAGAGCAAAAGGCGGTGATTGTAATTTATTTTTTTTTTCAGATCCCCCTACTACAGCTGATTATTTCTGTGATGCTGCTATAGCCTATTTTATATCTCTCTTTCCCCCTTTCTTTAGTCCCCCACTTTTCGATTTTTGCATCTGGGGTGCAGCAACCCAAAAGAGCTGGATGTGATGGGCGTGAAAGACTGATGTGCACAGACTGGAAGACAGATCTTGGGGTAATATTGTCTGGCGATCTGAAGATGGCAAAGCAATGAAACTTCAAACCAAGGAATCCTGAACTGAATTAGTCCCGGAGGGACTAAGGGGGTCATTTATCAAAGTGCTATAATGGCGTTTTTGCATGCAAAAACCGCCATTAACGCATGCAAAAGCACCATAACGCATGGTGTGATACAAATAAGAAAAAGGGAAGGATATTGGGGAGGGATTTTTGGCCAAGTGGGCTGGGCTCACAGTTTTGCAAAGCCCTATCGCACAGCTTTAACGCGAATTTTAATTAATCACACCTTTTTCATTTGCGTAAAGCTGTGCGATAGGAATTTGCAAAACTGTGAGCCCACAAATCCTCCCCTCTTTGTTATTTGCATCGCATCATGTGTTATGGTGCTTTTGCATGTGTTAATGGCATTTTTTGCATGCGAAAACACTATTATAGCACTTTGATAAATGACCCCCTAATTCATCTTCTACACATTTACAACTAAATGAGTCAGTTCGGGATTCCTTGGTTTGAAGTTTCATTGTCAGATAATTTTGATTTTGCCGCAACTTGAGCTGCAGTTCTATCCTTTCTAAGAACCTTTGGAATTGAGCCCCCTGACGCAGCCTGACGCAAAACATGGCCGTGTCGGGGCTTTGTATGATTGCGTGTTTATGCTTTTTTGATTTAAACTCTGTGCACTATTGCTGTGTGCACTCATTAAACTATTTATGTTTTGTTTATAGTGCTATTGTCCAGTTTAATTGATTGCCGCACATTATTCTGTTCTGATTTACCTAAATGTGTGTGCTCTTAACTCCGTCCCCTTTGTATGCTTGCGCCCATTGTTAAAAAATACCATCCTAGAAGCACAGTCCAGATGTATTCCACACATTAAAAAAGGTGGAAAGAAGGCAAAACGATTACTGGCATGGTTAAATGGGGAGGAGAAAGAAGCTATTTTAGCCAAAAGATCTTCATTCAAAAATTGGAAGAAGGATCCAACAGAAGAAAATAGGATAATGTATAAGCGTTGGCAAGTTAAATGTAAGATATTGATAAGACAGGCTAAGAGAGAATTTGAAAAAGAAGTTGGCCATAGAGGCAAAAACTCACAGTAAAAACTTTTTAAAATATATCCGAAGCAGAAAGCCTGTGAGGGAGTCAGTTGGACCATTAGATGATCGAGGGGTTAAAGGGGCACTTAGAGAAGATAAGGCCATCACGGAAAGATTAAATGATTTCTTTGCTTCGAAGTTTACTGAAGATGATGTTGGGGAGGTACCCGTACCGGAGAAGGTTTTCCTGGGTAATGATTCAGATGGACTGAACCAAATCATGGTGAACCTAGAAGATGTGGTAGGCCTGATTGACAAACTGAAGAGTAGTAAATCACCTGGACCGGATGGCAAACACCCCAGAGTTCTGAAGGAACTCAAAAATGAAATTTCAGACCTATTAGTAAAAATTTGTAACCTATCATTAAAATCATCCATTGTACCTGAAGGCTGGAGGATAGCAAATGTAACCCCAATATTTAAAAAGGGCTCCAGGGGCGATCCAGGAAACTACAGACCGGTTAGCCTGACTTCAGTGCCAGGAAAAATAGTGGAAAGTGTTCTAAACATCAAAATCACAGAACATATAGAAAGACATGGTTTAATGGAACAAAGTCAGCATGGCTTTACCCAAGGCAAGTCTTGCCTCACAAATCTGCTTCACTTTTTTGAAGGAGTTAATAAACATGTGGATAAAGGTGAAACGGTAGATGTAGTGTACTTGGATTTTCAGAAGGCGTTTGACAAAGTTCCTCATGAGAGGCTTCTAGGAAAAGTAAAAAGTCATGGGATAGGTGGCGATGTCCTTTCGTGGATTACAAACTGGCTAAAAGTCAGGAAACAGAGAGTAGGATTAAATGGACAATTTTCTCAGTGGAAGGGAGCGGCAGTGGAGTGCCTCAGGGATCTGAATTGGGACCCTTACTTTTCAATATATTTATAAATGATCTGGAAAGAAATACGATGAGTGAGGTAATCAAATTTGCAGATGATACAAAATTGTTCATAGTAGTTAAATCACAAGCAGATTGTGATAAATTGCAGGAAGACCTTGTGAGACTAGAAAATTGGGCATCCAAATGGCAGATGAAATTTAATGTGGATAAGTGTAAGGTGATGCATATAGGGAAAAATAACCCATGCTATAGTTACACAATGTTAGGTTCCATATTAGGTGCTACCACCCAAGAAAGAGATCTAGGCGTCATAGTGGATAACACATTGAAATCGTCTGTTAAGTGTGCTGCGGCAGTCAAAAAAACAAACAGAATGTTGGGAATACTTAGAAAGGGAATGGTGAATAAAATGGAAAATGTCATAATGCCTTTGTATCGCTCCATGGTGAGACCGCACCTTGAATACTGTGTACAATTCTGGTCGCCGCATCTCAAAAAAGATGTAATTGCAATGGAGAAGGTACAGAGAAGGGCGACCAAAATGATAAGGGGAATGGAACAGCTCCCCTATGAGAAAAGACTAAAGAGGTTAGGACTTTTCAGCTTGGAGAAGAGACGGCTGAGGGGGGATATGATAGAGGTGTTTAAAATCATGAGAGATCTAGAACAGGTAGATGTGAATCAGTTATTTACTCTTTCAGATAATAGAAAGACTAGGGGGGAATCCATGAAGTTAGTATGTGGCACATTTAAAACTAATCGGAGAAAGTTCTTTTTATTTATTTATTTATTATTTAGTTCTTTTTTTATACCGACATTCATGATATAGATCATATCAAATCGGTTTACATGGAACAAGGGGTTATAACACTCAATGCACTCAATTTTTCACTCAATGCACAATTAAACTCTGGAATTTGTTGCCAGAGGATGTGGTTAGTGCAGTTAGTATAGCTGTGTTTAAAAAAGGATTGGATAAGTTCTTGGAGGAGAAGACCATTACCTGCTATTAATTGAGTTGACTTAGAGAATAGCCACTGCCATTAGCAATGGTAACATGGAATAGACTTAGTTTTTGGGTACTTGCCAGGTTCTTATGGCCTTGATTGGCCACTGTTGGAAACAGGATGCTGGGCTTGATGGACCCTTGGTCTGACCCAGTATGGCATGTTCTTATGTTCTTCCTTTATGAAATTAACCATGAGTGCGAGTGTCTCCTGGTGTCCAGCAGTGAGTGAACTTTGCTCGCAATTGCTCAAGCTACGACTCACTCACTCTGGAGTTCCACTGATTGGTCCAGCGCAAATGTCAACTAGTGGCTTGTTCCTTACTACCGGCACAAGTCCAGAAGGGTCTGAGTGAAACTGAATTTGAATATTTCATGTTATCTGACCTCCCGAAGTTCTCTGCTTCTACTGGTCCCCCACTGAAATTTGAACGGTGTGTGCTAGGAGGAATGGAGCCTCATAATGTGGACGATGCCGGCTCGGCAACACCTTCTCCTTCCTCCGTCTCAGAGTCAGCTGACTGGCAGGAACAGACGGAGTGCCACAGGCACCAGTTTGGCACATTTGCGCAGCTACCGCACGGTGGCGCCCCCTGCAGGACAGGTTCCCCCAGCCACGGGCCCACGCTGTCAGACCGGAAATTCGGTCCCAAATGGGAAATGTCCAATGTTCAGCACATTCCTTATCTGAACTGTTACTGAAGCATAACTGGAAAAAAAACATCTTAAATGCTTTAAAAGCTTATTAAATATCTATAGTACATTTTGTTCTCAGCATTTTTTTTTTCGCTCTTAATCCTTTCCTTTGTCTATCAGAATTCAAGATATGTTCATGACATGACAATGTGTACGTGCTGTGTAAAAGTAAAGCATTTGTAACCCCAATTCAGGATGCTGATTGAGTTTTACAGGGGCCACACTCGAGCCCAGGGATAAGTCCCAACTGTAAAGTCACCAGTCCTTTTGCCCCTGGGTGTGGGTTCTTTTCTAATGGGGGGAAGGCTATCCTTCAGGACACATGGTGTGTGGGTGGAATCCCTTCCCTGAATGTTACTGGCAGCTCTTCGGTGCAGGTACACTGGAAAAAATAGGCTGGATTCACTGGTGGGGTGTTCCAAATTAAAAGTTTACTGTGATTTTGTTCAAAATAATCAATTTGCATCAACAAAGCTGTTCCCAATTGCGTCCATGTTCAGAGTGTTCTCTCGGATCAAATGTCTCCTCTTTCTCTGTGGAAGTGTCCTTCAATATTGGTTCCTGAGTTTTGCTTACCCTCCAGGGAGTGGACAGATAAGTCTCTCAGGTGGGTCGAGGTATCCTATATGTGGAGGGATCTTAAACAGTGCCTGAGGTCCAGTTGAACTCTCAGTTTTCAGGAGCCAGACAGTGTCCTGTGTCCCAGGGTGAAGACTTCAGTGGTGGTCTCCAGATGTCTTGTCTCATTTTACTCCAGATCTTCTCCCCCAAGCAGTACATTGACCTTCTCTGTGGGGAAAACCCTTTAGGTTGGGGAAAAAAATCATATAATTTTGACTTCTCCTCAACACTCATTATTTCCCTCTCCCTAGTACAGTGTCCCCCCGCCCCCCTACACACCCTCCCTCCCTCCCTCACCACCCCATCCATTTTATGGCTTCCTGATATTCAGTCACCACCTCTCCTTCCCATCGCCACCCCCTGCCCCCTTGTACAGTTCCTACCCCACCCCGCCTCCCCTATGCGCTTCATCCCCCACCCCCGCGCTACCCCCCACTTTGTCGTCTCTTGTATATAATTAATTTATGTCCAACCTGGTTAACCATATGTAATCTCATTTAATAACTGTGGCGCCCGTTGGCTCTACAGTAAAGTTGTCACCTTTTAACTTCCTATCCTTCCTCCATCTATCATTGTAATTTCCTTTCTCAGTTGTCTGTAAACCGACATGATGTTTTTTTTTTACGAATGCCGGTATATAAAAGTTATAAATAATAATAATAATAATAATATCTCCCTCTTTCCCAGTCTGTAGGTGAGGAAGAGTGACTAAAAAACATCCTCCTACTCAGGAAAATGTCAAAACCAAAACCTTCTTAACGCCAAGGAAAACTCTCTCTCTCTTGTGGCGATTCGCCGCTGCTCCTCCACGGATGGTGAGACAGGCTGAGCAGGTCTTCTTTACCCTGGCCTCCTCCAACCAGAACCGGGATTCGCAAAAGAAGGAAAAACTCCAGAAACTGACATCCAGAAAGCAGTCCACTGTACTCAAAATCCCAAGGCAAATCCTGGCCGGCAGGGAGTGCACTGGTAAGAGAGAACAACAGTGAGGCCCAAACAGCTCCTTCCTCTTCAAACTCCAAATCAAAATGCCACACTGCTCTCCCCCTCCCTTATGCAAACAGGAACTCACCACTCAGAGGAGATGCTGTACTGAATGGCACTCCCCCCATCCCTAACTCACTAAGCCCAGGGCTTGGACTAGGGCAGTGATGGCGAACTCCAGTCCTCGGGTGTTGTAAACAGGCCAGGTTTTCAGGATATGCACAATGAGATTTGCATACAGTGGAGGCAGGGCATGCAAATCTCTTTCTCATGCATATTCATTGTAGTTATCCTGAAAACCTGGCCCGTTGGTGGCACTCGAGAACTGGAGTTCGCCATCACTGGAGTAGGGCCATCTGGGGGAGACCTGGAGGGTCTCTACACATGGAGGGCAGGTTTCAAAGCTGTCTGCATGGCAAAAAGGCATTTTACTCACGTTGATTGACCGTGTGAAACTGCCCTCCAGCATTGTGGCTATAAGCCCACACATTCCTCCACAACGTGCAGCCTCTTAGCCACATGGAGAGGAGGCGTTCTTGGGGGAGGGAGGAAACGTACATGCGCAGATTGCATTTTTGAATCTTTGCACAAACCTATCCTGAAAAAGTCTACCCGCAGAAAAAGCAGGAAGGAAATCAACAAACACAATTGCCAGGTTCTGGTTCTGGTCTCTGGTCCAATCTAATTTCTGGCTGCACAGATGTTCCAGCTGTTTCTCCCCTTGCTTTGTGGGAAATCTTGGATTTTCTCTCTCAGCTTTGGGAAATGTGCATCTTTGATATCTTTGTATTTTGCACAGCACAGGAGGAAATGCATTTCTATTTCTATTTCTCCGGTGTCAAACCTCCTGCTGTCTTTCTTTGGGGGGGGGGCAGTTTCCTATTGGTGGGGGGCAGTTTCCATTTCTGTCTGCACATTTTTGTTATTCATTTGTGGTCACGTGGGGAAAATTTTCAGAAGCTTAATAAGGACCTATGGTCATAAAAATAAGGACTTATAAGCAAAGCATAACTCCAGTTTGCCTGTTTTCCAAACTATACCTCCCCATACAAGGTGTATTGGTGTTCTAAGGCCTGGTGTAACATTCACATTGTTGCTGTTTGAGTCCTGGGCGTTTGTTCTGTTCTGGTATGGTAGGTTTGGTACATAGGTGCCGAGCGTGATTTTATTATTTTTTTGGCAAGGTGTTATTTTATATCACAGCGTGCCCTGCTGTGGAGGGAGTTTGTGTTGCTGTTATTGAGGTGACTCCAGAATTAGATTTATTTTTTTTTAATGATTGTCTCTGTTGCAGTGGATTCACCTCCCTTGTCTTCAGTTCTCTCTGCCCCCACCCCTGATCTGTTCCTCTCTGTCCAAATTTATACTGTAAATTTGATGGGTCATTATGTTCAGGCACCACAAGCACTAAAGCCGCATTGTGTGGCCTGACTGAAACTTGTTTTGGAGTCACTCTCAGCTTAGACAGAGGATGCTTTGCTTCCCTTTCCTTCCAAAGGAATTCACCTCACATTTTCCTGACACGGTGCAGAGAAAGATGCTGCAGTGAGGAAACTGCAACATTTTACATCTAACCAACAGCATCTCCAATGCTCCCTCTCCCCCTCCTATTTTTGCTTTAAAATCAGCATGGTTAGGAAGCCTCAGAACCACAATCTGGGGCAGTTTCAGATTTCGGCTCCGTTCGCAGGTATGGCAGGCTCTCATCCTCTCAGCCCAGCTCGCTGTAAATTATTCAGCATGACGAGCTGTTCCTCTCGGATTGCCTTAGCGCTAAACCTGTCTCACTTTACTGACATATTCTTTTTTTTTTTTTTCTTCTTTAATTTTGCCTCTTTGCAACAGGCAGCATGGGGCTGACATCATCCCAGTTGGATTTAAAATAGCTTTTCCCACTCTGGGTTGCTCCTGGATACAGAGCATCCGATTGGCCGCGCTTCGGCCTATGGAGAGGGGGGAGCTGGGCTGCTCCTAGCCAATCGGGGCTGAGCCCTGCATGCAGCTGCAGACCAATGGCTGGCCTGTCACTAAGGGAGGGAAATCCACAGGGCGGTGGAAGGCCTGGGCCTGAAGCTGGTGCCAGTGCTACCGAGGAGCCTGCTCAGCCCAGCCCAACAGTTCAGAGACCACCTTCAACCAGTGCATTACAGATTTCTTCTCATTTGCACACTGATATATTTCTTGATTTTTTGTTTTGCAGTCTACCGCCCCACCCCCCCCAAGAAACATCACAGATGGCCCATTCATCAGACAGTGACTTGATTTCTGAAACCTTTACATTATGCATACACATATACAAAGCAAAGTTTACAATTTAAAAAGTACAATGTCCAATTATGAGAAGGAATGTGCAAGAAAAAAAATTGTTTCTGGGCATGAGGTTTTATTCGTGTTTCGGTTCATTTTCTGTTTATTTCGTTTTCTGAACTGAAACAAACATTCAATTAAAAAGAAAAAAAGAAACAGTCTCCCTTACCCTCCCGCCCCTGCCACTGCCTCTACCACACTTATTCCTTCCGCGGCAGTCTCGGATGTAGAAAGTCAGTCCTGCCCAGTCACTCCAGCCCGCCAGCTCCTGGGTTGAAAATGGCGCCAGTGATTCCCAGCCATTCATGTTTCAGCATATCTGCAGCAGTTAATGTGCATGAGATACATTTGCATGCAATGGAGGCAGCTCATGAGCCCAGAGGAGGCTCCCTTCTGCCTTGCTTTGCCCTTTCCCCCCGGTCTCACTGACAACTTCCCCCTGCCCCCTGGTCGCGGCCCCCGACTCCTTCCTCTTGTTTTTTTGGGCTGAGAGTGGCCCCAGATGGCTCGTGCCCCCTAATGGTCAGCACCCTAGGCCCAGGCCTAGCTCGCCTAGTGCTTCTGCCGGCCCTGTGCACAAGAAGAAAGCTGCAGCAGTGGTCTGGCAACATCAGATTAGAGGATGGGGTGGGATGGGAGGGAGCATAGGAGCCAACTTTCAAAAACTGTTGGGGGTGTTGAACTCAACACAAATTGCAGTGCTCCCAGTGAAACACCCCCCCCCCCCCCCCAAAACACAGTAGACTGTGAGGGTGACCGAGCAGCCTGTATTTAAATGTCAAGAGAGCAGCAGGTCATAGGGACATGGGGAAGATTCATGTGGCCAAACCAAAAGCCAGGGAAGCACTCAAAGTCCCACCAGTCATTCTTCTTCCTAACCCCAGCTCATCCCCACCAGTCTCCTCCCTCCTTCATTCCCCTCCCCCGCAATAAGCCATCCACCCCACAGTCTCTTCCCTCGGCCTCACCCGTCACCACCACTCTCTCTCTCAGCCCTCCTTTCCATCATTCTTCTGATCTCCTCCTTTTTTCTGTCTTCCCGCCTCCCTCCTTCTGACTCTTAATTCTACCCCTCCTGCACGGGCATCCTTTGAATTTTGTATTTGGGAGGAGGGAGTTTAATACCCCTCTTCTAGTACCAGTCTGTGCATCTCTGCTCCCCATTTTCCACTGGCCTGTCCTTCTCTGTTCTCCTCCCAATTCTTCCCATCACCTCCACTCCCCAGCAGGTTCCACCTCACCCCTACTTAGCCTGCAGCCCCCTCTGCAGGCTTGATTCACCCATCCCATCACTGATTCCCATCTCTCATTGGATCAGCTCATCCCTCAATTTGATTCCCCTCATCCACAGGTTTGGATCAGTTCCCTGGTGTGTACTCTTTTTTTTCTGGAACTTTTCCTGCCTCCTCACCCCCTGCAGCACCTCTCCTGGCACTCACAGATTCCAGGCCAGAGCCAGTCCCATGCGTCGTGCTCGGAGCTTTCTGAGCCCCTGGACTGCTGGCAGAGTTGATACAGACCGGTTTGTGAAACACAGATCAGTCTCCAGAAGGTGGCAGCAGATAGCCACAAGCAGGATATGGTAAGAGGGCGAGTTCAGCTGTACCAGCCTTTTCTCCCTAGTGTTGAGCCTTTGGGGTCTGAGGCCAGCAGCAGGACTTGGAGTGGAGATCCACGGAGTCAATGTCCAGCAGAGGGTCAAGGCAGACTGAGAACAGGAATATCTGTGTCTGGGCAGAAAGTCGAGGCAAGTGGAAGTCTACAGAGTCTAAGTAAGCAAGGCAGTCAGAGTCAGCAACGAGACAGCAATCTGAGGAAGACGGACAAGGACAGGAGACGAGGCTAGGGCTAGAGAATGTGAAGCTCTGTGTGACAGGCATCATGCGGCAAGGCTGGACAAGTCATGAATACACAGCAACAATGCACCGATGACAAGCGCTGGGTGACCTATTGCTGAGGCATGGAGGAACTGTGGCGCCGGGCTTATATACTGGAGCTAGGTGACATCATCACTGTGCGCTGTGCAGAGTGTTCCCACCAAGGTCCCTTTAAAGGTGATGCAATTGTGTGTGGATGTGCCTATAGGGATGCACCAGCAGCTGGCCACCGCCAGGACAGCTTGTGGCACTGACGGCCTACTCAGTGTTCTGTAAAGCTTGCCAGGGGGAGGTAAGGGCTTGCCAACCGCAGCGTGATGAAACATTGCAGTATGCCTACAGAGTGCACATTAGCCCTAGGAAGTCAGCAGTCAGCATCTCCCCAGCTCCAGGGCCACTGCTGCAATGTGTTAGTTCCTGCCCTGAATTTGGAAAGCCCAGAGGTTACTGCTGAATCCGGTGGGATTTTACAGGGGAAAGTTGTATTTATTTTTGTGAACAAGAGGAACAATGTTCATCTTAATCCCCTCTCATTTCAAGATCTGATGGTGTCCCCTCTCAGTACTGGAGCTGTCAAGGTCTGGAGAGAGATTTTGAGGAATCTACTTTTTCTTCCACTAAAATGCCTTGCTTACCCTAGTGGCTGCAGGGCTGAAGAAAAAAGGCAGATACCACCAGAACTGATGCTTTCATCAGGCAATCTAGGAGCTTGCTTAGAGCACCAAGGTTTTGATGGTGGCAGAGGTTCAGAGTGGTGCTGTATCAGAGCCAATACCCACCAATGAAGAGAGCATTGTGCTGGAGCCACTGCCGCCCATTGGAGGGAGCGCTGTGCTGGAGCCACTGCCGCCCATTGGAGGGAGCGCTGTCCTGGAGCCACTGCCGCCCATTGGAGGGAGCGCTGTACTGGAGCCACTGCCACCCATTGGAGGGAGCACTGTCCTGGAGCCACTGCCACCCATTGGAGGGAGCGCTGTCCTGGAGCCACTGCAGCCCATTGGAGGGAGCGCTGTGCTGGAACCACTGCCGCCCATTGGAGGGAGCGCTGTCCTGGAGCCATTGCAACCCATTGGAGGGAGCACTGTCCTGGAGCCATTGCCGCCCATTGGAGGGAGCGCTGTACTGGAGCCACTGCCACCCATTGGAGGGAGCGCTGTGCTGGAGCCATTGCCGCCCATTGGAGGGAGCGCTCTACTGGAGCCACTGCCGCCCATTGGAGGGAGCGCTCTACTGGAGCCACTGCCGCCCATTGGAGGGAGCGCTGTCCTGGAGCCACTGCCGCCCATTGGAGGGAGCGCTCTGCTGGAGCCACTGCCGCCCATTGGAGGGAGCGCTGTGCTGGAGCCACTGCCGCCCATTGGAGGGAGCGCTGTACTGGAGCCACTGCCACCCATTGGAGGGAGCGCTGTGCTGGAGCCACTGCCGCCCATTGGAGGGAGCGCTCTGCTGGAGCCACTGCCGCCCATTGGAGGGATCGCTCTGCTGGAGCTGCAGCAAATAGCTAAGCTGGGATGGATGAGGAGGGATGAATAACCAAAGAGTCACCTAGGGGGCCAAATATTCTTGCAATGGCCCTGGATACCACTTGCCCCCCAACCTTTTTCCTGCCAAACAAATGCAGAAATCTTTACCAAACTTCAAATAAACAATTTTCCAAGCTGTAGTTTGACTCTTCTCTTCTCTGCTTGCTCTTGGCTTAGTTTCCTCTCTGCCTCTTCATACATTTTTGTAAACCCCTCTTCACTGTGAGACTGAATAAAGGGGGCTGTGACCCAAACATGCCAAATCTCTCTCTTCTCTTCTCATTTCCAAGATGTACCAATGAGCCTCTGGGTGGCCGCAGTTCCACCGGCGTGGAGGTAATAACCTCTGAGGCCTTCTGTGCAGTAATCTCCAGTTGTGGCCCCTGTGAACCCCAGAGAAGTGTGTAGGGTTTGCCATGCAGAGAATGTATTGTGTAGGGTGGTGGTTTGCTCCAAAGGGAAATCCTATAAGAGGTGTGTAATGTGAGTTGGGGAGGTTCCAGTGAATCAGAGGTCATCTTTTGGTCAGAGGGAGTTGAAAAACAGTTTGGTACAGCCTCTATGGGCATGGGTCAGGAGAAGGTTATAAAAGCCCTGGTTCAGGCTTGAGCTGGGGCTTTTCCAGAGAGCGCTGCTGCTGCAGCTCACACTTTATTGATCGCTGTCCGGTCCTCCGTGGCTCTGTCTGTGCTTCCTGTTACTGAAGAACTGCACTCTGGAGGGGTGCCCCGGGCGATTGGCATTCACTTTCCTTTCCTGGGTGAGGTCTGGTGAACACACTGGCAGCCGGGGAGTGAGAGAAAAAGCAGCTGAGGACAGCGAGTCCTTGGAATCACTAAAGTCTCCCATCCCTGCACTGCAGGCTTTCAATTCTAGCTTCATGGGAAAAGTGTGGAAACAATAGACGTACCCGCAGAACACCACCTACTACTATCCGCAGTATCTCCAGGCTAAGCTATAGTGCATAGTCTCATTTCTGGCACAGAAAACTCTGTTTGCCTCGAATCACAAACTAGGGCTTCAGAGGCGTAGCGGACTTCGTGTTGCTAATTATAGACTAGTGCACTGGGAGAGGGCTCCTGGGCTGGAAGATATGAACAGCTTGGCTGCTCTTTGGCACACCCTAACGGTTGGCACCATAGGCGATCGCCTGGTTCGCCTACTAGGATGCACCGGCCCTGTTGCTTGGTGCTTCATAGATCATGGACACAGGCCCTTTGGTCCTTTCCTCCTGCCTCTCCCCAGGTTGCCAACTTTTCCAGACCCTGATTGGACTTGAGGACCTGGGGGAGGGGAGAGACACCTGACCCTTGTGGCAAATGGAACACTGGACATGCATGTGAGCCCCTGCCCCGCAGTGCGACCTGCAGAACCCTGAGGCTGGCCGCGGTCCATGCCACTGGTGGGCAAGCACATCCAGGCACAGTTTGGGCTGTGGATGGATCACTCTTGAACATGGCTTGAAGGCCTCGCTGAACCTCCTTTTTGCGCTGAACCTGCACACACAAGAAGTGAGACCCAGCAACGCAATACTGGTCTCTGAGGTAGTTTTTAGGCCACTCCAAAAGCCCTTTTGGACTTGCTGCTTGGGAACGGCTTGTGCATCAGGACATACGAAGGTGGACGACTCAAAATGATTCTGAGGACTTGGACATGACACAGAAGATTTGGACATGGCTTGAGATTAGGACATGGCTTGAGACAGAGATCCAGCTTTAACAAGGAACATGGCTTGACGAGGAATCTTGACAAGAACTAAAGATAGGGATCCAGGTGAGGATGAAGACAAGTTTCAGGTTGGTACTAGGAGCAAGGAGGTCCACTGGCTGGACAAGCTCCATGAGACTGGAACAAGGGATCATGACTAGGAACTTGGAACTTGATACTTGACATTTGGAACTAGGAACATGGCTTCAAAATGAGAAAGACCTCCGAGGACTTGACCTAGCTTAGATGGACTTGAAGGCTTGGACACCGGACCAGTGCTGTGAAGCGACCTACACAACCCGTGGGCTGATCATGGTCTACATGTTGACTAGACGAGGAAGACTTGGACACTTGGCTAGAAATGAGGAATAGGAACCCTGGAATACTGGAACTTGAAGATGAAGCTTTGAACTCAGGACCGCAGACTTGGACTCAGAAATGCAGACTTGGAGTGTGTGTATGTGTGTGGGGGGGGGGGGCATCAGAACATGCAGTGCTGCTGGGCTCTTCCTGACAGCTGTGGCAGTGAAGAGCAGGGCTGGCAGGGAAGGAAGAGGGCTCCTGCGCTGCTTGTTGCAGGCAGTGAAAGCGACAGGAAGCCTTTGGGAAGCTCCCGCTGCATTGGAAAGGCTTCCGCTGGGCCTGTAGGCTCAGCAATGTCATCACCCGGCGCCCTCTTATAGGGGCCAGCTCACAGGCACTGCAGGGGCAGAGAGATGAAAGAAGATACAGGGGCACCCTTAGCACCAGCAGCAGGTGCGGCTGAGACTTGGGGCACTGATGTTTAGATTCGGGGCATGGGCCCCATGTGACCGGTGCTAACGACGCCCCTGGGCAGAGGTACTCACTCCCAAACTATCTCAGGAAGGCTGAGAAATGTAAAGAGAAGACCGAAGAGCCTAATTTTGGAGTTTACAGAGTAAAAGGAACTGCGAGGAGGGAAGGCAGGACCAGAGGGACATCTGTGCCTTTGGGAGTCTCTGAGCAAGCTTTGGACACTGCAGACAATCTACAGAAGAGGGAGTGAGTTGTCTTGCAGCCATGTTAAGTAACTGTGTGAAGAGAGAGTGGTCTGGTCTAGTGTAGACTGAAGAGGAAAACACTAAGGGGGTCATTTTCAAAGGAGTTACGCATGTAAATGTGACATACTATCGTAGCAATTTTCAAAAGCTATTTACTCGAGTAAAGTGCACTTACTTGAGTAAATCCTATGGACAATTCAATGGCATATATTGTAGCAATTTTGAAAAGCCCACTTACTTGAGTAAAGTGTATTTACTCGAGCAAAAACCAGTTTTGCTCGAGTAAATGCTTTTTAAAATCTACCCCTAAGTGAACTGTGATTTTTTTTTTCCTTTTGATTCACTAAGGACAGAATGCAAGATTTCTGCATTTTTCATTTTGTTTTACTATGAGCTCTTTCTAACTGACTGAAGAACTTTTTCGAAATAAACTCTCTTTTTCTTAGGAGCACACTTTTTTTTTTTTGCAGTGGACATTGGGTTTTTTGAGTGAGAGTTGCATCCTTGGCCCAGTTTTGGTCCTGCAGGTTTGCCTGCCCCCAGCCCTCGACCCGAGAAAGACTTCTCACTCACCTTGGCTGATGTTACTCCATGCTCTCCAAGGCTGAGAAGATGACTCTTTGGAAGCAGGGGTTGCACAACAATTCACAGAGCACTCACTGCAGTAGGAGGCTGGAGCATATCAAGAAAGCTGGAGAAAAGTATTGCCAGAATCTTTTGATGGCATTCAACATAAAACCAGCTTCTTGCTGTTTGAAAAATAAAATCCAGGCCAACGAAAAAGCTTTTGATAGGACTGCCTGGCCTTTTCTTTTGCAGGTGTTAAGAAGCTTTGCATTACAGGGGAAGATTTCTGACTATATCACTTTGCTATATGCCAATCTTTCAGCTAAAATTTTGATAAATGGTTAATTGTCTAATCGTTTTTCTTTATTTAGAGGGATGAGGCAGGAATGCCCTCTGACCTCCTTGCTTTTCATTTTGACAGTTGAACCTTTAATCTCTAAATTAAGGTCCTCCGAAGGTGTAACAGGAATTAGACTGGAAGATCTTCAGTTAAAAACATTACTGTTTGTGGACGACATTCTTCTGTTGTTGTCTGAAGCAAGAATTTCTCTACCAGCAGCTTTAAAAAAGTTTTCAGCCTGCCAAACCTTCTCCGGTTTTAGACTCAATCATGATAAAACAGAGACATTAGATGTATCTAATACATTAAAAGAATGGTGGAAAAATTTCCCGATTAAAGGGCTAGGGGATCGTTTAAAATATCTTGGATTTCGGGAAGCCTTGCTGGAAGAGCTGCCCGAGAGAAGCGGGGTGCAAGGGACTGAGCCCGGGAGAGAGAATCGGACTTCCGCCCTCCCTCCCCGACGTCATCCGGGAGAGACAGCCGCGACTATTTAAACTGAGTCGCGGCGTCAGGTCAGTGGAAGCCTTGCTGGAAGAGCTGCCCGAGAGAAGCGGGGTGCAAGGGACTGAGCCCGGGAGAGAGAATCGGACTTCCGCCCTCCCTCCCCGACGTCATCCGGGAGAGACAGCCGCGACTATTTAAACCGAGTCGCGGCGTCAGGTCAGTGGAAGCCTTGCTGGAAGAGCTGCCCGAGAGAAGCGGGGTGCAAGGGACTGAGCCCGGGAGAGAGAATCGGACTTCCGCCCTCCCTCCCCGACGTCATCCGGGAGAGACAGCCGCGACTATTTAAACCGAGTCGCGGCGTCAGGTCAGTGAAAGCCTTGCTGGAAGAGCTGCCCGAGAGAAGCGGGGTGCAAGGGACTGAGCCCGGGAGAGAGAATCGGACTTCCGCCCTCCCTCCCCGACGTCATCCGGGAGAGACAGCCGCGACTATTTAAACCGAGTCGCGGCGTCAGGTCAGTGGAAGCCTTGCTGGAAGAGCTGCCCGAGAGAAGCGGGGTGCAAGGGACTGAGCCCGGGAGAGAGAATCGGACTTCCGCCCTCCCTCCCCGACGTCATCCGGGAGAGACAGCCGCGACTATTTAAACCGAGTCACAGCGGCGCACAGCCACCGGCGCGCAGCCGAAGCCGCGCGCCAAAGGGGCGTGCCCCTGGGGAAAAATCTGCTGTCGGACTAAAATAATTCGATCTGATGGGGAAGAAGCGGAAGCTGAAGCCTGCGGTATCTACACCAGTCGCAAAGGAAGTAAGGGGCCCCATGGATATGGATATCCACTTAGCGAGAAGGGTGAGTCAGACTTCGAGGGAAGTCATCTCTGATATCTCTTTCTCGTCGGGAGCAACAGCTAGTCCCACCCCACACCAGTTACCCAATATGTCTCCAATCAATAATGGGGTTAGTAACGGTGTAACTACCCCAAAATTGACTGATGTAAGATCTAACAAGGAAAGCAATAATGTTCCATCAGTTCAGGACTCTGTAGTTACTGTGGAAAGTAGAGACAATCCGGTTGTAGAAATGACTGAATTGCCAATACTCCCAGATCCAGACCCTGAAAATATTACTCTCCTTGATGTATGGAGAGCTGTTACCAAGATAGAGAAGAATCTCTCTCTATCAATGGCTCAGTCCACCAATTTCTCAGCCCAGACAAAGGAAACGCTGAAAGACTATGGGACACGAATTGAACGTATGGAACAAACAGGGGCTGCTTCGGTAGCACAAATCACATCACTGCAGACAAGTGGAGCCACCTTCATTAAGGACTCTTTAATGTTATATAAGCAAGTTGAAAATTTAGATAATAGTTTAAGGAGTAAAAATGTACGGTTCTTGAATTTTCCTTACACAAGGTTGATATCAGCACAAGAACTGTTTAAAAAATATGTAAAAGAAATTTTGGGAATATTAAGTGATCTATCGATTTCCAAGATGTATTATATTTCAAATATGAGAAGAATAGAGGGAACATCAGAAGGTGGTATAGACCAACTTGCTGCACAAAGCCCTAACTTGACATCATTTCTTGAAGCGTCGCAGGACGATATCCAAACAAGGGCCACATTGATTGTGGCATTTGGTTTGGAGCAGGAGTAAAACCTGGTAATGCAGAAATACTTTAAAAACAGAAGCTTTAAATTTTGTGGCCAAATAGTTCAGTCTTTTCCGGATGTCTCAAGGGCTACCCAGTCAAGAAGAAAACAATTTCTTGAAATGAGACAGAGGGTGGCTTCAATTGGAGCCACCTTCTTTCTCAAATTTCCATGCAAATGCATTATTATATATCAAAAAAAATAAGTTTATCTTCTTTGACCCAGCACATTTAGAAGTTTTTCTTACAGATAAGAGTGGAGGAGGGGAATCTAACAGTTTATTGGGTAATATAACTGGTATAAAATAGATAGGCTCTTGTATTCAAAGAGTGAATTTTCCTTTTTATTTTAGCAAATATTTTCTATATGTGATGACTTCCCATATTGTGGACTTAAAAATTGGTAAAAAAACATAATTGAATGTTTTCTTATATTATAATTGCTTTCAAAAGTACAGTGTGTTTTTCCAAAATGTTACTTTCTTTTTCTTTGTAAATGTATTAAGAAATTGAATAAAGTATAAATTAAAAAAAAAATATATATCTTGGATTTCAAATTCATTGGGATCCTTCAGGATGCTATTCTATTAATATACCTCCTCTGCTTATGCAATTTCAAAAGAAGTTAGAGAGTTGGTGTGCTTGGCCATTGATACTGCGGGGACGTATTGCTTTGGTAAAGATGGTCTTGGCTCCAAAATTTTTATATTCGTTGCAGATGCCTCCGGTTCATCTACATTTAAAGGATAACCGGTTTATACATAGAATATTTTCCAATTTTTATTGGGTGAAGAAAAAAACTAGACTCCCCTACAGTACTTTGATGGCTCTGACAATGAGGGGAGGGACAGAGTACCCAATTTTAAACTATATGATCATGCAGCTAATTTGCATTTTTTGGGAGACTGGCTGTTTGAACAGTCAGACTTTGTGGACTTTTCCTTGGATAAAGCAATTTTTGCTCCTTTTAGTCCTCCGTATGTACTGCATGCAGTAAAAGGAGATCTACGGGGAAGGCTAACACCCTCAATATTGGTACATTTATGACATTGGCTAGTACAACGTCTCATTTTTTGCCTTTAAAGGGTAATCCTAAATTCCCTTCCCAGGTATTGCCAAAGAAGCACGATCTTAAGGTATCCTTGTATTGGAGCTTATCAGAGTTTTTAGATATGAATATGGGAGGCCTATTATCCTTTTCACAATGTCGGGAACATTTAGGCTTTACTAATAATCACTTTCTTCTCTATAGTCAAATAAAAACTTATTTTGTTAAAGTTTTATGTCAAGCCAAGGGAGGACTGCACAGCCCTGTTTAAGATGCATCTGGGGTTCTCTTTCTCATCTGTATGAATTCTTACAACAAAGCCAATAATTTATGATTTTTGACAGCTGGCAGGAATATGGCATGGTGACATTGGGGTGGATTTGGACGAGAATATTTTGCAAGATTGTCATGCTTTAATGTATATTTCAAGTAATGTTAATATGTGTGAATTACAATTGAAGATTTTTCATAGAACTGTTTTCTTGCAGCACCAGGCTTTCAAATCAGAGTTAATGCATTCTAGTGAGTACTTAAAATATGGGGTACTTCATGCTGCATTATTTCATTATCTGTGGCAATGCCCTTCTGTCTAACAATTTGGGGAGGAGGTGCGGCGGGAGGTATCATGGTTGTTAGGACAAGAGATTAATTGGTCTAGTTCCTTTTGTATATTGGGATATGATGAAGGAGAGGATTGTACAGATTCAGGTTGTATAGTGTTTTTGCTGTAAGTAGGCTTAATTTTAAATGATGTATTTTATTATTATGGATTCAAGAAACATCGCCTACAATGAAGATATGGAGAACTCGCATGACGGTCTTATTTCAAATGGAATATGGGTCTATGTTCCGAAATTCTTCTTGGAAGAAGTTAGGTTTTAAAGCTATTTGGTCTTCTTTTTTAAAACTCTTACAGACAATATCCAAGCAATTTTTCCTTTAGAGTAATAGCCAAAATAGCACCTATTTTTGAATGTGCGCACTCATGACTTTGTTATGGATTATGCAGTTTCCTGTCACACTCCTTTGAAGATTTCTTGAGCATTACCATTTTTGCATATCAGTATTTTTTCATATCAGCTTTTTTTTCCCCCTCTTTCTGTGACAACCCTGTGACTCCTATGTCATAATGGACGCCAGTAGTCTGCTATGGAGTTCTTTATGGTTTTTCGGCTCCTGCTAATTATTGTTGAAGTTGGAATGGGGGATGAGGGAGTGGGTGGGATGGAGGGGGAAATAAGAAAAACTGTGTTGCTGGAATGTTGATTTTTAATGTAACGTGTTATGCTTGTTTTAATGACTATTCCAGAATAAAAATATTTGGAAAAAAAATCCAGGCCAAAATTGCAAAAATAGTAAAAAAAAAAACCCAAAACAAACCATGAAGATAACTAAAAAGGCAGCAGTATCTTTATTCATTCCAAACTTTCTTCTTGCCCTCCTTCTGTTAGCTAAATTGGTGTCCTTGGGCCCTCCATGTGAAGGGTAGAAAGTTCCAGCTCTTCCTCAATCATGAGCCACAAAAATGGGATTTTGGAAAAAAAATAAGACTCTTGCCCAGAGTATCTGTCTCTACTGTTAACTGAACATAGAGGATCAAATAAGGTAGAATTCACTTCCTCCTGAAAGAGTGATGTAGCCTTCAGGTTGAGGTCAATCAAACTCCAAAATTCTTGCTCTCCAAAAGTGTTTTCCTATATGGTGGACCTTGAGGCCTACCAAAACCAGCAAACTCAAACCCTCAACTGCAACTTCTGACTCCTACTCCAACACATCTATCTAGGGCTAGATTAAGGTCAACTGATGCCCTAAGCCAGCCCAGCAATGCTGCCCCCCTCGGCCCTCCCACTGCTTAACTGACAAGACATTAAGACTCAGTAAGTGCTGAAAGTGAAATAAGTGTTGTGTTCCGCACCCGTGGCTGTCCGTGGGCGCGGCCCCCTACATCCATCACAGCGGCGACCCGCCGTGGCAACTCCTGACATGCTCCCCGAGGCCGGTGCCCATCACCCCGGGGATGGTCCGCGGTCTGGCCGCCCGCTGGGGAGCCGTCCCCACGCCTCCCTCGCGGAACTCTGCTGGCTTTCCTCCTCGGAGGAAATCCAAGATGGCCACTGCCATCTTTAGGCGTGAGGCCACGCCCCCTGCTGGATCTAAAGGGACCTGATCCCTTTAATGATACTCACCTGCTTCCAATGATCCAAGCAGAGGAAGTATTTAAGGAGGCTTCCTCTGCTCATTCCTCGACTTGGCAACGTCCTCCAACGCTGTCTAGTCTGCTTGCTTCGGTGAGTTCCCTGTGCTCGGACTCTGGTTCCTGTTTTGTCTTGGTGTTCCCGGTTCCTGACTTCGGATTGGCTTACGGTGATTCTCTGGTTCCTGACTTCGGATTGGCTTACGGTGACTCTCTGGTTCCTGACTTCGGATTGGCAAGCGGTGATTCTCTGGCACACGACTTCGGACTGGTGAGCGTCGACCCTCTGGCACTTGACCTAGGACTCCGTCAAGACCACTGTCTCCAAGGGCCCACCTAAGTCCCAGCGGCCCGGGTCCCTACGGGCTCCTCCTGGGGGGACCGCGGGCTTCCAGGGCGAAGCTCCAGTTGGCCTTTGCACCGATACCCTGACCTCTCTAAGTCCACCTAAGTCCCAGCGGTCGGGTCCCTACGGGCTCCTCCCGGGGGGACCGCAGACCACCAGTGGTGAAGACCGTCCATCTGCTCACCTCCTTGTCTGACTCCACAGTAGCTCCTGTTTTCAGTACCAAGGGTCAGCTGCTCTCCTCCTCTGTCCTGTCTCGCCACCCGACGAGAGAACCTACGGATCCTCCGCAAGGTGTAACATTCCCTCGTCGGCACAAGGGTCCACAAGCCTGAGCATAACAATAAGAGATTAAAAATTCAGTTTTCTTCCAGGCCAGACCCCACAACTATATTAAATGTAAACTTTTTTAAAATTGGTTAATCCAGGGCTGCACCTACGAACACCAACAAAGTACTGCCAACCCCTTTTATAGAAAGGATAAAGCATAAAAAACATAAGCTCTTCCCAAAACTGGAATTATTGAGGACCAAACTTTGGTACAAAGGCGAAGCCATGGCTACATTTTCTTTTAAAGCTTATTTTCTGGTCTTCCTGTCATTTCTTTATCATTTGCTGTTTTTCCTCCATGTGTATTTCTCTTTCTATTCGTCGGCTGTCTCTCCATAGCTCATCTTCTCTCATTTCTTCCTAATCTCACTCCTTCTTGCCACTTCCATCTGTCTTCTCAGGGGTGGACTGACCATTCGCACAATCAGGCAGTGCCTGAGGGCCCATAGAACTCTCCCCTAGCCTCAGCTGGGCAGTTAGGGGCCAATGACCCTTATGGCCTGGAGGTCCAGATCACTGTCAGTCCACACCTATATATCTCCTTATTTTTTCTTGCCTCTTCCCTCCATCATGATCCCCTCTCTTCTCATAGCCCTTCTCTTGGTTTACCTCCCCTATCAGCCCCTTCCTCTGTCCACACAACCCCTTTCCTAGTCAGCATTCACCTCTCTCTGCCTCTTGTTCCCTTCACCTAACCACTCCCCTCTGCTCCTCTTCTTATTACAGCCCATGTCCTCTCACCCAGCTTAAATTCCATTTTCCTTTCTCACAGCCTAAGTCCCTTATTTCAGCCCTCTCTGCTACTCTCCCAGCCTGTGTCTACTTCTCTCCCCCTCCCATTGCTCCTCTCTCATCCATCTTCCCCTTCACTATTCCTCACCTCCTCCTCTCCCAGCCAGAATTCCTTCTTTCATTTCCTCTCCCAGACCATCACTGCGAATATCTCCTTTTAAACCATCTCCCAGCAGTTCTCTCAGATTCCTCTCTCACCCTCCCTATAGCTCTTCTATCCCTCTTTTCCTTCGCTAGTCCCTTTATCAGCAGCCCTCCCCATCTCTGCCTAACGTCAGGGAGCCTGTCTATCCTACACTGCCACTTTTGTCAGACACCCCTGCCACCCACTGGCCAGACATTTCACAGCCTGCCAACAAGCCACAGAGGGAGGTGGGAGCAGCATCAGAAGAGACCCAGGCATTTCTTTCCTGCTCTCCCTGCAATCCACTGATCAGACACTTCAGAGCCAGCCAACAGACTGAAGGAGGAGACAGACACACTTCCTTCCTGCCCACCCTCACAGCCCTGTGTCATGGAACCCTCAGCACCTGATCCTCAATAGTGCTAGAGACAATACTGGGGCTGCAGGAGCACTCACAGAGCTGATGGCTATGCAAAGAAGGAGAGTGCTAGAGTTGGGGAGGTGATGGAGGGTGATGGTCAATACGGGAAATTAAAAGGGGGGGTCCATCCACAGAAGTTTGCCCAGGGGCCCTGACCTGTGTTTTCATGATGAGAGAGTTGCAGGCCGGGTCACACCGGGTGCTGCTCTGCAAAGTTTGCCCCCCCCCCCCCCCCCCGCTGATTTGGGTCTTAAACAATCTGCTACGATCCAGTGAGGGTGAAAGAAGGGGGGAGAAAGAAGATGGGCATAAGTACTAGCAAGTGAGATGTAAAACAGGAGTTAGAAGGCCAAGAAAGACTTGAGAAAAAGCTTGCCAGTGAGGCAAAAATTACTAAGAAGAATTTTCCCAATTCGTTTGAAGGAAAAAGTCTATCAGGAATCAGTTGGGCTGCTAGACGATTATGGGCAGAAGGGGTGTACAGGGAGGAGAAGGATATAACAGATAAACTGAATAATTCCTTGCCTCCGTCTTTACAGAGAAGGATGTTGGGAACGTACCCACAAATATTTGAGAAGTATACAGCAAATGGAAATTATTATTTTCTAAAAATTAATGGAGTCTTTTCCTCTGAAGCATTCAATACCAAATGCTAAGACTCAAAGGCTCTTAGCTTGATAGGTGGGTTTTTTTTTATTATGATCATCAGCCAAAAACCTCCATACTGTACAGTCTTTTCTTCTGGAGCAAATGCACCCACCAATTGTGAAAATAAATGAAAGCAACTTAATTGTAATTACATCTCAAAAAGAATTTTAAAAGAAAAGGATTTTTCAAGTAAAAATTTTTAGAAAAAATTACTTAGCTTAGGCATGAAGAAATTAGAGAGCCCGATGTTCAAAGCGCACTCAGTGCTATTTAGACGTATAAGCGGGACTTACGTGGCTAAGTAGCAGCCGCTGAATAGGAGCCGAGCCTACATTCAGTGGCTGACGCTTAGCCTACATGTAAGTCCCTTATTTGGCTAAAAGTTATACACACAAAAAGTAGGCGTGAACTGGGCAGATCGGCGTGAATATTCAGAGTTAGCTGCATAAATATACATATGTTAGAAGTCCCATAGAACAGGTCTAAACTTAGTCAGGTAGAGTTAAGTGACTATGTGTGCACATATACGCGTATATTCAGCAGCTTTGCTGTGCTGCTGAATATGCATCGTAACTTAGATTAGTTCTAACTGGCGGAGTTACTTACACGGCCAGCTTTGAATATCTAGCCCCAGAGTATCTTGAAAAGTAAATTAGAACTGTGAATTGCTCCAACTGTGAATGCTGCAAGGCAGGCCAGGATTTCGCTGCTGAGCTTCATCAGGGAGAAACATTGTACAGTGAAAGATGACTCCACTGCAACTTAAAAAAACAAGCAAATCATTAAAATTATCTTTATGCCATAAACCATTATAATCTTCTATGATTATCACTTACCATATGCAGTATGCTGCTCATTACAAAATACACTCTTTCCAAGTGATTCAGCGTCTATCAGAGCTTAAATCAAAATGGCTGACAAGCAAGTTGGAGCAATATATACATACATTTTCTAACCAATCATTTTCCTTGTTAGACAAAAAGAAATATTATGTCCTACATTTTTTAGAGATGACTTGAATAAAAATCATTTGTGGTTACACTAGGACATTACAAGTGTAGAAGATGTCAGGCATGTGATGTAACCCTTTCCATCCATCAAAGAATGTACGTATCCTGTCACTCATATGACTTATGTTTTAAAACATTTTACTAATTGTTCTTCAACATTTGTGATCTATGTGGTGCTTTGTCCTTGTCCTAAGATATATGTTGGTAAAACCATCAGGAGTTTGAGGAGACAGATTTCCAAGGACAAAAGTTGCCTGAAGCATTCCAGACTTCAGGCACCTCGTGTGGTTCATTGTTCTAATATGTCACATTATGTTGAACAACTAAAATTTTGTGTCATTGATATAGTCATTATTCATCCACATGGAGTAAATTGTGAAATAATTTTATTCCAGAATAAACACAGATGGATTTTCACTTTAGACTGTGTTGAGCCATCTGATTGAAATACTTGGAACTGAGAGCGGTCATTTTTTGTGCACTTTTTCAATCCATTTGTAGCATTTTGTTCAGTTTATCAATATTGTAAGATCACAGTGTGACACAGGATTGATTTAAGTTTTGTTTGAACATTCTGAATAATTGATCATTTCTAATTATCTTAGCCAATCATTTTTTTGTAGAGTCAAGCCAGAATATGTATATTTAGGCAGTGGAGGTATTGCATTCTATCAGTGTGTATTTTTATGACTGAATTTGAGGGTTATTTTTCAGTGTCAAGCCAGAAAATGCTTGCATATGTTTTATAAAGGCGTTTCATTTATTAATGTGCCTTTAGCTAAGCCATTCATTTTTTGCTGTGTTAAGCTAGGAAATGTCTGTACATGTTTTTAAGACATTTCATTTAAGTGTGTCATTTGAGTTGGACCAAATATATTTTTTGCAGGACTGAGTTATGAATCATTTGTATATGTTTTCCAGGCACTTTATTCAATCAGTGTGTTATTTTTATGAATGAATTTGAGTAGAGCCAATCATTTTTGTAATATCAAGCCATGAAATGTTTATACATGTTTCTAAATGCAATTCCTCCAATCAGTATGCTATTCTTATGACTGTACTGGAGCTTAGCCAATCATTTTTATAATGTTAAGCTAGATCTAGCTTGGACATACCTTTAAAGTATCTCATCCAAGCAATGTGTTACTTTCATGATTGAATTTGAGCTCAGCAAATCATTTTTTGCAGTGTCCAACTAGTTCTAAGGCATTTCATCCAATCAGTGTGCCATTTTTATGATTTATAATTGGCTTTAAGAAAATGTAGGAGGCTTTTCTGACTGATGATTTGAACTGAACCTTGGCAGATGAGGGGCTCTGTGGAGGATTTAGAAGTCTTTTCCTGGGAGTTCTGGTGCAGCTCTGGAGATGAGAAGTTGCTAATCAGATGGGCTCCGGCCAGACACATGTGTTACAGCTATTTTTTATGCCATTGACCACGACTCTTGCTCTAATATTGACAACATTCTAACTAATAATGATCTTGAAGACCTGTGGGAGCGGTCTTCCTCTCTTCATGATCTCAAAAACTCTGAGAACGCCGAAGGGAAAAAAGCAGAATCGTGGAGCCCAAAATGGCGGTGGATTTGAAGATGGCTATGCAAGAAATGAAAGCAGATCTTATAAAAGAAATTGCCAAGAATGGATCCGCAGCTCTTGCAGATTGTTATGTTTTTGGTAGGGATGTGAACCCTGGGCCGAGGTGAGAGATGACTCCGCCCACAGGGAGGAGCCCTGTGGGCCTCACCGTCAGTAGGCGCGATCTCAGAGGTTTAGGACACAATTGTAAGACAGACTTTATTATAGAGGAAAAGAGCAGGACCTGTGGAGCGGGGAACTGCAATAGAGATACAGTTCCTGAGCAAGAGGTATGCCCAGGGTGATACCTCAGATGTAATATCCAGTAGTGACCTGTGGAACAAGGTATGCCAGGCAGCCTTCTCAGTAGTGAAGCAGTTACCTCTGATGTGCAGAGGTAGTGGCCCGCAGAGTGGGGTACACCAGACAGTCTTCTTGGTTGATGAAGCAATAACCTCAGTTGTGCAGATCTGGTAGTGACCCGCAGTGTGGGGCATGCCAAGGATGACGGTACAACAATGGTGATGCTGAGGTAGTCAGAGGTACGGAAGCTCAGACGGTTCCTGAAGAAGTTGAGGCAGCAATCTGTAGCGCAGGGTAAGGTGAAGTGAATCCTGCTGAGGAGAACGCGGTAGTGGCCCGAGGCACTGGGTACACCGCGAGGAATCCCAGCAAGGCTTGGTAGAGTTGAAGTACGAAGAAAGTACTCACGAGACATGGCTCCAAGGGACGTCTTCAAGGCAGGAAGGCCCTCCGAGGAGCAGATAGCCTAGGAATGCAGAAGAGCCCCCGAGGAGCGGGTACTCAGAGCGTTCACAGAGCAAGCCAGGACCTGGAACCGAAAGTCCAACGAGGAAACTCCTTGCTAACTCGTTAGTGCATAGGGCCGGTCTGCTTAAGTACAAGTAGCGAGACTACGTTATTCAGAGGGGATGCCCCCAAGGTTCCCGCCATGACGTGTACATAGCTGGCCCATGCGCGTGCGCCTATGTTACTCCAGAGGCAAGCTGGCGGTTGGTAGCGCCCACGCCATCCTGGGAATGCCAGGGAGATTGGCGGTGACTGGCGGAGGCCGCCACTCATCTTAGATTTGATAGTGCAGCGAAAAAAGAGATGAGCATGAGAGGTCGCAGCCGTCTGTGACCGACAAGCGCAACACAGATAAACTCAATAAATTACAATCTTGGATTGATGAGGTCAAAGATAACCTCGACTCACAACAGAATCGGATGGATGGGATTGAGTACCGAGTAATGACGCAGGAAACAATGACCGGCAGACTAGAGTTTGAAATAGCGGCTTTAAAGATTGAAAATGCAGCCTTAGCAGAGCGCATTGGTAATCAAGAAAATAAAGGAAGGAGAAACAATCTTAGAATGATCAGAGTGCCAGAGAAGGTCAAAGATTCATATTTAACTCATTTGGTGCAAGTTTAGTTACCCAAACATTTGGGAATCTCCCTTGAAACAGAACCTATTGTGGTAGAAAGAATGCATCTCGTGGGCAAGCCTTCACAAGAAAACGGTAGCCAAGACTAGTGCTTGCTAAGATCCTCAATTTTGCAGACAAAATGAAAATACTTACTGCATTTAAGAAAAAAGCTGCAGGGAAGCAAATTCAATATGAAGGATCCAAGATCTACTGTTTAATGATTATTCTACTGAAGTATCAGAAAGCAGGAGAGAGTTAACACCAGTTTGCTCAGAGTTGTTCTGAAAGGGTATTAAGTTTGACTGTAGTACCCAGCTAGGCTTAAAGTGTTCCATGAAAGTACTGCCACAGTGGTGACTATGAACGAGCAAGCTTTGCAATTACTAGAATGAGTGAATACACCATATGGGCCTTGACTATGGAGATCGACAATACTAGACCTCCAGGAAATGGGTTATTTTGGTAGCTGATGGGTGAGCAAACTGACCCACTGATCTTTCTACATATACGGGAGACATCTTCATGTCTGATGCAATACCACAGCAAGTTTACCCAGAATGGCCTTTTCTGGTCATCACAATCCCAGTCAAATGTTTCTATTTGTTCTCTGGTTTATTTTTTTCTTTTTTTTTTAAATGGTATTAGGCTCATAGTGATGTACATAGTGATGTACATAGTGATCACAAATTAGCTCATCATTTATTCTTTAGTTATTTTCTACATGTTCTCACATTTTTTGACGAGTTACTGTTGTCTATATATATATATATATATTTTATACTATTCTATTTATTGTTTATTTTATCACAAGTTAGTTTCTTACGCTATTATCTATTTTACTACATGTTATTTACTATATATATGCTAGTCATTCGAAGAGTCACTGTTGTCTATTTAATATTTATTCTCATGTTCTGAAACTCCGTTTATTGTAACGCCTCACCGCGATAGTTTTGTTTTATGTAAACCGACCTGATTTGATATTTGTATCGAGAATGTCGGTATATAAAAATGCTAAATAAATAAATAAATAAATAAATGTATGCCAATCTTGCTTTTGCTGAATTCTCCGTTGATTGTGAGGGTTGTGCTTATTACAGTCAACGCTTTTTCTTATTTGGACAACAGTGGTTTTGAGGGAAAATATTGGTGTCTTCAGAACTGCATGAGGATGATTATGTTTTGTCTGAAGCTGACAAGCATTGCCTGTATTACTTTTTTTATCTTCTTTTTGGTTTTTCTCTTTCTTTGTGTACTCATAATATCTGGAGTTCTGAATTTTGTTTGGCTTTTTTCCTTGCAGCGTAGAGCTTCTATTATACCTGTATGAAGAAATGGAGTATATGAGATAGTTTGATTGGTAAGTCGATGGGCATCAAAACTAATTTACTTCTATTTGGTGCATATATATCTGGCGGTCGTGACTGCTTCGTGAAGAAACAGAAGATGGAGTGATCAAGCATTTTTCTGGGTCTTGTTTTATTTTATTTTTCTATGTATGTTTACAAGTATGGGTTGGGTGGATTTTGGAGTTCTTTCGATTTTCACTTGGCTACCTGTTGAACAAGAATGGATGAGGAATGAATGTGGTGAATGTGGTGTGTTTGGGACTGGATGGGTATATGAATATGGAATTGATGATACAAATGTGGTGTATCTGAGTAGACAGGTAACAATATATTTTATTGGTTATAGGAATCAAATCTATTGGGTGGGTGGTCAAGGCTGGGCGACCCTCCACCAACTAGAAAGTTCCATAGTGTTGTCAACTTATTTCTTACTGTATTTTCTAATGGCTGGTCTGAGAATAGTATTGCTTAATGTTGATGGTATACATTCGCCTACCAAAAGAAAAAAGGTACTGAATCTCTTTAAGAAAGCTAAAACTAATATTGCTTTTCTTCAGGAAACCCATTTAGGAGACAAAGAACATGGGAAGCTCAGATAGGATTGGGTAGGCCAATGCCATTTTGCTTCTTTTTCTCAGAGGCAAAGGGGTGTACCCATAGTAATACATAAAAATTGCCCATTTGAAGTAGAGCGTAAGATAGTGGATGTCAGGGACAATATATAATTCTCATAGGAAAAATAGCAAATATGAACATGATTCTATGCAATGTGTATGCGCCGAATGTATTTGACCAGACTTTTTTTTCTAATCTGTTTGTACTTTTGGGTCAGCATTCTTCTTATAAAATGGTGATAGGAGGAGACTTCAACCTCCTTATCTCATATCAACTAGATACCCAACCAATACATACAAAGTGTTCTCATAAACCATCCGAAGGAGTAAATTGTTTGATGAAAGAGCTGCAGTTGTTGGACATGTGGCGTACTTTGCACCACTAGAAAAAGATTTCACCTTCTATTCACAGGTCCATGATTCCTATTCTAGAATAGACTATTTTCTAATTTCATCTGCATTGTTTCCTAAAGTATGCTCAGCTAGAATTGATACTTTTACAATTTCTGATCACGCTCCTATAAAGTTAAGCCTAACTCTTGGTTCCAACAAGGTCCCCTCACATATATGGCGCATACAACTGACCCTTTTTTATGATACTGAATTTAAAGAATTTTTGAAGAAAAAATGGGCTGAATATGTTGAGCTCAATGTTTCAGCGGAAGTAAGTAATGAAACCTTTTGGAATGCTGGTAAAGCGGTACTTAGAGGACAGATTATAGCTTATGTAGCACATGAAAATAAAATGAGAGACAAGGAGATTTTACATCTGGGGAACAATTAAAAAAAAGAAACATATCTCCACCATGCAACCAGAAGTTATACAGTAGATGAAGAGTATTAGACGATCGTTAAATCTTCTGTTTTCTCAGTGTGAGATACAACATGTCATGCATTATAAGTCTTTATTGTTCAGGCAAGGGAATAAAGCCAGCAAACTTTTGGCACGCTTGGTTTGAAATAACAAACCTAAACATTATATTACAGCCCTTTCTGATACACAGGACAAACCTTCCACTACTACAGATGGTATAATGAATATTGTGCTCAATTATTATCAACAGTTATATAGTAAGACGTTGGAAAATGTGTCACAACAAGAGGACTTCTTTAAGGAGCTCTCTTTACCCAAAATTTCTGCTTTACAGGCACTGCAAAACCCCATCACTGTAAATGAGATACGAGCTATCATACAACACTTACCTTTAGCAAAAGCACCAGGAAAGGATGGCTTTGGTGCAGAATTTTATAGAATACTACAAATGAAGTGTCAGATCCGTTATTACATATGTATCAGTGTTTATGGCACCGGACGAGAGCGTGGACCCCTTGCCCGAGGTGAGGTTGGCACAACCTGAGAGGGTGAACCCCCGCATGTCCCCACCGTCGGAAGGCAAGGCCGGGCTGGTGCAGAGGGCCGGCTGGAGCTTCGCCAATACCAACCCCGTTCCCCGCAGGTTGAGCCCTTGGGTTCGGGGGCAGGCTGGTTTTAGGTGGGACCCTGTGAAGAGAGTGGTAACCGCCAGCAGAATCATCCAAGGTCAGTCCAAGATCAGAAGCCCAAGGATCGCCGATAGCCAGTCCGGAGTCAGAAGCCAGAAAATCCGTCCGCAGGAACCAAGGATGGGAGCTGGAGCAGGAAGAAGGCGCAGAAGGCAGGAACAGGGCTCAGAATACAGGAACAGGACTCAGGGGGCAGGAACGGGACGCAGGAGGCAGGAACAGGACTCAGGATACCACCGAAGCAGGAAGGACTCCACCGAAGTGAAGCAGACTTGTTGCCAAGTCATAGAGAACACGGGGAAGCCTCCTTTTGAATACAAGGGGGGCCTGACGTCAGCTAAGGGCTGGGCTGGAATTTCCTGCCATGGCCCCTTTAAGAGGCGGGACTCAGGCACGCATGCGCGAGCTAGATGAGGCCAGGAGGAGTCGGGACCGGCGGCATCGGAGCCCATGCGGCGACAGGATGGCCCGGGGAGCGGCAGCACTGGCTATCAGCTGCAGCACGGAGCCCAACGGAGAGCAGAGGATGCGGACCACGGGTAAGGGAAGATGCCCACGGCCTGGTCGTGCCGATGGCCCTAACAGTACCCCCCCCCCAGGACCCCTCCCAGGAGGTCTAGGTTTCAGAGGATGGGTAGCATGGAACTGCGTAATGAGGTTCTTGTCCAGGATATTGGACGGTGGTTCCCAGGAGTTTTCTTTGGGCCCGAAACTCTCCCAGGAGAGGAGGTATTCCCAGCGTCGCCCACGTTTCCTGACATCCAGGACATCGTGGACTTGATACGTGAGGTCTTCGTCGGAAGTGAGATGTTGTGGTTCTGGTGGTTTGCTGGAAGGCCAAGACAATACCAAAGATTTGAGAAGGGATGCATGAAAGGAGTTATGAATTTTGAGAGCTGAAGGCAACTGGAGCTGATAGGAAACTGCGCCCAGGAGGCGTAGCACAACAAAGGGCCCGATGAAGCAGGGGGCTAACCACATGGAAGGGAGCTTCAGTTGAATGTAACATGTGCTAAGCCACACTTTTTCACCTGGTTTGAATTGCAGGCTAGATCTGTGGTGGGCATCTGCAAACCTCTTCCCAGTCCGGCCTGCCTTGTTCAATAGTTGTCGAGTGAGGGTCCAGAGTTGATGAAATTCCTGTTGCGTCCGTCGCTACTCGACGCCCTCACTCTGCCCTCTTTACCTCTGTGGCGACTCCCTCCGGGTCTGATGGATGGTTAGCTGCCACAGCATCTTCATGCCGTCTCCCTCCGGCGTCCCTGGACCGGCTCGACACTACGGATCCACCATGTTGCTGATGACGTAGGGCGCGTGCGCACACGTACGCTCCGATTGATGTACCAGAGAAGGCGTGAATCTCGGGGGCGTCCCCCTGAGATGACGTCATCCGCTTCCAATATAAAAGGTCTCAGTATTCGCTAACTAATTGAGTTAGCAAGGATTCATCCAAGCTACTCTGCCTCCTCGGACTTACCAGGGGTGCCCACTCCTCAGGGGCCTCGCTCTCTTTTCTTTATTTCACATTGCCGATAGGAACCGGTACTCATGTTCCTGAACACTCTAAAGATTCTCTACTGCCTGGAAGCTATCACAGATACAGACATTTGTGAGTTACCATCGCTCTCTCAGAGCTTTCCCTGGAACCAGGTACTCGCTCCTCGAGGGCCTAACCCTTTCCAGCTACTGAGCTTCCTAAAGACCTTATGTGAGTTTTGTCATCTAGTTCTGGCTATGAACACAGCATACCCTGTCTACTCACTATCTATAGTTTCTCTACAGCTCAGCAACCCTGGGATCGTTGTTCCAGTACCTGAGGGACTTCAGCCCTGCCGGGCATATCAGCTTACTACTGCCACCTTTGGTGGTTCTACTAACCTGTCTAATAAAAGAATTATCTGTGTCTGTCTCCGTACTCAAGCCTAGCCGGTGGTCCCTCTCAGGATATCCTTCTGGGGGCGCAGTCATCTGCCATCGGCCCAAGGATCCACCTATCTACATTCCTCTACAGCTGTGCCCTCTCCAAGCACTCCACTGGTAACAGATTGCTACTCCTTCTCCATCAGGTGTCTCCAGCAACAGATTCATAATACATTACTACTCCGCAGTCTAAACCCTAACCGATTGTTTACTACTCCCTCTACAGGAGCTGAGCATATCAGATTGCTACCTCCTCCTTCCACAGGAGCAGATTCATAACAGATTGCTAACTCCTCCCTTCCTCAGGAGTCGAAGCATAACAGATTGCTAACTCCTCCCTTCTTGAGGAGTAGATCATAATAAGATTGCTAACTCCTCCCTTCTTGAGGAGTAGATCATAACAGATTGCTAACTCCTCCCTCCACAGGAGCCAAAACCTAACAGTTAGCCGTTAACTGAGCCGCGGGTGAGGGCACCGTGATGGGCAATGGTAGAGGCGGGAGCGGCTGTTTGCCGTAGACCAGCTGGAATGGGGATGACCCAGTTGTGGATGACGGGTGGGAGTTGAGGGCGAATTCCGCCCAAGGGAGTAGTTTGCCCAATCGTCTTGATTGATGTTGACATATGATCTCAGGAATTGCTTGAGAATTCGATTCGTTCTTTTGGCCAGGTCATTGGTTTGGGGGTGATAGGCAGTAGTGAATTTGAGGGAAATGTCAAACTTCCTGCATAGCGATCTCCAGCATTTGGCAGTAAATTGAGATCCTCAATCGGAAAGGATGTACTTGGGAAGGCCGTGTAGCCGGAAGACATGGTGAACAAACAGCCTAGCTAGCTGAGGAGCGGATGGAAGAGCAGCCAAGGCAACAAAGTGGCCCATTTTAGAAAATCGATCCACTATCACCCAGATGGTGGTGTTACCCTTAGAAGGAGGGAGGTTGATGATGAAATCGGTTGAAACGTGGGTCCAGGGTTCCTTAGGAGCAGACAGCGGGTGGAGCAGCCCCCACAGTTGACCGGTAGGGTTCTTCTGTTGAGTGCAGGTATGGCAAGATTTGACATATGTTCAGACATCATTTTCCATGGTGGACCACCAATAGTATCTCTGGAGGAGTGCCAAGGTCCATGAATGACCGGGATGGCCAGCGATCCGCGAGTCGTGGGTCTAGTGGAGGATTTTGTTCCGGAGCCTGAGAGGAACCAGGGTTTTCCCCAGTGGGACCAGCATCGTGGCGGCCAAGGGAATTCTAGTAGGCTCGATGATATGTCGAGGGGGTTCAAGTTTGTCTTCGACGTCGAAGGAGAGAGAGAGAGCGTCCGCTCACAGGTTTTTACAGGCTGGTCGGTAGTGGAGCACAAAATCGAACCGTGTGAAAAAAAGGTCCCAACGTGCTTGCCGAGGATTAAGGCATTGAGCTCGATGCAAATATTCTAAATTTTTATGGTCCGAGTAGACGGAAATCTGGTGTTGCTCAGACACAGACACACCCACATACTGAGAGCAACAGAATGTGTATATGTCTTTGTTTCAGAGAGAGAAAGAGTCTGTGGGTGTGTGTGCCTGACACTGGCTGGTAGTGCGGTTGTCTCATTATTTGGCAACTGAATCAAGAGCTGATTGGTTGGCAAGCAACTAACCAGACCAGGAATCCAGGATATATATATATATATGAGAGATGTAACCAAACTTGTGGGGAGCCAAATCAATTGCATGGATGGAAGGGGAACTTCAGCTCTGTTTGTTCTCTCCTGGTCTAAGATGCACTCTGTTACTTAGTTATTTAGGAAAAATGTGAAATCTTAGGCCCCCTAAAAATATCATCTCCCCAAGTACATCAAGAATTCCAAAGAGGCTGGTGGAATCTTATAGACTTAAGTAGCCCATTCCATGATACATGAGTTTTAAGGACAAGAGTCCATTTCATCAGTTGCATGAAGAGTACCTGAGGCAGTGACTAGTATATATGTGGAGATGGAATACATCAGGGGTGGCCAACCTTTCACTCACCAAGTGCTAAGAAATCAGAAGACATAGTACCAAAGAACTTCCCATTTGCCAGGCATTAGGGGAGCCCACAATAGGCACCCCCTTCCCCTCATCCCCATCAGCATGTCTCTCTCTCTCTTTCCCACACCCTGTTCCCACCACTCTCTCTCACTCCTCCCCCTTCCTGTCTCTCCCGCCATGCTTTGCCCAATGTCTGCCTCACTCTCACTCTCTCTCTCACACACACACACACACACATATATATATATATATATATATATATATATATATATATATAAGTTCCTCCCACAGTGCCCTTATGCTGTAACTCCAGTCACTCTCTCAATTCCTCCACTCTGTCTCCACCAGTCTCTCTCGAAGCAGACCGAGCAATAAAATCCCCAGCCCCCTTCAAGAACAGCCTCAGCACAACCTTCCAGTGCCTTCTATTTTGGTTGTAATCGCCGCTCTGTGCAGGTTGCATCAAAATTTTCAGCAGTGGTGAGGGCAGGATCGGCAGTGGAATTTGAAAGGGAACGGGATATACACAGAGGATTCCTAGTGGCTAGAGAAAAGAAATGAAGAACCGAGGTCACATTTCAATCTATACATGTTGCTGGGCAGACCAGATGGACCTTTTTTTGGTCCTTATCTGCTGTCATTTTCTATGTTACCCTACCCCTTGTTCTTTTTTACCCTCTTCTCTCCTCACCCTCTACCCAGCACCAGTGACACTGTGGCACTCTCTCTTTATCCCCATGTTCCACCCATCTTGTTCCTCTCTGCACCTTCTGCACAAGCAGCAGCTCTGTAAGGCCAGGAGGCGAGGGGCTGGAGCAGAGAACAGAGTGGCTCTTCTCTGCTCTGTTCTGCTGCATGTGCTCCCTGCTCCAGGCTCTCCCATCCTGTGTTCTACAGTGCTGCTCGATTGCCATGGGATAGGAGGGCACTGGGGTGCATTTTGCACAAGAAAGGGCCACAGATTGGCTATCCCTGGAATAGACGATGGGGTGAGGGGCAAGAGGGTGGCTAAGAAGTACAAAGAGAGCAGATTATGGAAAAGGAACAATCATTTCAACATAGTTTAGCTAATTAACGGTGGGTAGATCGGTGTTTTTTCTTTTTATTAATGTCATTAAGGACCTGAACCAAACAGAGGTTGCAGAGCAACACAGAATAGACTTGTAAGCAGTTAAACGCTAATAAAGTCTTTCTAAAAGTCCCCTGTGAAGTTGATGCTTTATTTCTGGATCAGGTGTGTGGTCGGTAAAGTCCTGGCCATGAGGTACGCAGGAATCAGGCAGAGGAATGCCTGTGGAAGTACTGAATCTCACCCACAGGTGGCAGCCACGCCTCACTGTTGTAATGTGGCAAATCTCACTCCCTGAATCCAGTCTGAGGGGAACATTTTTGGCAAGAGCTGCTGCAGTCTCTGCATGCTGTTACGTGCGCAGGGGGTAAGGAGGGAGGCAGAGGGATTACAGCTACACAGCAGAACTTTTACTAGGGGGGAGAGGGTGCTTGGTGTCCCCAGCCGCTTTCCTTGTCTGCCGTCATTTGGGGTGTGATTACAGAATACTCCCCCAGAATGAAAGGTTTGGGAAACTTAAATGAACCATGCAGGTGTTTCTCAGTTTCATAATTTTTATAGAGAGATTTTATTGGAGTGGGGGAGTAGCCTAGTGGTTAGTGCAGCGAGTGTTCAAATCCCACTGCCACTCCTTACGACCTTGAGCAAGTCACTTCACCCGCCTTTGCCTCCAGTACAAACTTAGATTGGGATCCCTCTGAGGATGAGGAACTGCGTGCATGCAATCTGCTTTGAAGTACCTGAAAAGCAGAATACTAGAAAGAAAAGTAAGAGAGAAACAATTCAGTTCTGACACTCTTCTGACCTTCCCTTGAAAACCATGTTCTCATGGTGCTGTCATTTCGAGAGATGGGCCCTTCCAAATGTTCCCATTCTGGAAGTCCTGGTGCTTTGTTGGGGAGGGTTTAAAGCAAGGCTGAGGAGCACCACGTCCGCTGCTGTCACCGCAAGACTCTTAATCGCTCCCTGGAGGGGACCGGATTTTCTTTTGGATGGAGCTGGGCTCGCTGTTGTGCGGTTGGTTGTACCTCAGCTCTGCCTGGCTCAGGCTGATTCTAGTGGATGGCACTGCTGTTGCTATGTAAAATTTGTAAGCCGCCTTGCTTGTTTTCAGAAAGATGTGGCATGCATATTGCAAATAAATAAATATCACTGTTTATTGCAGCCTGATGCCCCAGTGATGTGTTTCCGATCCATTGTGCAACTTTTCTCCAGTATGGTTAATATTGCACCTCACTTTTGTAAACCACTGGGAAACACTTGGGAGCCAGTGCATTAAAACAGTTGGAGCCAATGTGTTAACTGGTATGGAGTGAATATTATGCAAAAATAGGGTGCGATAAATTTTCAGGATTTATCACGTGAAGCGGAGTGGGCATGGTTTACAGTACGCCAAATATCACCGGAGTCCAGGAAGATGTGTTATTGATCACAAGTGCAAGCTTTAGGCACAATAAATACAGCAGCTTCATTTGCATGTACCGGGTGCCAAAAATGTTATCATCTGACATAGGAGAAAATCCAAATTGCAAATAGGAGCACTACTGCATGCAAGTAATCACAGCAACTAACGAAAAATGTGCAGAATAAATTCAATGTCCACACTTTTTTTGTGATGTCATAGCTTTCATTTAAGACAGCAACTCCACAGTGTATAAATTACAGCATTAAAGATACAGGAGGGTGTCCCACCCCCTCAGCCCCGAACACCGACCCGTGTTTCGCCGCAAGGCTGCGTTGGGAGGGACAGGCAGGAAATTTTATGTTGTTCTTAATACAGTTCAAGCGATGGCGTCACTGGGAGAGGCACATCTGACATAGCGCATCTTGAAAAGTGTAAAAGGCAGGTCTCTGCAGAGCAAAATTAGTCCGTGGTGTGAGGAGAGTGGCACCTCTGGACCTAGGACTTGGAGGACTTGGCTGCTTGTAGACAGGTCTAGCAAAACTGCTATTCCCAGCTGACAGCAGGGCAGATCATCCAGAAGTGGGTATTGGGTAATGCCATCCCACTGGCACTGAGATGGAAAAGCTGTCTCGGAGAAAAACGAGAAGGTCTGTCTGAGCGTGTGCCGGAGTTCCCACACAGTCACTGCCACGCAAGCCTCCTCAGTCTTTATAATAAAGCTCGCTAATCTTCAACAGAACAGGGAGGCATTGTGTGGCTGATTTGTCCTCCCGTCTACAGAGGACACCTGTTGTAGGTAAGCAACTTGGCTTTCTCCGCAGGCAAGGGGGGTTGAAATCAGCCAGACAAGTGGGGACTCGGAAGCTGAGGGTTGCACGTAAGCAGAGGAGCATGCATGTTGTGTTTTGTTAGAGGTTGGCAGGAGAGTTGAAGGAACTGATTAAATAAGCTTTTGAGAACTGCTTGGCCAAAACTGCTGTCATGTCTTGAAGCATTTTCTAGGTAGAAATGAGCAGACAAGGCCGTAGCCTTGCAGGCAAGGCTCCCTCAAATTTTGGAAAAGCTATGTGCACAAAAGTTGTCATTTGTGCAAGTTTTTAGGTCGCGTTCAAATGTGTGCGCGACAAGCCACCATAATGCAAATAATATTGGGATTTCTTGTGCGCACTATGTTTTGCCATGTGCGCAAGCTTCGTGACCTGTGGGCGCACGCACATGCGCACACCTTAGAGGGAAGAGTGCTTGCCGATATCTTCTGCTGAAAAAGAGCGAAGCTGGGCTAAGGGAGCTGCCGTAGCCCTGACGAGATGCAATTTCACCTCACTTTGAAGATGCTGTCCTGATTGATTATAACACAGAGTAGGCAACTCCAGTCTCAGGACATCCACAATGAATACGCACGAGCGATAGTTGCAATATCATGGAGGCGGTACATGCAAACATCTCTCATGTATATTCGTTGTGGATAATCCTGAAAACCTGGTCTGGTTGAGAAATGCAGTCAGAAATCCTGCCTGGAAAGCACTCTTTCTGTAACTGAATAGCCCTCTTTGACTGGGTTGAAGGAGATGAATAGTTGTGAAGGCTTTTTGTAAGGTTTTGTTCTCTTCAGCAGTCGGCATGGCCTTGGGAAAAAAGCGCCTGGTAATACAATGAATTGATTTAAGTGAAAAGGCAAAACCGCTTTTGATAGAAATCCTGGCTGCGTTTCTAAAACTACGCTTTCGTGGAAAAAAATGGGGCATACGAGGAGTCTGAGGCTGGTGCTTGCTTACAGTGCGTGCAGAAGTTACAGCGATCGGAAAGAAAGCCTTCCAAGAAAGGAATTTTAATTCTGTTGTCGCTAGAGGCTGAAATGGCGATTTCATGAGCTGAGCGAGAACTATATTTAGATCCCAAGGAGGAGGTGGTTTAGGCCTTTCCTGCATCTATGGTTGCTGGGAGAAGGGAATTCCTCCTGAATTCTGGTGGTGCAGCGAGTTCTAAGATGAACTGCGACCGGGTTAGTCTTTAATCCTGAGTCAGGTAAGGTATAAAGAACACGGAACTAAGTAGGAGAGGAACAGAACATTTAAAGGGGTCCTGATCGGCCAGTGAGCATCAGATAGAAAATCCCTTCCATTTAAAGTTGTAGGACCTTCCTTCGGGTAGAGCATTTTCTTGATGGTGAGAATAAACTTGCTTCAGTGGTCACCTGCAGGAAAGAGACTAGGTGACTCTCAACACCCGTGCTGCCAGGGTTTAAGATTTCAGGCTGCGATGAAGAAGTTTCCCATTGCATTGAGCAATCAGGGATAGGAATAGCCTGCATTTTAGTGGCTGCTGAAGCCACGGAAACCAAAAAGGGGCTATCAAAATCATTGCACCTTGCTCCCTTCTTAACTCTTGAATTGGTTTGACTGAAAGTGTGTAGCCCCTCTTCTAGACTTTCCTGAGAAGGCAGAGGTCACGTTTGGTCCTGACACAGTCTCCCATAGCCCTGAAAGGGGGAGGGGATGTGGGGAGGGGAGGGGGGGGGGGGGAGAAGATAGACCTCCAGGGCCCAAGGTGCAGGGAAGAAACCCTTTCAGGTGGGTGATGGTCTCAGTAAATGCCACTTAACCTGGCTGGACACGGGATGGATGTTTCACACTTAAACCTTACTGTAGCAGGTTGTCAATGGTAATCATTTGGCACCATATATACAGTTATTCTTTGTCTCCTCCGTGGCCCAAAACTTCTCTCTATGGCCCACCCTAGGGCATTGAGTGGGCTGGAGTTCTTCTCCTATCCCACAAATACCTCATATCCAGATGCTCCCCAGTGCTCCACCCAGGGCAGAGACTCTCTGATGGGGGTGTCTCTTGATGAAATTATCCTGCCCTCTGTTCTCCTTTCCAGTCAGACTAGAGGGATCTTACAGGGTGAAAGCTCCAGAATCACAGCAGGGAAAGAAACTCCTCACTTTTCCCCCACTCCTGGGTGGGAAGGGTGAAAAAAAAATTCTTGTGAACCAAAAAGACAAAACTTCACAAAAAGTACTCAAAGCAAATTCTCTCAGCATAGCGTCACCACTGTCTGAGCACGGAATGTGGGATGGAATCAGAAGGTCTTCTCTCTTCCTATTCCTCCCAGGGCAGGAGCTGTCCTTCTCTGAGCCGGGAATAACAGTTCCAATAAAAACCTCCATGAGTAAAGTCCAAAATTCCTTAAACAACTGAAAACCTGAGACAATGTCACCAGCTAGGTTGGGCACTAGAAAGGTTACCTGCCTCCTTCCTATCCTGTGTAGCTAGGGATATGACGCCTAGCCCAACAGAAATAGGGGAGCCAACCAAAACAGCTCCTCCTCCAGTTTCTAACCAAAAATGCCACACTGATCTATAACCCTGCCTGCACTAAGCGGTTAGGAGTGTATTACTGCAGCCATCACACAGGGATGCTGTGGCAAATGGTTTGCTCCACTCCTCTACCCCAAGTCTGACCATGGCCAACTAGTAGAGCTCCAAAGGAGATCACTAGAAGTGAAATTGAAGGGAACACATAAAGGAGCCACTAATCCCATAGTATAGAATAAGCACCTGTTGCTAAACTTACTGGCCTCCTTCAGCAGTTGATGGGAACTTTGTTGTTCGGTGGCATTGCAAAGAGATCAATCTACAGAATGCCCCAAAGCTGAAACAGTTCCTGGTGCTACCCGATGGTTTAATAGCCATTTGTGTGGCTGTAGTTGGTGACATAGCATATCAGCTTATTTAGTTTAGTTTCCCAGGGAGGTAGACCTCAATGAGATACATGCTCTGGGAAACTATCCATTTCCAATAACCTGTAGGTTTCTTGGCAAAAATTGTAAGAGCCTGCTCCTTCTTGTTTTTTTGATATAAAACATCGCTACCTTGTTGCCTGGATCTTCACCACTTTTTCCGTTAACCAGAGACTGAATACGTTTAGGTCATTGAAGATTGTCCTCAGCTCTGGATGATTTATGTAGAAGAGTGATCTTTCCCGGGCAGTCCAACTTCCTTGAGAACAAAGATTGCTGAGATGAGCTCCCCCATCCTTGGCTGGAGGCATCTGTGGCTACTGTGATTTGAAATTGGGGCTGGTGAAAAAAAATGACCCTTCAACAGATTTGCAGGGTCTCTTTACATTTACTTTATTTATTTAGACATTTTACATGCCGTCATTCCATTTACAGATCACAACGGTTTACAAAGTGACATTCATAGTAATATCTTAACAGGCAAGCAATGATTGGTTACCGATGTACAGGCATTAAAATCTATCTAGAGAGTTTTCTATTACAAACCAATAACTGGTCTAGTACTTAAGGTAAGGAGTACAGGGATTTCAAATGCTAAAATCCCGTTCACATGTCAGAGAATGGGCGAGAGTGTTGGATATGTTTACCTTATAGAAATGTTGCTGTAATTGTTTAGTTCCACTCAACCCTTCGGCTCTATAAACCTTCCTGGCGGCAATGTTCAGCAAGTAGAAACTTACTAGTCGTGCCAACTTTGAAAATAGCAAGACTGGAGATTATCCGAATCAGAGCTTTTGCAGTAGCTGGTGCATGGCTATGGAATAGCGTACCAGACTCGATATGCATGGCTTCATTGTTTAAAATGTTTTTTAAAAAGCAGTAAAAATGTATCTCTTCAAACAGGCCTTTCCAAGTTAATTGGGTTCTGATGCTTTTCTCTGTCTTTTGATGTTACTGTTTTTAATATTGTCTGAATGTTATTTCAAGTATATATGTAATATTTGTAAACTGCTGTGAACTATTGAATGTAACATGTGGGATATAAAAGCATTTAAATAAATAAATAAATAAACAAACTACAGATACCGCTGAGAATGCCTCATGTTGATTCTTTCAAAAGGGGTAATATGAACTCTGGCCATCATGTAGCTTAGACAGCTAGAGGACAGACATGAAGAATAGTGTGTAGGGGGGTAACTTGCAGGTGCAGCAGTTACTACCCTTAACACTACCCTTAAGAGAAACCTGAGAGTAACCAGAACAGAGTGGCAGATACTACCTTAAGTTTGCTGGGAGACTGGATGGTTGATTTGGTCTTTTTCTGCCATCATTTCTATGTTTCTATGTTATGAAGAATCGGGCAGGCACTTTTTTCTGATTTGAAAGAGTTAGGATTATTTTGGTCAGTTCCTATATTCTATGCTGAAGAAGGAGTGCTTTTCCTTCTGTGGTGTCCAGGTAGGGTCCTCTGGCATACGCTATGTCGGATGGCTCCAGATTGGATTCTTGAAACCCTAGAATTTGAAGAGTGCTCACTGTACAGCGTGTGGAGGAAGGAACTTCTTTAAGCACATGGCTGGCTATGAGCCAGATATCTAAATATGGAAATATAAACTCATTATTCTTTCTTACATGAGCATCAACAACTGCAAAGCACTTTCTGAACACCCTTGATGCTGCAGAGAGGCCAAAAGGGTGAACATGATATTGGTAATGCTCATTGGCTGAGGTGAAATGTATTGAATGTAGAAAGCTCTGGCGAGCTCTGTGAATCGGGATGCGTGTGTACAAATCCTTGAGAACTAAACCAGTCATTGATTTCCAAGTGAGGAAGAATGGCTCCTAAAGTGTTCATCCTGAACTTTTTCTTCAGATGTCTTATTGATAATACAGTTTTGCTGCCTGTGGTTACAGAGCTCTGTCCTTGTTTTGCTAAAAAGTTATTCATGACATATTTGGATGCAGTTATTCTGGCTTATTAGTGGATAGAAGGTGATCACTTACTGAAAGATAGACTACTGACTGATTTCCCCAGCATCGGTTTCCACCACAGGTATTGTGGCAGACCCTGAAACATCAAGGAGCTCCTTTGAGGATTCCACTTTTGTGAGGCTGCTTGGTCCACTCTTCGTGTGTCACACATTCTTTCACGTCTGTATCTGACATTGTTTTCTCAAATCCCCTGATGCAGGCATTGCCGAAACATGATCATGTCAGGATTTTTTAATTTGTATTTTTATGTTTAATGTTTGAATGTTATTTATATATTTTATATACTTTTATTAAATGTTATTTTACCATGTGTAAAGTTGTTTCTTTTTCATTTTGTGGATAGTTATATTTCATTTTCCCAAGTCTACCTAGATAATAATGGTTTATGCACTGTTCCTCCAGGAACTTGTCTAAACTCTTTTTAAACCCAGCTATGCTGACTGCTTTCACCACATCCTCTGGCAGCAAGTTTAATTGTGCAGTAAATAAAAAACTACTTTCTTTCATTTGTTTTTAAAAGTTCTACCTATTAGCTTCATGGAGCATCCCCTAATCCTAGTACCTATTTGAAAGGGTAAATAACCATTCCACTTCACTCAAGATTTTATAGACTGCTATCATATCATATCATCTTATCCAGGCCGAAGAGCCCTAACTTGTTTAGCTTCACCTCATTTTGATCACCCTTCTCTTTACCTTTTCTAGTTCTGTTATTTTTTTTTTGGGATGGGGTAACCAGAGCCATACACAATACTCAAGATGCAGTTGCACCATGGACTGATGCAGAGACATTATGATATCCTCTGTTTTATCTTCCATTCACTTCCTAATAATACCTAATAGTTTGTTTTCTTTTTTGACCGCCTCTGCACACTGGGCCGAAGATTTCAAAGTATTGTCCACAGTGATTCCAAGATCCTTTTCCTGGGTGGTGATACCTAATACGGAACCTAGCATTGTGTCACTATAGTTTGGATTATTCCTGCCTTGGTTGGTGACTTTTAAACAGCCACGCTGGTACACATATATGTGCATATGCCAGCTCGCGCGAATATGGCTATTTTATAACATGCGCATGTATATGCACATGAGCTTGCAAATGCCACCTGTATCGCATAAGTGGTGGGAATTTTAGTAGCTACGCGTGCCAATGCAAATACCAGTTTCCCCAGTTCATTCCCAGTTTGCCCCAGTAAAGGATAGGACTTCCTAACTAGATAGCCTCCTTTTTACCCCATTAGCCCTGACCCTTCAAATCCTGATTTTTTTTTTAACTCTTTATTTATAACTTTTCCAAACTCAACAACTCATGAATACATAAAGATAAAACACATCTCAGGTGACACAATAAGCATTATAATGAAAAACATCCTCTCTCCTTGGTACATAAAAGAAGATCCTGAAGTAGACCAACTATCCACTCTCCCACTACCTCCCATATGGGCCCCAAATATCTTGATATTTCTCTAACTGTTTTTTTTAAAGAGAAAGTAAGCTTTTCCATAAGAGCAGTATCCAATAACTTAGATTCTCAACAATAGTAGTAGGGGAACTCTTCCATTGATGGGCCACCGTCAGACATGCTGTGTGGAGCAGATGACCCACCAACTTCCTTCAGCCACACATTTCCCACCTAGTAGCCCATCGCCCCATCAAAAAAAGAGCAGGGTCCACCCGCACCCCCTGTCCACAGATAGCAGATATACTATCTGCTTCCCGACCCCAGAACTCTTGCACAGCTGGGCACTCCCACCACATGTGATAGAAAGTACCTGGGGAACCACAACCCCTCCAGCAAACAGAACTGACATTTATAAACTTAGCATAAAAAACTGGGTATGAGAAAGTCTATTCAACAATTTATATTGCATCTCCTGCCCCTTATAATAAAGAGTTATTTGCCGGGATTCTTTCCAATTAGATTTCCAATCCCTACTATCCAGAACAATATTCATATCCTCATTCCATAACCGAATAAGCTTTGGTTTAGTGCCTTTTTCACAGAGAGTGGCTTGGATGGTCTTATATAAAACAGGGATGAGATGATCCGGTTGCTTACTACAACTAAGGAGGTCTTCAATACCGGTTCCCTCCTCAACCCCCCGGGTTGTCCCTAATTATAGCAGAGACATCTTTGCATAAACAAAATATAAAAAACGGGTCAAAGGTGGTATATGAAAATCTTCCACCAATTCCATAAAGGGTTTTACACGGTCATCATCCGCTAATTGACCAAGAAACTTCAACCCCACCACCCCCGCCACCCAAGTAGCTATATCAGGACAGAACGTATGCAATGAGAGATGTGGGTTACGTACCAAGGAAGTTAAATAAGACCAGTTAGTGGCCTGAGGACAAAGAGAACTGTGAACCACCCTCCAAATTTTAAGTGTGGGGGCTATTATAGGATTCCCACGAACTGCCTGGCTATAGGAACTGGACGAGGTCGCCTCCCCTCTAAATTACCTCAACTCTACCAATCACAAAGTCATATGTAAATATGTTTTCATACTAATATGTTATTACATTAATATCTTAATATATTAATACATGTTTTTCCTCTCTAGTTTTATCCTTCATGCTCTCCATTAGAGCCTTTTCTTGCTGCAGCACCGTTGTTGCAACATGTTACTCTTGATGTCCCTCCTCCCCCCCCCCCCCCCCCGTTCATTGTATTTTCCACCTTTTGTTTTTGATGTAAACCGATATGATGTTCACTCGAATATCGGTATATAAAAGCTGTTAAATAAATAAATAAATAATAAATTTGCAGAAATGAGGCCAAACTACACCCATTCGTCCCATCTGCCTCCAATGATAGCCAGGTCTGCTCCTCATCCATCCCCAACCAAACCCGAAGACAAGCCAATTGACAAACCCGGTAATACCACTGAAAAGTTTGGAGCCCAAGCCCACCAGCCTCCCGAGGCTAGCCCTGATTTTTTAATTTTAACTTACACGCCATCCATAACAAAAGTAAAGTTACAGAAGTAAAGTTAGGGGACCCAGCGTACACTTGTGCACATAAATACTTATGTACATACTTCAGGTTACAGGCCCAGAACACCCATATCATGCCCACTCCCCACCCCTTTTTTGATTTCCTGATTTGTGTGCATACTCACAACTTCTGCATGCATCTTCCAGCTTTGGTGCGCATTGGGCTTTTAAAATCTACCTGTATATGTTTCACATTGTACTTGTCCACGTTACATTTCATCTGCCATTTAGATGTTCAATTCTCCAGTATTGCAAGGTCCTCTTGCAGTTCCTCACAATCAGCTAGGGATCTGACTGCTTTGAACAATTTTGTGTCATTTGCAAATCTGATCACGTCTCTCATCACTCCCTTATCCAGATCCTTTATGAATATATTAAAAAGCACTGGCTTCAGTACAGATCCCTGGGGCAGTCTCCTATTTACCCTTCTCCATTGAGAGAAATGATCATTCTGTCCTACTCTTTCTTTTCTATCCTTTAGCCAGTTATCAGTCCAGACATAAGAACATGCCATCAAGCCCAGCATCCTGTTTCCAACAGTGGCCAAGCCAGGCCATAAGAACCTGGCAAGTACCCAAAAACTAAGTCTATCCCATGTTACCGTTGCTAGTAATAGCAGTGGCTATTTTCTAAGTCAACTTAATTAATAGCAGGTAATGGACTTCTCCTCCAAGAACTTATCCAAACCTTTTTTTAAACCCAGCTACACTAACTGCACTAACCACATCCTCTGGCAACAAATTCCAGAGCTTAATTGTGCATTGAGTGAAAAAGAATTTTCTCAGATTAGTCTTAAATGTGCTACTTGCTAATTTCATGGAGTGCCCCCTAGTCCTTCTATTATTCGAAAGAGTAAATAACCAATTCACATCTACTCGTTCAAGACCTTTCATGACCTTAAAGACCTCTATCAAATCCCTCCTCTGCCGTCTCTTCTCCAAGCTGAACAGCCCTAACCTCTTCAGCCTTTCCTCATAGGGGAGCTTTTCCATCCCCTTTATCATTTTGGTTGCCCTTCTCTGTACCTTCTCCATCACAACTATATCTTTTTTGAGATGCGGCAACCAGAATTGTAGACAGAATTCAAGGTGCGGTCTCACCATGGAGCGATATAGAGGCATTATGATATTTTCTGTTTTATTAACCATTCCCTTCCTAATAATTCCTAACATTCTATTTGCTTTTTTGACTGCTGCAGCACACTGAGCTGACGATTTTAAAGTATTATCCACTATGATCCCTAGATCTTTTCCTGGGTGGTAGCACTAATATGGAACCTAACATCGTGTAACTACAGCAAGGGTTATTTTTCCCTGTATGCAACACCTTGCACTTATCCACTTTTTTTGTTAATGCTTTGTTTTAATGTCTTCCTAACTTTGCATATAGTCATCCCCTTTATTTTTCTCCAAACACTCCTCATCAGAACGTTCATAAAGTTGACAGCTATTGAAATGTATAAAATTTAACTTTCTACTGCAGCAACCCAGTTGTGCGTGCTGCTTAAGATTAACACTTGAATCCTTTTTCTTTTAATATTCCCCACTTCCGTGATACCTATGCTAGTCAGAAAAATTTCCCCTTTATAGGGACCGTGTGACTTGCTTGTAGTGGTAGAACTGTTCCAACTTGACGGCCTGGAGACGGCTCTGCAGCTTCAGCAGCATGGCCATGTTTTAGCCGGTGGACAGCTGTCGGCATGGTTAAAAGGTGAGGTGAAAGAGGTTCTTATAGCCAAAAAAAACATCCTTCAAAAATTGGAAGAAGGATCCATCTGAAGAAAATAGGGAAAAGCATAAGCATTGTCAAGTTAAATTTAATCAAACATAATTAAGGAAACTCCAAAGAACCATGCAATTACCAATCCTATTTGATCAATTATATTTTTTTACTTCAACCCCCAGTTTTGCCTGATGCTCCCATCCCGGTATCTCTGCCACGAGAAGAGCCCATGCAGCTGGATCGATGTCGTCTTTCTCTTGAGGAGAGGTCTCAGTGTTGATAGTCTGGCCTCTGTTTATATTGCGTGGCTCCAGGCTACCTATTAGCTCAGTGCCCGGAGAGAAGAAACACTTTTCTGAGCCCTGAATCACCGGGCCAGATGACGCTAGGCCTGACTACTTCAGCTCCCCAGTTCATCATGCTGGTTATCTGTAGAACATTCCGGTGCCGGGGAAAACTTTATTCAGCAAGAACCTGTGGAGTGCTTCCGGATTCCCACGGTCCTGATGACGCTACCTCTGGTACTCTCCTCCATTGATAAACCATCAGTGTATGGGGAACCTCTAACAGGACTGGTAATCCTGTCCACTGTGCTGCTTACTCTATGGGTGGGATTCTCGCATTCAGAGGTCATCAGCTGTCATGTGTTCTCCAGAGCTATGAGCCCAATTGTCCTGGGCCTACCCTGGCTCCTGCCACACCGGCCACAGTTTAATTGGACCATATTGGAACTCTCCATTGAGGTCCTAGATTTACTGGATCCTGGATTGCCTTCAAGGATGCAGCTCATCCGATGAACGTGGCCTCCACCCCCACCGTCAGTTCCAACCCCTGGTAGACAGTCCTGAGGAACTCAAACCTCCCACAGTGTCTCTGGGAGAATACTCTTAAAATAGTCTTTGCACAAATAAAAGACCAATTAGGAGAAGAGAGGTCGGAGCATGAAAACCTGGAAAAGGAAAACAACTCACTAGGAAAGATGATTAGATACGAGCCCTGCGCATCCTTCTTCAGCAAGAGAGGGAGAAGCAGCCTTTAGTCCTGTTTGCTCCTGCCAGCCTGGAAAAAAGGAAGCCATTCCTACAACAATTATGAGGCCTGGCTTGGCCAAAGCAATCCAGAGACTATTCCTTTGTTTATGGTTCAGCTTCAGTCCCCGGAATTGCATGAACTAGGGGGCAAGACCAATTGTTTGGTTGTAGAAACTACCTCCTGAATCAAGAATCCCGCAGGGGTCCAAAGGACCCTTCGGTTGGAATACCCGCAAACTCAAGGCCTCTGGAGGGGGGCTTGGGGGGGTATTGTTATGCTTGGTGGTCCGTGGGTTATTCCCATGGACTGCCGCTCTTACTTCCAGCTCGGCCTGGTTATAGGCACCATATCCCAGCATGGGGAGGACCCCTTGATGCGTCAGGCCGACCGCTGCAGGAAGAGCAACAGCTTGCTGATTGGTCTTGCGACTGAGATGCCACCAACAAGTTTGGTTGTGGAGCGCCCTTTCTATGAATTTAAAGGGACTATGGTGGGAAAAGCCCTGCAGCCCTCCTGGATGACATCACGCTGCATGGCCCTTATAAGGGTCCTGCCCTCAGTCCTCCACATCTTGGCAATAGGTTAACTTCCCTGGAAGTAGTGCTTTGCTATAGTGTTCCTGTGCTCCAGTTCTTGGTTCTGTGTTCCTGATTCCTGTTCTTGGTTCCTGTCCTGGTGTCTGGTCTGTGCTCCTCAGTTCTTGTCTTCTTCATTGTCAGTCTTCATCCATTTGTCTTGTGTCTTCAGTGTCTTTTCTCCTGCTTGTGTTGATCCTCTCTAGGGATGTACATTCGTTTAAAACAAAACTGCCAAACACGATGAATAAGGCTAATTCTTTTCATTTGGGGAGGAGGGGCCCAAAATGAATCAGGGGTCAACTCTGGGGCCTCAGCCGAAAACCCCAAAAATTAAACCAAAAAAAATGTATCTTATCCATCAGGTATCCGATAAAGGCCAGGTCCTGATGCTGGGGACTAGGCTGGAGCCCAGACCCAGGCCCGATGCTGCGATCTGACACAAAATTATTCAGATTAGTTAAATCACAAGCAGATTGTGATAAATTGCAGGAGGACCTTGTATTGGGCATCTATATATCAGCTGAAATATAATGTGGACAAGTACAAGGTGATGCATATAGAGAAAAATAACCCATGCATAGCTGTACAATGTTAGTTCTATTTTAGGAGTTACCACCCAGGAAAAAGAACTGGGTGTCATAGTTGATATTACATTGAAATCGTCGGCTCAGTGTGCTGTGGCAGTCAAAAAAGCAAGCAGAATGTTAGTAATTATTAGGAAGGGAATGGCAAATAAAACGAAGGATGTCATAATGCCTCTGTATCGTTCCATGGTGAGACCGCACCTTGAATACTGTGTGAAATTCTGGTACAGAGAAGGGCAACCAAAATGATAAAGGGGATGGAAAGGCTGAAGAGGTTAGGGCTGTTCAGCTTGGAGAAGAGATGGCTGAGGAGGGATATGATAGAGATCTTTAAAATCATGAAAGGACTAGAATGGATAAATGTGAATTGGTTATTTACTCTTTCAGATAATAGAAGGACTAGGAGGCACTCCATGAAGTTAGCAAGTAACACATTTAAAACAAACCAGAGAAAATTCTTTTTCACTTAACGCACACTTAAGCTCTGGAATTCATTGCCAGAGGATGTGGTTAGGGCAGTTAGTTTAGCTGGGTTAAAAAAGTTTTGGATACGTTCCTGAAGGAGAAGTCCATAAACTGCTATTGATCAAGTTGACTTAGGGACTAGCTTCTGCTATTACTGGCATTAGAAGCATGGGATGAATTTAATGTTTTATATTATCACCTGCTTACTATCGGGCCAATACAGTACAGTGCGCTCCGGTGGACGTGCGTTTTCGACACGCTAGCTTTACCCCTTATTCAGTAAGGGGTCGAAAACGCGCGTCCAACCCTCCTGAAACTAATAGCGCCCGCAACATGCATGTTGATGGCCCTATTAGTTATTCCCGCGCGATACAGAAAGTAAAATGTGCAGCCAAGCCGCACATTTTGCTTTCAGAAATTAACGCCTACCCAAAGGTAGGCGTTAATTTCTCTCGGCACCGGGAAAGTGTACAGAAATGCAATAAAAACTGCTTTTCTATACACCCTCCAACTTAATATCATGGCGATATTAAGTTGGAGGTCCCAAAAGTTAAAAATAATTTAAAAAAAAAAATTTTTAATCGGCCCGCAGCTCACGGGTTAAAACCAGATGCTCAATTTTGCCAGTGTCCGGTTTCCGAACCCGTGGCTGTCAGCAGGTTTGAGAACCGATGCCGGCAAAATTGAGCGTCGGCTGACAGCCGCCACTCCTGTCAAAAAAGAGGCGCTAGGGACGCGCTAGTGTCCCTAGCGCCTCTTTTTACCGCGGGCCCTCATTTAAATACTGAATCGCACACACAGGAGAGTGGCCTGTGCGTGCGCCAGGAGAGCGGGCGCTCACCTGCTCTCCCGCGACTTTTACTGAATCTGCCTGTAAATGTGTATTTCTGTATTCCTTGTGTGAAATGTTTGTGAGTATGCTTCCTCAGACCATTCTTTTTTTTGGGTGGGGGCAGTGTGGCAGATCCTCCTGGTCTGGCCACTAGATGCCACTGTCCTTGTAGTATAAATCCCTGTTATGGAGCCATCCATACCCTTCAGTCCCTCCTACCTGGACAGCCTGGATTGGATGCCTGAAGACTATTTAGCCGAGCCAGATTAATACACATTGGATTCAGTTTGAGGAAGCAGTCAGAGGGTAAAGATGTATTTTTTTCCAAACTCTGGTGGGGCCTCCCAGCTTCACCCAAAGGAGTTTATGTTAGAAGAGACACCTCCCAGTGCACTCCCTGCCTGAGGGTCCTTCTTATAAGTTACAGAGAGAGAGACTTTTAAGCATGATACCCTTTAGGGGCAAAAGACCTGTGAGCCTGCTCTAAACCCTAGGTGGACAAGCACCAGTGATGATGGATCCAGCGGCGAGAGACGGTGAAGGCAGAAAAGATATCGAGTTTAAGCTTTAAAGTATTTTATGGACTTAAAAATGGGGAGGGTTTTTTTTTTTTTTTTGGATCCCCCTTCCTCACTGGGATTTCAGAGCGGGGAACTTGCCTGATCCCACTGACGTGTCCCCAAGAGAAGTTCCCCAGAAAGATCAGCATATAAGGATGAAGGAAGAATAAGAGCAGGAGACACCCATCCGGATCTCTCCCAGCACAGGACCAGGATGGGCTGGGTTCTGTAAAGAAGATGTTCAAAGGTTGGATTTTTTTGGAGTAAAGTTGGGGGACATCTCCACATTCCCGCACAGCCGCTGGGAGAGTTTGTAAAATTAAGATGGCCATGGGCTCTGCCCAGAGGTCTGGAAAAAGGACACCTACCCACCCAGAATCCAACCTGTACCATCAGTCAGATGTAAATTCACACTTCTGGATAATGGACTTTAATATATGAGTATTAAAGCAGTAAACTTTTACTTAACACCCAGACCTGGTCCTGTCTGAGCTACTGCAGCACAAAATGACTACTGACCCTTTTCTCATCGTCTGGGTTATAGGCGAGTCCCCCCCCCCCCCCCCCCCCGGATTGAGAGTCAAGCGTGGGATGTAATATGCTAGCCGGAGCAGCACCAAAGAAATAAATTAGTTATGTGCCTTTAGGAGCCACAATCCTCCAAAAAAAAAAAGGGGTTACAGCTGCTCACTGTAGAGTGAATTGCCAACAGACATACTTTTTGTGTTTCAGTAACCATTCTTTCGGTAATTGTAGTAATTTGCACGGTTGTTTTATCTCAGATCCTCTGTACATTATTGGGTGATATGTTAATGCCTTAGAAACTGGGATAGGCAGTCGATGACGATTTTTGTAAATGGCATTAGTTATTTGGAAGTACTGTGTAATTAGGACTTCTGATTTTAGGTTTTAACTGACAAACCCTGATAAAACACCCCGATGCAAAAAAAAATAAAAATAAAATAGGTGCTTATTACCTAAGCACAGGAAAACTACCACTTCCCCTTGTACTCTCTCACCCTTCCTTGCTTGCCCTGGATCCTCCACCCTAACGTTATTTTGCCTTTCTCATGCTAATGACTCCTCAGCTGCACAAATGCTATATTTGATTCTACTGGGAAAAGGTACCCAACAAGAGTATCTGCGCCACGAAAACACTGAAAAACACTGATTTCTGGTGCCTCTAAAGAACCCCTGGAAAAAAACCATCTACATTTAGTTTATAAACACCTAAAGTCAGAAACCCATGAATAAGTCCAAGTAGTTTGGCCATTTGTCAGCTCTAGCCTTTGCCTAAGCCGTTAGGTATAGATGGTGCTGAAACCCCAAGTTCCTCCCCACACAAACGTCCCAAAATATCCGATTACTTCATAGGACGCCAATGTGCCCCCCCCCCCCCTCTTAAAGGGAGACTACAGATACACAGGTTGAATATTCTAATCTTCCAGGATAAAACACTTCCTGCAGTCTATTCATCTGAAGGAGTCTGTACTTACTATTCTGGAATTGAATTGCACAGAAAAAAAAAGAAAAATGTACATTCCACTAGTCTTTGGAAATAGTAAGTGCTTTAGAGGACAGCTGTGAAAGGTAAAATTAATCCTAAGAAACGGATCTATATTAAAACACGTGCATGCGAAGAAGAAAGTCATTTTATTAATGAGTCACTGCCAGCTAAGGATGTGAAATTACTTGCTGAAATCTTTTCAAGGAAGATAAGACTAAATGGAGCAAAAAGTCAGTTTCTCACTCTGCAAGTATTCACTGGGGGGGGAGGGGGAGGAATGGAAAATAGACCTCTTCCTTGGAAAACCTTTTGTCCCCAGACTGAAGGGAGAAGGAGACAGACATACTGCTGAAAATAGCGCCCGAGGTTAGGTGCTTTTCTTGCCAACAGGGAGGAGTGGTAGCCTAATGATGAAGGGGAATGTTATGAACTAGTCAGTGTTTAACTTAAAACCACTGGTAACCGGTGAAATATTAAACTGGGTAGGCAAAATATTTGTTGAAGGAGGCTAGGGGGCTTATATCCTCACTGTAACCCTCTTTCTCCAATCGGTTCCTCATTGCCACCCACCCTTCTCATATGAGTGGGCAGAAGTCAGGTGAACTCACAGGCAGCTCCTTACCTTCACTCGCAGCTCTACCAGTCTGTAGAGAGGGAGTCAGGATATAATAGCAGAGTTAACCCTCAAGCTATTTGTTTGCGGATGGACCCTTTACCTTCACCCATATTCTGTACCAGCCTGTAGAGAGAGAGTCGGGATACCATATCAGGGTTTGAGTCTCAAGCGCTTCCTATAAATCAGAGATCCCCAATCTATAGCCCATGGGCCTGCTGTGCAATATTATCTGGCTTGCCAGGGCTCCCAAAATAGGGTTGTCTGGAGCCGGTGACATCCACTGTGGATGCTGATGTTGAAGGAGCATATATGTGCACTCATTTTTCTCATGGCAGTCCTGCTGCCTCCAGCCACGACTTGCAGCACCGACTTCTGAAGGTCATTACAAGCACATTCTGCTACTAGCAACTGTAAGGAGACGACTGAGACCAGGGGGTGCACTGATGGAAGATGAATGAGGCTGGGGAGGGCACTGAGTGGCAATGATTAGACTAGGTCAGTCACACAGAGGGGGGTGATTGAGGCCCGGGGTCATGGAAGGGGAGCGACTGAATCTGAGGAGGACCATTGAGGCTGAGGAGGCTAGAGAGGCACTGAGGGAGAGAGAAGAAGCAGAGGGACTGAGAAATGGCAGGAGGAGGACTGTGGTTCATTAAGAGGAGGAAAAAGCAGGGCCAGTGCAAGAGTATTAGACGCCCTAGGCAAACTTTCTGCCTTGCACCCACCTCCCTCCCCCGGTCCACGTCCCGATCTCATTCACTCATACAGGCCGCCTCACTTACACACACTTAGGTTCCTTGTCTAATTCAAACACGGACCCTTACACAGGCTCCCTCCCTCTCTCTCACTAGCACAATTGCTCTCTTGTACACACCCAATCCCTCTCACTCACGCACACACACACACATAGAGGCGCCGCTCGCGGCCCACCGAGTCTTTACTCCTCTCGGCTGTGAGTGGGATGGGCTCCGCTCATTGCCCCACATGGCTGCTTTTTGCCGCCCCCCCCCTCCCCCCAATAGCTGATGCCCTAGGTGACCGCCTAGTTCGCCTATTGGGATGCGCCGGCCCTAGGAAAAAGAAATGTAGATGGAATAGATTATAGTTGAGAGCCAGGGAGGGGAGAGATGAGGAGGAGTGAAAAAAGGCAAGCAAGAGGTTGAGAGTGACAGAGAGTAAAGGAAGAAGAGGGAGGAGGTGGAGATTAGACATTGAGAGGGGAGGAAGAAGGATGTGAGACAAAGACGAAAGACGGGCAAGATAAGGAAAAGTGAAGAAGTGTTGGAGAGCTGAAAGGCAGAGGTGGAGAAAAGCAAAATGAGATGAGAGAGGCAGGGAGAAACCCTGGAAAGAGAGGCTGAAAGAGAGGGAGGCATGGAGAAAGGAAACAACCCATAAGGAAAAGTAAAACGGAAAAAAACCAGGCAAAGAATTTAGAAGCAGATTGCTAAACCTTGTAATGAAAAACCACCTTCAGACAGCATGGGGCCACCATCCAGCCAACAAAGTTAGCCAGATAAACAGTATTCAGCTGGCGTAGCTGAGATATTCAGTGGCATGGATATTCCCATAAATATTCCCAGTTATGTAAAACTTAGCCAGATAAGTTTAGCTGCCTAATTTTTTCAAAGATCGACTATTTTAACGACTATTTAAAATGTTTAAAACTATTAAACATTTAAAACTATTTTATTTAAGACTATTTAAAACTATTTTATCGACTATTTAAAATGTTTTCAAAGATCGACTATTGTAACGCTCTATTACTTGGTCTGCCCGCTTCGTCCACCAAACCTCTTCAGATGCTGCAAAACGCAGCGGCTAGGATCCTTACAAACACTCGTCGCAAGGACCATATCACACCAATACTAAAAATTCTACACTGGCTGCCCATCCAATATAGAATACTTTTCAAGGCTCTCACCATCATCCACAAATCCGTCTACCAGCAATCCACTCTCCAACTCACCTTCCCACTTGAATTACATACTTCCGCAAGACCGATCAGAACTGCCTACAAAGGTTCGCTCAAGGCCCCCCCCAACAAATCATCGGTCCACAACACTATTCACAAGCGAGCTCTTTCAACAGCAGGTCCACTACATTGGAATTCACTTCCACAAGACTTACGCCAAGAACAATGCCATTCAACTTTCAGAAAGAAATTGAAAACCTGGCTGTTCGCAGAAGCCTACCGCTGAAGGATCTCCTCAACCATCACTGACTCTCACTCCCCCACCCCTCCCCAATCCCTACCCCCCCTCTTTTCCCTCTCCCGTTCCCCCCCACCCAACCTCACCCTTTCCTTCTCCCTCTGGACATACCATGCTAATAACTGCCTAGGATAAACCTATGTTTATGTATCTTACAGTTTTTTGTTGATTTTATATATTTATCTCTCTCTAATTGTTTCTTAGTTTAAACTCTGTACTGTCTTCCATTGCCCAGGTTTTATGCTCCCTGTTTAATGTAACTTTACTTTCTACCTTGATGTTAATTGGTTTCCCCTCAGTTACATTGTAAACCGGTACGATAAGACCTAGTCTTGAGCATCGGTATAGTAAAAGAAATTAAATAAATAAATAAATAAATAATTTTAGGGCTGCTATAATGCTGAAAGTCTGTGTTATCTGGCTAACTTTCAGGCCGATACAGTACTGTTAGCCTGTCATTGGACATGCGTTTTCCCTTACCCCTTATTCAGTAAGGGGCAGAAAACGCGGAAAACGCGGAAAACGCGCGTCCAACCTGCCGAACCTAATAGCGCCCTCAACATGCAAATGCATGCTGATGGCCCTATTAGGTATTCGCGCGCGATCAGAAAGTAAAATGTGCAGCCAAGCCACACATTTTACTTTCAGAAATTAGCGCCTACCCAAAGGTAGGCGCTAATTTCTCTGGCACCGGGAAAGTGCACAGAAAAGCAGTAAAAACTGCTTTTCTGTGCACCCTCCGACTTAATATCATGGCGATATTAAGTCGGAGGTCCCGAAGAGTAAAAAAAGTTTAAAAAAAAGAAAAAAAAAATTTGAGGTCGGCCGGCGGCTGTCGGGTCAAAAACCGGACGCTCAATTTTGCCGGCGCCCGGTTTCCGAGCCTGTGGCTGTCAGCGGGCTCGAGAACCGATGCCTGCAAAATTGAGCGTCGGCTGTCAAACCCTAAGCAGTGCTGACCTCTGTCTCAACCGGGGTTGCCAGTGAAGGTTGCCCTGACTGCCCCCAAAATGTAAATTTAAAAAATTGCACCTGAGTGGCAACAGCCCTGGCCCTCCCAAATGCCTCCAATAAAATAAAGGCCTTGGCCCCCCCTTCCCATTCCCCTTACCCACCTCCCAAGTGAAACTGATGGCCCTCCCTGATTAAAAACAAGGTCCTGGGCCCACTCCACCCTACTCCCTGAAAGGAAAAAAAAAAAGGGTTTGTCCCAGCTCCCATCCCCAATCCCCCGCCCCCCCCCCGCACTCCCCCTACCTAGAAACGGACCCCACGTTGGAGTCGCGTGCACTTTCACACCCAGCCTGGTCGTTGCCATTTTCCAAAATGGCGTTGACCTAACCTTACCCCAGCCAGGAGACTGGGGTAAGATCTGGGGATCGGACCTCGCCACATGGCCTGCGTCCAACCCACGGACCTTGCCCCAGTTACATGGCTATGGCAAGGTCAGGTCGGCACCATTTGTTTTAATCGGAGGGCCATCAGTGTCATGATGCTTTCTAAGGGAAGGGGCCCCACTATCGCAGTGACACCCCCACCCCACCCCCATGCGATAGTGTTACCCCTCCTACGATAAAACTTCGTGGCTTGATGGCTCTAGGCCTTTGCCAGATAAGTGCATTCTACTTTGAGCACCACTGGACTGCCCTGATTCATCCGGTTAATTTTTTAGCCAGATAAAAAGTTAGCTGGCTAAGTCACACCAGTGGGATTTTAAATCCTGTAGTTTGTCCAGCTAAGTCACAGTTAGATAGGTTTCCTTATTATCTGACCTGCCGACCATTACTTCTTGCTCTGTCCCTAGTAGAGATGGAGAAAGCTGATCCCATCATCTCTGACAATAGATAAGGGAGACCCAGAGGCTTTTCATCAGAGGTGTGTTTAAATGTGCAAGCTAGTACTTTTATTCAAACAAACTGATACAAAACAAAGATGGCTGGTGTGAAGTAATTTCTCCATTGGCTACTAGGTTCCTTGAGAGCATAAGTGGTTGAAATGAGCTCCTCAGCCTGGAATGGAAGCATTTTTGGTTGTTTCCTGAAACTGAGGCTGGTAGTAAAACTGACCTCTGTGTAGGCTGGAAGGACTTAACCACCATGTCGGAGAAGTGATGAGAGTGGTAGACATTTGCACTTTGTGACAGAGTGGTTAGAAATAATTCCACTGGAATTTTAAGTGCAAATGAACTGGACTTATGGCAAGGCAAGCAAAAGAGGTGACATGGACTGTTATTATCTTGTGACCCAACATCTGCATAAACAAGCTGGGCTATGACTTGTCGTCTTTTTTGGAGAGCATTAGGATCATGCATAGCAAGATGTTTGCTCTTTGCTGAGGAAGGAAAGCTTTCTCTTGTGTTGCCTCAGATGGGCTCTTCCTCCTCCTATTACTAGGTATTTTGGGAAACTGATGATAAATCCTAAAATTTGAAAGGTTTTCATTGTGCGAAGTGTGAAGGAGTAGGAATGCAGATAGGTTAGGCCTGCTATGAGTCTGTCATCTAGGTAAGGATAAACAAATACATTGTGGAGCCTCAGATCAGCAGCAACTACTGAAAGGCATTTTGTGACTCTGATAGTGATTGTTCCCTGTGGTGAAACAGAGACATTTCCTGTAATTTTTGTGAATTGGAACGTGTGTGTAAGCATCTTTGAGACCTAGTGTAGATAACCAGTCGATATATAAATGAGGGAGGACAATACTTAAGGAATTTATCTTGAATTTTTCATTCTTGAGCTACATGTTGAGGTTTCTGAGGTCCAAGATAGGATGAAATCCTCCTGTCCTTTTTGGAATTAGGTCACAACTTCAAGTTCTTTTCCCCCTGATGGAACAGGTTCTGAGAGGCGGGTTGATAGCTCCTGCTGAAGAAGTGTGATTTGATATGCAGCTAGAGAGTGACGTCTTGGAGGCTTGTTTAGGGAGGGAGTAAATTGGAAATTCAATTGGAACCTCTGCTGTATGCTCTTTAACACCCAATGAGCTGTTGGTATCAAAGACCATGTGGGAATGAAGTGTTGGAGTCTTTCTCCCCTGGAAGACTGTGCAAGGCTAACCAGGAAATTTGATTGATTTGAGAGAGCTGCAAATATTTGGTTTGCGTTCTTTCTCTGATATGGGGTCTAGGCCGCTGCTGCTATTGCTTCTGCTGAGGGCAGGGTCACTGAAAAGGGTAAGGTTGATATCTTCTTCTTGAAAAGAAGTATTTCCTTTTACAGTAAGGAAGCTGGGGTTTCCTAGATATAGAGGGTTGTTCTGTTGATGCTTCTCATAATGTAAGTAGAGTCTATGTAACGTTTCGACGGCCACGAGATGGTCCCATGACCGGCCTTACCCCAATGCCACAAGATGCCGACATCAGGCCCCAGGATGCCATCCACATTGTTCCCCGATGTTGCCTCATAGGCAGGCAAGCATGCACGCATAGCTGCGCTAGTAATGAAGGGGATGTCATGGATGATGTCATGCGGCAGGATATTTAAACCCCTACTGCGCTCTAATTCAATATCTCAGCAACCGGCCCTCCTGCCTTGTCTGCAATATGTGTTGCTTCCTGTGAGCCTTGTTGTTGCCTTTCCAGCCTTGCCTCATTATCTTGCCTTGCCTCTATGTTACTTTGCCCTATGTCTTGGTCCCCTGTGCCTTTTGCTTTGTCTTGTCCATCCATCTCTGCCTGCTTCCTGGTTCTGACCTCTGCTACGGATACCGATTACTCTTCTGGACTGCTGCCTGCCCTGAACCTAGCTTGGACTGGATACTGTTTGCTCACTGCCTGCCCCGACCTTGGCCTGGACACAGATACTGCTTACTTGCTGCCTGCCCTGTCCTTGGGCTGGACCCAGATACCGTTTGCTTGCTACCAGCCCTGACCTCTGCCTGAGATTCAACTTCCAAAGGCTCAACCTGCGGGGAACAGGGCTGGTACAGGTGAAGCCCTAGCTCCAGTCCTAGTAAGAACATAAGAACGTGCCATACTGGGTCAGACCAAGGGTCCATCAAGCCCAGCATCCTGTTTCCAACAGTGGCCAATCCAGGCCATAAGAACCTGGCAAGTACCCAAAAACTAAGTCTATTCCATGTTACCGTTGCTAGTAATAGCAGTGTGTATTTTCTAAGTCAACTTAATTAATAGCAGGTAATGGTCTTCTCCTCCAAGAACTTATCCAATCCTTTTTAAAACCCAGCTATACTAACTGCACTAACCACATCCTCTGGCAACAAATTCCAGAGCTTAATTGTGCGATGAGTAAAAAAGAACTTTCTCCGATTAGTTTTAAATGTGCCACACGCTAACTTCATGGAGTGTCCCCTAGTCTTTCTATTTTCCGAAAGAGTAAATAACCGATTCACATTTACCCATTCTAGACCTCTCATGATTTTAAACACCTCTATCATATCCCCCCTCAGTCGTCTCTTCTCCAAGCTGAAAAGTCCTAACCTCTTTAGTCTTTCCTCATAGGGGAGCAGTTCCATTCCCCTTAAGAACGAGTCCACCTGCTGTCAGAATGGGCCTAATAGGTTCGCCTGCTAGGCTTCATGAACCACACCACAGCCCATGGGCTCACATCTGTGACAGTCTATTGTTTTTTTCCTCCAAAGATATTAACCCCCATATATGGGGGATTGGCAAATTTTCGCATGTACATCATCACATAGCCCTGAAACTCTAATCTTCTTACTCCAATGGCTATAACTCATGTCCTGGAAGAAGTGTCGTAAGTTGATCTGATGAGGTGCTTACCACATTCTTCAGCTTCATGGAGAGTTGGGTGCTTACACTCTGATGGATCTCTGAGATGGAGTTTTATCTTGCAATTTGTATAGGCAAGAACGCATATACAATACTGCATTATGTATAACTGAGGAGCAGCTACTTTTTTCTTTATAATTCAAGTTTTATTGAGTCAAGCAAAATACAACATAACATATTGCAAAACTGTATATACCAATTTGACAAATATTACAGCATTACAATGAGCTAGAATTTAACATGGCTGATAGGAATACTTTTTGTGCTGTGGTATCCAATAAGCACATAAGAAGAGCCATGGTGGGTCAGAGCAAGGTCCATTGAGCCCAGCATCCTGTCTCCGACAGTGGCCAATCTGGCTCACAAGTGCCCAGCAGGTCCCTAATAATTGATTTCTCTCTTGTATCTCATGCCCAACGATAAGCGCCAGCTTTCCCAAGTCTCCCGGGCTCATGTCTATCTGTTTATGGACTTTTCCTTCAGGAACTTATCCAACCTTCTTTTGTTCCCCGCTATGTTAGTTGCCTTGACAGAGTCCTCTGGCAACAGATTCCAGATATTTTCCAGTTACAGAGCCTGACACGCCCTCCTTTCACATGCTATAACTTCAGTGTTATTGCCGTGTGTGTCTGCAGTAATATTGGCCTTGTCTTCACAAGTTCTTCTGCTCAGATGGCAATGAATGTTCTTTCTCTACCTCGACAAAATATTTCTCTGGAATAAAAGCGAGAATAAAACAAAACAACCCAACCCACACTGAGGGATTCTTTTCCTGTAAAACAAAAATTCTGTCCAAGATTCTCTCCTTCTTCCCTCTTCCCAGAGGCCAATAATAATTTAAATATTTTTACATCTGTTTCCCAGATTCTTAACTTCTTCAGACTGGATGGAAAATTCTTTCACTGTGGGGGTTTCTGAGCCAAATCCATGGTGTGAAACGCTCTGTCCTTTCTTGTCCTTTCCTCGGTGTGCGCAGGATGCTTAATGAGACTCGTGAGAGAGGATTCGTCCTCCCTCTGGACGGGGTTCTGGCCTGTCTACGACTGCATCCTTTCTCTCACCCGTTTTTGTTCATTGTAACTTGTCCTACCTTTTTACTCCTTCCCATCCAGCTCTTCTCAGGGAATCATCGGGCGTAGCCCACACCATTTCCCTGTCGTTCTCCCTGATCCCCCCTCATGCCATGCAAGGAGTATAGTGACCCCCCTCCCTCACACCGCAGCGCACCCTATAGCTGAGCAGGGAGGGTGCCTCTCTTCCAGGAGCCTGCTTCCAGTGCAGCTTGATGGGTTTCAGGCACTGTTTTAAAGACAGGACCGGGCTCAGTCCTGCTGTGGCAGAGATCCCAGCCCTGATCAGCACAGAAGCAGGCACCAGGCTAGTAGGCAACCCTCCCCATGCCCTCTATCTTTGGCAGCACAGGACACTAATCACAGGGTAATTGGGCTACCTCAGTTATTATCTGTTCCTTTCTTTCTTTCTTTCTTTCTTTTTTTCATTAGTTGTAAACAAAAAAAAGGTAGAAGTATTAAAAACGTGGACAAAAAACCCAAAAATATTGCAATCGGAGACACCGAGTGTGCCAAAGACTCACTATTTTAAATGTTTATTTCATTTTTATTTTATTTGTCAGTTTTTATATACCGTTGTTTGGAGCAAGCCTTCACAACGGTTTACAGCAATAGCAACAGTTTACATCAAACAGGGTAAAACTGAATACATTGTAACAAGAAAAACTTGAACAGTTCTTTATGATAGAAACTCTGTGCATGATAATAGAATATTTACATGAAAATAATAGTCTACATACATGATGACAGCATATTTACAAGGGTGCGGAATGAAAGGTGGGAGATACGGGGGGGGGGAGGGGGAGGGGAGGGAAGGGAGAGAGTGGAAAACTAAGGGAGGACACAAACTGCAATAAGTAGGATAAAGAGGGAAGGTGGTGGCAGATATCTGGATAAAGATGCCAGGACAGTGCATGTATTTGGGAAGGTAGGGGATGATTCGATAATTTGTGAAAAGTCATGAATTAGATTGAGTAGAGTGGGGAAGGCCATTATTAGTAAAGGGGGTTGGAGACGGAGGAACTGTGAAAGTATATTATTCGGCTAGGGGAACTTTTATCCTCTGCCGTCCCTGTATGTTTGTTTGAAGAGCCAGGTTTTTAGTAGCTTTCTGAATAGTTTTATGTTGCTTTGTTTCCGTATATTTTCAGGTAGGGTATTCCATAGGCAAGGTCCAGCTACGGTGCCTTTTATTAGAGGGCAATCATATAAGTGGTTGAAGACAGAGGGCCGGATTTTAAATGCCCTGCGCGCGTAAATCCGGCCGGATTTACGCGCGCAGGACCCTTGCGCGTCGGCACGCCTATTTTGCATAGGCTGCTGGCGCGCGCAGAGCCCCGGGACGCGCGTAAGTCCCAGAGCTTCGTAAAAGGGGCGTGTCGGGGGCGTTGCGTAAATGACGCAGCGTTTCGGGGGTGTGATGCGGTGTTTCGGGGGCGGGCCCGGGGGCGTGGCCGAGGGCTCCGGACCAGCCCCCGGGTCGGGTGATGGCGCACCAGCAGCCCGCTGGCGCGCGCAGATTTACATCCACTTTCAGCAGGCGTAAATCTGCCAACAAGGTAAGGCGGGGTTTAGATAGGGCCGGGGGGGGGGGGGGGGGTTAGGTAGGGGAAGGGAGGGGAAGGTGGGGGGAGGGCGAAGGAAAGTTCCTTCCGAGGCCGCTCCGAAATCGGAGTGGCCTCGGAGGGAACAGGCAGCGCGCGCTGGGCTCGGCGCATGCAGGTTGCACAAATGTGCACCCCCTTGCACGCGCCGACCCCGGATTTTATAAGATACGCGTGGCTACACACGTATCTTATAAAATCCAGCGTACTTTTGTTCGCGCCTGGTGTGTGAACAAAAGTATGCGCTCGCACAAAATTATAAAATCTACCCGAGAGAGTATGGAAATCTTCTAGTATAAAGCTGCTATCATATCACAATAGCCCTCTTTAAAAAAGGGCTTCTTTGACCCACTTTTGCTGCACCAATTTGCAGTATTAATTTTGTCCATGGTTTAGCGCACTCAGTAATTTTCTGGTGGACATATCAAGTTTGTTCCTATTGGAACTGATTGATCATTAAGTACTAAAAATGCTATAAAAGCTGTTCAGAGGTCTTTCTTAACATTCATTTGAAATAATAAGTGTTTTTTTATTACCCCCTCCCCCCCAAGTAATAATGTGGCTGCCTTCTCCCCAAAATGAGCAATAGCTTTGAAAGGAAATCTGTTGACTTGGACAGTGCTTGATTGATACGGTTTTCATAAGTCCAACCGATCTCTTTAACAGGAAAGCGTGAGGAAGCTGCGGCCCATGTGTGCGCTGAGAACCTGGCTAGCTCATGGAACAGACTTGGCGGACACTGCTATTGTGCTCCACCAAGGATCCCACCTTGTCACTTAAAAGAGCCCCTAGGTAGGATTCTGGGATGCAGCTTTGGAGGGCGATAATATTAGAAACTGCCTTTTCCTGTTGATTGATATTGAAGGGTGCGGTATGAAAAATAACCATTAGGTTAGGATTTTGGAGGGGAGTTGTGTGGAGAGAACCCAGCTTTTGGGGAGTGGAATCAGCCCGGGCTGGCCTCTCATGTGAGCGGGCCCTGCAGGGAAAGGCTCGAGGCATTTTCCCCAAGGAGAAGCAGTCAAGGAGTCAAGAGGACTAGGTCGGGAATGCCAGGAGGTGGTGGAGAAGTTCAGAAGAGTGGACACTGAAGAGCCACAGAAGAGAGGGAATTGGAGACATTGGGAAATGTGCCAGGCTAGCTGCTTGATGGGAGCTGTGGAGACATGGATCTAGACCTGGAGCACTCCCCCCGTCTAATATGAATAATTGGTTATTTCTTGCCCCCTCTTTCTCTCTCCAGTCCTGCAGCTACCCCGCGTCAGAGGGCATGAATATGTTTGTTCTGACTTCTGAGCAGGTAAGATGTGCTGATTAACTTCCCTGTGCTCCTAGAAATTGAGTTTTCTCCAACCTGCCTGAGTCTGGCTTGTATTTGCTTGTGGCTAGATGGGAAAATAACTCTGGGAGCACAGGAAGCATCATTATTGTAGCAGGCTGCATAGACGCGTTTCTGTGGCTTGATTAGCAGGGGAAATGCATTACAGTTTGCTTCCCTTTTTTGTGTTTTACTTTATATGTTAAAAATAAAATCCATTACACGATCGCTTGCTGTGTTTTCCTGCAAAACTAAGATGATGTCAATTATTAAAAAGTTTATTCTGACTTCGGAGCAGATCCCAGCTAATAAAATCCTTCTGACTCGAGCGATTGGGCTGGTGTGTGTGTGTGTGTGACACGAGCTGCTGGTGTGTGGCATGAAGCCACCCATTACACGAGTTTGCCGATATCTTCTTCCTTACGAGATCTTCCAAACACGAGGCTGTCCAGTTGAAGGATGCACTGCAGTGATGTTACTGCAGAGCCTTTCTGTGGCGTGGCTAACCAATCAGACGCTTTGGGGTACGGTGGCAATAGTAAGTAATGGGGTTTCTGCTGGTAGGCAGCGAGTTACTGTGAGATGTTATCCAAAGTGAAGACTGGCAGAGAAAAACCATTGGTGTTCTTCCGGCTGGGTCTTCTCAAAGGAAACAAGGGACTGAACGCAACCAGGACCATCTCCCAGGGACTGAGAGGGAAGAGAGAGTCTTGAGAGCCATAATCTGATGGATTACAATTGCATTAAGTATAACTTTAGGTGTTCAGTTTGATATCCCTTAACACCCTGAAAATATTGGCAGAACTGTCAACAAATTTGCATTAACAAATCACTCTTCAGTGAGATCAACATTTAACACTTTTCTTTTTTGCTTTGTATAGATACCAATATAAACCTAATTAAGGAAAGAAAAGAATCGGTTCTTGCAACTAGTTGGAGTACTCATCAGATAAGCATTTGTTACTGAAAGAAATTTTACTTTCTCTAAAAGTACTAAACCTTTAAAGAATCTGAGACTTTGTGTCCACCTTTTGTTTTCCAGGTGCGGTGTAATACGGCCATTTCTTAGGTAACAATAAGTATTAAAATTTTTCTGTTCGCCTGTTTTATCTCTCTCTTGCCTTTTTCTCTTAAGAACGCAAGTAACTCTGTCTTCTTTTTTTTATTGCAAATTCTGCACCACTTTGTATATGTTCTCTCTCTCCTGTTTGCTGTTATTGCATCAGTGGTGTTATCTCAGACTCTCTCTCTCTCTCGTACACTGTTTCAGGCTGTCATAGTATCTTAGTTCTGATTCGGGGGTTTTGCTAGCCTGCGTGTTAGTTCTGTGATGTGTAAACTTAGCTGGATCCACTGATTTCTCGCTGGTCTTCGTCCCCTCCAGAGGAGCTGATCAAATGAGATGGCAAAACGCTGGTAATGGGTGCAATTTAAGGAACTGAATGGGCTCCTTCTCCAAGGTCTGTGTGGGGAGGTTTCTCTCCTAGCTTGTTTCTGGACCTATCTAAACTTTAACTAAAATAATACAGTGTTTCTCCAATATGCTATCCCCGCTTATCTTCCGAAGATGCACTAGACAGGCGTTCCCTAAATGTATGTCCAAGGCTAGCTAATTCTGTGGAAACCCCCCCCCCAAAAACCAATAATTAAATTTCTCTACTCTCACTAGGCCATAGAGGAAATTATCAATGTGAGAGAAATAAAGAAACTTTCACTCACATGCTTTCCTTTCTACTCACAAGCCTGGCACACTCACTCAGTTGCTGAATATATGAGGAGCACTTGGAGTCTTAAAGTGTCCCTTTTGGATGCTCTGCTAGTAACAGAACTCTGTTGCCAGCTCTCTTATGTTGAATTTCTTCTCACTGTACTGTCACAGAATTGTGAGCACAGTCAGAACTGGACATGCAAGAGGGGAAGAGTATTAGTGAAGACAGCCCCAGAGAATCAGATATTCTTATGTGTCCTTGGAAACAGTACAAATCCATGAAAAAAGGGTTACAGTACAGAGAAGGGCAAGGAAAAAATGCTAAAAGGGATGGAACAGCTCCTTATTTTTAGGGCTGTTTAGCATGAAAGATATGAGAGAGGTTTGTAAAATCCTGAGTCGGTATAAACAGGTAAATCAAACAGTACTGGTAGAGGAGCCCGGGTGCAATGTGTTCTTTCACTCACCGTGGCTTCTAGTGCTCTGATTGCAAAGATATTTATTTATGAAACCTTGGGAGTTGAGTGTAGGATGCCACAATCAGGATGGAATGAGGTCCAAACGCCTCTTTTATTGTAACACAACACGGACCAAACTCACAGCTGGCAGTAAAGCAAATGGGGTGATGTCAAATCATCATTAAATTCCTTTAAGTCAATTCTATACAACTATGCTCCATCTTCCCTGGCATTTATACTCCATCTCTCAGGTATCAAGCTGGTAACAAATTCCAGAGGATTCTCTCAGATTGCGTTGCTGAGCTTTCAAGTGAAGCAGGAAATCCATGGGTTTAACACTTGGGCTTCCTTAGGAATGGGCAGTGGGATAGCTCACATATTCAGAATTCTGTTGAATCAACTCAGTGAAAGAAGAATGACTATCTGACATTCAGAAAAATAAAAACAAACAAACAAACAAACAAACAACTTTGTTATTTAGGGAAGCATTTCCTGATACACCATGATGTATAGTATACCATAATGTATGTGATCCAGTTGAGTCACAGCTTCTAAAAAATGTGTGTTACTTATAGGTGTGCTGTATGTTTTCATTGTTATGCATGTTTTGATGTGATCCACATTGCACGTGATTGTGGATCTGCGTGTGGCAGACCTCCCCTCATATCTGGCCAGCAGATGTCATTGTTCCTGTATTACAGCACTCTGGCAAAGAAGCCATCCATGCCCTCAGTTCCTCCTACCTGGAGGGTCTGAATTGCATGCTTGAAAACAATTTAGCCCAGGCACTTCAGGACACTTTGGGATCAGTTTGAGGAGGCCTTTGAACAGGAAGGATGTTTAGGTTTCACACTCTGGTGGGGCCTCCCAGCTTCATCCAAATGGCTTTTCCGTTAGAAGTGACAGCTCATCGAGCACTCCCTGCCAGAGGGTCCTTCTCCTACTAATACACGGGCCGATACAGTAAAGTCCGTGGGAGAGCAGACGAACGCCTGCTCTCCCGGCGTGTGCACCGGCCCCTCGCCGGTGCGCGCGACTCACTATGCAAATTAGGCGGCGCGGTAGAAACGGGGAAAAGGAGCGGCGGCTGTCAGCAGGGTTTGGCAGCCGATGCTCAATTTTGCTGGCGTCGGTTCTCAAGCCCGCTGACAGCCACGGGCTCGGAAACTGGATGCCAGCAAAATTGAGCATCCGGTTTTCGGCCCGACAGCCCGCGGGCCGAATTCAAATTTTTTTTTTTTACTTTTTTACTCTTTGGGACCTCCGACTTAATATTGCCATGATATTAAGTCGGAGGGTAAACAGAAAAGCAGTTTCCTCCCTTCCCTCTCTCCCCCTTTTACTGCTTTCTGTGCACTTTCCCGGTGCCGGAAGATCGGCGCTAATTTCTGAAAGTAAAATGTGCGGCTTGGCTGCACATTTTACTTTCTGTATCCCGCGCGCATACCTAATAGGGCCATCAACATGCATTTGCATGTTGAGGGCCCTATTAGGTGCCGCGGGTTGGGGCGCGTTTTCCTCCCCTTACTGAATAAGGGGTAAGGGAAAACGCGCGTCCAATAGCAGGCTAACAGTGCGCTCCGGAGCGCACTGTACTGTATCGGCCTGACACAGAGAGATAGATTTTTACGCCTGATACCCTTCAGGGGCAAAAGGGCTCTCTACAGGGAACCAAAGACCCGTGAGCCCGCTTTAAACCCTAGGTGGGCAAGCACCAGTGATGGATCCTGCTGCAAGAGACAGTGAAGCAAAGAGATGCATCCAGTTTAACTTTAAAGTATTTTTTGCACTTGAGCAGGGTGGGGGGGCTTTTGGATCCCCCTTCCCCTCTGGGTTTGCAGTGCTCAGAACTTGCCTGACCCCACTGACTTTTCCCCAAGAGAAGCCTCCCCCCTCCCCCGAAATATCAATAAACAAAGGGTGGAAGAATAAGATCAGGAGACCCCCCCCCCCCAACTAAATCTCCAAACACAAACACCAAGTCACCGGGACGGGTGTCCAAGGAAGAAGATGAGCTAAGGTAGGATTTTTTGCAGTAGAGTTGGGGACCCCCCTTTGCTAGGATTCCCGAACAGCCACTGGGAGAGTTAGAGCATTAAATATCACCATGGGCTCTTGCCAGAGGTCTGAATAAAGGACACCCACCTCCAAAGGAAAATCACTATTGGACCCCAGTCAAATGTAAATTCACACTTTCATTTAGGATTAGCAATCCGTAAACTTTTATTTAACACCCAGAGCCTGGTCCTGCCTATTTTATAACAGAGACTTAAGGATGCGTGCGGCACTAGAGAGAGAACTGTCCAATACATCATTTACTGCTTTAGTGCTTAGGCCAACAGGGAAAACACATTATTTAACAGTGCAGAATACTCTTGTGATTAGAGAAAAAGAGCCCGACACGGCCGTGTTTTGCACCAGGCTGCATCAGGGGGACCGGCGGGAATTCACATCTACAAATAAAAACAATTTGAAAGATCTCTCTCAGCAGAGGGATTCCAAGATGGCCGCATGCTAACCTGCTACGCTCCGAGCTATCCTGCCTCCCCTAAATTTCTTAGTATTATTATACTTTTTTGGAGTACCTGCAACATGGGGAAGAGGAAAAGAAGGGCCAGAGCGTTCCCCGGAGCCTCGGATGGTTCGCCGTTTTCAGGCCTGATGGACCAACACATTGTTCGGAGCCAGGAGCTCTCACAGGGCTCCGTGGAGTCGTCCTTGGGAAGAAAGTGGAGTGGTGTTCCATCGCTGATAGTCCTGGACCTTGAGTCATCTTTTTTGTCGGAGCCGTGTCGGATTCCTCCTCAAGCTGGCCCCCCCCCCCCCCGAGGGAGAAGCTGACGTGAGCAGCCTGCTCCCATCACATGGAGATGAGCAAGATCAACCGGCAGTAACAGCGTCGGGAGGGGCCAGCATGGAGGAGCAAGTAGAAGGAGCAGTCTGCCGGATTAAGATGAGAAATGAACTTCTGCCGAATATTTCATCGATAACCTTGACGGCTGGGGCCAAGCTACAGTGCCTGTTTCGGAGGTAATAACTTTCCTTAATAAAACCTCCTAACATAACTTTAGATATAATCTGGGAAGCAATTGCAAATCTCTCAAACCAAGTTTCTCAATTTGTTTCTCAACAATGTGACTTGGTGAATTCATTTAATTCCTCTCAGTCCCAAGTTCTTGATATTAAAACACAAGTGGATGCTTTGGAGTCCAAGGGGACAATTATGCAGAAATCTCTAGATACTATTTCGGCTGGTCATTTGTTTCTGCAGAATAAAATGGAAAATATGGAGAATAATATACGTCGATGTAATCTTAAGATATTCCATTTTCCTAAGAAAAAGTTTACAATCCCTGTTGAGATGCTTCGTTGATACTTCTTAGAAGTACTATCCATTAAAGAAAATCTGTTTCCACCTAGCTCCAAAGCATATTACCTGCCGAATAAAATGTCATCACAATTGAATAACAAGTCTGCAGATATTGCTCCAATTGATACAACGCATTTATCCTCCTTCCTAGAGAGTTCGAAGGAAGAAGGAATAACATCTTCAGCATTGTCACTTTTGCCTTGGACTCAGACCGGGGCTTTGTATTCAAAATGTTTTTTCGAAAGAGAGAGATATTGTTTTTAGGATATAAGATTCGAATGTTCTGGGATGTTGCTAAAGTAACACAGTTAAAAAGGAAGCGTTTCCTGATAATGCGTCCTGCAGTAGTTAGTTTGGGCGCTGTTTTTTTGTTATATTTTCCCTGTAAATGTGTTATTAAGCACGCTGGGGTCAAATATGGTTTTTTTGACCCGTCCCAGCTAAATTTTTTCTTGAATGATAGAATAAGACAGGATTCATCTCCCACTGTGACTAGATCTTAAATATTCTGTCCCAACAAAATGGATTTAGAGAGCTCAACATGTTAGCAGGGGGTGGCTTGTTGCTTATAATTACAATTGTCTAAAATTTCTTCACAAATTTTCAATTGGAATATCATCCTTTTTGGTGGTCTAAAAGGGTATTATTGAGATTTATGTAATACTTGATTTGTTTTTCTTCTTCTAATGTATGAGTCTCTTTATACCATTTCTTGTCAAGTGATTTAACTTGTTAACTGTTTAAAAAATGATAAATAAAGAATTAACCCCCCCCCCCAAAAAAAAAACAATTTGAAAATTGAACAGGCAGAGCAATAGAGTTAAAGCTGTTACTATGTCACACAGAACCGGAGGAAAAAGAGAACATTCAGCGGTCTCTGTTTTTCTCTAAGCCGTCCCATAATCAGTTACCATTGTCCGCTTTCTTTTCACTTTTCTTCTTTACCTTTCTATAATTAAAGCTGTCCCCAGAAAAGATCCCGTTTAAAAAAAAAAACATTCCCTGTCCCTTTACTCTCCTTCCCCCTCCCCATATTTATTTATTGATTTTCTTCTTCCTCCCTTCCGTTACCACCCTACCCCTTCCCTTCTCCTCCCCTTCCCTCTCTTGCTCCTCCTTCCCACTTTCCCCCTCCCTTCCCTCTCTTTCTCTCCCCCTTTCCCCTCCCTTTCCTCCCTTCCCTCTCTCCCTCCCCCTTTCCCCTCCCTTCCCCCCACCTTTCCCCCTCTCTTTTCTCCCTTTCCTCTCTTCCTGCCCCTTCCCCCCTCCCTTTCCTCTCCCTTCCCTCTCTCTGTCGCCCCCTCCCTTTCCCCTTCCCTCTCTCCCCCCTTTCCTCCCCTTTCTCCCCCCTTTCCCCCCTTCCTCTTTGTTTCACACCCACAGCACTCAGAGGCCGTGCTTTGCTCAGGATTTACATGCTGCTTTCTTTTTTGTCGCTTGCTATGTTCTCTTTTTCCTCCAGTTCCGTGTGACATAGTAACAGGTTTAATTCTATTGCTCTGCCTGTTCAATTTTCAAATTGTTTTTATTTGTAGATGTGAATTCCCGCCGGTCCCCCTGACGCAGCCTGGTGCGAAACACGGCCGTGTCGGGCTCTTTTTCTCTAATCACAAGAGTATTCTGCACTGTTAAATAATGCGTTTTCCCTGTTGGCCTAAGCACTAAAGCAGTAAATGATGTATTGAACAGTTCTCTCTCTAGTGCCGCACGCATCCTTTAGTCTCTGTTATTAATCTGCATGTGTGCACGGGTTACCCCGCAATGTCGGTGTGCCCTGCCTATTTTATTACATCCTCTCAGCTCACGAGAAGCAAGGTACACACACACACACACACACACACACACACACACACACACAGCATCATCTGGGCCATAAGCAAGAGCTTCCCCCTCCCCCCCAAAAAAGCATTCCCCCAGGATTAAGAGTTGAGCTTGGAATGTAAATTGCTAGCCAGAGCAGCCCCAAAGAAAAATAAATATGTTTCTGTACCCTTGGAATTAAAAACCCTGCTAAGAGTTACATGGGAATATAAAAACATGAAATAAATACATTTTGGAGTAGAGTGCGTGAGGAGCATCTGCTTGTGAAAGAGAATACAACTGTGGCTTTTGTATGGAAGAGGGCAAAGGCCTGGTTGAGTGGAGAGTGCAGTTGCATTTTGGGCCAGTTTCCAGAGACTGTGGGAAGACAAGCTTGACGGGCACGTGGAGCCTCACGGCATTTCCTTAGATACTAGTCAAGACCGCCAGTATGGCCTGCTGGCTGTGGGCGAGAGTGTGACTCTCAATCAGAGCAGGAGTGATTGTGGCCTAGGCTGAATGCCATGGCTGCCGCTGAGTGCAGGAAAGCAGAAGTAAGTAGTAGAAAATTAGGATGCTGGTCAAAAAGTCTTTATACATATAAATTCAAGCAGAATAATTGAACAAATTTTCCACTGATAAGCAGGGCTGAATTAGCTATAACAATGTAGGGAGATGCCATCCAGCAGATCAAACGGACCTCTTTCTCACAGGGATCGACGCAATAATGTCTGGGCTAAAACTGTGCGCTCAGATTCGGCCCACAGTTTCTTAACACACAGTTACCTTTTTTTTTAAACTTCCAATGAAATAAGCCAACGTTATGCACCGGGAGTTAACATGCACACGCAAACCCAAGTCAAAATGTACACCCAGCACAGGCTGAATGCACATCTTAAGCTGGGAGGAACAGGGCAGCCTCTCAAAAATGATTTATGCATACAAAATGCATGGTCCTGAGCGCATAACACATTTCTGTGCACATAAATCGTGTTTATGCACAGAAAGCATGCTTTGTGGCTGCAGAGCAGGTTTTCTGTGCTTATATCGCAATCTTCAGCTTCTGCCCATAGACTGACACAAGCGCTGGAAACGTCACTCCCCTTCTGACCAGGAATAAAACAAAAATGTTTAACTTTTTATTGCTATCGGTTTTAGTATATAACATCCAAATAATGCACTTGTTGGGTAATAACGTGGAAAAATAAAATAAATCAAGCTAATACAAATACTGTAGAAATAATATAAATCTCCCATGTCCTGTCAGTCCACAAGTAAGGGGAGAGACCAGTCCCAAAGCCTAAGGGACATGTTTTATAAAAACTGAGACGCCCCCTGCTTCCACTTCCCCCCACATATATCTAGCGTCTTTCAAATGGGAGACGAGGTGACTCCTGGATATTCCCTGGTGCTGCCTCCTGTCAAGAAGAGCAACCAGCTAGGAAGGGTGAAAGAAAACCTACTTAAACCCTTTAATATTAACAACATGCTTACAAGGGAAATTAAGCCAGATCAAAGCACCTTAACTGTAATACGCAAGGTCGTAACAATAAAATTCTCTTCCTCTTTGCTTGGGTCACTTTAGAAACATCAGGATACTATTGACCCTTGAAAAGAGCCTCCCTATTATGGAAAAAAGTCTCAAATTATAATCACGTTAGGAATGCAAAGCTAAAGTCACACTGAGGGTTGATGTTGAACCCCCCCACCCCCCCTTCTCCCTTAGGCTTTTCCAAACCTGCAGTCACAGTGAGAACATGCAGAGAGGCCTGAGGTAAAGCCCCATCCTGTAGGCCGTTTTGGGATGGCAAACAAAATGCCCTAGATGCAGGAGGTACAAAACGTGCCGGTATTTTAAAAAACCCCAAAAGTATTTTCTCATTTCCAATGATGAAACTAATCACTTTCTAGGAAAATGAAATGATCTGTATATTTTGTCTTTCAATCACATTCTCTAAATTTTCATCCTTACTAAGCAGGAAGAAATGAACTTTAGACAGGGCTCCAGCAGAGTCTTGAAAGGTTTTCATTTTAGCCTCCAATGTTTCTATTCTTTGAGAAATAACAGTTTGCTCTTGAGCTCTATATAGAGCAGAAGGTAGACGTTGTTGCTAATTTACAAACGGGTCTAGTTGAGAAGAGAGTTTAGTAACGGCTTCCCAAATAACATACTGAGTACTGATTGGGGGTTTAGGCAATTCAAGTGACTGTACCTCCATAGACTGTAGCCTTTCTCGGTGTGCAGAGTAGGAAACACTCGAGGCGGCACCAGGAGAAACGCTTGCTGTCTCACTGATCTCACAGGGGCACCCTCTCTCCCAGCAGCAATCATCCAGGTGGCAAGAAAACAGACCTGGCTTGCCACATGATGTTTCAGGCTGCAATGAAGATGTCTTGAGCCCCATGTCCTCAAGCATCTGGAATCCAAGCTGGAGGGGGGATCTGACACTGCTCCGGAGTAAATGTCACAGCAAGGTCAAAAGCAGGAGCAGTTGAACCTTCAGCCTGCGCATCCCTCAGTGACCACTGCCTGGAGCTACTCAGGGGTCCTATGGCTAGAGGAGATGCCAATCCATGGGACTCGTCAGAGTTGATACTACCATACCATTCGGGAAAGTACGGCCTTCCCCTTCTTCTTATCCATGAAGGATTAGCAAAAAATAAGTCAAAAGGAAACCAGACTTTAATTTTAATAGAAGAAGGTAGCCTCCGGAACTCAAACTTCAGCATGAGGCCATCTTGGATTCTCCCCAATCAGAAGTAAAATTTCCAGTGCTAAGAAAACCCAAGTTAAGTCAGGGCACCTCTCTGTACTAAGGGTAACCATTAATGCCTTCATTTGCATGGGATTTCCATGCAAGGGCGCTAAGCAGGATGCACAGTTTTAAACTCCTTGCTGCATCGGGAGTAACATTTGTGCACAAAAAAATGTGGGCACAACTGTGAATAAAACTATGTGCTTTGCTGAGCGCACATTATTACATCAGCCTCAGAGTTAGTAGAGTTTCTTGTTCTATTGAGCATGTGTGGGAATTCCCACTTGGGTATTGCCTCATGATTCCCTTCTCTTTTCATCCAAGCACTAGCACAGATATGTACCTCTATTATCTCTCTGTTCTTCTGAAAACTTTTTCAAAACTTTTAATCTTTAAAGTTGCCTTATTGCTTCAGCAGCCATCAAACAGCAATTTTCTGTACTACCTTTCTAAAAAAAAATAAAAAATCTTTAGTCAGAATGCAGAATGTCTATCAAGAAAAATACCATAGTAAGTGGCTTTAAAGATATATTTGTGGGAAGAAAATGTCCATTACAGATAGACATGACCTTTGCTGCATTACCTGGGTTCAGACCACAACAAAACCAATTGTTATAATTGTGGACAGATATCCACACGAAAAAAAAGGTCCAAGGCCTGAAAAATGGAGAATCTGTATAAGTCTTAGAGAAGTCACAGTTGATCCTCTTCCTGAAGTACAGCCTCGTCTGCCTCACTGGCAATAGAATTGAGCACTAGGTCCTCTAAAATATCTCCCCATCGATGCAACAAGCTGAATCCTTAGAATTGAGTAAACATAGTTGCCATGCGTCGAAAGAGGTGCCACTCTATGGAACTACTGGAGGAGTGATTACTGAAAAAACACAGAGGCTCAGACACCCATCAACAATTCAGAGTCCTAAAGGTGCCATCGATGCACATGACTTCATTGATGCCATCTAAACACAAGCCTGCATCAGTGCCATCAAAGCATAAGACCCCGGCACTATTGGTGGATAAAGCCCTGGTGCCATTGATGCAAAAGTCACCAGCACCAGTGTCACATAAGTCTTTGACATAATGAGCTCCAGAGCATCAATCTTCAGCGCCTTTACCCAGTAGACCACTGAAAGCATCAGTGCATCATACCGCAAATCTTCCTAACCAGCTATATGCTGGTTAGGTCAAGCTCTTCACAAGAGCAGAAGAGGACAGGCGCACTCCCTCCAACAAAATTACTGTCACAGGGTTTGCATTTAGAAACATCAGATTCTATTTGCTGTTTGGTGTCTCTTATTTCCAATTGATCTCTAGTACAAATTCTACAAAGTTCATAAGATGTACAAGATTCCATTCTAGTATCAGAAGAAGATATTCCATTACCCACACAAGGCACATCAGCCACTTGACCAAGTAGCATAGTTGGTGACAGATTCCTTTACCTCATTAGTGGCTAAGGATAAGAAGGGTACCATACAACTTTTCTTTTCCAGGATGTCATCTTTACTTTCATGACAGGGAGTCCTAGCATCCCTAATTCATGTGGATTATCCATCAGATCCCTTATAAGCTGCTTCTAGTCCATGGCCTTCACATGCAGTAGACCCTAGCCATTCTGAGGATGTGCACCAGGAGTACACTTCTCCAAAGCAACTGAGGACTCCCTCAGTCACCAGTTTCATCATTGGAGTCCTGAATCAGTGATCCCTCACCTGTAGGCTCCAAAGAGGGATTGATGGAAATTCTCTTCAATCCCCCTCCAGAATACTCATCTTCCCCGAAGACCTTTCCTACTCTAGGTTTCTGGACAAATTAGGAAAAGCGACTTTCAGAGATGCAAGGCAATTAAGAAGTCGCACGAGGCTTGATCTCTGCTGGGATCCACTTAAATCTGCTAATTTAATAGTTCTCAACTTCAGAATTTTAGTTTTAAAGTGACGAGAGAGTGAATACTCATATTTTTGAGCTGTTTGAATGCGGAATGACCACAATGTTGCTGTGGTCTGCTAAAGAAAAACTGTAGTCCAAAATGGTGGTGGAATTGGAGAGCACATTGCAAGATTGGAAAGATGACATGGGAAAGGTAATATCTAAAAATGTAGTGGCTGCTTTAGCAGATAATTTGAATAAACTGTAATCATCGATCAATGAGCTGAAAGATAGCATGGAAAAGCATACTACTAAACTGGGAGAATTACGAGTAAATTTTAAAAGGAGCACGTGCATCCATAAATGCGCATAAAAATACGCTCAATTTTATATTGTTTGTGCAAGAACACGCGTATCATTTAAAATATCCCTACCACACGTAGATGAGAAAGACAATCTGACACACTATATATCTTCCACTGTAAGAGGGGTACTTTCAACTGAGGGTGGGTTTTGGGGGGGTGTAGTGCTACAAGGGTCTACAGACTCTTGCACCCTAGGCAGACCAATGTAACACCGCTCCCCCAAAAACCCACCCTGAATGCCTATGCCTCACCCCTTTTCTGCCTCCTTATTCTTGATGAAAGCACAGTTATGTATGCGTGTACTTCACAGCTTCTTACAATTTGCGTTGCTTACGCATGGCCCACATATGTGTGTATGGAGCCATTTTTCAACGAGCAACACTTTTAAAATCTACCTTTTAGAGCACCAAGTTCTGATGTAGAAAATGGCTGCTGATACTTTTACTGAACAAATAGCGGTACTGCGAAAGGAGACAATTGATTGAATGACAGGCTAGATGATCAGGAAAACAGAAATAGACACAACCACTTGTGAATAATTGGTGTTCTGGAGGTGGTCAAAGATTCAGATTTAATCTAACTGGGTCAAGTGTGGCTTCCGGAAACATTTGGCCTTTCAATGGAGACAGAGCCTGTGATTGTCGAAAGAACAGATCAGCTCATGGGTGGGTTGAGAGAGGGAGCGTAATGGCCACCACATCACTCTCTCGCCCAACCCACTCATGAGCCGATGAGACCTATAATAGCACACAATTTAAATTATGCCGTCAAATTGAAAATTATGTTGGACTACAGAGAAAATGACAAATTGGATTAGCAAAGCTCTCCTCTCCTCCTGTTTAATGACTATTCTACTGCAGTTTCAGCACAGTGCAAAGCCCTGACAACAATTTATACAGAATTGCCTCGTAGAGGGCTAAAATTTAATCTGCTCTTCCCAACCCGCCTCCATGTATTCTGACGGCAAGGCCATGATTTTTTTCCGACAAAGATCAAATTGACAAATTTATGGTGATGCTGGAAGATAAATTACCTTGTTTTTCCAACCCGTTGTCTTCTAACATAACAGCTGTTTCAATGAGTATTAGCAGTATGGCATTTGATTTCTTTCCAACATGGATGGGATCTGGTTTTATTTTATTCTAACTGTCCCAAAAATTAATTTTTTTTCTTGACAGCAGAAAATACAGCTGTAATCTCTCAATATATAAGGTTTATAAATGTTGAAAGCTTCCTTGACATGAACTGCATTATTTTTCTTTTGCTTAGAATTGAGTAAATTATGGCAGACCACTGTGCAAGTATTAATAGCATGGATTGTGCCATGTCAAGGCTGAGACAAAATTTATGTTGTGGAATCTTAACTGTTTTTTTTTTTTAATTTATGCTGGAAAAAGAATAGCCTGATTTCTGTCTATTTTTGGATTGATTTAATATCCCTTCGTTAACACCTAGGATTAACCAAACTTTGAAGCTTTTTGGTTCTGATTATAACCTGCTTCTGAGAGCTTTGGTTTCCTAAACTGGAATTAATACATGTCTATAACATTGGAATTTTTGCTATACTATGAAAGGAACTACTCTTCGCTTATATAAAAAGCACTATTTGACCTTTTAGCATGATTTATTTTTGTAAGGGCAGTCCTTCAATGCAGTAGAAATTGTTTTTATTTACTTATGTTTTATGTTGCGCTATTTAGAAACCTTTTATTAAGGCCTTTATTTATTTGTTTTTATATACTGATATTCAATTTAACATATCACATCGGTTTACAGTGAACTGAGTGGTGCAGGAAACCTAAATGTTTCCTTTTGTCTATTACAGTTAAACCACTGTACATAATCATAGATAAAGAACATATAGTATAGTGTTAGCTAAGGTGGTGTTGGAAATCTCTACAGATGAACAATTGTACATAGTCATATGAGAAGAACATAGGGTGTAGAGATGACTAAAGTGGTGTTGGAAATCTAAAAGTTTCCTTTTTTTTTTTTAGATAAACAGTTATGCATAGTCATAAATACAGGGAATAGATAAACAGTTGTGAGTAGTCATAAATATATAGCATAGGGTATAGAGTTAATTAAGGAGCGCTGAAGGAGTTAGCAGGAGAATGACCAGGGGAAACAGGGACGATTCGGGGTTGGTAGGGAGTGGAGTCATGCCTTTGTATGTGCAAGCAGACTGATTTTTCCACAAGTTCTGATTTCCAAAGTTTTCATATCAGTTGTATTTTCATAGCTTTTTGGCAACAAGTTGAATGATGCGTTGAACAGAGAAAGGCTATTTCATTTGGGATCCCACAGGGTGCATCAGCCGAACCAACTAAGAAAAGAAGAGTAAGGAGAGAAGGCTTGCCTGTTAACAGTCCCTTGGAGCATTTTCTATATGTATTTTGTGATGTGTTCGTTAGTGATGAGACTGAGTGTATATATGTGTTGTGTCACGGAAGTGAGTCCTTGGGCTGTGGCATTATTGACACAGCCTAGTAGGCAAACCTATTAGGCCCATGCCGACAGCTGGCGGACATGCCTTTACTGGGACCGGAACTGGAGCTTCACAGATACCAGCCCCATTCTCTGCAGGTTGAGTCCTTGAGTTCCAGGGGCCAGCAGAGCTTAGGTGAGTGTCCCTTAAGGGGTGGTCAGAGAGTCCAGGTATGGGCAGTGGTCTGGGCAGGCAGTGAGAAGACTGAATCCAGGTACAAGCCGAGGTCAGGGTAGGTATCGTGTAAGGAGAAGTTGGTGTTTGTAGCAGAGGTCAGTACCTAGAATTAGGCAAGACAGAGAACAAGGATGGACACAGAGGACCAAGACCAGATGGGACGAGCAGGACAATGCAGCAGTGAGGTGGGCGAGGCAGGAACAAGGCAAAGAGGCAAAATGGGAAACAAGTCACGGTAGGAGCACGGCAAGGGAACACAGCAGGAAACCAAGACAGGCAAGACATCAAGGCACTAGGAATAGCAATATACATGGCAGACTAGGCAGGAGGACCTGTTGCTGAGGCACCAAGGATTGGGACAGCTAGACAAGAGAGTACCCTCCCTTGATGTTGTCAGGCAGCATCATCGGAGCTTTCCTGCTGTGGGGCCTATTTGAGGAAGATGGCACACGTGGTAGAAGCGTTCCAGCCGTGAAGGAGGCAGGTTTGGTGTCTGGTGGGTCTGTGGCTCCTGGAGGTGAGTGCAGCCAGTCTGTCCTGCGACCAGCCAAACATTACATGTTGTAGGATTGCACTGTGTGCTTTAATTGAGCAGAAATTTGAGATCAATGGAGCATTCCATATCTTTACATTGATGTGTGATTCTCTGGAGTGTGGACATCTGAGCTGGTGGATAGCCACGTTCTTTTGGTTGTTTGATCTTTGGTATTATTCATCTGGCTGGTATGATAATAGCCGAAGTGAAAATACTGTCCCTGAAAGTAGATGGCATACATTCTCCTATAAAAAGAAAAAAATTGATGACTATGTTTCAACAAAGTCATGCTCATATAGTTTTTCTCCAAGAGACCTATCTTATAGATGTGGAACATAAACAATTGATGGGAGGAACAAAGTCAGCGAGGAGTGGCCATACTTTTACATTAAGATCTTCCCTTTCAACTTGACAGGAAAATTATAGACAAAGAGGGCGATAAATGATTTTGGATGGTACTTTATTTAAATCAAAAGCTAGCTTTGTTTAACATTTATGTCCCTAATCTATATAACCATTCTTTTTTTAATACTTTAGTTGCTGAGTTAGCTAATTATAAATGTATTAATTATAAATTGATCTTAGGAGGTGATTTTAACTTAGTTGCAGACCTTTCCATAGATGTGCAGCCAATTAGATCTGTCAAATCTTCTACTTCTAGGGAAGGGGTGACCTTTCTTCAACAAGAATTACAGGTGATAGATATTTGGCAGGATTTGCATCGCCTAGAATATTTTTCTTTTTATTCGAAACCTCACGACAGCTACTCTCACATAGACTATTTTCTAGTCTCTTCATCGTTGGTTTCTCACATACAAACTGCAGAAATTGGGGTAATTACTATATCGGATCATCCCCTATTGTTGTGCTTCCCGGCTGCGTTCACTCCGCAGCCGGGCCTGCTCACCTTTCTCGTCCGTCCCCGAGCTCCAGGCTCTCCCACTCCGCAGCCGCAGCCAGTTCGCGGTGTCCCCAGCTCCCCCGCACTCAGTCACTCTTCCAGGCCTCATGACAGGGCTTGGAGTCCTCCGTGGCATCGGCCCCGCCCCTAGGCATACGGACCGCCCGGCCTCTTAAAGGGCCAGGGGCGGATCCCACCTCCGCGGCACGCCCTGATTGATGGCTGCATTAAAGGAAGTGGTCTGACACCACTTCATCGCCTTGGCAATCAGGTCGTACACTCCGGTGTCTCTAGTTTACCTTCCAGCATCTCCTGTCCCAGCATCTCCTGTGCCTCCTGTTCCAGCGTCTCCTGTTCCTTCGTCTTTCCGTCCCTGGTAGTACCCTTCGGAGTGATCTTACGGTACTGACCATTGCTTGCTCCTTACTACTCTTGATTGCTGCCTGGACCTGACCTCTGCCTGTTCTCTGACTACTCCTGATCGCTGCCTGGAACCAATCTCTGCTTCACCACTGACTACTTCTGATTGCTGCCTGGAACTTGACCTCTGCCTGACCACTGACTTCTCCTGATCGCTGCCTGGAACATGACCTCTGCCTGACCTGACTACTTCTGGATTGACTACAGGTACTGACCCCTGCTTCAGCTGACCATTCTGAACTGTTACTCTGGCCTTGATCCTCGTTATCCTCTTGGACTCTCTGTTCTGGCCTCCTGTGACTTCTGGACATTCTTGTTTGGACATCGACTATGTACCCTTGTTCGTGGTGGGCACTCCTCTGCACTTCTTCTCTAGGAGATCCTGTGAGGCCCACCTAAGACCATGCGGCCTGGGTAACCAAGGGCTCAACCTGAGGGAACCCCGGGTTGCTATTGGTGAAGCTCCAGCTAGCCTCTGTCACATCCTATGCTCCGCCTCCTCGTGGCAGGTGCTCTCCAGGTCCGACCGGAGGGCCGTACCAATCCTGCACCAGGCCAAGGGTCCACCTCCAGCACAACAAGTTGCCAAGACCATGGATTCGGTGGAGTCTCCCACCTTGCAGGCCATTCCCGGGCTAGCCGCTCATATCCAAGAACAACAGTGAACACTAGAAGCATTGGCTTCATCAGTGGAGAGCTACAAGTCTCTGTTATGGCCAATTCTGGGGATTGGGCTCAAACCCCGCCTCCACGGGCATCACTGGCCCTTCCAGCTCAACCCCATTTCAACGGGGATCTGCACTTCTGCCGAGGCTTCATCAATCAGTGCTTTATGCAATTTGCACTGCAGCCTGCATTGTTTCCAAGTGAGTCCACCAAGATTACCTTCATCCTCTCATGCCTTGAAGGGAAGGCCCTGGCATGGGCTTCCCCACTCTAGGAGCATTCAGATGATATTCTCCGTCACCTCTCCCACTTCTGACCTTTTTCAAGCGGACCTTCGAAGATCCTGGCCGATAGGCGGCTGCGGGTTATCAGCTTCTTCATCTTCATAAAGGCTCGCATTCATCACCGAATTCACAGTGGAATTCAGGACACTAGCCACAGAACTGGGGTGGCAAGAAGACTGCCTACGGGCAATCTATCTGGACGGCTTGTCTCCTGCCTTCAAGGACGAGCTGGCTGCTCCTGAGTTGCCCACATCTCTGGATGACCTGATTTCCCTGGTCAGCGACAACAGGAGCTAAAAGTCTCCCTGCCACCGGCCTCACGCCCAGTTCGTGTTACGAGTCCCCAGCTGAAGGCCTTACCGTCACCTCCTCCATCACCAGAGGAGCCGATGCAGATCAATCACGGGCGCTTGTCTCCTGAAGAGCGCCTTCGTCACAAGAAGCAAGGCCTTTGCCTATACTGTGATGGTTCCAGACATCTCCTGCAATCCTGCCCCATACGTCCGGGAAACTGCAGAGCCTGAGCCTGGTGGGGGTCCCGAGCTTGGGCACTATTGTTACTGGCCATCAATTGTTACTCCCGGTGTCCCTCTCTAGGGAATCACGCTCCTTTGCCACAACCGTGCTCTTGGATACTGAGGCGAGTGGCAACTTCATTCTGGATGATATCGTCACACTACTCCAGATTCCTCTTCAGCTCCTGGAGGTACCCCTCCAGTTTCATAAGACCCTCCGATCAATCCAGGGAGAACACCTCCCTGGATGCATTACTCATCGCACCGTGGCCTTCCGCCTCTCCGTGGGAAACCTCCATGAAGGAGAGATCTTCCTGTACGTTCTAAAGTGTCCTACGCATCCGATAATCCTAGCATTTCCTTGGCTCCAGGTCCACGGACCCCATTTTGACTGGCAATCCCTGCAGCTAATTCAGTGGGGACCCCAGTGCCAGAACCGCTGTCTGTGACATATGTCTCCAGCGGTCACCGTTCTGAACTCTACAACCCTTACCGGGTTACCGGCTCCGTATGCTGACTTTAAAGATGTGTTCTCCAAACAAAATGCTGATATCCTGCCTCCACTCCGGGAATTCAATAGCCCCAGGTACCACGCTTCTCAAGGGCAGAACCTACCCTCTCTCGTTGCCAGAAACTCAAGCAATGTCGAAGTACATTAAGGAGAATCTGAATAAAGGTTTCATAAGACCCTCCGATTCCCCGGCAGGAGCTGGATTCTTCTTCGTGAAGAAGAAGGATGGCAGTTTACGTCCTTGCATTGACTACCGTGGGCTAAACGCTGTGACTCGCAAGGATCGTTATCCTCTGTCACTCATTAACGATCTCCTTGATCGCCTACAAGGAGCCCAGATCTTTACAAAGTTAGATCTCCAAGGGGCATACAATCTGGTACAGATCCAGCCAGAGGATATCTGGAAGACCGCTTTCAATACTAGGGACGGCCACTACGAGTACGTAGAGATGCCTTTCGGACTTTGTAATGCCACTGCGGTCTTTCAGTGCTTGATGAATGAAATCTTCCGGGACCTACTCTATTCATTTGTCATGGTATATCTAGACGATATACTGATCTTTTCCAAAGACCTGAAGTCCCACCGCTCACATGTTCAGACAGTCCTCCAACGTCTTAGAGACAATCGTCTCTACGCAAAATTAGAGAAGTGTATCTTTGAACAGACTCATCTCCCATTTCTGGGCTACTTTATCTCCAATTGTGGTTTCACCATGGACCCTGAGAAACTCCAAGGAATTCGAGATTCACCTTACAAAGATTCCTTGGATTTACAAACTATTACAGGAACTTCATCACTAACTCCACTCACAGCCATGACTAGGAAATGTAGAAATCTTCAAGTTTGGAGCCCCATGGCTCAATCTGCTTTCCACTTGAAAGAGGCCTTCTGCACCAGACCTTGTCTACATCACCCAGATCCTAACCGTTCCTTCGTCGTCAAAGTTGACACCTCCGCCATTGGGGCAGGGGTGGTCCTGAGCCAATATTCCCCCAAGGGGGGTCTTAGGACCCTGCTCCTTCTACTCTCACAAGTTTTCACCCGCAGAGCAAAACTACACGATTGGGGACCGTGAGCTCTTAGCTGTGAAATTGGCTCTTCAAGAATGGCGCCCCTGGTTAGAAGGAGCCCAACATAAATTCATGATTAGCTATGCAATAATTGTAAAGCCTGTTGCTAAGTTCTGTTCTATGTAAACCGACGAGATATTCCCAACGTTCGTCGGTATATAAAAGTTATTAAATAAATAAAATAAATAAATAAAATAAATGATCTTTACAGACCACAAGAACCTCGAACATTTAAAGGAAGCACAACTATTGAACCCTAGACAGGCCCACTGAGCGCTGTTCTTTGAACGTTTTAACTTTGAACTCCGCTACCGCCCTGCAGCAAAGAACATCTGAGTGGATGCTCTCTCTTGCTCTCTTGAACCAGAAGATACGCTCGAAACTCCTAGGCTCATCATTGACCCAGCCTGTATAAGCCTCGCAGTTACCCACATGGTGCCAGCTGGGAAGACGTGCAAAATTTAGTTGCAATACATTAATGACAGCCAAAAACCAGCCGAGAGCGCATCCTCCGCTGGGCCCATGACTCAAAGTTGGCCGGCCATCCTGGCCGGGCTCGGACCCTTGAGATGTTAAGAAGACATTACTGGTGGCCTAACATGGTTAAGGACTCCCGCAGTTATGTGGACTCCTGTCCCATATGTGCACAGCAAAAACCTCCGACTGGCCGTCCTTGGGGACACCTCCAACCTCTCCCGGCTCCCACCGAACCCTGGTCAAGCATATCTACTGACTTCATCATCAATCTGCCCCCATCAAAGGGCAACACAGTCATCTGGGTTATTATCCACCGCTATTCAAAAATGACCCACTTCGTTCCACTACAGAGCCTCCCTTTGGCTCCTGAATTGGCAAAACTCTTCCTGCATAATGTATTCTGACTACATGGATTACCCAAGGAGATCGTTTCTGATCATGGACCACAATTCGCAGCCAAGTACTCGAAGTCTCTGTGCACAAAGTTTGATATCACCGTTGAACCCGAAGACGTCCTCCACTTCAAGGAGGTTCTTGATGTCCGATGTAGAAGAGCTCATTGGGAATACATCCTGTCGTGGGAGGGCTTCGGGCTGGAGGAGAACTCCTGGGAGCCCTCCCACCACATATATGACAAAGATCTCCTCGTGGAGTTCCACAGGACTCTTCCTGACAAGCCCAGGCCAGTAAGGTGGAGGCCTAGAAGGGGGGGTACTGTTGCGCTTCCCGGCCACATTCGCTCTGCGGCCGGGCCTGCTCACCTTTCTTGTCCATCCACGAGCTCCGGGCTCTCCCACTCTGCAGCTGCAGCCAGTTCGCAGCGTCCTCGGCTCCCCCGCGCTCAGTCACCTGTCCAGGCCTCACAGTGGGGCTCGGCGTCCTCCGTGGCGTCAGCCCCGCTCCTAGGCGCACACGCGTGCAGACTGCCCGGCCTCTTAAAGGGCCAGGGGCAGATCCCACCTCCGCGACGTGCCCTGATTGTTGGCTGCATTAAAGAAAGAGGACTGACACCACTTCCTCGCCTTGGCAATCGGGTCGTACACTCCAGTGTCTCTAGTTTGCCTTCCAGTGTCTCTTGTTCCAGTGTCTCCTGTTCCAGTGTCTCCTGTTCTAGTGTCTCCTGTTCCAGCATCTCCTGTGTCTCCTGTTCCAGCGTCTCCTGTTCTAGTGTCTCCTGTTCCAGCATCTCCTGTGTCTCCTGTTCCAGTGTCTCCTGTTCTAGTGTCTCCTGTTCCAGCATCTCCTGTGTCTCCTGTTCCAGCGTCTCCTGTTCCTTCATCTCTCCATCCCTGGTAGTACCCTTCGGACTGATCTCACGGTACTGACCATTGCTTGCTCCTGACTACTCTTGATTGCTGCCTGACTACTGACTACTCCTGATCACTGCCTGGAACTTGACCTCTGCCTGACCACTGACTTCTCATGATTGCTGCCTGGAACCGATCTCTGCCTCACCATTGACTACTCCTTATCGCTGCCTGGAACTTGACCTCTGCCTGACCACTGACTTCTCCTGATCGCTGCCTGGAACGTGACCTCTGCCTGACCTGACTACTTCCAGATTGACTACAGGTTCTGACCCCTGCTTCGGCTGACCATTCTGAACTGTTACTCTGTCCTTGATCCTCACTATCCCCTAGGACTCTCTGCTCTGGCCTGCTGTGACCTCTGGACATTCTTGTTTGGACATCAACCTCACACCCTTGTTTGTGGTAGGCACTCCTCTGCACTTCCTCTCTAGGAGATCCTGCGAGGCCCACCTAAGACTAGGCGGCAAGGGTAACCAAGGGCTCAACCTGAGGGAACTCTGGGTTGCTATTGGTGAAGCTCCAGCTAGCCTCTGTCTCCTCCTGCGCTCCGCCTCCTGGTAGCAGGCGCTCTCCAGGTCTGACCGGAGGGCCGTACCAATCCTGTACCAGGCCAAGGGTCCACCTCCAGCGCAACACCTATCTCAATTTCATTAAAGTTCCCATTGTTAAAATCTAAGGCATTTAAATGGAGATTTCCTTCTGCTTTATATTATGATACTGAATTTTGTGATTACCTTAAGTGGACAGAATACATGGAATTACATGCACCAGCTGCATCTCACCCAGACATTTTATGGGCTGCAGGGAAGGCAGTTCTTAGAGGTTATATCTTTTTTTTTTTTAATTCTTTATTTATCGATTTTCAAATTTCAAATATACAGCAATTAAATATAGTTAAGTTCTTCCATAGATTCTCTCAATTATATGCAGAAAAGAAATCTTTTATACATTATCAGAGATACACTCCAAAATTGCATATTTGAACATAAGAAGAAACAGAAAACATTTTCTTAAATAGGAAAAAAAATGAGGCTATTAAGGAAGCAGGATACAAAGGAGATTAAACCTGGAAAAATAAACATCGATAGCTTTACATAATACCAGCTGGAATTTATAATGCTAAAGCCTATAGTAGTTACTCACTTGTAGGTATAACCTCATTTGCTGACAAACTATTAGGCAGTGGCGTAGATGCAGTGGGTTGTTGTCTATAACTGTTCGAAAATAAAAATTGAGGAGAGACACGGAGATTATCAGACTATTGTCCACATTTTTACAAGGCTCGCACGCGTAAATTTCAGATGTTACGCGCATGGCCAGGCCTTGCACGTGCTGGGCACATTTTTGGAAGGGCCCAGCCACGCGTGTAACCCCCGTTACGCACCAAAGTGCTGGGCCTCTCAAAAGGGGTGGGGCGGGGACAGCACCATTTGACACTGTCCTGGGGAAACACGTGCCAGCAGCCGGCCGGCTCACGGAGATTACTTCTGCTCCAGAGGAGCAGTAAGTAGCAAAATAAAACATTTGGGGATAGTTAAGGTAGGTTTAGGGGGCGGGGAGGAGAGGGGAAGAGGGAGAAAGGATAGGGTTAGGGTTTAGGAAGTTCATTGAGTGTCCGTTTTCCTAACTTGATCACCGGCACACTTTATATTTTTTTATTTTTATTTTTTTTTACATTCTCCTTTTTCGGTTCCTCTGACTTGATATCCCCATGATATTAAGTTGGAGGAGCTACAGAAAATCCAGTATTTTCTGCAAAACCTATGGGGGATCCTCATGAAATAATGCATTCATCGGGGGGGGGGGTAATAGCTAATAGCCTCATCAACATGAAAATACATGTGATTAGCATTATTAGCTACGCGCTCAATTGGACGCGTTAATCTCCGTTTTGCATTGTGGGGGGGGGGGGGGGGGGGGTATGGATGCGCGTCCAATTGTGTGTTGAGCCATGCACTGGCCGCAGCGCACGGTATTGCATTGGCCTGATTATTTTCACTATGAAAGACAAAAAGGGAGCCAAACACACCTCATTGGATAAGATAACTCGGATTTTTGTAGATTATTATAAAGATTTGTATTCTGCAAAACCTGTACTAGAAACTCCATTTCTGAATTTCCCTCACAAGACTCTCAGGTACAGTTTTTAGAATGTCCATTTACCCAAGTGGAGATTGCTTTTCTGTTAGCTAATCTAAAACTAGAGAAAGCGCCGGGGATGGTTGGCCTTAGTTCTGAGTTCTACAAGATCTTGACAACAGAGATATGTAAACTATTATTAGATAGGTATGAATCCAGTTTATTAAAGAGAACATTTTCCAAAGATGATAATCAGGCTTTAATTACTGTTTAAAAAAAAAAAAAAAAAAAAAAGGGGGGAAGATCTCTCATCTGCATCTTTCAGGTCTCTCTCTTTATTTAATATTGATATCAAAATTGTAACTGCTTTGATAGCTCAAAGAAGGGATTTAGTTTTATCAGATCTAAGAGCCCCTAATCAAGCAGGCTTTGTACAAGGATGGTAGGAGATCCTTACTATCTGTTAGTTAACTGTGGCATTGTGGTCGGATGACTATTTACTTTCAGGGTTTGGTTGTAAAGTTCCATCGTGTTTAAAAGGAATAGATGTTTCGAGTATTGGAAAAATATAGTTTTCAAGATTCTGTTATTCGATGGATATGGTTATTATATACAAATCTCCAGACAAGAATGATTTGTAATGGACAAATATCCCCTCCTTTTGATTTATATGGTGGGACATGCCAGGGGTGTCCACTTTCCCCTCTGTTATATATTTTAAACATTGAACCTTTAGTTCTCAAAATTAAACTGATGGAGGATATTAAAGGTTTTCCTCTGGGTGAACAGATGTATAAAATGTGCTTATTTGTCGATGATATGTTGCTTTAAACATGTCTCAGTTGTGCGCTTAGTACTTGCTGATTTTGGAGCTTTCGCTGGTTTAAAAATGAATTCATATAAATCTGAGGCCATCCCTATGTCTTTGACAATAAAACAAAAATTGGCTTCTAGATTCCTCTTCCAATGGAGTGATTCATTTCTTAAATATTTAGGTAGGTATATTATATATTTATATATGTATGTACTAACAAATCACAATTGTACAACCTTAACGTTAATAAAACTATTGAAGATATTCAGACTCAATTATTGGCAAAGAAAAATCTATCATTCTCCTTTTTGTGGGAGATGTGCATAATTTAAAATGACGTTACTGACAAAATTGCTATATGAATTGCAACTGGTACCTTATTGGCTAACTTCCAAAGATGTTCCACACCTGCGTTCTATGCTTTTCCTCTTTATTTGGAGAGGTCAACGTGCAAAATTTAGTTGCAATACATTAATGACAGCCAAAAGGTTTGATGGATGACATTTTCCTGACCTTCATTTTTACAGCATAGCATGCCAAATGCGATTTTGTTGGGAATGGTACTCTAGTTCTTACAAATTCTGTATTCCTTCGTTGATTGAAACAATGATAGCTCCAATGAAAATTCTGGCTCTTCTTCCTGCTTCAGTCTTACTCCGGTAAAGGTGAAATCGTATGTGTTGTTTAGGCTATTATTGGCATGGCGAAGCGTATGCAAATGGGGTGGTGTGACACCTTTTGATTCTGACTTGCTCCCCTTAGTTGGGAATCCCAGATTTCAGCATGTAGTATTTCAAGACTGGAAACGTAAAGGGATTCAAGATATCGCACAATTTTATTATAAACCACAAGATATTCTTTTTTTCTTTTGAACAGCTTACAGTGCAATATAATTTATCAGATAAGATCATTCTTCTCATATCTACAAACCAGGCATTATATTTCAACTCTGTTGTCTACTAGATTTCCTTTGCTTTTTACTTCGACAATCATATCGTCCACAGTGCGCACGATGAATAAAAGGCGTAATCCTCTTATCGCACTGGTACAAACTTCATCTTTTCAACCACTCTTAAGATTTAGGTTCTTCGTTAGCACGAGTCTGGAAAGACAATACAAGTATATCGGTTACTTCCGCTGATATGGTCTCTTATTTTGATTTGGCTTTTAAAACAGTTATAGGTTCTAAATATCAAGAATTAAGTTTAAAATAGTACATCACTGTTGACACTGTGCGAGCACTCTGCGATGGAATAATTGAATCAGATACATGTGTTAAATATCATAAATATTGATAGAGGAACTCTAGTACATAATTTTCTCTTGTGTGTTAAGCTCAGGGGTGGATTGGCCCACTGGGGCTTCGGGGCATGCCCCGGCGGGCCGGTCAGTCCAGTTGCGTGGCTCTGGTGCTGATTGTAGTGGCCCCATGTCTGCGGAGCCGCTGTGATTTGACACCCGGCCCACAGCAGCTGTTCTGGTAGAGAAGGAGCCTCCACCGAGGCTCTCTGCTCATTTCTGTTTTTATTTTTTTTGGTCCCTGCAGCCATGTGGGCCGGCATTAGGTTTTATTCCTTTCCAGGCAGCATCATTCATCTCTGGTGGGACTGCTCCCCACTTCCCTGCACCACCACGGTGGCAGAAACAAAACTCTCCCACGGTCTTCTCTCTCACAACCCTGTTTCTCTCTGCTGCAGGAGGCAGCCAGCAGACCTCCCCCTGCTACCTCACCATGGCTGAAGGCCTCTCTCACTGATTTCTGCCGGCATCCCCCCTTTATGCTGGGGTTCATGGCAAAAAACAACCCCCCCCCCGCATTGTCCTTTCTACCTATCACTTTCCACAGCAGGGCCAATAGGCTGGTAACCCTGCCTGGATCCCCCCTGACCACCAATGTAAGTACTTTTTTTTTTTTTTACATATTCAGAGGGCAGGGGAGAAGAGAGAGAATAGGAGGGTGCGAGGGAGCATGCATGCATGCATATGTATGGGTAGCCATGTTCAGGGGAGTGCGAGTGTGTGTGTTTCAGCAGGTGTAAAGGAGGATGTGTGTGTCAGTGAGTGTGAGGGAGCGTATGTCACACTCGAGTGGGGCCATAAACTTATTTATAGTTCTTCAGGGCAGGGATGGTTTCTTCCCTTTTAGATATCCTTGGGTGCAACGAGTGCTAAATAACCACACCAGACTCACTTGTATAGTGTCCAAAATAAAACCTTTATTATTTAACACTGATAATTAATGTTACAATAAATATGATAAATCAACGTATAATGTTACCACAAGGAAGTGTAATAATACAAACAAAAAATTGACACCATTCCTCAATGTTCCAGAAATGAACCAAAATACTGTGGATATCTCTATGCCCCAATAAGTTTCCTTAAATCCCATCTAGAAAAATTTGTTTTAGAAGAGGTTGATGGTTTCCTATGAAGTGAAGGCTGTCATCATCCCGGTATTCAAAGCTCCACTGTTAAATATAATCATGAACCACCAACCACCTTCCTCCCTATAATGTTCATTTGTTCAAAAAATATAAATAATTCATTTGAAAACTTTGCAAAAATAATGCTCCTACATTAAATTGGTGCCTGTGTCAAATACTTAAGATGGCTCCATAAAGTGGATCAATAAAGTGGATCCATAAAGTATAGAGGATGTGAATGAAGTGAAGAGGCATGGGGGTGGCTTGCGGGAATGACGGCTACTACCTGGAAATTAATATCCTAATTAAATAAACATACACACGGTTAATGCGACTCCAACATTGCTCTATGCTTCAACGGCAAGAGGAAATGGAAAAAAAAAAGGATTTGCATCCACAAATAAGCGTGGGAGTAGCTTGCTTGATATGGCAGTTACTACCCCAAACCAAATAAGCCTGATACTTCACTTTCAATGATATCCAGGATAGTTCTCTGCTTCAACGGCAGGGGGAATGATGTAAAGATGATTTATATTCGGACAACAACCAACAAGGACTGAGTTGTACAGGCTGGATAAACATGCGTGGGAGTACCTTGCTATGATGGCGGTTACTACCCCTAAACAATTAGCTTCACTTAGATGCAGCTCCAGCACTGATACTTCATTTAGATGCAGCTCTAGCACTGCTAACTACATCGATGAAGGAGCAGTAAGGTAAAAAAAAATAAATTGTGGATAGATAGGGCTAGTTTAGGGGTCAGGGAGGAGAGGGTAAAAGGAAGGAAGGTTAGGTAGGAGATGTTGCTGTTTTAATGATATTATGTATGTATGTTGTAAATCGCCTAGACCTTTTTGTGTTAGGCGTTTAATAAGTTTTAATAAATGGAAAGGGAAGGTCCTTCCCAGTCCACACCTTAATTGGGGCAGACTACGAGGGAACTGGGAAAAAGGCTGATCACGTCACCATGTGTAATTGAAAATGTTCTTCCCTGCGCGTGCAGCACGCGCATGTACGCACAGATATCGTATTTTATAACATGGTCATGTTATAAAATTGGCACATCTATGGATTGGACACACATGGATGCACGTGCACAGGACTTAAAAATCGACCCTTTAGTGAGTGACAATCTGTACATGATCTACGTTTAATCCTAAAACCGTTGATGGGATCTTGCCAATCATTACCTTCAATGGTGTTACTACAAAAACTGCATGAACCACATTTAAATTGCCTTGTAGTGGTTGTAGAAGGTGATTCGTCTGATAACTGTGAATGTTTGACCATATCTCTAATACTGATGCCATGAGATGTGGCAATCAATGGAGGGTCCCCAAACACATTGTATAAAGTTAAAATATGCCAATGTTTTCTTATAGCTGCAGCTATCATAACCGTCGCTGTTGTTTTCTTCAATATGCAAACAAGGCAAGAATGTTCTTCAACGGGTTTATATTGTAACAAAGATTGGTGATCTGTAAATTTAGCCCTTTTATAAGCAGTAGAAATGGCTTTGTGGGGATATCTGTGTGCTCTAAATTTGGCAGCCAGAATAGCAGCTTGATGTTCAAACTCTACTATGTCAGAACAAATCCGTCTGATACAGAAGAACTGGCTTACTGTTAAACCCATTTTAAATGACCTGGCATGGTGACTATGAAAACAAAGTAAGTTATTTTTATCTGTTGGTTTGCAATACACAGTGGTCCCAAACTGGCCATCTCGATAAGACACAATTATATCCAAAAAAAGAAATAGATTGAGTAGACCATTGTACTGTAAATTGAAGATTATTATCTAAGGTATTTATCCATGTACCAAATTGTCTTAATCGATCTTCTGACGCTGTCCATAGTAAAAAAAAGTATCATCTATATATCAATACCAACTTGCAATGTACTGCCACCATTCATATTGATACAAGTGTATCTCCTCAAAAGCTTTAACATATAAATTAGCAACTGCAGGTGCTAATGGGGATCCCATTGGGATACCATGTACTTGAAGGAAAAGCTTGGATTCGAACTGAAAAAAATTGTTTAACAGGACTACTTCAATTAATTACACCAAAATATCAGATGTTATAAGTTGAGTGTCTGATCTAGTTAAGAAAGCATTCTCAACCACAGTTAATGCTTCTCGTTGGGGAATATTTGTATAAAGTGCCTTAATATCCATCATTACCATAATGATGGTATTGTGTGCTGTTATGACTGCCGGCCGCGGCAGACCGCGACTGGGGGCCGGACACTCACCCGCGTGTCAGGGCCAGGCTCAGACGTTCGGATCGGCATCAGCAGCCCGCCTCAGCGGCAATGCTGCTGCCTTACAAGATGGCCGCGGCGTCTCTTCGGCTCGACTAGCCACGCCCCCTGAAACTTACTAGGGCCGCGCGGGCGGCATGAACCTAGCCTTAAAGGAACCCCTACAGGAAGTAGGGGATTCCTTCCTGCCAGACTCCATCTTCAATCAACTATTTAAGGCAAGGTCTGAGCCTTCAGACCTTGCCTTGGCTTCGTGGCTCTGGTGGTGTTTCTGCTTGTGATTCCTGTTTGCTCCTCCATTTGTGATCCCTGGACTGGCTTCGTACCTGCTTGGCTCTCGACCCCTGGACTGGCTGCGTATTCTTCTGGCTCTCGAACCCTGGATTGGCTGCGGATTCTTCTGGCTCTCGACCCCGGACTGGCTGAGTAACCTTCTGGCTCTCGACTCCTGGACTGGCTGCGGAGTGTGCAGGCTCCTGTTCCTCGGACTGACTTCTGTTTCCTCTTTGGTTTTCTCGACCTGCTGGAGGCGCCAGGGTCTGTTCTCTCGACCTGCTGGAGGCGCAGCTTCTGTTTCCACGACCCGCTGGAGGTGCCAACTTCTGTTCTCTCGACCTGCTGGAGGCGCCAGCTATCTGGACTAAACGACCCGCAGGAGGCGCCTGCATCCAGATATTCTTCAATCATCTCCAGCGACCTTCGTGATTGGCCTCGCCTACCGACGAGAGGACCTCACCCCTCGCCGGACCAAGGGTCCACCTTCCCAGTTACAACATGTGCTAAATGCAAACATTGTAATAACGATAAAAAGTGTACAGTATCTTTAACATAAGATTAAGATTGTTGCATGATTGGCTGCAAGAACTTATTAACAAAGGCTGCAGGTGGTTCTGAGACAGGCCCATTCAATGATATGATGGGTCTGGTGGGAGGTGATACTATGCTCTTATGGATTTTAGGTACAGAATAAATAACTAGAATTTTGGGATGTTCTATGCAAGATATTTATTTTCTTTTTCTGTTAACCCAATAGTAAATTGTATCAAGAACTGTATCATGTTCTGTAGCATAACAGTAGGATCAGAACTTAAAGAACAATAAAATGTATGGTCATTCAAATGTAACAACATGGTATCCACATATTGTTGTCTATCCTGGACCACCACTGCACCACCCTTATCAGCGAGCTTTATAACTAAATTGGACAACTTGGCTAATGATATGAAAGCCTCCTTTTGTTTCCTGGGTAAGTTATGTTGCCATTTCACTTTTTTGGCTTCATACAATGCCAGGTCATGTAATATCAATTGATGAAATGTGCAAATATGTGGATCCACAGGACTGGGTGGGTTCCAAGAAGATTGTGATTGGACAATCAAAATATCTAAAGTGGTGCAGGGATTCTTTTCAAAATATAACTGCAAATTTAATTTGCGAATAAAACATTGTGTGATTTCCTGCTTTCAAATGCTGAGTGTCCGGAAGCAGGAATGAAAGATATTCCATCAATGGAACGGATGCTAAATTAATGACTGATGTTTCTTGTATTGTTGCTGGGTGGTGCGTGGCTGTAATGGAACATCTCTCTATTCTATCCTGCAATAACGTCCACGATAATGTCTTCTGAAACCTCTTTCTGTCGTACGATTGTCCAAAAAAACCTTTAAGGTGGACTATTATAGAATAAGTAACAATGTCCAGCCAGGGTGGAGATATATTATCATGTCTCAATTATTGAGAATCTTTTTGGATTTGTACATTGCACACCGTAACTCCATTTGGAATGAATGAAGAACTTAATTGGACATTTTTGGTATAACAATTCTGTTCATATTGTTGATGCATGGCTACTTGAAATTTTGGATTCAATTTGAGTTATCTGATTGGTTCCTATGGCTTCCTTTCTTCAATATAATTAGACTTTTAAGTAGTAACTGTTTTCACTGGCTGTTCTCAGGTCAGATGATGGATATATAAATAAAGAAATGGAGATCAGCTAACGCTCAGACTGTGCATTCAGCGTTTCAAGCACTACAGAAAAGAAGAAATGTCCCCTGATGAAGGAATTAATTTCAAATGAGGCCTTGTTGGGAGGGCAGTAAGATATCATCAGTTGATGCCGTTCTTTAATTTTTGTCAGCTTGACGTTAGAAGATTGCCATCTTAAGTATTTGACACAGGCATCAGTTTAATGTAGGAACATTACTTTTGCACAGTTTTCAAAGGAATTTATATTATTTTTTGAACTTCTTAAAAAATTGCTTATAAAAAAGTGAACATTATGGGGAGGAAGGTAGTTGGTGGTTCATGATTGTATTTAACAGTGGGGCTTTGAGTACCGGGATGGGAACAGCCTTCATTTTATATGAAACCATCAATCTCTTCTAAAAAAACTGTTTCTAGATGGGATATAAGGAAACATATTGAGACATACAGGGTTATTTTCTAACCCACGAAAGGCCATTATCGCGTGCTTTAGGGCCTTATCGTCGGGGAGGAGTTAGGGAGGGGATTAGGGAAATAGGTCGGCAGTAGCACGGGAAATAGCTCCACCTTTTACGGTGGCGCTATGTCTGCGATAGTGTGCAGCACGGCTGCACTGCGGCAGGCGAAACCACACCATCGTGGTGCAGCCGGCTGCAGGCTGTTGCCTGAATTCATCATTCCTTCCTGCCGCAAGGAATGATGAATCCTGGCCATAGATATCCACAGTATTTTGGTTCATTTTTTGAACAATAAATATGATTCCAGCATTACAAGCATCCTTGTTTTATTTACAGTCCTTTCCCTCTATCTGTTCAGAAACATCTTATTCCAGGGTCAAAGAAAGTTCTAGCCTCCAGGGCTTGGATAACTAGAGTTCCCAGGTGGGCAGAATATTTTATTTTATTTAACATTTTTTAGACCGTACAAAGCAGCCAAAGCCACTAAGACAGTTTCCAACAGTAATATACATAATAAAATATCAAATACAAAAATTAAAAAAACAACTTACATAGCTCTCTGCTTCAACGGCAGGGGAGGAAGCCAGATACTTCACGCACATCCAGCATAGCTCTCTCCTTCAACAGCAGGGGAGGAAGCCCGATACTTCACGCATATCCAGCATAGCTCTCTGCTTCAACGGCAGGGGAGGAAGCCAGATACTTCATGAATATCCAGCATAGCTCTCTGCTTCAACGGCAGGGGAGGAAACCAGATACTTCATGAATATCCAGCATAGCTCTCTGCTTCAACGGCAGGGGAGGAAACCAGATACTTCACGCATATCCAGCATAGCTCTCTGCTTCAATGGCAGGGGAAGAAGCCAGATACTTCACGCATATCCAGCATAGCTCTCTGCTTCAACGGCAGGGGGGAATGAATAAAAGTGGATCTATATACAGACAACAACCAACAAGGACTGAATTACATAGTCTGGGTAAACAAATAAGCATGAGTGAAGCTTGCTTATTGTGGCGGTTACTACCCCTAACTAATTAAGCTAGAATTTTCACTTAGGTGCAGTTCCAACACTGCTCTCTAAATTAATGGTGGGGATGGAAGGAAAATAGAACCATAAGGTTACTAAGAGCCAAGAGAAACAGATAAGTATGAGAAAAAAAAAGTGATAAGCTTGCTGGGCTGACTGGATGGGCCGTTTGGTCTTCTTCTGCCATCATTTCTATGTTTCTATGTTTCTATACAGTTTACATTCAACACACAAAGTAAATACAACCAACCCACCATATACCACATTTTCTACTACTGCAGAGAATCCTTTAGCTGGGCAGAAGATGCCTAGCAAACTGGTAAAAATGTAAGAGTCCCTATCTCTGCACAGAGAGTGCAAATTTCTCTCTCCCCAGGAGGTGAAGACTCCAGATGGCTGTCCTCAATGGTCTTTATAATTCTTTTACTCACAGTTAGCAGATCTTCAAGATCCTTTATATGATTTCTCAGTTCAGTCTGTCACCTGGATCCCTGATGGGGATCTCCAATGCAGGAAGGAAGGAGCAGCCAAAAAAATAACTTCCTCCTGGATCTTTAAACTCAATGTCCTTTTCCCTTTAACGGAAACTAACACAGTAGGTCACCGACACCCTCATCCTCATTAAAAGGGTATGGAGGGCAGGTTTTCCCTAACCTGCACAGCCCCAGACACAGGCTTCCCCATGCCCTGGGCCCAGGCTTTCACAAGGCTCCTGCCACGAAAAATCTTGAAAACAACGCAGAGGGATGTCCCAACTAGCTAGTGAGTAGACTGGAAGGACCCTGGTCAGGATCCCCAAGCTGGGTCAACCTGCTTCATCTGACTGGGCCTGGAAAACAATTCAGGTTAAGCTCCTCGCCATTTCTTGACTCTTCAAAACCCATAAAAAACTGCCCACCGATTCTGGGGAGTGAGCTGTTCTAAAGCCTTTCAGAGGGACGGCCTTTCCAGACCCCACAAAGGGAGGGGCTGAATTTGAATGGAATTCTCCCCCTATTCACTAACCCATACTCAGCTTGCTAAGGGTTTACCCAGGCGTTAATGGTAACAGACTGGCTGTCGGTTACATATATGTGTGCCAGCAGGTGCAAGGGAGCACGAGTGTGAGTAAGAGCAAGTTTGTGCGCTTCATCACCCCCACTAATCCAGAACAATCGCAGGGTGACTGGAACGTATAGAAAGCAGGGGACTTTTAAATTCTTATCTGATGTGTTTAAAAATATGTTATTGTTTTATTGGCAAATTTTTAAAAATGTTATGTTTCATTATTGGATGTTGAGCTGATTTGTAATATTTATCCTTTTTATTAGTAGGGCTTTACTATTGCTGACATATTTATTGATTTAACTGTTTGATATTTTATGAGGAATGGTACTGTTTCTCTCTCCATTGTTGCACTGCATACAGGATCTAACTTGTTGCAGTTTCCAATTCAGGTTCAGTTTTTGTTTCACATTTCTATTTATACTTTATAGTCTTTTTATTCTGTATTTGGTGAGGGTTGATCTGTGTTCTGCAGTATGACAGAGGTGAGGTATTCTGCTAGCGTGTAGTTTCTGTGTAGGGATCTATAGCAGCTTAACTTGTCTGGTTTTCAAACTGGTGTTTTAGGGCCTGCTGTAATATATTTGTTGCATTGCCTTTTGATAAGTAGAGTTGATACTGTTTGAGTGCTGGCTATTATTGCTATTTTGGTACTGGAGGTTTACTAGATTTTAATTGTAATTCATTTTACCCAAGGCTTTTTGAGAGCTGAACCCACTCCTAACATGTGTTACAATAGGCTTAATGCAACATGGGATCCAAGTGTCTATTTTTTGTTCTGCAGGGTTTTCTGGTTAGCACCACAACAGTGCATGTAAATATACAGGTACATTTTTAAAGGCCCACGCGCGTAAATTTCGGGGTTTATGCATGTGGATGAGCCTTGTGCGCGCTGCGCGCATTTTACAACAGGCCCGGCTGCGCACGAAAACCCTGATACGTGCACAAGTGCCAGGCCTGTCAGAAGGGGCGGGCCGGGGGGGGGGGGGGGGCAGGGGGCGGGCCAGGACAGCACCATTAGCTGCTGTCCCCAGGAAGTGCGCGCTGGCAGCTGGGCCAGCGCGCGAAAGTTGCTTCTGCCCCGATGGAGCAGTAAGTAAAAAAAAAAAAAGGGGGATAGTTAGGGTTAGGTTAGGGGTCAGGGAGGAGAGGGGAAGAGGTAGGAAGGGTAGGGTTAGGGATAGGAAAGTTCCCTCCTTAATTGGAGCGGACTGGGAGAGAACCGGGGAGGCCCGATCGCGTTGCCGTACGTAGTTTACTAAAATTCACCCCCCCTGCATGCGCCGCCTGCACATGCACGCGGCCATGAGATTTTATAACATGCATGTGCCGGGAACCGCGAGCTTACATGGACGCGCACACCTCCTTTTAAAATCGACCCCATAGTGTACATGATGCAAGTGATATTTTTACCTCCTAAGGCTACTTTGACCTGCATTTTTAATGTAAAAGTTGTTATAAATTCATAATTTTTAATTGTGTATGTGTGTGTGTGTAGGAATGGGATGGGGGTGCAAGACTGAGGTTTACCTAAGATGCCTAAGACCCTTGCATTAGCCCTGCCTGCACTGAATACATGTGGGAAAGAAGATTTTGTAGCTGTACTGCTTTGGATCCTGTGCTCTCTCCACGCTCAGCCAGGGCTTCATTTTTCTTTTTAAGCCCTGGAAGAACAGCATAGATTAGTCTCCCCTCCTCTCCCTCCTTTAGAGTAGGTAAACAGTGAAGAGCCTGGGGAACTATAAAAGCAGGAGACTCTGTAGCACTCAGCCAGGAATGTAACAGAATGGGGGGGGGGGGGGGGGGGGATGGAGAAGTGGAAGCAAGCCACAGTCATAAAAAGAGTTGGGGTGAGCTACAAGAAAGTGCTTGTGCAGTGTTGGAAAGGCTTCTGTAGGCTGGGCTTTCCTCCTGAAAGGGTCAGTTGACTATGGAACCAGTGAGTCTCCTGGAGTGGAATTGCCAAGAAGGGGTGGGTTGCTGCAGGCTGGGGATTGGCTGGCAGCAAGCAAAAACTTTTTAGATATCGATGTGGCAGTACTGCAGCAGGGGCACTCACAGTGTGAGCATATGAGCAGCAGCACAATGATGGAATGTGTGTTAGAGAGTATGTGAGAGGGTGTCTTTCTCCCTGACAGACACCCTCAAAAAAGATATAGTTGCAATAGAGAAGGTACAGAGAAGGGTGACCAAAATGATAAAGGGGATGGAACAGCTCCCCTATGAGGAAAGGCTAAAGAGGTTAGGACTGTTCAGCATGGAGAAGGGGATATGATAGAGGTCTTTAAAATCATGAGAGGTCTAGAACAGACAAATGTCTCCATGAATTAGCAAGTAGCACATTTAAAACTAATTTGAGAAAATTATTTTTCACTCAACGCACAATTAAGCTCTGGAATTTGTTGCCAGAGTATGTGGTTAGTGCAGTTAGTATAGCTGTGTTTAAAAAAGGTTTGGATAAGGTCTTGGAGGAGAAGTCCATTACCTGCTTTGAAATCAAGTTTACTTAGGGTGTAACCATTGCTATTACTGGCATCAGTAGCATGGGATAGACTTAGTGTTTGGGTACTTGCCAGGTACTTGTAGCCTTGATTGGCCACTGTTAGAACTAGGATGCTGGGCTTGATGGATCCTCGGTCTGATGCAGTATGACAACTTCTTATATTTTTATGTTCTTATTTCACCTGGCAGAGGGCTAACCACACCCTGCCTGAGTTGCCCAGGAACTGCCTTGTGGAGACTTCTGGGAAATGTAATCTTAGGAGCAGTTTAAGTCTCTTTTCCAAATTAAAGGACCCTTGACCAGGAAACTATAATCTTCTAGCTTTTTATTTTTTTGGTGTAGGGACTTTAGCATACCTATTGATCATCACTGTGTGTTACAGTTTTGATATCTGTGTGTGTTAAAAATTTTTTTTTTGTGTGTGTGTGTCCTCCCACCTCTTATAAGTTTGCAAGGGCTGGAGGCAGGTCCTAGTGGTGAGCGATTTGGGGGGGCTGCAGAAGAGGGGCAAAGCTGGCACTTTTCCCATAAGAAATGAATGGGGGGGGGGGGGGGTTTAATCAGGATTATCTAGAATGTCACACTTTCTACAGGATTTACCTTCTAACTTTAGATTTCATAAATGCTTGGAAATCATCTTTCTAGTAATGCTGAGCAAAGCAGGAAGTTTGATAGGCAAGCTGGGCAAAACTGAGAAGCCTGGTTTGGCATTAGAAGCCAAACTAATTTAGGAACAAAAGAAGGACCACTGCTGGTTGACAAGGGTACGTATGGTGGGGTAGATTCCACACCATTAACAGAAGAGAGTGTTTGTGTGGAGCTAGCAAAACTAAAAGTGGACAAAGCCATGGGGACAGATGAGGTACATCCTGGGATACTAAAGGAGCTCAGAGAGGTGCTGGTAAGTCCACTGAAGGATCTTTTCAGTAGATCCTTGGCTAATGAGAGTGCTGCCGCAAGACTGCTAACAGAGAGGAGGAGGTTGGAAACTATAGCCCTTACCTCGCTGGTAGGAAAATGAAGGTAGACTGAAAGCCATCCACAATCCAGCAGCAGGCTGCAGGATCTGAGGCAGCATGGTCTTACCGATGGAAGACTGCGTCAGAGGAATTAAATCGATTTTGTTGATTGGGTGTCTAGAGAATTAGTTTCAAGGCTTGCGCTGAATGTGGTTATTAGAATTTCTGCAAATCTTTTGATATTCTCCTGCGTGGGAGGCTCATGAATAAAATGAGCAGCCTGGCAGTGGGTTCCACAGTGGCGGAATGGATTAGAAACTGGTGGACTGACAGATGTCAGCAGGTTGTGCTAAATGAAACTCACTTGGAGGAGAGAACGGTGATTAGTGGAGTGCCTCAAGGATCGATTTGGGGACTGGTTCTGTTCTAAATCTTTAGGAGCGATACTGCAGAGGGATCAGAAGGAAAAGTCATAATAATGACTGTTTCTTTTTTTTCCCCCCTGGAACAATTGAAAGCGGTTTTGGACTCCAGAAGACCTTTAACTTCATTTCCAGTGTTCAATGAATTATTATGGGTTTAAGTTAATTTTGCAGTTCGCAACATGCTATACTGGTTTTCTTATTGACTCCCCTTCATCTGATGTAATTACTTACTTATGGATGTTAAGTCATTTTATGCTACCTTTTTTGTATGATCTTATGCATTTCCTAGCAGAATTCTAATACTTTGTTAAAATAGTGTAAAATTTAATTAAAAAAAAAAAAAAGGAAAAGTTTGCAACAGACTGTGTATGTGTGTGTGTGAGTGCGAGAGAGACCGGCAAGCATGGACCAAGAAGGAAACCTTGAGGTGCAGGGCCAGTGAGACCATTAGGTGGTCGCCATTTTCAAAAATGAGAGCAAGGGAGAGAACTGTGTGAGGGTGACCATAACTCTATATATCTACCACTGTCACAGGGCACATTCAATTCAGGGTGGGTTTGAGGGGAGCGGTGTTCATTGGTCTGCCTAGAACACTACAGACTCTTGCACCGGCCCTGTCTAGGTGATAGTATCTGATGACATTAAGGTAGTAAAGCAGTGTGACAAGGTGGAAACTAGGGCCAGAGGAATGCTGAGCTGTGTAGAAAGAGGTATAACCAACAGGAGAAAGGAGGGGATGATTGGTGAAGCATTGTGTTCAATTCTGGAGGCCTTATCCCAAAAAGATAGAGATAAGCAACCGAAATGGTGAGGAGTCTGCACCAAAAGACATATGAGATGGAACTTGAGGATCTAAATATGTATATCCTAGAGGAGAGGAGAGACGAGATGGGGATATACTACAGGCTTTCAAATAACTTTAAAGATATTAAAATTGCACAAGAGACAAAGCTTTTCCAATGCAAAGGAAGCTGTAGAACTAGAGTCATAATATGAGACTCCAGGTGGGTAGACTCAGTAACGTCAGGAAATATTTTTTCATAGAAAGGGTGGTGGATGGCTAGAGTGACCTCCCAGAGAAGGTAATGAAGATATAATGGTGACAGAGTTCAAAAGGACATAAGATAAACACAGAGGGTCCCTAGTGGCAAGAGGACAGAACTGAAGTGCTGGGGTAACATCCCTGGAGCAGCAGCGAGAGGGTAGCCTGCATAGCACAGCAGTTACAGCCTTCCATACATTGCTGGGCAACCCTGATCGGCCATGTCGGTTTTTATTGCCATCATTTCCTTTGTTACCAAAGGATTTTTCTCATTTTCTTTCTATGGGAAAAAGCTTAGTACATCTGGCTGCTGCAGAACTGGGATGGGACCATGGAAGACTGAAGCAATGTGTCTGCCTCGGGCATGGAGGAAGGTCTGATTTGACTCAATCTTGTCCCCTTACAAGGCTCAGTAACTCCTTAATTATAGTTGCATAAATTATAATAATCAAGTGGCAGGAATGCATAATTTAATTTTGCTGGATGCCGAACACATAAGTGTGTACCACTTTGAAAATTAACTTTCATTATATGCACCTAAAATGTTTTGAGCCCACGTGGTAGGCTTTGAGCATTAAGACTAGGCATCTAGTGGTGCTTGAAAATTCAAAATTGTAGACACCTAACATTATGCACTTAATATCAGATATAGGTGTTAAACTGAAAATCTTTGAAAATTTGGCCTCAAGAAGTGACAAACTCTGAATTTCTGTCTGTGCCTCTTCCCGTGAGCCACAAGTCCTAGAGGTGACAAGCTCTGTATCCCCGTGTCCATCCCCCGAAGCATCCAGTCCTAGAACTGTATCCCTGTGTCTGGCCCCAGAGCCCTTCAGTCCTAGAGGTGACAGGCTCTGTATCCCTGCAATCATCCCCAGATCCCTCCAGTCCTAGAGCTGACAGGCTCTATATCCCTGTGCCCATCCCCTGATCCCTCCAGTCCTAGAGCTGACAGGCTCTGTCTCCCTGTGCCCATCCCCAGATCCTTCCAGTCCTAGAGCTTTCAGGCTCTGTATCCTTGCATCCATCCGCTGAGCCCCCTAGTCCTAGAGGTGACAGGCTCTGTATCCCTGCACCCATCCCCTGATTCCTCCAGTCCTAGAGGTGACAGGATCTGTATCCCTGTGCCCATCCCCAGATCCCTCCAGTCCTAGAGCTGACAGGCTCTATATCCTTGTGCCCATCCTCTGATCCCTCCAGTCCTAGAGCTGACAGGCTCTGTATCCCTGTGCCCATCCCCAGATCCCTCCAGTCCTAGAGCTGACAGGCTCTGTATCCCTGCACCCATCCTCTGATCCCTCCAGTCCTAGAGGTGACAGGCTCTGTATCCCTGTGCCCATCCCCAGATCCCTCCAGTCCTAGAGCTGACAGGCTCTATATCCTTGTGCCCATCCTCTGATCCCTCCAGTCCTAGAGCTGACAGGCTCTGTATCCCTGTGCCCATCCCCAGATCCCTCCAGTCCTAGAGGTGACAGGCTCTGTATCCCTGCACCCATCCTCTGATCCCTCCAGTCCTAGAGGTGACAGGCTCTGTATCCCTGTGCCCATCCCCAGATCCCTCCAGTCCTAGAGCTGACAGGCTCTATATCCTTGTGCCCATCCTCTGATCCCTCCAGTCCTAGAGCTGACAGGCTCTGTATCCCTGTGCCCATCCCCAGATCCCTCCAGTCCTAGAGCTGACAGGCTCTGTATCCTTGCATCCATCCGCTGAGCCCCCCCCCCCAGTCCTAGAGGTGACAGGCTCTGTATCTCTGTGTCTGTCTCCTGAGCCCTCCAGTCCTAGAAGTGACAGGATCTGTATCCCTGTGCCCATCCCCAGATCCCTCCAGTCCTAGAGGTGACAGGCTCTGTATCCCTGTGCCCATCCCCTGAGCCCTCCAGTCCTAGAGGTGACAGGCTCTGTATCCCTGTACTCATCCCCTGAGCCCTCCAGTCCTAGAGGTGACAGGATCTGTATCCCTGTGCCCATCCTCTGATTCCTCCAGTCCTAGAGGTGACAGGCTCTGTATCCCTGTACTCATCCCCTGAGCCCTCCAGTCCTAGAGGTGACAGGATCTGTATCCCTGTGCCCATCCTCTGATTCCTTCAGTCCTAGAGGTGACAGGTTCTGTATCCCTGTGCCCATCCCCAGATCCCTCCAGTCCTAGAGCTGACAGGCTCTATATCCCTGCACCCATCCCCTGATCCCTCCAGTCCTAGAGGCGACAGGCTCTGTATCCCTGTGTCTGTCTCCTGAGCCCTCCAGTCCTAGAGGTGACAGGCTCTGTATCCCTGTGTCTGTCTTCAAATGCCTTCAACTTCTTAATAGTACAGCTGCCAGAATTTTGTTGGGAGCAAAAGCAATGGATCACATAAGCCCCAAATTCTGTCATTTACACTGGCTCCCAGTTCAAAGCAGGATTCAAATTAAAACCGTCTGCTTTGTTTTCAGGTGCATCAACACTATGGCCCCTGATTACCTCTTCCAGCTTCTTTTCTCTGACAGCCTTGCATGAAACCTCATTCCTCCCCCATGGGCCTTCTATCCCCTCACCCCCCTGCCTTTGGCATCTGCCAGACTAGGTCAAGTAGAGCATGCTCAAGAGAAGCGTGGAAGTGGGGTGATGGTGTTAACCTGCACTCGCAGTGACTCCAGAAAACGCAAGCACTTTAAGGAGTGTTTCTTACCCCTGAGGAAGGCAAACGAAACCTGTATCACGTCGGGCTGAACATGATGGGCACATCTGGTGCGGTTTTCTGCGAGAGTCTCATTCACGGTAACTTTCCCTACTATCATATTTACTGTATTGGCCTTTGTGTGCTCATCACTTGCACTTGGACTATTGATCGATAACAAATTAAAAAATAAAAAGTGGACAAAAAACCTGATGAGACCAATGATTAAAAATTCATCATAGCAAGAGAGCATGCAAAGTGACTATTAAGTAAAGTTAACAATGCTTTCATGTGTCTGCTCTGCTGCGTTTTTATGAAGGTCTTCTTGCCTCACTGTATTATATTGGTGGTTCATTATTTGGTATCTTCCAGACTAACCTGCGCTTAGCTTTATGCACTCAGTTGTTTCACCTTTGAACTCAAGAATAAGACACTGCTAGCTTTATGCCAAGAGACTTCTTACCTCACCTTCAGGAAGCGAGGCAAGGCCTGGTTATTCAGCTGGGCCTTCACCCCTACTTTATGGATTTAAAAACATTTAGATTCTGCATTATCCTTCACCCTCAGCAGATCCCAATTAAGAACATCCATAAAATGCTCAAAGCTAATAACACAGACTCAACCAACATACATTGACCTTTTCTGACACTGTTTAAGCTGTTCTGCCTTCCCCTGGTATCATAATCCCATCTGAAATGGCAGCAAGCTGTGACAACTTTAAGACAGAGGCTCTGGAACTTGGACTTGAGACGGCAGCATCAGCACAGAGGATTGTCTAACGTTTAGGCAGTTGGCTAATTACCTGGCTAGAATTTAGCTGGATAAGACTGGGACATTCCGGGGATGAGCAGGAGGTGTTCTGGGGAGGTGTGGGCAACTCTGGTCGGGCCATAGGGCTGTCCTAAGGTTAACTGGTTACGCATAGCTGGCTATCTTTAAAATAGCCGGGTATATTCAGTGGGGTGACCATGCTGCTCGATATACCCTGCTAGTTAGCCAGATATGTATAACCGGCTAATTAGCACAACTGCATAGTGGCTGAATATGGACCTCCAAATATCTGCAACTGAATGAATTCTCAATGACAAATGGCAAATTTAATGAAGACTGGTCTCTCCTGAGCCCTGTGTATGCTTACTTTATCTTCATGTCTAGCACTATGTGACCATAGCCTCTTTGTTCCTTCAGAGGTGGCGATCCCACATGGCACAAGCTGTCACGGGTCAGGATCCCGGGATTTTGCCAGACTGTTGCCAAAACCCAGTGCTTTTTTCTTTCTTTTGGACTGGCAGCTTTGTGATATTCTATTGGGATTCCAGTTCACAGTTAGACCTAGCCCTTCATGGGGCTACCATACCATTAGCAATTATTTGCAGCTACTGGAGATTTCCCCTCCCCTCCCCCCTCCGGTCTAGCCCAGTCATCACAGAAACAGTCCTCTACTTAAGAAGCACAAATTGGGGTTCCCTCCAGAACTTGGTACATGTGCCCTTGAGCCAACCAGTTGATGTGACTGCATGATGACTGTGACATCCGCTGCCTCTGGGGTTTCCTCAGGAACTAAAGACAGCCTTGGGAATAGAAATAGGGTTTCTTATAAGGCAGCGTACTTATAAGTACGCTGCCTTATAAGAGTGCCCCCTAGTCTTTCTAGGGAGCTCTCCATGAAGTTAGCAAGTAGCACATTTAAAACTAATCGGAGAAAATTCTTTTTCACTCAACGCACAATTAAACTCTGGAATTTGTTGCCAGAGGATGTGGTTAGTGTAGTTAGTGTAGCTGGGTTTAAAAAGGTTTGGCTAAGTTCTTGAAGGAGAAGTCCATTAACTGCTATTAATCTACTTGACTTAGCGAATGGCCTCTGCTACTACTGGCATCAGTAGAATGGGATCTTCTTAGTGTTTGAGTACTCGCCAGGTTCTTGTAGCCTGGTTTGGCCACTGTTGGAAACAGGATGCTGGACTTGATGGACCCTTGGTCTGACCCAGTATGCACTTTCTTATGTTCTTATGCCTTTAAAATCATGAGAGGTCTAGAATGGGTAAATGTGAATCGGTTATTCACTCTTTCGGATAATAGAAGGACTAGGGGGCGCTCCAGGAAATTAGCAAGTAGATCATTTAAAACAAATCGAAGAAAATTCTTTTTCATTCAACGACCAATTAAACTCTGGAATTTGTTGCCAGAGGATGTGGTTAGGGCAGTTAGTGTAACTGGGTTTAGAAAAGGTTTGGATAAGTGTTGCGTCTGTCAATCTCAGACGACTTCGCCCCGTTTGTCTTACCTTGTTCTCGGCTCCTCCCGCTTACCTTGGGAAAATGGCTACCACCGCATCTGTAAGCCGTCCTCTTCAGCGTCCCCGGAACGGCTATGGTGTTGCCTCCCGCCATGTTCCTCCCAAGGTCCTACTAGGCTGCGCGCGTGTGCATGCTACCCACATCTTTATTCTAGCTATGGCGCGAACCTCGGGGGCGTCCCCCTCGAGTAACGTCACAGCGTCCAGGTATTTAGCCTGCCCTCACTTGCTAGCTAACCCAGTTAGCAAAGGCTGGAATGACTGGTATTCGGTTTGGACTCCTCCGGTCTACACTGGTCTGCTGCTTCCGTGCTGCCGCTGGATGCTCTCTCTCTCTGCCCTTCAGGGTAACTACTAACCTGGGTACCCGCTCCTCGGGGACCCTTCCTCTTCTTTCAGGTGCCTTACTGGGATCAGGTACTCGCTCCTCGACGGCCTGCTCTCCCTGCCTGGAACCATCTACTTCTGCCTGGTGGAAACCTTCTACATCACAGCTACCATCTAGTGAGTAGCTGGCTTGTTACGGCGGTTACTACCCCAAATCAAATAAGCCTGATACTTCACTTTCAATGCATATACAGCATAGTTCTCTGATTCAACGGCAGGGGAGAAGAAAAACTGATACTTCACACATCCAGAAAAGAGGGTTCGCACTCGCAAAGCAGGGAGTAGCTGGCTTGTTACGGCGGTTACTACCCCAAACCAAATGTGCCTGATACTTCACTTTCGATGCATATCCAGCATAGCTCTCTGCTTCAACGGCATGGGAGAAGAAAATCAACCAATAAGGGCTGTATAACAGTCTGGGTAAAACAAATAAACATGGGTGCAGATTGCTTATTGCGGCGGCTTCTACCCCTAACTAATCAAGCTAGATATTTCACTTGGATGCAGCTCCATCACTGCTCTCTACATTAAAGGTGGGGGTGGAAGGGAAATAGAACCAAGAGCTAAGAGAAACAGATAAGTATGAGAGAGAAAATTTGCAGGGCAGACTAGATGGGCCATTTGGTCTCCTTCTGCCGTCATTTCTATGTTTCTATGTTTCTATGTTAATCTAATTCTCAGTCTATCTCATCTACAGCTTTGCCGTGCTGGGAACCCTACACCGGAATCTCCCAATACCATCTTGGTGAGAAGGGCCCTCTGCCAAGGGTCCCTGGACTGCTACTTCAGAACCTGCTCACTACTGCCACCTCTGGTGGCTTACATCTGCTGTATAATAAAAGACAATTCAGTGTTTGTGCATCTTGAGCCCAGTACTGTGGCTCCTCACGGGGCTCCTCCCCGTGGGTGTGGTCATCTGCCACAGTACCCAAGAAACCACTCAAATACCTCAAAACCCTAACAATAAGTTCTTGGAGGAGAAATCCATTAACAGCTATTAATCAAATTGACTTAGGGAATAGTCACTGCTATTACTGGCATTAGTAGCATGGGATCTACTTAGTTTTTGGGTACTTGCTAGGTTACTAGCTAGGTTTGATTGGCCACTGTTGGTAACAGGATGCTGGGCTTGATGGACCCTTGGTCTGACCTGGTATGGCAACTTCTTATGTTCTGAAAAGCTTTCAAGAGGACACTAGTCCTCCTTTGGGTGATTTTGAAAAGAAAATGACACAGACAATCTCTTCAGTTGTTTGGAATAGTTTAATATGCGAAAGGTCATAACCACGGGTGCACGCTGATCACATAGGAAACCAAAGGTGAAATTAATGAGGGGCAGAAGGGAAAGGTTGTCTAGAAAATAGAACAGCACAAGTATGAGGAAGGATTCAATACCATACCCCACCCCCCTTGTATCTTCCAGCACACTAGGACTGTTATTTCACCAATATACGCTCAAGGAATGGAGGGGAATGGACAATAAGATGGGGGAAGAAGGGAAATCACACTACAAATGCATTGACATGTGTCAGGGGGAACGCATGCACCTTTCAGGTTGAAATGCTAGCTTGTTTTTCCTAACACCCATGCATAATGATCTATCTCTGTACATAATAAAATATATTTATATATTTATATGCATAATGCATTTATGCAAAGGAAAAGAACACACTCTTGGGATATCGCTTTGGAGAGGTATGCATACACTGGCATATCCGGACACTTACTGTACTGTGTACCAAGTTCTAGCTTAGCACTGGTGTCTGCCCACCCTACCCCACCCCTCATTCACACCTCCCAAAAGAAAACCAAAATTCCTCAGCTTCTCAGACTGTAAATCAGGACCACGGCAGCACCATCGTCAACTCTCATAGACGAATGGGGGACAGAGGTGCACTGCTGGAGTTTTGTTGCAGATGATCCAGTATTGGGTCTCCCAATCACCCGTGAAGCTGAGATGACCTCATCAGTCCGTGCTGACCTGTCCTGCTCCCCTTCACCAGCGTCCCAGGCTGGATCAAGGTCATCCTTGGGAGAAAGCTTTTTAAACTTTCTTCTAAAATAATAGCAACTAAAAAGTAACCCAGAGGACGTGTTTCAATGCACAACAGAGAAACGTTTCAGCTAATGCTACGTGGTTTGGGGGTCTGTTCTTCTAATATCCCCATAGGCATGCCGCTTACACTGTAAGCTCACTGTTACCAGCAATTCAAGGTAGTAGTGCCTCACAGATATTTCATATCTATTTAACTCACTCATTCACTAATATTTTTATTCCATAAAATCTTGTTAGGAATCTTAACATGTTTTGCAAAGGAAAAAAGGAAATGGGAGAGGTGGAGAGTAGAGCGTAGCTGCTGCTTCTTAGGATATATGAGTTAACAAAAAAAAATTAACTTCCACTGACAACAGCAGCAGATCACGTTCAGCTCAGCTTACCTAGGCTGCCCCAGCGGACAATCGCTGTCTATCTACACCCGAGGTGTGCGGTGCTGCTAATGCATTAAAGCGAGCCAGAATGACCTGGGCAGCAGGACACACGGTAAGAGAGGGCAGTGAGCACTACACAAAGGTCATTCCAACAATCGTCGGCCCTGAATCGATGCTTTTATGAAAAAACGCACACACGTACACACACGCGCACACACACACACATCCACACACAAATGTATGTACCATTAGAGTTAAGGGTAAACATAATAACCCAACAAACGCAAAATCTTAGGGGCACAAAATGCTTCTTCTTCAAAGGCTTACGTGCAGTGACCGATGGCTGACCTCAGTCAACGCCTCTGCCCTATGCTTTACACTTCAAACCTGCCTGGAAGAGTCTGTTTTAAAATGTGCAGCAAAGAAGAGCAAAAGAGGAGAAGAAAAAAAAAAAAAAAGATTAGAATTTGGAAAAACAAACCCCCAAACATCCCGGAAAGCGTAAAAATGTATTGAAAGGACGTGCGGGATGTCTATAAAACTCTGCTATAGCAGGAAACACAGTGTTCTTGAGCGAGGGTGAGGTGGGACGGGACAACAGCTCCCGCAGCGCGGCTGTTGCCCTTGCATCCCTGGCAAGAAGGAAGATTTCTGCATACTTTGAGCTTGTTAGTTTTTGTTTTTGTGGAGGAATCTGTTGCTGAAGGTGAAAAGGTAGGGGGACAGGGACAGGGTGGGGGAGACCCAGTAACAGTCTCTGCTTCTGCGGGAGAGCGATACAGGGAGCACAAACAACGCTGGACACCGTAAACTGTAGCACTGTCCACTCGCTAGACAGCAGATTTGGCAATACAGGTTCTCTCGTCAGTCTCTCGTCGGTCTCTTGTCAGTTGGCAGGCCTAGAGAGGGAAAGAGAAAAACAAAGTTTATTTTTGTTTTCTTAAGAAAGAAAATGTGACGGACACATAAAGCTTGACTTGTGTTATGACAGGAATCTGCCGCCACTGATTGTAACAGAAAGTCCTGCCCGCTGTGCGAAGTACTGCAATGAGAACTAACTCATCTTGTGCCCCCCCACTCCTCAGTGGTCTCCTAAGCTACTCGCTTACAAATCTCTGCTTCTTGTCTCCCGGTCAAAAGGGATGGGGAGAAGTGAAGAAACGGGCATGGGTTTGTAGAAGCTGCTGTTTTAATGAGGTGATTTTTTCATAATAACGAAGTCCCACAGTGCTATCAAATATGTAAAAACAAAACAGGAATGGCTTCCTTGCGTCTCAAGACCTGGTGCTGGGTGGTCACTCTGAGCAGCAAGAAGCTCCACCAACTGACTCCATGTCATCTGGACAAAAAAAAAAAGCCAGGTCTGCTCTTCACTCATTGACTTGTAGCTCCTTCTTCTCTTGAGAAAATCATGAAGTACAAGACCACAGATGGGGTAAAAGGAAATATACAGTGGCCTGTTCAGAAGACATGGGTTAGGCTGGTAACTCTGGGCAGCCAGCTCTGTTTACATTATGCCACATACACAGGTCTCAATCCATCCATACCGACCAATGCAAACAACACCAGCATGCACAGTGACTTCCTCACTCAACTGGATACCAGAAGGTGCAGAAAGTCATTTAATTTTATTTAGCCATATTTTTAACCCACAGGTCCAAAGTGCTGGTTCCTTACAAAGTAGAAACATTATATCCAGGATGGCTGCTCCCAGGCATGCCAGGGAAGTGCAGGTGCATGATTCACCTCTTGACTCACAGTGTGCACAATTATCTTTCAAGCCATTCTACAGCCAAGCCAGTTCTCGTCACTAGCTTCGTGGCATGTAGGGGAACCCTGGCTGGAGCGTCCCATGTAGGCCCTGCAATGGAGGTTCTTTTCCTCCAATGTGTTTCAATAGGAGATTTCTGGCATCTCCTTACTCCATTTCCAAATAGTCCTGTGGCTCCTATGTGCCACAGAAATGCAAATGTTGCTAGCCTACGGATGGGCTATGTTTAAAGTATCACTAAACAGAAGCAAACTCCTCTCAAATAGTCACTCACAACAAAGTGTCACACTTTAGAGAGGGAAATAGTCTTTTCAGCTATTTACCACCAACACGCATCAAAAAACTAGACTAGAGTCCGATTCACATTTACCCGTTCTAGTCCTCTCATGATTTTAAACACCTCTATCATATCCCCCTTCAGCTGTCTCTTCTCCAAGCTGAACAGCCCTAACCTCTTTAGCCTTTCCTCACAGGGGAGCTGTTCCATGCCCTTTATCATTTTGGTCGCCCTTCTCTGCACTTTTTCCTGTGCAACTATATCTTTTTTGAGATGCAGGGACCAGAATTGTACACAGTACTCAAGGTGCGGTCTCACCATGATACAGAGGCATTATGACATACACAATTTTATTTTCCATTCCCTTCCTAATAATTCCTAACATTCGGTTTGCTTTTTTGACTGCTGCAGCACACTGAGCTGATGATTTCAAAATATTATCCACCATGATGCCCAGATCTTTTTCCTGGGTGGTAAATCCTAATATTGAACCTAACATCGTATAAATACAGCATGGGCTATTTTTCCCTATATGCATCACCTTGCACTTGTCCACATTAAATTTCATCTGCCATTTGGATACTCAATCTTCCAGTCTCACAAGGTCCTCCTGCAATTTATTTATTTATTTAGAGATTTTATATACCGACATTAGTGGGAAACATAATGCCGGTTTACATAATAACTGAGAGCAGGTGGAAATTACAATTAACAGGAGGGGGGGGGGGGGGTAGAGAACAGACAAAGAGGCCGAGGGGCCGTAAAATGTGCAAACGATGCATATAGAGTATATAATACATGATAATAGATTATGTAACAAAATTGGAACAAGGTAAACAAGATAAGAACAGAACTTTTGTACAGCAAACCGAACGATGTTATGCAGGCTCAGTTGAAAAGGGAGGGAGGAGAGGGAGGAGGAGGCGGACTAGTTGGGATATGCTTGTTTGAAGAGCCAAGTCTTTAGTTTCTTTTTGAATTTGGCAGGACAGGGCTCAAGGCGAAGAAAGGAGAGAAGAAAATTCCATCGTGAGGGGCCAGCTATAGAGATGGCACGATCCCTTGTGGATGAGAGGTGTGCCTTCTTTAGAGAAGGTACCTGGAGGGTGCCTTTATTGTTTGATCTGGTGGGACGGTTGGAGAGGGTAAGACTGAGAGGTTCGTCTCGCCTGCTGGAGTTGTGACAAAAGATAGATTTATGGATGATGGAGAGTGATTTGTAGAGGATGCAAGATGGAATGGGGAGCCAGTGTAAATCTTTGAGGATAGGGGTAATGTGGGTGGATTTCTTGGCATTTGTGATGGTCCTGGCAAATGTGTTCTGGAGCATTTGGAGGGGTTTTATTGTGGAATAGGGCAGCCCGAGCAACAAAGAGTTGCAATAGTCCAGTTTGGAGGATAGGGTGGCCTGAATAACTGTGCGGAAGTCAGGAGAATATAGTAGAGGTTTTAGTTTTTTTTAGGACATTCAGCTTATAGAAGCCCTCTTTGAGGATGGAGTTGATATGCTTCTTTAGATTCAGGTGTTGGTTGAGAATGACACCAAGGTCTCTCACGACAGGCTTGGAAGAAATGACTTGATAGGCGGGATCTGTGGAGAGTGCAAGTTTAGGGGTTTGGTGTGGTGAGATGAGATGAGGAGCAGTTCAGTTTTGTTGGGGTTTAAGGCCAGGTGGAGGTTTGTGAGCAGGTGATTGATGGACACTAAGCAAGACTCCCAGTGCTTTAAGGCCTCGGAAAGTGAATTTCGGATGGGGATAATGATTTGGACGTCATCTGCGTATAGGTAGAAAGTGAGGCCTAGGTCAGATAGGAGGTGACATAGCGGTGTGAGATAAATGTTAAATAGGGTGGAGGAGAGGGAGGATCCCTGCAGAACACCTTGAGACAATGAGTAATGTGTGGATTCTGCATTACCGATTTTAACAGAGAACTTTCTGTTGGATAAATATGATTTGAACCACAGCAGGGCTAGGCCGGTGATTCCAATTTCAGATAGACGGCTGAGGAGGAGATTGTGACTGATGGTATCAAAGGCTACTGAGATGTCCAATAGGGCCAGGAGGTAGTAGTGACCTTGGTCCAGACCTCTGATGAGGTGGTCGGATAGTGAGAGTAAGAGGGTTTTTGTGTTAAGGTGTTTGTGAAAACCAAACTGGGATGAGTGGAGGAACTTGTTGCTTTCAAGATAGTAAGAGAGTTGGGCATTGACTATCTTTTCCATAATTTATCACAATCCACTTGTGATTTAACCACTCTGAATAATCTTGTGTTATCTGCAAATTTGATCAACTTACTTATCATACCCCTTTCCAGATCATTTATAAATATATTAAAAAGCACCGGTCCAAGTGCAGATCCCTGATGCACTCCACTGTTTACCCATTTCCACTGAGAAAATTGTCAATTTAATCCTACTGTTTCCTGTCTTTTAACCAGTTTGCAATCCACAAAAGGACATCGACTCCTATCCCATGACTTTTTAATTTTCTTAGAAGCCTTTCATGAGGAAATTTATCAAACACCTTCTGAAAATACAAATATACCACATCTACTGGTTCACCTTTGTCCACATATTTATTAACCCCTTCAAAAAATGTAGCAGATTTGTGAGACAAGACTTCCCTTGGGTAAATCCATGCTAGCTATGTCCCATTAAACCATGGATTTCTATATGCTCTGTGATTTTATTCTTTATAACAGTTTCCACTATTTTTCCCAGCACTGAAGTCAGGCTCACTGGTCTATAGTTTCCCAGATCACCTCTGGAGCCCTTTTTAAATATTGGAGTTACATTGGCTACTTTCCAGTTTTCAGGTTCAATGGATGATATTAATGATAGGTTACAAATTTTTTGAGTTCTTTCAGAACACTGGGGTGTATACCTTCTGGTCCAGGTGATTTGCTACTCTTTAGTTTGCCAATCTGGCCTACTCCATCTTCCACATTCACCGTGATTTGGTTCAGTTCATCTGAATCATCACCCTTGAAAACCCTCTCCGGAATGGGTATCTCCTTAACATCCTCCTCAATAAACACTGAAGCGAAGAATTTGTTTAGTCTTTCCGCAATGGCCTTATATTCCCTAAGTGCCTCTTTAACCCCCTGACCATCCAACAATCCAACCGACTCCCTCGCAGGCTTCCTGCTTTGGATATATTTTTTAAAGTTTTTATTATGAGTTTTTGCCTCTATGGCCAACTTCTTTTCAAATTCTCTCTTAGCCTGTCAAATCAATGTTTTCATTTAACTTGCCTATGATTATGATTTTTCCTATTTTCTTCAGATGGATCATTCTTCCAGTTTTTGAATGAAGATCTTTTGGCTAAAATAGCCTCTTTTACCTCACCTTTTAACCATACTAGCGATTGTTTGGTCTATAACTGGCTTTTACGGCATTATGGTTATCTCTTTCTCGTTTCTATTTTAAACTGGTTTGCACTTTATTAATTTCACTTGCATTCAGAAAGCAGTTTTGAATGTTCCTGCAGAAAATATTTTTTCATTCACATATTTTATTGAAACTGCTATTAGTAGATTAGGTGTTTATTTTAAGGGAATTAGCTAATGTTCCCTCTAAGGATTGGGTTGCTGTGAGCATAAATTTAATAGGCTTTTTGCATCAGAGAAAGTAGTGCTCACCAGGTAATGCAGGAGGGTGGACTGTGTTCTAGGGCATCTGGCAGCAGCATATTTTCTGGTGCACCACCAACTTCAGTAGTCACCCTACGCCCCTGCTCAACACAGATGGGATTTCTACTTGTGAAGATTCTATTGTTCATTTAGTCTATTGTATGATCTTTATCCTGTTGTACTCTATGCCATCTCGGACATAAAGCGCCACCCCGCCACCAAGATGCTCCTATCTGTCATTGCAGTATAGCACTATCCCATTGGTTATCCTCTTTCCACCATGTCTCTGAGATGCCAATTATGTCTACCTCATCATTTACTGCTATACACTCTAATTATCCCATCTTACTTCTTAAGACTTCTGGCATTAACATACAAACATTTCAAAGTGAGTTTTTTGTTTGTATTTACATTCTGCTTTTCAGTTGATAGAGATAATTTGGAATCTTTAAGCTCAGGGGAGTTTTTAATTATAGGCATGTGGGCCACTTTTCTTATTATTGGAACCTCACTGTTGGGATGCCCTAACTCAAATGCTTCATTAGTATCCTTCGAAGATACCTCCCTCTGAACCATGCACCTGCTGAGTGATTGCTGGCTTTCCCCTTTGCTCTAGTTTAAAAGCTGCTCTATCTCCTTTTTAAAGGTTAGCGCCAGCAGCCTAGAAAGTTAAAAAAGGTTTGGACAGGTTCCTGGAGGAAAAGTCCATTAACCATTTTAAGGTGGAGTTGCAGAAATCCATTGCTTATTCTTGGGATAAGCAGCTTGGAATCTATCAACCCCTTGGGATCATGCCAGGTACTTGTGACCTGGCTTGGCCACTGTTGGAAACAGGATACTGGGCTTGATGGACTTTTGGTCTGACCCAATATGGCAAGTCTTATGTATTTATGGAGACTGTGAAACCCTACATTTCAAGAACCCACCAAAAAGGAGGTACAGGTTCTGTCAATTGCATATTTGCTTTGTATTACTATGATTCTGATTATGTTATCCATTGAGACCTGTGAATAGGTGGGTTACATTTTTTTAGGTAACTAAATAAAATAAATAATGATAGAATGATATAAAAGCTAATAAATAAAATAAAAATATAAGCTTTGGCCCATAGATCAAAACACTCATAATACAAGTGCAAGGGATGGTTGTTGAGTCCGTCAGTCCTAGACGGCTTCGCCCCGTTTGCCTCACCTTATCCACGGCTCCTCCCGCTTACCTGGGAAAGATGGCTACCACTGCATCTACAAGCCGATCTCTCTGGCGTCCCCGGAACGGCTATGGTAAGCCTCCCGCCATTGCTCCTCCCAGGTACCTACTAGGGTGCACGCGCACGCACAACCCACGTCTTTGTACCACCCTTGGCGCAAACCTTGAGGGTGTTCCCTCATGCTGACATCACACCATCCGGGTATATTACCTTCACTAATTTGCTAGCTCGTTGAGTTAGCAAGGACTCAAATCCGTTCCTGTCTACGCTACTCTGCCGCTTCCGTGCTGCCACAGGAAGCTCTCTCTCTGCCCTTCGGGGTAACTGCAAACCTGGGTACCCACTCCTCGGGGGCCCTCTGCTTTATTTCAGGTGCCTTACAGTAAACAGGTACTCGCTCCTCGAGGGCCTGCTCTCCCTGCCTCGATGCCTGTACCTTCTACAACAGACCTGGTGGAATCGCATATCAACAGTAACACCTAGTGAGTTCTCTAACTCTCAGTCTATCTCATCCACAGTATCTCCTCGCTGGAAGACCTGCTGTGGAACCTCCTGACGTCATCAAGGAGAGAAGGGCTCCCTCTGCTGAGGGCCCTGAGACTGCAACTACAGACTGCCTCACTACTGCCACCTCTGGTGGCTCTCTTCAAGCTGCTAATAAAAGAACTATCTTGTGTTTTCTGTAGTACAAGTCTAGCCCAGTGCTGTGGCTTCTCACGGGGCTCCTCCCCGTGGGTGTGGTCATCTCCACAGCACCCAAGGATCCACTAAAACACACGTAACCATAACAATGGTCTTTTTCATTGGTAAAACTGCTCATGGCATATGTTTATATATTAAGTCTCTTCAAGTTATGAGAAAATTGTAAAAACAATAAAAAGTCACAGAAATAAAGTTTACTAAAAAAAAGGTGAAAACGGCAGGATGAATGTGTAAACGGGTCTTAATCAATCAGAATGTTTCCATAAGGTCAGAATGGAATAAGGTTGAACGTCTTTCAAATCCACCACAACCATGCTTCAATGAGACACAATCATTAATTATTCCTTAGAAAGCTTTCTAAAGTTCACTGATGTTTTCAAGGTTGTATTTTCATGAAAAAAATTCATGCTGAGGAGGTGTTTTTCTTTCAGAGGAATTATTTTGTCTCACTGTGAGAACGGTTGTGCTGGCTTTAACAGATACTGATATTATGATCCTCTGTTTTTCAGTTTTCTTTTCTGCTATGGGTTGTTTTTTTTGGCAATTTTCTCATGACTTGTAGAGACTTTCTATAAGTTCAGATACCATTTTGTTTGCCATTTGGACAGGTGCCCATGGAAATGGTTGATCCTAGCTTTTCTTATTATTTTATCTTTTGTCACAATCAATGCAGAAATCCAAAAGTAGGGAGGTTGCAAATACGAGAAGGGGGGCCCCAGGATTCCCAGGTCTGTTTTCTGCTGCACGCAACAGCATTCATGACCATTTTTATTTTTACATATGCCAAGTAATAACATGCGTGTTTGATTCGGTGGGTAAATCGTAGTGTATCAGTAATTACTAAGAGGTGAATTTTAAAAACCCAACGCACACATTATTTAGGGGATGCGCGAAGAAATTGGGATCGTGCGTGCTGAACGCAATATGAAAGCCGCCCAAGATACGCACGTGTCTCCCACTGTACACACATCTCAAAAGTTTTCAAAATGGGGCGGGGCGTGGGCATGGTCTGGGCATTTTGTGGTGTGAACCTGAGATGTTTGCATATCTACTGATGCGACCCAGTGAGCGGAGTGGCTCCCTGCCATGTAACTTTACTTCTGCTATTGTGCCGTAAAAGTTAAAATTTAAAGAAAACTAGGCAGTTCTATGGGGTTTTTAGGGTCGGGACTAACTTGGGGAAGTGAAGGCTGTCAAACCAGAGGGGGTTGGAGGATCAATTTCTTAACTGGGTGAACTGCGGACAAACTGGTAAAGCTGGGAATGGCGTCACGCATCCCTTTTAAAATTCTCCGATTTACGTGGTACAAGCGTGATTTTGCGCATATGCAGGTGCTCACTTAAAACTTGGCGCACATGTGCGTGTAAGCCAGGCTATTTTATAACATGTGTGAAAATATATGTGTATTTTATAAAATGACAGTGTGCCTGGGTGCAGATCAACATGTGTGCGCAAATGTGTGCACGCATAACGGTTTGAAAGTTACCATCCCTGATTTTTGCAACCTGTAATAATTGTAAAGGTCATTGAGCAGATCACTGATGCCATATTAAGTCTACGGTAATGAAAGGTTAGGAAAGTGATTATCTTATAGGGGGTTAGTCTTGTGATAAGCATTTATTGAGAGCTTTCCTACCTTGTAAGTATGGAACACAGGAATATAATAGATGACATCGAAAAATATCTACCAACACATCCAGTCTATCTAATCCTGTTCACACTGCAAGGATATATTCCCGCTGCCGGCCATAGGGTGTGACCACTTGTAGGATCTCTCTCCTTACCCAGGACAGTTTTTCTGTTTTCCTCACTTGTACTCTAGATGAGCATATAAGATTCTCTGTTTAGTTCGTGAAACCTCCCCTCACAAGAGACAGAGGTTTGAGCATGATACCATTTAAGTGATCTGAAGCAGAGAATAAAAAGGAGGACAATGCAACTATGTAACTTGAGCCGCCAGCCTAGGAAATTGAAAAGATCATCAGACCCTTTACTGTGAATGTACTTACATGACCACTGAATAGATGAGTCACAGATTCAGGTAGGAGATTTGTATGTCACAGCCCCCTGAACTTCTTCTAGTAATTTAGTAGGAAATAGCACTAAAAAAATCAGAGGATTCAAACTCCTAAATTACAGAACTATGACTGGGAAAGGGATTTATGAGAGAAATGTACTGAAAAACAGTCCTAGGAAGCAAACAGATTTTCACCCTGAGAAGGGTATTCAGATATGTGAATACTAAGTTCCCAGACAAAGGGGGAGATGGCCAGGCAGGATAGAGGGGCATGCACATGGTCTCTCTCTGTGTTCCTGCTTGGGTCTTGGCCTTTTGGCTGAGAGGTGACCCATACAGGGTCAGACAACAGATAAAGCAAAAGCTAGGCTGAGAGAAAGTGACTTATCCAGGCTGGGTAACAGCACATGACTAGTCATGAGCTTAGTGGAGGTAAAAATCACTGAGAGCTGAGATTGTGGAGCGCCAGAACCACTGAACTTCCTATTAGCAATGTACATAGTCATGCAGACAGGTATATTCTTGTATAGTCTAATAAACTTGTATATAGTTGTACATACTGCCAGACTTGTTCACAGTCCCATTTATTTTTCCTGGGGTGAAGAGAGGGAAATCCCACCCACTAACACCTTCTTCCACAGGTGGAGGCACCAGGTGCCAAGAACGTGAGGACCGACGGAGTCTGCCCTAGGGGGGCTCCTGCCAGGTCGGTCCTGGACCCAGGAATGTCCCACGAGGTAAGCGGTTAAGGGGGTGTTACATTCGCACCCAGCATCCTCCCTTCCCCTGTCTAACCACAATGCTTTCTAATACTTTAAATAGCTACCGATACTAACATAGCTGTTGCCAGACCATTTGCTCCTGTGTAGATAGTAGACTGACCCAGCTATGCGAGCACCTGCCTTTTCGCTATGACTTCTCATTATTACTATATTTGCAGCCTGTCAGACACTCTCAGCTTCTAATTAATTCTATCACTGCAGCCTGCTGCAGAGGCCAGCTGCGTGGTGGCCTGCATTTCCTCTAGGACATCTAACATTTCATATTACCCCTTTTGCCATTCATTCTGGCTGCCTCAACACTCGTCATTGAATCATTCTAGTAGGGCACTTCATACAATTGAACACATGCTGCTAAGTGTTTAAACTTACATTGCAAGTAACTATAGTTCTGCTTATAAATTGTTTTCTTTCATTTTTATATGGTGCTCCTTGGTTGACTCATGACTTACTCAGCAGCTGCAACACAGAACAACTTTTATGGAATCCTGCAGACTTATATGCATGAGAACTGCATGAAAACATCTTGAGTGAATTTATGGGACAGTGCACTACATGTTATGCACCCCAAAGTAAAGAACTGAAACATGGCACTATATCAGGTGTAAGAAAATAAGTTTATCACTAAGAAAAATATCATTTGAATTTTTTCAAGTTGAATTGAACATCTATAAGAACATAATGTTGTGATTCCGTTCGCGGAAGGCCGCGCAAGTGGCTTACTCACCTTCTGATGCGGCCTTGTGCCGCTGCTCCTGTCTCCTGTGCTGGCTCCCAATGCAGGCTGGACGCTGCCTTGCCTCTCTGTGTGGTTGGAGAGCCGCCGCAGCTGTCTGTTCCATACGGCGCTGAGATGCCACTGTCGCCACTGCATGTTCCCACGGCCTGGAGCACCTCCATAGCTGCCGTCTGCTTCTTGTGTGGTCTCTCTTCTACCAGTGCTCTCCCTAGGCATGCGCGCCACAGCACCGCCTTTAAAGGGCCCGCGGCGGGAAATTCCATGGCGCCTCCCAATGATGTCATCTTCAGCCAGCTCTATAAAAGGCCTCTTCAGTCTTTGCTCCTGGCCTTCGCAAAGGTCTGCTTGCACTTTCAAGGTCCTCCAAGTTGCCTTTTCCGTGCTCCTGGTCTCTCGTTGATTCCTGGTTCCTATCTTCAGCATCTTCATTCCTGAGTCCAAGTCTTCATTTCTGCATTCCATGTCTTGCTCCTGATTCAAAGTCTTTGCCCTGTCCAGAGTCTTTGTTTGCTGGTCCAAGTCTCCAGAAGTCCCTTGGTTTTAAAGCTTTGTTCCGAGTTCCTGAATTCCAGGGTCCTGTCCCTGAGTCTAAGTTCGAGTTCCTGAATTCTGTCCCAGTCTTCGGAGTTCTTGTTCCAGCTTCCACCTTGTTTCCTGAGTCCAGTACCTGCACCGCTATTGGCATGGTCCTCGACCAGCCCACTGGTTGTGTAGGGGGCACAGAGGTGCCGGACCTCCTCAAAGCTTTCGTTAAGTTCCAAGTTCTGATGCCAAGTCCTCATTAAGTTCCAAGTCCAGAGTTTATGCCGTCATCGGTGTCATCCTTGGCCAGCCCATGGGCTGTGCAGGGTGCGCTGCGGCGCAGGGCTCTCCATGAGTTTCAACTGAGTTCCAAGTCTTCAGGGCTTTCATCATGTCCATTCAGAGTAGTTAAATCACAAGCAGATTGTGATAAATTGCAGGAGGGATTTGCAAGACTGGAAGACTGGGCATCCAAATGGCAGATGAAATTTAATGTGGGTAAGTGCAAAGTGATGCATATAGGGAAAAATAATCCATGCTGTAGTTACACAATTTTAGGTTCCATATTAGGAGGTACCACCCAGGAAAAAGATCTAGGCGTCATAGTGGATAATACATTGAAATAGAACAGTGCTCTCTTGTGAAGAGGAAACTCACTCAAAGATGAGATTTGTGCAATGTTCTCTCAACCTAGCTTGATGGACTCTCTACCTGGGTAACATCAAGGTAGGTTGAGAGAACACTGCACACATCTCATCTTTGAGTACGTTTCCTCACTCCGAAGGTCATCAAATCTTCACAAGAGAGCACTGTTCTGTTCGCACGTCTCACTTTGAATGTCAATGTGGCCCCTAACCCCTACACTAATACCTAAACCTCACCTCAAGTTACTAGGTGAGCCTCCCATAGAGATATAAATACCTATCTAGTGGCAGGGCACTATGGCTAGGTGCTCTTTCTTTCTTGCTCTCTCACACTCTCTGTCAGATCAAGTTCAGCAGCCTGTTTTCAATAGTGGCCAATCCCAGCTATAAGTACCCAAACACTAAGTAGGTCCCATGCCAGTAATAGCAGTGTCTGTTCTCTAAGCCAATTTGATTAATAGCACTTAATGGACTTCTCCTCCAAGAACTTATCCAAATCTTTTATAAAACCCAGCTACATTAACTGCACTAACCACATCTTCTGGAAGCAAATTCCAAAGCTTAATTGTATGTTGAGTGAAAAAGAGTATTCTCTGATTAGTTTTAAATGTGTTACTTGCTATCTTCATGGAGTGCCCCCTTGTCCTTCTTTTATCCGAAAGGCCCGTAACCCCTACACTAATACCTAAACCTCACCTTGAGTTACTAGGGCTTCACAAAACAGTAACTCCTCCTCTTTTTCAGATTTGCATCGCATTTTGATAAATGACCCTATTTATTTGTTGTTTTCTCAATTGGACAGGTATTGGTCGCGCACTGCTGTCTTTTTATAAGTAGGGCTAGAGCTAATGTGCCTAGTAGTAGAGGGAGTTTGTGTTGCTGTTATTGAAATAACATCAGACTATCTTTTTTTATAGTGAGTTGTATGGGCAATGTTCTAGTTCTGCTTTATACCCATTACTGAGGGTTGGGGGTGGGATGGGGTTAGCTTTGTGACTTTCATGTGTTCAATGTGTCTCGCCTGTGAGGACCATCTATCAGGTGTGTCCCGACAGAAAAAAGGTTGAGAACCACTGCTCTAGAGCATCTGTCTGGGCTTGCAATACGTAAGAAGATGCCAAACTGGGTCACACCGAGGGTCCATCAAGCTCAGTATCCTGTTTCCAACAGTGGCCAATCCAGGGTATAATTACTGGCAAGTACCCAAACATTAAATAGATCCCATGCTACTAATGCTGGTAATAAGCAGTGGCTATTTCCTAAGTCAACTTGACTAATAGCAGTTTATGGACTTCTCCTCCAGGAGCTTGTCCAAACCTTTTTTTAAACCCAGATAAGCTAACTGCCTTAAGCCCATCCTCTGGTAATGAATTCCAGACATGCATATGAGAAAAGGATCTTTTCTATTAAGACTTCAGAACCACTATACCACTGAGCAGTTCTTGTTATAACTTTGAAGTATTAATACAGGGAGCTGGTGAATGTATTTTGTTGTATATTTTTATTGTCACCACTTTGGAATTATTGCTTTTTTATCTGATATAACCTTAGCCAGAATCAATATTACATCGCCAAATTCTGCACTCCTTTGCAGTCAGACATGCATAGCTATATCTCATGTCTTTACTTGATAATAAGAAAGTACACACACTGCCTTTCTATGTATGTATAACCCCTGGCTGAGGTCCTCACTGAGGAGTCCATGGGCCACCTCCAATTCCCAGGGCTTAAGCTTTCCAAACCTCCTATACTGTCCTTAAATCCCTCTATTTCCTGAATTCCCTGCCGGGAATGTGGGGAAAGACTGATCTCCAAGGTGCAAAGGCTTAGAGATCAGTCTTCCCCATCCCTCCACATAACTTTGTTTATAATTAAGGCAAAAATGAAGTGATTGACCATAAACAAGTCTTGAAATCCATTACATAATTTGGCTCCAATAAGCCTGTGACTCTTTATTGATGTTTTAATTTACTCTTCTGTTTCCATGTCCTTCCCATTTGCAGGGGTAATTTTGGAGGTCCCTCCCAGAAGTGGTAGAATAGGATTCTTCACTAAATTTAGATGGTGTATAACACAATCCCACTTGTCATACTTTAATCCAGATGACTGCTCTTTATCCAACCTCTTTCAATATATCCTGATATGTGCTTATTCCAGATACTAGCCACAGTTCTTCTTTCCTCCATTTTTTCTCCTCCTCCCAGGAATGAATATTAATCCATTCCTCAGGTTGACCTTTGAAGGGTCCTTGGATCTCTCTGAGTGAAAGACTCCTAAAAAAAACTCCTTTCTTCCTGAACATGACTAAATTCCATGGGCCCTGGGAACTTTAGTTACTGGATCAAACAAAACAATCCAGACTCCCAAAAGCAACAAACGGTGAAGGACAAAACTTCCTCCAAAGCAAAATCCAAAAAGAAGCAAAACAGATTCTCAAAAAAGAAATTAGTTAGCCAGGTGCTTATACCCTGGATTGGCCACTGTATGTGTACACCAGAAGAGAGGAGGTACAGGGAAGATATGATACAGAACTTCAGATATCTAAAAGGTTTTAACTGTTATGACTTGTGAGAGTATGAACCCTGGGCCGAGGTGAGAGGTGTCTCCGCCCACAGGGAGGAGCCCTGTGAGCCTCACCGTCGGTAGGCGAGGTCTCACTGGTGCCAGATACAATAGGGAAATAGAGACTTTATTAATAGAGGAGAAAGGGCACAGCCCGCAGAGTGGGAGGTGTTGTATATTAAAGTTTTGAGCAGAGGGGTATACCCAAGAATGATGCCTCCAATGAGAAGATCCGGTAGTGGCCCGCAGAGCAGGGTACGCCAGGCAGTCTCTCAGTAGTGTAGAAATACCTCAGATGTGAAGATTCGTTAGTGGCTCGCGGAGCGGGGTACGCCGGAGAAGTGTCCCAGAGGTGGAAAAGGAAAGGTAGTCCGAGGTGCAGGAACCCCGAGGAGGATCCTGTAGTGGGTAGTGCGGAGTGACCTGCAGCGCAGGGTATACTGGAGCAAATCCCACGATGAAGCTGGATAGTTGAAGTCCGTAGGAGCTAGGAACTCACAGAAGATGATTCCAGGAGAGGTCCCGTGAGTGGAACAGATCAGCCCAAGGCAGAAGGCCCTCCGAGGAGCAGATGACCAAAGACGAGGAAGGACCCCCGAGGAACGAGGGAACTCCTTGCTAACTCGTCAAACTGAAGGGCCAGGCAGCTTAAGTACAAGAGGTGAACGACGTCATCCGGAGGGGACGCCCTCGAGGTTCCTGCCAGGATGTGTACAAAGGTGGCCCATGCGTGCACTTGCGCGACTAGGTAATTCCTGAAACAAGATGGCGGTCAGCAGCGCCCATGCCGACCCGGGAACACCGGGCTGGTCGGTGGTGGTTGGCAGAGGCCGCCAATCTTCCTAGAGATGACAAGGCAGCACAAAAAGAAGTGAGCATAAGTGGTCGCAACCGTCTGCGACCGATGGGCGTAACATTAACAATGATCAAACCTTTTTCATTGGAAAGAAATCAGTAGTACTAGGCGTCATGAAATGAAACTCTGGGGAGGATGAATCAGAACAAATGTCAGAAAATATTTCTTCACAGAGAGGGTGGTGGATGCCAGGAATGCCCTTCCAGCGGAGGTGGTGAAGACAAAAACAGTCAAAGAATTCAAAGAGGAATGGGATAAACACTGGATCTCCAAAGGCTAGAGGATGGAAATGAGATAAGTGTGCAGGGGGGTAACTTGTTGGTATAGCGGTTACTACCCTTAGCAGAAGGCATGGAGATTAGTACCCCTAACCAATTTGATTTATGCTTTTAATGTAACTGCAACATTGCTCCCCGCATAGTTAACAGGGGGAAGAGAGGATCTGGATTCAGACGACAACTGAGGGTCCCGACTTCCATGGTCTGGGATACTGATACTCAGACATAAGGGAAAATGAACAGGACTGCTTTTATGGCCAAGTCCTAAAGGAAACAAAGAAAGCATGCATGGGAGTAACCAATAAGCCTTGATGTTTTTGATGCAACTCCAACATTGCTCTCTGCTTCAATGGCAGGGGGAGAAGGGGAGTTGGATTCGGACAGCAACCGATGAGGGCCCCGACTTTTATACGCTGAGGAACTGATGAGCATGAAGGTAACCTGCACAGAGCAGCAGTTACTACCCTTAATAGAAGGCATGGGATTACTACCCCTTAACTAATAAGCCTTGATGGTTTTGATGCAACTGCAACATTGCTCTCTGCTTCAACAGAGAGGGTGGGGTAGAGGAAACGAGGAATTTGGATTCAGAGACAATCAACATGAGCCATGAAATTTTACAGTCTGGAGAAATGATGTGCAGACATTAGGGAAAAACACAGGACTGCTTCTACCAAATCCATAAACAAAGCACGTCAAGCAGCACTGACTGATCCATGGGGGTAACCTGCAAGGCATGGCACATACTACCACGGGAAGCTTGCTGGGCAGACTGGATGGACCATTGGTCCTTTTCTGCCATCATTTCTATGTTTCTATGTTTTTTTCTTGCATCTGACCCAGACCTTACTCCTAAAGGTCCCAGGGAACATCTGTCTAAATAAAAAGAACAAAACAGGCACAGGCAAACACAATCCTGAATCCTCAAAGGTCAACTCAAACATCCATATCATAAGAACATGGGTCAGATCAAGGGTCCATCAAGCCCAGCATCCTGTTTCCAAAAGTGGCCAATCCAGGTCATAAGAACCTGGCAAGTACCCAAAAAAGGTTTTTCATCTCATTTATTTTTGCCAGAGGGAGAGATAATTTGCCTTTAGTAATTCCAGAGTGGGAATTTGAATGCTGGCTTCCCTTGTGCAGGGCCCATTGCTCTGACCACTAGGCTACTACTCCTCTCCTCTCTAGATGTTTCCATCTTTTATAGTAGTAAGAGGCAATCAATACTGCAGCCCACATGGGGGGAGCAATACACCAACTAAAGATATTTCTCTTTTACCTACACAGTTGGTATATCCCTACACCCAGTAGGGCTTTCTATATATTTATTTATTTATTATTATTATTATTATTTTTTTTTTTTATATACCGACATTCGATCTCAATTGAGATATTGAACTCAATGTAGCCTGGCCGAGAAATATGCGGGCCCTAGAGGGATCAGGCATCCTGCTTGGGGTCAGGGGTGTACGTGGCAAACTGGAAAAGGTGTTAGGAAAGAGAAGTGGCCCTTTAGAAGGTGTCCAGGTGTCATTCCACCTCCTCCTTCAGGTACCAGGGCTGCCTGCTCTCCCTCTACAGGAGGCAGGGTTTAACCAGTTAAGTGACCTTTTATCTACTTTCCCCATCATTGAAGCTCCTCAGCTGCAGGGTATTTCAGTGGAGAAGCAAGCCTTCTCCTTCTCTTTCAGCACAAGAGCCTGATTTTCAAAAGGCTTCACCTGCAGAAATTCGTGATTGTGAGTGTAAATTGGCATTTGAACATCAGTCTGGGGTCTGTGTGTGTAAAAATATGCGTGGAACACAATTTAGGGCATACGTTTGCACGTACAGTATGTAGGCATTCTGGGAGGTGGGGGGGGGGGGGCGGGCAGAGTTAAGGTAGGGAAAGGATATACACATATTTTTATTGTATGCATGTAACTCTACATACAGAAAATGACACCTATCCTCGAGCAGTTGTAACTTTCAGGCCGATGCATATACAGGTCGATCCTGTAAGGCCGTGGTAATAACAGTGCGGCAGTGTCAGGCGCACCCTTCCTCCCCGCACGCACAGTTCTCTTCACTAACTCCCCGATACTCTCCTCTAATCGCATGCAAATGGATGCCGCGGCTTTAAAGCGGTAGGGAAGGGTTATGCCCGCGTAACCCATTTTACTGTATAGGCGCTTAATACAGCGCCTATACAGTAACCAGGGTGCGCTGGTACCTGTCATTTCAAATGTCATTTCAAATGACATTTGAAATGACAGGCACCATGAAGTGAAAAAAAAAAATACCAAAATATGTAAAAACCTGAATGTTCAAAAAAAAATAAATTTTAAATACCTGTCGGAGGGCCGCGTGGGTCCAGGCGGCGGCGGCGGGAGCCGGGTGGTCGCGTGTTAAATCTAGGCCGCGGGCGGGTGGGCGCCTGTTCCAGGCGGCAGCGGCAGCGGCGGCGGGGGGACACGCTTTAGTTCGAGACGGTCGGTGGGCGGCGGGTGGTCGCGTGTTAAATCTAGGCCGGGTCGCACAGGCGCGCATTCATTCATCCAGGCGGAGGAGCCGGCGGCGAAAGCGGCCGGCTCCGCCTGAATGAATGCGCGCCTGTGCGACCCCTGCGATTCGGCGCTCAAGGCAGTCACAGCATTCATTCACTGCCGGTGGGGGCTGCCGGGGCAGCCCCCACCGGCAGTGAATGAATGCGACCCCTGCGATTCGGCGCTCAAGGCAGTCACATGCCATGACGTCACGGCATGTGACTGCCTTGAGCGCCGAATCGCAGGGGTCGCACAGGCGCGCATTCATTCACTGCCGGTGGGGGCTGCGAGGCAGCCCCCACCAGCAGTGAATGAATGCTGTGACTGCCTTGAGCGCCGAATCGCAGGGGTCGCACAGGCGCGCATTCATTCAGGCGGAGCCGGCCGCTTTCGCCGCCGGCTCCTTCGCCTGGATGAATGAATGCGCGCCTGTGCGGACCCGGCCTAGATTTAACACGCGACCACCCGCCGCCCACCGACCGTCTCGAACTAAAGCGTGTCCCCCCGCCGCCACTGCCGCTGCCGCCTGGAACAGGCGCCCACCCGCCCGCGGCCTAGATTTAACACGCGACCACCCAGCTCCCGCCGCCGCCGCCTGTACCCACGCGGCCCTCCGACAGGTATTTAAAAATTTTTATTTTTTTTTCTGACAGGTTTTATGTGTCCCACATCATTACATTTTCTCGATCATCTCTGTATCGCTTTTTTTTTTATTGTGTTTTATTGTTTTTGAGTGTCTTAAGCGGTGTCGATGGATTTGTTACTAGACTCACAGTCCTAACTCCTACTAGGGGGAGGCGGTAAACTAACACGTTACGGCTGCGGCAAAACAATGCGTTACTAATGAGATAACCTGAGCGCGCGTTACGGTATCGGAGGGGAATAGCTAATTCCTTCATTATACAGCTAATTCGTTCATTTACATGCCGGGTGGGGAAGGGTTACGCGTCTGTTTTAAGAAGCGCTACGGACGCGCGAAACTGGAGACTGTATCGCTGGTTTGCCTTACGCGTCCGAATTGTGCGCAGCGAGCTCGTTACAGACGAGAAATCTTCAAATGAATGTTACTGTATCGAGCTGATAGTGAGCTCGGCTGAGCCCACGGCTTTACATGTGCATAGGCGCGCGTTTTGTGTCCAAAACCCCTCATACAATAGGGATTTGCGCGTCCAAAACGCACATCCAAACCAGTGCGTAGCTAATAGCACTCAACAGGTGTAAATTCCTGTTGATGAGTGCTATTAGCAATTACCACACCCGATGCAAAAAACTGCCATGTGGCCATGCTGCCCATTTTAACGCTGCAAATCTAACGCCTGCCCGGGAGCAGGCGTTAAAGAATGCGGTGCTCAAGGACTGATGGAAAACCCCCCCAAAAATCCTGTTTTCTGTGATTCCTCCTATTTAATATCACTGGGAGGAACCACAGAAAGCAGAATTATGTCCCGCTCAAGGGCTTAACAAAAAAAAAATTCTGCTTTCTGTGGTTCCTCATAGGAATGAATGCCAGCAATGAATGAAGGAGTGAATACAATAATATTAAGTGTTGGGCACTTGATATTAATTTATTCACTCCTTCGCGTCCTGTCGATTGGTCCATTCAATGTTATGGGTCAGTGAAAGGACCCATCCCCTTTCAGAAGGCTGTCCTGAAAGGGGATTGGTCCTTTTCACTGACAAGTGTCAGTGAAAAGGACCAATCAGGAACAGCCCTGCCAGTGGTGGGGAAGGAGCTCTGGCCAGCCACCTCTCCTGGGCGCCCAATGCAGAGCGCTGGGGACGTACAAATTACCCATTGCGCGTCCCTTTCAGCACGGCAGCTCATTGCCCTATTGCATCGAGCGCCCAGGACACATGAATGCGCGCGTGTTCAAAAATCGTTCGCCAAATTTGGCCACGTGTTTTTTTATGCACTGATATTGCATTGGCCGATTTGTGTGTGTGTATGTGTATGTGTGTGTGCCGCACTGGGCTCTGCACACACCTGTGAATTTTCAAAGTGAATTTATACACATAAGATCTGCTTTGCAAATTTGGACTAAAGTCTAGGGGTAAAAACTACCTGCAGACTTCAGTCTTGCCTTGAAAATTGCTTTCGTGATATCTATCTTCAGAGTTTACAGATGACTGCGATCACACTGAGCACTGAAGAAACACCCGTGAGCTCGGGCAGAGTGTGCAGTTCACACTGTAATATATAATCCAGCTATCAAAGACTGGTAATGCCATCGACGGCAAACATCTCACTTCAGGAGAAGTCCACAGAAGAAAAAACCACACTTTCCGTTTCACTCTTCCTCTTGGTTTGAACTGATAACATGTTGCGAAAAGGCCCATTGTTAATTAAATGTCAGTATATTAACGACATTACTATTAAGCAAAATGCCTTTCTCCACATTAACGGGATTAGAGAGTAAAACATTAAACACAATTTTAAAACCTTTTGCTAGCAAGAGACCTACATGCAGTAAAACTATTGGTTTTCCGTAGCCCATGTGGTTTGTAACTATGTCTGAGCGCATGGCAGTCACTTCAGCACAGTCCTCTCTGAGAGCGCGGCTCACGCTTGGGGACTCACTGCTTGCTCTGATCTGGAAGAAATCTTACAGCAGAAGACCGAATCTCTGCAGAGTGTCCAACATCGTGCCACCAATCAGTAAGTGGGAAGAAAGTCCCTCATATCTCATCTCAGCCTAAACAGCAAGCATAAAGCAAAGCTGCCTATCTATAGCAGGACAAATCAGCCACACAGTGTCTCCCTGAGGAGCTGAAGCCTAGCTTGTGAACGACTGCAGAGGCTCGTGTGACCACATGTGCGGCTGAATTTGTTATTGCTTTTCCCATGGGCAAACTCTAAGTATTACTTGATGGGACAGGGCCGGTCTTTGTCCCTTTAGAGATCCTAGTGGCATTAATTACAGAATGGAAAAGTGACGTCTTAATATAGAGCTCCCATAATGCAATGCAGCTCCAGCTATGATTCACTCTATGCCATCCAAACCACTGATTACAAGTAGAAAGTATATTATGAGCACTATCACCTCTGAAGAAAATTTAGCTGAAGCTTCCGAAGAGAGGCAGCTGGAAGGATCTCCCTCCCAGGATAGTTTCCATGGCTTCCTCTGGTGCACCAAGGTTTCAAAGGTCATGGAAAACAGGTCTCAGCAGACGATTTTTTTTTTCTTTCTCTGGATCCCCAGGCACCTTGCAATGTGATAATCATTCTGCTAAAGCAATGGAGCGGAGGCTTGGGGGAAATAGACAGAGGCCGGTCAAGAGAGGAGAAGGAAGATCTAAGCATATCTTAAAGCAGGCCTTTTACAACGAGAAGGTTCATCTGGTGGGCCCTGAATGGTGATCCTCAGTTACACAGCTAACATACAACATCTTGCATTAACTGCAAAAAATGGAGCGCAAGATGTCACATTCTCTCTCATGAGAGAACGTTAACTGTAAGGCAGTGATGAGCTCAGATTTTTCTACATCCCAGGGGAGGGGAACATGTTCCGAGTAGCAGCAGCGGCAGCAGCAGTACCATTCAGTCAGAAAATTCAAACATAAAATCAGCCAGGTGGCTTTGGTCCAGAAAGTGCAAATGACGTGCACTGTCCTAGACACTGCATCAGTCCTGGAAAAAGTGAATTTCTTGCAGGCTGTGATACCTTTTTTTTGTACTATATATATATATGGTCTTGAAATCTTATCTGCAACATTTTTGGTCCAATACATTACATAGTAATCTGCAAAGACTCCATAAAAACCATGCAAATAAAATAACCTATATTTGAGGCACATGCAAACTTTAAAAAAAAAAAAAAAAGTCTTGGGGACACGAATATTTTTCATCTCTGCTCTGGATTTTCAGCGGTGTTAGTAAGCGGCTTTCGATGTGACTTTGGCAAATGCACATGCATCATTATAATTAAAAATAAAATCAAGTCAAACTTTTGAAACAGGTCCTGGCAACAGATTCAACCCAATAATTAGATTTTTTTTAACTGCTTATTTTCATTTTTTAACACACGTCACAGTTGTAATTATAATAATGTTCTTATTTCCTCAAGTTAATCTCTCTAGTGGCTCCATGAGATCCATGCCCACCTTCCAAAAGGGTCTCGAATATAGGCCTGGGCATGAGAGGTGCCGCCCATACGCCGGAAGCTTTGTGAGCTGGCAGGTAGGGCAGGAGCGGCAATACAACCGGACCTGTTTATGAAGGCCGGGCCAATAGAATTGTGCCGGTATCTTTCCCCGGGTCTTTTCCTCTCCCAGGTGTCCCCCTAGTAGGTGGCTGTGTGCTAATTGCATGACCTTCTGACGATACAGTTTTGGAACTAGGAGTTGCTCTATCGCTTCCCCTTCCACATTTACTTGGTAAAGTGTATCCCCGTTCATCACAAAACAGGGAGGAACAGGGTCTGCTAGCTGTGTTCCAGGGACTACTTTTCCATCCACACTTTGTACATGCTCCTGGGCCCACTTAAGGGACTCATTCTCCACCTAAAGCTTCCTGGGTCACTCCCATTTTCCCACTCAGGCCAGGTGAAACATTTGGGTGGGTAGCTGTTCTTCCCCTGACTCTGAACTTTCCTCCACTGCTGTTTCTAAATTAGAAGTGTAGATGTATTTGTCCTGTCGGTGTAGCCTCCAAGACTTCGAGTCTTAGTGTCTATATGAAAGAGATCATGGTAACCCAAGTGTAACCCTTACTTGTGTGTGTGTGTGTGTGTGTGTGTGTGTGTGTGTGTGGGGGGGGGGGGGGGGGTTAGGTCCCAAGGGCACACAAACTTATTTATTCTTCAGGGCTGCTCCAGCTAGCACTTCTCCCATAACTTTAGTTTCTGTCTCTTCACTATCACCGCTGCTTACCCCATCTAGAGAGTAGATTAAGGCTCACAGGTCTTTAGCTCTTGTCCTTTGTATCAGGGGGGAAGCCTTCCCCAAAGGGTGCAATTTTTCAGCATAAGTCCATTCTGAAAAAAAGTCAGGATACATCTTGGCCAACAAAAATCTCTCACAGAAGGATCTGTCACTGGTGCTTGCCTCACCTAGGGTGTACGTGGGCTCCCAGATCTTCAGGCCTCTTGGTTGAGAGCCCTTTTACCTCAAACGAAATCCGGCAAAAATCTATCTCACAGCAACTAAGTACAGGACAACCCTCTGGCAGGGTGTGCACAGAAAGGAACCTCTTCAAAATAAAGTTTATGATAAGGCTGGGAGGCCTCCTCAGGGAACGGAGAAACTGCATCTTCACTGCTCTGATGCTAACTCAAAATGACTCCCCAGATTATTAAAATGGCTGCCTTATGTAGGAGCAGGCAACCAACCACAGCTCTCCAGGCTGGGAGGGGCTGACAGGGATGGAAGGCTCATAGATGTAATGGTTCTAAGCAGGGACATAGTGACATCTACTGGCTGTACCAAGGGGGCGCCACACAAGGGAAAGAATTCTGGAAAGTCCAATTCTTCATGCTTGTGGCTGGATGAACCTGTGGTAAGCTAGGACCAGAGACTCTTGAAGTTTGGACAGTCCCATCCTATGATCTCGGGGTAGGGCAGCCAAGGGAGAACTCCCACCTCAATCATATCTTGGCTTGCCAGGGTCTTCAGTCGCACTCAGCTTGTTGGATACTGTCGATGGTCCTAGTGGATACATGCCCCCATGGTCACTACTTTGTCACAGTCAATTTGGACTCACGTCACCAAGTCTCTCCAAATGAGCATTTTCACACTCCCAGAGTGTACTAATGCTTGTGTTGGAATGCTATCTACCTCGACCACTAACACAAAAATAGAAGCACTCTGTCCATTGGCTCCTCTTCCCTGCAGGGACAGTCTTGGGCAAAATAGCCCCTTTCTCCACAGTTGAAACATGGCGGTTCAACTGAAGTCTACAGGTAATGTGAGAAGTCCAACCAGATTTGTGCTACTGAAGGTCAAGACCTCTTAGTGCTCCATTGTTTTATATCTGAATTGAGGGACTTTTCTTGGAATTGTGGGGCCACAGGCATGGTCTGAGCCTGATAATAGGCCTCTGCTACTTCCAGGACTTTCTTGACCGTAAGGCTTGGTTGTTGGCAAACCCACTTCCACATGGGTGGTTCAAGGCTGTCTAAGAACTGTTCGAGCAGAACCACTTTGGCTACCTCCACCCTGGTTTTCCCTTCCGGGTGCAGCCACTTTCAGACAAATTCTTTAAGTCTGTGGAATAGGTTCATTGGGTTTTCTCCCACCTACAGAATTCCCTGGCAAAATCTCTGTCAGTAGGCTTCTGTTCTCTCGACAGTGGCTGCCTTGACTTCCTAGTAGATTTATTTTTTATTTAAAGATTTTATATACCGTTGTTCCAAATAAAGATCACAACAATTTACAAAAGTAACATTCATACTACAAATCAGCACAACATGGATTAATATAAATCTACTGAGTTGTCCTAATACATATTAACTGAAAGCTATGACATCAGGCAAGTAGTATAGGAATTATCATTTAACAGTTTTCACATGGTGATCTGCCTTCTGGATCGGCTGTTTGGAAGGCATCTTGACTACTTCTAATGATTAGATTTCTCTGGCCAGCCTGCCAATTGTGCTATGCGTTCAAAGTTTTTCAATAAACTGTCTGGGTTTTCTCTGGGAGTCAACTTAAGTAGTGTTGGTGATACAAGAGATGGACTTGTTACAGCCGTTTGCACAGCTTGGACTCTCTGCATTAGTACCATTTACTATTGCACCACCTGCTCTCGCAATGCCTGCTGCTGATCAATTTGTACTTCCAGGTCTTTTGTAATTGCTGCTGCCCTATAGCAAGGATCTGGATCACCTGCTCCATCTTCCCTGCTTACCAAGCTGCCTCCAAATAACGTACCTCTCCGGGAACAGGAGAATGGGGAAGAAAACAAAACAAAACATGCTGGCCCTTACTCACTGCTAGACCCCTGGCTATACAGGTGGGAATAGTCCTCTTGGTCTGTTGTGCAAAACTGGGAGGTACCAGGACAAAAATGGGAAAAAAAAACTTTGCAGATTTTTTTTTCTTCTCTTCGGCTGCTGCGACTGTGGGCTTTTGTCTGTACTTCCTGCTTAGGTAAGAGATCTCACTGTTGCCACCATAACTAGTAACTCAAGCGGTAGCGGCTTGGGAGCAGTCAGACAAAAAAGGAGGCAGATTCTGGCTGATCCTTAAGTGCAGTTTATTTAGAGTGAAACAAAAGTGCAGTGTAAAGCAAAACAAATTAGGTACTACCTTGAAGTTCAGGTATCTCACAAATAACACGGAGCACTGCAAAATGTCATAATGCCTCTGTATCGCTCCATGGTGAGACCCCACCTTGAATACTGTTTACAATTCTGGTCGCCGCATCTCAAAAAAGATATAATTGTGATGGAGAAGATACAGGGAAGGGCAACCACATTGGTAAGGGGAATGGAACAGCTCCCCTATGAGGAAAGACTAAAGAGGTTAGGACTTTTCAGCTTGGAGAAGAGACAGCTGAGGGGGGATATGATAGAGGTCTTTAAAATCATGAGAGGTCTAGAATGGGTAGATGTGAATCTGTTATTTACTCTTTCGGATAATAGAAAGACTAGGGGGCACTCCATGAAGTTAGCATGTGGCACATTTAAAACTAATCAGAGAAAGTTCTTCTTCACTCAAAGCACAATTAAACTCTGGAATTTGTTGCCAGAGGATGTGGTTAGTGCAGTTAGTGTAGCTGTGTTTAAAAAATGATTGAATAAGTTCGTGGAGGAGAAGTCCATTATCTGCTATTAATTAAGTTGACTTAGAAAATAGCCACTGCTATTACTAGCAACAGTAGATTGGAACAGACTTCGTTTTTGGGTACTTGCCAGGTTCTTATGGCCTGGATTGGCCACTGTTGGAAACAGGATGCTGGGCTTGATGGACTCTTGGTCTGACCCAGTATGGCATGTTCTTATGTTCTTATGTAAAGCAAAACAAATTATTTAGGCAGCTCACCTTGAAGTTCAGGTATCTCACAAAAACTGGGTATCACATATAGCAGGTCTTAGCATATTCCTGGTTCCTGCCTACTCTCTGGGGCCTCTCTAACTCTTCTGGACCTTGCCAACTTATGTTAGGCTGAAGAGTTCCTCCCTGGGCCCAGAATGCCTTGTGGGGCTGATCCTTAAGGAAGACCTGGCAAGATCTCTGTGGCCAGTCCCTTAAGGTAGTTTGCAGGAGTTTCCCCTCACAGGTACATAAAGCCTTGCAAAGATCTGGAAAATTCCTGTTTCTATTCCTCCATTAGCAAAGAATATAGCAGGGATAGGCAACGCATAATTCACATGTTAGTTATGCTACCAGGACCTCTCCTTTCCAAATCATGTTTGGAAAACAATCGTTACCCCCACTTCCCTTACCTCTATTGGTACCTTCGCCTGCAGCCCAATCCACTGCTCAGGAGTTGGGAGAACTATGAATTTGTACCGAAGAAATGCTAAAATGACAGCACAGAAAGCCAAGACTTCTGCAGTCCTACATCACAGATCTGCTTCCCAGTTTAAGCCTGGAGACAAGGTATGGCTAAGTACCCGACATCTTCGACTTCGCCCACCCTCCATGAGATTGGCACCTTGATATGTAGGGCTGTTCCCCATCCTCTGACAAATTGGTCCTGTCAACTACCAACTACCCATTTCCATGGGCATACATAACGTTTTTCATGTTCACTTCTCAAACCACTGGTTCTTACATGGCCTTCCCAGAAGACACCTGCACCGGCTGCAGCCTGAGCTGTATCGTTGGGTCCTTTGGGGCCCGGGAACTTTTCCTTGTTCCGGAGTCTCTCCGTTGAGAGACTGGTGGATTTCCTCTGTCAGTTCAGGCGGAGGGCTGGTGACGTCAGCCTTTGGAGGAGGAGCTGGTTAGGCATTTAAACCTGCCTATACCGGCGCGACGCCACTGCAGCCTGACCTGTACCGTTAGGTCCTTTGGGGCCCGGGAACTTTTCCTTGTTCTGGAGTCTCTCCATTGTGAGACTGGTGGATTTCCTCTGTCAGTTTGGGCGGAGGGCTGATGATGTCAGCCTTTGGAGGAGGAGCCGGTTAGGCATTTAAACCTACCTATACCGGCGCGACGCTGCTGCAGCCTGACCTGTATCATTGGGTCCTTTGGGGCCCGGGAACTTTTCCTTTTCCGGAGTCTCTCCGTTGAGAGACTGATGGATTTCCTCTGTCAGTTTGGGCGGAGGGCTGATGATGTCAGCCTTTGGAGGAGGAGCCGGTTAGGCATTTAAACCTACCTATACCGGCGCGACGCTGCTGCAGCCTGACCTGTATCATTGGGTCCTTTGGGGCCCGGGAACTTTTCCTTTTCCGGAGTCTCTCCGTTGAGAGACTGGTGGATTTCCTCTGTCAGTTCGGGCGGAGGGCTGGTGACGTCAGCCTTTAGAGGAGGAGCCGGTTAGGCATTTAAACCTGCCTATACCGGCGTGGCGCCGCCGGCGCAACGGCTAAGCCACGCATGGCCAAGGGGCGCGCAGCTTTGCCCGGCTTAGCTCGGGTTGGGACGGAAGGGATGGTACTTTGTCGGTTGCAGCCCTGGAGAACACCGCCATTAAGCTAAGTATTGCTTCTTCTAATACTTAACTTGCAAGCACCCTGCTGGGCTACCTTGTGGAATCTGACTATTTGTGCAGTAAATCGCTATACCTCATACAAAGAGGAAAGCGAAATTGAGGGAAGCCTCATTAACATCCACGCCAAATAGGATGATTCAACCCAGTATTAAGGAATGCTTTCAAGTTTTCCCCACAATTTCACCAGATGGAGTCACAGATAACATATCTCTGGAGCAAGAGAAGGGTTATCAGGCAAATGAAACATCTTTAACACCCGGTGCCCCAGAAAAACCTGTCCCTCCATTCAATAGGGTAACAGAAACTGAATTTGTATTAAATGATCTTACAAACTCTCAGGAGGAAGGATTGAATGGAATCAAATTAACTGAGAACGTGGGGAGAATCCCCATGTCGAGTTAAAGGATAGCTCCGTATTGTCATCAGAAGTGGGACATTAAAACATTTACGGGACATACAACAATTTGGAATTGAGGATGTGCCTATTATTGTTCCAACAAAGTTCTCTATGGAGGATTTGGGATTAATGATGGTGAATGTGCAAAAGTCAATAAATAATCTCACTAAGACTGTCCAGGAAGCCTTAAAGAATAATATCTTAATAGAGGAAAGAATTGGTAAATTAGAATTGAAATAAAAAACAGCGAATTCCCATATAGAAGAAATACAGAAAGTTCAATCAAATTTGGTAAAATCAGTAGTAGAAACTGAAGGGAAAATTTAATTTTTAGAAAATCAGAACAGGAAATTTAACTTGAGAGTGTTAAACTTCCCAAAAATTCACTTAATTCCACCTAGAGATTTATTTAATAGTTATTTAAAGAATATTCTAAAATATACTGATACTTCCATTCCTATTCTATCAAAAATTTATTTCCTTCAACAATCACTAGAAGGAAAAGATCATCAGCAGAATAATGTAAATTTGAATTTAATAGACTTCCTGGAAAAGTCTTATGAGGCACAGGTTGAAAATAGGGCAACATTACTGGTTCAGTTTACATCGCTTATAGAGAGAGGGACGCAGTGTTAAAACAACATTTTAAATATCAAACACAAAATTTTTATGGGTCCCCTATAAGAATATTCCCGGATGTTACCCGAGTAACCCAATTACGATGAAAAAACTTTATTGCTTTGAGAAAAGAGGTGATAGACAGGGGGGCACATTTCACCCTAAAATATCCGTGTAGATGTTTTATAAAATATAGGGATAATAGATATATCTTCAATACCCCGGAACAGCTTCGGATTTTTTTAGATACTCACCCGTAGATACTGTTTTAAGTGGGAACATTAAAATGTTACTGTGGGGAATGTAATTTAGAAGAATTGTGTTTAAAGATTATTTCCTTGTTTTGCTCCATTTACTTAGCTGGAAGGCTCTCCAGTTTTCTTTATATTTCTAAGGATTGGATGCTGTCTGTTAAATAATTTGAGTATATTATTATTTTTTCTTTATAAGTGTATAAATAATTAAATATAGTATCCAAAAATTTGTAGTGTACTTAAAACATTTTTGAACTGCAATAAAAATAAAATTAAAAAAAAGAAGATATCTGCACCTACCACCATTCATCAGAGGATCAAGTCTACCAAGTAAAAGAAGTTCTGGATGTTCGCTGGAGGAACCATAAATGGGAAAACCCACTTTCTTGGGAAGGTTTTGATCCTGAGGAAAATTCTTGGGAAACCGCATCAAACATCCTAGATAAGAGCCTTTTAAAGACCTTTCATGCCACTCATCCTAAGAAACCATGACCTCATGGAGGGGACCCTAAAAGAGGGGGTACTGTTATCCTCCACGGACTGCTGAGACATGCCCAACCGCCGAATGTCGCCATTCTGCGGCAGAGACTTGCTGCTACGGGACTATCCAGGCGCGCGCGCAGTAACCCTTTCCTTAAATCGTCCACGGCGGGAATTTTCGGTTACGCAGGTGAAGGATGTCATCAAGCTGCCCCTATTTAAGGGCAGCTTGACCTGCTATCGGTGCCTCAGCTTCAGGTCTCCTGTCTGATGCATTTCCCTGTTGATTGCCTGTTACCTTGTTTGGACTGTGCCTGGACTCTTCTTGCTCTCCGCCTGCCCCTGGATTCAGACTGTGCCTTGGATTCTTCTTGCTTGCAACCTGCCCTGATTTGGACCATGCCTTGGATTCTTCTTGCTTGCTGCCTGCCCTGATTTGGACCGTGCCTTGGACTCTTCTCTGCTTGCCGACTGCTAACCTACTTTGAACTGTGCCTATCAGACCTTGTACCAAGCCCTGGTCTTCAAAAGAGTGTCCACCTACTGATGGCAGATATCTTGGGGCACCTATGTTGGCCCCTCCATCTTGTCGCAGCCCAAGGGTCCATGTAATTAACAGTACTGTGTACAATTCTGGTTGCCACATCTTAAAAAAAGATATACCGTATTTTTCGCTCCATAAGACGCACTTTTTTTCCCCAAAAAATGGGGAGAAAATGTGGGTGCGTCTTATGGAGCGAATGTAGCAGCTCTCCCTCTCGCGCGCCGTCCCCCGCCTCCTCCCAACTCCGCCCAATCAGCATGGTGGTGTAGGCGTGTGTATTCTGCCGGCGGAACTTGAGCTCCCTGCCGGTCTGCTGTTCCCGCGGTGCATCTTGCTGCGAGGGTCGCCGCGGCGCAGGTCAGACATCACCTGTTTGACCTGCATGGGCTACGGAGGCCCCTCCAGTTCAAACAGATCCCTGCCGGTCTGCTGTTCCCGCGGTGCAGCTTGCTGCGAGGGTCGCCGCGGCGCAGGTCAGACATCACCTGTTTGACCTGCATGGGCTATGGAGGCCCTTCCAGTTCAGATGGCTGGCATTTGACCTGCGCCGCGGCGACCCTCGCAGCAAGCTGCACCATGGGAACAGCAGACCGGCAGGGATCTGTTTGAACTGGAGGGGCCTCCGTAGCCCACGCGGTTCAAACAGGTGATGACTGACCTGCGCCGCGGCGACCCTCGCAGTGAGATGCACCCGGAACCGGCGGGGAGCTCGGGCTCTGCCGTCGGAGGCTCTCACTTGCAGTCCAAAGTAAGAACTTCACTCGTTGTGGTTTGGATGTATTGGAGGGTCATGGGGGTGGTATACTGCCTGGGATGGAGGACACATGACACAGACCAGCAAATAGAATTACTGCCTGTGCTGATTAAGTGACTACCTGTTGAAATATTAGGAGCAATTGCTCTCCTAATCAATGTAATATAGCCCTGACTATTTATTATTGAACTCTGGAGCAGTCATGAAAGTTTAAAATAACTGGTGTGAGAGAGATGTGTATGAGGGAGAGTCTGAGTGTGTGATTGTCTGTGGGTATGTGTATATGTGAAGAGAGCTAGTGAATGTGAAAGAGCCTATGTATGTATGTGAGGGACAGAAAACCAGTGAGTGTGAGTACCTGTGTGGATGTTCTCTGCCTTACTATAAAAAAACAAAACAAAAAAAAAAATCCCACGGACGGCCACCAGGGGGGAGAGCCCATCATGGGGACAGAATTTTTTTTTTCTTAATTTTCCTCCTCTAAATCCTAGGTGCGTCCTATGGTCAGGTGCGTCTTATAGTGCGAAAAATACGGTAGTTGCAGTGGAGAAGGTACAGAGAAGGGCGATCAAAATGATAAAGGGAATTTAATGGCTCCCCTATGAGGAAAGGCTAAAGAGGTTAGGACAGTTCAGCTTGGAGAAGATATGGCTGAGGAAGGGATATGATAAAGGTCTTTAAAATCATGAGAGGTCTAGAATGGGTAAATGTGAATCGGTTATTTACTCTTTTGGATAATAGAAGGACTGGGGGGGGGGCACTCCACGAAGTTAGCAAGTAGCACATTTGAAACAAATTGGAGAAAATTCTTTTTCACTCACTGCACAGTATGGCCATTTCTTATGTTCTTATGGCCAGGCGGCACCCTCTGATGACATCACAGTGTTACGACCATGGCTGCTATGCAGCCGCCTCACCACCAGAGGTCCCCCATGAGCATGCTCTCCTGGCTGGCCCAGTCCTCCCTCTCTGTCTACTCTATATCCCAGACTTCCCTTTATAACCCTGCCTAGCAGTTCCCTTGGTGCTTCGGCATCGAGCTATTCTGCTCCCTGCTCTAGCCTCTTCCGCCTTCTGTGTGTGGCCTACGGGCCTTCTGTCCGCTGTGTGTGGCCTACGGGCTTTCTGCCTACTGTGTGTGTGTGGCCTACAGGCCTTCAGCCTGTAGTGTGTAGCCTTAGGGCTTTAGCCTTGCATTACTGTGTGTGTGTGGCATTCGGGCTGTTTGCCTTCTCTTGCTGTGTGTGTATGGCCTTCGGGCCTTCAGCCTCGCATTACTGTGTGTGTGTGGTCTTCGGGCCGTCTGGCTTCCCTTGCTGTGTGTGTATGGCCTTCGGGCCTTTGCCTTGTTCTGCTGCCTTTGGGCTTATGTGTTTCATGTTCACTGTTAGTGCTGTCCTGGTTTGTCTGGTCAGTTCTTTGTCAGTCTTGTTTCCCCAGTTCAGTCACTTATACCTCCAGCCATTATCACTCTTACCTGCACGCTTCCTGAATTCATCCTTACCAGCATCCAGTTCAGTTTTCTGTACACCTTTACCTGCATTCACTCTCACACATACCTCCATGCAGTTCCAGTATTCAAGTTCACCCTTACCTACATGCATCTGGTATCAGATATCTCCAGCCAGTGTTAGACTTCATCTGCCTATTCCACCTTCCCACTTGCCCATAGGGTCCACCCATTCCTGCCTGCACCAGCCAGCATCTAGACTCTTCTGCAGCCCTGCCTCTCTCCACCCTGAGACACCCCTGTTAGTGGTGTTCACGACCCCTGACCTGAGCCCATTCGTAACACACAGTCTGGCCCCTATATAAAGCTGTTCCAGACGCCCCTCCAGTGCCTTGGCAATAGGTTGACTCCTCCTGGAGAGTGCTTTGTCTATGTTCATGATTCCTGCATCCTGTTTCCTGTCTCTGCTGTGGTGTTCCTGAGTTCGTCTTCTGTCCTTTGTTTCCTTATAGTCTGGTTTGTCTCCAAATCTTCTTGTCTGTGATCAGTCTTCCTCTCCTCTGTCTTCTGCGTCTCTTCATGTTCTTGTGGTCCGTCATCATCCTCCTCTTCGTCATCTTCCTTGGATTGATCTTCTGGCTTTGACTTTGGACTGGACCCTGACGCTGCTTGACCTCTGCCTGCTGTGGACACAGTCTGTACCTTGTCTTTGATTGAAATCTGCCTGCCTCTGACACCTGCCTCCTCCAGACTCTGCTGCCTGTCATCTGTCCAGATTGTTGCCTGACCCGACTGTGCTGGCCTACCTCATCTACCAAACTTCGGATCTTCATCTCTACAAAGGCCTGCACCTAAATCCAGCTGGTCCCGGCACCCGAGAGCTCAACCTAAGGGCAACGAGGGCTGGTATTGGTGAAGCTCCAGTTGGGCCTCTCCTCCACCATCGGCAAGCAGGTTCCCACCATCTGCTTGCCGATGGTGGGAACCTGCAGGGCTCCTTCCTGCAGGTTGTGCCAATTCTGCCTCGGCCTAAGGGTCCACTTCCACAACATCAAGTCTTCATCATCATTCTCTGGACCAACTCAAAATTTTCCAAAAGGAGCTAAAGTCCCTATTATTAGCTAGTGCAATAGAACCTGTTCCGCTGTCAGAGAGAGGAATGGGGTTCTGCTCAAGATATTTCCTCATTCCAAAACAAATCAGGAGGTCTTTGCCCGAATCTAGGCCTCAGGGATTTAAACATATCTCAAAAGGGAAATAATCTAAATTAATTCCCTAGGCACAATCCTTCCCTATCTAGAGATCAGAAATTGGCTGATGCTTTCACACATATTCCTATCCACAAGTTGCACAGACAGTACCTAAGTTTCTCTCTGGAAGGTCAATATTTCCAGTACAGATTCCTCCCATTCAGTCTAGCAGCAGCCCCCAGAGCTTTTACCAACTGCTTGGCAGTTGTAGCAACCCATCTCAGAAAAAAAACAATGTACTAGTCTTCCCTTACTTAGATGATTTGTTAATATTGAGCACATTCTACAGAGAATCTGAGCACATGTCTTTTGTTCTCTAAACACTGCAGTTCCTAGAGCTTATGATGAATTTCATGAAGTCTCACTTGATCCCAACTGATCAACCAAAGTTTATAGGAGCGTACCTGAATACAGAAGGAGGAAAGCCTTCCTTCCAGTCCATAGAAGGAACACCTTGATAACACTAATTCACATTTTGTGCAACTAGCAGTTGGTTACTGCCAGGTTCTTCCTGAAAATGTTAGGCTACATGGCAGCTACAGTGTATGTTACAACTTCTGCACCTCTACATATTTATTTATTTTATTTAAAAATCGTTTGTATACCACTTTTACAAAAATAATATTTGATCAAAATGGTTCACAACTAAACAAACATAATTTAAAAACAATAAAAGTAATTTCCTTTGCTCATTTTCCTTGGATTCTCTTGTTTACGATGCCCCATTCGGCCAGAAAACAGCGGGCGAAGGAGAGAACCATCCCTGGGGAGCCCCCCGAGACGCCGAAAACTGGCCCTATGGACGCCCACGTCCTAAGAGGTATTTTACCTTCGGGGAGCGAGCCGCAGGCGATTGGAACCGAAATGGAGGAAACGTGTTCCCCGCCGGACTCAGAAACCACCTTGTCCCTGATGGTGAGGGAGGCTCCGAGAAATCCGGCGTCGCTGCGTGATCCAGAGAGAGACCCGGTAGACCCCCAGGCCGAAGTAGCCGGAGGATCTGCTCGGACAGGGAGTCTTGATCTGGAAGTAACCTGCAATGAAGTACACCTTGAGGGGTTTGGCGCGGATATCGGCATTCCAGACAGAGGCCTAGAGAGTCCGAGTACGCCGGAAATTTCATCAACTCCACGACAGATAAGTCTAAAAATTCCTCCTTTTTCACTACCAAAACCTGATATGATATTGTTGGAAACAATTTGGGAGGCTATGGAAAAGCTTGGAAATTTGGTTATTTCAACAGTACAGGATCATGAGACTCGTGTTAAAATGTTAGAGAACATGGTTAAAGTCTTGCATCAATATCATTTGGAAAAAACACCGTTATTAGAATCCATTAAGGTTAAAAATGACCTAATGGTTAGAGACAATCTGGCGCTGTTAAGTAAAATCGAAAATTTGGAGAATTCTTTAAAAAACAAAAACCTGCGCCTAGTAAATTTCCCAAAAGTTCCACATATTCTGCCTAGAGATATGTTCAACAGATATCTTCAAGATATATTAAAAGTGAGACAAGAACAGATGCCACCAGTAGTTCGTATGTTCTATATTACAGCGAAAGAAACAAGAAAAAGTGAAATCGATAGAATATCTGAGAGGGATAAGATGGAATCCTCGGGAGCAATAGGAGGAGAAAAAGAAATAGGAATTGGGCTTAACCTCACTGATTTTTTGGAAACTTCTGATCAGGCTCAGGCTGAGCCAGCGACATTGATAGTAACATTTGCTATGGAAATGGACAAAGAATGGTTATTGAAACTATTCTTTAAAAATCGTTCTGAAAAATTTATGGGAAAGCAAATTAGAATGTTCCCTGACGTTTCTAAAACCACCCAAAAGAAACGAAGGCAATTCCTGATATTAAGACCTCAAGTGTTACAAATAGAAGCAACATTTATGTTAAAATTTCCGTGCAAGTGTTATGTTAAATTTAAAGAAAAATCTTATTTGTTTTACAATCCCTCACAATTAACACAGTTCCTGAGTGATAAAATAGTAGTGAGTTCATGATGGAGAAACCTTAGTACTCGGTAGCTATTGCCTTATTGTGCCTGAGAATGTGTCCCTCATAAACAAAATTGTTTACCTCTAAATAGCTAGTTTGCAATTTAGATTTTCCTCCTTTAATTGTTGTTGATATGATGAGCAAAGGACATTCTTGGAGTCTGTAGTGGACTTAAAAATGTATACTATCTTTTTCTTTTAATTTCCTGAGAATTATGAGATATAAGTTGTTATATTGGTTGTATACATAAATAATATGTCGATATGATTTCTTGATGTTAATTTTGAAAACTGAATAAAGAGATAATAAAAAAAACCCAAAAAACAATAAAAGTAAAATAAATAAAAATAACCATCAACAAAATAATAACAATTATCAACTTAAAGGACATTAACATAAGTGCCTTAATAAACCGCAATCAAAAAGTTAGGTAAACCAAGGGAGGGGAGGGGAAAAGGAGGGACAAAGGAAAATACTAGCAGTATAAGGTGACAGTATGGATCAGTGAGGATAGTGAGCTTATTGTCTTGTTAGATGTTGAAAAGCTTGCTGAAATAGATGGGTTTTTAATGCTTTCTTAAATTCTTTGATATGTGTTATGAGACAGAGTGAATCAGGTAAGGAATTCCAAAGGAAAGGAGCTGCCACTGAAAATGCTCTTTTACGAGTAAACTCAAGTCTAGCAATTTTTTTCTGATGGTAGATCTAACAAAGTTTTTGATGAGGATCTTAAATGTCTTGCTGGTTTGTATATTCTTAAATGTGTACAAAGCCATGTAGAAGCCGGATTGTGAATAAGAGAATGAATAATGGATAAAATTTTATAGAGTACTCTAAATTTTACTGGAAGCCAATGAAGGGAATATAGGATAGGTGTGATATGATTTCTGCGGGAAGAACCAGTAAGAACACAAGCAGCTGCGTTTTGGACTAATTGTAATGAATGAATTGTAGTATCCGATAATCCTAGGTAGAGTGCGTTGCAATAGTCCAACCCTGAAAAAATCAGGGCTTGCAAAATGGTAAGGAAATCTCGAGTAAACAATAATGGACGTAGTCTTTTTAAAAGTTGAAGTTTAAAGAAAGATTTTTTGTAAGAGCAGATATATGGTTTTTCATCGATAAATCGGAGTTTATTGATATTCCTAGACTAGAAGCCTGGTTTTGAATTGGAATATAAATTCCGTTGAAAGTAAAATGAGAAGGAGGATCTATAGTAGATTTGGAAATAGAAGTAACATAGACCAGTTCCATTTTGGCTGGATTTAGTTTTAGAGAGGGTGGATGACCAAGAGATGTTATAGGAAACTAAAAACGGAATATCGTCTGCATAAATTTTGAACTGAATGTTCAGTGCTGAAAGAATATGGCAGACAGGGAGTAAATAGATATTAAAAAGAATTGGAAATAAAGCTGATCCCTGCGGCACCCCAGAGGAAATAGTATAATGATCTGAGAAATGATTATTGATATTGATTTGTTGTGTTTATTAGAAAGAAAAGAAGAAAACCATTTCAAAACTATTGCTGAAATACCAATTGACTGTAAACCAGAAATTTAGATCTGGTGATCTATAGTATCAAACGCTGCTGATATGTCCAAAAAACCCAATATGAAATCAATATTAGAATCAAACCCATGGTAAAGCGTATCAAACGAAGATAACAAAAGGGTCTCGGTAGAATACCCTTTCGAAAACCATGCTGACAAGTGTGCAAGATGTCATTATCTGTTAGAAAGTCAGAAAGTTGATGCAAGACTACCAATTCAATCACACAATCCCTTCGTCCTCCCCATACAGTTGAAGCCAGCTTGTGAAGTGACTGAGGGGATTCACACATGCTCAGAATGATTATTCTGGTCTTTCTGAGTTCTGAGAGAGCAAGTTCCATCATGGCACCGTCTCGGATGATATCACTCACATGTGTGGCCGTTTTGTTCTGTTGTCAACAGAGAACACCTGTTACAGGTAAACAACATTGCTTTTTCTGTTAGCAGCCCTGAGAGTTTCTCCTTTATATCACTTGTTATTAACATAACATTCGGAGCTTGGGAGAACTCCCATTTCCTTCCCTACAGCACACCACACCCCCTGCAATATTCCAAGCTGGCTCCTCCACAAGCTCTATTGCGTGAGAGAGAGAGAAAGAGAGAGAGAGAGAGAGTGAGTGGTGGGGGGAGAGAAGCAAGGGCAGCTGGGTGCACAGTACCCGGAAGCAAACTCTGAATTTGCAGAGAAAAGGACTTTAATGTAAAGCTTATCTTTTCCTTTTGAGGTCACACGGTGCTATCTTTCAGAACTGTTTGTCTTCCAGTAATATTCAGCCTCACCAACTGTCTTTGCTGGGCTGACCTATATCTTCAGTAATATTATGATGTGCAAGGCAGCTCCATGTCATAAAGGAGAGGCTGAGCTGGTCTCTGTGCCTCAGTCCTAATCCCAGCTCTGTCACTGACTCTCTGCATATGACTCTCGTTGAGTCACTTTATCTCCCTGTGCCTCAGTCCTAATCCCAGCTTTGCTGCTGATTCTTTATGGGACCCTGAAGAAATCATTGTATTTCCTCAGTTTTGATCCCAGTAAAGAACGCCATTACTTAATACTGCTACCATTGATTACACTGAGGACGCCTGTATATTCAAGATGCCCTCACATTTGATTGTTTGAAAAGGTTGCTTTTAGTCACAGCCCCAGTTTCCTGAGGCAGCTCAGCAATAAATCCTGCAGCAAGAGTTTAGATATTCTGCATGCAGCAACTATGTGGTATATTTGCATGAATTTTCATACAATTTACATTGTTTATGCAGGACCTGTTTGGATCCCTTCTAAGGACAGTGGCCTAGGATAGCAGTTAGGTAATGCAGTGCAGAAAGCAGAGTTGCTTACCTGTAATAGGTGTTCTCCCAGGACAGCAGGATGATAGTCCTCACATATGTGTGACATCATCAGATGGAGCCCTATCACGGAACACTTTTGTCAAAGTTTCTAGAACTTTGACTGGCACACTGAGCATGCCCAGCATGCCACTAACCCTGCATCCAGCAGGGGTCCTCCTTCAGTCTCGTTTGCAGCAAAATGTAAGAGCAAAAAATAAAATAATGAAACGTAAGCGAACTCAACTCTGCGGGGTGGCGGGTGGGTTTCGTGAAGACTAACATCTTGCTGTCCTGGGAAAACACCTGTTACAAGTAAGCAACTCTGCTTTCTCCCAGGACAAGCAAGATGGTAGTCCTCACATATGGGTGAATAGCAAGCTACAGGGTGCCCGAATAGAGTGAACCAAAAGCACCCAAAGGTAGGTAGGAAGTTGGGTGTTTAAACTGAAAACAAATTACACAGGACAGACTGGCCAAAGACGGAATCTTGCCTGCCAGCCTTGTCGAGACAATAATGAGCTGCGAAGGTATGGAGAGAACTCCATGTGGCAGCTCTACAGATATCAGCAATAGGTATGGAACGGAGGTATGCCACTGACGTTGCCATGGCTCTGACCGAATGCGCGTTCATGTGTCCCTTTAGCGGAAGGCTTGCTTGTTGGTAGCAGAAGGTAATACAGTCCGCCAACCAGGTGGACAGGGTCTGCTTGCCCACTGGAACTCCCAGCTTGGTTTTATCAAAGAAGACAAAAAGTTGGGTGGACCTCCTATGGGCTGTAGTGCGGTCCACATAAAAGGACCACACTACAGCCCATAGGACACGTTTACAGTTCAAGGAATGCAGTGCCCGCTCACCTGGGTGTGAGTGAGTCTTTGGAAAAAAGATAGGAAATATTATGGACTAATTCAAGTGGAAATCAGAAACTACCTTTGGCAGAAATTTAGGGTGAGTCTGGAGTACCACACGATCATGGAGAAACCTGGTGTAAGGTGGGTATGTTACCAGTACCTGTAGCTCACTGACTCTGCGAGCCGATGTTATAGCAACTAAAAAGATTACTTTCCAAGTGAGGTGTCTGAGCTTGCAGGAGTATAGGAGCTCGAACGGAGGTTGCATGAGCAGTGCTAGCACAACATTGAGGTCCCATGCCGCAATTGGGGGCCACAGTGGAGGCTTCAGCTGGAGTAAGCCTCTCATAAAGCGCCCTACCAGGGGTTGCGCCGAAATCGGGCATCTCCTACATCTTTGTGGTAAGTGGCTATGGCACTTAGATGAACTCGGATGGAGGAGGTTTGTAGGCCAGACTCCGAGAAGTGCCAGAGGTAGTCCAGGAACCTTGTTGGGGGCAGGAAAAGGGATCTAGTTTCTTTGTCATGCACCACAAGGAGAATCTTTTCCACTTGGAACGATAACATTTCCTAGTAGAAGGCTTCCGAGAAGCTACGAGGACCTGGGACACATCATTAGAAAGGTCAAGTGATTGCAGAAGCAACCTTTCAACATCCATGCCATCAGCGACAGGGAGTGGGGGTTCGGATGACGCACAGTCCATTGTTCTGCGTTATTAAGAGTTGGATCCGTGCCCAGGCGAATTGGTTGCTGGACTGAGAGGTCGTGTAGGATGGGAAATCAAACATGTTGTGGCCAGTATGGGGCTATGAGAATCATTGTGCCCCGGTCTTGTCATAACTTCACGAGAGTCTAGCTGATGAATAGAATTGGAGGGTATGCGTATAGAAGACCCGTTGTTCAGGAGTGGGCGAAGGCATCCCTTGGAGATGTCTTGTGGCTGCGGTGAAGAGAGTAGAATTGGTCTACTTTGCAGTTGTGAATTGACACAAAGAGGTCTATGTGTGGGTGGCCCCACTGGTGGAAAATCGTGTTCGCTACAGTGGGATCTAGGGACCATTTGTGGGGATGAAAGGTCTGGCTGAGATTGTCCACCATCACATTGTCCACGTCTGTCAGGTAGGTTGCTCTCAGTAGCATGGAATGGGAGAGAGCCCAGGCCCAGATCTGCACTGCCTCCTGGCATAGCAGGTAAGAGCCTGTGCCTCCTTGTTTGTTGAGGTACCACATCGCTACCTGGTTGTCTGTTTGAATTAGGATTACCTTGTTGGATAGGCAATCCTAAATTTGCGAATAGGGCATACTGTATTGCCCTGAGCGCCAGAAAATGTATCTGGCGCTTTGCTTCCGCTGTGGTCCAGGTTCCCTGGGTTTATAGGTTGTTGACATGGGCTCCCCAACCCAGGTTGGAGGCATCTGTGGTTAATGTAATCTGAGGCTCTGGAGGTTGAAAAGGTAGTCCTATCTGAAGACTGGACTCCTGTATCCACCAAGCTAGTGAGAGTCGAAGCTAGCTGGTGACGTAGACAATGTGGGACAAAGGTTAGTGTGATTGAGACCACTGGGATTTTAAAGTCCATTGTGTTACTCTCATGGCTAGTCGAGCCATTGGGGTAACGTGAACTGTAGAAGCCATGTGACCTAGAAAGGTTAGCAGATGACGAGCTGTAGTAGTGCGGCGAGTGTGTACTGCTTTGCTAAGGTTGACAACATGCGTGCTCAGGCCTTTGGGAGGAACACTCTGGCTTGAATGGTGTTTAGATCTGCTCCAATGAACGAGAGGGTGCGTGACGGTGTCAGATGCGATTTGGGATCGTTTAGGAGAAATCCCAAGGACTGAAGCAGTTGTATGGTAAGGCGGAGGGACTGAAGTACTACCTTCTTGGATGGACCCCTGAGCAGTCAGTTGTCTAGTTACAAAGAGACGTGGATACTGCATTGCCTTAGGTAAGCTGCTACTACTGCCAGGCAATTCGTGAATACTCAGGGTGCTGACGCTAGGCCAAACGGAAGTTCTCGGTATTGAAAATGCTTGTGACCTACTATGAATCTGAGATATTTTCGATGAGGAGGGGATATGGCTATATGGGCATATGCCTCCTGAAGATCTAGAGAGCAGAGTCAATCTCCTCTTTGTATGAGAGGGAGCATGGTGCCCAAGGTACCATGCTCCATGTTTGTTTAGGGTGCGAAGGTCCAGTATAGGATGTATGCCGCCTGATTTTTTCGGAATCAGAAAATATCGAGAGTAGAACCCTTTTCCTCGCTGCAGTCTTGGAACTGGTTGCATGGCATTGGACTGCAGGAGGATGGAGAGTTCTGCCTCGAGGAGTGGAGTGTGGTCTGTTAGATTGCACGCTGGATGCGGTGGAGAATCCGGTAGTAGTGTAAGGAAATTTAGATGGTAACTGTGGGTTACTATGGAAAGGACCCTGCAGTCGGTAGTTATTGTGTGCCATTTGTTGGCAAATTGGCACAGTCGGCCTCCCACAGGAAAGATAGTTGGATGGGGAGGTTGACTGCTGCTTTCTAGAAGGGAATTAAAACCCTGATGCAGGTCCTGTCTGAGGAACTGGTTGGGTTTTGGGGGGTCTAAGCTGACAAGGCTGACCTCTTTGAGAGGGTCTGGACGGTCGAGTGCAAGATGGAGGAGGGTAATACCTACATGGTTTATAGGATAGCCTCCTAGGTTCTCATCTAAATGGCCTCTTGGCAGTAGACGAGAAGTCCGAGGGAACAGTGGATAGTTGGTGCAAGGTCTCATGGTGATCTTTGAGTTGCGCCACTGCCTCCTGAATTTTCTCGACAAACAAATTGTCCCCTGTGCATGGAAGATCTGCCAATCTGTCCTGGACTTCTTGGTGTAAGTCAGAAGATTTGAGCCATGCCCAGCGTCTGGCGCTTATTCCCGCCGCTGACACTCTGGAGGCAGTCTTGAAAATGTCATACACTGCCCTGACCTCGTGCTTCCCAGCATCAAGCCCTTTCAGGAGGATGGAAGTCAGTCCCTCCTGAAATTCTTCTGGCAGGGTCTCGGAGAAGTCTTGGACTTGTTTCCAGAGATTCCTTGAGTATTGCGTCATGTATGGCTGGTAGGCTGCTATATGTGTCATAAGCATAGATCCCTGGAACACTCTTCAGCCAATGGCATCCAGGGACTTTTGCTCTTTGCCAGGAGGGGCAGAAGAATGGAGCCAGGACCTCTTAGCCTTCTTGTGGGCGGATTCAACCACCACAGAGTGGTGGGGTAGCTGGCTTTTTTGAAAACCTGAAGCTGACTGAACCAGTTTTCCTGTTAACTGGTGGTACTGTACCAGGGTGTTCCCAGGTACGGTGTAACAGGTCGAGCAGAACTTCATGGACTGGAACTGCCATTACCTCCTTGGGGACATCCACGAATTGAAGCACCTCCAGCATTTTATGCCTGGCATCCTCCTCCATTTGCAGTTTAAAAGGGATGGTTTCAGACATTTCTTTTATAAAGTTATCAAATATGAGGTCTTCTGGAGGGGATCGGCAGCGTTCTTCTGGGGGGGGTGAAGGCTCTGACAGAAGGTCCTCAGAGTCTTGAGAGTCAGAAGAATCATCACCCCATGGGTCGTATGGTGGATCTCCTCCAACCTGCGGGCCTTCACATGGAGGCAAAGTTCCAAATCCAGAAGGATCTGGAGGTGGCACTGATGGAAAAGATGGAGGCACCGAGACAGGGGGAGGCGGCACTGAGGATGGCGGTGGCACCGATGGTATCAGTGTTTTCGATGGTCGTCGGGGTAGAAGTACACCTGATGGTCCTGGAATCGGCTCCGGCATCGGAAGAGGCTCTTCCTTGTCCAAAGACAAAGAAATCAGGATCAGTGCCGGTGGAGGAATCGATGGTCTCGGAGGTGCCGCTGGTCTGGAAGGAACAGGCACCGATGGAAGTGCACCGATCAGGGTGTCCAATCATTCGAGGAGTGGAGCCAGCATAATAGGCACCGGATCAGGTGTCGGCATGGGGTCGGCGCTGGTGGTGATTGGAATCCTCGAAGTGCCTGAAGGACTGCCTCTTGGACCATCCGGTGCCATCCGGTCCAATTCCTCCCAGAAGGCTGGTGTTGGCAACACAGCGGCCGGGGTTGGAGGCTGAATAGGCATTGCCGGAGGGTCTACAGGAATTTGTGGAGTCTCGGCTCCCAGCACCGTTGTAGGTGGGGAATGCCTTGATGTCCCGGGTCCAGAGGAGGATGGGGACTCCTCTCCCCAGGACTTCTTGGACAGCGGCTCAGTCGATGTCGATGGCTTGTTGGTGCCGGTATCGGATGAAGGCTCACGTTGGTGTCGATGACGGTGCATTTCTTGATGTTCGGCCCGGTCCTTCTCTGACCCCGAAAATGCTGGTGACGGCCGGTCACCGGTGTCTCGATGCTGTTGAGACATCAATGGAGATGGAGTCGATGAAGAAGACGTCTTTTGACTCGGTGCACTCTTGGCCGGAGTAGAGACGAGCGCTTAGATGCGAGCAGGTGTTCCTTTAGGGGTCATTTGGGCACAACCAGTGCACCATTGGACGTCGTGGGAAGGCCCCAAGCATAAGATGCAGAAGTCATGAGGGTCCATAATGGACATAGTCCTCGGACACTCAGGGTACTTCTGAAAACCGGTCGCCATTTCAAGAAAAAGGGGGCGGCGCGCGGTCAGTGGTCGTCGGGTACCAATGGAAGCACCGCTGGGAACCGACCGCAAAGAACGTGGTAAAAACATACCGGCGTTATCGGAGGACGGCAGTTGATGGGGGACCCCGGGACGTGGAAAAATTTTTGAAAAATATGAGAAAAAGTTCCATGAGGAAAAAGTTGTGAGAAATTCTCACAGAGCTCCTAAGAACCGCGAGGCAAATGCTGCGTGGAAAAAAAGAGACTGCAGGGGGACCCCTGCTGGATGCAGGGTTAGTGGCATATTGGGCATGTTCAGTGTGCCAGTCAAAGTTCTAGAAACTTTAACAAAAGTGTTCCGTGATAGGGCGCCATCCGATGATGTCACCCATATGTGAGGACTACCATCCTGCTTGTCCTGGGAGAATACAGGAATACACCATCTCTGCCACAGCACCTCCACTAGAGGCTGCTACAATGGTTGTTCACTGGTTCCATATTAGCAAGATATGTCTATGTGCATTTTTTAGTTTGGAGCTGAGGATGAAACACCTTTTTCCAGGGGTGGTTCTACCAAGAGGCAGGGTGAGGTGACTGCTTCAGGTGGCAAAAAAAACCCCAAAGCACTCCTCCCATAGCCACCTCTCTCTGCATTTAGGCCCATCAGCTTGATTGCCTGTACAGTTTGAGCAACGTTCCCGTGGGGTTCCCACCCGCCATGGGCGGAAGAAGAAAACCACAGAGGCGCAGCTTGATGGTTGTATCCATCCCCCAAGGAGGAAACCGTAGTGGCGTGGCATGATGGACATGCCTGCAGGGTTTCCAGCCCCCGTGGGTGGAAGTGTTGCGTCCGTCGGTCCACGACAGCTTTGCCCCATTTGCCTCACCTTATTCAAGGCTCCTCCCGCTTACCTGGGCAAGATGGCTACCGCCGCGTCTACAAGCCGACCTCTCTGGCGTCCCCGGAACAGCTATGGTGCAGCCTCCTGCCATCGCTCCTCCCAGGTACCTACTAGGGTGCGTGCGCGCGCAACCCACGTCCTTGTACCACCCTTGGCGTGAACCTCAAGGGCGTTCTCTCATGCTGACGTCACGCCATCTGGGTATATTACCTTCACTCATTTGCTAGCTCTCCGAGTTAGCAAGGACTCAAATTCATTCTTGTCTACGCTACTCTGCAGCAGGAAGTTTTCTCTCTCTCCCCTTCGGGGTATATGCTAGCCTGGGTACCCACTCCTTGGAGGCCCTCTGCTTTATTTCAGGTGCCTTTCAGGGAACAGGTACTCGCCCCTCGAGGGCCTGCTCTCCCTGCCTCGGTGCCTGTGCCTTCTACAACAGACTTGGTGGAATCGCATATCTACAGCAAACACCTAGTGAGTACTTTAACTCTCAGTCTATCTCATCCACAGTATTTCCTCGCTGGGAGACCTGCTGCGGAACCTCCTGACGTCATCTAGGAGAAAAGGGCTCCCTCTGCCGAGGTTCCTGAGGACTGCAACTATGAGACTGCCTCACTACTGCCACCTCTGGTGGAATTCTTCAAGCTGTATTAATAAAGAACTCTTCTGTTTGTGTAGTACGGTCTAGCCCAGTGCTGTGGCTCCTCACGGAGCTCCTCCCCATGGGCGTGGTCACCTCCACAGCACCCAAGGCTCCACAAACACACAAAATAACAACAGGAAGAAGGAAACCATTGGCAGTGCAGCTTGACTTGACATGCCCATGGGGGTTTCACTCCCCTGCGGGCAGGAAGACCTATGCAAGCAGGAGGCAGCAGCAGCAGCAAGACAAGAATGGGAGGGGAGGAGAGGGGAGTATGAGAGAGAGAGAACCCATGTCTCATCTTAGCTTCACCTCTCTCCTCTCTCCCCCTCTTCTCCCTTCTCAGTAGGAAAGGGAGGGGTGAGCAAGAAGAGAAAGAAGGGAAAGAAATGGGGGTGAGTGGGTGAGAGGAGAGGGAAGGGAAGGGAAGGGAAAGGAGGAGGTATGGGTGGGAAATGGGAGAGAAGAAAAGGGAAGGGGATTGAGTGAAAGGGGAAGGATAAATGGGTAAGTAAGAGGGGAGGGTGAGTGAGGTGGGAGGGAAAGGAAGTCAGTGAGAAGGAAAGTGAGAGACAAGGATGGAAGTGAGAGAGGAGGGAATGGGGTCAGCAAGAAGGAAAGAGAAGGAGAATGAGTGAGAGGAAAAAAAAGGGGGTCAGTGAGATGGGAAGGGAATGGGGTGAGAGGGAAGGGTGGGGTTAAGAACATAAGAACATGCCATACTGGGTCAGACCAAGGGTCCATCAAGCCCAGCATCCTGTTTCCAACAGTGGCCAAATAGGCCATAAGAACCTAGCAAGTACCCAAAAACTAAGTCTATCCCATGTTATCGTTGCTAGTAATAGCAGTGGCTAATTTCTAAGTCAACTTAATTAATAGCAAGTAATGGACTTCTCCTCCAAGAACTTATCCAATCCTTTTTTAAACACAGCTATACTAACTGCACTAACCACATCCTCTGGCAACAAATTCCAGAGTTTAATTGTGCGTTGAGTGAAAAAGAACTTTCTCCAATTAGTTTTAATTGTGCCACATGTTAACTTCATGGAGTGCCCCCTAGTCTTTCTATTATCCGAAAGCATAAATAACCGATTCACATCTACCCGTTCTAGACCTCTCATGATTTTAAACACCTCTATCATATCCCCCCTCAGCCATCTCTTCTCCAAGCTGAAAAGTCCTAACCTCTTTAGTCTTTCCTCATAGGGGAGCTGTTCCATTCCCCTTATCATTTTGGTAGCCCTTCTCTGTACCTTCTCCATCGCAATTATATCTTTTTTGAGATGCGGTGACCAGAATTGTACACAGTATGCAAGGTGCGGTCTCACCATGGAGCGATACAGAGGCATTATGACATTTTCCATTTTATTCACTATTCCCTTTCTAATAATTCCCAACATTCTGTTTGCTTTTTTGACTGCCGCAGCACACTGAACCGACGATTTCAATGTGTTATCCACTATGACGCCTAGATCTCTTTCTTGGATGGTAGCACCTAATATGGAACCTAACATTGTGTAACTATGGCATGGGTTATTTTTCCCTATATGCATCACCTTGCACTTATCCACATTAAATTTCATCTGCCATTTTGATGCCCAATTTTCCAGTCTCACAAGGTCTTCCTGCAATTTATCACAATCTGCTTGTAATTTAACTACTCTGAACAATTTTGTGTCATCTGCAAATTTGATTATCTCACTCGTATTTCTTTCCAGATCATTTATAAATATATTGAAAAGTAAGGGTCCCAATACAGATCCCTGAGGCACTCCACTGTCCACTCCCTTCCACTGAGAAAATTGCCCATTTAATCCTACTCTCTGTTTCCTGTCTTTTAGCCAGTTTGCAATCCACGAAAGGACATCGCCACCTATCCCATGACTTTTTACTTTTCCTAGAAGCCTCTCATGAGGAACTTTGTCAAACGCCTTCTGAAAATCCAAGTACACTACATCTACCGGTTCACCTTTATCCACATGTTTATTAACTCCTTCAAAAAAGTGAAGCAGATTTGTGAGGCAAGACTTGCTTGAGTAAAGCTATGCTGACTTTGTTCCATTAAACCATGTCTTTCTATATGTTCTGTGATTTTGATGTTTAGAACACTTTCCACTATTTTTCTTGGCACTGAAGTCAGGCTAACCGGTCTGTAGTTTCCTGGATCGCCCCTGGAGCCCTTTTTAAATATTGGGGTTACATTAGCCATCCTCCATTCTTCAGGTACAATGGATGATTTTAATGATAGGTTACAAATTGTTACTAATTGTTGGATTCTTCTTCCAATTTTTGAATAAAGATCTTTTGGCTAAAATAGCTTCTTTCACCTCCCCTTTTAACCATGCCGGTAATCGTTTTGCCTTCTTTCCATCTTTCTTAATGTGTGGAATGCATCTAATTAACGTCCTTTAAATTTATTAGTGAATTCACTATATGTCTGGTAGTGGCCTACAGGGGACTGATCAAACTCTCAATAAAGTTTTTGTTGTTGGGTTTTTTTTTTGTGAAAGTGGCTCCTGCCTATAAATTAAAGGATGAGCTACGGGTGGGTGGGCGAGGGGTTGGAGGTTTGGGAAATACAAACAGTCTAACTTTAGTTAATCAGCCAGAGTGACTCACTGCTCTTTTGATTAACAAATGTTGGTCCCTATTCAAACCAAATTACACTACCTCAACACCTTTCCAAGGCGAGTAACTGAACTGAACTTTTCAACCTTTTTACTTAGGTATACACTGCTTCTGGCTTATTTCTAGCTTCTGGCTACTTTTTTTTTTTAATACAAACACTAAGTTCTGCTTACTAGCTGCCTTACAGACTTTTAAAATGTCTGTGGAGATGTAAGGGGAAGGAAAAGGAGTGAGTGCGAAATGGGAAGGAAGAAAAGGGAAAGGAGGAGTTATGAGAAGGAAGGGGGTTGACTGAGAAGGGGAGGAGGGAACATGGCTGGTGTGAGCATATTGGGTGCCCTAGGCAAACCTTCAGTCATTCACCCCTTTCCCCCCCAACTTAACTACATGCGGCTTCAGCACAGCACTCCCTTCTGTGGTGGTATTGGCTCTAGCACAGCACTCTTCTGGACCTCACGTTGGCAGGATTTTGCTGCCCCCAAAATCTTGGTGCCTCATGGAAGCACCAGCCCTGAGAAAGAAGAAAATGGAAGGGGCTGAGCGAGAAGTGGGAGGGAAGAAAAGTGAAGGGGACTGAGTGAGAAGGGAAGAAGAGAAGAGGAAAGAAGGAAAGGGAAGGGAAGGGAAGGGGTAACTAACAGAGGAGGCAGAGGAAGAGGGAAGTACAGAGGGAGCAAGAATGCATGGGCGGGATGTGATTGAGAGAGAGTGCAGGGCTAGTAGAACTTGTCAGACTAGTTAGCTGCCTAGAGCGCCACAGTTGTGGGGTGGCACAGCAGTGTCAGGACTGCAGTGATTATGTTCTTCCCACCTTGTTCCCACCTTGTTCTTCCCACCTGCGTGGGACCAGAAGAGGAAGTTGTATCGCATGGGCCCACACAGGTGGGAAGGAGGAGGCATAATTGCTGCAGCCATAAGGAGCAACAGCAGTGTTGGCTTGTGAGGCCAGAAGAAAGGAGCAGGAGTTGTGTCAGCCCATGCCTCATGAGGAAAATGTAGTCCCATCAGCAGCGTGGACTGAAGGTGGAGGCTGCTGCAGCTAGTGTGTTCCAGAAGGAGAGGAGTGTGTGTTTGTGTGTGTATGTGCATGTGTGAGGGGGTGAGAGTGTGGGTGAGGGGGTGTGTGTGATCATGAACATATTTTTTTAGTGTGTCTATATGAGAGAGAGGACAGTGTCTGTATGTAGCCCCCTTTTCTCCACTAATCCATGACCAGAAATCAAAATTTCCCAGGTATGGAGGGTGTGGTATATTTTTTATCCTTATTAGTTTTAACTATTGGATTTTATTTCATAGGTCTGATCTTTTGAAATATTTTCTTGATTTTTGGGAACTCTAAAAAAATAATTATGAGTTTAATATTAGAATGTTCTATTTGTCATCTATGTTGAAATGTTCATTTTCTTAGTATGTTTTTACTATTATGATTGATGTTTTATATTTTTTTGATTGTATTATTTGATATTTTATGAAGAATGATGATGTTTCTGTTTTTCTATTGTTACACTGCACACAGAGTCTGGCTGGTTGGGTTTTTATTTGCAGGTTTCTATTTGCACTTTATGGTCTTTTTATTCTGTATTTGGTGAAGGTCTGTTTGTATTCTGCATGTGTGTCCGAAATGAGGTATTCTGCTACAATTAAGCTTCTATGTAGGGATCTATAGAATCTGGCTTGTTCTGTTTTCCTAATAGGAAGTGTATTTATGTTTCAGAGCCTGATGTAATAATTGCAGTGTTGCTTTTCATAGAGAGGGTTGTTATTGTGGGTGCTGGCAGTCAATTCTGTTTTGGTATGGGAGACTTACTCTATTGTAATTTGTAATTTAGTTTACTCATGGCTTTCTGAGGGCCAAACTCACACCAATACACTTTACAATAGGGGCCAGATCTTAAAAAATACGCGCGGGCGTAGATTTGTTGTTCAACCCGGCACGAACAAATCTATGCCCGATTTTATAACATACGCGCGCAGCTGCGCACATGTTATAAAATCCGGGGTCGGCGCACGCAAGGGAGTGCACACTTGTGCATCTTGCGCTTGCCGAGCCCTAGGGGAGCCCCAATGGCTTTCCCCGTTCCCTCCGCTCCCCCCCAACTCCCCCTCCCTTCCCCTATCTAACCCACCCCCCAGCCCTACCTAAAATCCCCCCTACCTTTGTTGCATTAGTTACGCCTGCCCGAGAAGGCGTAACTTGCGTGCACCGGCCAGTTGCCGGCGCGCCATGCCCCAGCACAGGCCGCTGTGCAGGAGCACTCGGCCCCGCCCCCGGACCCCCCCCCCCCCCCGGTCCTGCTCCCGCCCCGGACCGCGGCCATGCCCCTAGCCCCGCCCCCACCTCAGGCCTGCCCCTTTTTTGAAGCCCTAGGGCATACGCGCGTCCCGGGGCTTGCACGCACCGCCGAGCCTATGCAAAATAGGCTCGGCGTGCACAGGGGCAGATTTTCTCAGGTTACGCGCGTAGCCTTTGAAAATCTGCCCCTAGGTCTAATACCATATGGGTTCCAAGCAGATTTTTTTGCAGAGTTTTCTGCTTGGCACCACAACAGTGCATGTAAATATAATATACATGTTGTAAGTGATGTTTTTCTCTTCAGAAGACTGTACTTTGCCCTTTTTCATGTAAAATATATTATTATAATGCATATTTTTTAATTGTGTGTGTGTGGGGGTGGGGGGAGGAAGGTGAACACAAGGCTGTATGTTTTGCCTAGGGCACTCAGTATCTTTGCACCAGCCCAGAGAAGGTGTGTCACACATAGATCACTACCATTTACCCATCTCTCACTTCCCCAGGGTGCAATATCTATGGAAGGGTGGGAAGCAGGTGGTTATGATTCACAAATATGTGACAGGGTTGCCAGCTTCCTAGAAATATAGGTGGCACTCTAGGATGCCAAAATGGCAGCATGACCTAGACACACTGCAGCAGGGTCTGTTTCCTCTTGTTACGTTGTTTCCATTTTCTGCGATCTGCCTCCTAAGAGAACATGAAGAGTTCGCGTTTTTCCCTCCGAATCAGCCTACTCTTCAGTCTAGCTGCTTATTATATCTTTTGTGACTACTAATCCTGCATTCAAGGAGGGAACTGCTAACACCATTGCGACCGCGAGTGAGGGAGCGCTCAGATTGCCTGGTGAGATATCTTTCAGCCCCCTGGATCTTCAACCTCCCCCCCATTGTCGGAGCGATACATCGACTCGAATGAGTTGCAAGCAGAACTGGGAGATGATGTCACCATCAAGACTATGTGGGAAGGAACCCATGCGTTGTTGGCGTTAAGCGGGTCTATCAAAGTTGCAAGCAATGTGGAACAGGACCGGTGTGGAGGATTTCGGTCTGCCTCTGCTATGTTTTCTAGCGAGGGTGGTGTGAATTCAGTTGTCATTAATTTGGCTGCATTTCAGGGCACAAATTTTCCACTTTTAATCTCTGAAACTCCTAAACCGTGGTGGTGACTCTTGACTCACTCTGGGACTTATTGTCTCATCATGGGACTATGATTTCTGAATGTTCCTCTAATATTTCTTTTCTCTCTCCAAGACTTCAAGAGAATTTTCAAATGCATGGGGAACAGATTGATGAGCATAGCAACCAAATCGTTAAATTGGAGAAAGAGGTCCAAGAAGTTGGTTCCCTTAATTCTACTGTGATTAAAGAACAGGGATCCCTTTCAGAAAGGCACCTTAATCTTCATTTCTTAAACTTTCCTTGAGTGGTGTGAGAATCACCTACAATGACTCTTAGGAAACACCTTATTGAAATTTTGCATATGTCTGGGGAGAATATTCTGGCATTCACTAGAGTTTATTTTCTTTCATTTAATTCCCAAAGATGAGAGTCTCCAATTTCCCCAGATTTGTCAAATCTGACCAACTTTCTTGAAAATTCTACAGTGGAAGTTTGTGGACGTTTCTTTTTTTTCTGAATCAGATTTAAGTGTCGTTATGAAGATGTAACTCCGCAACTTAAGTGTTAACTTTCTAGGATAGTGTGTTAGCATTTTCCCTGACCTAGCTAGAACCACCCAGGAAAGGAGGAAAAGGTTTCTCACTATGAGATCTGAAGTTGTGGCTTTAGGTACTTCTTTCTCATTAAGATACCCATGCAAATACCTTATTAAATATAATCGTGATTACTATGCCTTTTTTTTCTCCAGAGCAGTTACGTTCCTTTTTAGACACCAGATGTTTGACTAATATATCACAGAATGAGCTTCAGGGAGATCGATAATATATTATGGCAGGTTTAAGACAAGTAATTGTAATTTCTTAGTTCATTTAGGTTTTCTTTATATTCTCCCTATTTTCTGGCATCCTCCTCCGGTTTACTTACTATGATGTGGTGAGGGTTGTTTGTTTAGTTTTCTTTATATTCAATTTATGATTGTGATTGTTATTTACTGTCTCCTCTCTGAATGCTTCTACAGAATTTGTTTTTGACTAACTTTGTAAGATTGTGAAAATCATAAATAAATAATTCATTAAAATACCACTATCATTCCTCTGGGAAACCTGACCCTGCCTCCTCCCCCTTCCCCAGTATTTCAGATCACCAAAAGGGTGAGACTCCAAAGGGGACCCACTCCCATTGCCCTCTCACTGACTTGACCTGTTCCTCGCCTCAGGCAGCAGATTGCCTTGAGCCACCCCTGGCTTTTTCATTTCAGTTTCCTTAAGTGTATATCGTATGCATAGCCGAAGCCTTGACTGAGGAGCCTTGAGATTGATTTCAGCTCACATTCAGTGGTCAGTAATTTCTCTCTCTTTCGGAGTAGCTTACTCCCTGTGTAAATTTTATTGGCAGGGAGTTTTTGCCTACTCTTCCTATCCAAGAGATAGGCAGAGGAGTGAAGAATTGACTTTTACAAGTCATCCAGATGTTCCTCAGTCTGAGGGATTCTTTTGCCAATCTGGCAGTTGAAGGAGTGAATGCCTTTGTTGGTCCCCCTACCTTGAAGGAGAGAGGAGGATTCAAGCTACCACGCTGGTACTCACTAACAGCGGACAGCTAAGAAGATGCCCCCAAGGTACATGAGAGAAGGAGAGGAGAAAAATCAGAGTGTTCAAGAGCAAGCAATGGATCTGGGGATTTCAGGGGGACATCCCTAAGGGAATACGTGGATCCTTTTTCAGTTTGCCCAGGGCACATTCCATCCAAAGATAAAGAAGGGACCACAGATTCATAGATTTACTGCTTTCAGTTGTACTATGGATATTATCTGAGAGGTCTGTACCAAATGTAAAATGATTTATATTGAGCCACTACTTTAGTAAAGTTTTATGTTGGAACACCATCAAGGCGCTTAGAAGAAGATAACTGCCAGGGCCTTGGAGGTTTATCCTTCCCCTCCCCCCCCCCCCCCCCCCTTCCCAATGGAGGACCTGCAATTCAGAGCTGATAGAGAAGAGTCAGGACTTGGTCCCAGTTCTGAGAGTGAGCCCCATCAAGGTTGGGGGTCACATTATAAAATAAAGTCATTTTCCAGTCTTTCTGCTGTGTCTGGATATTTTATTTATTCTTCTTTGCTTTTCTTCCATTCTTTTCATTTCAGCTTCTATCTTTTTTTTTTTTTAATGCCCATTGCTTTCTTTTTCCACTTTGTTCTGTCTTCTCTTCTCCTAACTTCTGTCACAGCAGCCTGTCTTTTTCCCTCCTAAAGATACCTTTTCTCTTGCTTACCTCCACCTCCACTATAAATCTTTTCTCTCCACCTCCACTACTCTGATTCTTTTCTCCCGTCCCTCTCAGTCCTGTGTTATCCCTCCTGCAGTTTTGGCTCCCTCTAGTCTCTCATCCTTCTCCCTCTTTCACTCTCTGCTTCTCTGAAGCCTCAGCACCCAACGTCTCATCCTCAGCATATTTCCCCCTTCTCCCCCGGCAGCCCTGGATCTCTTCCTTTTCCCTCCTTCACCTGATCCCTGAGTCTTTCTCCCTCTCTCTCACCCCCCATCAGGCCAATCCTCTCCCCTGGTTGGCAGGAGAAGAGCAGTGCTTCAGGCTTCATCTGTCTCCTCCTGTCCCCTGGCTTGACTGTGAGGGACACCGTGGTCCTGCATGGCTTAAAGTGGGAGAAGGCCTGGGCAGCAGCAGGAAGCAGACACGGGATGAGGAACCACCACTCTGTGTGAGGGGGAGTTAGGGGGGGGGACGGCTGCATCATGTAGCCAAGCCAGCCGCCTTTCCCTCCTGGTTTCCTGCAATTCTCTGGAGATTCCTCTGGGGCTGGGGAATTCCATGACAAGGGTTGAACTTTGCATCCTTTACTACAGCTATGGAATTGTGGGAGACTCGGGACCCCTCCTTTTCATATTAAAAGTCCCTATGAAAAATGTATACCTTAGATGACATGTATGCACCGCCTCGGTGCTACGCAGTCTCCCTTTCCCTAAGTCAAGGGAAAAATGACTCCCAAAACACCAGCATGCTACTTTCAAATCCTCTTTCCTCTCTTTTTTTATGCTACCAGTTACTGTTGAAAGAAAACAGAATACCAAGCTCAGAATGTTTTCTTCCCTGAAACTGGAGTCAGACAATTAGCCAACGTTGTTGAAAAATGAGAATCCAGCTGCCGGCTACAGGAAGAATGTCACAGCCTGAGCTTTCCATTCTGTTTTCTCTCTGCAGTAACTGAGTCTGTGAAACTGGTATGTGAACAGCAGTCCAAACAGATATGAGGTGAAATTCACAGAGCAGCTGTGTTTGCACAGAAAAAAAAAACCCACACCTACTCAAACACATGCATACCCCTTCAACAAGAATACACCCAACTCCACGTGCATGCACAGAGATAACTTGTACAGGTGAGCCTTCCCCCCCTTACTTTGGATGTGAAAAGGACCCCAAGTAATACCGCTCTCTGTGACCAGCCTTTTACTCCAGCACCACGCACATGGCTTCTGTTTAAGAAGAGCTTCAATGAATGACCTCTGCTCCATCGCTCACCCATTTCTCCCTCTCATACCTCTCTATCCCTTACTCTTTCCCACTCTTGCTCCTCTGTCCCTTCTCATCCCCTCTCTCATCCTTCCATCATTCTATCCTTTCCATTTTCCCTTTCTCATCCCCATTCCCCACATCCAAATGACAGATGGAATTTAATGTGGATAAGTGCAAGGTGATGCATATAGGGAAAAATAACCCATGCTATAAATACACAATGTTAGGTACCATATTAGGAGCTACCACCCAAGAAAGAGATCTAGGCGTCATAGTGGATAACACATTGAAATCTTCGGTTCAGTGTGCGGTGGCAGTTAAAAAAAGCAAACAGAATGTTAGGAATTATTAGGAAGGGAATGGTGAATAAAATGGAAAATGTCATAATGCCTCTGTATCGCTCCATGGTGAGACCGCACCTTGAATACTGTGTACGATTCTGGTCGCCGCATCTCAAAAAAGATATAATTGCGATGGAGAAGGTACAGAGAAGGGCGACCAAAATGATAAAGGGAATGGAACAGCTCCCCTATGAGGAAAGGCTGAAGAGGTTAGGCCTTTTCAGCTTGGAGAAAAGACGGCTGAGGGGGGATATGATAGAGGTCTTTAAGATCATGAGATATGATAGAGGTCTTTAAGATCACGGGTAAATGTGAATCGGTTATTTACTCTTTCTGATAACAGAAGGACCAGGGGGCACTCTATGAAGTTAGCAAGTAGCACATTTAAAACTAATCGCAGAAAGTTCTTTTTCACTCAACGCTTAAACTCTGGAATTTGTTGCCAGAGGATGTGGTTAGTGCAGTTAGTGTAGCTGGGTTTAAAAAAGGATTGGATAAATTCTTGGAGGAGAAGTCCATTACCTGCTATTAATCAAGTTGATTAAGAAAATAGCCACTGCTATTACTAGCAACGGTAACATGGAATAGACTTAGTTTTTGGGTACTTGCCAGGTTCTTATGGCCTGGATTGGCCACTGTTGGAAACAGGATGCTGGGCTTGATGGACCCTTGGTCTGACCCAGTATGGCATGTTCTTATGTACTTAACACTGACCTGCTCTCAACCCGAATGCTGCCTCTCCCCTTGCACATGCAGCTTCTCCGGTATCGACACAAATTTTGTTCTTTCCTGCCGGCATTGCCAGTAAAGGTGGATTCTGTGATAGCCGGGGAAAGAGAAAGAGGGGGCAGCAGCAGTGGATGAGGTGGAAGAGACAGCCAGGTGGGCAGCCAGGGTGAGGATGGAAGAGAGCAATGTGGCAGTGAGGTGGCTGGGCCATGGTAGAGAAAACTGCCTGGTGACCAGGGTGTGGAAGTCAGGAGTGCGGAAGCGCAGAGAGCTGGGGGTGTGGAACAGACAGTGGTGTGCTGGCCGAGGTTTGGAAGAGAAAGAGGGGCACATTAGCGAATGGGGAGGAGATGGTGCTGGGGAAGTGGAAGCACAGAGAGAGAAGGCGTTCCAGCAGGCCCTGGGCTTTGGGTCGGGAGAGAGAGTCTGGTGGCAGGATGAGATGGCTGTTGTTAGATGTGACTTGCAGTAGCCAGGCCCCTGGTTTCCTGTAAAAACCACAGAGATTGGCAAATTGTGTGGTGGTGGTTGTGGCGTTGCAGGAAACCTGGGCTTTGGGTGTAGCAGCCTTGAAGGGATTCTTAATTTGTCCCATCTTAAGCTCTGGATTTAGGCATGAACTGTCCCTCGTGTAACTCTTGATTGCAAAATGCTTTTAAATCCTGGCACAATGGAACCGGGCCACGCCCCCTCTCGGCTGCTGTTTACCCACAATAAACAGCCTCCCCATTCCAGTTGCTCTAATCCTTTTTTGAAGTTTCAGTGTTCTTCTCTTTAGACCTCTCACTGCCATCAGTATCTTCCGGACATGGACACTGCTCAGACTATATCACGTATCTCCATATGAGGGCTGTATACAAAGGTAACATCACTGGCATTTTTGCCATTGCTAAAAGTCCTTCTTACCCTCTGTGCCTCATTAACCATCAAGCATTAGCCACCAATTAACTCCAGAACATCTACAGCAGGCTCTTGCAAGGCCTTTATGCCTTTGCTGAGCAAGACTTCATAGATTATAAACTGCTGGTCTCTTTGTATGTCACTGCTCCTCCAGGCTGTGGCCCAGGTTATTTAAGTCCCTCGCTAAATTGCACCTTTATATGTAGAAAGATAGTGCATTACTATCAAAGTATTGCTGGGTCTTAACTTAGCAGTGACCCACTGGCACAGGGCTACCTAATTCTGAGTCAGAACGCTGAAAAAATAGGTGTCTGCTAGTTTGATTTGGAAACTTTAAGGCAAGGCTCATACTATGAGAGCGACACTGAAGCAATTACTGAGATCCTGACATACGAAGAGAGGAGGCACTAGGATCATCAATTACAGGTAATGTGGGATCTGAGGAGCCCACCTGAATGGAGGAAGAGTCATTAGTGATGTCAGCCCTGGTGAGAACTAGTAGGAGTTTATGCTAGAAACAGTTTAAATACCTGTGCATTTATCTGGCATGCAGGCCACCACATCTTCCTTCAGACAAGTAGGATTTGTCAGCTATCTGTCTCATTGGCCAAAAATATAAAACGTGCCCAAATCCAACTGCTGTTACCTTTCAAAAGATAGATGATATGCAGTCTACATGTTTGTCTCTGTTTACTGCGCTATCCCAGCTCTCACTCAGTTTGTGGACTTGTACCTCCCTCTACCACTGAAGTCCAGTGCACATCAGTATTCAGCTTGTTTGTCTGGCCAAGTTCTGGACATAGCTGGACAAATGGCAGAATTTAAACAGTCCCGCTTGCTGAGCTCTTCCGGGTTATTTGGCTTAAGTAATTAGCTGGCTAAAATTTAGTCGGATAAGCTGGAGGCATCCCGGGGGCAGGTATTTTCAGTGGTGCATCAGCACCATTGAAGATCCCACATAAGTCAGCAGGTTAGTTAGTTAGTTAGTCTGCCTAACTTATCTGCTCCCTGTTGGGCTGAATATTGACCTGTCTGTGCTGTCCCATGCACGCTTGAGTTCTGCCACTATTCTGATTCCTATTCCTAGAGTCCATAAGACTAATATTGGATTGATTTGAATGGAGATGTAAGGATGGGAAAGCACAGGATAAGCACCAAGAGAACCCTGCCTCTAACATGACCTATGCAAAGTTTGCTAATGATGCTGAAATGCACAGCATGCGCAGTCCTGAAGGGTCACCTTCTGCAGTTTTGCATTATCACCCAATTAGCGTGCCAGCAGCTCTGTGGAGTAGTAACAGCAGACCTAACACATACAGACTCAGCAAAGGCATTTCCAACTGCCAGGCTTTACAGCATGTTAAGCCTTACCTGCTCTCCATATCTACTCACTCTGCTGTACCTACCACAGTACTTAATTCACAGCACCAAAGAGGCTCACATTTCCAAGAGACTGAGAAGGGAAGAGGGGATAGGGTGAAGTGGTCCCAGCAAGGACCCCACCCCACCCCCGCTCTACTAGCAGTTCCTCCAATCTGTCCCCCACCATTCCCTCTCTCTCTCAGTTCTCTCATCCTGTTCTGACCAATCTCTCTCTGTCTCCCTTCCTATTCCTATCAGGTTGACTCTCTCTCAGTCCCTCCACCTGAATCAACCAGAATCTCTCTATCCCCCCACACTGTCCCCACTGGCCTCCCACCATTCTCTCTTGCTCTTAGTTCTTCTATCCTGTGCACAACAGTCTCTCTCAATCAATCTTCCACCCTACCCACCACTAGTCTCTTTGAAGCCCCCAATCCTGTTTCCACCTAGCTCTCTCTCAGTCCTCCCACTCTTTCCTCACCAGCCCCTCTTAATCTCCCACCCCTATCACCACAAGTCTGTCTCAGTCCTCTCACCCTATCCCAGACTTCCCATCAGTCTCTCTCTCAATCCAATCCTGTCCCTACAATCTGTCTGTCCTCCTATCAGTCTCTCTCAATTCCCCCAGCCTGTCCCCATCAGTCTCTCTCTCTCTTTCAGTCCTTCCACTCTGCCCTCATTAGTCTGTCTTCCCTCCAGTCTCTCTCTGTCCCCTCACCCTGTTCTGGCTAATTTCTCTTAATCTTCCCTCCAGTCTCTCTTGGCAGCCACAGCATAACAACCTTCATCCCTACACAAGAACAAGGATGGAAGATCAGCGGCCCCTACAGAACCCTCATCCCCATCTCCCCACCCTCTGCCAGCACCAATACCCCCTGACCCCTTTCCTCCACTTTCCCCCACCCCTTCTGTCTCCACCCCGCCGTCCCACAGACTCTTATCTCCTTTCCAGTATCCCCAGCGCCTTCCCTCCTGTCCTGTTCAGTGCTGCCCAGTTGCTATGGGGGGAACAGGAGAGCAAGAGCCATAGTTTGCACATGAAAAAGCCACTTGTGGCTCCTGATGACCACCCCTGGCTTAGTGTCTTCACTGGGACTTTCACATCACTCCACTTTTTTTTTTTTTTCATTTGGCAGTGCCCTCCTGCTCTTTTTTTTTTTTTTTAGCTTCCAGTTTGAATCAGAAGCAGCCTGTGTTGTGGCTGTAGTGTCATAAACCTTCATTCACAGCTACCCAAGGTCTCCACACTTTGAAAACATCACACCTTCAAATGGAGCGGGAGGTTTAAAACGAGGCTTTACTGACAGCAGTGTCGGTAGCAACGTCGGATGCGGTTAGGAGCGGCACACAGCTACCGTGCTCCTGGTGGGTGGGGAAGGATATTTGGAGGCCTGGAACCGGTCCTGTAATTTTCATATTGGTGAATGGGGGGGTGGGGGCCGGGAAGGGCGATGTCTCAGGCCTCTCCGTGACTGGTAATTTTTAAAATTGTATTTTGGGTGGGGGAAAGGGTGATGGGGGAATTGGGTGCTATGTCTGATATTTTTTAAATTATTCTGTTGCTGCTGTCCTGGCAGGGTTTTTTTTTTTTTTTTTTAATTTTACTTAAACCAGCTCTAATGTTTAGTTATTTGGGTACATGCTGGATAACTTTAGGACTGCTCGTGGGCACGACCAGACTGACTCGGATAACTCTGAATGTCAGAGCTATCCGACTAAGTTTTCCAGAGAACTTTATCCAGCCCCATGACTCCCCGATTTCAAATTTAGCCAGTTAGGAGGGCATGATATGTAAACCTTGGGGGTTTGTGCAGGTAACTCAAAAGTTTATCTGCCATCATTTACCTCATCCAGTGTTTAGGCTTGTAACTGTTGCTCTGTGCATTTACCCTCCCCCCCCCTCCCCCGCCACAAATACAGAAAAGGAATCACAAGTTATCGCGGGGCTTCATTTCTACCCTCTTGCCACGAGGGACCCTCTGGACCTGATTTTCAAAAGCATTTACAGCCTTAAAACCGGGTTTTACACAAGTAAATGTACTTTATCTGTGCAAGTGGGCTTTTGAAAATTGCTACAATACTGTATGTGCCATTGAATTGTCAATGAGGTTTACTTAAGGCTTCTGAAAAGTGCTAGGATAGTAGTATGTTTCATTTACAAGCAGAACGTTTTTGAAAATTCACCCTGTCCGTGTTTATCCTATGCTCTTTTGAACTCCATCACCATTTTTGTTCTAACCGCCTCCTCCAAGAGGGCATTTCAGGCATCTGCCATCTGTTCTGTGAAAACATACGTCCTGTCATTCCTGAGTCTACCCACCTGGAGCTTCATATTCTGACCCCTAGTGCTACTGCTTTCCTTTCATTTTAATACCTTTCAGGCATTTAAGAGTATGTATCATACCCCTCCTGTCTCTCAGCTTCCCAGCAGACATGGTGCAAACCAATATTGTGACAAAATGCATTAATGCGTGGGCCAAATATGGAGGGGGAGAATAATAATACAATAATTGGGGTTGGGAAGCCCTTGGTATTGATTTAATTATGAAAACATATTCTCGTCTACCTGGAATCCAAAAGGAGAGAGACAGCAACAACTGAGTTGCATAGAAAGGGGGCAGGTGTGCATCAAGCTCCTAGGGAGAGACTGCATGGAGCAGCAGCAGAGCTTTTGATCTGCTCTCAGGCACAGTCCCTCTCTGCCATATTCAAATCCAGTCTAAAAACTCACCTTTTTAAGGTTCCTTTAAAATATTAACCACTTCTTTATAATAAGAACATCTCCCATATGCCATATATATATGTCTTAACTAGATTGTAAGCTCCACGGAGCAGGGGACTGTCTCTTAGGTGTGTCTTTACAGCACTGCCTGTATATCTAGTAGTGCTTTAAAAATGCTAGGTAGCAGTAGGTATAATTAGGGGGAGGTGAAAGGTTGCCTAGTATGGGTAGCAGAATGGCTTGGCTACACTCCCCAGCTATGTAAAAAAAAAAAAATAAAAGCAACCTCAAGCTTTTACAGCTGACAGGTGGGAGATCTCCTTTAATAGAGGGTGGTCGTAATGGCAAAAAAGAATGATGATGATGATCAGAGCTAAAGTAGTTCAGGGAGGGGCAACCTGAGTGGACTGCATACAGTCCTTATCTGCCAACATCCACCATGTTACTAGGTTGTTATAAGGAGGACATTTGAGACTTGGTTAAGGCTGATGAAGTTGCTCCTTGGGTAATAAAGATTGAGCCTCACTGTTCTATTTGAGAGAGTAAAACCAAATGGTAAAAGCAAAACCAAATCTTTTCTGCTACTCCAGGGCACTGACCTGTTTTTCCCCGTTCCCCTCTTCTGTAGGTCCCTTCAGCCTGGCACCCAGCTCTGTGATGAAGTCTGCTTAGCACCAGTGAAGCTCCCCACGTTCAGGCTCACCACATTCTGAGCCGAGATGAGGGAATCAAAGTTAAAATCCAACCCGTCTGCATCCATTAGTTCATTTCGGATGATGGACTCCATGTCACATTCCAAGCTCCCGTTGAAAATATCCAAGTCCAAATCACTTGGGAATTTCTCATGGCCCAGGACTGGGAGGTTTACACTAGTGGAATACAAGCATCCTGAAAATGAGTCGGAAAACGCTTGCATAGAATGACTGGCAGAGGACAATTGCTGGTGTTTGGTTGAACTGGCAGTGTTGGTGTCATTTAAGCCAACATTGCTTATGGAATTCGACAAGGCAAGGCTGCCACTGAGTGAAGAACTCTGGGCTTGGTGCTGGAGTAAATTCTGGTTGCTCAAACCTCCCTGGTTTGGTGAAGCTGCAAATGACATCATGGGGTCATTTCGCAACATGATGCTTCTTCGCAAGTTCTGGGCAGACATCGCTGAGCTGGCTTGGGACATGAGTGGATCTGACTTTGTCATCAGGACATCACTGTGGCTCGGTGAGTTAGGTGTCAGCAGATCCTGCAGAGTCTGATTACTATAATGGTTCATGGAAGAAAACGTGGCTTGTTTATTTTCCTGAATAGTCTGCATGGGTGACTGGCGCAGAGAAGTCAGGGCAGACGGTCCGAAAATAGAATTGCTGAAGCTTGTCGAAGCAGAACCAAGGCCTGAACCTTTGGATCCATATGTAAAGCTAGAACTTCTCTGCATGAGGCCTCCTGGAGAAGACTGCTGGGAAGAAGTGAGAGTTATATTGTCCAACAGGCCATCCATGAGGTTTTCTGTCAGTCCATCATTCAAGTTCATGGTGCCTGCCATATCAGTCAATCTAGGCAGCTCAACAGTGCTTGGTTTATTTACAGATGGAGACAAACTTCCCGGACTTCCATACAACATGGGAGAAAGTGGACAGTCATCATCTTGAGCATCCTCTAGCTCAGTAGTGGCCAGTATGGGTGACAAACGACCACTTATTGTACTGGCATTGGAATTTGTTCGAGAACGGAAGTCTGTCCAAATCTCTAACTCATCACTGCTACGGGAAGTTGGGCTCCCAGGCCACTTGGCTAGCTGAGAAGGGCTGTCCTCGCTTCCTTCTGGGGCTGCCTGTACTGCAGCCTTTTTCTTAGCTGCCCGGCCTCGGCTCTTCGTATACTTGTTGCTGTTGTCCATGGAAACAGCACGTCTTCGTGGGGCCTTCCCACCTTTTCCGCCATCAGGGTTGATCATCCACCAGGAGCTTTTCCCAGTGCCTTCGTTCTGTACTCTGATGAATCTACTGTGTAGTGACAGATTATGTCGGATTGAATTCTGCAGAAGACAAGAGGAACATGTTTAAGATAAACATCTTCCCTTGCATGTTCACACTCAATAACTAAGTGAACATACAGAAATAAAGGTTAACAAATAAAAACAAAAGAAATATATAAGGCGATACCTTTTTACTGGACTAACACTACATTTCTTGACTAGATTTTGAAAACTAATACTCTCTTCTTGAGGTTAGATTTGAAAAAGAGCTCTCAAAAGCTTGTCAAAATATATTAAGTTAATCCAAGAAAAAGGAATCACTGTATATATATATATTTATATTTATATTTATTAACCTTGATTTCTGTGCACTCAAGTGGACTAACATGACAGCCAAACCACTTTAACTGAACATAGGAATGAATGAACCCAGGAACCAACAAATAGCTCAAATCTACAATGCTAGTCAAGCAATAGCTGCAATGAAAATTAGATTTTTGTTGCACGTAAATGTTCTAGCCAGAGATAATTTTTATGATATGCTAATTCTTGTCTTATCAATATTATTTTAAAATAGAAGAGGGCTGGAACACTTTAAATAGTAAAGCATTTGTAATGGCATTTCTAGGGAAGGCATATCTTGGGTTTCAACCATTCTTGGAATCAAATTGAACATTCAAACTCTGTTCAGCTTATAATTCAGTAGTAATGACTGGTTAGGAAGCTAATTTCCTGGTCTCTGATGCCCTACTGAAATTGTTCAGTCTTTCCATGTTTGTCTGCTCCTTTTAATGGCCCTTTAATCTTGAAGAATAGAGATGACCCAGGAAACACTGTCAAAGTGGACATGTGGTTTTAAGAATGTATCTATATTTTTTTAATAGTTTGTGATGCTTTCCACAGGCACTGATCTGGATGGTTTATATTTGACTGGCAAGAGTGGGAGACAGAAAACAGAGTTGACCCAGCTGTGTCATCTGATAATTTTCAATGGGAAAAGGGGGGAAAAGGAAGCTTCAATCTGACAAGAAAAAGAAGCTTTTGACTCTGAGGATGCCAGGGCAATGGGTATTTCTTGATTATTAATGCCTGCTCAGTTAATCAGAGCCGATAACTACTGCCCCTAGAGGTTCTGATCAAATTTGCTTGGGTTTGCTTTGGTGTAATATTTTATAGAAAAGCAGTATATTAGATTTATAAATAAAGAAACATACACAGAAAGTTGTACTGCTAGCCAGTAGTTTTGTAAGGTTTTAAAGCAATGCATTCCCCTGTAGAAATGCATGCATGCACTACAAATATCTCTTGTTTTTAAAATGTGCAGAGTGTGCTGCATGCTTGCATTTCTGTAGCAGATCCTCATAAATAGTAACTCTTTGAGGTTTATCTCTTTTTGCTCTTTTCGTTAAGTGTGTCTGGAAGAGTTCTGGAGCTGTGCCGGCTTGGCAAAACAGTCTGACTTGTTTTTTATTTATCACATACTTACTAAAAGCTGTGTAAGTTTGCACAAACTGGCAAAGTATCAACTATTTCTGTAGTAGGTATAAATACATGTGTTCCAATCAGCATGCCTTCAAAACAAGCAGGCTTTCTCCCATTTTATTTATTTTCAAGTGGGAATAGCCTTTGAGAAGTCAGCAACACACATCATTAACAGCAATGGCCTTGGACCCAGCATCTGCCTCCTGTCATGCACTGGATGGATTAAAGTAGTGTTTTCCAAATCTGGTCCTTGAAACCATCCCTGGTTTTCAGAATGTCCACTGTTGGTCTAATAATAGACCCTGGATTTTAGGGTAACTGAAATAAGCAGGTTAACTGGCATATTTCAATTACCCTAAAATCCAGGTCTGTTAAAGATCTTCAGGATTGGATTTGAACACCGCTGGAGTAAGGTACCTCTGAAGTTGGAGAGTCTGCTTGGAGATGTATTGAGGAAACTATCAGGAGCTAAGCTAGCGAACCTGGTCCTTGAGTACTGCAAACAGGCACTGGTACAAAGAATATTCATGAAATTAATCTTGTAACCAGCAACTCTAAATGTATGGCTATTTTACATACATCAGTTAACCTGCAAATCAGATCTATTTGGGTGTCCTCTATTCTGCCATAAAAAGGATCCCAGAATCTGTTTGTCTATTCAATGAGTGACCTGAGGTGACAACATGACCCCTATCATCCACCATCTATCCTTAGCCTCCAAACAGAGAATGTTGGGCTTCTGGAATAACCATGCTTCAGCGGCGGCTGGAAATCACACTGTTCAAGCTCCAAGCACCATCCCTTGGTTTCTTCCTTCTCTCTTCTCCTTGATCTCACTCTCCAACATACATGCATCAACTACTCTCTCTGTGCCAGAAGACAAGTATTAAACTAATAAGTCTTCCGAGGATAGGGAAGTACCCACAGTACCTGGATGTAATCTGCTTTGAAATGCCGAAAAGCAGAACATAAATCAAATGAATAAGTAAATACCACTTGCCCTAGAGCACAGTTTACCACCAAATATGGGATTCTGTACAGTTTGTTTTTAAGTGGCATGTGCCTTTTCTCCTCTAGTGGAGAAACATCAGTGTAGGACAGAAGGAACAGACTCGCCTGCTTGGTTCCTTGCTAGGTCTGCTTTATGCTGTACAACTGGAGAGGTTTCAGAAAGAACTAGAAGTAGGAAAATGCAGCACTGACAAATGGGAGAAGGCATGGAGATGAGAGGAGAAGTGACCTGGTGGCTAGAGCAATGGATTATAATTTGAGAGATGCTCTAGATCATGAGTTCAATGCATCTACAGTGACTCTGAATGCCCTGGTCACTTTATCTGCCTCTGGGTCCCAGCTGAAAAAAAGAATATGTCTTAATCTGGTTTTCTTAATTAACAATTATTACTTTAAAATTCCCAATTTTGGCAGCTTTATGGCTGGCTTTAGCTATGCCCTTTGCAGCTCTGGTTTATCAGATTTCAGAGAATAATTCTATGAATTTTCTTCTGATGAAGAGTTAGTGCTCCGATAGTCTGGTGCACCCCTGTTCACAACTCCAGGTCATCGGAGCCAACAGGTATAGGAGACCCGTTTGTGGGATGTTGCATAGAGGTGGGTAAATGAAAGACTGATCATCACAACTGAGGTAACCAAACCAGTACTGAGATTACAGCAGGATTGAAGGAGGAGAGGAGACTTCCAGCTCTCAACCAAAGGGCATCAGAACAATTTTCCTCAGTGGGTGGAATTGTAAATGGGAGAAACAATAAAGTAATATTCCTGGGCTGACACAGTGACTCACTGATCATGCACACTACAATGCAGGAGAGCACAACATTTCTCAAAACCCTTCACTAAAAACTTAAATGCCCTGCTGATTACTGTCCATTTTCCCTCCTCTCTTTTGCATTCAAACTGCTCAAACATGGCGTTCACCTCTGCTGCCTCGACTTTCTTGCTTCTCAAGCCATTCTGGATCTACTCCAATCTGATAGATTGACTCACTAATTATGGGCGTGGATTACACTGAGTAACTTGACATTGGTTAGCAGAGAAACATAAGGAAGTAATTCAGATTGATTGTTAGTCATCTGTGAAAACAGAACACTTCAGTAAAGTTTAGGGGAAGTTTGATTAGTAATTTTATTTTAGATCCTTCAGGTAACTAATTTTAGCTGGTCTGACCTTTTTGTCAAAATTACCAGATAAGAATGGGTCCTGTGCAGCTAATGTTAACCCCTGCTAGCATTATAAAAAGTGCAAGCAGTCAATTAAATTCGGCAAATGCATGACCAGTTTTAATCATATACCAAACTTATGCCCAATCAATGCATCATGTTTTATTTTTGTTTTTTGTTATTGCAACTAAAATCACTATAGCGGCTGTAGCTATTGTCAAAGTCCATAGGCAGCGCTTGTTAGGATCATATGTGTCAACGATAAGACCCATGAGACTTGTCTTAAATAAGAAATCTCCGTATAATCAGTACTTAACTGAAGCACACTTCCTAAGTCATCAACGGCCAGTTGACATTGCCAACATACAGTCACAAGAAGCCTTGGCCTGACACTGCCAGTGTTTCGCCATAAATCATGTCTGCTTCAGGGGCTGGCAGAAGTAATTCATAGTTTCACGGTGCTTAAAACATGGCTTCAGTTAAGAACTCATTATACAGAGATTTCTAATTTAAGACAAGTCTCAGAGGGCGCTAACCAGACTATCGTTGGCACATATAATCCTAACAAGCGATGTCTATGGACTTTGATAATAGTGAATTTAGATACAATAAAAAATAAAAAAATAAAAAATGATGCATTGATTGTGTGTGTGTTTATTTATTTGTATTCTGCTTTTTGGCACTTCAAAGCAGATTGCTTTCAGGTACTGTAGTTATAAATCTGGTATATGATCAAAACTGGTTGTGCATTTGCTGAATTTAATTGGCTGCTTGCAGTTTTGATGAAACCAGCAGGGGTTAACATTAACTGCACAGAGCTAATCTTATCTGGTAATGTTGAGGAGCAGTAAGTATTAAAATAAAAAATTAGGGACTAGGTAGGAATAGGTTAGGAGTCTGTGAGGAGAAGGGAAAAAGTAGATTAGGGAACTGGGGAAGACCTACTCATGTCGCCCTGTGTACTTTATAAAAATTCCCCCCTGCGCGCACGATTCGCGGTCCACCCACACATGTGCATGCAAACGTTAAAATCTGGCGCACATGTGCAGGTGGATATCGTATTTTATAACATGTGTTATAATATCAGCATGTCCATGTGCACGCGCTGGGAACCACGTGCACATGGACACATACGCGTGGCTTTGAAAATCTACCTTTAAGTGAATTTTTGTGAAATGTGCAGTTTAAGCAATTCTCGTATTTAGTGTCTTGCCTTTTCTTGTTTTGTGTTTAAATAAAAGCTTGGAAACCTGTGACTGGTACCTTGTCTCGCTGTTTGGAGTGGCCCTAGGTGATGGGGTTGTCAATTTTGCTGAATTGACAGGGGCTCAGCCATCACTGACCAATGCAAGATAACTAATCAACATACAAAGTTTTGCACTGACTTTGATGACTAATTTATGAAAATATGTCTAAACAAATATGTGTCAAAAGCTAAAAGTGTGGTAAGCACAGTAAACTGAGCTGCACTGTAAAATTTCACATCTCTAGCTCATTTGCATGTTTCACTGTTGAGTCACAAACATCACTCTTTTTAACATAGTTCATTCACGCATGCAAATAAATCTTGTCTTTGGGACTGTAATTCTGACCAATGCAGGGCTGGGTCCAAGACAAAACAGGGTGACGTTTGTAGGAAAAAAGGTGCTCTTTCAAATGACATTAGAAAGAAAAAAAATAAAAACTACACAGTATATATATTTGTACCCAAAAAATGATGAAAATTTGCATAAAAAGGTGACATCATATCTTTATGTAACTATATCTTTGCTTTCAGTTGGCTGCAAATTCTCCTAGTAAAAATCCTAGATGTATGTCATGGCCATGACTACTGATCCAGTTATGGCCTGAATCGAAGTATAATTCAGGAACAATGAGGAGTCAAAGTAGGCCTTAAATTTATTTTGTAAAATTTTGCACGTACTTTGCTGGCCCAAACAAGGGTGGCAAGCTCATGTTAGGTTCCAAACTTTGCATAGGAACTTAGCACCAGAGGTTGTAACAATCCACAAAATTTTAGGCCTGGCTGCAGTACCCAGACAAAATGGCCTTTTTTGTGTTGTGCAGAGCACAGTACTCTAAGAGTGATCTTCATTCAGCTGCTTCTAGCTCTTGAACCAAAAGAGATCCAACCGAAAAATTTTGCATAGCTTTGTTTGAGGCCCTAGTGAACATCCACACAAAATGTTATTCAATTTGAAAGAGGTCGAGCGAGGATGACTTTCTAAATTGGTCCACTTGACATGGAATGTCCCATATGTGAGCATGTTTGCGTGCCCATATATTCATATTTTATAATGTGCAAAGATGCAAATGAAAGAAAAAATAGCTAATACAATAAAATGGAGGGGCAAGACATTTATTTTTTTTAGATATGTTTGTGATAGGTGGTAGTGCAAAAGTGGCATTGTGAGACTCAGAGTTGAAGGAGGGAATTTAAAAGGCTGATGAGGAATAAGAAGAATTGGATAACAATATTTCTGTTTGGTATTCACTGGGGAGAGCTTGGAGTAGGACCTCAGAAAATAGAAATAAGACTGGAAGTAAGTTAAACTTTAAAAGATTTTATTAGAAGACTGTGTTCATGTGGCACTATCTAAGCTATCTATTTTATTTATTTAAAAGCATATTTATTCCACTGATCCAAAAATGTGTTCTCAGTGGTTAACAGCATAAATAGCTACATAAAACAATACAATTCAATAAAAAAACATAAAAGTATGATTAATCAATCAAAAGAAACAAATATGAGGCAATACATGATGAAAAAGCCTGTTCAAATAAAAAATAATTTGTTTTCTTATGGAAGATCAAGTAGAAATTTTAAAGTCATAATTCTAATGGCAACTTATTGCACAGCATGTGGGCAGCTACTGCGAATAAATGCAGTCATGTACCTTGAAGGCGAGCAGTCTTAGTAGAGGGTATCTCTAGAAGCATCATCCCTTGTGAACGTAATGATCTAACAGGAGTATGTAAAGAGATCATCATACAAATGTTTTCTAGAACAGTTTGCTGGAGAGCTTTGAAAACCAAAATGATAACTGTAAATTGAGTTTTCCAACCTATTAGGAGCTAGTGCAAAGCAAATAAAGGGCCTCATTTTCCAAGGAGTTACCGCGCTCGATAATTCCGCAAACCGCGCTAACAGCAGTTAACGTGATTTGCGAATGCAAATTTTTAATTTTGTATTCAGGGGGTGGAGCAAATGTAAAGTAGGGAGGATTTATTGTGTGCTGCGAAACAGCTGCACTGTTAGCGCAGCTCCTAACTACTAGGGATGTGCAGACAAAAAGTTTATGTTGATAAGTCCATAAGTTGAAGGTGAGGGTCAATTTCGGTCAATATGGACATATGGAGAATTCCATAAGTTGAGGCTATGTCCATACGTTCACCGGTTCCCTAAATAAAAATTTAAACCCCCCACCCTCCTTAATCCCCCCCCAAGACTTACCAAAACTCCCTGGTGGTCCAGCGGGGAGTCAGGAAGCCATTCCTGTATTCCTTTGCGAGGAGCACGTGACGTCGGAGTCACGTCGGAGTGACGCGGACGTCACGTGATTCACCGCGCCTCCGCTCCAGGACCCCCGCTGGACCCAACCAGAACTTTTGGCCAGCTTGGGGGGGCCTCCTGACCGGTTGGTCAGGAGGCCCCACCTCTCTCTCGCTCTCTCTCTCTTTCTCTCCCTCCATCATACTGAAACAGGCCTGTCAGGAGACATCATGAACCACAATAAACTCTTACCGGCCTGTAACGCAAATGAAAGAGGTGTAGTTAGTAGGGGTGTGCATTCGTTTTGAACGCATATGTAAAACGCAACTTTTTTTTTTTTTTAACTTAAAAAAGTGATGAGGCGCAACGATCGCGATTTCCAACTTATTCAACATAGCTATGATGAATACGTTGAACCTAAATAAACACTTAAACCCCCCACCCTCCTGACCCCCCCAAGACTTACCAAAACTCCCTGGTAGTCCAGCGGGGAGTCAGGAAGCCATTCCTGTATTCCTTTGCGAGGAGCACGTGACGTCGGGGGGGTCAGGAGGCCCCCCCAAGCTTTTGGCCAGCTTGGGGGGTCAGGAGGCCCCCCCAAGCTGGCCAAAAGTTCCGGTTGGGTCCAGCGGGGGTCCCGGAGCGGAGGCGCGGTGAATCACGTGACGTCGGCGTCACGTCGGAGTGACGCCGACGTCACGTGCTCCTCGCAAAGGAATACAGGAATGGCTTCCTGACTCCCCGCTGGACCACCAGGGAGTTTTGGTAAGTCTTGGGGGGGTCAGGAGGGTGGGGGGTTTAAGTGTTTATTTAGGTTCAACGTATTCATCATAGCTATGTTGAATAAGTTGGAAATCGCGATCGTTGCGCCTCATCACTTTTTTAAGTTAAAAAAAAAAAAAAGTTGCGTTTTACATATGCGTTCAAAACGAATGCACACCCCTACTAACTACACCTCTTTCATTTGCGTTACAGGCCGGTAAGAGTTTATTGTGGTTCATGATGTCTCCTGACAGGCCTGTTTCAGTATGATGGAGGGAGAGAGAGAGAGAGAGAGAGAGACTTGCCATAGTGCCTCCTCCCTAGACAGGTATTTGTATCCCTATGGGAGGCCCACCTAGTAACTCGAGGTGAGGTTTAAGTATTAGCGTAGGGGGTTAGGGGCCACTTTCATATTCAAAGTGAGACAGTGGTCTCTCAACCTAGTTTGATGGAACATCAAGCTAGGACTTGATGTTCTGTTCGAACAGAACTTGATGTTCTGTTCGTACGTCTCATGTTGAATGTGAAAGTGGCCCCTAACCCCCTACACTAATACTTAAACCTCACCTCGAGTTTGGTTTGCAGGCCAGGCTTCTGCTCCCCAGGGTGGTGAGGTTGGTGATGCTGCAGAGGCAGCATTCACAGACCCAAGGGGTAGGAGGAGCTGGAGTCTCAGTCATCGCTCAGCCATGACATCTAGTGGCCAGAGTTAGGATCCCTCAGCTGAGGAATGCCATTACAGTGGCTTGTCTGAGCTGGTTGAAGGATATAAAAATAGAGCGAAAAAATCCCAGAATAACCGTAGATGAAGATTCATGGTGTTGCAGCCCTTTGGAGGCCCGGTTTAACTGAGCTGGAAGCCCAGTGAATCAGGAGTAAACTACAAGGCCAAACAAAACAAAAAAGGCAAGATACTCTTCTTTCCATTAGGACCTACCATTTTTTTAAGTAAAATATTCCAAAGATATTGACATTGGAAGCTGGGCTGAGCTTCTGATACAAAATTTCAATGGCTCAATACAAGACCTTCCCAAGTACTGCTCGTGTCAGAAACATTTTTCCTGACTGTGACGCTGATGATTTATGCTTATCTAGAACTGTTGTGTTTTTGTTTCAGAGAATGCAGTTGCAGTTTATGCATTGAATATCTGTGATGTGTTTCAGCTGCTAAATGCCAAGGAGGAAAGCTGTTGCTTTCTTGCAGCCGACTGGTTCCTATTACAGCTTGGGAAAAGAAGGCATGCAGCCTGCAAACACCCATACAGGCACTGGCGTCTTCATGATTAACCAGAGGAATGTTGGACGTAAGCATGAAAGAAGAGATGCCAATGTGTGGGAAAATGCTGCCATTTAAATGCACTTCGAAGAAGGTCTGTTGTATTTCTGGTCATGTGCTAGCAGAAGACTCTCCCTCTCCTATGTGCACAAGAGACACATTCCTGCCACAACAGGTCCACGTCAACCCCAATGCTCCAACTCCTTTGGTCAACTCTCCTTTTTATTACTTTAGATTATGCATAATTCCTTAGTAGTACGTTTCTGTGCTGGGCTGCGAGTACCGTGCACACAATCGTCATAGCAATCACATTAATGTGGCCTATAAAAGACATCCAAAGTGCTTTATTAGCAATGGAAACATTAGAAATCTAGGAAAATATGCTAGTTCCCGATTCCCACCCTCTAGTGCAGTGGGTACAAACTGGAAGCTAAATATCTTTCATACAGCAGTGGAAAGTATCGCAGGTGACTGTCAGTCTAAACCAGTCCAGTGATGGCCCTTAGGAATATCTGTCATGCAAATCAGTCCCACGAAAGCAGTTGTGTTCCTCACATCTGCCCCATTAAAATGGGGGCCACCACACCTGGGTACCAGCTACACATCTCTGCAATATGTTCCAACTTTTTATCCAATGAAAAGATACAAACTGGGCAAACTATAGCTCTGTACCAAGTACTACAGGGACAGCCAAAACAAGAGCTAACCATTTCTGGGAAATAGATTTTACCCTGCAAGAACACAGTCTGCAGTCTGGAGAAGAGAGACATGTGAATTGGGGATATTTTCTCTACCACTAGGGCACAAGTTCTGGAATTCCTGGCCAGAGGATGTGGTTAAGGCAGTTAGTGTAGCTGGGTTTAAAAAAGTTTTGCATAAATTCCAGGAGGAGAAGATCATAAACTGCTAATAATCAATAGGGAATAGCCACTGCTTGTTACCAGTATTAGTAAGTTGGGATCTATTTAATGTTTGGGTACTTGCCAGGTACTTGTGACTTGGGTTGGCCCCTGTTGGAGACGGGAGACGGGATACAGGGCTTGATGGACCCTTGGTCTGACCTAGTATGGCATATCTTATGTTCTTATGTATTCCTACACAAGTTTGTACAGTCTCTCCTTCCTATAAGGATTTTTTAACCCCTGTATAGCACAGATGTGGCCAGTAGTGCAGAGCCATTGCAACCAATAGTTTCTATGCTAATTCAGGAGCCTGCTTCTGAGTACCACCTCCACCTTCCCCGGATGTGGTCTGAACACTCCTTCAGCTGGAATCTCACCCTATAATTCCAGGGTTTACACTTTCTGATCAAAGTAAATAGTTGCTCTGTTTCCAGTGGTTCTGGCAGAACTCCAAGGCATGCCCCGATGCTTCTCTGATCTGTTGGCACATTGGTGCTGTCATTTTGTATTATGTCAATAGTTGCTAATTGTAACCTTTACAGTTAACCCACATGCTGATACTGAAAGATATCAGCCCTCAATATCAAAACCGCTTTGTATATAGTGAAGTGAGACACAATGCCGATTCTCACAATGATATTGTTTTTAGATCATGAGTATTTCTCCATCTAACACAAGACACTGAAAACAAAATACTGAGGCCAACTTAGGGAAGATAAGGCCATTGCTGAAAGACTAAATTAATTCTTTGCTTCCATGTTTACTGATAAGGATGTTGGGGAGATACCCATTCTGGAGACAGTTTTCAAGGGTGACAATCTAGATGAACTGAACCAAATCACAGTGAACCTGGAAGATGTAGGATGCTAGATTGACAAACTGAAGAATAGCAAATCACCTGGACCAGATGGTATACATCCCAGGGTTCTGAAAGAACTAAATATGCAATTTCAGATCTATTACAAGTAATTTATAACCTATCATTAATATCATCTATTGTACCTGAAGACTGGAAGGTGGCCAAAGTAACCCTGATATTTGAAAAGGGCTCCAGAGCTGATCTGGGAAACTATGGAAACTATTATAAAGAATAAAATCACAGAACATATAGGTAGACATAGTTTAATGGCACACAGCCAGCATGGATTTACCCAAGGGAAGTCTTGCCTCACAAATCTGCTACATTTTTTGAAGGGGTTAATAAACATGTGGATAAAGATGAACCGGGAGGTGTAGTGTACTTGAATTTTCAGAAGGTGTTTGACAAAGTCCCTCATGAGAGGCTTCTAAGAAAACTAAAAAGTCATGGGATAGGAGGTGATGTCCTTTTGTGGATTGCAAGCTGGTTAAAAGACAGGCAACAGAGAGTAGGATTAAATTGTATGTTTTCACAGTGGAAAAAGGAAAACAGTGGAGTGCCTCAGGGATATGATGAGTGAGGTGATCAAATTTGCAGATGACAAAATTATTTAAAGTAGTTAAATCACAAGCAGATTGTGATAAATTTCAGAAGGACCTTGTGAGACTGGAAGTTTGGGCATCCAAATGGCAGATGAAATATAATGTGGACAAGGGCTGTTGTGAACCTGCCCGCGAGGAGCGCGGGCAGGCTCCCTACCTTCGCAGCCAGTCGTCCCGCTGACTCGCCTCTCGGTTCCCCAGCTGTTTTTGGCGCAGCAGTCCGCCGCCGACACCATCCTCCGCTGCACGGAGGCCACGTTCCTTCTTGCCCTGCGCAGCAGGGCCGAGTTGCCGGGAGCCTCCCATGCAGCTGGAACAGCCGCTGCTGCTTCTGCTCTCCTCTCTTCGCGGCAGGGACCACTGCTGCCGCTCCTGCTGCTTCCGGGGCCCTTGGACTGCAGGGAGCCGTCCTCACCGATGCAGGGGTCTTCAGGTGGCAGGGAAGCCATCCTTGCCGGTGCCTGCTGCTGCCCAGGTCCTCGCCCGGCAGGGAAGCCATCCCTGCCGGTGCCTGCAGCCTTCCTGCTCCAGTCTTCACGGCATGGAGCCACTCCTGCAGCCTGCCATCTCTCCACCTTCATGGCAGGGCTGCCCTGCGGCCTGCCTTGCTTCTCCTCAGGCCTTCCACGTGGCTGGGGATGCTACCAACCAGCCTGTCCTCTCTTCTCCCAGCTCTTCTTAGGCGCGGGTGCACACCTCTCTCCTGCTCTTCAAGGGCCAGTCAGGTGTGGCCCCCTGCTGGCCCCTCCCTGGGCATTGTCCTCTTCAGCCCTACAAAAGGGCTCAGGGTCCATTCCAGTGTTGCCTTCGCAAGGAGTTAGTTGCTCCTGGATGTTCCTGTCCTTCGCTCCAGGAGTCTTGCTGTTCCATCTCTTCTTCAAGGTCCTGTGTTTCCTGTTCTTCGTTGGAGCTCCTCGTCTTGTCCTGATGTCCATGTTCCAGTCCAGATGTCCGCCTGCTGTTCCTGATGTTCGTGATCCAGTCCTGAGATCTGTCTCCTGATCCTGTAATCCGTGTTCCAGTCCAGATGTTTGTTCTCCTGGTCCTGATGTCCGTGATCCAGTTTTCCTGAACCCCTGGTTCCTCGTTGCCACTCTTCCTGGCGTGCCATGTCGTGGTCCATGACCAGCCCCATGGGCAGGCTGTGTAGGGCGCTTCGTGATGCAATGCCTCCTCCACTTCTGCAGCACAAGCCTCCGGGAGACTTCCGCTTCTGTCCTTATCCCTGGTCTACGGAGTCCCTTGTGCTTGCTCCGTCCGTGGCAAAGACTCTGCCAGAACCTGTGCCGTCCCAGCGTGGTCCGCGACCAACCACTGGCGGCTGTGTAGGGTGCGCCCCAGTACAGGCCTCTACAGGCCTCTACAGCTTCTCAGACATGTTCCTTTCATTACTCCACATCTCGTCTAGAGGCTACTTCGAATCCAGCATGGTCTGCGACCAGTCCTGCGGGTGGACGGTGTAGGGTGTGCTGTATCGCAGTCTCTACCCAGTACTTTGCTTGACTCTCCTGAATGCCTTTAACCTAGCTTGAGTCTTCTGAATATCTTGAATCTTGCTTGAGTCTTCTGAATACCTAGAACCTTGCCCGAGTCCTTGTCTGTGCACCCAAGTACCTTGTTCCTGAGTCTTTGTCTGAATCTCCATGTTCCGGTCTTCGCTGCCCTGGCCTCCATCCGGCCTGTCGCTTCTTGCCGTACCCTGCGGCAGGTCCGAAAGGGCTTGGAACGGTCGGAGGACTGTTCATAAGACCACCATTGCGTTGACGGTCTTCCCGAAGTGTGCAGGTTGGAGGAGGGTCAGTATCTTCAGTCATCTGTCTTCAGTCCAGCCTCGCTCCTGTCCAGCCCATGCTCAGGCATGCCTCGCCTGCCGCGGCACCTCTTCAGAGTTCCTCTGGGGTCTAGTCGTGGTCCAAGAATACACAAACCCCTGGAAAGTGGAACCACTCTCCTAGTGCTTCCTGAAAAGGGCAACATGATGCATATAGGGAAAAATAACCCATGCTGTAGTTACACGATGTTAGGTTCCATATTAGGAGTTACCACTCGGGAAAAAGATCTGGGCATTATAATTGGCATTATGTTGAAACTGTCTGCTCAGTGTGCTGTGGTGGTGAAAAAATCAAACAGAATATTAGAAATTAGGAAGGGAATGGTGAATAAAACAGAGGCTGTCATAATGCCTCTGTATCGCTGCATTGTGAGATTGCATCTTGAATACTGTGTGCAATTCTGGTTGCCACATTTCAAAAAAGAGATAGTTGCACTGGAGAAAGTACAGAGAAGGGTGAGCAAAATGATAAGAGGGTATGGAACGGCTGCCCTATGAGGAAAGGCTGAAGAGGTTAGGGCTGTTCAGCTTGGAGAAGAAATGGCTGAGGGGGGATATGATAGAGATCTACAAAATCATGAAAGGACTTAACGAACAATTAAGCTCTGGAATTCATTGCCAGAAGATGTGGTTAAGGCAGTTAGTGTAGCTGGATTTCAAAAAGGTTTGGATAGGTTCCTGGTGGAGAAGTCCATAAACTATTAACCAATGGGGGATAGCCACTGCTTGTTGCTGGCATTAGTAGCATGGGATCTATTTAATGTTTGGGTGCTTGCCAGGTACTTGTGACTTGGATTGGCCACTGCTGGAGACAGGATTTTGGGCTTGATGGACCCTTGTTCTGACCCAGTATGGTAAATCTTATGTTCTTATGAAAGCCATTTAGCTGGATAACTGGCGAGTTTGAATATCACCTGTACTTACCTGGCTAACTTCTAGCCTGATAAGTCATTATCTGGCTAAAATTGACCCAAATAATAAAGGGGTGTTTTCGGGGCGTTTCAAGGAAGGGTTGAGCTAGCTGAACAACTTATCTGTGAATAGCAATGCTAGAGTAGCTCCGCTAAAGCAGTGTTGCCAACGCAGCAGCCCAGAAGTATCCACCGGGTTCGCAGTAGCAGTCTACTGCTTAAGCTCAGCTGAAGAAAGGCTTTGGCACAGGTACTGGGAGGGTGGGAGGGAGGATACATTCAGGATAAAAAAAATTCCAGGTCCAGGGAGTGGGCGGAGGAAGGGGGTGAAACTGGCACCAGCCCTTTACACTTTGCGTTATAAAGATCACTTCAAGGATTCATGAAGATGGGGGACTCAGCCCAGCATGGTGCTTTTTAATTCCTTTGAGTGAGGGAGGGTAGGAAGAGGGCCAGCAAGCAGCACACACTATTTTTTTTCTTTTGTTAAAGCTTTTTGCCACTTAACCAGCTGGATAACTTCAAACCTAACCAGCGATACCAAAGATAGCTAGTTTAAGTTTAAAATTAACCAGCCACTTTTAGCTGGATAAATTTATTCGGGAATATTCAGGGAACGTTTATCCTGATTAACATCTACTATAACTTATCCAACTACATTTAGCTGGATAAGTTATCCGTCCTACTTTTTTTTTTTTTAATATTAGCCTCAGTATTTTACTGTTCTCCTTATTCCAGAGTTTTCCCAGTTTTTAAATCCCTCTTCTCACAATAGCCAGCCAGAGCAGTGATCGCCATGGACTAAACATCTGCACTCCGAATCCCACCCATGAGTGTCACTGTTGAGCGACGGCTGAAGCTCCCTCTCCTCTGTGAAATAATTCCACACACCAAGCAACCGCTTCCCCCTTCCTCTGGCTCCCATGGAGAGTGAAGCCAGGGCCAAGATGGGAACCCAGGTCTCCCCTTCAGCAGCATTGCCCAGCTCAAATACAACAATCCCATAAACGCGGCTGGTTACGCAACAGACAGGATTAAAAGAGAGAAAGAAGTGTCAGGCCGAGCTTTAATTGGCAGGTTCCCTAGCGTGTGAAGCGTAGTAAATTGTGTTTCTGCCTCCTCCCTTCAGTGGACCCTTCCAGCCCCTGTTTACCTTGCAGAGCCTGCCCCATTAACTCAGACACCAGCTGCAAGCACTTCCCCAGCAACACAAGAGACTTTTTGTCTGGATGCAACATGTGGTATCAATTTATCATTCCCGACAACAGCAACAGGGAACCCACTCCCTTTAAAACCCAACAAGGAGCAGAGTAACCTGACTCTCGAAAACTCCCCCTTTCTAAAAAAAAAAAAAAAAAAGGGGGGCTGACAAAGTCAGAAAGAGAAGGGTAACATCCGGCTACCGGGCTAAGCCAAGCTACACATGCCGATGTGTTTTCATTTTGGTCCTTCTAGACTTGTTTTCCTACACCCCTGGTGCACGTGACTGTAGCGAGCCTTACTGGCACCGGGAGCACGGCTTCCCGCAAAGCTGAAATCTGAAGTCTCCCCTTCTCATGAATGGAAACAGCTGGAGCAGAAACACAGGCCCTGCACGGCAGCCGCCACCAGTTCAAACTTTTAAGCCAGTGATGTGGAAGAACTGCATTTCCTGCGCTCATGAATCTGGCTCAGCTCCTTGCTTACAGCCATGTGCTTTCGTGCTGCCGAGCCTTTCCCTGCCATCGGGAATGCTGGGAGTTTATTTTCCGCAGAAAGATGTCCGGTATCTCCGCACGGTCACACAGGATTGTACGCACAGGATGTGTTGCTTTTATTTTCTGCCCTTTTCCTTTTTTGTCCAGAAGTTACTTCCTGTTCCTTTGCAGTTCCAGCTCAGAGGGAACCGTGGACACACACACACACACACACAAACAGCAGGGGCAGGACACACAGGCACTTGTACTATGCATACGGCACCCTGGCTAATTTCAAAGTAAAGCTATCCAGGGAGTTTCTCTTTGAAAATAGTCTACAAAGTCCGCGCGACCTGCCTACTTTGCAGCTAGGTGGGATATTTAAAAATTGCTCCCAAGGCGGGTATTTTTTAAAGGCATTTCCTGTAGGTAAAATGCACTTTAATTCACAGAAAAGGCTCGTTATAAAACTGCCCGCCCCATACGCGTGTAAGTTTACCTGAAAATCTACAGTTGGGCGGGCTGGATTTTCACGCTTCCCAGTGGGGCGAGCTGGATTTTCACGCTTCCCAGTGGGGCGGGCTGGATTTTCACGCTTCCCAGTGGGGTGGGCTGGATTTTAAGCAAGTGTCCTTGCCTGTCGGTAGTTTGTAGTGGGGTCATTTTCAAAGCGTACACAGACCCGTAAGATCACATTTAAAAAGCTGATTTTACATATGTGCCGACTTGCCAGCTTTCTTCTGCACTGTCACAGCATTACCGTCAAAGTGACTGGCCCAAGGTCATGGGTGTGGGTGAGGCCTTCTGCTTCCTAGCCCATTATTTTAACCACTAGGCCACTCACCAGTAAAAGGTGACAACTCAGGAATGCCCAGGGTCCATTCCCAGGCCTTGCTCTGGCTCCCTAAAGCTTATCAGGCCTGTGGAGGGGCATAGGGAGGGTAATAAAGCCCACGGGTAGCCTGCAAGTCGATTTTCAAAGGGAAAAATCCAGCAGTGGGGAATTCCTCACACCGTGTACTTTGCAGGTGCAAAGTGAACGGGATAAAGTATGAGCAGGGATTTCAAACTATGTATTTTATTTTGATATCCCTGTGTGCGCTTAAGAGAACCCACCCTAGCCCCACCTCTTTTTCCCCCACAGGGAAAAGAATATGCGATTTTCAGAAAGCAATTTTTCATTGGTAAACATTTGTTCATATCTGAAATTTACCCTCCCCCTCCCACTCCTCAAAGTGCAAAACAAGGGCACTTCTGTATGAGTCTGTGTTGATCAGATGGGGCAACGTACCCCTGGCAGCCATACCACAGAAGGGTGCAGAGCCCGAAAAATAAGGGAACCCCCCCCCCCCTCAATCCCCCAATCTCGACCTCAGTGAATGAAGGTTTATGGCACCTCAATTTAAAACTGCCCTGCCACAAATGCAGAGGTGGGCTCACTGGCACAAAAAAAATAAAAAATAAACACTTAATATTATTGCTTCCAAATTTCCTGGCATCACCACCAGCACCCGTACAGGCATGGCTGAAGGAGGGAGCCATGTGGTCTCCAAAGCTCACAAACCACATCACAAGTCAAGATATACAAACATTTTCAAAACAGGTTTTTGGAATGATTTCATAAACCCAGAAAGCATCCAAGGGGTCATCCAACTGGCTCTATGAATGCTTCTGAATTTTTCAGATTTGCTGCTGATAATTTTTTTTCAGATCCACCAGGGGAGCAAAATTCAAAATTTATGTCAAACTTTTACCCTGATTATGGGTTGGACTGCAAAATATTCAAGCAAAAGAAATGCCAGATTGTGCAGGAAAGGAAGAAGCACTGTGGGCTATCTTAAAAAGAGGCAATGGCACTTCAGTTTACATTAGTGTTGGTCTATAGGCCTGTGTCTCGGACCGAAAAACTGGACAGAGACCTGGCTGAGGACATCCAGAAGGTAGGAAGGAAGAGAGAGATACCGCAAGCTGGATATTTGTGGGAAATTAATTGGAGTTATCCCTTCTGCAGAATCCGGAAGAAGGAAAGAGATTGTGAGATGTCCTGCAAGGGACTCTGCTCAAACAATGGTGATGGAATCCACAAGGGGATGGGGGCGATACTGAATCTGGTACTCACAAATAGAGAGAATATCTCTAATGTCCAAGTAGGTGCTCAATTAAGCAATAGTGATCATCATACAGTATGGTTTGATGTAACAGTCAAGGCAGGGAGAAGGAGCACAAAGATCACAGTCCTGGATTTCAAAAATACTGACTTTGGAAAAATGTAGAAGTACCTTCAGGAAGAGCTGCTAGGCTGGAAGAAGAGAGATGAAGTGGAACAAGAATAGGTCAAACTAAAATGAGCTATACTAGCGGCAAGAAATATTTATGTAGAAACATAGAAACACGATGCCAGAAAAAGATCATTCTGCCTATCTAGTCTGCCCATCTGCCCCAAATGCTTAGCTCTGCAATCCCTACTATTCCTTCAGAGATCCCCTGAGCTTGTCATATGCTTTCTTGAATTCAGATACTGCCCTTGTCTTCACCACTTCCACTGGGAGGCTGTTTCATCCTGCCACCACCATTGCTGTAAAGAAACGTTTCCATAGATTACTCCTGAGTCTGCCCCCTTTCAGTCTCATTCAGAGACCCCTCGTTCCAGAGCCTCCTAACTGTCTCTATTACATCTCCTCTATCCTGCCTCTCCTCAAGGGCATACATGTTCAGATATTTATGTCTTTCCTCCATCTGGTTTATATCCTTTTCAAGATGCGGTCTCTAGAACTGTATAAAGGGACAATCTCACTTCCTTTATTCTGCTGACCAGCCCCTTCCCTATGCATCCAAGCATTATTTAGGCTTTTGCTGTCTGCTTATCCACCCTATCTGGCCACCTGGAAATTATCAGATATAATAACTCCCAGATTATGCTCTTCATTCGTGCATAGAAGAATTTCACCCCCTATACTGTACTGGTCCCTTGAGGGGTAATTTTCAAAAGAATTTACATGTTTAAAACCGGGTTTTATATGTGTAAATGCACTTCACATGCGTAAGTGGCCTTCTGAAAATTGCTACAAAATATGCCATTGAATTGTCAATAGGTCTTACATGCGTATGTGCACTTTACGTGTATAAAGGAAAATTGGTTCTTACCTGCTAATTTTCATTCCTGTAATACAGCAGATCATTCCAGACCAGTGGGTTGTATATCCCAACCAGCAGATGGAGTCAGAGAACAAAAACTTTGGACACCGCTACATAAGAGAGAGTGCCACCTGCAGTTCCTCAGTATTGGCCTGTACCCATGCCCTTGAAACTAAACTTCAACTAAACTTCAACCAAGGGCGACCTGGCCCCAGAGGTTGGATCCCTCCCAACTAACCAGAGGTCTAGGTCGCCTGAAACCAACGAAACTTACACTGGTAAGCCACCAGCTATAGAGGTAAAGCAAGGACAAAACAAAAAATCCAATATTCCTTCATAATACTAAAAGCTCCATAGACTGTCTTTCGGAGTCAGAACGGGGTGGGCCTCTGGAATGATCTGCTGTATTACAGGAATTAAAATTAGCAGGTAAGAACCAATTTTCCTTTCCTGTACATACTCAGATTATTCTAGACCAGTGGGATGTACCCAAGCCACCTTATTCTGGACAGGCCTCCAAAAGACCTGCTTGCAGAAAACTCTCACCAAAGGATGCCTCTTCCTGCGCCCTGACATCCAAACGATAAAACTTGCTGAAAGTGTGAATGGAAGACCAGACAGCTGCCCTACAAATCTCCTGCAGAGAAAGAAGTTGACACTCCACCCAGGATGCCGCCTGTGCCCTTGTGGAGTGGGCTCTCAACCCCAGAGGAGCCTGCTTTCATTTAGAAATGTACGTAGAAACGATAACTTCCCGAATCCATCTAGAAATGGTAGCTTTCGACGCTTTGTCTCCCTTCTTGGCCCCGGCAAATAAGACAAAGAGATGGTCTGACCGTCGAAAAGTATTAGATACCTCCAGATAGCGGAGAAGGACGTGCCGCATGTCCAACAAATGCAGCTCCCGGGAGGAATCACGGGACCAGCCCAGAAAAGCTGGACGTTCCACCATCTGACTGACATGGAAAGAAGAGACTACCTTGGGCACGAAGGAAAGAACTGTTCACAAGGATACCTTGTCCCGGTAAATTCTCAGGAAAGGATCTCCACAGGATAAGGCTTGCAGCTCCGAAATCCTCTGTGCAGAACAGATAGCCACCAGGAACTCCGTCTTCAGAGTCAAATCCTTCAATGACGCCCTCTTCAATGGTTCAAACGGTGCTTCGCATAGAGCGTGGAGTACCAAATTTAAGCTCCACTCCGGGCATAGTTTGCGCACTGGTGGATGCAAATGCTTCGCTCTTCTAAGAAATCTGATGATATCCAGATGTGTCGTCAGCTTCTGACCCTGAGCAACATCTTGGAGGGCTCCAAAAGCAGCTACCTGAACTCGAAGACAGTTAAAGGCTAAGCCTTTAGCTAACCCCTGCTGCAGAAAATTCAAAATCTGGGACACCCCCACAGCCCTCAGGTTCCTCTGCAAGCACCAACCTTCAAACACCTGCCAAACCCTGGTATACACCATCAACATAGCAGGTCTCCTAGCCTGAAGAAAAGTGGAAATTACCGACTCAGAATACCCTTTCAGACATAACCTCCACCTTTCAAAAGCCAAGCCACGAGACAGAAGTGATCACCCCAATCTGAGAATAAAGGCCCCTGACGCAGAAGGCGCAGAAGATGAGCCAGACTAAGAGGGCCGTCCTCCGCCAGTTGTACCAGATCCGCAAACTAGGGACGCCTGGGCCACTCCTGAGCCACGAGTGCCACAGACCCGCGATGCGACTCTATCCGCCTGAAAAAGTGGCCTATGAGAGGCCAAGGGGGGAAGACATAGAGAAGAAATCCCATGGACCATGGACACACTAAAGCATTGAGCCCCACTGATCTGAGTTCCCTTCTTCGAACTGTTTTCGAGTTGGCTTGAGTCGCCATGAGATCCAACTGCGGAGCGCCCCATCTGACACAAATGTGATTCCACGCCTTGCAGGACAACTCCCACTCTCCGAGGTCCAAGCGCTGTCAGCTGAGGAAGTCCACTTGCACATTTTCCATTCCCATGACATGCGACGCAGCAATGCTCCCGAGATGAATCTTTGCCCAGGCAAACAAACATCGTGCTTCCAGCGCCACTGTAGAGCTCCTGGTTCCCCCCTGCCTTTTGATATATGCCACTGTGGTTGCGTTGTTGGACAAGACGCGCACCATCCGACCCCTGACTAAGGGCAGGAATACTTGCAGGGCCCAGTGAACTGCCCGAGTTTCGAGTTTGTTGATGGACCAAGATTTCTCCAACATTTGCCATAGGCCTTAAGCGGTCTTGTCTTAACACACCGCTCCCCATCCGGAGAGGCTGGCATCTGTAGAGATGACCACCCAAGCCGCGGAGTCCAACCACTCATTTCTCCAGGTTGCGATGCAACAGCCACCAAGAGAGACTGCGTCTAGGTTCCTGAAGAAGAGGCAACGGAATATAGAACTTCTCCAACACAGGACTCCACCTGGACAACACCGCACGCTGCAAAGGTCTCAAGTGCGCAAAAGCCCAAGGCACCAGCTCTAATGTGGACGCCATGGAGCCCAGGACTTGGAGATAATCCCAGGCTGTTGGCACCGTCAAGCGAAGAAGGCCTTTCACCTGAGTCTGTAACTTTTGCACTCTGTCTGTTGCCAGGAAGACCTTGCCCTTTTGTGTGTTGAACTGTGCTCCTAGGTACACCAGGCATTGTGTGGGCACCAACTGGCTCTTCTGCAGATTGATGACCCAACCAAGAGACCGAAGGGTGGTCATCACTCTTTGGAGAGATCTCTCGCAGTCCTCCCGAGACTTTACCCGGATCAGCCAATCGTCCAAATATGGATGCACCAAGATACCTTCTTTGCGCCGAGTTGCTGCTATTACTACCATCACCTTGGTGAACGTGCGAAGAGCTGTGGCCAGCCCAAAGGGAAGAGTCCGAAACTGAAAATGCCGACCCAGCACCTTGAACCTCAGGAATCTTTGATAGTCCTGCTGGATTGGAATGTGCAGATAAGCCTCCGTTAGATCTAAGGATGCGAGGAGCTCCCCTTTGTGCACCGCCGCAAGCACTGTTCGGAGCGTTTCCATGTGGAACTTGGGAACTCGTAGGCACCGGTTCACCTTCTGTAAGTCGAGGATAGGACGAAAGGGCCCTTCCTTCTTGGGAACCATGAAGTACACCGAGTACAGCCCCTGGCCCTGCTCCGCAGGAGCGACTGGACAAATGGCGTTGAGATCGCGTAACCTCTAGAGAGTCGCCCATACGGCCTCTCGCCTGCTGTGAGAAATCACACGAGACTCTACAAAGGCGTCCTGAACTAGAAACAAGAAATCTAGAGCGTAACGTGCTGGACTACCTCCAAGACCCACCTGTCTGAGGTAATCTTCTCCCACTCCTCGGGGAAGTTGGATAATCTGCCTCCTACAGCTTCTACATGGGAGTGGGGGCCCCTGGCCTCATTGGGGAGACTTACCGCCTCCTGAGCCCTGACCTGTACCATCTCTGGGAGTTCGACGACCTCCACAAAAGGACTGCAGACGACCAGAGCTTTGCCTGGACCCAGGGGGAGGAACAGGTTTACCAGAATGAAAACGCCAAGAATCATCTCAAACGAGCTTGTGAAGGAAAAACCTTCTTACTCGGTTTCCTATTTTCCGGCAACCTATTGCCCTTAGTCTCCCCCAATGGTTTCACCAACTGGGTCCAGATCCTCCCCAAACAGGAGTTCTCCCTTGAAGGGGAGATTTCAGAGCTGCGCCTTAGAGGACAAGTCCGTGAGTCGCCACAGAGGAAACCGTACTACGCGCAGAGGTGAGAACCAAATCATAGAGAGAATCTGCCACATAAGCCACTCCTGCCTCAAGGCGGGCTGCCTGTAAGGGCAAAATGCTACCTGCTGCTACCGCCTTCACAACCTTCTGGACCCAACACAGCCAGGCACGCTGCATCACGCTGGCACACACCGCCGCCGCAGGCCGAGCGCGGAGACCTCAAACAAATGCTTCAGCTGAATTTCCAGTTTGCGGTCCTGCAAGTCTTTCAAAGCAGCCGCCCTAGCCACCGAGATTGTTGTCTTCTTGATGACTGCTGAAACAGCTGCATCCACCCGTGGCCCTTTCAGAAGGTCCAAGATCTCCAGAGAGAGGGGGTAAAGTTTTGCCATTGCTCAACCCTCTTTCAAGCCGTAATCAAGAGAGTCCCACTCCCTTGTCACCAATTTCCTGATCTTCTTGAGCAGAGGAAAGGCAGTTGTCGGTCCTCACAGACCATTGAGCACCGGATTGATTCCCTCACTATCCAACTCTTCCTGGGAGACCTTAACCCCCAACTCCTTTAAAACTTGGGGAATCAATGGGCGCAGCTCCTCCAGCTTGAACAGCCGGACAATTCAAGGGTCATCCCCCTCCAGGATTAGGAATCCATCCAAGGCAGGTTCATCCATGTCGGGATCTTCCAGGTCTGGAGAGGGATCAGATCCCGGGTCCATCCCCTGCGTGTCTGGGGGGGGGTCAACTTGCAGAGCCCCCATAGCGTCCCCGCTGGAGGCCGGGTCACCCCGCACCTGATGGAGACCCAGGGGCCGCAGGGGATACTGAGGATCCTGAGAAGAACATTTGAATTCCCCGCTGGACAGGTCCGCTGACCGCTCTGCTGTCCTTTTAATTCCGAATTTTTGATTGGCCAAAAAGGCCTGATGAAGAAGCAGCACAAATTCAGGAGAGAAGTCCACAGGCTGCTCCCCCACCCCCTGCGGGGGCTCAGGCTGTACAGCGTCATCCAGAGGCACACAAACCAGCTCGATGGGGGAAAGGGGCAGAGGGGAATATCCCCCCCCCCCCCGGCACCACGAGGTCAGAAGCTCAACTTCCGAGGCAGAGGCAGGAGGCCCGGTCAAACGGAGGCCTAGCCTAACTGAGCGGCCCCCTTCCAAGGGGCCCTCCTCTCCCAACCCACAGTTAACACAGAGGAAGCGCGAATCCAAACTGCCCCCTGCTGCGCCACACACGCGGCAGGTGGCCATCTTGGATTTTGGCGCCATGCAGCAAACCGCGGGAGAGCTCCAACGAAAATGGCACCTGCCGAAAAGGAGCTGCACCCGGCCACCTGCCGGTGGACCAAAGCACTTGCGGACCAAGGCACTGGGGCCCACAGCTGCCTGCCCCGAAAGCGTCACTCACACAACGGGACGTGAGAAAGAACCAGTGCGTGCCCGAAAAGAGCAAGGGAGCCCCTTCCCTTCAGTAAGCAATCGCGTCTGATGTTGCACCTGCCCAGAGCCTCGGGCTGCAATCCTCACGCCCCAGACACTGACCGGTCTCCTCCTCGGGCTACAGTACCCACTGTCCCGGCCGGGCCCCAACTAAGTCCAGAGGCCTACCTGAGGAACTTCTTAGGTTCTGATGAAATCACTTTTCTTTTTTTAAATAAAAACTTTAGCCAACCTCAGCAGGACCAGAGGAACCTGGGAACAGCTTCGGAGGCCTCTGGTTATCAGGCACTCCAGCAGGGTGCAGGCGAAACACAGTCAGGGGTATCTAAACACCCCCCCCCCCCTTCCCCCCCGGACACCCGGCTCCACTGGAGGGATGGCCTGCAACTGTGCCTAACACCTCAGGGAGCAAAATCTCAGCTCAGCTAATCTAAACTAACTATACTTTTTTTTTTTTTTTTTTTTTTTTAAACTAAACGCTAAAATGCAGGTTTACATCTCTACCATCTGCTGAAGTCAGAGAGATACTAAGGGACTGCAGGTGTCACTCTCTCTTATGTAGCAGTGTCCAAAGTTTTTGTTCTCTGTCTCCATCTGCTGGTAGGGATACACAACCCACTGGTCTGGAATGATCTGAGTATGTACAGTAAATGGTTTTTGAAAATTGCTATGATAGTATGTTGTATTTACATGCATAACTCCTTTGAAGATTACCTCCCCTGGTTTTTGCAGCCCAAATGCATGATCCTGCATTTTTTTAGCATTAAACTTAGCTGCCAGTCTCTAGACCATTCCTCACATTTTGGTAGATTCTTCTTTAAATCTTTCCCTATAGTCCATCTGCACTATTGCTTATGAAAATGTTGAAAAGATCTAGTCCAAGGTCTGAACCCTGTGCACACCAGTAGTAACACCTCTTTCCATAGAGCGAACTCCATTTACCACTCTCCTGAATTCACCTCCCACTCCAGCAGATTCTAACTCAGTCAATTTAGGGCCCATACCACAGTGCTTTATTTATAAGTCATCTATGCAGAATTGTGTCAAAGCTTTACTGAAATCTAAGTACCCTGCATCTAACACTCTCCCCTCTGGTCATCCAGTCGAAGAAATTGATCAGATTTGTCCAACAAGATCTGCCTCTGGTAAAACCATGCTGCCTAGGATCTTGTAATCCACTGGATTCCATTAACTGCTTTATTTATTCAAGAAACATATTCCACATATTCCAAAGACCACAGCGGATTCCAAAAATACATTCATAAAAAAGTCATAAAAAAACAAATTAAATAAAACAATAAAAACAATAAGATTAATTAAAATAAAATTAAAAGAACATAAAAATAAAAATATAAGAAGCATAAGCCAATATAAGTAACAGGATGCTGCTTGCAGAACAAAATATAAACTGTTTAGGCAGCTCTTTCATTAATTTACTCACCACAGCAGTCAGACTAACCATCCTATATTTAATTTAATTTAAAAATTCATATCTCACTCCACAGTTTGTGGTGGGATATAAATTTATAGTTGGAATATAGTTTCCAGCCTCCTCCTTACTTCCACTTTTATGAATAGGAACCACATTTGCCCTTTTCCACTCTTCTGGGACTACTCCAGACTCTAAAGAAGCATTGAAAAGGTCAGCCAGGGGAGCTGCCAGGACATCTCTAATTCCCTTAGTACCCTCAGATGTATCCCATCCGGCCCCATCGCCTTAGCTACCTTATCTATCTCCACACAAACACACGGCTTTGATGCTGCGTGGGCACTGGTGGTGTTCTGGGCCTACTGTGGTGCTGGGAGTGAATGCAGAAAAGTAAATAAAAACAAGAGGAAAAGTTAACAGATCTGGCTCTCCAAAGAAGTGGCTAAAAAATTTAAGGCAAAAAATTCAGCATTCACAAAGTACAAAGGATCTGAAAAAGAAGAACATAGGCAAGAATATGTGGTGAAGCTATGACAGACGAAAGGATTGCTATAGAGGTAAAGCAAGGACAAAAAATATGTCAGAGAAAGGAGAAAAGCCAGAGGTGGAAATGTAAAACTGAAAGGTGATAAGGAGCAATGTAAGAGAAAGATGAGGAAAAAGCAGAAATATTAAACTAAAGCTTCAGATTGGCATTTACTAAAGAAGATCTTGAAGGAAGGCTGCCGTTGGTTGGCAAAAGTACAGATGGGAGTGGGGTAGGTACCACCACTCCATTTACAGAAGAAAGCTTATGGGTGCAACAAGAAAAATGACAGTGGACAAGGCCTCAGAGATTGATGGGGTACACCCCATGATACTGGATGTGGCAGAGCCGCTGAAAGACCTGTTCTTATGTAAATCCCTGGAGACAGAGGTGGTCCTGCTTCCCAAAAGTGATAGCAGGGAGGAGGCTGGAAACTACAGGCCAATTAGCCTTATCTTAGTGATGGGAAAATTAATGGAGATACTGCTGAAGAACAGTGAACTATCTTCAGTCCAGGGTGTTGCAGGATTTGAGGCAACATAGTTCTACTACACTAGAGAAAGGACCTGTTAAACAAATCTGATTGATTTTTTTTTTTTTTGATTGGGTGACTAGGAAATTAGATCAAAGGTGGGCACTTGGTGTGGTTTATTTGGATTTCAGCAAAGCTTTTGATACAGTCCTGCATACGAGGCTCATGAATAAAATGAGCAGCCCGGAAGCAGGGTCCCAAAATGGTGGAATGGGTTAGAAATTGACTGACAGGACAGCAGGAAGTGTAAATGGAACACGCTCTGAGGAGAGAACGGTGATTAGTGGAGTACCTCCGGGATTCCTTCTGGAGCCGGTTCAACTCATTATCATTGTGAGCGGTATAGCGGAAGGCTTAGAAGGGAAAGTTTGTCTTTTTGCAGATGATATTTAAGACAATTTTACTTTGATTTATTACTGGTTCTTTTATTGTAGTTTATTTTATGGTTAATTTATTTTACTGTTATTTGTTTTAATTTTTAACTGTACATTACTTTGATTTACAAAAGAAGGGTGATTTAGCAAATTCAATAAACTAACCAACTAACGATGACACTAAGATCTGCAACAGAGTTGACCTCTCTGAGGAGTACAGAAAAAGACAATCTAACAAAGCTATGGGAATTCTCAAATACCTGGCAGTTAAGATTCAATCCGAAAAAGTGCAGGGTCATATTTTGGATGCAGAAATCCAAAATTAGCTGTACATGATGAGGGAGCCAGAGACTGATATGCACAGACTGGAAGAGAGAGCTCAGGGTGATAGTAACTAATGATCTGAAGATAGCAATGTGACAAGGCAGTGACTAGAGTCAGAGGGATGCTGGGCTGCACAGAGGCATAACAGGCATGAAAAAATAGGTGATAATGCCTTTGTACAGATCATTGGTGAGGCCTCAAATAGAATACTGCATTCAGTTTTGGAGGCTCTATCTCAGAAAACATAGAGATAGGATAGAAGTGGTCCAGAAAAATACAACCAAAATGGTGCAGGATCTGTACCAAAAGCCATGAGCGGAGATTGAAGGACCTACATATGTATATCCTAGGGAAGAGGAGAGATGCGGGGGATATGATGCAAACTTTTGAATACCTAAAAGATATTAAGAACATAAGAACATGCCATGTTGGGTCAGACCAAGGGTCCATCAAGCCCAGTATCCTGTTTCTAACAGTGGCCAATCCAGGCCATAAGAACCTGGCAAGTACCCAAAAACTAAGTCTATTCCATGTTACTGTTGCTAGAATTAGCAGTGGCTATTTTCTAAGTCAACTCAATTAATAGCAGGTAATGGTCTTCTCCTCCAAGAACTTATCCAATCCTTTTTTAAACACAGCTATACTAACTGCACTAACCACATCCTCTGGCAACAAATTCCAGAGCTTAACTGTGCGTTGAGTGAAAAAGAACTTTTTCCGATTAGTTTTAAATGTGCTACATGCTAACTTCATGGAGTGCCCCCTAGTCTTTCTACGATCCGAAAGAGTAAATAACCAATTCACATTTACCCGTTCTAGACCTCTCATGATTTTAAACACCTCTATCATATCCCCCCTCAGCTGTCTCTTCTCCAAGCTGAAAAGTCCTAACCACTTTAGTCTTTCCTCATAGGGGAGCTGTTCATCCCTTTTATCATTTTGGTCGCCCTTCTCTGTACCTTCTCTATCGCAACTATATCTTTTTTGAGATGCGGCGACCAGAATGATACACAGTATTCAAGGTGCAGTCTCACCATGGAGCGATACAGAGGCATTATGACATTTTCCGTTTTATTCACAAGCATCAAACCTTTTCCAAAGGAAACAAAGCTCTAAAACTATGGAGTCATGATATGAAGCTCGAAACAAGTAGACTCAGGAACCATATCAGGAATTATTTTTTCACAGAAAGGGTGGTGGATGAATTGAATGCATTCCTGGAACAGATGGTAAAGACAAGATGGTAATGTAATTTTAAAGGGAGTGGGACAAACACAGAGATCCCCAGTAGATAGAGGATGGCAATGAAGAATCAGGGTAACCTATTGTAGCTCTTGGTGTAACATTTCTGTAGGGGGGAGGTAACCTGCACAGAGCGGCAGTTACAACCCTAAACAGAAGGCACGGGAGTAACCTGCACAGAGCGGCAGTTACAACCCTAAACAGAAGGCACGGGAGTAACCTACACAGAGCGGCAGTTACAACCCTAAACAGAAGGCACGGGAGTAACCTGCACAGAGTGGCAGTTACAACCCTAAATAGAAGGCACGGGAGTAACCTGCACAGAGCGGCAGTTACAACCCTAAACAGAAGGCATGGAAGTAACCTGCACAGAGCGGCAGTTACAACCCTAAACAGAAGGCACGGGAGTAACTTGCACAGAGTGGCAGTTACAGCCCTAAACAGAAGGCATGGGAGTAACCTGCACAGAGCGGCAGTTACAACCCTAAACAGAAGGCACGGGAGTAACTTGCACAGAGTGGCAGTTACAGCCCTAAACAGAAGGCACGGGAGTAACCTGCACAGAGCGGCAGTTACAACCCTAAACAGAAGGCATGGGAGTAACTTGCACAGAGTGGCAGTTACAGCCCTAAACAGAAGGCACGGGAGTAACCTGCACAGAGCGGCAGTTACAACCCTAAACAGAAGGCATGGGGGTAACCTGCCCAGAGCGGCAGTTACAACCCTAAACAGAAGGCATAGGAGTAACTTGCACAGAGTGGCAGTTAGAACTAGCTAGTGGTGCAAAAAAGGGATCCATCTAGGCTCATCCTTATAGTTTACGTATGGTTTAGTTATGTGGCTGTTTACATTACTTCAGTGAAGTTTGATCAAGTTCACTCATGTAGGTGCAGGAGCTTCTATGGTCGAGGCAGGCTCTCTGTGACCCACAAGAATCAATAAATAAAAGTGGTGGTGGGAGGGAGGGGGGAGATCTGGCCACGACCTGCTTATAGAGCTCGGATGGGGCCTACTTACTATTAATATGCGTACAGGCAAACATTTGAAAAGGAAGGCAAGATCTGGTCATTACTTACTTTTATGGCTCAGATGCACCTCTTGGGGTACAACCCTAAACACCTTGCTGGATGGACCATCTTCAGTCTTTATCTGCCATCATTTACTATGCTACGCTACTACCTTTAATCAGAATCTATAGAGTCCAACTCGCACACCCAAATGCCACGCTGACAAGATGCACGCACAGGCATACATGCTACAGACACACATACATACACCCCACTCTGCACATGACGCATACATACAATACATGCATACACAACTACCACACACATATCACACATACACACTACACACACACACACACCAGGCAAGGGTTGCTTTTGTCACCCTCCTTCCCTTTCGGGCTCATGTGCTAGCAGACTGTCTCAAGAGGGTGGCATGACACCCTCCCCATTTTGGTGCTCTGGGCAGTCCCCCTTTTTTGTCCACTGTTCGCGATGGACCTGTACACAAACACATACACAGACACAGATGGTGGACAAGCACACACAAAACTTAGGCAACTTCCCAAAGCCACAATCTCTGTTTAAAATATGAATGCAGGAAAACTCCTCTGTATTGTGTCCAGGCTCAGTGGTGGAAAGCATTCCTGTGTGCATGCAGCAACCAGATACACGGTGGCCAGGCGGGGAGTGAGTGTCACTGCCACCAGCTGCCCCTCACTCGCTGTGCATATTCTTTGTACCACTGTGACATGGGAGTGGTTGTGGCCTTCAGGGCCAAGACTTCTTGTAACTTGCAAGGGGTAGGATGTGCACTGCCCTACGTCTTCTGACAGGCATTTGCATAAATGGAAAGCTTCGATTTTGATAACATGCTTCTCTTCTCATTCAGACAGCAGTAAAATCCAAATCTCCCCTAACAGCAAGGGTACAGGGTGAAATGAATACACATTGTCACCGACAAATGATAATTCTGTTTCTGTCTCTTTTTCCTCCATCTTATCCTGCCCCAATCACTACTAAAAGTAACAGAGCAGTATGAGGTGCCTCTATGAGCTTAACTTGTCAAACTGAAGGGTAGGTTTTTTTTTTTCATGCAATTGCATCTCCACCTGTTCACCTGGCAAAATCTGGGATGCCTCAAAATTGTTACATAATTGGAGCCTTAAAACATTCTCCATAAAATACAGAAAGTGAGCCAGCTGTGACAAACAATGCACGTGCACACCTTCAGCAAACATCCCATAGGGCCGCCTCAGGTTTCTGACAAAGATACTGCTTCCTTGCTGCATTAACAGTTTTCTGAGAAAAACTGAGGTGGCTCCGCTGTCAAAGAATACTTACAGCCCTCTTCGCTTCCATGCCCAAGAATGCCCATTGAAGGAGATTTTACTTAATACCAAAATTGCTGTGCAAGACCCAGAGTTCTTATCCCACTCTCCCACCAATGACTGGGTGACCCCGGCTGACTAACATTACCTCCTCCAGCTCCAGCTCAGTTCCTTGTAAATGTGCTATTTACCATGGAACAAAGGGTAATTTTCAATGCTATGCTTATGCATATAAGTATGAGTGCCTGACATTCCACCTATGCTTATAAACTGTGTGGCGGGAGCTGCACGGTTTATAAACCATCGCATATCACCATCCCGAAAGTACATGGATGTGTTTCAGTACACACACAATTTTTTACTGTAGATGAGGTTTATATACCTATTTTATAAAAGTATGCACATATATTTTACACTTTAAATAACTGTAATGCGCTTGTAAATAACTGTTAAGCGCAGAGGCAGGTATTTTATTAAGTTGGCTGATGTATGTCCATATCTCAGTTAGAAAACTACTTGTGCATGTGACTTCCAAGCACCTACACAATTGACCCTGACCTTTACCAGTTCACCTTATGTACTCCACCACTTGGTCCAGATTCACCCCCCCCCCCCCCCCGTGCATGTATATGCCAATTTTACATGTACAACCCCTGCAATTAATTTTGGAAAATTCACTCCATAACGTGCAAAGCATGACTTAGGGCATTCTAGTTCAGGGAGACACCAAATGCATCCAGCATACAAAATCTCAACCTGCTTTTTCTGCGGATATGAAATACACACAGGCACTTGCAGCTGCTTTTCCAGCAGGTATAACATTTTATTTGTATTTATTAGTTGTCTGATTGACAAACTCTAAGTGACTTAAACTTAGAATGATTTACAGTTATTGACTTACAATAATTACATTTATAATAAATACATAAAATCACAAAAACAAAAAAGCATAAAAGACAATAAAATACATAATAAAATAACATACCATTACACTGATTAAGCCATCCTGGGAAATGTTCACACTTTTTTTCAATCTAGAGAGGCTTGCCGGTACTGAAAAGTCTTTAACGTGGTGTTAGAAGTTTTTGCATGGGTCACAAGTCTCAAATCAGCAGGCAAATAATTCCAAAAGATTGGCGCCGTCATCAAACACGCTCTGTCCCAGGTTTCAGTCAATCACGTAGCATGCACCGATGGAATATTAAGGAGGCCTCTTTGATATGATCATAAAGTTGGAGTATGCTTGTATAGATGCTTGTATAGAGTCCAGGATTACAAGTTTATGCACCAAAGTCACTAGGTTACATTACAAGCAGCCAGTGGAGATTGGCCAGGATTGGAGCGATGTGGTCACAAATACCTCTGCCAGATATCAACTGAGCCGTGGCATTTTGGAGAGCTTGTACGAGCATAGGCGGGTGGGCCAATATACACAGAATTAATAGTCTAATAAAGGTAGAATAAAAGCCTGCATAATGATCAAAAGTCAGAAGGCTCTAAGAGAGGCTTAAGAAGGTGGAGCTTCTGGAGTTTAAGGAAGTCCGATTGGAGTCTATGAGAACTCCAAGACTTCTCACACAAGATACAGCTGTCAGAGGATTATTATCAGTTGACAATGATAAAGGCTGTGCACTAGCCAGTTTCTGAGATAACGCAATCATTGCAGACTTAGACATGTTTAATGCTAACTTGTTGTGAGACATCCATGTTTTAATCATATCAATACAGACTGATGTAGATTCAGCCCAACATGGTAAAAGCTTGATGAAAAATTGAATGTCGTGCGCATATACTCTGTAACAATCACAAATACTCACCAGTGCCATGTGTTACGAACCTGCTCATGACAGGGCCGCGAGCAGGCTCTTACCTTCGCAGCCTGGGCTGCCATCGTGCCAGAGGGGCAAGAGCCACGCTGGGCTTCTCACATGCGGCAGGAGCCGCCATCGAAGCCGCCCCACGGCAGGAGCCGCTATCTTCCCAGCTTGGACTGCCACCATCCAGGCCTCTCTCGCAGCCTGGAGCCACCGCGAGCCAGTCTCCCTCCACGGCCAGACGCCGCCATCTTGCCGGCATGGCAGGAGTCGTGCCGGGGTTTTTCACTGCGGCAGGGAGCCATGGACTTCGGCGTGTCCTGCGGCCTGGAGGCCGCTGACGTCATCCTCCTCAATGTGGGCCAGAGGCCACAGGCCCTGGGGTCTTCTTGCGGCTGGTGCCGCTCCCGGAGGCCTGCTTTTCAGCGGCAGGATGTCGCCTCCAACTTTCTCTCTCCCTACCTAAACACACATTATAAGGAAGCCAGGAACGCTTCCTCTCAATGTGCCTACAAGTCTATGCATTGTGGAAGAATATTCAATTGTTTAGTGGCATTGAGGGAGGGCAGTTTTTAGACAGCTGATTATCACAGCAAAATAAATTCTTGGAGGAGAAGTCCATTAATGGCTATTAATCAATTTTACTTAGGGAATAGCCACTGCTATTAATTGCATCAGTAGCATGGGATCTTCTTAGTGTTTGGATAATTGCCAGGTTCTTGTGGCCTGGTTTTGGCCTCTGTTGGAGACAGGATGCTGGGCTTGATGGACCCTTGGTCTGACCCAGCATGGCAATTTCTTATGTTCTTATGTTCTTAACTAAAATGCTTTTTACTTGCAAAAATTGCTTAGAAAATTATCTTTATCTCTCTGTGCTTCAGTTTTAAGCCTCTGCTCTGCCACTAACTCTCTTGAGTGAATCATGTCATCTCCCTGTGCCTCAGCTCTAATCCCAGCTCTACATCAGTTTATTCCTGATTTAGAAGGAGAGCCTCCTACCCCCATGCTGGAAAACTGGGTCAATAGTGACTCAAGAGGAAGAGTGCCCCCTAACGTCATGCTGGGACTCTTGGTCAATACTGAATCAGAAGAAAGTGTCCTCTAACTCCATAATTGGCCATACTGACTCAGCAGGAAGCATGCCCCTAACACCATGCTGGTGGATTGGTTGATACTGGTTAAGGGGGAAATGTATAGCACCCAGTGTCCTTGGAGATCTCCCAGTCAAGTACTGACTAGCCCAACCTGACTTCTCATATCTGAGATCTCACAAAACCATTACCCCAATATTATATGAAATTATGGGTGGGATTAGGCTAATGGATTACTCAGTATGTGTGATTATTTAACCTGTTGCACCATAATTATTAGAAATGCTTTGCATTTTATTCACAAGAAGAGATAATTACAAGCACTTTGTGAACAATTGCATGTGATGAAGGGAGTTGACACAGCCCAGATACTTAACTTTACCAGCACTTGGGAACATAAGTGATTGAACTGACAGTTCTGACTGGAAGTGACCCATCTGCACAGAACACAAGAGGCCTCTTAGCAGCCAGTGGGTAAAGTCCACATGGCAAGAGATAGTGGCAACCTTCTATATAGTCCACAGTGCTGTATTAAAGAGTTAATTCTAATAGTGGAATTTTTAATCTGTGTAAGCATTTCGTAAATTACAAGCAACAGTTTAAAATGTGAAGCATTTCAACTGCAAAACTCAGAAGACATTCAGGCCGATACAGTACAGTGCACTCCGACGGAGCGCACTGTTAACCCGCGATTGGACGCGCGTTTTGGACTCTTTGCCCCTTATTATTACTGAATACGGGGTAAAGCTAGCGCGTCCAAAACGCGCGCCCAACCCCCCCAACCTAATAGCGCCCGCAATGTGCAAATGCATGTTGATGGCCCTATTAGTTATTCCCGCGCGATTCAGAAAGGAAAATGTACAGCCAAGCCGCACATTTTACTTTCAGAAATTAGCGCCTACCCAAAGATAGGCGCTAATTTTTCCGGGCACCGGGAAAGTGAACAGAAAATCAGTAAAAACTGCTTTTCTGTGCACCCTCTGACTTAATATCATGGCAATATTAAGTCGGAGGTCCCGAAAGTTAAAAAAAGTAAAAAAAATTGGAAAAAAAAAAAAATTGAAATCGGCTCGCGGGTCAAAAACCGGATGCTCAATTTTGCCGGCATCCGGTTTCCGAACCTGTGGCTGTCAGCGGGCTCGAAAACCGACGCCGGCAAAATTGAGCGTCGGCTGTCAAACCCGCTGACAGCCGCCGCTTCCGTCAAAAAAGAGGCGCTAGGGACGCGCTAGTGTCCCTAGCGCCTCTTTTTACCGCCAGCCCTAATTTTAATAAATTAAAATACTGTATCGCGCCCGCTCTCCCGCGATTTTACTGTATCGGCCCGATTGTTAGTGTAATGCTCTAACAGCACAACCACCCCCTTCCCACCTCCAAAATATTTTATCCAGTGACCCAAGACAGAAAGAAAACAAGAGATTCAAAGGCATTGATTCATATGTCTGATGACTCTAGTCAATTTGCACCTCCAGAATAGAGAGAATTTATGCATCACAACCTGTTGACCTGGCCAGTTTTTTCTTCTGGTGAGTATCGATGTGAAGAGGGCAAGCATTAGCCACAGAAGGCTCAGAGGATAACCTCCAAAGACCTGTGTACACGACCATAAACACATGTATAAGGCCGTGCGCAGATCTACCCCAGTATTTTATACATTGCGTGTAACATACATGTGCGAGTTATAAAATACGCATAAAACTACCTTGCAACATTCACACACCTGTAGAAGATACACGTGAATAGATATGCAAGTTGTCTGCATAAGTTACAATTTACCCGACTAAGTGACGGTTTGACGCTACTTAGCCGGATAAGTCTTAAAAGCACTACTTATCTGGCTAACAGTGCTGGACGTAGATGGAGCGGTACAAGTCTACCGTTCTGACCAGACTTAGAGTTTTGGGGGGTGGGGGTGGGATGGGAAGGTGCAGGTAGGGGTTTTGGATAGATGGGGTGGAGCAGAATGGGGCCCAGAGCCAGCATTTTAATTTTAATATTGTCAGGTAGGGGGAGTGCATGGGGCTGCTAAGGCTGTGACATTGTTTGTTTTGTTTTTTACTTCGGAGGGTTGCAGTGGAACGGGGACTGGATGAGAAATTTAAACCTCGGAGTTTGCCTGGGTAACCTCTTTCACGTGCACCTCACTGACTTCAGTGCCCACAGGCTCCGGCATAACCTGGGCCTGACAACCACAGGCTGCACAGCACACTTTCCTTCAGTTCCCCTAAAGAAGACTTTTCCAGGCAAGTACAGAATTAAGCATTTGTGAACACAAGTTTCCCAGCACCCAACCGCTTCAGCTCACACAATGCTTCACCTGTCAACCTCTTTCTAATTAAGCCTTACCTTGTTCTCCTGAATTATATCATCACTGGTTCTACCAGATATTTTTCTCCTTTTGGCTAGCCGATGCAATGTATTAATAAAATAACCACCCGATGACAACAGAGAGGACACGTGACGTTAGCTCCTTCACCAAGGACTTCTCTCCCCTAGAGGGTGCCCCAAGGTGCCGATGGTACCAGAGGAAATGACACAGCTACATCCCAGGGACCTCACTGCTGCAGCCAGGCGGCTGCCACTTACTCAGCCACGCTGGAATTATCATTGCTGTTAGGGATATTATTAATGGCCTTCACATAAAAATGCAGGCTTTAAATTACTAGAATACAGGAAGCCATGAGCAGAGGAAAAAGTCCCTCCTGGGCCTTAGTCATGCATCCCTCCCAGCTCAAAGTGCATAGTGAAGTACTGACTGAGCAGCGCTGAGGACCAAGACCAGGGCCTGCAGTACAGCCCTACATAAGCTAAGGATGGCCATAAAATGCATACAGTCACGACCTTTTGATTTATTGTAAGCTCATAGTGAGGCACTAGCAGCATTAACAAACTGGCTTCATTTTGCCTTTACACCCTGCTGATATGCATGGGGTGCAGTCCTTGTTCTCTGAAGAAAATCAGAACTGCCAGCCCATACGTGAGAGCGTGGCAGATGCCTGCAATAACTGACCAGCCGAGGTGGCGGAAACCAGTAGTGTGAAACAAATTCAGGCCTGCTTGGATCAGCTACGGATGATGGGGGGTAAGTGCCACCCTTCATTCTCCTCAGATCAGAGGTGGGGGGGGGGGGGGTTATATAGAGAAAACAAGGGTCAGATATAGGAAACATGAGCAAGCCTCACTGCACTGCAGGCCACGGGATAGCCGAGTGTGAACCAGTAAACTACAACGTCCCAGAAACCAACGGGGTTGATACTGGCAGGCTGACGGGGGGTAACATACTTTCCAGCAAGGCCATGGGGACCTAGGAGGCTGGAGGTGCAGGGAACATCCTCACTAGTTCTGGTAGTTGTCCAGGTAATTACAGAGCTTGGCGTTAAACATGGCTGAGCTGACTGTTGGATTAAGCATAGGAACTCGTATGCTCATCTACCCAGGATGGTAAAGAACCAAAGAAGATGCCAACAAAAGCAGACTGGGGTAAGGAACAATATCCTACAAGTTGCCAAGTTTATGGGGTTGATTTCCAAAGCTATGTAAGATCAGGGATCTATGTGCGTGAGCGAGTTACACACACACTTTCACATGAGCTGCAGAGAGATGTTCAGGGGGTGGAACTGGTACTTGCACACATAGGGGTAGATTTTTTTAAAAAGCGCGATCGCGTACTTTTGTTCGTGCAGCAGGCGCAAACAAAAGTACGCAGGATTTTATAAGATATGCGCATAGCCGCGCATATCTTATAAAATCCTGGAACGGCGCGCGCAAGGCTGACGATTTTGGGCAGCCTGCGTGCGCCGAGCCGCACAGCCTGCCTCAGAGGGAACTTTCTTTCGCCCTCCCCTCACCTTCCTCTCCCTTCCCCTACCTAACCCACCCCCCCGGCCCTATCTAAACCCCCCCCTTACCTTTGTCCCTAGATTTACGCCTGCGAGAAGCAGACGTAAATCTACGCGCGCCAGCAGACTGCTGGGGCGCCGTCATCCGACCCGGGGGCTGGTCCAGAGGCCTCGACCACGCCCCCGGGCCGGCGCCACACCCCCGGTCCCACCACGTCGTTCGGCCCCGCCACGACACACCCCGACACGCCCCCTTCAAAAAACCCCGGGACTTACGCTCGTCCCGGGGCTCTGCACGCGCCAGCGGCCTATGCAAAATAGGCGCGCCAGCGCGCGAGGGCCCTGCTCACGTAAATCCGCCCGGATTTACGCGAGCAGGGCTTTTAAAATCCGCCCGATACTTTTTGATTTAAAAAAAAAAAAAAAAAAGTGCAGAAGTTAAGGCATCTGAAAGTGTAACTTTGAGCAACTTAATCTACATGCATACCAGGTCAATTAGCCAAACATTTTAAACAAACTTGTGCACATAGGTTTGCTTTGAAAATGATGGCCAAAGTCTGCATTAGCTCTATCTGCACATTTACAAAATTACCCTCTGTAGGGCTGGGTTTTCTTATCGTTTCAACACCCCCCCCCCCCACTCGAAATGCGAGGAAATAGGAAATATCATCTCTATTTCCTATTTCGTCCCAAACGAATGCACATCCCTGATGCATATATGTTATTTTATAAACATCAAGAGTACACATGGACTTTTGTTTTTTTACTGGGGGAACAAGGAGTGGTCTGGGGTGCTCCAGGGCGGGGTTCAGAAATACATATGGTAGCTGCTATTTTGTAAGGGAGATATACAGGTATGTGTTACCAAATGTATTCGTACGCTTTTACTCCTGGTGATTGACTCACACAAGTGAAATCAGACTTGCCTGTAATCTTCAGTTTTTGGATGTGAAGTGTGGGAGAACTTGTGGGAATTTAGGGTGAAATGCTAGATGGTCTAGGTGTACTGGAGAAGGACTAGGTGAACTGGTAACGGTACTGGCAAACTGGTGATTCCAAATAAGTGCACAAGTATTTTTAAAACAGTATATTTGCACACTTTATAAAAAAAACCTGCACCTGCATATAAATCTTAGTTATTATATGTACATATTTTTTTTATGTGCTTAAAATATACATGTGTATGCTTATAAAATGGGTAGCAATGGACTAGATGCACTATCGATGATGTATAGAGGGATATATACCTTAAGGCTCAATTCTACAAGATATCACCTCCTTTTTCAATATTTTTTAATTTTTTGTATATATATTTTATTTTATTAATCTCCCACATGAATGTGTGGTTACTTTTTACACTATTATTAAATGACATACAAGTGACAAGCACAAATGGGTAGAGCACTGGGAGGAGAGGATCACTTTGCTGGTGGCTGAAAAGAATCGGTAAGTACTGCTTGGGGAAATTTTAGAACGTAAAAGTTTTGGAGAGAAGTAAACTATTGAGGTATATTCTTTAGTGTGTTTGTGTGCCTCTATTAAATAGCTAGTCAGAAGGCAGGCAAAATAACCAGGAGGTTTGTGTGTTTGTTTTTCCCTCCCTCCCACCCATCCCTAGTTCATCCTTTAATTTATAGGCAGGTGAGACTTTCACACTAAAAAAATATATTAATAAATAATCAGCCTTTTAACTTAAATTCAGAAATTCTGCACGCCTTATCAAGAGTTGAATCATTCCCTTGTAGGTCACTATTGCTGCTTGACAATAGTGATCATAATATGATCAAATTTGAATTAATGATTAGAAGGGGGACAGTAAGCAAATCCACGGCTCTAGCACTAAACTTTCAAAAGGGAAACTTTGATAAAATGAGAAAAAAAAAACATAAAAGGTGAAGCTACAAAGGTTGAGTGTGCAACAGGTATGGACATTGTTAAAAAAAAACCATCCTAGAAGCACAGACCAGATGTATTCCATGCATTAAGAAAGGTGGAAGGAAGGTCAAACAATTGCCAGCATGGCTAAAAAGTGAGGTGAAAGAGGCTATTTTAGCCAAAAGATCTTTTTTCAAAAATTGGAAGAAGAATCCATCAGAAGAATAAAGGATAAAGTTTAAGCATTGGCAAGTTAAAAATAAGACATTGATAAGACAGGCTAAGAGAGAATTTGAAACAAAGTTGCTGTAGAGGCAAAAACTCATAATAAAAACTTTTAAAAATATATCTGAGGCAAGAAACCTGTGAAGGTGTCGGTTGGACCGTTAGATGACCTAGGGGTTAAAGGGGCACTTAGGGAAAATAAGGCCATCGTGGAAAGACTAAACAAATTCTTTGCTTCGGTGTTTACTTAAGAGGGTGTTGGGGAGATACCCATTCTGGAGATGGTTTTCAAGGGTGACGATTCAGATCAGCTGAACCCTATCATGATGAACCTGGAAGATGTAGTAAGCCAGATTGACAAACTGAAGAGTAGTAAATCACCTGGACCGAATGGTATGCACCCCAGGGTTCTGAAAGAACTGAAAATGAAATTTCAGACCTATTTCAATTAATTTGTGACCTATCATTAAAATCATCCATTGTACCTGAAGATTGGAAGATGGTCAATGTAACCCTGATATTTAAAAAAGGCTCCAGGGGTGATCCAGGAAACTATAGATCAGTGAGCCTGACTTCAGTGCCAGGGAAAAATCGTGGAAACTGTTATAAAGAATAAAATCACAAACATTTACATAGACATGGATAAATGGAACATAGTCAACATGGATTTACCCAAGGGACGTCTTGCCTCACAAATCTCTACTTTTTTTGAAGGGGTGAATAAACATATGGACAAAGGTGAACCGGTATTTGGATTTTAGAAGCCATTCGATAAAGTCCCACATGAGAGGCTTCTAAGACAACTAAAAAGTCATAGGATAGGAGGTGATGTCCTTTTGTGGACTGCAAACTGGTTAAAAGACAGGAAATAGAGTAGGATTAAATGGTCTGTTTTCACAGTGGGAAAAGGGAAACAGTAGAGTCCCTCAGGGATCTGTACTTAGATCTGTGCTTTTTAATATATTTAGAAATGATCTGGAAAGGGGTACAACGAGTGAGGTGCTTAAATTTGCGGATGACACAAAATTATGCAGAGTAGTTAAATATCAAGCAGATTGTGATAAATGCAGAAGGACCTTGCGAGACTGGAAGATTGGGCTTCCAAATGGCAGATGAAATTTAATGTGGACAAGTGCAAAGTAATGCATATAGGGAAAAATAACCCTTGCTGTAGTTACACAATGTTTGGTTTTATCTTAGAAGCTACCACCCAGGAAAGAGATCTAGGTGTCATACCGGTAGTGGCGGTCAAAAAAACAAACAATGTTAGGAATTATTAGGAAGGGAGTGGCAAATAAAACGGAGGATTTCATAATGCCCCTGTATCGCTCCATGGTGAGACCGCACCTTGAATACTGAGTGCAATTCTGGTCACTGCATCTCAAAAAAGATATAGTTGCACTGGAGAAAGTGCAGAGAAGGGTTACCAAAATGATAAGAGGGTATGGAACAGCTCCACTATGAGGAAAGACTAAAGAAGTTAGGGCTGTTCAGTTTGGAGAAGAGATGACTGAAGGGGGATATGATAGATGTCTACAAAATAATGAAAGGACTTGAACAAGTTAATGTAAATCAGTTATTTACTCGCTCAGATAATAGAAGAACTAGGGGGCACTCCATAAAGTTAGCAAGTAGCTCATTTAAAAGAAACTGAAGAAAATTCTTTTTCATTCAGGGCATAATTAAACTCTGGAATTCATTGCCAGAGGATGTGGTTACAGCAGTTGGTATAACTGGGTTTAAGAAAGGTTTTGATAAGTTCCTAGAGGAAAAATCCATAAACTGCTATTAACTGATAAGCAATAGTAGCTTGAGCTCTATTTAATGTTTGGGTATTTGCCAGGCACTTGTGACTTGGATTGACCACTGTTGGGAAACAGGATACTGGGTTTGATGGACCCTTGGTCTGACCCAGTATGGCATATCTTATGTTCTATGTTCTTATGTAGAGAAATTATGCGTTTTCTTGCATTGGAAAAATTTGCACATTCTGAAACATATGCACATACTTTTGAAGCAGAAATACACGGCATTTTATAATCTGTGCAGCACTCAGTCTGACCCGGCATAGCAGTTCTTATGTAAAAATGAATAAAACAAACCACAATGAAAAGCATTTCCCTGCACATCCTTAGTACGAATGTAATCTGTTTTTGTTCTGTTCTCTTTTCTATTTCTTTTTTTTTTTCACAGTCTGACTTAAAAAATAAGTCGAGCACAAGGCAGTGCACCAGGGCTGCAGCAGAAGAGAACACCTTCCCCCCCCAAACTGCCACTGGAGAAGAGTAATCACAGCGCCAGTGTCACCAACCCCTGGGGGAGAAGATGAGGAGGTAGTAGTGCAGTAACCGCAAACATCTCCCCCACCAAACTACTGCTGGAGAGGAGGAGGAGATCACCAGGGCCCCACCACTAATGGAAGCGAGGACCAAAAAGCAATGCCTCAGAAAACATCCCTACAACCCACCTGAGGAGAGGAGAAAGACGTGTAACACAAGGGCCACTGCTGCTGGAAGAGAGGAAGAAGAGGTACTGAGATACTGTAAGAAGTAGCCCAGGTACATGTAAATAAAGAGCAGATAGAGATCCTTGATTCCAAACTATCAATTACAACTGCTAGGCAGGTTGTGAATATAGATAAAAGAAAAACCAAAAACATACTTTGAATTGTTGGTATTTGAATGCTAGAAGTCTAAATTCAAGATGAGAGAGTTAGAGTGTATAGCACTGGATGAAGAGACAGATATAATTGGCATCTCAGAGACCTGGTGGAAGGAGGTTAACCAATGGGACACTGTGATACCGGGGTACAAATTATATTGAAATGATAGGCCAGGTCAAATTGATGGATATGTGATGCTATGTGTTAAGGATGGCATAGCATCAACTGGATAAACTTCCTACAGGAGACAGAATGCACTGTGGAATCTCTGTGGATAGATGTTCCATGTGTGTCGGGGAAGAGTATAGCTGTGGGGGTATACTACTGTCCATCTGGACAGGATGAAGAGCCAGATAGTGAAATGCCAACAGAAATGAGAAAACCTAACAATTAGGCAACACAGTGATAATGGGAGATTTCAATTACCCCAATGTTAACTTGGTAAATGTCTCATTGGGACATGCTAGGGAGGGAAAGTTTCTAGATGCTATAAATGACTGCTTCGTGGAGCTGATCCTGGAACCAATGAAAGGAAGGATAACTTTAGATCTAATCCTCGCTGTGATGCATTATCTGGTGTGAGAGATAACGGTGGTATGGCCACTGGCAATACAGCCCACCACATCTGTATCAATTCTCAGTACAACCGCATCTTGAGTATTTTGTACAGTTCTGGTTGCCCCATCTTAAAAGAAATATAGCAGAACCAGAAAAGGTAAAGAGAAGGGCAACCAAAATGATTAAGGAAATGGAACAGCTTCCCAATGAGGAAAAGCTAAATCTCTTCTGCCCGAAGCAGAGATGGCTGAGAGGAGATATGATAGAGAACTACAGAATCTTGAGCGCGAAGGATCAGGTAAACAGGGAATGGTTATTTACTCTTTCCAACTGTACTAGGGCTAGGGAACAGATCATGAAGCTAATAGGTAGTATATTTAAAACAAATATGAGAAAGTATTTTTTCACTCAGTACACAATTAAACTATGTTATTTATTGTCAGAGGATGTGGTGAAAACAGTTGGCATAGCTGGATTTAAAAAGGGACAAGTTCTTGGAGGAAAAATTCATAAAGCATTATTAGCCGTGTAGATTTGGGAATGCCACTGCTTATCCCTGGTTATGAGCAAGAAGGATTGGATCTATTCTTGGGATCCTGCCAGGTACTTGTGACCTGGACTGGGCACTGTCAGAGGCAGGATGCTGGACTTTGATGGAACTTTGTTCTGACCCAGTTTGCCGTTTCTTAAATTTCTTGTCCTTCTTCAATGAGTCAGCCTTACACAGGAGCTAGTCCTCTCTCTAGTTAGTCTCCATGAGAGATAGAAAGACATGCATACAGAACCAATTGTTGACATATTTTCATTCTACAGGCAAAGAAGAAGAAAGGAACACAGTCAGGAAATTGAAAGAAGTTTTGATAGATCCTCCCGTTCAATGTCAACTCCAGGCAGAAAAGTTCTGTTAAGTTGGCGCAAGGAATTTTCGTGGTTGGAGTGAGATACTGAATCTGAAAATGTCAAACATCATGTTTGCACGAAGTTTCCACATTTAAGTGTTAGCAATCTGAACATTGCATACAGTGCCAAGGTTCCATTCAAAACAGAAACTTAAATTTCATGGCAAGTCGGCATTTCATGCTAAAAGTGCAGAAAGTTTAAGTGCAAAGACAAACTACCAATAGCTGTATGTGTTGAAGAATTAAAGACGTAGCTCAGTACATGACTGTAGGGCTTAACACAGTTTACTCCATGCCAAGAATAATAAGCCATTTATCGACATGATAGAGCTGCTGATCTACACTAACTAGGGAGCCTATTTATTAAGCCTACATTTTACTGCCTCTAGCATTAAAACTGGATAACAGGTGTCCTGATGAGGACTCCGATGTCCCTCCAACTTCCCCCGTCAACAGTAAGGCCCAGGAGGACCTCTGGGCATTGCCACCTCGATGGCTTAACTCTTCCCATCTGAACCTCACTGTCCCACACACAGGATAAGACTGAAAGCTGTGGTATGTGCATTTCAACATTCATATTTGGCAAACACAGTTCAATGGTACAAATATTCAAAGGAATGATGCTAGAACAAACCTGATATCTGCTATTAAAGGACTAAATACTTCCAGAAGGCAACGATCCGTGGGCCTTTAGCCTGCCAGTGCTTCTAGGACAAGTGTGGGCAGATAGGAAAGAATTATTTTGTACTTCCACTGCGCAGGTTAGGGAGTCTTTTGCCAAGTGACGTTCGGTATGCAGCATTGCCAGATACTTTATAGGACAAATGAACACTGGCTGGATAAGGACATGTACTACATCTGGAATACAACAGTGGAGAGGTCCTGCTGCCTACAAGCTCCGACTTCTTCCTCATGGGGCATCTCTCACCCAGCATTGACCCTAAAAGCATGGCCTAAAATCAACTGGGAATCAGTATGGGTTGGCCCAGAAATGTAAAAGGTCAGACATAGTTTGGTCAATGGTCCTGGCACCTGTTTCCATGGAAGGGAACCTCAAAGCATAAATGAATTACACTGATGCTTACTGCTGGCATTCAAATATTTCCTTGGAGATCTGGAGGGATGCAGCCATTTAGCACAGATACAGTGTTAGAACATGTCACAAAAAAGAACTGCTGAATATGGTCTGTTGCAACAGGCAACTGGAATAATGCTGAACAGACCTGGCCCACTGGATGCTTCATTGATTCCACCATGATCAAACCTGTGCAGCTATTGCCATTTCACCGCTGCATATCCACAAGTGCAGTCTTACCGACACTACTGCTATCCCATCTGGGCTTGCACACTAGCTCTCGAGCCTGAAGACCACCCGGTTTTTTCAGGGTTGGGATTTTGAAATGACTTCTAGCTCCCCTGGGACTTGTTTTAAAATTTAGCATAAATCCAATGAACAATGAAGACCGGGCTCTTCAAGCCAAACTTATATGTTAAAGAACAGTTAATTCTGCCCCATCCCTCACTGTTCATAAAGGAGAAATGAGTCATTGATATGCACATTGCCTGGATAAACACATTGTGTGTTCAGAAACATTTTACACATGGAAATATATGCAAGGATTCCTATGTTTCCTTACCTTGCTTCCCTTCTATATAGCCACAGGAACACCAGAGATGTAGTACACCCTCTATAGTATAGCAGCAAGAGGATCAGAGCATAAAAACTATAGGTAAGTCCTTATAGCGTATTTTGTAAAGAAATCTTTATCTTTATTTATGATGCAGAACTCCAAAATCTTGAGTAAGACAATCAACTTATAATGAGTTAGTATCCCCCGACACGGTCTCGTTTCTCCGCAAGGGCTGCATGGGACAATAAAATGCCAGACAGCTTTTAACGGCATCTCCGACCTTTAATACGTGTAGAAGCGCCATTACAAGCTGTCCCTCCCAATGCAGCCCTCTCGGCGAAACATGGTGACCATGTCGGAGGGCACTGACTCATTATAAATAAATTGAACCTAAAACACTTTATATTTGCAGACGACGTCCAGATTGTGATCCCCCTCAAAGATTCCATAACTAAAACCCTACAACTTTGGGAAAACTGTTTTCAAGAAATTAATGACCTCCTATCCAGCTTAAATTTAATTCTGAACCAATCAAAAAGTGAATTCCTACTAATCTCTCCAGACAATTGCAAAATCACTACAAACCCGCCAGCCAATTTGCAAATCACAAAAGTAAGAGATCTAGGAGTTTCTCTAGACAACCAGCTAAATCTAAAATCATTCATTAATCACACAACTAAGGACTGCTTCCACAAACTACACGTATTGAAAAGAATAAAACCCCTATTTCATTTCCATGATTATAGAACAGTGCTCCAAGCAATAATCTTTGCTAAAATAGATTACTGCAACACTATCTTACTAGGCCTCCCATCATCCCATACTAAACCGCTCCAAATGATTCAGAACACGGCAGCAAGAATCCTAACAAACAAGAGACGAAGAGATCACATTACGCCAGTCCTTAAAGACCTGCACTGGTTGGCAATCCACTACAGAATAATCCATAAATCTCTCACTACAATCTACAAAAGTATTCATGGACTGGCTCCACTCCATCTACAAATAGAACTCAAAAAACACTCCTCCAACAGACCCATCAGAGAAACATACAGAGAATATCTACAGGTACCACACGCCAATACCACCCAACATATAACATTGAGAGACCGGGCCTTCTCTACAGCAGGCCCACCACTATGGAACTCAATCCCCTTAGAATTACGACAGGAACCATGTCTACCAACCTTCAGAAAAAGACTTAAAACATGGCTGTTCAAGAAAGCCTTTCCGGACCCTTACTGATTCTCCTACACTAAATACAACAAGACTGATCATCTTCCGTTAAACTAATATAGTCATTAACAACCTCCGCAAAGTTCTACCTCTTGTTAAACTTCTATCTTCCTCTTCTTTTACTCCCAGTTAGAATCATCCCTGTTTTATTGTAACTTCTTCTTCTGAGCACTTGTTATAATTTGTTATAATTTATTATAAGTTGTAATGTATACATTCAAGTTATAGTTTTGTATTGCTCACCCCTTGTTTTATGTAAACCGACATGATACAAACTCCGTGAATGCCGGTATAGAAAAATCACAAATAAATAAATTATAAGTTGTTTGTTTTACTCAAGATTTTGGAGTTCTGCATCATAAACAAAGATAAAGATTTCTTTACAAAATACGCTGTAAGGACTTACCTATAGTTTTCATGCTCTGACCCTCTTGCTCCCTTCTAAATAGGACACATATGTGAGATGGTAATAGATGGTGCGATCCAGTAGATAGTAATCCTATTTCTGCAGGTTCTTACTATTTGTATGGTGTGTTGTGGTAATATAATATTTTTTCTAGTCATTTTTTTGAAAACCCTGTGTGTTTTTAAAAGAGGCACACAGGCCTCTCTACCTACTAGACTTTCTGGATGTGGAATAATCAGTTGCACAGTGAAGGATAATTAAGCCAAGCACTGCTAAAGTCCAGTCACGCATTCAATTCTAGGACAGCTCTCCTGGTTCCAGCACAGGAGAAGCAGCAGCCCCAGGCCTGCAAGCCCACAGGAGCCAGAAGAGGAGCAGCGGGGGAGCCATGCGGAGGGAAGAAACAGGAGAAGCAGCAGTGGGCCCAGGTCCATGCAGCACTCAAGAGCAGGAAGAGAAGCAATGTCGCCCAGGACAGAAAAAGCAGGAACAACAGCATCGGGCCCCCAGCCCGCACAGGCTCAGGAGTAAGAAGAGGAGTAGTGTGGTCGAGCGTGGCATAGAGCAGAAGCAATGTCCGCCACAGTCCCTCAAGATCAGGAAGCAGAGTAGCATTAGTCCCCTACAGCCTGAAGATTAAAGGGCCGATGCAATACAGTGTGCTCAGCCGAGCGCACTGCATAACCCGCAGTTGGACGTGGGTTGTATAGGCGCTAACTAATCCCCTTATGCAATAAGGATGCACATTTTAGCGATCAGAAATGAATGCCTGCCTGGAGCAGGCGTTAATAGCTGAGCGCTCCTAAACGTAGTACAGAAAAGCAGAAAAAAAATGCTTTTCTGTACTGCCTCCTACTTAATATCGTTGCGATATTAAGTAGGAGGAAAAACAAAACTAAATAAAGTTTAAAAAAAGTTAAATAAAAAAATCACCGGCAGTCGGGTGCAGGAAACGGATGCTCAATTGACGAGCGTCCGTTTCCTGAATCCCCCCTTGGCTGTGCGGCGTTTAGGAAAACCGACAATGATAAACTCGTGGTCAGTTTTCCTAACCAGCGGATGGCTGACGCCTATCGGGTTCTCATTAGCAAGGAGGTGCTAGGGACGCGTAGGCGACCCTAGCGCCTTCTTGCTGACGCAACCCTCAACTTTAAATACTGCATGGTGCCCCCTGGAGGGGCACCCGGGGGCGCGTTAAGGAAGCGGGCGCTGACTGTTCAGCACCTGTTTCCTGCGCATAAATGTTGCATCGGCCCCTAAGAGTCCCATTTCGGGGGCGGAAGGGGGGTGAGTGGTGAGAGTGAGTGATTGAGAGACAGCATGTGTGTGTGTGTGACTGAGAGTTTTTGAGAAAGACAGAGCCAGCCTATACGTGTATGTGTGTTAGCGTTTCTGAGAGCAAAGTTGTGTGTGTGTGTGTGTGAGAGAGAGCCAGCTAGTGTATAAGAAAGAATGTACATGTGTGTGTGAGAGAGAGAGAGAGGAGAAAGTCTGTAAGTAACAGCCTCTCTCCTCTCCCCCAGCTAGACCACAACAACCTCAGCGCATCTGGAAATCAAATGTTCCCAAGTATGGAGAGAAGGGGATTTAAAAAAATCCTTACATAGGCCGCGGTGTCTGACGTCATGGATAGGGCGGAGCTTCCAGTGGCGGAAAACGGCCTTCATAAGCGCGGATTGCGCGCGCGCCTAGAGAGAAGGCGTCCAGGCAGGGCTTCTCGGTGGCGTCCCCCCCCCGCGGGGATGCTGCGAAACAGGCCGCAGACCCTCGGAGATGAGCCGGGACCAAGGAAGTAAGGGCCTAGTTGCGGCTGCCGCGACTGGGACTGCAACATATACATGCATACACACACATTTTGCACATATGTTGCATCTGATCAGAAGATACACATGTTGCATCTGATCAGAAACGGCCTTAATTTGCTTGCAGCCTATATCAGCTGATTTTTAATTGTAAAACTTGGTGGCAAAAGTGAATGCCTTCGATATAATCTCCGAACATGCAGAGGAGGGGAAATATTTTTGCTAGTGTAACTGGCTTCACCCTGCTGTGTTCCCCTGAAACAGATTGATCCCTTCCATGCACACCAGATCTCTGCAAGTAGACTTTTTCCTGCCTAGCACATTAATGGGTTCCTTCTGTTCGCTGAAAACCGGATACCAAGTCTGCATTTCCAAAGGGACTTCATTTAGGTCATCTGGAATGAAACAATTACAGGGAGCGACAATTTCTTGTTGAAGCAGTCTGGAACAAAATGGAAGAAGGCCTCAAGGACCAGCATTAAATATGAATTAATATAACCTACGAGGCATCACAATTTGCACTAGCTTGACTCACTCCACTACCTGAATATCCCATGCTAAAAGTCCAAAAGATATGAAAAGCAGGCAGCACACAGAGCTCAAAGTACTTGGCCATGTACAAAGCACAGTTCTTTTACCAAGAATCAAGCCAGAGCACAGCTCAGCCTCTACAGGCAATGCTATGTCCTTGGCTTTAGGCGGGTTCCCCAGCAGTGGTAATTTTCAAAATAAAAATAAGTATCAGGTCGGGTTCAGTGTGGTGGCCTCCACCTTCCGGTTTTTTTCAGGTGGGCTCCCAGGCACAACTCCTTGGCTCCGAGGATGATGCTAGCCCCAAGGCTTCAGATGGGCTCCCACGCACACCTCCGATTCTAGAGGAGATGCTGCGCCCGTGGCTACAGACAGCTGCCCAAGCTTGCTCAGAGCTTATTTCACAGTTTACATGTTGAGTAAACTCTGAAGTGACGGGAATGCTGCAAGATGTCCTCACGGCCTCCACTCTGCAGCCTGACCAGGAATGAGAAATGCCGCAATCCAGTGCATCCACTAAACGTGGCGCATGTGGGTCACGGATCGCAGAGCGCTCGCTTTTGCTAATTCTCAAATACTTCCAGTCATTTCCAGGAAGTTTACCACAAGCCTCAGTGCTCATGGAGAAAGCAGAACTTGTTCAGTTAAAAAAAAAAAAAAAAGTAGTAAGAATCTGTCTTGAATACCTACTTTAATTAGCATAAACTCCTTCTTACTTTAGTTTAGTCCCTTGCTTTCACTCCTCTCTCCAGTGTAGTCAGACTAGAATACATCTCATACCAGCTGATGAAAGGACGGGCTCTTTAGAGAGCTGAAGTCTTTTCTGATGAATGCACAAGGACTCCTGAAATCTTTGCTCAGAAGCAGTGGGAAGGGCTAAGACCGAAGTGAAGGCCCGAATGGACCCTCTTCTACCCAAGATCTGAAATCCTATCCCAAGGGGGTTTTCCTGCGCGCATATTATATTATATATCACTGGTTTTGCAATGCTCTTATGTAGTTTATTGGTCTATTTTGAAGTTGTGACACTGTTTACTTTGTCACATGATATATCCCATCATGGAAATAAAAATTATTTCTGCAAAAAAAATAAAAACCATACTTATGCGTGGATAATTTTTTTTTTTTTTTTTTAGCCCTTTTCGATTTTGACCCTGTTGATATGACCTCACTCTTACTGGACTGAAGCAATTTTCAAAAGGGTAGGAGTCAGGACAATGCTCCAGATTCACCCTAAATTCAGGCCCAATTGGTGAATTTTCACAGACATTATTGTGCTCTCAGTCAGATGGATGGACTGAATCACTCATATAGAGGTTAATATTCAGCAAGCTAGTGAGGGCAAGTTACAAAAATGGTAGGATATAAAATATATGCGAAGATGGAAAAAAAGAAGAGCGACCTGAGAATCACAGCACCATAAGAAACATTGAAGCCAAGGAACAAGCAAGCTGATACGGTGGAAAATGTGGAGGGCACTGCTGCTTTAAGAGTACAGCCACAGGAACTAAGGTCACTCACTTATCATCCCTCTGCCGCCTCCTCCCCTGCACTGTATGAAATGTCTTCTCATTCCAAGGTGCTATCCCAAACAATGACTTTGAAGTTAATATGCAAAAGATTTCCCCAGCTAACACCTGGCTTATTCCGGGTGAATCTTAGCTCATCAAGATTCACTCCTTAAATTTGTGCCAGGTAAAATCACTACCTGCACAAATCTGGCTGGGTAAAAATGAGCTGGGCTTTTCAAATCTACCCAGGTAGCAAAAAGGCCTACCCCCAAATCTGTCAAGAATTATGAGGCGACACTCATCCGTTGGAGCCCCTCCTGCCAGTGGTGGATAACTGAACAGGAGTTTGGGGCTGGAAGGAGAAGGTGCCCATCCACCCGGCAACTGGAGAAGGGGAGTCCCGGAGCTGCAGGTGGAGCCCAGCCAGCCACCAGTGAAAGAAAAGTGAGCAGCCCGGGGCTGCTAGCGGAGCCCATCCCGCCAGTGGCCCGAGGAGAAGAAGCCCAGGGCTTCCAGAGGCTGAAGCAGGCATTAGAGGGGGAGAGAGGGGGAAATTAATGCTGAGGAAGGGGGGGGGGGGGTAGAGAGAGGCAAGTTGAGGGCATGGAGAGAGAGAGAGGGTACTGGGCAGTTGGGGAGTACAGAGAGAATGTGCTGGGGTGGGTTGGCGAGAGTGCATGCTGAATAGGTGGAGAGTAAAGAGAGAAAATATGTATGCTGAGTGGATGTGGGTAAGAGTTTGTAGAGCAGGAGCTGGGGTAGAGAAAGCAAGAAGGTGCTGAGTGAGTGGGGTGGAGAGAGAGAAGATGCTGAGCAGTTGGCAGCGTGGAAAGCGAAAGTGCTGGGTAGACAAGGATGGGGTGGAGAGAGGATGCTAGCACTACGCAAAAGGGGCAAAAAGACTGGGGTGATCTTGGTATTGTTACGTCGGCAGGCTGCGGAGCCCGCGACCAGCCTTCCCTACCCGGCATTCTGCCGCCTCGCCAGGGGCGGGCCTGGCTCTCCGACAATGCAGAGGGGGTGCCCCTGGCGCTGCGCTCCTCTTCGCGGCCCTGCCGGCCGCCGGCGTGTTGGGAAGCATGGCGGAGACACCACCACCGACTGCTCTTTGCGTTTGTGCTCCTTAGGCGCGCGCTCCCCTTTATTTAAAGGGCCCGCAACAGGCAAAGGCTGCTGGCCCTCGGAGATGATGTCATTGATCAAGGCCTACTTAAGGCAAGCTCTGACAGTCAGAGCTTGCCTTGGCAACAGGTCTCCACGCTTGTCGTGTGCTCGTTGCTCGTCCTAGCTCCTGACTTCGTTCCTGGTGCCTGTTCCTGGTCCCTCTCTAACGTTGCTTGGACTGACTACTGGCTTTGATCCTTGCTACGCTTGGACCTCGCTCAGGACTGGTTACTGGTTTTGACCTCTGCTATGTTGGATCTCGCCTCTGGACTCCAGGCTCATCCGGACCCGTCTAGGTCCCTCCGATAACTCTGCTGGCTCCTGGTTACCCTCTTTGAACCCCTATCAAGATCTACCATACGGAGGCCCGCCTAAGACCAGCCGGCCCCGGCACCCAAGGGCTCAACCTGCGGGGAACAAGGCTGGTATTGGCGAAGCTCCAGTTGGCCTCCATCTTCCGGTCTGCTCCGCCTCCCGACGGTGGGGACCCGTGGAGCTTGCCCTACGGGTAGCGCCAACGCCATCTCGGGACAAGGGTCCATGCCCAGCGTAACAGGTATGTTAGGTTTGGAGGGAAAACAGAAGAATACTGCGGGGGGTGAAAGAGTGAGTGGATGCTGGGAATTATGGGCAGGGGCAGAGAGTGAAGGAAGCAATTGAGATGGGGGTGCTGTGCCACAAAGAATGGAGCACTGTCTTGGAGCTGCCACCAGTAAAACGTTTCTGGGGGGGGAGGAGGGGAGAATACCTCATGCCCTTGCCCCAGGCCTGCCACATGTGCAGCATGTATCTAACATGTATGACGCGCCAAATGTCACTACAAGGCCAGACGTAGTGAGAGGTCTTTCCCATTGTGTGCCTGTGGGAAAAATGCTTAGTACATCTGGCTCTTCAGTGTGACAAACATTCTCTACTGTGTTTTCCAACTCGTTCAGCTTCTTGAGTTGTAACATGACTCCCTGTAGGCAGGAGAATACCAGTGGCACTGGGGCTGGGCACAGACACAAAGGACTCTTTTGTTAGTCCAGTCCTGATGAATTAAGAATTTCTCATTATGCCTTTATTACAGACTCCAGTTTTATAGCTTGATGATGTATGTCAAAAGGAATCAGAGAAGAGGTGCAGAGAAGGGTAAATAAATGGATTAAAGGGAGGCAGTACATGCTGCATTAGGACAAGCTTCCAGACTAGGCATCAATTGTTTGGGAAAAAGACAGCTGAGAGGGGACCTGGGCCATGCATGGATTCTGTAGGGGAGACAGGATTCACTCTCACAGAAGGAGGGGACACTACTGGAAAAGAAAGATTAAGAGGACAGTTTTCAAAACAAGTGCGCGTGGCGGCATACAGTATATGTGTGTATGTAGCTATATTATTTTATTCCCTATTATTTTATAACGTATGTATCACATAATGCACGTATGCATGCCAATACTCAAATACATGCATTGAAAGCGTGTACTCTTGACCACTTATTTAAAAAATATACACACATATATTTTACGTGTGAAAGTCAAACAGGACTTACCTGCGTACATCCCGATTTACGCGCGAAAGTTAACGTATTTTATAACATGCACACGACGATGAAATTACCAGTTTTACAATCCACCAGTCCTCCTCCAGGTCATCGAGACCCTCCTGATTCTCCCCGCAGTTCACCCGGAGCCCCTACCCAGTCAGTACTTCGCAATAAACACGTTTAACGTTGCTTACACCAAATAAACAGCAGGTGTAAAAAATAAGTAAGTTGGATAATGTACACGCGTGTCTTTTAAGATGGCAACTTATGTGCGTAAGTGCTGGCCCCACCCCAGACAGCCCCTTGTTTACACGCGTATATGTAGGCCCAAAAGTGAAAATGCACGCATATTTTGGACTTTTATAAAATACGGAATGTGCAAGTAGAGGCTATTTACACGTGCATATGCTAATCTGTGTGCGCAAAACGTTTTGAAAAGTCCCCTTTTAGTTTTCACCACCACCAGAGGATGGTATATTTTACACAGAGTGCAGTACGACTGTGGAATACAGTTCCAAACACAGTCAATCTGACCACATCATCGGACAGAGGCAGTTGAATGAGATTCTGGAGGAAAAAAAGCATTGGTAAAAATAATCGACACTGATTTTAAGTATTCATCAAGGGAGATGCAATTTTGGAGGGCGTAAAGGTAATTCGTCCATTGAGAGACAACACTACTTATGACAATTAAGACTTCTTGTTCCTTTCTCAGGAACATTTTAGGTCACTACTAATACGATTTCAATTAGAAATCAACAGGTGTCAGGGTCTGTATCCCTGTACCTGCCTCCTGAGCCCTCCAGTCCTAGAGGTGACAGGCTCTGTAGCCCTACGCCTGTCCACTGAGCCCTTCAGTTCTAAGGCCTGGGGCAATTCTGAACTACTGCGGAGAGCAGAATTTGCGCAGAACACCCCTCCTACCCAGCTGCGAGAAATTCTGTTTTCTGTGCAGAATTTGGCAGGCCCCGATGTGCTGTGAGTGAAGGCCATCCCGCTCGCAGCAAAGAAGAAGGAGGCCTAGGCAAGCTGCGAATGGAGGCCGTCCCAATTGTGGCGAACATGAAGCAGGCCCCGTGAGAGTAAGTCTGTGTGTGTGTGTGTGCGTGTAAGACTGCAAGTTTGGGGGTGTGTGTGTGTGAGAAAGAGCACGTGTGAGAGTGTGTGGGAGTGGGTGTCAGAGAGAGGGAGCCTTATGTGAGGAGATTGTGAAGAAGTGTGTATGTGTGTGAGAGATTGGGAGCTGGTGTGTGTGAAAAAGGGATTGTGTTTGTGAGGGTGCTAACCTGTGTGAAGGGATTGTATATGTGTGAAACAGAGCCTGTGTGAAGGGGTGCATGAGAGAGAGACATAGGTAGCTTGTGTGAGGATATGTGTGTGAGAGAGAAAGTGAGCTTGTGTGGGTGTGTGCGAGAGAGTGAGGGAGCCTGTGTGAGGGTGTGTGTATGTGTAATGAAGAGCCTGTGTGAAGGGGTGTATGTATGTGTGAGAAAGAGCCTGTGTGAAGAGATGTGTTTGTGTGAGAGAGAGAGGGAGCCTATGTGTAGGGGGTGTGTGAGCAAGAGAGGGAGTCAGTATGCAGGAGTGTGAGAGAGAGAGGCATAGGTAGCCTGTGTGAGGGTGTATACATGAGAGAGAAAGGAAACCTGTGAGGATGTGTGAGCAAGAGAGAGAGGGAGCCTGTATGAGTGTGTGTGTGTGTGTGTGTGTGGCAGGTGGAGGAGCTGGGGCCTGAGAGGGCAAAGTGAAAGGAGAATGGTCAGGGGAGTAGGGAGAGAGGGTAGAAGAGATACTCTTACAATGAACTTCTAGGGAAATTCTGCTCAAAATATTAAAAAAACTCTGCATCTTTAATAATTTTTCTGTATTACATTTTAAATGCATTACTTAGACTGTCATTTATATTGTATTATTTTGACCAATATCAAGTATGCAGGATTTTGCAGAATTTTAAGTTTTTGTGTGCATAATTTTAAATTTTGGGGTGCAGAATTCCCCCAGGAGTAAGTCCTAGAGGTGACAGGCTCTCTATCCCTGTGCCCTGGGCTCTCCAATCCTAGTGTGACAGGATCTGTATCCCTCAGGGGAGGCTCGAGGCAATCTGCTGCCTGAGGTGAGGCATGAAATGGCGCCCCCTCCCCCCCACCCATGGCCCGCTGCAGGTGAAATCACCAAGAGGGTCAGGGCAGGGGGAAGGCAATGGAGGGTGAAGTGACTTGCCCAAGGTCACAAGGAGTGGACGTCAGATTTGAACCCTGGCTTCCGTTGTTTGCAGCCCACTGCTCTAACCACTCAGTTTTTGGGCTGTTATTTTTTTGTTCTCAGTCTTTGGTGTCTGCATTAGGGGGCGCCGGAGAAATGTTTAATGGGGGGGGGGGGGGGGGGGGGCCTTTGGCCACCGCACCCCCCTGGACCTAGAAATAGGACTCTTCCATTCCCTATTGCCCGCCTCCCACCCTTCTCCAGGATCTGCCCCCTGGGGTATGAGAGGTCGGTGAATGGTGGGAGTCTGTGTGTGTGTGTGTGACACACTCTCTCTTAGGGCTGATACAAGAGTATTAGATGCCCTAGGCAAGCCTTACAGCCTTTCATTTCCCCTTCCCTCCCCTCCCCATATAATTAAAACTTATGCATTCTTTTCCATTTTTAAATGTATTAACCACTTCCCCAACCTAAAAAGGCAGATTGCATATGGAAAATAGAGATTCAAAGTACAATCTCCTGAAGTAATAATATCACTTACAACATATATATTATATAGGCATACACTGCAAAAAAACACATTTTCATTAATAATAGTAAAATAGACTTAATAAATTACCTTTTTCATAGTAATCAAGGCAGTTTGCTGGATCCCATATGGTATTAGGCCTATGGTAAAGTGGACTGGGTGTGCTTATAACCTTCCAGGTATAACTCCTTCTCTTGTCCTCCCTCGGCATATATTCACACCCATCTCCCTTGCTATCCCTTCATGTTTTTCACCACTGACGTTTTGGGCCTGATTTACTAAAACTTTTCTCCCATTCTGTGTCTACGGAAAAATGCTTTGTAAATGAAGTCCTGTCAGCTTGATCCACTGCTCAGTGCTCTCCCTCCTCTAATTTAAATTTTTGCCAACATATGATCTGAATTGTTCAGCTATGATTCTGGTTTCTCTCTCAGATAGAGATCATCCCGCCAATACAATCTTGTATCCTTCCATGCATCGCCCCCCCAGCTCCCAAAGATGTTAAAAACCTTTTTCTTCACCTCACCTCTTAATTTATAAATTCAAAATTCTGTTGCAACATCATCTACCCCTCTCCTTATTGTATGGAGGAGAAGTCCATTACCTGCTATTAATCAAGTTGACTTAGAAAATACTAGCCACTGCTATTACTAGCAACAGTAACATAGGATAGACTTAGTGTCTGGGTACTTGTAGCCTGGATTGGCCACTGTTGGAAATAGGATGCTGGGCTTGATAGACACTTGGTCTGACCCAGTATGGCATGTTCTTATTTTCTGTAGGTATTTCCCTGACCTCAGAATCTAAGTTTCATATCTGAGGCAAGAGAGGTTACAAGGAGCAGCAGTGGGATCTGAATGCTGAGTTTCCCTCATTCTTAGCCTCCTGCTCTAATCACTAGGCTGCTCCTCCACACCCCAGAAGCCCAACTCCTAGTGGAACTGAAATTACCTGACTCTGGCAACTGGATTCAAAAAGGTTTGCAGGCATATGTATTTAGGGATTTCAAACACAGCAGAGACAGATGTCATATTTCTGGTGATTAGGTGCTAGGAAAAATCATAGAAACTATTCTAAAGAACAAAATTACTGAACATATAGATAGACATGATTTAATGGGACACAGTCTGCATGGATTTACCCAAGGGAAGTATTGCCTCACAAATCTATGTTTTTTGAAGGGGTGAATAAGCATGTGGATAAAGGCGAACTGGTCGTCTATATGGATTTTTTGAAGGCGTTTGAAAGTCCCCCATGAGAGATTCCTGAGAAAATTAAAATGGGAGAGAGGTGATGTACATTTGTGGACTGCAAACTGGTTAAAAGACAGGAAACAGAGAGTAGGATTAAATGGACAATTTTCTCAGTGGAAAAGGGTAAAACCGTGGAGTGCCTCAGGGATCTGTACTTGGACCCGTGCTTTTCAATATATTCATAAATGATCTGGAAAGGAATACGAGTGAGGTTATCAAATTTGCAGACGATACAAAATTATTCAGAGTAGTTAAATCACAAGCGGACTGTGATAAATTGCAGGAGGACCTTGCGAGACTGGCAGATTGGGCATCCAAATGGCAGATGAAATTTAATGTGGATAAATGCAAAGTGATGCATATAGGGAAAAATAACCGTTGCTGTGGTTACACGATGTAAGGTTCTATCTTAGGAGTTACCACCCAGGAATAAGATCTAGGCATCAAAGAGGACAATACTTTAAAATCTTCAGCTCAGTGTGCGGTGGTCAAAAAAGCAAACTTAATGTAAGGAATTATTAGGAAGGGAATGGTGAATAAAACGGAAAATGTCATAATGCCTCTGTATCGCTCCATGGTGAGAGTGCACCTTGAGCACTGTGTGCAGTTCTGCTCACCACATCACAGAAAAGAAATAGTTACATTGGAAAAGGTACAGAGAAGGGTGACCAAAATGATAAAGGGTTGGGAACAGCTCCCCCATGAGGAAAGGATAAAGAGATTAAGGCTGTTCAGCTTGGTGACAAGATGGCTGGGGGGGGGGGGGGTTGGATATGAAAGAGGTCTATAAAATCATGATCAGAATAGAACAAGTAAATGTAAATCAGTCATTTACTCATTCAATATATACAAAGAATAGGGGACACTACATGAACTTGGTAAGTAGCACATTCAAAACAAATCGGAGAAAATTCTTTTACTCAGTGCACAATAAATAAAAAGTAAATTAAGCTCTGGAATTCATTGCCAGAAGATATTGTTAAGGCATTTAGTGTAGCTGGGTTTAAAAAAGGTTTGGCCAAGTTCCTGGAGAAGAAGTTCATAAACTGTTATTAACCAAGTAGGCTTAGAGAATAACCACTACTTATCACTATGCGATAGCAGCATGGGATCTATTTAATGTTTGGGTACTCATCAGGTACTTGTGACCCAGATTGGCCACTGTTGAAAACAGGATACTGGGCTTGATGGACCCTTGGGGTGACCCATTATGGCATGTTCTTATGTTTTTATGTAAGTACAAAATGGTCTACAATTTGCCCAGAAGGTAATAATAGATCTTCTTTCTCTCCCAGTCTGCACATTTGTGGCAGTACCATGCTTCCACGAGCAGCTGCATTACTAAATGCAATCCAGGGTTTTATCATGTTTCATTTAGCAATGCAGCCACTCGTGGAAATGTGGGACTGCTCCCGGATGTGGAGAAAGAAAAAAGGTTGGGAGAGAAAGAGCAGCTATTATTATCCTGCCTGTAAATTTTGTATCATTTGGTTTAAAGCACTGCCTACATAAGATATTGCACAATAAATACGAAATGATTGCCATAGTAAGAATATCACCAGTTAGTGTGAGAGCAAAGGAGCCACCCTGCACTTACACGAAGCTGTAAAAACGACATACTGTGTGTATCAAAGCCAATCCCCACAGCAGCTACGTCGGCCTTCACCCTCCTCTAGAAAGTTATCTCAGCCAGGTCTGTACCGCAGGAGCCTGCCAAGACTGGACAAAAGTACTCCAACAGGAAATGGTGCACAGAAGTGCTCAGTCAGCTAAAATATCTTCCAGCATGTCACAGAGCCCAAGATTTCCTAATGCAGGCAAACAAAACTTCTCTCGTCTTGGCAAAAAAAAGCACGGCCCATCACAAAGGGACCACTGCAGGGAAAGTGCCCAAGTTAATTCAGAAACATTCCCAAGGCATAGAATGGAAAAAAGAGAGAGAGAGAGAGAGAGACTCAAAGGTTGAAGGGAAGCTGCCCCACCCTTTACAATCCAAGAAGGAGAAAGATTGAAGAGAGGGACCTAGAGTCGTGCAGTGAGACTGGGAATCCGAGGGAAGGCATCTTTGCCTCCACAGCTCTGTCCTGTAACCACAAAACCAGAGCTCACGGTCATCCATTAGCAGGTCCATGCTAATTACATACAGAAAGTATATATGAGGACTTTATTCTCATGGCTCCTGAGTGATGGGTGGGAAGTATTTCTGGAACTCAGGTGTACCTTGGTCAAGGATTAACTGTGAAAACCTTTTGTCTTGCTACATCTAACATGTAAATGTGGGTCAGCAGGAAAGATCTCTGCTGCCAGAGGATCCTGTGTTCTGGACCCAGGGTACTCTCTGGGTCCAGAGCAGCAGATGCTTAAGGAGTGTAATTTTCGGAGGAATTTCTGTGAGTAAAAGTAGTGCTTTACCCACTTAAATGGCCCTTTGGAAAACTGCATAACCAACCCATGGGTAAAATTCCACACATACACACTGTATGGGTATATTTTTATGTGCATGGAGAAATGCGTTATGGCAGTAGTCTGGATGGGGGTTCGGACTTGCTTGCATATTTTTGGATTTTAAAGACTATGCATGTAAATTCCCTTGGCTAAATTGTATGCACCAAATAGCAAGTGGAACTGTGCGTACATAGTTTTCCCTAATTTTCAAAAGCAAGTTTGCAGATGAAAATTCGCCCCGAAAACGGTTGCAACTTGGGCACACAGCAGCCAGCAAATTTTCGCGGCCTGTTCTAAAATTATCGGCGATACCGGCAGAAAAATGCCTCTTAAGAAACTGTCAGATCTAAACTCTGGGCAAAAGCGGGGCAGGAGGAAAAAGGGCGCCATTCCATCCTGCAATCCCGTGTATTTGCACCCAGAAAGGAAGAAACGCGAGGCAGAACCGCACGAGCCTGCTGCCGAGCCGTGGAATGGAAGGCTAAGGCGAGCTCGCACGCTTTGCTTTTTTTTCTGTGGGCCCCCCCTTCCGCTAGCTGCAGGAAAATACATCTTTGGGCGCAGGACGTGCTCTTTCCAAATCTGACTTGCAGGGCTTTGCTCTGCACTTTTTTTTTTTTCTGGCCCTGTAAAGGGAAAACAAGAAAAAAAAACAAAGTTTCTGACATTTTCAAGCTCCGGCTCTGTTATGTCTTGTGGGCTGAGTTCTTGAAATGTTAATGAAAGGGGCCTGCCTGTAACCGCGGTGACCGCACAGCCCAGCCCAGCGCTGGAAGAGCGCTGGACTTTCCAAGAAAGCCAGGGAGGGGGAGCTTGCAAGGCACGCAGCAAGCTGGCACTCTTCACCTAATCTCCTGGCTAATGAGCCTTCCACGGCACAATAGCAAGGGCATTCAGGTTAAAGCTAAAGGCAGCTGCTCCAGGCTTTTTGGAAATGTTTGCTGGGCAGGCTGATCACAATTAAAAGTGTGAATTCTAAATACACAAATAATGTGGTAGCCATGTTCGTCCACTTAAATGCACGGAAATAAAAGTCTTAAACTGAGTACAAGGGATCAGATTCTTCTTCTTTTTTTTTTTTGTTTCTTGACCTTTAATTTCACTTATGGACTGCTGCCAAAGCAGCAGAGTCTCATATCTTATGTTCTTATTATGTTCTAACATATCATATGCCATGCTGGGTCAGACCACGGGTCCATCAAGCTCAGCATTCTGTTTCCAACAGTGGCCAATCTAAGTCACAAGTACCTGGCAAAGCAGAGTTGCTTACCTGTAACAGGTGTTCTCACAGGGCAGCAGGATGTTAGTCCTCACATATGGGTGACATCATCAGGATGGAGCCCAATCACGGAACACTTTTGTCAAAGTTTCTAGAACTTTGGCACCTACTGAGCATGCCCAGCATAGCACCAATCCTGCATCCAGCAGGGGTCCCCCTTCAGTCTCGTGTATAGCAAGAAGTACGTGCGAAAAATAAAATAAATTGCAAGCTAACCCAACTCCGCTGGGTGGCGGGCAGGTTTCGTAAGGACTAACATCCTGCTGTCCTGTGAGAACACCTGTTACAGGTAAGCAACTCTGCTTTCTCACAGGACAAGCACCTCACCTCACATATGGGTGAGTAGCGAGCTGAGGATGACCGAGCAATGCACCAAATGCACCCAAAGACGTGCAATAGGCACAACAAAAGGGGTAGATTTGGGTAGAAGGGCATCCTGAAAACCCTGAACGGGTCGCTGGTAGGATGTTGAGTAGTTAAGCTGAGAATAAGTTGCGTAGAATAGACTGGCCAAAAATGGAATCTTGCCTGCCAGCCTTATCTAAGCAATAATGGGCTGCGAAGGTATGGAGAGAGCTCCAGGTTGCAGCCTTACATATATCAATAAGTGGCACCAAACGAAGGTGTGCCACTGAGGTTGCCACGGCCCTTTGAGTGTGCTTTCACACAGTCTTGTAGCAGAATGCCTGCTTGCTGGTAGCAAAAGGAGATATAGTCTGCCAACCAGGAAGAAAGGGTCTGTTTTCCCACTGGATTTCCCAATTTGATGTTATCGAAAGAAACAAATAATTGAGTGGACTTCTTGTGGGCTGGCATGCGCTCTAGATAAACAGCAGGTCCAGGGAATGTAGAGCCTGTTCTCGTGGGTTTGAATGGGGCCTTGGAATGAAAGGATTGATGATGGATTGATTAAGATGAAATTCCGACACTACCTTTGGTAAAAACTTAGGGTGTGTATGGAGGACCACTCTGTCATGCAGAATTTTGGTGTAAGGTGGGTAGGTGAATAATGCCTGTAACTCACTAACTCTGTGAGCGGATGTGATAGCAAGAAGAAAAATCACTTTCCAAGTGAGATCGCAGGAGTGGAGAGGCTCAAATGGAGGTTTTGTGAGCCATCCTAAGACCACGTTAAGGTCCCAAGCAGGGGCCGGAGGGCGCAATGGAGGTTTCAGGTAGAGCAAACCTCTCATGAAGCTTGTGACTAAGGGTTGTGTCGAAATAGAGACATCTCCCACGCCGTTGTGGAAAGCGGCTATCGCACCCTTATAGAGGAAGTTTTCAGGCCTGACTCGGACAGGTGCCAGAGATAATCTAGAAACTTCGCAGTGGAACAAGTGAAGGGGTATATGGACATGGACATGCACCAGCCCGTAAACCTTTTCCACTTAGAACGATAAGACCAACTCGTGGAAGGCTTTCGTGAAGCTACCAGGACTCGGGATACCGACTCCGAAAGGTTAAGAGGTTGAAGTATTAACCTTTCAACATCCAGGCCATCAGCGACAGGGCCTGGAGGTTGGGGTGGTGTAGGCACCCATTGTTCTGAGTTATCAGAAGCGGATCCTTCCCTGGAGGGATGCGCCGGCGAACTGATAGGTCCTGGAGGATTGGGAACCAGACTTGGCATGGCCAGTGAGGGGCTTTCAGAATCATTAAACCCTTGTCCCTTCGTAACTTCACGAGAATCTTCGATATGAGTGGAAGTGGAGGGTACGCATAGAGGAGGCCGCTGGACCACGAGAGGGCAAAGGCGTCCCTCGGCTGTGAGTGGCGACTGCAAGTAAACGAGCAGAAGTTCTCTACTTTGCGGTTGTGAATGGATGCAAAGAGATCTATTTGTGGATAACCCTAACGTTGGACGTTTGTGTCCACTACTGTGGGGTTGAGAGACCATTCGTGCGGATGAAAGGTCCAGCTCAACCTGTCCGCCAGAACATTGTCCACGCTTGCCAAGTAGGTTGCTCTGAGGTACATGGAATGGGAAAGAGCCCACTCCCATATCTGTGCAGCTTCCTGACACAGAAGGTAGGAGCCCGTTCCCCCTTGCTTGTTGATGTACCACATCACTACCTGGTGGTTGATTTGAATCAGGATGGTCTTGTTTGAGAGGCAATCCTGAAAGACTCTGAGGGTATATCTGATTACTCAAAGTTCCAGGAAATTTATCTGATGTTTGGCTTCCTCTGGAGACCAGGTACCCTGAGTCTGTAGGTCGTCGACATGATCACCCCAACCTAGATTGGAGGCATCCGTTGTTAGGATAATTTGAGGTTCTGGAACTTGAAAGGGAAGGCCTTGAAGGAGGTGGGAGAGCTGCATCCACCAGGCCAGCGACAGGCGGAGCTGTTTGGTAACGTGGACAATGCTGGACATTGGATGGTAAGCCTGAGTCCACTGGGACTTCAGAGTCCACTGCATGACTCTCATGGTGAGGCGTGTCATTGGAGTGACATGCACAGAGGATGCCATGTGACCCAGCAAAATGAGGAAATTACGAGCTGTTGAGTAATGTCGATTCTGGAGGCATTGTGCGAGGGATATGAGAGTATGAGCTCGATCCTGAGGGAGGAATACTTTTGCCTGCATGGTGTTCAGGTCGGCTCCTATGAAGGATAGGGTTTGAGACAGAACTAGGCTGGACTTGGGGTAGTTGATCAGAAGCCCAAGAGACAGCAACGTATGGATAGTTAGACGTAAGGAGGCTATTGCATCCCTTTGAGTTGGAACCCTTATCAGCCAATCGTCGAGATAAGGGTAGACATGGACGCCTTGCTATCTCAGGTAGGCTGTGTCCACTACGAGGCACTTGATAAAGACTCGAGGTGTGGATGCTAGGCTGAACGGCAGTACCCGGTACGGAAAGTGCCGGGAGCCAACCAGGAATTGAAGGAATTTGCAGTGAGACAGAGAGATCGAGATGTGTGTATACGTGTCCTGAAGATCTAGAGAGCAAAGCCAATCTCCTCTTTGTAGAAGAGGAAGTAGAGAGCCCAAGGTTACCATCCTGAACTTTTCCTTCTGCAGATATTTGTTTAAGGCACGCAGGTCCAGTATTGGACGAATGCCCCCTGACTTTTTTGGGATGATGGAATAGAACCCCTGCCCCTGCTGGGAGAGGGGCACTGGTTCTACTGCCCAGGATTTCAGGAGGGTTGAAACTTCCTCCTCCAGAAGAGAGGAGTGGTCGGATGATCCCCACTTCGGCCAAGGTGGGGAGTCTGCTGGTACAGACAGGAAGTTGAGGTGGTAACCTTGGGTCAGTACAGCAAGTACCCACTGATCTGAAGTGATCGCGTGCCATATGTTGGTGAAGTGGCACAACTGACCGTGGATGGGTACAGACGGTAGAGGAGGTTGGCTTATGCTCTTCAGCGAGGAGTCAAAATCTAGCAGCTGGGCCCAGTGGAAGGGCTGGCTGAGTCTTCTGAGGCCAGGATTGTCTGGCCTGATCTTTCTGGAGGGGCGACTTCGAGTAACAGGAGGATAATATCTCCATGGTTTGAAGGACGGCCGCTTAGAGTCTCTTCGGAATGTCCTTTTAGAGGTGGATGGGAAATCAGAAGGCACGGACGAAAGCTGGTGTAACGTCTCGTGGTGGTCTTTGAGCTGTACTACAGTTTCCTGGATTTTGTCCCCAAAGAGATTGTCTCCAGTGCAGGGCAGGTCAGCCAATCGGTCCTTTACCTCTGGTCTTAAGTCAGAGGACTTCAGCCAGGCCCACCTTCGTGCACTAATTCCCGCTGTGGACACCCTAGAGGCAATGTCAAAAATATCATAGGCAGCGCAGACCTCATGCTTACCAGTATCTAGACCCATCTGAGCCAGGGCATTCAGTTGATTCTGAAGCTGGTCGGGTAAAGATTCAGAGAAATCCTGGATCTTCTTGAATAGGTCTCTGTTATACTGGGTCATGTATAACTGGTAGGAAGCAATGTGAGAAATAAGCACTGATCCATGGAAAACACGATGGCCAAATGCATCGAGGGACCTCTGTTCTTTCCCTGGAGGAATGGAAGAATGAGGTTTAGAACATCGTGCTTTTTTCTGGGCTGACTCCACAACCACAGAATGGTGATCCGGCTGTGATTTTTGGAAACCAGGGGTGGTCTGTACCAGGTAGGTGGCATCTGTTTTCCGATTTACCAATGGTACAGAGCCTGGATGCTCCCAATTCCTCTTCAGCAAGTCCAGGAGAACTTCATGAACAGGTATGGGCATGATCTCCTTGGGTGCATCTACGAATTGGAGCACTTCCAGCATTTTATGTCTGGAGTCCTCTTCTGTCTGAAATTGGAATGGTATGGCTTCAGACATTTCCTTTATAAAATTAATAAAGGGCAGGTCCTCTGGAGGAAAACGTCTTCTCTCCTCAGGGGGAGATGGCTCTGAAGGTAGATCATCAGTATCCTGGGAAGAATCATCAGTCCAAGGCTCGTAAGGTTGATCACCGGCTCTCATAGGATCTCCAGAGGGGAGTAATGGTGCTATACCTGAAGGATCAGGCCTAGGCACAGACGGCATTGGAGGTGGCACCGACGGCATCACCAATTGAGGACGATGCGGTATCGATGGCAGAATAGGCACCAATGGAACCAGTGACATTGACGGGCGAATCGGTGGCAAGATCCCAGACGGTCCGGGGATACGTTTCGGCATCGGTGTTTCCTCATCTTCCGATGACAAAGGTATCGGCGTGGAAAGCGGTGGACATACTGGTATTCTCAGTTCCACTGGTGGAAGGGCACCGATCAGCGCATCCAGTCTGCCAAGTAGCGGCACGAGCACCGTGGGTATCGAGTCGGTGACTGGGGCTGGCATCGGTGTTGGCGCCGATGGAGGTTGGAAGCCCTGCAGTGCCTTACCAATAGCCTCTGGGATCATTCGATCCAATTCCTCGCGGAAGCCTGGGGCATGCAACCCCAGCTCCGGAGTAGGAGGCAATACTTGCGTAGCCGGAGGGTCCACCGGTGAAAGCGGAGTCGTGGCTCCTGGCAGCAATGAAGGTGGGGAACGCCTCGGTGACCCAGTTGCAGAGGAGGATGGAGCCTTCTCTTGACGGGATTTCTTTGTCAGTGGCTCTGTTGACGTCGATGCCGAGGGCTTGCCTGGATCAGCAGATTGAGCCTTCTGATGATGGTGTCGATGCTTTTCATGATGTTCTCCTCGGTCCTTCTCCGGAGCCGATGAGGAAGAAGTCGACACCTTCGGAGTAGTCAGTGCCGGTTGGGCAGCATCGGTGCCCCGCTGCTGGCAAGAGATCGAAGGCACCAGCTCAGATGATGTTGAAGCGGTTGATGGAGTCAGAGGCTTTGCCTGAAAAAGAAACTCCATCTTCTTTGAGCGGGCCTTATGGCCCTTTGGTGTCATTTGGGCACATTTGGTGCAAGTTAGGATGTCATGGTCAGACCCCAAACATAACACACAAACCCTATGTGGGTCTGTGATGGACATTGTACGAGGACAGTCGGGGCACCGACGAAAACCCGACGCCATGGCTTCGAAAAAAATTTAGCCGCGGTGCGGTCAATGGCCAGTAGGCCCCTAAAGGAATACTCGACGGGAATCGACTGCAAACAAGGGTAAAGCCTTACCTTTCGACCACGGAGTACGGAATCGATAGGGGGACCCCTATGGGGTAGAATTTTTTGAAAATTTTGAAAGAAGTTCCGTAAGGAAAATTCCTGTCAGGAATCTCTAGAGAGCTTCTTAACCCGCGTGGCTACTGCTGAGCGGAAAAAAAGAGACTGAAGGGGGACCCCTGCTGGATGCAGAATTGGTACCATGCTGGGCATGGCCAGTAGGTGCCAGTCAAAGTTCTAGAAACACTTTGACAAAGGTGTTCCGTGATTGGGCTCCATCCTGTTGATGTCACCCATATGTGAGGACTACCATCCTGCTTGCCTGTGAGAAGTACCCAAACATTAAATAACTCTCAAGCTACTACTAGCAGTTTATGGATTTTTCCTCTAGGAACTTATCAAAACCTTTTTTAAACCCAGTTACACTAACTGCTGTAACCACATCCTCTGGCAATGAATTTCAGAGCTTAACTATGCGCTGAGTGAAAAAGAATTTTAAATGAGCTACTTGCTAACTTCATGGAGTGCTCCTGGTCCTTCTATTATCTGAGAGAGTAAATAATTGATTTACATTAACTTGTTCAAGTCCTTTCATGATTTTGTAGACCTCTATCATATCCCCCCTCAGCCATCTCTTCTCCAAACTGAACAGCCCTAACCTCTTTAGCCTTTTCTCATAGTGGAGCCATTCCATGCCCCTTATCATTTTGGTCACCCTTCTCTGCACTTTCTCCAGTGCAACTATATCTTTTTTGAGATGTGGTGACCAGAACTGCACCCAGTATTCGAGATGCGGTCTCACCATGGAGGGATACATATGCATTATGACATCCTGTTTTATTCACCATTCCCTTCCTAATAATTCCTAACATTCTGTTTGCTTTTTTGGCTGCTGCAGAACACTGAGCTAACAATTTCAATGTATTATTCACTATGACACCTAGATCTTTTTCCTGGGTGCTTGCTCCTAAGATAGAATCTAACATCATGTAACTACAGCAAGGGTTATTTTTCCCTATATGCATCACCTTGTACACGTCCACATTAAATACCATCTGCCATTTGGAAGCCCAATCTTCCAGTCTCACACAGTCCTCCTGAATTTATCACAATCTGCTTGAGATTTAACTACTCTGAATAATTTTGTGTTGTCCACAAATTTGATGTGGTTAGTGCAGTTAGTGTAGCTATGTGTAAAAAAGGATTGGATAAGTTCTTGGAGGAGAAGTCCATTATCTGCTATTAATTAAGTTGACTTAGAAAATAGCCACTGCTATTACTAGCAACAGTAACATGGAATGGACTTAGTTTTTGGGAACTTGCCAGGTTCTTATGGCCTGGATTGGCCTCTGTTGGAAACAGGATGCTAGGCTAGATGAACCCTTGGTCTGACCCAGTATGGCATGTTCTTATGATCACCTCACTCGTTGTACCCCTTTCCAGATCATTTACAAATATATTAAATAGCACCAGTCCAAGGACAGATCCCTGAGGCACTGCACTGTTTACCTGTTTCCACTGAAAACAGACCATTTTATCCTACTCTCTTTATGTAAGAGTTTTAAGTACTTGAAAGTTTCAGGGGCTTATGTAAGCATTATTGCTCAATGCACAGAGCAGTTTCTGACAGAACATGACCCTCTCCAGAAGGATATTGCTATTTTAAACTAAACTATGCTGCTTTTGGTGAGAGACAGATTTTTTTATGATTCTGGCTTGAAATTAACAAGCACCTCTGTGACAGACGTTATGAAGAGCTAAATTTGCAAACTCCCCTCTAGGAAAGAAAGCTTAATTTTCCAGCCAATCAGAATGACATGCTATTGTAATGCTTTGGCTGGCCACAGATATCTCGATGCTTTGCGGCTCACAAGCTGCCGAGACGCTGTCCTGTTGCGCCAGCCTGGGGCCTCCTAGGCTTGTGGGCAGTGAGGCGCCTCTTAAAGGCCCCACACCAGGAAAATTCTTATTTGGTGCGTGCTGATGGTTTCATGTGGTGGGGTATTTAAACCCCAACCGCACTATGAGCCAATGCCTCAGCAACAGGTCCTCCTGCTCCTGTAGTGCGTGTTGCTATTTACTGTCTTGTGCTTGCCTTGCCTCACTATCGTTCCTGCCTTGCTTTTGTGTACCTTGCCCTGTGCTTCCTTGTTGTCTGTGCTGTCTCGGTCCCCTGTCCTTGTCTTGTCTGTCCATCTCTGCCGATCTTCTGGTTTTGTGATCCTGGCCTCTGACTCCAATTATTCTCTTGGACTGGCGTCTGCCCTGACCTTAGCTTGGACCAAGACACTGCCTGATCGCTGCTTGCCTCAACTTCGGCCTGGACGTCAATGCTGCCTGACCTGACCATTGCCTGGACCTAAACGCTGCTTGCTTGCTGCCCTCCCTGACCTTAGCCTGCTATTCAACTGCATCTGACCGCTCCTTACAGGGATCTCGCCTAAGAACTGCTGGGCCCTGGAACCTAAGGACTCAACTTGCGGGGAACAGGGCTGGTATAGGTGAAGCCCCAGTCGTAGCTCTTGCAAGAGTGCGTCCACCTGCTGTCAGTGTGGGCCTAGTGGGTTTGCCTGCTAGGCTGCGTCAATCACGTCACAGTTCAAGGGCTGACATCTGTAACATCTACTGAGTTGAAAAGCAATAATCCCTGCTAGAAAAGGGGGTCCCAACCTCATCTTTGAGGCCCACCCAACAGGGCAAGTTTTCAGGATATCCATACAAATATTTGTATGCACCCACATCTTGTGCCTATGAATCAGACATCCTGAAAACTTGACCGATTGGGTGCATGTAGGCTAGGACATGGTAAGAGAGGCTAGAGTAGCCTGAGGGGACAGAGACAAGCATGCCCTGTCCAGGGAGGATATAAAGAGGCTTTAAAGGGATTTTTATGACCAAATAAATAAATAAACATTCCAATTGATGGAAACCATATGTTCTCAAAGCATTATTGCTTGCTGTCCAGCCAGACTGTTCAGAATCTAATTCTGTGTAGCTCACAATGGATGATGTTATGCATCATGACTGGGCCCGCTCCTGGTTCTCCTTAGCTTTTCTTTTTTAATGATTTTGCTGTAGTGCGAGGTAGGATGGGAAATGTAGGAGAAAGGAGGGAAAAAGGTGCCAGAGAAAGGCACAAGTGTGTTTGAAGACAGCAAGAGGGAGTGGGGGGGATGGGAGGGAATAGGGGAACAGCGAGCATGGGGGATTAGAGAAGGTGCGAAAGAATCCAGGGAGAGAGGATGGTGGAGTGGGGAGGGGAGAAACAAAGTTTAGAAGGCTGCAGTATGGAGGATGAGACTGCAAGAGGGAAGAGAGTAAGGATGTGGAGTAGTAAGGATATGACTAGGTGAGAGAGTAAAGGGGTGAGAGCATGGGGCTTTGAAGAGAGTTGGGCCGATTCTGTGAAGGGTAGGCGGCTGAGTGCACTATTTAACATGCAGTTGGCTGCGTGTTTTTGACGTGCGTCTATTAGTTAGTCGCCCGAGATACTGAAAGTAAAATGTGCGGCCAATCTGCAGCGATATTAAGTCGGAGGAACCAAAAATGTTTAAAAAAAATTATTATTATTTTTAAACATTTTTTTAAATGTGCCGGCTGGTCCGGTTAGGAGAAAGGACGCTCAATTTTAACGACGTCTGTTTTCCTAACCGATGGCTGTCAGCGGGTTCAGGAAAACCGACGCTTGTAAAATTGAGCGTCGGTTTCCTGAACCCACTGACAGAGCCACCTCTCTGGGGCCAAGGAGGCGCTAGGGGCGTGTAATCGTCCCTGGCGCCTCCTTTAAGCGTGACCCCTCATTTAAATACAGGATTGCGCGCCCAGTGGAGGTGGCTGGGCGCGCGTTGGGAGAGCGGACGCTCAACATGGAGCGCCCGTTCTCCCACTCTTTTTACTGAATCGGCCTGAGTGTGAGAGAAAATGTGGAACAGAGAGAGAACATAAACCACTCCTTTAAGTTACTGTGCAACTCTACACTTGTTAAGAGCAGGAAATAGCCCCCTTCTAGGAAACCAAACCAGGAAGCCAAGGCTGGGAGCAAAAGGTAGGCAAGATAGCAGCCAGAACTAATTTTTATAGAATTGAACTTAAGCTTTGTGATTGTTCCATCATTCTGTGGGCCTGTTAAGGCAGAAAATTATGTGGGGAGTAAGAGAAGAGGATTACCTGGTCAGAAATATACTGAGAGAAATGAAAACAAAATGTAGCACCATAGACTATGTGGGCTAAGGACCACGTAGTCCAGCCAGCCTGACCACGTCTGCCTGTGCTGCCACAAACCAATGGTCTTCTCCCGCCCTCTGCTTTGAAGGTCCTTCTGAGTCTATCCCAGGCAGGCCTGAATTCTTTCATTCTAAGTTCTCATTTATAGTTCTGCAGCCCAATTTCTTCTGCACCTGCTGGAGTGACTACATTGTGCAGCGCTACAAAAAAAAAAAAAAAAATGCTACCCCCCCCCAAAACAAATACAAACACTAACACTGCTTCCTCCACCTCTGGCTTAACCAGTTCTTCCTCATGATCCCCTTCTGAGTACAAAATACTACGTTTAAGATATCCACTGCTCTTGTCATCTCAGCGTGCCACTCCCGGCACTACAATGCAGTCATTGAGTCAGAGTGGCACCCCACCCTGCTTATAAAAACAAAAGAGCCCTGCACTCTCCAGGCTGTCCCACCTACAGTTTAACTACCCATCCTGGTCACTTCCTTTATCTCCATGTGAGCAGGTTTAAAAATAGTTTCTTAAAGCGCCCATAGCACTGAGCCTGCTCTTCTCTCCTTGTGTTGCGCCACTCACTTAAAGAGAACTGCTGCTGCCACTGTCATGTACCCCATCCTCACCTGCCTTTTGGGTCGAAGGGGTGATGCTGAATATACCCGGACAAATTCTAGTCAGCGGGATAAGTTATCTGGCTAACTTTAAACCTTCTATCGAACAGTCTAACTTATTCGCTTAACTTAACCAGATAAATCTGAATATCGGCACTTATCCAGTTAAGTTAACTAGATAAGTAGCCCTGCCTCGATCCCCCCATTGCCTGCTCTTAAGATATCCAGCTATCTGGCTATGTGGCGGCCACTGAACATAGCCGAATATTCAGCGACCACCACTTAGCTGGTTATGTAAGGACTTATCAAGCTAAATAGCTCTAAATATCACCTCCTCATTTTTTGAAAGAGTAAATAACCGATTTACATTTATCCATTCTATTCCACTCATGATTTTTATAGCCCTCCATCATATCCTTCCTCAGCCATCTCTTCTCCAAGCTGAACAGCCTTAACCTCTTTATCCTTTCCTCATGGGGGAGCTGTTCCCAACTCTTTATCATTTTGGTCACCCTTCTCTGTACCTTTTCCAGTGCTACTTTATATACCTTTTTTGAGATGCGGTGACTAGAATTGTGGTCTCACCACGAAGCAATGTAAAGTTATTATGACATTCATAGACTTATTCCTTTCCTAATAATTCTTAACATTTTGTTTGCTTTTTTGACCACTGCCACACACCAAGTCTATGATTTCAAATAACTACAGTGTGGATTACTTTTCCTTGTATGCATCATTTTGCTCTTGTTCATATAAAATTTCATCTGCCATCTGAGCGTCCAATCTTCCAGGCTTGCAAGGTCCTCCTGCAATTTTTCACAATCTGCTTGTGATTTAACAATTTGCTATAATTTTGCATCATCTGCAAATCTGGTCTCTTCACTTGTTGTTCCCCTTTCCAAATTATTTATAAATATATTAAAAAGCACCGGTCCCAGTACAGATCCCTGAGGCACTCCACATATCCAGCTAACCCTAACTTATCTGGGTATATTCAGCAGTGTGGCTGTGCCGCTAAATATCACGGTTAAGTTAGCCAGATATGTGTATCCAGCTAACTTAACTAGCCGCTCTGCAGCTGAACATTTACCCCACTGTATCCACTGGCTCCCCATTATCCACATGTTTATTAAGCCCTTCAAAAAAATGTAACAGATTGTGGAGGCAAATCCATGTGTAAATCCATGCTGGAACTGTCCCCATTAAACCATCTCTCTCTATATGCTCTGTAGTTTTGTTCTTTGAAATAGTTTCTACAATTTTGCCGGCACTGATGTCAGAAACCTACGGTACCTGCATGTAATCTGCTTTGAAGTGGCTGAAATAAATAAATCTAAAATAATAAATAAAACTCACTGGTCTATAGTTTCCTGGATCATCCCTGGAGCCCTTTGTAAAGATCAGGGTTACACTGACCACTCTCCAATCATCAAGTACAACAAACTATTTTTAATGATAGATTACAAATTACTATGAATAAATCTGCAAAGTCATTTTTTAGTTCTTTCAGAAATCTGGGGTGTATACCATCTGGCCTGGGCAATTTGATACTCTAGTTTCTCAATCTATTCTATTACATAGTCCAGCTTCATAGTGATTTGTTTCAATTTTTCTGAATCATCGTTATTGAATACCATTTCTGGTACTGGTATCTCTCCAACATCCTCTTCAGTAAACACCGAAGCAAAAAATGAATTTAATCTTTCAGCAATGGCTTTATCTTCTCTAAGTGCCCCTTTAACAGTGCAATCAACTCTCTCGGCCTTTCTGCTTCAAAATATTTTTAAAAGTTTTTATTATGAGTTTTTCCTCTACAGCCAGCTTCTTTTCAAATTCTCTCTTACCCTCTCTTATCAATGTTTTACATTTAACTTGCCAGTGCTTATGCTTTTTCCTATTTTCTTTAGATGGACTCTTTTTTCCTATTAAAGACGTTCTTTTGGCTAAAATAGCCTCCATTACCTTATCTATTAACCATGCTGGCTGTCATTTGGCCTTCCTTCCACCTTTTTTAATACATGGAATAATATATCTAGACTGGGCTTTCAAGATGGTATTTTTAAACAATGATCACACCTTATGTAAACATTTAACCTTTTGTAGCTATCTCATTTTCGGGTTTTTCTGTTTTCCTCATTTTACCTAAGTCTCCCTTTTGAAAGTTTAAAACTAGAGTTGTAGATTTTCTTCATGCCCTCCCTCCAGTAATTGTCAGCTTTGATTGTAATATGACCACTGTTGCCGCGCAGCTCCACCAAATCCTGCATTCCACTAAGAATTAGCTCTAAAATGGCTCCCTATTTGTCAGTAACAGGAATAGATCAGTCTCTTTGGGTTGACCTGGGTGAGAATGCAAATCTAATGCCTTGGGCACCAATCGCTCAGCAACATCCTTCCCTTAAGTGGGGAACTGAAAAGTCCTGGACAGATGCAGCAGCTGCAGCCCGAGAGAGATGTAGCATAGCCCCCGCAACAGAAGTTGCTAGCAAGCCCTGGGCTTTAGTGAAAGTTATTTTTAAACTGCAGGTCCTGGAACAGCGACCAGGCAAGGTTTGCACCTGTTCTCAAAGTGGAAGTCCACACATGCTTTCATTCTGACACTTGCAGCAGCTTTTTCTGCAGGTAATGTTTTGCTGGGCACGAGTGTATGCAAACTTTTAGCCACATTGAGGGAGGACCACTTCTCAGACAGTCAATGAATGCTTTTAACCAGCCTAAATCGCTTTGAAAATTGTCTATTTCAAATGGAAAGGCTCAGCCATTTCTGCATCCCCACGCAGATCCCGCCAGCAGTCTAAGTATTTTTTTCTACTTCCTTTCTTTCCATTTAAAGTCATATTTTGTGGATAGCCATTTTCTGAGATTCTTGTACTTTTATTGCTAGTATCCCTTCTTGGGGATGTCTTGTTTTGCTGTATTGTTATAATACTGGTTGGACCTTGCTAGAAGTGCTTTTGTATACTGGCAAGTAACAAGTTTAATAAAATGAAATTAGGTGTAATCTCCCCTTCCCAAGATTATCCACACTGTCTGCTTCCTTCCCAGTAACTCCTGTATTTCAATATTTTTATTTTTAGGGATCTTCGTTTTCAGTTTAAAATGATTTTTACAAAAAAAAAAAAAAAATCCTCAGTTTCCCGAAATATATTAAATACTTTTTTTTACTGATTTTTCACCTTCATTTTGTAACATCAATAAGAATGTTTGTTTAGTTCATCAGAAATCAAGTCTGGCCCTTCCAAACCCTGGTACAAAGTCATTTACCTTCACGCTCCAGCACAATCCCGGGTTCTCATTTCACATCTGCCCCCGTCCCCCCACTGCCAGCACAGGGCGGAGAGACTGAGTGACTCCTCATACTTCTGTCCACCAAAATAAACCCAGCTATTTACCCAGAAAAATTGTCATTTTATGCAGATTTACTCCTGCTTTTTTTTTTTATTGCTGTAATAAACACTGATAAACGCCCTGAAAAATAAAGACTGAAAATTATGAACCTAGATTCTGGGTTTCACATATAATGCTATTCATTCCCCGTAAATGTCCCCTTCTTGAATACATTATAGCTGGGGCTTCTGATTTTTAGGTGTTCATAAATTGTACATTTAGTTGTTTATTTTCCTGCTAATTAGGGGCTCTTTGGGGACACCAGAAACCAGTGTTTTCACGGCACAGGTACTATTGTTGGGTACCCTTTTCTGGTTGAATCAAATACATGCATTTGGGCAGCTGAGGCATTGTAAGGGTGGAAAAGGCAAAGAGGAAGATCCAGGAGCAAGCGAAGGAAGAATGGGACGGTACTAGGGGAGTGGTATATTTCCGGTGTTTATCTGATAAACACCTAGTTTATATTATTATTATTTTTTTTTTTACATTTGGGGTGTTTTATCAGGGTTTACCGGTTAAAGCCTAAATCAGAAGGCCCTAATTATAGCCCGAGTGTGACAATAGCTCAATCGTGAGACATGACTCACTGAACCGTGTCTCTCTGACAGCAGTAATATTTAAATCTGCTTCTGCCATTAGAGCTTTTAAGTCTGGAATTATATTGTGCTCATAATCTTCCAGAGAGTTCTCTTGACGTTCTGTCTCTCAGTATAGATGGGTAGGTTTATAAGATAACCACTTTTATGTTCTCCATTTATTTGTGGTTCACACCCCAAATGCAAACGTGCCCCATCTTCTCCTCCCCTCTTCTAATTTAAACTCGTGTATGTTCTGAACTGACAGGACCCTAATTCTTCTCTTGAGATGGCCTGCATGTATCCTACTATATAGTCTTTAATCACTCCACATATAGCCCTAACCCAAGAAATCCAAACCCCTCTTCTTTATACCAGCAATTAGAAACATAGAAACAAATGCCTGAAAAAGACCATACGGCCCAACTAGTCTGCCCATCCACCCAACTAATTTAGCCTTACAATTCCCCTCATTCCCTCAGAGATCCTCTGTTTACTGCATGCTTTCTTGAATTTGGGTATTGTCTTACTCTCCACCACCTCCACTGGGAGGCCGTTGTTCCATGTATCCACAACTCTCTCTCAGGCGTGATTCAGTAAAAGTCACGCGATTCAGTATTTAAATGAGGGTCCGCGGTAAAAAGAGGCGCTAGAGACACTAGCGCGTCCCTAGCGCCTCTTTTTTGACAGGAGCGGCAGCCGTCAGCAGGTTTGACAGCCGACGCTCAATTTTGCCGGCGTTGGTTCTCAAACCCACTGACAGCCACGGGTTTGGAAACCGGACGCCGGCAAAATTGAGCGTCCGGTTTTCAACCCGCGAGCCGCGGGCCCATTTTAATTTTTTTTTTTTAATTATGTTTAACTTTTGGGACCTCCAACTTAATATCACCATGATATTAAGTCATAGGGTGTACAGAAAAGCAGATTTTACTGCTTTTCTATACACTTTCCTGGTGCCGAGAGAAATTAACGCCTACTTTTGGGTAGGCACTAATTTCTGAAAGTAAAATGTGAGGCTTGGCTGCACATTTTACTTACTGAATTGCGCGGGAATAACTAATAGGGCCATCAACATGCATTTGCATGTTGTGGGCGCTATTAGTTTTGGGGGGGTTGGACACGCGTTTTTGACTCCTTACTGAATAAGGGGTAAAGCTAGCGCGTCGAAAACGCACGTCCAAATGCGGGCTAAAAGTGCGCTCCGCCAGAGCGCACTGTACTGTATCGGCCCATCTGTAAAGAAACATTTCCTAACATTACTCCTGAGTCTACTCCCTTTCACCATCATCACCTGACCCCTCATTCATTTGAAAGAGGCTCGCTCCCTGTGCATGGAAACCTTGGAGGTATTTAAATGTCTCTGTCACATCTTCAGCCATACATTAAAAGTCCTGGTGCAACATAGTCTGTCCTTACCATACAAGTAATGCAATAGAAAATACCACTGTCCCCAACTTCCTCCTGTATTATACTAGCTTGTTTTCTAGCCAAGTCATTTAGTCCTACCGGTAAGTAAATTATAATATCAGTCTTATCTTCCTTCTTTCTACTCTGGAATACTAAGAACGTGGTTTGTACCTTGGCATGCTAAAGATTGTAGTAGGCATTTGACCTTTTCCAGACCCTCCATTCCTGCTCCCAAGTGAATGCCCCTGAGAATCGGGTGTCCCACTAGGAGTTTCCTCTTTTGGGGTCTTCTAATATGACACCTGCACTCTGCTTCTCTTTTATGGTAGACCTTCTCCTTCAACTCTGTATCCATATTAAATGTCTTTTTGTTCATTTTAATTTTTACTGCCAACCATAAAAGTATTCTGTGGCACTGCCATTTGGGGGTGTGCAGAAGTGTCCCTCAAACAGTGTTGGACCAAGCATCTGGCCTGGTCCACTTTAAAAGCTAAAGAAACAGCTCTGTGGGCGAGCATCCTGAGAGCAGGAATGGGGGTGTAGGCCCAGAGGGAAACAGACAGGCCCCAGTGTCCAGGAGAAGGCAGTGGGGATGTGCATCCGTTTCCTATACAAGCATGTAAAATGAAACGTATGAAACATATGAAACAAATGCACATCTAATTGGCATGTAATGGGAAACGTATGAAACGAATTAAATGAATGAAACGAATGCACATCCCTAGAAGGCAGCCTTCTGAAACAATAGCTATTTAGATTGTAAATTCCGAACTGTTAGACTGCTGAAGGTAAGCAAATGGTATGCTGTTTTATGTTATAAATAAACCACTCTTTAAGAAGCATGCGGGAGTCCTCCGTGTGTATGTGATGTCTCCAGCTTTAGGCTGCTTCGCTAGCTTACATATGGTGGTAGAGCAGCACACAGATAGAGACCCATGCCTACAATAACTTAAAAAAGAGAAGAGAGCAAAAGTTTGCTGAGTGATTCCTGCACAGAGAAGCAGTTTGGTGCAGAAGCAGTGCTGCTAAGTGGGTGCTCAGAGCACTGAAGAGTAATGGGATTTTTTGTCTTAAGTATCTATTTGTTTTTTTATTTAAGTTTTTTTTATATACTGATATTCGTTTGCACATCATGTCGTTTACATTGAACAGGTGTAACATGGAGAAAGAGAAATACATGGAACACAAGGAGTAGGCAGGGAAGTAACACAAAGATGAAAGCCCACACTTGTGTGATAGAAGAGAGAAGAATAAAAGTTTGTTGGGTGAATCCTGCACAGAGAAGCAGTTTGGTGCAGAAGAGGTGCTGCTAAATGTGTATACACAGCCCTGAAAATAAAAGTAAAATAGTGTGGCTCAGCAGAGCACAGAAATAGGACAGCTGGAACTTTTTTTTTTTGGGACAAAGAATTGTTCCCTGAGACCTGAATGCAAAAACAGTTTTAAAAATACTACTGCAGGCTATGAGTAGCTTCCCCCTGGCTAGAGAGGGTCTGTACAGTGAGTTAGAGCTGGGCAAACAGAGTTTTTTTTCTCTTTCTGTTCTTTCTGCTTATAAAAAAAACAGGAAAAGCTGAATGGAGTGTGGCTCTCTAGAAGCAAGCCAGCTAGGTCTGCACTAGAGCACAACTAAGCCAAAAATGCAAGCTTGGCTCCAAATCCTTCAAGAAGGGCAGAGGCAATTGCAAGAGAGCTTGGTAAAAAGCCAGATTTCTTCGGCATGGACCAGGAAAGAGTTTGAAGCAGGGATGAGATGCCTAGCTGCCAACGTCCCAGAATTAAGGCCAGGGAAGGGCTCACTGTCCCCGGAAGCAGAGGAGGTGCAGCAACCCCATGAATCACCTGACTGGGGTCGTGTTATCCAGGAGTCTGAAAATCTAGAATATAGGAAGAAGAGAAGGGCAGCATGGATGACACCCAGCCTCACTGTCCCAGAGAGAGGCCCGAAGATGGCACTACAGGAAGGTGTGATGGAGCAGACAGTGAAGGTGAAACCAGACTTGCAAGAACAGGCATGGCTGACTGCAGAAAAAGAGCATGGAAGCCAGGTGAATGAAACTACAGTGACTGTGGCTCCTATTCAAGGAAGCTCATGGTGGAGCCTGGCGGTATGGATCTCACTGAAAAGAGGGGTGAGACAGGTTAGCCCTGAAGAGGCATGACTTCAAAATGAGGAGGTAAACGTAATCAAAGCTGAGCCTGCAGACATGGTTAGAGGGGACGACCAGGAAAGAGAAACCAAGGAAAATATCCATGAAATAATAGAGGCCTACCAGAGCAGTCGCAGAGAAGCCTGACAGAGGCTTTACAGAGAGTCCTGAGAGACTTTGAAGAGAGGCCTGCCAGAGGTGTTGCAGAAATCCTGAAGAAGATGTGATAAAGACTGAGAAAGAGATCAGAAAAATTGATAATGAGAAAAAAAGAGGCTGAAGTAGATGGAAAAGAGAACCAGTCTCTTCGCAGTGCAGAACCGTGGCCTGCTCACAGGTCAGCCCGACTCCTCCAGTAGACTCAGACGCAGCAGGGACACTGCCAAGCACGGCCCCACATGCCACCATGTTGCTCCTGTCCTGAAACCTTCTAAGGTGCACGTGCGCAACTCCCGCTCTTAAAGGGCCCGCGGTGCGAAAGTCCCTGCTGTGTCCTTTGATGATGTCATCCAGTCCTTGCTATAGAAGGACTCCTCAGATGACTCAACAGAGCCTCAGCAACGGGTCTCCTGCGTCTGCAGTGTCTGCTGTTCTTGAATTCCTGGTGCCTTGGCTCATCCAGCTTTGCCTTCTCTTTCTCGTCTCATCTAGTGTTCTTTGTGTGTTTTCATCACCCTTGGCCTGATTCTCCGGATCCTGATCTCTTGCTTGGATCTGATCACATTTGTCCACAGCTGCCCCGACCTTGGCCTGTCTCCGACTCCCTCTGCTGCCTGTCCTGAGCCTTGCTTTTCAGACCGCCCTAAGGACTCACCGAAGCCCTGCCAGCCACCAGAACCCAAAGGGCTCAACCTGCAGGAGAAGTGGCTGGTATAGGTGAAGCTCCAGCCTGTCCCGCTGCAGGATGCATTCACCACCTGTCGGCGTAGGCTTCATTGGTTCGCCTACGAAGCTGCGTCAACTAGGCCACAGCAACAAAGGCTTACACCCATGCCAACCATCACAAACAAGGAAGGTTTTTAGGAAACTTCTCTCAGTCAAAGTGGTCCCTGTGCTCAGTTCTGTCATTTAAGCAATTATATGTTTTAATAGATTACAAGGGGCAATTTTCAAAGGAAATATTAATTTGTGTTCTGCCTCTTTTGTGACACTTCAAAGTGAATTACATTCAGATAGAGTAGGTACTTCCCTATCCCAAGAGTTCTTACAATCTCAGGGGGTGATTTACTAAAGGTTTTCTCCCATTTTGTGTCTATTGGAAAAGAAGCTTAAAGGTGAATTTTAAAAGCTCGGCGTGCACCAAAATTGAAGATGCACACGCATGTGGGGCTTACACGCACCCACCATATTTTAAAAAGCTGCGCACACGTCTCACTCAGAATCATAAAGGAGCGTGGCGGGGGCTGGGCATGGGGATTCCAGGGCAAGGCCAAGAGGTGCGGCACAAGTACTAATATGCCTGGGTGTGCGTCCCGGTCTAATGCACGAGGCTTTACTTCTGCTATGGAGGAGGTATAAGTTTTAAAAAAAATCAATTTCTGAGGGCTTTAAAAGGGTCTGGGGTAACTGGAGGCAGTGCAAGCTATTAAACCAGGGGAGTTTGGAGGACCTAGCTCTACACTGGGTGAACTGGTGAAACTGGTCTTGGCGTGGACGCGCACCAGTTATAAAATTCCCTGATTTACGCGGCCAAAACCTGATTTGCGCAGTTGGGCACACCTAGTTGCAAAATTAGGCGCACAGATATGCACGCCAAGGCTATTTCATAACATACATATGCTATGTGCGCATATGTTATAAAATTTCTGTATCCCTGGGTGCGCGCTGACACACATGCATCATTGTGCGACTGCACGCCCCTTTGAAAGTTACCGTCTTAGTAAATATTTATTTAAAATTTGTATTCTGCCTATTACCAGGACCCGTTCTAGGTGGATTCCAACAGTATAAAATATAACAAATGAAACACAAGCAATAACACAACCATCTAGACAACGCATTAAAATAGAAGGGTACATCTGAAAATTGCAAGGTGCTACAGTTGATAACCCTCATACACAGCAAAAGCTTCCTGAAAAACGTAGGTTTTTAAAAGCTTCTTAAAAGTCTTGAAATCCTCTGCCTTACCAATGAAAAGGCTAGGGGCAGCAAAGGAGAAGGCCTGCTTACCTGTTTCCTTCAAACACATATGCTTCGTACTAGGTGTGGACAGCAGGAAAAGATTTTCGGAGTGCAAAGCTTTTCGTGAGGTGCAGCACCATCAACAGCTCTGCTAAATGAGTTGGAGAACCATGATGCAATGCTGTCAAAGTCAGGGTCTTAAACTTGATTCTTTGCTCTATTGGGAGCCAGTGTAGGGTGTGTAATATGGTTGCATATTAATCAATCTGAAACCAAGCGTGCTGCGGCGTTTTGTACCAACCACAAGGCACTCAACTGACATTTTGGTAAACTTAGATAAAGAGCGTTATAGTAATCAAGCATTGAAAAAAAGGAAGGCTTGGATTGCAGATCTAACATACTTAAGATGATGCAGTTTTCTTAACTTAAATAAGGCCTAAGAGTGTCATTTAGTAAGCCACAATATTTTATCACACAAGAGGTGAAACATTACGGGGAGGGGGGGGTGCATCCCTGCCCCAACAAAATATTGTGACGGTATTGCGCAATTTTTTAAATCATGGGTAAAATGCGCAACAAAAAATCATATGGTGAAATGGGGCTTACTTGCACAATGGTGGTCCCAGCGAGGCAGTCATCATGTTAAGAGGCCTGAGGTCCTACATTCCCCCCCCCCCCCCCCCAAAAAAGTGACAGATTGCCCCTGGTGGTCTCCTGAGGCAGCGACAACATCAAAATTAATTTTAAATCAGCTTTGAAACCATGTGGTGATGCTCCATCCCTTCCCAATACCCTTTCTCTTTGCCTTAACGCCTTCCCCTCATCCCAAGCACACCCCCCTCCCTTCCAATACTCCCCTCCCTGCAGCAGCACCCATTTGCTTAGGGCAGGGGGGGGGGTATGTTTTAAGATAAAGAGGAGGGGTTTGGGACGAGAGCGGGGCATCACCACATAGTTTCAAAGCTAATTTTTAAATTATTTTTGGGGGAGCCAGGTTCTCAGGAGATCCCTGGAGGGAGGGAATTTATCACATTTCGGGGGGGGGTGAGGAGGGGGGAATGGTTAGAGTTGGGCTGCTTGGCTCTTTAAGAAATAGCACGGGGCCATCAGGATGCACGTTAGTGTCCCCATGCTCCCAAGTGGTATCTACACCTCCTGGATTTGCAATAAAATGGGGCTGACTTTTTCTAGGTTTGCATAGAATTAACTATACAAGAAGAACTGCTTTGCATGGATTTGTAAAATGTATGCATGCAAACTAGCTCATTTTAACAGGGGTGGTTTTATGCAAAAATATTGTGGAATATCGCTGTGTTAAATGTTGTTTATCTGGCATTATAGCCATAATGCAGCTGAGTAAATCTAGGCCTGTACCTGAAGCAGCAGAGGGTGAAGTAAGGTCACAAGGAGTGTCAGCAGCATTTGAACCTGGACTTCCCTGAGTCAGCCCACTGCTCTGACTACTAAGCTACTCCTTCACTGAGGATGGGGTATGGAGGCTGCAATATTTGGAGAAAGCAGAGGAGGGGAGTTGGGCTGGCACTATTACACACACAAAGACTGTACCACGTGTTTGTTCTCTCTTTTGTATTATTCATCATGCCTGTGCAGCACTGTGCTAAAACGGGGAACGTGTATTAGCACAGACCCAGCCAACTCTATACATTCTTTGCAGGTCTACCCTGGAGCCCCAAATTATATTATACAGTAGACAATAATCTGATAATTAACCAAACTGATCTTAACAAATCAAGCATGCTCAAATTTGGGAAGGAAGAGGTGGTGGAGGTGGTGGTGGTGGGGGGGGTCTAGTGGTCAGAGTGCCAGACTAAGGTTCAGAAATACTGAGAGTTTCTTCTGTGACCCTAAGCAAGTCCCTTTATCTCCTTGCATCTCCATACCAGGGAACTCTCCAGATTTCCCCCAGAGACTCAAGGAATTTTCAATAATTGCTGAGTCTACAGGGAAACAGCAAAAAAGCTCTGGGCCTCTCTGTTTAGTAAGCCTTAAAGGAAATGGGAGAGGGATGGTTCTGGAGCAGACACTGCAGGCAGCATAAGATTTTAGTTAACAACATTAGGAGACTGATTTTTAAAGTAGGATTGATGGTTTGATGTTGGACCATTGGTGCATGTTTTATTTTTGTTTGTTGTAATTGTTTTTATATGTTTTATGTTTTTTTGTATTTTAGTATATTTTATTTTTATGAATGTTTTTATTGCAAACCACCATGATGTCTGGAATGGCAATCAACAAATGCTTTTAAATAAAGAAATAAAGGTGGGGAGAAACTGGAGAGAGGCTACAACACATTAACAGGCCAATACAGAACGGTATGCTTGGCCAAGCTGCACATTTTACTTTCAGAAATTAATGCCTGCCCAAGTGATATTAAGTCGGAGGAACTAAAAATAAAAATAAAAAATCAGCCTGCCAGTTGGTGGGTTAGAAAACATATGCTCAATTTTGCTGGCGTCCGTTTTCCGAACCCGTGGCTGTCAGCGGGTTCGAAAACCAATGCCAGTAAAATTGAGTGTCGCTTGTCGGACCCACTGACAGCCATCCCTAATGCTAATAAGGAGGCGCTAGGGATGCACTATTGTCCCTAGCGCCTCCTTATTAGCGCGCAGCCTCGTTTAAATAGAGAATCGCACACCCAGGAAAGTTGCCTGGGCGCATGTCGGGAGAGCGGGCGCTCAACACGGAGTGCCAGCTCTCCCGCACTTTTTATTGAATCAGCCTGAACGCGCAGTATTCAGCTGAGATCCCAGGACTTGGGACTCACTTAGCTGAGGATAGTGAGGGTTCACAAGTTAGGGAATTGTAACTTATGGGGGGAGGGGGTGGAAGCAAAGAGAGGGCTGAGATTAGGGAGAGAAGAAGGGGAAGCATGCTGGGATCATTCCTGGGGGGGAGGGGAGAAGAGAGAGAAAATGTAAATTAATGGAGGGTGGTGGTGTAAGAGAGAAATCTGATTCTCATTCCTCTCTTCCTCAACCCTCATAAGTACATAAGATTTGCCAAACTAGGTCACACCAAAGGGCCATGACGCCCAGTATCCTGTTTCCAACAGTGGCCAATTCAGGTCACAAGTTCCTGGCAGAATCCAAGAGGGCAGAGAGATTGCAAGCTGCTTATCCCAAGAATAAGCAGTGGATTTCTGCAACGCCACCTTAATAATGGTTTATGAACTTTTCCTCCAGGAACTTATCCAAACCTTTTTTAAATGCAGTTACATTATAATAGCTTTCACCACATCCTCTGACAACGAATTCCAGAGCCTAATTATGCGTTAAATTAAAAAAAAAAAGTCTTATTAGTTTTAAATATATTACATAGTAACGTCATCGTATGTCTCTTGGTCTTTATACTCTTTGAAAGAGTAAACAACTGATCAACGTTTACCTATTCCACTCCACTCAATTCATAGACCTCTATCATATCTCCCCTCAGTCGTCTCTTCTCCAAGCTGAAGAGTCCTAACCTCTTTAGCCTTTCCTCACAGAGGACTTGTCCTTCCCCTTTGTCATTTCAATCGCCCTTCTCTGTACTTTGTCTAATTCTGCCACATCTTTTTTGAGATGTGGTGACCAGAACTGAACACAATTCTCAAGATGAGGTTACACTACGGAGCAATAGAGGCCTTCCCCCATTAATCAACAGAGAGATCACAATTCCAAAGTTCCCAGGTATGTGTATCTCAGTCACTGATTGTGTGACTTTAGATACATTTCTGAGCCTGATTTACTATTTTTTTCCCCATAGACACAGAATGGGAAAATCCATTTTAGTGAATCAGCCCTTTATCTCCCTATGCTTTTGTTTTAATCCCAACTCTGCCATTGGCTCTGTTTGTGACATTTGGAGTAAACTATCTGAAGTTGTAACTACTGCTTCTGTTTTACAGGGCCAATTAAACTCCTGCTAGCACTGGTAAACAGTACTGAAAGGTTAAAGATGGAGTTGATGCACTAGGAACCATCTCACATCTAAAATTATCTGTTGCCTATATCTAGAAAGTCAGAAGGACATTCCATGTGCTGAGGGCCAAAGTTGGCTGTGAGCAGGGCCAGTGCAAGGGTCTATAGCATCCTAAGCAGACCAATGTAATACTGACCCCCTCCCAATCCCACCCTGAGTTGTATGTGCCCTCTGACAGTGGTAGATATATAGAGTTATGGTCCCCCTCTTACAGTGCTCTCCCTCTTTCTCCCCTAATGAGTGCCATGTAACTGTCACCCCTTCTTTCGCATTTTTTAAAATGGCATCCTCATGTATCCCTGTGGCACCACACCCACTGATGCCACCGTAGGCGACCGCCTAGTCCCGCCTAATGGTCGCGCCAGCCCTGGCTGTGAGTAGTACTCTCCAATGACCAGATCACCACTAGAGAGGCGCCACAGCTGAAGGCTGGACTTGACAACATTCTGGTCTCCTTTCCACTCCACCTGCTGTGTTGTGGTATGCAAGTCAAGCAATCTATGAAGCAGATCAGAGGGCAATCAACAGAACTACTCAACTCTGTCTGGCACGGTTTAGGATACAGCAAGTCACTGTTCTACCACAGAAACAGGATTACATGATCATCACTCAACGGAACAGTCCTACAAGGACAGCCTGGCAATCCTTTAACAGGGAGTAGGTAAATAAGTATTTACCACAGCCAAATGCTAGGATAACTAGTAAACTGAGAGGTCACAGGGTGACACGGTAAATGATGGAGATAAAGACCAAAATGGTCCATCTAATTTGCACTGCAAGTTTAGGGTAGTATTAATTGCCACTCTGTGCAGGTCAGCCCCAAACAGAAAAGTCAACTTTGGGTGCAATAGAAAAAACGTTACCCCATTTCTTCATTTCCATTCTCTAGCCAGCAGGGATCCCCTGTGTTTGTCCCATGCCCTTCTCATCTTCACCCCCGCTTCCGGGAGGGCATTTCATGCACAGAACACCCTTTCTATGAAGAAAGATTTCCTGACATTGTTGTTGAATCTTCCCCTTGGAGTTTCATATTGTGACATCTAGCTTTACAGCTTCCTTTTCATCGGAAAAGATTTAGTTTTTGTGCATCATTAATTCCTTTCAGGTATTTGAAGGTCTGTATCACATTCCCATCTCTTCTTTCCTCCGGGGTATACTTATTAAGGTCCTTCAGTTTCATCTCACATGACTTACCATACAGACCCCACATCCTGATATTTAAAGGAAGTTATCATATAAGTGGCCAAGACACTCAAGTTATCTGGACAAATTTTATCCTACTTAAGTTATTAATTAGATAAATGGTAAGCATTCCTGGGGTGGAGCTGTCTTAGCTGAATAATTTATCTGGCTAACTCAGATATTCAGAGTAAACTAAATAGGTTATTCAGGTAAGTCTAGACGTGGCTTGGAGCAGAGGTAAATTTTCCCAGAAAGTGTCCCTGGATAACTTTGCCTCTACAAGCAGTGTTCTAAGGATAAAACTCTTCTTGGGCATTGTGCCCAATTTCCTCTCCTCCCAAGCCCCCAAAAAGACTGTTATAAAGTTTGGGGCCTCTCAGCCAAGGGCCCCGCCCAAACCTATCCCCCCCCCCACCCCCGCCCAGTGCGTTCTCCAAATATTGCAGCTTCTGGGATCCCTCCTCTGGCTATCCCAACCTGAACCCTCATGCCCCACCTGGCACCCCCCACTCCCCCTGTGCCGGGATTGCAGTACAGTTCTGCCACTCTCAGAAGTGTCAAGAATATTATTCTGACATCAGTGCTGGTAGTTTATGCTTCCAGCATCGCTGTCAAAGCAACGCTTGATGCTGCTGGGAGTCGCATGATCCTGGCAGCTGGGGTGGGGGTTCAGAGGTGCCGGTGGGGTGGGAGGGGCTGTGGACAGGGCCGGGAAGCTGCAATGTTTGGAGAAAGTGTGGGGTAGGAGGGGAGTTGAGCAGGTTCCTCAGACCAAGAGGCCCTGAACTATAATACTATTTTGGGGGGAAGGGGAATCTGGAGCAATGCCCAACAAGAGTTTTATTGGGATTGGGGGATTGAGCTAGGAGGCCCACTTGGCTGATTATTCTATTTTTTATTTTATTTTTTTGCCTTTATTCTCCACTTAAGTGGTGGTTATCTTTTGAATATAGCTGGTAAAAGTAAAGTTATCTGGGAAAATGTTTCTGAATAATGTTGATACCCAACCTGCTATATTCAAACATAGCCAGTTAGGTTCCAAAGTTATCCATGATAATTTATCTGACTAAAGTTAGGCAGATAAGTTATCTGTTTTCAGATTTTTTTTGAATATTGTCCTTCAGGTGATCAGTGCAACATTGTAAGAAATTGTATTTCATGTTTAATATTGCTTTTTTTGGGTTTTACCCTTGTGGCTGCAATGGAATTCAGCAAGAGGGCGAGTACAGCTGATTGAGTCATCTCGGCGGCAGGCCTGCTGCTCGGTCACACAGGGGCCTTGAACCACAGAACTGTAATCGGGAACATCTTTCTCAACCTGTGCCTTGGGAAAGCGGTGTTACTTATCTGAAAGGCTGCAACGAAACACGTCTGCTCGTCTCCCTAGATAGGGTGACAGCAAAAGCCTTTTCCAATAATGTCCCAGGCTGGACATAAGTCCAGATGGCCATATTGTCAAGAGTGAGTAGCTAGGAGGACCTCAGCCAGAAACATTTATAAATAAAATGGCACAGTGTGCTGCCCTTTTCCGTAGTTTCGAATATAATCTGAATACATGCGTGAGTAGCAGTGGCTGCGCAGAACCCGGAAGATGAGAGACAGTTTGAGGAGAGCAGAGCATGCACACCTTTATCAGTGTGTTCATGTACAAGACAGAGTGTACAAGCAGAGCAGGAAGGGGGTGTGTGTGTGCGCAAGAGAGAGACAAACAGTTTCTAAATACAGCATGGAATGTCTAAGCACAGCAGGGACCTTGTGTGGGCGAGCGTGTGTATGTAAAACAAAGTTTCTGAGTGTGTGCGTATGTGAGAAAAAAAGAGTGTTTGACTACACCAGGGAGTGTGTGCTGGTACCTGAGTGCTAGTTATTAACTGCAGACATAAGAATACAAAAACAGTCACGTAAAGCAAGGGAGAAAGCAGAGTTGCTTACCTGTAACAGGTGTTCTCCCAGGACAGCAGGATGTTAGTTCTCACATATGGGTGACATCATCAGATGGAGCCCTGTCACGGAACACTTTTGTCAAAGTTTCTAGAACTTTGACTGGCACACTGAGCATGCCCAGTATGCCACTAACCCTGTGGCCACACAGGGTCCCCCTTCAGTCTCATTTGTAGCAAAAGGTACGAGCGAAAAATAAAATAAGAAAATGGTATCGAACCCAACTCCGTGGGGTGGCGGGTGGGTTTCGTGAGGACTAACATCCTGCTGGCCTGGGAGAACAACTATTACAGGTAAGCAACTCTGCTTTCTCCCAGGCCAGCAGAATGGTAGTCCTCACATATGGGTGAATAGCGAGCTACAGGATGCCTGAAATAACGTCAACCAAGTGGCACCCAAAATGTGCAACAGGCACAACAACAGGGGGTGCTGTTGGTTATGAAGAGCAGCCCGAAATTCACAGTGGGCTGTAGGCAGGAAGAGTTGGGTTTCTAGACTGGAAATAAATTACACAGGACAAACTGGCCAAAGATGCTGTCCTGCCTGACAGCCTTGTCAAGACAGTCAGGCTGATTCAGTAAAGTCTGCGCCCGTTCTCCCGGCGCGCATACAGGTCACTTGCCTGTGCACGCGATACAGTATTTAAATGAGGCCCGGCGTCCGCTTGCCCACCACAACTCCGAGTCTGTTTTTATCAAAGGAGACAAAGAGTTGGGTGGACTGCCTATGGGCTGCAGTGTGGTCTATATAAAATGCGAGTGCACGTTTACAGTCCAAGGAGTGCAGGGCCTGCTCACCTGGGTGTGAGTGAGGCCTCGGAAAAAAGGTGGGCAGTATTATGGATTGATTCAAGTGGAAATCAGACACTATCTGGCAAGAATTTAGGGTGAGTGCGAAGCACTACCCGGTCGTGGAGAAATCTTGTATAAGGTGGGTATGTTACTAGTGCCTGGAGCTCACTGACTCTACAAACTGATGTAGTAGCCACTAGGAAAATAACTTTCCAAGTGAGTTGTTGCAGCTCGCAGGAATTTAGGGGCTCGAATGGAGATCGCATGACCTTTGCCAGGACAACATTGAGGTCCCAGGCCGCCTAGACGGATAGTTCCCTACCCATTGTGCGGTATATAAAACTTTTAAATAAATAAATAAATAAAATAAATAAATAAAAATTGGGGGCGCAGTGGAGGCTTCAGTTGTAGTAAGCCTCTCATAAAGCACCCCACAAGGGGTTGCACTGAAATTGGGGCATTTCCTATACCTTTATGGTAAGCGGCTATAGCACTTATATGTACCCTGATGGAGGAGGGCTGTAGGCCAGACTCTGAGAGGTGCCAGAGGGAGTCCAGGAGCCTTGGTGTGGGGCAAGAGAAGGGATCTAGACCTTTCGGCATACTCCATAAGAAGAACCTGTTCCACTTGGAGTGGTAAAATTTCCTAGTAGAAGGCTTTCGTGAAGCTACAAGGACCTGGGAGACATCATTGGAAAGGTCAAGGGATTGCAAAATCAACCTTTCAACATCCAGGCTGTCAGAGACAGAGACTGGAAGTTTGGATGATGTAACGCGCTCTGATTCTGCGTTATGAGAGTTGGCGATGTGCCCAGGTGAAGAGGCTGCTGGACCGAGAGGTCACGAAGAATGGGAAACCAAACTTGGCGAGGCCAATAAGGATCTATGAGGATCAGTGTGCCCCGGTCCTGAAGTAACTTCATGAGAGTCTTGCTGATGAGTGGAATAGGAGGATAAGCATACAGTAGACCCGTGCTCCATGAATGGGCAAAGGCATCCATCTTGTAGCTGTGGAGCAGAGAGTAGAATTGGTCCACTTTGCGGTTGTGAAAAGTCGCAAACAGGTCAATGCCTGGGCGACCACACTGGTTAAAATTCCTGCTTGCCACTGATGAAAGATCCGGCTGAGACGATCTGCCATCACATTCTTTGTGCCCGCCAGGTAGGTGGCTCTCAGTAGCATGGAATAAGAGAGGGCCCAGGCCCAGATCTGCGCTGCCTCTTGGCAAAACAGATAAGAGCCTGTGCCCCTCTGCTTGTTGAGATACCACATCATTACCTGGTTGTCTGTTTGAATTAGGATTACCTTGTTGGATAGGCAATCCTGGAATGCGAATAGGGCAAACCGTATCGCCCGGAGCTCAATTTATTTGATGGTCCGCTTCCGCAAAGTAGCAAAGACGGCCTCCCACTGGTAGAGGGTCTGGGGGGTGCAATGGAGGTTGACTGCTACTCTCTAGAAAAGAGTCAAAACCCTGCTGCAGGACAAGTCTTGGGGGCTGGCTGTGCTCTAGGGGTTCTGTGCTGACGAGGTTGGCCTCTGTGAGAGGGTCTGGCTGTCCTAGCATAGGATGGAAGAGGGTAGCACCTGCATGGCCTGTAGGTTAGTTTCCTGGTAGCCCGTCGCATGGCTCTTCGAGCCATAGCTGAGGTATCTGAGGTGATAGTGGACAGTTGGCGCAGGGTTTCATGGTGATCCTTGAGCTGCGCTACTACCTCTTGAATCTTGTCAGCAAATAAATTGTCCCCTGTGCAGGGAAGGTCAGCTAATTTGTCTTGAACTTCTGGTCGGGGGTCAGAGGCTTTAAGCCAAGCCCAGCTCCTGGCACTAATGCTGGCTGCTGAGACTCTGGATGCAGTTTCGAAAACATCGTAGGCTGCCCTGACCTCATGCTTACCAGCCTCCAATCCTTTTTGTAGGATGGAGGTCGAGCCCTCTTGAAACTGTTCAGGTAAGGTCTCTGAGAAATCCTGGACTTGCTTCCAGAGATTTCTGCTATACTGGGTCATGTAAAGCTGGTAGGCCGCTAAACAAGCCATTAGCATTGACCCTGGGGATTCTCTGTGGCCTAAGGCATCTAATGCCTTTTGCTCTTTCCCAGGTGGGGCAGAAGAGTGAGGCCGGGATTTCTTAGCTTTCTTTTGAGCTGACTCCACCACTACAGATTGGTGGGACAATTGGCTCTTCTGAAAACCTGGGGCTTGTTGTACCAGATACGTAGCATCAGTCTTTCTGTTTTCCGGGGCCACAATTTCTGGGTACTCCCAGAGGCGGTGCAAGAGGTCAAGAAAAACCTCGTGGACAGGAACAGCCATTATCTCTTTTGGAGCATCCACAAATTGCAGTACGTCCAGCATTTTGTGTCTGGCATCCTCCTCCGTTTCTAATTTAAACGGAATAGTCTCAAATTCTCCTTGACAAAACTGGCAAAGAAAAGGTCCTCTGAAGGGTAGCAGTGCCTTTCCTCCGGGGGTGAAGGCTCTGAAAGAATTTCCTCAGAAGCTTGTGAGGAGTGTTCAGAGGAAGCGTTATCCCATGGGTTATATGGGGACTCTCCGTCACCAGCCAGGCCTTCAGATGGAGGAAGGAACCCTAATCCAGATGGGCAGGAGGGCGGCACGGGTGGACGGTGAGGAGGCACCAAGACAGGCAGTGCCGGCGCCGAGGGGCGCTAAGGCACCGATAGACCTGAAGGTCCTCAAACTGGTTCCGGCATCAGTGGTTCCTGGACAGGGGATGAGCCATGGGCTGCATCTTCTTCCTCCGAAGAAACCAGAATCGCTATTGATTCTGGGGGAGGGATCGGTGGTTGGCTGGGTGCCAATGGACCTGAGGGAACGGGCACCGATGAGGGTGTCCAAATGCTCGAGTAGTGGAGCCAACATCGAGGGTGCCTGTTCCAGCAGCGGTATGGGAGCCGGTGCTGGTGGCGACTGAAAGCCCAAAGGGCAGTCAGCACTGCCTCTTGGACCATGCGGTCCAATTCCTCCTGAAAGGCTGGTGTGGGTAGCGCGGCGCCTGGGGTAGGAGGCAGGCTAGGCATTACCGGAACCTCCACCGGAGTCTGTGGAGGCTTGATACCCGGCACCGATATTCATAGGGAACGCCTCGGGGTCCCAGGTCCAGAGGAGGATGGGAGTTCCTCTTACTGGGCCCTTTTTGAAGGCAGCTCGGCTGAGGTCGATGCTGCTGTCGTGTCGGTGCCGGCACTGGACAGATGTATGTCGTGCCGGTGACGATGCTTTTCACTGTGCTCGGCCTGGTCCTTCTCCGGCGCCGAGGACAACAATGCAGAAGTTCTGGAATGGGAAGATGTTGGTGATGGACGGTCACCTGCTCCTCGATCCTTCTGAGATGTCGACGGAGAGGAGTCCAAAGACGATGGAATCTTTCGGCTCAGTGCGCTTTTACCTAGATTTGAAGGAGACGAGCTCTTGGAGGCAAACAAGTGCTCCATATTCTCCAGAAGGGTGCGGCAACCTTTGGGGGTCATCTGTGCACAACTTGGATACTGACAGACATCATGGGAAGGCCCGAGGCATAGTACGCAGACATCATGCGGGTCCATTATGGACATACAGTCCTTGGACACTCGGGGCACTTCCGAAAACCGGTCGCCATGTTAGAAAAAAAGGTGCGCGGTTGGTGGCCTTCGGGCACCGAGTAGTACACCGCCGGGAACCAACCGCAAAAAACATGATACTGACTCACCTAAGCATCGGAGGAAGTCGGTGTGTGATGGGGGAGCCTGGTGATGGGGAAAAAAATCGAAGAAAACTTTGAAAAAATTCCATGAGGAAAATATGAGAGAATTCTCTCAGAGCTCCTAAAAACCGCGAGGCAACTGCTGCGTGGAAAAAAAGAGACTGAAGGGGGACCCCATTTGGCCACATGCCCGTTTGGACATGCTCAGTGTGCCAGTCAAAGTTCTAGAAACTTTGACAAAGTGTTCCGTGACAGGGCTCCATCTGATGATGTCACCCATATGTGAGGACTAACATCCTGCTTGTCCTGGGAGAACCTGCTTATACATTGTGAAGTGAACGTACTAAAACTTATTTCTATGTAAGTTGTACAGCCCCACTGTTAGGATTTGTGGACCCTTGCCCTGAGGTGTGGTTGACACTTCCCGCGGGGTTGAGCCCCGCAGGTCCCCACCGTCGGGAGGCGAGGCTGGCCTGGAGCAGAGGCAGTTAGGAACTTCGTCAGTACCAGCCCTCGTTCCCCGCAGGTTGAGCCCTTGGGTGCCAGGACCAGCTGGTCTTAGGTGGGCCTCTGAGTAGGTGGTCCCGAAGGAAGTAGGGAGTGTCAGAGAGGTCAGATTCAGTCCAAGGTCGAGGAACCCTCGAGGAGAGAGAGAGAGAGAAGGCCTCAAATGATGAGATGCTACTGCAGTTCCGGAGACAGTAGAGCAGGACCACGTGGGGCAGGCCCAGTGGGAAGGAAGTGCAGGAGCAGAGGCCTGAGTAATAGCAAGTTGAAGCAGGCTCTGAGCGGTGGAATCCGCTGTGACAGGTTCTAGTGGGGTAGAAGCGCTGAGGCACTGCCTGAGGTGCGGCAGCGCAGTAGCAGGAACCTGTGAAATAGAAGTGCTGAGAGATACCCCGAGGAGCGGGGACACAAAGATACAGTCCTGTAATGTAGAGGTGCTGAGCCAGATCCTGAGCAGGAGCATAGAGCAGCGTTTCGTGACATAGAAGCCCTGACCCAGGCCCCGAGGTGTGGAAGCGCCGAGACAGGGTCTTGCGATGCAACAGCGCTGAGCCAGGTCCCGAGGAGCGAGAGTGCTGAGGCAGGTCCCAGATGTAGAAACACTTAGCCAGAACCCGAGGAGCGGGATGTCGAGGTAGGTTCCCAAATGTAGAAGCCCTTAGCCAGAACCCTGAGGAGCGGGGCGCCGAGACAGGGTCCCAGATGTAGAAGCGCTGAAGCAGGCCCCGAGGAGAGAGAGCGCAGAGTCAGGAATCCGACAAGCAGAGCAGGGATCCGTAGAACAGGAACAACAGGTCCGGAGAACTGGAGCAAGCACCAGCTAGGAACCAGGGAACGCGTTGCCAAGTCAGTTAGTGGTGGATGGAGGTAGTCCTTAAATATCGCGGACCAGTAATGTCATAAGCCAGGGACGAGCCTGAAGTTCCTGCCATTGGCCCTTTAAAGGGAGGACAGATGCTGCGCCCGCACGCCTAGGGAGATCCAGGGTCAGAACGCTGATAGGCGGCGTCCCAGCCGCCACGTGGAGCAGAGATAGCCAGGAGGAACATGGCGGCAGTGACTGGCTGCAGCCGCGAGAGTACCGGGAGTAAAGGGCCAAGCATGACATGAGGTGAGTTGAGCCAGCCGCGGGTGGCCGTGGCCGGTGGGCGTAATACCCACAAGATTTCTTCTGAAAACTCAAGAGGTGAGTTTTAGCTATTCTGCTCACATTGTGTTAACCATTTTCAGCATTAATAAGAGCACGACAGTTCCTGTGTGGCCAGATTCACCGATGCAAGAATATCTACAGAAATGTATCCCGCATGCTTTACAAGAACAGGCTCAGGTCTTCTGATACCCGGGCCAGCCAGCGCTGGGATGCCATGCATCCCAGCCATCATGCAATGGAAACAACTTGTGGCTCAGATGGACCCTGCTGCATGGCCCCCAGCTGTGAACTGTTGCTAAGATGATTTGGGTGGGGATATAAAACAGAAGAAATCGTCAGGTAGGGGCAAACAGTTGTAAACCCAAGGAGTAGGAGGAAACTGCTGGGCCACTCCAAATAATTTAGAATGCTTTCTAAATACAAAGTAGTAGTGTTGGACACGTGCAATTAATGCTCAGAGCCAGCAGCAAATCCTGCAAACTTCCAGCAGGGCTCTGAAAACCCACAGAAAGTAGAAAGAAAACTGGCTGGGGGAATCTATGCATAGTTTTGCTACAGATCCTTAATTCTGGTAGAGAGAATCACTTAAAAAAACCGCCAGTTTACTCTCCTGGAAGACACTGCACAACACATTCCTCAACTATTCCAGACAAAACAGAATACTAATAACAATAAAGGGAAAAGTATAGTTCTCCCTTTGTTATTCGAAGAGCTAGGTCTAATTCCACCTTTCTACATTAGTGCTAATGCTCCAATCATTGCTTCCTTTGGCTGCTTAACTATGAAGGGTGGTCGGGAGGAACCCAGAGGCTTCCCCGTCTGTCTGTCTGTCTTCCCCCCCCGACCCACCCAGATCTACAGCTCAGTTTCGGACCCCTCTGTCTAGGGCTCAGCGGAAGCCAAGACCATTTGTTTTGGGAAACACAGATCCCAGTCTGAATGACAATGCCGGACCCCTGCTTAGTGCTTTCCTGTCTAAACAGAAGGCTTCAGAAAGTTCAGAGAGAGGGTTCCTATCTGCCGCCAGCACAGCAAAGGCGCGGATTTAAAAGAAACGAGCCGGCAACCCTCCCCTCCCAGCACTTCCAGGTACGAAGGGAGAGGAGGGGAAAGCCTTACCCGCTCTTAATTCTCCTTTGTGCCTCGGCTCAAGGCTGCGATCGAATTTAGCGTCTACGAGTTGGAGTCGTTTCTGACTCTCGGTCGGTAGTTCAAGCCTTGACCTGAGCTCCCCTTCAGTTTAATCTCGGGCTGCCGATAGCTACTCTCACTTCATGCCTTGCAATCTGCACAAAATGCTGCACTGAGTGTTGGGCCGGAACGCAGCCCTCTGGGGCCGCCGGATCTCCACGGCTTCACTGGAGTTAAGCGCCCAGGCTTGCCGCCACGTTGAAGATCTGACAGTCCTACCAGGGGGGGGGGCTTCTGGAAATTGCAGCTGCTCGCCCCGCACGGCTGATGGGAGACCGGCGCCTGTGCTCTAGGTCTTTTGCCCCCCGCAGGACTTACGGCATAAATGTGAAGGATTTGCTGAAAACCCCTCGGTTTAGACGGGCATTTTTTTTTTTTTTTTTGGAAAGCTGCCATTGATCTCAGATTCTGCAGGTTGTTTTTTGAAGCAAGTGGATTATGTATCTGGTTTTTTGGTTTTACATTTTTGTTGACTTTACTGTGTATGTTTTTTAATGTTCACCGACTAAGGCTTCAGTAAAGGCGGTTTACAAATCGGGTAAATAAGTTAGGCCTTTGAAAGCTGTCCATAGAAATGAATAACACTGAGGGCAGTAGAACACAAAACGATATTTTGTAGCTTTTGAAACGGCTAGAACCAACTGATCACATTTTAGAGACTGCATTCTACTATGGTGTAAACTGTTTAATGAATTAATAAATGCTTTCAGTGTAAAAAAAAAAAGTAACCCAATGTGAATCTCAATAAAGTGCTTAATTCACAAAATAAAAAGTAAACAGGTATTTTACCAGCACTATCACCTATTCTGCTGCCAATCTAACTCCATTTTACCATGCAATATTATTCCAGTCCTGGTCTTTGAATTCATCCTGATGTGGTTTGAGACTTGTTCTGGATTGGCAGTTACAAATCCAGATTGTAGGGCTTTCTCTAATCCAGGCAGGGAAAGGGGAGAAAGGGAAGGATCCTTGCCATTTATAGGATTCTCATGGAAGACCTGAAGAAGAAGAAGAAGATTCCCTTATCAGTCCACATTTGGTCATAAATCTTCCATCCGGACACTCATGAAATGCTGGAAGCACCTCTTACTCTGGAACATATAAATGTGATATGAGACGAGTCTCCAAGCTACTGCTGGACAGGTTTGCCCAACGGAGTCTGCAGCGGGTGTTGATGGACCTCCAGGTAGGGGAAAAGGCTCCTTTTATGAGGTAAGCCAGTTTCCACTGTAGTAAAAATAACTGTAGACTGGCAAATCCTAGATGTGTAAAATGTTGCCAGCTTGGTCATAGACAAAGGTTATTCTGTTTATGATATATGCTCTACATTCTGTATTTACGCTGAAGCCTCTGTATGATACTTCTCATAACAGGCCTGCTTTAAGGGGAAGAACCAGTTTAGTGAGTAAGAGGGCTCAGAGAAAAGAAAGTGGTTCAGATCTTCAGAGGGATAGCCTCTGCTAGTCTCATGAAGAAAAAGAAAAGTGACACAAGGCGAGTGGCACCTTCCAGATGAAGCAGTTTATTGAGGCATGAGCGTTCGACGACAGTGTCCACGTCGTCAGATGCAAGAAGAAAGAATCTTGAACAAATACTTTTGCTTAACGGTCACACTAGAAGAAGAGCGTGATGGACCACTGGCACTAAACAAGGAGCTGTGGTGTGAATGCGCTGCCATTTAACGAGGAGGTAACGAGCATTACACTGGCATAAATGAAAGTAAAGAAGGCTCTAGGACCTGATTGGTATATCCCAGAAGGTGATGACTATACCCCTAACCCCCAGCTCTGTTCAACGTATCCCTTGAAAAAGGAGAGGTTCCAAGAGATTGCAGAATAGAATTGGATTTTTAGATTTAATTACTTGTCTTTTCCAGATCCAAGCTCAAGGCGAGTTACAGTTCAGGTACTGTACTTACAATGTAGAACTACTTGACAAGGGTAAGAAAAAGGAGGAAGCAGAAAATACAGACCTATTAGTTTAACATCAGTGGTAGGTAAAGCATAGAAGCAGCATGACTGAAGAACAAAATTGGGCAGTCCTCGAAACTGAGTTAGAGAATCCTGAGCAACACGGTTTCACAAGGGGAATCTTATCAAACAAACTGATTGATTTCTTTGACAGAGTGACCAGAGTAGTAGCTTGGGGGGGGGGGGGGGGTGCAATAAATGTAGTCTATCTGAATTTTGGTAAACCTTTCACACTGTTCCAACAAAGAATGGTGAGCAAGCTGGCTAGTCTGATAGTTGGAAAAAAAATTATAAAGTGGGCGAGAAACTGGATGAACAACAGGATTCAAAAACTGGTAGTATTTAGGGTCTACTCTAGTAAAAGCAAAGTGACCAGGATGGTGCCATAAGGATCGGTGCTAGATCCAGTCAATGTTTTTATAAGTGGCAATGGAGACGGGCCAGAAGGAAAAGTGTTGCCTTTTTTGTAGATATGCAGACGCAACTCCAAAAACAAAAATTTATGGGGAACATGGAAGGGACGCAATAAATTTCCAGGGTGCCGTTTCCTATAACCATTCAAAGTAGTCGAGCCAGACTGGGGAAGGATGGGGCCTTGTCTCCCACCCTCCCTCTGGAGCCACCCCTGATGATATTAAAATTGCAACTTAGCAGACATGACAGAGTGAGTAAGTAAGATGAAAGTTGAGTTTAAATAACTGGAAAAAAAGTCCAAAGATATAGCAGTTACACTTTAATTTAAAGAAAATGCTAAATCGTGCACTTGGATACAAAAATTCAAAGACCAAATACTATTTTAGATGGGGATGACCAGTAGTTACCAAATAAGAAAGAGACCTGGGAGTCTTCATTTCTGATTACCTCAAAGTGGCCAGTCAGTGTGACAAAAGCAGTTGGGAAGACTATTGTAGTACAGCATCTTTTATCCTAAAGCTCCAATATCCAAAAACTCCCATTATCTGGAAAAAATCATGGCCTTCACCCCATCTTCTGTTATCCAGAAAAATGTCTATTAACTGAAAATTGGTGTTGCATGGATTTCATAACCAAGCCTTTAAGTTTCATCCTGCCTTGTTTAAAAGTCATGACTTTGCTGGTTTTGATGGCTGTATGGATTAACAGAAAATTTGGTACTAATACAAGGAGGGGAACCTGGGTGTTGGAGTGTTAGTCTAAGAATCAAAGAGGAAAAGCCCTGAAATAGCCTACTAGTGGAGATGGTGGAGACCAGCATTGTGGCAGGTCTCAGACAGGCTGGGAACTGATATGGAGGGCAGTGGTAGGAAGAGGTTTGAAAGTTCACATGAAAGACATGAGAAATTGTTGTTGGATGGGCCAATTTGGTTTTTTGTTGTTTTTTTTTGCTATAATTTACTGTTTATAGATGCAACCATGGCTGATCAGCAGCTTTCCTCTATTTCCTCTTTGAGAGACTCTGGTAGTGGGGACATTGAAAGAAAAGAGACTAAAAGTTCTTTCAGCATAGAAATTGATGCTGGTGTTATGACAAATGCTGTGTTCTCTGAGTTTGCTTTTTTTTATTTTATTTTTTTATTTTATTTACTCTTTATTGATTTTTAAATTTAACAAAGCATTGTTACACGCCTTAAATTTAGGCAGGACTTACAAATATTTCCAAAACAAAATAAATCAAGTTTTACATATATACTATCCATAGTTCTCCAAATTATTCATGCTTCATTTAAAGCAACATCTATTTTCAATTTTCCTTGCCTATTTTACTATGCAATTGGGGGAGAACAAAACTAAAAATAGGAACAATTCTCTATACTCTTAAATTCCTGAAAGGAAAGAAAAGGAAAAAAGAGAGTAGCAGAATATTTAGACTATACCAGTGTTATTAAGCGGAGCACTTTCGTCTTGATTTTGAGTTCTTGAATTCAGGAAAATTAACAATTGATCAGGTTCAGTAAATACAAACCTATCATTACCGATATTTAATATACATTTACATGGGTATTTTATCACTACTTTCGCTCCTAACTGGCGAGCTCTGGTGCATAAAGAGAGAAACTTTTTTCTGCGCAATTGAGTTATTCTAACAATATCTGGATAAATCCAAATTTGTCCCCCTAAGTATGGCTTAATCCTATTACAAAAAAATCTCTTTAACACCATATCTCTTTCAACAGATATCAAAAATTTAACCAGCAGGACACCTCTCTTTTCAACTTGCTCCTCTTGGGTAGTTTCAAGAAATCCAGTCAGGTTCTCAAGTGGGGATAGTGACTCTGGATTCTCCCTCTGATTTTCAGTAATCCCCATTTCTCCTCCACTTCTCCTTTCTGGACTAGATAAGAAATAAGCATGCTGAATTGTAGGCAGTTCACCGCTGGAAAAGTTCAATATCTCTTGGAAATATTTTTTAAGCTGCTCCTTGGGGGATATCAATTTACACTTGGGAAAATTGATTATTCTCAGATTGTTATATCTGAGATTATTTTCCAGATATTCCATTCTCTTTCCAGTCTGGAGCCCCTTGAATCAAACCCGTTTGTATTTCTTTAATTTGATGTATTTGAGTATCCATTTCCTGAATTTTAACAGTATTTGCAGGAACTACCGGGTTAACCAATTTAAATTGTTCTTGAGAATCCTTTATAGCAGTTGTCAAGGTAATAATTGCATTTTCTAAAGTTGATAATCCATTCCATAAAATTTCCAAAGTTACCTTTTCAGGCGTTTTTAGAAGTTTTGAATCAGGTAGTTTTACCGGTGTGCTCTTCACAGTAGTATCCAAGACTCTCTGCTCCGTTTGGCTCCTTTCACGAGCGGTTACCACCGGCAGCGAGCTGCCCTCGCCGCTCATTCTCCCGATGTTGATTTCCCTCAAGGCGGCTAAGGACCCCTCGCCTTGGGTTTGCCCTGTCGCGCCTGCAACGAGATCCACCTCGAGAGTTTCCTCCTGACAGTGCAACGTCGGCTCTGGGGGTTCCACCGGCTCGTGCATTCCGACAAGGGCAGGGGGAGGAGGAGTCACCGGCGCCCCAGGGCTCAAGGATGTTTCGTCAAAGAACACAGAGGTTTGCTCCCCCTCTTGTGCTACAGCCGACCCTCCTGGGGATTCATCTGCTGCGGAAAAGAACTCCCGAATCTTCGTTTGCACTGGGGTAGGTTTGAGTGGGGTCGAGGTTCCCTCCCTCAACCTCCCCTTTCTTTTGGTATGGGGCATTTAGGCAATTTTTCAATAAGAACGAAGATTATTCAGGAGCTCAGTTAACCGCGTCCTCTCTCATCGACGCCATTTGTTCCCTCCGAGTTTGCTATCAAAGAACATGCAGGCTTCAAAGGAAAGTACTGGAAAGTCAAATCTAACAGTGAAAAGGAAGAGGAATGTGCTATCTATTCAGAGAAAGTGGACGTGCTTAAAATCATGATCATGGCACAAATATTGCTAAACTCCAGCAAAAGTATGAAATTGGGAAAACAAGAACTTATGACTTAGAGGCACAGAAAGAGACGATTCTAAAGTTTTACATTGAAAGCGACTTCTATAATGGGAATATACAAAATATTGCATGGGCTTCAGAATTATGATTTGAGCAACACTCTCTATGAGTGGTTTTGCCAACATTTCAATGAGGATCTACCAGTGTCTACGCCAAGTTTTTCATACAAAAATGTGGATTGAAAGTAAAAGTGACTATTCTGCTAGTTGGCTTTATAATTTCAAGAGTTGCCATGGTATGTAGCGCCTCACAACTGTTGGTGAAAAGCTGTCTGCAGATCATGAGGCTGTGGAAAAAGAAGTAGATTTTGCTCAGTTGGTCAACGAACATAACCTATTTGTCAAGGTGCAATGTAATGCAGCTGGCATACACAGAGTCCAATGTTGGACAAATGACAATATATGACTTCAAGACACAGAAAGAAGAGGTGACTGCTACTGCTTATGAAGTGAGTCCCCTGAAAAGTCTTGGGCTCCAGTAACTGACAGTGGAAGAGTCCTTCTCAAATCCAACAGCAGCCGTCTTGAATTCCTCACAACAATCACTCCACAAGAGCTTCCCACTTCTTGCTGGATTACAAAGCTAATGTGCACAGTAGTTTAGCATAACACATTATAACATACCAAAATAGTGAATGATGGCAGATGAAGACCAAACTGGTCCAACTAGTCTGCCCAGCAAGTGTGTAAAAAATGTTTACATTTTTTTAAAGGTATTAGCAACTGCTGCTCCATGCAAGCTACCACCAAGCAGAAATGTAAACTTTAGGTATAACAGGAAAGTTGCCCCATTTGCTAATTTGCATTGTCTAGCCAGCAGGGATCCTCTATGTTTGTCCCACACTCTTTTGAATTCCATTATCCTTCTCATCTTCACCACTTCTTTCAGGAGGGCATTCCCTGCTTCCACCACCCTTTCCATGAAGAAATATTTCCTGACATGTATTGTTCTTTTCCCTTTAAGAACATAAGAAGTTTCCATGCTGGGTCAGACTAAAGGTTCATCAAGCCCAGCATCCTGTTTCCAACAGTGGCCAAGTACCCAAACATTAAGTAGATCCCATGATACTGTCAGTAATCACTTGTTTAAGACCAATAGAACCAAGGTATATATCAAAAGTGAAGAAATCTAACTAAACCAAGGTATCTAAGAAAATAGAACTGATAGGTCACACTTAATAATAGAGACCATCCTATAATAGAGACATCAGCATTCGCTAAATTGCTGTTCTTTTATATTTCAGGAACACTGAGCATTTATTCAAGAGTCCCTTTATCGTATAATCATTGGTCTCACAACTAAAGATGTTTTGAAAATGTTTTTTTCTTTTAGAACATTATGTGAACATTTAAAACATCCAAAAAAGATAAAGGTGTGCACTTATCCTTAAACAAACAGAACAAAAGCAAGACCGTATACCATGGAAAGAAGCCTTTTATTTAAATTATCAGTTTCTTGCTGTTCCCATCAGCTTTTTGAACTTGAGCACTTCAAGCACTGATGTTTAAGGATAAGTCCAAAAAAGCAGATCGGGAACCGGTCCAACATAGCCAAGGCAAACGCGTTTTATCATTGTTTTATTCTAGCCCGTAAAGATGCCCAACGCACCGCATGTTTCGAATCTTCATCAGGGCAATGGATCAAAACTATAGAGAAATATATATGTGAGTACAAACAAATGAAAATTTGTAGTCTATATATATACTATAATCATAACTCGCAATCAATAAAGTTTCTTTCTTCCTGAGAACTGCAACAGGCAATTATTCATCCAGTGTGTCCCATGACGTCACGGACTACAAGTTGTTTCATTTGTTTGTACTCACATATTTCTTTCTCTACAGTTTTGACCCATTGCATCTTTACAGGCTAGAATAAAATGATGTTTCTTGCTGTTCCCATCAGCTTTTTGAACTTGAGTGTTACGAGTCTTTCTCTGGACCACGTCCATTTTGTCCTTATCCTTTTTGAAATGAGGTCTCCAGAATTGAACATAGTATTTCAGTTGAGACCTCACCAAAAATCTGTACAATGGCTTTATAATCTTTTTCCTACCAGTTATACCTCTTTTAATGCAGCCCATCATCCCTCTGGCCTTGGTCACTGCCTTTTCACATTGCTTTGTCACGTTCAGATCATCAGACACTATCATCCTGAGGTCTCTCTCCCAGTTCATGCTCATCAGTCTTTCACCCCCCAACACATACAACAAAGTCAGAAATCAATTTATAGTTAGCAACAGCAATCTTGTACTTAATTTGTTCTGAGATTGGTTACCAATGTAACTCAATCAGCACTGATGTGATCCCTCCTTTTGGTGCCAGAAATGAGGTGAGCTGCCGCATTGAGCAATAATTGCAATGGTCTTAATGTTACTGTAGGTAGTCCCAGAAGAATAGAGTTACAATAATCAACAGTAGGAAGAATGGATACTTGGACAACAATTCTGAAATCAGGCTTATCCAATAGATGCTTTTAGTGGACCCACCAGCACTTCTTAGAGCTCCCTCAGTATCTGGGATATCTCATCCAGCTTCAAGGCCTTGTCTACTTTCAGGTTTCCTAGTTCCACTCAAATGCACTTCTGTAAATGGGGATGCATATACCCCATTCTTATCTGTACTATTGCTAGCTATCAACGGTCCTTCTCCAATGTCTTCATTAGTGAAAACTGAACTGAAGTATTTGTTTAATATTTCTGCTATTTCTTCATCTTTCTCTACACCTTGTGCCTTGTCTCCTTTTAGTCTTACAATGCCACCTCTGGTCTCCCTCCTCTCTCTGATATATCTGAAAAAGGTTTTGCTACCATGTTTTACCTCTTTGTTGATTTTTTCTTCTACTTGACCTTTTGCTATCCTGATTGCTTTTCTTGTCTTTCAGCTTCACCACTCTTCCCTGTGTTCACTCCCACTTCCACTGAGCATCTAGGAACTCAGGAATAAATGGATTACAGTAGACTCTGATAAGACAAGATCTGTGACACATATACCAGTAAACAATGCTTTTTCTCTAGTGGAAATACACCTCTCTGTCATTCAGTGAGCATCCTGATGGTACTGGTTGCCATCTCTGAAGATTTAGTTTAGTTTATTGACCTTTAATTCCACTTGTAAAGAAAGATATACAAGGAGAGATCTATACGTCACATCCCCTGTTCTAACCAAACACCAGGCAACTTATTATCTTCTCATGCATTCTAATCCTTAGTTTCAGCATCCCATGATGCATCAGCATCTCTAAATCAGATGACGGCGATGTACATCGCCTTCCCCAAACATAGTCCAACCCAAAGTGGTTCAGAAAACATGAAAATAATTCAATAAATAACAATACATCAGAAATACAACAAATAGCAATATACATCAAAAAACAATGGTTGTGAGGTGTGGCTGGGTCTTTCTCCTCTCCTTTCAGTGCTCCTAGAGCTGGGAGTATCTTTCAAGCTCCTTCTTCAACTACGGATATAACTCCTGAAGCCACAGAAGTAATGTTTTCTTCTTCTGATCTAGCTTGTGACTTGCTGGCTTCCTCTCATGTCTGTTTAGTGCTAAAGATGAATTCATCACATACACTCCTGGCCCTTCAAAAGTGATCTAAGAGATGTTAGCATATCTGGAATATGTTTCTCTCTACAGATCCACTACTGGGCCTCCCTCACGCCTGTCTGCTTTGGGTCATTGAACATGGAACACGTACCATTGTACTGTGTGTATCATGTGCATGTAGAACCATCATATATTATATTGTACTCAACAAACAGTTGTATTTTCTACAATCATTGTTTCTCTGTTCACATATGTGGATACTTCATTATATAGAACAATGATGGTCCCAGCTTCTTTCAGGTAAAAGATGTTTTATCGTGGTATACCTGGGTGCATAAAGTGAAACAAGCAACACAGGCAGAAAGACAGAATTAATACTACCTCTCTACCAGACTGTTGAGCCCCTACCTTGAGTACTGTGTTAAGCCATGCTGCTGAATATCCCATGAAACTTAGCCAGATAAGTCTTATCCGGCTAACTTACTAAACAGGTTTGAATTTTAAAAACGTTGCTCGCGTTAAAAGGCTCATATGCGCGAGTATCTGGGCCAAGGCGAGCGATTCGTATTTTAAAACGGCCCAATTACGCATGGGGAAAAAAAGAGGCAGAATCAGGGCATGTCAAGGGACATTCTGGGGCGGGGCCAACGTTTACATACGTAAATCTGTACTTTAAATCTGGCGGCCATAGCGCATGGTGGGCTGTTAGCCGCACATATTTACTTCTGCTTTTCATGAGGTGTAAGTCTTAAGAAAGCTCGCTTTTATGCCAAAAAAACATCGGGTGAGGAGTCTGGGTAAACAGGGGGCCGTGCAGGCTGAAGAACCAGAGGAGTCTGGATAACCGAGAGAGCCTGGGCAAACTGATGGACTAATAGGTAAAACTGGGAGTATTCTTCACATGAATAGTTTTAAAAATCTGTTTATATGTGCACATTAAAGCCGACAAAGTCCTAAGGGCAAAACACAAACTACATTAGCTTGTGTAACCACTTAAATTTAGGAGCTCACATATGCATGATGGATGTATTTTAAATCTTGCATTTGCAATTCTGTGCACGATTTAAAATTCCAGCGTATGTGCGCTTGCGCGTACTTACGCACATGGACAGGAACCCGCACCAAAAAGACCTCAGCAGGAGACGGAGAGAGAAAAACAGACATAGGAGAAGACCTGTGACAGCAGCGTAGACAGGTACAAATGGGTAAAGTGGATGGACCAAGTGGTCCTTTTCTGCCTGCCTCTTCTATATTTAGGATTAGAGATGAACCATTACTAGAAAGGGCTATACTACACATACTTCTACTTTGGTCGTGTGTCTTTAGGCACAAAATGAATGCCATGATCGCTCACAGTATCAGTATAGTATGCACTTCCTTAGTAACTCAGCATCTTTTCAGTGTTATTGGTGCACTTTAGCACTTGTTTTTTTTCAATGACAATGCAGTTTAATTTCCCTATATATGAAACCTCAGTGCATCCTAAATACTAAGTGTCTTCCACTTCAGCAAATCCAGCACTAACACTGAATGATGACTTCCTTTGCAGAGTACCCTGCACTAACATTAACTTATGACCCTCCCCCCTACAGCAAACCCTGCACTAACACTGACTGATGATGTCTCCTGCAGTGGATCCTGAACACTGACTGATGACTCTCCCTGCACTGTACCTGCACCAATACTGTCTGATAACTCCCTCCACAGTATATCCTGCACGAACACTGAATGATGACCCTTCTCCTGTGTATCCTGAATTGACACTGACTGATGACTCCCCCTGAAGTGTACCCACATTAACACTGAAAGATGACCCTACTCCCCAGCAGTGTACCCATCACTAACATTGACTGATGACTCCCCCTGCAGTGCACACTGTACTAATACTGACTGATGACTCCCCCTGCAAAGCACACTGCACTAATACTGACTGATAACTCCCCCTGCAGTGCACACTGTACTAATACTGACTGATGACGCCCCCTGCAATGCACACTGCACTAATACTGACTGATAACTCCCTCTGCAGTGAACCCTTCACTAACATAGAATGATGACTTCCCCTGCAGTGCACACTGCACTAACTGATGACATCTTCTGCAGTGTACCCTGCACTAACATTGACTGATGACTCCCCCTGCAGTGCACACTGCACTAATACTGACTGATGACTCCCTCTGCGGTGCCCACTGCACTAACACAGACTGATGACTCCCTTTGTGGTGCACACTGCACTAACATTGACTGATGTCCTCCCTGCAGTGAAACCTGCACTATGACTGAAGGAGAACATGTCCTTATCTTTTCTGCCCTTGGCTACAGGCTCCCTGTATGATCCAGGACTATGTCCAGTCTATCTCAATTAATTCTAGAGGGAACTATAGGAGACTTCCTGATGTATTCCGGTGGCTCCCATACATCTGGGACACCAGAGTGTAGAGTGTGATTTTAAAAACTACAAACATAGAGCAGTGGGCTACGAACCAGGAGACCAGGGTTTGAGTCCTGCTGTCGCTCCTTGTGATCTTGGGCAAGTCACTTTACCCTCCATTGCCTCAAGTACAAAACTTAGATTGTAAGCCCTCTGGGGGGATAGGGAAATACCTACAGTACCTGAATGTAAACCGATGTGATATCTCAGATCGAATGTCGGTATATAAAAATAATAAATAAATACATAAATTTATGCATCAACCACAGGTGACTTTTGGCAAAATTCAAATCATAGCTTTATTTTGTCTGAATGAGTGTAGGAAGAGGTGGGGAAGTGTTTTGATTCTGAAACATGAACCTTTTTCAGTGCAGTCCCATTTAATGAATGTCACTAAAAGTTCAATGTCCACTCCTGGCTCAATGGCCCAGCAGGAGCCTCAAGCTTTGGTTCTCGGTCAAGGCTCCTGCTTGTGGAGCTGGGATTGCTGCAGAGGCAACTGCCGAGAGGAGCAGTAAGACCAGACCAGAGTTGGCTGCATCCATTCTTCTAAAGCACTAAACTTGCAAACATTTACGTACTTGGATGCTAGTTAAAGGAAATGGGTAATTTATATGGGTATTTTCATAACACCGTTTAGTCAGGGGACAGGGGACCTATGTATTGAGCATTTTTTGCATAGACTCAGAAATAAGAAATCCCATTTAGTACAACAGGCCCAAGGTGCATTTCCATCCACACACCCACAGAGCACTTCACCGCCAACATCAGCTAAAGATAAAAGCCAGGGTAAGAGAGATTGTACAAGGCGGTCTATGCCTGGAGCAACCCTCTACCTCCACCGTTCAGAGAGAGAGACAAGGGCTCTTGTTGTCCCTTCCCCAACTGTCCAGTACTGATACACTACCTTCCTGCCCCAGCTCTTGCATTTATAATCCTTCTCCCTGATGAAGGAAGGAAGGAAGAAAAGGATGTAACAATCAAGCAACCTTCTGCTTTACACCTCAACACAACAACCAGGCTTACAGCTATTCCATTTCTCTAGTCTCTCCTCAATGGATTTATCTCCTGAATCCATGTCAGATGAGAGTTACTGAACATGACACCTGCTGCGAAGTGACCTAGGATAATCTTTCTTGGGCCATGCTCCTTGAAGCCTGGTCATGCTGAAGGCTAAATAAAAAACCCAGTCACGAAATGTCACCAGAGTTTATTTTTTGCTAGTGGCAGCAGAACTTAAAAACTGTGCAAAGGAAAGACTGCAGGGCAGGAATAATTTTACACCTGCAAGCATTTCTAAACAATATTTCAGAACAGTAATAAAGTTAATATTAATCCTCCCCCCCCCCCCCAAGAAGTGGTCACATGACCACCAACCTGCAAAGGCAATACAGCGGGAATCTACTGGCCTCTGACAAGCAGAAAAGGTGATCTGGCCCCTAGCTTTCTTAAGCAGGTAGCCAAATAATCAGAAAACTTCAGATGGATTCCTGTTGCTTTGGTTGCAGTAGTTAGTCCCGGAGGAATGTAAATCCTGGTCAAAGCATGGAGTGCCAGAAGCTCTTAAGGAAGGAGCAAATAGCAGATGGAGCAGGTGTGGGTAACGGCAGTCGGGTGTCTTGAACTCACAGCCGAGGACTTTTCCTGAATCACGGGAGTAAGCTTTGAAAATATTTCTCCACAGACAGGGAGTGCTGGATTCATGGAATGGCCTTTCAGAACAGTAACAACAGATTTTAAGAAAGAATGAGATAAGTAAAAGAGACCCCTAGCCCCTAGAGAAGTGGAAAGCAGAGATTAGCTTGTGCCTCTGGCACTGCAACGGGAAGTAATTTGGGCAAAGACTAGCAGACCCTTACAGCCCCCCTCTGCCAGCATGTTGGATATTTATGCCCTCACCAATATGGCCACTCCTCCACCAGTAACGGGGTTTGTAAGAGGAGCTTTCCGGAATTTCAAACACTTAATATCTTTCCACAACAAATAAAGGAGGGACTGGGGACCAAATTTTGGGGAACGTTTTCCTTGTTGGCAGTTCCTTTCTAAAGAACTGGGATGCATGTTCACGTGATATAATCCATGAAATTGCACTGCTCTATTATTCTTTACCACTTTCATAAAGACGCTATAATATCCACCACACCCATCCAAAAGAATTAAAGAAGGCTACGCTCTGAATGCTAGAAATAGAAACAAACGTGGCATTCATTAAGGGGTGGTGTCATATTATCCTGTTTACAAAACAGCCGCAATAGAAAAAAGATCAGCCTAGTGCGTACACAGAAGGCAATATTTCACCAGTCGGAGCCTTGCCTGCTGCCCTCCACGAGGATTATAATTCAAAAGCATTGCAAAGAACGTCAACATGAAACCACCGAGGTCACTGTTTGTTCAGTTCCAATTTGGGGAAAAATAAAGCCAATATAGAAGACCCACCATTTCCACCACTATACCTACTAACAGATCACCGCCACATTGCCTAGCAACAACTTTGTTTGGTTGAAAATGCCTGTAAAAGGCTGGTGTGCAAGAGTTACATGCTCTGAGGGATACAGGGCCCAGGGAATGTCAACTGCACTGGGGTCCCTGGTATGGGTCCACCTGCAAACTAACAGGAAATTAATATTAGGGATGGGGCTATGATGGCAATTCACTGCCCATAGCAACAGCCCCTATTCAGTCCCCCTATGGATAGTCTGATTAGTTAATCACAGCTGTCCCAGCCCCAGCTTACAGTACAAGAAGTCATCTTTTTACCTTCTCTAGCGCTGTCCCGTCAGTACCAGAAAGGAAAAGGAAGCTGGCAGCCCAAGCCATTGTCAGTGTGAACAGCCTGCCCTTCCCATCCCAGCTGACTCACTTAACCAGCTTTTGTAAAATCCACACTGTCAGCTGATTTTAGAAGTTATTAGTGGGAAACCAGTTGCTGCACAATACTAACTTCCACAATAAAAACTTCCCAACTGTTCAAATTCTTAAAAGGGCACCACAAACCGAGGGACTCCTTTCTCCATTTTCCAAACAGATACACTCCCCTGGCTGCATCATCTCCAGCAATCTCTCTGGAACCAAAGCATCCACACACTCTACCCCTCCCTAACACCACAGCAACATACCTTTGCTCATTTGGTTATACTCAATTAATAATTGGGCTTCACTTACAAAGCTGCATTAAATTATTCATGGCAGGAATCTTGCAAGTAATTTTAAAAAGTTTGCGTGCTGTGAGGAGTGGGGAGGGAGCATTCTCTTCTACAAGCTTTCAGTGAGGAGCATTTTAACACAAGCAGCTTGTGCAGTATATGGTAAATGTACTCCTGGATTTGCTCAGATACCAGAAGTGCCAGTCTAACTACACTGTACATGCTGCCCTGGAGCCCAGCACTGCTGAAGACAAAGTGAGCACGCACTGTCAAGGAAAGAGTTAACACATGCAAAGAAAGTCCCAGAAACATGTGGCCAGCTTTCTTCTTCCACCTTCCCTTGTTTTGTAAACGCATTCTTTTTCCCTGAAGAATATAAGAAATATAAGAAACATAAGATATTGTCATACTGGGTCAGACCAAGGGTCCAACAAGCCCAGCATCCTGTTTCCAACAGTGGCCAATCCAGGCCATAAGAACCTGGCAATTACCCAAAAACTAACTCTATCCCACACTACTGTTGCTAGTAATAGCAGTGGCTATTTTCTAAGTCAACTTGATTAATAGCAGTTAATGGACTTCTCCTCCAAGAACTTATCCAAACCTTTTTTAAACCCAGCTACACTAACTGCACTAACCACATCCCCTAGAAAAAATTCCGGAGCTTAATTGAGCATTAAGTGAAAAAGAATTTTCTCTGAGTAGTTTTAAATGTGCTACATGCTAACTTCATGGAGTGTCCCCAGTCCTTCTATTATCCGAAAGAGTAAATAACCAATTCACATTTACCCTCTCTTGATTTTAAAAACCTCTATCATATCCCCCCTCAGCCGTCTCTTCTCTAAGCTGAACAGCCCTAACTTCTTTAGTCTTTCATCACAGGGGAGCAGTTCCATCCCTTTTATCATTTTGGTTGTCCTTCTCTGTACCTTCTCCATCGCAACTATATCTTTCTTGAGATGCAGCGACCAGAATTGTAAACAGTATTCAAGGTGCGGTCTCACCATGGATCGATACAGAGGCATTATGACATCCTCCGTTTTATTCACTATTCCCTTGCACTTATCCACATTAAATTTCATCTGCCATTTTGATGCCCAATTTTCCAGTCTGACAAGGTTTTTCTGCAATTTATCACAATCTGCTTGTGATTTAACTACTCTGAATAATTTTGAATAATCTGAAAATTTGAATACCTCATTCGATGTATTCCTTTCCAGATCATTTATACATATATTGTGTGATCTGTATATTTTACAGGAATGTCGGTATTTAAGAATTCAAAATAAATAAATAAATAATAAATATATTGAAAAGCATGGGTCCTAGTACAGATCTTTGAGGCACTCCACTATATACCCTTTTCCACTGAGAAAATTGTCCATTTAATCCTACTCGCAGTTTCCTGTCTGTTAACCAGTTTGTAATCTATGAAAGGACATCGCCACCTATCCCATGACCTTTTACTTTTCTTAGAAGCCTCTCATGAGGAACTTTGTCAAATGCCTTCTGAAAATCCAAATACACTACATCCACTGGTTCACCTATATCTACATGTTAATTAACCCCTTCAAAAAAATGAAGCAGATTTGTAAGAGAAGACTTGCCTTGGGTAAAGCCATGCTGGCTTTGTTCCATTAAACCATGTCTTTCTATATGTTCTGTGATTTTGATCTTTAGAACACTTTCCACTATTTTTCCTGGCACTGAAGTCAGGCTAACTGGTCTGTAGTTTCCCGGATTGCCCCTGGAGCCCTTTTAAAATATTGGGTTACATTAGCCACCCTCCAGTCTTCAGGTACAATGAATGATTTTAATGATAGGTTACAAATTTTAACTACTAGATCTGAAATTTCATTTTTTAGTTTCTTCAGATCCCTGGGGTGTATACCATCCGGTCCAGGTGATTTACTACTCTTCAATTTGTCAGTCAGGCTTACCACATCTTCTAGGTTTACTGTGATTTGGTTCAGTTCATCTGAATCATTACCCATGAAAACCTTCTCTGGAATGGGTATCTCCCCAACATCCTCTTCAGTAACCACCAAAGCAAAGAAATAATGTAATCTTTCCGCGAAGGCCTTTTCTTCTCTAAATGCCCCTTTAACCCCTCGATCATCTAATGGTGCAACTGACTCCCTTGCAGGCTTTCTGCTTTAGATATATTTTAAAAAGTTTTTACTGTGAGATTTTGCCTCTACAGCCAACTTCTTTCCAAATTCTCTCTTAGCCTGTCTTATCAATGTCTTACATTTAACTTGCCAACGTTTATGCTTTATCCTATTTTCTTCTGTTGGATCCTTCTTCCAATTTTGGAATGAAGATCTTTTGGCTAAAATAGCCTCTTTCACCTCACCTTTTAACCATGCTGGTAATCGTTTTGCCTTCCTTCTACCTTTCTCTCCCTGCGCTGACTAGAATTTTTCCAGTGTAGTCTCCTTTCATAAAGTAGGTTTCCACTGGGATCCTTTCAAAGGTGTGGTTTTATAGAAGGGCTATGCAATTAGACAAGGAGGAACATACCATCTCTACCACAGCACCCTCTCCCCCCCTCCCCCTTGAGGCTGCTACAATGGTTATTTTCTGTGTCAATATATGACAGAGACCCCTAGGGAAGAAGTTGTGAATTTTTATGTTGAAAGTCTAAGGGAGAATGTGTTCTTTTCAGTTCTTTCTTTCGTACGAAACCTTATGCCCAATTCAGTGGGAGAAGTATTTTTACAAATTTGAGAGTTTTTTAAATTGAATTATCTTTTTAAGAAAGAGAAGAGTCTTCATTTTGGAACTTAATTTGAAAGGAAGTTTATCTACCCTTCTTTTCCCATTTTTAATTAACAGAACTGAAGTCTCCGGGGCCCACAAGTGGCTGTTTCTTCAACTGATTCTTCTTGCTGTGAGCCAAATACAGAAAGGGAGTGGTGAGGAGGAGAGAGAGGGAGGGATCAGTTAATTAATCCTGCTAAATCTTTTATTAATTTCTTTTTTTTTTTTTGGGTCAGGGCCTTGCTCACAGGTGCCTGGCAAATGCCAAGGAACCACTTCCCTGGGGAATCCCCAGATCCTTCAGAATATTGAGATTACACTCAGGAGACTCAATCAGGGCCAACTGTAGGAGAATTCTCCCACTGGTAAAATCCATCCCTAAGAGATCTTGTCCCAGGAGCAACAAGGGCTCAATCAGGACAGGGCAGAACTCAGGCTCTAGGAGTTTTCACCCTCTCCACAGAGACTACTGTATTGGCCAGCACCACACAATCTTTACAGCCCAGTGTGAGGTCATAAAAGAGGTATATCCTTTGTCTCCATCAGATATGGAGGAGGGAAATCCCATTCATGATGACTGGTCTAGCAGGAAGGAGAGGATACCTATCTGGTACCTAGTTTATGAGGAGAACAAGGAGAGAGAAGAAGTGGCACCTTCACAAGGGTCAATATTCAAAGGCATTTACTCTAATAACTTGTGAATTATCAGGCTAAAGGCTGACTTTTAAAAATTATGGGCAGTTATCCAACTAAATTTTATCATAAGTCGTTTTTCGGCAGTCACAGCAATGCTAGAAGCACAAGGAGAGGGTAAGAGACTACCATTCTTGGCAGGGTTTAGGGAAATCTGGGGTGCCTTCCGGGGGGGGGGGGGGGGGAGGGAAGACTGGGGTATGGGTTAGAGGTTGCGGGTGGTGAGAAGGAAAGGAGCGGATAGTGGGTTTTCTGCAAAAAATGGGTAAGAAAAGGGAGGTCTGGCTTTGGTGTGCTAGCCCCCACTGCTTTATTTTGTTTTAGTTTTGGGAGTTGGGCGGTGGGAGGGGGATCGTATGTTATGCCCACAATTATTCATAAGTGCTTTCTAGGGTGGAGGGCTGGGGCTTAGGCCTAAAGGTCCAAAGGCGTTCTCTTCTTTTGGTTTCATTTTGCTGCCACTTAACAGAAGTTTCTAGCCATGCACAGCCAGATAACTTTAAAACCTAACCGGTTATATTAAAACATAGTTGGTTAGGTTTTTAGGTTATCCTGCGACCTATAGCTGGATAACTTTAGGCGAGTATATTCTGCAGGACGTTTATCCCGTTGAATATGCAAGGCAAGTTATCCGGCTAACTTTAGCTGGATAACTTGTCTGTTTTCTGGCTTACTGAATATTGGCCTCACAGTGTTTATCCACACAGCTATCTATTTAGTACAAAGAGGAACGTAAAGCGGGTATCCTTCCGGTACAAGCAGAGAAATAACAGAAAGGAATGCAAGCAAAAGAACGGAGAAAAGCGGAGCATCAATAATATTCAGGTATCACATCAGGGAACTCAAAAGTGGAGGGAATATCTTGGCAGTGTCCTGGGAGTTTCCTAAATTCAAGAGGGAAATAACTGGGGAATCCAGTCACAGAGATGAGGGACTACACAGTTTATGTTTGCATTAAACTTTGGACTATGGATTTAACAAGGAAAAAAAATATTATATGTCAGATTATTAGTATTCAAAAAGTGCCCCACTAAATTTTGTGTTGGAAAACCATTGCAGTCAATGTCTAGTTTCACTGACACTAAAGGACCATATAAGTAACACCTAAGGCCTTGGAGGTTTATCCTTCCCCATTACAGGGACCTCCCAGCCAGGGAATAAAGAAGAGAAACATTTAGTGGTATCAGAGATTCAGCCCCAGTACTAAATAAGCCTGATGTCAGTGCTGGGTAAAATGGTAGAAGCCATTCTTAAAACAAAATCACTGGTCAAATAGACAGACATAGCTTAATGGAGAAAAGTCAACATGGTTTTAGCAAGGGGAAGTCTTGTCACACCAATCTTTTAGATTGTTTTGAAGGTGTAAATAAAGATAAGGGTATTGCCAGTTGATATAGTATATTTGCATTTTCAGAAGTTATTTGACAAAATCCGCCATAAGAGATTCCTCAGGAGATTACACAATCATAGGATAGCAGGCAGTGTTCTGTTGTGGACTGGGAACTGGTTAAAAGGCTGGAAAGAGAGGGTAGGACTAAACTGTCAGTTTTCCAAATGGAGAAAGGTCATTAGCGGAGCACCACAGGGACCTGTGCTGTCCAAGACATTCATAAATGATCTGGTAAACGGAATGACGAGGGAGGTGATCAAGTTTTGCAGATGACACAAAAATTATTCAAAGTTGTTGAAACAGCAGCAGATTGCGAGAAACTGCTGAGGGATTTTGTGAGAGAAGGAGACTGAGCAACTGAATAGCAGATAACATTTAATATAGAAAAGTACAAAGTGATGCAGACAGGGAAAAATAATCCCAACTACAGGTACACTATGTATTGGGAGTCACTACCCAGAAAAAGAATCTTGGAGTCCTTGTAAACAAAAAAAAACATTGAAATCCTCGGCTCAGTGTGTGGTGGTGACCAAAAAAAGCAAAAAAGAATATTAAGAATGATCCAAAAATGAATGGAGAATAAAATGGAAAATATCATATTGCCTCTGTTTCGGGCCATGGTGCAACCACACCTTGAGTACTGTGTGCAGTTCTGGTCGCCCCCATCTCAAGAAAGCCACAGCAGAACTAGGAAAGGTGCAGAGGAGGGCGACAAAAACAGTAAAGGGGATGGAGCATCTCTCCTATGATGAGAGGCTACGCAGGCTGGGGCTCTGCAGCTTGGAAGAGAGACGACTGAGAGGGGACAGGATAGAAGTTTATAAAAATCATGAGTGGGGTGGAAGAGGTAAATATAAGAGCATTATTTACACTTTCAAAAAATAAAAAACAAGGGGAGACTTCATGAAACTAACAACTGGCAGATTTAAAACAGATCGCAGAAAGTACTTTTTCTCTCAGTGCACCATCAAGCTGTGGAATCTGTTGTCGGAGGAAGTGATCAAGGCGACCAGTATAGTGGGGCTTAAAAGAGGTTTGGACAAGTTCCTGGAGGAAAAGCCCATAACGCATTATTAGCCAGATAGACAAAGATAGCTATTGAAGTGACAGGAATCAGATCTACTTTATGGGATGTGCCAGGTACTTGCTACTCAGACTGGCCACTGTCATGCTGGGCTCGACGGACCTTGGTCTGACCCAGCATGGGAATTCTTATGTTAATTTGGGATCGCCTGAGTCAGAGTTACAATAGCAAACCTTGCCCAGCATTTCAACACTTTGGGGTAAATTTTAAATAGTTGCAGCTCTGGAAAGGAGAAGGCTACAGCTGACCTTCTTCAGCCAGGTCTAAGTGTGGATAGAGCAGGGTTTCTTCTCCATGCCAAAATGGAAGTTGGCCACAAGCAAGAGGAGAGGTTAGTGTGCCTTGGCAGCCTCCCCACCCCAGTGGGAGCAGAGTTGCTGACCTGCCTCCATGTTATTAGGAGATAAGATGTTCACCCATTAATAACTATTCAAATGTAGCCTAGTTCTTATTTTCCTGCAGGATGGGCATTAGATAACGAGGACTGTAATAATATCTCACAATGACCTGGAGGCCATTTGGCAACTCTGTGTGACCTGGCAGAATTAGTGTCCAAAGTGGCATGACTGCAGGCCAATAAGAAGTTTGATCAAACATCTTTGGACCTCTGGGGACCAGAGGAGGACAACATATCAGTATAAGGTGACAGCAGTCAAAACATCCTGGAGCTTAGGCTTCTGAAAACTCCTGGGGCAACCAGGTAAACCTGCATAACCAGAGAAACAAGTCCATCCACATCCCTGGCTTCCAAAGCTTTTTATAACTTTGAAACAAGTGCTTGGTGAGCTTCCAGAGGAACTCCCAGAGCTTTCTAACAAAAGAAATGTGGGGTTTTTTTTTTATAAGCATAAAGGATTTTGGCTCCTCCTGCTCACTACAGAGTTTCCCCCTTTAATACTGACTGAGTTAATCAGGACTCCCTAAATACACTGGAAACTGGCACCCCACGGCAGATTCCTTCATTCCCCTTTATTGCACTGGATTCTGGTACACAAATACTGTACCATGCTGGGTTTAAGGAGGAATCTTGAAAACTGTACAGGTGGCTGCAAATCTGCAGGGTTTTTGCACCAGTTCTGAAAGGGAAGAGCAAGTTTGCTTACCGTAAACGGTGTTTTCCGTAGATAGCAGAACGAATTAGCCATGCTGTCTGGGACGTCCTCCAGGCCCTGGAGCTCTCTTAGAACACCAAGTCTTTTTAGTGTCGTGTGCCTGCGTGGATCTTCCGGCGCAGCCCCGCTCTTCCTCAGTCTGTATCCAAGTAAGATGAAGTGAAACAGTAACTGTCCGGGGAGGCGGGAGGGTCAGCATGGCTAATTCATTCTGCTATCTATAAAAAACACCATTTACGGTAAGCAAACTTGCTCTTTTCCTGTAGATAAGCAGCATGAATTAGCCATGCTGTCCTGGGAGTCCCCGGCTGATGTGTTGAACGCAAGAATCCCTAATCATTTCCTGATAATGAGGTCAGGTAGTGCGCTCACGACAGTAGAGAAGATAGGTGGACAGTTCTTATTCATTGGCTTCGTAGCTTTCAGAAAGTGCCCGATCTTAGGATTGTTCTGCCCATGAACGCTTGTCTATGCAGTAGTGGGGCTGTGAACATGTGCAGCGAAAACCAGGTGGCAGCTTTGCAAATGTCCAGAATGGGCACCTCATGAAGGTGAGCGACTGAAGCTGCCCATAGCACGGACTTGGTGAGCCTGAGGGGAGGTTGTTAAGGCTTCTGAATGTTTCTGATAGCAGAACTGAATGCAGTTTGAGATCCAGGACGAAAGGGTTCTCTTAGAAACTGGAAGTCCTGGGGCATTAGGATTAAATGATGCAAAGAGCTGGGAGACTCTGCCTTCAGAGTGAGTATGACGTTTATAGTAAGCAAGTGCCCGCTTACAATCCAATGTGTGGAGCTTACGTTCACCTTCATTGCTATGTGGCTGTTATGTGCCTGCGGGACCACCTGCCCATGGTGGTCCCGCAGGCAGTCCTCTACCTTCTTCGAGCAAGGCCGCTGCCGTCCCTTGCAGCAGATTGAGCCGCGGCATTCCCGGCTCCCCCGCGGTCCTAGTGCTGGATCTCAGTGGTGCGTGTAGGTCCACTGGAGGGCTGAGTCTGCCTTGTTTCTGTTCTGGATAATCCTTGCCTTGTCTTCAGTCCAGCCTTGCTCCTGCTCCACCCATGCTCGTACCTGATCACCTCTCGTGGTGTGTCTTGGGGCTCCTCCTTGAGCCACGCCATGATCCAAGGGCTCACATCCTCCCTTGAGATGGGACTGCGCCTCTGCACTCCTAACAGGGCCTGAAGGGCGCACTCTGTAACAGTGGCTTTGGATAAATAGTCGGAAGGGCAATGGATTGGTTGAGGTGGAAAACTGACACCACTTTAGGAAGGAAGGCAGGATGCGGACGCAGCGTTACTTTATCATGGAAGAATTCCAAGTAGGGCGAGTAGTGCACCAGTGCTTGCAACTCACTGACTCGTCTTGCAGAGGTGAGGGCAACTAGGAATACTACTTTCCAGGACAGAAATCTTGAATGGCAAGTGTCCAGAGGTTCAAAGGGAGGTAGCATTAATTGTTCCACTACCACATTTAAATCCCATGGAACTGGAGGTTTCCGAATCGGAGGCCTCAGGTGTAAAAACCCCTTCATGAATTTGGAGATGAGCGGGTGGCAGAAGATTGGGGTCTCATTGTGCAGGGAATGGTAGGCTGCTATGGCACTGAGATGAACTCTGACAGATGCCGTGGCTAGCCCCTTCCGGTAAAATGTTGCTCAGGGGAACAGGTGAATGAGTCTGTCCAGTGTTCTGAGCACTAGGAGGAGTTACGGGCCCACTTCCATTGATAATTCTGTCTGGTGGAGGGTTTCCTGGAGGAAACTAGAATATCTTGAAGTTGAGGGGAAAGGTTCAGGTGGTGGAGTACCAGCCTTTCAATCTCCACGCAGTGAGATTCAGAGATGAATGAAGCGGGTGAAACAGGGAGCCTCCTTCCTGGGTGAGTAGATTCAAACTGTTGCTCAGGGGAATCAGTCAGTCCACCAATAGCCAAACTAGATACGTGTACCATGGTTGTCTGGGCCACGTTGGAGCAATGAGTATCAGGTCTGCATTGTCCGTGGTGCATTTCTGGACTGTGCAAGATATCAGAAGTATGGGAGGGAAAGCGTTGAGTAGACCCTCCTTCCGTCCACTCGATGAGGAATGCATCCTGTGCTAGTCGCCGGGAACTGGTGTACATCAAGAAGAAAGTTTGTAGCTTTTGATTTTGTTCTGTAGCAAAAAGATCAACGCGTGGAAGACCCCAGGTTTGAAAGACTCTTTCCGCCACACCCTGGTGGAGCTCTCACTCATGTGGGTGAAAGATTCTGCTCAGTCTGTTGGCTCTGGAGTTGTTGATGCCCGGCAGGTATGTGGCCTGTAGGGCGATGGATTTGCTCTCTGCCCATTCCAGGATCCTTATGGATTCCCTGCATAGGTTCCAGGAACCGGACCCTCCTTTTTTGTTTATGAGAACATGGCTACCTGGTTATCCATGTGCACCATGACTGTCTTTCCCTGGAGTGCATGTTCGAAAGCCCGAAAAGCGATCCGATGGCACGGAGCTCCAGGAGGTTGATCTGTTGTGACCATTCCCAGGCGGACCACAGGCCTTGAGTCTGTAGATGGACTAAGTGGAATGCCCCACCCCTTGGTGGAAGCGTCGGTGGTAAGGATGGTGTGATGTACTGGGGGCCTTAGAAGTGCTCCCGTTATGAGCACCAATGGTGTTAGCCACCACTCCAAATCCCATTTCATGCTGGACATGAGGGTGCCTGGAATGGAGAGAGGACTGCAATTCTGGCTCCATTGGGACTTCAGATCCCACTGTAAACAACGCATGTGAAGGCGAGTGTGGGGAACAACGAATATAGATGCTGCCATGTGCCTGAAGATGGTCAGGATCTGGTGGGTAGGGGCAATGGTGGCCTCTTGTAGGCAACTGGCTAGCGATGTGAGGGCAAGGGCCCGGGATTCCGGAAGGAAGGCTCTGTCCCGGATGGTGTTGATGTGAGCCCCAATGAATTGTAATATCTGAGTGGGCTGCAGATTCAGTTTCTTGTAGTTGACAAGCAGTCCCAGGCTGTCCAGACAACATATGGTTGCTGGAAGATTGATGTATAGGAGTGATGGGTTTGGGGCTACCAGCAGCCAGTCATCCAGGTAGGGGAATAGTTGAATACCCCTTCGATGGAGGTGAGCCACCACTACTGCTAGATATTTCATAAAAACTCCAGGAGCTGAGGAAAAGCTGAAAGGGAGCACCTTCTATTGGAAGTGGTGGCCATTGGCCGTGAAGCACAGGTACCACTAGGATGTGGGATGCATCAGGATATGCGAATAGGCGTCCTTGAGGTCAAGTGAACACATCCAGTCATTGGGGCGAAGGAAGGGCAGGATGGACTTGAATGACGTCGTTTTTAATTTCTCCCTCGTCAAGTATTTGCTGAGAGAACGTAGATCTAGGATGGGTCATAAATCTCCTAACTTCTTGGGTATGAGGACGTATTGGGAGTAGAACCCTTGATGGAAATGTGCCGAGGGTAATTTGCGAATGCACTTCTGGTGAAGTAATTTGTTGATTTTTTGCTGTAGGGGTCCACACTGTGCATTCAGATGTCTTTGGCGCACCAGGTGCGGAACAGATGGAATGGATGCAAAATTGAGGAAGTAGCCATCTTTGATGATTTGTAAGACCCAATGTTCAGATGTGATCGCCTTCCATGCTGGAAAAAAGTGGGAGAGTCTGCCCCCTACTGGAAGCAGTAGAGATGGTGTCACGTTCCTTAAAAACCCTGTGGGGGCTTAGGGGGATTGCTGTCTTAAGACGGACGAGGCTGTCGAGGAAGGCATTGTCCCTGTCGAGCACCTTGCTGTTGGGGAGGCTGAGGGCGATTTGGCATATATGGTTGAGGCTGGTAGGATGGGTAAGGTCTGTAGGAACACTGTTGGTATTAAGGCTTCCTATAAAATGAGTAATATTGTCTAGAGGCAGCTGCATCTAAAGGAGTGGTTAGCGACATGACAGCCACCTTCTGTTCCTTGAGCTGTGCTACAGTCTCTCTTAATTTGTCTCCAAAAAGATTGTCTGGGAGACAGGGGAGGTCAGCAAGTTTCTCATGCATGTCTTCACGAATTGCGCTCGCTCGAAGCCATGCTAAACGTCGGGCAGCGATGCCGTTCGCCGTGGACCTGGCTGAGGTAGCGAAGACCTCATAAACAATTCGGAGGAGGTGCCTCAACCCTTCCTCCAAGTCATGAAATTGTTCAGGAGGTCAGTGGTCTAGGGACGCCTCCTGAAGTAGGGGCTTTGGAGATTGTAGACACTCGTACAGTTATTGCATAATATAGAATTGGTGCTGCTGAATCTTTGCATTTAGTATCCAGATTGAAAAGCCTGCTTCCCAAAATCATTCAAGTATTTGGAATTCTTTCCGGGTGGAGTATTTAAATGCAGATGTGATTTTTTGGCTTTCTGCATAGCTGACTCCACTACCACAGAGGCATGAGGAAGCTGCACCGTAGAATAGAATTGTGATTGTCTCATACAAAATTTTAAATCCATTTTGCAAGAGGTTGGTGGTCCAGCAATTGGAGATTCTCAGGCTCTAGTCATGACTGCATCTAAGACAACGTGGGAGGTTAAGGCCATAGGTTCTGAAGGAGACTCAAAGATTTTAAGGATACCCAGGACTTCTGCTCTAAGGTCAGGTATCGAATGAGTCTCAATGTTGAAATGCTGCCCCACTATTTCCTCAAACTTGGAATATAAGAGATCCTGCGGTGAAGATATGGGCTCTGGCTGTTCTTCTGCAGAGTCAGAAGGATACTCGGTGGAGGATCCCGGTGAAGTGGAAGGTTGGAGGGAAATATCCCCAAGAGAAGCTGGTGGGTGTGGGCCAGGAGAAGAAGGACTTGGACTGAGGCTTTCCTGTGGCCATGAAGGGGCCTCCAGGGGTGCCTCACCTTGATGCTTCCCTTGTTGCTCAACTGTGGTGAGAAATTGAGGCAGGATGAGTGAGATCGGAGACCTAGCCTGGGAAGCTAAGGTGCCTTGAGGGGCAGGCATAGGTTCTCTGTGAGCACCTCTAGGTGGTACTACTGCCAGCAATATGTCAGAGTCTGGACCTCTTGGTTTATGTGTGTCTTTGGTAGGCCGCTTGTCTTTTTTCTTTAGTGGCTCCTGGAGGCCTGAGATGGTCCTGTGCTGGGAAGCAGTGGACAGGCCAGAGTAAATGAGAGGCGGCTGGAGAGGAGGGCGCCACATCAGAGTCCACCACCAAGAGTGGGGAAGGTTCCCTGGCGCATTTGTGTCCTGACGAGTGCTTCTTTGGCATCTTGGTAGCACTGTGCATCGAGGGCATCGGCTTCGGCATCGATTTACTTTGATGCGTCGTCAATGCTTTATGTTTATGCTTCGTGACCTGATTGCATGGTCGACTCTCCGACTTAGTTGCCTCAGTGTGTCAGGGGCTCGATGCTGAGCGGCTCTGATGGCGGCGTTGGCACCGCTGACTCATCCCCTGCATCATGTGTCAGAACTGTGGGAGCTCGCTTTGGCGCCGGCCCGGACAAACTGGGAGGCCGTACCAAGGAAGCTCGACGATGCGTCGACGCTTTGGAGGTCCGGGGGTGTGTGTCCTGGAGAAGACTTGGTCGAGTCTTCCGAAGGGGCATACGATCCCAATGCTGCTTCCCTTACTTTTGCGATCCTGGCAGCCCACTGCTGCTGGGCTCGAGGGGACATGCATCCGCCGTCCCTGCAGGCCACTTGGTCATGTTGAGGACCGAGGCAAAGGTAGCATTTGGAGTGCCCATCGGTCACCGACATGATTTTGCTGCACTGGCAAAATTTAAACCCCGGTGGCTGTGGCATTTTGAAGAAAAACGCTCTTCACTGGAGAAAAGAAATCCAGTCAGGAGAGAAGAGCTCCACACGCAGATAGGCACGCGTAAAAAACCGGACTGTGGGAGACCGGGGCTGCATGGGAAGATCCACGCAGGCGCACTACATTAAAAAGACTAAGTGTTCTACGAGAGCTCCGCCACCTAAACACCCGAAGGACATCCCAGACAGCACGGCTAATTCATGCTGCTTATCTACGGGAAAAAGTGTACCTTCTCTTTCTGCTGATACCTTCTCCAATCACAGCAATGTGCAGATTGAAATTTGAAAATGTAGGCCTAGTTCCACCTCAGGAATCTCCATAGAAATGTGGGTATTGTGGCACAATGTGCATACTTTTACCTACACACAGGTTGAGCAATTTTTAACAATGCTTTTTCCAGAGTAAGTGGCTTTTGAATATTACCCTCCCTCTGTATTGTACGAGTGTACAAAACCTTGTGCTCTGTCCATCTCTTCCCGCTAGGTTCTTCTGTTTACGGCAACACCCTCCCTCATTCCAGTTCCTCTCCTCCCCTACTCCCTTCAAGTTCCTCTTCTTTCCCCAATTTTCCTTCCTTCAGGTTACTCTCTCCTCCACTTTCCTTTAATGTTCCTCCCCTCCCCTACTCCCTTCAAGTTCCTCTTCTTTCCCCAATTTTCCTTCCTTCAGGTTACTCTCTCCTCCACTTTCCTTTAATGTTCCTCCCCACCTTTATCTTGGATTTGCTTCTCTCTCCTGGCAGAAAGAGGCCAGCAGCATGAGGATACAATGAAGGCCTTTTCCTGCTCTTTGACGTTACTGCTCATCCTTGCTCTCTGGACAAGAAGTGTGCAGGTGTAAAGGAGAAACAGCCATAGAGACCCAGAGGGCATGCTCATTGCACCCTTGTGCAGCTGCCTGCATTCTTGTTGACATTAGAGAGGATGGATGCTGGCTACAGCCATTCTTCTTCCTCTCATGGCCAGGCTGAAAAAATGATCTGGCCACCACTCAACAAAAATAAAAAAAGAGAACTTGTCAGCCCTAAAAATGTTTTTGGCATTGATGAGCAGACAGGTGAGTTTGTTTATTTATTTATTGGATTCCACAAATCCAATACATTGTTATTGGTGGATTACAACAGAACACATAGTTAAATTACGAAGACAATAGAAACATAAAGCTAATACAAAACATATTTATCTACCTCAAGGCACTAAATAAAAAAAAACAAAAACGCAACCACAGCTGGAGACTAGGAGAATACAAGAAATTTAAATAAATAAAATAAGTAAGACAAAAATATAAAAATACCTATAGTACCTGAATGTTATCCATTTTGAAGTGGCTGGTCACTCTCAAAGGCCTTGAGGAAAAGCAAACACTTGATTTGCTTTCTAAAAATCTGATAAACTGTTTTCTCTTGGAGCTCACACGGGAAAGAGTTCCACAGCATGGGCCTTGCAATCGAGAAGGCTCTATTCTGAAGCAAGTGAGCCTCCCAAAAAGAAGGGCCAATTAATGGTGCCTTTCTGGCTGAACGCAGCGAGTGACTAGAAATGTATGGTATTAAAATCTCCTGACAATAATTAGGGCCTCCACCATGAACAGCCTTAAAAACCAATGTAAGGACCTTAAACTCAATCCATAATGGTACGGGCAACCAGTGTAAGCCAATCAAGTTAGGAGACATCCTATCTCGGAGCTTAGAACCTGTAAACAGCTTAGCCGCTTCATTTACTCTTGATCACCATGAATACGGGAGCTGAAACTGGTTGAGTGGTAGAAAGCAGAGGGTAGTAGTGAATGGTGTGCATGTAAACCGCCTCCCCGGCGATAGTTATCTTTGTTAAATGTGAACCGGAGTGATATGTATTGTATACAGGAACTTCCGGTATATAAAAACCAAAAATAAATAAATAAAATGTCAAGGAAGGCCATTATCAGCGGTGTGCCCCCGGGATCAGTCCTAGGGGTGGTTTTGTTCAATATCTTCAGTGATACTGCAGAGGGCTAAGTAGGAAAGCTCCGTTTCTTTGCAGGTGACACAGACGCGTTAATACGCATTGAAAGCTGCACTACCGAATACATGAAAATTAGCTTCTGTTTGTATTAATACAAAATGTATGCTAATGAGGTAATGTAATACAAAGTATAACTAAATAGTTCATTAGCAATTAGTGCAGCAAAAAATAATGCACGTTAAATTGCACAAAATATACAGCAGAGGTATTAATGCAAAGGTGTAGTAAACATTTTGCGTTACTAATCACACTAAAACACATACTTTAATGCACTTGTTAAAGATTGTATTGTTACACTTGACACACAATCAAACAATGGAATTCGTTGCCGGAGGACATATGGTCAAGGCAGCTAGCAGAGCTTGGCTTAAAAAGGGTTTGGCCAAGTTCATGGTAGAAAGTCCATAAATAGTTATTAACCTTTTCACTTGGGGAGAACTATCAATTGCCATAGGGCGCAAGCAGCAAGAAATTGAAACTACTTTTAGAAACGGGCCACTGTTGGAAAGAGAATACTGGGTTCAATGGACTCTTGGTCTGAGCCAGCATGGCACTTTTTATGTTCTTAATGCACAATGACAATGTTAAATTGTTTAGTACCTGAAGGCATGGAAAATAAATGAGAAATGATCTAAGAAAACTTGAGGAGTGATCGAGTGCTTGGCAGCTAAGATTAAATGCAAAACAAAAAGTGCTGAGTTATGCATCTGAGATACAAAACTTCAAGGAAACAGTATATGGAGTGGCAGGGAGTATGTTATAAAATACTGTCGTCCACCAAAGAGGAAAGAGACCTGGGGTGATATTTGATGGTCTCAAAGCACCAAAAGATTGCAACCAAGCAATGGCCAGAGCCAGTAGGTTGCATCTGTATCGCTCCATGGTGAGACCGCACCTTGAATACTGTGTACAGTGTACTGTGTACAGTTCTGGTCGCCGCATCTCAAAAAAGATATAATTGCGATGGAGAAGGTACAGAGAAGGGCTACCAAAATGATAAGGGGAATGGAACAGCTTCCCTACGAGGAAAGACTAAAGAGGTTAGGACTTTTCAGCTTGGAGAAGAGACGACTGAGGGGGGATATGATAGAGGTGTTTAAAATCATGAGAGGTCTAGAACGGGTAGATGGGAACTGGTTATTTACTCTTTCGGATAGTAGAAAGACTAGGGGGCACTCCATGAAGTTAGCATGGGGCACATTTAAAACTAATCGGAGAAAGTTCTTTTTTACTCAACGCACAATAAAGCTCTGGAATTTGTTGCCAGAGGATGTGGTTAGTGCAGTTAGTATAGCTGTGTTTAAAAAAGGATTGGATAAGTTCTTGGAGGAGAAGTCCATTACCTGCTATTAAGTTCACTTAGAGAATAGCCACTGCCATTAGCAATGGTAACATGGAATAGACTTAGTTTTTAGGTACTTGCCAGGTTCTTATGGCCTGGATTGGCCACTGTTGGAAACAGGATGCTGGGCTTGATGGACCCTTGGTCTGACCCAGTATGGCATGTTCTTATGTTCTTATGTTGCCTAGGGAAAGATGTAATCTGTAGGATAAAGGAGGTCATGCCTCTCTACAGGTCATTAGCGAGATCTCACCTAGGGTTGCCAACTGACTTCAGAATTTCCTGACAGGGTTGATCCCGTCCTGTGTGTACCTCATTGTTTGCAGAGACTTGTAGTCTTACTTTTCTTATGGGTGCAATAGGGAAATCAGAAGTACGAAGCCCTGCATTGCAATGGGGTAAATCCAAGAAAGGATCAGCCCAGTCCAGACAATCTGGAGACGGTTGGCGACCAAACCTCTCCTGGATTATTGTGTCCAGTTCTGGAGGCTAAATCTCCAAAGCATATATTCAAAATAGGTGCAGTCCAGAGAAGGATATGCAGGAAAAGTTCTACAACAGGACAAACTGGGCCTTATTTTCCAAGGCTGTAGCTGCAAGCCTGCGATAGCTTGCGAAGGTAGCGCACGCCTGCGCTACCTACATCGGGGCGGAGTCGGCCCCGGAAGAGGAGGAGTCGGGGCGGCACCGGGGCCGACTCTGTGACGACGGCGCGGACGGCGAAAAGGTAAGGGCCTTTTCGCCGTCCTATTTCGCGCCCAATATCACCACCTTTCACGGTGGCGCCATTGGGTGCGAAACCGGCAGCGATCGCACCGCGGCGGTGCGATCGCTGCCAGCTAGCGCAGGACCACCCCCCCCCCCATTTCGACCCCCCTCCCCCCATCAGTGCAATTTTCTAAAGTATCGCAGGCCTGCGATACTTTAGAAAACGAGGCCCTTAATGACTTAGATATGTATCCCATAGTGGAGAAGGGAGAGAAACAGCTCAAAGCTATCTATGTAAAACGCACAGGAAAGAAAAAAACGTTTCACACAAGTGGCATGTACAAAAGGCTTAGAAAGGCCTCCCCCCAATTTTTTTTTTTTATTACTTGGGTTTGTTATCCGCCTTTTTGAATACAAAATTCACTCAAAGTGGTCTACAAGAAGTTAGAATAGCAGCAGATAAACAGAGGTAATTTTCAACTTTACAATAAGAAAGGCTGGCTTACAAATAAAAATAGTAGCAAAAAGACAATTTACAGCACAGGTATATAAATAGATGTACCTTAGGACTAACCTTTCTAGATCATCACACTGATTAAACTCTATCAACGGCAGAGCAGAAAACACCGGTGCCTAGCTCTAAGAATAAACAACACTGTATCCAAACGTTATTTTGTAGAAGCACATTTTAAGGCATTTGAGGGGGATGCCAGGCATTTCTCGTAGTCGGTGTAACATCTTTGTATCATTTAAGAAACAGACTGAGAGCATAGAATCGCAGTAGCAAGACTGAAGCCGGAGTGAGTAGGCAGTGTTTTGGCTCCAGTGCTCCCACAGCCCGACCCGAAGGGAGAAAGGGGGCAAAGGATGGGCTCAGGTCTTTAAATAACAGCACAGTGTTGGTCTCCAGCAGGAGCGGCAGCTGTCAGTGTCTTCTTCCCAGCCCACGGCAGCCACTGGGGCTGAATGAAGGGATGGGGGGGGGGGGGGGGGGGGGGGGGGGGCAGTGAAAACAGCAGCCCTGGGGCGCATATCTCCAAGGAGCAGGAGGGGCAGTAGTCAAAGAAAGAATCAGCAAAGGGCCTGTGAGCCACCTCAGACTCACAGGCCCAGTCCCTCTTCCTGCATGGGATTCCGGTTACAAAGTAAACCTGTTTTTTAGCAGGGCCTATATTCATGTGCCAGCTCACAGACCCCCAGACTGATACTACTTTTGACTGCCACCACCACCGCCCTGAGGACGAGCGTAAGCAAGAGAGAAGGAAGAGGAGGGTGAAGAAGCAGACGCTTGGGTGCTTCACTGAGGACCTGCTTTATTTTATTCATTGTTCCCAGGCCACTCACTGACAGCTCGTGGCTGGCTGCGCCATGCTTAACGGGAGCTCCTGGAGACAACGTTCTGGCAGATCTGTTAGTGGAGGTGAAGTAGAGCTTTGTCCAAAAAAAGTGTTGGAATGGGATGGGCCCACAGGGGCCAGGACCCAGCCAACTGCAAAATCAGGTCCTTCCCAGAGAATCTCTTGCAGGAGATAAAGCACCAGGTCAGGCAGGAAACTGGCCAGTGACGCTTTTCAACTCTTTCCAGATCGGTGGCAAGAGCAGGGCAGCGGCGCATTGGGCTGGCCTCCTCCTCTCTGCAGCCTTAGCCCAAAACTGCTGTTTTGAACCACACACAGGACAGCTACACAGCCCTGCGGTTCATAGCTGCAGTCGGGCCAGGCAGTAAAGGAGGAGGAGAATGCGGCCTGAGGACCCACTGCTCCCCTCCTTCTGCTGATCAGCATGGGAGGAAGAAAGGAGGATCGCCAGGCTAAAAAAAAGAGGAAGCGACCAGAGGGGGTCGCTGCAGCTCAGACTCAGAGCCTAAGTTAGGAAAGGAAAACAGAGGGTGGGGCAGGAAGATTTACAGGCGGATGCAGGAGAGTATCCCACACGCGTACAAACGGGCGTCAAAACTGGGCACGCACATTCCACCTCTCCTGGACGTGACGCTGTATTTTAACGAGCTGCCGTGTTAAAACGGATGCGCTCAGCTAAAATTGTGCGCACCTAGCGTTCAAAAGTATTGGGCGCCCGGGAGACAAGGCTATGCGCAGTCCAGGAAAGTGGGCGATCAGTACGAGTGTCCATTTTAGCCTGCCGCAGATAACTCATACGCAAAATATACACGCATGCCTGCGGTGTGTACATTGTGCGTGTATATTGTGCGCCCAGAACTTTTTTTTTTTTTTTGTAAACGAGCCCTTATATTTTTCCCCTAATTTTAAGCACTGCAAGCGGTAGAATTTAGTATCGCAACAAAACAAAGTCGTAGAAACCACAGAGACCTTTTTTTCTTGTCCCTCCCAAGAATGAACTCGTTGACACTTCTTCAACATATACTAGTGGCAGCTGCAGTGGTAGCAGGCCGAAACTCTAGGGAGGTGGTGGCAAGGTTACTGAGGCTGTGCCAGTTCCTCTGCTGTGTCTGGTGAGGCGAATGCTTTATCCTGTTGTCATTACTGTTGCAAGTGTTGGGTGTGTGTGTGTGTCTCAGCTGGCTGGTATTTTGCAAGTATTTTTTAAAACTTCCAGCTATGCTGATCTCGTGCCTCCCAATATCGGCACAGCTAGCCTGTGAGTTTTAAACATACCTGTGCAAGGCAGCCACCTCAACCTCTCGAAACACGAGGTTAACATGTTACCTATGACTTGTCAGTGGAAAAGAAGCTCTGGAACCACAGGTCGGGAGATAGGTTCAAAAGGAATAGATTCAAGAGTATCATTAGGAGATATGTCCTCCCAGAAAGGACTGTGGGTGTATGGAACAGTCTCCCGGGAAGGAGATGGAGGCAAAAATACAGTAAGGGGTAGATTTTCAAAGGGTTACGCGCGTAGGTTACTCGCATAACCCCCGAAAACCTACCCCAAACACCCCCCTGCGCACGCCAAGCCTATCTTGCATAGGCTGCCGGCACGCGCAAAGCCCCGGGACGCGTGTAAGTCCCGGGGCTTTCCTGGGGGGGGCGTGTCACGGCCGACGCGTCATCGGGGGCGTGTCGCAGCGGTGCATCATCGTGGGCATTCCGGGGGCGTGGCCGCAGCCTCTGGACTGGAGCATGGTGTGCCGGCGACCGGCCCAGCGCACACAAGTTACGCCTACTTCGGGCAGGCGTAACTTGTGCAACAAAGGTAGGGGGGGTTTAGATAGGGCTGGGGGGGGTGGGTTAGGTAGGGGAAGGGAGGGGAAGGTGTGGGGGGGTGGAAGGAAAGTTCCCTCCGAGGCCGCTCCGATTTCGGAGCGGCCTCGGAGGGAACGGAGGCAGGCTGCACGCCGACCCCGGATTTTAACAGATACGCACGGCTACACGTGTATCTATTGAAATTCGGCATACTTTTGTTTGTGCCTGGTGCGTGAACAAAAGTACGTGTGCACGTAGTTTTATAAAATCTGCCCCTAAGTGAGTTCAGGAAAGACTGGGACAAGCACAGAAGATCCTTAGTTTCAAAAGAGTGAAGAAGAAGCCAGAGACCAAAGGTAGTCTATGGCACTGCACCAGGAATCAGACTAGATGAACCTCAGGGTCTTCATCTGTCAACATATTTTGCTTCTATGTTTAATAAGGCTCAAAGTGCAGCTTTCAAATCTCCAGACTTCTGTTGGAATTTCCTCCAGCACTTTCAGTCTCCATCTTCTGCATTTTGAAGGGCTCGCTAACATTCTTGAAAACTCAGCAACATTCAGAAAGCATGCATTAGTCCATATGAGACTAAAGAAAATAAAGATTAGAGCAGAACATTTTGCATTACTGCTAAAAATGGATAGCGTAAGGAGACATGAAAAAAAGGTGCTACCTACGCTGCACAGACATGTGGAAAAAATGTTTGCCAGCAGACATTCATTCAAAAACCACAACCCCTCCTCCTCACCCCATCCTAACCCCTCCCTATGGGATGACAGATCTGGGTGGAACCAGAGCATAATACATTAAGCAATGTTTCACACACTTTTCAACAGTTTTCACAGGACAGAAAAATAGGATTTCAGGCCAGCGATTACTGGCAGCTGAAAAAGAACAAAGGTTATCTATAGGCAATAGGCTACTAATGATCCTCCCAGTCCTATCTACCCCCAGGTCAGAACACATGTCCAGTTGGGAGACCTTTGCTCTCTGGGTGATGAAACCATCCTAAAGAAAACATTGCTGGGTACATAAAGTCTGTTGTATCTGGCACACAGTCTTGTGTTCAGAGGAGCGCTCAGGGCCAGCAGCTGTGGGAACTAGTGCCAATGGGGACCGTGACCACAGCTTCACACTGGGCAAGATCTACAGAGTCAAGTCACCAGATCCACCCACAGTGTCTTTTTTTTTTTTCTTAGACCATGTAAACATTTTTTGGGTTTCCTTCCACTGCCCCTTACTTTCTTGTACCAAGGCAAAGCGGTGAACTGCTGTGGTTGAGCATGACGCACACTCTCCTGAAGCTTCCCAAGTTACTCTCCTGTCAGCCTGGGTTCACTGCAACACTCACAATATGTCAGAAGCAATAACTCTGGACTACTCCATGTCAACTGGCCTCATTTAATCTTATTTCTAAATTGTTCCCTTTTTTTGTACCAATAACTGAGCATTATTTGGAAAGCTGGGCTAAATATCCAAATGATTATTTCTGATCTTTTTCTTTATTATTATTATAGCTACCCCCTCCAATTTTTAGGGTTTCTTGCATCCACTCTTCAGCTATCCATGCTGCATTCATGCATTACATGTATCAATGTGAAACCTGTATGAGCTCTAATGAAGATCTGCTTTTCAGCTGTCCATGCTGTATTTATGCCTTACATGTATCAGTATGATGCCTGTCTGGGATTCTAATGATGATCAGCACAGCGGAGCCCCCAGTTTAAATTTATGATACTGTCAGTGGCTAAGTAGTTAGAGATGTCAAAATCTTTAACAGACTAATATCTTCTCGGGTATAAAAAAATCTGAAAAAAACAAGGTAATCTTATGAAATCCCTTGTCAAGTGAAATACTATTGCTTTAAATGAGTAAGAAAATGTATTTCTCAGATCCAACGGTTCGTTGGATGTATTCTTCCCTCTGATCTGTTTATTATTAGGGGGTTGTTTCCTATTTGCTCCACAGATATTTCTACAAATGCCTAGATGTTTACAAATCTGTTCTTCTCAGGTCCACTTCCTCTGCATATAATGCACTAAAACTTCATGAATCCTAGAGTCCTTGGCCAGCACACTTCTGACGGTGATCAGCACCGCACCACTCTCGAGTTGCATATGTCAGCTTTTCATTCGTGGGCATGAATACATGGGAACAGATTTCGCAACCTCGTAATTTTTTTTAGAGGTGTGGTGCGATATCTATAAAAGGAGAAAAAAAAAACGCCACGATTTTGTTTGCTATGGTATTCGTGAATACATTTCTGCCCTGTTCTCCTCTGGAGACAGCCAGACCAAACCCGGGAGGGGGCGCGAGCGTAGCGGCTCAGTACAAGGCGCTGACCTCTAGTAACTCGCAGTCAGCTGAGGCGGTTCCCGAGCAGCTCGCCAATAGGGAGAAAGGGGTGGGGCCCGCCGTAGCCTATCACCGGGCAGGGACAGCGGCGGATCAGATTCTTCGCAAACGGAGTAAATGGAAGAAGAGCTGGTGACGCAGGCCGTCGCCGCCCACCCCGCTCGCACGCTACCGCTCTGGGCAAGCTAAGCCCAGAATCCCATGCACTGCTCTGCAATCGCAAGCCTTGTCCACTCGATTTATTATTTTTTTTTCAGGCTAGCTGCAATGAATATGTATGATATATTTGCATACGCAGGATACCCAGGTTATGGCAAATCTCTCTCCTGCACATTTATTGAGGCTGGAGGAGGACCTTTTTGGACGCAGCAGGAAACCCCAGGCTTCCCTCTCCACTCACCAATCGTGGTTGCCCTCTCCCGGGCTTTCTTCTGTCGGGGCCAGTTTTTCGGGGTGTGCTGCCTGTGCAAGTGTGCACGGCATCTTGCAAGAGGGAGAACCACCCCTGCTGCACCCTCAGACCCCTCTTCTCCCTTCCCGTACCCTTTCACCTCATGGCTGCAGTGAATTTGAACAGTGAATCTGAGTCCAATGCTCTATAGGCAGGGACCTTCATTTTCAGTTTTTATTTTATTTCCCCTGGGAATTTCAATATTATAACAAAAAAAAAAAAGACTTTGTTTTAAAAGGAGAACATTTTTTGCTGTAGCACTGAATTTTCCATGAAAAATAAAAACTGCAAATGAAGGTCCCTATCCACAGGACAGGAAGGCACAGTGGCACAGAACTTGACTCCTGTTGTATAATATAGGAGACACATGTATGCAGGAGGTGAAGCTATGCCTGAATAAAGCACCATGGAAGCCACTGCCACCACTACCAATGAAGAAAGTATGTTTTGTCACTGCTGTGTCTGGGTTGTTACCGAAGAAGAGAAATTCAAGAGCACTGTGTGGAGACTTTTATCTGTGCTGGTGGGTTAAAGGAATAGTCGATTGGGAGGAGTAAAATCATAAGAATATAAAAAGTGCTATGCTAGGTCAGAACAATGGCCCATCAAGAACAGCATCTGCTCTCTGGCTGACTATGGCCAGCCCAGAGTCCTTCATTGTTGCTTATTTTCAGAAGTCTACCTGGCTAATAATTATTATGGATCTGTCCCCCAGAAACGTGTCCAAAACTTTTGAAAAACTAGCTGTACACTTAAACTTGACCATGTCCTCTGGCCACAAATTTCACAGCAAAGGGATGTTGCTAGATAGCTGGGAGAGAAGATTCTGGGCTCTGAGGGAAGGGGGGGGGGGGAGGGGGAACATAGAGGAGCTCATAGAAGGAGATTACTGGTGCTGGGCAGAAGAAGAGAGTGAGAGCATTTGGGGGATGCTGGGCACCTTGGGCAAAGGGGAAAGAGGAGAGGTAAAGGAAAAAAAATTGGTGATGGGAAGAGGGTGGGAGGAGGTTGCTGCAGAGAGAGGGAAGATGCTGTAGGCAGTGGGAAAAGAGGGGAATGCTGTGCTCAAACCACTGTCACCCTCGAAGGAGTACTGGGCTGGAGCTGCTGCCAAAAGGGCTGGGGAGGGGTGAAATACCAATTTCAATTTTCACACAGGGTGCTAGTTAGCCTAGAGCTGGCTCTGTTCTCTGCTATGTACTTACGGGGAAGGTACATAAGGAACTCAGGCATAAAAGCAGCTTGAGGGAGGAAGAGGAAGAAAATGGCGGGAGCAAAGAGAGAAAGAAGTACAGGAACAAAAGAAAGAAATAGTGGTGTTGTAGCAATGGATGCTGCCTCTTGGCAGTGGGTGGCACTGTTTCTGCCTTCTAAAACACAGGGGCTGTAGAAAAACTTAACTAGAGTGGGAGCTACCAGCAGAGGAGGGTTGTAGAGCTGGGACCTAACCTATTTCCTAATCTGTAGCTTCACCATAGTATTTACAAAAGATCCTCACTGTAACTGTCTGCTACTTACCGTAGATAGGCCTAAAATGGACTCTCTCATCAAGAAAAACAAATGTTAACAACTAAACTGTGGTTTGATAGAAGATTTTACAATTTCAGAAAGCAAGTTTCCAGGGGTTTAAAACAATAACAAAATGCACAACAAAACATTTTGCTTTGTCCTAATAATTATTTATTTTCCATCTTCAAACCAGTGCTTATAATAAAAAGACTTTTCTCTAGAGAGCCCTTCTGCCTACTCTCAGTATTTCACCTTGGTATCCAGAACTATTGGGCTAACTAACTGGTGTCAAGTTTTGCTTGCCCCATCTAAATTTCTGCCAACTACAGCACACATTCTTATCAAAAGTTCCCTGCTTAACTTACAGGGCTTAATTCTTCACAGCTTTAACTGCCCCAAACACCTAAAGATTTCTGCAATTTCAACTGGAAAACAAGTACAAATATCTGAAACTTTTAGTAGTGCAAATACTCATGAGGCTTAAGCTGTCTCAACCACTCTAATCAGAGAAAGACCTTTCACCAGCTGCTTTAAAGTTTACAGGGAATTATTGCAGCCCAAACATTCAAGCAGTGGCAGGGCTTAGCGCTCAGTACTTAATAGTGAACTTAGTACCTGAAAAATTAATTCTTAAGAGCTTTAAGGCAAACCTCTTTCATACGTTACTACAGCTTTTAACAGTCCCAAATCAAAATACATAATATAGGGAAGCATTAGATACCCCACCTATATTTTAAACCCTTTCCAATTCCCTTTTTGCTAAAATACATGATAGAGAAAAGCAGGGGACTCTGTATGAGGGTTTTGTTTGCAGATAGCTCCCCTTCTGGCTCTGCGTCTCCTTCCTCCTCTCATGTGTTTCGGTGCTGGTGCTGGTGCTGGAACTCCTTCATGTCAGGGAATTCCCTCATTTATAGCACCTGGCCACCAATTGTGGGAAACCTGCAGTCACTCTGGCTCAGCCTACTCCTGTTCATGTTTTCTCAGAAACTGGATACCGGGAATTCTGGGAATTATAGTTCCCTTTGGCATCCATCTTAGATTTTCTTTACTTTGACAGATATCTAGTTACTGTCTAGTTATTTGTTCAGGAACTATCATGAATACTAGTAATCTATCATAAGGGGCTATCTGCTTACATTCTTTTTCTAGAGTTTAGCAAGATAAAGTGAAGCACAGAAAGCTAGGGCATGGAAAGTGAAAAACTACCAAGAGGAGTAGCCTAATGGTTAGAGCAGTGGGCTGTGAGCCAGGAGACCAGCGTTCAAGTCCTGCTGTTGCTCCTTGTGACCTTGGGCAAGTCACTTTTCCCTCCATTGCCTCAGGTACAAACTTAGATTATAAGCCCTCTGGGGATAGAGAAATACCTACAGTACCTGAATGTAATCCACTTTGAAGTGTTGTGAAAAGTGGAATATAAATCTAAATAAACAAATATAGAAAGTTCTCTTGTTGGCATTAACCACTTAAATAAGCTTATGTTACCTAAAAAAGTAGTCCCCTCCAAAAAAAAGTTCAATAATAGTAGTTTTCTATATTTAGGGGATTTAAAGGGCCCGTGGCGGGAATTTCCGCGGTTCCTCTCAATAATGTCACTTCCGGCCAGCCCTATAAAAAGGGCTCTGTTGGAACGAGCAGTGATTCCCACAGGCCTGGAGGCAGAAATCTAGTCTGACTCCAGCCTTTCTTAAAACATAATCTTTATTCACAGCTTCAGTCATATACACCACACTAGACTGCCTTTACCTTCAGACAGTATACTCTCTCTACTCACAGTTTGTACTGCTTCATCTCAGTTCAGTGTTTGGACAGTGTTATGTTTCAGGATCTGCCTTCCTTCTGGAAACCTAGACCTGGTCTGCCTATCCCCTACCTGGATCCCAGCACTTATTCTCCAGTCTCTGGTAACGCCATCTGAGCTCCACCTGCCCCACAGGATTCCATCTATACAGCATACTCTCTTTAAGCATATAAGTTGGACCAGGTGTCTAGCCTGGTCCTGCATAGGAAAATAGGGGAACACTAGGGGCAATGCCTCCAGGCTCTTCAGTCTTTTCTCCTGGCCTTTGCAAAGGTCTTCTAGAGCTTTCAAGATCCTCCATGTTTCTTGTTTCATGCTCCTGGTCTCCTGGTTCTTATGGTCTCTTCATCTTCATGTTCACTGTAAAGCCTGTTGCTGCATTACGTTTTTCTGTAAACCGAGAAGATGTTCCCAACATTTCTCGGTATATAAAAATCTTAAATAAATAAATAAATCTTGTTCCTGAATGCAAGTCTTCACCTTGTTCCTGAATCCAAGCTTTTGCCTTATTCCTCATTCCAGCCTTCATCCTGTTTATAGTCTTCAGATTCTTCGTTGCTGGTTCTTCATTGCTGGTTCAGTTCCTGAGTCTGAGTTCCGAGTTTCTGAGTCCGAGTCTGAGTTCCTGAGTCTGAGATTCTAGTCCGAGTTTCTGAGTCCTGCCCCTGGTCTTCGGAGTTCTTGTTCCAGCTTCCACCTTGATCCAGGTCCTTGAATCCAGTGCCTGTGCCACTATAGGCATGGTCCGCGACCAGCCTCAGGGCTGTGTAGGGCACACTGGGCACCAGTCTCTCTCAGAGCCTTCGTCGTGTTTCCAAGTCTACAGAGCCTTCATCTTGTTCCAAGTCCTGAGCCTTCGTCCTGTTTCAGAATCCTCTGCCTCCATCTGTCCTCACACACAAACCACTTCCAAGCAGCAGCCCAAAAGGGCTATTGAGTGACTGAAGGACTACCTCAGAGACCAGCATTACATTGCTGGGTCTCAGTTCCTGGTGCATGTTAGATGTCCAAGTGTTCCTGGTTCCAAATCAAGTGTCCTTGTTCCAAGTCAAGCGTGTTCCTGTTTCCAAGCCAAGAGTATTCCTGTTTCAGCTAGCCTGTGCCCAGATGCATTCGCCCACCAGCAGCATGGATCATGGCCAGCCCCAGAGTTGTGCAGGTCGTGTCGTGCACATGGGCTCATGTTCTTGAGTGCTCACAACATTAAGATATAATATTTATTTATTTAGGCAATTTTATATACCGACATTCATATTGTTTTCATGTCGCTTTACAATACAATGCAATTAAACATAAATACAGCATGTGAAATCATAATTCTTCAATTTAAAACACGATAAAATAGACAATTAATCAACTAAATATATGAGATGAAATAAATAATACCTTAAAATCCAATAAAACAAATTACGGATAAAACTGATAGTTAAAATAACTACTAATTTAGTTTAACTAAAGCCACACCAGACTGGTTTAAGGTGAACATTAATAATGAATTAGTAATAATGACAATTTAGCAAAAGTTAGTAAAGGTTAGTCTAGGGAGGAATCTGGACCTAGGGATTAACTTGCTTGAATAAAAGCCTGTTCAAATAACCAAGTCTTTAAAAGTTTCTTAAATCTATGTATGTTTGACAGGCAACATATCAAGATGCACTTGGAAGTTCTTTTTAATCAGGACTGTGCCAGTCAATACAATTAGGACTATTTCTGAATCTTTCTGTCACATTTTCTTGGTCTCCGATTGTATCATTTGATACTTGAGGATCTTCTCTCTCTCCATATGTTATATGGAACACAGACAGCTGGGAGAGCTTTTCTAGTGGTGAGAGGCTGCTGAAAGCTCTTCCTAGTAAGAGACTGTGGAAGGGAGCACAGGCTGCCAGGAGCTCTTCTATTGGTAAGAGGTAGTGGGAGGGAGCACAGGCTGCCAGGAGCTCTTCTATTGGTAAGAGGTAGTGGGAGGGAACACAGGCTGCCAGGAGCTCTTCTATTGGTAAGAGGTAGTGGGAGGGAGCACAGGCTGCCAGGAGCTCTTCTATTGGTAAGAGGTAGTGGGAGGGAGCACAGGCTGCCAGGAGCTCTTCTATTGGTAAGAGGTAGTGGGAGGGAGCACAGGCTGCCAGGAGCTCTTCTATTGGTAAGAGGTAGTGGGAGGGAGCACAGCTGCCAGGAGCTCTTCTATTGGTAAGAGGTAGTGGGAGAGAGCACAGGCTGTCAGGAGCTCTTCTATTGGTAAGAGGTAGTGGGAGGGAGCACAGGCTGCCAGGAGCTCTTCTATTGGTAAGAGGTAGTGGGAGAGAGCACAGGCTGTCAGGAGCTCTTCTATTGGTAAGAGGTAGTGGGAGGGAGCACAGGCTGCCAGGAGCTCTTCTATTGGTAAGAGGTAGTGGGAGGGAGCACAGGCTGCCAGGAGCTCTTCTATTGGTAAGAGGTAGTGGGAGGGAGCACAGACAGCTGGAAGATCTTCTCTTTTGGTGAGAGGCTGCAGACAGGAGTACAGAAAGCTGGAATGTGGTCCACTGATGGCCAACCAGGCCTCTCTCACTGTCTCTTCATTTTTCTTCAGCTGCTGGTGAGATGGGCTCCACTGGTGGCCACCTGAGCCTCTCTTTCTCTTTTCATTTTTCACCCACCGGTGGGATGGAGTCCACCTGAGGCAGGCACCTCTTTCTCTGCTTCTTTTTGTGCCATGATATCCCACCGGGCCTCTTCTCTTCCACCATGGCCCTGGCCCTAGGAATGCTGCCCTGTGCATTGGGCCTGCAGACACCTAATAACTATTTGACAGTCATGTCACTTTCTTTCATATCCCGCCTCCTTTTGTGTACACTGTACTTTGCTGGAATTCAAATGGTCAAAAGCTGTATTTTCACAAATCTTTAATACAAATGGCTACATATGTGCAGAGTTTCCAATTAACTCCAAGTCATGAGAGATGCTTTGAATCAGTCCTGGTAGTTGGGGAGAACAATATCTGAAAGCCTTTTACTTGGGTAAATATCAATCTACCTGCCCGAAAAACACTAGCCCTTAACCCAGCTAAAAGGATGTGCCAGGTTCCATAGCACATAGGCAAGAGGATGTGTTCTGAAGGTGTGTTTTGGGCAGGATTAGGAAACAGCAGGCGTACACTGCGTTTCAAAAGCATGCATGCTATCCCCCTGCCAAATTTAGCTGGCACAAAAAGCAGGCATAAAGTCTATGGGCCAGGTGTACCCTTGGGCAATTTTCTAAGGGAAAGCATGTGTAGACATGGATTTTAATTCTTATTTCTTGGCTTTCAAACCCCGAGCTATTGAAGCTTGTATCTAAAGCAATAGAGGTTGAAGTGACTTGCCCAAGGTCATAAAGAGGAGCAGTAGGATTTGAACGCTGGTTTTCCTGCTTCTTAGCCTGCTGCTCTACCCACTGGGCCACTCCTTCCCTCTGCTGCCTCTTTGAATATGTGTGCAAAGCACCCACAGACTGTACCTGGGCAGGCTGTTTTGAAAATTGCCTCTAAATCTCTTGTCTTTAAGCATTCTTGGCCTAATACTATTCTGTTATTAGAAATCCTCAGAGAGATTAAACAAAATTTCATTCACAACTTAATTAACAATTCCAAGGATAATTAGAAGTGATACAAAGATCTTTACTGCATCGGTTTGCCTACCTGCTGAGGTGGGAGAAACCAAAACTGGGTCAAAATTCAATCACGCTTGGGATAGATGCAGAAGGTGCGAGGGAGAAGAGTAGCTATAGACTAGAGTAAGGTCTATGGTGGCCCACTGGATAGAGGGGCCACATTGTTTTTATATGCCAGCATGATGTAAATCCAGTAATTTCCTCTCTCACGTGCATCTGTCTCAAATCTTTATCATCTTTCCATGCCCTGCTTCTGCTGATTATTGTAAAGATAGCCTTCTATTTTACTGATGGTTCTTATCCTCTAAGGTCTCTGAGATTGTTATTTTACACACCATTATGGGGGCTCTCCCAGGAGCTGTGCCATGGCAAAGAGTTTCAGAAATCCAGGACAAAATGGGCAAATGTCATTTCATAGGAACAGAAGAGGGATACTTTCCAGTGAGAAAAAAAGCCATCACCAACTTTATTTATTTAAAAATACTTATATTTCGCAACTTCCAAATTTAAAATTTACCAAGGTGGGTCACATAAGTCCATAGATAATACAAAAGTATCAAGAAATATATAACAAATAACACCCATATCCTACATAAACATTATATAAAATTATCACATCTCATTAGCACCATATGCTTCTTGAAAAAGATGTGTTTTTACCCCCTTCCTGAAGGCTTTCACATCCTGCATCCCTCTCAACTCAACTGGCAAATTATTCCACTGTGCTGGAGGGACAAACGAAAAAGGTCTGGATCGAGTTTAATCTAACCCATCCTTTTTCAATAAACCCCTGGACTGTGAATGCAAAGTTCTGCTTGGGGTATAATATGACAGCATTTTCTTCAAGTCAGTGTCAACTCCCATATACAGCAACTTATGTACTATAATCATCAGGCGAAACCTTACCCTAAATCTTACTGGCAACCGGTGTAGATGCTGGAGCGTGGATGATACATGTTCAACTTTAGGAAAATCCAAACAAATCCGCCCTGCAGCATTCTGCAATAACTGAAATGTTCTCAGCGAGTTGTCTGGCAGACCCACCAGCAATGCTACACAATAGTCGAGGTGACCCAAGATCAGTGATAGAAGTGCGGTCCTAAGTAGTCCCTCAGGCAAGAAAGGGCGTACCAGTTTCAAGTTTTAACTTATAAAACACAACACGCCGCTAACAAGTGGCTTCATTGACAAAGAAGAGTCTAAGACTACTCCGAAGGCTGCAAATTTCAGACAAAATTTGGATCTGATCCCAATTAGTAAATTGGAGTTGACCTGAGTAACTGGTTGTTTGCCTATCCATAAAACCTTCATTTTCTCAATGTTCAATAATAAACCATATGATCCCAACCATTTTTTAATAAATGAGACACATCTATTAAAGACAATAATGGTATTTCCCTTGGGACCTCACTGGGTAAATAACCCTATACATTGTCGCATATATAAAATAACACACATTCAATTTTTCCAATTCAAACCCTAATGGTGCTATATATATGTGAGGTGAGAGATGATCCTTGGGGTACCCCATACTCTGCTGCCAGCTAGAGTGGTCCAAAATCATTTGTACCCTAAACTGTCTAGAATTCAAATATGAGCAAAATTAATTTAGTACTTTTCCGAGATACCAACATATTCCAGGCAAGAAATCAAAATGTCGTGACTTACTGAGACAAAGGTGGAGGTTACATCAAACTGTACAAGATCCCAGCCTTATCTCTCTCCATATTACTTAGCAATGTACCCATCAAAGAAAGCAATAATCCTTCTGTGTTATTCCCTTTTCTAAAACCATAGGGCCAGATATTTGTACCTACGCATGGGCGTAGATTTGTGCGCGCAACTCGGCTCGCACAAATCTATGCCTGATTTTATAACATGCGCGCGCAGTCGCGCGCATGTTATAAAATCAGGGTCGGCATGCGCAAGGGGGTGCACACTTGTGTACCTTGCGCGCGCCGAGCCCTAGGGGAGCCCTGATGGCTTTCCCTGTTACCTCCAAGGCCGCTGTGAAATTGGAGCGGCCTCGGAGGGAACTTTCCTTCCGCCCCCCCCCCCACCTTCCCCTCCCTTCCCCTATCTAACCCGCCCCCCATCCTTACCTAAATCCCCCCTACCTTTATTTTTTTATTTACGCCTGCCTCTGGGCAGGCGTAGGTTGTGCGAGCCGGCCAAGTGCCGGCGCGTGATCCCCGGGTCCAGCAGCAGTGGAGAGGCCTCTGGCCATGCCCATGCCCCATCCCGGACTGCCACACCCCGCCCTTTTTTTCAAGCCCCGGGACTTACACGCATCCTGGGGCTTGCGCGCATCGCCAAGCCTAAAAATAGGCTCGGCGCGCGCAGGAGCGGGTTTTCGGGGTTATGCATGTAATATACACATGTAACCCTTTTAAAATCCGCCCCATATTGTTTATCATGTAAACATTTTTTCTGATCTTATATGCTCCTCAAGCTGACCGAGGACATGCTTTTCTAGAATCTTAGTTAATGTGGGCAGATTCGACATTGGTCTATAGTTAGAAGGATCTGTCAATAATTTATTCTTATCCTTCACTATTGGTCTCACCATTGCTTTTTTAATTTGCTTGGGATAGTACCTACTGTCAGGGACTTATTCACCAATTGATGTATTACAGCCAATGATGGTTGAGGAGTTGCCTTAATGAAAGCAAATGGAAATGGATCTATACGGAGATGAAGTAACTTTTAACTTTGAAATAATTTCTCTAACCTCAATTTGTGAAACTAGTTTCAATTCATTTCATTTATCTTTTCTTACTTCTAAGCCTGTGTGAATGGAAGCATCAGAAACTTTCCAAGGGCTCAGAGAAAAAGTTTAAAATAATAAATGTATTGCCATCAGAGGAAATGCCATGCTTTTCTTTTCTGATCTATGCTGGCCGCAGAAAGATTTCCATGTACAGCAAACGGCTTCCACTCCTACTTAAACCTTTTAGAGATGTCACAAATTTTTATTATTACATCACAAACTACTATTATGAAAAGGGCTAAAATGGTACTGCTGTGACCTAAGGAACTACCAGAAAATAAAAAAAACAGGAGGTGCAATAATTATTCCAGCTACAGAGACAAACCAAACTTTGTCCTTTTTCCCTTTGAGCTCATTTTTAGGGTCAGTTTTTGCTAGTGGATTTAGGGATCATATAAGGTGCTTCATTCAGAAACAATACTGATCAGTTTTTATTTTATTAGGAATTAAAGAGCGTTGTGTTCTCATGAATTTTTTTTTTTTTTTTTTTGCAGGATATTTAATTCTCTTGCTTCTCAGCCCAAGGATATGAAGGGACCGTTGTCAATTTTCACCTCAGACTCTGCATTTCAATCTTAGCTGAAAGTCCAAGAAGTGAGGGAGCTAAGCAGCAGACCTGGCTACTCTTACATTGATTTTGTGCTCAGGAAACGAAAGAGTTGTAGACAGACAGAGCAAAAACCCTGGTACTTGACAGCTGCAAAGTTCTAGGTTTGGTTTTGTGCATCCAAGCTCACTTAAGTCAAACATCACCACTATATAAACTTACTACTGCTACCTGCTTTGAAGGAGCATGGCTGGGATGGGGGTTATTACCCTACACAATACTGCCTCAGGAGAGGGGTACAACTGAAAAGACCTTCTGAGAGCCTATGAAGTAGTTTCAGAGAATGCTAACACAATCCAAACAGCGCTTTTTTTTAAACATTTATGAAAACAAATAAAAAATACATAAAAGCAGCTTCTCCCTGTAGAGCTAAGCAAAAATGCAGGGTAAAAGTGAAAATTATCATGCCAGTAAATGTATCTGAATAGTATGCCATTGAGAACTGAGGATTTAAAAAGTCATAGAGCTAGTAATTATCAAAGAACCTGGAGCTGGGAAAACCAAGCAGAAGTCCTAAGAGATAGGCTCTCTAGCTGTATGTGCCTCTCTGCCTGCTTGTCCAATACTCTTTCCAGCCCCTGAAGTGAAGGAGCAGTGTTATGGTTAAAGCCTTATGATACAAACCAAGAAAGCCTGCTTCAAATCCTGCTTCTCCCACTGCTGCTCATTCTGACCTTGGGGCAAGTCACTTCACCCTCCATTGCCTCAGGTACAAACATAGGCCTGGATTCATCATTCTTTGCGAAATCCTGTGAAAATGGGGGCAGGGGGGGGGGGTGAAGGGGGTGGGCCTGCGAAAGCCAGCAGCCTTCGAACCACAGCGGTGCGCCGGCTTTCGCACCGAATAGCATCACAGTGAAAGGTGGTGCTATTCGGCGTGCTACTGCCGATGATAATGTTAGTAACGTTATCGCCGGCAGTCCTTGGTCCTGTTCTGTTCAACATTTTTGTAAGTGAGGTTGTGGAAGGACTATCGGGGAAAGGTTTGTCTTTTTGCAGATGATACCAAAATGTGCAACAGTGCAGACACCCTGAAAGGTGTGGAAAACATGAGGAGAGATGCTGAACAACTGCCTCTTATTTGCCTCAGAAGTTCTTTTTCAAAGATTGCTGCACCTTGTACTATATATTTCTGGCTTTCTTGCTACAGGCAACATAGATAGTGATGTCTGCCACATTTTTGTCCAGAGTTCCTGTAATACTCTATGTACTAGAACTGCAAGTACTTGTTAAGGGCCCGGATATATTAGTACGTCAAAAATATTCTTTCTAGGCTGTGCTTCTTCCTGCAAAGTAAATGGAATAGCTTTTGCCATCTTTTGCAGAAAGCTGAATATGACAATATGTCCTCTAGTAGAGATGTGCTTTTGGCAGGTTGAGATGAGGGGTCTGATGGCAGACCAATGGATTCATATGATAAAGAAATGTATGATTATTAAAACTCTTCTTGATAGTCTGATAGTATTATCAGCAGCTCTTCTGATGTTGGCCTTTCTATAGAGTACTTGAGCCTTGATAGGAGGATCATTGTGGGATTATCTTGTTTGGTTTGATATGGCAGAATGATAGCTTGAGATTCATCCTGTAGCTTTAAAAGACTACAAAACATAATAGGCGATTCTAGCTGAAAATGAGGAGAGTCAGGAATATCTGTAAAACAGATTTTTTTACAAAGTCGAGGCATAGCTTCCTTACAACACAATGTTGCTACACAGCAGGAGAAGAATCACCATTGTATAACTATCTGATTCCTGAACTAAACCTGATGTAGATTTCTTAAAATCAAAAGGTCTGCACCGATGTTGGAGTCACTGTGCTGAGAAGTAGACGGTGCTAACAAGGACAAGATTGATGCTAGTAGATGGCGCTGGGGAGGCTTCAGCACCAAGGACTGAAGGCATTTTAATTCTCTGTGCTGAGAAGTCATTGGCTTGAACCAGGTCTGTCTCTGCACCTAGAGGCACATTTTTTCTCCTTTGGCCGAGGAGGAATGACATCTGCACTGAGACTTCCAAGAATCGTGGTGCTTAGCATGAGAAGACTCTGACTTTTTTGTCTTAGGCACCAGTCCCTCAGCTGGACGTTTCATTTCTCATGCTGTTGAAGACTGATTGGAGCTTAAATGTTCTTTAAGCATGAACTCTCTGAACCTTAGTGCCTTGGGAGACATTTGGGCACAGGCAGCACATTTAGGGATGTTGCCCCAGACAATGCAGGAAAGAGGTCATAAAGATCCAGTATGGGTATCTTATAAGAACATTTGGGGCATCTTTTGAAGCCTGTTGTTTGTGCACCATGGCACAAAGTGCCGAGCTATATTGAACTTAATTATGTAAGTTTGAGGGAAATAGAGAAAAAAAATATATAGAGGCAATATTCAGCACTACTTAGTCAGATAAGTAGTTAGCCAGATAAGTGGTGGCAGCATATGAGCTTTCCGGCGAGGAGCTGTTTATCTGGCTAGCACAGCCAGATAAATTAGATCTGCTCAATAGCAAATCTAAAGTTAGCAGTATAAGACTTATCCGGCTAACTAGAGAATTCATCAGGGATATTCAGCGACATAGCCATGCTGCTGAATATCCCTTGTAAATTAGCCGGGTAAGTCTTATCCAGTTAACTTTCATCTTTGAATATCTACCCTGTATATATTTTTTTGTAGACTTAAGCAAAATTAAAAAAAAAAAATCACAAACAGGGAAAGAAAAAAATGACACGAAATTACAAAGAAAAAATAATCAAACAATACTTAACAAAAAACTACAACAAGCAAAAAAAAAAAAAAATTGCATCCTTTTGTCAGAGAGAAAGAAAGAAGGCTGAGGAAACTTGCATGGCAGAGGCTGTGCTGGAATCCCCACACATGCTCAGAAAGACCTCCTCAGTCTTTCTGAGCTCTGAGAGAGCTTTTCTATCTCAGCACTGTTGGATGACGTTATCTGCTGGTGTGGGTGATTACTGTCCCCTTGTCCATGGACAATTTATATGCTCATCTACCCAAAATGGAAGAATTGCACTTGACAGACTGGATGGACCAATTTGGTCTCTCTCTACCATCATTTACTATGTTACTAAGATGTGCCTGTCTTGGGCTGGTATCAGCAAACAATTGGCTGGAACAATTTCAGAATAGTTCAGAAAGAATAGAGCTTTATATGCCTCCTGTCTCAAGAGGCCTTAAATATCTGACAACTAAACCTAGAGGAACAATGCCTCAAGTGTTGCTATAACTAGGAAATACTGGATGGTTAAACAAATTGTATTTGTCAGCTGTAGCTGTAGTCCTAGGTTCCTGGCATGGAACTCATCCTACCACTGATAATTCGAACTCCATCAGAATGTAAGATGATTTAAAAGAGTAACATAGAAGCCTTTGGCAGAGAAAGGACAAGATGCTCCCAGTCTGCCCATTGTTGCCTGCCAACTGTGCTGTCACTGGTCTTACTTGATCTGCAGTCTTGATCCTTTCTTCCTCCTCACTCACTAAGGGGTAGATTTTTAACGGTGCGCGTCCATGTGTGCGTGCTTCCCGGCGCACACACATGGACGCACCGATTTTATAACATGCGCGTGCCGGCGCACACATATTATAAAATCCGGGGGCCAATCACACATGTGCGCCGAATTTTATAATCCGCGCGCGCATGTGCAGGCAGCGCGCAAAGAGGGGCCTAATTTTACAAAATTACATGCAGCGAGAACGGACCTCTTCCAGTTCCCTCCCAGTCTGCTCCAATTAAGGAGCGGACTGGGAGAGAACTTCCCTACCCCCCCTACCCCCCCTGCCCATACTCCCTACCTCTTCCCCTGACTTCCCACTCCCTAAACCCTTTACCCTACTTTTGTTTTTTAATTTTGTTGCTTACTGCTCCATTGGAGCAGTAGCAACTTGCGTGTGCTGGCAGTCCCTTCCCTGGTACAGTGGCAAATGGCTGCTGTACCGGCCACCTCCAGCCCCGGCCTGCCCCCCAGACCACCCCTCCCCACCCCCCAGACCGCCCCTTTCCTTTGGCCGGGCCTTGTTGAAAATTAGCTCAGTGCATAAAGGCCAGAATTTACGCGAGCGGCCGAATAAACATTTGGCCGTAAGTTCTCGCTGGTCAATCCCATGCATATTTGAATTCTGCCATGGATTTGGCTCCCATCGCCTCTGCTGAAAGTCTATTCTAGGTGTCTACCATCCTCTCAGTGAAAGTTGCTTACCTGTAACAGGTGTTCTCTGAGGATAGCAGGTAGGCGATGGTATCTGATGGAACTCAGGCTGATGAAGTTTACTACAAAGCTTCTAGAAACTTTAGCACCTTATACTGAATATGTGTGTGCCATCCCACGGGACTGCCTTCAGTCTTAACATAGCTCCAAACATATAGGAACTAATTCCAAGGGGAGGCCAGTGGATTCTGCGAGGACTTACATCCTGCTCTCCTCAGAGAACACCTGTTACAGCTAAGCAACTTTTGCTTTCTCTCAGGACAAGCAGGATATTAAGTCTTCACGAGTGGGTAATCCCCAGCTACAGACTACCTCCAACAACAACAAAAAAGAGGAGAAGCAAAACACAGTCTACCAGGAAAAATTATTTTTGCTGGCAATATGCCATTTTCTGTTGTTATTGTTGTTGTTGTTGTTTTTAAGAAGACAGCCAGAAAACAATAATGGGCCCTAAAGAGGATGGAGTCAGATTCTAAAACTCAAACAGAGATGTGAATTTGTGAACTGAATTCCAAATTGCAGCTTTGCAAATCTCTTCCATAGAAGATGATCTCAGGTGGGCTACAAACTCTGCCTTGGCTCCAACACTACGAGGCCCTTATTTAATAAACCAGTGAATGGGCACGTTATCTGGCTAAAGTTAGATGGATAACTTGTGCTGGATATTCAGCTGAATATATTCGCCTAAAGTTATCTGACTACATTTAAACAAATAACTTAAAACCTAACCAGCTGTGGTTGACTATAACTGGTTAGGTTTTTAAGCTACCTGGCCTTGTGTGGCTGGATAATTTGTTACTTCAAAGATATGCAGCTAAGTAGCACTGTAAAGGAAGAAAAAAAATAGGGACTTGCTGGCCTGTGCCCGATTCCCAATACCTCCCCTATATGTACTAATCAGCCTTGCTTGGCTGAGCAGGCCTACCCCCCCCAAACCCCCCCTGAAGCCTTAAAAAAAAGGTCTGTGGTGGCAGATGGCCCTAATCTCCCCTTTCCTGGATTTGTTTTGTAAGGTTCCCTCCTGCCCACCCTCTACCCATCTGCAACCTTACCCTATACCCGCCACCCCCACAACACTCCTGCCCGAAGTGAGGGGCCCCCTACCTGCTCCCAGCGCTGTTCTGATAAGAAACGGGCTGGAAGTATAAGCTGATGAGCTCTTTGTCTACATGGCTTTGAATATTGACCTCTATGAGTCTTGGCATGCACATCCCGAATCAAACCTGCTTGGGTATAACAGAAAGAGATGCAATCTTCTATTCAATTGGAAAGGGTGCATTGGCAATGGTAATTCCAGGTTTATTGGAATCAAAAGAACCACAAGGCTAGATGAACTTTCTTTCAAACTTTATCTTTGTTGCGATTTTAGCAATAAATCAATAAAATTGACTAATGGAACACATCTTGCACAAACATACAATAAAAGCACCTCAAAAGTCAAAATGCATATTCTCACGTAGAAAGAAAAACGTTTTAAGTCTGCAATTTAGGTTTATTGGGTACTACATGGTTTTCAGCATTCTTCAAAAAAGGCCTCCAGATACAATCAAATGACGTTTTTTTTAAATGGAGCAGATAATTGTTCCAGCTCTTGAATTCGCCACACTTTTGCATACCAAACTGAAAGTTAGATGGACTTTCTAAGGATTTCAGTTCACACCAGAGAAAAGGCTAAGGCTTTTTTTGAAATCAAAACTGTGCAAGCTTTTTAAACTTTGTGAACTTGTGGCCTTGGGGAAAATGTGGAAGTCTGACACTACTTTAAGCAGGAACTTAGGATGTGTGTGTGCTAGTATTATAGTCTTAGGGGGTCAATTTTAAAAGGAATTGTTTATTTAAAAAGACGAATTAACAAAGGCGAAACGATTGCCGGCATGGTTAAAAGATGAGGTGAAAGAGGCTGTTTTAGCCAAAAGATCTTCATTCAAAAATTGGAAGAAGGATCACATCAGAAGAACATAGGATAAAGCATAAGTCAGTTTTCACAGTGGAAAAAAGGTAAACAGTGGAGTGCCTCAGGGATCTGTACTTAGACCGGTGCTTTTTAATATATTTATAAATGATCTGGAAAGGAATACAATGCGTGAGGTGATCAAATTTGTGAATGACACAAAATTATGCAGAGTAGTTAAATCTCAAGCAGATTGTGATGAATTGCAGGAGGATCTTGCGAGACTGGAAGATTGGGCTTCCAAATGGCAGATGAAATTTAATGAGGACAAGTGCAAAGTGATGCACATAGGAAAAAATAACTCTTGCTGTAATTACACAATTGTAGGTTCTATCTTAGCAGTTACCACCCAAGAAAGAGATCTAGGCGTCATAGTGGATAATACATTGAAATCGTCAGCTCAGTGTGCTGTGGCGATCAAAAAAGCAAACAGAATGTTAGAAATTATTAAGAAGGGAATGGAAAATAAAACAGAGGATGTCATAATGGCTCTGTATCGCTCCAGGGTGAGATCGCACCTTGAATACTGTGGGCAGTTCTGGTCACTGCATCTCAAAAAGGATATAGCTGCACTGGAGAAAGTGCAGAGAAGGGTGACCAAAATGATAAGGGGCATGTAACGGCTGCCCTATGAGGAAAGGATAAAGAGGTTAGGGCTGTTCAGTTTGGAGAAGAGACAACTGAGGGGGGATATGATAGAAGTCTACAAAATCATGAAAGGTCTTGAACAAGGTAATGTAAATCGGTTATTTACTCTCTCAGATAATAGAAGAACCAGGGGGCACTCCATGAGGTTAGCAAGTAGCTCATTTAAAACAAATCGAAGAAAATTCTTTTTCACTCAGCGCATAGTTAAGCTCTGGAATTCATTGCCAAATGATATGGTTACAGCAGTTAGTGTAACTGGGTTTAAAAAAGGTTTGGATGAGTTCCTGAGGGATAAATCCATAAACTGGTAAGACGGTAATTAATAAGCAATAGTGAGTGGCTTGTGATCTAGCTGGTGTTTGCATACTTGCCAGGTACTTGTGATTTGGATTGGTCACTGTTGGAAACAGGATACAGGGTTTGATGGGCCCTTGGTCTGACCTAGTAAGCACATCTTATGTTCTTATGTAATAACGCAAACTATCCAATCACATATTCTTATTAAAAGAGTTTCACACCGTGATGATAAAGGCAATTTAATTTCAGTGGGCTTCAAATGTTCTTTATATAAAATGACAATACCTCCCCTCCTCTTATCATGCCAGGCCTGCTGATAATTCGAAAAGCTCAGGGGGCATATGGAATTAAGCAAGACATTATCAAAGTCATAGTGTCAAGATTCCACGATACATAGCTTATCAAAGTTATTATGCTCAATCTTATCAAGGATAAAATGCTCTTTATTTCTTATTGATCTTGCATGTATATATCCTACAACTATATTCTTTTGTGTTCCCACAAAGCGGATCCCTTCTCGAAAGAATAGGCGGATATACCAGTACCTCAGACTGACGAGTTTGAATATATCTACTTGTAAGACCAGCATTTCTCCCCCCTCCCACGCACTATCTCTATTTTTCTGGCCATTCTAAAAACACTATAAAATAATAACATCCAAAGTAGGTACATTTTTAAATTAAACAAGCCTGCACAATGCTAAGAAATGTGCATCCGGCATCCGGTGTCCCCCTAAGGGCACACAAAGGGGCCTGTCTAAGCAGTCTGACTTTTATAGAGACTCTCTTGTCCCACAATGATGACATCACTGATCCTGACGGTGACCTGCAGGGCTTGGGCATTGGTTTGGGACAATTAGCAGTGGATTGGTAAAGTGCAGCAGGGCAAATTCCAGCCTTTTTTTTTTTTTTATAAGTATTTAATGTCTTACTTACCTTAGGGTTTGTTCACCCATCCCTGATGATCCTAGTTTAAAACCCTCCTCAGTAGCTTTGCCAGTCTGTGTTGGAAGATGCTGCACCCCTTTCTATGATAGGTGCACCCCTATCTCTGCTCTGCAGTCCCTGCAACATCATCCCATGGTCCACGAAGCCAAAGTGCTCTCAACGACATCATCTACACTTCTATTCATTCATCTCCAGAATGTGAGCCTCCCTGCTTGGATCCTTGACTGGGAGGACTGAGGAGAATCCCACCTGCGCACCTCTCTCCCAGAGCCATGAAGTCACTTTTGATACGATCTGTGTGGTATCTCGCAGTATCATTCATGCCAACATGGATGAACACCTCTGGATAGTATTTATTTATTTATTTATTTAGACATTTTACATACCGTTGTTCCATTTATAGATCACAACGGTTTACAAACTGACATTCATAGTTATAACTAAACAGACAAACAATGATTGGTCACAGATGTAGTATTCCTGTGCAGGCATTAAAATCTATCTAGAGAGTTTCCTATTACAAACCAATAACTGGTCTAGTACTTAAGGTAAGGAGAACAGGGTGGTAGTCAGTAGGCTTAAGGATTTTTGGCAGGACTGATGCTGGGCCAAAGGGCTACATGCAATACTGATGTAATAGGTCAAATAGACAAACTAAAGAGTAACAAATCACCAAGACAACATCCACGCCAGAGTTCTAAAAGAACTAAAACTGGAAATCACAAATCTATTACGAGTAATCTGTAACCTATCATTTACAACAGCCAAACTATCTGAAGATTGGAAGGTGGCCAATATGACACCGATTTTTAAAAAGGGCTCCAGGGTGATTTAGGAAACTAAAGACCAGTGAGCCTGATGTTGATGCCAGGAAAAATGGTAGAAGCCAATCTAAATACAAAATCACTGGCCATATAGATAGACACAGCTTAATAGGGAAGAGTCTGGATGGTTTTAGCATAGGGAAGTCTTGCCTTACATGCTTTTAGATTTTTTTAAAGGTGTAAATAAACATGTAGAACAAGGCGAGCCAGTTGATATAGTGTATTTGGTTTTCAAAAAGCATTTGACAAAGTTCCCCATGAGAAACTCCTCAGGAAATTACAAAATCATGAGATAGGTAGCAGTGTCCTACTGTGGATTGGGAACTGGTTAAAAGACAGGAAACAGAAGGTAAGATTAACTGGTCAGTTTTCCAAATGGAGAAAGGTCATTAGTGGAATACCAAAAAAGATTGGTACTGGAACCTGTGCTAATTAACATATTCATAAATGATCTGGAAAATGGAATGATGAGTGAGGTGATCAAATCTGCAGAGGGCACAACATTATTCAAAGTAGTTAAAACAGCAGTGGATCTGTGAGGAACTGCAGAACAACCTTATGAAACTTGGATACTGAACATCTGAATGGCAGATGAGGGACCTGCTGCTAACAGGACAAGAGGGGTGGACGAAAACAAGGCAGCAGCAACTTTGACTACCAATTAGGTTCTGGGAACCAGTAGAAGCTTCAAGAAATCAGTGAAAAGCATTATCTTTTACCCTCAATCAGGGCCCTGGGGAGAGGAGGAAGCCTCTTCGACCCAAGTTGTGGCTTAGAAGGCAACAGGAGGAAGGAAAAATTTAGATGATGGGGGAAGGCAAAGCAGAAGAACTTGAAAGGGTTGAGAGGAAGAAGAGAGGACTGCACTAGAGTGTAGAGAAAGAGGAGAGTGAAAGGGCTTGGGTGGTAGGAGTGTATTTGCCAGGGAAGAAAGCGCTCCCCCTGTACTCCTGCTACCCACCCAAAACGAATTATTTGGTGGGAGCAAGGAATACATGGCAAGTCCATCTCATTCTTGTAAGTCCTGGAGACATTTTTGAATCCCTGAACCCAAGTATACTATTAGTTTTCCAGTTGGTTTTCACACTGATTGGCTAGGTTGGCGCCAGCAGAGATGATGATGATCTCCCAGGCTCTTCCTTGTTTAGTGGCTGCAAGTTCTTCACCTCCGAAAAGGCCCTTGGATTTCTGTATCCCAAATTAATGATTTTGCTTTTTTTTTTATATATATTAAAACATAGTTGCCATACAATTTGACCATGTTTCTACTTTTTTAAAAATCATTCTTCATCTTATCTAACTCCTCTAGCATTTCTACTCTGTTGCCAATTTTCATATCATCTGCAGCCATGCTTTCTCCTCTAACCCTTCACCAATGTCACATACAGTTGTGCTCCTGGCAGAATTTGTAAGATGTGTAGCATTTTAAGAAAACGTGATTAATGAGCTAAAGTTTACTGTCGTTGTCAATGTGTTTCTGGGCTGTGAAGTGTCCACACACAGCCTGGATGAAGTGTATTTGGTTCTGCTCAATAAAAATTGTTTGAACATAAGAAAACATGAGTGATCTGACAAAACATGTCTGTTATTTTCAATCTGTTTCAAATTAAACTAATACATATCACAGAGTAGCACATTCATTAAATAAACTATAGCAATAAAGGAAATAATAAAATGATCCTGTTCAAAAGTTTGCATACCCTTAGTTCTCAACTGCTTAGATCCCTCCCTCTCTCCCTTCTACCCACGCACCCGAGTTTACTTTTCTTATATAGTCTTACCTGCACTCCTAGTTAATTAGCTTCAATTACTTCTTCTACACAGTAGTTCCTTACAGCTCAAATAATAACTTAAACTGTCATATTACTTGTAAAATTGGTTTTCAAGTGCAAAGTGATGCATATAGGGAAAAATAACCCTTGCAGTAGTTACACGATGTTAGGTTCCATATTAGGAGCTACCACCCAGGAAAAAGATCTAGGCATCATACATTGAAATCGTCGGCTCAATGTGCTGTAGCAATCAAAAAAGCAAACAGACTGTTAGGAATTATTAGGAAGGGAATGGTGAATAAAGCGGAAAATGTCATAATGCCTCTATATCGTTCCATGGTGAGACTGCACCTTTAGTACTGTATACAGTTCTGGTCACCACATCTCAAAAAAGATATAGTTGCACTGGAGAAGGTACAGAGAAGGACGACCAAAATGATAAAGGGGATGGTACAGCTCCCCTATGAGGAAAGGCTAAAGAGATTAGGGCTGTTCAGCTTGGAGAAGAGATGGCTGAGGGGGGATATGATACAGGTCTTAAAATTCATGAGAGGTCTTGAACGAGTAGATGTGAATCCGTTATTTACACTTTCGGATAATAGAAGGACTAGGGGGCACTCCATGAAGTTAGCAAGTAGCACATTTAAGACAAATCAGGGAAAATTCTTTTTCACTCAACGCAAAATTAAGCTCTGGAATTTGTTGCCAGAGGAGGTGGTTAGTGCAGTTAGTGTAGCTGGGTTCAAAAAAGGTTTGGATAAGTTCTTGGAGAAGTCCATTAACTACTATTAATCAAGTTGACTTAGGGAATGGCCTCTGTTATTACTAGCATCAGTAGCATGGGATCTTCTTAGTATTTGGGTAATTGCCAGGTTCTTGTGGCCTGGTTTGGCCTCTGTTGGAAACATGATGCTGGGCTTGATGGACCCTTGGTCTGACCCAGCATGGCAATTTCTTATGTTCTTATGTTCAAATTCCACCTAATAATCTCTACTGACTAGCACTAATACTTTTAACTTTACTTCAAATACCTAATAAAAATCCTTGCTAGAGCCTAAATTGTACTTTACCTTATTTATATGATTTAAGGAATTAGTGATAAATTAACAAAATGCCTTTCATTCAATGCAACAATCGTGGAGCTTGTGTCCCAAGGCCTATCATTTGGAGAATCAAAGGTTGTCCCTTTTGCCTTCAGCTGACTGCAATTAAAATGGAGCTCATGCACCTAAGGGAGGAATTGTCTAGGTTTCAATTACACTCCTCTTCCTTGAACCATTCAGTATCTCACACCCATCTCCCACAGAAACCCAGGAAAAAAATGGTTTACAGTGGGCTCTGGCAGAACAAGACATGTGACAAACAGTATCCTGTGCATCAACTCTCACTCCTACACAGATGCCAGACATCCAGAATTAAAAACCCCAGGATCAACTGGATAACAGTGGGCTCTGGCAGAATAAGGCCTGTGATGAAAAGACACCCACTCTTCCTAATGTTACCGCTACATAATGCTTTTTCTGCAATGGAGAATGAAGAAACCTCAGCAATAGATATTGAAGTGATTTCTAAAAGTGAAGTCACCCAATGCACCCAAAATCCCTGCAACAGTATCAAATGTCATAAAAGAAAGCTGCTTCTGCTGGGAGACTCAATCATCAGAGGAACCAATTTGGGAGCACTTTTTGATGGTGACACAAAAGTTAAATGCCTTCCAGTATCCTCATCTAATAGAAATGCAAACCAGATAGTTCAAGTCATTAAAGATGAAAGTAGGAACTTTGATATCACTGTTATCCATCTGGGGACCACTGACCTCACAGAAATGGTATCCATGAAGTACAAGATTTCCAAAATCTAGGAATGATGATAAGACACACTGCAAATACTATTACCTTTTCAGAAGTATTCCCTGTTCATGGAAAGGGAAATGAGATGCTAGGCCATATAAATAATTTCAATTCCTGGCTCAAAACCTGGTGTACAGAAAATGGTTTTGGATACATTGGAGGCTGGGGTCGTGTGTGGAGCAGTAAAAGGCTATACGGTAAGGATGGCCTACATTTGTCTGTAGCAGGAAGGAGGATGCTGAGAAATTCAGATCATATATTATCAGACATTTAAACTAAAGAATGGGGGTGGCAGGAGACGGTCAATGAAATTGATGTGAAATCCTCAAGCAATGCAGGATGTGGGAGAAGAAAATAATAAAATCAATCAACTCAAAAAAGCAGAAAAGGTGCCTAAGAAGTGGAACAAATCAAGGGAGAAAAATTGTAAAGCTATGACTACAAATATTTGTAGTTTGGGCATTAAAATCCCAGATCTGCAGGCCCTAATGGTGGAGGCAGACTTGGACATTGTTGCTGTTATGGAAACATGGTTCGCAGATTCTCATGATTGGGATATGGCCATGCTGAGTTATAACTTGTTAAGGAAGGACAGAAAGGACAGAAAAGGGAGAGGAGTAGCTCTTTAGGTCAAAAACAATATCCAAGCTACTGAACTGCGAGGAATATGGGGTATAGAAGAAGCATTATGGGCTGTCCTGAAAAAAAAAAGAGGATGGTGCTTCCATTTTCACTGGTGTGGTTTACAGGCCTCCAACTCAAATGGAAGATCATGACCGAGATATGGTCGAAGACATCCAAAAGGTGGGAAAGAGGGGAGAAGTGTTGATTGTTGGAGACTTTAATCTACAGGATGTAGGCTGGAAAATCCCTTCTGCAGAATCTACCAGAAGTAGAGAGATAGTGGATGCTCTACAAGAGGCTCTGTTCAAACAAATGGTAATGGAACCCACGAGGGAGGGAGCTATACTCGATTTAGTGCTCACTAACGGGGATAATGTCTCTAATGTCTGGATGGATGCCCACCTCAGCACCAGTGATCATAAAATGATATGGTTTGACATCGCAAATAGGATACAGAGAAATCACATGAAGACCCAAATTTTGCATTTAAAAAATACGGATGTTGTCGAAATGGGGATGTATCTGGAGGTAGAACTTGAAAATTGGGAGAAAATGGGAGAGATGGAACAACAGTGGGCCAAACTAAAAGAAGCAATTACAAAAGCAAAATATCTATATGTTAGAAAAGTAAACAAAAGTAAGAGAAATAAGAAACCGATCTGGTTCTCAAAGGAGGTGGCTGACATAATAAAAGCAAAAAAAAACAGTGTTCAACAAATTTATAAAGGAACCCAAAAGAGGTACACAAGAAAGAATATCTGGTGAAACTGAGGGAGACAAAGAAAGTAATCAAGAAAGCAAAAAGTCAGGCAGAAGAAAGGATTGCCAAAGAGGTAAAGTGAGGTGACAAAACATTTTTCAAATACAAATACATCAGAGAAAGGAGAAAGGTCCGAAAAGGTATAGTGAAACTGGAAGGTGACAAGGATCAGTGTGTGGACAGAGATGAAGAAATGGCCGAACTATTAAACAAATACTTCAGTTCAGTGTTCACTAAAGAAGACCCTGGAGAAGGACCGTTGCTAGTTAACAAGACTGTAGATGGGGTGAGTAGACAAAATTCCGTTTACAGAAGAGAATGTATGGGAAGAGCTAGGAAAACTGAAAGTGGACAAAGCCATGGGATCTGATAAGGTTCATCCCAGGATACTGAGGGAGCTCAGAGATGTGCTGGCTGGTCCACTGCGTGACCTGTTCAAATGGAGACTCTGCTGAAGGAAAGGATAGTGAACTTTCTACAATCCAGTGAGTTCTTTGATCCAAGGCAGCATGGATTCACCAGGGGAAGGTCCTGTCAGACAAATCTGATATATTTTTTTGATTGGGTGACTAGAGAATTGGATCAGGGACAAGCACTCGATGTGATTTACTTGGATTTCAGCAAAGCTTTTGATATGGTCGCACATAGAAGATTCTTGAATAAAATGAGAAGCTTGGGAGTGAGTGCCAAGGTGGTGGCATGGATTGCAAATTGGTTGATGAACAGAAGACAGAATGTGATGGTAAATGGAACCTACTCTGAAGAGAGTGCCACAGGGACAGGTGTTGGGACCAGTTCTGTTCAACATCTTTGTGAGTGACATTGCAGAAGGGATAGAAGGTAAAGTTTGTCTATTTATGGATGATACTAAGATCTGCAAGAGTGGACACGCTGGAAAGAGTAGAGAGAATAAGATGTGATTTAAGGAAGCTTGAACAGTGGTTGAAGATATGGCAGCTGGGATTTGATGCCAAGAAGTACAGAGTCATGTATCTGGGGTGTGGTAATCCAAAAGAGCTGTATGTGATGAGGAGTGAAGGGCTATTGTGCATGGAGCAAGAGAAGGACCTTGGGGTGATACTGTCTAGCGATCCAAAGACGGTGAAGCAATGTGACAAGGCAATTGCTAAAGCCAGAAGAATGCTGGGCTGCATAGAGAGAGGAATAACCAGTAAGAAAAAGGAGTTGATAATCCCCTTGTACAGGACCTTGGTGAGGACTCACCTGGAGTACTGTGTTCAGTTCTGGAGACCGTATCTTGTAAGCTAACAACTCAACAGGGACAGAGACAGGATGGAGGTGGTCCAGAGATGGGTGACCAAAATGGTGGATGGTCTCCATCAAATGACTTATGAGGAGAGGTTGAAGGACCTAACTATGTATACCCTGGACTGGAGAAGAGGAGGTGCAGGGAAGATATGATACAGACCTTCATATACCTGAAAGGTTTTAATATTGCACAATCAACAACAAACCTTTTCAGTTGGAAAGAAATCAGTAGAACTAGGGGTCATGAAATGAAACTCTAGGGAGGATGATTCAGAATCAATGTCAGGAAATATTTCCTGGTGGATGTCTGGAATGCCCTTCCGGAGGAGGTGGTGAAGAAAAAAACAGTAAAAGATTTCAAAGGGGCATGGAATAAACACTGTGAATCCCTAAAGGCTAGAAGATGGGAATGAAGAAAAGAGTATTGGGGGTTACTTGCTGGTGTGGCAATTACTACCCTTAACCAATAATTCTTCATACTGTTGATGCAATTCCATCATTGCTCTCTACTTCAATGGTAGGGGGAACAGAGGACAAGAGGAATTAGATTCAGACCAACAAGGACATTGAATTATACAGTCTAGGAAAACAAATAAGCATGGGGGTAACTTGCTGATGTGGCGGTTACTACCCTTAATCAATAAGCCTGATACTTTTAATGCAACTCCAACATTGCTCTCTGCTTCAATGGCAAAACGTAATGGGGAATTGGACTCAAACAGCAACCAACAAGGGCCCTGACTTTGACGGTCTGGGAAACTGATAAGTACAGGGGTGACTTGTATGGTGCAGTAGATACTACCATAAGCTTTGTGGGCAGACTGGATGGACCATTTGGTCCTTTTCTGTCGTCATTTCTATGTTTCTTAATATTGTGTAATGCCCTCTTTTGCATCAATGACAGCTTGTAGTCTTTTATGATAGTTGTGAATAAGCCCTTGTTTCCTCATGTGGTAAAGCTGCCCATTCCTCTTGGCAAAAACCCATCAGAACCTGTAAATTGTTTGGTTGTCTAGCATGAACTACATGTTTGAGTTCTCCTCAAAACAGCTCAATGATGTCGAGGTCAGGAGATTGTGATGGCCACTCTAGAACCTTCATTTTCTTCTGCTGCAGCCGCTGAAGGATTGCCTTGGCTTTATGTTTTTGATCATTGTCATGATGACAAGTCCAAGTGTATCCCATGCTCAGATTCCTAACTGATGAATGCAAATTCTCCTGCAATATTTTCTGATAAGATGCTGCATTCCTCAATCCATCAATTTTGATTAAATTCCCTGTGTCGCTGTAGCTCACACCCCCCAGAACAGCAGAGATCCACCTCCATGCTTCACGGTAAGGATGGAGTGCTTCTCTTCATAGGCCTTGTTGACTCCTCTCCAAATATAGCATTTCCGGTTGTAACTATAAAGTTCAATTTTGGTCTCATCATCAAATTATTTTGTACCAGAAGTTTTGAGGCTTCTTTAGGTGCTGTTTGGCGAAAATAAGTGGTCTGTTTTGTGGTATTGGTGCACCAATGGCTTTTTTCTGGCATCTCTACCATGTAGCCCATTTTTGTTCAAGTATCTTCTTATTGTGCGTGCTGAAACACCCACACCACTCTGTTTCAGAGAAGCCTGCATTTCCATAGAAGTTGCTTGTGGGTTTTTCTTTGCATTCTGACAAATTTTTCTGGCAGTTGTGTCTGAAATCTTTCTTGCTCTACCTGAATGTGGCTTGGTATTAACTGAACCCATAATTTTTCACTTCTTGATCGGAATTTGAACAGTACAAATTGGTATTTTCAAATCTTTGGATATCTTTTTATATCCTTTCACCGATTTATAAAGTTGAACTACTTTTGCTCATAGATCCTTTGACAGTTCTTTGACTTTCCCCATACTTCAGTAACCACCAAAGTCAGTGCAGCCCTGGATGAAATGCATAAGGGTTTCTCAAGAGCTAAGAAACTCATTGACTATTTATACACAGACACTAATAACAATCAAACAAGGCACAGGTGTGGATACCTACCCTTCATTGCCATCTCAACCTGTGTGTGTCAACTTGAGTGTATATTAGCCCAAACATTCAAGGGTATGCAAACTTTTGAACAGGACCATTTTATTATTTCCTTTATTGCTATGGTTTGTTTAATGACTGTGCTATTCTGTGATGCATAATCGTTTAATTTGAAACACATTAAAAATAACAGATGTGTTTTGTCTGATCACTCATGTTTTCTTAAAATGCTATACATCTTTCAAATTCTGCCAGGGGTATGTCGACTTATGATCACAAGTGTATAAAAGGCAGTAAAGAGGATAGGACAGTACCATGCAGGACACTTTCCCTTCGCCAGTATAAAGTTCTGTTGCTGAACTAAATTTTCACCAGTTTACAGTTTTTCTTCCAGCCCCCAGGCTGGCTAGCTTGCTCACCAATCTTCTGTGTGGAACAGCACAAAAAGCTTTACTGAGATCCAGGTAAGTCATATCCACTGTATCTCCTTACTTGCTATTTTGATTAGCTTGAAGAAATCAAATTAGTTTGGTGAAATCTTCCTCTCGTGAAACCATGTAGCCTAGGATCCTGCAACTCACTGGCTTCAAACTAATGCATTATTCAAACCTTCGGTAATGCTTCCATGAGCTTCCCCACTAACTGATATTAAACTAAAAGGTCTGTAGTTTTCCACTTTCTCCTAGTCTTCTTCAGGCTCTTGGAACCTCTCCTGATTCAATTACACTGCACTTCAAGAACAACATGTATATATATGTGTTGATTATTAAGCAAACTGGGCAGAGAAAGGTGGGGCAGAAAGATAAATCCAGTACATGTGCCCAAGTGAAGGGGGCTGTACATCTCAGTACTGAATGTACCAGAGCTTACCAAGGAAGTCAACAATGCTCTGTGTATGTGTGGATCTGAACTCCTAACTTTGCTAGCTAGCTAATCCCTAACGTTCTGTAATGGAACACGTGCGTCAGAAGTCTCCAGTTGCAGTTTACAATCTGGCTTTTGTCCAAGAAAGGAGAAGACATAAAGAGAGACAGTTCGGTGACAGTCTGCAGCATTCCTGCTAGTTTGTCCTCTAGAGAAAAGAGGGGATGAATGTAAGGGAGGCCGGTTTTACAAGTCAAATATTTCAATGCATTTAATTGTGGAAGATTTCTCTCTCTCTTTTTTTTTTTTTTTTTTTGGAACTCTAAATAATAAGAGCCTAATTTTTGAACAGAAAAATACAACAGGTTTGGAAGTCATGGAAGTTTTTTTGTTCAGAGTTGTAGTAGCTATACTGGTCCTGGAGAAAAAAAAAGGGGTTCTTCACAGACTCTAATGCCTTTATTGGACCAATATAAGAATTAGGCCAAGATGATGATGTACATAAGCTTTAGAGAGACTGTATAAAAGGTCTCTCAGATTTCTTCTGAAGATGGACATCATCATCAACTTTTTATTGCATGCTTTTGCCTATGTTTAGGGACTTCCATTTTTTACTTTAATTTCTCCCCCAAGAATTTATCAGTGCTTATTACAAGGAGAAAATAAGTGGAATTACTTATTTTTCTGGGTAAATATTGAAGTTTGTTTTTGTGAATAGAAACCAGGACAGTAAAAGAATATGGGGTAGATTTTAAAAAGGTGCGCGCGGGCATACATGTGCAATACAGAAAATGCTGTGATTGTTATTTGTTATTTTATTTTGTATGGTGCTATATATTTTGCATTGATTGTACTGATGTGGCGGGGCTGTTATTGTATTGATTGGAAGGGAGTGTTATTGTTTAGTTATGTGATGTGAATTATCTTCCTAGTGACAGCAGGGCTATGGTAGGTTAGGAACTTTTTATTATTGTATTTATGATATTATGGCATATGGTTTTTATATGGTTGTATTATAATTTTTTATGTAAACTGCTTTGGGTCCTCATTTTGGACCTATAAGCGTAGAAATAAGGATAATTCTTATGTTGGTTCAGGATGCTACAACCAATACAGTTTTGAACCTTGAAACACTGAGATTAATCAATGTCCTTGATGGAAGATAACACATACTGTTATAGATAAGTCATACTATGTGATGGAGACCATGTTATCTTTATCCATGTGCTAGGAATCACTTCAAGGCTGATATTCAAAACAGCTGAGCCCCTAAATGTAGGCCTCTTAGCTAGGTGCCTATTTTTAGCCAAATTTAGAAGCCTAAATTTTCAGTTGAAAATTTACATAAATTTAGGATTCCTAAATGTTAGGATCTTAAATTTAGGCATGGTATTCATTTTCCTAGGTTTACACCTTATTCCTCTGATCCCCCTTTATAATATCTGATACAAACACCCAAACTACTAACTAATCAGACTACAGTCTGTAAAATTGTCTTGTTATCACTCTACACTGAGCCAACCAGCTGAATTGCACAGAGTCACCCTGATTGCCAAGAACATCACACAGAAACATTGAAGATGTCCATAGAAAAGGTTTGCTTGGATCACTCATGCTACCCATGAACACCTGTCTAATGCACAGTTCCATTCTTTCACAAGGATACAACTTCACAATGCTGCAACCCAGAACATCTCAGTCCAAAGATTTTACCACACAATTTAATTCAGCATAAAAAATCTAGAACATGCATCCACATGCATAAGAGTGTTTTGTGCCTAGTTATTACATTTCAATCACTCAGGCTACTGAAATCGTCTTGGGGATAGTAGGAATTAGTAAGACATACTGTAAGCAAGCTTAAAGTTTGAATCTTTGTGATTATTTTACTGTATTTGAGCTGTGAAATTATTTTGGTTGTATGCTTTTAAACTGCCTCGAGTTGACCATAAACAAGGTGAGTCAAAACTTGTATAAATAAATAAATCTCTAAGAAACATGCACACTGAGAAAGTGTTTGAAGGAACTGCTATAAGATTTGCTGGACAAGGTGTACTCATTTGTATGCTACTGTTTTCTTAGGTGGACTGAGTAGCATGACAAAGCTGCCATATTTCTAGGTATTAGATTCTTGTGTTTACATTGCTTCTGCTGGATTTGTTACATTTAGAACTTGCCATGCAAGATCCACTTTCATATCCTACCTCAAAACTCATTTTGTAATGACTAGCGAAGCATCTGCTAGTCCCACATACTTCTGCCACAGATTCTATGGACTGTTGATTACAGCTCATCTCTAGATGAAGCTGCTAACCATTCCTGATTCAAGTTTTGGGAGCAAATAACAGCCACCCGTGCTTCAATGTTCGTATTCACAAGGTCTCAGTGCTATAAACAGCAGCTCATCTCAGAGCAGGGCTGTTATACAGTGTGAATGGGTTCTAGGAATGCTCAGTAGTGTACAGCTACAAAATCAATGGTTTGCAATTCACAGCACATCAGGCACAATAACCCTCATAAACATTCCAGCTTGGAACATGTTTGGATCAGCTATTTAAATGGGAACTCTCTGCTCCAAATGCAAAGCAGCTGATTGTCCAGCCAGGTGAATGTAGCCCCTCACTGACATGGTTTAGACCTGGAGACGATAGCAGAGATCTGTGTTTAAAATAGTGCACTAATTTAGATTTGAAATTATATACTCATCTTTCTAACCCGAGCTTAAGATGCATTACAAATCAGGCACAGTAACATTTTCCCTACACCAGAGGGCTTATAATCTGATGTTTTGTACTTGAGGAAAGGGAGAGTGAAGTGAATTGTCACAAGGAGCATCAGTAGAAGTGGAAGATGAACTCTGGCTTCCCTCGATTACAGCCTACTGTTCTAACCACTAGCTTACTCCACCATGCCATGCTACTGGTCAAATTAATTTTGTACCAGCAACTGCAGAAGAAATCCCTCCCCACTGTGGAATACTGCAAGCAATCTCAAGGTTGCTGAAAACAGAAAGGCACAACATCTTGCAGGTAGTTAAGTTTGTGCAGCTGACACCTAAGATATCCTTAGCTACAGCAATGTAGACAAGAACAACTGGGTAGACTGGGTGGGCCAACATCTGTTAAATTACTATGAGCAATCCCTCTAAAGTAGTGGCAGCTTTAATGAATACCCCTTAGACAACTACAGTTTTTTGTTTTTTTACTGTATTCAGGTCCGGCGGCCACATCTTCTAGAAGGGTTTCCAAATTGGTGCAGAGTGAGAGCAATAATGGGAAATTTACAGAGAGAAATTCAAGAAAGAATGGGACAGATCCAAAGGATCCTTAATGTTGGGAAAATGGGAAGGACATGAGGCGAAGTCTGCGGTGCTATGATAGGAAGGAAGACTGAATAGAGACTGGAAGGACCTTGCATTTGTTAGTTGGTACCATATTCTAGGCTTCCATATAGCACTCCAGCTCTAAAGAAAAAGACAGCTGAGAAATCACACACACATACACATACTAGCCCATCAAAGCAACCATCCTTCTTAAATCTGCCCCTCTAATGAAGGAAAACACTTGGGGCTAGATTCATCATTCCGTGCGAAATGATCATCTGGTGCGATAAAGGGGGCAGGGGGTGAAAACAGGGGCGGGAGGGCGCTAGTGTGCAGCCAGCCGCATCACGGCAGTGTGGTTTCACCTGCACACTATTGCCCCCATAGCGCCACGCTAAAAGGTGGTGCTATTTCCCACACTACTGCCGGCAATAATGTCTAAAACATTATATAGTCCCTAAACATAGCAGCAGTGCCGCCACCCCATTTCCCTAAACCCCTCCCTATCTCCTCCCAAACTCCACCCCTTCCCCTAATTTTAATGTTACCGCCTCGATAAGCTCATTATTATCCCCTTCTTTTGTTAATGTCCAAAATAGCAGGTTAAAATATAGCTGAAAGCAAGGAGAGAGACCTGAGAGGGGATATGATAGAAGCTTATAAAATCACGAGTGGAGTGGAACCAGTACCCTTTAAAATAGTATTAGAACTAGGGGGCATGCCATGAAACTAACTAGTAGCTGAACTGAAACATTTAAGAAAGTATTTTTTCAGCTAATGCATAGTAAATGATGGCAGATAAAGAACAAAGGTCCATCCAAGTCTGCCCAGCAAATTAATTTTGGTAGTAACTGCCGCTCCATGCAAGTTACCCTATTGCCTTCTGTTAAGGGTGGTAGTAACTGCCGCTCCATGCAGGTTACCCTATTGCCTTCTGTTAAGGGTGGTAGTAACTGCCACCATGTTCAGGTTACCTGAAGTGTTAAAACTAAAATTTTAACAGAGGTTATCCCATTTTTTCACTTCTATCCTCCAGCCTGTAGGGATCCGCAGTGTTTAACCCATGCTCTTTTGAATTCCATCACCATTTTCTTCACCACCTCTTCCAGGAGAGCATCCCATGCATCCACCACCCTGTCTGTGGAGAAATATTTCCTAATGTTGGTTTTGAAAAATCCCCCCTGGGGTTCCATATCATGATCTCTAGTTCTGCAGTTTCCTTTCCAGTGGAAAAGGTATGATATTTGTGCATCATTAATACTTTTCTAATTTTTCAGCTATTTGAAGGTCTGTGTTATATCTCCCCTGCATTTCCTCTCCTCCATGGTATACATATTCAGATCCTTCACTCTCATCTCATATGGCTTTTGATGCAGAATCTACACCATTTTGGATGCATTTCTCTGGACTCTTTCCATCCTGCCCTTATCTTTTTTGAGATAAGATCTCCAGAACTGAACACAGTACTCTAGGTGAGCCTTCACCAAAAACCTGTACAAGGGCATTATCACCTCCTTTTTCCTGCTGGGTATTCTTTTTTCTATGCAGCCCAGTATCCTTCCACCTATGGCTGCTGCCTTGTCACATTGTTTCATTGCCTTCAGATCGCCAGACACTATCGCCCCAAGGAACCTCACCCAGTCCGTGCACGTTAATCTTTCACCCCCTCATCTCATACAGATCTTTTGGATTATTGCTCTCCAAATGCATGACTCTCCAGTTCTTGACATTGAAGCCCAGCTACCAAAACTTCGACTACTCTTCAGTCTTTTTTTAAATCATCTTTCTTTCTCTGTACTCCTGCGGCATGTCCACTGTGTTGCAGATCTTAGTGTCATCCGCAAAAAGACAAACTTCCTTCTATCCCCTCTGCAAAGTTACTCACGAAGATACTGAACAGAAACCTGTCCCAAAACTGAGCTTTGAGGCTCTCCATTTAACACTGTTCTGTCTTTAGAGTAAGTTCCATTTACCATTACATGCTGTCCTTGGTCAGTCAACCAATTTGTAAACCATTCCACCAATTTATCACCCACTCCCAGGCTTCTCATTTTATTCATGAGCCTCCTATGTGGGACCATGACAAAAGATTTGCTGAAATCCAAGTAGATCACATTGAGCACTCTTCTTTGATCTAACTCTCTAATCACTCAATCAAAAAAAAAAAATCAATCAGATTCATTTGACAGGATCTTCCTCTGGTGAAACCATGTTGCCTCCGGTCCAGCAACCCATCAGATTATAGATAATTCACTATCCTTTCCTTCAGCAGAATCTCCAGTAATTTTCCCATCGCTGAGGTAAGGCTAACCAGCCTGTAGTTTCCAGCCTCCTCTCTCCATAATTAAGCTGCAGGATTTGTTGCCAGAAGATGTGGTCAAAGCAACTACATAGATGGATTTTAAAAAGATATAGGCAAGTTTCTGGAGGACAAGTCCTTTAACATTTATTAGCCAGGTAAATGAGGGGATTCCCACCTTTTCTGGGAGTGAGCATCAAAGAATAGATCCCCCTCATTAGAATCTGTTGATTATGACCAAGTGACCCACACTGGCCACCATCAGAGACAGGATGCTGGGTTTAACAAACCATTAGTGTCACCCAGCACAGCACTTCTTATGCTCTTAAGTTTTTAGAATGTAAGAATAATTTAAGTACGGTATTAAGATTTCTTATCATTTCTTTTGGTCAGCTTTAAAGGGCAGGACTTTGTCCCTTGGCTCATAAATACTATACTATGTCACACAAAAAAAAAATCTAGGCCTTCCTGCTTTATCATCTCCAGCTAATAACATGACAAGGATCAGAATTGTTCTGACAGAATCCCTTCCAGAATAAACACAATTTACATTTATCTAATGTTTGGGTATTTGCCAGGTACTTGTGACTTGGATTGACCACTGTTGGAAACAAGGATGCTGGGCTTGATGGACCCTTGGTCTGACCCAGCATGGCAATTTCTTATGTCCTCATGTTCTTATGCACAGAATCTTTCATCCAAACAGCATCCTGCTGAGCTTTAAGGGGTGCAGTTGCCACCAATTCTGACATGAATGGCCCAGCAGTATATTTCTGGCTCCCAAATTACATGAAAGCTCCCACAGAAGCTGCAACCATCATTTTGTGATAACCAATTAAAGATGGGCAACCTAACGTATAGAGAAATAAAAGTGACACACTGGGTCACAGAGATCAGTAACACCAGAGCTGGGATCAGAACTGAGGCACACAGGCAGACAAAGCGACTGCCCCCCTTAACTATTATGTCACTGTAAATCCTACTCAGTCTCTCTTCTCTCTTTTGCCCTTACCATTGCCATTGGGATCTGCCCCAAGCATATTTGGCTTCCACCACCTCTGTGGTGGGCTATTCCAGATATTTACCCCTTTTCTGTAAAGAAGTAATTCCTCATATTCCCTCTAAGACTCCCACCCTCTGATTTCATATTGACCCCTGGTGCTTTAAATGTTTCTTTTCTGAAATATTCCTCCTTCAGTGGTTGAGGGATCTGATGTTATGCCTAATAACCTCCCCTTGTTCAGTGCTCTAAAAGGAGAGATCACCCAGCCTCAGAAAGGAGAACAATAATACGAGGCCGATACTCAGTGCCATCTGTCTGGCTAAGTTCAGACTTAGCTGGACATGTGGCAGGATCTGAAAGTCCCACCGTGCTGACCGGCCCTGAGCTAGCCAGATAGTATTCTGGGGAAGAGTCAGCTATCTGCTTAAATTAGACAGACAAACGCTGATTTTCTGCTAACGCAGCCTAAGAGCTCTCCTAAAATTAGCTGCTAACTTTGAGACAGCCAGGGATATCCAGCAGCATGCCCATGCTGCTTAATATTCTTGCAAAGTTAGCCAAGTACGTTTATCTGGCTAACTTTGCTATCTGGCCAGCAGCTGAATATGGACTTCTGTATATCATTAGCGCTTCGTAGGTCAGATATAGGAAGAGAATGAGTAAGCACAGCACCGTGCTTCTTACTGAGCTCTGCATAGTAACACACATGCAGCTTTAAACTGCAGCTGACACTACCCCTGAGGCTCCCCAGTTATCAGACAGAGCCACTCAGGGTGCTCAGCATTTATCAAGGGGTTACTGTATGTTTCCTACATGGGACATCAGCCAAGCAATGTGAGAGGGGCCTTTACCTCTCCCTGCTGAGAGCAAAGAAACATAGAATTTCTAAGTATAAAAGAAGGATGTAACAAGGGAGAGCACAATTTTCCATGCTCTTGCTATCCCAAATACATGTATCCTCCTAGAGGACAAAATGCAATAGAAACATTCAATTACATCAAAAAGTATAAATAATCATGCACGAGAGCGAAATATTTTTCAGTGGGCAGGAAGCTCTAGAACAAGAAATTATGATATGAGGCTCAAATAGGAGAAGATCCAGGCATAACATAAGGAAATATTTCCTCATGGATAGGGTGGCGGATGCATGGAACAACCTCTTTGGGGAGGTGGTGGAGACAAAAAATGGTAACAGAATTCAAGAAAGCTAGGGATAAGTACAAAGGCTCCTTAGCAGTGTGGGAAGTGAGGGCACAGCCAGAGACCAATGAGGTCTGCAGTACTGCAAAAAAAAAAAAAAAAAAAAGACAAAACAGACAGGATGGGCCTCTCAGTTTCAGAGTTTAAATGTTCCACAATATTTCTCTTCATATTTTCCTGCCCAGATTTCTAAATATGCATCAAGCCAGACTAGATCCATATTCTGCTGCGTTATCTGGGTAAATTATCCAGATAACTTGAACCAGATATTCAGTGATGCAGCACAGATAAATCAAGGTTATCCGGAGAACTTTATTACTGCTCTGTGGTATGACCAGACTTATGTGGATAAAGCTGGATATCCAGCTAAATCAGCCCTGCCCTGAATGACTCCTACTTAACGAGCTAAGTTTTTATCTAAATAATGACTTAGCCATATAAGTTGGACCCGATGAACTTGGTGGGAAATTTAAAAATCACAGTTTGTTTGGCTAAGTCTCGAACTTAACCAAACTTCACCATGTTCTATACACAAAATTAACCAACATTTTCTTACATGAGAAAGGGAAGGATATTTTTTCCTGATAAATGCCCACTTGTTTCTGTCCTTCCAGTTGTAGCCTGATTTTTCACTTAGGGAGTCATTCACTAAGCATTTTCCCCACAGACACATAATGAGAGAAAACGTTTAGTAAACAGCCCCCTTACTTTGATGTATTCTACAACATTTGAATTTGTTTCCCTTGATACCTTTCCTACTTTCCCATTTCACCTTGCCCTCGTTCATACTCTTGCTGCAAACTATCTGCACATTGCTTCAGATGAAGTTCCTTTTAGTGCGTTACCCTTGAAGATGGGCAGCACTGTTGAGTGTAAATGATAGCAAATGGAAAGTCCCTATAATAGTAGAGACAAGTGTTCCATCCTTGTTTTGAGAGTTCATTCATATTTATTTCTGTGAAATCTATTTAACAAAAAAAAAAAAGAAAAATAAGGTGAGGCATGTTTATTGGACTAATTTATACATTTCTTGACTAGCTTTCAGGAACTATTACTCCTTTCCTCAGGTCAGAATAGAATGAGCAAATGGTGACAATTGTCAGAAAATATGAAAGAATCATAAAAGGCATTCCAGTGATAGTGGGAAGGAGTAGAGGAGTCGGGGATGGGGGAGAGAGTTGATAAGTGATCACAATGGGCTAAGAAACTCAAGTCTTTGCTGAGTCCTTTTTTTGTCAATTCTGATCACTTTACCTTAAAAAAAAAAAGTCTTACATCCCTGGATTGTTATAAATTTGTCTTTAATTATCTTGATCAAAAAGTCATTGATGCAATGTTCATGTTGGTCATATCTATAGTGTTTGATTTTGTGTCTGTGTGAGTTGAAAAAGGGAGTATTACGGTAGCTCCCAAACGTTAGTCAAGAAATATATTAAGTTCGTCCAATAAAAGGTTATCACTTTATTTTCTAGTTTACCTTTATTTCCTTTTATTCGAGTGGACTATCGTAACAGCCACACTACTTTATACAGAGATTTCACACACAGGCAGAAGAATCCTTTCATTCCATTCACAGCACTTTATTCTTCTTGCTTGCTCAGTTACAGAAAAACATCATACAGTCTTGCCTGTTCCCTAACTTTCTGGTATTCCCCAAAATATGGAATGAATCAATCTGTTCTGTCCTGTAAACAAAGGTCCCTCAAAGGATCATGGGAAGAATTTCATCTGAACACTACAAGAAGAGGGATAGTGAAGAACCCAGAGAAACCCAGAGAAACCCAGAGCACGTTAGAAGCCAGGCTAATCTCTTGCCTCACCCCTAGAACAAAAAATAGAGCATCACAAAAGCGGAAATGCTTTTTTTTTCTCACCTTTTGACACTGCTCACTTTCAGATGTTTCATGTCAGTTAACATAGCAATTAATTATTTTCTCTTGAAAAGCAAGTATGCTCTGAATCTAAAATACAGAGCTGCATATCTTGCAAGGAAGAGGCATAAAATCAGCCTGGTTATTAGAGACCTATCACTTGCTCCAAACTGAAGGTTTCAGACCCTGAGGTAATATGGGCCAGTGTTGTCATTAAAGGCAATAAACGTGGCTTTCCACAGGAGGAGGACTTCTGCTAACAATAGACCCCAGCACAGCAGGTCTCTGCACCACAACTGCTGTCAGAAGACTTTGAATGAACTTTTGGCCTGAGGTGTCAAGAAGGGTATACAAGATATAATGCATGAATGAGACAATGGTGCAAGGAAGAGGGATTCAGTTTTGTAAGGAACTGGGGAACCTTTTGGGGAAGGGGGAGTCTCTTCCGAAGGGATGGGCTCCACCTTAACCAGGGTGGAATCAGACTGCTGACGCTAACCTTTAAAAAGGAGATAGAGCAGCTTTTAAACTAGAACAAAGGGGAAAGCCGACAGTCGCTCAGCAGCGCATGGTTCGGAGGGAGATATCTTCAAAGGATACTAATGATGCATTAGAGTTTGGGCATCCCAACAGAGAGGTTCCAATAATAAGAAAAGTAGTCCAAGTGCCTATAAGTAAAGAATCACCTGAGCTAAAAGATTCCACCTTATCCCTGTCAACTGAAAAGCAGAATGTTAATACAAAAAAACCCCACACATTGAAATGTTTGTATGTTAATGCCAGAAGTCTAAGAAGTAAGATGGGAGAGTTAGATTGTATAGAAGTGAATGATGACATAGACTTAACTGGCATCTCAGAGACATGGTGGAAAGAGGATAACCAATGGGATAGTGCTATACTGGGGTACAAATTACATTGCAATGATAGGGAGGAACAACTTGATGGTGGAGTGGCGCTTTATGTCCAGGATGGCATAGAGTCCAACAGGATAAAGATCCTGTAAGAAACTATTTATTTAGTTACCGGTATTTAAAACTTTTATAGTCTGCCCTTCCTATGTTCAAGGCGGGTTACAATATCACATTCACAGATTTTTTTAAAACATGGCGACAAAGTCACATAAAATAAAAATTGCATAGCAGCGAGTAGTCAAACAATCATACACCTGTATTTAGACATTAAAAGCAAGTTTAAATAAAAAAGTCTTTAAAGCTTTCTTTAAAAACCTACGATCTTTTAGGTTTCTCAGATCATTCGGTAACGAACTCCAAAAGATTGGACCTGCTATTGAAAGTGCTCTTTCCCTAGTTTCGTCCAGATGCGCGATTTTAGGGGCGGGGATATCCAGAATATTCTGATTTGCTGATCGGAGGGATCTCGCTGGGGAATGTATTTCCATGATGGTGTTTAACCATGGTGATAGAACATTATCTATGAGAGAGAGTACGATTGCTGCGAGTTTATATTGAATTCTGAGTGCTATTGGTAAGCAGTGGAGTTGGGGTAACGTGCTCACAAACTGGTGTGTGTCAGTCAGTAAGCGAGCTGCAGAGTTTTGGATAATCTGTAATGGGCGGAGAATATATTTAGGTAAGCCAATGAATAAAGAATTGCAGTAACCTATACTGGAGAATAGCAATGTCTGTAAAGCTGTACAGAAATCAATAGGATCCAGAAATGGCTTGAGGTGTCATAACAGCTTCAATTTGTGACAGAAAGTCTGCTTTAGACTTTTAATTTGAACATTCATGCTTAATGATGGATCAATTTGTATGCCAAGATTTTGAACAGATTTCATCATTTGAATACTTTGACCATTAATAGTAAGTTCAGATGGGGCATTGCATAATGGGAATCTCGTGAGATGTATTATTTCAGGTTTTTGGATGTTCAATGATAGCTTATTTTGAGCTAGCCAATTTTGAATAGTAGTGAGATAATTCGAAAAACCTTGCTCAGTTTGTTTCCATGTTGTTTTAATAGGAAAGAAAAATGTTATATCGTCTGCATATAATCTATAGTGAAGGTCGAGATTTGCAAGTATTGGGCACAATGATGTCATATAAATATTAAATAACATCGCTGACAATGCAGAGCCTTGGGGTACTCCAGATGTAACTGTCTACCAGGATGAGGTGTACGATTCAATTTTAACTTGTAAAGCGCAGTTTGACAAAAAAAAGAGTTGAACCAAGCCAATACCTTCCCTGTTAGTCCTAGTGCACTCAAGTGGTTTAGCAATATGCTATGGTCAATTGTGTCAAATGCTACAGAGATGTCTAGCAGCACCATAATGAAGCTAGTACCATGTTCAAAACTACGTCTTCTGATATCAAAACTAGAGAGCAATAGTAATTCAGTACTATGAAATTTGCAAAAACCAAATTGATATTGGTCTAGTACATTATTGCAGTCAGTGAAGGAAGTCATTTTGAAGATCTTGGCAATGTATGACAAGGAGGATATTGGCCGGTAATTTGTCAACGTTGAGGGATCGGCACAATTGAACCTTTATGGGTAGAAATCCCTTGGGTGTTGGGGTAGAGTATAGTGATAGGAGTATACTACCGTCCATCTGGTTAAAATGATGAGACAGATAGTAAAATGCTAAGAGAAATTCGGGACGCTAACCAAACTGGTAGTGCAGTAATAGTGGGAGATTTCAATTACTTCAGTATTGTCTGGGTAAGTGAAACATCAGGACACGCTAGAGAGATAAAGTTCCTAGATGGAATACATGACAATTTTATGGAGCAGCTGGTTCAGGAGCCAATGAGAGAGGGAGGAATTTTAGATCTAATTCTCAGTGGAGCACAGGATTTCATGAGAGAGGTAACGGTGGTGGAGCAGCTTGGCAATAGTGATAATAATATGATCAAATTTGAATTAATGACGGGAATGGGAATGTAAGTAAATTCACAGCTATAACACTAAACTTTCAAAATGGAAACTTTGATAAAATGAGAAAAATAGTTTAAAAAAAACCTGAAAGGTGCAGCTACAAAGGTAAAAAGTGTGCAACAGGCGTGGACATTGTTAAAAAATACCATCTTAGAAGCGCAGTCCAGATGCATTCCACACATTAAGAAAGGTAGAAGGAAGGTCAAACAATTGCCGGCATGGTTAAAAAGTGAGGTGAAAGAGGCTATTTTAGCTAAAAGATTTTCATTCAAAAATTGGAAGAAGGATCCATCAGAAGAAAATAGGATAAAGCATAAGCATTGGCAGGTTAAGTATAAGACACTGATAACACAGGCTAAGAGAGAATTTGAAAAGAAGTTGGCCGTAGAAAAAAAAACTCATATTAAAACGTTTTTAAAATATATCCAAAGCAGAAAGCCTGCGAGGGAGTCAGTTGGACCATTAGATGATCGAGGGGTTAAAGGGGCATTTAGAGAAGAAAAGGCCATCGCGGAAAGACTAACAAAGTCTTTGCTTCAGTGTTTACTGAAGAGAATGTTAAGGAAATAACTTTCAGAGACGGTTTTCAAGGGTGATGATATAGATGAACTGAGCAAAATCACAATGAACATGGAAGATGTGGTAGGCCAGTTTGACAAACTGAAGAGTAGTAAATTACCTGGACCGGATGGTATACACCCCTGGGTTCCGAAAAAAACTAAAAAAATGAAATTTCAGACCTATTTCAATTAATTTGTAACCTATCATTAAAATCATCCATTGTACTTGAAGACTGGTAAGTGGCCAATGTAACCCGATATTTAAAAAGGGCTCCAGGGGTGATCCGGGAAACTATAGACTGGTGAACTTGATTTCAGTGCTCGGAAAAATTGTGGAAACTATTATAAAGAATAAAATCACAAAACATTTAGATAGACATGATTTAATGGAACACAGCCAACATAGATTTATCCAAGGGAATTCTTGCCTCACAAATCTCCTATATTCTTTTGAAGGGGTGAATAAACATGTGAACAAAGGTGAACCGGTAGATGTGGTGTATTTAGATTTTCAGAAGGCGTTCGATAAAATCCTTCATGAGAAGCTTCTAAGAAAACTAAAAAGCATTGGGATAGGAGGCGATATCCTTTTGTGGATTGCAAACTGGTTAAAAGACAGAAAACAGAGAGTAGAATTAAATGATCTTTTTTCACAGTGAAAAAAGTTAAACAGTGGAGTGCCTCAGGGATTTGTACTTGGACCATTGCTTTTTAATATATTTATAATTAATCTGGAAAGGGGTATGACAAGTGAGGTGATCAAATTTGCAGATGACACAAAATTATGCAGAGAGGTTAAATGTCAAGCAGACTGTGATACATTGCAGGAGGACCTTATGAGACTTGAAGATTGGGCTTCCAAATGGCAGATGAAATTTAATGTGGACAAGTGCACGGTGATGCATATAGGGAAAAATAACCCTTGCTGTAGTTACACAATATTAGGTTCTATCTTAGGAGTTACCACCCAGGAAAAAGATCTAGGCGTCCTAGTGGATAAAACATTGAAATCTTCGGCTCAGTGTGCTGTGGCAGTCAAAAAGCAAACAGAATGTTAGGAATTATTAAGAAGGGAATGGCAAATAAAAGAGTGGATGTCATAATGCCTCTGTATCATTCCATGGTGAACCTGCAATTTGAATACTGTGTGTAGTTCTTGTTGTCACATCTCAAAAAAGATATAGTTGCACTGGCGAAAGTGCAGAGAAGGGCAATCAAAATGATAAGGGACATGGAATGGCTCCCTATGAGGAAAGGTTAAAGAAGTTAGTTCAGTTTGGAGAAGAGACAACTTGAACAGCTTAATGTAAATCGGTTATTTACTCTCTCTGATATTTATGAACATTGTATTTCTGATCCTGTTTTATCTTGTGTAAACCGAGGTGAAGGCTTGTCCGATGTGTAGGTATATAAAACCTAATAAACTATTAAACTATTAAACTAGAAGGACTAGGGGGTACTCCATGAAGTTAGCAAGTAGCTCATTTAAAACAAATAAAAGAAAATTCTTGTTCACTCAGGGGCCGATTTTAAAAGTTACGCGCATGGGATACATTTGTGCGCGCCACTGGGCGTGCACAAATGTGCACCTGGTTTTAGAACATGCGCGCGCTGCCGCGCGCATGTTCTAAAATCTAGGGTCAGCGCTCACAAGGGGGTGCACACGTGTGCACCTTGCGCGTGCCGAGCCCTAGGGGAGGCCCGATGGCTTTCCCTGTTCCCTCCAATGCTGCTCCGAAATCGGAGCAGCCCTGGAGGGAACCTTTTTTGGTCCCCCCCACCTTTCCTTCCCTTCCCCTATCTAACCCTCCTCCCTTATTTCGTCGCGTTACGCCTGCCGGCCGACTGCCGGCACACTATGCCGGAGCACTCGTCCCCGCCCCCGGACCGCCACCCCAACCCCTGCCACGCCCCCGGACCACCCCTTTTTCAAAGCCCCGGGATATATGCGCGTCCCGGGGCTTGCGCGCACCACCAAACCTATGCAAAATAGGCTCAACGCGCACAGGGGTAGGTTTTTGGGGGTTATGCGCATATCTTACGCGCGTAACCCTTTGAAAATCTACTGCTCAATGCATAGTTAAGCTCTGGAATTTCATTGCCAGAGGATGTGGTTACCGCAGTTAGTGTAACTGGGTTTAAAAAAGGTTTGGATAAGTTCCTAGAGGAACAATCCATAAACTACTAATAATTAATAAGCAATAATAGCTTGAGATCTATTTAATGTTTGGGTACTTGCCAGGTATTTGTGACTTGGATTGGCCACTTTTAGAAACAGGATGCTGGGCTTGATGGACCCTTGGTCTGACCCATTATCGCATATCTTATGTTCTTATGTAAAGGAATGCTTAAACTTAGCTGAACTGCTTCTCATGAGATGAACCTAAGGACCTGTATATGTATAGAGAAGCCGTTCTCAACTAGTGTGCTGCGACACACCAGTGCGTTGCCAAGCACTCGCTGGTGTCGCCACTGTTCCCGGTCCCCCGCTGGCCCAGCTGCCCCCCCCCCCCTCCCTGCTTCTGCCTGGGTTTAAAATGATGATAGCCCGGGTGGAACACGGCAGGAGAGCCAAGGTCTCTTCTTCCCACCCCCTGTGGCACAGAAGAGGAAGTGGTATGCAGCGGCTGCGTGGGCGGGAAGACAAGACCATGCCAGTGCAGGCAGCATCGGCCTGAAGAAGAGAGGCATGGCAACGCAGTGTGGAGCAGAAGAGGAGCAACGTCAGGCCCCGCAACCGATGTGACTCCTTTCTCAAGGCCGTGAGGGCTATTAATGGAGGAGGCTGCTGCTGCCGCTAGTTTGGTGGGGGGAGAGTGAGTGAGTGAGCAAGCAAGCATATGTGTTTGAGATCCTGTGTGTGTGTGTGTATGTGTAACAGCATGTATGTAAGTGTGTGATTGAAAACCTGTTTGTGTGAAAGAGAATATGTGTGTGTGATTGAGAGCCTTTGTGTGTGAGAGAGATAGCATGAATGTAAATGATGACTGAGAACCTGTATGTGTAAGTGAGAGGGATCATGTGTATGTATGATTAAGAGCCTGTGTGTATAAGTAAGAGAGAGAGCATGTGTGTCTGTCTGTGAATGAGAGCCGATGTAGGTGAGAGAGCATGTGAGCATGTGATTGAGAGCCTGTGTGAAAGTGAGAGAAAGAGAGAAAGCATGTATGTAAGTGTGTGAATGAGAATCTATGTGTCAGAGAAAGAGACAGCATGTATGTGTGTGATTGAAAGTGTGTGTGTGTAAGCATGAAAAGACAGACAGCATGTGTGTAAATGTGTAATTAAGAGCCTATATAAGTGAGAGCGAAAAAGCATCTCTATATGTATGTGATTGAGAGCCAGTGTGAGAGAGAGAGCTTGTGTGAGACTGAGAGAGAGGAGAAAGTTGCAAGCAACCATTCCTCCTCCTACTAATTCAAAACAATCCCAGGGCACCTGGATATCAAATGTTCCCAGGTATGCAGAGCAAAGCATTTTTTATCCTTATTTCTTTTCATAATTGGGTCTTTGTGTCTGCTATTTTGAAATATTTTATTGGTATCGAGAAATTTTTTATATGAGTTTTTAATTATTAAATATTCCATACATCAGCTGTTTTCAAATAATCTGTTCTTTTTGTTAGTATGGTTTTACTGCTATTGAGTTTATATTTCTTGATTTGTTTTGAGGACTGGTGAAGTTTCTCTTTTTCCTTTGTTGCACTGCATACAGTCTCTCTGGCTTGTTGCAGTTTGTAGCTCAGTTTTTGTCTGCATGTTTCTAGTTATGCTTTATGATCTTTTTATTCTTTGTTAGGTGAGGGTCTGCACATGTGACTGAGGTGAGGTGTCCTGCTGGTGTGTAGTTTCTGTATAGTAGCCTAGCTTAGTCCATTTTCCTAATAGGAGGACTTTTGGAGTTTTAAGGCCTGGTGTAATATTTTCAGGGTTGCCCTTTCTCAGGTAAGGTGGTTACTGTTTGAGTGCTGGACAACTGGTGCTGTTTTAGAATGGATGTTTATTATTTATGTAATTTCTGTTCAGACAGAGTACATATCTTTCCCTTGTGTCATTCTTAACAATAAAATTAATACTGGGCCTTTATTTTTTGTTTCCGCCATGAATTGTAATATGCAGTGTGTCACACGTATGAGCGTGGTCTGTCAGGTGTGTCACGATAGGAAAAAGGTTGAGAACCACTGCCCTAGAGGAGAGAAGAAAGAGGAAGGATATTATAAATAAGCGTCTCTATTTAGAGAATGTAAATCTGCGAAGCCAAGCAACAGCCTCCTCTTTAGGCGAGTTCAGCGTTATTAATCTTAGTGTGTGTGTGTGTGTATGGGGGGGGGGGGGGGGGGCGAACTCCTTTATAATGTAAGGCATAGCTTGTATCCCTCTGCAAGAGCACAATAAATTAACTCTGATGCCCATTCAGACACCTGAAAGGCACAAATAAGATGTAAGAAGTAAACATCATGCAGATCTTGAGCTCTGGCCAGCTAAAGTTAAGTCCATAAATCTGGTTGGGAAAAATAACTGTCCTAAAGTTAGATGGGTAAAATTATGCATGTAGCTTTATTCGGGTATATTCAGCAGCAGCAGACTTATGCATGCAACTTTACCCAAATAAGTTACCTGCTCATTGTCTCCTTGAATATCAACCTCTGAGTGTCTATGAGTCAGGATTTGTTTTGTGCATATCTTCTGCCCTCTCCTTACCTGCTGTCCTGCTTCCAACTAATGCAACCAGGAAGCCCCTGAGATAGCAGAAGGCTGTGGAAATGGAACAAAAATTCTCATAATGCATGCCAAGCCTTGAGTCACCTTTGACAAATGAATCAAAGTGGTTTTGTCTTGTTGAGATTTCCATATAGCTGTATCATATGGCCTTTCAAACTAGTTGATGTTGAGTCACTTCGGCTGAAAAGTTACAGGGCAAAGTATTGGAAGACGCAATTCCATTGTAGAACAGGCCAAGGGTGAACAAACTTTTTTGAGCCGCAGCCCCCCTTCCATCCGTGCAATTGGCTGGGGTCCTCCCAAGTTGGATTACATAGCAGTTAACTAGATAGAGCCTGGATTCCTTGCCTGGTGTCAAATTCTCTTGCCAATCAATCAGCTCTTGAATCGGGTGCCAAGCCACCAGGGAGCCATACTGCCAGCTGGTGACTCAAAGCCCCCATTTTGTTTCTCTTCAGGTTGCTGAAAGGCATAAGCACACATACAAGCATACACACAAAAATGGATCCCAAGAGGCAGACACCCCACACCCAGCTAGAGAGACACAGAGGCAGGCAGACACCTACAGAATCAGAGATTTCACACCCAAAACACAGACACAAACACACTACACCCAGACAAACACAGTGCACTCAGACACAGTGAGAGACATAGGCAGACAGACCACAAACACGCACACACAAAGACTAGGCAAACACAGACCACAATTTCCACACCCAAACAGACCCAGACCCGGAGAGAGACACTCAACTCCTGAACAAACAGGCCACACACCACAGACAAATGGTAAGGGGTGGAACATTTTTCAAAACTTAGGTGCCAGGCAAAATTTTTAGGAGCTGGGGAAAACTCTGTCCAGCCCCGCTTGTTTACCATTTTCAATAATTATTCCTATTTTTCTTTATAATTTTTTCTTAGTTTGCTCATCTTTTTTATTTTGTCATGTTTTGCTTATTTTTACCCTTTTTGCCTTTATTCTCCCCCATCTACTCTCCCCCTCCCCATCTCATCCCTCTTTCCCCTGGACAGGAAGCAGCTGTGATTGTTCTCCTTGGATAAGGGCCTTGGCAGCATCAGGAGTACCTCCTGGGCTGGGGTCTGAGGCAGGCAGATTTTTCTGGGTGGTGGAGTTACCACAGCAGCTACTCCCCATGTCTGGGCTCCCCAAAGCTGAAGCAGCATCTTTCCCGGGCCCCGCTGCAGTAGAAGCAGCTCTTCTCCCAGGCCTGCCACAGGGGGACTCAGGTCTTTGCCCGGGCCTGCTGATAAAGGCAGGTGGATAAGCCAGGGCATGCTTACAATGACCTCACTATGCTCCCTCTTTCCTGAGCTTGCAGTGCCTCCACCTCAGAGACTGGACAGTGCAGCCATTATTATTCTTCCTTGATCAGCCAGTCAGCACACCCCCACTTCAGGATCCTTCACCCTCTCCCCCCATTTGCGCATCCGTGGAATAGGCCAACATCCTGCCCCTACAGTTACAATCCTTTTGACTAGGTGGCACAGAATGTTTTAAATAAATAAATAGAGAGGAGGGTAGATGGAGGGAAAAAACCAGAAGCTAAAGTCTGCACCATGCCTCTCGAAATCTCAGCATAAGTACCCGTGGCAAACTTCAGCTGGGAAGACACAGAGAAAGAAAATGAAACACACAGCTGGAGAGTTTACAGAGAAATCCTGGCTCTCTCCTGGACAATCACCACTTTTCCACAAGCTGCTGAGAGTGACCTGACACAGCAGGAAACCCGTGTTGCTGATTAAAGTTATTTAAAAAATGTACCTGTTATGGAAAAAACACCAAAGGAAAAAAACAAAAAGCTGGCCAAACACACTAAGAAGCCTGCACCTAATCATAGCATTGTATTTGTGCAAGACTATGCAGTGCTAGAAGCTGTGCTGTAAACAATGAATACGCATGCAACGCACAGAAACAGGCCAATGCAATATCAGCGCAAAACATGGGTGCTCATGATTGAGCGCCAGCTTTCCTGACGTGCGCCCATCCACCTCTCCCAGGCGCATGATGCAGTATGCTACTGAGCCGCTGCGTTAAAAGGAGGCGCTAGGGGAAACTGTGCATCCCTAGCGCCTCCTCAGCATAAAGTGTCTAGAAGTGGCTGTGCACGGGTTAGGAAAACAGACACTCGAGCTTGAGCCGACTGCCGTCAACACATTTGTTTTTCACATTGTCGCTTTCTGTGGTTCCTCCGACTTAATATTGCCACCATATTAAGTCAGAGAAACCACAGAAAAGCTATATTTTCTGTTTTCCAGTCCAACGTTTGGGGATCCTCAAATCTTAACGCAAGCTCCAGGGCTGGCGTCAATTTTTGAGGGTTAAAATGTGTGCGTTGGGTGCACGGTTATATTTTTACGTTGGGGATAATAGCTAATGGCCTCATCAACATGGCATTGACATGTGATGTGCACTATTAGCTATGCATTGGTTTGAACGTGCGTTTTGGACACACTAATGCCCTTATTGCATATAGGGTTATGGACGCATGTCCAAAACGCGCGTCCAACCGCGGGTTAACCTGTGCCCTAGCCTGAGCGCATGGTATTGCATCGGCCTGAAAGGTCTCTATCTCAATTCATTACATTTTCTGACTGGTCAGTTTCCTCCACTCCTTTGGATTTCCAACTCAGTCAGAATCGGCCTCTGGCACCCAACTACCTGGGGGGTTTCCCTTCATTAATATCCCCTTCCCACTTCACCCAGCGCAGACAGTGAAGTGAGAGTCCTCAGCCAGAAGTGATGTAAGAGGACTTCTTCCAGAATCCTGCAATTGTGAGCCATAAATCCAGCTGCTAAGTGTTGCCATTATGCAATGATTGGGACTCTCTCCTTCTCCAGGGGCTCTGGGCACTACTTTCATAGCATCCACAGCTCTAACTGGGCCTGGGAGCAGAAACCTGGCTCAAAAATCAATCCCACATCCTCTATATAGAAGTCCATAGCACTTATCACTGAAACGCCAGACTGGCCCTCCAATTAACATTGTAAGTAATACTCCTGTAATAAAACATACATAAAACAACCAGCTTCTGGTATTAGTTTTTAATGGTAGTCTTCAGCCCCCTTGTGTCTTGTTGATGATGTCAAAATGCATCAAAGAAACCTACAGCAGTGCCTCCATCTCTTTCTTCCAGGGCTCTCTCCAGCTGAGCTCTGCTTAGTGCAACAGGTTTTGATAAACTAATTTAAAAAGTGTCTTCTGACCAGCCTTGGAATCACCCTTCAAAACTCTACAGTGGTCCTCAAAGTGTCATAATGACAACAAAGTTATAACAAGTTACCCATGAAAAATTTCTCAAATCCAAACACTGACATTATTTCCATGCAGCAGGCGCTTACGGTGGAGGTTCCCTGAGGAAGCCATGTTTTGACCACAGAGGTCTCCTTCCAGGGGAAACAAAGCGATGTGCCAAGAACCAGCCTTCATTCTGTTGGATGTATTGGGTAGAATGCGTGCACCCCATAGTCAAGCTGAAACTGTTTGGCGACTGAGCAGTGGGCTATGCAAAGCATGCGCCTTCTCCCCCTTTTGGAAACGTCTTTAACGTGTTATTTCTGCACCGACCCTTCTCCCAGATGATAATCAATTTCTCCTGCCTTGGAGATGAAGGAACCACAAGTTTTTCCATTTCTCTTTCTGAATTAAGCTCATTGGAACCGAGGCCATGCTGATTTTGCACCTGCACTAATAGCTTTTCAGGCCTGACATGCAAGGGCAAAATATTTTTACCCAAAATAGTGCTATGACCAACAACAAAAATGACTATACATGAGGGATGGTGACTTTAAAAGGAGCATGCATGCATCCACATAAGCATGTATGTGGGCGTGAGCTCACATTCGCTAGAATTTGAAATTGTCCACGCAAGTGCACGTGTATAATAAAAATATGCCTAACACGTGTTACTAATATTAAGCAGTTATGCGAGGAAACATTATTTAAATATCTTTCCTTAGGACTTGCCGATTTTTACAGGCACAAGTGAGCACATTTTAAAACTAGTTTGCCCAGTCTACCTGTAGGTCATCCAGACCCTGCTGGTTCTTCAGCCTGCACTCCTCCCAGTTTACCCAGACCCCATCACCTAGTCAATTTTTGGCTATATCAAGTTTTATTCTGACTTGCCCCTGAAAAAGAGCAGAAGTAAACATGCGGGGGATCACGTGATGCGGTGTGCCCGGATGGACGCTTGATCTCAGGCTCTGGGTGTCATCCCCAGAATATCGAGTGCCATCACGGTCAAATCTCTTATTTCCTCAGGTTACCTGCAAGTATTGACTATATTACTAATGTATGGACGGATTTATCACGCATTTGCCAAAGGTAATATCCACCAGAATCACCAGGAAAGAGAAAGAGAAGCCGTGCTTATCTGAGAGCAAGATGGCTGCCTCAAAGGAAAATGCAATGCCGCTAATGGTAAAAGATGAGAATGTTGCTGTACTTACTGAGGCGGTTGTGGTGGCACTGAGCAGCAAATTTGAAGCAATTTTGGCCCAAATTGCTGAGGTACAAAATTTGATTGCTGATTACGGAGCACATTTAGATGCAGTGGAGGGGGGAGTCAATATGGTGGAAGATGACTCAATGGCGGCCGCAACAAAAATCCACAAATTGAAAAAGCTGCTAACAGACCAATTGGAAAAGCTTGAAGATTTAGAAAACCACTCAAGGCAGAATAATTTGAGAGCAGTGGGCATCCCTGAATCAGTTGAGGAAAAAAAATGTGAAATCCCACCTTGAGCAAGGGCTGGCTAAGAAACTGGGTCTTTTGAAGAAGAGTGGGGAACTGCAGTGGGAAGAACCAGGCCTAGAGTGGTGATTTTTAAGCGGTTGAACTATGTACAAAAGTTGGAGATAATGCAGGCATATTATAAAAATGAAGAGCTCCGGATGTTTGACCAGCATATGCTACTGTTCCAGGATTTTTCTCCTTGAGTTTCGTCACTGAGGAAAGAATTCATGTCGGTGTGTTCAGCTCTGGTGAGCAGACAGATTTGCTTTGCACTGCAGTACTCAGCACGCTTACGAGTCTGGCACCAAAATACCGCACATCTTTTTGAGTCAGAGGAAGAAGCCCAAATATTTCTGGAGCGTTTACCACATAGTGGCAAATGAGTTATCAAGGTTGCTGGAGGTAATGGAAGATCAGTGACAAAAAAATTTGTCGGAAAATAGGAGTACAGCGAGAGGTCATTGGAACTGTAATTTTCCTTTGCATGAAGCCTTGTTTATGAAAAGAACTGTTTCAGTTAGTCTGCTCGACGAGTTAAAGAAAAAGTCAACTTCTGGTTCACTGTTGGTTTGCGATGGCTACTGCTGCAAAATGCTTTCAATTTTGCAGCATTAAAATTTCATCAGATTATTTTCATCAGTTGCCCGATTTTAATATTAAAGTTGATAATATGTTGTTTGTAATAGTATTGTTGAAAGGCACACGAATGCCAATAGATTGGTGTTTTCTTCAAATAAAGTTTAAACAGGGACCTGCACTGTAACACATCAAAGAGTGATCTTGGCTTTCTATTTTTGGAAAGCAGGCTCTCTTTGGGGTTTTCTATATGTAATAACTTGGGGCTGGTTTTGAGTGTGGGAGAGGGGATGGTTTAATGCCAAGAAAAATCTTATTTGTGGCTTGATCTATGTCCTGCAGGTTGTTGAAAAGTGTGGCATGAGAAGTAAACACGTTCAGGGTACAGCCCAACGTGTGCTACGTTTGCCAGTTTTAAAATTGAGATTTACATGTGTAAATGTTGGCTCCACTCCAGAACACCCTTGACCCACCCCTTTTTTGTGCATTCTGTTGCGCATGTATGCACATGTACGTGCATATTTTCCCGGTTTTAAAATAAAAGTTGCTCATGCAAGCAGCTCTTTTAAAATTCACCCCATAGTCTTCATCCTTTCAGAAACAGCAGCCACAGAGGCTGGGGACCTATTTGGAAGTGTATGCCACTTACAAAATAACAACTTGCCCATGTACTTCTGAATCCCACCCTAGAACACCCCTTGCCTTCTTTCTAAATATTTATGCACGATGTTTCCAAAATAGTGTACATGTGCGTACACGCTACTTACATGTGTATACACCAGTTTTATGCATGGAAACCTTTTAAAAAAATGAACCTTCAGTTGTTTTAGAACAGAGATGTGCAATGAATTTAAAGTAAAGCTCCAAGCCTGACTCTAGTTCAATGTTTCCCAGCCCTCTCCTAGAGGGTTTTCAGGATATCCATAATGAATATGCATGAGATAGATCTGCATGCATTGGAGGCTCAGGGTGTGCAAATCTATCTCATGCATATTCACTGTAGCTATCCTGACAACCCAACTGGCTAGGTGTTGCCTCCAGCAGAGTGTTGGGAAACAGTACTCTAGTTCGACTGAATTTTCTAATTTCTCCCCCGCTCTACCAGGGGAATAGCATAATATTTTTTAACTGCTGATTTAGGGAATCTATTTTAAAGACATGTAAAAAATATCCAAAGTATGTGAAGTCTAAAACTGTGAAGGACTTCAAAGGGGCGTGGGATAAACACTGTGGATCCATCAAGTCTAGTGGGCATAAATAGAGAGGAGGCAGCAAACACTGCACGGAGCGGCAGTAGCCACTGAGGCATTCACGGAGCGGGATGCCAGTGGCCAGTGGTTGGTGTTCCACCTTCAGGCAGCAAAACACTGCACGGAGCGGCAGTAGCCACAGAGGCATTCACGGAGCGGGATGCCAGTGGCCAGTGGTTGGTGTTCCACCTTCACGGAGCGGAAGGATGGAGGGCTGCCATCTCAAAAAACAAAAAAAAAAACCAAACAAGCAAACAAAACAGGGGTGGGTAAGGGGCAGGGGTGTGGCCTGCTGGTTGCGGTGGTTGCTATCCCCTGATTGAGCTGAATGTTCACTAGGATGGCGCTGCTCTCTGCATTGGTGGAGGGGTGGAAGGGAATTGGGGCCGGAGGGTGCTGGAAGCCAATAGAGACGGGTGGGAGGGAGAAAAAGGGGGGGAAAAAATGGATAAACTGCGTAGCTTGCTGGGCAGACTGGATGGGCCGTTGGTCTTCTTCTGCCGTCACTTCTATGTTTCTATGTTTCTATGTTACAAAGAAACCTCCTTCTTGTTTTTCAAAAACCCACTGAATTTTTCCAAGTTTGTGAACCTATTTTGCAAATATTTGCACACCTCAGTTTTAAAAGTCAACGCCTGCTGGTAAATAGTTTTCTTGATTCTTAACCCTGCATGCTATAGATCAATGCATATATGAAAACATCAGGAAGCCTAAGAATATTTCAGATCTCATCTCATTTGTTCCATCATAAATAAGGTTGTATTTATAATATATATACACACATAAACATACACAGGTAAAGTTGACACACACAGATAATAAATCTAATTGTGAGCTGGTCTCAGACATGATCTCTGCCACAATGATTATTGCCTTCCAGGGCCAGATTTTGGGGTGGGTGTGCTGGGCTGTCGCCTGGGGCACTGTGAGTTGGGGGGCAACATGGAAAGTGCCAGCATCACACATCCCTTGGCGGCATGGCTGTGGCGATTCCCATCCTATATTGGCCAAAGAGGCTCAGTGGCCACGGTGGATCCCTTCCCACTGTGGCCGAACAGGAGCCTGGGGGGAGGTGCTATCGGGCAGGGGAGGGCACTTTTTACCCAGGGCGCCATTTGCCCTATTGCCAGCCCTGCTACCTTCCAGTTGCACCCAGTTCTATTTTTGCTGAGTTTCCTTGGCACTTCTCTTCTGAAAGCATGCATAAGTACTAAACAATTTCACATCATGAATCTGCATTTTGGAGATATTCTGGTGATGTGTCAAACACAGGATGTGAATGATGCACAAATAGGACCTTTATTCAATTTTTTTTTTCAATCCGTATAAAATAATAGAGGGAAGAGTGGGGGAGTGATTTCTGAAAAGAGCTTCATGCTATGCTACTGGCTGACAGGCCCACAAGGTCTATCACAAAGATCCCTATCACTTCACTGCCTGGGCATCTAACTGTGAAAATTCTGCTTCCTGAAGCCTGATTTCAATAAGAATACAAGTCCCAAGAAAAACACTAAAGCTTATAATATTAATTTAATCTGCTAATGGTTCACTGATGCCATTATCACTTTATATGCGAAATAATAAAAATGTTACTTAAGCAAAAGACATGACACACGCATGGATCGGTGAAGTATGTTGTTACTTATTCACCATTCCCTGCCTTTATAGATTGCAAGTTTTCATTTAGGTTCTCCCAAGAAAGATTTCACAGAAGAAGAAAATACTGACTACAGTGCACATGGAATAATATAGTAACACAATAGTATTACCTTCTATTATTGCCAGTTCCTTGCAAAGGTGGGCAGACTGCTAGCCTAGTGCCCTCGGAAATACAATCTTCTTAATGCTATCTTTGGATCGGTTTGTCCTACAAATGAACCTTTGTCCTTGAAATGAACACTTCACAGCTTTACAGTACTTATACTGTACTACTTTATGATCCAAATATTCCTGCAATATGGCTGGATGAAACCCGTGCAGTGTTTAAAAAAAAATAAAAAAAAATCAACCCACCACAATTCCTGGGAAATTCAGCAGCTAAAGAGTTAAAGCATTATGGTACCACACTCATGCAAGAACTGAAAGTGTGGGTGACCTGATGTCATCCTGAGCCCAGAGCTGTGGCAGGATCCATTCTGCCCCCTCCCTTCCGGATCTCTCCCCATCCCCGGTCAGCTTTCTAGGCATACAGCAGCAAGCCACATGTTTGTAAACAGAACTCTGGCTTTCTCCCTCCCCCCCTCCCCGTATAATGCACTTCCAATAGGATCCAACTACAACCAGGCACACGAGGCGTGGTGGAGGGAGGCAGGCAGGGCTCTACGGGCTCCGGCTCTTGCCGGGAGATGCCTCAAAGCTCAGCAGCCAGGAGGCACCGATCATCCCAGCTAAGGGCAGGAGGAAGGAGTCAAAAGGGCAACTACAAGCCTAAATTGCAAGTCCGTCTCCCCAGCAAAACCATGGATTCCCCCTAACTTTAAATCGTTTCACTTAGAATTCGGTCAGCAGGCTATGTGAGCCATACTGAAACGAAGGGCAGACTTTTGAGCTGCATCCCGTTTATAAATGAAAAGACATGAACAAAACACAAGGCGAGTTTAGTTTAGTTTTTTGGGTTTTTTTTTTTTTCTAACTGGAGGATCTCGGTGGGCAGTGGGGGAGGGCTGTTATGCAAGATTAAGAATCGGGAGTTGGCAACTTTCCTAGCCCACGGGTGCTCTTCTGCACACTTTAATCTTAAAAACGTTACCACCCTTCTTGCTTGTTCTATAGAACTGTCTCCTACCACCAAGTGCCAAGGAAATTGCCAATCGGGTTTGATAGGCCATGCAAACCGTTCTGCCATGCTGGGAATTTAAAAATCAACCATTCACTCCATAAACGATTAAAAGCAGCAATAACACGCGCGTTCTAGCTGCGGCGGATTTCCTAACAAGACTTTACCCCGAGCCTCAGCCAGTTTTTTGGGGTTTTTTTGTTTTTGCAGAACGGGGTTGGACGATGTCCCTGGCACAGGGGGCATTCATGCTACTCTCTGTCCCCCCTCCCCCAACACACACACACACACACACAAGAAAGCTATTAAGCTTCTGCAACATGACGTCCGATCTATATTTACATTCGTTGAGAAGAATTGTTTTTAAGTTATTCAATAAAGTAGAATGGTTTAAAGTTACTGAGAATGTACATCTGGCTTTCCAGAAATGAAAGCAGGCTATGCGATGCTTTTTTTTCCCACTACAATAACACAGAAGTTTAAAAAGTGCTCTTTGGGATAAGGTTTAATTAAGTCCCAAAATTCTAGCCTGCAAGTAGTATTGTAAATAGTTTTGGTTTTTTTTAAGCCCAAATTCATCTCTATATAAAACAAATTCCCTAACTTCCACTCTTTAAATTGTGGAGTGGCTGTTCCACGTTGCGTTGAGATGTGCGGCCGATCGCACATCTTTCTCCACCAGTCAAAAATTGAAAGGGGGCACACAAGTTGAATGGAAACGGGTCCAGCAAAATCTCCCAAACAAAGGATTGGGGGCGCGGGGGAATAACAACTGAGGCTGCAAACAGACACGCATTTTGTTCTTTCTTAAAAGGAACTTGGGGGGTGGGTTAGAGATTATCTATGCCAGAAACCTGAATCTATTATTTCCAAATTAATGCTTTTTTTTTTTTTTTTTAGGCAGGGAATCCCAACCTAAAGCCTTTTGCCCGCCCCCTCCCCCCTCTCTCCCCCCCCCCCCCCCGTCTCACCTTCCAGCCAGCGGAGCTATTGCTGTCCCCTTTATCCTTGAAGTAGGGCACGCAGCGGACCATCCAGTCGTAGATCTGGGACAAGGTCAGCCGCTTGTCGGGCGAGCTCTCGATGGCTCGGGTGATGAGGTCGGCGTAGGACAGGTTCCCCCAGGCGTTCCTGCGGGACGAGCACTTCCTCGGCTGCTGCTGCCCTCCGCCGCCGGCGGCCGTCACGGTCACGCTGAGCCCCGCCGTGCCCAGCGGCGACTGCCCGGCTCCGGAAGCCGGGGAGAGCAGCAGGGCGCTGCCCTCGGGTACGGGCAGCCGCCCGCTAGCCAGCGGGCCGCCGGCGGCCGCGGCTGCAGCAGCGGCGCCGCCGCCGCCAGCCTCCTCCTCCTCCTCGTAGTCGTCGTCCTCCTCCGGGATCATGGAGGCGTCGCCCGCTTCCCCGGGCGCCTTGGCCGGGCTGGATTGCAGCTCGGGCCGCTGCAGGGGCCAAGTGCAGGAGCGGCGCCGGCTCTGGGGCTCGAAATCCGGGTCGATCTCCAAGTCCAGGGGAGAGAGGGGGGCGACGGGGGAGGCTTCTGCCATCTTTGCTCGCTTTTCCTTCCCTCCTCCTCCTCCTCCTCCTCCTCCCCCGAGATTGTATTCGTCTAATCTTTGTAAATCTAGCGATAGGGGGGGGCCCGGTTTATTGGGCACGATCCCGGTCAGGGAGAGCGCAAACAGCAAAGTGTACTCACCGGTGGCTTTACAAAGTGAAAGGCGCACGATATGTCAAATCCCATGAACAAAAAAAAAAAAAAAAAAAAAAAGATTCCTTCTCGAGTCCTTCCTCGAAAGCCCCGGCAATAAATATAGTGCGCTTCGCGGCTGCAGATCGGCCTTGGGTTTTACTCGCAGGAGAAATGCAACAAGCAGGAGTGGGGACTGGGTGGATAATCACCCCTCCGTGTGGCTGAAAACTTTCATTGGCAAGAAAGTCCCGACTGGGTACTGTCCAGCCCCAGATTCCGAACTGCAGCACACTCTTAGGTTTCCCGAGCCATGAATAAAATGCAAGGCTCCGTCCCGCTAGAGTAAGTAGTTTCTGCCTCTTGGAATCACATGGATTACTTTGTTGCAATGGACTTAAAGACAGACTGGGCTGACAAACAGCCTATGTAATACTATCATTTTTCACGGATCCTCACGTCACTTTCCGAAACCCCCCAGAGAAAACTCCTTGCTATATTTTTCTTCATAGGAAATTAAAAATATCAATATATGCAATATCACAGCAGTCTTTCAGCACATTTAAATATGCAAAAAGAAATCTCAGAATTGGGTTGGTTTTTTTTGCTGATAGGTGCATACACTAGATGCATAACCTCCTTGCTCCTGCTGCTGCCATCTTGACAGGTTCCCCCTTTCACTCAAGTCCTTTTAAAAAAAAAGCCATGGTGGCAACAGACGGGCCAAGGGAACCGCGGCAGCAGCAGCTGCGATCGGCAATCCACAGCATGGAAACCTTCGCCGTCCACGGCCTGTCTATTCGCAGATCTCGCTGGAGAACAGCAAAAAAAAAACCCAACCCCAAAACAAAACAAATACAAAAATAAAAAAAAAACAACCCAGTACAGCAGCAGCACCAAAAAGTCTTGTTAATGCAAGAAATCAAGCCAAGGGACAAGGGGAAAATAAAGCTGTCAGCCCTCCAGCCTACACCAGCCAGCTCACGGCTGACTTCCACATTCCTTCTCCTAACAACCAGCAGCAGCAACACAAAGTTATAGAGATAGGCAGGAAGCCGCAGCCTAACCTGCAGCCTGTTCGGGCCCAGCCTTCAGAGAGGGTGGGAGGAATGGAGGGGGCCTCCTCTTAAAGCCATATGGTCACAATTTGCTGTACTTTCCTGCAGAACTCAAGAGGAGCATGAACGAAGCCGAAGTCCCTTCATTACGCTTTCATTTTCCTCGCGAGTAAACAATCACAAAAAAAAAAAAAATATGCAGGGATTCACTTCTGAAATTCAGATTGCCCTCAGTTCATCATCCAATTTATAAACCGCGTTCCGGCTTAGGAGAAATCCCTTTGTAAACCAGGTCCTGTGTGCTTGAAATGTTTTCTTAGTGACTTGACAGTATACTCAGTAATGTGGGATGGTAGCTAGCCACCGATAAGTTAATGGAGTGATGTATTGAATCAACAGCTTACTGCTTAGGTGCCAGAATGCACAGAGGTGGGGCAAATGATCTAGCAATAACTTGACTGAAAGTTTCTTGCCCAACTCCTGCACTATCCTCAGATTTGGTTATTAACAATATCAACCAGTGGCACTTTGTGTTTAGGTTTGGTTTATAGGAAAGACTGATGTACTAGAAATAGAAGCATTAATTCACCCTAATTGAAGGGTGATCCCCTAAAAAGGTAGTCATTTTCCTATTCATATCTTTCAGTACCATAGTTTTCACTTGCTTTGCTGGTTAATATAGTGTACCTGGATTTTCAGAAAGGATTTGACAAACTCCCACATGAGAGACTCCTCAGGAAATCAAAAAAGTCATGACATGATGCAGCGTCCTATGGTAGAATAATGACTGGTTATCAGGAAACAGAAGTCAAGACTAAATGGTCAGTTTTTCAAACGGAGAAAGGTCATTAGTGGAGTATCAAGGGATCTGTACCAGTATCTATGCTGTTTAACTTATTCATAAATTATCTGGAAAAGGGAACAACGAATGAGATGATCACAATTGCAGATGACACAAAATTATTCAAAATTGTTAAAACAACAGCAGATCGTGAGGAACTGCAGACAAGACCTTGTGAGCCTAGGAGAATGGGCAACTGAATTACAGATGAAATTTAGTGTGGAAAAGTGATGCACATAGGGAAACATAATTCCAACTATAGGTACATGATTCTGGGTTCTGTATTGGGAGTCCTTGTGAATAATACCTTTGCATCCTCAGCCAGAGTGTGCATCCTCAGCCAGAGTGTGGCAGTAGTCAAAAAAGCAAATAGATTGTTAGGAAATCTTTAAGATGTGGGGTTGGCATCTTCACTTCTATGCCCTGTTCTGGGAAGCCAAAGTAGACTCCTGGGGATTATTCTGCCCCATTAGGGATGTCCATCTTGAACTAGCTATTACTCCCACTAGAAAACTGGTAGGATCACTGTCCATCCTACATGGGTCCCAGTTTGTCTAGTGTTTACAAGTCAGTTCGTTCTGCTTCTGGCACCAGTGCAGTACCTTCAGGTCTGGATCAGCCCTCTGTGCAGCAGAGTCCGAAGCTCCTCGGAGCTCATAGCCTCTTCACGAACTCCTGATTCTGAAATTCTGATGTGGTGTTCGGCCAGAGGTACCCCATCAGCCATGTCTTTATCAAAATATGTAGATATACAAAAACAGAAGGTAAATTTTAAAAATCCCTAAAATTAGAATATCCACAAGATTAAAAAAGGGAATTATTTTTTGTATATATACATGTGTATCACACTACTCTTTCGAAAACTTTATTAATAATATGTTCATAAAATGTTATGGGAGTGGACTCTTTGAGACGAGGTGGTGTTGGCGCAATCTGCAGGATGGAGCCCTGCAGGTCCCCACTGTCGGCTGGTGGAGTCAGGAGAAGCAGAGGCCCAACTGGAGCTTCACCTCTACCATCCCTGTTCCCCTCGGATTGAGCCTTTAGGTGTCAGGGCCAACAGGTCTTAAGTGGGGCCTCTACTGATAATGTGAAGAGCCGTAGCTGAAGCTGGGGCATGCAGACAAAGTCGAAGGCAAGCTTGAGTCAAGGCTGGCAGCGTTCAAGGAAGGTCCAGTAGTCAGGCAGTGGTTGGTGGTAGGTGGCAATGAAGAGTAGTCCAGGAAGAAAGCCGATATCCATCCAAGGGAAGGTGGAACAGATAGGCAGGGCAGGGAGATGAGGAGCCACATAGGAGGTAAGGAACACAGAAGAACTGAAGACTGACCACAGGGACTGATGGAGGAGACGAAGACCACAAGAACCAAGGAAAAGGATACTGGAACTGAAGACAGGAACAAAGACCAGGAACTGAAGACTGGAAACGCTGAGTCAACTCACTCTATAAGGCTGTAAGGAGACCTGTTGCTGAGGCACTGGAGGAGCATCTGCTGAGGCCTTTTACAGGCCTGAAGAGTGATGTCATCAAAGGGCACTTCCAGACTTTTCCCATTGCTGGCCCTTTAAAGCTGAAGAGGTCAAGCGCATATGAGCCCTAGTAGGGGCGGGGCCAAGTGGCATCCTGCCATGGGAGTCATATACGCCCTTCCGCATCATAGCGCAGCATCTCGCCACGTCAGAGAGAGAGGCAGATGGGCAGCACTGGGGGACAACGACAGAAGTCCATCCTAAGGGTTAAGGGCAGTGGTTTGTGAGTCTCCCCGTGGACTGCCAAACACAACAGTACCTCCCCTCTTATAACCCCTCCCTGAGGCTCGTGGTTTATTGGGATGCCATGAATGGAAGTCCTTTACTAAGTTGCGATCCAAAATGTTGTTAGCTGGCTCCCAAGAATTTTCCTCCGGACCATATCCTTTCCAAGAAAGGAGATACTCAATCTTTTTGCCTCTCCAGTGAGAGTCTAGCACTTCTTTGACTTCATAGATGTGATGTCATCACTGACTACTTCTGGCTGTGCTGGAGTGGTGAGTTATCAGGGATTTAAGCAAAGATACATGGAAGATGTTATGTATCTTCAGTCTTGGTAGCAGCTTTAGCTGATACATCATGGGTCCCATTTGGTGAAGTACTGAGAAGGGACCAATGTAGCAGGGAGCCAGACGCATGGAAGGCACTCTCAGCCGTATATGTCAAGCGCTCAGCCACACCCTCTCACCCACTCGGAATTGCGGGGCTGGTCTTCTGTGGGCATCAATAGTTCTTTTGGCCCCATCTGTGGCCTTCTGAATGAGGGCATTGGTTCTTGTCCAAATCTCTTGTAGCTCCTGAGCAGATAATGAGCTGTTGGTGAAGATACCATCACAGGGAGAGGCAAAGGAGGTAATGGCTATTCCCCCTTAGACTAGTTGGAATGGGGAAACCCTGGTTGCGGCATTGACAAGGGTATTTTGTGAGAACTTGGCCCAAGACAAGAAAGTGGCCCAGTTCTCCTGGTGCTTGTTGGCAAAGACACAGAGGAAGGTTTTGAGTGTGCGATTCATATGTTCAGCCTGTCCATTTCCTTGAGGGTGGTATGCCATAGGGAAATCCAGCATTACACCAAATTGTCTACAAAATGAGCGCCAGTATTTTGCAGTGAATTGCACTCCTCGGTCTCACAGGATGTGCTTGGGCAAGCTGTGTAGACAAAATATGTGGAGCATGAAAAGCCATGCTAATTCTGGGGCAGAAGGGAGGCCTTGAAGTGGCACAAAGTGAGCCATTTTTGAGAAACAATCAATGACCACCCAGATTACGGTGGTGCTGTCTGAGAGGGGAAGGTCCATGATGAAATCCATTGACATGTGGGTCCAGGTTTCCCTGGGGGCTGGCAATGGCTGTAACAGCCCCCAGGGTCGGCCATGCACAGGGCATGAGTCAACATAGGTCTTGACATATTACTTCATCTGAGTTGACCAGCAGTACTGCTGAAGAAGTGCAAGGGTTTGAGCCCATCCAGGGTGACCTGCAACACGAGAGTAATGGTCCCATTTTAATACCTTTATATGCAGATGGGAAGGAATGACCATCTTCCCTGGAGGGACAGTCATGGAGGCAGCCAGTAAAATCTTAGTGGGATCAATAATATGCCTGGGAGGTTCTGGGATATCCATGGTTTGAATGGAGCAGGAGAGAGCCCATAGATTCTTGAGAGCTGGGTGATACCACCATTTGAAGTCGAAGCGGGCAAGGAATAGGGACCAGCGAGCCTGCCTTGCGTTCAACTGCTTAGCATGGTGAAGGTGTTCAAGATTTTTGTGATCCGTATAAATCGAGATATGGTGTTGAGCTCCTTCAATTAGGTGGCACCACTCTTCCAGAACTAGTTTGAAGGCTAAGAGTTCTCTGTCGCTGATACCATTGATAGGAATAGGACGAGTGAGGTAATCAAATTTGCAGAAGATACAAAATTATTAGAGTAGATAAATCACAAGAGGATTGTGATAAATTGCAGGAGGACCTTGTGAGACTGGAAGATTGGGCATCCAAATGGCAGATGAAATTTAATATGGACATGTGCAAGGCGATGCATATAGGGAAAAATAACCCAAGCTGTAGTTATACAATGTTAGGTTGCATATTAGGAGCTCCCACCCAGGAAAAAGATCTAAGCGTCATAGTGGATAATACATTGAAATCGTTGGCTTTGTGTGCTGCAGCAGTCAAAAAAGCAAATAGAATGTTAGGAATTATTAGGAAGGGAATGGTGAATAAAAAAGAAAATGTCATAATGCCTCTGTATCGCTCCATGGTGAGACTACACCTTAAGTACTGTGTACAGCTCTGGTAGCTGCATCTCAAAAATGTTATAGTTGCACTGGAGAAGGAACAGAGAAGGGCGACCAAAATGATAAAGGGGATGGAATATCTCCCCTATGAGGAAAGGCTAGAGGGTAGGGCTGTTCAGCTTGGAGAAGAGACAGCTGAGGGGGGATAAGATAGAGGTTTATAAATTCATGAGAAGTCTAGAACAGGTAAATGTGAATCAGTTATTTACTCTTTCGGATAATAGAAGGACTAGGGGGCACTCCATGAAGTTAGCATGTGGCACATTTAAAACTAATTGGAGAAAATTCTTTTTCACTCAACGCACAATTAAACTCTGGAATTTGTTGCCAGAGGATGTGGTTAGTGCAGTTAGTGTAGCTGGGTTTGATAAAGGTTTGGATAAGTTCTTGGAGAAGTCCATAAAGTGCTATTAATCAAGTTGACTTAGGGAATAGACCCTGCTATTATCTGCATCGTTAGCATGGAATTTACTTAGGGCTAGATTTTCAAACATACACACGGGCGTACATGTGCACGTGCTACCCGGTGCGCACACATGTATGCCTGATTTTATAACATGCTCGTGCAAGTGCATACATGTTATAAAATCGGGAGTCGGCGCGCACAAGGGGGTGCACAATTGTACACCCTGCGCACGTCGACGCCCATGGGCTTCACCCATTCCCTTCCCCCTAATCTGACCTTCCCTTTCCATCCCTTCCCCTAACCTAGCTCCCCCCTAGCCCTATTCTAAACCCCCCCAAATTTTTATTTTGCCTTTTGCACCCCCGCAACGCCCCTTTTGGAAAACCCTGGGACTTAGATGTGTCCCTGGCTTTACACACGTCGCCGGGCCTTTATAAAATAGGCTCGGCGCTTGTAGGGCTTTTAAAATCAGCCCCTTAGTGTTTAGGTACTTGCCAGGTACTTGTAGCCTGATTTGGCCACTGTTGGAAACAGGATGCTGGGTTTGATGGACTCTTGGACTGACCCAGTATGGCAATTTCTTATGTTCTTATGATATCAGATTGCCTCCATCCTTACTTTATCCCTCTTGAGATATGGATTCCAGAATTGAACACAGTACTCCAAGTGAGGCCTCACCAAGGACTGTAGAAGGGCATTATCACCTCCTTTTTCTTACTGGTTATTCCTCTTTCTATGCAGCCCAGCATTCTTATGGCTTTAGCTATCACCTTGTTACATTGCTTTGCCATTTTCACATCTCCAGCCACTATTGCCCCAAGATCCCTCTCTTAGTCTGTGCACATCAATTTTTCACCTCCCATCACATATAGCTCTTTCGGATTACTGCACCCCAGATGCAGGATTCTGCACTTCTTGGCACTGAATCCCAGCTGCTAAATCTCCAACCACTCTTCCAGCTTTCTTAAATCCCTTTTTATTCTCTCTACTCCTTCAGGCATGTCTACTCTATTGAAGATCTTAGTATCATCCACAAATAGCAAATTTTACCTTCTATTCCTTCTGCAATGTCACTCAAAAAGATATTGAACAGAACCGGTTCCAAAACTGAATCATGTGGCACTCCACTTAACACAGTTTTTTCTTCAGAGCAGGTTCCAGTTACCATTACACTCTGGGTCCTATCAGTCAACCAGTTTGTAATCCACACCACCACCTTGACACTCACTGTTACTACTCATCTGAAGCAGGACCACCACTGCTCTTCTCCAATCCCGTGGCACCACTCCCAATTCCAGGGATCTATTGAACAGCTCTTTCAGTAGACCCACCAGCACATCTCTGACCTCTCTCCGTATCCTTAATGTATCTTATCCGACCCCATGTCCTTGTTCACTTTCAGTTTGCCGAACTCTTCCCATATATTCTCTTCTGTAAATGGAGTTTCGTCTACTCAATGCCCACCTACGATCTTAATAAACAGCAACGGTCCTTCTTCAGACTCTTCTTTAGTGAATACCGAACTGAAGTATTTGTTTAATATTTCTGCTGTTTCTTTGTCACTCTCTACACATTGCTCCTATACCTCTTTTGACCTCCCTTCTTTCTGTTACGCGTGCCGCCCGCGGCAGCCAATGGCGCAGCCCTCTCACCTTCTCAGACGGACTCCAGCTCCTGGCTCCTCTTCGCTGGCAGTGGTGGGCCGCCAGCTCCGACCTCATGTTCCTTCTAGTGCCTCCAGCCCTGCCACGTTACCCAGTGTTGCTAGCCAAGATGTCCCTGTTCATTGGGCCTCTCTGCTTGGCCAGCGAAGAGACAGCGCCATCAGCGCCACACCCCTTCCTAGGCGTGCGCACGAGCATCATTGATTCTTTTAAAGGGCCCGTGGCAGGAACCTGGCCGTGGACCCGGATGCTGATGTCAGACTCTTCAGCGTATGAAAGCCCAGGCCTCGCTCCATAGCATCGCCTTTGCAACAGGTCTCCTCGTACTCCTCATACTCGTTGCTGATCCGAGATTCGTGTCTTCATTGTGTCCTGTTTCCTGTGGTTCCCGGTTCCTGTTCTCCTTATTCCTGTTTCATCTATGTGTTGGACTGACTCTTTGGATTGGACCTCTGCTACGCCTGACTACTCTTCAGCTTCTCTCCAGCCCCGGACCTCTGCTATGCCTGATTACTCTTCAGTTTCTCTCCAGCCCCAGACCTCTGCTACGCCTGACTACTCTTCAGCTTCTCTCCAGCCCTGGACCTCTGCTATGCCTGATTACTCTTCAGCTTCTCTCCAGCCCCGGACCATGCCTGCCTTCTCCCTGCCCTGACCATTGCCTTAATTGACCACGCCTGCCTTCTCCGTGTCCTGACCCTTGCTTTGAATGACTACACTACAGACTATCCTGTATCCAGAGTTCTACGTTGCTTGCCACAGCTTCCACTTTCCACCGGCTCTGATCCTCGCCTGTCAGTGACACCTCCCTTTGCCTATCCTCTGGATGTGGACTTACAAGGCTTAGGCCTTCTTTTGCTTGAGCGCCTCCAGTTACCTATTGTTCCTTTGGCACCTGTGTTCCAGTACCGAATCCTGTCTAGGATAGGACTATGCCATCTACCGGCTGCTGTCTCTGGGCTGAATCACCTTCCACCTCTAGCTAACCTCGAGGCCTACCTAAGTCCTGCTGGCACCCAAAATCTCAACCCGAGGGGAATGAGGGCTGGTATAGGTGAAGCTCCAGTGGCCTCTAGCTTCAGCCCACTCCACCTGCTGACGGTGGGGACCCATAGGTCCTTTCTTGTGGGTTGCGTCAACCCCACCTCAGCCCACGGGACCCACCTCCGACGCAACTTCTTAATTCTAGTGAAGCATTGTGTCACATCGCCATTTTCCAGGAACCAAAAGAAGGGAGCTCATCATCATGCCTACAGGACAAAACATTTTTTTTTTTGCCAACATAAGTGATGTGGCTAAAAGTTTGTGTCCACCTTTTGGCATTTTGATTTCTTTGTTGAATAAGAACAAATATAATATTTTTCCAGATCATGGAACTGGTCCACACAAATATTTGTCTAAAAGCCCACAAATTTTCCCAATAATCTTGTAACTTATAGCTTTCAGTGAATATATGACATAGATCACCTTTTAGATGATTACATTTAAAACAAATTATCAGATTCCCACAGATGCCTCTGAACAACCTTAACTCTAGTGATGTATACATGGTTCAAGATTTTAAATTAAAGGAAAATTAGTTCTTACCCATTAATTTTCGTTCCTGTAATACCACAGATCAGTCCAGACAAGCGGGTTTTATTCATCCCTACCAGCAATGAAGGTAGAGAACAAAACTTTGGGCACTGCCACATATACGAGAGTGCCACCTGCAGTCTCTCAGTATTAATCGATACCCAAGCCAAGATAAGAAAAATAAAGAGCGAATGAGGCTCTCAACATGGATACCCCTGACCAACTAGATAACCATGCAGAAAACGCTAAATTTAGAAATTGAAGCCAAAAAATGGCAAATCTGCTTTGCAAATAAATATAGCAGTAGACCAAGCAGTCTTTCAGCAGAGATCCTCAGGACGGGCCTCTGGACTATCTGTGGTATTACAGGAACGAAAATTAGCAGGTAAGATCCAATTTTCCTTTCCTGAACATACCCAGATCAGTCCAGACAAGTGGGATGTGCCAAAGCCCTCTTACACTGGGCGGGAACCGAAAAAACCCGCTCAAAGAACACTCTCCCCAAAAGGGGCCGCCTCCAGGGCCCGCACATCCAAACGGTAATGCTTGGTAAAAGTGTGCAATGAAGACCACACCGAGGTTCTACAGATCTCTTGGGGAGACACCAGCTGACACTCAGCCCAGGACAGCGTCTGAGCTCGAGTCGAATGTGCTCTAAGACCCACTGGAACCGCTCTTCCTTTTGATACATAAGCTGCAGAGATAGTCTCTTTCAACCAACAAGACAAAGAAGCCTTAGACGCCTTTTCGCCCTTTTTTGCTCCCCCGAATATGAAGAACATATGATCAGAATGACAAAAAGCGTTAGTGACTTTCAAGTAACGTAATACCACCCGTCTCAAATCCAAAAGGTGAAGTTCTCATCCCATCGAGGGATCCCGAGCCCAATCCGGAAACCCAGGCAACTCCACTGATTAGTTTACATGAAAAACCGACACCACCTTAGGAAGAAACGAAGGTACCTTACGCAAGGACACCGTATCAGACAATATCTGGAGAAATGGATCACGGCACAAAAGAGCCTGCAATTCCGAAATCCTTCTAGCCGAACATATAGCTACCAAAAAGACCGTCTTCAGAGTCAGGATCTTCAAAGATACCCGATTCAGAGGCTCGAACGGCTTCTCGTAAAGCACGAGATTAAGATTCCATTCCAGACAAATGCAATGCAGAGGTGGACGGAGATGTTTGACTTCTCATAGAAAATGCACCACATTCGGATGGGATGCCAAGGCCTTCCCCTGGACTCTCCCTCTGAGACAATACAAAGCGGAAACCTGGACCCGAAGGGAAGTATGGGCTAATCCTTTGGATAAACCCACCTGCAAAAAAAGACAAAATATGGGACACCAACACCTGAAGAGGGTCCAATCCCTGTTGTCCACACCAGGTCTCAAACACCTTCCATACCCTGGAATAGGCTAAAGAGGTAGCAAGGCGTCTCGCTTGGAGCAGTGTGGTAATTACTGGTTTCGAATACCCCCTCACGTGCAATCGCCTCTTCTCAAAAGCCAGGCTGCGAGACAAAAGCGATCCTACCGATCGGAAAATATAGGACCCTGGCGCAGGAGATCCGGTAAATGGGTCAGGCGTGGCAGTCCGTACACTGCCAGCCACACCAGTTCCATGAACCATGGATGGCAAGGCCATTCCGGAGCCACCAGTATCACTGACCCTGCGTGGCCCTCTACACGCCTGAGTACCTTTGCTATCAGCAGCCACAGAGGAAAGATGTACAGGAGGACTCCGTTCGGCCACAGACATATGAGGGCATCGAGCCCCACTGCTCCGGACTCCATCCGGCGGCTGAAGAACCTTTGCGTCTTGTTATTGAGACTCGTTGCCATGAGATTGAACTGCAGGGTTCCCCACCATTTGCAGAGAAGCTCCCAGGCCCTCTGAGAGAATTCCCACTCCCCCGGAACCAACTGCTGCCAGCTGAGATAATCTGCCTGGACGTTGTCGACTCCTGCAACATGGGAGGTGGCGATTCCTTCGAGATGAAGCTCTGCCCACTCGAACAGCAGCTGAGCCTCCTGCGCTACTGTGGGACTCTTGGTTCCCCCCGGTGGTTGATGTAAGCCACCGTGTTCGAATTGTCCGAGAAAACTCACACCATCCAATCATGGACCAAGGGTAGAAACTGCTCCAGAGCTCGGTGCACCACTCACGTCTCCAGGTGTTTGATGGACCATGTCTGTTCTGACATCAACCAAAGGCCCTGAGCAGACCTGCCCAAACAAACTGTCCCCCAGCCCCGAAGACTTGCATCCTTGGTGACCACCACCCACTACGGGACCTTGAGAGGCATCCCCTTCTCCAGATTGTTCTGCGTTATCCACCAGGCCAGACTGGCCCTGGCCAACTCCATCAGAGCCAGGGGTAGGAAATATTGTTGCGACAGAGGATTCCAACGGGACAACAAGGCTCTCTGCAGAGGCCTCAAATGGGCAAACGCCTAGGGCACCAGTTCCAATGTGGACGCCATTGAGCCCAGGACCTGTAAGTAATGCCAGACCTTTGGCATTTGTAGATGAAGCAGACTCGCTATCTGCCCCTGAATTTTGTTCACCCTGTTGTTTGTAAGAAACACTCTGCTCCGCTGGGTATCGAAACAGGCTCCCAAGTATTCGAGGGAACGGGAGGGGAACAGATGGCTCTTCTGCACATTGATAACCCAGCCTAGAGATTCCAGGAGTGACCAGACTCGGTCCATGGACTGCACACATTCCTCTAGTGACTTCGTCTGTATCAGGCAATTGTCCAAGTATGGGTGCACCAGCAATCCCTCCTGTCACAGCACTACATAAGAACATAAGAACATAAGAAATTGCCATGCTGGGTCAGACCAGGGGTCCATCAAGCCCAGCATCCTGTTTCCAACAGAGGCCAAACCAGGCCACAAGAACCTGGCAATTACCCAAACACTAAGAAGATCCCATGCTACTGATGCAATTAATAGCAGTGGCTATTCCCTAAGTAAACTTGATTAATAGCCGTTAATGGACTTCTCCTCCAAGAACTTATCCAAACCTTTTTTGAACCCAGCTATACTAACTGCACTAACCACATCCTCTGGCAACAAATTCCAGAGCTTTATTATGCATTGAGTGAAAAAGAATTTTCTCCGATTAGTCTTAAATGTGCTACTTGCTAACTTCATGGAATGTCCCCTAGTCCTTCTATTATTCGAAAGTGTAAATAACCGAGTCACATCTTCTCATTCAAGACCTCTCATGATCTTAAAGACCTCTATCATATCCCCCCTCAGCTGTCTCTTCTCCAAGCTGAAAAGTCCTAACCTCTTTAGTCTTTCCTCATAGGGGAGCTGTTCCATTCCCCTTATCATTTTGGTTGCCCTTCTCTGTACCTCCTCCATTGCAACTATATCTTTTTTGAGATGCGGCGACCAGAATCAAGGTGCGGCCTCACCATGAAGCGATATAGAGACATTATGACATTTTCCATTTTATTAACCATTCCCTTCCTAATAATTCCTAACATTCTGTTTGCTTTTTTGACTGCTGCAGCACACTGAGCCGACAATTTTAAAGTATTATCCACTATGATGCCTAGATCTTTTTCCTGGGTGGTAGCTCCTAATATGGAACCTAACATCATGTAACTACAGCAAGGGTTATTTTTCCCTATATGCAACACCTTGCACTTGTCCACATTAAATTTCATCTGCCATTTGGATGCCCAATCTTCCAGTCTTGCAAGGTCCTCCTGTAATGTATCACAGTCCGTTTGTGATTTAACTACTCTGAATAATTTGTATCATTCGCAAATTTGATAACCTCACTCGTCTTATTCCTTTCCAGATCATTTATAAATATATATTGAAAAGCACCAGTCCAAGTACAGATCCCTGAAGCACTCCACTGTTTACCCTTTTCCACTGAGAAAATTGACCATTTAATCCTACTCTCTGTTTCCTGTCTTTTAACCAGTTTGTAATCCATGAAAGGACATCGCCTTCTATCCCATGAGTTTTTAGTTTTTGTAGAAGCCTCTCATGAGGGACTTTGTCAAACGCCTTCTGAAAATCCAAGTATACTACATCAAAATCACAGAACATATAGAAAGACATGGTTTAATGGAACAAAGTCAGCATGATTTTACCCAAGGCAAGTCTTGCCTCACAAATCTGCTTCACTTTTTTGAAGGAGTTAATAAACATGTTGATAAAGGTGAACCAGTAGATGTAGTATACTTGGATTTTCAGAAGGCGTTTGACAAGGTTCCTCATGAGAGGCTTCTAGGAAAAGTAAAAAGTCATGGGATAGGTGGCAATGTCCTTTTGTGGATTGCAAACTGGCTAAAAGACAGGAAACAGAGAGTAGGATTAAATGGACAATTTTCTCAGTGGAAGGGAGTGGGCAGTGGAGTGCCTCAGGGATCTGTATTGGGACCCTTACTTTTCAATATATTTATAAATGATCTGGAAAGAAATACGACGAGTGAGATAATCAAATTTGCAGATGATACAAAATTGTTCAGAGTAGTTAAATCACAAGCAGATTGTGATAAATTGCAGGAAGACCTTGTGAGACTGGAAAATTGGGCATCAAAATGGCAGATGAAATTTAATGTGGATAAGTGCAAGGTGATGCATATAGGGAAAAATAACCCATGCTATAGTTATACAATGTTAGGTTCCATATTAGGTGCTACAACCCAAGAAAGAGATCTAGGCATCATAGTGGATAACACATTGAAATTGTCGGTTCAGTGTGCTGCGGCAGTCAAAAAAGTAAACAGAATGTTGGGAATTATTAGAAAGGGAATGGTGAATAAAATGGAAAATGTCATAATGCCTTTGTATCGCTCCATGGTGAGACCGCACCTTGAATACTGTGTACAATTCTAGTCGCTGCATCTCAAAAAAGATATAATTGCGATGGAGAAGGTACAAAGAAGGGCTACCAAAATGATAAGGGGAATGGAACAGCTCCCCTATGAGGAAAGACTAAAGAGGTTAGGACTTTTCAGCTTGGAGAAGAGACGGCTGAGGGGGGATATGATAGAGGTGTTTAAAAGCATGAGAGGTCTAGAACGGGTAGATGTGAATCAGTTATTTACTCTTTCGGACAATAGAAAGACTAGGGGGCACTCCATGAAGTTAGCATGTGGCACATTTAAAACTAATTGGAGAAAGTTCTTTTTTACTCAACGCACAATTAAACTCTGGAATTTGTTGCCAGAGGATGTGGTTAGTGCAGTTAGTATAGATGTGTTTAAAAAAGGATTGGATAAGTTCTTGGAGGAGAAGTCCATTACCTGCTATTAATTAAGTTGACTTAGAAAATAGCCACTGCTATTACTAGCAACTGTTATGTTAGTGGATCCTTGGTCCGGGACGAGGGTTGATACCCACCAGCAGTGCCTAGTGTGCTCGTCTCCGGAAGGTGGAAGGTACTGCAGCACAGCTATGAGAAGTGCCAAGCAAGGGTCCGAGGCAGGCGGCAAACAAACAACACAGTCCAAGTTCCAGGCAAGGGGTCTGAGGCAGGCGGCAGGCAACAACAGTCCAAGTTCCAGGCAAGAGGTCCGAGGCAGGCAGCAAGCAACAAAGTCCAAGTTCCAGGCGAGGGATCCGAGGCAGGCGGCAAGCAACAAAGTCCAAGTTCCAATCCAAGTCAAGCTAGAAGACAGAGAATCCAAGCCACAGGTCGGGGCAGGCAGCGAACAACCAAGTCCAATATCCAGGCAAAGGTCCGAGACAGGCAGCGAGCAGCAAAGTCCATATCCAATCCGAGTCAAGTCAGAGGACAGGGAATCCAGAAGAACTAGCAGGCAACCACTGGAACCTTGTTGCAAAGGCGTCTTCCTGTCTTCAGGGAGAGGTTTAAATCTCCCTGGCTGATGATGTCATCTTCCGGGGCCGGCCTGGTCTTCGCGCTGCTGCCCCTTAAAGAGGCGGAGTTTGCCGCATCTTCCCCGACGCTGCTCCCTGACGTCCAGAGGCAGTCGCGCCGCTGCCCACACACTGTTGGCCGCCCCGATCGGGACCCTGTGCCGGCAGCGCGATGAAGGTAGGGGGCCTGGCCGCGGGTAAGCGCGGCCGGGAACCATAACAGCAACGGTAACATGGAATAGACTTAGTTTTTGGGTACTTGCCAGGTTCTTATGGCCTGGATTGGCCACTGCTGGAAACAGGATGCTGGGCTTGATGGACCCTTGGTCTGACGTACAGCTGCAATTACGGTGCGCAACGTCTCCATCTGAAAATGTGGTACCTTCAAACTCTGGTTGACTTTCTTCAGGTCTAGGATAGGTTGGAACGTGCCTTCCTTCTTGGAAGTCCCAAGGGGACTCCGGATTCAGAAAGAGCCGAGGTTGCACACTGATAACACCGCGTTTGTCAACCGATGGAATCAGATCCTCAATAAGTGCTCCCTGGCCCTTTTGGTTCTGATTATTGAAACTAATAGAGAAATTCATGATCTTCTTCAAGACGAAGTCTCACAGAAATTGGAGTTGATCAAACAATCCTGTTCGGTAGAACAGTTTGACCAGCAGCTGGGAGAATTTCAGGACAACCTACAGAAGTTCCGATCTGATCTTAAAGCTGTCAAGTACAGTAAATTTCAGAGGGACGCAGCAGACTACCAAACCGGGTACGTATACAAATGGATGGCACAGAAGCCATCCAAGAAAGTCACCTTTGCAGACAGTTCCTCTTCGGGGGACTCTTCTGGAGAAGAATCTCGCGCTTTACGTACCCGTGGTCAGAATCGACGAGCCCGCGGTGCCTCCGCTTCCGCAGATCCTGGACGCCCCTCGCGCACTCCACGGGCCCCTGCACCTTCACTTGGCGATGCCTCGCTTACATCGTCGGCCTCTGCTTCCTCCCGTTATTCTTCAATAGCGGCATCTTTTTTAGACTCGGGCCAGCCGCAACCGAAGCAAGATTCACGACAGCTTCGACAGCGAGCGGCTCCCCCTCCGCCCTCACAGAACATTCTACAACCACGTTCAGCCCGCCCACCTCGGACCCAGGCAGATCTGTGGCAATGATGGGGGATACAGTCTTTAATCTCTCATCGCGTAATTTATCAACCACTGAATTGTGTGTATTACATCGAGGACTCTCTTTTGTTCCCACCCACAAGGTGGACGTGTTTGATATTCTGGTTCATTTACACCGTTTTTTTCGGACACTGAAACTGAAGTTATTTTTTGAGGACTTTCCCCTAACTGCTGATTCATCTGTTGTGCATGTCAAATCTAAGTGGACCCCCCCGGGGGTGGGTGATGTTACCTTGGGAGCGTTTGAACGCCTGGTGTGTAAAGATGTAGCATTGATCTGTTCACAACATCAGTACATCAGGTATAACTTGTCGAGAGATGAGGCTGGTGCCCTTGAAGCCTTATCTAATGATTCATCTATTGTCATCAAGCCGGTGGACAAGGGGGGTGGGACAGTGGTGTTGAATAGATCAGACTATGAGGCAGAGGCCCTAAGACAACTTGGAGACTCTTCATTTTACTCTCCCCTCTCTTCGGACCCCACGGAATCATTGCTCCAAGATATTAAATCACTCGTCCAGTCGGCCTTAGATGCACATATTATTACGAATAAAGAAGCTAAATTTTTGATTTCTACACATCCCATCATGCCCTTGTTTTACACTCTCCCAAAAGTCCATAAATCCCTAAAAAAAACCCCGGGCCGTCCCATTGTGTCCGTCATCGGATCTTTATTGGAACCCTTGTCCCAATTTGTGGACATTTTTCTGAAACCACTGGTACCTCAGATTAGGTCCTATGTGCAGGACTCGTCTCACTTTATGTCGATACTATCAGAAATACAGGTTCCACAGTCTGCGATGTTTCTTATCACATTAGATGTGGTTTCACTGTACTCGAACATTCCCCAAAGCGAGGCCCTCACAGTCACTGAAAAATGTTTGAACACACGTCCATTACCACATAGGGTCACTACATCATTTTTAGTTCAACTTGCTGAATTAGCATTAACAAAAAACTTTTTTCAGTTTCAGGATATCATTTATCAGCAAGTTAAGGGGACCGCAATGGGGGCCACAATGGCTCCGAGTCTCGCGTGCCTATACATGGATGAATATGAAACATCAAATATTTATTCATCTGTCTGGTATCAATTCATCCATGTATGGCTACGCTACATTGATGACGTTTTTATCGTATGGACGGGGTCGGACATCCAGTTTTTTATGTTTCTTGATTGGGTTAATTCACTTAACCCCCACATTCAGTTCAATTACTGTATTCACCCTACTCGCATTGCTTTCTTAGATATTACCATCATTTGGGTGGAAGACCATTTTGAGACCACTCTTTTTCGCAAACATACCGATCGGAACACTCTGCTTGCTTACAATAGCTGTCACCCCAGGGCACTTCGGGATAACATTCCTACGGGGCAATTTTTAAGACTCCGCCGTTTGTGTTCCACACGGCTGGAATTTATTTCTCAATCCCATGGCATGATTACCCGGTTTATTGAAAGGGGTTACCCAATGCGGGTTATTAAAAAAGCTTTTAAGCGAGCACTGTATACACACCGTGACTGGCTTTTTACGCCCTCCGCACATTCTGATGATGTCACTTATAACTGTATTCTCCCTTTCTCTACTGTCGGAAGAGCCATAGTCAACATGATTAGACGTCACTGGTCAGCCCTGTCTCTGACTGATTTAATGCATGGTCCCCCACGTTTTACTTTTAAGCGCGCCACAAATTTAAGAGATCGGCTTGTGCACACAGCCTTGCCTGCACATAGCTTACCACGGGCGAGTGGTCATCACAACCCCTGTGGCCACTGTACGATGTGCAGCCACACGGAACCCTTGACAACATTTACACACCCTTTGACCGGACGTGTGTTCAAATTGTATTCCCAATCTAACTTGTACAAAAGGTGTCATCTATGTGGTGAAATGTCCTTGTCCACTGTTATACGTGGGCAAGACCTCTCGCATGATTAAGACACGCATCATAGAACACTGCTCCAATATTAGATCCTCTAGGACTGACGAACCTTTAGTATCCCATTGGCTCCAGGCTGGACATTCCATCGCTGCTCTGTCCTTCTTAGTATTAGAGGTGGTCTCGCTCCCCCCCCGGGGAGGCGATTTTGCCGGTATGCAGGGTCGGAGGGAGCAGCGATGGATTTATACCCTCAATACAGTTGCCCCCAATGGTCTAAATAAAGACATTGAGTGGTATTTGCTTTATTAACACTGTTAACATGTCACGATCACAGCTGCTAATTACAGCATCTCGCGAGAGTTGGCCTTCGCGCCTTTTTTGTTCTTTAAATGTTTGTGAAAATCAGAGGGCGACTGCGCTCCTGAGGACACTTTAATAGGTATGTGCACTTGATTTGTATCCTCTTGATGTCAGCTTTTGTTCCATTCCTTATTATTCATGTTATATTGCAGATGTGAAAAAATACTCTCCTGGTCCCTCCCGATGCAGCCGCCGCGAAACACGGGACCGTGTCGGGGGACTTCAAATGCTTCACCGTTACTTGCATGGAGTTGCCGTATTGAATGATTTATGAACTATTGATTAATAAATTTCTTATATTATTGAATGGGACTTTATCCTTTTACTTGCACCAGTGACTTTGGGTAATTGAAATCTCCCATTATTACTGTACTACCAATTTGGTTAGCTTCCATAATTTCTCTAAGCATTTCACTGTCCATCTCATCATTTTGGCCAGGTGGACGGTAGTATACTCCTATTGCTATACTCTTCCCCAACACACAAGGGATTTCTACCCATAAAGATTCAATTGTGCATTTAGTCTCTTGCAGGATCTTTATCCTGTTGGACTCTATGCCATCCCAGTCATAAAGCGCCATCCCGCCACCAAGTTGCTCCTCTCTAACATTACGATATAATTTGTATCCTGATATAGCACTATCACATTGCTTATCCTCCTTCCACCAGGTCTTCGAGATGCCATTTAAGTCTATGTCCTTATTCAGTGCTATATACTCTAATGCTTCCATCTTACTTCTTGGACTTCTGGTATTAGGATACAAACATTTCAAATTGTTTTTGTTTGTATTAACATTCTGCTTTTCAGTTGTCAGGGAGCTCAGGTGAGTCTTTAATTATAGGCACTTGGACTACTTTTTTATTATTGGAACCTCTCCATTGGGATGCCCTAATTCTACTGCTTCATTAATATCTTTCGAAGATACCTCCCTCCAAACCATGCACTGTTGGCTTTCCCCTTTGTTTTAATTTAAAAGCTGTTCTATTTCCTTTTTAAAGGTTAGCGCCAGGAGCCTGGTTCCACTCTGGTTAAGGTAGAGCCCGTCCCTTCAGAAAAGATTCCCTCTTCTCCAAAAGATTCCCCAATTCCTTACAAAACGGAATCCTTCCTTGCACCATCGTCTCATCCACGCATTGAGACTGCAGAGCTCTGCTTGCCTCTGGGGACCTGCAGGTGGAACAGGGAACATTTCAGAGAATGCATGGATGTTCTTCTTTTCAGCTTTCTACCTAAGACCCTAAATTTTGCTTCCAGAATCTCCCTTTCACATTTTCCTATGTTGTTGGTGCCCACATGCACCACGATAGCCAGCTCCTCCCCAGCACTGTCTAAAATCCTGTCTAGGTGACGCATGAGGACTGCCACCTTCGCACCAGGTAGGTATGTTACCAGGCAATCCCCTCACCTCCCAGCCTCCCCAGCTATATATTCCTTATAATCGAATCACCAACTATGATGACCAACTTAGCCCGTCCTGGGCAGTAGCCGTGGGAGACACATCCTCAGTGCAAGAGGACAATGCATCACCTGGAGAGCAGGAACTTGCTACAGGATCATTTCCTGCCACATCAGGTTGATGCTGTCTGACCAGGACACCTTCCTCCTCCAAGGCAGCACCAGGGTTGCCAGACTTGGTTACTATGACCCTGAAGGTTTCATCTATATACCTTTCTGTCTGCCTCAGCTCCTCCAGGTTTGCCACTCTAGCCTCCAGAGATTGGACTTGTTCTTTGAGAGACAGGAGCTCTTTGCAGTGGGTGCACACATATAACCTCTCACTAGCACATACAAATCATACATGTGACACTCGATGCAAAAGGCTGGAAGGCCCTGATCAAGATCAGCTGTGCCAAGTAATCGTTAAATTCCTAGCATGTAGATAGATGTACTCAGGACCAGTGGGTTTATGCTCCCCTGCCAGAAGATGGAGATGGAGCAAGCTGATATCACATTATATGTAACCCTGCAGTGACCCCAGTCTGCCAGTATTCTCTGTCTCCAGCAGATTGTGGACATGTATCTCCCTATGGGGATTGCTTCGAGCTTTTTGGAAGGAGAAATTTGAAATTCTAAATTAAGGAAAAGAAAGCCCTGCTCTCCTGCAGTGATACCTAAAGATCCCTGCCCCAGTTGAGAATTCCTGAGGTGATTTCCATGGTCCCTCAAATCCGGTAGCTGGGATTCCCGACATAGATTTATCTGCTAGTTCAACTGAAAGGCAGCGGGTGCAGGAGGCCAAGCGTGGTGGTGACGGCAGATGCCCTCTCCCTCCCCCCGCAGCCGGAGGCCGTTTCTGTACTCAGCCAGTAAGCGCTGAGCTCAGGTAAGGTTTTAAAAAAAAGTTTTACTTTTGAATCAGAGACAGAGAGGTTTCAGGACTTCCTCCAGTCTCCGTGCTCGGCACGCCATACCGACGTTCATTCCCGCTTCCGTTGGGGTTGGGGAACTGGGCAGCCTGGCGGGTTGAGAGGCCCCTCAGTGGGCTAGGCCCCGCACTTAGGCTTTTTTCTTGCACGCTGCGTGGTAGGCCATGGTAGCATTTTTCGTGCGCCCCTGCGCATGCTCTGCTGCCCTCTACAGGCCATCGGTGTGCACAGTGCGTTGTATCTCCGTACGTGTTGTGAGCTCGGTTTTTGGGCGTGCTTTTTATGCGCATACATTTTACACTGTTCACACGCTTAGTATGGCGCACAAGTTGTGTGTGCGCCCTGCCGCACTTTCTTCTATGCACTTATTTTTTGCGCTCATTCCCCTATGAGCACGAGTCATTCAGATGCACGTTTACCACCGCAATGGTGCCAGTAAACAAGAAGCCTAAGGGGTAGATTTTCAAAGGGGTACGCGTGTAGGATACGCGCGGACCCCCCGAAAACCTACCCCAAACCCCCCCGCGCGCGCCGAGCCTATTTTGCATAGGCTCGGCGGCGCACGCAAGCCCCGGGACGCGCATAAGTCCCGGGGCTTGCATGGAGAGGTGTGCCGGGGGCGTGGCGGTCGTGATGCGGCGTTTCAGGGGCATGGCGTGGGTGACGCAACGTTTCGGGGGCGTGGCGCGGGTGACGCGACGTTTCGGGGGCGGCGCCACGGGCGTGGTTTCGGCCTGGGGGCATTCCGGGGGCGTGGCTGTGCCCTCCAGAACAGCCCCCGGGTCGGGTGATGGCGCGCGATTTACGTCTGCCTCCGGCAGGCGTAAATCCGGCGATAAAAGTGGGGGGGTGGGTTTTAGATAGGGCCGGGTGGGGTGGGTTAGGTAGGGGAAGGGAGGGGAAGGTGAGGGGAGGGCAAAAGAAAGTTCCCTCCGAGGCCGCTCCGATTTCGGAGCGGCCTCGGAGGGAACGAAGGCAGGCTGCGCGGCTCGGCGCGCGCAGGCTGCCCAAAATCGGCAGCCTTGCGCGTGCCGATCCCGGATTTTAATGGATACGCGCGGCTACGCGCATATCTATTGAAATCCCGCGTACTCTTGTTCGCGCCTGGTGCACGAACAAAAGTACGCGCTCGCACAAAATTATAAAATCTCCCCCTAAGTGTCTTCCTATTTGTGTTGACCTGGCTTCTAACCTGTATCAGCACTGCTCAGATGCTCAGGGAGAGTTGTCTTCCTCAGATTTTGCTAAACCTAGTTCCTCCCATTCATGGCCTTGACTGGAGGGACACCAGACCTTGGTTCTCCCTGACTGGCTCCTCCACAGGCAAGGGCAGTTCTGAGGGACCATCTCCAGTTCCTTCTGGGCTTGGTCTGGACCCAGCTGCTTTTTCTTGGGTGGAATTTTTTCAAGGCTTACAAGCTTTTAATAAGGCGCAGTCCTCCATTTCCCCCATGCCTGTCTGGTCGGACCCTCAGCCAGTAGTTTCTCCCTCTTCCAGTCCTGTGCTTAAGCGCCGGAGCTCGCCTCAGCTCCCTGTGGGTGTTCCCGACAGGAATCCGGATATCATTGATGATGAGGTTGATCCTGATTTCAAGAAAGATGGGGAAATTCCATTAGAAATTAGGTTAGGTGAGGGTCAGCACATGTGATTCAGGTGAGGTTTTCTGCTGGCGTGTAGTTTCTGTGTAGGGCTCTATAGCAGCCTGACTTGGTCCGTTTTCCTAATAGGAGATGTATTGGTGTCTTTAAGGCCTGGTGTAATATTTTCAGTGTTGCCTTTTCTTAGGTAAGGTGGTTACTGTTAAGTGCTGGAAATTGGTGCTGTTTTGGTGTGGGAAATTTACTATTTATGTAATTTCTGTTCAGACAGAATACGTATATTTTCCTTGTGTCATTTTAAACAATAAAAATAATTACCGGACCTTTACTTTTTATTTCCGCCGTGAATTGTAATGAGTAGTGTGTCACACATGTGAGCGTGGCCTGTCCAGTGTGTCATGATGGGAAAAAGGTTGAGAACCACTGCTCTAGAACACCACATTCTTTCTCCTACTTTCTCTGAGGAAACCTCAACGTCCCCTGCCTGTCCCTCAATGGCTCAATGCCCTTTCTCCCGCTTTCTCTGAGGTAACCTCAATGTCCTCTGCCTGTCCCTCAATGGCTCAATGCCCTTTCTCCCGCTTTCTCTGAGGTATCCTCAAGTTCCTCTCCCTGCCCTTATTGGCTCAATGCCCTTTCTCCCGCTTTCTCTGAGGTAACTTCAAAGTCTCCTGTCTGTCCCTCAATGCCCTTTCTCCAGCTTTCTCTGAGGTAACCTGAAAGTCCCCTCCCTATCCCTCAATGGCGCAATACCCTTTCTCCTGCTTTCTCTGAGGTAATCCCAAACCCCATCTCCCCCCGCCCACCGAGGTAACTCGAGCACAACTGCAGTCCGACCGCCCTCCGCGCGCTTCCCGCCCAGGAATCATATGACGTCACTGACATCGCCTCCCTCCTTCCCCCCCCCCTCCCTTGCCACTAAGCTAGGCCGACGCGCGCTAACGGGTGATGTCATCTCCTAAAAAACGGGCGCGTGGACGGCCGGGACCCGCTCCCTTTCTGCCATTGGTCGCCGCGGCTCGTCAGTCGCCACGGGGAGAGAAGCCCGATTGGCGGAGGAAGGCGTGCGCGAAAGCTTGGGGGGGAGGGAAGAGTGACTGTTTTTGTTGTTGTTGGAGGTGCGTATATTTGGTTTTTGGTTTGTTTTTTTTTTTAATCTTCATCCGCCCTCCACAATAATAAACACTCTAGTGAAAATGTGCGCGTATTGGGGGTGGAAGGAGCGTGCGCGCGCAGGGCGAGCTCGGAGGGGGAAGTGGTGCTGCTGTGCGGGCGTAAATTCTCCCCTCCCCCGTGGCACGTGTGCGTGTCCCGGGCCGGTTCTGCACGCACGGACAGCCACCCACCATCCCCTCAACCGCCGTGGCACGTGGCCGTATCCCGCGCTCTTTCTCAGCCGCTTGTGTACTTTTTGCTTTTTTGTACAGTTTTGTAATAGTTTATCTTTTTATGGGTTTTGTCGGCTCCCGGGTGGGGGGTAGATGGCTAGTGCTTGTTGCGCTAAATTCGAGTTTAAAGGTGTGAGGAGGAGGAGCTCGCGAGGGGCCAGAGAAGCGATGCCACGGTGCCCAGCGTGCGCGTGAGACTGCGGGCGCGCGCCGCCGCCTGCTTATTTACTCGAACACGTGGGTCTTATTTATAACACGAAACCTCCGCCCGCTGCTCTCGGCCTTAGCCAGAGATGAGCTCATTGCTGCAGCAAATTGGACTAAAGGAAGGGGGGGATGCGAGCTCTCCCCAAGCCGTGCCTTGTTATTAGTGTTTGCGTGAGAGAAGAGGATGAGTTCACCCAACCCCTTCGCTACACACACACACGGTGTGTGCGCTGGACGAGCTTCTTCTGCCCGACCTGCTATGGCAGGGGAAGGGGCGCGTTGCCCTTTGCTTTTTTTGCGTTGTTAAATTAAAAAAAAAAAAAAACAACACACCGCAAAGCACTGCGAGGCGGATCATCCGCGCAGAACAGCATCGCACTGCTAATGGCCATTGAAAGAAGACATTGCATCCACATATTTACATTTATTACCTCTCGCCCTATTAACTAAAAAACAAAAAAAAAATCCTATTCAGACATCTGACGTTTATTTGCATGAAAGAGGGAGCTTGATTAGATGACCGTAGATTTCAAAACCCGTCCACATCAATGAAAATATATACGACTCCTGCGACTTTCAGGGAGAGGATCTGCAGAACAGGATCAAACCAAGATATCCTTGAACGTTATGTAGAAAAAAAAATTCAACCTGTAAAATGTCAAGCAGAAACTTAGATTTAAAAACGTGCCTATAGTGAGATGTCTAAAAATCCTAATTCGGGAAAGAAGCACAGCATTTATATAGGTTGCCCGGCCCCTTTAATGACTTGGTGTGTCAAGGCTTTGTGTAATCCTTGTGATGGGGCTGGGGGTTGGATAAGGCCATGCTAAGAACCCTCTCCCACCTGCCATCTGGGCTTTGAAGTGCGGCGATAGGCTCCCTCCCACCCTCGCGGTGCTGCAGGCCGTGTGGGTGTGATAGGCTGGGTCATGGCTACAAATACTACCTGGTTTAGGTCCTAGCTTTTGTTTTCCCATTCAGAAGATGGGAAGAATGTAAGATCCAGAGTTTACAATCCCTGACATGCTCGCTTGTAGCTTGTTCTCTGCTGCTCCCTGTTGGTCTTACCGCCACATCTGCTTTCTGTTTTATGCAAATTTTTCTCATAAAGCTTTATGCTGTTTTCTGTTAGGTACCAGTTTTATTATGGTTACATAGTTAAAAAAATCATCTATGATTGTGCTTTACTTCATGCTGTATTCCTACCCTGAGTATTTCAGAGTGCTGCCTTCTTCCCCTAAATACACTTTTCAATTGTCTATGCTGTATGCCTACTTCTGAGGTTCTGGGGTACTGCTACCGTCTTCCCTGAGGTTTCTCTTCAGCTGTTTGTGCTGTATCCATACTTGACGTGTCTCATGGTGCTGGTGTCCACCCCTGAGGTCTCAATTTAGTTGTTCACGCATTTTGCAAGTTTTGTATGTATTAGAGCTGATGTTTCCATCTGGTGTTGGGAGAAGAAGGGAGATGGTCACAGCACTTGTTCTCTCCTCTCCCCCCCTCCCCCATCCTTTGCACCATGACCTCCTGCCTGCAGAAGTCACTGAACCATGCTCCTTACCTGCTACCATCACCTCCTCTGCCAGTCGCCTTCTGAAATTGGAACTGTATAAGGCCCCATAATCTTACTAGAACCAAGCAGTTCTGACATTGGAAGAAAGCTGGCAGTGAGGTAGCAGATGCCAGAGTGGATGATGGTGGAGTTGGGGGGCAGGGAATGGAAGATAGTGGCGGTGCCAGGGGCTGGAGGAGAAGGCAAGAGAAAGTGGTGATACCAAGTGGAGTGGGAAGGAAATGAAGATAGTGATGCTGTGAGCCCACTATGTACCCCATGTGAAGCAAACACCAGTGTGATATTTTTGTTGGCCAAAACGTATCCTGACTTTTCAGAAGTACTTCTGCTGAAACCTTGCACCCTTTGGCGAAGGCTCCCCCCTGATTATATGGTTTTTATCCCCAATATACTAGACACGAGACTCGGAAATGTTTTAGAAACGTAGTAAAATGTTTATTATAGGAAATAAATGATTGCCAATCACAATATAAATACATAAGAAGGAGAAGAGTGGGCTCAGCAAATAAAGCCATACCTGACACAAAGGACAATGGCTAAAGACCTGTGAGCCTTAATCTACACCCTGGATGGGGCAAGCAACAGTGACAGCGAAGCGGCAGTCACTGAGAGATTTTCAGAGAGCGAGTATTCGGATATTGTTTTGTGGGGAAGGTTTTTTGACTCGCCCTCTCCCACAGAGAGGGCGAGACAAAAACCACATAGCCTGGTTACCACATTCTGAAGACTTTTCCTGCAAGAGAAGTCACCGGTGCCACCATCGAGGAGAAGAACTTGGAGTTTCCCAATTGGATCTCTACCCCATGGGATCGAGGCAGGATGGAAAATCGTGAATAAACTGGACTCGAGTAGGACTTCTGCGTTTGAGGGGACTCCTCCAATAGGATTCCCGTTTGTCCTGGTGGGAAAGTTTTTGTGCACATTAAAATCACCATGGGAAGCTATACCCAGACACCTGAGATAAAGGACACCTACCCAGAATAGAAGATATACCTCTGTACATCAGTCAGCTGTAAATTCACTTTTATGAAAATGGACTTTAATTTAATTGTTAAAGGATCAGTAAACATTTAATTTAACACCCAGGGCTTTGTCCTGCCTGGTTTGTCCCAGCATTTCATACCCTCGGGTGCAGCATCTTAACACCACACAGAGAGAGACACACACCACTGCCTGGGCCATAAGCAAGAATTTCTCCTCACAGAAAGGATTCCACCCTTGGGAAAGAGAGTCAGGTATGGGAGAAGTGCTAGCCAGAGCACCCTGAAGGATAAATACATTAGTGTGACCTTGAAACCAAAGTCCACTCAAGTAAGGGTTACGTAAGTATCGCAGATGAAGATAACAACACCTGATGTGGCCTGTCACTGAAGGCGATGGAAGCTAGTTCTTTGTTATGGATTCTGGGCACTCGGGCAGATGTGGAGGGTGGTGGGGAAAAAGGTTGAGAAGTCATGTAAAAGATAACATAGTAACATAGTAATGATGGCAGACAAGGACCAAATGATCCATCCAGTCTGCCCACCAAGCTTCTTATGGTAGTATTTGCTGTGCCGGTTTCTCTTAAGGGTAGCAATGGTCATGCCATGCAGTTATCCCCCAGCTTAATGATAACACATAAAAAATGTACTGCTAGTAACATTTTTATTGGGTGATGAGCTTTGAAAATTCAGACAGTGCTGCTTGAAGTGCTTTGCTTATGGACTTGGCTGTAAAAGCAGACCTGTGCTTTCGCCCTTGTGTCTTCATATCAGTATCCCAGACCGTGAAAGTCGGGGCCCTTATTGGTTGTTGTGTAATCCAATTCCTCTTCTTCCCTCTCCCCCCACCCCTCAGTGAAAGCATAGAGCGATGTTGCAGTTGTGTCAAAAACACCAAAGCTTATTGGTTAAGGGTAGTAATCCATGCCTTCTGTTAAGGGTAGTAACTGCCGTTCCGTGCAGGTTACCCCCATACTTATCATCCCCAGGCCATAAAAGTCGGGCCCTGGTTGGTTGGTGTTAGGTTGTATATAGAAATTTGAATGCTCTTCTATCCAAAGTGAAAGAATCTCAACTAGGCAGACTGGTTGGGCCAAGTTGTGTTTTTTTTCTGCTGTCATTCGATATAGGGTCGATACTCAAAAGATGTATGTGGCTACAATCGGCTTTTAACTGCATAAATCTAATTGGTTACACATTTTAGCCCCCCCCCCAACCCAAATCTGTCCACCCCAAATTGCTGTTCTTACAGCTGGACAAAAAAGATGTGGGGTTGGGGTCTTCCAGGAGTGGGATTTTCAAATTTAGCAGCAATATTTGGTGCTTATCAGTTAAATTTGTGCTGACAGCTCCATCTGCATAAATAGCATGCCCGAAGTCTAACCACACACATTTTGCAAGGTTTAGATTTAACTGAATATTCAAATGCATATTTAGCTGGTTAGCTGCAGCTAAATAATCCGGACAAAGTTAATCAGTTAAAATGAGCTGATTAACTTCATCACTCAGTGGTGCTCTGACTGTTTGCCTCTGTTACTACATTGCTGTTCATGTTGTCGTCATACTTTGGGTGTTATCAGCGAGCTGCCGTTTCTGCCTCTGAGATAACTTTGTCGATTTTTTTTACATGTTTTGCAGGATTTGTAGGTACTAAACTGGCATTTTAAGATGTTGAGTGGCAAAGCAGCATCTTTTTACTATCTTAAATCTTTTAGGGACCTAGTCACTGAGGTTTGGTTATCCCCCCCCCGGGATAGCGTATTGGCCTCATCAAAAATAATGAGGTTACTGTACTTTAATGAATAGACACCTGTCTGATGGAATTGGCAAAGTAAAGAAAATTTAATATACTGCAACCACATTTCAGGAATGCAATAAAAATCGGGAATGATCAATATACCTGGTGGTTATTGAAAGTGTATTTCACTGCTGTTCAGCACCGTGGCCTGGACAGCTCCCATGACAGATGGACAAGTCCACTTCAAAATTCTTAGCATTTTTCAAACTTTTGAAATATGCTCAAAGGGTGGAGGGAGGTGAGAAACTTAATGAATTTGTCTAGCTTCTGACTGTATCATGACATAAAATTGTCATGATACTGCTTTAAATTGAGGATAAGCTGAGGATTTGTTGGGGGAGGGGAGAGGATAGTTATTTCTCTTCTTTTTAAAGCACAAATAATTGAAATTATGTTGCCTGGAAGCTAAGATCGATTCATGATGAGGGCTACCCACGGAGCTGTGTTTAGCTGGGTTTTTTTATGTTTCATAGGGAAAAGTACTTTCTACACTTGTCCTCTGCTAAATCAAGATGAGAAGGCTTGTCTTATCAAAAGGTTTACCATTCCCCTGATGTGATTTTTTTTTCTCAGTGCTCCACATGATCTGCTTGCCTAAGGACCCTGTTCTCAACCCACTGCCAGGATCCAAGATGACGGACAATTCTGATTTGCAAGTTGATTAGATGCGCAGTTCAGAAATGTTACAACTAATGGAGAGCATGTGGGTATCTATGACCAAGTACCCTTGGCAGGGCTGACACTCTGTAGGCGTACGTTTTCACCGGTGCAGAAGTGGCATGGATAGCAGTCCTTGCATGGAGTCTGCGAGCGGCAGCAGTTTCTCTACCTTCAGATGGACAGCCAGTGGAGTGGGTTTAGATAAGATCTTGGTTAAGAAATGAGCCTGTCTGCCCTTCTCCAGAGGAAGGTCTTAAAGGTCTGGAGGTCAACACCACTGCAGGGGATCTCAGGGCATTGGAAGAGAATGTTTTCCTGTGCTGGAGACTATATTGAGAGCAGCGACTGAAGAAACCTAGATTCCTGCAGGCTCTCTACAAGAGAAAACTAGCTGTGTGTCTTGCCTCTGTTTAAAAGATTCAGCATGGAATTTTTGGGGCTTCTTCCTTAGATTTAGGGTTGGCTGCTAATTTTCTACCAGTTGGGGGTAAGTGAAACAGTAACTTTGCAATCATTGTTGAAGCAGACCTTGAAATACCAATTAAGAAACCAGAACATAAATGGATGTACTATCCGTTATCATTAACGGGAAGGTGTGCAGTGGTTAAGATGGTGATCCTCCCAAATATTCTATATTGCTTGCAAATGCTACCAATTTGGGTTAAAGAGGCAAAAATACAAAAGTTTAAATAGTTTCTGCCTTTATCTGGGGTAACAAACATTCTAGGCTAAGAATTGATTTGTTGGGAGGAGATAAAATGCAGGGGGGATTGGCTCTACCAGACTTACGAATTTACAATGAGTCCGATGCAATAAAGTGTGGCCAGCCTAGCTCACTGGTATACTCACAGTTGGAAGCACGTTATGGACACACACAACAAGCATCCAAAGCAGTAAAGGAAGCACATCCATAATGCGCTTGCTAACAAACAGACCTTCCAGATGAGGAGTTTGAACTTGCAGGAGCTCAAATGGAGGCTGCATGAGCCACACCAGCACTATGTTGAGGTCCCAGGCCACAACAGGAGGATCTAGTGGCAGCTTCAGTTAAAGTAAGCCTCTCATGAAGCATCCCACTAATTTACCCACATGTAAATTCCATGTAAATGATTCGATTAACTATTATCACTCGATGCAGGACGTGTGTCCAAATATTGTTTGTCAATAACACCTTTCTTTACGTTTGAAATTTTGCGCCAGGTCTGTCCCAGGGGTTCTTGTACTAGTGCTAGTGGTAGCTGACGGTTTGTGAAGGCTTCCGAAGGAATTTTAACCATGGATTACCTGCACTTCTTTGAATAAAAACGGAATAAAACGGAAAATGTCATAATGCCTCTGTATCGCTCCATGGTGAGACCGCACCTTGAATACTGTGTACAATTCTGGTCGCCGCATCTCAAAAAAGATATAATTGCGATGGAGAAGGTACAGAGAAGGGCTACCAAAATGATAAGGGGAATGGAACAACTCCCCTATGAGGAAAGACTAAAGAGGTTAGGACTTTTCAGCTTGGAGAAGAGACGTCTGAGGGGGGATATGATAGAGGTGTTTAAAATCATGAGAGGTCTAGAACGGGTAGATGTGAATCGGTTATTTACTCTTTCGGATAGTAGAAAGACTAGGGGACACTCCATGAAGTTAGCATGGGGCACATTTAAAACTAATCGGAGAAAGTTCTTTTTTACTCAACGCACAATTAAACTCTGGAATTTGTTGCCAGAGAATGTGGTTCGTGCAGTTAGTATAGCTGTGTTTAAAAAAGGATTGGATAAGTTCTTGGAGGAGAAGTCCATTACCTGCTATTAAGTTCACTTAGAGAATAGCCACTGCCATTAGCAATGGTTACATGGAATAGACTTAGTTTTTGGGTACTTGCCAGGTTCTTATGGCCTGGATTGGCCACTGTTGGAAACAGGATGCTGGGCTTGATGGACCCTTGGTCTGACCCAGTATGGCATTTTCTTATGTTCTTATGTTCTCTTGTGTGTGCAAGCTAGAATAAGAACTGCCAGACAATGGAGGGTGATCAATTCAGAAACAATGATTGAAGACAAGATGTCCATGCCGACCATGCGGTACAGGCACAGGTACAGCCAAGAACCATCCGTAGTCCCTGTAGGCAGCGTATCGTTCGGCCATGGGCAATCCTCCTTGGACTGCCTGAGACAGATATGGTGCGAAGATACTGTCTCAGCTCTCGGGCAGTTTTTACCCTTTTTTTGGGCCTGCGAAATGACATTGACCCCTTATGCCATCCCTGGGTTGGTGAAACTTCTGTGTGCTTTGCATTTTTTTGCCACAGGAAATTTCCAGATTATGGTTGGCATCGTTGGCAGGATGGATCAGTATTCATTCTCATGGCACTTTGGCCAAGACTTGAGGGCAATGATGACACACGTGAGGCAGTATATCTCCTTTCCTGAAGAACCTGCGTAAATCCAGGAGATCCGGTGTAGGTTTTATGAAATAGCTGGGATGACCAATATGTTAGGGTGATAGACTGCACCCATATTGCACTCACCCTGAAGTCAGAACAGGAGATTGCATTCCACAATCACAAGCACTTCCATTTCATGAATGTGCAGGTTGTGATTAATGCACACCTTCAAATCCTGAGCGTTGTGTCAAGATTTCCTGGGAGCTGCCATGATTCCTTCATCCTTGCCCATTGTGCACGTGCAACCAATTTTGCAGAGGGAAAATATGGTGAAAGCTGGCTGCTCAGTAAGTAACAGTTTCTATGGGTCAGTAATGTGGATATGGTGAAGGGTTATAGACAGCCACACTGGGTGGAGGGACGCAGGCCCCAGTACGAAATCATTGTCTCACCTAAAAAATGATGTATGACATTGCATATGGTTTCTTTATATAAGTATTTTGGTAGTAATGCATTGGTATGGGGGTTAAATTGAGCCGGCTATGTATGTGTGTATGTATATATATATATATATATATATATATCAACCTAATAAATGAAGGTTGACCGACGTGCCGCAAATGCGCAGTAGAGAGCAGCTCTACCGCGCATGCGAGCACGTCGGTCAGAGTGTGCCTCTTAAAAATGGCGCTGCAGGAGCGGCGGCGGCCCGAAGAACAGGAGCGGCGGCGGCGGCACCAGCCCGAAGAGCTGGAGTGGCAGAAGCAGCGGCGGCCCGAAGAGCAAGAGCGGCGGCCCGAAGAGCAGGAGCGGCAGGAGCGGCGGTGGCAGACCGAAGAGCAGGAGCGGCGGCAGCGGCCCGAAGAGCTGGAGCGGCAGCGGCGAAGAGCAGGAGCGGCGGCGGCCCGAAGAGCAGGAGCGGTGGCGGCATGCGCGCAAGGGAGGGAGCGACGGACGGACGGAAGGAACACCCTGGAGATCTTCCGAGGGGGGGAGAGAGGAGTGACTGAGGGGAGGGGGGAGAGAGGAGTGACTGAGGGGAGGAGGGAGGGGGGAGAGAGGAGTGACTGAGGGGAGGGAGGAGTGACAGGGAGGAGGGAGAGGGGAGAGAGGAGTGACTGAGGGGAGGAGTGACAGGGGAGGAGGGAGAGGAGAGAGAGGAGGGACTGAGGGGAGGGAAGAGGGACTGAGGGGAGGAGGGAGGGGGGGAAAGAGGAGTGACTGAGGGGAGGGGGGGAGAGAGGAGTGATGGGAGGAGGGAGAGGGGAGAGAGGAGTGACTGGGGGAGGAGGGAGGGGGAGAGAGGAGTGACAGGGGAGGAGGGAGAGGGGAGGGAGGAGTGACTGGGGGAGGGGGAGAGAGGAGTGACTGAGGGGAGGAGGGAGGGAGAGAGAGAGGAGTGACTGAGGGGAGAGAGGAGAGAGTGGGGGGAGGTGGGAGGGAGCATGAGGGGGAAGGAAATGAACCAAAAAAAATGTTAATGTAGCCCGTTTTAACGAGCTTAACGGCTTGTATATATACACCAAAAACACTCCCTTTGGAGTGAAATACAAGCACTATTATTATGATCAAATTAATCTTTTTATTAAGTTCATAGAAAAATATCAAAAAGTGAACAGTTTTCTTAAATAAGAGTTTACATAAAATATACAATAGACATTTATATTTTTATCTCACCAAAATGCATTATTAACTTCTATATAATGCTTGAATCAACCTTAATTCACTCTCAAACATACCCATTCACATACATCCTCACTATTCAATATCAACCATAAATAATCTATGCATCACCAAGCATACATTTATCTAAAAACAATTTCAAGATTGACAATGCATATTATTTAGTGTTCATTTTGCATCACTGAAACATTGTTACTTGTACCATAGAACCTGCATATAATTTTAATTCAATAAACCTTGTACTACAGTCCCTTTTTACTAATCCCAGTCCTTTCTTTAAACCTCATTGATCCCAACTGGGCCCTTGTTTCGCCTTGGCGGCTTTGACAGGGGAATATATAATGATCAAACCATGGATTTAATCCAATTTCTTGTTGTATATGACCAAGTTCTGTATCCGTTCTCGTAATTTTGCGTCTTTAATGAAAGCACTTGCTTCTAACCACTGCTGTAACCACAGTCTCAGATCTCTAAAGAATAATCGCCAAACCCTCTTGGTACTCTCCTTGTCTGCATAGCTGCATGGAGAGAAGAAGGGGGTAATATGTAGAGACTCGACTCCTGTGTTCATAATTTGATAAATGGATGCAAAGAAACTACATGAAATGTATGAGGGTAAATGGTAGAACATCGATGTGGGGCTTTGAATTTCCAAATTTGACACACATCCTTAGCAGCAAGGGATTGCCATTAATGATGATGATGTATGTTACCAGCTTCTTGAGGCAATGATGTTTCTAACCTAGTGCTTCTTCCTGATCCATTTTTTTTAAACTATAGCTTTCAGAGTCTGCCATCAACTGGTCTTCAGATATGATAAAATACTGTAGGCAGCTAAGGTATCAAGGTATTTTTCCCGTAGTTAAGCAGCATGAAGTAGCCATGCTGTCTGGGATGTCCTCCGGTACTGTAGGTGGCGGAGCTCTCAAAGTAAACATAGAAACATAGACATGACGGCAGAAAAAGACCAATCGGCCCATCCAGTCTGCCCAGCAAGCTTCCACACTTATTTTCCCATACTTATCTGTTTCACCAACCACCAACTTCAGGGCTCTTGTTGGTAACTGTTTGATTCAAATTTCCTGCCATCCACTGTCATTGATGCAAAGAGTAATGTTGGAGTTGCATCAAAGGTGAGCATAAGGCTTATGGTTAAGGGTTGTAACCGCCACATCAAGCAAGTTACCCCGATGGTTGTTTACCCAGATTGCATAGATCAATGCCTTGTTGGATGATGTCTGAATGTAAATCCTGTTTTCCTCACTTCCCCCTACCGTTGAAGCAGATAGCAATGCTGTATATGCTTTCAAAGTGATTTTTAAGGCTTAATTGGTTTAGGGTATTAACCGCTATAATAAGCAGCTACCCCCACGATTGTTTACTCAGATTGTGAAGTTCTGTCCTTGTTGGTTGTTGCCTGAATGTAAATCCTCATTTCCACATTACCCCCTGCCATAGAAGCAGAGAGCAACGCTGTGTATGCATTCAAAGTGATGTATCAGGCCTAATTGGTTTAGGGTAGTAACTGCCGTAATAAGCAAGCTACCCCCACGTTTATTTGTTTACCCAGATTGTGAAGTTCAGTCCTTTTTGGTTGTTATCTGAATGCAAACCCTCTTTTCCATATTTCCCTTAGCCGTTGAAGCAGAGAGCAATGTTGGGGTTGCATTAACCGTGCAAGGGATTTTTTTGAGTAAGGGTAGTAATCACCAGATAGTAGTTAACATTCCAGCAAGCCACCCCCATGGCTCTACTCTTCATTCCCATCCTCTAGTCTTTATGGATCCACAGGGGGTAATTTTCAAAAGGAGTTACATGCGTAAATGTAGCTACTATTGTAGCAATTTTCAAAAGCCATTTACTCAAGTAAAGTGCACTTATGTGAGTAAATCCTATAGACAAGTCAATGGCATATATTGTAGCAATTTTCAAAAACCCACTTACTCAAGTAAAGTGAATTTACTCCAGTAAACCTGGTTTTTACTCGAGTAAATGCTTTTTAAAATCAGGCCCACAGTGTTTATCCCACGCCTCTTTGAAATCTTTCACAGTTTTAGTCTTCACCACTTCCTCCGAAAAGGCATTCCAAGCATCCACCACCCTCTCCGTGAAGAAATACTTCCTGACATTGGTTCTGAGTCTTCCTCCCTGGAGCTTCAAATCATGACCCCTAGTTCTACTGATTTTTTTCCATTGTAAAAGGTTTGTTGTTGACCATGAATCATTAAAACCTTTCAAGTATCTGAAAGTCTGTATCATATCACCTCTGCTCCTCCTCTCCTCCAGGGTGTACATATTTAGGTTCTTTAATCTCTCCTCATAAGTCATTTTATGAAGACCATCCACCTTTTTGGTCACCCTTCTCTGGACCGCCTCCATCCTGTCTCTGTCCCTTTGGAAATACGGTCTCCAGAACTGAACACAGTACTCCAGGTGGGGCCTCACCAAGGCCCTGTACAAGGGGATCTTCACTTCCTTTCTCTTACTAGATATTCCTCTCTCTATGCAGCCCAGCATTCTTCTGGCTTTAGCTATCGCCTTGTCACATTGTTTCGCCGACTTTAGATCGTTAGACACAATCACCCCAAGGTCTCTTTCCTACTCCGTGCACATCAGCCCTTCACCTCCCATCAAATACAATTCTTTCGGATTTCCACTCCCCATATGCATGACTCTGCACTTCTTGGCATTGAATCTCAGCTGCCATATCTTCGACCACTCTTCCAGCTTCCTTAAGTCACGTCTCATTCTCTCCACTCCTTCCGGCATGTCCACTCTGTTGCAGATCTTAGTATCATCTGCAAAAAGACAAACCTTACCTTCTATCCCGTCCGCAATGTTGCTCACAAAGATATTGAACAGGACTGGTGCCAACACCGATCCTTGTGGCACTCCGCTTAACACCGCTCTCTCTTCAGAGTAAGTTCCATTTACCGTCACACATTGTCTTCTGTCCGTCAACCAGTTTGCAATCCAGGCCACCATCTTGGCACCCACTCCTAAGCTTCTCATTTTATTCACAAGCCTCCTGTGCAGGACTGTATCAAAAGCTTTGCTGAAATCCAAGTAGATGACATTGAGTGCTCTTCCTCTATCTAATTCCCTAGTCACTCAATCAAAAAAGTCAATCAGATTTGTCTGACAGGACCTTCCCCTGGTGAATCCATGCTGGCTCTGGTCCTGCAATTCTTCCGACTGTAGATAGTTCACTATTCTTTCTTTCAGCAGCGACTCCATTACCTTTCCCACCACCGAGGTGAGGCTAACTGGCCTGTAGTTTCCAGACTCTTCTCTGCTCCCACTCTTGTGAAGCGGGACCACTACCGCTCTTCTCCAGTCACTCGGCACCACTCCCGTTTCTAGGGATCTGTTGAACAGGTCACTCAGTGGACCCGCCAGTACATCTCTGAGCTCCCTCATTATCCTGGAATGGACCTCATTAGGACCCAAGGCTTTGTCCACTTTTATTTTTCCTGGTTCTTCCCATACATTCTCTTCTGTAAACGGAGTTACATCTACTCTACTCCCCTCCAGTTTCTTGTTAACTAGCGACAGTCCTTCTCCAGGGTCCTCTTTAGTGAACACCAAACTGAAGTATTCATTTAATATTTCTGCCATTTCTTCATCTCTCTCCACACATTGATCCTTTTCACCTTTCAATTTCACTATACCACTTGGAACTTTTCTCCTTTCTCTGATGTATCTGAAAAATGTTTTGTCACCTCGCTTTACCTCTTTGGCAATCCTTTCTTCTCACAGGACAAGCAGCATGGTAGTCCTCACATATGGGTGACATCATAGGATGGAGCCCAATCACGGAACACTTTTGTCAAAGTTTCTAGAACTTTGACTGGCACCTACTGGGCATGCCCAGCATGGCACTAAACCTGCAGCCAGCAGGGATCCCTCTTCAGTCTTCTTTTTTCCGCACAGCAGTAGCCATGCGGGTTAAGGAGCTGCACAGAGATTCCTGACAGGAATTTTCCTCAAGGAATTACTAAAAACTTTCATACCCCACATGGGTTCCTCCTTCGAATTTTTGACTCCGCGGTACTCCAGTAAGGTTTTACCCATTTTTGGTTGATTCCCATCGAGTTTGGCCCTCGCAGCCTACTGGCCGTCGACCGTACCGCGGCTACATTTTTTTCAGAGGCCATGGCGTCGGGATTCCATCGGTGCCCGGACTGTACTCGCACCTTGTCCATAACAGACCCTCATAAGGTCTGTGTAATGTGTCTTGGGTGCGAGCATGATGTCTTGACCTGCACCAAATGTGCCTTAATGACACCAAAAGGTCGCAAGGCCAGAATGGAGAAAATGGAACTTCTCTTCCATTCTCAAACCTCGACGCCGTCAATTGCATCGACGTCGTCTGAACTGGCACCATCCACTTTGCGCCAATATCGGCCACCGGCCGGTGATTGCCCAGCGTCGACGAATTCTCAGCCTTCGACTACCTCTACCCCCCCCTCAGGACCAAGGAGATCATAGAGAGAAACATCGGCCTCGACACCGGAAGTTTTGGACCATCGAGGAAGGAAAGTCATCGGCCTCGCCATCGTCCGAGCCGCCATCGAAGAAACCCTGTCCAGAAAAGGCACCTACCTTTTCTGCGACCGGGTCACCGAGGCAACCCTCACCCGGACGGGTATCGGGAGCCGCGACTCCACCTTTAATGGTGGTCCCTCCGGCTATGCCTCTGCCTCCTTCTTCCCTTCCAGAGCCGGGGCTGCTTGCTCCAGGTCTCTGTGAAGAACTGGACCAGATGGTTCAGGAGGCCATCGATAAGGCGATGCACAGACTCCAAGGTCCCCAGGCGCCAAAATCGGTGCCGGTTGCAGAACCAACCATCAATCCCATTCCGGCAGTATTGGCACCGCTGCTGTCGAAGATGGAAACGCTTATAGCCGCTTTTCCACCGATGGATCCTGGGTCACCGATGGCTCCGGTGCCTTCCCCGCTTACTCTGTCGTCGGGAAGAGAAACACCATTCCGCATTCCACTATCGGGTATCCTGCCGATGCCTCAACCATCGATGCCGATGCACCCATCGGTGCCTCCGATCCATCCATCGATGCCTTTGATGCCTGCACCGGTGCCCTCGATGCTTTCATCGGTGCCTCCAGTACTTCCCTCGATGCCTTCGGAGCCTAGACCGGGACCTTTAGGAATACCATCTTCCCGTCCTTCTCAGGTTCCTAGAGGGGCAGGTGCTGATCCCTATGACACCTGGACCGACGATTCTTCTCAGGACACCGATGACTTGCCATCGCCACCTTCTCCTACTGAAAGCAGGAAGCGTTCTCCTCCAGAGGACCTATCCTTCATAAATTTTGTGAAGGAAATGTCTGAATTGGTTCCCTTCCAATTGCAGACTGAACAAGATGACAGGCATCAAATGATGCAGCTGTTACAATTCCTGGATGCCCCCAAGGAAATAACCTCCATCCCTATTCACCAGGTTCTTTTGGATCTCCTTCAAAAGAACTGGGAACACCCTGGTTCTGTTGCTCCAGTCAACAGAAAAGCTGATACCACTTATTTGGTCCAGTCAGCCCCAGGATTCCAGAAACCTCAGCTGGATCACAAATCTGTGGTTGTAGAATCTGCCCAAAAGAGGGCAAAAAGGTCAAAACCCCACTCTTCCTTTCCCCCAGGTAAGGAACAGAAATTCCTGGATGCCATTGGCCGGCGTATCTTCCAGGGATCAGTGCTTATCTCTCGGATCGCCTCTTACCAGCTGTATATGACCCAGTTCAACAGGGTCTTATTCAAGCAGATACAGGACTTTGCAGAGTCCTTGCCTCAGCAATATAGATTAGACACCAAAAGAAGTCCAAATGTATCTTTATTTGAGTGGAGACATAAATGCATGCAGGTGCCCGACTCAGGCCAAGTTTCGCCCCGCTTGGGGCTGCCTCAGGGGCTAAAATAACAAATATAACATGTAAATAAACATACATACGTGAATATTTTAAAAACATGACATATAAAAGGTACCACAGACTTAACAAAAAACATTGATATCACTTGAACCAAAACAGAAAAAAAAAAATAAAATAAAATAAAAAAAACCAACATTTTTTATGCAGAAAATTGCAGAATGTAGTATGACAGTAATATTTATACCTGTATAATGATGTTCTCTTTTTTGTATCACAAAAGTGGTCTTATAAAACGCTTCAAATTATACAACAGTCTGGAAATCAATAAACAGAATTGCTTATGAATACAAATGTACAATCAAAACAATCTGTAGCTATGTTTGAATAATGGGCAGCGTCTATAACCTTAAATATATATAACTGAAGAACTATTTTATTCAAGATAACTAATCTAAAAAAAAAACCTAATCTCTAAACTCAACACTCTTGTCTGGGTTGATATAAACATTCTCATACATATTGATATGAGTACATTTTGAAGAATAAATGCTTAAACTCAGATTAAAACTTACAGGTATTAATTTATTTTAATGTTCTCAAACCTTTTTCACCGGTTTGAAACAAAATGGCAAAATGTGTAAATATTTAAAAAAAAATTTTTTTGTGAAAATATCACACTCTGATTCTACATTAAAAATCATAATATATTCAAACTACTCCTCCAATTGTGATTATAGGAAAGTAATGAAATAATGAAAAATAAAAGATAAAAATAAAAAGTAAAACACAATACTGATGTAAGCTAGATAACCGAAGCGATATCTAATATGTAAATTATATCATGTCTTTTCTAAAAACATTTGGTTATTTATAAGAATCCTAAAAATTGTGTATAGATCTCGCCCGGGTGCAAGTAAAATTTATATCATAAGAGGAGCTGTATAACAATTTACATATAATGAGGGACATGCCAGAGGGTTTGTCAATCAAGCCAAAGGGAGTCACTGAATAAAAGTCTGTATGTAAACAAGAAGATATCAAGTATAGAATGTTTCTGATAACCTAATTTAAATATAAGTACCTACAGACCTTTCAAAATAGACAAGACTCCTACTAAAATCAGAAAAAGTAACCTTTTGTTACTATGGCATACAAATATTAGTTATCTTGAATAAAATAGTTCTTCAGTTATATATATTTAAGGTTATAGACGCTGCCCATTATTCAAACATAGCTACAGATTGTTTTTGTTACGATCCCCCCTGTTGCTGCGCTACAGGAGGTATCTCACCTTCTCCTCCGGAGGCCGCTTTGAAGCCAGGGCCTCGCTTGTGTACCATCCAGGATTTGCTCCAGGGCCTGGGAGGCCTAGCTGTTCCTGAGGCCTGCCTGTGGCTTGCTTGTGCTTGCTTGGACTTCCTGGTTCCGGCCACGCCCTTCTCCCTAGGGGCCGGCCCGCAGCACTTCTCCTCAGTTATAGGGCCAGCAAGGGGCGGTCCAGGTGAACTCCTCCCAAGGAGTTGCCCACATCAGCTGTATAAAAGGACTTTCATTCCACTTCCTGTTGCCTTCGGATTGGGTTCCACAGTTGCCTGTGACCTCTCCCGATCCAGGTCCTCCGTGGTTGTCTTTGCTTCGATGGCTCCCTGTCCTGTCTATGAAGTTGCCTTGATGTCTGTTCCTGATGTTGCCTTGATGTTTGTTCCTGATCCAGTTCCTGATCCAGTTCCTGATCCAGTTCCTGATCCAGTTCCTGATCCAGTTCCTGATGTTCCTACCTGCTTTAGGCTGCCAGGAGTGCAGCAACCTTCCTTGACTGCCAGGAGTGCAGTATCCCACCGCATCCTCTTCCCTGCACTTGTCTGCTCCCGCGTTTGTAGGACAGGGTGGTTCGTGACCAGTCCAGCTGTGCTGGCTGTGTAGGGCGCCCTGAGAGACAGTGCCCATGTCTTGCTTCAGCCCTTGCCTGTGATGTCTTGTTTCAGCCTCGTCTAGGATGCCTTGCTTCAGCCCTTGCCTTTGATGTCTTGCTTCAGCCCCGTCTTGGATGTCTTGCTTCAGCCCCCGTCTGATGTCTTCAGTGTTCTAAGGACTCTGTCTGCCCTCGTCCTCTGTCCGGCCTGCCGCCCTATGCTGTTACCCAGCGGCAGGTCCGAAAGGGCTTGGAACAGTCGGAGGACCGTTCATCAATCAACATAGCGTTGTTGGTTGCCATGGGCGTGCAGGTCCGGCTGAGGGTCAGACTCCGCTCCTTACTCCTGCTTCCGTACCTGCCCGGCTCACCATGCCTGCATTGGCTCACCTCCTATGGTGTGGCTTGGGGCTCCTCCCTAAGTCTTGCCGTGGCCCAAGGGCTCACCACCTGCTTTAGAGGCGACCGCGCTCTTAACAGAATCCAAAGGCCCCCAAGCCTTCGGCCCGTAACAGTTTTGATTGTACATTTGTATTCATAAGCAATTCTGTTTATTGATTTCCAGACTGTTGTATAATTTGAAGCGTTTTATAAGACCACTTTTGTGATACAAAAAAGAGAACATCATTATACAGGTATAAATATTACTGTCATACTACATTCTGCAATTTTCTGCATAAAAATTTTATTTTTTATTTTTTTTTTATTTTTATTTTTTTCTGTTTTGGTTCAAGTGATATCAAAGTTTTTTATTAAGTCTGTGGTACCTTTTATATGTCATGTTTTTAAAATATTCACGTATGTATGTTTATTTACATGTTATATTTGTTATTTTAGCCCCTGAGGCAGCCCCAAGCGGGGCGAAACTCGGCCTGAGTCGGGCACCTGTATGCATTTATGTCTCCACTCAAATAAAGATACATTTGGATTTCTTTTGGTGTCTAATCCATATTGTTGCCCACACGGTGTTCTTAGACAACCTACCCTCTTGCTTCATCAGTCCTTGCCTCAGCAATTCCAGGAACAGCTTCAAACCCTGGTACACAAGGGTTTTGAGGCAGGGAAGCATGAAATAAGATCCTCTTATGATATCTTTGACACCACTTCCAGGGTGTCTGCAACTGCTATTTCGGCAAGATGGTGGGCCTGGCTTAAATCTTCTGACTTGCGTCCTGAGGTACAAGACAGATTATCTGATCTGCCCTGCATAGGCTACAACCTGTTTGGCGAACAGATTCAGCGGATTGTGGCGGAACTCAAAGAGCATCATGAGACCCTTCGCCAGCTCTCTCTGATGCCCTCTGAGTATTCCTCCAAACAGCCATTCAGGAAGGATACTAAAAAGTCATTCTTCCATCCAAAGAAATCCTACCCACCACCGTCTAGAACTCGTTCCACGAGACCTTTCCAAAAGGCCCAGTCTCGTCAACCTCGTAAACAAAAGCCTCAAGCAGCTCCTCAGCCGGGCCCTGCTTCCGGCTTTTGACTCCTGCATAGAGAGTAGCAGCCAGTTTCCACTGCCTCAGATACCAGTTGGAGGTTGATTGTGCCATTTCAACAACAGGTGGCACACAATCACCTCAGACCAGTGGGTCCTTGCCATAATCTCTCAAGGTTATCACCTGAACTTTCTCTCCATTCCACCGGACTCCCCACCTCTACCGATGTGGAGAATGTCTGACCACTCACTACTCCTGGAGCAGGAGGTCTCTCTCCTCCTCCAGTCCAGAGCAATAGAACCTGTGCCCTACTCCCAATAAGACCTAGGATTCTATTCCCGGTATTTTCTAATTCCCAAAAAATCAGGCGGCATTCGTCCAATTCTGGACCTACGTGCCCTCAACATGTACCTCCACCGAGAAAAGTTCAAAATGGTAACCTTGGGTTCCCTCCTTCCTCTTCTGCAAAGAGGAGACTGGCTCTGCTCTCGCGATCTCCAAGACGCGTACACGCACATTGCGATAAATCCATCTCATCGCAGGTTCCTGAGATTTCTGGTAGGCCGCAAGCACTATCAATACCGAATGCTCCCATTCGGCCTGGCATCTACACCACAAGTCTTCACCAAGTGCCTCGTAGTAGTAGCAGCCTTCCTCAGGATTCAAGGTGTTCACGTCTACCCCTATCTAGACGATTGGTTGATCAGGGCTCCCACTCAGCAAGCTGTTCTGTCGTCCCTACGTCTTACTTTACACACTCTGATTTCGCTAGGATTTCTTGCCAACTATGCAAAATCCTGCTTAGTCCCATCTCAAACTTTATCATTCATAGGGGCAGACTTGGACACCTTGCAGGCAAAGGCATTTCTGCCTTGGCAGCGAGCTCTCACTCTCATCTCTCTCGCACACCAGCTACAGTCTCAGCGTCGCACGACTGCACACCACTTCCTCATCCTGCACCCCAATGGCCCGCTTGGCCATGAGAATCATGCAGTGGACTCTAAGGTCACAGTGGACTCAGTCCGTCCAACCTCTATCGACCACTGTCCACATCACCGACTCACTCCGTCAGTCTCTAGCCTGGTGGAAAAATCAGATCAATCTCCTCCAAGGCCTGCCCTTCCAGGCTCCAGACCCACAAATAATTCTCACCACCGATGCTTCCAACCTTGGCTGGGGAGCACATGTTGCCGATTTGCAAACACAAGGCACTTGGCCTCCAGAGGAAGCCAAAAACCAAATCAATTTCCTGGAGCTGCGAGCAATGAGATATGCTCTCAGGCTGTTTCAGGATCGCCTTTCTAATCAAGTCATCCTGATTCAGACGGACAACCAGGTGGCCATGTGGTACATCAACAAACATGGAGGGATGGGCTCCTACCTACTCTGTCAGGAAGCTGCACAGATATGGGCGGAGGCCCTCTCCCACTCGATGTACCTCAGGGCCACCTATTTGCCGGGAGTGGGCAATGTTTTGGTGGACAACCTAAGTCATGCTTTCCATCCGCATGAGTGGTCCCTCAACCCCACAGTAGCGGACTCATTATTCCAGCGTTGGCGTCATCCTTGCATAGATCTCTTTGTGTCACCTCAAAACCGCAAAATAGAGAACGTTTGCTCTCTCACTCGCAGCCAACACTCTCAGCCAAGAGATGCATTCTCCCTCTCATGGGCAACTGGTCTCCTATATGCATTCCCTCCACTTCCACGACTCTCGAAGACTTTCGTGAAGTTACGTCAGGACAAGGGATGCATGATCCTGATAGCACCTCACTGGCCTCGCCAAGTGTGGCATCCAATACTTCAGGATCTCTCCATTCGCAGGCACATTCCCTTGGGAAAGGACCAGCTTCTGATCACTCAGAACGACGGGTGCGTACGCCACCCCAATCTTCAAGCTTTGTCCCTGACGGCCTGGATGTTGAAAGGTTAATTCTTCAGCCACTTAACCTTTTAGAGCCAGTTTCCCGTGTCCTGATTGCTTCACGGAAGCCTTCCATGAGAAAGTCTTACCTATACAAATGGAACAGGTTTCAGTCATGGTGTTCTTCTCAATCCCTTGATCCCTTTACCTGTTCCACCACGAAGTTTCTAGACTATCTTTGGCACTTGTCAGAATCAGGTCTAAAAACTTCCTCCATCAGAATGCATATCAGTGCGGTGGCCGCCTTCCATAAAGGTGTTGGGGATGTTCCTATTTCAGTACAACACCTCATAACACATTTTCTGAAAGGCTTGCTTCACCTCAGGCCTCCACTGCGCCCTCCTGCCCCTTCTTGGGACCTCAATCTGGTTTTGGGGTGGCTCATGAAATCACCATTCGAGCCTCTCCAATCCTGTGATCTTCGCTATCTCACATGGAAAGTGATTTTTCTTTTGGCAATCACATCTGCTCGCAGAGTTAGTGAGTTACAGGCCCTAGTTACCTATCCACCTTACACTAAACTTCTGCAGGACCTGGCAGTACTCCGCACTCACCCTAAGTTTTTACCTAAGGTAGTATCGGAGTTTCACATTAATCAATCCATTATACTACCTACATTCTTTCCCAGGCCCCACTCCAATCCAGGAGAACAGGCTCTGCATACGTTTGACTGCAAACGGGCTTTAGCATTCTATCTAGACCATTCAGCTGCCCATAGGAAAAGCACTCAATTATTTGTCTCTTTCCATTCCATCAAATTGGGGCAGCCTGTGGGTAAGCAGACTCTCTCCTCTTGGTTAGCGGACTGCATATCCTTTTGCTATCAGCAAGGAGGCATTCCACTTCAAGACCGTCTTAAAGCACACTCTGTGAGGGCCATGGCGACTTCAGTAGCTCACCTACGCTCGATGCCGCTTCCTGACATTTGCAGGGCTGCTTCCTGGAGTTCTCTCCATACTGTTACAGCCCATTATTGCTTAGACAAGGCCGGAAGACAAGATTCCATCTTCGGCCAATCTGTCTTGCGCAACCTTTTTACAACTTGACGTACCAACACCCTTCCGCCTGCCCGATAGGGTTCAGGATGCTCTCTACCAAATTCCTCCGCAGTCCTTGTGCCTATTGCACATCTTGGGTACATTTGGTGCATTTCTCGGACATCCTCAGCTCAGTACTCACCCATATGTGAGGACTACCATCCTGCTTGTCCTGTGAGAAAGCAAATGTTGCTTACCTATAACAGGTGTTCTCACAGGATAGCAGGATGTTAGTCCTCACGAAACCCACCCACCACCCCGCGCTGTTGAGTTCGTTTTCTTATTTTTATTTTTCGGCACTTCCTATAGCTTTAGACAAGACTGAAGAGGGACTCCTGCTGGCTGCAGGTTTAGTGCCTTGCTGGGCATGCCCGTCAAAGTTCTAGAAACTCTGACAAACGTGTTCCATGATTGGGCTCCATCCTATGATGTCACCCATATGTGAGGATTAACATCCTGCTGTCCTGTGAGAACACCTGTTACAGGTAAGCAACATTTGCTTTCCGCTTGACTTTTTGCTATCTTGATTACTTTCTTTATCTCCCTCAGTTCCATCAGATATTCTTCCTTGTGCTCCTCCTTTTGGGATCCTTTATATTTCTTGAACGCTGTTTTTTTAGCTTTTATTTTGTCAGCCACCTCCTTTGAGAACCATATAGGTTTCATTTTTCTTTTGCTTTTCTTTACTTTTCTGACATATAGATTAGTTGCCTTGGTAATTGCTCCTTTTATTTTGGTCCATTGTTGTTCCACATCTCTCTTGTTCTGCCATCCTTCTAGTTCTTTTTCCAGATACTTCCCCATTTCATCAAAGTTCATGTTTTTGAACTGCAAAACTCGGGTTTTTGTGTAACGTCTCCGTATCCTATTTGTGATATGAAACCTTAGGGGCGGATTTTCAAGCGAGCGCCGAGCCTGTTTTGCATAGGCTCGGAGACACTCTCAAGCCCCGGGACGCGCGTATGTCCCAGGGCTGTGAAAAAGGGGTGGAGTGTGGGCAGGGTGCCGATCCTGAGGCGGTGTGGGGGCAGGACCGAGGCCTCCGGCATGGCGGCCATACCGGGGGAATCGCATGCCGGCAGCTGGCCAGCGCACACAAGTTACGCCTGCAGAGGCAGGCATAAATAGAACAACAAAGGTAAGGGGGGGGGGGATTTAGGTAGGGCTGGGGGGCGGGTTAGATAGGGGAAAGGAGGGGAAGGTGAGGAGCAGAAGGAAAGTTCCCTCCGAGGCCGTTCCGATTTCGGAGCAGCCTTGGAGGGAAAGGGGAAAGACATTGGGGCTCCCCTAGGGCTTGGCGCGCGCAAGGTGCACAAGTGTGCACCCCCTTGCACGCGCCAAGCCCGGATTTTATAACATGCGTGCGGCTGCGCGCACATGTTATAAAATCGGGCGTAGATTTGTGCTCACCGGGTTGCGCGCACAAATCTATGCGCTCGCATAATTCTGAATATCCAGGCCATACTGTTTGATGATCACTAGTGCTGAGGTGGGCTCCCACCTGGACATTAGAGACATTATCTCCATTGGTGAGCACTAAATCGAGTACAGCTCCCTCCCTCCTGGGTTCCATTACCATTTGTTTGAACAGGGCCCCTTGCAGGGCATCTATCTACTATTGTTAAACAGTAAACACTTGGCCAGGGCTGTTCACTGGACACTATATCTGCTATTGATTTTGAACAGACCCTCCCCCAGATTTGGCTAGCTAATTTAAGCTTTTCCCTGGCTCTCCCCCAAGAAGTAGGACTTCTGGCTGTCTCCTTCTATTTCAAAGCAGACTGACTAGGAGTTGATTACCTCCTACAATGCACTAACAGGATGATACAGTAAAGTGAGCGGGCGAGCGCCCGCTCTCCCGGCGCGCGCACAGGCCAGTGTCCTGTGCGCACGATTCAATAAACCAAAAAATTTAAAATTAGGGCCCACAGTAAAAAGAGGCGCTAAGGACACTAGCACGTCTCTAGCGCCTCTTTTTGAACAGGAGCGGCGGCTGTCAGCAGGTTTGACAGCCGACACTCAATTTTGCCGGCGTCAGTTCTCGAGCCTGCTGACAGCCACGGGTTCGGAAACCAGACTCCGGCAAAATTGAGCGTCCGGTTTTCAACCCACGAGCCGCGGGCTGCTTTTAAATTTTTTTTTACTTTTTTTAACTTTTAGGACCTCCGACTTAATATCGCCATGATATTAAGTCGGAGGGTGCACAGAAAAGCAGTTTTTACTGCTTTTCTGTACACTTTCCCGGTGCCGAGAGAAATTAACGCCTACCTTTGGGTAGGCGCTAATTTCTGAAAGTAAAATGTGCGGCTTGGCTGCACATTTTACTTACTGTTTCGCGCGGGAATGACTAATAGGGCCATCAACATGCATTTGCATGTTGCGGGCGCTATTAGTCTCGGGGGGTTGGAATAAGGGGAAAAGCTAGAGCATCGAAAACGCGCATCCAAACGCGAGTTAACAGTGCGCTCCACCGGAGCGCACTGTACTGTATCGGCCTGCTGGTCAGCTGCCAAGTAACTGTTTAACCAGACCCCCTTTTTTTTTTTTTATATATTTTATGATTTTTTTTGCATAGACTAACACACAACAATTTAAAGCAACAATATCAATATCTAGAAAAATAGAGAGATAAGGTTAGCACTACACAGAAACAGCAAAATATAAATAGCCTTCTAAAAAGGAGAAATTAAATTAAAAGTATTAAAAGTATTCCTTAGCTTGCCCAGGAAGTAGGACTTCTGCCTGTCTCCTATTTCAAAGCAGACTGACTAGGAGTTGATTACCTCCTACAATGCACTCACAGGCCGATACAGTACAGTGCGCTCCCGGTGGAGCACACTGTTAACTCGCAATTGGACGCGTGTTTTTGACGCTCTAGCTTTTCCCCTTATTCAGTAAGGGGTAATAGCACATCGAAAATGCGCGTCCAACCCCCCCCCCCCGAAAATAATAGCGCCCGCAACATGCAAATGTATGTTGATGGCCCCTATTAGTAATTCCCGCACGATTCAGAAAGTAAAATGTGCAGCCAAGCTGCACATTTTACTTTCAGAAATTAGCGCCTACCCAAAGGTAGGCGTTAATTTCTCTCGGCACCGGGAAAGTGTACAGAAAAGCAGTAAAAACTGCTTTTCTGTACACCCCCGACTTAATATCATGGCGATATTAAGTCGGAGGTTGAGAAACGCCGGAGAGGGAAGCTGTCGGCATTTACTTCACTTAAGTTACTTACGATTTGAAAAATGCCGCACACGAAAAGAAAGGGCCGACTGAGGGGTGAGACTGCCATTCCGCCTTCAGAAGACCCCCGACAGCCGCAGATCTCTGGCTTTTTCGTCGGCACACCATCTACAAACCCGGGAAGGCTCGGTCGCTGGAGGAGTTTGCTTTTAGAGCATGAGCTCTCCCCCCCTGACCTTTGAGACTACTCTGAGCCCCGGATCACCGAAGAAACCCGTTCACCCTGGAGACAGCGAGATACCTGGCCCTGCTTCGGAGGAAGCAGGAGCGGCCATGGTTATGGCCTCGGAGGGAAATCTGGGTGACCAGCGATTAGGAGCCTCGTATACCAGCGTACAACAGCAGCTGAGGGAGGCGTCCCCAGGTGAAGAAGGTGAAATGGGGAGCCCCGAGATGGCTTCTTCTCCGCTGGCCTCAGAGATTAACCCCCTTCCAGCGTTACCAGGTACAAGGGAGAATTTGGGAACTGTGGAAGAAGTGGGGATGGAACGCTTGAGAGTGCTCTCTCTTTCCCCCCTAACAACAAAACCTGATGTAGTGACTCTTGAGGGTATATGGACAATGCTTAGCTCCATCGAGAGCTCTATAAAAATACTTTCAGCAACAACAGTGGAGATACAAAAACAAGCGACTGTAAATAATAACTTGATAACTACATATACTAAAAAGACTGATGACGTGGAAAAAAGACTTACATCAATTGAGAATAAGCAAACAAAATTAATTGTATCTGAAACTAATACCGCAAATAGGTTAGAGTCAATAGAAAATGCTTTACGGGCACACAATCTTCGAATATTGAATTTTCCTCAAATAAGATTAATTTCTCCAATGGAAATGTTTAAAAATTATATGATTCAGATTCTTAAGATACCAGAGAATGCTCTTCCGGTGATAGTTAAAGCATATTATTTACAACAAAGATCACAATTACCAGAACAAGAACAATCCTTGGATGTAACTAATTTGTTAGAAATGTCTTCAGATGCACAGATAAATGTACGGAGATCGATGTTAGTTTCTTTCGCCATTCTTTCTGAAAGGAACCATGTGTTACGCTTGTTTTTAGGAATCGACAAATTAATTTTCATGGGAGCCCTTTTGGGTTTACCCTGATGTGGTTAAACCCACTCAGTTACGTAGAAAAGAATTTCTTAGGCTTCGTCCAGATGTATTAAAATTGTTCTGAAATACCCATGCAAGGCCTGCATCAGATATTTAAATGTCAATTAAGTTTTTCTTGATCCCAAACAATTGAGGTCATTTCTAGCTGCCCGGACCCCTATTATAGCTCCCACAGTCTAGGTGTGAATAATGTAATAGATGATATACTCGGCGAGTTTATCGGTGTCTTTGTGATTGAACTTTACTTACTATGTTTGCTCTGATCTGCCCCTAATTACTTTATATATTTTTTTTTCTTATAATTTAGATGTCATTTAATATGATATATGTTTATATACTGAAATTAATGATTACTGGATAATATAGACATTGTTTTTGCTGTATAAGAATGTTATGTTCTTGGTAAAATTTCAAAATTGAAAAATAAAGAATTAAAAAAAAATTAAGTCGGAGGTCCCAAAAATAAAAAATAATAAAAAATAAAAAAATTTTAAATCAGCCCACGGCTCGCGGGTTGAAAACCGGACGCTCAATTTTGACGGCGTCCAGTTTCCGAACCCGTGGCTGTCAGCGGGTCCGAGAACCGCCGGCCGGCAAAATTAAGCAGTTGGCTGTCAAACCCGCTAACAGCCGCCGCTCCTGTCAAAAAGGAGGTGCTAGGGACGCGTTAGTGTTCCTATCGCCTCCTTTTACTGTGGGCCCTAATTAGCATAATTTTATTTACTGTATCGTGCGCAAATGGACACTGGCGTGTTTCTTTCTGTATCGGCCTGTAAGTCAGCTGCCAAGTAGCTGTTTAACCAGACCCTTTTTTTTTGGAATATTTTATGATTATTTTTGCATAAATTTTCACACAACAATTTATAGCCCCAATATCAATATCTAGAGAAATAGACAGATAAGGTTAGCACTACACAGAAACAGCAAAATATAAATAGCCTTCTAAAAAGGAGAAATTAAATTAAAAGTATTAAAAGTATTCCTTAGCTTGCCCAGGAAGTAGGACTTCTGCCTGTCTCCTTCTATTTCAAAGCAGACTGACTAGGAGTTGATTACCTCCTACAATGCACTAAGGGGGTCATTTTCTAAAGCTATCGCACACGTTAGGCTTAACTACATCTACACCGGCTTTTTCATCGATTTACAGAAAATGCCGCGACCACCGGGATTAAAATTCTGTCAGTGCGGGAAGATCATGTCCATTACCGACGTACATACCCACTGCTACATTTGCCTGGGACCAAATCATGATCAGGCTAATTGCAGGGACTGCAGCAGCATGTCCCCATGCGCCCAGATGTAAAGAGCGACTAGGATCCAAAAATTAAAAGAGGCTGCTTCGAGGGCTTATGCCCCTCAGAGGAGTCGGCATGATCCTCCCTGGGACCTCCTCGCCCTTCTAAAGAGTCGGTGCGTTCATGGGCTGCTTTGGTGGTGACCCCGGCTCGGCTGCGTCGACCACGAAGCAAACACCAGCGACTCCGACGCACAGCACAAGGGACGCATCTAAAGCGTCGAAGACAACATCAGCATCAACTGGCGTTGGGGCTCCGATGCACCATTGGCGCACCGATGCGTCCGGCGCCAGAAGCGGGAGCCATGCTTCGGGCTCGAAGCATTTACACAAGTCTTCGAAGCATCGAAGCAAATCATCACCGATGTACCATCACCAATCTCTATCGATGCTGAATCCATCAATGCAGACATCTTCAAAACTACTAAAGAAACATGTATCAGGTCACAAGAGGTAAAAAGAACCATCACCTCTCCTAATAGTTGACGCAGATGTACCGTCATCTTTACCAGACGCCTCTCCAGCCTCCTTGATGTCTCAAACATCAGGCCTCTACGAGCCCTTACAAAAAAAGAGAAATACAACAACATTGCCCAGAACTCCAGACTTGGAGATGGAGTAACCCATCCTACCGCCGCGAGCTCCCCCAAGGGGTGCATCACCTGAACCCGATGTACCACCCCATGGCACATTAGCCTCGCAGGCAATGTCACAGATTTCATTGATACTCTCTCAATTCTTAGCCACAGTAGAGTTTCAAGGTGGACATCTACCGGAAACACCACATGATGCTCCAACACCTCTACAGGACAGCCCCAGCTCGGGGCCTGCACCAGCACAACCTCCTCCTCTCAGAGACCAGTCACCTCAGACAACATCACCGGGTTCCTCAACGGGATACCCTTCCGACCCCCAAGAGGAACAACCGGAACCAGTCTCTCCTCCAAGGGATCTGACATATTCCAAGTTCCTCGAAAAGGTGGGACAGCGCCTAAACATTAAACTAAAAAGATTCCGGATCCAAGAGCTGATGTACTTGGCCTCCTAATGATCTTTGAGAACCCAGCAGAACCTACTGCTTTACCATTGCACAAAGTCCTGGATTCCGTCATGAAGAGAGCTTGGGAGACCCCCCTATCAGGCCCTCCTACTTTCAGGAAGTCCGAACTTAAATTTAGAATGCAACAATCTTCATATTACTCGCACGTACAATTGCTGCATGCTTCAGTAGTTGTTGAATCTGCTATGCAGAGAGCTCGAAAGTCTCGCCTGCATTCAAATACCCCTTCCAGATACATGGATGACTTCAGAAAAAGAGCATACCAATCAGGAATGCTTAATGCTAAAATACAACAGCATCAATTTGTAATCACCCAGTATCTCTTTGAGTGCTTACAATCGTTGAAGCCTCGACTTCAGGAAGCATCTCCAGACCAGCAACTCCCTGAACAGTTCCACCATATGGAAGAAGGCCTGCAGCATCTGATAAGAACGGTGTATGAAGGTTTTGAAACATCTTCATAATCCACAGCCAATACCATTGCGGCTTGATGACTCGCATGGCTGCGAGCCAGTGCCATCTGAGAGGATGTGCATGAAAACTCGCAGACCTGCCCTGTCTTCCCGATAATCTTTTTGGTGACCAATTCCGGGAGACAGTGGCCAAATTAAAAGAACAAAAAATGGCAGTTATGTCCCTGACTTCTCCATCTGACCCATCATCCCTGAGGCAGTATTTTCAGTCTTACCGCAAACCATTTTATCAATGCCGGCCCTTCAGACCTTATCTTGCTTCGTGGCCGCCACACTTCCTACCTGCATGGAAAGCCATCACATCCGACCTCTGGGTATTACAAATAATACAAGAAGATTCACTCCCTGAACTTTCAATCCACCCCCCCCCCCCCAACTCCACACCTAGTGCGTACAAGACACCTACCTACGCACTACGATCAGATGCACCTGGAGATCAACAGCTTACTCCAACAACAATGCATCTGCGAACTGCCTGTAGTGGAGTTCCACAAAGGATTCTATTCCCAATACTTCCTCATACCCAAGAAGTCAGGAGGGTTATGTCCCATCCTGGATCTCCGAGCGCTCAACAAACACCTGACGACGGAAAAATTCAAGATGACGTCTCTCAAGTCCATTCTCCCCTTCATTCAGCCCAGCGATTGGATGTGTTCCCTGGACCTCAAGGATACCTATTCCCACATAATGATGCACCTGGCTTCCTTGCGGTACCTCTGCTTTAACTTTCAATACAAGGTACTCTCATTTGGCCTCTCCTCGGCTCCCAGAGTTTTCACCAAATGCCTAGCGGTAGCGGTGGCTCACCTTCGATGACAAGGAATCCAAATATTCCCCTATCTGGATGATTGGCTACTAGTAGCCCCCAGCCCGTCTCTCCTACAGGCCAATCTCATTACTACCATCAAATGCCTGGATGACTTGGGCATAATGGTCAACTACGAGAAATCGAACCTGCAACCCTCTCAAGCCTTGCAGTTCATTGGAGCCCATATCAACACCTCAATGGACAAGGCCTTCCTTCCCAAGGCCAGAACTCTCAACTTGATATCGCTCGCTCACTGCCTACAGCAGTCTATCACTGCCCCTGCTCACCAGATCTTAACACTCCTGGGCCATATGGTGGCAACTATCTATGTGGTTCCCCACACATATCTCCACATACAGCATCTGCAATGGGGCCTAAAGACCCAATGGAATCAGTTCTCCAACCATCTCTCTGTGCCCGTCACCATCACACCCAGCATGAACCAGTACTTGGACTGGTGGTTGACACCGGAAGTTCTCGCATTAGGAGCCCCACTGCGACCCCCAGCCCATCATATCATACTCACCACAGACACATCCACCAAAGGATGGGTACTCACCTAATCCACCTGCAAACTCAGGGCCTATGGTCTGCCTGGGAACGGACACAGCAAATCAATCTACTGAGAGCTGAGAGCAATTCAAAATGCTCTCCGAGCCTTCGAGACAACACTAAAGGGGAAAACAGTCATGATCCACACGGACAATCAGGTGGCCTTGTTCTACATAAACAAAGAAGGAAAGTCCGGATCCTGGACTCTTTGCAAGGAAGCAATAAAAATACTGGAATGGGCGAATAAAAAAATCCATTACCCTGCAGGCCACCTACTTACTCAGCATCAACAATGCCAGGGTGGACAAACAGCTGAATATTTCACCCCCACGAATGGGAACTTCATCAGGATGTGACACTCAAACTTTTTCAAACCTGGGCTGGCCACGCATCGATCTCTTCACTACGGAATTCAACTGCAAGGCTCTTTTGGAGCTGGTATATCCCAGCTCCAAAAGACTAGCGCAGTATGCATTTCTCATAGACTGGATGGAGGGTCTGCTGTATGCCTTCCCCCCAATACCCCTGATATCTCGCACTGTCCAGAAGTGTATCTCAGACAACGCAGATTTCATTCTAATCGCTCCGGCGTGGCCCAGACAACTGTGGTATGCATATTTGATTTGGCTATCAGTGGACCGACTGATTCCCCTGGGAAGCTGTTTGTCTCTTATGATCCTAATTGGGCATAGCTGTAACCAAATGAACATTGTTCAGTTGGCTGGCAGACTGCATTGTCCATTGTTATGCCCTAGCAGGCATCCAGATCTCAGGCTCTATTAAGGCTCATAAAGTGAGAGCTATGACCGCATTAGTGGCTCATCTCAGAGCAGTACCTATTGAAGACTACTGCAAAGACGCAACTGGTTGTCTGTGCACACCTTCATGCCCCATTAATGTCTGGACAATTTATCAAAAAGTGACAGTAAATTTGGACAAGCAGCTTTGCGTAACCTGTTTCCCCAGTAATCCACTCTCCAGTGGGATCTAGATTGTTTATTCTGTAAATACTCTGCTGCAACCATCAGCTTGGGACTCTCCACATGTCATGGCTAATTCAGCCTTGCTTGTTAACAGAGAAAGCAAGTTTGCTTACCTTAAACTATGTTCTCCATAGAGAGCAGAATGAATTAGCCATGCTAATTATTCGCCTGCCTCCCTACAGAGTCTACTACTTATCTAGACTTAGCTCTGTTATTGACTGAGGGAGCCCAAGAGGCAGTGCTCACATGGGAATCCCACCCATGCTCAGTAGAGCAAAAGCTCTATGAGCTTAGAGAGACGGGTCCATTTAGCACTGCCAGATGATGTAACTCATGTGCCATGACTAATTCATCCTACTGTCTATGGAGAACACCGTTTACAGTAAGCAAACTTGCTATCTAAGCAAGAGATGACAAGTGTAAACTGATTTGCAATAGTAGACGAAGGTCTTATTTATTTATTTAAAATAATTTTTTAGCCCACACTATTCCAATAATCTGAGGAAAGGAACAAATAAGAACATAATAATATCAACATAAAATAAATAATGCAGTCAATAAAAGACTGCTGTACAAAAAAAGTCTAATACAGTAGAAGGAATAACTGATTAAACTAGTTTGCAAGGTTATACGCATTCCTGAGCAACAACATCTTTAATGACTTTCTAAAAGCTTGTGAATCTGCAAGAGTCTGAAGGAACATGAGAAGTTTGTTCCAAATTCTAGAGCCAGCTATAGAGAAAGCCCTTCTCTGAGTTTCTACAAGCTGGGCATAGCTGATGGAGAGGATTTCTAACTTCCCTGGTTGGAATGATCTTAAAACCCTAGATGGTGTGTGGATGCAAAAAATGGAGTTAATCCATGGTAAACTCATATTATTCAGTTTATCAGTAAACATTATCACTTTATAATCAATCTGCCACTGAACCAGGAGCCAATGTAAGAAGCACAAAACAGGGGTAATATGGTCCCTCATATGGGCCCATGTCAACAAACTTCTGATGGAATGCAGTGGATTTGCTGGAAGGCCTAAAGAGAACTGCGATAGCCAGAAAGTTCAACATCTATAACATTGAACAAAAATCATCTGGAGCTAGCAAGGGTTTCAAATAGCATAGTATCCTCAGCTTTTTTTTTAGCAAAGTGGTCTTAGTAAGTTATAATATTCTGTTGACGGACCAACAGAAAAGAATGTTGTACATGAGCTTTTGAATTCTCATAGAGCTGCCACATTTGAAAAGGGACCTATGTTGGTCACACCCTATTTAGACTTTGGTTGCCTTCAGGACCAATATGGCTACTAAAGCTATGTTACACTAGTGAATTAGAGCAAGGAAAAAAAAATGAGGACGTGAAAACCATGATTACACTTGGATTTTCCAGGGCTTTCAAACTTTGACCATATGGAAAATGACCACACCATATCGAAACAAGGTCATTTTCAATAGGACAGGTGCCAGTTCCATGCTTACCCTCTTTGGATCCAGTTGTGGAAGTTATTGTGCTCCCAGATTGATGAACAGATTGAATTACCGCTATAGTGCTTTCAGCCCTGCTTGCAAAGCGCAAAAAAAAAAAAAAAGAAACCTTACATTAAACAACAGTTCTAATTAGATATAACTCCTGCAGATGTAAATATATGCAAATTTTCTTGTTTAGCATGTTTGCTGCAGCGCAGTGCCTTTTTATGCCCCAGAAGGATCCTCAGACTAATTGCTCATTTCCTTTTTATGACTTGCAACATTATTTCATTTTTGTACTTCTCTTTCACTGCATGTAAAATTTCCTTCACTTTGCAAAATAGTCTGTTGGGACCAAGAGTGCAAGTAGATTTTAGTTCTTACTGGTACTGTATTGACTTTGCCCCTTCCAAAAAGGTTCCATGACCTTTAACACCTTTTGTCTGATATGAAAATATGCTGTGTGTTTTATATTTTGATGTATGTTTACAAGTGATTTGTACAGATCATATTGTATGGATGTAGCAGAATATAAATGTGATAAATAAATCTATTAACACAAAAAAAACATAGGGTCTGATTTTAAAAAGCATTTACACGCTTAAATTGGGTTTTACATACATTTACTTGAATAAGTGGGCTTTTGAAAATTGCTACAATATATGCCATTGAATTGTCCGTAGGATTTACTCACTGTTGCGCCCGTCGGTCGCAGACGGCTGCGACCTCTTATGCTCACCTCTTCTTTCCTTGCACCATCAATCATTGGGAGAATGGCGGCCTCTGCCAGCCAATGCCAACTTCCCCGGCATCCCCGGGACAGCATGGGCGCTGCCGACTGCCATCTTACGTCCGGCATCACTTAGGCGCGCGCATGGCCTCCTTATGAATACGTCATGGCAGGAACCTCGGGGGCGTCCCCTCCTGATGATGTCAACACCGCTAGTGTACTTATATGGACTGGCCCATTGCTAAGACGAGTTAGCAAGGAGTTCTCTCGCTTGTTAAATCTGCTCTAACTTGGATCTTCTGTTCCAGACTCTCCTCCTGGCATTCGGATGCTCTGAATACCAGCTCCTCGGGGGCTCTTCCTCGTCTTGGCTATCCGCTCCTTGGAGGGCCCTCCTGCCTGGGACTTCCTGACCCGCTCCTCGGGTATCTCTGCTAGGACTTCCTTGTGTGAGTACATTCTCTAACTTCTATCAACTTTGCTGAAGATTCCACGGTGTACCCCATTCCCCGGGCCACTTCTGTTCTTCAGTCTGTCTAGGCTACTCTATCTTTGCCTCAGGATACTACACCATCTATACGAGGTCTATGGCCTGGTTCCTGCATCACCGACCTCTGCCTCTTGGCATCTACAGTACAGCTTTCTCGGCATACCCCAAGCTGCGGGCCACTTCCGGATCTGCACTCAGAGGTATTTACATCAGCCGGCAGAAATCCCCGGGTGTACCCCACGCTGCGGGCCACTACCGAACCTTCGTATCTACATCATCATCCTGACTACAGTATTTGCTCAAAGACTGTGTTTATTACATTTCCTGCTCCTCAGGTTATGTACTATCTTTTCTCCTTAATAAAGTCTCTCTCACAGCTGTGTCCTACGTCGCTGAGACCACTCCCACACCTTGGTGAGGCCCATGGCGCTCCTTCCTGTGGGCAGAGACATCTCTCACTTCATCCCGAGGTTCACAAACTCATCAAAACCATAACACTCACTTTTTCGTGCGTACATGGGTTTTTAAAATTGCTATGATAGTATGTTACATTTATGCATGTAACGCCTTTTAAAATTTTTTAACAGGCTCTCAATAGCTTGCTAACTACAGTGCTAGTTATGTCAGTTGATAGTCATTTAAATATCTTATTCAGGTAGTCAATTTTAATGAAGTATTTTTCAAATTTATGACAGCTGCTTACCATGTCAAAGACACTTGCACATCAGTGCATAATAAGCCTGAGTCTGTTATTTATTTATTTATTTATTTATTTATTTATTTATTTATTTAGAAACTCTTATATACCGATGAACGTTGGGAACATCTCATCGGTTCACAATAAACAAAATGCAGCTAAAAGAGCTTTACAGTAAAACAGAGAACAATATGAATAAAATTACATAAAATTAAAATAAAGTGCATAATAACAATAAAATGGTACGAAGGATACTACTAACAGTATAAGTATTTACAAGAATAAAGTCAGAAAGTCATATGAGTCAGAATGAGGTGTTAGGTGTATGCCTGTTGATTTGCTTGCTTTCATTGTGCCAATACTTCCGGCACTATCTATTAAGTCCATGGGGATAGGAGGCCAGGGCAACAGCCTTGCTAATTTTGGTAGCTGTTTACAGGGCTGGTGCAAAGTATTAAGCATCCTAGGTGCAACTTCAGCCTTGCACTCTTCCTCATCTGCTGTTAACTTTCAACCTTAGAGCCCTTCCTCCATCCCCGCTAAGACTTTGATAATTAACATAGAAACATAGAAATGACGGCAGAAAAAGACCAATCAGCCCAACCAGTCTGCCCAGCAAGCTCCCACACTTATTTTCCCATACTTATCTGTTTCACTGACCACCAAGTTCACGGCCCTTGTTGGTAACTGTTTGATTCAAATTTCCTGCCACCCCCTGCCATTGATGCAGAGAGTATTGTTGGAGTTGCATCAAAGGTGAGCATAAGGCTTAATGGTTACGGGTAGTAACAGCCGCATCAAGCAAGATACCTCGATGCTTGTTTACCCAGACTGCACAGATCCATGCCTTGTTGGATGTTGTCTTAAAGTAAATCCTCTTTTCCAAATTTCCCCCTGCCGTTGAAGCAGAGAGCAATGCTGTATATGCATTCAAAATTATGTATCAGGCTTAATTGGTTTAGGGTCGTAACCGCCGCAATAAGCAAGCTACCCCCATGCTTATTTGTTTACCCAGACTGTGTAGTTCAGTCCTTGGTTGTTGTCTGAATGCAAATCCTCTTTTCCACATTTTCCCTTGCTGTTGAAGCAGAGAGCAATGTTGGAGTTGCATTAACCATGTGAAGGCTTATTGAGTAAGGGTAGTAATCACCAGGTAGTAGCCTCCATTCCAGCAAGCCACCCCCATGGCTCTTCTCTTCATTCCCATCTTCTAGCCTTTATGGATCCACAGTGTTTATCCCATGCCCCTTTGAAATCCTTCACAGTTTTAGTCTTCACCACTTCCTCTGGAAGGGCATTCCAGGTATCCACTACCCTCTCCGTGAAGAAATACTTCCTGACATTGGCTCTGAGTCTTCCTCCCTGGAGTTTCAAATCGTGACCCCCTAGTTCTACTGATTTTTTTCCAACGGAAAAGGTTTGTTGTTGTCCATGGATCATTAAAACCTTTCAAATATCTGAAAGTCTGTATCGTATCACCCCTGCTCCTCCTCTCCTCCAGGGTATACATATTTAGGTTCTTCAATCTCCTCATAAGTCATTTTATGAAGACCACCTTTTTGGTCGCCCTTCTCTGGACCGCCTCCATCCTGTCTCTGTCCCTTTGGAGATACGGTCTCCAGAACTGAACACAGTACTCCAAGTGAGGCCTCACCAAGGCCCTGTACAAGGGGATCATCACTTCCTTTCTCTTACTCGATATTCCTCTCTCTATGCAGCCCAGCATTCTTCTGGCTTTACTTATCGCCTTGTCACATTGTTCCGCCAATTTCAGATCTTTAGACACTATCACCCCAAGGTCTCTCTCCTGCTCCGTGCACATCAGCCCTTCAACCCCCATCAAATACAGCTCTTTCGGATTTCCACTCCCCATATGCATTACTCTGCACTTCTTGGCATTGAATCTCAGTTGCCATATCTTTGACCACTCTTCCAGCTTCCTTAAATCCCGTCTCATTCTCTCCACTCTTTCCGGCGTGTCCACTCTGTTGCAGATCTTAGTGTCATCTGCAAAAAGACAAACTTTACCTTCTATCCCTTCCGCAATCATAATCACCTCGCCACCATCCATCTCAAAATGATCCTGTAAAAATGCATTAGCGGATATCAGATTTTTAAGTATTCAAGTTTGTAAACTTAAACAGGTGAATTTTAAAAGCCCGGAATGCAGAAATGAAAAGCGGCAGGGCATGGGTGATCCTGGATTTCAATTTCAAATTAGCGTGAAAATATTTATGTGCGCAGGCGTGTGCCAGGGTTCCTTGCCGCTTAACTTTACTTCTTCTATAGATGACGTGCAAGTTATAAAATAAAGATAAATAGATAGATCGGCAGGTTTTAATGGTTGGGACTAACTGGGGAGAAGGGAGGCTATTAAACTAAGGGGTTTTGGAAGTCCTCTCTCTTACCTGGGCGAACTGGGAAAACTGGTAATGGCGTTGGCACACGTGTCTATTAAAATTTCCTGATTTATGCGGTAGAAGCGGCATTTGCGTGCATAGGTGCGTGCCACTTAAAATTGTGTGCACATTAGCACGCGGTCAGGCTATTTTATATAATGTGCTCATATGCACGCGTATGTTGTAAAATGGCTGCGTCCTTGGATGCAGGCCGACGAACACACACACATGTGCGCCTCCGCACCAGTTTAAAAATTACTGTCATAATTTTAGCCAGTTAAAGTTACTCAGGTCTAAATGGGGGACTAGTTTTTTCACCTGGAGTGAAGTGAATATATTAATACTGTCTTACCATCTGTTCTATTGCACTTAGGTATTCAGCCTAAGGGACAGTTTTTGGTGTGAGATGGGGATTTGGCCATCACCTTTTTTTGAAGGTCTGAGATCTAGGGGAGGGAGGAAGAACAGAAAGAAGAGGATTTGCACCTGCTCAACACACTGACATTTATTTGTAGTTATTTGGGTTACTTCAGGACCGCAATTCTTTCGACCAGAGTTAGGTGGATAACTTTATCCCTTTAATGATGAATATCGTTACAAACTGCATAGCTTAGCCATGCCCCTGTAATTCCCCCTTGCACTGCCTCTTTTTTATCCAGCTAAATTTTAGAGAATATTGACTTACCCAACTGAAATTTAGTTGGTGAATGGAGGGAAGTTTTTAAATGCCGTGGTTTATCCAGCAGAGTCCAAAAGTTAGCCGTCAAAAGCTTTGAATTTTGGCTTCCTTATCTTCAGCTCTGTGAAATTAATTCAGTGTGCAAATGTCCTAGTACAGTGGAATATAAATTATTTTAAATAAATAGATAAAATAGTCGTAAAGCTTGATATTCAAATCAGAAAGTAACGGTATACATTCACATTTGTTTTGTAGTAGAGCAGTAATAAATGGTTTAATGACCTCATATTGTTTCACATCATATTCAACAATTAACTTCATTAGGTTCCAGAGAACAAGTTAACCAATACTTCTCACAGTTTTGCATGGACTCCTTCTCTTCTTCCCCAAATGGGGAGAGCGTAATAATCCACAAGCCTCTAAGGAGTTTCTTTTTAATTTGCACATGTTCTTCTGATGCTTTTTAAAAATGTATTTCCCATTAATTTCTGAACTTTCAGATAAACAGTTTCAGAACCAACCCCCCATAAAAACAAAACATCCTGGGCTAATAGCATCCGATTTCTGTTCTGCACAGCTCCAATAAGACAAAAATGTGTAAGACTACTGTGCGCCTGCCTCTTATCTATATGCAAAATAAAGTGTGGTGAAATAAAAACAAGTTTCAATGTTTTATGAACCAGGAGACCAGGGTTCAAGTCCTGGTCGCTCCTCGTGACCTTGGGCAAGTCACTTTACCCCCCATTGCCTCAGGTACAAACTTAGGCCCAGATTTATCAATCTGCTGTAAATATTGCATGTGATAGAAAAAGGGGTCTGTTTTATGGTAATAGCCTAATTATCACAATGTGCACTATCTTAGGCCTGGATTCACCATTCTATCCCAGAATGGTGAATCCTTCGCACTACCACGGTGTTTTCGCTGCCGGCTTTCGCACCCAATAGCGCCACCATGAAAGGTGGCGCTATTGGGTGTGCTACTGGCAATGTTAAGGTTACTAACCTTATCGCCGCCAGAGAAGACATCGCCGAGTCCACCCCCTCGCCGCCCCGACTCCTCCACTCGCCGCCCCAACTCCGCCCACAGCATGCTATCGCACGTGAAAAGGGACTTTTCACGTGCGATAAGCCTTTGAAAATGACCCCCTTAGTGCTTTGCATAGGTATTACGGCAAAGTGCATTAACTTTTTGCACTTTGTGGTAATACCTACATAATTGCATTCTCCTACAGAGAGAGAGACTGAGAGAGAGACTATCTACAAGACCCTTGTAGTAGTTAGCTATTTATATCTCTATAGGAGGCCCACCTAACTCAAGGTGAGGTTTAGGTAGTAGTGTAGGGGTTAGGGGCCACTTTTACATGCAGAGTGAGACGTACGAACAGAACAGTACACTCTTGTGAAGATTTGATGTCCTTCGGAGTGAGGAAATGCAAACAAGGATGAGATTTGTACAATGTTCTCTCAAACTAGCTTGATGTTACCCAGGTAGAGTCTCACTCTGCATGTAAAACTGGCCCCTAACCCTACACTACTACCTAAACCTCATCTCGAATTACTAGGTGGGCCTCCTATAGTAGCATAAATAGCTGCTTACTATGGTGCCACTCCCAGAGTTGCTCTCTCTCCCTCTCCCCCTCTCCCTCCCTCCCCCCTCATCCCCAGCCTAAAAATGCCCAAAACAGAATTTGTGAAAAAATTGCATTATGAGCATAACGCATGATATCTTCGGCATTAAAACTGTGTGATATTGTGTGTTATGGCTTCTCAAAACCAGCCCACCTTTTCTGAAATCCCGCCCCCGACTCCTCCCCAACCCCTCCCCTTTTAAAAATTTGCATCGCACCATGCGTTATGGTGCTTATTGTGTGCATTAAGGCAGTTTTCACATGTGAAAATGCCTTAACGCATGCGAAAACGCCATAACGTGATTTGATAAATGACCCTGTTAGATTGTAAGCCCTCTGGGGATAGGGAAATACCTACAGTACATGAGTGTAATTCGCTTTGAAGTGCTGAAAAAAGTGCAAAAAGCAGAATTTGAAAAAAAATAAATCTAAATCTATTTCCCTTTTGTGCACGACAGTAAGTGCTACACCAGGTCCAGGAGTCTGTGCCAAGCGCAAAGAGCAGAAAAACAATTTAAACATTTTTTTTGTTTTTGTAGCTTAGTTTCCTACAGGGGAACTGGCCTTTTAAAATCATCATATCTGTTTCTTTTGAACCTCTTATACAAATTTATTAAAGTTCTGCCCCCGATTCACACTTTCCATGTGGCTCCGATACTTTAGTTTAATTCCACATTTCCAGGCAGAAGTGGACACTACAAGGTGGATTGCATGCAGCACAGCAACCAATAACTCAAAATCATAATAAGAAACGATTGTGAAAATCGCACATTAGTTTCATCAGCAAGAATGTAAAAAACAGCTGGCGCAATAAATAATTCGGCATAGAGTATCTGTTTGATTCAGGGGCAATGTTGAAAACTGTGGGCAGGTGAAGAGTCTGCGCTTCCTTTGAGAACCGGTCGGTTCTCAAAGGAAACACATGAGCTTGCTTTCCTAGAAGATCTGCACCTCCTTTTTCTGTGGGTACTTTTTCCGGCCAATACAACGTATGTTGTTGCCTCCCCTGGCTAGAGACACCAGTGAGCAGGAGGTGCAAAGCACAGCCAGGCAGTTTGCTGCGGCAGCACAGGCATGGATTCTGTGGCAAAAAACTGGAAAAAATCTGAAGCTCATTGGCAAACATTTCCATCTTTTATATTATAAAGATGAAGTCATTGTCCAGCATTGTTTGTGTCGTATAATTTTTCTTTTTATTGGGTGAGGGAAAGGGATCTTAAGCATTAGTACAGGGATGAGATCTAAGGGATGGGCAGAAGAGAAGGAAAGGGTGGGAGGACCAGGGACAGGGAGAGGAAAGGAGGAGGACTAGGAATGGGGTGAGGAGAAGGTGAAAGGACTGGGAATAAGAGGGAGGAGCATGAAAAAGAAGGATTGAGGATGGGGGGGGGGGTAGAGGAGAGGATGAGAGATGGGGAAGATCGAGGAAAGGTGGGAAATCAGGAATCTGGGATGGGAGAAAAAGAGGGAGGGAGGTTCTAGGATTGAAAAAGGAGAATAGGGAGTAGACGTGTTGGGGTGTGGATTCCAGGACTGGAGGGCGGGGTAGAATCTGAGGTCAAGGGAGAGAGAACCTGAATTGTAGTGGGAGGGGGAGGGGGAGGTGTCCCTACTGTGCTCTGGTCCTACTCCCCCTTACGACTCCTCTCTAACCTCTCAATCTGGCACTCACATACCAGCACCAATCCCTTTTCTCTCACACGCTGACACACACAAAAACTTCTCCCTCCTATCTAATCCACTCTTTCCTCAGCCTCTCTTCTTACCCCAAATGATCCCCATTCAGCCCTTCCTAATCTTACCACAATGATTCCCCTTTGCTCTCTGTGCTCCATGCTCGCTCTCCTCCCGTTTTGTTCCCTGCCTACTGCCTGGGAAGAGAGGGACTGGATCAGGAAGCAGAGGGCTGTTCTCTGCTGAATGAAATCCAGTGCAGGTGAATGGAAGTAAAACTTCAGCCAGCCTGCTGCACCCCCAGAATTTTTCCACCTTAGGCCCAGGCCTAGAGTGCCTATTGACAAATCCAGGCCTGCCCCTGTTCTAACCCATTCCCCAGGACACCTCCATGAAAATGCATCATGGAATAATGCGCACACTGGGTCCACAATTTTCAAAAAGCCCTTTTCTGGGGTAAATTAGCTTTTGAACAAGGTTTTTCTTGGGGAGCCTGGTGTGAAGATTCCTGCTGCTTGCCAGAAGAAAGCCTGCACTCTCAGCTGAGGTTGCTGTGCTGATAATGACATCATCAAGTTGGGCCCCAGGCAATATAAAATCATCTGTGTCTGTGGCATGAGTTGAATCTGCGTGCCTAAGTGGCGCACCCCTTTGATAAGTTTGGTCTTTGCTCCTGTTTTCTGAGGCTAATGGGAAAAAAGAGGAAAGGTCGTCTCCAGACTGTTCCAATGAAGATGGAAACCCCTTCCATGGCTTCCCAAGCAAGACGCAACCATTATTTTTTCAACCATTCTTTAGATTCAGGTGTAGAAAAGTTGAAAGGTTTGGCTTCCCTGCTTCATGATTCATCTTTCTCACTGTTAGTCCTTGACACCAGATCTCCGCTGTCTTTAGAGACGGTGAAAGCCCCAGTACTGGAAGTGGCTGCTCTGAATACTGAATATGTATCAGAGTTGAGTGCTCTCGTTGGGCCCAATGCTATTGGGAAGAGTGGGACAGACTCCCATGTTGCTCTAAACATTGTTTCAGGTCCACAACAACAATCGGGCTTGTTTTTTTCTATTCCATTTAAGTCTCCCCTTATAATATTAGAGACTCTGTGGAATGCCATTTCTGCTTTGGGAAAATCATTAGTAGCCAGGATGAACAAGACTATGTCATCAGTTGAGAACTTGTATTTAGAAATGGGCACTCATTCCTTGCAACTGCAAACTCATGAACATAAAGTGGAAAGTTTAGAAGCATAGGGGCAGGTTTTAAAAGCCCTGCCCGTGTAAATCCAGCTGGATTTTCGCGCGCAGGGAGGTTACGTGCGCCGAACCTATTTTGCATAGGCCCGGCGACATGCGCAAGCCCCGGGATGCGCGTATGTCCCGGGGCTTGAAAAAAGGGGCAGGGAGTGGGCGTGGCCAGAGGCCTCCGTAGGACCTCTAGACCGGGGGATCATGCACCGGCACTCAGCCGAAGCATGCAGCCTACACCTGCCCAGAGGCAGGCGCAACTTTAAAAACAAAGGTCGAGGGGGGTTTAGTTAGGGCTGGGGACGGGTTAGGTAGGAGAAGGGAGGGGAATGTGGGGGGGCGCGTGCATGTTATAAAATCGGGCATAGATTTGGCGCGCCGAGTTGCGTGCACAAATCTACGCCCACACGTACCTCTTAAAATCTGGCCCATAGATTTCAGCTTACAAAATTCTTCTTTGGTTCTAATGAAGGACAATGAGACCTTGCTTAGAAAATTATAATTCAGAGAAAGTTATGCCAGAAGATGTAATCTGCATTTCTCGAACATTCCATTTAACACTTCTGCTTCCCCAGAGCATATGTCGAGGAGAGTTTATGTAGTTTTTGTCAAGGTTTCTGCTCAAGAGGTTCTTTTACTATCTAAGGTGTCATTTCTCAGTTAACAGGTTTGATGTGTCGTTTTGTGATACTCCTGTTGGGGCTTTGGCTACAGCAGGTATGAATGAGTTACGTCCTCAGCTTTCCGAGCCACTAGGAGCTTTGTCTCTGAAAGCATCATTGATTGTGACTTATGCAGAAGATATGATAGAGACTGGACACTTGAAAAGTTTTGTTTTTTGTTTTTTTAAATTTTTTATTTAGAATTTTCAGCAAATTACAACCAAAATGTCACACAATTCAACTGATATATGAATACAAGGAAAACAAAGTATAATCCTATTGCAGACCCATTTTAGAAATTCTTCTTGCGTTACCCTTGCAAGTGTGAAATATGGTATAAAGATCAGAAATATGTTTTTTATGATATAAAAGCATTACAATCATTTTTGGACACCCACCCCCAAAAAGCAGTGACAGGTTGAGAGCTTAAAAAAAAAGTATTGTATCTCTATTATTTTTGTAATGATGAGAATTAATCTCCCAATGCCTTGGTATCGCTTATAATTATATACTATCGCCTTTCGGTTACTTGAAGGAATAGTACTGTTTTATGGATCGTAGAAGATTTCTAAAATGGGTCTGTAATAGGACACTTGAAAAGTTTAAGAACATAACATGCCATACTGGTTCAGACCAAGGGTCCATCAAACCCAGCATCCTGTTTCCAACAGTGGCCAATCCAGGCCATAAGAACCTGGCAAGTACCCAAAAACTAAGTCTATTCCATGTTACCATTGCTAGTAATAGCAGTGGCTATTTTCTAAGTCAACTCAATTAATAGCAGGTAATGGACTTCTCCTCCAAGAACTTATCCAATCCTTTTTTAAACACATCTACACTAACTGCACTAACCACATTCTCTGGCAACAAATTCCAGAGTTTAATTGTGTGTTGAGTGAAAAAGAACTTTCTCCAATTAGTTTTAAATGTCCCACATGCTAACTTCATGGAGTGCCCCCTAGTCTTTCTATTATCCGAAAGAGTAAATAACCGATTCACATCTACCCGTTCTAGACCTTTCATGATTTTAAACACCTCTATCATATCCCCCCTCAGCCGTCTCTTCTCCAAGCTGAAAAGTCCTAACCTCTTTAGTCTTTCCTCATAGGGGAGCTGTTCCATTCCCCTTATCATTTTGGTAGCCCTTCTCTGTACCTTCTCCATCGCAATTATATCTTTTTTGAGATTCGGCGACCAGAATTGTACACAGTATTCAAGGTGCGGTCTCACCATGGAGCAATACAGAGGCATTATGACATTTTCTGTTTTATTCACCATTCCCTTTCTAATAATTCCCAACATTCTGTTTGCTTTTTTGACTGCCGCAGCACACTGAACCAACGATTTCAATGTGTTTTCCACTATGACGCCTAGATCTCTTTCTTGGGTTGTAGCACCTAATATGGAACCTAACATTGTGTAATTATAGCATGGGTTATTTTTCCCTATGTGCATCACCTTGCACTTATCCACATTAATTTTTATCTGCCATTTCGATGCCCAATTTTCCAGTCTCACAAGGTCTTCCTGCAATTTATCACAATTTACTTGTGATTTAACTACTCTGAACAATTTTGTATCAACTGCAAATTTGACTATCTCATTAGTTGTATTTCTTTCCAGATCATTTATAAATATATAGAAAAGTAAGGGTCCCAATACAGATCCCTGAGGCACTCCACTGCCCACTCCCTTCCACTGAGAAAATTGTCTATTTAATCCTACTCTCTGTTTCCTGTCTTTTAGCCAGTTTGTAATCCACGAAAGGACATCACCACCTATACCATGACTTTTTACTTTTCCTAGAAGCCTCTCATGAGGAACTTTGTCAAACGCTTTCTGAAAATCCATGTGCACTACATCTACCGGTTCACCTTTATCCACATGTTTATTAACTCCTTCAAAAAAGTGAAGCAGATTTGTGAGGCAAGACTTGCCTTGGGTAAAGCCATGCTGACTTTGTTCCATTAAACCATGTCTTTCTATATGTTCTGTGATTTTGAAATTTAGAACACTTTCCACTATTTTTCCTGGCACTGAAGTCAGGCTAACCGATCTGTAGTTTCCCGGATCACCCCTGGAGCCCTTTTAAAATATTGGGGTTACATTAGCTATCCTCCAAGCTTCAAGTACAATGGATGATTTTAATGATAGGTTACAAATTTTTACTAATAGGTCTGAAATTTCATTTTTTAGTTCCTTCAGAACTCTGGGGTGTATACCATCAGGCCCAGGTGATTTACTACTCTTCAGTTTGTCAATCAGGTCTACCACATCTTCCAGGTTTACCGTGATTTGGTTCAGTCCATCTGAATCATTACCCATGAAAACCTTCTCCAGTACGGGTACCTCCCCAACATCCTCTTCAGTAAACTCCGAAGCAAAGAAATCATTTAATCTTACCGCGATGGCTTTATCTTCTCTAAGTGCCCCTTTAACTCCTCAATCATCTAACGGTCCAACTGACTCCCTCACAGGCTTTCTGCTTTGGATATATTTAAAAAAGTTTTTACTGTGAGTTTTTGCCTCTACGGCCAACTTTTCAAATTCTCTCTTAGCCTGTCTTATCAATGTCTTACATTTAACTTGCCAACGTTTATGCATTATCCTATTTTCTTCTGTTGGATCCTTCTTCCAATTTTTGAATGAAGATCTTTTGGCTAAAATAGCTTCTTTCACCTCCCCTTTTAACCATGCCGGTAATCGTTTTGCCTTCTTTCCACCTTTCTTAATCTGTGGAATACATCTGGACTGTGCTTCTAGGATGGTATTTTTTTAACAATGACCACGCCGCTTGCACAGTTTTTACTTTTGTAGCTGCTCCTTTCAGTTTTTTTTCTAACAATTTTTCTCATTTTTTAAAGTTTCCCTTTTGAAAGTTTAGCACGAGAGCCGTGGATTTGCTTATTGTCCCCCTTCCAGTCATTAATTCAAATTTGATCATATTATGATAACTATTGCCAAGCGGCCCCACCACCGTTACCTCTCTCACCAAATCCTGTGCTCCACTGAGAATTAGATCTAAAATTGCTCCCTCTCTCGTCGGTTCCTGAACCAATTGCTCCATAAAGCTATCATTTATTCCATCCAGGAAGTTTATCTCTCTAGCATGTCCCAATGATTCATTTACCCAGTCAATATTGGGGTAATTGAAGTCTCCCATTCCATTATTACCGCACTACCAATTTGGTTAGCTTCCCTAATTCCTTTTAGCATTTCACTGTCAGTCTCACCATCTTGACCAGGTGGATGGTAGTATACTCCTATCACTATAGTCATCCCTGAAACACATGGGATTTCTACCCATAAAGTTTCAATTGTGCATTTAGTCTCATGCAGGATGTTTATCCTGTTATACTCTATGCCATCCCGGACATAAAGCGCCACACCACCTCCCGGGTGCTCCTCTCTGTCATTGCGATATAATTTGTACCCCGGTATAGCACTATCCCATTGGTTGTCCTCCTTCCACCATGTCTCTGAGATGCCAATTAAGTCTATGTCATCATTCACTGCTATACATTCTAAATCTCCGATCTTACTTCTTAGACTTCTGGCATTAGCATACAAACATTTCAAAGTTTGTTTTTTGTTTGTATTTTCATTCTGCTTTTTAATTGATAGGGATAAGTTAGAATTTTTTAGCTCAGGTGAGTTTTTAGTTACAGGCACTTGGACTACTTTTCTTATTATTGGAACCTCACTGTCGGGATGCCCTAATTCTAATGCATCATTAGTATCCTTTGAAGATACCTCTCTCCGAACCATGCACTGCTGAGCGACTGTCAGCTTTCCCCTTTGTTCTAATTTAAAAGTTGCTCTATCTCCTTTTTAAAGGTTAGCGCCAGCAGTCTGGTTCCACCCTGGTTAAGGTGGAGCCCATCCCTTCGGAAGAGACTCCTCCTTCCCCAAAAGGTTCCCCAGTTCCTAACAAAACTGAATCCCTCTTCCTTGCACCATTGTCTCATCCACGCATTGAGACTCCGGAGCTCTGCCTGCCTCTGGTGACCTGCGCGTGGAACAGGGAGCATTTCAGAGAATGCTACCTTGTTGGTTCTGGATTTAAGCTTTCTACCTAAGAGCCTAAATTTGGCTTCCAGAACCTCCGTCCCACATTTTCCTATGTCGTTGGTGCCCACATGTACCACGACAGCCGGCTCCTCCCCAGCACTGTCTAAAATCCTATCTAGGTGACGCGAGGGGTTAAAGGGGCACTTAGAGAAGATAAGGCCATCGCGGAAAGATTAAATGATTTCTTTGCTTCGGTGTTTACTGAAGAGGATGTTGGGGAGTTACCCGTACTGGAGAAGGTTTTCATGGGTAATGAACCAAATCACGGTGAACCTAGAAGATGTGGTAGACCTCATTGACAAACTGAAGAGTAGTAAATCACCTGGACCAGATGGTATACACCTCAGAGTTCTGAAGGAACTAAAAAATGAAATTTCAGACCTATTAGTAAAAATTTGTAACCTATCATTAAAATCATCCATTGTACCTGAAGCCTGGAGGATAGCTAATGTAACCACAATATTTAAAAAGGGCTCCAGGGGCGATCCGGGAAACTACAGATCAGTTAGCCTGACTTCAGTGCCAGGAAAAATAGTGGAAAGTGTTCTAAACATCAAAATCACAGAACATATAGAAAGACATGGTTTAATGGAAGAAAGTCAGCATGGCTTTACCCAAGGCAAGTCTTGCCTCACAAATCTGCTTCACGTTTTTGAAGGAGTTAATAAACATGTGGATAAAGGTGAACCGGTAGATGTAATATACTTGGATTTTCAGAAGGTATTTGACAAAGTTCCTCATGAGAGGCTTCTAGGAAAAGTTAAAAGTCATGGGATAGGTGGCGATGTCCTTTTGTGGATTACAAACTGGCTAAAAGACAGGAAACAGAGAGTAGGATTAAATGGACAATTTTCTCAGTGGAAGGGAGTGGGCAGTGGAGTGCCTCAGGGATCTGTATTGGGACTCTTACTTTTCAATATATTTATAAATGATCTGAAAAGAAATACGACAAGTGAGATAATCAAATTTGCAGATGATACAAAATTGTTCAGGGGAGTTAACTCACAAGCAGATTGTGATCAATTGCAGGAAGACCTTGTGAGACTGGAAAACTGGGCATCAAAATGGCAGATGAAATTTAATGTGGATAAGTGCAAGGTGATGCATATAGGGAAAAATATACCATGCTATAGTTACACAATGTTAGGTTCCATATTAGGTGTTCCAACCCAAGAAAGAGTTCTAGGCTTCATAGTGGATAACACATTGAAATCGTCGGTTCAGTGTGCTGCGGCAGTCAAAAAAGCAAACAGAATGTTGGGAATCATTAGAAAGGGAATGGTGAATAAAATGGAAAATGTCATAATGCCTCTGTATTGCTCCATGGTGAGACCACACCTTGAATACTGTGTACAATTCTGGTCGCCGCATCTCCAAAAAGATATAATTGCGATGGAGAAGGTACAGAGAAGGGCTACCAAAATGATAAGGGGAATGGAACAGCTCCCCTATGAGGAAAGACTAAAGAGGTTAGGACTTTTCAGCTTGGAGAAGAGACGGCTGAGGGGGGATATGATAGAGGTGTTTAAAATCATGAGAGGTCTAGAATGGGTAGATGTGAATCGGTTATTTACTCTTTCGGATAATAGAAAGACTAGGGGGCACTCCATGAAGTTAGCATGGGGCACATTTAAAACTAATCGGAGAAAGTTATTTTTTACTCAATGCACAATTAAACTCTGGAATTTGTTGCCAGAGGATGTGGTTAGTGCAGTTAGTATAGCTGTGTACAAAAAAAGGATTGGATAAGTTCTTGGAGGAGAAGTCCATTACCTGCTATTAAGTTCACTTAGGGGTAGATTTTAAAAGAAGCGCGATCAGCCTACTTTTGCTTGCGCATCAGACTCAAGCAAAAGTACGCTGGATTTTAGTAGATACGCGCGGAGCCGCGCGTATCCACTAAAATCCTGGATCGGCGCGCGCAAGGCTATCGATTTTGTATAGCCTGCGCGCGCCGAGCCGCGCTGCCTCCCCCCGTTCCCTCCAAGGCCGCTCCGAAATCGGAGCGGCCTTGGAGGGAACTTTCCTTTGCCCTCCCCTCACCTTCCCCTCCCTTCCCCTACCTACCCCACCCGCCCGGCCCTGTCTACCCCCCCCCCCTTACCTTTGTCGGGGGATTTACGCCTCCCGGAGGGAGACGTAAATCCCCGCGCGCCAGCGGGCCTGCTGCGCGCCGGGCCGCGACCTGGGGGCGGGTACGGAGGGCGCGGCCACGCCCCCGGGCCGTAGCCACGCCCCGTACCCGCCCCCAAAACGCTGCCGACACGCCCCCGGAACGCCGCGACGACCGGGCCCGCCCCCCCGACACGCCCCCCTCCGAGAACCCCGGGACTTACGCGAGTCCCGGGGCTCTGCGCGCGCCGGGAGGCCTATGTAAAATAGGCTTCCCGGCGCGCAGGGCCCTGCTCGCCTAAATCCGCCCGGTTTTGGGCGGATTTAGGCGAGCAGGGCTCTGAAAATCTACCCCTTAGAGAATAGCCACTGCCATTAGCAATGGTAACATGGAATAGACTTAGTTTTTGGGTACTTGCCAGGTTCTTATGGCCTGGATTGGCCACTGTTGGAAACAGGATGCTGGGCTTGATGGACCCTTGGTCTGACCCAGTATGGCATGTTCTTATGTTCTAATATCTGAGACAGATGTAGGGAAGGAAGAGAAGAAGACAGGAGGAGACAAGAAATCGAGAGTGAAATGGAGAAGACTGAAAAGAGAGACCAGGGCCAACTCAATCACAAAAATAAAATGCCCAGACAACAAAGGTAGAAAATATTTTATTTTCAGTTTTTAGATGGTGGTGTATGTCAGCTTTTGGAATGTGCATTTCTTATATCTTTGTTTTTTTTCTCAGTGCAGGAGGAAATGCATTTCTGTTTCTTTTTCTCTGGTGTTGCACTGCATGCAGGGTTGGGCTTCTTGGGGTTTCCATTTCAGTTTCTGTCTGCATTTTTCTATTTTTAATTTGTGGTTGTTTATTTTGTATTATGTAAGGGTCGGTTTGTGTTCTGTGTTGTGAGTGAGGTGAGGGGATTCTGCTGCTGTCTAGTGTCTGCCATTTCTGCTTGTCCAATAGAAGGTGTATTGGTGTTCTTGGGTCTCTTCCCAAGCTGCTGCTTGAGTCCTGGGAGTTTGTTATGGTTTTGTAGGTTTCCTATATAGGTTCTGAGTGTCTTTTTTTGAAGGGCTTTATGTTACTTCAAAACGTTTCTGGCAGTGAAATGCATTTGTGTGGCTGTTATTGAGCTGACACTAGAATTTGAATTATTATTATTATTTTTTGTATGGTGAGTTGCTGAGTGTCTGTCTTTTGGAGAGTGTATCCCTTTTGGAAACCTTAGCAGGGGCAGGGGATGATGGGGACATCTCATCCTATCCTATTCCTCACCTCAGGAAGCAGATTGCCATGACCCATTTCTGGCTGCCGGCACCAGTTACCGATAATTTAAAGCTCTGCTCCTGTTCTGGGCTGCAAAAGCTCTGAACTACCTCCCCCCTCCCCCCCCCCCCCCCCAGTCTGACATCATCATCAAAGACCTGCTTAATGTCACACATATAAGCAGTCAAAGGAGACATTTTGAGCCTGGCCTTTATTGATGATGTCAAGCTGGGGTGGCAGCTCCCATGGGTCACATGGCAGCAGCAAATTTTCTGATGAACCACCAACTTCAGCAACCACTGTATGTCTTTGGCCTCGGGCTTCTTCTTTCTTGGCTTCTGGCGCCTGAGCAACGTTATTCAGACGCTAGCAGCCAAGGAGAAGGAAGCACCGTGAGGCGCTCCATGGCTGGATCCTCCGCCGTGAGTAGGCTTCCTGGAAGGGGGGGGGGGGGGGGAGGGGGTGTGATCCGAGCACTTGGCAATCATGTAGCAGAGGGGGTTTGGGGAAGTGAGGAGGGGTTGCTGCGGGCCAAACAGCGCAGGATAGAAATGATGCTTTCTGGCCAAAAGTTGATGGGCCCATGGCCCCCTGCAGCTCACTCCGTTCTGATGCCTATGCTGCACATGGCGGACATTTGGAAACCTTAAAAAAGGGAGATTTTTTTTAGATGAGAGGGACGTATGTGCTGCAGGGCTTTCTCTTTTTAGGTTTTTACATATGTTTTTAATATCAAGCGTGCTTGTAATTTTCAGTTTTATCTTTTTATACTTCAGAACATTCCATAGTACACCCTCAAGTTTTGGCAGGTCTGGAAGAGGTTGACGTGGCCTGGATTCCCCTGTCTCTAGCTTCAGCCTGTTTCAGTGCAATAGTTGCCCTGCTCCGCCACCTTGTGGACCACGTCATAGGTGCAGCTACATTTGTATTACTTGAACTAAAAATGAAGACCAGCCCTTCATACCCATACAGAAATGCTAGCTAGGAAAATGTCCACTTGAGTGAACTTTTTCATGTTGAATTTATGGATGATTTTTGAAGGAAAAAGAAAAGATGAAATTCGCCATTTTTTTCTCTGCTTTTCAAAACTGCCTTTCCTGCCTGTTTTCCAGAAAAGCAGTGAAGAACCTGCAGCACTTTGAAAGTTTTGCCATTCCCTGCCAAAAATCTCCCGACGTGTGAAATGAGCTGGTGATCTAGTCCAGGTCCAAGCGCCACAGCAGAAGCATTGACACCGTAGTGCCTGTCAGATTCCCCCTTAGCTGTGATTTCAGCTTCAGACCCTGCTACTGCTTTCTGACAAAAACTGAAGGAGGAGAAAAAGAGGCTGGGATACAGAGCTGGTCTTCAGCTCTCTGGATATCTGTTAAAGCTCCCCGAAGAGTAAAAGGCAACATCCTTTCAATGATCCTATTTTAACTAATATCCAACTCTCATCCATTCCTTCTCTGCTATTACCTCTCTGGGGTACTCCAGGTTTTCTGAGTCAATTCAAGTTAGACGGATGAGGTTAGAGATCAGTTGGGTGGGTCAATTGTTTGACAGGGGGAATTGAAGACTATCCAACAGTTTGTAATAGCTGGAGAGTGTGAGAGGCTCCCAGTGTTTTGGTACTTGCAACTAAAAGGCTTCCTGACCAAGCCGTGGATTAAGAACTCTTGTAGTCAGAAATTGAATACTTTTGAGCAGAGGCCTTATTTCTAGAGTTTATGATTTACTGCTCTCCAAAACGGGGGATGCACTTAAGAAGGTAAACACAAGTTTGGAGGCCAGTGATGGTGAGGACTGGGAATATATCTTTCATCGTCTTGCAAAGGGTAGTCCAATTTATTTATTTATGTTCTGCCATTTCAAAATGGATTACACTCAGGTACTGTAGATTTGTCCCTGACCCTGGAGGGCTCACAATCTAAGTTTGTACCTGAGAGAATGAGGGTGAAGTGACTTGCCCAAGGTCACAAGGAGCAGCAATGGGATTTGAACCCTGGCCACTAGGCTACTCTTCAACTCTAATATATGCTACTAGTCAGAAATCTGGATATAAAATTTTATATCAATTGTATTTTACCGCTCATAGATTACAAAAGATGGGTCTTATGGGATGTGATAATTGCCGGAGGGACTGTAGGGGGAACAGGAACCTTTTTTTCACATTTTGTAGGAATGTCCCAAAATACAAGTTTATTAGTTGGAAATTTTGTCATGGATTTATGAGTTCCTAGGGATCGAGTTGCCCTTGGATCCTCTAGTTGTTCTTCTGGGTATGTCATATGGAGAGTTTTATCTGGTTAAAAAAAGTGGTATCAGCTTAGTTGGCCACATGTTGATAGACACTAGAAGGCATGTGGCCTTTTACTGGAGGTCCACTTTTGCTCTCCCAGTAGAAAACTGGTCACGCCTGCTTTGGCACAATGGAATTTATTGTTTTCCAGCTGTGAGATTTCTACACTAATGTTCCTGTAGTTTGGAAGTCTTTCCTACAGAAAGCAGGCTGATATCTTGAAGTATTGACAGGTTCCATTTAACTGTTATCTTGGGGATTTATGAAAAGTTAAGGGGCGCTAACATTTAACATATTTAACATATGCTTTGCAGCTTTTAGGTTTGCTGTCTGATTAATTCACTGTATTACATGTCCTCCAGCTCCAGCTAAGCACCTGATAGCTTAGCTTCTTTTATTTCAAATCTTATCTTCAGGGTATGCCCTGTTAGATCCGGCAAACTTCATGTTCTGTTTATCTATACTACTGAATTGTTTATGCTGGCAATCTTGTAACCTTGTAACTTGAATTACTCAATAAAAATATTTAAAAAAACAAATCTTTCCATGAAACACTGAATCAGCATTATATGATCCTCAATTTATTACTTCTTGAGGATTCTCCCCTCATCCTTTAAAGGAGACACTCTTTATAGAACCTACTGGAAGTTCCCTTCATAAACTTCCATTGGTTTACAATACACAGTGTTCTCTTACCATTCACCATGCCATCTAATTGTTGTTCAAGGTAACTGCAAGTTTCAGTGTTTTCCCCCCCCCAAAACATTCAAAACTTTATCAGCCATTTAAATATCCAAGAAACAAGTCAAAGGCCACCCCCACCCAAACTATTTTCCAGGCCATGCTCTAGTAACTGTAAGAGATATGAAGGGTCCCAGCTTATGTCTCAGACTCCTCTGTGAAACACAGGATAGGCTTGGGCAGATAGGTATACTCTGCAGGATTAGAAGCACTCAGAAAGAAAAGTCAGTAGGTAAGGCAAAAACAGCAATTACATACTTAGGAATCCATATCTCTAGGAATTTGGAGTGCTTATATTCTCTCAATTTTGTTCCCCTCCTGAAGCTTGACTTGGCAAAGTAGTCCCTTTACTCTATTTCAAGGCTCGTAAAGATTGTCTCAGTAAAAATCAATTTGCTAACCAGGGTGCTATTTCTTATCTCTGAATTGAGGTCCTGGTGGCATTATTGGTAGCCTGGAACCAGCAGTCCTCATCCCATAACAGCTCCCAGCTGGTCTGAGTATCCAACAACTCTGATTCTTTCCAGTGTCAGCAGGCCTAATTTCAGGTATTCAATAAGTCCCCAGCATTAGCGGAATTAAAGTAAAAGTTATTAATGCCCATAGTCTCACAGAGTATAAAACAGTTGCTTGCAAATTCCCAGGAACACTGCTGGCAATAGCTGTTCTCTATCCCCAATGCTTAGTGGAGTTTGCAGTACTGGTCTTTTGAATCTTCAGTGGCGGTGCTTGCAAATAACAATATTTAAATTCTTATCCTTAGCAGTGCTTGTAATTAAAGCCTCAATTGCAGTGCTTGCAATTAATCCTCAGCAGCAAGGCTTGCAAATAGCAATATTCAAATTCTTAGACTCTCAGTAGTGTTTGTAATAGCAGTTTCTATTAAATCCTTAGTAGTAAGGCTTGTGTAACTGGGTTTAAAAAAGATTTGGACAAGTTCCTAGAGAAAAATTCTATAAATCATTATTAATGTGGACTTGGGGAAATCCACAGCTTATCCCTAGGATAAGTCACATCGAATAGAATCTATTTACTTGCTGGGATCCTGTCAGGTTCTTGTAACCTGGATTGGCCATTGTTGGAAACAGGATGCTGGGCTTGATGGACTTTTGGTTTGACCCAGTATGAGAACATAAGAACATAAGATATGCCATATTGGGTCAGACCAAGGGTCCATCAGCCCCTGTATCCTGTTTCAACAGTGGCTAAACAAAGTCACAAGTACCTGGCAAGTACCCAAACATTAAATAGATCACAAGTAACTATTGCTTATTAATTAATAGCAGTTTATGGATTTTTCCTCTCGGAACTTATCCAAACCTTTTTTAAACCTAGTTACACTAACTTCCATAACCACATCCTCTGGCAATGAATTCCAGAGCTTAAATATGTGCTGAGTGAAAAATAATTTTCTTTAAAATGTTTTAAATGAGCTACTTGCTAACTTCATGGAGTGCTCCCTAGTCCTTCTATTTTCTGAGAGAGTAAATAAGTGATTTACATTAACCTGTTCAAATCCTTTCATGATTTTGTAGACCTCTATCATATGCCTCCTCAGTCATCTCTTCTCCAAGCTGAACAGCCCTAACCTCTTTAGTCTTTCCTCATAGGGGAGCTGTTCCATGTTCCTTATCATTTTGGTCACCCTTCTCTGCACTTTCTCCAGTGCAACTATATCTTTTCTGAGATGTGGCGACCAGAACTGCACACAGTATTCAAGGTGCAGTCTCACCATGGAGCAATACAGAGGCATTATGACATTAACCATTTTATTTGCCATTCCCTTCCTAAAAAGTCCTAACATTCTGTTTGCTTTTTTGACCGTCACAGCACACTGAGCCGACAATTTCAATGTATTATCCACTATGATGCTTAGATCTATTTCCTGGGTGCTTACTCCTAAGATAGAACCTAACATTGTGTAACTACAGCAAGGGTTATTTTTCCATATGTGTATCACCTTGCACTTGTCCACATTAAATTTCATCTGCCATTTGGAAGCCCAATTTTCCAGTCTCACAAGGTCCTCCTGCAATTTATCACAATCTACTTGAGATTTAACTACTCTGTTATGAAACTGGAAGTGGATCCGAAGTCCAAGGGGTGGTAAGAGTTACTACAGCGAGAGAGAACCCTCAAAGACCCCTCTCGTCAGAAGGCGAGGCCTGTTACTGTAGAGGTTGAAAATCTGCTTTGCTACTGGAAGTCCTTGGTCCCCCCTGGAGGAGCCCGTAGGGACCAGGACCGCTTGGACTTAGGAGAGTTACCAAAGACAGAGAATTGGTCTGGATGCAGGTGCCTCCTGCAGGTCATGGTCTCCAGATCACTGGCGCCTCCAGCAGGTCATGGGTCCGTCCAGTAGTGGCAGCTGAAGAATGGTCGAAAGCAGGTCCGGTAGTCCAAGTAGATGAATGGTCGGAAGCAGGTACAGAGTCAACTCTAGGAGAGAGGTCGGAAGCCAGTCCAGAGTCAACGCCAGGGGAGAGGTCGGAAGCTGGTCCAGAGTCAATGCCACTAGAATCAATCTGAGGAGGGAGAAGAGCAGGAACGAAACAAATGAACAGGAACAGGCATGTTCGGAGGAACCAGGAAGCTCAGGACTAAACCAACAGGAAGCCTCAATACCAAGGCAAGGTCTGAGGACCAGACCTTGTCTTAAATACTAGAGATGAGGGAGGAGTCCTGGGAGGGAGCCACGACAACTTCCTGTCATGGCCCTTTAAATATTTTCTTCAGCCGCGCGTGTGGCCCTAACTAACCCTGGAGGGGGCGGAGTCTTCCAGGCCGTGCAGAGCCATGCGGCTGGCCTCAGCAGCGGCCGTGGCCATGAGAAGAACGCTGGGGAAGGCTGCCTGCATCAGCAGGAGCCTCAGAACTGGCCCGACGCCGTGGGTGAGCATTTGATCCGGACCGCCGCAGCTGGCGGCCATGATGGTCGGCCCCTGTTGTGGACCGCCACAACCGGCGGCCATAACATACTCTGCATAATTTTGTGTCATCCGCAAATGTGATCACCTCACTCATTGTACCCCTTTCCAGACCATTTATAAATTTATTGAAAAGCTCCGGTCCAAGTACAGATCCAAGAGGCACTCCAGTGTTTACCTTTTTCCACTGTGAAACAGACTATTTAATCCTACTCTCTGTTTCCTGTTTTAACCAGTTTGCAATTCACAATGGGACATCACCTCCTATCTCATGATTTTTTAATTTCCTTAGAAGCCTCTCATGAGGGACTTTGTCAAATACCTTCTGAAAATCCAAATACACCACATCTACCAGTTTACCTTTGTCCACATGTCTATTCATCCCTTCAAAAAAATGTAGGAGATTTCTAACGCAAGACTTCCTTTGGGTAAATCCAATTACCCCATTAAACCATGTCTATGTAAATGTTTTGTGATTTTATTCTTTATAATAGTTTTCATGATTTTCCCCAGCACTGAAGTAAGGCTCACCGGTCTATAGTTTCCTGGATCACCCCTGGAGCCCTTTTTAAATATAGGGGTTACATTGGCCACCTTTCAGTCTTCAGATACAACAGATGATTTTAATGATAGGTTACAAATTAATTGAAATAGGTCTGAAATTTAATTTTTTAGTTTTTTCAGAACCCTGGACTGTATACCATCTGGTCCAAGTGATTTACTACTCTTTAGTTTGTCAATATGGCCTACCACATCTTCCAGGTTCACCGTGATTTGGTTCAGTTCATCTCAATCATCACACATGAAAACCATCTCTGGAAAGGGTATCTTTCCACCATCCTCTTCAGTAAACACTGAAACAAAGAATTTGTTTAGTCTTTCCTCTATGGCCTTATCATCCCTAAGTGCCCCTTTAATACCTCAATCATCTAACGGTCAAAACAACTCCCTCGCATGCTTTCTACTTCGGATATATTTTAAAAAGTTTTTGTTATGAGGTTTTGCCTTTACAGCTAACTTCTTTTCAAATTCTCTCTTAGCCTGTCTTATCAATGTCTTACATTTAACTTGCCAATGCTTTTGCTTTATCCTATTTTCTTCTGATGGATCCTTTTTCCAATTTTTGAATGAAGATCTTTTGACTAAAATAGCCTCTTTCACCTCACCTTTTAACCATGTCAGTAATTGTTTTGCCTTCCTTCCACCTTTCTCGATGTGTAGAATACATCTGGACTGTGCTTCTAGGATGGCATTTTTTATAACAATGTCCATGCCTTTTGCACACTCTTAACCTTTGTAGCTGCACTTTTCAGTTTTTATTAAACTATTTTTCTCATTTTATCAAAGTTTCCCTTTCGAAAGTTTAGTGCTAGAGCCATGGATTTACTTACTATCCCCTTCCCGTCATTATTTCAAATTTGATGCAATTTTAGATCTAATTCTTAGTGGAATGCAGGATTTGGTGAGAGAGGTAATGGTGGTGGTGCTGCTTGGTAATAGTGATATTATGATCACTATTACCAAGCAGCACCACCACCATTACCTCTCTCACCAAATCCTGCATTCCACTAAGAATTAGATCTAAAATTGTACCCTCTCTCGTTAGTTCCTGAACCAATTGCTCCATAAAATGTCATTTATTCTATCCAGGAACTTTATCTCTCTAGCATGTTCTGATGTTTCAGTTACTCAGTCAATATTGGGGTAATTGAAATATGTAAACAATGAGGGAAACCACATTTTTATTTGTCAAATATAGCCTAAGTGACGGTGTCAGCAAGTCTGACGTGATTTCTCAAAAAGAGCCCAACCATCATTCACCATCACTATCAAAAATCGTGAATTTTTTATTAAATATAAAAAATGTCTATATAGACATTAGACTCCAATTTAAATCCAAGAAGAAGATTTAGGCAGTAATCTCTTTGTTTATTATTTACAACAATATCCAGTCTGATATGAAATCGGGGTCCTCTTTATAAAGATGAGGTTCTTTTAATACACAGAGCCCCCGGGAGATGCGTTGGACTCTACAATATTCCAATAAAGTGTCTGCATGAAGAGTAGTGCGGACTGATCAACGTAATAATTTTTGCAGAGAAAACCATTGTGTATCAGAGGAAAAACCAGAAGATGTTGAAAAGGATGAAGGTTTACCTAATAATGCTTGCAAATCAGCGTGTGAAAAACTCAAGGTTTTCAAGGGAATAGTAGCCTAAGATTCCATGACTCAAAAAGTGAACCACAAAATTATAATCAAGGAGAGTCAATACAGTAACCCACGTGGTAAACTGTAAACAATGAGGGAAACCAAATTTTTTATTTGTCAAATATAGCCTAAGTGATGGTGTCAGCAAGCCTGACGTTGTGATTTCTCAAAAAGAACCCAACCGGTCTTTTAATCATTCACAATCACTATCAAAAATCGTGAATTTTTAATTAAATATCAAACATGTTTTTTTATCTTAATTTTTATCATTTTCATTAAAAGTCTATATAGACATTAGACTCCAATTTAAATCCAAGAACCAAAAGCCCTCCTTGAGGCCCATTGCATGACAGTAAGGTGCTCTTTGTGGCTGCAGAAAGTACTACCTGGAAGTTATTTACCAGACCAAGGTATCCACTCTCACCCCAGGTGGGACTTGAACCCAGAGACCAGAGCCTCTTCCATTAGGCCACTGGGACTAGGAGGGCAGAAGGTTTGGCTTAAAAAGACTCTGGGAAACAATTTCCATAGCCTCTCAAACCCAATTCAGATTCTTCTCACTATACTTCTTCAGCACCGGGAACCATAATACCCCTATAGTGCTAGGGCAGAGTGCTTCACGTGGGTACTATCAGAGAAACTGGAATTAGCTGCAGAGAGAAGCACGACAGGAAAGATGATGTGAATCTAGAATCCAGATATGTCCTATAGTGCCCAGAGAATCTGCCCTTGGAAAGGCAAGCAGCTGTTCAGTTTCCAATCTGCAGTCATTTTTGCTACAGAATGTCATAACGTTAGGAGTGTTGAGGTAAAGAAAGCACTGAAATACTGAATTTGTTGGCAGGTGAGGATGCCAAGGCCCATGTAGCCTACCATGCTTTCTAGTTCCACAATATCTGATAGTTACATTTGAGTCATATTCACAAATGAATCTTGCCATAAATACAGACTGGGAAAGGGTCATTTGTGAACAAGGCTCTTAGGTGATGATCTCTCCCACCTTCTTTTTCCAATATCCCTGCTGCAGGTCAATCCCCTTCGCTATTCCTTCCACATCTGTATGCTCTGGAGACCTGTTTCACTTATCCTTCTCCTTTTCTGAATAGAAATTCTTCCTGAGATTACAGCTGGGTCTGTCTTCTTCTTCTTCATATGATAAAAGTGTTAGAACATGAGCTTTGCACAAATGTATTCTCACCGTTTTTATATTATGTATACCCTTCATCTGTTTGAATGCTGCCATCCTAGCCTGCATGTCTTCCAAGATGTTCAGCACTGCTCATTGTGTTTATACTTGTGACATGAAGCATCATTGTTTCTCTGGATACTGTTTATGACTTGCAGGTCACTGTGAGGCAGAAAACAATGGCAGGATGAAGATGTAGCTATAAAACACCACAACCCACCCCAGGTGGGACTTGAACCCACAATCCCAGGCTTAGAAGGCCAATACCTTATCCATTAGGCCACTGGGGTCATACGAGCAAGCCCCTTTGCTTAAACATCCTGAAGATGGCTAATATGTGCCACCTGGACCCTTCTAGGCTCTTCTGATTCTATTTTCTGCTTCACTGGGGACTTTCAATCTATCTAGCTCTACGACTTATGTGCTCCTTAGTAAAGTCCCGGAATACTTTGAATAAGTTTCTCAAAAGCATTTCCTAATTCATGTAAGACTATGTGACGGAAAACCAAAGTACTTGACCACCTCTCTATTCAAAGTTCCTATATGCTGTGATTTCTTCATGACAGTTTGTATAAAGAGCTCTAATTTTGGTCTGGAACTTTCATTTCTGTAGTAGGGAGATGAGTTAGTATTTCCAACCACACCTCCCTGATGTGTGTACCTCCTTATTTCACAGCAATCTTTCCTGTCCATCTGCTTAGAGTATTCACCAAACTGTTTATCTTAATAATGCTTTATTTCTAAGTTACACAGGGCTAAGCTTAATACTTCATCAGGAAACACACAAGCAATTAGATTATTACTGTTCACTTAGCAGTAGAAGAGGACCAGAAGGCTCATCCACATAGTACTCCCAGCATCCTCCAGGAGAAGTCTCCAGAGATCACAGTGAGCAATCCAGGCTTTCAACTTCACAGCCCCAGCTTCCAGAGGCCCTGCACCCTTTACAGCAGTGGTTCTCAACCGGTGTGTCGCGACACACCAGTGTGGTCGCCGCATCTAAAAAAAGATATAATTGTGATGGAGAAGGTACAGAGAAGGGCTACCAAAATGATAAGGGGAATGGAACAGCTCCCCTATGAGGAAAGGCTAAAGAGGTTAGGACTTTTCAGCTTGGAGAAGAGACGGCTGAGGGGGGATATGATAGAGATGTTTAAAATCATGAGAGGTCTAGAATGGGTAGATGTGAATCGGTTATTTACTCTTTCAGATAGTAGAAAGACTAGGGGGCACTCCATGAAGTTAGCATGGGGCACATTTAAAACTAATCAGAGAAAGTTCTTTTTTACTCAATGCACAATTAAACTCTGGAATTTGTTGCCAGAGGATGTGGTTAGTGCAGTTAGTATAGCTGTGTTTAAAAAAGGATTGGATAAGTTCTTGGAGGAGAAGTCCATTACCTGCTATTAAGTTCACTTAGAGAATAGCCACTGCCATTAGCAATGGTAACATGGAATAGACTTAGTTTTTGGGTACTTGCCAGGTTTTTATGGCCTGGATTGGCCACTGTTGGAAACAGGCTGCTGGGCTTGATGGACCCTTGGTCTGACCCAGTATGGCATTTTCTTATGTGTCGCCAAGAACACACAGGTGTGTCGCCACACATCCCGGTCCCCTGCTGACCCAGCTGCTCCCCGGTCCTCTTCCGCCTGGGCTTAAAATGCTGTCAGCCCGGGCGGAACGTGGCAGGACAGCTGGAGTCAGTGCATTGGCATGGTCTCTTCTCCGCCCCCCCCCCCCCCCACCCCGTGGCCCGGAAGAGGAAGTGGTGAGCATCGGGTCCGTGCGCGGGAAGAAGAGACTATGCTAGTGTGGTCAGAATCGGACCGAAGAACAGAAGAGAGGCACGGTCTGAAGAATGTGCAGCGTGGCTCGGAGGAAAATGAAGAAGAACGTCAACCCCCGCGGCCGATGGGACTCCTCCTCCACGAGGGCTGAAAATGAAGGAGGTTAGTGTTGGGAGGAGGCTGCTGCTGCCGCGAGTTCCCGGGGTGGGGGTGGGGGAGAGAGAGAGTGAATGAATGAGTGAGCAAGCATGTGTGTTTGAGATCCTGTGTGTGTGAGTGAGAGATTGCATGTATGTGAATGATTGAGAGCCTGTATATGTGAAAGAGAGTATGTCTGTAATTGAGAGCCTGCCTGTCAGAAAGAAAGCATGAATGTAAATTTAAGATTGGGAACCTGTATGTGTAAGTTTGTGATTGAAAACCTGTTTGAGTGAAAGAGTATGTGTGTATGATTGAGATCCTTTGTGAGTGAGAGAGATCATGTGTATGTGAACCGGTAGATGTAGTTAAAGGTGAACCGATAGATGTAGTATACTTGGATTTTCAGAAGGTGTTTGACAAAGTTCCTCATGAGAGGCTTCTAGGAAAAGTAAAAAGTCATGGGATAGGTGGCGATGTCCTTTCGTGGATTGCAAACTGGCTAAAAGACAGGAAACAGAGAGTAGGATTAAATGGGCAATTTTCTCAGTGGAAGGGAGTGGACAGTGGAGTGCCTCAGGGATCTGTATTGGGACCCTTACTGATCAATATATTTATAAATGATCTGGAAAGAAATACGACGAGTGAGATAATCAAATTTGCAGCTGACACAAAATTGTTCAGAGTAGTTAAATCACAAGCAGATTGTGATAAATTGCAGGAAGACCTTGTGAGGCTGGAAAATTGGGCATCCAAATGGCAGATGAAATGTAATGTGGATAAGTGCAAGGTGATGCATATAGGGAAAAATAACCCATGCTATAATTACACAATGTTGGGTTTCATATTAGGTGCTACAACCCAAGAAAGAGATCTAGGTGTCATAGAAAGAGATCTAGGTGTCAAACAAACAAACATCCTGCAAGCATTCAGCAAGCAACCATCCTGCAAGCATTCAGCAAGCAACCATCCTGCAAGCATTCAGCAAGCAACCATACTGCAAGCATTCAGCAAGCAACCATACTACAAGCATTCAGCAAGCAACCATACTACAAGCATTCAGCAAGCAACCATCCTGCAAGCATTCAGCAAGCAACCATCCTGCAAGCATTCAGCAAGCAACCATCCTGCAAGCATTCAGCAAGCAACCATCCTGCAAGCATTCAGCTAACAACCATCCTGCAAGCATTCAGCTAACAACCATCCTGCAAGCATTCAGCAAGCAACCATACTGCAAGCATTCAGCAAGCAACCATACTACAAGCATTCAGCAAGCAACCATACTACAAGCATTCAGCAAGCAACCATCCTGCAAGCATTCAGCAAGCAACCATCCTGCAAGCATTCAGCAAGCAACCATCCTGAACAAGCAACCATCCTGAGCAAACAACACTCAAGCAACAGCAAAACAACTACCTCTCAGCACTCTACATTAAAACAAAAGACTCACAAAGACTGCCTTCGCCCCTCGGTCCATCAACAGCACTAACGCAGCACCACTACAACACAAGCACTACACGCTAAAATGTTCCCCACCTTCCCAATACCTATTTTACAACACAGCCTGTCAGCAATAGGAAAACCGAACAGATCATTCATACTACAACACAAACGACAGGCGCTACACCGAAACCTTAAATCATTCACCCCAATTTTGATAACACCCATCACCCAACTCTTAGGCCTCACTGTATTCTCACTTTCACTATTCAATGCACAATCTCTGTCCAAGAAATCTCTAATCCTCAACGACTATCTCCTTGATACCAAACCAGATATATGTGCTATAACAGAAACATGGCTCAAACCCACGGACACAGCAATTATAAACCAACTTCCCACATCAAACTACGACATCTTCTCCATCCCCCGACTGAAAAAAAGAGGAGGAGGACTCCTATTTGCATCAAAAAAAGACCTCGGGTTCATCCAGCACCCATACAACTCAGACTCTAAACTAGAAATGGGTCTCTTCACCTCGGAACAACTACAAATCCTACTCGTCTACGCCCCTCCGGGCCTCCTTGAGACAGACCCCTCCCCCTTAGTAGAGGAAATCACAACCCTCATCAAACTGGACGCTCCAGCAATTATCCTAGGAGATTTTAATCTGCATGTGGACAATCCTACCCCATCATCCAGCTGTGAATCCTTTCTCTCTGCCCTCTCAGCCCTGGGTTTCAAACAACTAGTTACCAAACCCACACACAAAGCAGGCCACACGCTGGATCTTATCTTTATTAACCCAGGCATCAAACATTCTTCACGCCTCAAAAGCAAGAAGGTCCCTTGGTCTGATCACTCACTTATCTCAACCGCATTCTCATTGAACAAACCCTCCACCTCCAAAGGGCCCTCACCATCTTTCCCATACAGAAGATCCTGCTCTACAGAAGACCTCAGCTCCCACCTAGCCTCTCAACTTCCATCCATTGATCTCTCAAACCCGAACACAGCTCTCCGCTCTTGGAAAGCCATCACAGATTCCATAGCCGACAAGCTATGTCCGCTAGCAACCAAAAAATCACTCCCAAACGCCTCCAAAAGACAACCATGGTTCACGGAAGAACTAAGAAAGCTAAAACAAAATCTAAGACAGAAAGAGAGCGACTGGCGCAAATCCCCAAGCACCAATACACGATCCATCTACAAAGCCACCCTCCATCAATACAAGTCAACTACCTCTAAATCCAAAAGGGACTACTATGCATCCAAGATTCACCACTTAATCTTCGACGCAAAAGCCCTCTTCGCCTATGTCTCCAATCTCACCCAAATCATCCCACAGGAGATTCCCAACGACCTAGCACAACCCAAAGCTGAAGAACTTGCTCTTCATTTTCACAACAAAGTCAACAGCCTTCTAACTCATCTGCCTTCTAATCCCACCGACCCTGCTCTTTACCAGTCTCTTCAACAATCATCCCTCAACAACAATGGTCTGGAAACACTTGAACCCATCTCTATCTTAGAGATACAAACTCTTATAAGAAGAATGAAACCTTCCTCCCATCCTTTGGATACTATCCCCACCAAACTGCTCCTGGCCATCCCTGACTCCATCGCTAAAACCTTGTCGGACATCATAAACTGCTCACTCTCCCAAGGACTATATCCTGACGACCTCAAATTGGCCTCCATCAAACCTCTACTCAAAAAACCCAACTTGGATCCTAAAGACCCCAACAACTTCCGTCCTATCGCCAATCTCCCATTCATAGCCAAGATTCTAGAAAAAGTTGTCAATACTCAACTCTCCGAATACATAGAAGAAAACAAAATCCTATTCCAATCACAATACGGATTTCGCAAGTCACTGAACACAGAATCCCTCCTCATCTCCATGTCTGACTTCATATTAATGGGCCTTGACAAAGGCCAATCCTTCCTCTTAATTCTACTGGACCTATCAGCCGCCTTTGATACGGTCAATCATTCCATTCTCACTTCCATTCTGGCTTCTATAGGTATCTCAGGCACAGCTCTCTCATGGTTTAAATCTTTTCTCTCCAACAGAGGCTTCAAGGTTAAGATACAGAACAAAGAATCTTCACGAATGGACGCATACATAGGTGTCCCCCAGGGCTCCTCACTGTCACCTACACTCTTTAACATTTATCTTTTACCTATCTGCCAACTCCTCTCCAACCTTAACCTCAAACATTTCCTCTACGCCGACGACATCCAGATCGTGATACCCATTAAAGAATCTTACACAAAAACATTGGTTCACTGGGAAAACTGTCTCTTCGAAATTAAACATCTCCTGGCTAACCTAAACCTAGTTTTAAACTCCTCTAAAACAGAACTGCTTCTCATCTCCCCAGATAATAATGCCATCTCTAATCCTCCAACTATCCCAACTACTACACAGGTGAGAGATCTAGGAGTATTAATTGATAACCGGATGAACCTTAAAGCTTACATCAACAGAACCACCAAGGACTGTTTCCACAAACTCCAAGTTCTGAAAAGAATTAGACCACTCTTCCACACTCAGGACTTCAGAACCATTCTACAAGCTATCATTTTTTCTAAGATCGATTACTGTAACTCTATCCTTCTGGGCCTACCTTCCTCCTATACTAGACCCCTCCAGATGTTACAAAACGCTGCGGCAAGATTACTGACAAACTCCAGGAGGAGGGACCATATATCTCCAATCCTAAAAGATCTCCACTGGTTGCCTGTTCACTTTAGAATCCTCTACAAATCTCTTTCCATAATATACAAAACCATCCATCAACACACCCCACTCGACTTACAAGTCCCATTCCAAATTTATAACTCCTCCAGACCAACAAGAGACACACTCAGAGGATCTCTTCAAGTGCCCCCAGCCAAAACTACCAAACACATTACCTTGAGAGATCGGGCCTTTTCAACAGCCGGCCCCCTTCTATGGAACTCCATCCCACCGGACCTTAGACAGGAGCCCAGCCTCCCAACCTTCAGGAAGAGACTTAAGACCTGGCTGTTTAAAAAAGCTTTCCCGGACACCGATTAATTCTATTCAGCCAGATTCTACCACTTCCACATGTAAAAATGTTATTACTAATGTAAATACCTATACCTAATGTTATTCTCTTTCTTTTCTTCTCTCCTCCCAGTTCTATTACCTTGTTATTTGTAACTGCTTCCTTCTACACAAATAGGTTATTGAATTGTTTACTGTACACCCCTGTTATATGTAACCGGCATGATGTGTTTGCAACATGAATGCCGGTATATAAAAATTTTAAATAAATAAATAAATAAAATAGTAGATAACACATTGAAATCGTCGGTACAGTGTGCTGCGGCAGTCAAAAAAGCAAACAGAATGTTGGGAATTATTAGAAAAGGAATGGTGAATAAAACGGAAAATGTCATAATACCTCTGTATCGCTCCATGGTGAGACCGCACCTTGAATACTGTGTACAATTCTTGTCGCCGCATCTCAAAAAAGATATAATTGCGATGGAGAAGGTACAGAGAAGGGCTACCAAAATGATAAGGGGAATGGAACAACTCCCCTATGAGGAAAGACTAAAGAGGTTAGGACTTTTCAGCTTGGAGAAGAGACGACTGAGGGGGGATATGATAAAGGTGTTTAAAATCATCAGAGGTCTAGAACGGGTAGATGTGAATTGGTTATTTATTCTTTCGGATAGTAGAAAGACTAGGGGGCACTCCATGAAGTTAGCATGGGGCACATTTAAAACTAATCGGAGAAAGTTCTTTTTTACTCAACGCACAATTAAACTCTGGAATTTGTTGCCAGAGAATGTGGTTAGTGCAGTTAGTATAGCTGTGTTTAAAAAAGGATTGGATAAGTTCTTGGAGGAGAAGTCCATTACCTGCTATTAAGTTCACTTAGATAATTGCCACTGCTATTAGCAATGGTTACATGGAATAGACTTAGTTTTTGGGTACTTGCCAGGTTCTTATGGCCTGGATTGGCCACTGTTGGAAACAGGATGCTGGGCTTGATGGACCCTTGGTCTGACCCAGTATGGCATTTTCTTATGTTCTTATGTATGATTAAGAGCCTGCGTGTATAAGTAAGAGAGAAAGCATGTGTGTCTGTGTGTGATTGAGAGCTGGTTTAGGTGAGGGAGCATGTGAGTTTGTGATTGAGAGCCTATGTGAAAGTAAGAGAAAGACAGCATGTGTGTCTGTGTGTGATTGAGAGCTGGTTTAGGTGAGGGAGCATGTGAGTATGTGATTGAGAGCCTGTGTGTAAATGAGAGAAACAGAGCATGTTTGTAAGCATGTGAATGAGAGTCTGTGTGTGAGAGAAAAAGATAGCATGTATGTGTGTGATTGAAAGCCTGTGTGTGTAAGCGTGAAAAGATAAACAGCATGGGCCGGATTTTATAAAATTGCTCGAGGGCGTGCTTTTGTTTGCGCACCAGGCACGAACAAAAGTACGCTGGATTTTATAAGATATGCGCGTAGCCGCGCGTATCTTATAAAATCCGGGGTCGGCGCACGTTGCCAGTTCCCTCCGCCCTTCGCCCTCCCCCCACCTTCCCCTCCCTTCCCCACCTAACCCCCCCCGGCCCTATCTAAACCCACCCCCCTACCTTTGTCGGCAAAGTTACGCCTGCTGGAAGGGCGTAACTTTGCACGCGCCGGCCGGCTGTCCCGCTCCGTGTTCTGGTCTGGGGGCTGGTCCGGAGGCCGTGGCCACAACCCCGGAACGCCCCTGGGCCAAAGCCACGCCCGCGGTGCTGCCCCCGAAACGTCGCGTCACTCGAGACACGCCCCCAAAACACCGCGTCATTCCCGGCACGCCCCGACACGCCCCCGACACGCCCCTCCATGCAAGCCCCGGATCTTACTCGCGTCCCGGAGCTTGCGCGCGCCGCCGAGCCTATACAAAATAGGCTCGGCGCGCGCAGGGGGGGTTTGGGGTAGGTTTTCGGGGGGGGGGGGGTATACGCGTATCCCTTTGAAAATCTACCCACATGTGTGTAAATGTGTAATTAAGAGCCTATATAAGTGAGAGAAAAAGCATGTGTATTTGTGAGTGACTGAGAGCATGTGTGTATGGGTGTATAATTGAGAGCCAGTGTGAGAGAGAGCGCTGGTATAAGAGAGAGGAGAAAGTTCCAAGAAAACCACCCCTCCTCCTGCTAATTCAAAACAATCTCAGGACACCTGGATATCAAACGTTTCCAGGTATCCAGAGCAAAAAAAATTTTCTATACTCATTTTTCATTACTGGGTCTTTGTGTCTGCTATTTTGAAATATTTTATTGGTATCTAGAAATTTTTTATATGAATTTTTAATTATTGGATATTCCACTCATCAGCTGTTTCGAAATAATCTGTTCTTTTTGTTAGTATGGTTTTACTGCTACTGATTTTATATTTCTTGATTTGTTTTATAAGGATGGGTGATGTTTCTTTTTTCCTTTATTACACTGCATTCAGAGACCCTGGCTTGTTTGCAGTTTCCAATTCAGTTTTTTCTGCATGCATCTAGTTATGCATTTTGGTCTCTTTATTCTTTGTTAGGTGAGGGTCAGCACATGTGATTTAGGTGAGGTTTTCTGCTGGCGTGTAGTTTCTGTGTTGGTGTCTTAAGGCCTGGTGTAATATTTCAGTGTTGCCTTTTCTTAGGTAAGGTGGTTACTGTTTAAGTGCTGGAAATTGGTGCTGTTTTGGTGTGGGATGTTTACTATTTATGCAATTTCTGTTCAGACAGAATATGTATCTTTTTCCTTGTGTCATTTTAAACAATAAAAATAATTACCGGACCTTTACTTTTTATTTCCGCCGTGAATTGTAATGAGCAGTGTGTCACACATGTGAGCGTGGCCTGTCCGGTGTGTCACGATGGGAAAAAGGTTGAGAACCACTGCTTTAGAGTAGAAGAGGACCGGAAGCGTACGCCAGCACTATTAAGTTGATCTTCACTCAGTCCTTTGAGTGAAGATCAACTTAATAGTGGTTGAAGAGGATTGATAAGTATAGCGTTGGGAAATCTTAGGTCTTAAAAAGGTTTGGAGAGAGGTGAAATAGTGGGATATATTCCTTAGAGTTTGTGTGTGTCTCTGAGATAATAAGCAAGCCAGAGGGTGTTAATTCTAATGTCTGTCTTTCCCACCCTCCCACCCCTAGCTCAACCCTTGATTTTTAGGCAAGAGACACTTTCTCATAAAAAAAATCAATCAGGCTCTTATCAAAATCATAATATTGCAGCAGCCCTTATTGAGAGTTTAATCATCCCCTTGTAGGACACAAGCAGATTAATTAATAATATACCTGTACATTTAAAGTACTCTAATTCCATCTCCTTTAGTAACCTAAACCTAACTAGGAACTCAACAAAATTAAGATGAAGGAAGCAGTCCAGCAGCAAGAGGGGGGCTTTCCAATCTTTTGCATTGAGTCACATGATTGATTTTTTACTCGCAGGTGAGAGATTGTATCTGTGCACCCAGTGCAAAGAGCTCCTGGCTCTCAAAGAATAGGTTCGATCTCTACAGACTAGAGTGACAGATCTGAAGGAGCTGAGGCAGATAGAGAGGTATGTTGATGAGACATTTAGGGACATAGTAGCCAGGTCCCAAATCCAGTCTGGCAGTCCCAGCGCTGCCTTGGATCAGAAAGGTCTCCCGGTTGGAGAAGATCACCCTGGTGTAGCAGGAAGTGTTCCTGTAGCAAGGACCTGCTCTCCTGGTGATGTATTGTCCTCTCGCACTGAGGACAAGTCTCCCAGGGCTACTGCCCAGGAGGAAAGGGTTAGGTTGGCTATCACAGTTGGTGATTTGATTATTAGAAATGTAGATAGCAGGGTGGCTGGTGGACATGAGGACCACCTGGTAACTTGCCTGCCTGGTGTGAAGGTGGCAGACCTCACACATCACCTATATAGGATTAGAGACAGTGCTGGGGAGGAGCTGGCCATCTTGATACATGTGGGCACCAACAATGTAGAAAAATGTGGGAAAGAGGTTCTGGAAGCCAAATTTAGGATTTTAGGTAGAAAGCTGGAATCCAGAACCTCCAGGGTAGCACTCTCTGAAATGCTTCCTGTTCCTCATGCAGGTCCTCAGAAGCAGGCAGAGCTCTGGAGTCTCAATGCGTGGATAAGACGATGGTGCAGGGAAAAGGGATTCAGTTTTGTAAGGACTTGGGGAACTTTTTGGGGAAGAGGGAGACTTTTACAAAAAGATGGGCTCCACCTTTTCCAGGGTGGAACCAGGCTGCTGGCGCTAACTTTTAAATAGGAGATAGAGCAGCTTTTATACTAAAACAAGGGGAAAGCCGACAGTCACTCAGCAGTGCATGGTTCGGAGGAATGTATCTTTGAAGGATATTAATGAAACAGGAGATTTAGGGCATCCCAACAGAGAGGTTCTAATAAAAGCAAACTTAGTCGATGTGCCTAAAATTAAAGAATCACCTAAACTAGAGAATTCCAAATTATCCCTATCAACTGAAAAGCAGGTTGTCAATGCAAACTTAGAAATGTCTGTATGCCAATTCCAGAAGTCTAAGAAGTAAGATGGGAGAGTTAGAGTGTTTAGCAGTGAATGATGAGATAGACATAATTGGCATCTTAGAGACCTGATGGAAGGAGGATAACCAATGGAACAGTGCTATATCAGGGAACAAAGGCCTTCCTCACTTGCTCTTACCACCAATGGGCTCCCCCGCCGACCATGAGGCGGAACCGCTCCTCCTCCACTGCCTGCCGCTGAATCTTCGGGCTACTCGCCGCCCTCCTCTTCACCAGCTCCCCAGCCAATCCGGAGCTTGGCGCTCCGGTGACATCAGGAGCCGGCGACCACAGGGGATTTAAATCCCGCCGTCCTCCCAGCATCCTTTCTTCGTGGTGACCCGACCCGCAGATGAACGGAGAGAGAAAAAGTGCTTGGGCCTGCGCAGTCGACGCTGCCTTCCTCACTTGCTCTTACCGCCAACGAGCTCCCCCGCCGACCACGAGGCAGAACCGCTCCTCCTTCACTGCCTGCCACTTAAACTTCGGGCTACTCGCTGCCCCTCCTCTTCACCAGCTCCCCAGCCAATCCGGAGCTTGGTGCTCCGGTGACATCAGGAGCCGGCGACCACAGGGGATTTAAATCCCTGCCGTCCTCCCGGCGTCACGCGCCGGGTGTCGCACGCCGAAGGAGTGTGACAAAGGGGCATCCCCCTTTGTGCGCCCCTTAGTGCGCACCTTCTTTAATCTACTCCACGCAGTTTCCCATCCAACCAATCCATCAACACCCTCGAACTTGAATTTCTAACTTGATCAGACACTGATTTCCAGATCTCTCCTCCATTATCCCAACTCAGTAAACTAACCTCCACCAGACCCACTCCACCACTGCCTCTGACTGCCCTACTCTTCCTCCACCCTGCCAATATCTCCTAGCCACTCACCGCTCTTGTACATTTTTCTGCAAAGATACAACTAATTATATATTAATTTGTAATCCTCCCTTGCCACAACTCCATGTTTTTACCTTATTAGCCATGTGGTACCCTCAATCTGTATCCCCTTGTTAATTTGCTAATACTTATGTATGCTTGTTCTCCCTAAAGATTGTTATTCTCTTCTGTATATTCGCCAAGTTCCGCTTTTTCCCTTGTTTATTGTATTTCCCTATTGTTATAAGTTAATTGTAAACCCTTAAAATAAAAATAAATAAATAAGATGGAAAAACCCTGTGGACTCCTCAAGCGGACTCTCGCCTCAAACAGACAATTGTGCTTCGTGTTGCAGGGCCTTCCATATCCTTGTTAGCCCTTGTCCGGTGATCTCTCCCAGCGGATGACAGACGCGCTCTAAATCGAGCTCCTTCATTCATCCAACCTTCTTCCAGCTTTTCACTCTTATCTTCCTAACAACAAGTATTCCGGACCCAGGTCTCATTTTACCAGCCTCCAGCATTCAGCATTCTTCCAACTTTCCACCAGCAATCATAATTACCATTCTAACACCAACGTTCCGGACACAGCTTTCCATTTAACCTGCCTCCAGAGTTCATCCAACCTTCTTCCAGCACTCATTATTATCATACTAACAACCAGTGTTCCGGACACAATCAGACCATAATGCCTTGTGGTCTCCCAATACCGATTCTCCATCACAGTTCTCTCCTCTCAGGAAAATCTTCTATGCTTTCCCATCCATACACCTACAAATCCCTCATACCCATCATGAATTCCCCTATCACCCAAATTCTAGGCCTCGCTCTATTTTCCCTTATATTATTCAACGCCCAATCTCTCACCAAGAAAACGCTGATCCTCAATGACCTTCTTTTTTTTTTTTAATAATTAATTCTTTATTCAAATTTTCCAATAAAACATAATACAACAATGTATTTTTCACATAATATAAGTAATCACAATGAGAGACATTCTCAATTCACAAATCAAATAAACGAAACATTCTCAATATATCTCTCATGTGAGTCTATAATGATTAACCATAAATATAACAAACATAAATCTACCTATGAGGGAGTGATTTCTATTTATTCTTAAATAACCGATACTTCTGACGTATTAGGGCTCTTACCTAGACTTTTTTTTATCCCTCAAGAAGTTCTCCAGGTGGGATGGCTCATTAAAGGAAAATTTCTTTCCCTGGTAATTGACAAAACATTTTGATGGAAATTTTAAATAAAAAGTAGCTCCAATTTCCAGGGTCTTACTCTTTAACATAAGGAAGTGTCTTCTACGCACTTGCGTAGGTCTAGTCACATCCGGAAAGACATAAATTTTTTGGCCACAGAATGACAAATCCTTATTCTTAAAGAATTTCCCCATTACTATATCCTTATCCTTCTCCAAGGAAAAAGATACAAATAATGTTGCCCTTCTATTTATAATATCCGTAGATTCTTCTAAGAAGGTAGATATCCCTATACTTTTATCCTCTAGCTGCCCATTGTTGTCACTAGGGCGCGCTGGGAAATAATAAATTTTTGATACCACCGGTATATCCTTATCTTCATACGCTAGATTTTCTTTCAAATATTTCAAGAACATTTCAATAGGTGACAATAATCTAGTGATTGGAAAATTAACAAACCTTAGATTTTTAATTCTCATTAAATTTTCCACAATTTCTATTTCAGCATGTAAGGAGTTACAATCAGTGATACTCATACACTCTCTCTCTTGAATATTCTGTATTTTTCCTTCTACAATTTTTAAAGTTGACTCTACTTCATTTAACCTTTTCCCTTGTTCCGATATAGACAACCTATTAACATTAACTAATGAGGATAGTGAGTTGTTAACTTGAACTAGGTTAGAGTCCAATTTTGTCAAAACCCTCCACAAATCTTCCATAGTCACATTAGCCGGGTCTACAGAATCAATCTGTGCCCGGTCTAAGGTAATTATTATATTACTTCTTCTGCCACTGTAGATTGTACAACAGGGCAGGAAACTGGATCAACAACAGTCAATGGAGATTGCATTTCCTGTGCACTCACATTTCCTGACGTCTTCTCAGCTTGCTGGACTTTTCCTGTGTTTCCTGGTAGTTGAGGAGGGGTTGGTTGGTTGCCTGGACTTAGAGAGGCATCTGAAATGCCTCGAATAGAGTCCATACATGGCGTTCCCTGCCGATTAATATGTGCGTCCATGGGACCAGTTTTTACTGTTGTTGGCGCCGAGGTAGTAAAACGCGCCTTCCTTTTCCGACCCATAAGTTGAGAACCTCGAGGTATGAAAGATTTCCAAGACTTATCCAGCCGGCCGCGGTCCTTCGCGGTCTAAGCCGCGCGCCGGCGGCACTACACGCCGACGTTCCTCGGGTTTTGTAGGCCCGGTCCCTGGATGATGATGTCAGGAACGCAGAATCAGCTGGCTCCAATTGAGCTCAGTTCCGATCTCACCACGCTCACAGAGGTAGGCCCTGCAGATTTTAATTGCAGTTCTGTGTTCCTCACCAGGACGGCTCTCTTTCACTCCCTCCAGTTCTCTCTTAGGGTCCCTCCGATTACCGACGCTCCTCGGGTTTTGTAGGCCCGGTCCCTGGATGATGGCGTCAGGAATGCAGAATCAGCTGGCTCCAATTGAGCTCAGGTCCGTTCTCACCACGCTCACAGAGGTAGGTCCTGCAGATTTTAATTGCAGTTCTGCGTTCCTCACCAGGACAGCTCTCTTTCACTCCCTCCAGTTCTCTCTTAGGGCCCCCCTCAATGACCTTCTTCTTGACGCAAATCCGGACTTCTGCGCCATAACAGAAACATGGCTCAAACCCACGAACACTGCTCTTATAAATCAACTACCAACACAAACCTACGATTTTTTCTCTATTCCCCGATGGAAAAAAAAGGGGCGGGGGTATTCTCCTAGCAGCCAAAAAAGATCTGAGATTCGCACAATATCCAGTTAACTCATCTGCTAAACTAAAAACAGGCCTTTTCAAATCAGAACATCTTCAAATCCTCCTTGTCTATGTACCCCCAGGCCTTCTAGATTCTGATGCTTCACCTATTCTTGAAATAACAGCTTCACACCTAAATTTGGACTCCCCAGCTATAATCCTAGGAGATTTTAACTTACATGTAGACAACCCCATACTCTCAACCAACTGCGAAGCATTCCTAACCACCATGTCAGCCATGGGATTCAAGCAGCTAATTAACAAACCTACCCACAAAGTGGGTCACACACTGGATCTCATCTTTGTGAACTCAGGTATCTCACACTCTGCACAACCGGCGTGCAAACAAGTCCCCTGGTCTGACCACGCATTAATCTCCACCACCATCTCGCTGGCACAAGCGAGCAACAATCACTTCCCCCTATCATCATTTCTTTACAGGAAATCTTGCTCCTCCGAGGACCTCAGCAAACACCTAGCCTTAGAACTCCCCCTCATAGACGTCTCCACCCCTAACTCTGCCCTCCACTCCTGGTCCAACATAACGGAAACAGTAGCAAACAAACTTTGTCCACTGACAACAAAAAAAACTCAAACACAATGCGTCCAAAAGACAACCATGGTTTAATGATGAACTTCGAAAACTCAAACATCATCTACGACAGAAAGAAAGTAAATGGCGTAAAGCACCATCACCGACTACCCTCTCTGCTTATAAACTCGCCCTCCACTTATACAAGAGCTCCACATTAAAAACAAAAAGGGACTTCTACGCTCATAAGATCCATGACCTCATCTTCGATTCTAAAGCCCTTTTTGCCTACGTATCTAATTTAAAACAAATCAATGCTCCTGACATTCCTCTCAACCAAGCCCAACCAAAATCAGATGAGTTGGCCCTCTTCTTCAGCAATAAAGTCACCAACCTCCTAACACAGCTGACGCCTAATACCTTCTTGCCTTCTAGCACACATCTCCACCCCAACAAAGACATATCCCTCCAATTCTTCAAACCCATTACAACATCAGAGATCCAAACAGTTTTGAAGAAAATGAAACCTTCTTCATATCCCTTTGACCAAATCCTGACCAAACTGCTCCTGCTAATCCCTGACACGATCTCCAAAGCTCTGGCTGACATTATAAATTGCTCCTTAGCCCAGGGAATCTATCCAGACGACCTTAAAATGGCCTCCATCAAACCTCTCCTAAAGAAACTGAACTTGGATCCTAAAGACCCCAACAGCTTCCATCCGATCTCCAACCTCCCATTCAAAGCCAAGGTCATGGAAAAATTAGTTAATACACAATTATCGGACTACATCGAAGATCACAAAATTCTGTTCCCTACTCAATACGGCTTCCGAAAAGCATTAAGTACTGAATCACTACTCATATCCCTAACAGACTACCTCATCATGGGCCTCGATAAAGGTCATGCCTACTTATTGATCCTCCTTGACCTCTCGGCAGCGTTTGATACTATTAACCACTCCATCCTCATAAATCAGCTGGAGAACATCGGCATAACAGGTACAGCACTGGCATGGTTCAAAACATTCCTTGGGAACAGAGGCTACAAGGTCAAAATACACAATAAAGAATCTCACTGTCCACTGTCATCCTTCCTCACTAGGAGTTCCTCAGGGTTCCTCCCTATCACCCATGCTCTTCAACATCTACCTTCTCCCTCTCTGCCAGTTGTTAACCAAACTGAACCTAAAACACTTCTTATACGCTGACGATGTCCAGATCGTGATCCCCATTAAAAAATCCATCATAAAAACGTTATCCCCAATCCTCAAAGACCTACACCGGTTGCCAATTCACTACAGAATCTTGTATAAGTCCATTACTACCATCTACAAAGCTATCCATCACCATGCTCCGCTCAACCTACAAATCCCTTTCAGAAAACATACCTCCTCCAGACCCATCAGAGAGTCTTATAGAGAATCACTACATGTGCCACACTCCAAAACCTCTCAACATAAATCCCTTAGAGACCGGGCCTTCTCCACAGCAGGACTACCTCTATGGAACTCCATCCCACCTGATCTGCGACAGGAACCCTGCCTACTTACTTTCAGGAAAAGGCTCAAAACGTGGTTATTTAAGAAAGCCTTTCCAGACCCCAACTGAACCTTAACTCACCGTCAATTTACTCTCAGACATTACCGCAATGCTGTAAACAATAACATTGTAAATTCCATTACATTGTAAATAATTGCTCTTTCTGTTAAATTCCTATTGCCTTTTTTTTTCTTCTTCTACTCCCAGTTGTGTACATCCCTGTTTTATTGTAACTGCAACGTTTTCGCTCCACACCTGTTAAAGTTTTATTATATCTTTTCATTTTACACCCCTTGTTAAATGTAAACCAGCATGATGTGATACCTATTGCGAATGCCGGTATAAAAAAACACTAAATAAATAAAAATAAAAAATAAACAAAACAAATTATATTGCAGTACTAGGGAGGATAAACTTGGTGGCTGATGGTGCTTTATATCCGGGATGGCATAGACTCCAACAGAATAAAGATCCTGTAAGAGACTAAATGCACAATTGAATCTTTATGGGTAGAAATTTCTTGTATGTTGGGGAAGACTATAGTGACAGGAGTATACTACTGTCCACCTGGCCAAATTGGTGAGACGGACAGTGAAATGCTAAGAGAAATTAGGGAAGCTAACCAATTTGTTAGTGCAGTAATAATGGGATATTTCAATTACCAAAAAATTATAATCAAGGAGAGTCAATACAGTAAACCACGTGGTAAACTGTAAACAATGAGGGAAACCAAATTTTTATTTGTCAAATATAGCCTAAGTGACGGAGTCAGAAAGTCTGACGTTGTGATTTCTCAAAAAGAACCCAACTGGTATTTTAATCATTCACCATCAGTATCAAAAATCGTGAATTTTTTATTAAATATCAAAAATGTTTTTTATCTTAATTTTTATCATTTTCATTAAACGTCTATATAGACATTAGACTCCAATTTAAATCCAAGAAGAAGATTTAGGCAGCAATCTCTTTGTTGTAAATAATAAACACAGCCCTACACGGCCGGTATTTCATGGTGATGCTTCATCAGGGGTATACAAGAATTAATGTCACTAGAGTTTTTGTCTGAAATTATCAAAAAAGCATACTCTTAGTAAGATGTTATAAATAATGAAGGAAATAAGTACTTATCTTGACTCCGTAGGCTAACGTTTCAAAATGGACTCGGCGACTCTACTGTCTTCTTCATAGGAAAAGAGGAAACGAGGCTGACGTAAACATCTCATTAAACAGAACACCCAAGCAGACGTGATGTCAGACAGTGATGTCACTGAAAATGCAAATTATATATGAGCAATTCTTAAATCAAAACCAACTTTCAGAAAGATCAAACACAAGGAAGACAATGTAATAATCTAATTTCTTGTGTGTTTCCTGATGAAGTATTAAGCTTAGCCCTGTGTAACTTAGAAATAAAGCATTATTAAGATAAACAGTTTGGTGAATTCTCTAAGCAGATGGACAGGAAAGATTGCTGTGAAATAAGGAGGTACACACATCAGGGAGGTGTGGTTGGAAATACTAACTCATCTCCCTACTACAGAAATGAAGGTTCCAGACCAAGATTAGAGCTCTTTATATAAACTGTCATGAAGAAATCACAGCATATAGGAACTTTGAATAGAGAGGTGGTCAAGTACTTTGGTTTTCTGTCACATAGTGAATTAGGAAATGCTTTTGAGAAACATATTCACAGTATTCCGGGACTTTACTAAGGAGCACATAAGTCGTAGAGCTAGATAGATTGAAAGTCCCCAGTGAAGCAGAAAATAGAATCAGAAGAGCCTAGAAGGGTCCAGGTGGCACATATTAGCCATCTTCAGGATGTTTAAGCAAAGGAGCTTGCTTGTATGACCCCAGTGGCCTAATGGATAAGGAACTGGCCTTCTAAGCCTGGGATTGTGGGCTCAAGTCCCACCTGGGGTGGGTTGTGATGTTTTATAGCTACATCTTCATCCTGCCATTGTTTTCTGCCTCACAGTGACCTGCAAGTCATAAACAGTATCCAGAGAAACAATGATGCTTCATGTCACAAGTATAAACCCAATGAGCAGTGCTGAACACCTTGGAAGACATGCAGCCTAGGATGGCAGCATTCAAACAGATGAAGGGTATACATAATATAAAAACGGTGAGAATACATTTGTGCAAAGCTCATGTTCTAACACTTTTATCATATGAAGAAGAAGAAGACAGACCCAGCTGTAATCTCAGGAAGAATTTCTATTCAGAAAAGGAGAAGGAGAAGTAAAACAGGTCTCTAGAGCATACAGATGTGGAAGGAATAGCAAAGGGGATTGACCTGCAACAGGGTTATTGGAAAGAGAAGGTGGGAGAGATCATCACCTAAGAGCCTTGTTCACAAACGACCCTTTCCCAGTCTGTATTTATGGCAAGATTCATTTGTGAATATGGCTCAAATGTAACTATCAGATATTGTGGAACCAATTGTGGGAGAAGAAAAACTGATACTTCACGCATATCCAGCATAGGGGAGAAGAAAAACAACCAATAAAGGCTGAATAACATAGTCTGGGTAAAACAAATAAGCATGGGTGTAGCTTGCTTATTGCGGCGGTTACTACCCCTACTACCCCTAACTAATCAAGCTAGATATTTCACTTGGATGCAGCTCCATCACTGCTCTCTACATTAATGGTGGGGGTGGAAGGGAAATAGAACCAAAGAGCTAAGAGAAACAGATAAGTATGAGAAAAAAATGTGTGAAGCTTGCTGGGCAGACTGGATGGGCCGTTTGGTCTTCTTCTGCCGTCATTTCTATGTTTCTATGTTTCTATAACTAGAAAGCATGGTAGGCTACATGGGCCTTGGCATCCTCACCTGCCAACAAATTCAGTATTTCAGTGCTTCCTTTACCTCAACACTCCTAACGTTAAGACATTCTGTAGCAAAAATGACTGCAGATTGGAAACTGAACAGCTGCTTGCCTTTCCAAGGGCAGATTCTCTGGGCACTATAGGACATATCTGGATTCTAGATTCACATCATCTTTCCTGTCGTGCTTCTCTCTGCAGCTAATTCCAGTTTCTCTGATAGTACCCACGTGAAGCACTCTGCCCTAGCACTATAGGGGTATTATGGTTCCCGGTGCTGAAGAAGTATAGTGAGAAGAATCTGAATTGGGTTTGAGAGGCTATGGAAGTTGTTTCCCAGAGTCTTTTTAACCCAAACCTTCTGCCCTCCTGGTTCCAGTGGCCTAATGGAAGAGGCCCTGGTCTCTACAACTCCTGCCTTCGTGTTCCTGAGACTACGCTGCCTAGCCTTTGCTCCTGGACCCTGTCTGGCACCCGCTCCTTGGGGGTCAGTGTACGCTCCTACGGGGACTTGCTCTCCTGGCCTACCCCGCTCCTCGGGCTGGCTCTGTGCCTCCTGGGCTCTATTCTGCAATGCCTTCTACTTCTCAGAATTTTCCCTGGAACACCGCAGCAACCTGTGAGTTCCATGACAGGGCTTCCCCGCTCCTCGGGGTTGTGCCTGTGTTCTACATAAGACTGTATGCACCTCCCCGCTGCTCGGGGCCGTGCCTACAAGGGTCAAGAGACTCTCAGAGCTTTCCCACTCCTTGGGATTGTGCTTTCATATATCTTTGTGACTGTCAGCTTCCCCCGCTCCTTGGGCTTGCGTCTACACTAAACTGCCGACATTCCACCGCTTTCCAGGACACTGCCTACGTCAGCAGCAGAGATCTGGCTCGAGCTTCCCTGCTCAGCGGGTTGGCCTGCGTGTTTGCATTAACGCCCTCTACACTGCACAAGCTCTGCCCCTCCGGGCTGCCTTTCCAGAGAACCTCCTGCACAGCAAGTCTTGCGCCTTCCGCTGCGTGGTCTGTCTGGCACCTCCTCCCTTCAGGGCCTCAGCCGAGGTTCTGCCTCCAGCCTGCCATCCTACTGGGGTAACCTCCTGATCCCTGGGGACCTCTCCATCACTGTGCTGAGAGCTCCCTGCTGTGCCTATACCTCGCCTCCCAATGGTGCGGACCTGTGGGGCTCCTCCCCACAGGTGGCAACAACTCGCATCTCAAGCCAAGGGTCCACACACCCACAAATCATAACACTACTATTAATCAAGTTGACTTAGGGAATAGTCACTGCTATTACTGGCATCAGTAGCATAGGATCTTCTTAGTGTTTGGTAACTTGCCAGGTTCTTATGGCCTGGATTGGCCACTGTTGGAAACAGGATGCTGGGCTTGATGGAACCCTTGGCCTGACCCAGTATGGCAATTTCTTATGTTCTTATCCAGCTGTCTGATCACAGAGTAAATGCTAGCAGAGACTTGCATACAAATGCTAAAAAGCCTATCTTTCTGATCCACTAGTAGAGATTGCTTAAATTCTCACCAGTGTCACAGACATCAGCTCTGTCTGCTCTCTGTGGCCTGGACCTCAGAATTCTAAGGGGGCAAGATCTGTTCCCTGGGCAAAGCCATCCAGAGCTGAGAAGGTCTTCACCTTGTCACTCGCCAGCAACAAGGTGGCTCGGCTCCTCTATTCAGGTACACCTTAGAGTAAATCAGTCCTCTCAGTCATGGGTGAATGGAGCTCTGCCAGGAGAAGTGACAGCATTCAGATGTGTCGTCTTCTTTTGATGGATAACGATCGGCCAACAACGACCCTGAGTGCTTGCATCCCACTACTCTTAAGAACTTACCTATGCATAATTCAGTAGCTTCAAGCATAATCAGCTGACTGCATAATTAAGGCTTTCAATCAGCTGATTTTGCATCCTTTCTCCCTTTGTTTCTTTCTCCAGGTTCATCAAGCGGCCAACCTGATGAATGCCAGTTGTTCACCTCTGACAGTGCACTGGAAAGTGTGGCTCTCAGATTGACCCTAGAGCCATAAACAGAGGCAACTCGCATTCTGGCTGTGCAGATTCACACAGTACCAATTCTCCTAGTGTTTCTCTTGGCCAATTTTGGCTCCAGTTATAAATCTGTACGACTTGGTCAGGTACACAGCAACTGCAAAGTATCTCTCTCTCTGCTGCACTTGGCTTCCCATAGCCAAACAGGTCAATCTTGCCCTTTTTTACTGACATCAGAGAGTCCATCTTAGCTGCTTTGTCCTGTTAGCAGGAACTGGGATATTCCCTACCTAAGCAGAGAATGCTCCTATCAAAAGTCAAACAACTATTGAATTTGCAATTAGCTCTAGTGTTTGTATGAAAGAAGTGCTAACCTCAGAAAAGCATAAAAGTAGTGAATTTCGTGGAAGAAAAACAGATCAAGGATCTCTAGTTTACTACTTCTTCACCTCAGTCAGTGTCTCCTATCAAACATAGGGCTGCATTCAACAGAGACTGTCTCTGTAGATGATATGCTGTGGGAAAATATACTCTGCACCAATGAATTCTTGTTCTGTACAAGTTCTGTACATGTAGACATGTACAGAACTTGTTGCCAAGCCGGCTAGCCGGGGGTCAAGGTGGAGCTTAAATACCGAAGTCCAATGACGTCATCAAACAGGGATGATCCCGAGGTTCCCGCCGAAGAGGCTTCAAAGCTGGGGCCAGTGACACGCGCACGTGCCTAGGAAGGCCCAAAGTCGTTGTGGGTGGTAACGGCGTCCATGCCTCCATGAGGAGTCCCGGGGAATGCAGGGGTGTAGACTGGCCTGCACCGTGAGCAGACCCAGGGAGAGCAGGAGAGTGGTGCAAGAAGTAAGTTCATACGGTCGCAGCCGTCTGCGACCAACAGGCATAACAAGCATTTAATGGACTTCTCCTCCAAGAACATATCCAAAACTTTTTTAAACCCAGCTAAACTAACTGCACTAACTACATCTTCTGGCAACAAATTCCAGAGCTTAATTGTGCATTCTGTTATGGGAGTCTCTGTTTAGTGGACCCCTGCTGGAGACTGGGAAAGGTGGTCAATGTCTCTAGTGAATAGCACCTCTCCATCCCAAGCTTGTTTCAGTTTAAGGGATTCTATAGAGGAAAGGTGTGTCTCTTGGTGCATAGCCACATCCGTGTGGAGAGAGTGTAAGTAAGATCATATTTTCTTTCGCTTAATGGGGTGAGAAAGATCATTGACATTGAGAGAAACTATGTGCATTGAGGAAGCAAGCGCCATACTGTTACTACATAGGTGAAAAGAATGCAGAACCTGCATAAGAATGGGACATTCAATACATAACAAAGATCCCAGAGGACATCGTGGCAATCTAACATGAAATCGTACAAAACTAAAGAAAAAATTAACAGTAAGAAAGAAGACATGAAAAAACAATCAAAGCCAAACAGTGGCAACAAGAATAGAATGAGCCTCAGGGCAGAACCAACAGCTAAACAAGATTCAATTGGAATAAGAATATAAGGCTATGCCCCTGTAAAGAAACAGAAAGAAAAATAAAAAGTGCTGTGAATATGAGTCTGCTCAATCGTGGAAAGAAAATGTCAATCCCAAAATAGTTAAAGAAGTGTGCAAGGAGTATAGGAAGTCCAAAAAACATAAGTCAGGTGTAACGAGAGCCATCTACAGAGTCCAGGTTCAAAAATGGAGGAAGGAAAGTGAGCAAAAATCCAAAACTCAGAAAATTATGCCACCATGTCCTGCACAGCTTCCAGGGCAGTGAGGAAAGAAGCAAGATCAGCAGGCAAATCAAAGGTCTTTGTCTGATTGTGGCAAGTCACCCTCATCCGTCCAGGATAAAGAAGGCCATAGTGAGCCCCCAAAGCCTATAAATGGGGATGGAAAACTCAAAATGCCTTGTGTTTAGTCGCAGTAGATTTGGCCAGATCTGGCACAAAGAGGAGAGTATGCCTCTGATATAGGATCAGCGATTTAGTGCGAGTTGCATAGAGGATTGCCAGGACGTGGGGGTAGCGAAGCAATTTAAAAATAATTAGTCTTGGATATTTAGAATTCTGCAGAGGTCTGGACAGGGTCTGATGAGCGCGCTCAATCTCCAGAGGTGTATCAAATACAACTTGTATGCACGTTGGGATCAGAGTGGTCAAAAAATGAATCATGTCTGAGCCTTCAATTCCCTCCAGGATTCGGACATTATTTCTCAGTTTTGGTTAGCCAAATCCTCAATGATCCTCTGTAAACACTCTACCTTTGGGTAAGTTGAGGGAGTGAACCCATCGCGAGCAGCAGTGATGCAGTTTGTGATTCCAGATCCTCTAACTGCATCTGAAAAGCTGCCATTTGTTGAGCCATTGTCGACAAATCCGTCTGGATAGCTGACATGGTTTCCAAATTAATCTGCAACATTTCTTTTAGCTGCTTTAATTTGGTGAGAACTAGGTCAGCAGACGCCATAGGTTTTGTGTGCGTTGCTTTTTCCAGTGATGGGGGATCTTGTTTGGAGCACTTTGTGCCTGCTGCCACAGCAAAAGCTGCCTCAATCTTCCCCGATTTGGAACCAGACATCTCTTGGTTTTGAAAAATAATAAATGTCGGAGACGGACTCAAAAATGATAACAGGGGCGTAATGAAATTCAGACAGGATCTTGAGGAGTAATCGGATCAGGCAGCCATCTTGGTCGCTGCTCGAGAGCACGTTCGCCTGATTCTAATTAAGTTATGCGCCCCACAGATATCAAACTTGGTGAATATCTGGGCTCCCCTGAGATGGTCGAAGAGTTCTGTGATAAGCGGCAAAGGATACCGGTTCTTCATCATAGTGTGGAGGTGGTGGTAGGTGAAACACAGTGGAGGCGGGCCACACGGCAGGTGCTTGTTTAGGTGCAGGAGGGATTAATACCTCTGAATGTGCAACCAAGCCTTGGAGGAAGTTCACCATGGTGTTCAGCTGATCCAGCTGCTGCTTCAACTGAAGTGCTAGGCCCAAGATGGCAGAAGCACCAGATAAGTCTGCCGAGCTCATGCCCTCAGCAACCTGTAATGAGCACGGTACCTTAAAGCCCTTAGTGCTGTGGCATGGTTGGCACTAGGTCCACACCAACAGCTGGCAGACATGCTCTGTGACGGGACAGACTGGAGCTTCACTTATATCAGCCGGCTTCCCCACAGGTTAAGCCCTTGGGTTCTGGTGGCCGGCAGGGCTTAGGTGGGTCCCAAGGGCAGTTTGGCAGACGAGAGTCCAAGAACAAGCTGGGGTCAGGACAGGCAGCAGACAAGATGAGGTCAGGTCCAAAGCTAAAGTCATGGTCAGATGAAAAGCAAGAAGTGGACAAGGTCCAAGGCAGAGGTCAGTACCGGGAGATCAAAACATGGGGAGCAGGACAAAAGCAAGGCAAAGCAAGGCTGGAACAAGGCAGGGGCTCAGGAGCTAGGCAGGAACGCAGACAACACACACTGAAAGCACAAGGCATGACAGGAGACCCATTACTGAGGTGTCTGCTGCTCCACAGAAGGAGCCTTAAATAGTGGAGAGCTAGTGATGTCATCCAAGGGCACCAGGGCTGCTACAGCCCCTTTAAGTAGCAGGCAATAGGGCGCCTGTGCACCTGGGAAGGGGGCCATGAGGAATGCAGTGCGGTGGTGGCCCACACCGCTCTTGGTGTCAATCAGTGACGGGTGATGAGCAGGCCGCAAAGTAGTGCCGGTGTTGTTGGGCTGAGTGCAGCTGCTTGCGGCGTCATCCCGCAAGCCACCACATGTAACATCCAGCTAACCCATCAAAAGCTTTCTTTGCATGCAGCAAGATTAGAAGCCCTGAGATTTTTCAAAGCTCTGCCAACTTTAGCATATGCAACAGTCTGCAAGTGTCAGCCAACAACTGCCTGCCTTTTATGAACTCTATTCAATCCTCTGCAGAGTTTAACCTAAAAGTTTGTATTGGTATTAATCAGTGACATGGGCCTATATGCCCCGTTTTCCTGCTCTTCTCTGCCTTTTTTTGTGCACAAATATAATGTCTGCATCTAACAAAAACCCTGTGGATGTGCCATATTACCTTAGGTAGTTACATAATTCCACCAGCTTAGAAGGCACACCCCATTTGAAGGCATGCATTTATAGAGTTCGTTGAGAATTCGATAGTTTTGCAGGTATATAAATTTAAAGAGTAATAATATTTTGATCTAAAAGAAAGCTATTGCAGACAATAAAGCATGTAATAAATATTGGGTATCCGAAATCTCCCTCCATGAAGCTTTGACGATATTCTTGAGACCTTTACTTCACCAACAGTCTGAGAGGTGTAATTCTTTTGTGTCCCACCAGAGGGCTTCATGACACCATAAACCTGCCTTACTTCTTTTTGAGACCTTAAACTTAGCCAAAATACAAGCAATGTCAGTTGGGTATCTACTTTGTCAGTGTCTTTGGAGTCTCATTAACTGAACAAAGTAAGAAAATGGCAAACACAGGCACTTGTGTCCTTGTGTAAAATAGTCCAAGACCCCAGTTTCCCATATTTAGTTTCATTTAATTATGTAGACTCGACCTCTTGTGCATGTGGCCCAAATGCATGCACCCTTCTTGTTGGAATACCCCAGGTCTGACTGTTGAGGGTAAAAAAGGAACTTACAACCCATTATCCTGAATCCTTATTTATTTTTCTCTAAAGAAGAATTATTGACTGAATCAGTAGCTTTTTTTGCTAGCTATATTTGGGCTGTTCCATGTTATCTGAATATTCTATACAACCTCCCCCAGTGTGAATCATCCAGCAGTAGGGTTAACACTCATTAGATACAACAAGCTTGTGCCTCAGATGCTTGTGCTTTTTCCAGTTCAGCCTAGAGCAACCAGATGGCTCCAGGTTACCCAGGAGAGGCTGAGCCTGACCTGATTTTACCCCATCGTATCTATGCGCTTCTACTTCCAGCTTCTGTAAGATAAGCAGGACTATCAAACAATAAATGTAAACGGGCAAAACCCAGGACAGGCTTACTCTGATCCAGGTGACCTGGAAGCACCTCCCCTTCAATACAAGGCGGTACCTAGCAAAGGTACCAATGTCCCAGTTTTAGCCTCCCATATACTTTGTCCCTGCTAGAAATCTAGATTTTGTTATGGCTTGTTTTTTTTTCAGTTTTTAGAAACACAAAAACTGAAGACAAAGCCTACAAGACCCACCTGATCTACCCACTTCCTCTGCCTGCTGTAATACTGCGTCTACCACCTATCATCATTATCATGACATCGCCATGCTTTTTCGCCAAGAAAGTTCAAAGCGAGTAACAATTTGTTAAATAGTACAAATCCAAAGATCTGGAGGTAGGGCCGGGACAGCGGCATTCATCGCTTTCCCGTGTCTTGCGTACCGGTTGTCTGCCAGTGTGCGCAATTTACTTCAGGTCGGGCCTTGAAGTAAATTGAAGAACAAGGAAAAAAAAAGGTAGTAATTAGGGGTTGGGGAGGAGAGGGGAAGGGGAAGGGAGGTTAGAGTAGAGGGTAGGGAAGTTCCCTCCCAGTGCTCTCCTTAATTGGAGCGGACTGGGAGGGAACTGGGAATAAGGCTGAGATGCGACACCATGCGAATTTGCAAAACGTTACCTCCCCCCTTTGCGCGCACTGCACTGCGCGCATGTTATAAAATCGGCGCGTCCCTGTGTGCACGCCAGGAAGTGCACGCACATGGACGCATGCACGCACCTATGAAAATTTACCCCTAAATGAATAGTTCCCAAGATACCAATCCTTATGGATTAATAGCAGTTTATGGACTTCTGCTCTAGGAACTTATCCAAACCTTTTTTAAAACCAGCCACACCAACTGCTGTAACCACATCCTCTGGCAATGAATTTCAGAGCTTAATTATGCGTTGAGTGAAAAAGAATTTTCTCTGATTTGTTTTAAATGAACTACTTGCTAACTTCATGGAGAACCCCCAGTCCTTGTATTATCTGAAAGAGTAAATAACCAGTTCACATTTACCCACTCAAGCCCTTTCATGATTTTGTAGACATCTATCATATCCCCCTTCAGCTGTCTCTTCTCCAAGCTGAACAGCCCTAACTTCTTTAACCTTTTCTGTTAGGGGAGGCATTCCATCCCCTTTATCATTTTGGTCGATCCTTCTCTGTACTTCTTCCAGTGCAACTGTATTTTTATTGAGATGCGGCGACCAGCAACTTGTGTTAGTTCATTTAGATATGAATAATGTTAAATTAACTCAAGAAGCAATTATTAAAGAAAACTTAATTCTCGCTCAAAAAATGGAAAATTTTGAGAACATTGTTGGGAATAAGAATCTCAGATTCATAATCATAAACTTTCCAAAACTACCCTTAATATCTCCAAAAGAGATATTTAGGAGATATCTGACTGAGATTCTTCAGGTTCCTGAGAATGCTATTCCTTCTGTTTCCAAGATATTCTATCTTCCATCTTTTAAAAGGAGTCCTATTGAAGATCAAGTGCCTTTGGGTCCTTCTAATGGAGCTGCATTGGATGTGTCTTCACTTCTTGAAACATCGGATACAGAATAGGCAGTCCCGGCCACACTTATAATTACATTTGTTCTTGAACCTGATAAAGATTGGCTTTTGAAGTTGTTTTTTCAACACAGATCTGACACTTTCTTGCAATTAAAAGTGAAGGATTTTCCTGATGTCTCTATACAGACACAGAAAATATGGAAACAATGTCTTCTTATGCGCTCTAGAGTTCAACAAGTGGGGGGTGTTTTTTTCCTTAATTTTCCCTGTGTGTGTGTGTATGTGTGATATTTACAGTGATTAAATGGAAATTTGAAGACATTTGCCCAGGTAAGAGACAGGATAGAATCTGATAAACATACATTTTAGCCAAGGCTGTGGAATATTTTTTTGGCATTTGTTAGAAAAAGTGTGAAAGGCTAAAGATTTCAGGAAGTGTGAGAGATATCACTTTTGAAAAAATGAGTCTCTTAACTATGAGCGACAGTGGTACCTTAGCCTATAATCATTATTTGGGGATAAAATACCTTTTAAATTCCTGGAAGGAATACTTTTCTGGGATATTGTCACTATCTCCAGTAAAATCCCAGATAAAATAAATATGCTGTATGAGAAGGCAAGGGAAGAGCCCACCTCTTCTTTAAATAAGCCCTCCTAAACTTAAAGCTAGGTTGCATACTAAAAATTGTAAAAATTAAGTAAACTTGATGGTTTCAATTCAAGAAAGGAGAACTGTGGATCCATAAAGTCAAGAGGCTGCCAATGAAGAGTGGGTGACTCGCCAGAATGATGGCTACTGCCTGGAGTCAATACCCTTATTAAATAAACATACACAGGCTTACTGTGACTCCAACATCGCTCTAAGCTTCAACAGCAAGAGGAAATGTGGAAAAAAGGATTCACACTCACAAAGAGTGGAGTAGCTGGCTTGTTACGGCGGTTACTACCCCAAATCAAATAAGCCTGATACTTCACTTTCAATGCATATACAGCAAAGTTCTCTGATTCAACGGCAGGGGAGAAGAAAAACTGATACTTCACACATCCAGCAGAGCTCTCTGCTTCAACAGCAGGGGAGAAGAAAAGAGGGTTCGCACTCACAAAGCGGGGAGTAGCTGGCTTGTTACGGCGGTTACTACCCCCAAACCAAATGTGCCTGATACTTCACTTTCGATGCACATCCAGCATGGCTCTCTGCTTCAACGGCATGGGAGAAGACTTATACGTCACGCATATCCAGCATAGCTCCCTGCTTCAACGGCAGGGGAGAAGAAAAACAACCAATAAGGGCTAATAACATAGTCTGGGTAAACAAATAAGCATGGGTGCAGCTTGCTTATTGCGGCGGCTACTACCCCTAACGAATCAAGCTAGATATTTCACTTGGATGCAGCTCCATCACTGCTCTCTACATTAAAGGTGGGGGTGGAAGGGAAATAGAACCAAGAGCTAAGAGAAACAGATAAGTATGAGAGAAAATATGTGTGAAGCTTGCTGGGCACACTAGATGGGCCATTTGGTCTTCTTCTGCCGTCATTTCTATGTTTCTATGAATTTATGTGAAAGTGATTTTTTTAAATACCACAACAGTAAACAGAAACAGAAATACAGAGAGGGAAAACAGTGATCCCTACCTTTTATACAGCTTCAGTACAAATGAATCAAAGGTGTTCTAGATTAAACACTTGTATGTCTGGAGAAGGAAAAAGTGCAGGATAATTTGCAGTGGCAGGATATAAAGGTCCCATCACAATACAAAGCTGCACTTGTATTATAGGTTACAACTTTAAGACTTTAATGACAACCTTGAACTGAGACAGTTTAAATGTACAGAGTGAAAGGAAATTTTCTGTGTGTTTGAGCAGGAAAATATGTGCCAAAACCTCCCTCTTTGCCTTCATAGAAAATAGGGATACGTAATTATCATTTATTTTTTAAAGCCATAGCTAGTATTAAGTGACACCAAGCTGGCGAGACCACACTTAGTATACACTTTAGATTCCCCGACTAGAAGACTTTATCGCGTTAGCATAATCAGGAATCCTGTTTTTCATTTATTCAAAGTACAGCTTAGGAGAAGATCAGCACATTTTGATAAAAAGAGTTCCTGAGATAGCATCTACCAGTGCCTCTCAGCTAATCAAGCAGTGAACTCAGACAGTGCCCCCTTTCACTGAATCCCAGACTCAGCGAGAGGATGAAGAACCAGCGCACCCTATCACCAGTGCATCGCACTCAAATTACTCAAATAAGGATAAAGATACGTGTAGGTTGACACTTTAGCACAAGAAAGCCTAGCTAGGCCAACAGCCATTTATACCTTCAGAGAGTTTTAAAGAAAAAGAAAGGACCCAAAAAACAAAGCGGTAGCCGATCCAGTGAGCTGTGTAACAGTGACGACAATAGGAATCGGATGATGACAAGCCCTTTATTAAAATGCCCGACTCTGGCCGAGTTTCGCTCCCTTGCACAGAGCTGCCTCAGGGGCAATTCATTTTACCAGGACTTGATTTGGTCAATATAGAAAATGTCGCATTGATTATGCCACTGCAAACTAACCATCAATTTGCTTCCTTCCTTCCAACCTTCCAACCTTCCAATCTCCACCCTATCAATGGAGGCCGATCAGTGTACATCTGAAAAAAAGCTTTTTTTCAGATGTACAGGGTTCTTGATTGAATTTCAGTTGATGACAGAGACACTGATCGGCCTCCATTGATAGGGTGGAGGTTGGAAGGAAGCAAATTGATGGTTAGTTTGCAGTGGCTTAATCAATGCGACATTTGTACATTGACCAAATCAAGTCCTGGTAAAATGAATTGCCCCTGAGGCAGCTCTGTGCAAGGGAGCGAAACTCGGCCAGAGCCGGGCATTTTAATAAAGGGCTTGTCATCATCCGATTCCTATTGTCGTCACTGTTACAAAGAAAAAGAAAGGACACTCACTAACAGAAAAGGTAACAGTGAACAAAATAGGTTAATTGATGTCCGAAAAGCATTGGACTGGGACAGAATGTCATTGGAGAAGGGAAGGTGGGAAAAATTAGTAATAGGATCCCTAAGTTTCTTAGGATATATTGATTTAGGTGAAGAATTGGCAGAGAGCCTTCAACTCTTTTTCTCCCATGAAATTCAATGTTTTTATGCTTCTCTGAGTTTGGAAGGTCTTTCGTCCTTTTGCACTGTAGGAAGCACTACCATATATTGCAAAGTGAAGAGCAGTTTGACTTTCGACAAGAGGAGTCTCTGGGCACTCTAATCTGTATGTTGAATCTTCATTCACACTCTCTTTATTCTCCTGGCTGGCTCTGCAGCAAACGTCCAGCTTCTATAATAGTACACGTGAACAGCATTCTGACACACAGTACAAGTATATTTCAACTTTTCACATGCTCTACCTCACCGTGCCTTACCATGTTTCCCTAATTGAGTCAAGCTCGTCCTTCATGTCTGGGTTAAGCTTATATCTGGTATCTTTGAATAGAGAAGCAGATCAACTACTTCGCTTTTCTGCCACACAGTCTCTAGCAGTTTAGGAAATGCTTTTCAGAAACATGTACACTGTATTTCGTAAGATTACTAAGCAACGCATCACTGATAGACCGGGATACAGTCATATTCCCTAGCGGTACAGAAATAAAATCAGAACAACCAGCAAGTGGCAAGGAGGTGCCCCGCACACATCCCCTGGGAGTTAAAGAGGGTATAGGTGCTCGTGTGACCCCAGTGGCCTAATAGACAAGGTACAGGTTTTCTAACCTTGGGATTATGACTTTAGGTCCCACCTGGGTAGGGTTTTTCCTTTTAGGGAACCCTTGTTTTCAGCCACTCAATGACTTGCAGGTCATTGAGAGTATCCAAAGAAACAATAATAGTGCAGGTTCACAAATATAAACCTAATGAATTGAGCTGAGAGTGATTAACTTAGAAAAAATTTGGGCTAGGGGGGAAAATTTCAAAGGAATTCTTAATGTAACTCAGAAAAGAATACATGGGAGAAGAGAACTTTCTCCAAAAGTTTATCATATGAGGATGAAGAAGACAGACACTGGAGTAAATTCAGGAAGGGTGCAGAATACATGAAACAGGTCTCCAGAGCAATGATAGGTGGAAAATACAGCAAAGGAATTAAAAGGGAATTGGCGTGGAACAGGGACATTGGAGAAGAGATACTTGTTAAAAAAAAAAGGTCATCCTTTCCCAGCCTGAATATATAGTGGAGCTGGAAAATATGGTAGGTAGGGATGTGCAGCCAGAAAATATTTGTTGGATTCGGGATACATATTCGTCGGGGCCCAGATACATTGCATTCGTTCAATAGTGCCCCGATACGTAGATACGTGGATTCGTTTTCCGGTTCCCATTAAAGTCAATGGGGGAAGTATTTGCAGCCTATTTTTGGCTGCAGAATTGGGATTTTATTATCAATATTGATGAAACTTCTGGGGAGCAATCATCAGAACAAAAAAACAGGTTCAAGGTACTTAGACTGTGGCAAAGTGGCACCAAAGTGGTATGAATAGCCTAAGGTACTTCAAAGAGGCAAAGGGGTACCAGGAATGGCAAGAAGAGTGCTTTAATAGAGGCACAAAGCGAGAGTGTCAAAAACACACCACATCTTGAAAAGAGAGCACCGATAAGAGATGCATGAACCCTCAAAGGCAGCACGACAGGCAAAGTGGCAAGACAAGTGGCATTGACATCCTACAGCACAATGAAGGAGGAACATAGCAAGCAGAAAGACTAGCACCAACACACTGAGCAACCATGATATTGGCCAGAACACCACAAGGAGTTGAGTGAGTCATTTGGTATATGGCAGCAAGGCACAGAGGTAGAGGGTAGATACAGGTTGGCTACACCCGGGGAGAGTTCCCTTTCCTTTGTGCAGGAAAGGGCTCCCTAGAATGGGTTCGCCCCTAGAGTGGGGTGTTTCCATTGGTGTCCAGTGAGCTCTCGCTGGTCTTTTAAAATTTGGTAGAGTTAGCAGATATACAAAAGAGAATTTTCAAGGCCGAGGTGGAGGAGGTTACCATGTAAACAGTGGTTCAACATGGGTCAGAGGGTAGATACAGGCTGGCTACACCCGGGGAGAGTTCCCTTTCCTTTGAGCCGGGAAGGGCTCTCTGGAATGAGTTGGCCCCTAGAGTGGAGCATGAGCCTTCAAAGCATGGCGACCTGGAGCAGGGTCTCACTGTGAGCATGGTCTCACTGTGTTGTGTTTGCCACAGTCTAAGTACCTTGGAGATCTTTTCTTGTTCTGAACATGGGTCAACAGGTGGTAAGAGATAGGCTGCAGCAACGGGGAGAGTTCCCGTTCCTTTGAGCAGGAAAGGGCTCCCTGGAATTGGTTGGCCCAAAGAGTGTATCATGGTACAAATTGTTAGGATTTAAGCATTTGCAAACAGATCATGACTTCATAAGCAAGACGGAGGAAGATCTCTTCTCTGCCATGAAACTAAAAACAGTTTGCTTTATTTAAGGATCCATGCTTTGAAGGATTACTAGTTTGAATTGCCATAGACTGAGGTTTCCCTTTGCAACGAAGGTTCAGCCATTAGGACTGGACATAAGGCCTGGAAGGACAGGCACAGCAGTCGAGCACAGAGGTGAATCCCACCTAGGGACATAAGGCCTGGACGAGCAGGCACAGCAGTTGAGCACAGAGGTGAATCCTACCTAGGGACATAAGACCTGGATGGACAGGCACAGCAGTCGAGGACAGAGGTCAAGCCCACGTAGGGACATAAGGCCTGGATGAACAGGCACAGCAATAGAGGACAGAGTCAATCCCACCTAGGGACATAAGGCCTGGATGGACAGGCACAGCATTCAAGGACAGAGGTGAATCCCATGTAAGGACATAAGGCCTGGACGAACAGGCAAAGCAATCGAGATCAAACCCTTGTAGGGACATAAGGCCTGGACGGACGTTTGTTATTTGGTTATGATTCATTGAAAACTGTAGTGTACGATTAATAAGTCATGTAATTGAATAAAACTGTGTGATGTGACATATGATATTTAATTTTATTATTTATATACACTACCCTTATTATTATGTACAACTGATTGGTTTAGGGGTGGATAAGAGACTCACATATTTAATACCATAAAGGGATACCAGTTTAGTGAGTATTTGTTCATGGATGAAATGTATAGCTACACTGACCAGGCTGCTTCTGATATCTTATCGGGATTACGATTAGTAGAACAGACAGGAGGCAGTAGTGAAACAGGCAACTGGGATCAATTAATGAAAAATAAAAGGAAACTTATCCGCATGGAATTGCACGCGGCAACATTACCTGAATATTGCCATCTTAAAAGAATCCCTAGGGGACTTAGAATGTCTAAAGAGCCATCGATGTTTTTAGGTGATGAAGAATTTGTTTCACGTTGGAATGCAATACTCAATAAATGTTCATATGATTTAATGTTGTTGATCATATCGAAGGTAAAAACAGAGATGGTTGAATTACAAGAGAAAATTAAGAGAGATATGGAAGGTTTACAACAAATTCTATCCAAAGAGGTGCTAGATGCACAATTGGAAGAGAATCAGAAGCAGCTTGATCTAGTGAAGGCAGATATTAAAAAAATGAAACTATCCAAACTGCAAAGAGATGAGAAAGATTATACTCACGGATATGTGTACATATGGATGTCTAAGAATAGAAAGAGTAGAAATAAAATGAAAGGGGACTTTTCATCATCTGATGATTCAGGAGATGATGATAAGATTAATGGTGGTGGAAATGAACAAGGGAGAAAAGTGGGATTCAATACAGGTACTTTTCGGTATGATAATAATGAAGGGATAAGGAATGAGGAGGGGAAGAATAATACTTCTTTTTTAACCAATCGAGGAGGGGGTACGAGAGGGGGTTACAATCGGGTGAAATGCAACATGACTGTTCGGGAACCTTACAACTTCAGAAGGTAAATCAAGTTAATGAGAATAATATAGTGGTAAATATATCTGGTAGTGTTTTGTCTGATGTGGCTTTAACCTTGCTGAATAAAGGCTTATCATTTATACCGACATAGAAATATGACTCATTTCATACGTGAGTAGAAATAAAAAAAATTTTTCCGAAGGATTAGATTGCGGGAGTTTTTGGGAGATCAGAAAATAGTAGGGAGTGATACCTTATATAAACCATCTGGGTGGATGCCCACCACTCCTCCGGGTCCACTGGTAGTGGCTTTTGAAACTTTGGTGAGTGAAGAGCTTGAGATGATTGCTAAACAAAAGGATATATGTCAACATAATTGTACTAGGGATGAAATGAGGGCCATCAGGTCCATACAGAATAATGAGTCTCTGATTATTAGACCAGCTGACAAAGGAGGTGCGGTGGTGATATTAGACCATCAACAATATCAGAGTGAGGTCATGTTACAACTTGAAGATACCAGATACTATCAGGTGTTGGAGGGTGATCCGATTGGGGATTTGGAAAATAGGGTTACAGATATTTTGGATGATGCTATACGGGGTAGAATTATTACTAAGAAAGAATATAGATAACTGTATACCAAATGTCCAGTAAGTCCTTATATGTATTTTGTTCCAAAAATACACAAGTCTTTAGAAACCCCTCCGGGGAGACCGATTGTATCCGGGATTGTATCTGTCTTTGAAACTCTTGCGAAGTTCATTGACAGTTTTCTGCAGTATCAAGTTACACAGATAAAATCTTCTGTACGTGATTCTACGGATTTTATCAACAAATTGGGAGAGGAATCCCGGGATTTACAATATGGGATACTAGTCACAGCTGATATAACCGCCTTGTACACCAACATACCACAGATGAAGGCATTGGATATAATTAAAGAAATACTTGTATTGAGTGAAATGACAGAGGCACGGCAAGTGGTCATCATGGAATTGGCAAAAATTGTATTATGTGAATTTTATTTTGTTTTTCAGGGGATATTTTATAAGCAGGTTAAGGGGATCCCTATGGGGTCCCCAGTAGTGCCATCTGTGACTTGCTTATATATGGCTAAGGTTGAAGAGATGTACATCTACCCTTCCCCTTTATTTAAATATGTAAGATTCTACAAGCGCTTCATAGATGATTTATTTTGGATCTGGATGGGTAATGAGGTATTACTTCAGAGGTTTGATCGATTTATTAATCAGGTGGATAATAATCTGGTTTTTACTTTACAAGTTGAAAAATGGTGTATATCTTTTTTGGACTTGAAAATTTATTGGGAAAATGATAGCTTAGTTACTTCAGTTCATGTCAAATCAACAGATAGAAATTCAATTCTTCACTTTAATTCTTTTCATCCTAGAAGATTAAGGGAATCTATCCCAATCAGTCAGTTCCTGAGATACAGGAGACTGTGTCATTCAACTGATGAATATAAACATAGAGCACAGCAACTAATAAAAAAATTTATTGCCCGTGGATATCCTAATAGGTATGTGAGACATGCATTTAAGAGGGGTCTATACGTCAACAGAGATAATTTGTTGATAAAGAATGTACGAACCAGGGTAGACTGAACAGTGTGTTGTATACCATATTCCTCTAAAGTAATATCTATCAAGAAAGCCATATTGAAACACTGGCCACTATTGAAAGCTATCCCCGGGTGTAAAGAGACTCCTGTTTTTGCATTTACAAAAGGAAGAAATCTTAGGTCTTTATTAGTTCAAAAGACAGGGGAAGGAGGACAGAATGTTGATAATAGGAATGTGGGTCAAAGGGTATGTGAAGGAAGTTCAGTATGTGATAATGTACTGGTGGGAGAAAAATTTCAACATGTTGATAAGAAAATAATATATTTTTTGAGAGCTACATTCACATGCGCATCTAAAAGAGTTGTGTATATTATTACTTGCCCTTGTCAATTGATCTATATTGGGCACACCAAGCGAGTGATCCGACAACGAATCATTGAACATAAAAGCAATATTAGGATACAGAAAGAGGGTGCTCCGTTAGTGAGCCATTGGATTAACAGACAACATCAGGTGGAAGATCTACGCTTCTTGGTGTTATTGCAATGCAGAGAAGGGTTTTGAGGCGATGTTACAAAATGGTTATGGCGCAGAGAACAACAATTAATTTTTCAATGGAAGACTGTTTACCCTTGGGGTATGAATAGTGAAATCGAATGGGCAGCGTATTATACTTAAAGTTATATTAATATGTTTCTATGTTGGTATGTGACTTGTACATTAGGTCGAACATTTGATAAAAGCCGGTATTGAGATGTTAATGTGGGGCTTTCGAGAGGTGAGGAGTGGTAGTTGATATAGGGGGGTGTGTGAAATATATGAAAATGTATTGGTTGAAGGAGAAAGGGGTGTGTCATTCACCCCGTAGCAGTAAGATAAAAAGGAGGAAGTGAGTTCAGCATTGAGACGTTGAATGAAGGCGTTTTCGGGATCAGTGAAATGTTGAAGGTGGAATTTTGAAGAGTGGTATAGAGACGTGAGTAGTTTAATTCTTTTTCTCATGAGTTTGTATTAATTGCTGACAAATGTTTAGTACTTTTGGATAGCGTTATGAACGATAACTGTTAGCATTTTTGGATAGTGTTATGAAACGGATCAGTATGAAAATTTTTTTTTTAAAACCATGAGCTGTGATAGGTGACTATGAATGGTGTTTAGATAATAGTTATGATATATTACCTTTTAGATGTTATATCCTGTGGATGTGGAATGAAATACATGGAGTGACTGTCATTGATAAAAATGGATTACGCGATATTGGAGTTATAAAGCGTGAGTATGGCGATTTAGATGACAATTAGTGAGGTTTATTTAACCCAATAGTGGTAACATGTTTAACTCTGTATTTATAGATAACTATGTTATGAGGATGGAAGTGTAATTAACTAGAGGTATGGTTTAGTAAGGATGGATTTTCAATAAACTATGGGACTCCAGCTGAAGAGTGGGAGTTTGGAATGAGGACATAGGAGAATTACAACGATAGAAAGTGAGTGACGAGATGTTGGTTGTTGATAGGAGGGATAAAATGTTTGGTGAGAATTTTGAGAAATCACTATTAATTATGTATTATAGGACATGAGGCACCTGGGTATTGGATGCTGATTATTACGGGGAATATTTACAATATCAAGCGTGAGAAGATTGAAGATACAAACCCCTGAGGAAGCCATATTGGGTGAAACAAGGTCCTTGTTGGGTGTGATTATATGGACAAGTAAACATCTGAAATTGACCGGAGTATATGAACAGTCAAAAAGATTCCTATTGATTATATGAATATTGAATGATCATTAAGAATATTGTAATCTGCTGATATATGTAATAGGTTGTGGTGTGGGATTGATTTTAATAATACAAATAGTGAATGTGTTGGAATGAATGGGTGATGAGTGTGTTGGGGTTTTATGGGTATGATAACAGTGCAATAGGGAGGGTGTTAGGAGAGAAAAGGTGCCTTATGATATATGCTATATGAGATATGTATTAATATTTATGTATAATATGTTTGTTATTTGGTTATGATTCATTGAAAACTGTAGTGTACGATTAATAAGTTACATAATTGAATAAAACTGTGTGATGTGACATATGATATTTAATTTTATTATTTATATATACTACCCTTATTATTATGTACAACTGATTGATTTAGGGGTAGATAAGAGACTCACATATTTAATACCATAAAGGTTTACCAGTTTAGTGAGTATTCTTCTCCAAGCTGAACAGCCCTAACCTCTCCAGCCTTTCCTCATAGGGGAGCTGTTCCATCTCCTTTATAATTTTGGTAGCCCTTCTCTGTACCTTCTCCATCACAACAATATCTTTTTTGAGATGTGGCAACCACAATTGTACACAGTATTCAAGGTGCGGTCTCTCCATGGAGCGATACAGAGGCATTATGACATTTTCCGTTTTGTTAACCATTCCTTTCTTAATAATTTCTACATACTGTTTGCTTTTTTGACTGCTGCAGCACACTGAGCTGATGATTTCACTATAATGCCTAGATCTTCTTCCTGGGTGGTAGCTCCTAATATGGAAACTAACTTCGTGTAACTGCAGCAAGGGTTATTTTTACCTATAGGCAACACCTTACACTTGTCCGCATTACATTTCATCTGCCAATTGGATGCCCAATCTTCCATTCTCGCATGGTCCTCCTGCAATTTATCACAATCCGCTTGTGATTTAACTACTCTGAATGCTTTTGTATCATCTGCAAATTTGATAACCTCACTCGTCGTATTCCTTTCCAGATCATTTATAAATATATTGAAAAGCACCGGTCCAAATCCAGATCCCTGAGGCACTCCACTGTTTACCCTTTTCCACTGAGAAAATTGACCATTTAATCCTACTCTCTGTTTCCTGCCTTTTAACCAGCTGTAATCCACGAATGGACATCACCTCCTATCCCATGACTTTTTAGTTTTCTTAGAAGCCTCTCATGAGGAACTTTGTCAGATGCCTTCTGAAAATCCAAATACACTACATCCACTGGTTCACCTTTATCTACATGTTTATTAACCCCTTCAAAAAAAATAAAGCAGATTTGTGAGGCAAGACTTCCCTTGGGTAAATCCTTGTTGACTGTGTTCCATTAAGCCATGTCTTTCTATATGCTCTGTGATTTTGATCTTTAGTATAGTTTCCACTACTTTTCCTGCCACTGAAGTCAGGCTCACTGGTCTATAGTTACCCGGATCGCCCCGGAGCCCTTTTTAAATATTGGTGTGACATTGGCTACTCTCCAGTCTTCAGGAACAATGGATGAATTTATTGATAGGTTGCAAATTTTAACTAATAGATCTGAAATTTCATTTTTTAGTTCCTTCAGATCCTTAGGATGCATACCATCTGGTCCAGGTGCTTTGCTACTCTTTAGTTTGTCAATCTGGCCTACTACATCTTCCAGGTTCACAGTGATTTGCTTCAGTTCATCTGACTCATCACTCTTGAAAACCATCTCCGGAACTGGTATCTCCCCAACATCTTCATTAGTAAACACAGAAGCAAATAATTCATTTAGTCTTTCTGCAATGGCCTTATCTTCCCTAAGAGCCCCTTTAACCCCTTGGTTATCTAACGGTCCAACCGACTCCCTCACAAGTTTCATGCTTCAGATATATTTTTAAAATTTTTTATTGTGAGTTTTTGCCTCTACGGCCAACTTCATTTCAAATTCTCTCTTCGCCTGTCTTATCAATGTTTTACACTTAACTTGACAATGTTTATGCTTTTTCCTATTTTCTTCAGATGGATCCTTCTTCCAATTTTTGAAGGATTTTTTTTGGCTAAAATAGCCTCTTTCACCTCACCTTTTAACCATGCCAGTAATCATTTTGCCTTCCTTCCACCTTTCTTAATGCATGGAATACATCTGGACTGCACATCTAGGATTGTATTTTTAAGCAATGTCCATGCCTGTTGAACACCTTTAACCTTTGCAGCTGAATCTTTCATTTTGTTTCTAACTATTTTCCTCATTTTATCAAAGTTTCCCTTTTGAAAATTTAGTGTTAGAGCTGTAGATTTACTTTTTGTCACATTTCATTAGTTTAAATTTGATCATGTTATGACCACTATTGCCAACTGGCCCCACCACCGTTACCTTTCTCACCAAATCCTGCATTCCACTAAGAATTAAATTTAAAATAGCTCCCTCTCTCGTTGGTTCCTGAACCAATTGCTCCATGAAGCAGTTGCTTATACATCCAGGAACTTTATGTCTCTAGCATGTCCTGATGTTACATTTACCCAGTCAATATTGGGGTAATTGAAAGCTCCCATTATTACTGCACTACCAAATTGGTTAGCTTCCCTGATTTCTCTCAGCATTTCATCATCTGTCTGACCATTTTGTCCAGGTGGACAGTAGTATACTCCTATCACTATACTCTTACCCAATACACATGGGATTTCTACCCATATAGATTCTACTGAGCATTTAGTCTCTTGTATGCTCTTTATCCTGTTGGACTCTATACCATCCTGGACATAAAGTGCCGCACCCCCACCAAGTTGATCCTCCCTATCATTGCGATAGGATCTTCCCTATCCTAGGCCCCCTAAAGAGAGGGTTTCCCCGTGCTCTCTCCCCAAGCAACACACGGGGGGCTCACAGGCTTCTTAGAAGGAAAAATCCTCAAAATCCCCCAGAGCAACCTGAGAACAAATCCAGCCAGCCAGCAAGCGGACTGAAAGGTGGCTGCTCCCACAACCTGGCCCAAGGACTGCAAGCAGGTGATACCTGAGCCCTAGCCTAGGCCAAAACCAGCGGAGGCAAAACTCCATCACCTTCTCTAATTTCCAAAACCAAAGTGCACTGCCCCAGAGCTCTCAGGACAGAGCTGCTCATGTTTCTTCCCAGGGGGCTGGAACCTCCGAGGGAGAGGATGCATCTGAACGGGGCCTCCCCTATTGACCAAACTCATGCTACACCCAGGGCTTAACCATAATGAGCCCAGAGGGCCCATTACATTTGTATTGGTATTGCACCTTTAAAACTTGCATTTTTTAAATTATATCTTTATTAGCTTTCAAACATTTTACAAGTTAAAGCAAAGAAATGATGGATCGTATCCATAACAGATCAAAACAGGACAAGCAATTTCCTGCAGTAATACAAAAATATCACAGTATGACCATCATTAGGCCTCACATCGGGGGGGGGGGGGGGGGGGAAGAAATCACAAAGGAAAATGGAAAATGATAAATTACATCCTGGCGCTGCCAGTTCTGTATTTTAAATGACCTGTTGGCATGTATGGTTCTGCTATTTTTTGCCATATCCCGTTTTGGAGCTGTGGTTGGAGAGTGGAAAATGGTCTACGAATACGTAAATTAAATGAAATGAATGCAGGATGCCTCCTCTGTAACAGGCCCATGCACTAAGCACTAGAGCAAGCCTCCTCCTCCTTGGCTTGTGATGTGAACGTAGAAAGTATTTCCACAGTGCACGTGGGCTGACATCTTCCTTTTACTTGATGTGACCCAGCTCTCACCTACCCACTTGTTCATCCAACTGGGGGGTCTGACTGGGCTCACTGACACCTTTTGTAATTCCTTTGAAGGAGGGCACCGTGAAACACTCCGGGTGGATGCATCACATTTGCCCTCGTGCATTAAAGTGTCCCACTATATTGCAGAGGAGGATTTTGAGGTACACAACAGGTGCAAAGCTTTGCCTGGCACACCCTGGCATCACTCTGGCAGGCTCTGGAGAATGATAGCCATACGGGCTACCCGCTAGGGTGACTGACTTGCTCCGTTTTCATTTTTGGGGCAAGCTGCTCCCATCCTGGCTTTTATCCCGTTAGATGCAGGGACTATCACTTCCAGTTTTTCCAAGAAATGCAAGCGTAGGATCCCATGCATGCAGTGAGCGAAAGCCAAGACTCCATTACCACATCCTGAAAAAATGCCATCAGCTGGGTGACCCTACCACCCACTTCAAGGGCAATGTTTCAAGGCATGTATCTGAATGAATACGTGTTTACCTGGATGAAATGGCCTGACTATGAAGATCATCCTCAAATGCAGCTGACGTTGTATGCAGGCTCCGCAGCATGCACTCTATTAGTTGCATTTAAAGGCTGCGTGTCTTGTGGGCGCGTTTGGGTTAGGGGTAGAAAACTGCAGCAAATGCATGGGATTTCCAACAGTGCATGATTTGATTTGCTCCTGCTCGGCCTTGAAGTGACTTGGGTGCTTCTAACATGTGTACACTGTTTGTCTTTGAGAACTGATGCAACATGCGTGAGATATAACAGGGCCAGGGTTGTGCACATAACAACTGCCACCACCACCACCCCCTTCATCTCCAGGAAGGATGACAAAGTGCCCTTAAAGCTGGAGGGCCGTGGGTCGCAGCTCTCAACTGTCCCCTTATCAAGGGGTAAGAGTTCCAATTATTATTTTTTCTTCCTTGAGTAAGTGGATTTTATGTTTGTGTTCCCCCGCCTGGGGAGTACGCCACAGACCTGCTTCCCTTTCTTGGTGATCCCCCCTCCCAGGGGACTGATGTATTGTAATCCTTACTCAGATTCCAATGCAGTTATTCATAGGAAGCAAGTTCAAATCCAGGCCCAACAAAGTAAGCAGTCCCAACACTGTGTTCTGGCTGGTTCGGAGAGCTTCCTCACATTCACTCTCTCAAGAGGTTAATTACCTCAGCTTCTGCTCTGCAGTAAACCCAGCCCTTCTGGAATAGTCAGTTTTGAATTCAAACACGGGAAAATCAATATGAAGCAAGCAACTTCAGCCTTGGACCTGCAGCCTGCCTGGGCTTAATGGCAGGCTGCTGGTTGGCCACCGTCCTCAAGGTAACCGAGGAAGACTGCTTCTCTCAAACCTCAGTCACCAGCTCCCACAGCCAACTTCCTACCTTCAGTCTTCCAGAGGGAGAGCAGTGTCTTAGGCTACCTGAGTAGTATCCATCAGGTCTTCTTCTCTGTGGGGAAAAAGCTTCTCTCCCCTTCAGCTCACCTGACAGCTCTGACTCTGGGAGGGAAGGTAAATACTCCTGTGGAACCTGTTTGAGTTCCCCAGTGGACCTTCCATATGGCTCCCTTGCGCCCTAGGAGGGGAGAATTGTTTCAGAGAATAATTTCTCTGATTTATCCTGTTTCTGTTTCCTTTCTCCCTAATTCCAAGCTGGGAAAGAGCTATAGGCTAACACTCTATTTGGTGTTTGCTGGACCCTCCTCATCACGCGCCCCCTGTATCTGGAAGGAGAATTTAGGGCAGTCCTGGTTTATTGCATTGTGGGATTGCTGGTCCCCTCCCTTCCATTTGAAACCAGCACTACAGGATCCAGGATTCTTTGGGGGGGGGGGGGGGGGGGAGGGCAGGGTTGGGAGGATGGGGGAAAAAAAACAACCCCATAACCCCAGGATTCGCCGAAAGTCTCCCTGTGGAACCTGAGTCACCCAGCAGCTCTGCCGGTAACTAAAAGCATCTTGCAATCCTTTTGGAAAATGATTCCAGCTTTTAATAAAACCTTTGAGCTGACCGTGCAGTGGCAGTACAGCATTTAAAGCCAATCCCTGACGCTTGATGAGTTAACTCTTTAATGACAAGAGGCACAGGCAGAGGGGATGGGGCCTAATGAACAGAATATCCCGTGTGTGGGTAAAACATATGCTTTGGATATATATGTATGTATGTAAATAAATATATATATAAAATAAAAGAAGAAAACCCATTCTCTCCCTCCCCCGCCCTGAGCCGTTCACGTGCAGCTGAACAGAAGGACTGATTGCACTTGAAAGAGGTCCACGTTCTGCGGCTCCGGAGCTCGCCGTGTCCTGCCAGACTGCGGAGTTGCTCTAATTATGCCAGGCCAGCTCTTTCAGAGCAGGCGGCAGGGAATATGGCGGGGCCTGGCAGAAGGGGGTCCTTCTCCCCACCGCAGCTCTCAGGAGAGGTCAGCTGCGGCTGACACGGCTCCCGGCGGCCGGACCACATGTCAGGACCTGACTTCTGTCCTTGTCATATTGCAGAAGAGGGAACGATGCTGCCTGATCTGGGCGGGAAGGGATGAAATCCGTGGGTACCCACCGCTTGCGCTGATGAAAGAGGAAAGCAGAGCACTTGCACTTCAGCTGACCTCCTCCTGGGCCGCTCTTGCTTTTTTTTTTTTTTTTTCTCTCGCTCTCTCTCTCTCTCTCTCTTTCTATAACTTCGTACGTTTTAGACGGGAAGGAAGGGGGGGGGGGGGGGGGGCACGGCAGGCAGCAACAGCTGGGAGAGAAGGCTTTCAGTTCCTGTTGGAGTGCATCTTGGTTTTATACAATGCGCAGAGGGAAAGCTGAAAGGCTCTCGGGTTCACGGAGGCATCTGAAAGGCATTTGATTTTTGTGTGACCTTCTAGAACATTATACTGCTGAAAACATGTCTCATCAATTTGTCGGGAGGCAGCCACCTCTCCCCCCCTCCCCAAATTGCATGCAAATGAAGAAAATATACAGGGTCCAGGGGAGATGGGTGCTGTTGGGAAGGGGAATGAGGTGTGGCCATGAGTGGCCTGTATGGGGCACAGTACACTAGCAACTGGGGGACTGCAGGAACAGGAGAGAGAACAGAGGCCAGGGAGAGAGGTCTGAAAAGTCCGAGAGGAGGCCCAGTGGGGAGGATGCAGAGCTCAAATGCCAGACATTGGAGCAATAAAGACAAAAAGCAAAGGGAGAGAAGAGGTGCGCTCAGCCGGCATTTCAAAGCAGAGAGAGAGAGAGAGAGAGAAACACTGCTGCACATGTTCTGAAGGATACCTTTCATTTCCTGTCGCATTCAGTGCCAAAACTGCATTCTGAGCAAATTATTCTGAGCAAAGAGATGAAAATATAAAAACAGAGAAAGAAAAAAAAAAGGAGCAAAGTGAGGCAAGACAAAGCCAAGCAACCGTTCAGCCGAAAGAAACATTATGCAACTCTCCTTGTGCTGGGGATCACCTTCGGCGACTGCACGGGTGGGAAATACCATTGCTTTTATTGTTATTTTATTCTTCTTTTAATACGTATACTATTTTATAAGTTACTTGAGATTTTTATGCAAGATGTTTGATTTTCTCATTTTTATTATCATGTTTAATTTTGAATGTTATGTTGTCGACCGCCCCAAGCCATATTTTGTAGGTAGCAGTATATAAGATTTCTAAATAAAATAAGTAAAAATAGCCGTGTGCAGCCCCGGCACCAGGGACCCTTCCACTGGGAAATAGCCGAAAAGCTATGGGGTGAAAAGGGAGTTTTGTTCCAAAAAAAAGGCAGAATTTGTTGAAGAGATCACCGAAACAATCCAAGTCCAATTAAAGCAGGATAAAGATGGCAAAACTTTAGTAGCACAGTCCAACATTCGGACTCAAAGCAGTCTGTCAGTTCCGCTCACCAACATAATTCACAGCTGTTAGCCACAGTTATTTTCACTCATCCAGTCCGGCCCACCTAAGGCTCCACAGGGCCCCTAGTGAAGGCAATGGAAAATCCTCTGGAATGTAAATTCCCAGCAGTGGGCTTCACATGGAGAGCAGGATTAGCCCCGCTGACTGAGGGGGGTCCTTGGTCCTCAAGCTAGCTTGCAGCTTTCCCTGAAAAAGCTCCGATCGTCCTTCAGCACACTCTTCTCTTAGCACCCACTGACGCCCAAAGGCCTCAGGGTTCAGCCGCCTGGGAGATCCTCCGACACCTCAACGTTCCTCCCAGTTCTCGTGGAAGAGTTTTATGTCCCTCACCCTCACACAAACCCCCATTCCCTTTCGGAAGAAGGAACTCCTTTTTGCTCATCAATATCTGCTCATCCCCAGTATCTCTCTTTCCTGGAAAATTCTCACACAGGAGAATTGCTCCAAAATCTAGTGGCCTGTAGGGGGCCACATTCTATGTTGAACCAGAAGCAAAAAAAATTTTTTTTTTCTGAAACACCTCACAATACATATACAATTACAAATGTCAAGACATGAGCAGCACAACCATAGGGGTGGAACTAGCACATCCAGGAAATGCTAAGTGGCCATTTTAGCAGCTCTGTGTCCAGCACAGAAACAATCCTGGAAAGAAAACTGAGTTGCTGCCACCTGCTGTCAGGAAAAAGGTTAATACACACGGCGTAGCAAAACATCACGAGCATCCAGATATTTTTTTAACTGTAGCCAAGAAAAAATGGCATTAACTGCTAAACAGGTTAACCTATCAGCTCTTATTAACCGTTGAGCCTCATGAGAGAGCCTGTGTACAATTTTTGATCACATCACCATAATGTGCCTTCCATCCTGCAGCCTGAATCTGACATCCCAGTGGAACAACAGAAATGGCAAAAACCACCCACAAGGGCTTGGTTGTCACATAGGCAACGAGGAGTAGAGCCGCTCTGTTACTTTCTGTTGAATCCCCAACCCACCCACCCCCAGGCATGCACCTGGGATGCTTCTTAAAGGGCCATGACAGCCCTAAAGACCCCCACATCATGTGAAAGACCCTCCCAGGGGTCTTGAGAGACCTCTCCCACCCCACCCCCCCCCCGCCACCTCCTCTAGAGGCATACCTAGTATGGGGGGCGGCTGGTGCCATTTTGGATTGAGCAATTGACTGGCCAGGGGCCTAAGGGACACTCTGGGCCCCACTGGACCACCAGCTATGGCTCGGGGGGAGGATTGGTTGGGGTTTCAAGGAGGTGACTGGCTGTTACTGGAGGGGGCCTTATTTGGATCTGAGGGGGTGGGCTTTTTTTAAAGGGGGGTTTGGATAGAGGGCAAGGCATCGTCGCCCAACTTTAAGATTTTATTTTGGCTACTTTTTCACTTGTGGGCCACCTCTAGAGGAGGTGGGGGTGGGAGGGTCTTTCACATGATGTGGGGGCCTTTAGGGCTGCATTGGCCCTTTAAGAAGTATCCCAGGTGCATCCGAATGCTTGTTTCCATCCTGATGGCCCCTGGAAACGTTAGCTACAGCCCCTAAGTTGTAGCTAAGTTTCCAGAAAATAACATGCTTTGCATTTTTTGAGGCAAGCTGTGTTATTTTATTTACCCAAAATGAACTAATAATGAGCTGTTTTGTATGTATTTGCAAAGTTTATGTATGCAAAGCAGCTCATTACCATACCTGTGTTATTATGGCTAAAATATTGTGCAGTGTTGCTGTGAGAGGGGTTTATCATGCAGTAAACAGTGATTTTCACACAATAAATGCCTAATGTGGCTCAGTAAATATGCCCCTAAGTTCATAGTGGACACAGTGGAGGATGAAGTAACTTGCCAAAAAGTCACAAGGTGTGATTTAGACCATGCCTTCCTTGTTTTGTAACTTGCTGCTCTAGCCATTAAGCTAGCCCTCTGCTTTTTAATGAAGACCACTGACCATGTTAGAGGCCACTCCCTGGAACGCCTCCATCCAGTTTATAACCTTTTTAGAAGGTGCACAATATTCCAGCTGACGTTGCCAGTAAGTGCTTTCTGGTTGTCTTAAGTCTCTCATTGCATCCTCTCTCACTAGTGACCTATTCAGAGGTAATAGGCCTCCTTTTTCCTGCTGATACCACCTCTTCTTCTGCATCTGGGCACTTCCCACTTGCATTATTGCATTGATTACTACTAGATCCCTGTGCTGTTTGATGGTTTCCAGTTCTTGATCTTCTAACTGATAAGTAGCTACTGGATGTTTTGGTTCCAAATGCAGGATTTTACATATTTTCTTGTTGGGGGTTCATTTTCCAAACATGGGACCATTCATCCGTGTTTTTTCAAGTGCTCTTTTGCTTTTACCTGCTTTCTGAAGTGAAAGAAGACGAATGAGCTTGCCATATCTGTGTGGGTATATGTGCGACCACTCTCTCCCACCCAATAACCTTTCTGTTTGGTGTTCTATCAACACAAAATTTTGAAAATATGTTGGGGGACACACACACATAATGATTTAGACTGGATATTTTTTTATTTGATGCATGCATATGCTTAGACTGCACATGTATCCTGGAAGGTCGGCTGGTTTAGTTCTGGAAGAACTTGTTTCCACTATTCCCAACATGTCTATTCTGTTACAGATTTTTTTTTTTATTATATACTGACATTCAATCTGACATATCACATCGGTTTACATTCAGGTATTGTAGGTATTTCCCTATCCCCAGAGGCCTTACAATCTAGGTTTGTACCTGAGGCAATGGAGGGTAAAGTGACTTGCCCAAGTATCATCTGCAAACAAGCATGTTTTCCCAAGTTCCTCAGCAATGTTGCTAATAAAGTTATTACATAAGAACATAAGGCCTGCCATTCCTGGTCAGACTAAATGTTCATCAAGCCCAGTATCCTGTTTCCAACAGTGGCCAATCCAGGCCACAAATACCTGGCAGGATCCCAAGGGGTAGATAGATTCCAAGCTGCTTATCCCAGGAATAAGAAATGGACTTCCCCAACTCCACCTTAATAATGGTTTATGGCCTTTTCTTCCAGGAACTTGTCCAAACCTTTTTAAAACACAGCTACACTAACAGCTTTTCTCACAAGACAAGCAGGATGGTTGTCTTGTGAGAATAGCCACTGCCATTAGCCATGGTTACATGGAATAGACTTAGTTTTTGGATACTTGCCAGGTTCTTATGGCCTGGATTGGCCACTGTTGGAAACAGGATGCTGGGCTTGATGGACCCTTGGTCTGACCCAGTATGGCATTTTCTTATGTTCTTATGTTCTTATGGTAGTCCTCACATATGGATGACATCACAGGATGGAGCCCAATCACGGAACACTTCTGTCAAAGTTTCCAGAACTTTGACTGGCCCCTACTGGGCATGCCCAGCATGGCACTAACCCTGTAGCTAGCAGGGGTCCCCCTTCAGTCTTCTTTTTTCCGTGCAGCAGTAGCCACGCAGTTAAGGAGCTCTGCAGAGATTCCTGACAGGAATTTTCCTCACAGAATTACTAAAATCTAGTTTACCCCCACAGAGGTCCCTCCTACAAATTTTTCAAGCCATGGTACTCCGGTAAGTGTTTTACCCGTTTTCCATTGATTACCGTCGAGTTTGGCCCTCATGGCCTACTGGCCGTCAACCGTACCGCGGCTCAATTTTTTCATGGCCATGGCATCGGGGTTCCGCCAGTGCCCGGACTATAATCGCACCATGTCCATCACAGACCCTCACAAACAGGCCGATTCAGTAAAGTCCGCGGGAGAGCGGATGAAAGCCCGCTCTCCCGGCGCGCGCACCGGCCCCTCGCAGGTGCGTGCGATTCAGTATTCAAATTAGGTGGTGCGGTAGAAACAGGGAAAAGGAGGCGCTAGGGACACTATTGTGTCCCTAGTGCCTCCTTTTAGCCCGGAGCGGCAGCTGTCAGTGGGTTTGACAGCCGACACTCAATTTTACCGGCGTCGGTTATCGAGCCCGCTGACAGCCACGGGCTCGGAAACCGGACGCCGGCAAAATTGAGCGTCAAATTTTTTTTTTTTTTTTAACTTTTTTTACTCTTCGGGACCTCCGACTTAATATTGCCATGATATTAAATCGGAGGGTGCACAGAAAGCAGTTTTTACTACTTTTCTGCGCACTTTCCCGGTGCCGGAAGAAATTAGCACCTACCTTTGGGTCAGCGCTAATTTCTGAAAGTAAAATGTGCGGCTTGGCTGCACATTTTACTTTCTATATCCCACGCGCATACCTAATAGGGCCATCAACATGCATTTGCATGTTGAGGGCGCTATTAGGTGCCGCGGTTTGGACGCGCGTTTTCCTCCCCTTACTGAATAAGGGGTAAGGGAAAACGCGCGTCCAAGAGCAGGCTAACAGTGCGCTCCATCGGAGCCTGTACTGTATCGGCCTGAAAGTCTGTGTAATATGTCTCGGATCTGAAAACGACGTCCTAACCTGCACCAAATGTGCCCTTTTGACACCAAAAAGTCACAAGGCTAGAATGGAGAAGATGGAACTTCTCTTCCGTGCTCAAACCCCAACACCATCCATTGCATTGATGTCTTCAGAACCGGCACCGTCAACTTCGCGCCAGCATCGGCCTCCGGCTGGTGACCATCCGACATCGATGACTTCTCGGCCTTTGACACCCTCTACTCCCCCTCAGGACCGAGGGGATCGTACGGATAAACATCTCCACCGGCATCGAAAGTCTCGGACTATCGAGGGAGCGAAATCATAGACCTCGCCATCATCAGAGCTGCTGTCGAAGAAGCCCCATCCAGAAAAGGCACCAACCTTTTCGGCGACCGGGTCACCGAGGCAACCCTCACCCAACAGGCTATCGGGAGCCGCGACTTCGCCTTTAACAGTGGTCCCTCTGGCTATGCCTCTGCCTCCTTCTTCTGTTCCGGAGCCGGGGCTGCTTCCTCCAGGTCTCCGAGAAGAACTGGACCGGATGGTTCAAGAGGCCATTGACAAGGCAATGCATCGACTCCAGATTCCTCTGGCACCGACACCGGTACCGATTGTGGAACCGACCACTGACCCAATTCCAGCAGCTTTGGACCGCTGCTCTCGAGGATGGAAGCACTTATGGCTGCTTTTCCACCGATGGACCCCGGGTCACCGATGGCTCTGATACCCTCCCTGCTTGCTTTGTCATCGGGAGGAGAAACACCGTTCCGCATCCTCCATTGGGAGTTCTGCCAATGCCTCAGCCACTGATGCTCATACGTCCATCGGTGCCACCGATTCACCCATTGGTGCTGACGCGTCCATCAGCACAACTGAGCCATCCATTGATGCCCTCGATGCCTGCACCGGTGCCTTCGATGCCTTCATCAGTACCTCCCATTATTCCTTCGAGTCCTTCGGAGCCTTGACCAGGACCTTCGGGAATCCCACCGCCCCAACCTCCTCTAGTTCCTAGAGGAGCAGGTGCTGATCTCTACGACACCTTGACTGATGATTCTTCACCAGACACTGATGATTTGCCTTCACCACCTTCACATACTGAAAGCAGAAAGCGTTCTCCTCCAGAGTACCTTTCCTTTATACATTTTCTGAAGGAGATGTCTGAATTGGTTCCCTTCCAATTACAGACTGAACAAGATGACAGGCATCAAATGATGGAGCTGTTACAATTCCTGGATGCTCCCAAGGAAATAACCTCCATCCCTATCCACCAGATGGCAAGAGGTGGGTGGCCTGTGATAGACAACCCAATTTAAGGTCCACCTAGAATCCTGCCATTGTTGCTACACTAGACTAACAAGGCTACACCCCGCGAAGGTGGGAGAATTTCATAACCTAAAAAAATTATAGGAAAGGGATTTTCACCTACTCTATTCTTATCAACCACACTTTTAGCAATAGGAGCCCTAAGTTTCTTAGGATATATTGATTTAGGTGAAGAATTGGCAGAGAGCCTTCAACTTTTTTTCTCCCATGAAATTCAAAGTTTTTATGCTTCTCTGAGTTTGGAAGGTCTTTCGTCCTTTTGCACTGTAGGAAGCACTACCATATATTGCAAATTGAAGAGCAGTTTGACTTTCGACAAGAGGAGTCTCTGGGTACTCTAATCTGTATGTTGAATCTTCATTCACACTGTCTTTATTCTCCTGGCTGGCTCTGCAGCAAACGTCCAGCTTCTATAATAGTACACGTGAACAGCATTCTGACACACAGTACAAGTATATTTCAACTTTTCACATGCTCTCCCTCACCGTGCCTTACCATGTTTCTCTAACCTAGTCAAGCTCGTCCTTCATGTCTGGGTTAAGCTTATATCTGGTATCTTTGAATAGAGAAGCAGATCAACTACTTCGCTTTTCTGCCACACAGTCTCTAGCAGTTTAGGAAATGCTTTTCAGAAACATGTACACTGTATTTCATAAGATTACTAAGCAACGCATCACTGATAGACCGGGATACAGTCATAGACCCTAGTGGTGCAGAAATAGAATCCGAACAACCAGCAAGTGGCACGGTGGTGGCCCGCACACATCTCCTGGGAGCTAAAGAGGGTATAGGTGCTCGTGTGATCCCAGTGGCCTAATAGACAAGGTACAGGTTTTCTAACCTTGGGACTATGACTTTAGGTCCCACCTGGGTAGGGTTTTTCCTTTTAGCGAACCCTTGTTTTCAGCCACTGAATGACTTGCAGGTCATTGAGAGTATCCAAAGAAAGAATGATAGTGCAGGTCCACAAATAGAAACCTAATGAATCGAGCTGGGAGTGATTAACTTAGAAAAGATTTGGGCTAGGGGGGGAAATTTCAAATGAATACTTAATGTAACTCAGAAAAGAATACATTGGAGAAGAGAACTTTCTCCAAGAGTTTATCATATGAGGATGAAGAAGACAGACACTGGAGTAAATTCAGGAAGGGTGCAGAATACATGAAACAGGTCTCCAGAGCAATGATAGGTGGAAAATACTCAAAGGAATTAAAAGGGAATTGGCCTGGAACAGGGACATTGGAGAAGAGATACTTGTTTAAAAAAAAGCCATCCTTTCCCAGCCTGTACTTAATTCAAAATGGTGTTGGAAATATTGGCCACACTTGCCTGTGATATACAGTGCAGCTGGAAAATATGGTAAGCTAAATACACCTTGGCATCCCCACCTGCCCAAAAAATGAGTATTTGGATGATTCCTGTAGGTGAACACTGAAAACCTGCTGATGTGCTGTAGCAGTAATGACTGCAGGTAACATATTGATTATCCATTTGATTTTGAAAAGGCAGATTCTCTACTCATTATGACACACACCTGGAATGTTGAATCATGCCGTCTTTATTGTTGTGCCTGTCTCTGCAGCCAAGTTCAGTTTCTCTGATAGGGTTGATGTAAGGGAATTTGGCTTATTACAATAAGAGTGTCATGGCTCCCGGAGCTGAAGAAGAAGAGTATGAAAAGTGTAAGGTAGGACCGAGATGCTGCCTCTTCTGCTTGCCAGGAGTTTTAAAACTTAGCAGCATGGTCATCTGGCCCCAGTGGCCTAATGGATAAAGCACTGGCCTCCTAAGCCAGGGATTGTGGGTTCAAGTCCCACCTGGGGTGGCCTTAAAAGACCATGGTTTGGCTAACTATATTTCTACAGCTTTTCCTGCCATCAGATGAAACACGTTAGAGTCAGAAGAATAAAATTGATGCCTTTGTAGAACACACATAGCCATGGTAGAGATGTGGGGTATGAAAGAGAAGTCAAACCAGTGAAGAGTAAAAATTACTTAAGCAACAGCTGAGAATTCATTGGTGTAAAACTGTAGCTTCCCACTGCTTTCCTGACCGTGAAGAGCAAAGTAGGGAAGCAATTTTATGCAGAAGGAGGCAGTCGATGCATGGAAGTGGCTCCCAGGTAGTTGGTTGAGAAAAATAGGTTAATTGATTTCCGAAAAGTATTGGACTGGGACAGAATGCCATTGGAGAAGAGAAGGTGGGAAAAATGTCAAGAGGTGGGTGGCCTGTGATAGACAACCCAATTTAAGGTCAACCTAGAATCCTGCCATTGTTGCTACACTAGACTAACAAGGCTACACACCGCGAAGGTGGGAGAATTTCATAACTTAAAAAAATTATAGGAAAGGGATTTTCACCTACTCTATTCTTATCAACCACACTTTTAGCAATAGGAGCCCTAAGTTTCTTAGGATATATTGATTTAGGTGAAGAATTGGCACAGAGCCTTCAACTCTTTTTCTCCCATGAAATTCAATGTTTTTATGCTTCTCTGAGTTTGGAAGGTCTTTCGTCCTTTTGCACTGTAGGAAGCACTACCATATATTGCATATTGAAGAGCAGTTTGACTTTCGACAAGAGGAGTCTCTGGGCACTCTAATCTGTATGTTGAATCTTCATTCACACTGTCTTTATTCTCCTGGCTGGCTCTGCAGCAAACGTCCAGCTTCTATAATAGTACACGTGAACAGCATTCTGACACACAGTACAAGTATATTTCAACTTTTCACATGCTCTCCCTCACCGTGCCTTACCATGTTTCTCTAACCTAGTCAAGTTCGTCCTTCATGTCTGGGTTAAGCTTATATCTGGTATCTTTGAATAGAGAAGCAGATCAACTACTTCGCTTTTCTGCCACACAGTCTCTAGCAGTTTAGGAAATGCTTTTCAGAAACATGTACACTGTATTTCATAAGATTACTAAGCAACGCATCACTGATAGACCGGGATACAGTCATAGACCCTAGTGGTGCAGAAATAGAATCCGAACAACCAGCAAGTGGCACGGTGGTGGCCCGCACACATCTCCTGGGAGCTAAAGAGGGTATAGGTGCTCGTGTGACCCCAGTGGCCTAATAGACAAGGTACAGGTTTTCTAACCTTGGGACTATGACTTTAGGTCCCACCTGGGTAGGGTTTTTCCTTTTAGCGAACCCTTGTTTTCAGCCACTGAATGACTTGCAGGTCATTGAGAGTATCCAAAGAAAGAATGATAGTGCAGGTCCACAAATAGAAACCTAATGAATTGAGCTGGGAGTGATTAACTTAGAAAAGATTTGGGCTAGGGGGGGAAATTTCAAATGAATACTTAATGAAACTCAGAAAAGAATACATTGGAGAAGAGAACTTTCTCCAAGAGTTTATCATATGAGGATGAAGAAGACAGACACTGGAGTAAATTCAGGAAGGGTGCAGAATACATGAAACAGGTCTCCAGAGCAATGATAGGTGGAAAATACTCAAAGGAATTAAAAGGGAATTGGCCTGGAACAGGGACATTGGAGAAGAGATACTTGTTTAAAAAAAAGCCATCCTTTCCCAGCCTGTACTTAATTCAAAATGGTGTTGGAAATATTGGCCACACTTGCCTGTGATATACAGTGCAGCTGGAAAATATGGTAAGCTAAATACACCTTGGCATCCCCACCTGCCCACAAAATGAGTATTTGGATGCTTCCTGTAGGTGAACACTAAAACCTGCTGATGTGCTGTAGCAGTAATGACTGCAGGTAACATATTGATTATCCGTTTGATTTTGAAAAGGCAGATTCTCTACTCATTATGACACACACCTGGAATGTTGAATCATGCCGTCTTTATTGTTGTGCCTGTCTCTGCAGCCAAGTTCAGTTTCTCTGATAGGGTTGATGTAAGGGAATTTGGCTTATTACAATAAGAGTGTCATGGCTCCCGGAGCTGAAGAAGAAGAGTATGAAAAGTGTAAGGTAGGACCGAGATGCTGCCTCTTCTGCTTGCCAGGAGTTTTAAAACTTAGCAGCATGGTCATCTGGCCCCAGTGGCCTAATGGATAAGGCACTGGCCTACTAAGCCAGGGATTGTGGTGTCAAGTCCCACCTGGGGTGGCCTTAAAAGACCATGGTTTGGCTAACTACATTTCTACAGCTTTTCCTGCCATCAGATGAAACACGTTAGAGACAGAAGAATAAAATTGATGCCTTTGTAGAACACACATAGCCATGGTAGAGATGTGGGGTATGAGAGAGAAGTCAAACCAGTGAAGAGTAAAAATTACTTAAGCAACAGCTGAGAATTCATTGGTGTAAATCTGTAGCTTCCCACTGCTTTCCTGACAGTGAAGAGCAAAGTAGGGAAGCAATTTTATGCAGAAGGAGGCAGTCGATGCATGGAAGTGGCTCCCAGGTAGTTGGTTGAGAAAAATAGGTTAATTGATTTCCGAAAAGTATTGGACTGGGACAGAATGCCATTGGAGAAGAGAAGGTGGGAAAAATGGCAAGAGGTGGGTGGCCTGTGATAGACAACCCAATTTAAGGTCCACCTAGAATCCTGCCATTGTTGCTACACTAGACTAACAAGGCTACACCCCGCGAAGGTGGGAGAATTTCATAACTTAAAAAAATTATAGGAAAGGGATTTTCACCTACTCTATTCTTATCAACCACACTTTTAGCAATAGGAGCCCTAAGTTTCTTAGGATATATTGATTTAGGTGAAGAATTGGCACAGAGCCTTCAACTCTTTTTCTCCCATGAAATTCAATGTTTTTATGCTTCTCTGAGTTTGGAAGGTCTTTCGTCCTTTTGCACTGTAGGAAGCACTACCATATATTGCATATTGAAGAGCAGTTTGACTTTCGACAAGAGGAGTCTCTGGGCACTCTAATCTGTATGTTGAATCTTCATTCACACTGTCTTTATTCTCCTGGCTGGCTCTGCAGCAAACGTCCAGCTTCTATAATAGTACACGTGAACAGCATTCTGACACACAGTACAAGTATATTTCAACTTTTCACATGCTCTCCCTCACCGTGCCTTACCATGTTTCTCTAACCTAGTCAAGCTCGTCCTTCATGTCTGGGTTAAGCTTATATCTGGTATCTTTGAATAGAGAAGCAGATCAACTACTTCGCTTTTCTGCCACACAGTCTCTAGCAGTTTAGGAAATGCTTTTCAGAAACATGTACACTGTATTTCATAAGATTACTAAGCAACGCATCACTGATAGACCGGGATACAGTCATAGACCCTAGTGGTGCAGAAATAGAATCCGAACAACCAGCAAGTGGCACGGTGGTGGCCCGCACACATCTCCTGGGAGCTAAAGAGGGTATAGGTGCTCGTGTGACCCCAGTGGCCTAATAGACAAGGTACAGGTTTTCTAACCTTGGGACTATGACTTTAGGTCCCACCTGGGTAGGGTTTTTCCTTTTAGCGAACCCTTGTTTTCAGCCACTGAATGACTTGCAGGTCATTGAGAGTATCCAAAGAAAGAATGATAGTGCAGGTCCACAAATAGAAACCTAATGAATTGAGCTGGGAGTGATTAACTTAGAAAAGATTTGGGCTAGGGGGGGGAAATTTCAAATGAATACTTAATGTAACTCAGAAAAGAATACATTGGAGAAGAGAACTTTCTCCAAGAGTTTATCATATGAGGATGAAGAAGACAGACACTGGAGTAAATTCAGGAAGGGTGCAGAATACATGAAACAGGTCTCCAGAGCAATGATAGGTGGAAAATACTCAAAGGAATTAAAAGGGAATTGGCCTGGAACAGGGACATTGGAGAAGAGATACTTGTTAAAAAAAAAGCCATCCTTTCCCAGCCTGTACTTAATTCAAAATGGTGTTGGAAATATTGGCCACACTTGCCTGTGATATACAGTGCAGCTGGAAAATATGGTAAGCTAAATACACCTTGGCATCCCCACCTGCCCAAAAAATGAGTATTTGGATGCTTCCTGTAGGTGAACACTAAAAACCTGCTGATGTGCTGTAGCAGTAATGACTGCAGGTAACATATTGATTATCCGTTTGATTTTGAAAAGGCAGATTCTCTACTCATTATGACACACACCTGGAATGTTGAATCATGCCGTCTTTATTGTTGTGCCTGTCTCTGCAGCCAAGTTCAGTTTCTCTGATAGGGTTGATGTAAGGGAATTTGGCTTATTACAATAAGAGTGTCATGGCTCCCGGAGCTGAAGAAGAAGAGTATGAAAAGTGTAAGGTAGGACCGAGATGCTGCCTCTTCTGCTTGCCAGGAGTTTTAAAACTTAGCAGCATGGTCATCTGGCCCCAGTGGCCTAATGGATAAGGCACTGGCCTCCTAAGCCAGGGATTGTGGGGTCAAGTCCCACCTGGGGTGGCCTTAAAAGACCATGTTTTGGCTAACTACATTTCTACAGCTTTACCTGCCATCAGAAGAAACACGTTAGAGTCAGAAGAATAAAATTGATGCCTTTGTAGAACACACATAGCCATGGTAGAGATGTGGGGTATGAGAGAGAAGTCAAACCAGTGAAGAGTAAAAATTACTTAAGCAACAGCTGAGAATTCATTGGTGTAAAACTGTAGCTTCCCACTGCTTTCCTGACCGTGAAGAGCAAAGTAGGGAAGCAATTTTATGCAGAAGGAGGCAGTCGATGCATGGAAGTGGCTCCCAGGTAGTTGGTTGAGAAAAATAGGTTAATTGATTTCCGAAAAGTATTGGACTGGGACAGAATGCCATTGGAGAAGAGAAGGTGGGAAAAATGGCAAGAGGTGGGTGGCCTGTGATAGACAACCCAATTTAAGGTCCACCTAGAATCCTGCCATTGTTGCTACACTAGACTAACAAGGCTACACCCCGCGAAGGTGGGAGAATTTCATAACCTAAAAAAATTATAGGAAAGGGATTTTCACCTACTCTATTCTTATCAACCACACTTTTAGCAATAGGAGCCCTAAGTTTCTTAGGATATATTGATTTAGGTGAAGAATTGGCAGAGAGCCTTCAACTCTTTTTCTCCCATGAAATTCAATGTTTTTATGCTTCTCTGAGTTTGGAAGGTCTTTCGTCCTTTTGCACTGTAGGAAGCACTACCATATATTGCATATTGAAGAGCAGTTTGACTTTCGACAAGAGGAGTCTCTGGGCACTCTAATCTGTATGTTGAATCTTCATTCACACTGTCTTTATTCTCCTGGCTGGCTCTGCAGCAAACGTCCAGCTTCTATAATAGTACACGTGAACAGCATTCTGACACACAGTACAAGTATATTTCAACTTTTCACATGCTCTCCCTCACCGTGCCTTACCATGTTTCTCTAACCTAGTCAAGCTCGTCCTTCATGTCTGGGTTAAGCTTATATCTGGTATCTTTGAATAGAGAAGCAGATCAACTACTTCGCTTTTCTGCCACACAGTCTCTAGCAGTTTAGGAAATGCTTTTCAGAAACATGTACACTGTATTTCATAAGATTACTAAGCAACGCATCACTGATAGACCGGGATACAGTCATAGACCCTAGTGGTGCAGAAATAGAATCCGAACAACCAGCAAGTGGCACGGTGGTGGCCCGCACACATCTCCTGGGAGCTAAAGAGGGTATAGGTGCTCGTGTGACCCCAGTGGCCTAATAGACAAGGTACAGGTTTTCTAACCTTGGGACTATGACTTTAGGTCCCACCTGGGTAGGGTTTTTCCTTTTAGCGAACCCTTGTTTTCAGCCACTGAATGACTTGCAGGTCATTGAGAGTATCCAAAGAAAGAATGATAGTGCAGGTCCACAAATAGAAACCTAATCAATTGAGCTGGGAGTGATTAACTTAGAAAAGATTTGGGCTAGGGGGGGAAATTTCAAATGAATACTTAATGTAACTCAGAAAAGAATACATTGGAGAAGAGAACTTTCTCCAAGAGTTTATCATATGAGGATGAAGAAGACAGACACTGGAGTAAATTCAGGAAGGGTGCAGAATACATGAAACAGGTCTCCAGAGCAATGATAGGTGGAAAATACTCAAAGGAATTAAAAGGGAATTGGCCTGGAACAGGGACATTGGAGAAGAGATACTTGTTAAAAAAAAAAGCCATCCTTTCCCAGCCTGTACTTAATTCAAAATGGTGTTGGAAATATTGGCCACACTTGCCTGTGATATACAGTGCAGCTGGAAAATATGGTAAGCTAAATACACCTTGGCATCCCCACCTGCCCAAAAAATGAGTATTTGGATGCTTCCTGTAGGTGAACACTAAAAACCTGCTGATGTGCTGTAGCAGTAATGACTGCAGGTAACATATTGATTATCCGTTTGATTTTGAAAAGGCAGATTCTCTACTCATTATGACACACACCTGGAATGTTGAATCATGCCGTCTTTATTGTTGTGCCTGTCTCTGCAGCCAAGTTCAGTTTCTCTGATAGGGTTGATGTAAGGGAATTTGGCTTATTACAATAAGAGTGTCATGGCTCCCGGAGCTGAAGAAGAAGAGTATGAAAAGTGTAAGGTAGGACCGAGATGCTGCCTCTTCTGCTTGCCAGGAGTTTTAAAACTTAGCAGCATGGTCATCTGGCCCCAGTGGCCTAATGGATAAGGCACTGGCCTCCTAAGCCAGGGATTGTGGGTTCAAGTCCCACCTGGGGTGGCCTTAAAAGACCATGTTTTGGCTAACTACATTTCTACAGCTTTACCTGCCATCAGAAGAAACACGTTAGAGTCAGAAGAATAAAATTGATGCCTTTGTAGAACACACATAGCCATGGTAGAGATGTGGGGTATGAGAGAGAAGTCAAACCAGTGAAGAGTAAAAATTACTTAAGCAACAGCTGAGAATTCATTGGTGTAAAACTGTAGCTTCCCACTGCTTTCCTGACCGTGAAGAGCAAAGTAGGGAAGCAATTTTATGCAGAAGGAGGCAGTCGATGCATGGAAGTGGCTCCCAGGTAGTTGGTTGAGAAAAATAGGTTAATTGATTTCCGAAAAGTATTGGACTGGGACAGAATGCCATTGGAGAAGAGAAGGTGGGAAAAATGGCAAGAGGTGGGTGGCCTGTGATAGACAACCCAATTTAAGGTCCACCTAGAATTCTGCCATTGTTGCTACACTAGACTAACAAGGCTACACCCCGCGAAGGTGGGAGAATTTCATAACCTAAAAAAATTATAGGAAAGGGATTTTCACCTACTCTATTCTTATCAACCACACTTTTAGCAATAGGAGCCCTAAGTTTCTTAGGATATATTGATTTAGGTGAAGAATTGGCACAGAGCCTTCAACTCTTTTTCTCCCATGAAATTCAATGTTTTTATGCTTCTCTGAGTTTGGAAGGTCTTTCGTCCTTTTGCACTGTAGGAAGCATTACCATATATTGCATATTGAAGAGCAGTTTGACTTTCGACAAGAGGAGTCTCTGGGCACTCTAATCTGTATGTTGAATCTTCATTCACACTGTCTTTATTCTCCTGGCTGGCTCTGCAGCAAACGTCCAGCTTCTATAATAGTACACGTGAACAGCATTCTGACACACAGTACAAGTATATTTCAACTTTTCACATGCTCTCCCTCACCGTGCCTTACCATGTTTCTCTAACCTAGTCAAGTTCGTCCTTCATGTCTGGGTTAAGCTTATATCTGGTATCTTTGAATAGAGAAGCAGATCAACTACTTCGCTTTTCTGCCACACAGTCTCTAGCAGTTTAGGAAATGCTTTTCAGAAACATGTACACTGTATTTCATAAGATTACTAAGCAACGCATCACTGATAGACCGGGATACAGTCATAGACCCTAGTGGTGCAGAAATAGAATCCGAACAACCAGCAAGTGGCACGGTGGTGGCCCGCACACATCTCCTGGGAGCTAAAGAGGGTATAGGTGCTCGTGTGACCCCAGTGGCCTAATAGACAAGGTACAGGTTTTCTAACCTTGGGACTATGACTTTAGGTCCCACCTGGGTAGGGTTTTTCCTTTTAGCGAACCCTTGTTTTCAGCCACTGAATGACTTGCAGGTCATTGAGAGTATCCAAAGAAAGAATGATAGTGCAGGTCCACAAATAGAAACCTAATGAATTGAGCTGGGAGTGATTAACTTAGAAAAGATTTGGGCTAGGGGGGGAAATTTCAAATGAATACTTAATGTAACTCAGAAAAGAATACATTGGAGAAGAGAACTTTCTCCAAGAGTTTATCATATGAGGATGAAGAAGACAGACACTGGAGTAAATTCAGGAAGGGTGCAGAATACATGAAACAGGTCTCCAGAGCAATGATAGGTGGAAAATACTCAAAGGAATTAAAAGGGAATTGGCCTGGAACAGGGACATTGGAGAAGAGATACTTGTTAAAAAAAAAAGCCATCCTTTCCCAGCCTGTACTTAATTCAAAATGGTGTTGGAAATATTGGCCACACTTGCCTGTGATATACAGTGCAGCTGGAAAATATGGTAAGCTAAATACACCTTGGCATCCCCACCTGCCCAAAAAATGAGTATTTGGATGCTTCCTGTAAGTGAACACTAAAAACCTGCTGATGTGCTGTAGCAGTAATGACTGCAGGGAACATATTGATTATCCGTTTGATTTTGAAAAGGCAGATTCTCTACTCATTATGACACACACCTGGAATGTTGAATCATGCCGTCTTTATTGTTGTGCCTGTCTCTGCAGCCAAGTTCAGTTTCTCTGATAGGGTTGATGTAAGGGAATTTGGCTTATTACAATAAGAGTGTCATGGCTCCCGGAGCTGAAGAAGAAGAGTATGAAAAGTGTAAGGTAGGACCGAGATGCTGCCTCTTCTGCTTGCCAGGAGTTTTAAAACTTAGCAGCATGGTCATCTGGCCCCAGTGGCCTAATGGATAAGGCACTGGCCTCCTAAGCCAGGGATTGTGGGTTCAAGTCCCACCTGGGGTGGCCTTAAAAGACCATGTTTTGGCTAACTACATTTCTACAGCTTTACCTGCCATCAGAAGAAACACGTTAGAGTCAGAAGAATAAAATTGATGCCTTTGTAGAACACACATAGCCATGGTAGAGATGTGGGGTATGAGAGAGAAGTCAAACCAGTGAAGAGTAAAAATTACTTAAGCAACAGCTGAGAATTCATTGGTGTAAAACTGTAGCTTCCCACTGCTTTCCTGACCGTGAAGAGCAAAGTAGGGAAGCAATTTTATGCAGAAGGAGGCAGTCGATGCATGGAAGTGGCTCCCAGGTAGTTGGTTGAGAAAAATAGGTTAATTGATTTCCGAAAAGTATTGGACTGGGACAGAATGCCATTGGAGAAGAGAAGGTGGGAAAAATGTCAAGAGGTGGGTGGCCTGTGATAGACAACCCAATTTAAGGTCCACCTAGAATCCTGCCATTGTTGCTACACTAGACTAACAAGGCTACACCCCGCGAAGGTGGGAGAATTTCATAACCTAAAAAAATTATAGGAAAGGGATTTTCACCTACTCTATTCTTATCAACCACACTTTTAGCAATAGGAGCCCTAAGTTTCTTAGGATATATTGATTTAGGTGAAGAATTGGCACAGAGCCTTCAACTCTTTTTCTCCCATGAAATTCAATGTTTTTATGCTTCTCTGAGTTTGGAAGGTCTTTCGTCCTTTTGCACTGTAGGAAGCACTACCATATATTGCATATTGAAGAGCAGTTTGACTTTCGACAAGAGGAGTCTCTGGGCACTCTAATCTGTATGTTGAATCTTCATTCACACTGTCTTTATTCTCCTGGCTGGCTCTGCAGCAAACGTCCAGCTTCTATAATAGTACACGTGAACAGCATTCTGACACACAGTACAAGTATATTTCAACTTTTCACATGCTCTCCCTCACCGTGCCTTACCATGTTTCTCTAACCTAGTCAAGCTCGTCCTTCATGTCTGGGTTAAGCTTATATCTGGTATCTTTGAATAGAGAAGCAGATCAACTACTTCGCTTTTCTGCCACACAGTCTCTAGCAGTTTAGGAAATGCTTTTCAGAAACATGTACACTGTATTTCATAAGATTACTAAGCAACGCATCACTGATAGACCGGGATACAGTCATAGACCCTAGTGGTGCAGAAATAGAATCCGAACAACCAGCAAGTGGCACGGTGGTGGCCCGCACACATCTCCTGGGAGCTAAAGAGGGTATAGGTGCTCGTGTGACCCCAGTGGCCTAATAGACAAGGTACAGGTTTTCTAACCTTGGGACTATGACTTTAGGTCCCACCTGGGTAGGGTTTTTCCTTTTAGCGAACCCTTGTTTTCAGCCACTGAATGACTTGCAGGTCATTGAGAGTATCCAAAGAAAGAATGATAGTGCAGGTCCACAAATAGAAACCTAATGAATTGAGCTGGGAGTGATTAACTTAGAAAAGATTTGGGCTAGGGGGGGAAATTTCAAATGAATACTTAATGTAACTCAGAAAAGAATACATTGGAGAAGAGAACTTTCTCCAAGAGTTTATCATATGAGGATGAAGAAGACAGACACTGGAGTAAATTCAGGAAGGGTGCAGAATACATGAAACAGGTCTCCAGAGCAATGATAGGTGGAAAATACTCAAAGGAATTAAAAGGGAATTGGCCTGGAACAGGGACATTGGAGAAGAGATACTTGTTAAAAAAAAAAGCCATCCTTTCCCAGCCTGTACTTAATTCAAAATGGTGTTGGAAATATTGGCCACACTTGCCTGTGATATACAGTGCAGCTGGAAAATATGGTAAGCTAAATACACCTTGGCATCCCCACCTGCCCAAAAAATGAGTATTTGGATGCTTCCTGTAGGTGAACACTAAAAACCTGCTGATGTGCTGTAGCAGTAATGACTGCAGGTAACATATTGATTATCCGTTTGATTTTGAAAAGGCAGATTCTCTACTCATTATGACACACACCTGGAATGTTGAATCATGCCGTCTTTATTGTTGTGCCTGTCTCTGCAGCCAAGTTCAGTTTCTCTGATAGGGTTGATGTAAGGGAATTTGGCTTATTACAATAAGAGTGTCATGGCTCCCGGAGCTGAAGAAGAAGAGTATGAAAAGTGTAAGGTAGGACCGAGATGCTGCCTCTTCTGCTTGCCAGGAGTTTTAAAACTTAGCAGCATGGTCATCTGGCCCCAGTGGCCTAATGGATAAGGCACTGGCCTCCTAAGCCAGGGATTGTGGGTTCAAGTCCCACCTGGGGTGGCCTTAAAAGACCATGTTTTGGCTAACTACATTTCTACAGCTTTACCTGCCATCAGAAGAAACACGTTAGAGTCAGAAGAATAAAATTGATGCCTTTGTAGAACACACATAGCCATGGTAGAGATGTGGGGTATGAGAGAGAAGTCAAACCAGTGAAGAGTAAAAATTACTTAAGCAACAGCTGAGAATTCATTGGTGTAAAACTGTAGCTTCCCACTGCTTTCCTGACCGTGAAGAGCAAAGTAGGGAAGCAATTTTATGCAGAAGGAGGCAGTCGATGCATGGAAGTGGCTCCCAGGTAGTTGGTTGAGAAAAATAGGTTAATTGATTTCCGAAAAGTATTGGACTGGGACAGAATGCCATTGGAGAAGAGAAGGTGGGAAAAATGTCAAGAGGTGGGTGGCCTGTGATAGACAACCCAATTTAAGGTCCACCTAGAATCCTGCCATTGTTGGTACACTAGACTAACAAGGCTACACCCCGCGAAGGTGGGAGAATTTCATAACCTAAAAAAATTATAGGAAAGGGATTTTCACCTACTCTATTCTTATCAACCACACTTTTAGCAATAGGAGCCCTAAGTTTCTTAGGATATATTGATTTAGGTGAAGAATTGGCAGAGAGCCTTCATCTCTTTTTCTCCCATGAAATTCAATGTTTTTATGCTTCTCTGAGTTTGGAAGGTCTTTCGTCCTTTTGCACTGTAGGAAGCACTACCATATATTGCATATTGAAGAGCAGTTTGACTTTCGACAAGAGGAGTCTCTGGGCACTCTAATCTGTATGTTGAATCTTCATTCACACTGTCTTTATTCTCCTGGCTGGCTCTGCAGCAAACGTCCAGCTTCTATAATAGTACACGTGAACAGCATTCTGACACACAGTACAAGTATATTTCAACTTTTCACATGCTCTCCCTCACCGTGCCTTACCATGTTTCTCTAACCTAGTCAAGTTCGTCCTTCATGTCTGGGTTAAGCTTATATCTGGTATCTTTGAATAGAGAAGCAGATCAACTACTTCGCTTTTCTGCCACACAGTCTCTAGCAGTTTAGGAAATGCTTTTCAGAAACATGTACACTGTATTTCATAAGATTACTAAGCAACGCATCACTGATAGACCGGGATACAGTCATAGACCCTAGTGGTGCAGAAATAGAATCCGAACAACCAGCAAGTGGCACGGTGGTGGCCCGCACACATCTCCTGGGAGCTAAAGAGGGTATAGGTGCTCGTGTGACCCCAGTGGCCTAATAGACAAGGTACAGGTTTTCTAACCTTGGGACTATGACTTTAGGTCCCACCTGGGTAGGGTTTTTCCTTTTAGCGAACCCTTGTTTTCAGCCACTGAATGACTTGCAGGTCATTGAGAGTATCCAAAGAAAGAATGATAGTGCAGGTCCACAAATAGAAACCTAATGAATTGAGCTGGGAGTGATTAACTTAGAAAAGATTTGGGCTAGGGGGGGAAATTTCAAATGAATACTTAATGTAACTCAGAAAAGAATACATTGGAGAAGAGAACTTTCTCCAAGAGTTTATCATATGAGGATGAAGAAGACAGACACTGGAGTAAATTCAGGAAGGGTGCAGAATACATGAAACAGGTCTCCAGAGCAATGATAGGTGGAAAATACTCAAAGGAATTAAAAGGGAATTGGCCTGGAACAGGGACATTGGAGAAGAGATACTTGTTAAAAAAAAAAGCCATCCTTTCCCAGCCTGTACTTAATTCAAAATGGTGTTGGAAATATTGGCCACACTTGCCTGTGATATACAGTGCAGCTGGAAAATATGGTAAGCTAAATACACCTTGGCATCCCCACCTGCCCAAAAAATGAGTATTTGGATGATTCCTGTAGGTGAACACTAAAAACCTGCTGATGTGCTGTAGCAGTAATGACTGCAGGTAACATATTGATTATCCGTTTGATTTTGAAAAGGCAGATTCTCTACTCATTATGACACACACCTGGAATGTTGAATCATGCCGTCTTTATTGTTGTGCCTGTCTCTGCAGCCAAGTTCAGTTTCTCTGATAGGGTTGATGTAAGGGAATTTGGCTTATTACAATAAGAGTGTCATGGCTCCCGGAGCTGAAGAAGAAGAGTATGAAAAGTGTAAGGTAGGACCGAGATGCTGCCTCTTCTGCTTGCCAGGAGTTTTAAAACTTAGCAGCATGGTCATCTGGCCCCAGTGGCCTAATGGATAAGGCACTGGCCTCCTAAGCCAGGGATTGTGGGTTCAAGTCCCACCTGGGGTGGCCTTAAAAGACCATGTTTTGGCTAACTACATTTCTACAGCTTTACCTGCCATCAGAAGAAACACGTTAGAGTCAGAAGAATAAAATTGATGCCTTTGTAGAACACACATAGCCATGGTAGAGATGTGGGGTATGAGAGAGAAGTCAAACCAGTGAAGAGTAAAAATTACTTAAGCAACAGCTGAGAATTCATTGGTGTAAAACTGTAGCTTCCCACTGCTTTCCTGACCGTGAAGAGCAAAGTAGGGAAGCAATTTTATGCAGAAGGAGGCAGTCGATGCATGGAAGTGGCTCCCAGGTAGTTGGTTGAGAAAAATAGGTTAATTGATTTCCGAAAAGTATTGGACTGGGACAGAATGCCATTGGAGAAGAGAAGGTGGGAAAAATGTCAAGAGGTGGGTGGCCTGTGATAGACAACCCAATTTAAGGTCCACCTAGAATCCTGCCATTGTTGCTACACTAGACTAACAAGGCTACACCCCGCGAAGGTGGGAGAATTTCATAACCTAAAAAAATTATAGGAAAGGAATTTTCACCTACTCTATTCTTATCAACCACACTTTTAGCAATAGGAGCCCTAAGTTTCTTAGGATATATTGATTTAGGTGAAGAATTGGCAGAGAGCCTTCAACTCTTTTTCTCCCATGAAATTCAATGTTTTTATGCTTCTCTGAGTTTGGAAGGTCTTTCGTCCTTTTGCACTGTAGGAAGCACTACCATATATTGCATATTGAAGAGCAGTTTGACTTTCGACAAGAGGAGTCTCTGGGCACTCTAATCTGTATGTTGAATCTTCATTCACACTGTCTTTATTCTCCTGGCTGGCTCTGCAGCAAACGTCCAGCTTCTATAATAGTACACGTGAACAGCATTCTGACACACAGTACAAGTATATTTCAACTTTTCACATGCTCTCCCTCACCGTGCCTTACCATGTTTCTCTAACCTAGTCAAGTTCGTCCTTCATGTCTGGGTTAAGCTTATATCTGGTATCTTTGAATAGAGAAGCAGATCAACTACTTCGCTTTTCTGCCACACAGTCTCTAGCAGTTTAGGAAATGCTTTTCAGAAACATGTACACTGTATTTCATAAGATTACTAAGCAACGCATCACTGATAGACCGGGATACAGTCATAGACCCTAGTGGTGCAGAAATAGAATCCGAACAACCAGCAAGTGGCACGGTGGTGGCCCGCACACATCTCCTGGGAGCTAAAGAGGGTATAGGTGCTCGTGTGACCCCAGTGGCCTAATAGACAAGGTACAGGTTTTCTAACCTTGGGACTATGACTTTAGGTCCCACCTGGGTAGGGTTTTTCCTTTTAGCGAACCCTTGTTTTCAGCCACTGAATGACTTGCAGGTCATTGAGAGTATCCAAAGAAAGAATGATAGTGCAGGTCCACAAATAGAAACCTAATGAATCGAGCTGGGAGTGATTAACTTAGAAAAGATTTGGGCTAGGGGGGGAAATTTCAAATGAATACTTAATGTAACTCAGAAAAGAATACATTGGAGAAGAGAACTTTCTCCAAGAGTTTATCATATGAGGATGAAGAAGACAGACACTGGAGTAAATTCAGGAAGGGTGCAGAATACATGAAACAGGTCTCCAGAGCAATGATAGGTGGAAAATACTCAAAGGAATTAAAAGGGAATTGGCCTGGAACAGGGACATTGGAGAAGAGATACTTGTTTAAAAAAAAGCCATCCTTTCCCAGCCTGTACTTAATTCAAAATGGTGTTGGAAATATTGGCCACACTTGCCTGTGATATACAGTGCAGCTGGAAAATATGGTAAGCTAAATACACCTTGGCATCCCCACCTGCCCAAAAAATGAGTATTTGGATGCTTCCTGTAAGGTGAACACTAAAAACCTGCTGATGTGCTGTAGCAGTAATGACTGCAGGGAACATATTGATTATCCGTTTGATTTTGAAAAGGCAGATTCTCTACTCATTATGACACACACCTGGAATGTTGAATCATGCCGTCTTTATTGTTGTGCCTGTCTCTGCAGCCAAGTTCAGTTTCTCTGATAGGGTTGATGTAAGGGAATTTGGCTTATTACAATAAGAGTGTCATGGCTCCCGGAGCTGAAGAAGAAGAGTATGAAAAGTGTAAGGTAGGACCGAGATGCTGCCTCTTCTGCTTGCCAGGAGTTTTAAAACTTAGGCAGCATGGTCATCTGGCCCCAGTGGCCTAATGGATAAGGCACTGGCCTCCTAAGCCAGGGATTGTGGGGTCAAGTCCCACCTGGGGTGGCCTTAAAAGACCATGTTTTGGCTAACTACATTTCTACAGCTTTACCTGCCATCAGAAGAAACACGTTAGAGTCAGAAGAATAAAATTGATGCCTTTGTACAACACACATAGCCATGGTAGAGATGTTTGGTATGAGAGAGAAGTCAAACCAGTGAAGAGTAAAAATTACTTAAGCAACAGCTGAGAATTCATTGGTGTAAAACTGTAGCTTCCCACTGCTTTCCTGACCGTGAAGAGCAAAGTAGGGAAGCAATTTTATGCAGAAGGAGGCAGTCGATGCATGGAAGTGGCTCCCAGGTAGTTGGTTGAGAAAAATAGGTTAATTGATTTCCGAAAAGTATTGGACTGGGACAGAATGCCATTGGAGAAGAGAAGGTGGGAAAAATGGCAAGAGGTGGGTGGCCTGTGATAGACAACCCAATTTAAGGTCCACCTAGAATCCTACCATTGTTGCTACACTAGACTAACAAGGCTACACCCCGCGAAGGTGGGTAGAATTTCATAACCTAAAAAAATTATAGGAAAGGGATTTTCACCTACTCTATTCTTATCAACCACACTTTTAGCAATAGGAGCCCTAAGTTTCTTAGGATATATTGATTTAGGTGAAGAATTGGCACAGAGCCTTCAACTCTTTTTCTCCCATGAAATTCAATGTTTTCATGCTTCTCTGAGTTTGGAAGGTCTTTCGTCCTTTTGCACTGTAGGAAGCACTACCATATATTGCATATTGAAGAGCAGTTTGACTTTCGACAAGAGGAGTCTCTGGGCACTCTAATCTGTATGTTGAATCTTCATTCACACTGTCTTTATTCTCCTGGCTGGCTCTGCAGCAAACGTCCAGCTTCTATAATAGTACACGTGAACAGCATTCTGACACACAGTACAAGTATATTTCAACTTTTCACATGCTCTCCCTCACCGTGCCTTACCATGTTTCTCTAACCTAGTCAAGTTCGTCCTTCATGTCTGGGTTAAGCTTATATCTGGTATCTTTGAATAGAGAAGCAGATCAACTACTTCGCTTTTCTGCCACACAGTCTCTAGCAGTTTAGGAAATGCTTTTCAGAAACATGTACACTGTATTTCATAAGATTACTAAGCAACGCATCACTGATAGACCGGGATACAGTCATAGACCCTAGTGGTGCAGAAATAGAATCCGAACAACCAGCAAGTGGCACGGTGGTGGCCCGCACACATCTCCTGGGAGCTAAAGAGGGTATAGGTGCTCGTGTGACCCCAGTGGCCTAATAGACAAGGTACAGGTTTTCTAACCTTGGGACTATGACTTTAGGTCCCACCTGGGTAGGGTTTTTCCTTTTAGCGAACCCTTGTTTTCAGCCACTGAATGACTTGCAGGTCATTGAGAGTATCCAAAGAAAGAATGATAGTGCAGGTCCACAAATAGAAACCTAATCAATTGAGCTGGGAGTGATTAACTTAGAAAAGATTTGGGCTAGGGGGGGAAATTTCAAATAAATACTTAATGTAACTCAGAAAAGAATACATTGGAGAAGAGAACTTTCTCCAAGAGTTTATCATATGAGGATGAAGAAGACAGACACTGGAGTAAATTCAGGAAGGGTGCAGAATACATGAAACAGGTCTCCAGAGCAATGATAGGTGGAAAATACTCAAAGGAATTAAAAGGGAATTGGCCTGGAACAGGGACATTGGAGAAGAGATACTTGTTTAAAAAAAAGCCATCCTTTCCCAGCCTGTACTTAATTCAAAATGGTGTTGGAAATATTGGCCACACTTGCCTGTGATATACAGTGCAGCTGGAAAATATGGTAAGCTAAATACACCTTGGCATCCCCACCTGCCCAAAAAATGAGTATTTGGATGCTTCCTGTAAGTGAACACTAAAAACCTGCTGATGTGCTGTAGCAGTAATGACTGCAGGGAACATATTGATTATCCGTTTGATTTTGAAAAGGCAGATTCTCTACTCATTATGACACACACCTGGAATGTTGAATCATGCCGTCTTTATTGTTGTGCCTGTCTCTGCAGCCAAGTTCAGTTTCTCTGATAGGGTTGATGTAAGGGAATTTGGCTTATTAGAATAAGAGTGTCATGGCTCCCGGAGCTGAAGAAGAAGAGTATGAAAAGTGTAAGGTAGGACCGAGATGCTGCCTCTTCTGCTTGCCAGGAGTTTTAAAACTTAGGAGCATGGTCATCTGGCCCCAGTGGCCTAATGGATAAGGCACTGGCCTCCTAAGCCAGGGATTGTGGGGTCAAGTCCCACCTGGGGTGGCCTTAAAAGACCATGTTTTGGCTAACTACATTTCTACAGCTTTACCTGCCATCAGAAGAAACACGTTAGAGTCAGAAGAATAAAATTGATGCCTTTGTAGAACACACATAGCCATTGTAGAGATGTGTGGTATGAGAGAGAAGTCAAACCAGTGAAGAGTAAAAATTACTTAAGCAACAGCTGAGAATTCATTGGTGTAAAACTGTAGCTTCCCACTGCTTTCCTGACCGTGAAGAGCAAAGTAGGGAAGCAATTTTATGCAGAAGGTGGCAGTCGATGCATGGAAATGGCTCCCAGGTAGTTGGTTGAGAAAAATAGGTTAATTGATTTCCGAAAAGTATTGGACTGGGACAGAATGCCATTGGAGAAGAGAAGGTGGGAAAAATGGCAAGAGGTGGGTGGCCTGTGATAGACAACCCAATTTAAGGTCCACCTAGAATCCTACCATTGTTGCTACACTAGACTAACAAGGCTACACCCCGCGAAGGTGGTAGAATTTCATAACCTAAAAAAATTATAGGAAAGGGATTTTCACCTACTCTATTCTTATCAACCACACTTTTAGCAATAGGAGCCCTAAGTTTCTTAGGATATATTGATTTAGGTGAAGAATTGGCACAGAGCCTTCAACTCTTTTTCTCCCATGAAATTCAATGTTTTCATGCTTCTCTGAGTTTGGAAGGTCTTTCGTCCTTTTGCACTGTAGGAAGCACTACCATATATTGCATATTGAAGAGCAGTTTGACTTTCGACAAGAGGAGTCTCTGGGCACTCTAATCTGTATGTTGAATCTTCATTCACACTGTCTTTATTCTCCTGGCTGGCTCTGCAGCAATCGTCCAGCTTCTATAATAGTACACGTGAACAGCATTCTGACACACAGTACAAGTATATTTCAACTTTTCACATGCTCTCCCTCACCGTGCCTTACCATGTTTCTCTAACCTAGTCAAGTTCGTCCTTCATGTCTGGGTTAAGCTTATATCTGGTATCTTTGAATAGAGAAGCAGATCAACTACTTCGCTTTTCTGCCACACAGTCTCTAGCAGTTTAGGAAATGCTTTTCAGAAACATGTACACTGTATTTCTAAGATTACTAAGCAACGCATCACTGATAGACCGGGATACAGTCATAGACCCTAGTGGTGCAGAAATAGAATCCGAACAACCAGCAAGTGGCACGGTGGTGGCCCGCACACATCTCCTGGGAGCTAAAGAGGGTATAGGTGCTCGTGTGACCCCAGTGGCCTAATAGACAAGGTACAGGTTTTCTAACCTTGGGACTATGACTTTAGGTCCCACCTGGGTAGGGTTTTTCCTTTTAGCGAACCCTTGTTTTCAGCCACTGAATGACTTGCAGGTCATTGAGAGTATCCAAAGAAAGAATGATAGTGCAGGTCCACAAATAGAAACCTAATGAATTGAGCTGGGAGTGATTAACTTAGAAAAGATTTGGGCTAGGGGGGGAAATTTCAAATGAATACTTAATGTAACTCAGAAAAGAATACATTGGAGAAGAGAACTTTCTCCAAGAGTTTATCATATGAGGATGAAGAAGACAGACACTGGAGTAAATTCAGGAAGGGTGCAGAATACATGAAACAGGTCTCCAGAGCAATGATAGGTGGAAAATACTCAAAGGAATTAAAAGGGAATTGGCCTGGAACAGGGACATTGGAGAAGAGATACTTGTTAAAAAAAAAAGCCATCCTTTCCCAGCCTGTACTTAATTCAAAATGGTGTTGGAAATATTGGCCACACTTGCCTGTGATATACAGTGCAGCTGGAAAATATGGTAAGCTAAATACACCTTGGCATCCCCACCTGCCCAAAAAATGAGTATTTGGATGCTTCCTGTAGGTGAACACTAAAAACCTGCTGATGTGCTGTAGCAGTAATGACTGCAGGTAACATATTGATTATCCGTTTGATTTTGAAAAGGCAGATTCTCTACTCATTATGACACACACCTGGAATGTTGAATCATGCCGTCTTTATTGTTGTGCCTGTCTCTGCAGCCAAGTTCAGTTTCTCTGATAGGGTTGATGTAAGGGAATTTGGCTTATTACAATAAGAGTGTCATGGCTCCCGGAGCTGAAGAAGAAGAGTATGAAAAGTGTAAGGTAGGACCGAGATGCTGCCTCTTCTGCTTGCCAGGAGTTTTAAAACTTAGCAGCATGGTCATCTGGCCCCAGTGGCCTAATGGATAAGGCACTGGCCTCCTAAGCCAGGGATTGTGGGGTCAAGTCCCACCTGGGGTGGCCTTAAAAGACAATGTTTTGGCTAACTACATTTCTACAGCTTTACCTGCCATCAGAAGAAACACGTTAGAGTCAGAAGAATAAAATTGATGCCTTTGTAGAACACACATAGCCATGGTAGAGATGTGGGGTATGAGAGAGAAGTCAAACCAGTGAAGAGTAAAAATTACTTAAGCAACAGCTGAGAATTCATTGGTGTAAAACTGTAGCTTCCCACTGCTTTCCTGACCGTGAAGAGCAAAGTAGGGAAGCAATTTTATGCAGAAGGAGGCAGTCGATGCATGGAAGTGGCTCCCAGGTAGTTGGTTGAGAAAAATAGGTTAATTGATTTCCGAAAAGTATTGGACTGGGACAGAATGCCATTGGAGAAGAGAAGGTGGGAAAAATGGCAAGAGGTGGGTGGCCTGTAATAGACAACCCAATTTAAGGTCCACCTAGAATCCTACAATTGTTGCTACACTAGACTAACAAGGCTACACCCCGCGAAGGTGGGAGAATTTCATAACCTAAAAAAATTATAGGAAAGGGATTTTCACCTACTCTATTCTTATCAACCACACTTTTAGCAATAGGAGCCCTAAGTTTCTTAGGATATATTGATTTAGGTGAAGAATTGGCAGAGAGCCTTCAACTCTTTTTCTCCCATGAAATTCAATGTTTTTATGCTTCTCTGAGTTTGGAAGCTCTTTCGTCCTTTTGCACTGTAGGAAGCACTACCATATATTGCATATTGAAGAGCAGTTTGACTTTCGACAAGAGGAGTCTCTGGGCACTCTAATCTGTATGTTGAATCTTCATTCACACTGTCTTTATTCTCCTGGCTGGCTCTGCAGCAATCGTCCAGCTTCTATAATAGTACACGTGAACAGCATTCTGACACACAGTACAAGTATATTTCAACTTTTCACATGCTCTCCCTCACCGTGCCTTACCATGTTTCTCTAACCTAGTCAAGTTCGTCCTTCATGTCTGGGTTAAGCTTATATCTGGTATCTTTGAATAGAGAAGCAGATCAACTACTTCGCTTTTCTGCCACACAGTCTCTAGCAGTTTAGGAAATGCTTTTCAGAAACATGTACACTGTATTTCATAAGATTACTAAGCAACGCATCACTGATAGACCGGGATACAGTCATAGACCCTAGTGGTGCAGAAATAGAATCCGAACAACCAGCAAGTGGCACGGTGGTGGCCCGCACACATCTCCTGGGAGCTAAAGAGGGTATAGGTGCTCGTGTGACCCCAGTGGCCTAATAGACAAGGTACAGGTTTTCTAACCTTGGGACTATGACTTTAGGTCCCACCTGGGTAGGGTTTTTCCTTTTAGCGAACCCTTGTTTTCAGCCACTGAATGACTTGCAGGTCATTGAGAGTATCCAAAGAAAGAATGATAGTGCAGGGCCACAAATAGAAACCTAATGAATTGAGCTGGGAGTGATTAACTTAGAAAAGATTTGGGCTAGGGGGGGAAATTTCAAATGAATACTTAATGTAACTCAGAAAAGAATACATTGGAGAAGAGAACTTTCTCCAAGAGTTTATCATATGAGGATGAAGAAGACAGACACTGGAGTAAATTCAGGAAGGGTGCAGAATACATGAAACAGGTCTCCAGAGCAATGATAGGTGGAAAATACTCAAAGGAATTAAAAGGGAATTGGCCTGGAACAGGGACATTGGAGAAGAGATACTTGTTAAAAAAAAAAAGCCATCCTTTCCCAGCCTGTACTTAATTCAAAATGGTGTTGGAAATATTGGCCACACTTGCCTGTGATATACAGTGCAGCTGGAAAATATGGTAAGCTAAATACACCTTGGCATCCCCACCTGCCCACAAAATGAGTATTTGGATGCTTCCTGTAGGTGAACACTAAAAACCTGCTGATGTGCTGTAGCAGTAATGACTGCAGGTAACATATTGATTATCCGTTTGATTTTGAAAAGGCAGATTCTCTACTCATTATGACACACACCTGGAATGTTGAATCATGCCGTCTTTATTGTTGTGCCTGTCTCTGCAGCCAAGTTGAGTTTCTCTGATAGGGTTGATGTAAGGGAATTTGTCTTATTACAATAAGAGTGTCATGGCTCCCGGAGCTGAAGAAGAAGAGTATGAAAAGTGTAAGGTAGGACCGAGATGCTGCCTCTTCTGCTTGCCAGGAGTTTTAAAACTTAGCAGCATGGTCATCTGGCCCCAGTGGCCTAATGGATAAGGCACTGGCCTCCTAAGCCAGGGATTGTGGGTTCAAGTCCCACCTGGGGTGACCTTAAAAGACCATGTTTTGGCTAACTACATTTCTACAGCTTTACCTGCCATCAGAAGAAACACGTTAGAGTCAGAAGAATAAAATTGATGCCTTTGTAGAACACACATAGCCATGGTAGAGATGTGGGGTATGAGAGAGAAGTCAAACCAGTGAAGAGTAAAAATTACTTAAGCAACAGCTGAGAATTCATTGGTGTAAAACTGTAGCTTCCCACTGCTTTCCTGACCGTGAAGAGCAAAGTAGGGAAGCAATTTTATGCAGAAGGAGGCAGTCGATGCATGGAAGTGGCTCCCAGGTAGTTGGTTGAGAAAAATAGGTTAATTGATTTCCGAAAAGTATTGGACTGGGACAGAATGCCATTGGAGAAGAGAAGGTGGGAAAAATGGCAAGAGGTGGGTGGCCTGTGATAGACAACCCAATTTAAGGTCCATCTAGAATCCTACCATTGTTGCTACACTAGACTAACAAGGCTACACCCCGCGAAGGTGGGAGAATTTCATAACCTAAAAAAATTATTGGAAAGGGATTTTCACCTACTCTATTCTTATCAACCACACTTTTAGCAATAGGAGCCCTAAGTTTCTTAGGATATATTGATTTAGGTGAAGAATTGGCAGAGAGCCTTCAACTCTTTTTCTCCCATGAAATTCAATGTTTTTATGCTTCTCTGAGTTTGGAAGGTCTTTCGTCCTTTTGCACTGTAGGAAGCACTACCATATATTGCATATTGAAGAGCAGTTTGACTTTCGACAAGAGGAGTCTCTGGGCACTCTAATCTGTATGTTGAATCTTCATTCACACTGTCTTTATTCTCCTGGCTGGCTCTGCAGCAAACGTCCAGCTTCTATAATAGTACACGTGAACAGCATTCTGACACACAGTACAAGTATATTTCAACTTTTCACATGCTCTCCCTCACCGTGCCTTACCATGTTTCTCTAACCTAGTCAAGCTCGTCCTTCATGTCTGGGTTAAGCTTATATCTGGTATCTTTGAATAGAGAAGCAGATCAAATACTTCGCTTTTCTGCCACACAGTCTCTAGCAGTTTAGGAAATGCTTTTCAGAAACATGTACACTGTATTTCATAAGATTACTAAGCAACGCATCACTGATAGACCGGGATACAGTCATAGACCCTAGTGGTGCAGAAATAGAATCCGAACAACCAGCAAGTGGCACGGTGGTGGCCCGCACACATCTCCTGGGAGCTAAAGAGGGTATAGGTGCTCGTGTGACCCCAGTGGCCTAATAGACAAGGTACAGGTTTTCTAACCTTGGGACTATGACTTTAGGTCCCACCTGGGTAGGGTTTTTCCTTTTAGCGAACCCTTGTTTTCAGCCACTGAATGACTTGCAGGTCATTGAGAGTATCCAAAGAAAGAATGATAGTGCAGGTCCACAAATAGAAACCTAATGAATTGAGCTGGGAGTGATTAACTTAGAAAAGATTTGGGCTAGGGGGGGAAATTTCAAATGAATACTTAATGTAACTCAGAAAAGAATACATTGGAGAAGAGAACTTTCTCCAAGAGTTTATCATATGAGGATGAAGAAGACAGACACTGGAGTAAATTCAGGAAGGGTGCAGAATACATGAAACTGGTCTCCAGAGCAATGATAGGTGGAAAATACTCAAAGGAATTAAAAGGGAATTGGCCTGGAACAGGGACATTGGAGAAGAGATACTTGTTAAAAAAAAAAAAAAAAGGTCAATCTTTCCCAGTCTGAATATACAGTGCAGCTGGAAAATATGGTAGGTAGGGATGTGCAGCCAGAAATTATTTGTTGTATTCGGGATACATATTCGTCGGGGCCCAGATACGTTGCATTCGTTCAATAGCACCCCGATACGTTGATACGTGGATTTGTTTTCCGGTTCCCTTTAAAGTCAATGGGGGAAGTATTTGCAGCCTATTTTTGGCTGCAGAATTGGGGTTTTATTATCAATATTGATGAAACTTCTGGGGAGCAATCATCAGAACAACAAAACAGCTCCAAGGTACTTAGACAGTGGCAAAGTGGCACCAAAGTGGCATGAATAGCCTAAGGTACTTTAAAGAGGCAAAGGGGTACCAGGAATGGCAAGAAGAGTGCTTTAATAGAGGCACAAAGCAAGAGTGTCAAAAACACACCACAGCTTCAAAAGAGAGCACCGATAAGAGATGCATGAACCCTCAAAGGCAGCACAACAGTCAAAGCGGCAAGACAAGTGGCAATGACATCCTATAGCACAATAAAGAGGAACATAGCAAGCAGAAGGACTAGCACCAACACACTGAGCAACCATGATGTTGGCCAGAACACCACAAGGAGTTGAGTGAGTCATCTGGTATATGGCAGCAAGGCACAGAGGTAGAGGGTAGATACAGTTTGGCTACACCCGGGGAGAGTTCCCTTTCCTTTGTGCAGGAAAGGGCTGCCTAGAATGGGTTTGCCCCTAGAGTGGGGTGTTTCCGTTGGCGTCCAGTGAGCTCTCACTGGTCTTTTAAAATCTGGTAGAGTTAGCAGATATACAATAGAGAATTTTCAAGGCCGAGACGGAGGAGGTTACCATGTAAACAGCGGTTCAACATGGGTCAGAGGGTAGATACAGGCTGGCTATACCCGGGGAGAGTTCCCTTTCCTTTGAGTCGGGAAGGGCTCTCCGGAATGGGTTGGCCCCTAGAGTGGAGCATGAGCCTTCAAAGCATGGCGACCTGGAGCATGGTCTCACTGTGTTGTGTTTGCCACAGTCTAAGTACCTTGGAGATCTTTTCTTGTTCTGAACAAGGGTCAACAGGTGGTAAGAGATAGGCTGCAACAACGGGGAGAGTTCCCATTCCTTTGAGCAGGAAAGGGCTCCCTGGAATGGGTTGGCCCAAAGAGTGTATAATGGTACAAATTGTTAGGATTTAAACATTTGCAAACAGATCATGACTTCATAAGCAAGATGGAGGAAGATTTCTTCCCTGCCGTGAAACTAAAGAGAACAGTTTGCCTTATTTAAGGATCCATGCTTTGAAGGATTACTAGTTTGAATTGCCAGAGACTGAGGTTTCCCTTTGCAACGAGGGTTCAGCCGTTAGGACTGGACATAAGGCCTGGACGGACAGGCACAGCAGTCGAGCACAGAGGTGAATCCCACCTAGGGACATAAAGCCTGGATGAACAGGCACAGCAGTCGAGCACAGAGGTGAATCTCACCTAGGGACATAAGGCCTGGATGACCAGGCACAGCAGTCGAGGACAGAGGTGAATCCCACCTAGGGACATAAGACCTGGATGGACAGGCACAGCAGTCGAGGACAGAGGTCAAGCCCACGTAGGGACATAAGGCCTGGACGAACAGGCACAGCAATAGAGGACAGAGTCAACCCATCTAGGGACATAAGGTCTGGATGGACAGGCACAATAGTCGAGGTCAAATCCTTGTAGGGACATAAGGTCTGGCCCCAGAGGCACAGCAGTCGAGGACAGAGGTCAAGCCCATATAGGGACATAAATCCTGGACGGACTGGCACAGCAATCGAGGAGAGAGGTCAAGCCCATATAGGGACATAAGGCCTGGACGGACAGGCACAGCAGTCGAGGACAGAGTCAATCCCACCTAGGGACATAAGGCCTGGACGAACGGGCACAGCAGTCGAGGACAGAGGTGAATCCCAACTATGGACATAAGGCCTGGACAGAAAGGCAAAGCAGCTGAGGGCAGAGGTCAAGCCCATAAAGGGACATAAGGCCTGGACGGACAGGCACAGCAATCGAGGACAGAGTCAATCCCACCTAGGGACATAAGGCCTGGACGGACAGGTACTGTAGTCGAGGACAGAGTCAATCCCACCTAGGGACATAAGGCCTGGATGGAAGGGCACAGCAGTCGAGGACAGAGTCAAACCCTTGTAGGGACATAAGGCCTGGACGGACAGGCAAAGCAATCAAGGACTGAGGTCAAGTCCACGTAGGGACATAAGGCCTGGACAGACAGGCACAGCAATACAGGACAGAGTCAATCCCACCTAGGGATATAAGGCCTAGATGGACAGGCACAGCAGTTGAGGTCAGAGGTGAAGCCCACATAGGAAAAAAAGGCCTGGATGAACAGGCAAAGCAATCAAGGTCAAAACCTTGTAGGGACATAAGGCCTGGACGGACAGGCACAGCAGTCGAGGACAGAGGTCAAGTCCACCTAGGGACATAAGGCCTGGACGGACAGGCACAGCAGTCGAGGAAAGAGGTCAAGCCCACATAGGGACATAAGGCCTGGATGGACAGGCACAGCAATCGAAGACAGAGTCAATCCCACCTAGGGACATAAGGCTTGGACGAATAGGCAAAGCAATCGAGGTCAAACCCTTGTAGGGACATAAGGCCTTGACGGACAGGCAAAGCAATCGAGGTCAAACCCTTGTAGGGACATAAGGCCTGGACAGACAGGCACTGCAGTCAAGGACAGAGATTAAGACCACATAGGGACATAAGGTCTGGATGGACAGACAAAGCAATACAGGACAGAGTCAATCTCACCTAGGGACATAAGGCCTGGATGGAGAGGCACAGCAATACAGGACAGATTCAATCCCACCTAGTGAAATAAGGCCTGGATGGACAGCCATAGCAGTCGAGGACAGAGGTCATGTTACGGGCCGAAGGCTTGGGGGCCTTCGGATTCTGTTACAGGCCAAAGGCTTGAGGGCCTTCAGATTCTGTTACGAGCGCGAGGAGCGCGGTTGCCTCTAAAGCAGGTGGTGAGCCCTTGGGCCACGGCAAGACTTAGGGAGGAGCCCCAAGCTACACCGTGGGAGGTGAGCCAATGCAGGCATGGTGAGCCGGGCAGGTACGGAAGCAGGAGTAAGGAACGGAGTCTAACCCTCAGCTGGACCTGCACGCCCATGGCAACCAACAACACAATGTTGATTGATGAACGGTCCTCCGACTGTTCCAAGCCCTTTCGGACCTGCCGCTGGTAATGGCATAGGGCGGCAGGCCGGACAGAGGACGAGGGCAGACAGAGTCCTTAGTACACAGAAGCCATCAGAGACGAGGGCTGAAGCAAGACATCATGGACGAGGGCTGAAGCAAGACATCATGGATGAGACAGGAACTTGGGCAAAAGGACATTGGCACTGTCTCTCAGGGCGCCCTACACAGCCAGCATGGCTGGACTGGTCACGAACCACCCTGTCCTACAAACACGGGAGCGGACAAGCGCAGGGAAGAGGAAACGGTGGGTTACTGCACTCCTGGCAGTCAAGGTAGGTTGCTGCACTCCTGGCAGCCTAAAGCAGGTAGGAACATCAGGAACTGGATCAGGAACCGGGTCAGGTACAAACATCAAGGCAACATCCGGAACAGACATCAAGGCAGAGACAGGACAAGGAGCCGTCAAGACAAGCAAGACCACGGAGGACCTGGATCGGAAGAGGTCACAGGCAACTGTGGAGCCCAATCCAAAGGCAAACAGGAACTGAAGAGAAAGTCCTTTTATACAGCTGATGTGGGCAACTCCCTGGGAGGAGTTCACCTGGACCACCCCTCGCTGGCCCTCTAACTGAGGTGGAGATCTGCGGGCCGGCCCCTAGGGAGAAGGGCGTGGCCAGAACCAGGAAGTCCAAGCAAGCACAAGCAAGCCACAGGCAGGCCTCAGGAACAGCTAGGCCTCCCAGGCCCTGGAGCAAATCCTGGATGGTACACAGGCGAGGGCCTGGCTTCGGAGCGGCCTCCGGAGGAGAAGGTGAGATACCTTCTGTAGCGCAGCAACAGGGGGGATCGTAACAGGTCAAGCCCACGTAGAGACATAAGGCCTGGATGGATAGGCACAGCAATCGAGGACAGAGTCAATCCCACCTAGGAACATAAGGCCTGGATGAACAGGCACATGATTCAAGGACAAAGTTCAAGCCCACGTAGGGGCATAAGGCCTGGACAGACAAGTAACCCACCCCCAGCCCTATCTAAATCACCTCTACCTTTGTTTCTTTATTTACACCTGCCACTGGGCAGGCGTACGTTGGGCGAGCCCCTGCCACGACCGATGTGCCGGAGGCCTCGGTCCCGCCCCCGCCCTGCCCCCGGCTCACTCACTCCCCGCCCATTTTTTCAAGCCTGGGACATACACACATGCAAAATAGGCTCGGCACGCGCAGGAGGGTGCCGAGCCTTTTAAAATCTGCCCCAATAGGTTTTCAGAAACTTGAAATTATTTCTTGTCAGACCCAGTGCACTATGAAGGTCATTTAAATTTCATACACTGAGTTTATCAGTTTTTCCAGTGTTTATTATGTGAGATTTTTGTTTTTGAAACCTTTGAGCACTCCTCAGGTTTTCTTAGATCACTTTTCATTCTCCCTACTCCTTCAGGTGTGTCCACTCTGTTGCAAACTGCAGTGCCATCTGCAAAAATACAAACTACTTTCTGACCCTTTCGCAATATTACAGACAAGGTTATTGAACAGAACTGGCCCCAGAACCCATTCCTGAGGCATTCCAGTTATCACTTTCCTCCTCAGAGTAGGTTCCAACCAATTTCTGATCCATTTCGCCCCCATGGGACAGATTCCCAGGCCTGCACTTATCCAGCCATTAAACTTAAATCCAGAGTACTGAGCCCTCAAGACTCTCCTACAGCAAACAGCAGTGAGCAAGATGTTTCAGAGCACCATGCTCGGAGAACGTGTGCGTGCTACACCAATGGATTCCTGTAGAGGAAAAGAAGAAGGCTCTGCCAAAAGAAATATTCAAGACTGTGCTGTCAGGCGACGTCGGGCTTTGGTAGTCCACTACACGGGTTTGGGCATTACCCAAGGAATGGCATTTCCAAAAGTGAATACCGAGAGCTTGGAGAAGCTCACAGAAGAGCCTGGGCTCGGGGTGGCATTGTCAGCAGGTGGCAATTTTGGTTACTGTTCCCAGCAAAAGGCACCCACAATTGCAATCCAAGACACTTCAGTGGGGCTTCCTAAAATGCCCTCTTGCAGCAGTGTTTGAAAGTTAGCTAGTCTGTCCTCCCACCGATGGAACAGGAACAAAACATTGCATTCGTATTCATAGAAACATAGAAATGACAGCAGAAGAAGACCAAACGGCCCATCAAGTCTGCCCAGCAAGCAACGCACTTTATCCATTTTTTTTCCCTTTTTCTCTCTCCCATCTGTTACTATTGGCTTCCAGTACCCTCCAGCCCTAATTCCCCTCCACCCAATTTAGAGAGCAGCTCTGTATCTGCATCCAAGTGACATCCAGCTCAATTAGGGGTAGCAACCGCTGTAACAAGCAGGCCACCCCCTTGCCCCATACTCTTACCCACCCCTGTTTTTATTTTTTGTTTTATTTTTTTTTTGGAAATAGCAGCCCTCCATCCTTCCGCTCCGTGAAGGTGGAACACCAACTACTGGCCATTCCAACCAGGAATTTCTTATGCTGCCAGAGAGAAAGGGACTTGCGTACAGCTCAAACAGTTTGATTGTTCAGTATCAAAACACCTTTTAGGCATTTACCTCTTACTCACACCCCCCCCCCCCTCCTCCCACGAACTTGATAAAGGTTGATAAAAGATTCATAGCCACCAGGTGTGGTTCAGAAGCTTCATGTCTGAAAGCTCAGATATAACAAGAGTAGGCTAGACATGCATGGCCCAAACTTCACTGTTAAGTTATCTTCACCTCGTGGCTTCAGAATCTGCCGTCCTTTTTATTTCCTAGCAATCAAAGATAAATTTAAAAGACTTTGTTTCGGCAACAGAAGTTAGTGGCGTTGCAAGTGTTACGTTTTAGTAGTGGCTGGTTAAGGTTCCTACCAACTGTCGGAAACAATACACAGTGAGCTGCGCTTAATAATCATTCAGGAAGCACTGTCAACAATTAGCATTCATTGTTAGGTACTTTAGACTCCTTTGACAGTACAGTGTCATCACTCGATATGGCAGTACACGTAACCCATTACTCAGGAACAACCTGCAACTCTTCAGAGCTCTCAGTCTGACTGTTCTAAGGTAAAAATGCCAAACAAAGTGGCAGAGGACGAATGCCACTTACCCGCTGTGATGATTCACTAATAATTGTCCTAGGCCCTGAGCAGGAATTGGTACCTCAGAAGCAGAAAGCAAGATCTGGTTAGGTTCTGAATAGCCTGAAAGGAAACCACAACATGACTGCACTAGAGAACTACTTTTCCCAACAGCCCTTGCTCACTAGCCTTAGAGTCTCAGCTGGGAGGAGAAGGTGCTGGGTGAAGTCACTAACCCTCCACATAGATTGGCTATTAAGCTTTACAAAGGTGAAGGATTTTGGCAGATGCTGAGGCACAGCAGGAGGCAGCAAACAGTGATCAGCTCTCAAGAGGAGCAGGGCTTGGAACATAGCTGAGCAGGATGGAAGAGTGAGGACAAGGCAGAACCAGAGAACACAAACAGTAAGCTAGATGATTTTTTTTTTTTTTGCTATGATGGTTAAGGAATCCTGAAAGATTTCACTGTTAGCTTGAGAGGACTTGGCTTCAATTGATCAGCCAGATTGTGAACTGACCGAAAGGAGGGCTTGGCACTGCAGCTGCATAAAGATGTGTAAAGTCAGCAAATAGTGCTGCTGAGCTACGTAAAAGTAGGGCTCTGTTTGGATTAAGATGCTGAATTTGGAAACTACACTGGGGTAAAAATGTTCCTTAAATTAGCTAGTCTGAAGTGCATGAGAGCAAAAGTTCTGCCTGTGTCTCTAGCACTGCATTTAAACTACAGATAATAAATTAGGTTTCAGCTGGTGACAAGTAATCAGGGTACACAAAAAGAGAATTGGCCCATGTGAAAGGGAAGCTGTGGAAGTAGGACCTGTTTGGGGATATCTGTCTGAAGAAAATAGACCTGCCTTCTAAAAGAAAGCTCTAGGCGATTCCTGCCTCAGTTATGTGGACTCCCTAGGAAGAACAGCCGGGCGAGTAGATGTATGATCTGAGGACCAGTAGCCTGGATGGGGGGTAGAAGCTGCAACTATTGTGTTTGAATCAAAGCATGTGAAGTGTGATTACATGGAAAAACAGATGGCTCCCTGGAAAATAAAACTGTGATGTGGGTTGTTTTGGGGTTTTTTTTGGCCACTGAAAGCTGTTTGTGAAGTTCCAGAGTAAAGAAATAAAACCCTCCCATTATTTAAATCTGTCTGTTTGGACCTGTGAAGGTTGAGAATTGATATGGAGGCTGACAGCTTTAGCATTAGTAGGCCTGGTGCCTGAGAGCAGGAGTGCTTAATGTCCTGGACTGTAAACTAGAAGGGTTAAAACGCCCGAGATGGAGAGCTGCATTAACAACTGGTTCTAAAGCAGGCATTTGCCCTTGGGGTTTAAACGCGGGGAGTTACCCTGCCTTCCCCAGCAAGACCAACACTATATATATCGAAAAGGCACAACGCAAAGCTGCTTTGGAGACTGCAATCGGCAGAGCACGGGAAGAGGAGACCATAATGGGGTGGAGCCAGAGAAGAGAAAGTCGTGAAAGGAAGGGAACCCTGCCTGGTTTAAACTGTAAACCACTTAGCATAGAAATGTATAAATTAATGATGTGAAACTAGAGTAAAACCTCCAAAAGAAGGACCCAGTATAGTTTGTTGGAGACACATTAGGGGAACCACAGAATGCCCACTCTCAAGACCCTGCTTCGAACTCAGCCAGAGAAGGGCTGTGAGTGCTAATCTGAGGGCTTAACCTGGAGAAGCCCCTTTTGAGTCCACTCCTCTAATCCAGAAAGGGGTGCTGTAGTCACTGGATGACACACATTGGCCAGAGGGTCTACTCCTGGGAGGAGAAAATTGTCTTGGTGTCCAGCCAAGAACCTGAATGGAGGCAAGGTGAGACGTGCTTAAGCTGATCGAGAAAACCCCGTTCTTTTATTTTGTACTGGTACAGGGCAGCCTACACCCAAGATATAGACAGCGCAATCACATCGCCAGTGAGCGAAGACATACCCCGAGACTTCTGTCTCGTTATACCTTGCTATATTTAATCAAAGAAGAATATTCAGATGATGGGGGTCAATTTTAAAAGCAGTTCCTGGCGCGCGCACAAGGATGTACCGATTTTTATAACATGCGCGTGCATGTTATAAAATCCAATAGCCGCACACACATGCGTGCCAAACTTTATAATCCACACACGCATGTGCGGGCGGCATGTGCAGGGGAGTTTTTGCAAAATACACGCAGCAACGCAATCAGGCCTCCCCCAGTTCCCTCCCAATCTGCTCCAATTAAGGAGCGGACTGGGAGGAAACGTCCAAACCTCCCTTCCTAACCTTCCTCCCTCTTCCCCTCTCCTCCCCGCCCCCTAAATCTAACCTATCCCCAAACTTTTTGTTTTGGTACTTACTGATCCTCAGGAGCAGAAGTAATCTCTGCGTACCAGTAGCTGGCCGGTGCATGCTTCCCTGGGTCAGCGTCGAAAGGTGCCGTCTCAGCCTGCCCCCACCCCGCCCCTTTATTTGGGCCCGGCTCTTCTGCACATAACGGGGGTTGCATGTGTGGCTTGTGCAAGGCGTGGCCACGCGCGTAACCCTCGTAATTTACGTGCGTGGTCCTTTTAAAACCGGGCCATCTATTTTGTATTAGCTGGAAGTGTAAATTGGTTGCTTACTCTTTCAGATACTACAAGGACTAGGGGGCATGCCATGAAGTTAGCAAGTAGCACATTTAAAACAAATCAAAGAACATTATTTTTCACTCAATGCATTAGGCTCCAGAATTCTTTGCTAGAAGATGTGGTTAAAGCAGTTAGCTTATTTGGATTTAAAAAAAGGTTTGGATAAGTTCCTGGAGGAGAAGTCCATAAACTGCTTTTAGTCAAGTTGACTTGGGGAATAGCCACTGCTATTCTGGCATCAGTAGCATGGGATCTACTTAGGGTTTGGGTACTTGCAGCCTGGATTGGCCACTGTTGGAAACAGGATGCTGGGCTTGGTGGACCCTCGGTCTGACTCAGTATGGCATCTTATGTTCTTTTGTTCTAATTGTCCACTGCCAGCAGTAATATTGTCTGTTCTTCTAACCCAGAGATTCCCAACCTGGTCCTGGTGAACTCACAGCCAGGCAAGTTTTCAGGATACTTGTAATGAATATGCATGAGAGATATTTCCATCTATCCAGTCTCTTGTATATGGAAATGTATGTTATGCATATTCATTGTGGATATCCCAAGAACTTGACTGACTGTGGGATTCAGCAGGACAGGTTTGGGAACCTTTGGTCTAGCATGTTGTAAAGGTATACATGTAAGGGACCCTTCACAAGAATCATATTTTCTTTGTTTTTATTATAATATATTATATTTTGTCTTTCTGAATCCATTTCAAGGAGATAGACATTTAACTTCTGCCCTTACAGATGTATTCTGTATGATAGGAACATACATACACAGAGGTATTTCCTGGCTCATAAGTTAGAAGCAATGGCAAGAAACTGAAGGTGGAATGTGTCAATAAGATGGACCTGAGTTTAACTGCTCCAGATATCACACAAAAAATACATTATAGCAGGGTGTGACTTGCCAGCATGAAGCAAACAAGGACCTGAGACCTGTACCAGAATTCAGCACTGCATGGAAGATGTCCAAACAAGTAACTACAGATATAAAGCTCAGAAAAGTACCATGGGCCTTTGTCAGAAGAGGTCCTCTAGTCTGAGCTGTCCTGAGCTTAAGCACTAAGCCCTGATGGACAGGAGATACTAAGGCATGTAATATCCTCCTGAGGGGTGATTTCACTACTTGCCTTTACCACAGAACATGCCCCATGCAGAGGAGATTCGTGCCATCAATAACTAAAAATCTGTTTTAGAGTATTTAAATGCAGTGTGAATAGGAAAAAGGAGATTTATGCCCCTCTACATTTTGGTGGTGACAGAACTATGTTCAGTACTAGAGGCCTTATTGCAAAAAGGATATAAGGGCAGAATAGAAGCGGTCCAGAGAGAGGCAACCGCAATAGTGTGGGATCTTGTTGTATTCCGCCCACTCACCTTCCGACTTCCCTAGACACCACCATTTCCTGCTCTCTGTCGTGGCCTGGAGTGCCGCTGATCCATGTGGCTGTGTGAGACGCTGCCACTCTTCAGCAGGAGAAACACCACCTCTGCCTTCTTTGCGGCCTGAGGGCCACCGGTCTATCTCACCATCTCTCCTGTCCCATTATTCTCCTAGGTGCGCGTGCCTTTGTTGAACATTTAAAGGGACAGCGGTGGGAAAAGCCCCGTGGCCCTTCCTGATGATGTCATCCAGCCATCCCTATAACAGGGCTCTCCTGTCAGTTCTTTGGGGCCTTTGCAATGGTTTGCTAGCACCCTCAAGGTCTTCCTGTTCCCATGTTCTTCATTCCATGTTCCTGGTCTCTCGTCGGTTCCTGGTTCCTGTCTTCAGCATCTTAGTCTTCTTCCTGGAATTCAAGTCAGTCCTTTGTTCTGGAATCCACGTCTCCATTCCTAGTCTCTTCGTGTTCCGGAGTCTCCAGAGTCCTGTTCCTGGTCTGTGTCCTGTCCAGAGTCTTCATCTGTAGGTCCAAGTCTCCAGTAATCTCTTGGTTTTTCAGTCCTGTTCTGAATTCTGGGGTCCTGTCTCTGGTCTTGAGTTTGAATCAGAGTTCCTGAATCCTGTCCTGGTCTTTGGAGTTCCTGAGTCCAGTGCGTGCACTGCTATTGTCGTGGTCCGCGACCAGCCCACGGGCTGTGTAGGGCGCGCAGTGGTGCAGTCTCTCCCTGAGCTTCGTCTGAGCTCGAGTCATGTTCAGTCCTCGCCTTTGTCAGTCCTGATGCTCAAGCTGTTCCCAAGCGGCAGGTCCAAAAAGACTTTCAGAGTGGCTGGAGGGCTACCCCAGAGATCAGCATCACGTTGCTGGGTCTCAATCCCTGTGCGTGCAGGTTCAGCGAGGCCTTCAAGTGTTCCAAGCCAAGGATATTTCGAGTTCCAAGTCAAGAGCATTCCCGTTCCAGTCAGCCCGAGCCTGGATGTGATCGCTTACCAGCGGTGTGGACCGTGGCCAACCCCTGGGTTGTACAGGTTGTGCCACGGCACAGGGGCTCATGCTCTCTAGCGCTGTCCGTGTCCTCGACAGATCTGAACCGAAAGACTTATGAGATTGTAGGACCTAAACGTGTACACCCCAGATGAGTGGGGAAATACGATCAAATCTTTTCCATTGAAAAGGAAGCTGTAGAACTAGGGGTCATGATATGAAACTCCAAAGAGGAAGACCCAACAACAACACAGGGAAATATTTTTTCACAGAAACCTGCATGGAGTGGCAGTTAGAACCCTGGGTAGATTAAGTGGATCATTTTGGTCTTTATCTGCTGTGATTTAGGTGTTGCTATGTAGAGATGTGAAGGCCTGGAAAGAAACCTGTTAAAATAATATGTTTTTCCTCAAGGCCAGAAGCTGAAAAATAAGAAATTTTGGAACACTTGAAAAAAAAACACCTTTTGAAATATTTTCTCTTAGAATGCTGTGTAAAATGCTTTTCAAGACATGGTTGTACAATAATTAGACTACTTGCTCCAAATGATGTTTAATAATTAAGAACATAAGAAATTGCCATGCTGGGTCAGACCAAGGGTTCATCAAGCCCAGTATCCTGTTTCCAACAGAGGCCAATCCAGGCCACAAGAACCTGGCAATTACCCAAACACTAAGAAGATCCCATGCTACTGATGCAATTAATAGCAGTGGCTATTCCCTAAGAATAATTGATCAATAGCCATTAATGGACTTCTCCTCCAAGAACTTATCCAAACCTTTTTTGAACCCAGCTACACTAACTGCACTAACAACATCCCCTGGCAACAAATTCCAGAGCTTTATTGTGTGTTGAGTGAAAAAGAATTTTCTCCGATTAGTCTTAAATGTGCTACTTGCTAACTTCATGGAATGCCCCCTAGTCCTTCTATTATTCGAAAGTGTAAATAACTGATTCAAATCTACTCGTTCAAGACCTCTCATGATCTTAAAGACCTCTATCATATCCCCCCTCAGCCGTCTCTTCTCCAATTATATAATATGAAGATGTAAGACAATGAAAAATATCAGATAATTTCAATTGCAATTGTGTGTACTATAGAGTTAGCCACTTCAAATATATTATTTATCTTTCTCAGAAAAAAATCTGTACTTTCAGTGACGAGATTTGGGATTTTGTCACCCCCCCCCATGAGGTCAGACCATGGGAAGCAGGGCCACATCTTTTATTTCACGTTATAAAAATTAGCTGTTTTTTCAGACTTGCGCTTGCATAAAGTTGTTTTTTTTCTGTGGGGCGAGGAAAAGGGATCTGCGGCTTCAGTACAGGGAGAAACCCTCAAGGGTGAGACAGCAAAAGGAAAGGAGGAGAAGATTGGAGAAGGGAGGGAGGAGCACGAAAAGGAAAGAGGAGCAGGGAGGGGAAGAGCAGAATCCTTGAGGAGGAGGAGGGGATGGGGGCGGGCTCCAGGATCTGAGAAGGGAGGGAGGTTCCAGGATCTGGTGCATAGAACGGGGGATCAAGGGAGAGCATCCCTTTCATATTCTGGTCCTGATCCCCTTGCATCTCCTCTCTAATCTCCCAGCCAGTCTGGCATACACACCAATCTCTTCCTGGTCACACAGATACAGCCCTTCTCATCACTTCCATCCTCTAGCCTCTCTCCTTCAAGCCATCAATCCCCCACCTAGCGGTTCCTAACGTCCCCAAAGTGATCAGCTCCAGGCTCACGCTGGAAGGACAGGAGAGGCTGGATTAGGGGATTGCTCTACTCCAGGCTCACCCATTCGCTTCCTGTTCCCAGCAGGCTGCCTGGGAGGAAGGGGTTGGATCAGGAAGCAGAGGACTGGTTTCTGCCGAGAAAGATTCAACACAGCTGGGAAGGCAGCATATCTTCAACCAGATTGCTGGCTCCAGACACAATCCTAGTGTGCCTACTGACAAATCAGGCCTGTGTGCTTTCTATTATGAACCTATGTCCTGTTTTGGAAAAATCTCCAGCCAGGTCACTAGTTATGCTGCATTCTTGCACTGCATGATCAAAATATTACTGGCATGGACTTCTGATGACAATCTGCACAGTGGCACCCCCCCAATATACAGAAGTAGTAAGTAGAAAGGGTGGGGGGGTGCCACTGTACAGATCCCAGTGGGGGCAGGGTGGGCTTTCATAAAGTTTAGCTACTTCATTGATAAAACAGTCACAAAAATAAAAAGGTATTCATATTTCATTTGTTTAACTGATTCATTTTTTAAAACTGGTATTTCATAGCAAATTGCTGCTTTAAAAGTGGGCCACAGAGAGAGGGCAGGAAAGACTGGGAGATTTGCAGCGTGAGACAGTAAAGGACTCTCTGATGGCGTACAGAGTCTGAGATTCTCACGTTTATGATGGAAAAAATGAAAACCACTTTAGCAGGATACTTATGTGAATTAATTATTGTTTTTCATGTTGTGCATTTGGTATCTTGCAGTGTCTGAGTGATTCTCTCCTTGGAAGCTGTTACAAGTCTAGGCAATTCTATGTGAGACGGCTGCAAAGCAGTCTGAAAGGGTGCTGGTAGAAATAATGAATTATACAGGGTGGTTTCTGTAGCAGAATTTGCCACAGAAACAAGGCATAGATGATTTGAGGTAAAGTAAATTTTGATCTTTTTATCTGGGAGCGATGGGGGGAAAAGTATCCACCCAGCTTTTTCAACCATACCAAGCACTTGGGGCTATTTAAACTCTAAAACTGCACAAAAGCCTACAAATTGAAGAGGGTGGGGGAGACTAACTTCCCCCCCCCCCCTCTGCTAAAAAGGAGGACCAAGCTCTTGACGCCAAGCCTTCCATGGAGTACAATAAATGCCTAGTGCTATAACTGGCCTGAGAATGCATTTCTACCATTACAAAGAGCAGGTGAATGCAGGCCAGAGAGCTTTACACAGCTCACATTTAGGTAATTCTATATAACTACACAGTTACATAAGGTATCAGATTGAAAGAAAACCAGCGGTTCACTGCGTCCAACACTCCTCTGATTGCCTCAGTGCTCTCTCTTTATACTGGTAAACCAGAGGAAGGAGACAACTCACAAGTTATCCGTCTAATGGCATCATTGAGACACGTGTCTGGCCAGATTTTAGCCAGAAAGGTCATCACCTGGATAAAATCCTGCCAGATAATAACATGGCAGTCTAGGGGCAGAGCAGGTCTAAAGTTATCTGGCCTTGTGTAGCTGGATAACGTGCCACTTACTCAAATCTATCTTTTTGAAGATGTCCAGACAAGTAGTGATGTCTTACTAAAGGGCCTGAGGCACAATTGCCTATTTCTCGCCCCACAAATTTAATATATGCCCTATCAGGTTGTGCAGCCTCTCTCTCCCCTCCCCCTTTCCGTGTTTCTATAGATATTAAAATCCTGTGCTTCTGCCAGACCCTTGCACACCCTCCCCCACAATCCTCCAAAATAAAAAAATCAGTGCAGGGTTCAAACCTACCTGCTCCCAGCTCCAGTGCAGCATCTGCCATAATCTGCACTGGAAGGGATAAACAGTGGGTAAAGTTTTATACCCGGGGCACCCATTTCATGCCATTATTTGTAATTATCTGAACGGTATGTGTGAACATGGGTAATGTTTTGAAGATTTCCCCTTCCATGTGAATTGGTGGAAGGATGGAGCCTTGCAGAACCCTGCAGGAGAACGAGGCTTTGAGAAAGCTGCTCCCAGTGCTGACGGGAAAGATCTGAACCAGGCCACAGCTGGACTTGCTGCTCCTCTTGTTGTTCAGTCTGGAGCTGAGGAGGTTGTGGTCTATTGCGCTGAAGACTGCTGAGAGAGCCAGGAGAATTAATATTGCTGATTGTCCATGATCCAGACATAGTCTGAATTTATCTGAATATATCCACCAGGCTGACTAGTATAATTTTGGCACGGAAGGAAATCAGATCGGTAGGGGTTCAGGGCATCGGTGGTATTTATTTATTTGGATCGGGATCAGTGCTTTCATTAGGCAAAGTCCTGCCAGCACAAGGTGCGGAGAGGCATGGTGCAGAGCCATTACAGCCCAAGAAGGGAGCGCTGTGCCTGAGTCACTGCAACCAGTAGGAGGGAACCGCCCTCACCAGGTAAACTGGGAGAGGGAAGTGGAAGAAAAAGCAAACCGAAGGAAATAGAGGCCTCAGTCCTTAATTTTCCATTACCACCTTAGTCCTTCATATTAAGCTGATTCCAATGTGTTGCCTAATTTAACTTAAATCAGAGCTCTCAAATGCCTGTTTAAAAAGCCAAGTTTTCAAGATTTTCTTAAAAACCCCAAAAGTCTCTTTGCAGCCTTAGTTCAGAGGGCAGAGAATTCCATAGTTTGGGTCCGGTGATCGCTATGGCTCTCTCCCTCACCTCAACTCAAATTTTATTTATTTATTTGATTGCGATGCCACCTAGACCCAGCCCAAAGTGGCTCAAAAAAGAAAAATTACATACACAGTCAAAAAAAAAAATAATAATAATAAGGGGGGAAAAGCAAGACGGCCACCACAGCGGCAAGACGCTCTCTCCTTGTTTCTTTGAAATAACTTACCTATATCGAAGAAAATGCCACACGCCAAAAGAAAAGCTAAAATAAGAGAAGCAGCTACCTCGTCTCCGGTATTCGATAACCAACAAACCAGGCTTGAGACCTTCTTTGCCGCTGCCGCAGAGACAAAGCCGGAGGAAGCAGCCGCTACAACTGCCAAAGCAGAGCGGGCAGCGGCGTTGTTGGCTGATGAAATCACCCTGAGCCCCGGTGCACCCCCCCCCCCCCCCCCCAATCTCCTATCCCACCCGACACAGCATCAATAGAGGTGAGCCCTCAAAGATTTGGAAATATGAATAGACTTTCCTCTCAACATGGTTTGGACATATTGAAGGGAGACTCACCTAGACTCAGTGAAGAGCGGGAAATGAAGGCCATCGAGGAGATAGTTAGGGGGAGCACCTCAGGAAGGGAAGCTTTGGTGAAAAAAACCTCAATTGAGATATTGACCCCGAAGGAGAAACCGAAAGTCATAAACATGGATACTCTTTGGTATGCTATAAAAAGTTTAGAAACATCAATTTTCATCTTGACTAAAATAACTAGAGTCAAATCAGACATTTTTGAATACTGAAAAAGAAATGACTCTGCAAGCGAATAAGAATCTGCAATAGTTTCTTTGATATTTTTTTAACAGGTATCCAGGACAGGAATTAAAAGGAGTATTTGATGGTTTTAAGTTTGTAATTATTTTGGTTATGATGTTACTATCTATTGCACTAAAATCAGTAAAAGAGCAAATGGTAGGGGGTAACATTGATATAGGTATAGGAAGCATTGAAAATTCTGCTGATATTGTATCTATTTTGTTTGCAAAGTGTTTTGCTATGTTGTTACATAACTCATTGGTCGTTATATGAGAGGAGGTTTGGATTGTCATTGTTAAGTTTCTTACTATATTAAATAATAATTTTGGATTTCCATTTGCAGCTTGAATTTTTGTAGTGTTTTTTTGCTTTTATAATTTCTTTTTTGTATTGTAGAAATGTATAGTAGGCCTGTTTTCGAACTGGCAGAAGATTTTTACGCCATTTGCATTCCAGATTACGGAGTTTGTGTTTATGAATCTTAGAGTATTATTATACCACAGAGAAGTGGTTTTTAAAGATTTTTTGTAAACTTTAAAAGGTGCTATATGATCTAGAGTTTGTTATAGTATTGTCCCAATAAGCTATCATCTCAGAGACTTCAACATGTGGATTTTGATTTATTTTAGGAGTTATAGATTCAATGAAGTTTTCGGTGTTTATTTTCTGATGTTTTGTAACATATGTATTATTTTGTGTGTTGTCAATATCATTATTTTTGATAATTTTATTTTTTCCTGTAATTTTTATCAAAAAGTGATCCGACCATGGAACAGGCAAAATTTCTGTAGTTAAATCCAAAAGTGATTGGTTATACCAAAATTGATCCAGGGTATTCCCTAATTTATGTGTGGGTTCTTTTATTAATGGTAACAGGTTGAGACCTGATAAAGCATCTATTAAATGTCACTGTTTGTTGAGTTGGTTGACTATTAAAGTGAACATTGAAGTCTCCTGCTATGACTGTGTTAATGAGATCACATGATAGTGTAACAACTGTTTCCCAAAAAAAAAGGATAGATGGTTTGCAAGAACACCAGGAGGACTATAGATTAAACATATATTAATGAGGTTGGTAGAGATCAGAAGGATTTCAATCGGGGTCTCATTTTTTGGAATGAATTTCTTACAAGGTGATAATTCAGATTTAATAATGGCTAATAATCCCCCACCTCTACGATTTAGGCGTGGCTAAGAAATAGGAGTATATCCTTCAGGACATAAATGATGGCTTGCAGTCTTTTGTGATAGTTGTGAATGAGGCCCTTTATTTTTCATGTGATAAAGCAGCCCATTCCTCATGAAAAAGAGCCTCCAGATCCTGTAAATTCTTTGTCTAGCATGAACTCTGTGTTTGAGTTCTCCCTAAAGTGGCTCAATGATGTGAGGATAGGAGACTGTGATGGCCACTCAAGTTCGAACCATCCCTTTCTTCTGTTGCAGCCACTGAAGGGTCAACTTGGCCTTATGCTTTGGATTACTAGCCTGTTGGAAAGTCCAAGTGTGGCCCATGTGCAGCTTCCTGGCTAACTAATACAAATTCTCCTCCCAATATTTTCTGAGAAGATGCAGCATTCATCCTGCCATCAATTTTGACTAAATTCCCTGTGCTGCTGTAGCTCACCCCTCCAACCCAGCGATCCACCTCTATGCTTCACAGTAGGGATGGTGTGCTTCTCTTCATAGCATTTATGGTTGTGACCATAAAAGTTCAATTTTGGTCTCATCATTCCAAATTATTTTGTTCCAGAAGTTTTGAGACTTCTCTAGGTGCTGTTTGGCATATTATAAGCGGGCTGTTTGGTGGCATTAATAGCTTTTTTTTTTAATGGCAACTCTACCATGCAGCCCATTTTTGTTCAATTATCTCCTTATTTTGTAGGCTGACACACCCACATCACTTTATTACAGAAAAGCCTGTATTAGAGTAAAAGTTGCTTGTGGGTTTTTCTATGCAACCTGACAAATTTTCCTGCTATTTGTGTGAAATCTTTATTGGTCTACCTTAGTATTAAAAGAACCCATAATTTTCCACTTCTTCATCAGAGCTTGAACAGTACTGATTGGCATTTTAAAATCTTTGGATATCTTTTTATATCCTTTTCCGGATTCATAAAGTTGAACTACCTTTGCTCACAGATCCTTTGACAGTTCTTTTGCTCTTCCCATGCTTCAGTAACCACCAAAGTCAGTGCAGCTGTTTCTCAAGAGCTAAGAAACTCCATTAACTATTTATACAGACACTAATTACAATCAAACAAGGCACAAGTGTGGATACCTACCCTTCATTGCCATATCAACCTGTGTGTGTCAACTTGAGTGTATATTATCAGCCCAAACTTTTGACCAGGACCATTTTATCATTTCCCTTATTGCTATAGTTTAATGATTGTGCTATTCTGTGATGTAGAATAGTTTTAATTCGAAACACATTAAAAATAAGACATAATTTTGTCTGATCACTCATGTTTTGTTTTTTTAAATGCTGCATATCTTACAAATTCTGCCAGGGCTATACAAACTTATGAGCACAACTGTATGCATCTGGACTGATCTAGGGTATAAACAGGAACTGTGCTTTTCTGAATGTAGCAAAGGCAACTCAGAAAAGATGCAAGCACTTTTTATTATTGCAACCTAGGATCCTGCAGATTGGTGCATTATTCTAGCTGATTTTTCCTCACGTGTAATAATAAGGACCTTCATTTTAAGTTTTTTATTTTATTGCCCCAAGAATTTGGCAGTGTTTACTATAACCAACAAAGCAGAAGAAAAACATTTAGAAGGGAGCGGGAGAGAGATTTATTTTTTTTTTTGCTGAATAAACACTGAAATTCCCAAGGAAAATAAAAAAAACTGAAAATAAACATCTCATATTTGAAAATTAATCATCTATAAACCTTGGTGCATGACTGCTTGTTTGAGCTCAACGCTGGTGCAAGAAACACCTACTGCCTCATCCCCTATCATGCAGCTGACCCCTTCATTCACCTCTCCTCTCACCTCCTCTCTCAGCCCAGCATTCACCTCGCCTTCTGCCGGGGCTCACGCCGTCCCCCGGGGACAGGAGCCCGCTCATCACCCCCTGGTGAGCCGTGCAGACGCAAGCGGCAAGAAGAAATTTTGGAAACAGGAGGAGAGACACTAAGAAGAAAATCCCCAGTGCTGCTCGCCGCGTGAGTACAAGCCGCGCCCCCGACAGGCACTAGGCCAATCAGAAGCCGGCTGGAGCCCCTTTAAACCCGCAAGGCTCCCGAAGGGGCGCGACCTAAGGGGCCTGCCCCTTAGTGCGCCCCTTGGTGAGCCACAGGTCCGAGATTCGCTCCCAGAGGCAATCAGACGCGCCCCTGCCCTGCCTTCAGAGCCACTTTTTGCCTCTTTCCTAAAGATCTCTTCTGACCATCCTCCAGCATTCACCCAACTTTCATTCAGCATCCATACATCCAGTCCCCAGCACTCCAGCACCCATATCCAGGCTCCATCATTCATCTAATCCCTCTTCCAGCACCCATCCATCCAGTACTCCTCTAACCTCATCCAGCACCCATCCATATAATCTCCAGCATTCAAGCAACCAACCAGGAGAGTGCTCCAGAGCCCTTCAATCTCAAGCGATTGCTAAACGCTGCGCACCGGGCCATCTCTTCCCTAACCCGACCACTCTCAAATTTTCTCTCCTTCAAGCACTCACTACATTCTACTTCACTGCTATTTAACCTTAACCACCATGTTCGGCTCTACGCTCTACCAAACCTATCAGCCAGCCTACCTCTTTCAGGCACAGCAAGCCAAAATGCAACCAATCTCAACTATTCCTATCCTCCAACGCCATACTCCCACAACAGGAACTCCCTCCAGACAAGCCCGTCATCGCTCTTTAATAACCCTGACGCCTATCCTGATTGCACCAATCACGCAACTTCTAGGCATTACTCTTTTCACCCTCTTTTCAATGCGCAATCCCTTAACAAAAAATCTCAGATACTCAATGATTACCTGGTAGACGTCAAGCCAGACATATGCGCTATAACTGAAACATGGCTGAAACCCACAGACACCGCAATAATAAATCAATTACCAACACAGTCCTACAACATCTTCTCCCTCCCCAGACTGAAAAAAAGAGGCGGTGGCATCCTATTAGCAACAAAAAAAGGCCTCGGATTCTCTCAACGCTCAGTCACTTCTGACCCTAAACTAGAAATCGGCTTCTTCACATCAGACCATCTTCAAATTCTTTTAGTCTACACCCCTCCAGGCCTCTTGGAATCGGACACTTCTCCTATCATTGAACTAATCACAATCACGATCAATTTGGACGCCCCAGCTATAATTATGGGAGATTTCAATCTACACGTAGATGACTCTACTCTCTCGCCCAGTTGCGAAGCTTTCCTCACAGTCTTATCAGCCTTGGGATTCAAGCAGATAGTCAACAAACCCACTCACAAAGCAGGCTACACGCTAGATCTAATCTTCATCAACTCAGGCATCAATCATGCTTCACAACAGATTTGCAAGAAGGTCCCCTGGTCAGACCACACACTAATTTCCACCAAGTTCACAATAAATGAAACCAGCTTGGTCCACAGACTACAACCCTCCTTCCAATACAGAAGAACATGCCCGTCGGAAGACCTCAGCAATCAACTCACCTCACAACTCTCCAACATAGATCTCACCAACCCTAACTCAGCTCTTCAATCCTGGAACAAAATTACTGAATCCATAGCAAACAATTTATGCCCCCTTGTAACCAAAAAACCCAACACCAATGCGCTCAAAAGACACCCCTGGTTCACCAATGAACTCAGAAAACAAAAACAAAGCTTAAGACAGAAGGAGAGCAAATGGCGTAAAGCTCCATCAACTAGCACACTCTCCGCCTACAAAATGGCACTCCACCAGTACAAGACATCAACCGAGAAATTCAAAAGGGACTTCTACGCACACAAGATTCACGACCTCGCCTTCGACGCCAAAGCGCTCTTTGCTTTCGTCTCCAACCTAACCCAAATCAACGCACCAACTATCGTTATTGATCAAGCTCAATCAAAAGCTGAAGAACTGGCGCTGTTCTTCCACAACAAGATCATCAATCTCTTATCCCAGCTGCCCAACTCCACCCCCCAGTACTTGAGTTCACTCCAACTAACAAACAACAAATCCATATTTATGGATGCATTCAATCTAATCTCAGCCAAAGAGATCCAGTCACTCTTACAGAAAATGAAGCCCTCCTCTCATCCCGCAGACTACATCCCTACCAAACTTCTCCTGACAATCCCGGAATCCATCTCTCAAACGCTGGCAGATATCATAAACTGCTCTTTATCTCAAGGCCTTTACCCAGATGATCTCAAACTGGCTTCCCTCAAACCACTTCTAAAGAAACTAAACTCAGACCCCAACGACCCGAACAACTACCGACCGATCGCCAACCTACCACTTATAGCTAAAATCATGGAAAAACTAGTTAACATGCAAATCACAGACTACATCGAAGACAACAACCTCCTCTTCCCCTCCCAATACAGGTTTCGCAAAAATTCCAGCACAGAATCTCTCCTCCTATCACTGACAGACCACCTTATTTTGACAAAGGACAATCTTTCCTTCTGATTCTATTAGACCTTTCGGCAGCTTTCGATACCGTTAACCATGCCATCCTCATAAACCAACTCTCAACCACTGGAATAGTAGGCACAGCCCTAGCCTGGTTCAAAACTTTCCTCAACAATAGAGGCTACAAAGTGAAAATTCACAACAAAATCTTCCCGACATGACGCTCCTGTAGGAGTCCCACAGGGGTCCTCCTTATCACCCACCTTGTTTAATATTTACCTTCTTCCGCTGTGCCAGCTTCTAACTGACTTAAAAGTCAAACACTTTGTCTATGTGGACGATGTCCAGATAGTGATCCCTCTTAAAGATACACTTGGGAATCCTGCCTCGTAAAAATTAATGACCTGCTCGCCAGCCTAAACCTTGTACTTAACACTACCAAAACAGAACTCATGCTAATCTCTCCAGAAATGAACCACAATGACAACACCCCTCCAATCAACTCACTCTCCTCCAAAGTCAGAGACCTAGGAGCTTTAATTGACAACAAGATGAACATGAAAGCATTTGTCAATCGTACCACCAAGGACTGCTTCCACAAACGCCAAGTGCTGAAAAGGATAAAACCGCTTTTCCATTTCCATGACTTTATAACAATTCTTCAAGCAATTATTTTTGCAAAATTAGATTACTGTAACGCTATCCTACTAGGTCTCCCTTCGTCGTATACTAAACCACTACAGATGGTCCAAAATGCGGCGGCAAGAATCCTTACCAACACCAGAAGAAGAGAACACATCTCCCCCATACTAAAAAACCTTCATTGGCTCCCCATCCATTTCAGAATTACATATGTCCATCACCATCATATACAAAACCATCCACCACCTTACATCACTCGACCTTCAACACCCTCTCATTCAACACAACTCCAAAAGACCGACCAGAGAAGCATACAGAGGAACCCTCCAGGTACCCAATACGAAATTCACACGGCATATAACCCTGAGAGAACGGGCCTTTTCGACAGCTGGACCTTCTCTCTGGAACTCCATTCCCACGAATCTTCGCCATGAACCTTGCCTCCTTACATTCCGAAAAAGACTTAAAACCTGGCTATTTAAACAAGCCTTCCCAGAACAATCTTAAATCTCATCTCTTCTACTCTAAGAGTGTTCCACTCCGGCACTGTAAATAATTAACTATGATGTTAACCTACTCATGCCTTTCTCTCTCTTCTCCTAGTTCCATTACCCTTGTTCATTGTAACTTCATTTCCTATACACGAGTTTCAGTTTTATGTTATCCTGCACCCCTTGTTCAAATGTAAACCGGCATGATGTGATTTTATCATGAATGCCGGTATATAAAAAACCTAAATAAATAATAAATTGTTAGCGGCGGGTCTAAATTCTAGGCAAGTCCTTATTTTGCAGTAAAGAGCAGTTATTTCTCTGGTTAAAGCTTTTCCTAGAATTGTGAAACTTTACTTCCCCCTATTTCTGGACTGTTGCATTGAGTATTTCCTCTTTTTTCTTAGGTAGGATTTTTTCAGTGCTACTGCAAACCAGATATATTTCTTGAATACTTATAAAACTGTATAAGTATAGAAATGCACCAATCGGCAGGGACACACCAAAACAGATTTATATTTTGTATGCAAAAGAAAAGAGCATGTTAACAAATCTCATTTATTTGCATCAAAAGCAACAAATCAGACAATATGGCTGCATCTCTCTCCTCCCTAATTACAGATGGTGTGGGGGAGCTTACCCTGCCCTCTCTGGCTTTTGGCTCTCAGTCAGACCCCCCTTCTCTGCAAACTCTGGAGACTAAGAATGCACTCAGCAGAAGTGAGCATTACTTGCCCACAATAATAATTTATTTATGTAATTAAATACTATTGTTTGTATTAAATATTTAAGTCAGGGAGGTGCAAACCAAAGTAGGTTATGTATTCTTGTATGTGAAAGTCTACACAATTATGAGATTAGGAAAGGCAGGATTTAAAGTTACTGCTTCCTCATTCTTAAAGAAAGTCACATGAATGTTTTCTCTTGGCTTATCCACCAGGAAAGTAGAGCGAGAAGCTTTAATTTTAATGTGCTTAAGCATCATATCCCAGCATTAATGACTTTCAGACCTACTTAGCATGACTATGCTCAAAAAGCCACTGATTAGATTATGAAATCTGTCCTCTTTTAGCTCAGCACATACAGCCTGCCTTTATTCCCTCACGATCATATGATTCCTGACATCAACAACATGCTCTCAGAGGGGCAGAACCTCTTAACCCAATGCTGTTACCCAAGCTGCTCAGCTCCCTCATCTTCCTCACTAGTCAGTGACTAGCTTTGACCTTCCTTGAGGTTCCCTGTGCCATCTGAACACTTCCAGATGTGGGACTAGAGGAATGAAAAGTGGCACCTGGGGAGGAGGCATGGAGAAGCCCTGGCACTGAGGAGTAGAAGCAGCAGGAACAGACTGCAGCCCTAGAGCTGGCCTCAGACTGAGCTACAAAGAAACTAAAAGGCACTGCATGTCGACAAAAACTACATTAGTTAATGAAACACAGTGCTCCTAGACCAATGGGAAAAAATACCACAAGAAAAATACAGTGGACCTATAAGAGGTCACACACACTGGACTAACTTTAGAATATTACAATCTAAAACAGTAAAAATGTCACCAAATGTCCAAGCATGGCATTTTGAAAGGGGTGCGGTTCTTCCTTTGGAGGAGTTGTGTGTAACCTCTTCTCATCTACTCCTATTAACTTGCTTGTGGAACTTACCTAGCCAGAATATTATCATGGGTCCCTGTGAATGGCTTTCCTAAGGACACCGGGGTGGTCCCGTTACAGCTCACACTTCAGCTAACTCCATATAAAACAAGCACGCCAGATGGAATGCTTAACATTTGCATACAGTGGCTCTAATTTTAAATAAAAAGCAGCATCATTTGGTGGTCCTGAACAGCAACTCACCAGGGCCGGAGGTGACCATCTCCGTTCCAGACGGATTCAGAAAGAAAGCCTGTTTAGGACTACCCAAGCTGAAAGGACATGAAAATTAACCGCCACCCCCCACCCTCGCTTCTTTTTTGTAAATCTTTTCCAGTAATGAGGTCATGCGCTCTGACCCCAAGCTGCCACACTGGGACTGCTCAGGACAAGCAAGGAAACCTTCATGGGAGCGATCCATCGTCTGACTTCTGGGGGTGCACCAAAACCTTCTCTGCCCCGCTGCGTCTCACAAGGGCAAGAGCAGGCAATGGCACTGTTGAAAAGCACTAGAGCCGCAAAGCTGACTGCGGGGCATGATGTCCACAGAGACCCAGCTACGAACCCAGTTCCTTCCCCATGAGGTTGAGTCTCCTGTGAGGCTCTGCCCTCACCTTATCTTTGTTTTTAAAAAGATTTCCTTTACTTCTGCAAGGCCAAGGACCTCTGAGGCATGTTCCTAACATGCAATAGAGAACCCTGTGAAACACTTAGCATGGAAACAGAGCTCTCCCTGCAGAGGGTGGGGGAGGGAGGAATACATGACATGGGGCCCTGTGCTTTTTTTTTTTTTTTTCTTCAGTAAAAGCTCCTTTCTATTGCTCTTGTTTCTGAGAATGAGAAATGGAAATGACAGTCTACTTTTGAGTTCCTTAATAATAAATTCTTTATTATTAAATTAACTGCCTCTTTCAGTTTACATTTAGAAACAATTTTGAAAGGAATGCACAGAACAGAGTCCAGCTCTGCTGGATTTCTGCATTTAAAATCTTCTCTAAAGCTCCTATCCCCTGTGATTTCTGGCACACGAGTTTGGCTCTTTCAGCCTGCTCCTTATAGCTTCCAATATTTATTCCCGCAGGTTACAGTCGGGGCTTAATCCCCACAAACTCAGCAGAAAACACGACGTGCCAAGATGCGCCTAGCGGGTTAATGATGCATTTACCACGTCCGAGGAAGGGCAGGTAAATGCCACTACAGGGCCCGGAAGCTTCTCTGCAGACCTTCAATGGGGAAAAGGCACAGAATCACACCCGGCTGCGAAAAAAAAAAATGAAGTGTAATAAAATAACTTAGCAGCTGCTAAACATTATATTCAATTTCTGACATCCTGAAGATAAAAACCAAAGCTATCACTCTCCGAAAAAATGGGAAAGTAGCAAACCCCTGTAATCTCCACAGAAATTTATAAACAGCAAATGCTTTAAATAATTCTTATTTAGGTCTCCCTCCTGGTTTTCCTTTCTTTTGGAGACCTTCCTTCTGAAAGCTGCTCCTGATTCACCTTGCCCTGCCTCCCCCTCCATTAATAGTTCAAGTAAATGGGGACCCGGTGCGCTACCCAAAAAACCAGAACTGGGTTTCACAAGTGGGGGTCGTGGCCATCAGGAAAAGGGGCAGAATAATAAACATGTGTGAGATTTGCCAGGACAAGCCAGAAAGGAGACCTTGGCATAAAGTTTAACAAGAAATCGAGCTGCTGTTTTCAGCAAGACAGAGAACACTGCTGATTTATAAGAAGAGCTCAGCATTCAACCCTGTGAACGGAAGATACAAAAAACAGGTAACGGATCTCTGGCTCTCCCCAAACGAACGGAACCAGCAGCAACACTAGCAGGAGCCAAGAGGTAGAAAGCTCCCGCCGCCGCCGCCTCTAACACCAGGGGGTTAATTGTGTCCAGCAGACCCTGCTGCCGCCGCCGCCACTCTCCTCCTCCCGCCGCTCAGCTGCATTTGCTCTGGATGTTCACTAAGCTGGGGTTCGACGCTGCACGCTTGGCTGAGAAGAAGGAGAGAGATGTTTCAGGGCTGTGCACCAAACACGTCCTACCGCATCTGCACCAATCTCGGACATTCGCACAGAAATGTAGCCTGTTAAACTGTTACAGAGCTTTGGGGTAACACGTGGGAAGGGAGGGCTACTGGCTGTGAATTAAGGGGGGGGATCTCGTATGCTCTTCTAGCCAAGGTGAGAGTACAAAACGATAAAGAAATAAAACTGTCCAGGGCAGGGCACGATACCCTACAAGCAGCAAGCTGGGATATATGCTGAGCAGTGGACAGGGATAACTGGTCTTTCTCTGCTGTTCTCTACTTTTACTAACCATCCACGAGCCCCCTTCTCTTTCTAGGGTCAACTGCCCCAGCATCTCTCCTCATCCTATTCACTCTGTCCTGGCACTCCTAGATCAAAGCTGGACTAGTTTCCAGTAGTGTTCACGCACAGCAGCAGATGCGACTCCGGAAGCCCATTCAGACACGTACTAGTTAATGGCAAAGTAACAGGCCGATACAGTACAGTGCGCTCCGTTAACCCGCGATTGGACGCGCGTTTGACGCGCTAGCTTTACCCCTTATTCAGTAAGGGGTAATAGAGCGTCGAAAACGCACGTCCAACACCCCCCCCCCCAAACCTAATAGCGCCCGCAATGTGCAAATGCATATTGATGGCCCTATTAGGTATTCCCGCACGATACAGTAAGTAAAATGTGCAGCCAAGCCGCACATTTTACTTTAAGAAATTAGCGCCTACCCGAAGATAGGCATTAATTTTTGCCGGCGCCGGGGAAGTGAACAGAAAAGCAGTAAAAACTGCTTTTCTGTGCACCCTCCAACTTAATATCATGGCGATATTAAGTTGGAGGCCCCAAAAGTTAAAAAAAAAGTAAAAAATAAAAAAATGTAAAATGGGCCCGTGGCTTGAAAACCGGACGTTAAATTTTGCCAGCGTCCGGTTTCCGAACTCGTGGCTGTCAGCGGGTTTGAGAACAGACGCCGGCAAAATTGAGCATCAGCTGTCAAACCCGCTGACAGCCACCGCTCCTGTCCAAAAAGAGGCACTAGGGATGCGCTAGTGTCCCTAGCGCCTCTTTTTGCCGCAGACCCTAATTTAAATAAATTAATTTACTGTATCGCACGCACAGGAGAGTGTCCTGCCCGCTCTCCCGCGATTTTTACTGTATCGGCCCGTAAATGAACAAGGAGTAATGTTAATGGGGTTCTACAGAGCACATTTCATTCCTCATCCAACATCAGCAAGTTACTAAACTGTCCTCTGATTAGAACAGACTAAGCCCTTTTGGGGTAGAATCATTGTAATCATATAAATAATCTTGTATAGTACTGTATATAGCCATAGTTATAAAAAAAAGTCTTCTGAGAACCTGCTTCCAATCTTATCCTACAGTGCAGACAAGCAGCACTGAAGGTGGGGCAAATACCTTATTTTTTCTCTTTGAAATGGTAGCTTCCAACTAAGCATAACCTGCCTCAGTTGGGGCTCGGGATCCAGAAGCTTTCCTCTAAAGTTATTGGGGGGGGGGGGGGGGGGGTTTCCTCCAATTTTAGTTACCTCATTCCTTGCCCTGCCATCACAGCAACAACTCTCTGGCTGAGATGCATGGACTACAGTTACCTCCTGAAAACCAGTACTCATGCACACCGGGGCCAGTCCCTCCACGCACCCTGGGGGCTGCGAATCCTGTCTCTGCTGACACAAGGAGCACAACTGGGCTCAGGAACCAAACTTTCGCATCTTTAAAGATTCCCGAGTCTTGCACAACAGTATCGCTTGCAGTTTCAAGTTCTGAAATCAAGTGACTGACAGATTCCCAGGAAAACTGACCGCAGTCAGGGAGAGGCCTTCCTGCTCTGCTGCTACTCGACCCACTCGAGTACTTACGCTGGATGAGTTTGCGCTTCTTCTGCTCGGAGTGGAGGAAGCTGCTGAGGTAGAAGATAATGGGCAGGAAGAGAACGAAGGCCGACACAGCGATGACTGGCACGGTGTCTCCGCAAGGGACAGTGCAGAAGAAGGTCTTACTCCACAGCCGCCGAGTGATGTTAATCTGCAGCAGCAAGAAGCAGCAGTGACCATCCGTACACCAGCTATGCCCTTATTTCTACAACAGGGTACACACAACTGTGCAAGACGAGTCCCTTCCCCGGAGAGCTTACAATCCATGTTAGTGAGAATACTGGACAGCAGGAAAACTGGTTCTCACCTGCTAATTTTTGTTCCTGTAGTATCATGGATCAGTCCAGACTCCTGAGTTTTGCATCCCTGCCAGCAGATGGAGACAGAAAAAGGTTTTACTGGCACTGCTACATAATCACTTGTGCCACCTACAGTTCCTCAATATTGACCCATACCCAAGCACAAAAATCATAAAAAAACCACACCAACAAATTCAACAAATGTACAGACATTTTCAACAAGTCTGTATTCCATACCATTAACCTCTGTAGACCCTACCAAAAAAATCTCAGCTTAGCGGACAACTCTCCATCTCCACAGATTGGGCGGGTTCTGGACTGATCCATGGTACTATAGAAACGAAAATTAACAGGTAAGAACCAATTTTCCTTTCCCTGTATGTACCCAGATCAGTCCAGACTCCTGGGATGTAACAAAGCTCCTTGGTTAGGGTGGGACCTCAAGAGTCCCGCTCGCAAAACACTTTCTCCAAACGACCGGGACTCCAGATCCCCCACATCCAAGCAATAGTGCCATGTGAAAATATGCAGCGATTTCCAAGACGCTGCTCTGCAAATTTCCTGTGCAGAAACCAACTGAGGCTCTGTCCACAAAGCCACCTGAGATCGCGTAGAATGAGCTCTCAAACCCTCAGGAGCCAGGCGTCCCTTCATTATGTGTGTGGATTCAATGGCCTCCTTGAGCCACCGCGCAATAGCAGCCTTGGAAGCATGAAAATCTTTCTTGGAACCACTCCACAAAACAAAGAGACAATCCGACCTCCTGAATTCATTCGTTGCCTTGAGATACCTCAACAGAGCTCTACAAAAGTCCAACAGTTTAAGCTCCCTTGTATGAGGAGCGGAAGAATTAGTCTCCGGAAAAGCCGAAAGTCCCACAGACTGGAACACATGAAACACCGATACCACCTTCAGTAGAAAGAGGGCACTGTCCGTAAGGACACCCCTGAGTCCAAAATCTGCAGAAAAGGATCAAGGCCAGACAAAGCCTGCAACTCAGAGATTCTCCTAGCTGAACAAATGGCCACCAGAAAAACAACCTTAAGGGTCAAATCTTTAAGCATCAATCTCCGAAGAGGTTCAAAAGGTACCTCACACAAACCTCTGAGAACGAGATTAAGATTCCAATATAGACAAAGGGAACAGAAATGTGTGACAGCCTCCTTTTCGCAGCATCTGGAGAATCTGTCAGCTCCAGCCCCTCACTGCTGGCGGAACAACCAGTGCACAACCCTACACTGTTAAATCGTGACTGCGAAGAGCCGCAAGCGCAGCAAACTGAACCATGCACCATCTCGAAGAAGCCCCGGATGCTGAGAACCACAGCATTGCACTCCCCAACTGCCCCCAAGCAAAGAGGCAGAAAGTCGGTGAATACTAGAATACAGGATCCTACCTAAGAACATGCCAGAGCAAGGGTCCATCAAGCCCAGCATCTTGCCTCCAACAGTGGCCAATCCAGGCTACAAATACTTGGCAAGTACCCAAACACTAAGTAGTTCCCATGCTATTAGTGCCAGTAATAGTAGAGGCCATTCCCTAAGTCAACTTGATTAATAGCAGTTAATTGGCTTCTCCAAGAACTTATCCAAACCTTTTTTTAAACCCAGCTACACTAATTGCACTAACTACATCCCCTGGCAACAAATTCCAGAGTTCAATTATGCGTTGAGTGAAAAAGAACATTCTCTGATTAGTTTTAAATGTGCTACATTCTAACTTCATGGAGTGCCCCCTAGTCCTTCTATTATCCAAAAGAGTAAATAACAGATTCACATTTACCCGTTCTAGACCTCTCATGATTTTAAACACCTCTATTATATCACCCTCAGCCATCTCTTCTCCAAGCTGAATAGTCCTAACCTCTTTAGTCTTTCCTCATAGGGGAGCTGTTCCATCCCCTTTATCATTTTGGCCGCCCTTCTCTATACCTTCTCCATCACAACTATATCTTTTGTAAGATACGGCGACCAGACAACAAGAGAACTCTGAAAATTTTGAGCAAGTGAAAACAGTGAATGAACTCTGTGCATGGACACTCTTGCATGAATGCCCACAATCACCATATAGATGCTTCCGGTGCCTCCTATTAAGGAACACATAGAACAGAAAAGAACTATGTAGAATACTCATTGGAGGAATGGTGTAAGGACCTTTGAGCGGACAAAGGGAAGGGCATCTGGACTGATCCGTGGTACCACAGGAACGAAAATGAACAGGTAAGAACTAATTTTCCTTTCCCTGTACGTACCCGGATCAATCCAGACCATGGGATGTACACCAAAGCTTCCCTAGACAGAGTGGGACCTTGACAGTCCCACTCAAAGTACCTGCCACCCAAAGGAACCAAACACTGGCGCCTGAACATCAAAGCGGTAATGTCGAACACAAGTATGCAGAGACTTCCAAGAAGCTGCCCTGCATATCTCCTGTGGGGAGACAGACTGGCTCTCCACCCAGGAAGCAGCCTGAGAACGCAAGGAATGAGCCTTAAGGCCCTCCGGGACCGGACATCCCTGACAGATGTAAGCCGACGAGATCACTTCCTTCAACCAGCGAGATATCGTAGTCTTAGAGGCCTGTTTGCCCCGGTTGGGGCCACTCCATAAGACAAAAAGACGATCAGATACTCGAAAGTCATTAGTCACCTCAAGATAACCCATAAGAACGCGTTTCACATCCAGGCGGCGGAGATCATCCCCGCCAGGGCTTGCAATGTCCGTAGGAGAGAATGCGGGGAGCTCCACCGACTGATTGACATGAAATGAAGACACGACCTTCGGTAAGAATGACGGGACCGTCTTAAGAAGTTGGCTTGAACTTTCTCGTTGCCCGCTATGTGAGAAGCCACGAGGCACTCCAGGTGTCGCTCCACCCACAAGAGAAGCCGACTTGCTTCGAGGGCCACCAGCCGACTCCTGTTGCCCCCCTGGCGATTGATGTATGCCACGGTGGTAGAGTTGTCAGAGAGAACCCGGACCGCCCATCATCGGAGCAGTGGGATAAATGCCTTGAGTGCCAGATGAACCGCACAAGTCTCCAGGCGGTTGATGTGCCAGTGAGACTGGGTTGGGGACCAGTACCCCTGCGTGGTCTGAGACTGGCAAACTGCTTCCCAACCAGAGAGGCTGGCATCCGTCGTGACTACCATCCACTGCGGGGTTCGAAGGGACATTCCACGGAGGAGGTGCTTGAGAGAAAGCCACCATTGTAAATCACTGATGGTAGAGTAGGATAGTGGGAGCTACATCTGAAACTGTTCCGATACTGGCTGCCAACGGATCAGCAAAGCTCTCTGTAAAGGACGCATATGTGCAAACGCCCAGGGGACCAAGTTGATCATGGAAGCCATGGTCCTCAGGACCTGCAGATAATCCCAAGCCATGGGGAGAGGTATGGAGAGGAAGCTCTGAACCTGATCCATCAGCTTAAAAGCCCTCGAGTCCGGCAGAAAAACCTTGCCAACGCGGGTATCGAAAGAGCCCCCAGGAACTCCAAGACCTGGGTCGGTCGGAGATTGCTCTTGGAAAAATTGATGATCCATCTCTGGGACAAGAGAAGAGCAAGCACGTGGTCCACCGCCTGGCGGCATAGGGTCTCCAACTTGGCACAGATTAACCAATTGTCCAAGTACGGATGAACCAGCACACCGTCCTTCCGAAGGGCTGCCGCCACCACCACCATCAACTTTGGTAAACATGCATGGTGCCGTGGCGAGACCAAAGGGCTGGGCCTGGAACTGAAAGTGTTGGCCCAAGATGTGGAACCGGAGAAACGCAGGTAGGCCTCCTTCAGATCGAGTGAGGCCAGAAAGTCTGCGGGATGGACCGCCGCTATCACTGCCCGAAGGGTTTTCATCCAGAAATGGGGCACCTTAAGGGCCCAGTTGACCCTCTTGAGATCCAGGATGGGATGGAAGGAGTCGTCCTTCTTTGGGACCACGAAGTAGATAGAATATTGACCGGCGCCGCGTTCTGCCACCGGGACCGGGAGGATGGACCCCAGCCTCTAGAGTCTGGTGAGAGTGAGTCACAGCGGCCCACTTCCTGTGGCCGCACGGAGAGTCCATGTACAGGTCCGAGATGTCGCAAGCAAAGTCTAAGGCGTAGCCTTTTTCTATTGTTTCGAGGACCCGACGTGATTTTGGCCCATTCCTCCACGAACAGAGACAAATGACCACCTAAGTTGAGAACCAAGGGATGGACCGGCAGATTCTCATTGGGAGGTGGGCTTGGGCATGGGACGATGGGGAGCGGTATCTCGGGTCCGGAACTTCAGGCTGCTCCGAGAAAGAAGGTGAAAAACCTAAAATGGCCGCTGTTCCCGTGGTTGATGGCCTGGGAACGGCGCGGCCATGTGTTTAAGAGGCCTGACTCGGGTTCCTGAGGGCATCGGGACACAGAGGAACCTTCTCCCCACCCCCCCGGTAGACATCGAGAACAGAGTCTCTCTGTAGAGAGACGAAGAAAGGAATCCCCAAAGCGAGACACATTGGGGATCGTGGCATTCTGATCCTTCCTTGGTTTTTTTTGGGGGGTTTTTTTTTTTTTTACTTTAAAACCCAAGCAGGGGAAAAAAAACGTCCCTGTAAGCAGCTCCAGAGACAAGTCCTCCCAGTGAAGGGAGACAAGTATGGGGGAAGAGAGAGAGAGGCTGAACAGGGGGAGTGACTGGCACTCCCCCTGTTCAGCCTGTTCTGTAAAGACAGAAAAATCCCCAGAAAGGACAAGAAGACGACAAACAGGGACCACAGGGTGAGCTGTTCCACCTGCTGGAGACAGACAAATACTGAAGGTCTACAGGGTAGGCTCTGTCCTCATATAGGATATCCTTTCAGTTTTGGTCTGCCTCCATCTGCTGGACAGGAGGCTCAACCCATGGCCGGACTGATCCGGGTACGTACAGGGAAACAAGGGTTCCATTGAATCAAAGGTTTTATCCAAAACAATCAGGGGAAAATAAAGCATCATCCCCAAAGGATGCTGTTTTGTGACTCACAGTCTATTTGTTAAAAAGGAGATGGACAAGTTAAATCAATGCTCCACAACATGATCTGGGCCAACTCCCCAAATCTGGACACTACCGGACAGATGGTTTTCTGGAACGCTACCAGGCACCAAGTAGAAACAATGCAGTGGGAGGGAGGGAGAGAAGCATCTTCTGCAACATGCTATTGGGGTTACCAGGTTTGGTTTGTGATCAGAACACCTTCCTATTATAAATCACTTTAAGAGACCAGCAAAACTGCTTTAGCTCTTAGGAGGGCTCTGCCCGGAGCTGACCTGGCTGGGCAAATTCCTTTCTCCAATATTTGCTGCTGTCCCAGCTGCACCTGTGCTCTAGATTCTGCTGTGGCAACTGCCCCCAACCAAAGGGAGACACAAGGGTCCCATCACAGGGGGAGTCACTTGGCATAGGGCGAAGGGTCAAAGAAGGCACTTACCGCATCTTCAAGGTCAATGCACAGAGCATGCTCTTCTTCCAGCTGGCTGTACAGGGCGTTCAGCTTTCTGTAACTATTGCTGCAGTTCCTGCAGACCTGGGAATAATTTCCTGGCTGTAACGGGATGATTGTCTGCCCCTGAAATTACAACGTGCATGGGCTTAGATTTCAAAAACAGAATTGTGCAGGGGTTCAAGCAGGCAAAATCATTTCAAATGCATCAAAGCTCAGTTAAACAAGCAGGGTCATGCCTATCCTCGTTTTCATTTTTGTCACATTCCCAACATTTCTTATATTTCATTCCCAGGGATAAGCGCTGGCTTTCCCACGCCTGCCTGGCTACTAACTTATTTAACTGATTTACATTCCACTTTTTGGCACTTCAAAGCAGATTACATTCAGGAAATTTCCTTAGAGGGCTCAGAATCTAAGTCATATCTGAGGCAATGGAGGGTGAAGTGACTTGCCCAAGGTCATAAGGAGTGGCAGTGGGATTTGAATGCTGGTTTCCCTGGTTCACAGCCCACTGCTTTAACCCCCAAGCCACACTTCCACTCCATTGTTTATGGACTTTTCCTTCAGGAACTTGTGCAATCTTCTCTTGAACCCCACTATGTTAGGTGCCTTCACCACGTCCACAGCTTGACTGAGTGCTGAGTGAAAAAATACTTGTATGATTTGTTTCATGGAGTGTCCCCTAGTCCTAGTGCAGCTTGAAAGGGTAAATTACCTTTCCCTATTTACCTGTTTCATTCCACTCATGATTTTATAAATCTCAATCATATCCAAGCTGAAGAACCCTAATCTCTTTAGCGCTCTCCATAAGGAAGCTTTTCCATCCCCATTATCATTTCTGTCACTCTTCCCTGTACCTTTTCCATGTGCACTATGGCTTTTGAGACAGGGAGACCAGAACTGCACACAAAACTCAGGGTGCTCCCGCACCATGGAGTTATATAAGAGCTTTATGATAGTCTCAGTTTTGTTTTCTATTCCTTTCCAAATAATTCAACCACCACACACCGAGCTGAAGATTGCAAAATAGTGTCCACAGGGACTCCAAGGGTGGTGACTCCTGACCCAGCATAGTGTACCTGTAGTTGGGATGATTTTTCCTTTCTTGCATTACTTTGCACTTGTCCACATCAAATTACATCTGCTGTTTAGATGCCCAGTATCCTAATATTACAAGGTCCTTCTGCAATTCTTCACAATCTGCTGCTGTATTAATGACTCAAAACAATTTTGTGTCATCTGCAAATCTGGTCACCTCCCTCGTCATTCTTTTCTCTGGATCATTTATGAATATGCTAAATAGCACAGGTCCCAGTATAGACCCCTTGAGGCACTCCACTAACAGCTTTTCTCCATTAAGAAAACGGACCTTTTAGTCCTACTCTGTTTCCTTTTATCCAGTGACCAAGCCACAATAGAACACTGCCTCCAATTCCATGCCCTTCCAAGCTCCTGAAGAGTCTCTCACGAATGGCTTTGTTAAATGCCTTCTGAAAATGCAAATACACTATATCACCCGGCTCATCTTTGCCTTCATGTTTATTTATACTCTCAGAAAAATCTAGTATATTGGTAAGGCAAGACTTCCCTTTGCAAAATCCATGTTTATTTATTTATAAAATGTGTAAATCACTTTCCCGGTTTTAAAGTAAAATCTTTCAAAGCAATGCACGTTATGAACTGAAACTTATAACAATAAAATCAAACATAAAAATAACACATAAAACACAATATACAAATTATTCAGTACTGCCATCGCTGTATGTCCACACCTGAAGAGTTGTCTACCTTCAATATCATCACTCATACCTTTAGCCATAGGGCCAGAGTCACATCAGAGCAAGTCAAATCAAACAATTCCCAGAGATACCATCAGCCAGGTTTTACTTTACGCCGAAACCACATCAAGGCAGTCTCCTCTCTGACAGATTGAGATCATTCCATCATTTGGGCACTGTCACTGGAGAGGATCCATTTTGCAATTTAACACATCGGTATGCTTTAACCAAGGGAAGCTGAAGTTGGTGACAATACTGTGAACGAGTATGTCTAATCCCTCCTCATATGCCGTTATCTCCACCGCTACCCCCCCCTTCAAACTACTAAGAATCCTCTCACCCCTCCCTTAAACCACCCGCTCTTATCTTTTCCCTTGCCCTCCTCTCTCCACTTAATTTTTACACCCCCCCCCCCCCCCGCTCTATTGCTCCCCTGGAACTCCCTAGGCTACCCTTGTTTCTACCACCGTCAGCATAACCTCCCAATTGAGTTACCTTGCTAATCGTTAATATACTATATTACTACTTCCCTTGAACTCCCAGTTGTTTTACCATGCTTATTGTTAAATTGCTATTCTTCTCTCTCTTGCGCTACCCTTAATCCCCAGTTGTTTAATCATGCCTATCGTTAATATACTTTATTACCCTCTCACGAACTGTCGTTAATCCCGCATTACTTTAATACGCTTTCTATTCATGCACCTCCCCCCCCCCCCCGCTTTGTTATTAGTTACATGTACTTCCATTTCCTTGTTATTACAGTTTCATGTAAACAGACATGATGTACATACGAATGCCTGTATATAAAAACGTTTAAATAAATAAATACATTTCCATATGTGGTGGACCCACACCCCAGAACACCTTAAAAGCAAGCACCATAACCTCACCAGCAACCAGTGCAATTTAAGGACAGGAGCAGCGATTCCCGTAGTTCTCGTGGTCGTATTTTATACTACTTGGAGCTTCTGAATCAAACTACCAGCAAACCTCCAATAGTCCAATACCACTATTACTAGGGCATAGACCTCGAATTTCAAAGCTCGAAGGCTCAAAAAAAAGATTTCAATTGCCGCACTAATCTCAATCTACCAAAGGCCGTTCAGATCACTGTATTAATTTAACTTTCCAGAGACTAACTGGAATGCAACAAGACCCCAGGACATCTCACATTCTCACTAGCTATTCTTGTCTGTCTCTCACTTTGGAGCTGAAATTTCTCCAAATTGATTCCTACCTGTAGAACTTCAGTCTTTTTGGTGTTCAAAATCAAGTAATTCTCCCTTAAGCAGATACCAACAGTGTTCATGCAATTATTAAAGTGGGAAAGAACGTTGCCCAAGTCAGATCCCAGAGGTACTAAAATTTGGGTGTCATCAGCATATATAAACGGAGTAAAACCAAAAGAATGGATATCATCTCCCCCATTAAACCATGTATTTATATGGTCAGTAATTTTGTTTTTAAGACTAGTTTCAACCATTTTGTCCAGCACTGAAGTGAGGCTTACCGATCTCTAGTTTCTTGGATCACCCCTCAAAACCTTTTTAAAAATCAGTATCGTCACATTGGCCATCCTCCAGTCTTCTGGTACCGTGGGGCTTTTTAAAATGATACTCTGCAGAAGTTGGTATTTAAAATGTTTGAAGGCTCCAACTAGTTAGCTGATCCCAGCACCATGAATATAAGTCAGCCAGATCTGTGCTGATCATCACAAAAGCCCCATGCAGGCGTTACACTGATGTACATGAAGCTGAAGACCGGCTCTTCGTCAGAACCCCCAGCAGGCATCACATTGATCCATGTAAAGCATAAACACAGCACAAACAAGAATAGTTTTATCAGATCCCTGTGCAGGGTTCTCATGAAAACAGCAGAGACTGCTGAAGAGCAGACCTTCATCAGAGCCTCATGCAGGTGGCTCCTGGTCTCCACATGACAGCAGATAAAGACTATACATCCCGTCGTCCTGAGATTCCTTTCCTTCAGAGATCCAGACCTAAAAACATTTCCTGAAATTCCTCCTGGCTCTGTCGTCTTCATCCTCATATGATAAACCATTGGAGAATGTATTTTTCACCAATGAATTATTTTCTATTTTACGTTATGTATGCCCTTCACCTGTCTGAATTTTGCCATCCTAGCCCAGCTCTTTTCCAAGGTATTAAGTCACAGATCAACTCATAGGGTTTATGCTTGAGCCTGCACCATAATTGTTCCTCTGGATACTGTGTATGACCTGCATGTCAGAAAACAAGGATGGTAGGAAGAGGTGGAACTTGAACCCATAACCCCAGGCTTAGAAGGCCAGTACCTTATCTAGAAGGTGTCATACTGATACATGCAAAACAAATACAGTACAGAGAGCGAAAGAGCAGAGTCAGGAAAGGGTTTTGTATTTTTAATGTGAGATGTTTACAATAAAAGTAAACCTTTTTACTGAATACAAAAATAAATTAAATTGGTTGAAATGTAGGTCGTACAATAGGAATCTGTGTCTTGCTGGTGACGGCTGGTAGAACAGGGGGCAGAAGTGCTGCCTTTGGATGCCACTGGTAACGGGAGTTCTGCCTCTGCCAGTAATGGCAGACAGACGTAAAGCTCTGCACCTATTAAGTGTTTGGCAGAATTTCTTTTTCATCAATTCACCCCGATGCAGGTGCAATGCTGAAACTGGACCGTGTCAGCTTCTAAGTTTTCTTTCACATACCTGTGTTTGTATTGAATGAGTTTTAAGATGTTTTAAGGCTTCCCCTTCCCTTTTTAATCATTCAGGTACTTACATATCTGCCTTTATATTTTCACTGGATACTTCTCTACCACCACTCTGTGTCAAAATAAAGGACTCAACTATTTTGGAGGGATTTGGTAGGGATTTTTTTGTTTTTGTGCTTCTAAATCAATTGGAACTAAGGCTGGGATCTGGCGCCATGAGAGATTTTTGCCTTCAACTCCCTTAGCCCAGTCACTGCAGCAAGAGTCCTCAGGCAGGGGCCACATTCCAGGGCTCCTTCTGAAACCCTGCGACTGTGGGGCCTAGGCCTGATCACTAGGACTCCCTCCCCCAGGTGCTGTGAATGCTGCCTCTGCAGCCATCTCCAGCACCGGCTCGGGAAGTGGAAGACCTGAGCTGGGAATTGCATGACAGTGCACAGCGCTGCCACTGGACTGGCCATTAATGAAGCAACCCAATTAAGAACATAAGAGGTTCCATGCTAGGTCAGACCAAAATCCACTGAGCCCAGCATCCTGCCCCCAATAGTGGCCAATCTGGGTAGCAGGTACCTGGCAGATCCCATCAAGTAGATCTAATTCCTCTTACTCTTTGCTTGAGAGGGATAGCAATGGCTTTCTTTAGTCTTCCTAATAATGTGTTATGCACTTTTCCTCCAGGAACTCGTCCAGACCTCTTTTAAGCCCCGCTCTGCTAATTACCTTGATCACATCCGCTGGCAACAGATTCCACAGCTTGATAGTGCGCCGAGTGAAAAAGTACTATATATGATTTGTCTTAAATCTGCTGGTTGCTAGTTTCATGGAGTGTCCCCTTGTGTTAGTATTTCTCGAAAGGATAAATAACCATCCCCTCTTTAACAGTTCCACCCAACTCATGATTTTATAAGCCTCTATCCTGTCCCCTCTCAGCCGTCTCTCTTCCAAGCTGAAGAGCCCCAGCCTGCGTAGCCTCTCATCATAGGAGCGATGTTCCTTCCCCTTTACCATTTTTGTCCCCCTCCTCTGCACTTTTCCTAGTTCCGCTGTGGCTTACTAGATATGGGGCAACCAGAACTGTACACAATATTCAAGGTGTGATGGCGCCATGGCTCAGTACAGAGACAGTATGATATCTTCTGTTTTCCTTTTCACATCATTCCTAACATTCTATTATCTTTAAAATACGAAAACATTTAATGGTTCATTGTCACTGTTTAACGTTCCTTGTAAAAAGTTTAACCCGTGTATTGTTTCAAAATACGAAAACGCTAAATGGTTTATTGTTACTGTTCAATGTTCCTTGTAATAACCCCGATCGGTCCACACAGACCAGGGTAACTTATTGTTTCATGTAAACCGGATTGATTTGTATTGTATACAGGAATTCCGGTATATAAAAATTAAAAATAAATAAATAAATTTTGCTTTGACTGCTGCCGCCATGCAGTGAGCCGAGGATTTCACTGTACTGTCCACAAGGACCACAAGGTCCGCTTCCTGGGTGGTGACTCCCACTACATAATCCAGAATCGTTTACCCATAGTTGAGATAATCTTTCCCTATGTTCATCACTTTGCACTTTTCCACATTAAATTTCAGCTGCCATTCAGCTACCCAGTCTCACAAGGTCCCTCTGCAGTTCCTCACAATCCACTGCTGTTTTAATAATTGAATAATTTCAGCTCATCTGCATATTTGATCACCTCACTCATCATTCCCTTTGCCAGACCATTTATGAGTAAGTTAAATTTCACAGGTTCCAGTAAGAGGTCCCTGAGGCACTCCACTAATGACCTTACTTCCTTTGAAAAATGGACCATTCAGTCCTAACCTCTCTTTCCTGTCTTTTAACAAAGTATCAATCCTCAATAAGACACTATATCCTTTATCATTTCTTGAGAAGTCTCATGAGACACTTTGTCAGATGTCTTTTCAAAATCCAAATACCCTGTATTAAATGGCTCACCTTTAGCTAAATGATTATGCAAAGTTTAATACAAAGTTTCAGAGTAAGAGTGAGGGGACAGAGTGTTGGATTAAATATGGGAACTTGTACGTTCCATGTGCCCAAGATGGCAGAAAACCAATGGGGAACACAACAAAACCTGACTTGTATATGAAGCGATATCCTAAAAGTGGTCAAGTTTCTATGGCCAGCAACGTATCAGTGTACACTGGAATGGTTGGACAATTTGGATAGGTCAATTAGCCTTATCTGTTCCCATCTACTATGATACTATGGGTACCTGTCTTGAAGAGCTTATAATTAAAGTATGAGCACGGGGGGGGGGGGGGGGTGTTAAGAGACTCGCTCAACATCACATTTGCTCAATGGCAGCTCTCTAGGTTATAGCTCCCTGCTCCAACCACCGAATCGTGCTGTTAGTAACGACCTTCTCTCTCCATGCACAATATGGGAGGGTCCCTCTGTCAATAAGGCCCTGGAAGTGTGTTCTGTGGCAGTGAGTCAGCGACATACAAGAGACATCATTTCAACTCCCATCCTCTTTACACCTTTGGAAAGAATCCCTAATACACCTCCACTGTCTTACGACCTGTAATTTAGCTGTATGCTCAGGCAACATCTACCTTGGTTCATTCGGCACTGACCTGCTGAAGGCAGCAGAGTTCTCAAGACCTGGTCACAAATGTATTAAGTCAGTCCAACAAGAAGGTCTCACTTACAACTTATCTTTATTTCAGCCGCACAAGAATGTGAGACTTACCTGTATGTTTTGCTCAAAGCACACCATCAATGCATCAAATAAGGCCAGAAAGGTCACTGTACTGTTCAGCATCTGTCCTCCGTCACTCTGAAAACACTCTGTCACAAGCAAGAAAATGACGACACTTCTTAACCATTTTCACTGGCACAATTCAAGAGAGATCTGCAGCTTTGTAACAGCAGTGCCGCAACACCCTACCCTCATCCCCAAAGAATTAAAACCAAGATCACCCACTGGCACTTCCACCAGTCAAAGGGAACAGGAAGAACATACTTGCTATTAAGGTGCAGTTTCTCACACTGCGCTGCCCTAAAATCTACTGAAGCTTCAAGGTGGCCAAACAGGTGGGTAAGATGATGGCAAGAGCATAAAGGATGTTTGGGTGCACCGGGAAACTAATAGCGAGCAGGAAAAAGAGGCAAAATATTGCCTCTATGTAAGTCTTGGGGGAGAGCTCATTTGAAATACGATGTACAATTCTGGGGACCACACCTTCAAAGTGGTCAACAGCCTTCATCACAGAGCATATGGAGAAAGATTTAAAGATCTAATCATGTATCCCTTGAAAGGAGGGAATGGGGAGATAAGACAGAGGTATTTAAATGTCTCTAAGATATCAATGCACAGGAGAGTAGCCTCTTTCAATGGAAAGGATGCTCTGGAACGAGGGGCCATGGGATGAGGTGAAAGGGAGTATGGTCAAGAGTAATCTAAGCAAATATTTATTTACAGAAAGGATGAGTGATGCATGGAACAGCTTCCCTAAAGAGATGGTGGAGACCAGGACAGTACCACAATTCCAGCAAGCAAGGGATAAGCACAGAGGGGATCTCCGAGGGAGAAGAAGAGGCAATAAAGCTGAGGCGATGCGCATGGACAAACTGTGGTTATTATCTGCACTCATATTCTGTTTCATCCTAACAGGAACAGAATGAAAACAAAAGGGGGAAATAGAGGGCATACGTTCACATTTTGAATCCTTCCAGGTGTTATTGAAGAATGTGGTGAAGCTCAGTATCAGCTGTATTCTGTCGGACTGCAGGAGATTCCTCGCACAGCTGCCGCTCTCAGATGTGTTCTGAAATGCAACAACAAAAAATGTAAACGTTAGCCAGGACTTTACAATAGTTTAAAAAAAAAAAAAAGTTAAGCTTTTGCAGGTGATGAACCTATTGACACAGGCTAGGGATACCCACACTAGAGATACTGTGCCAAGTCCCTGCACATCCAGATGAATAAGAAATTAAGATATGCCATACTGGGTCAGACCAAGGGTCCATCAAGCCCAGCATCCTGTTTCCAACAGTGGCCGATGCAGGCTACAAGTACCTGGCAAGTACCCAAACACTAAATAGATACCATGCTAGTAATACCGGATTCAGGAAAACACTGAAGGCTGCCTTATTTAAGCAAGCATACAATATTTAGGGGTGAGTGGCTACAAAATACAGGAAAATGTTGAAGGCTGTTTTTACACTATTTTTTTTTTTTAGCAGGGTTTGATTTTTAAGTGTTTTATTAATTAAGTACAGATTTTGATTTTTATTGTAATATAAGATTGTTAGTTTTATAGCAGGTTGGCTTTACGCATATTTTTTTGGTTTTATGTAAGTCAATGTTATTTGCTCTGTCTTGTTTTTTTTTATTGATTTTATAATCTGTTTTTATGTTTTTTAACATTTGTTTTATTATGAATGGCTTGTGTAAACCATCTAGAATATTGATAAGCAGTTTATAAATTTTAAATAAATAAGCAGTGGATATTCCCTAAATCAACTTGACTAATAAGTTTATAGACTTCTCCTCCAGGGACTTGCCCAAATCTTTTTTAAACCCCACTAAGCTAACTTCCTTAATCATATCCTCTGGCAATGAATTCCAGAGCTTAATTTTGGGTTGAATGAAAAATAATTTTCTCTAATTAGTTTTAAATGTGCTACTTTTTAACTTCATGGATTGCCCCCGAGTCCTTCTTTTATTTGAAAAAGTAAATAACCGATCCACTTTTACCCATTCTAGTCCTCATGATTTTATAGACCTCAATCATAATCCCCCTCAGTCATCTCTTCTCCAAGCTGAACAGTCCTAACCTCTTTAGCCTTTCCTCCTAGGGGATCTGTTCCATCCCCTTTATCATTTTGGTCACCCTTCTCTGTACCTTCTCCAGTGCAACCAGATCTTTTTTGAGATGCAGTGACCAGAATTGAACACAATACTCAAGGTGTGGTCTCACCATGGAGCGACATCCTCTGTTTTATTCACTATTACCTTCCTAATAAATTCCTAATATTTTGTTTCCTTTTTTGACCACTGTCACACACTGAGTCGATTTCAATGTATTGTCCATTATGAAGCAAAGATCTTTTTCCTTGGTATTAACTCCTAATATGAAACCTAACATTGTATAACTACATTGGTTATGTTTATTTTTATGCATCACTTTGCACTTGTTCACATTATATTTCATCTGCCATATGGACACCCAATCTTCCAGTCTCTCAAGGTCCTACTTGTGGAAGTTTTGAAATCACAATCTGCTTGTGTTTTAAAACCTAAATAAATTGAGTCATCTGTAAATTTTATCACCTGATTTGTCATTTCCCCTTCCAGATCTTTTAGAAATGTATTAAAAAGTCCAAGACTCCACTGTTTATCTCTTTCTACTGAGAAAACTGACCATTTAATCCTACTCTCTCGTTTCCTGACTTTTAATCAGTTTGCAATCCCCAAAAGTGCACTGCTTCCTACTCCATGACTTTTTAATTTTTTTTAGAAGTCTCTTAGGGGGGATTGTGTCAAACATATTCTGAAAATCCAAATACACTACATCTACTGGTTCACCTTTATCCACACGTTTATTAACCTCTCCAAAAAACTATAGATTTGCGAGGCAAGACTTCCCTTGGGTAAATCCCTGTTGGCTGTGTCCTATTACATCATGTCTATCTATATATTCTGTGATTTTGTTCTTTAGAATAATTTCAACTATTTCCCCAGCACTGAAGTCAAGTTCCCTGGTCTGTAGTTTCCCGGATCGCCCCTGGAGCCCTTTTTAAATATCGGGGTTACATTGTACCTGAAGACTGGAGGGTGGCCAATGGATGATTTTAATTATAGGTTACAAATTGCTATCAATAGATCTGAAATTTCATTTTTTAGTTCTTTCAGAACCCTGGGGTGTATACCATCTGGTCCTGGCGATTTGCTACTCTTCAGTTTGTCAATCTGGCCTACTACACTTTCCAAGTTCACCATGATTTGGTTCATCTGAATCATCACTCTTGAAAACCATCTCTGGAACAGGTATTCCCCACCTAATATCTTATTTATTTATTTATTTGTGATTTTTCTATACCGGCATTCACGGAGTTTGTATCATGTCGGTTTACATAAAACAAGGGGTGAGCAATACAAAACTATAACTTGAATATATACATTACAACTTATAATAAATTATAACAAGTGCTCAGAAGAAGAAGTTATAATAAAACAGGGATGATTCTAACTGGGAGTAAAAGAAGAGGAAGATAGAAGTTTAACAAGAGGTAGAACTTTGCGGAGGTTGTTAATGACTATATTAGTTTAACGGAAGATGATCAGTCTTGTTGTATTTGTAAATACAACAAGACTGATACAACAAGAAGATACAACAATTTGTATCTTCATTTGTAAACACAGAAGCAATTAATTCATTTAGTCTTTCCACCATGGCCTTATCTTCCCTAAATTCCCCTTTAACCCTTCAATCCTCTAACAGTTCAACTGTCTCCCTCACAGGATTTCTACTTCGGATATTTAAAAACGTTTTTATTATGAGTTTTTGTCTCTACAGCCAGCTTCTTTTCAAATTCTTTCGTAGCCTATTTATCAATGTTTTACACTTAACTTGACAATGCTTATGCTTTTTCCTATTTTCTTTAGATGGATCCTTTCTTCCAATTTTTGAAGGAAGTTATTTTGGCTAAAATAGCCTCTTTCTTGGCCTTTTAACCAAGCTGGCAGTTGTTTGGCCTTTCTTTCACCTTTCTTACTATGAAGAATACATATGGACTGAACTTCTAAGGTAGTATTTTTAAACAATGTCCATGCCTGTTGTACACGCAACCTTTCTAGCTGTACCTTTCAGTTTTTTCTGTCTTCCTCATTTTATCAAAGTCTCCCTTTTGAAAGTTGGCACTAGTGCTGTAGGGCTACTTATTGTCCCCCTACCAGTCATTAATTCAAATTTGATCATGTTACGAATACTATTGCCAAGTAGCCCCACCACTGTTACCCCTCTTACCAAATCCTGTGTTCCACTATGAATTAGATCTAAAACAGCTCCCTCTCTCAACAGTTCCTGAACCAACATTCGCTAAATCAAGCTTAAAAACGTGAGTTTGATGAAGAATGGACACAAAAAGGTGTTGCATTTTCAAGATTGAAACTCATAAGCATTAGCATCAATTAAGGATTCCACTGTTGCTACTGTTCCTTCACAAATCTTTAATAAACATTTAACACTCGGTTGTCTCAAACATAAAAGTCTGTCTAAAGTGAGAGTCCATCTTCCATTCCCTCACCTCATGCTTGGATCAGAAAGGGCCAAGCATTCTGGTTGCAACTCTTAAGAAGTTTCCTTAGGAAATGTAAATACCAGTGGAAAAGCAAGGTCTATATATGTTACCATGTGACCACTGCATGCGTATGTTTTTCTAAGGAAGAATGGAAACTTTAAGAGGAAAAAATGTACTTACCAAGGATGTGGAAAATAGTGGTATTTAGGACATGACCTACAATGAACTGTGACAGACATACATAGACTGACCTGGCTACATGTCACAGCAAATGACAAAGGATACAGTGCAATATCCTGCAGGCTGTCAAAACTGTACAGCTGACATCCTTAGCTACAGCAGAATAGGCAGACAACCAAACTGAGCATGCCAGACAATCCTCATCCACAAACGCATACCTATTGTGTAACAACCTGGGTGTATTTCAAACAACTTTTACATACAAATCTATATATGAACGGAAGATGTGCCATGCTGCGGCAGACCAAAGGTCCATCAAGCCCTCATCCTGTCTGAGACAGTGGGCGATCCCTAAAAGTAGATTCAATTTCTTGGTCCTCACTCCCTATGACAAATGGTGGATCTCCCTGGGTCACCTGATTAATATCTCTTTATAGACTTTTCTTCCATGAACTTAGCCTAACCCAGCTATGCTAACTGCCTTTATCACATTCTCTAGCAATTATTTCTAGTTGATTGTGCATTGAATAAAAAAATACTTTATCCAATTTGTTTTTAAATCTGCTGCCTGTTGTTACACTGCATGTTCCCTGGTCCTAAATAACCAGTCTCTATTTATCTGTTCTACTCCACCCTACATAATATATTAATTTCTCACACAGTGAAGAATGTTATTTATGATAGGCAAGTAATCAGTGCAGATCTTTCAATTTCTCCCAAAATGTACATATTTTAAGTGCCCAATGGCAAATTCAAGGATTGGCATTTTGCTAAAAAAATTTTCACAACTATATGCAAAAATGCATATGTAGCTGCATGTATAGACATCCTCTCTCCAGCTCCCCCTCCCCCCCTGCTTTTTATAGTCCTTGTTAATAAGGAATTAAGAACAGGACAAACGATTTCTGGAGTTTGGCATCAGTTTTTCCTTACAGTATAAGTTCCTTACTGTATGGTGATGCCTGATCACAAGACAAATGACTAATGCATTACTAAAACAACAAAAAAAAAAAAGAGGATCATCAAACATGCACAGAGTTTATCAACTTCTGCTTTCCTTTCTCTGCAGGAGAACAAGGAGCACAAGGAAAGGGGAAGCCCAAGGGACATGGAAGGCAACGAGGTTGATAAATTTTGCAAAGTCCACTTTACCTTTTTGGGCATGAAGAGAACTTTGCAAAGTTTTCTAGCTTCACAAATAATAAAATTCCACATATGTTTTTACACTTCCAAAATTATATTTACATGTACAGAGTTGCTATGCTGCAAAATTATGCAAAGCAGTTCACTATTGACACATAAAGAACATGTACAACTAGCTTCGCAAAACTGACTTCATAAAAAAATTACTACACCTCATTGAGATGCAGTTGTTTTTTCAAAATTTCCTATAGAAACATTACGTGGTATTTTTCTACCAGGCTCATTTGCTTGTTAATCCCAGCAGCACGTGGAAAATCACAAGTAGTATGCAAAATTAAGCACATCCTGGTGTAATGTGACAGAAAGCTGGCATGCAGCTCTCAGAGGCTAGTCAGGCTGTGAAAGTCAGGCTTCATCCACTTATTGCAACAAATCAGGACAGTCTCTGCTCACCAGCAGATAAGGCAACATTATTCGCTACAGAAAAAGTATACTTAAGGGACATTTAATGGCATTGAAAGGGTAAATGCAAATAAGTTGTTCACTCTTTCAAATAAAACAAAATACAAGAACTAGGGGACAATCCATTGCTTACTGCACAATCTGAAACTTCTATTGGGGTTCCCTGGTTATACTAACCAGCCTTGATTACTGTAACTCAGCTTATATACTGAATTTCCTAAGTCTTCTCTGAGACCACTACAAGTTCTTCTCATTACTGCAGCACATATATTAACACCAGGCATAATGAACACATTATCCCAATTCGGAATGTGCTACACTGGCTACCAGTTGTAAAGAGAATTAATTTCAAAGTATTACTCCTAATTCACAAAAAGTTAAGTAAAGATGCTCCTGTATTTTTCAGTAAGTTACTTAAAAATTATCATCTTTCTCATAGTGTGAGATCCTTAGGTCATAACTTGGTTGATGTTCCCTCTCTGAAATTCTTCCATGTAAATAAGACAGTTGAAAGGTTATTTATTGCTGGGTCAAAAATGTGGAATGTTTCCTGGTAACTTATGAAATTCTCAGATTTATGTTCCTTTAAGAAGTTAAACTTTATTGTAGAAATAAGCCTCTGATGGAATTTAACTGACTAGCTCTCAAGAATTGCACCAGCCTATATTTGCACATTAGCTTGGTGATGTTATTTGTTTTGTACATTGCCTAGTACCCTGAGTTAGTGCGAATAATAAATTATTTTAAATAAATGAAATTACTAAGTAACACAGTGAAAACAAATTGGATAAAGTATTTTTTCCACTCAATGCACAATTAAGCTCTAGAACATATTGGCAGAGGTTGTGAAAGCAAGCAGATTTAAATAAAAATGTGGGCAAGGTCCTGGAGGAGAAGTCCATAAACAGCTTTGAACCAGATAGACTTGAGAATAGCCACTGCTTATTGACGGCATTAGCAGCATGGGTTCTATTTAATGCTTGAGACTTGCAATAGCCACTGTTGGGAAACAGGATGCTGAGCTTGATGGACCCTCGGTCTGACCCCAGTTCTTGTGATCCTACCTAGTAAAGCAGCAGACCCCGGCATCCCATGCTACATAATCAAGTCCCTGTTTTCTAATCTCAGCCCGCCTTCTGTTAACCTGATTCGGAGGATCTGTCTTTTCCTTATTACTTTTTTTCTTTTTTCCTTTGGCGGAGGTGAGCGAAAAACCACACAGAAAAGAGGAGAGCAGGGCTATGTGAGGAGCAATAGGGGCAGAGGGCTCAAGCATCACAAGCACGGCCGGTCTCACTCACCCCCAGCGCCAGAGCGATGTCGGTGACCTGGCGGCTCAGCTGCTGGTACTCGGGCCTGCAGTCCCGGCAGAGTCGCGCGGGGCGGGCGAAGCGCACCAGGCACTGGCTCAGGGCCGCGGTGCCGTTCGCCACTTCCCCGAGCAGCTGCTGGCAGGCGGGGTCCAGGTCCGGCTGCTCCGGGAGCAGAGCCCAATCACCGCCCGCTCCCAGGGACAGGAGCGACAGGAGCAAGCCCAGCCCAGCAGCCGCCATCGCCCCGCTTCCTGTGGCCGTCCCCGCTACTTCCGGTCGCCGCGAGCCCACGGCTTCCGGGCAGGTCAGAGAGCTCTGCTTCTCACGCGCCCTGGTAAACAGAGGGGCGGGGCAGGCTGGCAGCTGAGCAGCGATTGGTTACTCTGTCGTCGCCGCCTCCTCCTCGGGGACAGAGGGCAGGGAGGCGCGCGGCGGAGCACCTGATGAGGGCGGGGCAGGATTTCGCGGGCTTTAGGACCTCGATGCAAGGGAGAGGATCGGGTACCTACAGTTTGTCCTGTAAGAGAGAGTTCACCCTCAGGGCAATGCAATACTGTGCGCCCAGGCTAGCGCCCAGGTTAACCTGCGGTTGGACGCCTGTCCATAACCCCTTATGCAATAAGGGGCTTAGTGTGTACAAAACGCACGTCCAAACAGCACATAGCTAATAGCGCTCGTCACCGGTAAATGTCATGTGCATGAGGCTATTAGCTAGTACCCCGGAAGAGGAGAGGGATAACAGGTACCGAAGCAGATTTTTTGGAGCATAGGCGAACAGGTTCAGAGAGCCTGCCTGTCACCAAGATGAAAAACATGTATTTAAAATAATTTACAGTGCACTCCCAATATCATAGCAGCTTAAGAGTTTACTTATAAAACATACATAAAAGAACATGCTAATCATCTTAAGCACAAATTGTCCCATATCAACAAATCAAGGCTGCTTGTGCTAATTCCACAAACCCCATTTAAAACTGTACTCTCTCCTGAAAGACGGCTTTCTGGCCGAAATCACAATGCCCTCAACCTCCTGAAATATTGACAATGATGAGACTATTGAGCACTCAACATCCATGCCATCAAGTTGAGGGAGGGGAGGCTTGGGTGACAGACGATCCTCTTCTTGAGTTGGTAGATGTAAGGAGCGGTGTGTGCGTGAGCCCCTGTTGCCATGGTGTAATTGGCTCAACCTCATGGGCAGGGCCCTAAGGTTTACACGATGGCAGGTGAATGAATGTGAGCAGAGCTAGGCTAGGTCAGAGTTCAAAAGTCTATATAATGACAGGGTTAAGCTGAGGTTGAAGACCAGGTGTAGGCAAGGCTGACAACTTGACCCAAGGCTGATGGCTTGTACTGTACAAGGCTGAAGACTGCAGTAGACTGAAGCAAATCCGAAGATGGCAGCAGAGCTAAAGGCATAAAGCTGGAGCTGCAATTGGTGAAGACAGAACCAGGCAGATGGGAGCTAGGCTGGAGCTGAAGTCAGGAGCCGGGCTGGAGCTGAAGACAGGAGCTGACGGTGAATTAAACAAGGTTGGAACCAAAAAGGAACAGGAGCCAGAAGACCTTGATGAGGCAAGGCTGTAGAGTTAGAAGAACCCTTTTGTAGCGCAGCCAGTAGGAATGTCATACGAAGGCACTGTGGGCTTTTCCTGCCATGGCCCCTTTAAGACTGGCAGTGTCGTACACGCAAGGAACAGAGGAGTAGCAGCCATTGATTGGCGGCATCGGGGTGAGGAAAGCCACTCATGGAGCCATACTGTGAGTGGTGAGTCTAACAGTACCCCCTCCTCAAGCCTCTTTAGCTTCTGAGGAGACAAAGTTATTTTTTATCAACAGGGGGCTCAGGGGTCCAGACCCAGGATCCAGAGCTTCTTTGGTTTCAAGACTGGACTGAAGAACCAATCAAGGCAAAAGGCTGACAGCGAAGTCATGACTTCTAGATTTTGAGATCATCGTGTTGAATGAGGACAGCCTCTGCTAACATGGCAGTGGCTTCTACCTCCATGATGACAGAGTTTAGAAACTTAGAGTGGGCAAGTTGTATCTTACAAGGTAGACTGGAATAGGATGTATACTACAGCGGCACAGCCGATACTTCAGGCAACGTAGTCTGGCTCGAAGAAATCGAAGATAAGAATGAAGTGCCAAAATGCTCCTGACAAGAAAGACCCCATTGGGCAATCCATAGGATGCTCCAGTCAATAGATGGGTGATGGCGTCTGAGCCAAGGTAATTCAAGAACAAGATGACTCAATGCCTTCGATAACACGTAAAACTGAAGGTTCTCTTGATGAGGCCCAGTCTGCATCATAATGGGCATGGAGGCAGAGGTCACACGACCAGGCAGGGATTCTCCGTAAACTGACAAAATGACACAGGGGGTGGTTAAACTGGTAGTAGGGCAACCACTTCACGTAGCTGCGACTCTTGGATAAAGTTGCCCCCTGCTCCAGAATCAACTAAGTCTGAACTGAGTGTTTTCTGTAGGTGAGACACACTGGAACTATTAGTAATGGAGAGGAAGCCAGATGGTGCAGAGCTACCCTCCCAACAAGACTTCTCGTTGTAGCATTTTCAGTCTCAGAAGGCACTGATGGACAAAATGATCCTATGCAGCACAATAAAGACAAAGATTTTGCAATCTTTGCTTTTGTTTCTCATCAAGCGAGAGTCTGGTATTACCCAATTGCATGGATTCTTCAAGGGCGGCCACCCTCGGTGGTTCTGGAATAGGTTGTGAAAGATTCTGGGGGGGTCTAAGGTATTTAAACTACAGCTATAGCTCAACCCCTAGCTCATTGCCTTGGCAATCAGGTCGTACACTCCGGTGTGTCTAGTTTGCCTTCCAGCGTTTCCTGTTCCAGTGTCTTTTGTTCCAGCGTCTCTTGTTCCAGCGTCTCTCCATCCCTGGTAGTACCCTCCAGATTGATCTCACGGTACTGACCATTGCTTGCTCCTGACTATTCTTGATTGCTGCCTGGACCTGACCTCTGCCTGTTCACTGACTACTCCTGACCGCTGCCTGGAACTGACCTCTGCCTGAACACTGACTTCTTCTGGATTGACTACAGGTACTGACCCCTGCTTTGGCTGACCATTCTGAACTAATACTCTGGCCTTGATCCTCGCTTTCCATTTGGACTCTCTGTTCTGGCCTCCTGTGACCGCTAGACATTCTGGTTTGTACCTCGACCGCACACCCTTGTTCGTGGTAGGCACTCCTCTGCACTTCCTCTCCAGGATATCCTGCGAGGCCAACTAAGACCAGGCAGCCTGGGTAACCAAGGGCTCAACCTGAGGGAACCCCGGGTTGCTATTGGTGAAGCTCCAGCTAACCTCTGTCTCCTCCTGTGCTCCGCCTCCTAGTGGCAGGCGCTCTCCGGGTCCGACCGGAGGGCCGTACCAACCCTGCACCAGGCCAAGGGTCCACCTCCAGCACAACACATTCCAATACAATGCATTGGACCATTCCTCCTCCCGATTCAAACAAGGTCAAGTTTCGCTCAACCAATTTCTTAAAGGCTAACATCAAAGGGTCCAGAGGAACTGTAGGAATCCAAGTGGACTTCCTAAACAACAGAATGCTCAGTACCAGAGAAATTTCTGTTTTGAAAAAACATTTTATCTTAAGCAATCACATAAATCAAAACAAGTTGACACGAAACTCAAATACATCATATTGTGAAGTTAGGGCAAATGATAAGTCCTTTTCAAAAATATCCTGTTCAACGAGAGTGAACAGTGACAGCTACATCGTCCCTCTGGTGTTGGATTGATACCTCGTCTGATCTCATAGTCACATAGGGCTGCGAAATTATACTTGAGCCATACCTCGTGTCAACACTCTGCCTCGTCTTTGAGAAAATATATTGTAGGGAAACCGCTGCAGTATTTTGCCAGGAGGGGACAAATATAAAGTAGGCATGTGCATTCGTTTTTCATGAATTAGACAATTTCAATGAAATTTATAAGAACCAGTGCAATTTCAATGAAATTGTCTAATTCGTCATGGTTCGGGGTGCCAAAAAACGAACTGAATTTTTCCGAAATTTCAGAAAAATTCGTAGTTTGTGTTAGTGCATGCTAACATGAAAATCAGGACCCACGAAAAAAAAAAAAAAGAACCACGGGAAAAATGAAATTTCCTGCCAGGACCCAAAAAGAAAGTCCTAACTGAAAAAAAAAAACCAACCAATGCACATCTGTAATATAAAGTACTAAGAGAAAAGAGCAGTAAAGAATACTATAGGAGACTGAAGCCGATATTGAAAAGTGCCTTAACAGCACGGAATAAGTTACAAGCTATTAATCAGCTTGCAATTCCTGCACTATCATCCAGTTTTGGAATAGTAGACTGGACCCATAAGTATCTTGAAGCATTGGATGTAAAACCAAGGAAGCTCCTCCACGCCCATCAGGAAATTTATAAGAACCAGTGCATGTTGAGATTAGATATCCCTAGAGCTGAAGACAGTATGTCTCTTATTGAATTGATTACACATATAGAGTTATCCTAACAGGCCTTCATACATACTTAATGGCATCAACAAATCCAAAAGTTCAAATAGTGCTGAGATATGAAAGCCAGAAAACATCAGTCTCACTCCTTCAACTTGAACAATCATTCTGGTGAATGGAGGGAATGAATCAAAATCCACCAGGAAACCCATGCAATAATCTGTGTTTTAAGAGACTCTGTGCTGGTTTTCAGCACACATTCTTAACATCCAGATTTTTTCTTAACTCCTGATAAGCAAGCTAATGAAATGTAAATGCATTAGGGGTTTAGAAAAAGCATGTTGAGAGTAAAATGTGCATTGGGAACAGTTCCAATGCACATTTTAATTTGGGAAGGGGGTGGGAGGCGTCTCTTGTGGCCATAAATGATTGCAACCACTGCCAGATAGCTGGATAAGTCAGTACTTATCTGCAGATGTTTAAAAACTTTTTAAAGACATTTTTTCCCCTTTTTTAGGGGTTTTAAGTGCCAGCACAGTAGTGCTGGAAACTTAACTCCAGCTCTGACCTAGAGTTAAGCTTACAGCGTTAAAAAATGTGCTGGCCAAATGCAGTCTCTCTGCACTGGGGATTATTGCTTAATGCCCTCATTTGCATGGGATTTCCATGAGAGGGCACCAAGCACAGCAGTACTCCTATTTGGAAGCACGCATTTTCTGCTCTCAGAATTCCTTGTTGCATCGGCAGTAAGTTTTGTGCGCAGGAATTGTGCGTTGAAGTGCGCGCAGAAAGGTGCGTTCAGTTAAACGCGCCTTTCTGCATCAGCCTGAAGGGGAAAGAAGCTACAGAGCTAAACAAAACTAGAGGGGGAAAAAAACACTTTAAAGAATCAAATTAGAAAACAAGGAAGGATAATTGGCAGAAGCACATATAAAGCAGAAAGTACAGAGAGCCACTCCAGAAACCCCACGCAGATAAAGATTTGACACAGCAGTGGTTAAGGAGAGATTACTTCAGACCTGTAGATGACAGATTGGTAATTGCAGCACAGGATAATGGACTGCGGATGAGATGGTTCACGGCCAGCATAGAATAGTCTGGTAATACGGGCAAATGCAGAGTCTGCAGAGCAGACCTGGAAATAATTACACATCTCATCGCTGGATGTGATGTGCTGCTGAATTCAGAAAGGCACAACAAAGTGGCACAGCTTATTAATTGGAACCTATGTAAACATTATAACATCGATGTACCAAACAAACATTGGGAGCACAACCCTAATAGAATAGAAGAGAACGAGGAAGTTATGATCACCTGGATCATTCCTATTCCCACCGATAGGAAGATCGATGCACGAAAACCAGACATAGTGGTAAAAGAGCAGAATACAAGAATCGCATTGCTGCTAGAGTGTTATGACCACCGGCCGCGGCCGTCCATGGCAGGCTCAACGCACGTCATGTCATGCCTGGTTCTCTACCCTCATGGTGGCCAGACGCCGCCTTCCTCCTGGCTCCCTGCACGCCGCGTGGCGGCTGGGATGCTGCCGACCAGCATTCCGATCCTGGGCCTCTTTAGGCGCGCGCATGCACCATCTGTCCACCCTTTAAAGGGCCAATAGCGGAAAGTCCAGGTTCGTCCCCGGCTGATGACATCACTGGCCCGGAGTACTTAAGCTTCACCTCCAGCCACCACTAACCGACTAGGCAACGGGTTCCTTGGTTCCTTTTGGTGCCATTATCTCTCCACGGACCAGTTGTTCCTGCGGTCGAATCTCTGTGCTTCTTCCAGTGCTTTCAGCACTCCCCGCTCCATGGGTCCTGGCTCAGCGCATCTTCATCTGGACTCTCTCTCTCAGCGCTTCCCGCTCCTCGGGGCCAGGCTCAGTGCATCTTCATCTGGACTCTCTCTCAGCGCTTCCCGCTCCTCGGGGCCAGGCTCAGTGCATCTTCATCTGGACTCTCTCTCAGCGCTTCCCGCTCCTCGGGGCCAGGCTCAGCGCAACTTCACCCGGACTTCCTCTCACCGCATCTTCATCCGGACTCCCTCTCAGCACTTCCCGCTCCGCGTGCCCTGGCTGAGCACATCTTCATCCGGACTCTCTCTCAGCGCTTCCCGCTCCTTGGGGCCAGGCTCAGTGCATCTTCATCTGGACTCTCTCTCAGCGCTTCCCGCTCCTCGGGGCCAGGCTCAGCGCAACTTCACCCGGACTTCCTCTCACCGCATCTTCATCCGGACTCCCTCTCAGCGCTTCCCGCTCCTCGGGGCCAGGCTCAGCGCAACTTCACCCGGACTTCCTCTCACCGCATCTTCATCCGGACTCCCTCTCAGCGCTTCCCGCTCCTCGGGGCCAGGCTCAGCGCATCTTCATCCGGACTCTCTCTCAGTGCTTCCCGCTCCTCGGGGCCAGGCTCAGCGCAACTTCACCCGGACTTCCTCTCACCGCATCTTCATCCGGACTCCCTCTCAGCGCTTCCCGCTCCTCGGGGCCAGGCTCAGCGCATCTTCATCCGGACTCTCTCTCAGTGCTTTCCGCTCCTCGGGGCCAGGCTCAGCGCAACTTCACCCGGACTTCCTCTCACCGCATCTTCACCCGCACTCTCTCTCAGCGCTTCCCGCTCCTCGGGGCCAGGCTCAGCGCAACTTCACCCGGACTTCCTCTCACCGCATCTTCACCCGCACTCTCTCTCAGCGCTTCCCGCTCCTCGGGGCCAGGTTTACTTGTGAGTCTCTACCGCAGTGCCCGCTGCTCCTTGGGACCCCCACGGCACTTCTCTTTGAGGACTTTGCTACAGTGCCTTCTCTCTTCAAGCGTCGGTTCAGCGCAGGACTCCCACCAGACTGTGTCTCGGCGCCCCGCTCCTCGGGGCTCTCCCCAGCACTGCTACTACAGAAGGTTCTGTCACCGACTTGCCGTGTCCCAGGCAGTACCTCTGTGCTGCTACTCTCCCGGCACCTGCTACAGTGGCTTCCCCGCTCTAGACCTTATCCAGAAAGACTACAGTTCATGTCTCTGCACCTGCACCTCCTCACCTCGAGGCCACGCCCACGTGGTCCTGCTCTACCCCCTTCAGAGCTGCAGTGGCCTTGCACTCCCTGAGACTCCTTCACCTCCTCCCTCCGAGAATGCTCCTGCCTCGAACTGTGCCTAACCTCTCTGACACTCTCTGCATCCACTCGCCCACCCTCTCCAGGACCAGCCACACAGGGGCGCTCCTAAGTGCTGACGGCCCCGGCACCCAAGGGCTCAACCTGTGGGGAACGAGGGTGGGCACAGGCGAAGTCCCAGCCTCGCCTCTCTTCCCGGCCAGCCTCGCCTCCCGACGGTGGGGACCTGTGGGGCCCAACCCCTCAGCTAGCAACAACCCCCACCTCGGGCCAAAGGTCCACAATTCCTAACATAGAGCGATTATTCTGTAGATTGTATGGAGAAAGCAAGGATCCTTAAGTACCAAGAGATGCAATCAGAGACCAAGAAAACGTGACAGTAAAGATCCAGAAATAGTCCCAATCATATTGTGTGCCACTGGTCTGATTAAGAGGAATTTCCAAGCGCACCTTGATATGTTGCCTATAAACGTACACTCAATGAACTCTCTTTGGTAGAATGCAAGTACTAAGAAGGGCATTAGCAGCAGTAAAGTTGAGAGACTGAGATTATTCTTAGCACACACTGGCTTACGAATGACCTTCATTCCTGTCAAGACATGTGCAAAATAAACCCATTTGGAGACACTGTCCACACTGGCACAGCCGGATGTAAAAACAAGGCTAAGGGACCCAGAATACTGAAGAAACTAAGACACTTATTTATGAAGCCTCAAGGTTGTATATCTGATGCTACTGACACTGTGCACCTCTGTGACACCACTTAAATGTCTGCAGCACTGCACAAAAAACATAGAAAAGACAGTCCCTGCTTGGTAGAGCTTACATGCGAATATGGACAAACATACAAGAATGTTTAGGGATCACTGGCTATGTGGCTTTTTGAATTGCTTGATTCATTTTCAAGCTCTGCTATGGTTAAAAATCGTTATATTTTAACACCGCCTTTTTTTTTTTAGTGTGGTTTTTTTTTTTTTTGAAAGTTTGCTGCGAGGTAGGTGGGCAGAAAAGCGCCAATGTATCGTCCATCTCCTGTATCTGCCAGCAGCCTGCGTGGTGGAAAATGCCCAACATACTGTGTGTATTTGAAAATGTAATATAGGCGTGGAGTTTCCCTACCCTGATCTTGCCGTGCATCCCGAAATACCCATTGAGTGGCTAATGACAGCCAGGGCCAACTTTGAGAGGAATCTGGACCCTTACCCAGGGAATGAGTTGCCCGGATCCACCTGTGGCTATATTTAGCTGCTAGGTGCACCCAGCCGGGGTACGTTCTGTGGGGAGGGAGCGAGAAGGACATGCTCAGAATTTACCTTTCCATTCTGTGTCCCCCAGCTGCACAAACTAGGCGACTCCCTTTATATGAACAACCTGTGCCCACTTTCCAAGGACAGGAAGGCACTCACATACTTTGCCTCTGCGCAGCTTGGGGGGGGAACGTGCCCCGATAATGTTGTGCAAAGACAACGAACACAGAGCTGCCAGTTTGGCTAAAAAATCCCTTTAGACTTTTTCCTTTCTGTAAAGGTGACTAAATGAGGGGGTAATTTAAGGGAAACATTGCCAGAGTGATTGCCCCACTTGCCCATCCCTTGTGGTTGCCCTGGCTTTGGGGGGGGGGGGGGGGAATAATCAATTGATTAAGCATTAGCAGTTTTCCAAAATGTTTCTTTCCACCCATCCTGCTTTTCTTAGGGTATCTCGGATTCAGATAACCTTACTGAAATGACAGTTTCACATGTGTTGCTTGCCACGGTAAATATACAGAATGACTAAAGCACTGCAGGAGGACGCTCTCTCTAGGGTCACAGCAGTCCTGGGCATCCTTCCTCCCTGCTGTAGCTTTCCAAATGTGTGTGTGGCTGGGATAAGGGAGGGGCGGGGGCCTCTATTAGCTCCTGACTTCCCTATTTTCCACCAGGGGGCGACTGTGCTCCGTTTTCTTTTCTTCCAAGCGCCTGCAAGGTAGCTAAAGCTTTTCTCCCAACTTCCCTCGGCGCAGGAACCAGCTCCCCCCCTGGGGCACCTTAGACCTCAGCCTTCTGCCAAAGTGCTGGGGGCCTGAGGTGCCCCCGGGTGCAAACTATACCACGCTGGTTTATCTAGAAAATAATAAAAGAGGGGGCTCCCCCCCTCCCCCTTACCTGAATGCCCGGGATTTTCTGAAACCTGCAAGCATCTGCTCTTGCAAAGGGCACCTTGCAATTTGGGGCATTAGCAAGCACAGGCTCATTGTAAGACCAACTCTCAACTGTGGGATATTGTGGTTCAGCTTGTCACTCCCTCCAAGCGGTCATTCTGCAAGTCTTGTTTCATTTTACAATCCCCCACCAGATGCCAAGGAGGCTCCCTCCGTGCAGTGGAAGTCCGCAGAGGGGTGGCCATGTTAGTCTGATGTAGCAGGCGGGTGACCCCTGTTGTGGACGAACCAACGAACCAATTTATTGGGGGGGGGGGGGGGGGGGTTGAGCTTTCCAGGACAGACTTCCTCCGCCCCTTCAGATGGGATTACAAAGAGAATCTCTCCCCTGTCCTGACAGATATATATATATATATATTTATTTTTTCCCTTTCTTCTTTAACTCCCGGCCTCGCCACCCCCAATCAGTTAAGCAGCATCCAACTCTCCTCAGGCTCTCCGGCCCGGTGGCTGGAACTCAGCCCTTTGTTATTCGCCGAGAGATATTAATTAAAAGAAACCCAGGCCTAAAAAAGTAATGAGTTGAATAAAAAATTATCTCAGCTCATTTTCTGATTATGCTAATTGTTAAAAAACCCTTCAATCACGCTGCTGCAGTCAATGGGGCTTTAATGCGAAATTAGGGGGCTCTTGATAAGGCGGCGTCCAGAATAATAGCGCTAGTCATCGCTCCTAAGAGCGAGCCCCAAGGAGGCTGTACTGCAGTTTCCTTCAGCGGCCCTCCACCCACCCCCACCCCCAGAAAAAAAGCAAACGAGCTCCCTTTATGTTTCCTTTGTTTCTGCTTTTTTTCATTCCCCCCTTTCTTGATATTTGTTCTTCCTCCTCTCCTGTTCCCTTTCCTTCACTTAATTTTGCTTTTCTTTACATTTTCCCTACCTTCTCTCCCCCTTTCTACGGTTCTCTCTCTCTCTCTCTCTCTCTTTTTTTTTTTCCTTATTGTCTTTTCAAGGTCTTCCTCCTTCCCTGACTCTCCCTGGTTTCCTTTCCTCTTCTTGCCTCTTCTTTCCAGGTTCGCCTCGCTTGCCAGATGCTGAGCCCCGCGATAAATCCGTGGGCGGCCGCCCCCCACCCCTTGGTATTTTGGAAGGCTTGCACTTGCGCGCTTATTGGAGGTAAAAGAACCTCTGGCTGCAGCTGGGCGAGGCAGGGGGGGGGGGGAGCCCGCTTCACAGAGGGCCCCACCGAGCGGAAGCTTTGCTTTGGTCTTTGCAAAGGCCGCGGGTGCCCCGGACACGGGGGGGGGGGGGCTGCTCTCCCGGCTCCGAATTGGGGTTTTTTTCCTTTCCCCCCGTGACTGGGGGAATATCTCAGGGCTGCTCGCTTGCTTGTTCCCTTTTCCTTGCAAGCGGTATGCACTCCCCCCCTCAGCTTTTTGCAGGGGCAGCGCGCTCCTTTCCACCTCTGCGCCCTTAGAGCCAGGGTGGCATGGGGGGGGGAGGGGGCCGGGACTCCTTCAATCCCACCCAGCGGGATTCCGCTTCCTTTCACTTTTCGGCTCCAAGCCCCCCGCCCCCCATCTGTAAGAGATTTGCTGCAAATTATTCCGCTGTTGCTTTTAGCTAGATTTATTGCCTCAATGGGAATCCAGATGTGGGCATTTATAGCAATTGGAGCCCGTTTATCTGCGGAGAGAATTGAAAAATACGTCCATTGTTCGTCTAATTGTTTAAATGCCCTGCAAATGGAGACGCCAAATTTAAGCGAATAAGCGTTGGACTGATTTGTTAAAAAAAAAAGTAAATTTAAAAAACAGTTATTTTCAGATCAATGACTTAAAAATCCATGCCTGCTATATCTCTATAGATATATATCTATATCGATATGTAGATATAGATAGATACATAGATAGAGATGTAGCAGGCATGGATTTTAAGTCATTGATCTGAAAATAACTGTTTTTTTTAATTTACTTTTTTTTTTTTTTAACAAACCAGTATATATTAGTATCTTTGATTTGGTCGTATATTATATTTATTTATTTATGTAGTTATTCGTTTGATCGGTTATTAAATAAATGACCGAATTAAAGATTGCAATAGGTGAAGCAAAGTGAAGGCAGAACAGCTGGCGTTCGTGTAAACATCGGTGCACACCGGTCTCCTTCTCTTCCTGCCTATCAGCAATCTCCACGTTTGGTTAATGTGATGATGTGGGGTCAGATAGCTCCTTCTTGATCAAGATCTTTTTTTTTTTTTTTTAAATAGGGGGGGGGGGGGGAGAAAACACGAAGCAGCTATTTAGGGCAGAGAGCTGAGTGGTAAAGGTTGTGGGCTACTTTGGCTGCTGGGTATGGCCTGGGACCCCGCTTATTAGCAATGACACCGCCTGGTAGTGCTTGTAATAAGCAGGTAGGTTGCTTATGTGACCCTTCTGGATAAGGCACTGGCTTTTTATGCCAGGGATCCTGGGTTCAGGCCCCACCTGGGGTGGCATTAAGAGGCCTGGGCTTGGTTATCAACCTCATGGCAGTATTTTATGCACACTGGAGGAGGGTATTCATGCCGAAGCGGGGATCCTTAGATACGATTTTGATTCATGGTCAGAAGCACAAACCTGATGAGTTCGTGACTAGCTCCAGAGAGTGGAGGAATAACCTAGTGGTTAGAGCACTGGTTAGAAAGGGGGGGGGGGGTGAAATCTCTCTACCACTCCTTGTGACCCTGGGCAAGTCATCTCACTTCCCCCCTCCATTGCACTAGACACAAACCTTAGATTGTGAGTCCCCTGGGGACTGAGAAATAACCCCCGTACTTGAATGCAATCCACTTTGAAGTGGGCTACTAAAAGCAAGATTTAGGCTGGCAGGAAAGCTTGGCCTGCTCCAACCCTCTACATAGATGCCTGCATTTTCAGGCCCTCCAAAGCCACATTCTTGCCCCAGTGCCCCCACTCCCCGAAGCTGGCGTGGCCCTGTCGGTAGCTTCTTTCTGGTTTTCAGAGTGTTTAAAACTCAGCAACCATTGGGGGCCCTGCTCTTCAACAGCCAGACTCCCTCCTTTAGCCTCAGATATTTTCTTTCTTGCATTTTCACCCCCTTTTAGCATAAAAGGGATGCAGTACAGGCTAAGAATATCTCAGCTGTATTTCTGCTTTAGCCTGTCCCGAAGATTGCCCAGTGCAGCTTCTAGCCCTGCTTTGACTCCTAGAGAAAGGGCTGGACTGGGTTTTCTAGACTCACAGGGTCCCTGTCTTATGGTGAAAGGAGACCGCTTTTAATTCATGTTTTGTGGTGGGTTTTTTTTTTTTTTTAACATTTACAGAAAGGTTACAAGGTAGGTCTGTGTTGCTTGCCTCCTTTTCTGCACCTCTCTCTCTCTCTCTCTCTAAAAAACAACAACAACAACAACAAGAAAAACCGAGCAAACTCTCCAGTCTTGACTCCAGGCAAATTACCAACGAGCTGCTTCCTCATAGAAAGGGGCAGGGGCAAAGTGCCTGCGCTTTATTTCTCTATTTGCCTCCTCTGTTAGCTGGAGATCATTTGGCACCGCAGCTCGAGGGCTCGCCGGCAGCATTTAAAGGCCAATAGAGGTCCTAATTCTCCTCTATCGCGTCTTATTGATTAGAGTAATCAAGATAAAACGCTGCCGGGAGTTCAGCAGCTGATTAAAGAGAAGAGTCAGTTAAATGCAGGAGCAGGGGGGGCTGATTTGCATGAGCGCCGCGCAGCCCAGGACAAAAATCAGTCCTTAGGCTAAAGCCCGCGGCTCCATCTCCTTGAGCACCTTCTCAAGACGCGGCCTGGAGGGAGATGCCTGGAGCTGCTTCTGAGCGGCCATTGTGCGTCCTGCTCTATTGACGGGCAGGGATTCGGAGGGCTTCGGGAGAGCGGTGCGTTCTGCCACCTCCGCACCCCGTTTTATCCGCTGGGATGGGGGCGTTGTTTACTCTAATAAGCACAATTAATATCAGGAAAAAGCTGAGGGCTGCTCATGAGATAAATAAGGTAGCTGCCCCATTTTTTTTTTAGCGCTGCTACTGGCTTTTACCACAGGTAGGAGACCCCCCTCCCAGCTTCCTGCACACCGGCTCTTCGCTGGCCACACGGGTTGGGGGGATGCAACAGAGTTTGTTAATGCTTTGCAAAGGAGAAGGGGACAAGGCAGCAGAATGGTTTACCCCGTCCCGATTCTGTGCTCAGCTTTCCCCCGCCCCGCCATGCCTTTCTTATGCATTAACATGAATGCTTTCAGACTTCACGTGTTTTTTATTTGCTTATCAATTGCACAGAGATTCTGCTTTGCCCATAATGAAACATTAGGGATCAATAGAGGAATAACAAAAGGAAACAATAGAGAATTAAAATATTAATCCCAATCCATACGGGACATGAACGATAAAGAGAGAGGCAGAAAACCAGAAAGGAAAAAAAAAGACATAAGAAAAGTGAAGAGCACTAGTATATATAATAATATCAGCCAAGGACTCAAGCGCTGGAGACTTCCCTAACCCAAACGCTTTGCAGATTCTCTTGTAGGAGATTTCAGCCCCCGATAAGAAATAAATGGATGAAAAAAAAAGGAGGGAAAAATTTGTGGCACACGAATGAAATCGGTGGGGATATAAAATGAAGGAAGACTTCTGTAAAGATGAGAGTAATCGCCACAATTTAAGAGCAAATTGCTTACTTGCAAACTTTCAGGGATGGGTGGCTTCCAATCCCTGGGCATTGAAAGGGTGGAGGGAGGGTAAAATGGTACTTCGGGTTATACTGATTGAAACAAGGTAGCCCAGGGGCTACCAGTCACCAGCTAGAAGAGAACCACAGAAAAACAGCAGCTCTGATGGACTCCTCGCTTGCCTGCTTCACTTTGCGTGTTTTTATGTCTCCTTTCTTTTCTACTTCTAATCCATTTATTATATTAATTGTTGGGGGGGAGGGGGAAGTGTTCTCCCCTTCAAATTAAAGGCACCTCCTTTATAACAGGGGTGAGCAAAGTGGGGAGCTCGAACTGTCCTGAAGGGGGCGCACCGCCTGCCCAATCAGGGAGGAGATAAATGGCCAATGGCCATGCCTTCTAGTCTGGGTGCCCCGGAGGCACTGCGGGCTCAGGAGGGAGTTCTGGGGATGCTGTGTCTGTTTTTCTGTCTAGGTGTGTTATGTCTTTGTCTCTGTGCCTGTCTGGGTGCTGGATTTCTGTCTCTCTGTGGGGTGCCTGCATGTGGGTTGCTGTCTCTGTGTCTGTTTGGTCATGGGTAACTGTGTCTGTCTGTGTGTGAGGTCTCTGTATGTATCTGTCTGGATATCTGTTTTGGTTTCTGTTGGTCTGGGTGTGTGTGTGTGTAAACGAGATATTCGTTTCTTGCATGCCCATCTGGGAACAGGGTGTCCGCCTCTCTGTGCCCTTGCTTATTACTCCTTTCAGTAAGTTGGAGAGAGAGAAAATCGGGGCTTTGAACCACTGACTGCTTGGCAATGTGGCTGCCTGGTGAATGCCCTTCACACGTGTATGTACATTTATATTAACCCATCTTGGGGAGGCCCCCAACCTAGTGCATGAATGGAATATAAGAACATAAGAAATTGAAATGCTGGGTCAGACCAAGGGTCCATCAAGCCCAGCATCCTGTTTCCAATAGAGGCCAAACCAGGCAACAAGTACCTGGCAATTACCCAAACACTAAGAAGATCCCATGCAATTAATAGCAGTGTCTATTCCCTAAGTAAACTTGATTAATAGCCATTAATGGACTTCTCCTCCAAGAACTTATCCAAACCTATTTTGAACCCAGCTACACTAACTGTACTAACAACATCCTCTGGCAACAAATTCCAGAGCTTTATTGTGCGTTGAGTGAAAAATAATTTTCTCTGATTAGTCTTAAATGTGCTACTTGCTAACTTCATGAAGTGCCCCCTAGTCCTTCTATTATTCGAAAGTGTAAATAATAGAGATGTGAATCGTGTCCTCAATCGTCTTAACGATCGATTTCGGCTGGGAGGGGGAGGGAATCGTATTGTTGCTGTTTGGGTGTGTAAACTATCGTGAAAATCGTTAAAATCGTGAGCCGACACACTAAAACCCCCTAAAACCCACCCCCGACCCTTTAAATTAAATCCCCCACCCTCCCGAACCCCCCCCCAATGCTTTAAATTACCTGGGGATCCAGCGGTGGTCCAGAATGGCGGCGGTCCGGAACGGCCCCCTCAATTGAATCCTGTTGTCTTCAGCCGGCGCCATTTTGCAAAATGGCCGCCGCAAAATGGCGGCGGCCATAGACAAAAACGATTCGACGCAGGAGGTCGTTCCGGACTCCCGCTGGACTTTTGGCAAGTCTTGTGGGGGTCAGGAGGCCCCCCCAAGCTGGCCAAAAGTTTCTGGGAGTCCAGCGGGGTTCAGGAAGCGATTTTTTGCCGCGAATCGTTTTCTGTATGGAAAATGGCGCCGGCAGGAGATCGACTGCAGGAGGTCGCTCAGCGGGGGTTCCGGACCGCCGCTGAACGACCTCCTGCAGTTGATCTCCTGCCGGCACCATTTTCCGTACGGAAAACGATTCGCGGCAAGAAATCGCTTCCTGAACCCCGCTGGACTCCCAGAAACTTTTGGCCAGCTTGGGGGGGCCTCCTGACCCCCACAAGACTTGCCAAAAGTCCAGCGGGGGTCCGGAACGACCTCCTGCGTCGAATCATTTTTGTCTATGGCCGCCGCCATTTTGCGGCGGCCATTTTGCAAAATGGCGCCGGCTGAAGACAACAGGATTCAATTGAGGGGGCCGTTCCGGACCGCCGCCATTCTGGACCACCGCTGGATCCCCAGGTAATTTAAAGCATTGGGGGGGGGGGGGTTCGGGAGGGTGGGGGATTTAATTTAAAGGGTCGGGGGGGGGTTTTTAGGGGGTTTTAGTGTGCCGGTTTTCCTGCCCTCCCCCTTCCCCCGATTTACGATTTTTTTAACGATAAATCGGGGGAATTGGTATTGTATCGTGGCCCTAACGATTTTTGACGATTTAAAATATATCGGACGATATTTTAAATCGTCAAAAAACGATTCACATCCCTAGTAAATAACCAAGTCACATCTATTCATTCAAGACCTCTCATGTTCTTAAAGACCTCTATCATATCCCCCTCCGCCGTCTCTTCTCCAAGCTGAACAGCCCTAACCTCTTCAGCCTTTCCTCATAGGGAAGCTGTTCCATCCCCTTTATCATTTTGGTCGCCCTTCTCTGTACCTTCTCCATCCCAACTATATCTTTTTTGAGATGTGGTTACCAGAATTGTACACAGTATTCAAGGTGCAGTCTCACCATGGAGCGATACAGAGGCTCAAAATGTTTGCTGATCCCTCCTTTATAAAATGAGGGCCCTCCCCACTCTTTTACCATGTTCCCTTCTTCCTCATAGGGCTGTCTAGGGGTCTTGGCTGATGCCAATCAGCTCAGCAGCACCCAGACTGATTTCAGATGACTATCGTTGGAGTCGATTACACAGAAACATCCCTACCACATTGAAATCTCCTCACCAGAAAGATAATTTAAGGCTGAAAATGAAGAGCTCGGAGCCGGGAGGATTTGTATGGGGGGGAGGGGGGGGGTGGTGCAGCCGTGCATGTTATAATTTGGGCTAGTGCTGCCAGACGCACCCTCTCAGTCATCTCCTGAAACCTTTCCCGTCATGAAAGCTAAAATCCAGAACTGGTGTTCCTGCTGGTGAAAAGTCAGCCTGCAGACCCCAAATAATAGCAAATGAAAGGGAAGAATGGTAGAAGGGAGGCTTTGGAAGGAAGGCCCGCCAAGTAGGAGAGAGGCGTCAGCTTGTTCACACGCTGCTTTTGATGTGCCCCACTGGGAGCCTGAAGTTCCCCGGGAGGGGATAATCGCAGGTGGCAGCGTGCAAGGGGCCGGGCCGCTCTCCGACAGATCCCCACCAGCTTTCCCCTCTCTCTCTCTCTCTCTCTCTCTCTTTGCAGTCTTCTTGGCTGGAGGGAAATCCTCCCCCCCCCCCACTGTCCCTCTCCCCCCTGCTCTGGGCCCCTGGCACTCAGGGGCCCTTCCCAGGCCGGGAGAGATGGAAAAGCGATCACCCCCCACCCCCCACACACACCCCCTTCTCTCTTTATTTTTATTTTTTTAATTTGTGTTGAAAAAGTGTTGTTAGCATCGTGTGAGTCTAGCAAGCCCCCGGCCCCCCCGCTCCCCGGGCATCTGCTTCGAATGGCAAACGAGCCCCTTCCTTCAGGCCGGGGCTGGGAATGCGGGCAGCCAGAATAGAGATTTCGCCTTCATTTTTTCCGCTTGACTTGATTATTGTTGCTTTTCTTTTTCCCCTGATTCCTGGGCAGGATTAGCTCTGACTTCCCCCTCCACCCTCCACCCCCTCCTCTGCTTATGGAGGCCGCAGTGGCCCCAAACCCCCCTCGGATGACAATCGCCGGGGATGAAGGGATTGACCCGATCTGTGCTCGGCGGAGCTGATTTGTGCCGGGGGGGGGGGGGGGGGGGGAACCCCATCAAGAAGGAGAAAAATAAAAGCTTCTCCCGACGAGAGCCCTTGTTCTCCTCTGAACTGGAAAAGCGGCACTTGCAGGCCATGGTCGGTGGCTTCTGGACGGATTACAAAGTCGTGGCACAGCTGTGGACACAGGGAGCAGAGGCAGTGCTGGGGGTGGGGGGTGAGAAGAATCATTAACTCATTGCCCCCTGCACCCCCACCTCCACCACCACCGTGCAAATAAGCTGTTTGAGTCCCTGCTCAGAGCATTCCTGTAGACCAGGGCCCCCGTGCATTTAGGAAGCAGCCCGTCTGCTGTCCAGGCTTCAGGGCTACCTCTCTATTAAGGACGTTGTTGCCGAGCCCAAGAGTACGGTCAGCGCCTGTGCATCAGAAGCACATTCCGTTCCCCTGGCCACCCTTTCCCTAGGGGTTATAATATAATGCAGGTTAGGGTAACTGAGTAGTGCAGTCTTCCTCCCAAAATGAAGGCAGCATCCTGGGCTGGCTGTAACTCCTAGAAAGAAAAGTCTGCCAGCAAAAATTGAAAGGGAAAAAAAAAAAAAAATAAGCAGAGCAAGAAGAGTGAAAAAGCTGTCCCCAGTAACCAGGTCCCTGGGGTTAGAGCTGCTGCATCCCTGCTCCTGGGGGAGGGGGAGTTAAGGAACTGAGGGACAGCACTGGACTGCTGGAAAGGCCGGGGCTGCAGCCTGGCAAAGGGGGTACTGAGCCTGAGCACGGGGGCAGGCGGCAGACTCCTGTCTCCCTTCCACAGGAGGTCTGTGCAGGGCTTCTCTCATGAGCAGAGGATGGGTGGCTCGGTGATACCAGCGTTTTTGAATCCTGTTTGATCTTAGTGAGGAGTCACTTTAGTTCCTGCTACCTCATCTGCCCACTGTCAGGCCAATGGAATATACCGTGCGCTGAGCCTAGCGCACAGGTGAACGAGCAGTTGGATGCGTATTTTGGACGCTCGTCCATAACCCCTGATGGAATAAGGGGGGGTCAGCGCGTCCAAACTCGCACGTAGCTAATAGCGCTCATCACATGTAAAATCCATGCAGATGAGGCTATTAGCTTTTACCTCGCAATGCAAAAAAAATCCCCAAGTGCCTGAGGCGCACTTTTTAAACCGTCAAATTTTATGCCTGCCCGGAGCAGGTGTAAAGTCTTCCCGCGCATCAAGGACTCAACTTAAAAACAAAAAAAACTGCTTTTCTGTGGTTCCTCCTACTTAGTATCAGGGCCGCGAATATTGTGCGTGCGTATTGTGCCAGTAAATTAGCTGCTGCCAGATAAAACGGAGACTCATAAATTGAGCATCCCTTTTGGTAACCGGCACACCCAGGGCACTTAATATTAATGTATTCACTGCTTCATTTACAGCCGATTGGTCCATTCACTGTCACATGTCTGTGAAAGGACCAATCCCCTTTCAGAAGCCCTGTGGGGGGGAGCTCTGGCCAGGCTGTTGTGGGAGCTCAGCCACTTCTTCTGGGCGCCCGATGCTAGGGACGCACAAATTATCCATTGCGCGTCCCTTTTAGCATGGCAGCTCATTTGCGTATTGCGTCGAGCGCCCAGGAGAGGTGGATGTGCGTGTGTTCAAAATACATTCGTCCACTTTGGACGCACATTTTTTTTTTTTACGCGCTTGATATTGCATCAGCCTGTTAGATTGTAAGCTCTTTGGGCTAGGGAACTTGCACCTGAATGTCATCACCAGCCATTGCTTTTTAAAAATGATATGTGCAGTATTAGAATCGGCCGGAGGATGATTTTCTGTTTGATTTGCCAGGAAAATTGCTTTTATTTTTACATTTTTTTCTTTTTAAAGTAGTTCTGATATATATATATATTTTTTTTACAGAATGTCATCGTCTCATAAACAGACCCTCACTGCCGCAACCGAAAAACATCATCGCTTGTGCACAACCCCAGAACAACATCTAGCCTCTGACAAGAACCCGAGAGGACGATTGTCTGTAGAAACAGAGGAAATTAAGTGCCCTCTTTTCTTTTTATTTCTTTTTTTTAAATCATTATTGCACTTGTAGCCTAGAAGTTTACCACTGGTCATGTGGGCTTCAGTCAGATCCAATCTCTACTGTCCAATGCCCGTAACATAACATTTCAAACATAAAAAAAATATTATTTTAATCATGCTTATCCTCCTACATGTCTCCTCTAAGGAGAATAGGAAAGAGAGCTCAGCTCTGTAGTATTCCGATGTGTAAGGTTTAATAAATCGTGCATACGTAATAACCCAGTAATGATGGCAGAAAAGGACCAAGTGGGCCATCCAGTCTGCCCAGCAAGCCTCTCATGGCAGTCTCTGCTGCACCGTGCAGGTTACCCCCATGTTTGGGGCTTCAAATCCATGCTGTGGAATTCCCTGCAGGCAGCCATCAGTTTACCCTGGATTTTGTCTTACTCCCATCACAAAGAATAGGGGAAGGTCCTACTGCCTACCAGAGAGGGAGGCGCTGGGGGGGGGGGGATGTCAGAATGAAAGGGCAAGGTCTCTGGATACCCCTTCATCAGGGCCGGTGCAAGGGTATTAGGCGCCCTAGGCGAGCCTTCTGCCTGCCCTCCCACTCCCAGCCCTGGCTCCCACCGCACTTGTGCCCACCAGGGGTATTCTTCTCTGGGCCGTGAGCAGGATGGGCACTGCTCCCGGCCTGCCCAATCTCTACTCCTCTGCCGTGTACAGGGATAGGCTCCCCTCGCAGCCCCACATGGCTGCTCTTTGGCGCCCCCTAAGGGTCAGCGCCCAAGGCAACCACCTAATAGGACGCGCCGGCCCTGACCTTCATAGGCTGCCACCTGAGGAGTTTCACCTCTTGCTTACCATCAAGTCCTCAAAGCATTACACTTTAAAGTAGATTGTATTTAGATACTTCCCTATCCCCAGAGGGTTTATTACCCAAGCGTGTGCCTGAGGTATTGGAGGGTAAAGTGACTTGATTAAGGTCACAAGGAGCACCAGTGGGATTCAAACGCTGGCTTTCCTAGGTTACAGGCCACTGCTGTAACCACTAGGCTAATCCTCTGCTCCATGAGCAGCCATGTTTTTCTTCAAAAATATAATCAATCTAGTCTTAACCCTGGCATCTCGCTGCCACCACCTCAAATTCTTACATGTTGACCTGAAGCAGATTATTTAAAATTTCACTCGGAGTCTGTGCTCGCCTCTGTGTGCACTCTGTCCCCCCCCCCCCAGAACTAGGCCTGAATCACACAGTCACCAACTTGCCAGACGGTGAATCCGGGGAAACGCGCTTTTCTGTGATCCAAATTCTGCCACTCTCCAACCACATGGCAGGCAGACGGCATGATTTAACCTCTTCCTCTTCCCAGGCTGCTCAACGCTGCACAGCCAGAGAGGAAACATAATATGTACCTGCTCTGAACCTCGGTGTAGACGGAGCACCTTGTTCATTCTTTTCATTTCCCACATGACAAATCGAACCACATCGTTTCTGAGCTCTCATGATAGTCTGACCACCTGCCCTACAAATCCACTCCCAGCCAGTTAGTTGCAATAACTTTAGCAAAATTTACAATTAGCCAATTACTGTGGCATGCATGCCAATCGCAACTTAGCTTTGCTCTCTAAAGCAGGGGTAGGCAGGTCTGCCCCTCCAGGGTTGTACAATGGTTGGGTTTTCAAGATATCCACACTGAATATTCATGATATGTATTTGCATGCACATGCACCTCATTGATTTATTAATTATTTTATTGGTTACACTGCACTTCGATTGACAAAACCCTCAGATGCATATTCAGTTTGGATATCCTGAAAACCTGGCCTGTTTGCGGCACACCAGGATTAGAACTGCCTACTCCTGACCTAGTGGCATTACAAGCCATGGAGTAGCTGAGATGGAACAACAGGCAACAGTTCCTAGAAACCAACTGAGTTGATGCTGGCAGGATGATGAAGGCCGGGTATCATCCAACAAGGTCACAGAACCTAGGCAGCTAGAGGTTTGGTTACCAGCCTCACTAGTTTTGTACAAGGCCAAGCTTTATGATAAGACATGGGAGGGGGATGGGTTCTGTGTTAGGTTTAAGTATGGGATCTTGCACACTCATCTACCCAGGATGGTAGAGGACCAAACAGGCAGGCCCACAAAATCTTATCTGAGCGAGATCCACCAGGAAATATCCTTAGCAGCGTGGACAGCAAGAGCTGAGCGATTGGTTTTTATTGGCCATTATCTGTCATGTTATCGTGAGCTCCATGTTCAAAGTGGTTTCTTCGGCTAAGTTTGGACTTAGCTGGACAAATCATGGGATTTGAATTTCCCACTGCGCTGGCTACCTCTACAAAAAAGACTCCCGATTTTTAAATGGGTCAGCGGTGGTGCCAGCCAAGGCTTCAAGATAGAAACTTGTCCGTGTTTCTCCGTGCCGCTTTCTCTCTCCTCGCTAGGAATAGGGAACATTCCTGATAAGGGCATGGCTGTCTGCAGTGGTGGGGAGCTGCCTTCTAACTCTTTCAGCATCGGTGAGCCAAGGAGTAAGAGAGAGGACCCGTGACAGCTGCCAGCCAAAGTGCAAGCAGGCAGGACCGAATGTCCTTCGCTTCAACTTCTTGATACAAGATCAGGTTGTGTTTTTTGGTTTTTTTTATTTTTTAAAGCAGATTCTGTAGAACCCCCTAATCAGATTTGTTCACGGGAAGGCGCGGCTCCGTTTAGTCTCCCTCGAACCCCATCAGATTGACTTTGGTCATGACATCAAGGGTTGCAAGGAGCTGCTCTCTAGGCCGTGGCTGCTTCTGGCTCCAGTTTCTGACAAAAAAGGACTGGGCCCCAAAAGTGTCTGTCAGAGGATGAGAGGCAGGAGCGCTGACAAGTACTGACAGCTAAAATATGTTCATTCCTTTTCGTTTTTTTATTTATTGGTGTTTCGCTTTTGCGTGTGCTAAAGCCGGTCAGTGCACGCTCATTCCCTGAGCCTGTGCTGAAGCACGAAACTCAAAACCCAACACAAAACTGGGTTGCTTTTTAATGTTTTCGCTGTCATTTAAATCAGCAGCACATCCCCGCTGATGGGTTTCTGATCTGCCGTCCTGGCTGCGGTCCTAAAAGATCAATGGTACCTTCCCTGGGCTCTTCTTTGGGTCTTACACCTGAGTCACTTTTCTCTCTCTCTCTCTCTCTTTTTCAGATACCTGATGCTACATTTACACTTGTTGGAATAGATGGTCAGCACGGCCCAGTCCCCATTTACTTCAGTCTGATCCACAGGCCTCCAGCACAGGCAGAGGAGCTAGGTAGGGTCTTGTTTAGCCAAAGACGTGCATTAGATTGCAGCGAGACGTTGCTGGAGGCTGGGGGTGGGAGATTTTAATCTGCCAGGTGTGCAGGAACTGAAGCAGGTTGAGCCTGGACTCCCTGCAAGGGACCCTCCTCAACAAAGATAACTAAACTCACAAAGTGCGTGTGTGTGTGTGTGTGTTTGTGTTTGTGTGTGTGTGTGTGTTTGTGTGTGTGTGTGTGTGTTTGTGTGTGTGTGTGTTTGTGTGGGGGGGATACTGAATCTGGCACTTAAAAATGGGAAAAGTGTTTCTGGTGCCACAGTAGGTGGTCACCTGAGCACACGTGATCATCAGACGATGTGATCGGACATGGCAGAAAAGGACCATACGGCCTAACCGGTCTGCCCGTCCACGCAAAGGTTGGGGTCCTGGACTTTGTTAGGAGAGGGAAGCACTGGAGATGGGAAAACCCATGGAAAGCAGAACAGTAGATTATGGTAAAAACTAAAGAGCCATTGTGAAAGCAACAAATCTTTATGCTAGGAAAGTAAATAAAAGTAAGAGATAAAGGAACATTGTCGGACATTCGGGTGGCCTGGGCGACCTGCGGGAGGGGCGTAGGGGGATCTCCCTCCAATAACGCGGCTGTTGAGAGTGGATCAGCGGGAGCTTACGTCCGATGCTGGACGGGCGCCGGCAGCGGCTGGGTGGTGCCCTGGGTAGGTGCCCCCCCCCCCCCATCTTGCCTGGCCTGTTCCAGTGGCCACGAAGTCCAGAATGGTTTTCATAAGGGGAGGCTGAAAAGGTAACGGCAGAAACGTGCAGGGGATCTTAGACCCGAGAGCTCAGGGAAAGAGGAAATGTAACTAAAATGGGAAGAAAAATGCAGCTAAGGTAGGAAAGGAAGACAGTGGGACTTTCCTAGGTATGTTGGTGAAAGGAAATTCAGAGGTGGAATTGTAAGACCAAGAGGTGAAAAAGAAGAGTGTGTGGAGAGTAAGAAGCAAAAAAAATATTTGACAGGGTTCACCAAAGCAGGGGTGGCGGAAAGCCTACAGACGTATGACAGGAAGGTTTATGGTATAGCGATAGATATCCGACCACTCATGGGAGTCAGGAGAGGATTCACTTGGATCTAGCAAAGCTGCAAGCAGACAAGGCAGAGTGGCTGGAGGGGATGGCGTCCCCTGGATATGAATGGAGCTCAGAGAGGTTCTGGTGAGTCCGCTGACAGCTCCGCTGGGTCAGTCTTTGGAGACAGGGGTGACTCTAGAGGACTGGAGATGCTGAACCCTCTTCACAAAAGTGGAAGCAGGGAGGAAGCTGGTAACCGTACGTCAGTTAGTCTCATCTTGGTGGAGGGAGGCACCACTGACGGACAGGATGGTGGAGTATCTTCAGTCCAGTGGGTTGCAGGACCTGAAGCAGCATGGATTTAGCAAAGAGAGATCCCATCAAACAAATCTGACTAATTTCTTTAAGTGGGTGGCCAAGGAAGTAGATGCACTGGATGCAGTGCACTTGCATTTTTAGCAAAGGCTTTGGCACTGTTCCAAATAGGAGACTCATAAATAAACTGAATGGCCTACAAGTAGGTCTTAAGACGGCTGACCGGATAAGAAACTGGATGAGGGATGGACAGCAGAGAGTGGTGGCAAATGGAGTGCCTCAGGGAATTCTCCTGGGCCAAGGTGACGTCCATATTTTTATAAGTGATATTGCAGAATCACTTGGTAGATTAGATTTGGCTTTTTTGCAGATGACACTAAGATCTGTCACCAGGTGGGCACTCCAGATGAAGTAAAATAAAATAAGGCATAATCTAAGAATGATCAAGGAATGGCCAAGAGTATTGCAACTAAGATTTAATGCAATAAAGTGCATTTGAGCATCTGAAGTGCAGAAATCCAAGAGACTAGCAGGCAAGGGGTTTCTCCAGGGTTTGAGGTCCGAGGCCATGAAAAAAATTAAAAAATGAGGACATATGAAAACAAAATCAGGAACTGAAAAAAGCTTTTGAGGCCCCCTCAGAGCTTGAACCTCAAGTCAAATGGACCTCCTGCTACTCCCCTGCTCCTTTGATTGGCCCTGGGGCTCAGTACACAATGGGGGTGGAGCCACTGGTGTGCACCAAACATGGGAGACCTGGGGACAATCATGTCTGTTGATCTCAACATTGCAAAAGAGGGTGACAAGATTTCAGAGCAAAAACATGAACAACACTAGGGTACACGGGGAAAAGGAGTTGACATTTCCCTACAAGTCATTAGACCAGTGCTGGAGGCCTTAACATTGAAAGGGTATTGACAGATACAGGCCACCAAAATGGTGCAGGTCTCAGCTCCATGAAGGACCTAATTATACCCTAGAGAGCAGGAGAGGAGAAAGAGGGGGGGCATGACAGAGATATTCAGAAACCTCAAAGGTATGAATAATGCACAAGAAACAAACATATGGAATGGAGAAGAAACTCTAGCACTACTTATCACTTCTGCAGTGCTTCTCCACGTACGCAGCTCTGTACAAAATCACCTAAAAAGCCGCCCCTTCGCTGTAGAGCTTGCAGTCTAATCAAGACAAAGACACAGATCAAAGCTGGGAATTTCATGAACAAGAGGTCACTGCAAGAGACTGAAAGGAGAGAGATTCAGAAGCAACATTAGAAAATATTTCTTCACAGAAAGGGTGGGAGATGTAGGAAACAGCCTCCGCGGTGGAGATGGTGGAGGCACAGTAACAGGACTCGGACAGCCTGGGAAGGAGCACAGGGGAGCCTTGAATGTGAGGGGAAATCCTATATTGGGGTAGGCTCTCCAGTATTGGATCAGGAATGGAAAAGGGCCACGCTTTATCCGCCATCACAGGCTGTCTTTATATATATTTGATGTTGTCCTTCCTAAGTCCTCTCTTCAGGTGTCTGTGCTTTTATTCCTGCTTTATGTGTATCAGTGTGGCGCGCCTGCATGGGGCTGTGATGAGGATCTACTTTCCAGCTATCCATGCAGTACCCATGCTTTATGGGTATCAGTGTGACACCCGCCTAGAGTTCTGATGCTCGGCTGTTGTCAGTGCTGTGTTCCTGCTTTATGTGTATCAGTGTGAAACCTCCATGGGGACTCTGATGAGGATCTGCTCTTCAGCTGTCGATGCTGTATTCATGCTTTACATGTATCAGTGCATGGAGTGTTCTGTTGCTCTTCAGCCGTCTGTGCTGTTTTCATGTTTTACACATAGCCTGTGTGACGATCAATACAGCGGTGTCCCCCATGTATTTACACTTGGAATGGCGGCAGCAGCTAATAAGAAGTGTTTCAATAATTATTTAGCACCAATAACTAACTGTTCAGCAGGAAATTGTGCAGTGCCTCCCAATATGGCATTAGCCGTAAAACTTTCGTTTGCCAGCTTGCAGACCTTGGCGTTGGGTGGAATAGGCCTTCCTTGCTCGATTCTGCCAGAGCTCGCGGGCTTTTAGAGCAAAACATTTGGGAAACCAGCCCTCAAGAATAAAGTGTGTCTTTAGATGCTTAAAAATCGATTTCCTTAATTAGTCCAGTCATTAAGGACCCTGGAAAGTGCCTTTGGAAGAATAATAATAAAATAATCGGGGGGGGGAATTGGTTGGTTGGGAAAAGCAGGAGGAGAAGGGGAGATTATTCTCGGGCCGGGATAGATCATTTAGATTCTCGTTTGTGAAGGTTTTTTGTTTTTTTTTTTGTCTCTGACTGACTGATTTTAATGAGTCAGCTTGTAAGAGTGTTTGTGACCCCCGCTTCAAAGTCTTAAAAAAATGTTAGCGGGAAGGAGCAAGCTCTACCTGTCAGATTCTGCACTGAGTGCTCTTTGTTGTCTTTAAAAAATTATATATATATATATATATATATATATATATATATATATAAATGTTTTTTCATTTTTATATTTTTTCATGTGTGAGAAATAATAGATTATTTTTTTTAATTTTTTTTCTGCTTGTCAGTGTTGTCATGGCTTTTGTGGTGAAAGGGGCTGGGAGGGGAGAAAGGGGAGGGGGGCAGCATTCGTCAAGGTGGCGCATTTCTGTACTTCAGCCTAACTCCCCGTCTCCTCGTTAATGTCCGCCGCTGAAGTTCTGAAGAGTCGGGGTTTTTTTTTTTTTTTTTTATTCAATGCCCTCTCTCCTTTGTGGGGTCTTTTGCCTCCCTTTCAGCTCTCAGTGTGTTACACCAATTAAAGGCCCGACGTGCACTAAATGTAATGGGCCGAGAAGCGATTGTTTCTGACAAGCCACAAAAACCCCGGTGCCCGCCCCTCAGATTAGGCCCCTGAAGGGGGGGGTGGGGGGGGGTGCTCAGGCCCGGTCACTTCGCTGAATAGTTCATGAACTGTAATTTTGCGTGCTCGCTCGTGTGAAAGAGAGAGCCTCTCGCTCTCAGGATTCGGATTCCGGAAACCTTTGCTGGCACGACGAGCCGTACATGTGCCGCCAAAGTCAGCACGTGAAACGGTTAGAGCCAGAAGGGGGATGAAAAGCCCGCGAGCAGTAGCTCTGGTAAGAGTGAAATAAGTAAGAATATCTCCCCTCCCGTCCTCTTCCTTCCAGAAGAGGAGAAACGAGCAACGGCCAGGAGGAGGAGGCCTGTGCTCGCAGACTAGGCCCCGTGGGCCGTTTCCAAAAGCCTTCAGTGGCCCGACCTGCCCCCAGTCTCCCAGATGATTATTTTATTATTTACAGATTTTTATTGATTTTTTTTTTTATTCCGTGTGCTAAGCGGTTTACAGCAAAATATAAAATTCAAAGCGAACAATATTAAACAAATCAATGTACAGGGCATGCAACCAAACTGTTACCAGCACCAAGCTCGGAGGCCAGCATCAACGCAAGAGTGGAAACCGACAAGAGGCTTCTTGTCTTTTGGGAATGTTTGCAGATTCCTATCCCCGATTTCTGCAGGGAATCTCACTGTCCCCCTGCTGAGTGCTCCGTGATGAGTTGGGAACCATTACCCTGCTCTGAATGAAGGCCTGGTGTTGTACGGCAGAAGCCTGCACTAATTGAAATGTAGAAAATTGTCATGGATTTGCTCTGGTTAATTTTTCATTGGGATTGAAGATTAAAAAAAAAAAAAATAAAAATAGAACCAGTTCCCCCACCCTCCTGCCATCTTGAAAAGAATTGGGCCTAGTTCACCTCCCGCTCTCATATCATCATCGGCATGTCTTGAGCCCATAAACTTCTCCAAATTTGAGGCAGAGCTGCAGCTCATCTCCAGCTTTGCTGACAGACTCAGCCAATCCCCCTAAAGCAGAAATATTTTCAGAAGAGCCGAAAAGGGTCCAGATGGGGCACCTTGGCCATCCGCAGGGTGTTTAAGAAAAGACACTTGCTCATCTGATCCCAGTGGCCTAATGGTTAAGGTACTGGCCTTCTAAGCCTGAAATTGTGGGGTCAAGTTCCATCTGAGGTGGGGTTTCTTTTCTTGCAGGGCCGGATTTACAATACAGGTGCCCACAGGCAATGGTGGGAGCTCCCTGGAAATTATTAAAGGGTTGAGGAGGATTAGGCCCACCCAGAAATAATAGAGGATACAGGGGGAAAGGCCCCCCACCCGAAATCATTGAAGGGGGAAGGAGGTAGTATCCTCCTTCCCCCCCCCCCAGAAATCAGAAGGTGTGGAGCCCCTGTACTGCTGCGTGTTTCCCCCTCGCCTCGGGGTCTACAACCCTTTCCGGATCCTGGCCCATCTTCACTGCAGCAAGAACTTCCCCACCGGGTAATAGTACTGTGACAAATGGTGCTTCTTTTGGCCTTCTCTGGAATCACCACTTGGGGTCGCCAGAGGGGCAGTGAAAGAAGATTGGGCTTGTGCCTCCTTCTGCACAATCTGCTACCTTACAATCGTTTGCACATCGAAATGGTGAAGCTTTTTATTATTTTTTTTTTAGATTCTAATGGAAGAAGAATGCTGCTCAAACTGGTAAAAACTGTTAAAGGTAGTTTTATAAGTCCCTAGTAAGTCAGATTGTCAGCTAAGATCTACAGCACGACATCCCTTAAATTTGTGCAGAAGATTAATTCCCGTCAACAGTGCTAAACTCTGATTTGTTTTCCTGTATTATTCAAACAGAGCTTGTGCTGGGCCTAAGAAACTGCTTAGAACCTCGAGTAGCTCAAGGGCTCCAGAAGCCACTCCCCCCCCCCCCACCCACAGCTACTGTTTAGCACCTGCACTAGGCAAGGCATCACCTTTTGTAAACAATCCACAACAGGATTTGTGTGTGAAAAGGGAAGCTCTCGGGTGCCACAGAGCATAAAGATAAGCATTCTTATCCTCAGCAGTTTTAATCATCTTCTGAGGCCTCACTTGTGAAAAACAATCAGAGCAGTTAGGTAGGAGAGCAGCCATCTTGCATGCCAAGGCCCTCAGACTCCCATGATGCACTGCTGATGGTGATGTCACTTTCACCGAGCTAGAGGAGGCGCATGATGATAATATCAGAGGCAGCCTTTAACAGAGGGCGCTGGAGATGGACCAGACTTTGCACATGGATGACTTTGGGGGCTGCAGGCTAAGAGAGGCTGTGATGTCCTAAAAGGTTCCTGGCTGCTAGTGGCAATGGCAGAAAGGACTGCTTCGGTCTGCCCCCAAAAACGCACACACCCTTCATGTGGCTTCAGAAGCCAAGGGATCATATCTCCCATCAGCGCCCTTGGGGGCACGGTGAGGACTCCAATTGAAATGGAGTCAAACGCGATGCAAGGGGACCACAAAAGCGGGTCACGAAGGGCAGAAGAATGGGGGAACCTTCAGGCCCAGAGCAGAGAGCCACGTTTGAGGTTAGCCAAGGCCTTCGAAAGAGGAAAAACCAAACTTCACAAAGCCTCTGCTTTTGTTCAGCCCTTCCCAAGCCCAAATGCATTTCCGTTATTACATTTACATTTTTTACTTGCTCGGAGATCTCGGGTATATCGAACCCGCCTCTAACCAACAGGAAATCTTAATTTAAAAGGGTTCCAGCTTCCCACTCACTTCCCAAAAAGAGGGCAGAAATCACTGATATTCCTAAACAGTTCTTATTTTATTTCATCATCATCATCATTATTATTATTATTACTAGTAGTAGTAGTAGTGGTATTTTGGCCTACAAAATCATGGCCCTGTCTTCCCGGGTCTTGCTTTTGACAGGAAAGCTTCCCAGACCCTGGAGAGCCCCGTGAGGTTGGGTGCGGGGGAAAGTTTTGTCCTGATGAAACCCTGCTAACAGTAGGTTCCACTTTCTTTACAAGTCATCCTCTGGTTTCCATAATCACAATGGAAACATAGAAGACAACATGGTGATGTGGGTGCCAAACATAGCTGCGAGGATTCGGCGGGGAGGAGTCCCGGAGCTGGGATGCAGTGAGCTCCAACAATGCCTGGTGTGGCTTGCTTAATGCAGGAAACCGCCTGCGGGCAGCGCCGCTCGGGGATGCACATGGCCCGTTTCCCCCCCCCCCCCCCCCCCACGCTTATGATCGTGCCCGAGATCATACAACACTCATCTCTCGCCCTATGATCAAAGACCTCGTGCCCACTTTGGGACCAGCTTTGCAGACTCCTGCTCCCTTCATCTGACCTCTCACTGAGCCAGCGAGGGGGGGGGAGGGGGGGTGCTCTTGAGAAAGCTAGCCGGCACCGTATCGGGTCAGTCCGGAGAGAAAGGACAGAGCCGGGGTGGCGCGTTAACCGACGCCTGCCTTACCCAGGCGACCCTGAGGAAATCCTGACCTGGAGATCCTGAGATTGGGGGGGGGGGGGGGGGGGGGGGGGGGGGGGTGCATGCTCAGAGTTAGGAACTCCAAGGGTTAATGCTTCAAACAAACAGAAAGGCTGAACCAGTTCCACCCTGAATAAAATGTCTGTCCGGCTGGCACCGAAATATTAACTTCCATTAGTTCTTTCTTGAAGTTCAGTGACTGTCTCCCTCCCTGCCTTCCCCCTCTCTCTCTCTCTCTCTCTCTCTCTCAAGGCTCCCAGGTTGAATATAGATTACATCATGGAACAAGCATGCCATGGACCCTGAGAATCAAAGCGGTGGCAATTGGTGGCTATTTAACTCTGATGCTGCTGAAACCCACACTCTCACTCTGCCTGCCCCCCCCCCATGCCCTCCCCCTTCAAGTTCTTCTTACCATTAAGGGCAGCATTATTGGCGAGGTGGGGGGAAAAAAAATATCTGATGGAAACTGCCTGCCACCAACAGGATCCTTTCTATACGTCCTGTAAAGGCCACCTTAACGATTTTGCTAATTAATGGATGACATCTTTGGCTGGAGGAGAGGCCGTGGATTCTGCGCTGCCTTACTCTTTGTCAACGTACTAATTAACTTTCCTAGGTCACCCAGGTCTCCCAAACCTAAAAGTGAAGAGGCCTATTGTACCACGAGCAGTAAACTTACTTTCTCTGCCTGGGTACTTAAAAAGGGGGACGATTATAGGCCGGGAAAAATGACTCTCTTTAAAGTCTTTGTTGCCTACAGAGAATGCACCGGGTCCCTGCCATAGAAAATCAGTGAAACACCTTTTATACCAATATTTCTACACATAATAAAACAAATTAGTAAATGCATGCATCTGAATTCAGATCTGCTTTTTTTTTTTTTAAAGGACATTTCGGAATGTGAACTTTTGTGTGCCAACAAAGGGATGCGAGGGTGGGGGTGTGGGCAGCGGCCCAGAGATCTCAGCCTTGATGCTGCATGATCACTCGCATACGCCACGGCACAAATACAGGCAGATACAGATATATATTTGTGCGCATACATATATATTTTACATGCAGGGAGAATTAGGGTCAATCTCTCTTTTCATTACATAATCTCCTTTCTCAGATGCTCGGAACTCTTGACTCACTGATCGGGCTAAAAATTGAGAGCTTTGGGTGAAAGTCAAAGCCTGAATGTATTTTGCTTACTTTCAAAGGAAATTACTTTGGTGCTATTTTAAGGGGGGGGGGGGGGGGGGGGGAGAGAGAGGGAATTCCTAAAAAGCAGAAGCCGGCTCAAAGCAAGGCCGTCTTGTTTTCCTTAGCAGGCGAGAAATGTCGGATTTAAACAAAAATTCGCAGAGCTGTAGAGTTTGTGCTCCTGGGCAGTTTTTTTCTCGTTACCCGGGTGGTTTGCCCCCCCCCCCCCCCTCCCCTCGGATCACAGCAGCAGCTTGGCGGGGCTGGCTACGGTGGAGTACAGCTTGGCACGTGTCTCATTAGGCCCATCAAAGCCCTTGAGCCCCACATTGGGTGCCATTTTTTGTGTCACACTCCCCCCACACCCTTCCAAAACTGTGCAGAGGGATTCACCGGGGAGCTGCCGAGCCATCATTCAATCCACGGGGCTCCTTGGGGTTTTTTTTTCAGCAATTGGACTTCTGCTTCAGAGCCCTTTTAGGGCCTGGGATACCCCCCTTTGGTCTCGAACGAATGATAACTCCATGCCAGATAGTATTGTTTCAAAATTAAAATACTTTTCTGATGTGTGACTTCTTCTATAGTGATCTGTTGACAAAAAGTACATTGTACACTGCTGATACCCATAAAATAAATTTAAACAACAGTCAATGAATTAAAAAAATCATGCAAGAGCCTACTTTGATCGAAAGGTTCTCCTTCAGGCTCCACAAGGGAAATCTCTTTTTCTACCTGTGTTTCTGTTACGATTCTGCTCGTGGGCCTGGCCGCGAGCAGCCTCTCACCTCCCACCAGCTGCTGCTGCTCTCCTCCCTTGCGGCCCGGAGGCCACCGACATCGCCACTTGCCTCGCAGCAGGAGTACCGCTGCTGCTGTCTCTCCTTTGCGGCCTGGAGGCCACCGACGCCACTGCTCTTTTGTGGCCCACGTGCCGCCGACGTTCCTGCCTGCTCATGCGGCGGGGGTGCCGCCGCCAGTCTCTCCTTTGCGGCCCGGGGGCTACCGCTGACTGCCCCTCTCTCGCGGCGAGAGCACCACCACCGGCTTCCTTTTTGCGGCTTAAACACCACCGCTGACTGACACCGTTGCTGCTGACCTGGCCCTGGCTTCTCCTTAGGCGTGCGGCCATGCCTCTCTGCTGTATTTAAAGGGCCCGTGGTGGGAAAAGTCCCGCGGCCCTATTAGATGATGTCATTCCGCGTCTCTTCAGCCCTAGAAAAAGGCTCTTCACCAGTTCCTCGTCAGCTTCGCAAACAGGTGTCTGCTCCTGGAGGCTCTGAGGTCCATCTTCACTCCTTCAAGGTCCTTTATTCTTCGTGGGAGCTTCCTTGTCTCGTCCTGTGTTCCTGGTCTCTCGACGGATCCTGTGTCCTCGCCTGTCCCATGTCTTGATGTTCCAGTCTCTTTGGTTCCTGTCTCTTTATAATGATGCTTTGTTTCGTAAGAAATAAAAATAGTTTTTTGTTTGTTTGTTTGTTTGTTTTTTAAGTCCACCCTCTCAGATACAGAAACAGGATTGGAGAATTGCAGTGCGAGCGCTGTGGAGATAGATGTTGCATTCCTCTGGTCTATACTGCATAGCATGACCCTGGTACAGGGACGCACTCTCTAGTAAGGCTCCCAATGGGACATCAGATTATCAGACTACATTTTCCCTTGCAGTTTGCAGGAGGCAGCCGCCAGAAGGCTGCACAAGGGCAGAGAATGAAAATAAACGCTAACGAGCAGGAACACAGTACAAGGTCCTACCTTTTTAGGCTGGCTCGCTTTCAAACCCCAACCAATGAGAATTACTTTCTTCCTTCCAATTCTGCAGCCATGCACAACCTTGTCGCAAGGTACGCGCATGGTGGCATAGAACAGAGTATGGGAAGCTGACACTGCCTTTCTCCCCGTAAAGGTGAAATTTCAAACGTTGAATGTGTAATAATTTGCGGCTCCGCGTGTAAGAGAGCATCTACGCATGTATGTGCTATTTTAGTAACCTCAGCCGTCGCGTAAGACAGGGTCCGCGAGTAAACTTGAGCATGTAAAAAAAAGGGGGGAGGGGCCAACATTTATGCGAGATAGTTGTTATTTTATAAGCAATTTACATATGTAAATTGGGCAGCTTACTTGTGTGTGTATTTACTCTTGCTCAGGATCTGGAGGAAGTGAGCGTAAATATCTGGGTGAAATGGGGGGGACTTCAGGTTGAAGAGCCATCAGTCTCTCTCTCTCTCTCAGTCCCAACCTGTCTTCACCAGCTCTCTCACACCCCCTACTCTATTCCCACCAGCCTCTCTAAACAGGCCAGGCATAACACCCTCCACCCTGTCCACGAACAATGACAAAAGCTCAGCAGCCCCGACATAACACTTTCCACCTCATCCCCTCTGCTCCCCTTCCTCCATATTCCCTTCTTTGCCCAGTATCCACAACTCCTCTCTTACCCTGATCCCACTCCTGTCTCTATACTATCCTCCACATACTCTCTCTCCTAACCTGCCCTCTGCCCAGCACCTATCCCCAAACCCTACCGCTTTCTGGCTCTTTCACTACCCCACCATCCTCACTTCTGGCTTCCTTTCACATGCGCTTTCCCTCTATGGCTTTCTTTCATACCTCTACTGCCTTTAAACCCAGTTCTTTTGAACCCTTTCTACCCCATCTCTAGTTCTCTCATGCCTTTTCCTGTCTCCCCACACTATTTTATAAATAACTTTCCCTCCCACATGGCTCTCATGCAACCCCTCTCCCAGCCCCTCTCTCCCTCCCTCTTTTCCACCCAGCCTAGCCCTGGTTCCTGCAGAATATGTGGCAGCATAGACTTCGAAGAGGAATAAGATGTAAGAGAGCCTACATTCATCTCTTCCTTATCTCCTACCAGCATTTACTCCCTTCCTCAGCTCTCCCAGTGTTCACCCTTTTTTTTTGTGTCACTCATCTCTTCTCTTCTCCTCCAAGTATTCACACCCATCATTTCCCCCCCCCCCCCCATTTACCAATTCTCATTAGGAATGTGCAGCAGGAACGGATTCGTCCCATTCGGTATTCGTATTCGTCGGGACCCAAATCTGTTGCATCTGTTCTCGGGGGACCCCCATCCGTTCATTAGTTACATATGCATTCGTTTCCCCCCAAAAACCCCATCCTAACCCTTTAAATTGAATTTACTACAACCCCCCACCCTCCTGACCCCACCCAAGACTTGCCAAAAGTCCCTGATGGTCCAGCGGGGGTCCTGGAGCGATCTCCTGCACTCTGGCTGTCGGCTGCTGGTATTCAAAATGGCGCCGATAGCCCCTGTGACATGGTAAGGGCAAAGGCTATTGGCGCCATTTTGAATACTAGCAGCCGACAGCCAGAGTGCATGAGATCACTCCAGGGACTTTTGGCAAGTCTTGGGGGGGTCAGGAGGGTGGGGGTTTATTCGTTAGTGATACGTTGTATTCGTGGGGGTTCGCCATACATTTCGTGACCCCCACGAATACAACGAATATGGCATATACGTTGCAGATTGCCAATATGTTGCAAACGAATGCACACCCCTAATTCTCATACTGGTCCCCAAACATTTAGCACATACATTCTGCCCATTCTCCTTTCCTTCCCTTTTCCTTGGGGCAAATTATTCTGACCTGACTGGAGTTCCAGGTGACTGCTGTCAGCCGAATTCCAAATCCTGGGAGCACAGTGATCTGCTGGGCCTGGGGCAGTGTCCACTTCAGCCCCTCCTTTATTGTAAACCAGTTTGGTATTAATTTGGTTTATTAATCTTAATAAACTAAATTCCCCCTCCAGCCAGCAGAACAGAGAAGAACCCTCTACTGCAGGCAGCAGGGAAGACGAGGATGGACAGGATGGGGAAGGTGGGGCAAGGAGCCAGGTGGGTCTCCTCTACTTTGTTATGCTGTGGTTCTGCTCCAGCCCTTCCTCTTCTGTCCTTTGCAGTGCTACCCAGTTGCCATGGGGACAAGAGGGCAAGAGCAACATTTTGCACATGAAAGACCCACATGTGGCTCCCGAGCCACAGGTAGGCCACCCCTGGACTGGATGAACTGGTAGACTAATTGGGTAAAACTGGTAATTTGATTGCCATGCGCATGTTAGAAAATCCCATGACTTACACATGTAAAAGCTGACTTACGGGGGGAGTAAATGCATCTGTTACACATGTAAAATCTACTCGCATATCACTTAACATTGGAAGTAAAGATACGCAGGTATATCATTTGCGCACACTTATCTGGCTAAATTCTGACTTCTCCGGTAAGTTGCATTTATTAGACTTATCCCGCTAAGTCAGATAAACCAGAAAAAGCACTACTTAGATGGATAAAATAAATATTAAACTGTTACTTATCTAGCTAAGTCAGACTGCCTGTCATCTAAGTCATCTGCCTGTCTAACTTAACCAGAGAAGTAGTGCTTTTTTAGACTTATCCGACTATCTAACTTTGCTAGATAAGTACAGTTTAAGACTTATCCATCTAAGCAATGCTTTTTCTGGCTTATCCAGATTTCTTACTTAGGGGGTCATTTATCAAAGTGCTATATGGCGCATGCGAAAATGCCTTAACGTATGCGAAAACACCATAAAGCATGGTGCGATGCAAATCAGAAAAAGGGGAGGAGTTTGGGGCGGGATTCACAATTTTGCGAAGCCATATCGCACGGCTTTAACGCGGATTTTAACTACACCTTTTTCAATTGCGTTAAGCCGTGCGATATGGCTTTATTGCGCTTTGCGATGTTTTCGCAAATAGCATTTTTTATGTTACCCAGATAGAGTCCATCAAGCTAGGTTGAGAGAACATTGCATAAATCTCATCTTTGGGTGAGTTTCCTCACTCCAAAGGTCATCAAATCTTCACAAGAGAGCACTGTTCTATTCGTACGTCTCACTCTGAATGTCAAAGTGGCCCCTAACCCCTACACTCCTACCTAAACTTCACCTCGAGTAACTATGTGGGCCTCATATAGAGGTATAAATACCTACCTAGTATGAGGGCATTATGGCTAGGCTCTCTCTCTCCCCCTCCCTCCCCTCCCACCCCAGTGGTTGTAGGTAGGAATTATAACAATTCTGGCACATACCACAAAGTGCAAAAGTTATTGCAATTTGTGGTAATACCTATGCAAAGTACTAAGATAGCACACTTTGCAATAAACCACCTATTACCATAAAACATGCCTCTTTTCCTATCGCATGCGATATTTAGTGCATTTTGATAAATCCAGGCCTTAGCCAGATAAGTCTGGAAAGCACTACTTAGATGGACAAGTAGTGCTTTCAGTTTTTGGTACGTGGTTAAGTCTCCTGCCGATGTTGACAATGATGGGCTGAACACAAGAAATGTGCTAACTTACATTTGCTTTTACACAAGGCATTGAACAAACTGGAATGTATTAAGAATCATGGAATCATACTTGTTTGCCAGCTTGAGAATTCGAATAAATAACTTAACACATGCGGGATTGACTGTACTAACAACACTGAGCCCCTGAGGCAGCTCCTGCGAGAGCAAAACTCGGCCAGAGTCGAGCAACTCTTTAATAAAGGCATATTTTACACCGATCTTCTTCATCTCGTCACTTACTAGCAATATTGGATCGGCTTTCGCTTTGTTTTTTGGGTCTAACTCTGAACTTGTGCAGTGTTCATTTTTTATATGCATGCATTTGTACGAGCACATATTTGTGCATATTTTATAACCTGCACATATATGTGCGCAGATTATAAATTCAGTAGTAAACTTGTGTGTGCCCATTTATATGCATATATGGGTGCACACATGTGCAGCTTTTAAAGTTATCCTTTTTAAGTTTCCAGACGGCTATATGTAAAGATGTCTTTTTTTCCAGAAAAAATCAGAAAGCATGCAGTCCACTTTCATATAAAAGTTATCTGAAAAAGGTATGGGCACCATCCTTAATATATAATTTATCCGCAGTATAATAGACATTTTAATAACTTCAAGTCTTCCTCACCATGATGAATATAATGATAACCACTTTAAACTAACTTCTTTTCCCACATTAATCAAACTTGTCTTTTCTAAATCATTATGGTATATCACTGCCAAGTACTTTATCCCTTCCTGTTTCCAGTGAAATGAGTAAGGATGTGAAATACCCTTTGAACAATGAATATTAAGGGAGAGAGCTTCTGATTTGTACCAATTGATTTTGAAACCAGATAGATCTCAAAACTATACAATAGTGAAAACTTTAGGAATGGACCTATCTAGCTCAGATAGATTAATTATCGTCTGCATAGATGACTAAGTTATATTCAGAGTCATTAAGAATGAACCCATACATTATTTTAGTTTGTCTAATAGTAACTTAAAAACATAATAACTTAAGATGAGCTATACTGGGTCAGACCAAGAATCCATCGAGCCCAGCATCCTGTTTCCGATACCAGCGAGTCCAGATCTCTGAGAAGGTACCAAACATATCCTAATGGGGAAATCCATTTCTTGTCGCTCACTCAAATAAGCATTGAATTTTCTTTGTCCACCTGGATAATAATTTATAGACTTTTTATCCCAAGGACATGCTCAAAACTCTTTCAAACCCAGCTATGCTAAATGCCTTGACCACATCTTCTGGCAACAAATTCCACAGTTGAATTGTGTGCTGAGTGAAAAAATGTTTTCTTAAATTTGTTTTAAATCTGCTACCAGTAAGCTTCATGGAGTGCTCCTTAATCCATGTACTATTTGAAAGGATAAATAACTGTTCTCTATTTACCTCTTCCACCCCAATTGTGATTTTATAAACCGCTATCATTTCTCCTCTCAGCTGTATCTTCTCCTAGCTGAAGAGCCTCATCTTGTTTAGAATTTTTCATATTGGAGCCATTCCATCACCTTTATCAATTGTGTTGCCCTACTCTGTATCTTTTGTAATTCTACTATATCTTGTTTGAGACAGGACAACCAGAACTGCAAATAAGGTGAAGTTGCAAACATAGATCTTAACAAAAGAAGGGATAAGATTCATCCCTGTCTAGTACCACTACCTAGAGCAAAGCAATCTGAAAGAATATTAAGCACCAGTAATGGAGAGAGTTTCAAGACACAAATCACCATTGTTCTTGGTCAGGGGTGCAAAAACATTTAGAAAGCTACCATTTTTTCAAGACAGGAAAAAAATAATTTTTCTAATTTATTTGATGTTAGATAGCTTTTTTTTTAATTTGTTGCTTTCTTGCTCTCTTTTGTGTTTTGTCATTTTTTTCAGTTTTCCCATTTTTTGCTTTGTTGTTTTTTGTTTTGCCATTTTTAATATATTTTTTTGCTTTGGTTTTTGTGTTTACTTTGTCTACATGCTGTTTTGCTCTTTTGAGTTTGCTTTTTTATTTTTTTGCTCTTTTATTTTTTTCTTTCTCCCTTCCTGTCTTTCCTTATTGCTGGCAGTGGAAGTGGCAGCAGCTCTTCCCATTTCATTTATTGCAATTTGCATGACATTTCTTTTTGTTAACTTAGAACACTTTACAATTTCAGACAAAATCAATTTTAAAAAATGCATATTTCATTAATCATTTACATGTAGACAAATTCAGAGAAAAATATTAAACATCCAGCAAACAAAACTCATATTACTAACATTCTCCATGTCAGCATAATCTTACTTATCATACCCCCTCCTAACAGTCAGTGCCAGTCAATTTCTCTAATGACAGGTAAATCCTTAAACCCATCTAATTCTAAGCATGCCATGCCTGTACTCTACTATAAGAAACCAACTATTAGAACAAGCAGGTCTTCAGCGTGTTACTAAAACACTCTACAGAAGACTACTCTGTGACTACTCCACAGACAGAGTTAACTATGTGTATACCACAGTCTCAGTGAACAATGGCCATTTACAAACATCTGTACAGGAAACCAATTTGACAGATATAGCTGCCTTCACAGGATGGGCCCAGTTTTTACTCTTGATTGTAGGATGGTCTGTTCATACATGAATCCCTTGTAAACTAATAGATTGAATTTATAAATTCAAGAAAGTATCAGAGCTCTCCAGTCATACTTGGAAGGTTGCCAATGTAACGCCAAATTTTAAGAAGGGATCAAGGGGTGTTCCTGGAAACTACAGACCACTGAGTCAGACTTCTGTGCCTAGCAAAATGGTAGAAACTTTCATAAAGAACAAAATTGCTGAACATATAGAGAGGCATAGGTTAATGGGACAAAGCCAATATGGATCTAGCAAAGGGAAGTCTTGCCTCACCAATCTGCTACATTTTTTTGACGGTGTAAAGAAACATGTGGATAAAGGTGAGCCAGTTGATATAGTGTATCTGGATTTCCAGAAAGCATTTGACAAAGTCCATCATGAGAGAATTCTTAGGAAATTAGAAAGTCATGGGATAGATGGCAATGACCTATTGTGGATTGCCAACTGGTTAAAAGATAGAGAACAGAGAGTAGGGCTAAATGGTAAATTTTCCCAATGAAGAAAGGTGAATGATGGAGTGCCCCAGGGATCTATTCTAGTACACTGCTTTTTTAATATATTTATAAATGACCTGGAAATGAGGACAATGAGTGAGATGATATAAATTTGCCAATGACAAAAAGTTATTAAAAGTTGCTAAATCACAAGAGGATTGTGAGAAATTGCAAGAGGAAATTGCAAAACTGGGAGACTGAGCATGCAAATGGCAAATGAAATTTAATGTGGACAGGTGTAAAGTGATGCACTTAGGAATGAGTAACCTAAATTATAGCTACACAATGCAAGGTTCCACATTAGGAGTCACCATTCAGGAAAAGGATCTAAGCGTCATCATTGATAATATGTTGAAATCTTCTACTCGGTGTGCAGCAGCAGCCAAGAAAGCAAGTAGAATGCTAGGGATTATTAGTAAAGGAATGGAGAATAAAACTGAGAATATCATAATGCCTCTGTTTCGCTCCATGAGGCAACTTCGTCTTGAGTATTGTATGCAGTTCTGGTCACCACATCTCCAAAAAGATATATCAGAATTACAATAGGTAGAGAAGGGCGACCAAAATGATAAAGGGGATGGAACGATTCCCCTATGAAGAAAGACTAAAGAGGTTAGGACTTTGCAGCTTGGAGAAGAGACAATTGAGGGGAGATATGATAGATATTTATAAAAGAATGAGTGAAGTGGAATGAGTAAATGTTACTCAGCTGTTTACACTTTCAAAAAGTACAAAGACTAGGCGACACACAATGAAGTTACTAGGTAATACATTTAAAACTAGTAAGAGAAAATATTTTGTTTTACTCAATGCATAATTAAGCTTTGGAATTCATTGCCAGAGGATGTGGTGAAAGCTGTTAATGTAACTGCATTTAGAAAAGGTTTGGACAAGTACCTGCAAGAAAATTCCATAAACCATTATTAAGGTGGAGTTGCAGAAATTCACTTCTTATCCCTGGGATAAGCAGTTTGGGACCTATCTACCCTTTGGGATCCTGCCAGGTACTTGTGACCTGAATTGGCCACTATTGGAAACAGGATATTGGGCTTGGTGGATCTTTGGTATAACCCAATATGGAAAAACTTATTTTCTTATGTGTACTAAGGTATTTCACTATTTCTCAAACATTATGCTGGGAATCTCCATTTTCTCTCCAGTTCCTCCTCAGATCCCTGTGGAGGAGTTGCACTGATACATGTAAATGATGAATACAGCACAGACAGATGAAGAGTGGATCTTTATCAGAGCCCCATGCAGGTGTCACACTGATACACAAAGCATGACTACTGCACAGACATAGCATATGAAGTGCCTTGCTGGGTCAGATCAAATGACCGTCAAGCCCAGCATCCTGTCTCTGACAGTGTCCAATCTGGGTCATTAGGAAATGTCAAAAAGCAGATCCAGTTCCTTGTTGCTCATTGCCAGCGATAAGTGTTATAGACTTTTCCTCCAGGAACTTGTCCAAACCTCTTTTAATCCCAGCTATGCAAGATAAGGCTTGACAAAGATTTGAGGGTTTAATGCAATAATACTGGCAGAATATACGAGGGTAAGTCAGTAAGTAAGTCACAAATCTCTCTACTAAGGTAATAAAACATATATCTGTAATGTTGTCATATTCCATAGATGGCAGCACCTTAGAAGTGCTTATGTACATAAATAGTTAAACTGTGCCTGCGCAGGGGCTGTGTACACAAGGAAAATGGCTGCTGTGTTGACAGATTGTACGGTTGAAGAACAACGTGCTGTTGTCCGATTTTTATGGGCTAAGGGCTTAGTGACAAAAGACATTCATAAAGAAATGTATCCAGTATATGGAGAGAAATGTCTCTCGCGTAAAGCAATTTATAACTGGACTGATAAATTTGCACAAGGATGTGCCAACGTGAACGACGAAACCAGACCTGGTCGACCTGTAGAGATTGCGACAGAGGCAACTGTGAAGCAGGTTGAAGAGATGGTTCGCGCTAACCGGAGGGTAACAATTGACGAAGTTGCCAAAGAAATTGGGTGTTCTCACGGATTAGCATATTCCTTAGTGCACGATGCATTGAACTTTCGCAAAGTCTGTGGAAGATGGGTTCCCAAACAGCTGACCAAAGACAATAAGAACAACTGGTTGGGTGTCTGTTTGGAAAATCTCTGCCATTGTGCAAACAAAGGTGAATCAATGATAGCACGTATTGTTACTGGTGACGAGTCGTGGGTGCACCACTATCAACCAGAAGCGAAACGCGATTCCATGCAGTGGAAGCATCCACTATCACCGACACCGAGAAAGTTCAAGCTTGTGCCTTCTGCAGGAAAGGTGATGTTGACTGTGTTTTGGGACCGAGATGGGATACTCTTAACCAGTTTTCAGAAGCTTGGTGAATCTGTTAATTCGGCTTCCTACTGTGCTTCTCTATTAAAGCTTAAAGGAGCTATTCGTAGAAAACACCCAGATCTGGAAAAAAGAGGAGTGCTGATTCTTCACCATTATGCCAGACCACACACTTCGAATGAGACTCGTCAGACAATTGCGAACCTGCACTGGGAAGTTCTTGAACATCCACCATACAGTCCGGATTTGGCACACAGCGATTTTCACTTGTTTGGCAAACTGAAAAGCCATCTCGGTGGTAAACATTTCACCAGTGATGAAGAAGTGGAACAAGAGGTGAAGCGCTGGTTACGATGCCAGCCAAAAGACTTTTACGCAGAAGGTTTTGATGGACTTTTCAAATGCTGGGACAAATGTATAAATGTTCGCGGTGATTGCATTGAAAAGTAGTTGGTTTTTCCAGAAAAACTGTTTGTGACTATATTCTGTATATTTCACAGCAAATAATTCATCTTTTGCATTTAAATAAATTTCATAAATATTAATCCCATGTATGTTTGTGACTTACTTGCTGACTTACCCTCGTAGTTCCAAGGAGTTCCAGCTGGTGGTTGAAACAAGCGAACTCCTTACCCTTCCACCCCCTCAGAAAAATTAAGGGCCCTCTGTTTTGAGTTTTATAACATTCCAGACCAGCACCATTTTGTTTAGGAAAAATTAACAATGACACCAGCCTTGGTCTGTCCACACCATTTCCATAGCAGTAGTGGCAGGGCAGGAGCGACCATGAAGAGAATTTCAACTGCAGGATAATAGTGTAAGAGGGGCTAGAGGTGGGGAAGGGGTGCCTAAGAGTGTTTGTTTTCTTTTTTTGGATGGTGATGACAGAGTTAATTTTTCTTAAAAACAAAACAAATGAAAATGAACTGAATTTTGTTTGGTTTTCTTTCGTTTCACTTTAAAAATGAATTGAAACGAAATGGAAAATTTGGTTTAAATTTCCCGTCTTGTTTCAAACAAATGCACATCCCTACCCAGAGCTGCACACAATATCCAAGGTACTGCTGTTAAAGCAAAAGCTGCTGACAATGGAATTGTCTAACTTCCTTAACTAAAGTATTGCTTGCTGAGGGCACCTTTATTGTGCTTTTTTAATATTTCTTTTTGTTTAGGGGATTTGCTTGACTGTGCTTTGAATGATAGCTCTTTCTGCTTTGGAACTTTGCTTTGGGAGAGCACTGGTTGTCACCAACATGCGTCTGAGAAAAGAACAAATAACATGTGAGTAAATTCAGTTGGATCTTTCTTCTGTCACTTGGGCCCTCTTTCTGTGTTGCCTGAACTTGAAGCTTAGGTTTTTCTAATGCCCAGAGGCAGGATGCAGAGAGCTGCACCTTTACTGAAATCATCTAACCCTCCCCCACTCCTTACTCAGGGCAGGAGACTGCTCCCCCCCCCAGTGCGATGAGATTTCATCCACTGAGGAGTTCCGGAGCCAAAGAAGGCAGAGCTCATTATGACAACACAAAGAATCAGAGTAAATAGAAATGGACCCATTGCAGAAATCACATCTTAGCACAAGAGAAGAGAAAAAGATATGGTGGGGGGGGGGGGAGAGTCAGGATATGCTCTGAGGAAAAAGCTGATTCCCTCTTTCTATTTTCATCTTATTGGCCCAGCAATTTCCTCCTGCTACTATGGGCTTTCAGCTCAGTTGGTATCTGCCTCTTCTGGGCTACAGCACCAGGAGCCTTTTCCCCCTTCCACCTTTGCCCAACCATTGCAGCGATGGTCCTTTGGCAGGGGCCCAGGCCATGGCTTTCTCTGGCACGCGGCTAACATGGAGCCTGAGTCTGGGTACTAGGTGTCATCATTGTACAACTTCTGGGCTTCCCTCTGTCTCCAACACTTCCCCAAGGCCCAGCCCATCCAGGGAACAAGATCCTGGCCATCGAACCTGTGCGTGGCAGGGCACAGCACCTGCTGCTGAGTTGCCAGTACGATCTGAGGGATTCCCCTTTATAACAACTGGGCCTGACTGCCACCAGGAGGCTTCTTGTCAGCTCTCAGTTGGATTTGTGGGTTGTAATAAATGCTTTGCTGGTACTGCTGGCATGCAACTTTTCAGCCCAGATGTTCAGGAGTTATCCCTCATTGTGTTCCAGCAGGGGAAATTGCTTTGCACATCTGGCCCTGCATTTGTGCTAAGCACCATTTGTTATAAAGGGGGCTGAGTCAAACGATAAAATGCTGACATTTGGACCACTGTATGAACTACTTCCCCCCCACTACATCCTCCCCGGTGGTGCCGAGACAATGATCCATGAGCCAGATTTGAAGATCGGGGAAGGAGATGGGCAAGAAGTCTCACAACTCTATTTGCACATGCAAAATTCACCATGCAAGCAAAATTCATCCAATTTTGTTCTTTTTTTTTTTTTTTGGAGGGGGGGGGGCGCAGAGGGGGGAAGTGGGGGGTTAAAAGTGGGATCTTTCTGCCAATACATGAGTCTGGCCCTGTGTGCCTCCCAAACGGAGGCTGAAAAGCGTAAATAATGGCAGAGACGTTAAATCCCAGTGCAGAGCGAAGGCCGGAATAATGAGCACCTGTAAACAGCCCTCCTTTAACCCAGTCCTGCTGAAAGGCATCCCAAATCTTGGAAGCATCCCTGCTGGAAAGAAAAAAAAAAAAAAAGAGAATTTATGGTAAAATAAGGCCCTTCCCTGCCCCCCAGCCCCTGGCAGCTGTGGCCCTGGTGTGAAGCCACATCAAGGTCGGTTTGACTTTCAGCCCATTTTGCTCCTTTTCCACTTGTCCAGGGAGAAGCGAACTTTAAAAGCGAGAGAGAGAGAGAGCGAGAAGCACATGATGTGCAGTAATCCAGCGCTCAAACACGCTCAAGTCCCCCCCCCCCCCCGCCTCCCCTTAAAAAAAAAAAAACCCTAGAAGAAGAAATTGACTTTTGTTTGGAGTCTGTGAAAAGTGGGAGTCGAGGCCCAGTCAATAGGCCTCCCCACTGAGCCAGCTGAGGGCGGCCATCTCCAATCAGTCAGTCAAGGCCTCAATTAATCCGCTCTTTGTGCCCCCCCGCCGGGGCCCAGCGGCAGCAGCACATCGACACATTCGGCCATTGTTCGGGCCTTCGTGCAAGCGGGACTCAACCCCCCCCCTCCCTTTTCAGATGGGCCGGTTTTGTCCGTGGCAGCTCGAGCGGAAGTTTCTCACTGACAGTCCGTCCCAGATAGAGAGACGACTTGTCAGCCCCCGGCCTTAAGCGGGGGCGGCTAGCAGGCCACTGCTTTCTCCAGGTGTGTGTGTGTGCGGGGAGAGGGGGAGGCCCTGACTCTCACTTCTGTGTCCTCCGCTTTCCTTTCTCCCCCTATCTGAGGGGAGGAGGGAAGGCTTGTCTAGTGACCGGGGGGGGGGGGGGGGGGGTGGGGGGCGACTCATTGCTGGGGTTCTCTCTCTCTCTCTCCCGCCCGGCCTTACACGGAACGATACGGCACACCGGCCGGGCCTGGGAGAATTCCACGAGCAGATGACAAGAAACGAGAAGAGCTGGACGCCGAATTCCAAGAAGCCCCCCATCTTCACTTCCAATTTCCCGCTTTTCCCCAGGGGCACATTGATAAGCCCAACTGCAGGTGCGCGACGGGGCAGAAGCAGCTGGTCAGGCCTGATGTTAATAAGGAGAATGGCCCCCGCAGCTCTCCCGCACCACCAGCACCAGATTAAAGCCCCTCTTCTTCTCCAAATCCCCCAGACACCACTGCACTTCTCTTCCATTTGGCGATAACTCTGGTGACCTAATGTTTAAAAAAGGAGGGAGGGAGAGAAGGGAGGCCTTCGTTATCTACATTTGTGAAAAGGATAAATCTATGGAACAGGGAAATAATGCACGTGAGCAAAAGTGATCATAGTTCCTTACAGTGTGGAAACAGATTGTGCTTCCTCTCTGCCACTGACTCTCTAACCGACCCTGGGGGAGTCACTTTATCCCCCTGTGCCTCAGGTCTAATCCCAGCTCTGTCACTGACTCTCTCTGTGACCCTGGGGGAGTCATGTTATCCCTTTGTGCCTCAGCTCTAATCCCAGCTATGTAACTGACTCTGTGTGACCCTGGATGAGTCACTTTATCTCCCTGTGCCTCAGCTCTAATCCCAGTTCTGTCAGTGACTCTCTGTGTGACCCTGGATGAGTCACTTTATCTCTGTGTGCCTCAAGTCTAATTCCAGTTCTGTCACTGATTCTCTGTGTGTAACTCTGGGGGAGTCACGTTATCCCCCTGTGGCCTCAGGTCTAATCCCAGCTCTGTGACTGACTCTCTCTGTGTGATGCTGGTTGAGTCACTTTATCTCCCTGTGCCTCGATTCTAACTGAGTCTGTGACTCTCTGGTTGAGTCACTGTATCCCCCGTGCCTCAGTTCTATTCCCAACTCTGTCATTGACTCTCTGTGTGACTCTCGGGGAGTTACTTTATATCCCTATGCCTCAGGTCTAATCCCAGCTCTGTCACTAATTCACTGGGTGTGACTATAGGTGAGACACTGGATCTCCCTGTATCTCACCTCTAATTCCAGTTCTGACACTGACTCTGGTTGAGTCACTTTATCTCTTAAGAACATAAGATATACCATACTGGATCAGAACAAGGATCCATCAAGCCCAAAATCCTGTCTCCAGCAGTGGCCAATCCAAGTCATAAGTACCTGGCATGTACCCAAACATAGATCTCTTGCTACTAGTGCTGGCAACAAGCAGTGACAATTCACTATTGATTAATAACAGTTTATGGACTTCTCCAGTAACTTAATCAAACCTTTTTTAAACTCAGCTACACTAACTGCCTTAATCACATCCTCTGGCAACGAATTCCAAAACTTAATTGTGCATTGAGTGAAAAAGAATTTTCTCTGATTTGTTTTAAATGTGCTATTTGCTAACTTCATTGTGTTCCTCCTAGTCCTTGTATTATTCCAGATCATTTATAAATTTATTAAAGAGCACTAGTCCAAGTACAGATCCCTGAGACACATGACTTTTTAGTTTTCTTAGAAGCCTCTCATGAGGTACTTTGTCAAACACCTTCTGAAAATCCAAATACATCACATCTACCGGTTCACATTTATCCACATGTTTATTATCTTCTTAAAAAAAAATATAGCAGATTTGGAGGCAGGACTTCCCTTGGGTAATTCCATGCTGACTGTGTCCCATTAAATTATGTCTGTCTATATGTTTTGTAATTTTGTTCTTTAGAATAGTTTTTATGATTTTTCCCGCTGCTGAAGTCAGGCTCACCAGTCTATAGTTTACCAGATCACCCCTGGAGCTAATTTTTAAATATGAGGGTTTCATTGGCCATCCTCCACACTTCAGGTACAATGGACAGTTTTAATGATAGGTTACAAATTACTGATAATAGTTCTGAAATTTCATTTTTTAGTTCTTTCAGAACCCTGGGGGGTAAACCATCTCGTCCAGGCGATTTGTTACTCTTTACTTTGTCAATCTGGCCAGCTACATCTTCCAGGTTCATCATGAGTTTATTCAGTTCATCTGAATCTTTTCCCATTGATAGCAGGGCTGAATTAGCCATGATGTCATGGGAGCTGTCATTCAGGGCCCGGAAGGCGGAGCTTTTCCAAGCAGAAGTTAGCGTTTTTGGTCTCTGCGGCTGCACGTGTTCCCGTGCAGGAAAGTAACAGATTCTACTCAGTCTTTTTTTTTCCGCGCGCGGGATCGCACGTGGAGCTTTTTTCTCCTCAGCGTATTTTTTTATATTTGAGAGAAAATGTTGAAAAAACAGAGCAGGCCGTCGGGGTTTAAACCCTGTTCATGTGGAAAGATCATGTCCATTACTGATGGACATGATCAGTGCTAGCGCTGCCTCGGCCCCGACCACATACAAGGTGACTGTAAACACTGCGGCCTTATGTCGCCGAGGGCCCAGAGGCAGCATGCTCACAAAATAGAGGATCTTCGGAGCAGCAGGGGAAATTCCTATGCCCCCCTCAGAATCACACTCCTCACCGGGGCCATCAAAACACCAAGCCCCACCTGCAAAGAGTACTCCTGGGGGAATTCTGTGCTACTGCGGAATGCAGAATTTCCACAGAATTCCCCCTCTGCGCAGAATTGCCAAATTCTGTGCAGAAAATAGCAGAGGAAACCCTGACATGCCACGAATGGAGCGCGTCCCGCAGCACACGCTCCATCGGGGTGAAAAGGGAAGGCCACCATTTGCCATGCTCCATTCGCGGCGAAGATGAAGGGCCGGCATGCCGTTCACAGCACACAGGGGCCTTCCCTTTTCGCCATGAATGGCGCGCCGGGCCTTCATCTTTGCCGCAAATGGAGCGCGTCCCGCGGCATGCCGGCTTCGGGGAGGGGAGGGTGAGAGAGAGCATGGGGGGGGGAGGATGCCGGGGAGAGAGAATGTATGTGTGAGAGAGGGGAGGGTGACAGAGAGCATAGTTGGTAAGGGGGGGGAGGGTGAGAGAGCAGGAGGGTGTTGGAGATAGCATGGGAGGTAAGAGAGGGTGGGGGGGATGCTTGAGTGTGGGTTTCAGAGAGAGGCTTATATGAGGAGATTGTAAAGGAGTATGTATGTGTGTGAGAGATTGGGAGCTCGTGTGTATGTGAGGGTGCTAGCCTGTGTGAAGGGATTGTGTATGTGTGAGACAGAGCCTGTGTGAAGGGCTGCGTGAGAGAGAGACATAGGTAGCCTGTGTGAGGATGTATGTGTGAAAGAGAAAGGGAGCTTCTGTGGGTGTGTATGCAAGAGAGAGGGCTCTGTATGAGGGGATGTGTGTATGTGGAAGGGACACTCTTACAGTGAATTTCTAGGGAAATTCTGCCCAAAATATTTAAAATTCTGCAACTTTAAGTAATAACTTTTTTCTGTAATAATTAAAAATGTAATTACTTAAAGACTGTCATGTAAGTTGTGTTATTTTGACCAATATAAAGTTTGCAGAATTTTCAGTTTTTGTGCGCAGAATTTTAATTTTTTTTGCACAGAATTCCCCCAGGAGTAAAAGAGGGCTTCGTCGTTGGACCCCAAAATCTCCAGGCCTGGAGGTTCGATGGGATCTGTGAGTACAAAACAGTCCCATGAGAAAATGTCGAAGAAGGGCCGAGATTCACTCCCAATGGCTACTCAGAGCAGAGACCAGAGACCTGGTCCGCAAAAGCCCATTACTACGACAGCGCCAACATCAAAACTTTCAGTACAAAAGTAAAAAACTCTGACGCTGATGCACCAAGCGCCGACACCGGCACACACAGTGCCGAGATCAGTGCATTGACAATCGAGCACATCACTCCCAACGCGGGAACCGGAGCAGCCGAAGCCAAGACATCATGCACCAACGCCGGCTCAACCAACGCTGAAAACAACTCACCAAATGCCGAAGCCGACGAAGCTGGTGCCGAGGCTGGAGCAACCATCCCATCGGGCACCAAAACCTAAGCATCGAATGCAGAAGCCGACACACTCGACGCAAAAACGAAGGAATTCGTCCCAAAGTAGATCTCAGTCAGCGCATTCCAGTTGAGACGACGCCGACACACACTCACCAATCCCTGTCGCCAACATCACAGGACAGGGATAGGACCAGAAAATATCGACAAATAGCACCGACTGAGAGGAGAGGATCACCTTGCTGGTGGCTGAAAGGAATCGGTAAGTTTTTGCTTGGGACATTTTCTTTTTTAAAAGTATTGGGGCGAAGTTAACTATTTGGGAATATTATTTAGTGTGTTTGTGTGTTTGTGCTTTCGATAGTCAGTAAGGCAGCGAATAAACAGAAGTTAGACTGTTTCTATTTTTAAATAGTCAGTAAGGCAGCTAGTAAGCAGAAGTTAGAGTGTTTGTATATTAAAAACAAATAAAGAAAAAGTAGCCAGAAGCTAGAAATAAGCTAGGAGCAGTGTATACCTAAGTAAAAAGGTTGAAAAGTTTAGTTCAGTTACTCACCTTGGGAAGGTGTTGAGGTAGTGTGATTTGGTTTGATTAGGTACCAACATTTGTTAATCAAGAGAGCAGTGAGTCACTCTGGCTGACTAACTGAAGTTAGACGTTTGTATTTCCCAACCCTCCCACCCACCCACCCCTAGCTCATCCTTTAATTTATAGGCAGGTGCCATTTAAAAAAAACAAACTAAAACCTTATTGAGAGTTTGATCATTCCCCTATAGGCCACTACTAGACATATAGGCCACTACTAGACATATAGGGGCAGATTTTAAAACATATGTGCGAGCGTAGATTTGTTCGTGCAAGCTGGGGCGAACAAATCTACGCCCCATTTTATAACATGCGCGGGTTGCCGTGCGCATGTTATAAAATCCGGGCTCGGCGCACGCAAGGGGGTGCACACATGTGCACCTTGTGCGCGCCGAGCCCGAAGGGAGCTCTGATGGCTTTCCCCATTCCCTCCAAGGCCACTCCGAAATCGGCCTTGGAGGGAACTTTTTTCCAGCCCTACCTAAATTCCCCCCTTACCTTATTTTATGTCTTATGCCTGCCTCTAGCAGGCATATCTTGCGCGCTTGAACCTCCGGCATGGTCGGAACGGAGGAGGGCTCTGGACATGCCCCCAGACCGCCGTCACGACCCTTGACCCGCCTCCTGACCCTGGACACGCTCCCGGATCGCTGTCACGCCCCTTCCCGCCCCGGTGGCACGCTAGGTGCGTGCCACCGAGCCTATGCAAAATAGGCTCGGCGTGCGCAGGGGCAGATTTTCTCGTGTTACGCACGTAGCCTTTGAAAATCTGCCCCATAGTGAATTCACTAATACATTTAAAGAACATTATTAGACACATTCCTACTCTCATAGCAACCTAAAATTTAAGTAGGAATTAATCAAATTTGAGATGTAGCCAGCAGTCCAGCAGCAAGAGGGGGGCTTCCCAGTCTTTTGCATCGAGTGTCACATGTATGATTTTTTACCCGCCAGTGAGAAATTGTACATGTGCATGCGATGCAAAGAGCTCCTGGCTCTCAGAGAATGAGTCCAATCTCTGGAGGCTAGAGTGGCAGACCTGGAGGAGCTGAGGCAGACAGGGAGGTATATAGATGAGACCTTCAGGGACATAGTAGCCAAGTCCCAACTTCAGACTGGCAGCCCTGGTGCTACCTTGGAGGAAGAAGGTCTCATGATTGGAGAGCAACAACCAGGTGCAGCAGGAAAGGATCCTGTAGCAAGGACCTGCTCTCCAGGTGATGCATTGTCCTTTCGCACCGAGGATATCTCCCCAAGGCCTACTGCCCAGGAGGGAAGGGTTAGGTCGGCCGTCATAGTTGGTGATTCGATTATTAGGAATGTAGACAGCTGGGTGGCTGGTGAGCGTGAGGATCGCCTGGTAACATGCCTACCTGGTGCGAAGGTGGCGGACCTCACGCATCACCTAGATAGGATTTTAGACAGTGCTGGGGAGGAGCCGGCTGTCATGGTACACGTGGGCACCAACGACATAGGACAATGTGGGAGGGAGGTTCTGGAAGCCAAATTTAGGCTCGTAGGTAGAAATCTTAAATCCAGAACCTCCAGGGTAGCATTCTCTGAAATGCTCCCTGTTCCACGTGCAGGTCCCCAGAGGCAGGCAGAGCTCCGGAGTCTCAATGCATGGATGAGACGATGGTACAAAGAAGAGGGATTCAATTTTGTTAGGAACTGGGGAACCTTTTGGGGAAGGGTGAGTCTCTTCCGAAGGGATGGGCTCCACCTTAAGGGTGGAACCAGACTGCTGGCGCTAACCTTTAAAAAGGAGATAGAGCAGCTTTTAAACTAGAACAATGGGGAAAGCTGACAGTCGCTCAGCAGCGCATAGTTCGGAGAGAGGTATCTTCAAAGGATACTAATGATGCATTATAATTAGGGCATCCCGACAGTGAGGTTCCAATAATAAGAAAAGTAGTCCAAGTGCCTGTAACTATAAACTCACCTGAGCTAAAAAATTCTAACTTATCCCTATCAATTAAAAAGCAGAATGAAAATACAAACAAAAAAATAAACTTTGAAATGTTTGTATGCTAATGCCACAAGTCTAAGAAGTAAGATGGGATAATTAGAATGTACAGCAGTAAATGATGTCATAGACTTAATTGGCATCTCAGAGACATAGTGGAAGGAGGACAACCAATGGGTCAGTGCTATACCGGGGTACAAATTATATCGCAATGACAGAGAGGAGCACCCGGGAGGCGGTGTAGCGCTTTATGTCCGGGATGGCATAGAGTCCAACAGGATAAACATTCTGCATGAGACTAATGCACAATTGAATCTTTAGGAGTAGAAATCCCTTGTGTGTCGGGGAAGACTATAGTGATAGGAGTATACTACCGTCCACCTGGTCAAGATGGTGAGACTGACAGTGAAATGCTAAGAGAAATTAGGGAAGCTAACCAAATTGGTAGTGCGGTAATAATGGGAGATTTCAATTACCCCAGTATTGACTGGGTAAATGTATCATCGGGACGTGCTAGAGAGATAAAGTTCCTGGATTGAATAAATGATAGCTTTATGGAGCAATTGGTTCAGGAACCGACAAGAGAGGGAGCAATTTTATACCTAATTCTCATTGGAGCACAGGATTTGATGAGAGAGGTAACGGTGGTGGGGCCGCTTGGCAATAGTGATCGCAGCCTGCCGAGCAGAGGGGGAAAATCGGTGCTGGGCCTGCGCGATCGGCGCCGGAGACCCGCCGGGGTAAGGCCCAACTTATTTCACCTACCCACGGCCGCCTCCGACCCCGACCACGAGGCAGCCCCTGCCGTCTTCCCTGAGCCGCAGACGCCGACGACATCCTCCGGCCCTTCCTCCGCCTCCGAGGGGAACGCTGAGCACGCACAGCCAATCAGGGGACCGCCCTGATTAGACATTAAATTTAAATTGTGAGACACCCAAGCGCCGCGCGCCTAGCGTCGCGCGCCGAAGGAGCACGACAAAGGAGCCTGCTCCTTTGTGCGCTCCTTCGTGCACTCCCGTTGTGCACTCCCTTTATGTTCTACAACCTCATTAAGTGACTACAACCTCATTAAGTGACTACAACCTCATTAAGTGACTCAATCCTCCTTGACCTCCCCTGAAACCCCCCACCACCCTAAACTCCCGACCCACCCTCCTCCATCCACCCTTCACCCTATCTATTGAAATCTTCTATGCATCGCTATACTAACAAAACTCTCCACACAACATTATACAGTCACGCAGCAACCAAACAGGCTCTCTCGCACAACAAAAACACACGCTATGGATCTAACACAATGCATTCCCAAACTTCCTCACCACTACAACCAATACCACCCTCCCAAATTCACTCCATCCACTAGACGTCTCACCAAAATCCAAACTAACCCTAAAATATACTTTAATACCCTCACACTCATCACTCTACTACTCATCAATGCACAGTCTATCACCAAAAAAATCCCAATCATTCATGACCTGCTCTCAGACTACCACCCAGACATATTCTGCATAACTGAATCATGGCTCAAACACACTGACACAGTCCTACTCAATCAACTGCCCAGAAACACATACAACATATTCTCCATACCTAGGAGCAAAAGAAAGGGAGGTGGACTACTATTCCTAGCCCACAAAAAACTCAAATTCTCCTCTTTCCCCCTAAACCTACCCCCTCCTTTCGAGACTAACCTATTTAAATCAAAACATCTACAAATACTCCTCCTCTATGCTCCTCCCGGCTGCCTACAACACAACCTCTCCCCCCTGATCGAAGCCATCACATCACACATCAACCTACAAGAACCAGCCATCATACTAGGAGACTTCAATCTCCATATTGACACCCAACCAACAACTCCCACCTGCGAACTCCTCCTATCTTCCATGACAGCTCTCGGATTCTCCCAAATCATTACCACCCCCACTCAGAAATCTGGGCACACCCTTGATTTAATTTTCATTAACAATAAAATATCTGCAACTGAATCACCCACTACTACTCCAACTCCATGGTCCGACCACTACCTCATTCAAGCCAAGCTCCAACATCAATCGAACACAGCAAAAACAGACTCCTGCTTCATTGAATACACCAAACCTTGCTCCAGTGAAGACCTAGCAGAGCTACTCCCGGAAGCACTAAAAACAATCAACCTACATGATGCCAACTCAGCTACAGACTCCTGGATCTCCATCAACGCTGACATAGCCAACACATTATGCCCCACAATAAAAAAGGAAATCAGATCATCTACTAAACAAAATGCTCCTTGGTACACCCCCGAACTGAAAACATCCAAACGAACGCTCAGACAAACCGAAAAACAATGGAGACGAACACCTACACCAAACCTGAAAGACAAATATAGAACACTTCTACACAAATATACAGCTGACCTCAACACAGCAAAGCGCAATTTCTACACATCCAGAATTCATGAATACCAATTCAACCCGAGGACCCTCTTCTCATACGTCAAAGAACTCACCAACCCAATCCAGAATGACACAATGCCAAACTCCAACAACATCTCCAGTGACAAACTAGCTCAATTCTTCAAGGACAAAGTCGACAACATCATTGCCAAGATTCCCCATTCCCACAACGACTCAACAAATATCCCTCCTCCCATCCACATTTGGACCCAATTCACTCCTGTTGCATCTACAGAAATTGAACCCTTCATCAAAAAAACCAAACCAGCATCCCACCCCGTAGACTCCATCCCCATCAAAACCCTAAAACTCATCAGAGAGATTATTGCCAAACCTATAACCCAAATCATCAACCTATCCCTAGAACAAGGAATCTTCCCAGACAAACTCAAAAACGCCATCATCAAACCTATCATAAAAAAACCGCAACTCGACAAATCTGATCCTGCAAACTACAGACCAGTCTCCAACCTCCCATTCCTAGCAAAAATCATCGAGAAAACTGTCAACAATCAACTCACAGACCACCTCGACGCCCACAATCTTCTCCATCCAACACAGCACGGCTTCAGAAAACTCTACAGCACAGAAACTCTCCTCCTCTCCCTCACCGACACCATCCTCAGAGGCCGAGACAGTGGCAAGACATTTCTACTGATCCTCCTTGATATATCAGCTGCATTTGACACCATCAACCACAGAACTCTCCTCACCAGACTTAAAGAGATCGGTCTGCAAGACACTACACTCAACTGGTTCAAATCATACCTCTCTAACAGATCCTTCATTGTCAAGACAAACTCTTCTGAATCCTCCCAAGTGCCCCTCACCCATGGCGTCCCTCAAGGTTCTTCACTATCCTCGACCCTCTTCAACATCTACCTCCTCCCACTATGCGAATACCTCTCTGATGCCAACCTCACCTACTTCGTTTATGCAGACGACATTCAAATTCTCCTCCCCATCACCAAATCCATTGAACTCACCATGGAAAGATGGAACAAACTCAGTTCAAATTTATCTCAACTGCTATCACAACTATCTCTCTGCCTCAACCAAGCCAAAACAGAAATCATTCACATCCAGGACGACCGTCCCGCTTCCCCCCTCGAGAGCACCCCCTCAAACAACACAGGAAGCGCAAACAACACTGGGATGCCAAACTTATCAAGAACCTCACTCACACCATCCACAAAAAACCTAGGAGTAACCATCGACAGCCAACTCAACTTTAAATGACACATCTCCAATATAATCAAAGATGGATTTTTCAAACTTCAAACACTTAAAAAACTCAAACCTCTCCTCCAACCGCATGATTTCCGAACAGTACTACAATCAATTATTTTCTCAAAACTCGACTACTGCAACTCCCTCCTCCTTGGACTTCCTGAAATCCACATCAAGCCCCTCCAAGTTCTACAAAACGCCGCCGCCAGAATTATCACCAATCACAGAAAATCCTCCCACATCACACCCACTCTCAAAGACCTCCACTGGCTGCCCATCACACAAAGAATCCAGTATAAAACCCTCACCCTTCTTCACAAAAAAATAAACAACAACAGAATGGTCTGGCTAAACAACAACATCCAACCATATTTCACACAAAGAAATCTCAGATCCACCAACTCAGGTCTCCTCTCCATCCCAACTCTTAAAAATGCTCACCTCAATACAACACGCAAACGAGCCATTACAATAGCTGGCCCTACCCTCTGGAACTCCCTCCCCCCACAGCTCAGAAACGAACCCTCACCGCAAGTCTTTAAAAAACAGCTCAAAACATGGCTGTTCTTGAAAGCATTCCCTCCTGAACCCCAACATCCTATAATAAACGCTCTTGAAAGCCTTACCGCATAACTTCTACTCTGCATGAACGCATAACCCCTCCCCCCTTCTCTATCCTCCCTTTTCCCTGTCCCCCACCCCTCTCGTAACCTCCCTCTTCCCTGTCCCCCACCCTACTCATAACCAAGTCATATTGTACATATTGTATATAGGCTATTTGCCATTTCTATATACCCACTAATATTTAATTTTAATTTTATTCATATGTTACAATGTTCCTTATATTTATTGTTTAATCAACTGTTCTCTTGTTACAATGTAAAATAGGGCAGTTCCGGCTCTATTCAACCTGTTTTCTGGAAACCGATGTGATATCTCGATCGAATGTCGGTATACAAAAGAAATAAATAAATAAATAAATAAATAAATTTGAATTAATGACTGGAAGGGGGACAGTAAGCAAATCCACGGCTCTCGTGCTAAACTTTCAAAAGGGAAACTTTGATAAAATGAGAAAAATTGTTAGAAAAAAACTGAAAGGAGCAGCTATAAAAGTAAAAAGTGTGCAAGAGGTGTGGTCATTGTTAAAAAATACCATCTTAGAAGCACAGTCCAGATGTATTCCACACATTAAGAAAAGTGGAAAGAAGGCAAAACGATTACCAGCATGGTTAAAAGGAGAGGTGAAAGAAGCTATTTTAGTCAAAAGATCTTCATTCAAAAATTGGAAGAAGGAGCCAACAGAAGAAAATAGGATAATGCATAAACATTGGCAAGTTAATTGTAAGACATTGATAAAACAGGCTAAGAGAGAATTTGAAAAGAAGTTGGGCGTGGAGGCAAAAACTCACAGTAAAAACTTTAAAAAATATATCCGCAGCAGAAAGCCTGTGAGGGAGTCAGTTGGACTGTTAGATGATCGAGAGGTTAAAGGGGTAGTTAGAGAAGATAAGGCCATCGCGGAAAGATTAAATGATTTCTTTGCTTCTGTGTTTACTGAAGAGGATGTTGGGGAGGTACCCTTACTAGAGAAGGTTTTCAAGGGTAATGATTCAGATGGACTGAACCAAATCACGGTGAACCTAGAAGATGTGGTAGGCCTGATTGACAAATTGAAGAGTAGTAAATCTCCTGGACCGGATGATATACACCCCAGAGTTCTGAAGGAACTCAAAAATGAAATTTCAGACCTATTAGTAAAAATTTGTAACCTATCATTAAAATCATCCATTGAACCTGAAGACTGGAGGATAGCTAATATAACCCCAATATTTAAAAGGGGCTCCAGGGGCGATCCAGGAAACTACAGACCTGTTAGCCTGACTTCAGTGCCAAGAAAAATTGTGGAAGGTGTTCTAAATATCAGAATCACAGAACATATTGAAAGACATGGTTTAATGGAACAAAGTCAGCATGGCTTTATCAACGGCAAGTCTTGCCTCAAAATCTGCTTCACTTTTTTGAAAGAGTTAATAAACATGTTGATAAAGGTGAACCGGTAGATGTTGTGTACTTGGATTTTCAGAAGGCATTTGACAAAGTTCCTCATGAGAGGCTTCTAGGAAAAGTAAAAAGTCATGGGATAGGTGGTGATGTCCTTTCGTGGATTACAAACTGGCTAAAAGACAGGAAACAGAGAGTAGGATTAAATGGACAATTTTCTCAGTGGAAGGGAGTGGGCAATGGAATGCCTCAGGGATCTGTATTGGGACCCTTACTTTTCAATATATTTATAAATGATCTGGAAAGAAATACGACGAGTGAGGTAATCAAATTTGCAGATGATACAAAATTGTTTGGAGTAGTTAAATCACAAGCAGATTGTGATAAATTGCAGGAAGACCTTGTGAGACTGGAAAATTTGGGCATCGAAATGGCAGATGAAATTTAATGTGGATAAGTGCAAAGTGATGCATATAAGAAAAAATAACCCATGCCATAGTTACACAATGTTAGGTTCCATATTAGGAGCTACCACCCAAGAAAGAGATCTAGGCATCATAGTGGATAACACATTGAAATCATCAGTTCAGTGTGCTTCAGCAGTCAAGAAAGCAAACAGAATGTTGGGAATTATTAGAAAGGGAATGGTGAATAAAACGGAAAATGTCATAATGCCTCTGGATGGTGAGACCACTCCATGGTGAGCCCGCACCTTGAATACTGTGTACATTTCTGGTCGCCGCATCTCAAAAAAGATATAGTTGCGATGGAGAAGGTACAGAGAAGGGCGACCGAAATGATAAGGGGAATGGAGCAGCTCCCCTATGAGGAAAGACTAAAGAGGTTAGGACTTTTCAGCTTGGAGAAGAGACGGCTGAGGGGGAATATGATAGAGGTGTTTAAAATCATGAGAGATCTAGAATGGGTAGATGTGAATCGGTTATTTACTCTTTCAGGTAATAGAAAGACTAGGGGGCACTCCATGAAGTTAGCATGTGGCACATTTAATACTAATCGGAGAAAGTTCTTTTTCACTCAACGCACAATTAAACTCTGGAATTTGTTGCCAGAGGATGTGGTTAGTGCAGTTAGTATAGCCGTGTTTAAAAAAGGATTGGATAAGTTCTTGGGGGGAAAGTCCATTACCTGCTATTAATTAATCATCCTACTACCCTACTCTAACCGCCTATATACCCTCTCACCCTGTGAATAGTTAAAATATGTGAATATGTAACCAGGTCTCAAGTTGAATTAGTTGTCTCAATGTTTCTTCCTACTCTAAATTATTGTAAAGCCTGTTGCTATGTTATGTTACATTGTGAACCGGGGTGATGTTTTTAACATGCCCCGGTATATAAAAAAACCCTTAAATAAATAAATAAATAAATAAATAAATAATTTAGTTGACTTAGAAAATAGCCACTGCTATTACTAGCAAAAGTAACATGGAATAGACTTACTTTTTAGGTACTTGCCAGGTTCTTATGGCCTGGATTGGCCACTGTTGGAAACAGGATGCTGGGCTTGATGGACCCTTGGTCTGACCCAGTATGGCATGTTCTTATGTTCTTATTCTACGAGCTCTGGAGAACGTCATCACCGATATGTCCACCATACCAAGCGTAGACATGGACAAGAAGACACGTAGAACTGAATCAAATATCTCAGATTCCAGTTCATCTCACCATGCATGAACATCAAGAGCTACCTCCACCTCTGAGGCAGACATGGTGCAGATACCTTCCTCCGCTACCTCCTCTTCTTCACACAGCCTCTCAGAGGTATCACCACGATCACATTTACGACCCTTAGATGATGATTTCTCTCAGCCATCACCAAAAAAGAAAAGGCATGGAATTCATATTCGTCCTAAGCGATCGAAATCTTTACTTCCAGACCCTGACTTACTGGGCTCAGTAGCACCTCCATCACGACCTACTTGCCCACAAATGCCACAAACACAGCAAGCATTCTCTAATTTGTCGGAGGCTTTGGCAGGATTCTTTGACAGTCTTCAATCCACATTCAATTTATCTCACGTATCCTTCTCCAGTTCTGAACCATCACAGGACTCCGGAGAAGCACCAGTAGAGACCTTGCAGTCACCACGCCCGCTCCTGCCTATGTCACCAGCTCACAGGTCTCTATCACCCGGGGACTTGCTTTCCCCTCACTCTTCACCAAGCTCTTCTACAAGGTACCTGTCAGACTCGCCAGAACAACCATAAGAACCATATTCACTGCCCGAAGTCTTGTCCTATCCGAAAGTTTTAGACAAGCTAGGGGCTATATTGCACTTAGATGTCCAGAAACTTCCCGATCCGAGAGCTGAAACACTAGGTCTCTTAAAGATCTTTGATGCTCTAGGGGAACCGACATCTCTTCCCCCTCAGGAGGTGTTGGACAACGTGCTTCAGAAATCTTGGGAAACTCCACAATCGCTTCCCGCCGTCTCAAAACTGATCTCAAATTCCGTATGCGTAAGTCATCTCGTTACACCTTGCCACAGTTACCACATGCGTCCATAGTGGTTGAGTCTGCTATGCAGCGTTCTAAGAAATAAAAAATGCACGCCTCTAACTCGCCGGGATGAGAAAGCGGGGAGTAGCTGGCTTGTTACGGCGGTTACTACCCCAAACCAAATAAGCCTGATACTTCACTTTCAATGCATATCCTGCTTCAACGGCAGGGGAGAAGAAAAACTGATACTTCACGCATATCCAGCATAGCTCTCTGCTTCAACGGCAGGGGAGAAGAAAAACTGATACTACACGCATATCCAGCATAGCTCCCTGCTTCAACGGCAGGGGAGAAGAAAAACAACCAATAAGGGCTGAATAACACAGTCTGGGTAAAACAAATAAGCATGGGTGTAGCTTGCTTATTGCGGCGGTTACTTCCCCTACTACACCTAACTAATCAAGCTTGATATTTCACTTGGTTGCAGCTCCATCTCTGCTCTCTACATTAATGGTGGGGGGGGAAGGGAAATAGAACCAAAGAGCTAAGAGAAACAGATAAGTATGAGAAAAAAAAATGTGAAGCTTGCTGGGCAGACTGGATGGGCCGTTTGGTCTTCTTCTGCCGTCATTTCTATGTTTCTATGTTTCTATGTTTCCATGTTTCTATGTTTGGACGAGTTCGCATGGAGAATATATCAAAACTCCATGTTAGCTGCTTGTATACAACATCACCAGTTCTACATGGTGGAATACATGTATGAATGTATTCAAGTGACAAAAGGGCTGCTCACCTCCACTGCAGAGCCGGTTCCACCTCCGCTCCAGGACATGGAGGAGTGTTCTCGACATCTGCTGTGAGCCTTTTATGAAGGATTTGAAACCTCGACTAAAGCTTCAGCTGTGGTCATTGCAGCTCGTAGGATAGCATGGCTCGGAGCTAGTGCTATTAGAGAAGACCTACATGACAAGCTTGCCAACTTACCATGTACTGGAGACAAATTGTTCGGGGACTGCTTCCAGGACACAATTACCAAACTCAAGGAGCAAGCTATAGCCGTCCAGTCCTTAACCACCCCATCCATCTTTTCGTCCTCTCGACACTACTTCAGGACTTCTTGGTGGCAACAGTTTTCATGTCACCCCTATCGGTCTTTTCAACAGTATAGACCCTCTTCATACCAAACATATCAATGGCCACAACCACAACCACAGCAGCCACAAAATAGGAGGGGCAAACCAAGAACCCAACGACAGAAGGGCCAGCAGCTTGCAGCCCCCATAAAGTCAACACAATCTTTTTAAAGATACAGCCACCACCACTTCCTCAAGCGCCCTTGGGAAGGATAGCATCTCACCTTCCAGCTTGAGAAGCTATAACATCCGATCGCTGGGTTCTCGATATTGTAAAACAGGGCTATCAACTCCAGTTTACAGCCAAACTCTTACTTCCTCACCTCGAGATTTGGTCACCACAGAAATTTCATCCCCAACTCAGAGAAGAAGTCGCCTCACTCCTCAACAACAGGCAATCCGAGTTGTTCCTCCGAAAACCCAGAACACAGGCTTCTATTCACCATATTTCCTCATTCCCAAGAAATCTGGTGGCCTTCATCCAATTCTGGATCTCTGAGACTTGAACAAAAGTCTGGTCTGAGAAAAATTCAAAATGTTGTCCCTAAAATCAATTCTACCTCTCCTACAACCCAATGATTGGATATGCTCAATAGACCTGAAGGATGCCTATACCCATATTCCAATCCATCCATCCATCCTCGTGGTACTACCTATGCTTTCGATACAAGCATCAACATTACCAATACAAAGTTCTTCCCTTTGGCCTATTGGCAGCACCCAGAGTTTTCACCAAATGTATGGTGGTGGTGGTGGTGGTGGTGACTCACCTCAGTCAAAAAGGAATGACAATCTTTCCATATCTGGAAGATTGGCTCATAGTAGCCTCGACTCCGAACAAACTAATCGTGCATCTTCAGCAGGTGATCAATTGTTTACAAGGGTTGGGACTTGTGATCAACTATCAAAAATCGAATTGAGACCAACTCAAATTCTGAGCTCATCTGGATACCACACACAACAGAGCGTACCTGCCGGAGGACAGGAAACAGGAGATGGGTCGATTCCTACACTCTCTAAACGAGATGCACAAACCTACAGCATGACAAATCTTGACAGTCTTGGGTCATATGGTGGCAGCCATTTTCACGGTACCCAACACCAGACTACATATGCATCATCTGCAGTGGGGCTTGAAACGTCAATGGAAACAACACTCGCAACCTTTGACAAAGCGCCTGATGCTCACGTCAGATATGAAGAGGGATATAAGCTGGTGGCTAATCGAGTCCACACTATCCAAAGGAGCGTTGTTCAGTCCCCATCCCCCCGTCCCCTCACAATTCAGTACTTACCACCGATGCGTCTCGCAAGGGTTGGGAAGCACATCTAGACTTTCTTGAAACACAAGGTCTATGGTCGACTCCAGAACAAAGCTTGCAGATAAACTTACTAGAACTCAGAGCAATTCAAAACGCCCTGCAAGCATTTTGAAATCACCTACTGGGCTGCAGTGTCATGGTCTATATGGACAACCAGGTGGCAATGTTTTATATAAACAAACAAGGAGGGTCCAGTTCATGGTCCCTATGTAAGGAAGCCCTGCTGATCTTCGAACAAGCACATCAAAATTCAATATATTTGCAAGCAACTTACCTGCCGGGAGTGGCCAATACCAGGGCGGACAGACTGAATCATGTATTTCATCCTCACGAATGTTCACTAAATCAACAAGTAGCTCAGGATATTCCTACAATGGGGGGTCCTGATGATGGACCTCTTTGCTACAGAGATGAACACACAAGTTCCCCGTTTCTGCTCACTTTGGCCCAGTTGAAACAGAGTTGCACAAAATGCTTTCCTAATTCCTTGGACGGAAGGCCTGATGTACGCCTTTCCACCAATTCCGCTCATCACAAGGGCAATTCAAAAATGCATAACAGACGCGGCTCAACTGATACTAATAGCCCCTGAGAGGCCCAGACAACCGTGGGACAGCTCCCTCCTACGCCTCTCCATCACAGACCCAGTTCGACTACCAAATCAACCAGATCTTTTAGTCCAACAGCAGGGAATGCTTCTCCACCTGCTGCACTCATCCCTCTATTTGACAGCATGGAGATTGAATGGTTCCTACTGACAGAACAAGGCATATCCACGACAGCCCAAAAGGTCCTTGTAGAGTCTAGAAAGCAATCAACTAGACAAAATTACGGTTTCAAAGGAAACGTTTTTCCGCCTGGTGCACATCCAAGGGTATTCCACTGTTAGATTATTCACCAGAACTCCTCATGGATTACCTCTATACATTTTACATGTCTGGACTGGAAACATCCTCCATAAGAGTTCACCTTAGTGCCATAGCAGCATATCATAGACCATATAACAGTCATCTTATCTCCAATCACCCTTTGGTTTCTCGTTTCATCAAAGGGTTGTCACACCTTCGTCCACCAATCTCTAAACCACCAGTTCTGTGGAACCTGAACATTGTCTTGGAACAGCTCATGCTATCTCCATTCAAACCAATGGATTTGGCTCACATAAAATACCTCACGTGGAAAGTAGTAGTTCTTGTGGCAGTGACATCCACACGACGAGTTAGTGAATTACAGGCCTTAATTCACTATGCTCCATAGCTGCAATTTTATCACCACAAAGCAGTTCTCAGGACTCATCCAGCCTTTCTCCCAAAGGTGGTATCACAGTTCCACTTGAACCAAACAATAGAACTACCAACGTTCTTCCCTAAACCTCGTTCTAACGATAGAGAGCGCTTGCTCCACACACTGGACTGCAAACGAGCATTGACATACTACAAGGAAAGGACACACTCTGACTCCCGTACCTCTCAATTATTCATCTCGTTCAACCCAAATGCACCGGGACTGTCGGTTACTAAACGAACCATCTCAAGAAGAATAGCGCAATGTATCCAATTTTGTTATGAGAAGCAAAAGTTACCTCTCACATCCTTGCCCAATGCTCACCAAGTTAGGGCAGTAGCTGCCTCAATAGCACATCTCAGAAATGTACAACCCATGGACATTTGCAAAGCGGCTACCTGGTCCTCTTTTCACACCTTCACAACGCACTACTGCCTAGACCAACAGGCAGCCGCTGATGTGAAGATAGGGATAGCTATCCTGCAGTCTGTATCAACTTAACCAAGACAACTACCACATTCAATAGATCACGCAAGAACAATGGACCTTATCAAAGTGTGTGATCGGGAGCTTGGGATTCCCATGACAGCATGGCTAATTCAGCCTTGTTATCAACGGGAAAAAGCAAGTTTGCTTACCGTAAATGGTGTTTCCATAGATAGCAGGATGAATTAGCCATGCTGACCCTCCCTCCTCCCTGGTAGTCGACCCTTCTATTCTGCTATGCGTAGGCTTAATTACAGACTGAGGACAATCTGTTACTTTCCTGCACGGGAACACACGCGCAGTCGCAGAGACCAAAAACTCTAACCTCTGCTTGGAAAAGCTCTGCCTTCCGGGCCCTGAATGACAGCTCCCATGACAGCATAGCTAATTCATCCTGCTATCTACGGAAACACCATTTACAGTAAGCAAACTTGCTTTTACCCTTGGAAATCATCTCTGGAATGGGTATTTTTCCAACATCCTCATTAGTAAAAACAAAAGCAAAGAATTAATTTAGTTTTTCTGTGATGGTTCTATCTTTCCTAAGTGTCCCTTTAACCCCTCGGTTATCTAATGAATGGTCCAACTGACTCCCTTACAGACTTTCTGCTTTGAATATATTTTAAAAAGTTTTTATTATGAGTTTTGCCTCTACAGCCAACTTCTTTTCAAATTTTCTCTTAGCCTGTCATATCAATGTCTTATATTTAACTTGCCAATGCTTATGCTTTTTCCTATTTTTTACAGATTGATCCTACTATTTCTTGGACTCACATGCTAGCCTTGTTTAGACCTGTTGTTTAATGGTGTAAATGGAATATGGTGGGATGTAACTTTCAGGCGTGCCTGAATTTCTGATGTTTTATTCTCCTTGTTCCGCTCTATTTTGAAGCTCTCTATTTTTCTTATATTTTTCTACAAACAGAGAAATGCTATCTATATTTGTTTGTATGACTGAATATTTCAAATCTGTATTGTAGTCTATTCTACTACAAGTTGATGCTTGTTAAATTGTATAAATGCATAAATAAAAAATTAAAAAAAAAGAAAAGAAATCCCTAGCTATCTTATTGAACTCCCCGCCAATGTAAATGGGAAGGTCTCCTCCCACTCAGCATCAAGCAAATGAGGAAATGCCAGAGCCATTGATATGGAGTCATTCAATTTAAACCCAGAGAATTCACCAAACTGCCTGAAAATATCCTGTAAAGTGATCAACGATTCTTTAGGATTAGAAAAAAAACCCCACAAGATCATCTGCAAAAGATGCATTTTTGAACTTTTTTGGACCCATTGTCGTACCCATTACCTCCCTGGATTCCTGTAGTGTCCTCAACAATGGTTCTATCAATAAAAGAAATAATCCAGTGGAGCCCTGAGAGAAGAGGATCATCTTGCTGGTAGCTGGAAAGAATCAGTAAGTACTGCTTGGAGAAATTTTTAAAACTTAAAAGTATTGGGAAGAAGTAAACTATTGGGGTATATTATTTAGTGAGTTCGTGTGTTTTGTTATAAATAGGTAGTCAGAAAGTCAGGCAACAAACAGAAGTTTGTGTATTTTGTTTTAAATAGGTAGAAAGGCAGGCAACAAACAGAAGTTTGTGTGTTTTGTTTTAAATAAGTAGTCAGAAAGGCAGGCAGCAAACAAAAGTTTGTGTTTTGTTTTAAATAGGTAGTCAGAAAGGCAGGCAGCAAACAGAGGTTTGTGGGTTTGTATTTCCCACCTGTCCAATCCCTCTCTCACCCACCCCTAGCTCATCCTTTAATTTATAGGCAGGTGTACTTTCACACTTAAAAAAAATTACAAAAAATTCAGCCTTTTAACCTAAACTCAGAAATTTCCCGCACCTTATCAAGAGTTTGATCATTCCCTTGTAGGTCACTACCAGATATATAGTGAATACCCTAATACATTTAAAGGACCCTAATTGTAAGCAATCCTACACTCAAAGCAACCTAAAACTTAACTAGGAACTGAACAAATTTAAGATGAAGACAGAAGTCCAACGGTAAGAGGGGGGCCTCCTAGTCTTTTGCACTGAGTGTCACATGTATGATTTTTTTATCTGCCTGTGAGAAATTTTATTTTTAATTTAGATTTATATTCCACTTTTTGCAGCACTTCAAAGTGGATTATATTCACGTGCTGTAGGTATTTCCCTATCCACAGAGGGCTTGCAATCTAAGTTTGTACCTGAGGCAATGGAGAGTAAAGCGACTTGCCCAACATCACAAGGAGCGACAGCAGGACTTGAATGCTGATCTCCTGGTTCATAGCCCACTGCTCTAACCACTAGGCTACTCCTCCACTCCATTGTGTGTATCGATGCAAAGAGCTCCTGTCTCTCATCTCAGAGAAAGAGTCTGATCTCTGGAGGCTAGAGTGGCAGACCTGGAAGAGCTGAGGGAGACAGAGAGGTATATAGATGAGACCTTCAGGGACATAGTAGCCAAGTCTCAACTCCAGTCTGGTGTCCCTGGTGCTGCCTTGGAGGAGGAAGGTCTTATGATCAGAGCGCATCAATCTGGTGCAGCAGGAAATGATCCTGTATCAAAGACCTGCTCTCTGGGTGGTGCATTGTCCTCTTACACTGAGGATGTGTCTCCCAGGTCTACTGCCAAAGAGGGAAGGGCTAGGTCGGCCATCATAGTTGGTGATTTAATTATTAGGAATGTAGACAGCTAGTTGGCTGATGGGTGTGAGGATCGCCTGGTAACATGCCTACCTGGTGCGAAAGTGGTGGACCTCACGCGTCACCTAGATAGGATTTTAGACAGTGCTGGGGAGGAGCCGGCTGTTGTGGTACATGTGGGCACCAACGACATAGGAAAATGTGGGAGGGAGGTTCTGGAAGCCAAATTTAGGCTCGTAGGTAGAAAGCTGAAATCCAGAATCTCCTGGGTAGCATTCTCTGAAATGCTTCCTGTTCCATGTGTAGGTCCCCAGGAGCAGGCAGAGCTCTGGAGTCTCAATGCGATGTGTGGATGAGACAATGGTACAAGGAAGAGGGATTCAGTTTTGTAAGGAATTGGGGAACCTTTTGGGGAAGAGGGAGTCTTTTCTATAGAGATGGGCTCTACCATAACCAGGGTGGAATCAGGCTGCTGGCACTAACCTTTAAAAAGGAGATAGAGCAGCTTTTAAATTAGAAAAAAGGGAAAAGCACTCAGTCACTCAGCAACACATGGTTCGGAGGGAGGTATCTTCAAAGGATACTAATGAAGCATTAGAGTTAGGGCATCCCAACAGAGAGGTTCCAATAATAATAAAAGTAGTCCAAGTGCCTATAATTAAAAACTCATCTGAGCTAAAAGATTCCAATTTATCCCTGTCAACTGAAAAGCAGAATGTAAATACAAACAAAAATCACAGTTTGAAAGGTTTGTATGCTAATGCCAGAAGTCTAAGAAGTAAGATGGGAGAATAGTACTGTATAACAGTGAATGTTAATTGGCATCTCAGAGACATGGTGGAAAGAGGATAACCAATGGGACAGTGCTCTACTGGGGTACAAATCATATCACAATGACAGAGAATAGCATCTTGGTGGCAGGGTGGCACTTTATGTCAGGGAAACTATAGACTAGTGAGCCTGACTTCAGTGCAGGGAAAAATTGTGGAAGCTTTCATAAAGAATAAAATCACAAAACATTTAGATAGACATAGTTTGATAGGACACAGCCAACATGGATTTACCATCTCCTTCATTTTTTGAAGGGGTGAATAAACATGTGGACAAAGGTGATCCGGTAGATATAGTGTTATTTGGATTTTCAGAAGGCATTCAACAAAGTCCCGCATGAGAGGCTTCTAAAAAACTAAAAGGTCAAGAGATAGGAGGCGTCGCGATGCCCTTTTGTGGATTGCAAACTGGTTAAAAGACAAGAAACAGAGTGTAGGATTAAATGGTCAGTTTTCATAGTGGAAAAAGGTAAACAGTGGAGTGTCTCAGGGATCTGTACTTGGACTGGTGTTTTTTAATATATTTATAAATGATCTGGAAAGGGGTGTGACGAGTGAGGTGATCAAATTTGTGGGTGACACAAAATTATGCAGAGTAGTTAAATCTCAAGTGGATTGTGATGAATTGCAGGAGGACCTTGCGAGACTGGAAGATTGGACGTCCAAATGGCAGATGAAATTTAACGTGGACAAATGTAAAATGATGCATAGGGAAAATTAACCCTTGCTGTAGTTACACAATGTTAGGTTTTATCTTAGGAGTTACTGTAATAACAGACAAACCAAACAAGGGAACAGCTAGTTTCCAAACTCAATACAACCAAATGACTAGCTGAAAAAGTTAAATATTGTGTTGCCCAAATTTCTCACAAATTTTCTACAGTTAAAAATATTTTAATCTTTATTGTATTATCAACTTTTAAAATGTTTTTTTAATTTTAAATGTTTTATAAATTTTTTTATGATTAGAAAAAAGACCTCAGGACTGGCAAGGTGTCTGGTAAACATAGAAACTCATGAGCCAGTAATTTCAATCACCGATCTTTTTCATCTCTTTTTTTGTTATTAAAACAATTTCTGTTATTTCTATTTGTATTTCTTCATGGAGAGGGTGGTGGATGCCTGGAATGCCCTTCCGGAGGATGTGGTGAAGACCAGAACTGTGAAGGACTTCAAAGGGGCGTGGGATAAACACTGTGGATCCATAAAGTCAAGAGGCCGCCAATGAAGAGTGGGTGACTCGCCAGAATGATGGCTACTGCCTGGAGACAATACCCTTATTAAATAAACATACACATGTTTACTGTGACTCCAACATCGCTCTAAGCTTCAACAGCAAGAGGAAATGTGGAAAAAAGGATTCACACTCACAAAGAGGTGAGTAGCTGGCTTGTTACGGCGGTTACTACCCCAAATCAAATAAGCCTGATACTTCACTTTCAATGCATATACAGCATAGTTCTCTGCTTCAACGGCAGGGGAGAAGAAAAACTGATACGTCACACATCCAGCAGAGCTCTCTGCTTCAACGGCAGGGGAGAAGAAAAGAGGGTTCGCACTCACAAAGCGGGGAGTAGCTGGCTTGTTACGGCGGTTACTACCCCAAACCAAATGTGCCTGATACTTCACTTTCGATGCATATCCAGCATGGCTCTCTGCTTCAACAGCATGAGAGAAGACTGATACTTCACACATATCCAGCATAGCTCTCTGCTTCAACGGCAGGGGAGAAAAAAAGAAAACTGATACTTCATGCATATCCAGCATAGCTCCCTGCTTCAACGGCAGGGGAGAAGAAAAACAACCAATAAGGGCTGTATAACATAGTCTGGGTAAAACAAAAAAGCATGGGTGTAGCTTGCTTATTGGCAGGGGAGAAGAAAAACAACCGATAAGGGCTGTATAACATAGTCTGGGTAAAACAAATAAGCATGGGTGTAGCTTGCTTATTGCGGCGGCTACTACCCCTAACTAATCAAGCTAGATATTTCACTTGGATGCAGCTCCATCACTGCTCTCTACATTAAAGGTGGGGTGGAAGGGAAATAGAACCAAGAGCTAAGAGAAACAGATAAGTATGAGAGAAAAAATGTGTGAAGCTTGCTGGGCAGACTGGATGGGCCATTTGGTCTTCTTCTGCCGTCATTTCTATGTTTCTATGTTTCTATGTATTGAAAAATTATTTTAGCATGTTACAGAACAACTCTGTCTCTGTGGCATGGCTTTGCCCAGTATCCAGCAATTCAATGTAGACAACTTAATTTAAATCACAGCAACTTGTATTTAACTAAGAAGCCCAACTGATTCTTTAAAACAGAGCATACTCCATACGTTCAAGTTTCAGAGCGGGGAAATCTCACACATTAGATAATTCTGAAACATTCCCGACATCTTAATGAGAACAGGCACTTATCTGACAACTTGTTTCAGGTTTTCACTTTTTCAAAACAATTGTGTGCCGACATCGACGTGCTTAATCTTTGTCTGTCGCCACCCACAGTGTGAGAGTCTTTATAGCCTCTCACATATGGGTAATGCTATACCTCTGTATGTGGAGATTGAGAATATGGAGGTTGCATATGGTTTAAATTTGCCTTTCATTTTACCTGAGAATGTTTACCAATTGAAACAAGGAATTAATATTGGTAACTGGTCAAACAATGTATATCTGCATGTAGAAACCCTTGCCCTTCTGGCATATCAGAGCTACAACCCACAGCAATATTTAGTTCCTAATTTAGGCCTATGCCCTCAACGGACATACATTGCTTGTGTCCCAGTAAGCCTTTCCTAAAGGATACTACAGAAGCTCTGTATGCTTTGTCCTCGGACAACGTTTGACAGAAATGTAAGATTACCATGACAAAGTATGATGAATTCTCCGATACCAAGGTTGCTGTTGTAAATAATGTTTGGTTAGGAGTTGGCACCCCACTGAAAGAGATTGCTGCTTCTAGCAAGCATGATGTACCAGTTAGGTTCCCTTACCCAGTAAAGTTTCTTTAGTCACAGTACCTAAGAACTCAATAGTTACTGTAGGGGATGTGTCCTTATACCACCTAGAACCAGAGCCGGTTCCCACAGAGGTCCAAATCCTAGATGTGTTTCGGGGCCATGAAATCAACTTTGATGAAGACCTGCTATATCTTTTAGGCTATAAAGACTCTCACACTGTTGAACTGTGTAGACCATGACACAGCAAAAATTGCTGACTACAACTATATTTCCAGATATGAAGATATTCTACAAACTGACTATATCCTGTCTTATGCCTTACCCGCCCTAGCCATGATGACTGTGGCCCACTTGCTATTTTCAATCACCCTTTTTAAAAGAGTAAGGGCCCTAGTAAGACATACACGAGAAAGGTCTCACCATAAAGCCATGCTCTTGGGAGATCTCCCACAGCCCCCATTTCTGAAACTGTATGAGGTACTGTATAATCAGTGATCACACTGCATCACCTTCCAGACTAGGGAAAGGAGGTTTGCACACACACATATATTCTACCTCAAGTCTAAGATGATGTCCCTACCTCAGATTTGTACAGTATGTACTGTATGAGAACTACATGATTTCCTTATTTCTTGTTATACTTCCTTGTATTTCCTGTTACTATTCCCTATTTATTTTCCTTCATTATACTTTTCCCACTTTGCCTTTCCTCATTAAAACAATGATTTTATTAACTGTTATTCTATTACATTATTACATTACTCCCATTCTACTATTACTATTATGATTCCTTATAAGTATCTTGACTATTAATATTGTTGCATTATTCCTACCTCTTTGGTGGTCATACATGTCATACAGCTGGGGCCTGCATAGTAGCCTGATAGTTAGGCTTAAGCAGTGATAAGTTCCCTTGCTGGCTCATCCTGCTTTATAAGGGAGAAATGTAGGGAGATATCCTATATTTAACCACTGAAAGCACCCAATATGAATCAGAACAGCCAAAGAGGGATGCAGACAAATATGCTGACAGGCCAAAACAGTCTCAGCTAAAGAAAATAAACTTTGCCCAGATAAGAACTTTAAACCAGAACTGAAGGATACTTATCAAGATCTGCTATGTGTAAGCTACTATCGGACCGATACAGTAAAAACCGCGGGAGAGCCGGCGCTCCGGGGCGAGCGCTCGCTCTCCCAATGCGCGCCCAGGTCACTTTCCTGGGCGCGCGACTGAGTATTTAAATGAGGGCCTAGCGCCTAGCGTCCCTAGTGCCTCCTTTTTCACAGAAGCAGCGGCTGTCAGCTGGTTTGACAGCTGACGCTCAATTTTACTGGTGTCGGTTCTTGAACCCGCTGACAGCCATGGGTTCGGAAAACAGACATCGGCTAAATTGAGTGTCCGTCTTCCAACATACGGGCCGCAGGCAGATTTAACTTTTTTTTTTTTTAATTTAACTTTTTTTTTTTTAATTTTGGGGCCTCCGAATTCATATCGCTATGATATTAAGTCAGAGGGTGTACAGAAAAGCAGGTTTTTTCTGCTTTTCTGTACACTTTCCCTGTGCCGGCCAAAATTAACTTCTGCCTTTGGGCAGGCGTTAATTTCTGAAAGTAAAATGTGGGGCTTCGCTGCACATTTTACTTTCTGTATCGCACAGGAATAATTAATAGGCCCATCAACATGCATTTGCATGTTGCGGGCGCTATTAGTTTCGGGCGGTTGGCCATGCATTTTCGACATGCTATTACCCCTTACTGTATAAGGGGTAAAATTAGCGTGTTGAAAATGCGCGGCCAAATCGGAGCTAAGGGTGCACTCGGCCAAGCGCACCATACTGAATTGGCCTGACTGTAAATAAACCAAGGCAGAGAGGCAATGCAGCAACTTTAGCTCAAAAGGCAGAAGTCACTGTCTGCCAAGGGAAGTCCATAGGGCAGAGGTGCCCCCACCCAAGGACAAAGGGGGAGCACTCTGAAATGGAGAAAATGCTGACGTGGCTGACAGTTCTGGTCCAGACTGTCAGGACCCCACCTGAGGAAAAAGGGAAGGGGGGAAGAGACCTGCAATGTGGCAAATATCCTCCACCTACTACATGATTATGCACAAGCTTATGCATACTTATCAGCTGAAAAGTATAAGATGGGGCAAATAAGTAGAAGGAGGAGAGTGGACCTGAAGCAGCCCCAGCAACCCTGCTATCGAGAAAAGAGAAGACTAAGTGTGGCCAGGAGACCAGAGAGAGGAAACGCCCTGCTTGGGATCTAACAGCGATGCGGAATCTGAGACAGCAAGGAGCAGATAGAAGCCCGGCAGTTCTGCCAGTATCAGACCCGGAAGCAAACCAGCTCCCCAGATGGTTCTCCAGACCTCCAGCCAAAGCCTGCTTCAGAGGTAAACAGAGGGAAATCACCTGAAGTTGGAGCCAGGAGTAGTAAGTTAGCCATAAGTATTAATATATCAGGCAGGCTAAGGTCTCTGGCATGTTTTAAACCACCCATGGTACAGAACTTTCTTTAGGGTAAACTGATGCTCAGTAGCAAGAATGTTAGAGACATGTGTTGTGTTATCTTCTTGTTGTGTCTGGCCAGCCTCATTTTCGCCCCTTGGCTGGGCGTCCTCACCTTCCCCGCAGATGCGGCCAACTGCCACAAAGTCTCTCCGAGCCGCGGTGAGTCACTGCACTTACGGTGTGCTTAGGCGTGTGTGTGGTGCTGCCTTTCTTAAAGGAACTGTGGTGGGGAAACTGCCCTGACGCCTCCCCGTGATGTCAGGAGGCAGGACCTATATCAGGCTCGCTCTTCCCTTCCTGGATGCCTCTGCAACACGTCCTCCTTGTCCCTACTGTTCGACCTGCTCATTTGCTTTGTGTTCTACTCGCTGCCTGCCTGACCTCAGATTGTTTCTGGATTTCCTCTGCTCACTGCCTGCCCTAACCTCGGACTGATTTTTGGACTCCCTGCTTGCTGCCTGCCTGACCTCAGATTGCTTTGGATCTTCTCTGCTCACTGCCTGCCCTAACCTCAGACTAATTTTTGGATTCCCTGCTTGCTGCCTGCCTTGATATTGGATTGTTCATTGGATATTCTCTGCCCACTGCCTGCCCTGATCTTGGACTTATTGGACTCGCTACTCGCTGCCTGCCCTGATCTTGGATTTGTTCATTGGACTCTCTGCTCGCTGCCTGCTCTGACCTTGAATTGTTACTGGACTCTCTGCTCGCTGCCTGTCCTGTTCTCAGATCATTTTCTGGACTTGTGGTTATCTACTGAGGACCATCTCCCACCTACCTCCACAGAACTGGACCTGGAAAATTCCGGAAGGCTTTTCCTATGACCAGTACTGCCAGTCGATGGTGAGGATCTACAAGAGCCATCTCTATGGGTAGTAACAGCTTCACCTTGGCACAGGGGTCCACAAATGCAACACTTCTAAATGCTAATCTGCAAAATCTGATAATTAAAAGTCTAATTCTTTGGAGAAAAACGTGGCCTTTTTCTGAACTTAGAAGCGTTAAGTGAGGTAGAAGGGGAACCAGAAGTGCCCTGTAGCAGAGAGGTTCCTGAACCCCTAAAACTTACCTACAGTCCCATTGGTTATCCTCCTTCTATCAGGTCTCTGAGATGCCTATTATGCTTATATCTTCATTCAGTGCCATACATTATAACTCTTCACTCTTGTTTTTCAGACTTCTGGCATTCACATACAGACATTTTTAAGTACATTTTTCATTTGCATTTCTATTTTTATTTGTATTATGGGATAACCAAGCAACTTTCTTAGGCTGGAGACACACACACACACACTCAGGACTTCAGCCTTTTTTCATGCAACTTAAACTTTCTTTCTTCCATTCAGTCAGCAAGCACAATATTAGTCTGCCTGACTTCTTCTAGTAGTCTACTCATCCATAGACATTTAGTAGACTGCCTGCCTTCTTCTAGCAACGTGCTTCACAATAGCTTAATGTAGAGCTCCTCTCCTAGAGATGCTGGGGGTCTCCTGAACCTAAGTAGGCTCAGTCTCTTATCATGCCCCAGCAGGGTCCCACCCACAGAGCTCTCTCTTTCTCTCTCTCTCTCTCTCTCTCTGTGGGGATTTAAGGTGGACCAAGCATCTAATCTGGTCCTGCACAGGTTAACAAGGGGTAGTAAGATGCTACAGGCAGTTTGCAGTTATTCATATCTGTGTGCTCCTATTTAAATTCATCTGGGCTACTTCAACCTTTGCCATAGCCTATCAGGATAGTCTAACTTCTCTGTTTTACCAGTATCCTTTGAAGATACTTCCCACCAAACCATGTTCTTCTGAAGGACTATCAGCTTTCCCCCATGGTCTAGTTTAAAAGCTTCTCTATCTTCTTTTTAAATGTTAGCACTAGCAGCCTGCTGCCTCTCAGGTTAAGGGTTACTATTTGGGATCTTGCCAAGCACTTGTGACCTGGATTGGCCACTGTTGAAAACAGGATACAGGGCTTGATGGACCCTTGGTCTGACCCAGTATGGCAAATTCTTATGTTCCTTTGTTCTTACAGGGTTTTGTATGTGTACACCACAGAAAATACGCACACACACACACAATCACTATTGTCAGAAATAGTAATGCACTGCTAACTCAGACTCTGTGTAATTCTGTTCTGTATATCACACGGTCACCTGTGCACAAAGAGGGAGAAAGCAAGCTGTCCCGGGTGGAAAACACAATCTCTATCAGTGTACCTTTCCTAAAGAAACAGACACACTACAGCAGTCTGACAGGGACTGTGTCTGCTCTCAGCCCTGGTGACATACGTAAATGAGGCATGCTGAACCTTTCATGCCGTTATTCCCCCACCTGCCCAACTTCCCACCTTTTACCAAGAACGACAAACACCTTTAGATTCCCAGAAAATGCACCTTTATTGAGTGGATGAAACAGTCACAGCCTTAACAATGTAAACATACGAAAGTTAAGTGCATAACAACAGCAAACTATAAACTCAATTCTAAGCTAGGCTCTCCACTGACACCCCCAAGGATCTCCTTCCGTAGATACTTTTCTGCTCTGTGCACCCTTGTAAGGTCCTGAAGGGGCAGGAGACAAAAGCAGTAAGAGAATGATAAGCAGAGGATCCCTAGTGGTGGGGAAGTGAGAGGAAAGCTGGAGATCACGTGGGGTGTGCAGCATTACGCTAGGAATGAAAGTGGGTAAAGTCTAGCTGGACCTTACGCTCCTTATTGGCGCTTGTATTCTAGGTTTCTGTTATCTTTCATTCTTCTCCTGCACCAGGAAGCACTTTCAGAGGCGCAGTGCTCCAACATCAGCATACAGTATTTGATTTAAAATAATGTTTGCTTTATAAAAATAAAACCTTTGCCCATTGCACCACCCCAAAAAAAAAAATCTTTATAGTAGAATTTTAGCCCAAAATTGGAGGAAAATGAAAGTCTAAATGCAAATAAGTGGAGACTAGAATAGATTTAATGAGTCCTTACTGCCTATTAAATCTGTTTTAGTACAGCATGATACTGAGAAAGAGAGCGTGCATGTGTGTGTGTGTACAAGTGTGTGTACATGTGCGTGCGTGCGTGTATGCATGCGTACACATTTGTGTGTGTTAATGCGTACATGTGCGTGTGTGTATGCATGCACATGCACAACCATGTTTTAGCTCTAGGATCAGACTGCCGCACTGACCTGTCTTAGTCCTGCTGTGCAGGGCCATAATCTGTGAGTAGGGAGGCATAGGCCTAGAGGGTTGGATTGCAAACCGAAGCAGCTACTCAACTTCAGTGGTGTAAAGGAGAAAGCACTCTCCTCCTAGCTCAGGGATGGTGGGTTTCAGTTCCACCTGGTGTGAGCTCCTGATGCTTTTGTTTTGTGTAAAACAAATTCTTGTCCCTATTTTCTCCTGCTGGACATGAGTCTTCATGTCATGGAGTTCATCCTTATAAATAATTTCAGTTTTGAAGGAGTAGGCTGAGAACGAAGTCAGGGTTCAAATCCCGTTTCTACCACTGCTGCTCCTTGTGACCTTGTTTAAGTCACTTCACCCTCCATTGTCTCAGATACAAAATTTGGAATGTATGCCCTTTGGGGCAGGAACTTCTTGACCCTGAATACCTTTCACCCTTGTACAGTGCTGTGGATTATTATTCATGCGACCTCTAGAACCTTTCTTTTTTTTTCTCCTCTTTGCTGAGGTTATCAGGCTATGCAAGGAGATTAAGCATCCTAGGCACCTTCTGCCTTGTGCTGCCCCCCCTCCCCAGGTCATGCCCCCCCCCCCATGTCACCAACCCCCGACCCTGGTTGTAGCACCCCCCCCCCCCCCCCCCCCCAGTCATACTGACACACCGCCCACTCTCCGGTCGCGGCCCTGACTCCTTCCTCTAGGATCTCCACTCCTCTTTGCCGCCGCCGCTCACGGCCCAAAAAAACCACATGACTTGCTCCCTTAATGGTGGGCGCCATAGGTCCAGACCTCGCTCACCTAGTGCTTCCGCCGCCTTGAGGCCATGCCAGTCGCAGCAGTGGGTTTTGGAAGCCACTCACTAAGCACAGGACACAGACCACCAGCTGACGTTTATGCTTATTTAGAAACCTAAGAGGTGCCCTGCTGGGTCAGACCAAGGTCCACTGAGCCCAGCATCCTGTCCCCCAACAGCGGTGGGATCTGGGTAGCAGGTACCTGGCAGATCCCATCAAGTAGATCTAATTCCTGTTACTCATTCCCAGGGGCAGCACTGGCTTTCTTTAGTCTCCCTGGACTTTTCCTCCAGGAACCGGTCCAGACCTCTCTTAAACCCGGTTATGCTGATCACATAGAATGTGTCAGCAGATAGGAATCTTGTCACTGCCACCAGGGCCCCCAGTTTCCTGCAACACCAAGACGCCAGCTATGGCCACGGGATCTGGGCCTTGCCCGTGCAAGAAAACATCCAGACACCTGCCTCCTCCTGCAGGTCCCCGTCTTCTTTCTCAGCCTCCCCCTGCCTATTGCCACCACCCACCTACCTGTCCCCCTCCTCCGCCCCCCCCCCCCCCCCCCAGTCTGCAGCCAGCCACATGGCTCTCCACTGTCTGAGCCATGTGGCACTGGGTCTACCATGGAGGCCCTGACATAATAAGGGGCGCTGGACTTTGTGCCCAGATGTAGCCCTGAAGCTGCACGCATTTGTTTGCTTGCGGACTTTACCCGAAAGCAGGAAGGAGTTTGGGGCCGATGCAAAACAAAGTGCGGAAAGCAGGCGCTGAAACGTTAGCTCCCGCTTTCTTAATGCGCGCATTGTGCCTGCAAGGGGGGGGGGGGGCGCCATGCTATATGCAAATTAGGGGGTCACGCTTGCGCGCCCCTAGCGCCTCCTTGCTAATACGAACCCGCGGTGTCTGCCAGCTACGAAAACCGACGCCGGTAAACTCGGCATCGGTCTTCATAACTCGGCATCGGTCTTCATAACTCGGCGGTCTGCAGAGGTTTTTTTTTTTTCTTTCTTTTTTTTTTACTTAAGAAGTACAAAAAAGCAGTTTTTTCTGCTTCTCTGTACTTCTTTTACATGCGCTCAGCTATTAACTCCTGCTCCAGGCAGGCATTAAATGTGCGTCTGAGACACACACTTTTTTTTTTTTAATGCGGAGTGAATGAGTAATAGCCTCATTCACGTGCATTTGTATGTGATGAGCGCTATGGCATTCACTCCACGTGGGATGCGCGTTAAATAGGCGCTAATCCCCCTATTGCATTAGGGGTGGATTAGCGCCTATTTAACCCGCGTCCGACTGCTGGGCTGAGCGCACTGTATTGCATCGGCCCCTTACAGAAACCAGCTTAAAGAACTAGAAATCAGTGCTCCTCCGTCTGACTCCCCTATTAAGGAAGGCATTCGCTGTGGTGCCCCGAGGCAGAGAGGCGCGCAGGGTTCCGCAGCGCTGGAACTGTAACTCCGGCGCAGAGCTGGAGTAAGGTTAGCAGCCTAACGCTGGGCTACGGGGATGAAGCCGAAGTTCAAGGTGCGGGGTTTCTTTAAGTCAGAATATCTGTGCCGAAAACACGCCCTTGTGCACTAATTTACACATTTATTTATTTAAAGTTCTCATGTCCCGTCTAATTGCTACAGCCCTAAGCGAATTACAATGAAAATATACATAACTGAATTAACATTAGACACGGGACTAAAATACTAAAAATAAACATTAAAATAATAAAATCAAGACACATTAAAACGAGTGAAAGGAAAACAGCAGAAAACCATAAAATGGCAGCAGTGAAGAGCTTTCTGCAGCCTAAGCAGGCCCTCCGCACGCATTTTTGGTGTTTAAGCTCCTAGATAGGCACTGGCGCACCGTTTGCTCACCGCACCAGGCATTTCCTCCGGTTTTTGGTGCCGTGCCAGCTCGATTTTCCTTCGCATTGTCAGATGGGGCCCCGCGTTCTGGGGCACTCAGAGCTCCTACGGGCCCCGCATCATTACAGAGGAAGAAGCTTGAAGGATGAAGGGAAGGTGGACCTGGAGGGGAGGGAAGAAGGATTGGATGGACAGTTATATGGAGAGGTCATGGCAGTGATTCAGATGTCGCATCGCCCCAGGAGGGGAGTTTACTATCACTCACATTTAATGGACATGAAATTTCACGTTCCCCCCAGTTGCCAGAAATCTTGGGGTTTTCTTCCATGGAAAATTGTCTCTTGTCAGTTCACATAAAAAAAAAAAAATCAATATTTCCTAAGAAAGCGATGAATGGTTTCCGTTTGAGCTTGCAAACTTTGCTGTTCGCCGGGTTTGATTACTGTAATTTCTTAAAACTGGCAGACACGATCGTTCTTACAGACTTGCACTGGCCCCCTTTATTCAAGGAGAAAGTCGTACCTTGAATTGCGTAAAAAGCAGGCGGAACCGGGAGAAGGTTCGGCTTCCATCCTCGCACCCCTGCGCGCTCCCTGCGCGCTCTTGCAGGTCCCTGCGCGCTCCCTATGCGCTCCCTGCGCGCTCTTGCAGGTCCCCGTTCGGTGCAAAGCCTGGGGCGGGTCCCGCAGGAAAGCACTGAAAACGTGGCCCCTGCCAGGGGGCATTTCCAGATTCGGCAGGAGCGGTCCGTCTAGGAGCCTTTCAGGACAGGGCTCTTTCTGGCTTATAGGGCAGTCTTACTTGTACGGGGCAGGGCCAGCGGTGGAAGTGTGCGGCTACGAAACCTTGCGAATAAAACCCCAGAGACGCGCAGCCTTCCCCCTGCTCTCCGGGAGGTTACTCGGGCTTTTTTTTTTTTGGCTCCGCTCCGGCCTGGGACGAGCCTGGTAGGGGGCCTGGGGGCACGGTCTCCCTCTTCCTGCACTTCCTTCCAGTTTTGCACCAGTTCCTCCCAGTGTAAAGGAACAGGATTTCCTTTTTCTGACCATTTGTTTTGGGGTTCGTTTTCGGGGGGAGGTGTTCTCTGACCTGGACTTGTTGAAAATGTTTCTTACTTTCAGATCTAAGAGCATTTTCTTTTTCTTTTTTTTTTTTGCCACTGTAAGTCCTCTCGGCTGTAGTATCGGGGTCTCTTTTGCTCTTTCTTTTCCCCACCAGTGGTTTTCCCCAGAAGGGTCTGCGAACAAAAAAAAACCATCCCAATATTCTCTGACATCAGATTCAGGGCTGGAGAGTTTGAGAAAGAGGCAGCAAGGCCAAAAAACGTGTGAAAGGGTGAGAAATGCACTTCCCTGCCCCCCCCCCTCCCCCCAAGATAAATAAGAGCAAGAGAGGAAGCTGTAGGGTGGACACAGGGGGTATAAATAGACTCATTATCGATAAGTTTTGCCTTTTATTTCTAGGATTTATTTATTTTTTTGGAGTCTCGGGGGGGAAATGCCTCTCTGTTTGCGAGTCGCATCCATTCAGCGGCTCCCTGTAAGTACAGCCGGGTGCCGCGGTGCTGCTCGTCATCAGGAAGCTCTCCTTACCCTAAGTACAGACAGGACTGAAGGGGAAACTCAGGAAAGGAGCCCTCAAAGAAAGTCTGCCCTCCTTTTTTTTATTCAAAACCAAAATAAAATGGAATATAAATAATGAGCTTTGGGCAAAAAAAACCAAGGAATACAATTGGGGGGTGGGCAGGGGAGAGACCCTCTGGCTTAAACTCAACCCGTCGGGCGAGGGCAAGGAGCCTGCAGTCCTAGTCCCGAAGAGCTCGGGAGGGTGCCGGGAGCTTGATGAGAGAAGGGGGTGAGGGTGACTGCTCAGGGAGGGGGCCTGGGCATCAGCCCCGGAGCACCCGAAGGGGAAGGAGCTTGTCCGGAGCTGCACCTCACCAGGACCCCCCACCCTCACCTCCCCCAGGGTCAGCCGAGAGCTCCCATTACAAACGGTGACTGAGGAGGAAACGGCTCGGCACATCCAGTCAGACTTTCTGGGGACGAGACGACGGGTTTGACAGATGCATAAAAAAACAAACAAACAAACAGAGCAGCAGCAGCCTGGCCCGGGCCGGGAGCCCCAGAAGGTAAAAGATGGTCGCATAGCTCCGTTCTTTGGAGATCTCTTCCTCCCACCCCCCCCCCCCCCCCCCCCCCCCCCTAAAGACTTGGAAGGGGGCTCTGCACTGGTAACTCCCGCCCCGGAGTCAGTGGGGGCTCCCACTCACCCCGGGGTGCAAGTGTCCTCCCTCCCTCCCTCCCTCCCTCCGCACTCTTCTCGGGTCCCTAAAGATGGGGGCGAGCCCGACCCCCACCCCCAGCGATCAGGAGCTTCCTCAGGGAGCAGGGGGAGCCTTCCCTCTCCTCGTGAAAGAGCTCACCCCAGAGGCCTCGGGTGTCAGAAAGGGGGCGCTGGCTCCTGGGCCTCTGCCTGCCCTGCCCCCCGAACCCCCAGATCTGCAGGATCTGCCCTGGGAGGGGGGGGGGGGGGGGGCGCCTGGACTGACTTGATCCTCCTTTCTCTTCCCCTTAAGGAAGGGTTGGCTGCTTTTTCTCTTACGGGCCGGCGGGGTTTATAGAGATTAAACCTCCCGGAAGGATGCGGGGGACCCCCCTCCGGCCCTTCCCTGCTCCCCGAGAAAGCCTCCGTGTGGGGTCCAGACTTCGGGCCGCGAGGCGCCGAGCTCACCCCCAGGGAGCGAACCCGCTCTCTCCCTGCCCCGTCCTGGCGCGGCTTCCCGTTTCACGGGAAATGTGTTGCCGCGCTACAGGTACTTTCCTCCCCTCCCCTAATTTTGCCTTCCCGCATATTATTCGGGGCTCTTGATTTCTCCCTTTCACTAAATTCGTGAGTTTGAATTCAGGCGCAAGGCGTTCAGTTCTGCCAGCGATCTCCTCCTGTTTTGGGGAAAATCTGCAACTTCAGCTGCAAGCTTCCCCCTCTTTTCCTGCAGTTTTTTTGTTTGGTTTTTTTTGCCATAAAGCTTTCACTCGGATGTACTTTGCCTGACTACAGTTTTTCTGCTCCTTTCCCTGCCTGTACTTTAATTAAAAATAATAATAATAATAATAAAGTTGTGTAGCGGAGTCAACGGCAGAACAGAAGAGAAATCCGGGGGCTGGAGGCAATGCCTGAAACGACTTGCAGCACCCAACTCTGCCGAGTACTCTGCCGGCTACTCTGCTGGCTACGGCCTCCAGCAGGCTGGGAGAGGGGAAGGTTTCTTTCACTTCTGCCGGGTCCTTGCTGCAGGCTCTGTCGCTCCTTCCTGTGACCCAGAGAGCGTTTCATCCGAGGGGAATCTGGCACCGTCTCCCGCCGAGGTCCCCCCCCGATCCTGTCCTGAATTCCCCTTCACATTGGGGGTATCTTCCACCCCAGGCCTCCTGCTCCAACCTAGAAAGTTTGGGCCTGACACTATCACGATGCACCCTCGCCCCATACCCACGCAGAAGGCGATTCCGCCCCTTGATCTCTCCCGAGAGGGCATTTCCTTTGGGGGGGGGGGGGGGCTGCTGAGAGTTCGTCATCCTCACTCGATCCCCGGGCGCCCTCGCTGAAGGGAAGTCTGATCCGCACTTTCCGCGGCTGAAAGGAGATGGTCAGGGATGAAGCAACTTTCACTCAAACCGAGGTCGATCACAAACAAAACTCTGTCTCCCCTCCCCATATCCCTTTCAAAAAAAAAAAGGGATTTGCTCCAAATCCCGCGGATTAAATGCACCACGACAAATTGTGTACAGCAGAGCCAGGGCAGGGACCCACCTGGTTAGGTCCTGGAGGGGGGGGGGGGGGGGGGGGAAGTGCAGCAAGAGAGGATTAAATGTGCTGACTGCCGAGAACCGGGCGAGATCGGTGGCATCCAGGGCTCCGGTGGGGCAAGGGAGTGCCAGGGACTGGGAGCCGTCCCCAGGGGAGAGGTTACAGCAGCTCAGTGCCTGCAGGCTGCTGGGGGATGGGGAAGAGACAGAGAGCGGGAGGGGGGTCGGGGGGGGGGGGGGGGTCCTCTCATGGCTTTCAAGGAAACCAGGCAGGCACACGAGAAAAGCAAAAGGCAGAAGTTGCTATCGCGCTGCCATCACCTGGCATTGTCTCATCTCACGGGGCAGGGGCTTCGGAGGAAGGGAAAGGAAACTTGAGTGAAGCTGGCGAGGCCTGAGTGTCAGGGGCTGGGGGGAGGTCCACACTCACACTCACACTCCCCGGTACCTGCAGAGTGAAGCGATCTCAGCCCTGCCCGCCTGCCGTCCTGCCTTACCTTTCCGTGCACAGCAGAGGCAGACGGAGGGGGGGGGGGGGGGGGTGAGGGCCAGTCCTGCTGCTGCATGCGGGCGGGGGAGGCTCTCGCCGCTCATTAGCATGCAGGAGTGCTGACGTCAGGCCCGGCCAGGAGTTGGGGGGGGGGGGGGGGGGGGGGGGGACTCTAGGAAGCCTCCCCGGTGCCCTGTCCCAGCTTATTCCGGGGCGGCGCAGCCTGCGGCTCAGAGCGCAAAGTCGCAGCCTGGGGTGAACTGGCGCAGCCCCGAGGCTTCTCCCTCCCGCTCGCTGCAGGATGTGAGAGCCCAGCACGGGGAGAGAGACGACCTGCACCCGGCTTCCCTCGCTCCCTCCGGAGCCCGGACGAGTGATTCCCGTGGGGGAGGGGAGGGGGTGGGGGGCACTGCCGAGGATGCTGCCCGGGCCGGCGTGGAGGGGCCCCCGGGGACCGCAGTGAGAGAAGGAGCCGCAGCGCTCGCATCGCCCACCCCCCCAAAGTTTGGAGGAAGGAGCTCGGAGGCAGAATGAGCAAACCGGCGGGATCCACAAGTGGGTAAAGTACCCGGGGGGGCAGAGGCTCTGCTCGCGCCCGCACGGGGGTCTGGCGGGGAGGGGAGGGGGGGGGGGCGCTTCTTGGGGCAGTTTCCCAACTCCTCGCCTGATCCCACACCTCGCGTTTCATCGGGAGCTTTGCGCAGGTATTGGGCTCGCCGGGGGGAGCTGAATTCGCACCTGCAGCCGGACGGCTCACAAGTTGCCAACTTGTGCGAATTCAGCTCCCCCCCCTTTTTTTTTTTTTTGTGACTTTATTTTGCTACTCTCCGGGGCTGAGTAAATCTTGCAACCGGTTGAACCTAAACAGAAAGGTGGGGGGGGGGGGGGGGGGGTCTTGAGAGCCTCCTTCCAGCCCTCTCCCATCCTGTCCGGGGCCGGAATGAGGGTCCTGAGAAGCGGGCAGGAGGGCGAGAGAGAGAGTTCGCCCCAGCAGGAGAGGAGAGCAAGAGTCACACTGCCTCTAATCCGAAATCCAGGCAGCTCGGGATGGAGGAGAAAAGTGCCCGAGAAGAGGCTCTTGGACGGTCCGCTCGGGTGGGCAAGGCGAGCTCCTTCCCGGCTCGGCTGCCCAGCTGCTCCCCCGACCGCTCCAGCACCCACGAGGGCTCTCAGCTTTCCGGGAGGGAGCCCTCCCGCAGTGCTTTTGCCATCCGAAAAAGTGTCCCAACTGCTAAACTAATTCAGTATTGCGAAAGGCTTCAAAAAAAAAAAAAAAAAAAAAAACGTGGCTGGGCATAAATGCGCGGACACCGTTCAGAAATTGAACGAATAAATAGCAATTCGGAATTTGTTGATAATAAAACCCATTCTTTTTTTTTTTTTTGTACTCTGGAGCTATAAGCGGACGCGGGCACAGCTACGAGCTGGTGAGAAATAAGGGGAGGATTTATTCCTCTCCTGGCCGCCGATTTCGGCGGCTGGAAGACAGATGTTGACTTTGCTGAATTCGGGAATAATGCACCCGAGGGGGGGTTCCCCTTTCGGGCCAGGCTGCTTTCTTTTTTCCACCGGGCAAAGCCGAATTAGAAATCTAGAAACCCGAGGGCCCGTCTAGTCTGCAGGAAAAGTCCGAGCTCTGGAGCGGGTTTCCCATGGGTTTCACTTTCAGTTCTGCTCTGGTGTCACTAATTTCGATGTTAAACGTTCAAATAATTCACAGGACTTGCAAATCAAGCCCCTGGCCAAAAAAATAAAATAAAATAAATCTTTTCACGGCTTACAGGAGCTGTTTTAAAATGTATTTTTTTTTATTTTCCCTTAATATTTTCAGAAATCTAAACTTGAGAACTTACAAATTCACGGTCCAAAACTTTGAGAAATAATTTGGATGTATACTTTACCTTCCTTAGGGCTGGACCCTTGGGAAACGGGCAGACAGCCCCTTCTGGGGTGGAAAGTTTCGCTGCCCACTTTGGTGCCCGGTGGATAAATATTGGCAATACCCCCGGGAGGCGATGCCGTGAGTCCCATCAGCTTGGGTTTTTGGCCGATTGCGGTGCGAAACAGGGGGAGAGGAAACGACTTCCCCGCCTCCTCTCCGCAGTCCCACAGGCGCATTCAATCAGTTTAGCTCTTCTAAAACGACAATTTCCAAATGCATTTTTTAAAGTAGATATCTAGTATTCTATATCCGCGTTTTGTAGGACGACCTACGGAAATCTACGAAATTAAATTCTCCCTGCTGACCGGTGCAGCTTTTGATGCTTTGACTGTCCTCGGCGTGGGGTGCTGAAGAGGCCCGATAAGTGAATATTTATTTTTTTTTGGGGGGGGGGGGGGGTCCCCTGCTGCCCCTGCCTGGCACCGGGTATAAAGCTATGTCAGCGCTGTCTCTGCCTGGGTGGCGAAATGCCGCCCTCCCCCACCTCCCCATCTGAGCGGACCATGAAATCCAGACTTGACTCCTTTCGACTGCCCCTGATGATAATTACAGTAATGGAAGCTGCCCTATATCTTTAAGCAATTATATCACACAAAAAGCCCCCAGGAGCCCCCTGCTAACAAAGCTGCCCCGGTTCAGTCGAATTGCGCTTCCCAGAGCGAGCTGCCAGGCTCATGCCCCGGCCTGATGTCAGACAGACATCGCACGGATTACTTTTCGCTCCTTCCCGACAGAACGACTTTTTGGGTTTCGTTTTGCTGTATTATTTTTTTTCCTTGGCTTTTCATTTTTCTAATAATTTTTTTGTCCTAATCACTATCTTTTAATTACTGAGGAGATCAGTTTTGGGGGTTTTGTTGTTGTTGGTTTGGGTTTTTTTTTGCAGGGTTTTTTTTTTAAATTTCCTAAATCCGAGTGAAAGTAGAATCAAAGGAAAGAAAATACTGTACAGGGATTTTAACACAAGATGATGGGAGATTATTTAATCTAAAAACCAAAACAAAACAGAGTTCTGGCACAGGACTGTCGTTTTAACATTTTCACCTGATTTTAAAACGAATTCATCTATTTTTGTTTGTTAAAAAAAAAAAAGGTGAAAAAAATCCCATTATAGAAATTTTAGCAAAAGAGCTTCATTAGTTAATCAAAAGTGCCAAATTCTTTTCTGACATTTCTATACGTATTATAGTTATACTGATTAACTCCTGTATTTTTTTTTTAAGTACATTTGTTGTTTATTATTATCCGCGGTAGTTTTCGTGTTGTTTGTCTGAAGAAAGCAAGTTTTCGGTTTACCAATCTGCAGACCCCCAAAGCCGCTGAGAATGAAAAGCGGTACTTAAAAGCGAGAACGAGTGGCCTAGGAAAGGAAGGAGTCGCCGGGCAGCGAAAGTGAGATTCTGGCAGCTGCGGCATGGGGGCGGCTCGGGGGGGGGGAGACAGTGCAGAGGAATTCGCACAGTTGTCTGGGGCAAGCTTTCATTCCTGTAGGGGACAGGTGAGGCACCAGGGGACCTATGTGTGATTTTCACTGTATAGGGTGGGGTTGGAAGGAGGGAGGAGGGGGCTGCATGGGTCTAGGGCTGTAGGGTGTCGTCCCCCCCCCACCTTCCCTTGGCATTGTGCGCCAGCTGAATTCCCATGCTACGCTTTTTGACGGGTCACTGGTGAGTCAATAGGCAGGTGGCCAGCAGGGTCCTGAAATCACTTGCACCCTTCCCTTGCCTGGGCCGCTGCTTTGGCTGCGGCTCTTGATGCAGAAAAAGTGAAGCCGTCGTGCGGCTTCTCCCCGGCCCCCGTTCCTCCGGCAGGCCTTGCTTCGGAAGACATAGTGGGAGCTGCAGCCCACGCACCCCCGGGGGGGGGGGGGGAGGAATTAGAAGACACTTCCCGCTTTCTCACCATTTCACTCCCGCTACCCCTCTATCCTAGCCAGCCGCTCATCTCCGGCTGCCATTTCCAGTCTGCACTCTCTCTGGCCCCCCTATCCTTTAAGACGCTGCTACACGTGCCCGCCCTCCCAGCAGATGAGCTCGGGGCCCCAGGATGGAGGCGTTTAATCCCGGTGCAGAGGCGCCTTTGCACCCGAAGGGTGTACACAATAGGAAAAGGAAAATTAGGGACTTTCTAAATCTCCCTCCCGTTAGCGATTCATTTCTGACTCCCTAAAAATAGGGGGTCGGGGGACCCGAAAATCAAAGAGACGTCCAACGTTAGGACAGAGAGCGCTGAAACGGATTCAAACGAAAAGTCCGAAAATGTGCCGACCGGGCACTTCAAAAAATGCCGCGGAAATGATTTATTAGAAGGTTTGCTGCCGTGAAATCTTTAGGGCAGCTTTGGGAAAGAAATTCATGGGTTTTTTCTCTCTTTCCTTTAAAATTTTGAGCGTGCATCATAACAACGAGCGAGGCCAGGGTTGTAATTTATTTGGCAAAAATTAAATAAAATATGATGATTTAACAAATGAATTCGGCCACTTCACGCCCTGACGAAAGTCTAACTGGGAGTAGAAGGGACTCCGAATATTTAATTTAAGGGCTGGGGTTGTTGTTTTTGTTTTGTTTTGTTTTGTTTTGTTTTTTATGTTGTAGCTGGTGCTTTTTTTCCCCTAAAGCTATCCGAATAAGTCCTTTCTGCTTTTTGCAATCTCCGGACCCGCTTCCACCCCAGTAGTTCCTGTAAAGTTGGCTGCAGCCGCCCCTTGCTGCAGCCCATCCGGAGACGCTCGGCGCTTGTCTCTTGCACCATGACCCAGGCACGAAAATCAGTTCTGCAAGAAATCGTCACTTTTTACCTTTACGCAAAGTCTTTTTATTTTCATACCGGTCAGTGCTAAATTAAAAAACAAAAAACAAAACAAAACAAAAAAAAAAGCAACAAACCTCCAAGAGATCTGAAATCCATTGTGACTTCCGTCCCATAATAATAATAATAATAAAAGCTGGCTGTGTATCAAAGGGCAGCCGCTTCTCTGAATGGGCTGACCGTCGCCTCCCTGATGGAGGAGTCAGCACAGCCCGGGCTCAGAGGCTCGCCCTCAGCCTTCACTCCCGGCTGCAGCAGCGGCACAGATATGCGGATCCAAGCGCCAGCACTGGGCCATTCTGCTGAGCTTTCGATAAAACTGGACAGGGATGACGGCCGCGGCAGGGAGAGACACGAAAGCGCCAAACGTATTTTAAAAAATAGAGGGGCACCGCCGCTTGATGCGCTTCCAAACTGCGCGTCCAGTCCACCTTTGCATCAGGAATGCGTTGCAACAAATGGCACTGGCTAAACTCTCCTCTGCCATGAGCACATCAGGATGAGGGGGTTGCAGGGTGAAATCCGAAAAAAAACAAAAACAAAAAAACAAAAGGAACTCTAGATTCATTACTGCTTGGAAGGTTTGCGGATCACACATTTCAGTTTGCCTTTCTTGAATGACCGAACTTAAACGAAAAAAAAAAGAGGCAGGGTGAGTTTACTAGGACCCTTTCACCTATCACGGCCTCCTGGCCCTTCCCCACCACGATCTGCTCACTTGCCCCTTGTCTGCCCTCCTCTATCCCCCTACCACCGCTCTCTGTGCTTGCCCCCAACAGGCTTGAAATCTGGCTCTACCTTGCATTTTCTCCGGCGACTTTCAGTGAGTTCAGATATCTCAAAAAAGATATAATTGCGATGGAGAAGGTACAGAGAAGGGCAACCAAAATGATAAAGGGGATGGAACCACTCCCCTATGAGGAAAGGCTGAAGAGGTTAGGACTGTTCAGCTTGGAGAAGAGACGACTGAGGGGAGATATGATAGAGGTGTTTAAAATCATGAGAGGTCTAGAACGGGTAGATGTGAATCGGTTATTTACTCTTTCGGATAGTAGAAAGACTAGGGGACACTCCATGAAGTTAGCATGGGGCACATTTAAAACTAATCGGAGAAAGTTCTTTTTTACTCAACTCACAATTAAACTCTGGAATTTGTTGCCAGAGGATGTGGTTAGTGCAGTTAGTGTAGCTGTGTTTAAAAAAGGATTGGATAAGTTCTTGGAGGAGAAGTCCATTACCTGCTATTAATTGAGTTGACTTAGAAAATAGCCACTGCTATTTCTAGCAACGGTAACATGGAATAGACTTAGTTTTTGGGTACTTGCCAGGTTCTTATGGCCTGAATTGGCCACTGTTGGAGACAGGATGCTGGGCTTGATGGACCCTTGGTCTGACCCAGTATGGCATGTTCTTATGTAGATGTCCTGCTACTCAGCCAATCAGGCGGGGGGCACCAATCTTTGCATTTAAAGTCCATCTTGAGCCTCAGGGGGAGGCGGATTATGAATGGGAGACATTGAACTGAGCAGATCGGTGACTTAGGGACCCTACATCCAAGAATCTGCCATCAGGAATCTGTGGGATAGACAAAGCTCAAGCATTCAGATCACTGGTCTGCAGGCATATCATCCCCTCTTCATGGGCTTTAGGCTTGTCTTGGTTTAATTGAATTTTGAAGGATTCTTACATCACACTAGTGCTTTTGCCTGTCCCTTATTACAACATAGGCCTGACATCATAAAGTACACTGCTGCAGCCAATCACACTGCAGTTTTCCTCATACAAGCCTGTATTATAATGTGTGCACCATTGGTACTGATATTTGATTGAATAAGATAATCATCCTGGCTTCTAAGGAACTAGCTATAAGGGGGTCAGAGTGTTCAGATTTGGGCATAAAGGAGGTCCCCCACCCCACCTCACCCCCCAGGATGGCTCAGGGTGTACAAGTAAACAAGATTGTATAAGAAGGTGTGGGCAAGTGCAGTCCTGGAGGGCCACAGGCAGGTCTGGTTTTCAGGTTAACCAAGCAGTGCAAATAAACCCATTTCCTAGAGCCAAGGTTTGCGAGCAGAACTCATAGACAGTCATGGTGGCTATTCTGAAAACCAGATCCATTTGTGGCACTACCTAATCCTGCTGTAGACTTTGCTGCAGTTATGGCCTTTAGCTGTAAGGAGCTGCAGACATCAACTTGGCGGTGACACCTGCTGGTCAAAGCACAAGACATGGAGCAGCCTGCATCCCTCCACCTCATAGCCGATGGGATGCTAGTCTCAGATTTTTATTTTTTTTTACTGTACTTTGGTTTTAGGTTAGAATTGTGTTCTTTATTTCTTCTGATACTGTTTTATTTATTTAGTGTATTTGGTTTGTAAGTTACATGCAGGTACTGTAGGTATTTTTCCTATCCCCAGAGGGCTGACAATCTAAGTTTGTACCTGAGGCAATGGAGGCTGAAGTGACTTGCCCAAGGTCACAAGGAGAATCAGTGGGATTTAAACTAAGCCTTTCCTGGTTCTCAGCCTGCTGCTCTAACCACTAGGCTGCTACTATACTCCTCCATGTTCTTGTACTGCAAAAAAAAAAAAAAGTAATTTTTCTACCCTGGCACATCAAATAGTTACTCTAAGTCAATGGATTTCAGTGCAGAGGCAAAGGTGAATTCACCCACATAGTCTGAAAAATATATTTTTAGCCCATTTGCTCCCACACATAGTTTGTCGGTCCTTATTTCTGAAAGAAAATTATACATTCCTGAAATATATACTGTGCCCCCTCCCGAGAGAATGCAAGCTTACAAAAAGCAATCCACCAGCCTGTTGCACAATGATAGCACTGGAGCTCAGCTTTGGGGCTTGCTCAATCTTCTACAGCCTGCACACCTCTCTGCATATATTCGGTGTCCTGTAGGAGACCAATCCCACACCAGCAAAAGTACAAAAAAAAAAAAAAAGCAACAGGAAGAAGGGAAACAGTAAAATAGTAAGGATGTACATGCATTCAAATAAAATGGGAAATGGTAACAACATTTTCTGTTTCATTTCAATTCATTTTTATAAGGACACAAAAGAAAAAGAAACATTTTTTTTATAGTGCAGCTACTAGATCTGGCCTTGCGCTGCTGTAAAAATCCAATGCTGCTGAAGTTTGCAAACAAAAGTTTCCCTGCAGTTGAGCCTTCTCCAATCCAGTCACCCTCTCTAGACCCATTTTACCCCGTCCATGGGCTTACAAGAAATCCAAATGGGGCAGAAGCTATTCCCAGCTGCTCCTGCCCACCAGGCATCTAGTTTAAAATTGCACCAGTTGGACTTAAGGATGGTGCCAGGCAACATAAGGATCTACAACAAAATGCCAGCAGCCTCAAGGCCAGCCAGTGCTATTTTAAAACAGGCACCGGGAATTCTTGTGAGCCCACGGATGGGACAAGATGGATCTGGGAAAGGGATCAGGGAATGTCGGGGGGGGGGGGGGGGGGGGGGTGGAGAGTTCAGTTTGTTAATTTTGGCAACACTGGGGAGGGGGAACCTTGGTTTCTCTTTGTTTGTTTGTTTTTTCTTTTGTTTTGTTTCGAATCAATGAAACAAAATAAACCTCAAGCATAAAAAATAGGAAAAAATTAAAAACAAAACAAAAAAAAAAAACAATTTAAGTGCCTGCCACTATAGCATAGTTAAGAACATAAGAACATGCCATACTGGGTCAGACCAAGGGACCATCAAGCCCAGCATCCTGTTTCCAACAGTGGCCAATCCAGGCCACAAGAACCTGGCAAGTACCCAAACACCAAGAAGATCCCATGCTACTGACACCAGAAGCAATAAAAGCAGAGGCTATTCCCTAAATCAGCTTGATTAATAACAGTTAATGGACTTCTCCTCCAAGAACTCCTCCAAACCTCTTTTAAACCCAATTACACTAACTGCACTAACCACATCTTCTGGCAACAAATTCCAGAGCTTAATTGTGCATTGAGTGAAAAATAATTTTCTCGGATTAGTCTTAAATGTGCTACTTGCTAACTTCATGGAGTGCCCCCTAGTCCTATTAACCGAAAGAATAAATAATCAATTCACATCTACTCATTCAAGACCTCTCATGATTTTAAAGACCTCTATCATATCACCCCTCAGCCATCTCTTCTCCAAGCTGAACAGCCCTAACCTCTTCAGCCTTTCCTCATAGGGGAGCTGTTCCATCCCCTTTATCATTTTGGTTGCCCTGCTCTGTACCTTCTTCATCACAACTATATCTTTTTTGAGATGCAGCGACCAGAATTGTACACAATATTCAAGGTGCGGTCTCACCATGGAGCAATACAGAGGCATTATGACATTTTCCGTTTTATTAACCATTCCCTTCCTAATAATTCCTAACATTCTGTTTGCTTTTTTGACTGCTGCAGCACACTGAGCCGACGATTTCAAAGTATTATCCACTATGATGCCTGGCACATCAGGGCTTTTTCCTGGGTGGTAGCTCCTAATATGGAACCTAACATTGTGTAACTACAGCAAGGGTTATTTTTCCCTATATGCAACACCTTGCACTTGTCCACATTAAATTTCATCTGCCATTTGGATGCCCAATCTTCCAGTCTCACATGGTCCTCCTGTAATGTATTACAATCCGCTTGTGATTTAACTACTCTGAATAATTTTGTTTCATTCACAAATTTGATAACCTCACTCGTCGTATTCCTTTCCAGATCATTTATAAATATATTGAAAAGCACAGGTCCAAGTCAGATCCCTGAGGCACTCCACTGTTTACCTTTTTCCACTGAGAAAATTGACCATTTAATCCTACTCTCTGTTTCCTGTCTTTTAACCAGTTTGTAATCGACAAAAGAACATCGCCTCCTATCCCATGACTTTTTAGTTTTCTTAGAAGCCTCTCATGAGGGACTTTGTCAAACCCCTTCTGAAAATCTAAATAAACTACATCTACTGGTTCACCTTTATCCACATGTTTATTAACCCCTTCAAAAAATGAAGCAGATTTGTTAGGCAAGACATCCTTGGGTAAATCCATGTTGACTGTATTCCATTTAACCATGTCTTTCTATCTGCTCTTTGATTTTGATCTTTAAAATAGTTTCCACTATTTTCCCTGGCACTGAAGTCAGTTACATAGTAACATAGTAATGATAGCAGATAAAGACTAAAATGGCCCATCCAGTCTGCCGAGCAAGGTGTTTAGGGTTGTAACTGCCACCCCATGCAGGTTACCCCTGTGCAGGTTCTGTTTAGGGTTGAACCTGCCACTCCTTGCAGGTTTCTCCCTCACCTCCTGGTTAGGATTGTATCCAAGGTTCCCTTTATGGAACGTGCATGTGTGGCCACGCGGACCCCTTGGTGTGCCTTGCACATCGCACCTCTGCCTGTGAACAGCCCAGACCCAGGAGAATAGAGGAAGAAATAGGATCCCATGCTGCGGCTCCTCTTCATGGGCTTGCCCTCTATGCTGATTTTGTGATGCACAGAGGCGGTACCAGTCCTGCGATTTCTGAGCACACTGTAGGTCTGGCGCATGAAGAGGAGTGGGGGGGGGGGGGGGGGGCTCCTATATTGTCTCCACCAGCTCTTGCTTTTCAGCAGTCCTCCCCCAAGCCCTTCAGAAGAGAGAGAGAGAGAGGCCCCAGCGGCTGAAGAAAGGAAGTCACGAGAGAAGCCCTGGCTTGAGGGAGAGAGAGTAGGTGTCTGGGGGGATGTCTGTGTGAGAGATGTGTCTGGGGGAGTGTGTGTGGGTGAGAGACAGGCAATCACATCTCCGGTGGACCTTTCTGAACTTGTAATCTCTAATAAAAAGAATTTGGATGCTTTTCAACAAAAATACAGTAACAAAGTGAAAGGACATTTTGACCTCCCCATGCAACCTCCCTTCCCTACTTTTTTTTGCTGCTTTTCTCATCCCCTGCCCGTTGCCCATTACCCTAAGCCTGGGCATGCAAGCCTGTCAGAGTACCGCTGGCATGGGGAGAACAGAGGAGAATCAGACTGAAAAGTGCCCTTTGGTGTGTGGTTGTAGGGCCGGGGAAGGTTGATGCAGAAGAGCTGGGGAAGGGGGCTCGTGAGACGTGTCATGGACTGAATATAAGGTGGCAGTATGCCAGGGTCATCTGCTGCCCACCCCTATGAGACAGAGAAGACTATAACCATCATGGAGAGGGGTTAGGCAGCCCCTCTGCCAAACGAGTTCCTCATCGAGCCATGCTCTCTCCCACTCTAGCCACCTCCTTGAAGGCTCCATGACACAGCAAGGCCAGCCCTATATAATCCTGCCTCTCCCATGTCTTGGTGCCTCATCATCGAGTCACCTCGGCTCCTTGCTTTGGCTTCCTTGACCTTCTTGCTTTGCCTTGCCTGTGGCCTCTTGGGCCTTCTCACCCTTGTTTTGTCTTGTGGCCTCCTTGGCCTTCTTGCCTTGCCTTGTGGCCTTTGCACCTACTAGTCTTGCCTTGCGGCCTGTTAGGTCCCTTTGTCTGTCGCCTGTCTTATATGCGCCTTGTTTGCCATTTGTCCTTGCCTTGCCCTGTACTTGTTCCGGTGTAGCCTGTTGAGGCAGTCTTGTCCAGTCCTGTTCCTGTTGTGTGTCTGTCTATGCCCTGCCTAGCCTAGTTCCCCTGTTCTGGTTTGCCCTGCCTCTCTGTGTGCCTTGCCTCCAGTTCAGCTGGTCTCTAGTTTCTGCATTTGGCTCCGGTTCCTGCCTCGCCCCAGCCTTGCCGCTACCTTGCCTTCTCATTTAGCCTTCTTTGCACTAATCTTGTTGCCTGACCTGGACTGTCTTTCCCTGCCTCTGCTCGTTCTCAGCCTGCCCTGTCCTTGGCCTGGACCCCAACTTTGTCTGCCCACTGCCAACCCTGACCCTGGCCATCTTGCACTGTACAAGAGAAGTCCTGACTGCCACCAGAATCTGTGGGCCCAACCCAGCAGGGAAGTAGCTGGACAGGCAGGAAACTCTGCCCTGCTTTGCAATAGGGTCCTGCTCTGCTCCCGAAGGGGGAATCCTTGGACCCAACTTGCCAGTCCATGTCAAGGACAGACAGATGGTTGACTGGATGGAAGGATGCAGAGAGACTGAGCTTCTGGATTTGTTTCCCAGTGAACAGATGAGGCAATACAGAGTTTGCCATCAGGACTTGTGTTGGCTAGAGCTGGGTTCTTACCTCCTGCCTCTTGCTATATGTTTGATCTCTGCCTCTCTCCAGCTTTCACCTTCAGCTATGTCTGTCCACCTGTCCATCTCTGTCCAGCTCAATAGGACCTGGGGGCTCCTAGTGCACAAAACCAGAGGCAAAGAGGAATGTGGCACCGCTGCAATCTGAGTGGCTGAATGCAAGTACATTTACACACATCAAGCAGAGAACGCAATGTGCAGTACTAGCAGCGATCAGTCAGAAGGCAGTGAGAACAATTCTTGATGACATCACAAAGCCTCTTACTGACTCACTGAACTTATTGACCTGGCTCCAGACTGCACTTTTGTCTTTTCCACCTTTGCGGCAATGACACCCATTGTATACAATTATATTTCAGCACTTATCTGTGTGACAGTACTTTCCAAATCTTGAAGACTAATAAGAGTCATCATCCTGCCTTTAGTGGCCAGAACCAGATATTTGGGTGCAAACAGAGGCATGCAAGGAAGTTTAATTTTGATCCTATTCGGACACCTGTGAACATGCGTGTGAATGTGTGTGTGAGAGAGAGAGAGAGAGAGAGAGATAGAGACAGCGTGTGTGTGAGCAAGAGAGTATGTGTGTGTATGTGAAGGGAAAGTTTGTGTGTCTGTCTCTCCTCTCCCCACCCACCCACCCATCTACAACAATCTCAGAGTGACTGGAAATCAAAAGTTCCCAAGTTTGGAGAAAGAGGGTTTTTTTTAATCCTTATTAATTTTAATTATTAGATGTTATTTGATATATGTGCTGTTTTGAAATATTTTATTGGTGATTGAAATATTTTTAAAAAATTGTATATAAGTTTTTAATTATTGGATATTCTATTCATCTGCTGTTTTGAAATATTTTTATTTATTAGCACGGTTGATCTTATATATTTTTTTTAATTTTAATGTTTGATGTTTTATGAGGAATGGTGGTGTTTCTGGTTTTCTCTGTTGCACTGCATACAAAATCTGTCTTGTTATGATTTCCAGTTCAGTTTTTGTCTGCACATTTCTACTTATAATTTATGGGCTCTTTATTCTGTATTTGGTGAGGGTCTGTCTGTGTTCTGCACGTGTGACTGAGGAGAGGTATTCTGCTAGCATGTACTTTCTGTGTAGGAATCTATGGTAGTATGTTCTGTTTTCCTAATAGGAGGTGTTTTAGGGCCTGGTGTAATATTTGTAGTGCTTTCATTTCATAGGTAGTATTGTTACCGTTTGAGTGCTGGCAGTTAGTGCTGTTTTGGTATGGGAAGTTTACTATATTGTAATTCAGTTTACTCATGGCTTTCTGAGGATTAATATCGCACCCAGCACACAATACAATAGGACTAATACCATATGGGTTCCAAGTGCCATTATCATCTCACTCATTGCTCGACTTTCCAGATCATTAATGAATTTGTTAAACAACATTGGCCCCAGTACAGATCCCTTGAGCATTCCATTTTCTAATTCTGTCCTATGAGAAAATTGATTCTGCTCTATTTCCCATCTTTGAACCAGTTCCCAAAACACAATAGGACCCTGACTCCTGTGACTTTTTAATTTTCTGAGAAGTCTTTCATGAGGAACTTTGTTAAATGCCTGCTGAAAATCCAGATACATCATGTCGATTGGGTCACTCTTACCAACAGGCTTATTCATACCTTCAAAGAATTCTAATAGATTGGTAAGGAAGAATTCCCTTTGTTAAATCCCTGCTGTCTCTTCCTCTTTAAGCTATGTCATATGAGGAGGGGACGGAAGGGTGTCAGCTGGTGATGGGAGAGAAGGAGGCGGGAGGATGCATGCTGGGAGAGAACTGGAAGATTGTTAGTGGCAAGGGTTAAGAATGGGAAGCATTACATGGAGGATGGGTGGTGTGTAGATGGAGGAATGGGGAAGGAGGTGGAAGAGATGGAAGACAAAGGGAATGGAAGGCTAGGAGAGAGCAACATGGAGAGAAGTGAGCGGTGAAAAATGTGAGAAAAGCTTGGGGGGAGAGAGGCAAGATGGTAATAAAGAGAAAAAAGATGGAAGCTGAGAAGAGAAAGTTGGAGAGAATGAAGGAGAAACTCATAACTTGGGTGCCTGGTGATGGGTTAGTGGCAGTGGTTAAGTAGTGGCACTATAGTAGAAACAGCCTTTTGTCTCCTTCTCTCCTGCCTCTCATGTCAAAAGTTATGAGCTCAACAGTAGGGCACATCCACGTACACCCTGGAAAATAAATTAGAGGGAACACTGATTGTAACTGCCGTTCCATGCAGGATATCCCCATGCCTTCTGCTAAGGGTAGTAACTGCCGCTCCGTGCAGGTTACCCCCATGTTTCTGTTAAGGGTAGTAACTGCCACTCCGTGCAGGTTACCCCCATGTTTCTGTTAAGGGTAGTAACTGCCACTCCGTGCAAGTTACCCCCATGCCTTCTGTTATAGATAGCAACTGCCAGTCTGTGCAGGTAACTCCCATGCCTTCTGTTAAGAGTAGTAACTGCCATTCTATGTAGGTTACCCCCTGGCCTTCTGTTTAGGGTTGTAACTGCCACTCCATGCAGGTTACCCCCTGGCCTTCTGTTTAGGGTTGTAACTGCCACTCCATGCAGGTTACCCCCTGGCCTTCTGTTTAGGGTTGTAACTGCCACTCCATGCTGGTTACCCCCTCACCTTCTGTTTAGGGTTGTAACTGCCACTCCATGCTGGTTACCCCCTCACCTTCTGTTTAGGGTTGTAACTGCCACTCCATGCTGGTTACCCCCTCACCTTCTGTTTAGGGTTGTAACTGCCACTCCATGTAGGTTAGCCCCTGGCCTTATGTTTAGGGTTGAAACTATCACTCCATGCAGGTTACCCCCCTCCATGCAGGTTATCCTCTTGCCTTCTGTTTAAGGTTGAAACTACCACTCCGTGCAGGTTACCCCCTCCACTTCTGTTTAAGGTGGAAACTGCTGCTCCGTGCAGGTTACTCTCTCGCCTTCTGTTTAAGGTTGAAATTGCCACTCCGTGCAGGTTACCCCCTCCACTTCTGTTTAAGGTGGAAATTGCCACTCCGTGCAGGTTACTCTCTCGCCTTCTGTTTAGGATTGTAACTGCCGCTCCGTGCAGGTTACCCTCTCGCCTTCTGTTTAGGATTGTAACTGCCGCTCCGTGCAGGTTACCCTCTCGCCTTCTGTTTAGGATTGTAACTGCCGCTCCATGCAGGTTACTCTCTCGCCTTCTGTTTAAGGTTGAAACTACCACTCTGGGCAGGTTACCCCCTCGCCTTCTGTTTAAGGTGGAAATTGCCACTCCGTGCAGGTTACCCTCTCGCCTTCTGTTTAGGATTGTAACTGCCACTCCTTGCTGGTTATCCCCATACAGAAAAGTTACCACAGGCTACCTTAGTGCTATGCATAAAATTAGCCTTACATCCTTCAGCTGGGAAAAGTCTCGGGCACTGATTCCCATGAGAAGCTTGTTTCACTGATGCCCTTGATTTATTTATGGGAATTATTAAATGTAGGACTGTGTTCAAGTTTAAGCTTTATGCTCAGTCTATAATGAAACCTTGCAGGCAATGACATTGCTAATGCTTTCAAGCTCCTTTTTAGTTTTTGTTTTCCCTGCTTGTAACTCCACTGGTCTCGGGTGAGGGTTGCTGTGGGGGGCCTGGTCCATCGACGACAGGAGGAACGGAGGAGGCACGAGACTGCGGCTGGCACATGCGGCACTCCTGGCGCCGGCTTCCAGAGTCTCCTCGCCTCTCACCCAAAGGGAACATCTCGGTCTCAGAGCCGCACAGGTTGGATCCAGGCGAGGGCATGGGGGACAAGTCCCGTAGAGAGGACACAGGATGGTCAGTGAAGGGGAATCCTTTTTGGTTCTAACACCTTATCGGTAATCGGAAATGGGGGGGAGGGGGGGGGGGGGAAGTGGCTTGGGAAATCATCAGCCAAGGTGGAGGGGGATTACAGGAGCAGGAGGGAAGGAAATTCCCCCACTGGTGACTTGACTCCTACCAAATAAATGCTCAGGAGGAAAAGCAAAACTGCGGAGATAATGTACCTTAGTGAAATATAATATAGCATGAGTGATTTTGTGATCTTACAGTGGACTACTAGAGTGATATGGGAATCACAGAGATTAATATTCTAATACTATGTTGATATTGTAATTATATAATAAAAATATTCCATAATAATACTGTGATGATAATATCTCATAAGGATATTTAGGGACCTTCATTTTCGGTTTTTATTTTACTTTTCTCGGGAATTTCAATGTTGTAATAAAAAAAAAAAAAATCAAAAAATGTCTTTGTTATAACAGGAGAAAAATCAATGAAAAGTAATTTTACCACTGATATTTGTTGTTGTTGTTGTTGTTGTTATAACCTTGAAATCCCCAGGAAAAATGAAAACGAAGGTCCCTAAGGATATTATAATCAGGTTTAATTGTCTGGTACTATGAGATAGTGAGGTGCCAGCGACGCTGGAGCCCTGATAATATATTATAGCCTGGTGATAAAATGCTATCGTGATATAGTGGAACATGGTGACAATGCAGTGCTTTGTAAAACTCTAGCAATGGTGGAGGGACACTCATGCTGATCTAATCCCAGGGGAACATGGATTTGTCATTTTTAAGCCAGCATAGCTAAGTCCCTAAAGAGAGGCTGCAGCAAATGTCTAGCCTGAAAGGTAAGGCACACCGGTGCGTGCCTGCAGGGTTGGTCTCTCTCTGTTTTTCCCATGTGCGGAGATGGGACAGTGAGCTCTTGGCACCCTTTTGCTCACCAGTGCTCACTGCTGAATGCTCACGGTCCGCTCTCCTCTCTCCCTACTCAAGAAATCTGTTAACAGGACGGCTTGTACAAGCATCGCCAAAGCAGTACAGACAGAGACAGATTTTCAAAAGGAAAACTTCTGAAGTTAGCCGGCTAGACACAAGGTTTTGAACGTTTACCCCTGCCGACTGGCTAAGCGTAGCCATCGCTGTCCATTAGGAGGCCAATATTTAAAGCAGAGATGTAGGCGGCTAAGTTAAGCTCATGTTTAGCTGGTTAGCTTGCAGCTGAAAGCTGCAGCCTTGCAGCGTCCACTTTTTCGGCAGCCTGAGGATGCACTTCCGATCCATTGGAGCAAGCGGGCAGTTCTGCTTAGCCCCTCACAGATGGGTGTGGCTGGAGGCAGGGCTGGGGCAGAAGTGTCAGCCTTGCACCCCTCCTGCCCCCTCCCCCAACTAGCATTCAAGTCAATAGGCCATACCCTCCCCCCCACGTATATTTTGATAATTAAGCTCAGTCATGATAACCTCTCCCAGAACAAGCCTATAAAAACACATAATTGGACATGGGAAGGAAAATTTAAAAGCCATATATATATATATATAATCCCTGTAATTTTAAATGTTAAACTTTGCTTTGAAAACAAATATATACACACACACACACACACAATACAAATACGTCTCCGATGTCATGTCACAGTGTCTAATGAACGTGTTATCTGTGAGTTTTGGGAGTAGACATTAAAAATAAATCATGAAACAGATACACTTTATAAATTAAAAGAAACCCATACCAGATTGTCTGAAGGTAACAGTGACACAAGCCCCTTGCGTTACCAGGCATGTGAAGTAAGACAAAATCCCGCAACCTTCTTGTAGCTCTTTCTTCTGTTTGTTCTCTGGGAAGGCAGGGGTCACACTCGCTCCTGAGGCTGAGTCTTTGCACAATCCTAGCAGCCCTGAGAAGGGGGAAGGACGAGCTCTCCAAGGCCCGAGATGTAGGGGTGAAGCTCTCAGTGAGTGCAGTGTAAAGTGCGTACCCTCTGCATGTGTGTTCCAACTTCATGTCTTCATTGGGAATCCTTCGGCATCATTAGGGACATTCATGTTCAGTTTTTATTTTATTTTATTTATTTTTCCTGGGAATTTCAATGTTATAACAAAAAAGCAATCAGTGGAAAAATGACTTTGTTATAACACACAGGGAAAAAAAATCAGTGTGTTCTTGGTTACATCCATTTATCCACTCATATTTCCCAGACCTCTCTCTACCCGTCAGGTTCAGAGAGGTCCTACCCTCCAGGGCATGGATTAATAGATATCCCAAGATGGGCTTGAGGGTCTCCCAATGCTCCCTGGGATAGGGAATTATTGCACCTGAATTCTAACAATGATGTAAGCCCCCTTGAGCATTATTTGGAAAAGCTAGCTAAAAATGAAGAATACATATTATTAGCAATACCCCTTCTTATGAGAAAACAGAACAAGACGGAATGGGCAGAAGCTACATGTTAGCAGAACACCTCATGCTGGTCACAAACACAGAACACAAACAAAAGCCCTCACAGAGATACTGTGATATAGCAGGGTTTCCCATCCCTCTCCTGGATGCACACCTAAGCAGTTGCATTTTCAAGATATCCAATAATGAATATGCATGAGTTGGATTTGCATACATTGGAGAACCAGGGCAGGCAAATCTCTCTCATGCATATCCATTGTGGCGATCCTGAAAGCCCGACTGGATAGGTGTGCCTCCAGGAAAGGGCTGGAAACACTGTGACAGAGGGTTGGCCGAGGTACTGGTCCTGCTGGATTTGACCACATCACTTTTACTGGCAGGCGTCTGTTCAGATCCTTCCTATCAGACAAGCAACAGTCCATACAGTTCACACTTGGGCCCTGAACTGCAGGATTCCACTAGGACCTATTCCGTTTACCATCCTATTCAAGCTCTTTCTCAAGCCACTAGCATAGCTGATCCAGGCTATGGTCCGAAAACTCTACATTCACATGGACCAATGTTCAGCTCCTCATACCACAGAACCAGACTTACCAGCAGCCAGGAAAAAAAAAGTTATCTTCTTGTCAAAGGATGGGCTAGAAGTAACAGGCTGTGCTGGAGCCCAAGTGAAACAGAGTTTCTGTGGGTTCAAAATATCTTTTGAGAACCATGAACTCCCTCCCCCTAAAACTAAAGGTTAGGAAGACGGGGGTCCTGCTGGACTCTGTGCCTCCCATGTTACCTCTCAAATTCAGGCAGCCTTTGAAAGCTGCCCCTGTCATCTGCGACAATGATGCAAACTCTGTCCTTGAACTGAGAAGCTGAGCCTGGCCATGGTAGGATAATGTCAGGACTGGAGTTACTCTAGTCTAATGTATGGTACAGTAGTCTGACAATAGGAGCGTTGCACCAGCTTCAGCTAATTCAGAATGCAGCACCCTGCCTGTCAGGGGGTTACAGGCCGTGGGACCACATCCCGCCCTTTTCGCAGAAACTTCACTGGCCATCGGTGCCGTACAGGGCCAGATAGAAAACCCATTCTGGAAACCTTCTAAGCCCTCAGAGGAAATGGACCAGAGCACTTAAGAAACAGGCTGCCTCTTTATGTAGCTCGGAGACCTTTCGGGTCATGCCAAGAAGCCTCCCTAGTCACGCCTTCGCCGAAGGAAATAACGTGCTCCCTCCCAGGAGAGCTTCACCCAGCCTCGGAATGGCATGGGAGAAAGCCTGGCACCGGATTATGAGACTGACGGCAAGCTGCACACACCCTGAACTGAGACCCGTTGCCTACATCCTGACTGATTCTAGCAGCAAACCCCACAGACTTCACCCAATAGTTTCACATGCAGAGATTATTTATTATACCTGCTGGGCATTTCTTCCTTATTTTGCATGTTTGCCTGTAACGTATGAGTTATTTAATTTTGTCTGGACCAGCTTATTTTTTTTATACTTTCTTCATCTCTCTCTCTCTCTATATATAGGTGCTAGTCTTGTACGCTTACAAATGTGATATTTTAAATCTGTTGAATCTCCTACTATAGCTATTGTAATGTAGACCTCTTTGAGTGAATCTTTTTTCAAAAAGGTGTTAGGAAATTATAATATTATTAGTATCACTTTTAAGAGACAAAAACCTGAACTTTTGTGTACTCCAGCCGTAGCCCCTTCCTTCCTGTTCCCTGCAGGGTAAGAAGGAAGGGGGGGGGGGGGGGGAAATTGGAGGGGAGGGAGTGGATTAGGGAGCAAAATGGATCTTCCTTATTCTAGCCTGTGCTCGGCCTGCTCCAGGCTCACCCCTTCCCCTCCTGTGCCCTGAACGCGGCCTGAGAAGAGAGGAGCCGTTCTCTGCTGCCTGAGAGAGCACGAGCCAGTTGAGTCACTGGGGCAGAGCCCTGTGTCTCCTGCATCTCCAAGCCCCTAGTGCTTTTCCAGTGTACCTAAGGGAAGAGCAGACTCTGCCTGGATGTATGGTTGGATGGGGAGAGGGTCTTAGCCAGCTTGCAAGGATTTTCAGTGCTGGCTATCTTTACACACAGAGCAGTAACTAGGCATGTTAGTGACTGGGGCAGTTGAGTGTTTTTGCACCATCCTCATCCTGATCCCCCACTCTGGTCTCCCTCTCTCCTTCCTCTCTTCGCTTTCTCCTCTTTCCGGCTTTTCTGGCCTACGCTTGCATTTCAGTCCCTTTTTTTTCTCCCCCCCCCCCCCCCCCCCCCTCCGAGGGGTTCTGCGCTCTGGGCAGCTGCCCCTTCTTGCCCACCCTAGTAGTTACCTGCAAGTCAGCTTTCTTACCACCAAGTGACTTTTTCTGAAAATTCACCCCTAAGCGGTTACAATAAAAGAAGAGACAATAAAACAAAAATGAAACGTCGATCCACAGAGAGAAGACGAGCAATGAATTCCGGATGCTGGAGCCGGCCCGTGCGGTCTCTGGTCAGATCCACGTTTCTGCGGCTCCTTCTCCTGTTTCTAGGGGTGCGCAGGGTTTTTTGTTTTTTCTTTTAATAAGTGTCATCAGTGGGGGTGGGGGTGTTTAACAATAGCGTGCAATAAAATCTTTTAAAAAGCACCCACCCAGTGCAAATTAAAAACAAAATCCTCCAGGCCCTCTCCCCATCCTCCCAGCCACTTGGACCCCCCCCCCCCTCCCCAGGGACAGGAATAATGCCCAGTTGCTTCTGCCCCACCAGGGCCATGTTAGTGCTCCAATACAGCACTGGGGGTCAGGCCGACTGGCGCCATTATGAAATACGGCACTGGTGGGACAAGGGCAACTAGGATTGGCAATGCTTCCAGGGGGGGGGGGGCCCTTTGTGGGTAACTTGCAAAGGTTTGGGTGGGGTCCAGATGATTGGGGAGTAGAGAGAAGAGCCATGGGGGGGAGGAGGGAGGCTCTTATTGACATTTTGGGTGGAGGTGGGCAGGGGATGGGGTGGGGAGGTGAGGCTGGCATTTTGAAAACAGAAGAAAAGATACATGAAAGATATTGTTCATTTTTCTTTCATTTCATTTTGAAAAGGAAAGGAAAGGAAAGCACATCCCTACTTGTTTTCCCCTAGGATTATACATTTTTCCTGCTTATTTTGTGGGAAGTGTTGTGACCGTCGCTGTTCGATGTTTCCACTCCGCCCTCCTCATCTCCTTGGCGACTCCCTCTTGCTCAAGTGGAAGGTTGGCTGCCGCGGCGTCTCTCTGCCGTCTTCCTCCAGCGTCCCCAGAGCAGCTCGACGCTGCAATCCGCCATGTTTCACAAGGGCCTAAGGGCGCGCGCGCGTGGCGCAGCCCCGACTGATGTACCAGCAATGGCGCAAACCTCAGGGGCGTCCCCCTGAGATGACGTCAGCAGTACCGGATATAGAAATCGCTAACTATTCGAGTTAGCAAAGGTTATGGTACAAGGGGTTATGCTACCTAAGCTGCTCTGCCTCCTCAGACTTACCAGGAGTACCCGCTCCTCAGGGGCCTCGCTCTCTCTTTGTTTTTCAGGTCACAGTCAGGAACCGGCACTCGCTCCTCGAGGGCCCATGTTCCCGGACTGGTTGCTGAATATTTATTATGCCTGGAAGTCATTGCTGCCTACCACACCAGTGAGTTACTTTCTCTCAGAGCTTTCCCTGGAACCAGGTACTCGCTCCTCGAGGGCCTAACTCATTCCAACACCTGGACTACTTCTAGAGACTATTGTGTGAGTGTTACCATCAAGGTTCTGTTCCTGAACTCTGCATACTCTGCCTACTCACTATATTCAGCTTCCCTACAGCTCAACCATCCTGGGATCACTGTTCCAGTATCTGAGGGACTCCAGCCCTGCTGGGCACTTCCAGCTCACTGCTGCCACCTCTGGTGGTTCAATATACTGTTTAATAAAAGAACTAGTGTGTGTCTGTCTCCATACTCTGAGCCTGACCAGTGGTCCCTCTCGGGATCTTCCCCCGGGGGCATGGTCATCTGCCACCGGCCCAAGGATCCACCCACTACTACCTCAAACACCAACAGGAAGTCTTGGATTTTCTCTGTCTGCTTTGGGGAATGTCAATCTCTGATCTCTTTGTATTTTGCACAGCACAGGAGGAAATGCATTACTGTTTCTATTTCTCTGGAGTTACACTGTATGTGGAATCTGGCTGCTTGGGGTTAATAGTTCAGCTTTCATCTCTATATTTCTACTTCTAAATTTCTGGTCTCTTATTCTGTATTTTATGAGCAACAGTCTGTGTTTTGCACATTCGTCCGAAGGGAAAGATTCTGCAAGCATATAGTTTCTGTGTAGGGATCGACAGCAGTCCAATTCTCACCTCCCAATAGGAGGTGTATTAGTGTTTTAGGGCCCAGCGTAATATTTGCATTGCTGTCTTTTCATAGGTAAGATTGTTGTTGTTTGAGTTGTACAAGTTAGTGCTGTTTTGGTATGGTAGGTTTTCTACATAGGTGGTGTGTGGTTTTTGAAGAGTTTTGTGTTGTGTCACTGAGAGCCTGGTAGTGGTGTGAGTTTGTGTTGCTATTAGTGAGATGACACACAAGAATTTTCAATAGTCTTTTCTGTATGGTGAGTAGTTCTGCACTGGGAAAATTCCTGTGCTGGCAGAACTGTAGATACAGGGTTTGGGGTTTTTTAAATATTTTGTTCCTATCTTTATAGACTTTCATGACCAGATTTAAGGTTTTAGCGCCATTAGGTAGGAATGAGGGATGGGGAGATGGGGGGTGGGTGCGCAGAGTTCTTGTGGTAACTTGGGCCAGCCGGGGAAACAGTCAGTAAGATAAAGAACTATCTTATCACCCTCGCATTGGACTCCTTGTTGCTATTTATCTATAAGAGTGGTTGGTGGTCCATTATGAGCATGAAATGCCACCCCAATAGGTAATAGCGTAAGGCATGTAAGGCCCATTTGACAGCCCAGGCCTCCTTCTCAACTATTGAGTAGCACCTCTCGCATAGCATCAGCTTTCAGCTAATGTATGCCAAACAATGTTTTTGACCATCCTTCTCTTGTGTTAAGACTGCTCCCAAGCTTACCTCTGAGGCATTGGACTGTATCGTGAAGGTTCAGTGAAGTCTGGACTTATCAGGATGGGTTTGGAGCAAATTGCCTCTTTCAAAGCTCAGAGGGCTTTCTCTGACCACTGAACCTTCTCTGGCATTTTCTTTAACAACAGCCTTGTGAGAGGCTCTACCTACTCCAAGTAATTAGGGATACATCTTCGGTAATATCCTCTGAGGCCTAGGAACACTCTCATTTTTGCCTTTGTTTGTGTGACTGGCATCCAAGTGATTGCCTCGATCTTCTGGGTCTGCAGATGGACCTTGCCCTTCCCCAGGGTGTAGCCTAGGTAATGGACTTCTTGCCCTACCAGCAAGCACGTCTTAGGATTAGCCAATAGCCATTAGTCCTGCTTTCCTCAGACTGGTTAGCACAACCTGGACTTAGGTTAGATGTGTCTTCCAATCTGGGCTGTACAGCATGATGTATTCCAGGTAAGCGGCTGCATAGCCTTGATATGGACGGAGCAGGTGGTCAACTAAGCATTGAAATGTTGCAGGGGCACCACGGAGTCCAAATGGGAGGGAGGTAAACTAAAACAGTCCCCCTGGTGTCAAAAACACAGTCTTCTCCTTTGCTGCTGGCATGAGTGGTAACTACCAATAGACATTTGTAAGGTCCAGGGTAGAAATGAACTGGGCTCATCCAAGACGCTCAATCAATTCGTCCACTTGTGGCATCAGGTACACTGTGGAATGAGTGGAGATTCCCACAGGCCTGGAGGCAAACTAGACTGACTCCAGCCTTTCTTAAAGCATACCCTTTATTCACCACTTCACATATTCACAACCATGGGCTGTCTTCTCCTTAGACAAGGTACACTCTTTACTTACAGTGTGTTGCTTCGTCTCAGCTCAGGGTTTGGACAGTATTGAATACAGGAGCTGCCTTCCTTCCGGAGACCTGGGCCTGGTCTGATTATCCCCACCTGGATCCCATCTCTTATTCCCTAGTCTTTGGTTAATGGTTATGCCCTCTGAGTCCCATCTGTCCCGCAGGATCCTGCCCATAGAGTATACTCTCCTTAAGGCATTTAAGGTGGACCAGGCATCTAGCCTTGTCCTGCACAGGAAAATAGGGGAACACTAGGGGTACTTCCTCACATATGTGTCAAGCTTTGAGACCTCATTGATCTTTTTAAAGTCAATACAGAATCTTATTCTCCGGTCTAGCTTTGGCACCAGTACTATGGGTGAGGAACAATCACTGTTAGATCTTCTATTGCCCCGAGCCGGAGCATCTTCTTCATTTCAGTCTCAATGACATGGTGCCTGGCCTCAGTAATCCAATAGGGTTGTTGGATTACCACAGCTTCAGGAAGTGTAATGATGTATTGCTGTACCTGATAGGTATGACCTGGCAGGCTTGAGAAAATCTCCTTATTTCATTCTACCGGCTGTTTTAAGTCAGCTGTTGGTGCAATGGAAAGTTTCCCTCTGAAAGGAACCTGGGCTTGGTCTACTTCAGATCTGACCTCTAGACCAAACTCTCCTTCTTGCACCAGTCCGCATTCCTATGCCACCCACTTCTTCAAAAGATTTATATGGTAGATTTGTGTTTTCTTCCATTTATCTGGTGGGCTATTTTGTAGTGCATGGGCCCTGTTTTCTCCAGAACTTCATAGGCCCCTTGCCAACAGGCTAATAACTTGTTTTCAAAAGTTAGGAGGAGGGCAAGGATGTGGTCCCCCAGCCGGAATACTCTTTGGATCGTGGGATGATTGTAAGCTCAGGCTTGGAAACTCTGAGCCTTTTCTAGACATGTGTGAGCCACCTCTCCAGCCTTTTCTAGGTGATCCTGCCCTCTGAGAACATAGTCAATGAGGTTTTTCCTGGGGTTCCTTTCATCTTCCCAAGTTTTGTGGGCTATGTCCAAGATTCCTCTTGGTCTCCTCCCATACATCAAGCTCTGTGTACTTTGTGGACTGCAAACAGCACATAGAGTAGTAATGCATACAAGTTCTTGCTGTCTTCATCCACAAATCTCCTCAACATTTGTTTGAGCGTCTGATTGAAGTGCTCAACCAGGCCATTGATCTGCGGGTGATACACTGAAGTACACAAGGTTTTTACCTTCAGCAAGGTGCAGAGTTGTTTCATTACCTTGGAGTTGAACGGGGTTCCCTAATCCATCAGAATCTCCTTTGGTAGCCCAACTTATGAAATAACCTCCATTAGGGTGGCCACCACCATGAGGGTCTTCAAATTCTGTAGTAGTACTGCCTCTGGATTTCTTGTAGCATAGTCCAAAATGATGAGGATTTACTTATTTCCTCAAGTAGATCTCTCTAGTGGCCCCACAATATCCATACCTACCCTTTGAAAAGAAGTCTTAATTATGAGCATGAGTATGAGAGGTGCTGCCCATACAGTGGCAGACCTTATGAGTTGGCAGGTGGGGCAGGAGCGGCAATACAACTGGACCTGTTTATGTAGTCCTGGCCAATAGAACTGTTCCAGTAACTTTTCCTGGGTCTTTTCCTCCCCCCCCAGAAGGAGGCTGTGTGCTAACTGCATGACCTTCTGACTGTAGGGTTTTGGAACTAGGAGTTGTTCTGTTACTGCCTCATCCAGACTTTCCTTTGTGACTTGGTAAAGTAAATCGCCTTTCATCAGGATATAAGAAGGAATAGGGTCTGTAAGCTGTACTCCAGAGACTACCTTTCCATCCACCCTCTGTATATGTTCCTGGGCCTACTTAAAGTACTCATGCTCCCTCTGGGTCTGCTTGAAGCTCCCTGGGTCATCCTTGTTTTCCCAATCAAAGGGGCCTGAAAAGAAATTCTGGGTGGGTGGAGGTTCTTCCACTGACTCTGAACCTCCCTCCCCAGTTGCCTCTAAAATAGCAGCATAAGTGTTTTCATCCTGTTCTCACTGCCTCCTGGATTTAGGATTCTTGGAGTTTATATGAAAGAGATCTGGCTCCACCAAGGGGACGCGTTCTAGAAAGTCTAACTCTTTCTGGTTATGAATGGATGAATCCATTGTGAGCTGGTTCCAGAGGCTCTTGAACTTTGGACAATCCCATCCTATGACACAGGGTAGGGTAGCCAAGAGAGAACTCCCACCTGAACAGTATCTTGCTGGGCGGGTTCTTTGGTTGCACCCGGTTTGTTGGATACTATCAATGTTCCCCTTAGATGCATGCTATGGTCACTAATTTGTAATAGTCATTTTGCACTTGCTTTACCAAGTCTAGTCAAATGACCATTTTCACACTTCCAGAGTGCACTAATGCTTGTGTTGGAACAACCAAAATCACAAAAGTAGGTATGCCTTGGCTGGAAACATCCACAAAACTACAAAGTGTAGGGTCACAGCATTAATGTCCATCGGCTCCTCTCCCCTGCGGGTACAGTGTTGGGAAAATGGCCCCTTTCTCTATAGTTGAAACATGGTGGACCGGCTGAGGTCTGCAGGTAAGGTGAGAAGTCCGGCTGGACCTGTGCTACTGATGGTCTGAGTCTTAGTACTCCACTGTCCTCTATCCAGGTCCAGGGGCTTTTCTCAGAATCGCAGGGACTCAGGCATGGTCTGGACCTGATAATAGACCTCCGCTAGTTCCAGAGTCTTCTCGACAGTAAGGCTTGGGTGTCGGCATACCTGCTGCCGCATTGGTGGTTCAAGACTGCCAGGAACTATTCCAGCAGAACCACTTTAGCAACTTTCACCCTGGTTTGGTACAGCCACTTCCAGGCAACATCTTGCAGTCTGTGGAATAGGTTCCTTGTGTTTTTTCCAGCTTGCAGAGCTCCCCACCGAAATCGCTGTCGATAGGCTTCTAGGGTGAGTCCATTCTCCCTAGAATGACTACATTGACTTCCTGGTAAGTGGTCCTCCCTTCTGCAATTGGCTGTTTGCAAGGCATCTTGATTGCTCCCAGTGAGTAGATTCCCCATATAGGTAGCCCATCTGTCCTCTGGACAGCCTGCCAGTTGGGATGTGCAATTGAAGTTTCTTAAATATCCATCATGGTTTTCTCTGGGGTTCATCTTCAGTAGTGTTGGTGACACAGGAGGTGGACTGGATAAGGCAGTTTGCACAACTTGGGCTATCTGTGCTCCTACCATGTGACAGGGGCCGGCCAATGGCACGGATACCCTGTCACATGGTAAGGGCAAAGGCCATCGGCCCATTTTTATTACGCCTCGGCGAAAATCCTTTCTCTTCCCGGAACGGAACGCTGCTGGGTAGGTCTGTGCAGTCGGCGCCACAGACCCGCCGGGGTAAGGCCCTTTAAAATCCCGCACTTACCCACGGCCGATCCGCCGCCGACCACGAGGTTCCAGCGCCATCCGCATGACGTCCGAGCTGCCTAAGAGCCCGCCCTCCGAGACCAGCCTATCACAGCGGTCTCCCCCTTGGCTGGCCAATCCCACGAGGCCCTAGTGGGGCTTTAAATCGCAGAACTGCCTCGGCGAAAATCCTTTCTCCTCCCGGAACGGAACGCTGCTGGGTAGGCCTGCGCAGTCGGTGCCACAGACCCGCCGGGGTAAGGCCCTTTAAAATCCCGCACTTACCCACGGCCGATCCGCCGCCGACCACGAGGTTTCAGCGCCGTCCGCCCGACGTCCGAGCTGCCTAAGAGCCCGCCCTCCGAGACCAGCCTATCACAGCAGTCTCCCCCTCGGCCGGCCAATCCCACGAGGCCCTAGTGGGGCTTTAAATCGCAGAACTGCCTCGGCAAAAATCCTTTCTCCTCCCGGAACGGAACGCTGCTGGGTAGGCCTGCGCAGTCGGCACCACAGACCCGCCGGGGTAAGGCCCTTTAAAATCCCGAACTTACCCACAGCCAATCCGCCGCCGACCACGAGGTTCCAGCACCGTCCGCCCGACGTCCGAGCTGCCTAAGAACCCGCCCTCCGAGACCAGCCTATCACAGCGGTCTCCCCCTCGGCCAGCCAATCCCACGAGGCCCTAGTGGGGCTTTAAATCGCAGAACTGCCTCGGCGCCGCACGCTGAGCGTCGTGCGCCTTTGGAGCGAGACAAAGGGGCCCGCCCCTTTGTGCGCCCCTTCGTGCAAACCCGAAGTGCATACCAAGGACTCTTCTCACCAGGATTCAAAAATTGTCATTAAATCTTGCTCTCCTGCTAACCTTATCTCTTAACACCTGCCCTTCAAACAGACTAATCCTGCCTCAAGACCCCTATCTCCCCTCAAGCTTATTCATTTCACTGTTGTACCTCCTAGCATTACCCCCAGGACATTCTCAGCTCTTCACCCACCTTTACTAGCCTAAACCCTTCTGCAACTTTTGACCCTTTATGAGCAGTGCACCTACCTAGGCCTGGCTAAACACTGTATATAGTGTTTCCGCATCAGCACCCTTTTCCTGCTCTGCTCCCCCAATCCCCCCCCCCCAATATGGCTACCTTTCCCATATTCAAACTTCGATATAATGCCCACAGAAACACAATTCCTCACCACTCTATAATACACCGTCAACACAACTCACTCCTCCCAATCATGCTCACGCCATTCACACAACTCCTAGGTATTTCCACCCTCGCAATGCTCTTGATCAACGCACAATCCCTAACCAAAAAAACCCTCATCTTAAATGATCTCCTCCTTGATGAAAAACCTGATCTCTGCGCTATCACAGAGACATGGTTAAAGGACACTGACTCCGTCCTTCTCAATCAACTTCCCATCACTGAATATGACATCCACTCCATCCCCAGACCCAAAAAAGAGGTGGGGGTCTACTACTTGCTGCAAAAAAACACCTTAAGCTTAAACAAATTCCAATCACCCTCCCTAGCAAGTACGAAGTGGGTTTATTCAAGTCCCCTACCCTCCAAATATGCCTAATATACACACCACCAGGCATACTAGATTCTGACATTTCACCCATCATTGAATGCATTGCAGCAAATATCTCCAGAGACATACCTGCCATAATCCTTGGAGACTTCAACCTCCACGTCGACTCACTCCCCCTCTCTCACAGTTGCGAAGCCTTCCTCTCCGCCCTCAATGCAATGGACCTACATCAAATCATAACAAGCCCCACGCACAAAGCTGGCCACTCCCTCGACCTCATCTTTATGAACTCCCTCCTCCTCCCACAACACACCACCTACACTCCCGTTCCCTGGTCAGACCACTTCCTTATCAAAACCTCATGCACAATCAAGAACATCCCCAAGCAACCCAACACAAAAACCACCATACAATTCAGGAAATCCTGCCCCAGAGATGACCTTATTGACTCCCTCACTGACAACCTCAAAAATCTAGACCTCTCGGACTCCCAAACAGCCATCACCTCATGGAACCACATCACTAAAGACACAGCCGACAAACTTTGCCCCCTAACAACAAAAGAGATCCAGCCCCCCACAAAAACAAAGCAACCATGGTACACCCCCGAACTAAAACTACAAAAACACAATCTCAGAACACAAGAAAAAACATGGCGCAAAGATCCTTCTACCAAGCAACTTGCCATATACAAGACCCTACTGCATGACTACAGAGCCAACACTCTCAAAGCCAAACGCGACTACTATGCCACCAAAATTCACAACTATCAATTCAACCCGAAAGCTCTCTTTTCCATAATTTCTAACCTTACCAAAACAGCTCCCAAGACATCCACATGTGAAGACCCTAGCACCAAATGCAACCAGCTTGCTCAATATTTCCACAACAAGATCGCTACCCTTGCCTCCCGCTTTCCCCTTGCCCCCACACCTAACAAATTCACCCGCAAAGAAATAGACCACAAAATGGATGCATTCGAAAGCACCTCCCCCTCTGAAATATCTGCTATACTTAAGAAAATGCGACCCGCTACACACCCTTCTGACATGATCCCCTCCAAAATACTGCTGACCATCCCAGATAGCATTTCACAACCATTAGCTGATATTATCAACACCTCCATGTCCATCGGAGATGTTCCTACCCAGCTCAAAGTTGCCATAGTTAAACCCATCCTTAAGAAACCGAAACTTGACCCCTCCGATTTATCCAACTACCGACCCATCTCCAACCTCCCCTTTGTTGCTAAAGTCCTTGAAAAAACAGTCAATACCCAGCTGTCAAATTACTTAGACCAGCACCAGATTCTCTTTCCTTCACAACACGGCTTCAGAAAGCGATTCAGCACCGAAACTTTATTACTCTCCCTCACCGACCTCGTCATCAAAGGCTTTGACAAAGGTCACACATTTATCCTTGCTCTTTTAGACATCTCTGCAGCCTTCAACACTATCAACCATTCCATACTACTCGACAGGCTAGCTGACATTGGCATCTCTGGGACCCCACTTCGATGGTTTAATTCATATATAAGGGATAGACAATACAAGGTAAAAATTGAAAACCATGAATCTGAGCCAATTGACATCACAAGGGGCATACCCCAGGGCTCCTCCTTATCATCCACATTGTTCAACATATACCTCCTCCCCCTCTGCCAGCTACTCTCAAATCTCGGCCTCCCGCATTTTGTCTATGCTGACGATGTGCAAGTGCTCATCCCCATCACCGACTCCATCTCCAACACCCTAAAAAGATGGGACTGTGCCCTCTCTTCCATCAACTGTCTACTCACCCAACTCAATCTAGCCCTAAATCCCAACAAGACCAAACTCATGATCATCTCACCGCAACCCATCAACCAAGCACCCATACCATCAACCAACTCCCCCCTTCTCCTCCAGTCCTCACGCAAGTTGTAAGAGACCTAGGTGTCACACTTGACCCACAATTCAACCTACAAAAATTTATTTCCTCAACCATCAAAGACTGTTACTTCAAATTACACACCCTCAAAAAACTCAAACCTATCCTGCACCACAATGACTTCAGAACAGCCCTACAAGCCCTCATTTTATCCAAAATAGACTATGCAAACGCTCTACTCTTAGGTCTCCCAAAGAACAGCCTTGCCCCCCTGCAGCTACTTCAAAATGCTGCGGCAAGAATATTGACAGGCACCCGCAGGAAAGAACACATTTCACCTATCCACCTATTAAGCCATGTTTATCTGTTTAATGTATAAAGCCCTGGCCAATCAAGCCCCGGGCGAGTTACCGTTATTTGTAAACCGGAGTGATTTGTATCTCATACAGGAATTTCGGTATAGAAAAATTATAAATAAATAAATAGATAAATAAATAAATAAATAAATATCCTCAAACAACTCCACTGGCTCCCCATCACAGCCAGAATTCAATTCAAAACCCTCACACTTATTCACAAAGCCATCCACAATCCAGACATGCTCTGGTTCTCAGAACATTTACATATACGCTCCTCTTCCAGACCTACCAGAGCACCCTACACCGCAAACATTAACACACCTTCTCCCAAACTCTTCCATCTAACAACCACCAAACAACGTGCGTTATCCCTAGCTGGACCCTCCCTATGGAATTCTATGCCCACTCACCTTCGCCTCGAAACCTGCACTAAGAAATTCAGACAGAACCTCAAGACCTGGTTGTTCGCCCGATCCTACTCATAAAACCCGATCCTTCTCATGAGCCCTACCCTACTCATTTTCGCCCGATCCTACTCATGAGCCCACTTTTCCCACCTCACCTTCTTTCCCTTACCCCTCCCCTTCCTCCTCCCCACCCCTAGGCTCCCTTCCCCTCCCTTCACCCCTCCTAGGTCCCCTACCAAATACCCCTCTCCTTACTCTCTCCTCCGAGTACTCTATGTACTTTATCAATACTTGTACATTATCTATATTTGTATTAACTATAATTATCTTGTACGCTATTTATAATTGTATTTAACTATGTTTTCTGTTAACCTATTTGTACAGCCTAACCTTCTTCTCCCGCACAACCTAATCCCACCCCCTCCTCCCCGCCCCCTCCCTCCTCTCCCCCTCCCTAGTTTATCTTATCAGGTTCATTGTAAAGCCCTGTTGGCTAATTATTGTTCTATGGAAACCGATGAGATGTTTTCTTAACGAATGTCGGTATACAAAAACTTTCAAATAAATAAATAAAATAAAAAATAGTGGCAGCCGACGGCCCGAGAGCGGGAGATCGCTCCCGGGACCCCCAGTGGACCACCAGATACCTGTAAAACGTTTTTGGGGGGTCGGGAGGGTGGGGGAAGCTAAGGGATTAGTTATAAAGGGTCGGGTGGGTTTTTTGTTTATCGGCTCGGGCGCAGCCGATAAAAAAACCCCCGATCGGGCCAGACAAAAAAAAACACGATGTGAATCGGAACTGGAATCAGAACCAATTCAGGTTCCGATTCACATCTTTAGTGGATACCACATTGAAATCATCAGTTTAGTGTGCTGCGGCAGTCACAAAAGCAAACAGAATGTGGGGAATTATTAGAAAGGGAATGGTGAATAAAACGTAAAATGTCATAATGCCTCTGTATCACTCCATGGTGAGACCGCAACTTGACTACTGTGAACAATTCTGGTCGCCACATTTGAAAAAAGATATAATTGCAATCGAGAAGGTACAGATAAGGGCTACCAAAATGATAAGGGGAATGGAACAGATCCCCTAGAGGAAATACTAAAGAGGTTAGGACTTTTCAGCTTGGAGAAGAGACAGCTGAGGGGAGTTTGGCAGAGGTGTTTAAAACAGTGGCGTAGCCACGGGTGGGCCTGGGTGGGCAGGTGCCCACCCAACTTAGACCCAGGCCCACCCAACTAGCACCGGAACTGCAAGGCTGTCGCGGGATCCCATCCCCGCGACAGCGAACAAGAGAACCCACGCCTCGCGCGCCATCACGGCACACGTGGGGAAGCGCTGCTGCGGCCGTATGGCCAACCGGTCTTCCTGTTCGGGGGGGGGGGGGGCGGAAGCGCCGCGCGCAGCTTCCGCTTCCTCCCCCCAATGCAGGAAGATCAGCTGCCTCTCCTGCTGCCACCCGTTCTCCTGCTATCTTCGGACCAAACGGCCCGCCGAACTTCCTGTTTGGGGGAGCGGAAGCGCTGCGCACAGCTTCCGCTTTCTCCCCCAAAGCAGGAAGATCAGCTGCCTCTCCTGCTGCCACCGGCCTCCTGCTATCTTCGGGCGTCGGGCCGTATGGTCCGCCGATCTTCCTGCTTGGGGGAGGTAGGAAGCGGACGTTGTGCGCTGCGCTTCCGCTCCCCCCCCGACAGGAAGTTCGGCGGGCAGTACGGCCGACGCCCGAAGATAGCAGGAGGCCGGTGGCAGCAGGAGAGGCAGCTGATCTTCCTGCTCTGGGGGAGAAAGCGGAAGCTGTGCACGTGCTTGAATGTGTATGTGTGGATGAGAATGGGAGTGTGTGTGGGTGAAAACTGGAGCCTGGGTGTGTATGTGGGTGAGAATGGAAGCTTGAATATGTGGGTGAATGGGAGCTCGAATGTGTGTATGTGTGGTTGAGAATGGGAGCTTGGGTTTGTGGGTGGGTGAGAATGGGAGCTTGAATGTGTGTATATATGGGTGAGAATGAGAGCCTGGGTTTGTGTGGGTGGGTGAGAATGGAAGCTTGAATATGTGGATAAGAATGGGTGCTTGAATGTGTGTATGTGTGGGTGAGAATAGTACCTTAAATATGTATATGTATGGATGAGAATGGGAGCTTGAATATGTGTGGGTGAGACTGGGAGCATGGGTTTGTGGGTGAGAATGGGAGTCTGGGTTTATGTGTGTGGGTGAGAATGGGTGCCTGGATGTGCGTCTGTGTGTGCATAAGAATATAAGCCTGGGGAGGGGTGAGAAAGTGAGAACTTGAATGTGAGCTTGTGGGGGGGTGGGGGGGAGAGCATATGAGAGTGACAGCTTGAGTGTGTGAGAGGGAGTCTGTGAGAGAAAGCGTGTATGTGTGTGTGTGTGTGTGTGTGTGTGGAAGGGAAGAAGACAGTAATAGAAGAAAGACACTGAAAAGGAATTAGGAAATGAGCTATAAGGGAAAAAATGGGAAAAAGAGACCAGGACCAACTGATTAGAAAAATACAAAGATCAGACAACAAAGGTAAAAATATATATCTATATTTTGAGATGTTAGCAATTTAAATATAAGCAACACAACCGCTCTCTCAAAATTTATGGACAGGTAGGAGCCGTGTATAAAATCGTAATAATAAGAAGGCTAAAGTACCACAAATCACCGTGAATTATGTTTGTATCATTAAGTAAACCTCATACTTAGGCGTAGATGTGAATGCTATGCTGCATAATTTGGCATTATTTATCAGTAAAAAAACAACTAGTAGACCTGCATGCCTACAGCCCACCCATGTTAACCTTGTGCCCACCCAAAAAATCAATTCTGGCTACGCCACTGGTTTAAAATCATGAGAGGTCTATAACGGGTAGATGTGAATCAGTTATTTATGCTTTCGGATAATAGAAAGACTAGGGGGCACTCCATGAAGTTAGCATGGGGCACATTTAAAACTAATCGGAGAAAGTTCTTTTTCACTCAATTAAACTCTGGAATTTGTGGCCAGAGGATGTGGTTAGTGCAGGTAGTATAGCTGTGTTTAAAAAAAGATTGGATAAGTTCTTGGAGGAGAAGTCCATTACCTGCAATTAATTATGTTGACTTAGAAATTAGCCACTGCTATTACTAGCAACGGTAACATGGAATAGACTTAGTTTTTGGGTACTTGCCAGGTTCTTATGGCCTGGATTGGCCACTGTTGGAAACAGGATGTTGGGATTGATGGACCCTTGGTCTGCCCCAGAATGGCATGATCTTATGTTCATATGTTCTTATCCAGGCCCGGTACGCTCTGATACTTACCTCTTAGGTACTTAGGTAGCATTGTAAAATATGCATAATCCAGGCCAGGTATGCTCTGCTTCTTATCTCTTGGGTAGTTAGGTAAAATTGTAAAATATGCATAATCCAGGCCAGGTATGCTCTGCTTTTAATTCTTGGGTAGTTAGGTAACATTGTAAAAGATGCATAATCTAGGTGTCCGGCATGCTCTGCTTCTTACTTCTTGGGTAGTTAGGTAACATTGTAAAATATGCATAATCCAGGCCAGGTATGCTCTGCTTTTAATTCTTGGGTAGTTAGGTAACATTGTAAAAGATGCATAATCCAGGCCCGGTATACTCTGCTCCTTCCTTCTTGGGTAGTTAGGTAACATTGCAAAATATGCATAATCTAGGTCCGGCATGCTCTGCTTCTTACTTCTTGGGTGGTTAGGTAACATTGTAAAATATGCATAATCTAGGTCCGGCATGCTCTGCTTCTTACTTCTTGGGTAGTTAGGTAACATTGTAAAATATGCATAATGCAGGTCAGGTATGCTCTGCTTCTTACTTCTTGGACAGTTAAGTAACATTGTAAAATATACATAATCCAGGCCAGGTTTGCTCTGGTTCTTACTTCTTGGGTGGTTAGGTAACATTGTAAAATATGCATAATCCAGGCCAGGTATGCTCTGCTTCTTACTTCTTGGGTAGTTAGGTAACATTGTAAAATATGCATAATCCAGGCCAGGTATGCTCTGCTTCTTACCTCTTGGGTAGTTAGGTAACTTTGTAAAATATGAATAATCTAGGTCCGGCATGCTCCGCTTCTTACTTCTTGGGTAGTTAGGTAACATTGTAAAATATGCATAATCCAGGCCAGGTATGCTCTGCATCTTACTTCTTGGGTAGTTACGTAACATTGTAAAATGTACATAATCGATTCCAGGTATGCTCTGGTTTTAATTCTTGGGTAGTTAGGTAGCATTGTAAAATATGCATAATCCAGGCCAGGCATGCTCTACTTCTTACTTCTTGGGTAGTTAGGTAACATTGTAAAATATGCATAATCCAGGCCAGGTATGCTCTGCTTTTTTTTTTTTTATTATTATTATAAATTTAACAATTATTTTCAAGAAAACACTTCTTGTTTGAAAAAAGAGATACATCAAGTTAAATATCTTAACAGGAAATATAACATTACAATTGAGAAATAAACATTTTGATCTCAAATCAAAGTCCTCAATACTAGAACCCAAGACTATGACCTAAGGAAAAGAATATTGTAAATTACAATTTCATTTTAAAGAAAAGGAAGCTATAAGATATATCTGGGTACGTGATTTACTCACTGGCGGAACTGGCATTCATTCTATAGGAGAGGAAGTTCCTGGTAATATATTTTTCCCCACCAAGAAAGCAGTAAGTTGATTCGGTTGATAGAAAACATATGACATCCCTTGATATTTTATAAGACATTTGCATGGATATTTTATCAGAAACATAACCCCAATTTTCATTACTCTGGGTCTTAATAACAAAAAATTGCTTCCTTAATTTTTGAGTAACCTTTGATAAATCTGGAAAAACATTCACCTAAAGGCCCAAAAAAGTTTCTGATCTATGTCTAAAGAACATTTTTAATGTCCACTCTTTATCTGCTTCGAGTAGAAATGTAACCACCAATGTGGCAGGGGTAACCTGATCTTTCTGAGATGTTTCCAATATTTCGGTTAAAATATGCATAATCCAGGACAGGTGTGCTCTGCTTCTTACCTCTTGGGTAGTTAGGTAACATTGTAATATATGCATAATCCAGGCCAGGTATGCTCTGCTTCTTACCTCTTGGGTAGTTAGGTAACATTGTAATATATGCATAATCCAGGCCAGGTATGCTCTGCTTCTTACTTCTTGGGTAGTAAGGTAACATTGTAAAATATGCATAATCCAGGCCAGGTATGCTCTGCTTCTTACTTCTTGGGTAGTTAGGTAACATTGTAAAATATGCATAAACCAGGCCCGGAATGCTCTACTTCTTATTTCTTAGGTTAGGTAACAATAGCTAACATTGTAAGATATGCATCATCTAAACCCGGCATGCTCTGCTTCTTACTTCTTGGGTATTTAGGTAACATTGTAAGATATGCATAATATAGACCCTGTATGCTCTGCTTCTTACTTCTTGGGTAGTTAGGTATCATTGTAGGATATACATAATGCAGGCCAGGAATGCTCTACTTCTTATTTTTTGGGTTAGGTAACATTAGGTAACATTGTAAAATATGTGTAATCCAGGCCAGGTATGCTCTATTTCTTACTTCTTGGGTAGTTAGGTAGCATTGTAAAATATACATATTGCAGGCCAGGAATGCTCTACTTCTTGAGTAGTAAGGTAACATTGTAAAATATACATAATCTAGACCCGGTATGCTCTACTTCTTACTTATTGGGTAGTTAGGTAATATTGTAAAATATGCATAATCTAGGCCAGGTATGCTCTGCTTCTTACTCCTTAGGTAGTTAGGTAACATTTGTAAAATATGAATAATCCAGTCCTGGTTTGGTCTGCTTCTTACTTCTTGGGTAGTTAAGTAACATTGTAAGAGATGCATAATCCAGTCCTGGTATGCTCTGCTTCTTACTTCTTGGGTGGTTAGGTAACATTGTAAAATATGCATAGTCCAGGCCAGGAAAGCCCTACTTCTTATTTCTTGGGTTAGGTAACATTAGGTAACATTGTAAAATAGGCATAATCTAGACCCGGTATGCTCTGCTTCTTACTTCTTGGGTAGGTAGGTATCATTGTAGGATATACATAATGCAGGCCAAGAATGCTCTGCTTCTGATTTCTTGGGTTAGGTAACATTAGGTAACATTGTAAAATATGCGTAATCCAGGCCAGGTATGCTCTATTTCTTACTTCTTGGGTAGTTAAATAGCATTGTAAAATATACATATTGCAGGCCAGGAATGCTCTACTTCGTAACTCTTGGGTTAGGTAACAGGTGGCATTGTAAGATATGCATAATCCAGGTCAGGTATGCTATACTTCTTACTTCTTGAGTAGTAAGGTAACATTGTAAAATATACATAATCTAGACCCGGTATGCTCTACCTCTTACTTCTTGGGTAGTTAGGTAACATTGTAAGATATGCACAATCTAGGCCAGGTATGCTCTGCTTCTTACTCCATAGGTAGTTAGGTAACATTTGTAAAATATGAATAGTACAGTCCTGGTTTGGTCTGCTTCTTACTTCTTGGGTAGTAAAGTAACATTGTAAAATATGCATAATCCAGGCCTGGTATGCTCTGCGTCTTAGTTCTTGGGTAGTTAGGTAACATTGTAAAATATGCATAATCCAGTCCAGGAAAACTCTGCTTCTTACTGCTTGGGTACTTAGGTAACCTTGTAAAATATGCGTAATCCAGGCCAGGTATGCTCTATTTCTTACTTCTTGGGTAGTTAGGTAACATTGTAAAATATGCATAATCCAGGCCAGGTATGCTCTGCTTCTTATTTCTTGGGTAGGTAGGTATCATTGTAGGATATACATAATGCAGGCCAGGAATGCTCTGCTTCTGATTTCTTGGGTTAGGTAACATTAAGTAACATTGTAAAATATGCGTAATCCAGGCCAGGTATGCTCTATTTCTTACTTCTTGGGTAGTTAGGTAGCATTGTAAAATATACATATTGCAGGTCAGGAATGCTCTACTTCTTATTTCTTGGGTTAGGTAACATTAGTTAACATTGTAATATATGCATAATCCAGGCCAGGTATGCTCTGCTTCTTACCTCTTGGGTAGTTAGGTAACATTGTAAAATATGCATAATCCAGGCCAGGTATGCTCTGCTTCTTACTTCTTTGGTAGGTAGGTATCATTGTAGGATATACATAATGCAGGCCAGGAATGCTCTGCTTCTGATTTCTTGGGTTAGGTAACATTAAGTAACATTGTAAATATGCGTATCCAGGCCAGGTATGCTCTATTTCTTACTTCTTGGGTAGTTAGGTAGCATTGTAAATATACATATTGCAGGTCAGGAATGCTCTACTTCTTATTTCTTGGGTTAGGTAACATTAGTTAACATTGTAATATATGCATAATCCAGGCCAGGTATGCTCTGCTTCTTACCTCTTGGGTAGTTAGGTAACATTGTAAAATATGCATAATCCAGGCCAGGTATGCTCTGCTTCTTACTTCTTTGGTAGGTAGGTATCATTGTAGGATATACATAATGCAGGCCAGGAATGCTCTGCTTCTGATTTCTTGGGTTAGGTAACATTAAGTAACATTGTAAAATATGCGTAATCCAGGCCAGGTATGCTCTATTTCTTACTTCTTGGGTAGTTAGGTAGCATTGTAAAATATACATATTGCAGGTCAGGAATGCTCTACTTCTTATTTCTTGGGTTATGTACATTAGTTAACATTGTAATATATGCATAATCCAGGCCAGGTATGCTCTGCTTCTTACCTCTTGGGTAGTTAGGTAACATTGTAAAATATGCATAATCCAGGCCAGGTATGCTCTGGTTCTTACTTCTTGGGAAGTTAGGTAACATTGTAAATATGCATATCCATCAGGTGCTCTAATGCCTCTCTTATTTCTTGGGTTAGGTAACATTAGGTAACATTGTAATATATGCATAATCCAGGCCAGGGATGCTCTGCTTCTTACCTCTTGGGTAGGTAGGTAACATTGTAAAATATGCATAATCCAGGCCAGGTATACTCTGGTTCTTGCTTCTTGGGTAGTTAGGTAACATTGTAAAATATGCATAATCCAGTCCAGGAAAACTCTGCTTCTTACTTCTTGGGTAGTTAGGTAACATTGTAAAATATGCATAATCCAGGCCAGGTATGCTCTGCTTCTTACTACTTGGATAGTTAGGTAACATTGTAAAATATGCATAATCCAGGCCAGGTATGCTCTGCTTCTTACCTCTTGGGTAGTTAGGTTACATTGTAGGATATGCATAATCCAGGCCAGATATGCTCTACTTCTTACCTCTTGGGTAGTTAGGTAACATTGTAAAATATGCATAATCCAGGCCAGGTATGCTCTGGTTCTTACTTCTTGGGTAGTTAGGTAGCATTGTAAAATATACATATTACAGGTCAGGAAGGCTCTACTTCTTATTTCTTGGGTTAGGTAACATTAGGTAACATTGTAATATATGCATAATCCAGGCCAGGTATGCTCTGCTTCTTACCTCTTGGGTAGTTAGGTTACATTGTAGGATATGCATAATCGAGGCCAGATATGCTCTACTTCTTACCTCTTGGGTAGTCAGGTAACATTGTAAAATATGCATAATCCAGGTCAGGAATGCTCTACTTCTTATTTCTTGGGTTAGGTAACCTTAGGTAACATTGTAAGATATGCATGATCTAGACCTGGTATGCTCTGCTTCTTACTTCTTAGGTAGTTAGGTAACATTGTAAAATATGAATAATCCAGTCCTGGTTTGGTCTGCTTCTTACTTCTTGGGTAGTTAAGTAACATTGTAAAATATGCATAATCCAGGCCTGGTATGCTCTGCTTCTTTTTTCTTGGGTAGTTAGGTAACATTGTAAAATATGCATAATCCAGTCCAGGAAAACTCTGCTTCTTACTTCTTGGGTAGTTAGGTAACATGGTAAAATATACATCATCCAGGCCAGGTATGCTCTGCTTCTTACTTCTTGGGTAGTTAGGTAACATTGTAAAATATGCATAATCCAGGTCAGGAATGCTCTACTTCTTATTTCTTGGGTTAGGTAACCTTAGGTTACATTGTAAAATATGCATAATCTAGACCTGGTATGCTCTGCTTCTTACTTCTTGGGTAGTTAGCTTTCATTGTAAAAATAAACATAATCTAGACCCGGTATGGTCTACTTCTTTCTCCTAGGGTAGTTAGGTAACATTTGTAAAATATGAATAATACAGGCCTGGTATGGTCTGCTTCATACTTCTTGGGTAGTTAAGTAACATTGTAAGAGATGCATAATCCAGTCTTGTTATGCTCTGCTTCTTACTTCTTGGGTAGTTAGGTAACATTGTAAAATATGCATAATCCAGGCCAGGAATGCTCTGTTTCTTATTTCTTGGTTTAGGTAACAGGTAACATTGTAAAATATGCATATTCCAGGCCAGGTATGCTATACTTCTTTCTTCTTGAGTAGTTTGGTTACATTTACTAGAGATGTATAGTCAGGCCTGGTATGCTCTACTTCTTACTTCTTGGGTAGTTAGGTTACATTTGCAAGAGATGCATAGTGCAGGCCTGATATGCCCTACTTCTCAGTTCTTGGGTAGTTAGGTAACATTGTAAGAGATGCTTAATCCAGGCCAGGTATGCTCTGCTTCTTACTTCTTGGGTAGTTTGGTTACATTTACAAGAGATGCATAGTGCAGGCCTGATATGCTCTACTTCTTAGTTCTTGGGTAGTTAGGTTACATTTGTAAAACAAATGCATAATCCAGATCTGCTATACTTTACTTCCTACTTCTTCAGTACGTAATTAAAATTTGTATTTGTACTGAATAATTTTTGGCTTTTTTGCAAAATCCTAATTTTTGCCTCTGTCTCTCCTTCTTTCATCTGTCTTCATCTGCCTGTCTCTTTTTTCCTTCATTCATCTGTCTCCTTTCTCTTTTTGCTGTTTCTCTTCCCCCATCCTTCTCTTTCTCTTGCTGTCTCTTTGTTCTCTTCTGCTGTTCTTTATTACAATATTTCCTTTCCTATCTCTCTCTTTTTGGTCCCTCTCTTCCCATTCTCATATCTTGTATTACCATTACCGTCTCCTCTTTATGTACTTCCCCTCTTCGGATCTTTCTGTCTTTCATCTCTCTTCTCCTGTTTTTCTCTTTTCCTCCATTTGTTCTCTCCTTTCCTCTGAGTTTCTTCCATATTTCCCTCTCTCTCGCCTCTCCTATATCTGATATCCATCATCTCACATCTTCATTTAAGTCTGTCTCTCTTTCTTCCTCCCCCTCTCATTCACTCTATCTTTGCCTTCACTGTCTATATCCTTCTCTCTCTCTCTCTCTGTCCATTTCTTTGTCTCTTTCTGCCTCTGCGGTTTTAGGTCGAATCTTGGACATTCCCTGTAAAGTCTGTGGGGATCGCAGTTCTGGCAAGCACTACGGAGTCTATGCCTGCGACGGATGTTCAGGATTTTTCAAACGAAGTATCAGGAGGAACAGAAGCTATGTCTGCAAATCAGGAAATCAGGTACTCTACCACCTTTCATCCCTGTGCTCAATTCACCTAACATCTTCCCCCCTTCACATACACATATACACTACAGCCAAGGGAAGATCAGGCAGTCTACCCCCTCCCATCACTGCTGGTCCATGTCTCCTTCTCCTTCCTCCCACCTGAATTACGTTTCTTGAAGGGGTTTTTTTTTGTTTTTTTTAATATGGGCATGATAAAAGCTGTACACATCTTATGATAACAGAAATGAAACCTAACAAAAATCTGTCTTTGGATCCAAAAAGGGAATCAAGGGTTAAAACAAATATTAAGAGACAGAGAAAGAGAACTTTTGAATTATCAGCAGGCAGTGTTATAAAATTGCCTATAGGTCTGTCAACAGAACTAGCAGAAGATGATATGTCATCACTATGTTACCTTTAAGAACATAAGAAACTGCCATGCTGGGTGAGACCAAGGGTCCATCAAGCCCAGCAACCTGTTTCCAACAGAGGCCAATCCAGGCTACAAATACCTGGCAAGTACCCAAACACCAAGAAGATCCCATGCTATTGATGCCAGTAATAGCAGTGGCCATTCCCTAAGTAAACTTGATTAATAGCAGTTAATGGACTTCTCCTCCAAGAACTTATCCAAACCTTTTTTGAACCCAGCTACACTAACTGCACTAACCACCTCCTCTGGCAACAAATTCCAGGGCTTAATTGTGTGTTGAGTGAAAAAGAATTTTCTCTGATTAGTCTTAAATGTTCTCCCTTCATGGAGTGCCCCCTAGTCCTTCTATAATCCAAAAGTATAAATAACCGATTCACATCTACTCGTTCAAGACCTCTCATGATCTTAAACACCTCTATCATATCCCCCCTCAGCCGTCTCTTCTGCAAGCTGAACAGCCCTAACCTCTTCAGCCTTTCCTCATAGGGGAGCTGTTCCATCCCCTTTATCATTTTGGTTGCCCTTCTCTGGACCTTTTTCATCACAACTATATCTTTTTTGAGATGTTGAGACCAGAATTGTACACAGTACTCAAGGTGTGGTCTCACTATGGAGCGATACAGAGGCATTATGACATCCTCTGTTTTATTCACCATTCCCTTCCTAATATTTCCTAACATTCTGTTTGCTTTTTTGACTGCTGCAGCACACTGAGCCGACAATTTCAAAGTATTATCCACTATGATGCCCAACCACCCAAAAAGATCTTAATGGAGTAGAAAATATGCGCAAATAACATTACCTGTTTTGGTTTTTTTTTGTTAGGTCTCACACAATAAAACTAGAAGACAAGTTTGCTGAATCATGGAAAATATGAACCCCACAGCTATAGGCTGAACATTCCTCGCTGTCTTTATTACCGCTCAGGCAATATTTTTACACTATGGACTTAGAGGCCATCTTTTTACCCAAGAGCAGGCATAGGCCACCCTTGTCCTCAAGAACTACAAATGGATGTGGTCTGTAGGATCTTCACCATGAATATTCATCAGCTATATTTGTACATGTTTGGTCTAAGAATCCTGTTAATTTTCATATTTCAGTTGTCCTGAAAACAAGACCCATCTGTGTCTCTTGAGGACTGGAGTTGCACATCCCTGCCTCTGTAGGAAAAAAACAAAATTTAGGAACATCCTCTAAGGGCAAAGGGCAATTGATTTCACCATTTTCAGAAGGAATTATTTATTAAAGGTTGGTGAAATTATGTGGCATTGTACTAGTGGAGATTGACATCATGACTTCAATACTAAATATCTTTGTGATAAAAAAAACTGGACAAGATTTTGAAGGAAAAAGGCATCAGTGAGTATAAAATGGGACAAGTGCTGAGCCAGGGACTTGTTTATTTCCTTAGATGTATGAATCACCTCTTCTACAATTACTGGGGGCGTTTATAGTACAAATAACAGCAGGGCCAGTGTTTTCATTAGGCAAACTAGGCGGTCACCTAGAGCGCCAAAATTTTGGAGGCAGCAAAATCCCACCAGCAGAAGGCCCAGAGGGTGCTGTGCCTGAGCCGATTCTGCCAAACAGGCCGATACAGTACAGTGCGCTCCGACGGAGCCTGCTCTTGGATATGCATTTTCCCTTACCCCTTATTCAGTAAGGGGAGGAAAACGCGCGTCCAACCTAATAGCGCCTAATAGCGCCCTCAACATGCAAATGCATTTTGATGGCCCTATTAGGTATGTGCGCGGGATACAGTAAGTAAAATGTGCAGCCAAGCTGCACATTTTACTTTCAGAAATTAGCGCCTACCCAAAGGTCAGCGCTAATTTCTTCCGGCACTGGGAAAGTGCACAGAAAAGCAGTAAAAACTGCTTTTCTGTGAACCCTCCGACTTAATATCATGGCGATATTAAGTCGGAGGTCCCGAAGAGTAAAAAAAGTTAAAAAAAAAAAAAATTGGAAGTCGGCCGGCGGCTGTCGGGTCGAAAACCGGACGCTCAATTTTGCCGGCGTCCGGTTTCCGAGCCCATGGCTGTCAGCAGGCTCAAGAATCGACGCCGGCAAAATTGAGCGTCGGCTGTCAATCCCGCTGATAGCCGCCGCTCTGGGCTAAAAGGAGGCGCTATGGACGCACTAGTGTCCCTAGCACCTCCTTTTGCCCGATTCTACCGCACCACCTCATTTGCATACTGTATCGCGTGCACCGGCGAGTGGCCAGTGTGCACGCTGGGAGAGTGGGCATTCGTCCGCTCTCCCACGTTTTTACTGAATCGGCCTGAAAGAAAGGTGTGCAGTACTGAAGGTAAGTTGGGGGAAGGTGGGCGTATGACCAAAGGTTTACCTAGGATGCAGATCTCCTTGCCCAAAATGATAAAAAGAACATCTCTCTCCTCTGTGCTGGCAGATCTTCCTACATTCTGCTGTCTCCTGGGTTGTATCTGGTACTGCCAAGAGATTTATTCTTCCTCATGTTGCAGCTTCTCCCAGGTTTCTTCTAGCAGACACAGGCACTGCCCTTGGCCTGCTTTCTTTCTCTTAACCTAGATCCTCCTCAATATATTATTTCCCCGCTCAGCAGGAGATTCTCTTTATGAGCAGTCTATAAATGACTCCAAATTTACAATAAATGTAGGCAGGATCTGATTCAGATGACACTATTTGTCCTCTGGATTGGTTCTGGGCAGCAAGCAGCTTCTTGATTGGTTACTTGTAGATATCACTCATACTTCCAAGTTAGGGATCACAGTCAGGCTTGTGTGAACCAACACAAATTAACCAGTTCACATTTATTTAGTTATCTATTTATTTAAACTATTTATATTCTGCTAATCTATAAATCTCAGTGGATTACAAGTAACATACACAGTAAAACAAATGACATCAGCAATAATACATCTTACAACAATTGCTTACAACAAACAATGAAACAATAAAACAGAAGCCAAGAGAAGAAAAAAGAGAACGTCATCAACAAGCAACCTAGGAAAAAAGGTGAGGATTTTTTTTTTCAATTTATATGTCATTAAAGTTTAACATCCTTCAAAAATTGGAAGAAGAATCCATCAGACGAAAATAAGAAAAAGCATAAGCATTATCAAGTTAAATATAAAGCATTGAAAAGACAGGCTAAGACAGAATTTGAAATGAAGTTGGCCGTAGAGGCAAAAACTCATAAGAAAAACTTTTTAAAATATATGTGAAGCAGGAAACCTGCAAGGGAGTCAGTTGGACCATTAGGTGCCCGAGGGATTAAAAGGGGCTCTTAGAGAAGATAAGGCCATTGCAGAAAGATTAAATGAATTCTTTGCTTCTGTATTTACTAATGAGGATGTTGGGGAGATGCCAATTCCAGAGATGGCTTTCAAAATGATGAGTCAGATAAACTGACTGTGGGGTGGCAGGCTTCCCTACAGTACAAGGCAGCCGCATTTCCCATAGAAGAAGAGAGGGAGACATGGAAGGAGGCCAGATTGACAAACTAAAGAGTAGCAAATCACCTGGACCAGATGGTATGCATCAAAGGGTTCTGAAGGACTCAAAAATTACATTTCAGATCTATTAGTTAAAATTTGTAACCTATCATTAAAATCTCCCATTGTGCCTGAAGACTGGAGGGTGCAAATGTAATCCCAATATTTAAAAGGGCTCCAGGGGTGATCCGGGAAACTATAGACACGTGAGCCTGTCTTCAGTGTTGAGAAAAATAGTGGAACCTGTTCTAAAGATCAAAATCACAGAGCATATAGAAAGACATGGTTTAATGGAACACAGTCATTATGGATTTATCCAACGGAAGTCTTGCCTAACAATTCTGCTTCATTTTTTTGACGGGGTTAATTAAGATGTGGATAAAGGTGAACCGGTAGATGTAGTGTATTTGGATTTTCAGAAGGCGTTTGGCAAAGTCCATCATGAGAGGCTTCTAAGAAAACTAAAAAGTCATGGGCTAGGTGGCGATGTCCTTTTATGGATTACAAACTGGTTAAAAGATAGGAAACAGAGAGTAGGATTAAATGGTCAATTTTCTCAGTGGAAAAGGGTAAACAGTGGAGTGCCTCAGGGATCTGTACTTGGACTGGTGCTTTTCAATATATTATAAATGATCTGGAAAGGAATGTGATGAGTGAGGTAATCAAATTTGCAGATGATACAAAATTATTCAAAGTAGTTAAATCAGAAGCTATTGTGATAAATTGCAGGAGGACCCTGCAAGAGTGGAAGATTGGGCATTCAAATGGCAGATGAAATTTAATTTGGACAAGTGCAAGGTGTTGCATATAGGGGAAAATAACCCATGCTGTAGTTACACGGTGCTAGGTTCCATATTAGGAACTATCACCTAGGAAAGAGATCTAGGTATCATAATGGATAATACATTGAAATTGTTGGCTCAGTGTGCTGTGGCAGTCAAAAAAGCAAACAGAATGTTAGGAATTATTAAGAAGGGAATGGTGAATAAAATGGACAAAGTCATAATGCCTCTGTATCGCTCCATGGTGAGACCACACCTTGAGTACTGTGTACAATTCTGGTCGCCGCATTTCAAAAAAGATATACTTGCAATGGAGAAGGTACAGAGAAGGGCGACCAAAATGATAAAGGGGATGGAACAACTCTTCTTTGAGGAAAGGCTGAAGAGGTTAGGGCTGTTCGGCTTGGAGAAGAGACGACTGAGGGGGGATATGATAGAGATGTTTAACATCATGAGAGGTCTAGAGCGGGTAAATGTGAATCGGTTATTTACTCTTTTGGATAATAGAAGGACTAAGGGGCACTCCATGAAGTTAGCATGTAACACATTTAAAACTAATCGGAGAAAATTCTTTTTCACTCAATGCACAATTACCGGTAAACTCTGGAATTTATTGCCAGAGGATGTGGTTAGTGCAGTTACTGTAGCTACGTTTAAAAAAAGTTTGGATAAGTTCTTGGAGAAGTCCATTAACTGCTATTAATCAAGTTTACTTAAGGCCTGATTTTTAATCCCCTGCACGCGGGGAAAACGGGGGTTATGCGCACTGCCATGCACGCGTTGCGCACATTTTAGAAGAGGCCCGGCTGTGTGCGTAACCTCTGTTATGCGCACAAAATCCAGGCCTCTTCCAAGGGGTGGTCCCGGGGGCGGGGAGGGGTGGACCCCGAGGGCAGGCTGGGACAGCGCCATTCATCGCTGTCCCTGGCCGGCGCGCGCAACTTACTTCAGGTTGGACCACTGCTATTACTGGCATCAGTAGCATGGGATCTATTCATTTAATGTTTGGGTACTTGCCAGGTACTTGTGACTTGGATTGGCCACTGTTGGAAACAGGATGCTGGGCTTGATGGACCCTCGGTGTGACCCAGTCACTGCTTTGGTTGCCACCATCTCTGCTGGGAGGCAGTGCCAGACATTCACTGTCCTTTCAAGAAAGAAGTCTTTCCTGACATTTCCTCCTTCTATATCTCCCTCGCTTCTTCTACGGGAAATGCAGCTGCCTTGTACCGTAGGGAAGCCTGCCTCCCCAAACCCCACCATCCTTCCCTTCCTTCAGCGAGGACATGCTGAGTGTGATAAGCCTCTATTTTCAGGGCTGGTCTTGCAGTCCCTGCATTAGTTTAGTAGCCCAATCCTGCACCTCCTCCATCCTCCGGTGTCCTAAGAAAGTTTGCCCCCCCCCCCCTGAACCGAACACTGTGCTCAAGGTGGGGGTCTCATCTCACTGACAGCCCATACCAGGACAATGCTACCTCCTTTTACCTACGTGATCTGGCTCTTTCTTCATCCAAGGTCAGGTGGAGGGCAATTTTCGAAGGGATTTCCTTGGGTAAAAGGTGTTTAACCTGCAAAACTTGGCTTCCTGAAAATTGTGGGCAAAACTGCACCCGTAGTTCCACAGCTCGCACACTTTTATCCACATTGTAAAAGAGGCATTTCCAGGAAAGAGTTAAGTCAGTAGAGAAAACTGTGTGCATGGTTTTTGATTTTCAAAATGATCCATGTGCTCTTGGCCAGAAAAACTATCTGCAGAAAGAGCAGGCGTGAATATCTGTGGTTACATTTTTTTTCCCCTGGGGCTATTTTGAAAGGAAAACTACCCCTGAACTTTTCCTTTGAGATTTGGTGCAAAGACCCTCAACTTTGAGGCAATGTGGGCAATTTGAATATTGGCCCTGATAACAATAATGACTCAGGCCATTTTTAATGCAGTATAAACACCCCTAAGTTTTAGACAATGACTTTAGTGGGCACTGTGGAGTTTTTGATACACTTTCCCACGTTTTTATACAACAGATGACCTTCTTCATACTTTTGGTCACTTAGGCCTAGATTTACCAACGTCGCAGGGCTTCCTGAATCCCGCAGTAACGGGGAGGCGAAATGGGGGGGGGGGGGTCCTGCGATAGCCGGCAGCAATTGCACCTCTGCGGTGCGATTGCTACCGGCGTCGCACCAAATATCACGTGCGATCCGCTTGGTAAATGACCCCCTTAATTTGTTGTATAACACAGACTGAAGAGCCTTTTTGAGACTTTTTTTTTGTGCACGCCTCACTGGATCTTCCTCGGAGAACTGACTGTAAATGTCATCGGCTGGGCCGTTAGTAACTCAGCTGCTGAGCCACCAGCGATCTTATTGCACACCAGGACCATAATTCATCTCTCCCTTATTGCTTCTCGCCCTGTTAAATGAAAGAACGATTTTTAGGGGATCCATCATGCATTGTCTTCGTAAACAAAACAACTGTGACTGGGCCTCCATGGTCTTCAAGTGACTTCCTGGTTTTTAGCTGTTATAGTTACAGAGAACCATTAAATACATCTTTGAAAGCTGAAACCTTTGCTTGTTTTCATTTTCAGCTGATACCTGGTTTATAGGCTTGTGCAGAGGAAAAATATTCATTTCAGTTCATTAATTTTTTTTTCGTAAGTCACCTCTATTTGTTTGGTTTGTTTCAAACAGAAAGAAATTTTGTTTATTCATTTTATTTGTTTATTCATTTACCATTAACGTCAATAGGGGAAGGACTGCATCCTGTTTTGGGCTCCAAAGCTGGAGTTTTCTTATTAATTCTTTTATTTTTTTGAATACGGTTTATTTTAAATTTTAAATTTACAACCACTGTTACGAACACAACCTTCTCCAACATTTCCGCACAAGAGATGCATCTTCACTTTTCTGAAACATCCCCATTACAATATCCACCCCAACTCACTTTACTCACAAAATGTATCAAGCTTAACACTATAACACATAACCTGAGTGAGAATCCAGCATTAATCCATGTTCATCATTGTTCTATCACGTGGGTGCTCCCTGTAAACTGCACAGCAACATATTGCCACGATTATAATCATATCACCACCCCGCCCTTAGTCCTATACAAGGTGTTACAAAGTTCCACCCAGTAAGTCCAAAAAGGCATCCTGATTTTTTCATAAATTGTCAAGTGTCTGCAAAGTATATATGTTAACTTTTCTATTAGGGCTATTTCATGAACTTGTCAGGAAGAACCCCAAGGCACCAATAAATGGATAAACCTGCACAAAAAGTGGCATCAACACATGAAGGCACCATGAGAGGTGAAAAGGAACCCTCCACAGTGGCAAGATCACCCCAAGGTGCACCATCTGGGATATGACAGAAAAGCAGACTGGCTGCAAGACTTTCAAGGTGCAAAGTCTGGTATATCAGCAATGCTGAGTGGAAGAAAGATTCTTAAGATGTAGAATAAGTGGTATAGAAGCAAGGCAGAGTGGCATGGGAGATGTCTGACTCCCTGTTGAAGCATTTGCCACTTGTCAGATTTAGTACAAGAGACTAAGAGAATAATCTATCCTCAGTATCATTTTTGTGACATAAGCTTTTATTACATTCCTTGCTGCTGGGTGGAATTTGGAATTTATTGTGAAATTTGCTTTCCAATTGAAACTTTTGTCACAACATGACAATGGTCTTTCATCATTATGGCTTTCCTGGTAATTTGTGAGGTTTGCTTTATAAAGCTGTTCCCATATTCTGTAGCTGAGCACAGTTTCTTCCCTTGTTGATTTTCTGGTGTTGCAGTAGTTCTCTCTTCTTATTGAAACCATTCCCACATTCAGAACATGTAAAAAGTCTCCTACGAGGGGCAATTCTCCAAATGAGTCTGTTTTGTCCATACCTTAACTCGACTGAACCTCATACATAAGCCAAGGCATGTTGGGGATGATCTAAGTCTCTCAAATTTTCATGCTAATGCTCTTCTTTTAATACTTGCATTGTACCAGAGAGATCCTCCTTCTGGAGTTCATAAGTTGTAATCTTAACAGGCAACATATCAAGGTGCATTTGAAAATTCTTTATCAGGCCAGTGGCACCCAATATAATTGTCATTATTTCTGAATCTTTCGCCACATTTTCTTGGTCTCTGACTGCATCTTGTTGTGTCCCGCGGCCTCAGATGGCCGCAGCCACGCCCCCTACCTCGCCCGCGGCGGCGGGTCGCCACCGGCGGCATCGAGGAAGCCGAGAGAGTCAGGGCCATCTCACTCTCGAGCCAGCGCGGGCCTCCGTGGTGGCTGTCAGCAGGGGAAACACCTTGCTCTCCCCTCGCGGCGTCGGGATGCCTTCCTCCGCAGCCCGGATCCAAGATGGCCACCATAGGCATGAGGCCGCGCCATCTCAATGGATTTAAAGGGACCTGATCCCTTTAACTATCCACAGCTGTTCCTTATGAGCCAGAGCATAGGAAGTATAAAAGGAGGCTTCCTCTGCTCATTCCTTGACTTGGCAACTTCCGTGGTTGGTCAGGTCTACTTGCTTCAGTGAGTTCTTGTGCATTGGATCCTTGTTCCTGGTTCCTGTCTCGTCTTGGTGTTCCTGGTTCCTGACTTCGGATTGGCAAGCGGTGATTCTCTGGTGTGTGACTTCGGACTGGCAAGTGGTGATCCCTCGGTGTGTGACCTTGGACTGGTAAGCGACGAACCTCTGGCACTTGACCTTGGACTTCTTCTGGACCACCGTCTCCAAGGGCCCGCCTAAGTCCCAGCAGCCCGGGTCCCTATGGGCTCCTCCCGGGGGGACCGCAGGCTTCAAGGGGTGAAGCTCCAGTCAGCCCTTGCACCAAACGCACTGCTTCTTGACCTCTCAAAGGTTCACCTAAGTCCCAGTGGTCCGGGTCCCTATGGGCTCCTCCTGGGGGACCGCGGGCTTCCAATGGCGAAGACACAGCTCCTTCCTCGACGTCACGACTCTTCGTCTGCCTCCACAGTCGCCTCTGTCTCCAGTGCCGAGGGTCAGCTGGTCATGTCTTCTGTTCCTGCCTCGTCACCTGACAGGAAAACCTACAGATCTTCCTCCTAAGGTATTCATCCTCCCGTCGGCCCAAGGGTTCACAAGCCTGAGCATAACAAATTGCCAAGTCCATGGACCCGACGGAGGCATCTGCCCGCCAGGCCATTCTGGGAATGGCCCAGCATCTGATGGACCAGCAAAGGACCCTAAATGCCATCGCTTCAGCAGTAGAGGGCCTGAACCAGTGTGCTGAGGCATTAGTGTCCAGAAATCCCCCTTTACCGTCCCCGTTTGTGATCTCCGGGGGCCGCTCAGTAATTCGCCTGCCCACACTGCCACATTTCTCTGGGGAACCCCAGGCCTGCAGGGGTTTCATTAACCAGTGCAATATGCACTTTCACCTGCAAGCGGCCCTCTTCCCTGATGATGCCACCAAGACCACATTTATCCTTGCCCTCCTCGAAGGGAAGGCCCTATAATGGGCCTCCCCCCTGTGGGAATGGGACGATCCCATTCTCAGTAATCTAAGAGACTTTTGGGAACTCTTTCGGATGAACTTCAGTGATCCTACGCAGGAAGTTTCCGCTGGGCTAAAGTTGCTTCATTTACGTCAAGGTGCAAGGACATTGGCCGAATACGCCATAGACTTTTGAACCCTTTCCTCGGAGCTCGGTTGGGGTCCCGACTGCCTACAGACCATTTTCCTTCAAGGGCTTAGGCCCTTGATCAAGGACGAGCTCGCGGGCCGGGAACTACCTAGGGTCTTGGACGCTCTTATCGATCTGGCAGGGCGCATAGATAGGCGCCATCAAGAACGCCACCAAGAGGTCCGGATGACTACGAAAAACTTGATGCCCTCAAGCAGCCCTCCACACCTGTCCTCTCCCAAGAGGGAATCAGGAGAACCCCGAATACTGGACGAAGAGCCCATGCAATTGGGCCGTGGGAGACTCGCCACACAAGAATGCCAACGACAAAGTACCGAAGGTCTGCGCTTCTACTGCGGCGCGGCGGGCCATCAAATAGCCGCATGCCCGGCAAGGCCGGGGAAACTCTCGAGCCCTGGACCTGAGGGAGGCCTCTTCCTGGGCCTAACCTCACCGGTGCCCCCACTAACCCTACCAGTGGTGCTAACATCTGCGGATGGTGAGTTCCACACGTTAGCCCTGGTAGACTCTGGTGCCGGTAGCAATTTCATTGTGAAGAGTTTGGTGGAGCACTTAAGGATTCCACAGGTCCGTGTTCCAGCCTCATTGGTCATCTCATCGATCCAAGGTAAACCCCTCCCGGAATAAGTGACACATCTCACTGAGTCTGTCCAACTGAAAGTTGGACCCCTTCACCACGAGCTGATGACCTTTCACATCCTGGAGCACGCTATACACCCCGTCGTCTTTGGATTTTCCTGGCTCCAAGAACACTGCCCCCAATTCGACTGGAAAACTTTGCAGTTGGTCCAATGGGGGCCGAATTGCCACAACAAGTGTCTCCAAGCGATGGTCCCTATTCAATGCTCCACCGCTCTCCTTGGTCTCCAAGACTTGTCTGCCCCTTGTCAAGCCTACAGAAGCTTCAGATGAATTCCAGTTCCATAGAGACGTCCGGCTAAACCCGGGCCCCCGGGGAGGTGCCCTAAAGAGGGAGGTACTGTTGTGTCCCGCGGCTGCAGATGGCCATGGCCACACCCCCTATCTTGTCCGCAGTGGCAGGTCGCCACCGGCGGCATTGAGGAAGCCGAGAGAGTCAGGGCCATCTCGCCCTCGAGCCAGCGCGGGCCTCCGTGGTGGCAGTCGGCAGGGGAAACACCTTGCTCTCCCCTCGTGGTGTCGGGATGCCTTCCTCCGCGGCCTGGATCCAAGATGGCCACCATAGGCGTGAGGCCGCACCCCCTCAAAGGATTTAAAGGGACCTGATCCCTTTAACTATCCACAGCTGTTCCTTATGAGCCAGAGCAGAGGAAGTATAAAAGGAGGCTTCCTCGGCTCATTCCTTGACTTGGCAATTTCCGTGGTTGGTCAGGTCTACTTGCTTCGGTGAGTTCTTGTGCTTTGGATCCTTGTTCCTGGTTCCTGACTTCGGATTGGCAAGCGGTGATTCTCTGGTGTGTGACTTTGGACTGGCAAGTGGTGATCCCTCGGTGTGTGACCTCGGACTGGTAAGCGACAACCCTCTGGCACTTGACCTTGGACTTCTTCTGGACTTCTTCTACGGGCTCCTCCTGAGGGGACCGCAGGCTTCCAGGGGTGAAGACACAGCTCCTTCCTCGATGTCATGACTCTTCTTCTGCCTCCACAGTCGCCTCTGTCTCCAGTGCCGAGGGTCAGCTGGTCATGTCTTCTGTTCCTGCCTCACCACCCGATGGGAGAACCTACGGATCTTCCTCCTAAGGTTTTCCATCCTCCCGTTGGCCCAAGGGTTCACAAGCCTGAGCATAACAGATCTCTTGGTACTTAAGGATCTTTGCTTTCTCCATACAACCCACAGAATAGTCACTGGGTTTTCTGCTTGTGTTTTTGCCTTTTGACTGGAGGTTTTGCTATAATCTGTATGGATGTCTGTTGTCTGTCTTCAGTTTCAGATCTATGCTGTGATTTCAGAGCTGCAGGATCTCTGAGGAATATCACGCATTCATCACGTACACATCTTTCTTCTGTTGTATGATTTCTCTGCTCTTCCCCTGTGTGTGAGTGATATTGCTTGCATTCTCAGCTGAATTTCCTGCTGGCTTTCTTTCCTTCTTTTCTGAGATCTGCACTTATTCCTGCACTTTTTTTCCCCAGTCAGAACAGGAGGAAGAATCCTCTCTGTGTCTTTCTGGTAACATACATAAGAACATAAGAAAATGCCATACTGGGTCAGACCAAGGGTCCATCAAGCCCAGCATCCTGTTTCCAACAGTGGCCAATCCAGGCCATAAGAACCTGGCAAGTACCCAAAAACTAAGTCTATTCCATGTAACCATTCCTAATGGCAGTGGCTATTCTCTAAGTGAACTTAATAGCAGGTAATGGACTTCTCCTCCAAGAACTTATCCAATCCTTTTTTAAACACAGCTATACTAACTGCACTAACCACATCCTCTGGCAACAAATTCCAGAGTTTAATTGTGCGTTGAGTAAAAAAGAACTTTCTCCGATTAGTTTTAAATGTGCCCCATGCTAACTTCATGGAGTGCCCCCTAGTCTTTCTACTATCCGAAAGAGTAAATAACCGATTCACATCTACCCATTCTAGACCTCTCATGATTTTAAACACCTCTATCATATCCCCCCTCAGTCGTCTCTTCTCCAAGCTGAAAAGTCCTAACCTCTTTAGTCTTTCCTCATAGGGGAGTTGTTCCATTCCCCTTATCATTTTGGTAACCCTTCTCTGTACCTTCTCCATCGCAATTATATCTTTTTTGAGATGCGGCGACCAGAATTGTACACAATATTCAAGGTGCGGTCTCACCATGGAGCGATACAGAGGCATTATGACATTTTCCGTTTTATTCACCATTCCCTTTCTAATAATTCCCAACATTCTGTTTGCTTTTTTGACTGCCGCAGCACACTGTACCGACGATTTCAATGTGTTATCCACTATGACACCTAGATCTCTTTCTTGGGTTGTAGCACCTAATATGGAACCCAACATTGTGTAATTATAGCATGGGTTATTTTTCCCTATATGCATCACCTTGCACTTATCCACATTAAATTTCATCTGCCATTTGGATGCCCAATTTTCCAGTCTCACAAGGTCTTCCTGCAATTTATCACAATCTGCTTGTGATTTAACTACTCTGAACAATTTTGTGTCATCTGCAAATTTGATTATCTCACTCGTCGTATTTCTTTCCAGATCATTTATAAATATATTGAAAAGTAAGGGTCCCAATACAGATCCCTGAGGCACTCCACTGTCCACTCCCTTCCACTGAGAAAATTGCCCATTTAATCCTACTCTCTGTTTCCTGCCTTTTAGCCAGTTTGCAATCCACGAAAGGACATCGCCACCTATCCCATGACTTTTTACTTTTCCTAGAAGCCTCTCATGAGGAACTTTGTCAAACGCCTTCTGAAAATCCAAGTATACTATATCTACTGGTTCACCTTTATCCACATGTTTATTAACTCCTTCGAAAAAGTGAAGCAGATTTGTGAGGCAAGACTTGCCCTGGGTAAAGCCATGCTGACTTTGTTCCATTAAACCATGTCTTTCTATATGTTCTGTGATTTTGATGTTTAGAACACTTTCCACTATTTTTCCTGGCACTGAAGTCAGGCTAACCGGTCTGTAGTTTCCCGGATCGCCCCTGGAGCCCTTTTTAAATATTGGGGTTACATTTGCTATCCTCCAGTCTTCAGGTACAATGGATGATTTTAATGATAAGTTACAAATTTTTACTAATAGGTCTGAAATTTCATTTTTTAGTTCCTTCAGAACTCTGGGGTGTATACCATCCGGTCCAGGTGATTTACTACTCTTCAGTTTGTCAATCAGGCCTACCACATCTTCTAGGTTCACCGTGATTTGATTTAGTCCATCTGAATCATTACCCATGAAAACCTTCTCCATTACGGGTACCTCCCCAACATCCTCTTCAGTAAACACCGAAGCAAAGAAATCATTTAATCTCTCTGCGATGGCCTTATCCTCTCTAAGTGCCCCTTTAACCCCTCGATCATCTAACGGTCCAACTGACTCCCTCACAGGCTTTCTGCTTCGGATATATTTAAAAAAGTTTTTACTGTGAGTTTTTGCCTCTACAGCCAACTTCTTTTCAAATTCTCTCTTAGCCTGTCTTATCAATGTCTTACATTTAACTTGCCAATGTTTATGCTTTATCCTATTTTCTTCTGTTGGATCCTTCTTCCAATTTTTGAATGAAGATCTTTTGGCTAAAATAGCTTCTTTCACCTCCCCTTTTAACCATGCCGGTAATTGTTTTGCCTTCTTTCCACCTTTCTTAATGTGTGGAATACATCTGGACTGTGCTTCTAGAATGGTATATTTTAACAATGACCACGCCTCTTGGACATTTTTTACTTTTGTAGCTGCTCCTTTCAGTTTTTTTCTAACAATTTTTCTCATTTTATCAAAGTTTCCCTTTTGAAAGTTTAGCACGAGAGCCTTGGATTTGCACACTGTTCCTTTTCCAGTCATTAAATCAAATTTGATCATATTATGATCACTATTGCCAAGCGGCCCCACCACCGTTACCTCTCTCACGAAGTCCTGTGCTCCACTGAGAATTAGATCTAAAATTGCTCCCTCTCTCGTTGGTTCCTGAACCAATTGCTCCATAAAGCTATCATTTATTCCATCCAGGAACGTTATCTCTCTAGCGTGACCCGATGATACATTTTCCCAGTCTATATTGGGGTAATTGAAGTCTTTATAAATATTCTTCATGTTCACTTGATTGGAGTTGCCTTACTTAAATGAACTATAAATACCTGAACTTACAATAAAAATAATTGTGAAGTTTGGATGGAACTGTATCTTTGTTCTTGCACTATGTTTATGTGATTGCTTGCTTATGTGCAAGGTCGCTTCTGCTGATTTCTGGGTAATTGAAGTCTCCCATTATTACTGCACTACCAATTTGGTTAGCTTCCCTAATTTCTCTTAGCATTTCACTGTCCATCTCACCATCTTGACCAGGTGGACAGTAGTATACCCCTATCACTATAGTCTTCCCCGACACACAAGGGATTTCTACCCATAAAGATTCAATTTTGTATTTAGTCTCATGGAGGATGTTTATCCTGTTGGACTCTATGCCATCCCGGACATAAAGTGCCACACCTCCTCCCGAGTGCTCCTCTCTGTCATTGCGATATAATTTGTACCCTGGTATAGCACTGTCCCATTGGTTATCCTCTTTCCACCATGTCTCTGAGATGCCAATTAAATCTATGTCATCATTTACTGCTATACATTCTAATTCTCCCATCTTACTTCTTAGACGTCTGGCATTAGCATACAAACATTTCAAAGTTTGTTTTTTGTTTGTATTTTCATTCTGCTTTTTAATTGATAGGGATAAGTTAGAATTTTTTAGCTCAGGGGAGTTTTTAGTTACAGGCACTTGGACTACTTTTCTAATTATTGGAACCTCACTGTCGGGATGCCCTAATTCTAATGCATCATTAGTATCCTTTAAATATACCTCTCTCCGAACCATGCGCTGCTGAGCGACTGTCGGCTTTCCCCTTTGTTCTAGTTTAAAAGCTGCTCTATCTCCTTTTTAAAGGTTAGCGCCAGCAGTCTGGTTCCACCCTGGTTAAGGTGGAGCCCATCCCTTCGGAAGAGACTCCCCCTTCCCCAAAAGGTTCCCCAGTTCCTAACAAAACTGAATCCCTCTTCCTTGCACCATCGTCTCATCCACGCATTGAGACTCCGGAACTCTGCCTGCCTCTGGTGACCTGCACGTGGAACAGGGAGCATTTCAGAGAATGCTACCCTGGAGGTTCTGGATTTAAGCTTTCTACCTAAGAGCCTAAATTTGGCTTCCAGAACCTCCCTCCCACATTTTCCTATGTCGTTGGTGCCCACATGTACCACGACAGCCGGCTCCTCCCCAGCACTGTCTAAAATCCTATCTAGGTGATGCGTGAGGTCTGCCACCTTCGCACCAGGTAGGCATGTTACCAGGCGATCCTCACGCCCACCAGCCACCCAGCTATCTACATTCCTAATAATTGAATCACCAACTATGACAGCCGACCTAACCCTTCCCTCCTGGGCAGTAGGCCCAGGAGGGAAGGGTTAGGGTTAGTAGGGTTAGGTAGTTAGGTAGTTCCCTTCCAGATTCTCACAGAGCTCCCAGTGATGTGTCCCTGTACTAGTCTTTCTGAAGATTGGAGAGTGACATGGGATAAACACAGAGAATCCCCAGTGGCAAAAGTATGGAGATGTGTTTATAACCAGAAAAAAAGATGGGTGGGAGGAGAAACTTGGGTTTTCCTTTTGGGGGACAAAACACCCCAGTATGAACAAGATAGAAGTAAGATGGAATAACTAGGTCAAGATCCTAGAGGGGTACGACAAATCAGCAAGGTGGAGAAGCAGAAAAAAGGTGGGGTTGGAGGAGAAACTTGTATATTTTTAATCTGGGGACAAAATACTATTGTATAACCAAGAAAGAAGTAGGGTGGAAGAACTAGGCTGGGATCCAAGCAGAAAATAACAGAAAGGCATCAAAGCACCCAAGGTGTAGCATCAGGGGCTTGGCAGTTAAGCAGAGTGGCAGCAACACCTCCAAGGTGCTTTCAGTCTTCTTGCCACTCACATGGAAATCTGGAAAGCCCATCAAAGGCAGATTGATTTTAAAAAAGACCAGCTTTTCTATCAATTATGGTGCCAGCCATGAATAATGATGTCTCCTGCCATTGAGATAACACGTTCACTAAGCATGCTGGCTGGTGGGCAGGAAAGATCATGCCTGAGCCACGTTGGCCGGTCAGGCCAGACCATGGACTTGGGTACCCAATATGCCAGCACCTCTGTGTCCATGTTTTCGATGGACTCTGTTAAATAGCATGCCATATAAATTTCTGCCAGTGTCTCCTTTGCTAGAGTGGGGCGAGTGTCTCTCTTGCCAGTTGCTTTAGCCCTGGCCTGTTTCAGGAGAGACAGCTCTGTGGGGAGTACATAGCTTCTGTGTATTGAGGTGGGGGAAGAAGTACTAGCTGACAGGGTGCTGCCGGTGCCGGCACTACTCTCTGGGGTGGCCGCTCTTTCCTGCATTACATCCCCACTGTGCCTCTGCCTCTGGCACTCTTGTTAATGCACCCTGGTTGCCAGTATCTCCTGCATGTATGTGAAACACCGGGACTGGAGGGTGAGACTCCCTTTCACCCATGGATCACAAAGTGTGACAAGTGTGCAAGTTGTCTTTTGTGTCAGAGGTTTCAGTATCACCTGAAACTGCTTCAGGGAGTCCACAAACTACAACGCCTCTGCTTCTATTCCCTCTTGCTCACAGAAATCTCTAACTTTTCCTCCAGAATATTTACTATAGGGATGACCCCATACAAAGTGGCACTTCTGGAACTCAGATCCTCTGTGCCATCCTTGAAGGGCTTCAAGATTTGTATCATATGACTCATCATTTCCCAATCATGATGTCCCGGGGGGGAATCCATGCCCATCTCTGATTCCAGAGACCGATCGTGAAGGGGCGTCTGTATTCCATTAACCTCTGCCACATTCCAGCAGGCACCAGCATCTTGAATTAGATGATTATGAGGCATCCTAAATTCTTCTTGTTTCTCAGGGAGAAGCTGGCTTCTTCTTCATGCCATGCTTTTTTCCTGCACCTCTCTATCAGGTCCTGGATTCCTGGGAACCTTGGACCCCAGCCCCAGGAAATCCCTCACTGCCAGATGCAGCAAGTCTGAAAAACAACGGATTCCCCCAAAAGCCCCCATCTTCCATTGACTTTTATCTTTTTTTTCACACTGTCACAAAGAAACCTGCCTGAAGATGCCTGCCTTTCGAGTCTAGCTGCTAACCCTCCAACATCTTTCTTATGGCTGAAAGAATAGTGACATAAGAATATTTATTTATTTATTTATTTAGAATTTTTCTATACCGACATTCTTGAACAAAATATCAAATCATATCGGTTTCCATAGAACAGAACAGTCGCGGCTATGGCGTTACATAGAACATTTGAGCAATTGAACATTTGTGCAATGTACATAGAACAAGTCAACAATAACAAGTCAACAATAACAGGCAACAGTAAAATAAAGAATATAAGAACAATCCATACTGGGTCAGAGCAAGGGTCCATCAAGCCCAGTATCCTGTCTCCAACAATGGCCAATCCATGTCACAAGTACCTGGCAAGTACCCAAACATTAAATTGATCCCAAAATATTATTCCTTATTCATTAATAGCAGTTTATGGACTTTTCCTCCAGGAGCTTATCCAAACCTTTTTTTAAACCCAGCTATGCTAACTTCCTTTACAACATTCTCTGGCAATAAATTCCAGAGATTAGCTGTGCATTGAGTGAAAAATATTTTTTTTTAATTTGTTTGAAATATGCTAATTGTTAACTTCATGGAGTGCAAACTAGTCCTTGTATAAACTGAAAGAGTAAATAGCCATTTCCCATTTTCCTGTTTAAGTCCTTTCATGATTTTGTACACCTCTATCACATCCGCTCTCATCCTTCTCTTCTCTAAACTGAAAAGCCCTAATCTCTTTGGCCTTTCCTCGTAGGAGAGCTGTTTCATGCCTTGGTCGCCCTTCTCTGTACTTTCCCCAACTATATCTCTTTGGAGATGCAGCGACCAGAAATGCACACAGTATTCAAGGTGCAGTCTAACCATTGAGCGATACAGAGGCATTATGACATTTTCCATTTTATTCACCATTCCCTTCCTAATAATTCCTAACTCTCTGTTTGCTTTTTTGACTGCCACAGCACACTGATTTAACAATTTCAATGTCATATCAACTATGATGCCCAGATCTTTTTCCTGTGTGGTAACTTCGAAAATGGAACCTAACATTGTGTAACTATAGCATGGGTTATTTTCCCCTATATGCATCACCTTGCACTTGTCCACATTAAATTTCATCTGCCATATGGACACCCAAACTTCCAGTCTCGCAAGGTCTTCCTGCAATTTATCACAATTTGCTTGTGATTTAACTACTCTGAATAGTTTTGTGTGATTTGCAAATTTGATCACCTCACTCACTGTACCTCTTTCCAGATCATTTATAAATATATTAAAAAACACCAGTCCAAGTACAGATTCCTGAGGCACTCCACTGTTTACCCTTTTCCACTGAGAAAATTGACCATTTAATCCTACTCTCTGTTTCCTGTCTTTTAACCAGTTTGCAATCCACGAAAGGACATCACCTCCTATCCTATGACTTTTTAGTTTTCTTCGAAGCCTCTCATGAGGGACTTTGTCAAACGCCTTCTGAAAATCCAAATACACCACATCGACCGGTTCACCTTTATCCACATGTTTATTCAGCCCTTCAAAAAAATGAAGCAGATTTGTGAGGTAAATTTCCCTTGGGTAAATCCATGCTGACTGTGTTCCATTAGATAATGTCTACCTATATGTTGTGTTTTTATTCTTTATAATAGTTTCCTCGATTTTTTCCAGCACTGAAGTCAGGATTACCCCTGGAGCCCTTTTTATATATCGGGTTACATTGGCCACCCTCCAGCCTTCAGGGACAACAGATGATTTTAATGATAGTCACAAATTACTTGAAATAGGTCTGAAATTTCATTTTTTAGTTCTTTCAGAACCCTGGGGTGTATACCATCCGGTCCAGGAGATTTACTACTCTTCAGTTTGTCAATCTGGCCTACTGCATCTTCCAGATTCACTGTGATTTGCACAAGGTATGAGGATTATCCATCACCTGGGTATGTGGCTCAGCCCACCTGTACCCTGATGCTTGGTCCATGCTATTGCCATTGCTTGCCCCTGCCTCAGCCATTTCCCACCAGTGTGCTGCCAGGTATAGGTAAGCATGTGTAGGATTTGCACTGGTCCAGATCTCGCTGCTTAAGTGCATGCTACTCCCCTCTGCCTTAGCCAGCTGCGCCTGAATGCAATTATGGCACTGGTTGTACAAGTTGTACTACATGTAGTCCTGGAGGGTACTTTGCAACTGAGGCTAACAGATGCAGCAGATGCTTAAAGCCCATGTTCTGCACTACCTGCAGAGGCTGGTCATCCAGGGCAATCAGTTCCCTGATGCACCTTCCATGCTGCCTGCTTCTTGCCTCGGAACAATGATGTAGTGCACCACTGCATTTCCTCTATGTTGGGTTACCGCTGCAAACGCATTACACAAAGAAAATACCCACTGGATGAATACTGAGGATAGCAAAGAGAGGAGTTCAACAAAGCTGAGCACACAATGTTACAAATATCTGTTGGCGACCTTCATACAATATGAGATGCTGAATGCACTCATTAGTCAGAGCTTCTGACATGATACTGTAGCAGAGTATCTGAATTTCCATCAGATTATCTGAGCTCCTGTCAGCGTCCTGGCTGCAGACACATTGCAGAAGACTGCTGGCCTGCCACTTGACTTGTAGAAGGGACCTTGGGATCAACTTGGTGAAAGGTTTTCTCCTTTTCAACCCCTTTCCTCTGGCTTTTGCTTTGAGTGGCAGAGGGTGGTCCCCAGGCTAATACTGCCACCCTCCCCTGATGCTAATCTAGATGATGCTAGATGCTTCAGTGCCTCCTATTGACTGATAACCTTACTTCAGTGAATACACAGACCAAAACATGGGTCCTCCATCACTGAAAAGTGATTCCAGAAGAGGGATGGTCTTGCCCGATCTCTCCTCTGCATCCTTGGGGGTTGATGCTGGCCCTGGAGTTGAGGTTGAGAATGGACTGTGAGAAAAAAGGCCCACAGGCATCGCTCACACTCTCTACCTGCACTGCCTGCTCTTCTTGGGGATTGCTCTCAACACTATCAGTATCATCTCTCTCTCCCATCACCTCAAAGGAGCCTAAGATGCTGCTGAATAGAACTTGTAGTAACATAGTGAATGACAGCAGATAACAACCAAAATGGTCCATCTACTCTGCCCACCATTTTTATTTATGTATTTTTAGGGTAGTAGCAACTGCCACTCTATGCAGGCCACCCACAAGCCTAAATGTAAACTATAGATTTAATAGAAAATTACCCCATTTCTTCTTTTCATTAGAATATTAGAACCTAAGAAGTTTTTGTACTGGGTCAGACTGAGGGCCCAACAAACCCAGTATCCTTTTTCCAACAGTGACCAATCCAGGCTACAAGTACTTGGTAAGTACCCAAACATTAAAAAGATCCCATGCTACTAATGCCAGTAATAAGCAGTGGCTATGCCCTAAATCAACTTGATTAATAGCAGTTTATGGACTGCTTCAGGAGCTTATCCAAACCTTTTTTAAATCTTGTTACACTAATTGCCCTAACCACTTCCTCTGGCAACAAATTCCAGAGCTTAATTGTGCATTGAGTGGAAAAGAATTTTCTTTAAATGTGCTACTTGCTAATTTCATGGAGTGCCCTATAGCAATGGAATTATCTGAAAGAGTAAATAACTAATTCACGTTAACCCTTTCTAGTCCTGTCATGATTGCAGAGACCTCTATCATATCCCCCTTCAGCTGTCTATTCTCCAAGCTGAATAGCCCTAACCTCTTTAGCCTTTCCTCATAGGGGAACCATTGCATCCCCTTTATCATTTTGATCACCCTTCTCTATACCTTCTCCAGTACAACTATATCTTTTTTGAGATGCGGCACCCAGAATTGCACACAGTATGGAGCGATACAGAGGCATTATGACATTTTCTGTTTTATTCTCCATTCCCTTCCGAATAATTCCTAACATTTTGTTTGGCTTTTATAGTCACCATAGCACACTGAGCCAACAATTTTAAAGTATTATCCATGATGATGCCTAGATCTCTTTCCTGGTTGGAACTCCTAAGATAGAACCTAACATTGCATAACTATAGCAAGGATTATTTTCCCTATATGCATAACTTTGCCCTTGTCCACATTAAATTTCATCTGCCATTTGGCTGCCCAATCTTCCAGTCTCACAAGGTCCTCCTGCAATTTATCACAATCTGCTTGAGATTTAGCTAATCTGCATAATTTTATGTCATCTGCAAATTTGATTACCTCACTTGTCGTACCCCTTTCCAGATCATTTATAAATATATTGAAAAGCACCGGTCCAAGAACAGATCCCTGAGGCACTCCACTGTTTACCCTTTTCTACTGAGAAAATTGACCATTTAATCCTACTCTTTGTTTCCTGTCTTTTAACCAGTTTGTAATCCACAAAAGAACATCGCCTCCTATTCCGTTCTCTAATCAGCAGGGATCCTCTGTGTTTGTCCCACACTCTCTTGAATTCCACTGTTGATCTTGTCTTCACCAGCTTTTCCACGAGGAAATTACATGCACCCACCACTTTTTCCATGAAGAAAAATTTTCTGACATTGTTCCTGAGTCTTCCCCCTTGGAGTTTAGTTTATCTAGTTTTAAAGCTTCCTTTTCATTAGAAAAGATTTAATTTTGTATGCATCATTAATTAATTCCTTTCAGGTAATTGAAGGTTTGTATCTTATCTCTCCTATCTTTTCTCTCTTCCAGGGTATAAATATTAAGGTCCTCCAGTCTCATCTCATATGTATAGACCCCACACCATTTTTGGTCATCTTTCTCTGGACTGCTTCTACTCTATCCTTATTCTTTTTTAGATGAGGGCTCCAGAATTGAACACAGTACTCCAAGTGAGGCCTCTCCAATGACTTGTATGGGGCATTATCACCTTTTTTTTCTGCTGGTTATGCCTCTCTCTATGCAGCCCAGCATTCCTCTGGCTTTAGACTCCAGCTTGTCACATTGCTTTGCCACCTTCAGATCTTCACACACTATCACCCTGAGACCTAGCTCCCAGTCCGGGCATGCCAGTCTTTCACCTCCTCCAACATATATGACTCTCTTGGATTGCCATGCCCCAATTGTATGACTCTGCAATTCTTGACATTGAATCCCAACTTCCAAACCTTCAACCACTTCTCAACTTTCCTGGTTCATTTCTCATTCTCTCGATACCTTTAGATGTGTCCACTCTGTTCCAGATCTTAGTGTCATCTGCAAAACAAAAAGACATATTTTATCTTCTAATCATGCTGTAATGCTGCTCACAAAGATATTAAACAGAACCGGTCCCAGAATAGATCCTTGAAGAACTCCACTTATCACTCTTCTTTCTTCAGAATAGGCTCCATATACTCACTGGCACCTGTCTGTCAGCCAATTTGTACCATTCCCAGGCTTCTCACTTTATTCATGAGCCTATGTGGACCATATCAAAAGCCTTGCTGAAATCCAAGTAAACCACATTAATTGCTCTTCCTTGATCCAGTTGCCTGGTCACCTAATCGGAAAAAATCAATCAGATTAATTGACAAGACCATCCTCTACTAAAACCATGCTATCTTGGATCCCATAACCTATAGGATTATGGATAGTTCATTATCGTTTCCTCAAGCAGTCTCTCCATTAATTTGCCCACCACTAAGGAAAGGCTAACCAGCCTGTAGTTTCTAGCCTCCTTCCCACTGCCACTTTTGTGAAGTGGGACCACAACCGCCCTTCTCCAGTCCTGTGGCACCATTTCCCATCTCCAAGTATCTATTGAACAGGTCCTTCAGCGGACCCATCGGCAGTTCTCAGAGCTCCTTAAATATCCTGGGATGTGTCTCATCTGCCACCATGGCCTTTTCCACTTTCAGTTTTCCTAGTTCCTCTCAAACACTCTTTTCCACTCTCATTTGTACTCTTGCTAACCAGCAATGGTCCCTCTCCAATGTCTTCCTTAGTGAAAACTGAACTGAAGCAATTATTAGATACTTCTGCTAATTCTTCATCTTTTTCCACACCTTGCTCCTTTTCTCCTTTCAGTCTTACAATGCCAACTCTGGTCTTCCTCCTTTCTCTAATATACCTGAAAAATGTTTTGTCACCTTGCTTTTATGCTTTAGTGATCTTTTCTTCCACTTGAGCTTTCACCATCCTGATTTCTTTCTTCGTTTCATTTAGCTTCACCAGATATTCGTGCCTGTGTTCCTCTTTTTGAGTTCTCTTGTACTTTTTGAATGCCACTCTTTTTGCCTTTATTTTCTCAGCCACCAACTTGGAGAACTAGATCAGTTTCCTTTTTCTCTTACTTTTATTTACTTTTTTACAAAATGTTTTGTTGCCTTTGTTATGGCTCATTTTAATTTGGTCCACTGTCATTCCACTTCAACCATTTCCTCCCAGCCTTCTATCTCCTCGATAGTTTTAATACAGGGAATCCCAGACTAGATACTTCTTCATAATCAGTTGAGGAAATCACTGTCTCCATTATCTCAGAAGCAGCAGTAATCATGGAGAAGCATGCTGCTGGCTTTGGGTATTGCACTTCTGCTGCCCCTGTCCTTGTCCCTACCCTGCTAATGCCAGCTTTAGATGGCTTTCCCACATTTTGCCCCTCTCCAAATAAGAGGGAGAGGGCCAGGTGATGGTGGTACATGCTCTCCAAATTTCAATTTCTTCTGGCTTAAGCTGGCCTCTACTCCTGGAATTCTGCAGCTAAAAAAGTCTCTTTTAAGTTTAGGAGCAGGACTCCCTTTTTTCTCGCTGCTACTAGTACTGTTTGTACATCTCACAAGTTGGGCTGACTCTGCAATAAATCCTTTGCCCTTGCCATTCCTTTCTACTACTACTACTATTAATACTTAACATTTCTATTGCGCTTCACAACATTCACAGCACTTTTCTCGCAATGACATGATGGAATCTGAAGTGCCTACTGGAGGTTTTGATATCAAAAAAGAATTTATTGATATTGTACCACCACTCACAGTACCATTCTATTTTGTGCAAAAATATCTCTGTGACACACACAAAGACACATCAAAGATGTATGTGTATGTGCACTACTGACTGACTTTTTTTGCATACACAAAAAAAACTATTAGAAACAGAACTAAGAGGGATTGCAAGGCTGTGCTTCTCTTCAGTCTGCCTGCAGATAAGCTCATACACTGCTACATCAGATAGAGACAGAAAAATCACTGGAACTGCTTTAATCTCTAGTCTACTTCTACCCTGCCCCCAGTGAATGCAGAAAGCAGTGCCTCTGCTTCTCTGTTTCTGTCGCAGTGAGTGAGAGACCACCTCCTACAGCAGAGAAGTTCAGAAAAAGCCCAATACCAGCACCACAGCATATCTTTTAAATGTTTTTTAAACTCTCAGAGAGTTTCTCAAAAGAGATCCTTCTCTGCAAAATATAAGCAGCAAATAGAGTTTCTTGTACATGCTCAGACATCTCAGTGGGAGGATGTCAGCATCACGTGATCCAGGCTAGTTAAAAAGATGCTTTGCCATGATTTGACCTCCATCTAGTCTCATTGCCATCTTGTCTCGCCTTGGTTCCCAGTAGCTGTGATGCCATATAGGCAAACGTTGATTGCCAGTTAGATCCTATACCTGTTTGTTTACTTAACACAGTCATAGATTTGAATGGACCTTAGACTTGAATAGGTAATATAAACAAATGAGATGAAAAGTTTTGTTTAAATTCATGGGCAACCTCCATTTGGTTTGGAAATCCATGAATGAAACAAAAAATGGACTCATTCGCAGGGTTGGTGCAAGAGTATTTAGCACCCTAAATGAACCTTCGGTCATGCTCCCTCCTGACCCCCAATTTACCTAAAGTAGTACTGGGTTTCCTTTACTGGGCCTTGTGCTGGTGGGATCTTGCCACCTACAAAGTTTGGTGCTCTAAGCAACTGCCTAGTTTGCCTAATGGAAGCACCGGCCCTGTTCATTTGTTGAATTTTACCCATTTGTTTCAAATGTATTCACATCCCTACTAGTTTATAACCACAGCAAGACCCTTCACTGCAATCTTTTATTAGCCCAATAAGGACTAGCAGGGACAGTTGAGTGTGCAATGTTTTATCTCATCATAGTGTCAGACCTAGAGTTGCTACCTCACCCAGCTCAAACCAAAATATGGTGATCCATTCTGGTTTTGCTCCACTGCATGCAAGGAGCTGTATTTCTTATTTTCTTAGAAAAAACATAGGATTCTACTCCATGTATGCAGTGGGGTAAAACAAGGGCTGGCTTAGCCTCTCTGGGTTGACCTGGGTAAACTTAGCTCGGTATTCTTGCTCCTCCTAATATCAAACCATATCTCCTATTTTGCATTTTAATAAGAAGAGCCTTCTGTATTGCAGGGGGGCTGTCCTGTGGATAAGACACACAGGAATCAGTGCAGGGCCTGCCGGCTGAAGAAGTGTCTAGAAGTCAACATGAACAAAGATGGTAATTATTAACACCCAAATTCATTTTATTTTATTTTTTGTTCTGTTAAAATGTAAATAGGTTTCAGTGAATATAATCAACTCAATCTGCAATTGTTTTCCCCATAGATGTTGGGCAGGTTAATGGGTGGTAGCAAAGCAGGGTGGACGGTGGCGGGGAAATGTGGGTGGGAGATGATATCTCAGGCCTGGAACTGTAACACTTTGACCTGAAAAAAATTAACAGACTAGATTAAAAAATTATCTGGGGAAAAACAGAGTTGTATGATCCCAAATGGAAGAAAGAAGATAAATATACATAGAGTCAGGTAAGCACAGACCCTTAACACTGACTGATTCTTATTCTGTATAAAAGCTTGTAGAAGTCAGGGATATAAAGATCTGGATTTTGGGAATCATTTTGGTCTTCACCTTTCATGTTATTGCACACCTGTACCACTTATTGTGAATACCTGCTCCTTCCACACACTGCTGGATTATTCTCTTGCCTGCCCCTGCCACACACATGCCCCACACTGAATGCAGAAACCCCAGGGAGTGGTCACGGTGGGGGAAAATAATATTCAGCCACTGTGGAACAACAATGCTTGAGTGACATTTACTTAATACGGGGCATTTGTATCTGCAACATTATGGCGTACAGATGTTTTCTGCCTAGGTCTGGTATAGTCATAGCCCCCCCCCCCCTTCTGGGATCACTTATCTTAATGTTTCATATTTTTTATTTTTCTTCATACAATTAAAAAAGACGAATTTCTTTTCATCTTTAGAAGTATTTATCTTATTAAGGTGAGCCAAGCCTGCTGTTGAAAGCAAATCTCTCACACTAAACCAAGGCTGTACTATATCCCGACTTCCGATTCTGTACATTCCCGTGCCTTTTCCTACCCCCACTTTTGCACCCGGCACAGCTGTATTTTGGCACTGCTACACCTGCCCCAAAAGTGCCAGTTCTGACAAGGAATGTGAATTTTCATCTGTTCCCCCCTGAGCTGGCTCACCTGTGAGGAACACATCCACCACCCAAGCTGTTACAGGTATGAATGCCTCATATCAATATTAAAGTCACTAAGGGTTGTAAGTAAACACTACTCAAATATTTCGTTGTTCCACAGTGGCTGACTAGTTTCACTGGTTTCGTGGAAACATCGAGGCCCAGATTGAAAAGGCACTTAGCAGGACAAACACCAGGGATTTTAAAATTCCCTCTATTTTCACTGCCTCAAGTTATCCAGCTAAGGAGTTAGCCAGCTTAACAATTTAGCCAGAGAAGTCAGGGGTGGTCTGGGGGTGTTCTGGGATGGGGCACAATGAGCTGGCTACCGTGCCTGGATAACGACGATATTCACAGTCCTAACATTAGCCAAATAAACGTATCTGGCTAACATATGCCATCCATGCCTCTGCATATACCCATCTATCTGAAAGTTAGTCAGATAAGTTTACCTGACTAACTTAGTCAGACGTCCTGTGTTTATTCAGAATTTGCCTCACAACTGGGGATGAAATACTGATGTCCGCCAAGCAGAAGGATCTCAGATTGATTATATCCAATGATTTCAAGGTAGTGAACCAGAGCGACAAGGCGATGGCCAGAAATGGAAGAATGCTAGGGTGCCCAGGGAGAGGCGTAACTCGTAGAATCAAGGAGGTGGTAATTTTGCTGTTGCACAGGCCGTCGGTGAGACCTCACCTGGAGTATTGTGTCCAGTTCTGTAAGCTTTATTTCAAAGGTATAGAGTCAGAGCAGGGCCACCAAACTGGTGTAGGATCTGCACCAAAAGCATTATGCAAGGAAACTGAAGGACGAACATATGTAAACCCTACCGGTAAGGAGAGACAAGAGAGCTATGATAGAGGCATTCAAATACCTGGAAAGAATTAATGATGGACAAGGAGCAAACTTGGTCTAGAAATTGCTCTTGAAACAAGGGGTCATGAGAGCTATTTCTTTTATTTGTTTATAAATCTATAGCCTGCCTGTCCCCAATGCTAGGGGCTTTACAAGAAAACATGCGTAATTTGATAAATTGCCATAAAATCAAGTAATATGACATACCTAAAAATAATCTAAACTAAACAATGACGCATAAAATTATTACACTGACAAATAAAACATGACATAAAAATAATAAACAACTCAAAAGTGCTCATGGGAGTGATAAATAACAGCAGTCTGTTTCAAAGGCTATTACAATTCTTAAAAATTCTAGCTCAATCTGGTAAAAATAAATCAAATACATCTAGAACAGTAAAAGCGGATCATTCTTAAAATACATCTAAAGCAGTAAAAGCAGCTCATTCTTAGAATGCCAAACGAACTAAGTAAGATTTTAGTATTTTATGCAATGTTAATTTTTTACTGGCTCAGGCAGCAAGTTCCATAGGGAGGGACCTTCTACATAAGAGTCCTTTCTTCAAGGGATATTTTCCAGACCAATGGCAGGGCATATTTCCCAGCCCCAGTGGCCTAATGGATAAGGTACTGGCCTAATAGATAAGGTACTGACCTTCTAAACTAGGCACTGTGGGTTCAAGTCACTGTTGGGGTGGTATATAGAGGTTTTCTTTCTGGGTTTGGACAAGCTCCTGGAAGAAAAGCCCATAAACCATTTTTAATGTGGACTTGGGGAAATCCATGGCTTTTCACTGGGATAAGCAGGTTGGAATCTCTCTACACCTTGGGATTCTGCCAGGTTCTTGTGGCCTGGATTGGCCACTGTTGGAGACAGGATGCTGGGCTTGATGGACCCTTGGTCTGACCCAGTATGGCAAATCTTATGTTCTTATATTTATTCACAAAAAGGGAAGTGGATTAATGGAATGCCATCTTGGAATAGGTGGTGGACACTGAAACAGTAACAGACTTCAAGAAGGCATGGGATAAGTTGCAAAAAAGTGAAGAGATAGTATAATCCATTGTTACAAACCCCTTCTGATATAATCAAGTCCCCACACCAGGTAGAAGAGAAATTTTGTGCAGTCTTAGAGAACTGGGCAGGCTCCTGCAGAGGATGTGTCAGAGGGTGAGCCGAAGCTGCAGCTGGTGGTTTGGGAAAGGCAGCTGTCTGCACCAGCCCAGCTTTCTGATAAAGCTTCTAGCTGCACTCAGATGGGATCATGAATAGCGTTACGTGAGCCTCCATCACTGGGATAGCAAAACCTTATACCATCCGGGTCAAACAGCAAGTTAACATCCGTATCAAGGAATTATCATCAAGTATTTCTGTCAGTGTTATAATATCTTGCCCTATTGCCCGATAAATTCAGCAAGCTGGAAACATTTCAGCTGATGTGGGCATTGGCTTTCATTAAGCGCAGCACCAAATTAACTCCAGAATCCCTTCTTAAAGAGAAGATACCCTTGTAAATCCCAATAGCAGCAAGAAGAGTTTAGCACTGTTTCGGCAGTTTTGGGGTGTTATAATAGCGGAAACATGACCTAGTGGCACAGCCAGCCAACAGCTGGGCAATTATGCCGATAACTTATGCTTCCAACTCAGCTGCCCATAGCTATTCTGGAAACGCCTGGCATCATTCTGTGATCCCGGGCCTGCAATTCAAATAGGAGGCAATTAAGATATGGGGGGGGGGGGGGGGGGGGGGGGGGGGGGAGGGAGGAGTAGAATGGGTGGGTGGAGGGGGCCAAGGAGCCTATTTATTTTTCTTTTCTGTGGTGGGGGGAATGGTCTGCTACATTATAAGAACATAAGAAATTGCCATGCTGGGTCAGACCAAGGGTCCATCAAGCCCAACATCCTGTTTCCAAAAGGTCACAAGAACCAGGCAATTACCCAAACACTAAGAAGATCCCATGCCACTGATGCAATTAATAGCAGTGGCTATTCCCTAAGTAAACTTGATTAATAGCCATTAATGGACTTCTCCTCCAAGAACTTATCCAATCCTTTTTTGAACCCAGCTACACTAACTGCACTAACCACATCCTCTGGCAGCAAATTCCAGAGCTTTATTGTACGTTGAGTGAAAAAGAATTTTCTCCGATTAGTCTTAAATGTGCTACTTGCTAACTTCATGGAATGCCCCCTAGTCCTTCTAGTCCTTATGAGGCCAATGTTCAGTTGCCTGTTTAATAGACAAGTTATCTGACCAAAGTTAGCTGGATAACTTGTCCCATATATTCAGTGGGATAAACCTCCCGCTGCCTATACTTTCTTCAAAATCTAACCGGCTATGTTTGAATATCCTTGTGGGGCCAGATAACTTTCTGCTTACCTGGGTATCTACAGTAGCTTTCACGTGTGGCACATAAACTTCCTGTGCTGGCCATCAGATGCAGTGCAGCAGCCGCCAGCAGTGGGTAAGTGAAGACCCTCGCTCCTGGAAAGGACATGGAGGGGCGGGATGGTGTGGTCCAGGGGCGGGAGAGGGGTGCTACCAACTTGTTAGAGCCTGCAGGGGGGGGGGGGGTTTGAAAGCCTGGGTGGAGGGGCTCGAGATTGAACATTTTTAAATTAAAATGGGGAAAGGATGCGGAAGGGGGCCTAGTAATGTTTCAGGCTGAGGGGTGCTGGCCAAGACAGGCCCGTTTCTATTTAAAACTGGGGAAGGCATACATTTAAGCCGTGGATTCTTTGATGTATTTATTTTTTTATTTTGATACTGACAGTGCTACTTATCCGGGTATCTTCTAAAGATACCCGAGTAAGTAGAAAGTTATCCGACCACACAAGGATATTCATACATAGCCAGTTAGATTTTAAAGTAAGTATATGCAGCGGGAGGTTTATCCCACTGTATATACAGGACAAGTTATCCGGCTAACTTTGACTTGTTAATTGGAAAACCCAACCCCTCCCGGGAATGCCCCTAGAATGCCCCTTGTTTATCTGGATAAATTATAGCTGGATAACTACTTAACCCGCTATAATTTAGCTGGATAAATGGCTGAATATGCCAAATTTGCCATTTAGATGGATAACTTTAGAGTTGGAAGGGTGATCTGCACAGTTCCCCAGGATGCTGTAAGAAGAGGGGCGCCTCGGGCACTGCCAGAAAGTTGTTAGGTGGGTAAACAATGAATATAAGCAGATTTGTGATAACTGGTAAGGACAATGGGGGTAAAAATGAGAAAAATAGGATGGAAAGAGATGAGGGAGGGTGTAAAACAATAAAATGCATGAAGAAAAAATAGCAAAGAGAGAGGTAACGAGATGGAGAGAGTTGGAAGAGGGATAATTGATGTAAGTGTCATCTTGGGGATGAAGGAGAATGAGAGCATCAACAAGGAGGGAGCAGTTGAGAGATAAAGACAACAGAAAACAGATACCTGGAGATCAGCGAGGGGAAAACAGAGGTCTGAGAGGTACCATGGAAGGGATAGTTATGGAGGTGAAAAGCTGGGGCAAGTTGAACTGGAGTGAGAGGAGGACTGGGCAGCTATAAATGAACAGAGAAGCAGAGAAATGAGATAAATGTCAGAGACCAATGTAGGGAGAAAGCAAAGCAAACAAGAGGAGAGAGAAGACAGAGAAAATGGAAAGGAGACCATGGAAAAAGGATAATGAAGAAGAAGAAATCACTGAAATCAAGAAAAAAGACTGGGACCAACCTAATTAGAAAAAAATACACCGACGACAATGGAAGAAAACTTTTTTTTTTTATTTAGTGACTGGAATATGTGAGCTTTAGGAAATATGTACCTTTGATATGTTACATGGTACAGGAAAAAGTGCATTTTGTTTCTTTTTCTCCAGTTTTGCACTGCATGCAGATTATGACTTCTCTGGATTTCCAGTTCAGTTTTTGTCTACATTATTTTATTTCTAATGTGTGGTCCCTTATTCTGTATTAGGTGAGAGTCTGTGCTCTGCATGTGTGACAAAGGTGAAGTATTTTACCAATGTTTAGTTTCTGTGTAGAGATCTGTAACAGTCTGACTTATTCTGTTTTCCCAGTAGGAAATGTACTGGTGTTCTAGGGCCTAATGGATTACTTGCAGTGCTGCCCAGAAGTTAGTGCTGTTTTGGTATGGCGAGTTTTCTATATAGATTTGGCATGTGTTTTTTGAAACTGAGTGTTGTGTTATTTGCAAAGTGTCTGATAGTGGAGAGTTTGTGTCACTTTTACTGAGGTGACTCTAGAATTTGTATATTTATGTACTTTGAGAAAATGTCTAGAAGGAAGGGAGAAGGGGTAGAGAATTCCTGGAGAAAGGGGAGGTGCAGAAAAGGTGACAGAGTGTACCTAGAGGTGGGAGGTAATGTGGGAGAAGAGGGAGAGAGTAACTGGAGGGATGGAGAGTCGGAAGAGAATGCTTGTAGGGAAGGGGAAGTAGGAGAAGAGAATGTCTGTAGGGAGGGAGGAGAGAAGGTCTGGAGAGGGGCAAGGTGAGGGAAGGGGAAAATAATGTCTGCAGGGAGGAGAGGCGGGGGAAGGGAGAGAGAATGGAGGGAAGGAGGGAGAGATGGGAGAGAATGGAGGAAGCAAGAGGAGGAGAGAGAAAATGCCAGGAGGGAGGAGAGAATGCTTGGAGGGAAGGGAGAGAAGAGGGAGCGAATGAATAGATGGAGGGAGGGAGGGAGGGAGAAGAGGGGAAGAATATATGGAGGGGGCATCATCCACAATTTTCACCTAGGGCACCATTTGCCCTACAGCCAGCCCTGTGTAGGAACCAATCCAGACAAACAGAGTTTCCGGAGGATGTACCCCCGGCTTCTGCTCCACCAGCAAAGGTGTGCGTCTGTTGCTTTGCTCATGTACTATCACCAGTCAGGGCATGCCCCGTGCCGAACCAATGGGACCTCGCGAGGGCCTTGTCTAACTACCTGGCAACCGGAGGGTAAATGTCTCCTGGCCTTTCCTCCGGTCTCTGTCTCCTCTGCAGCTTCCTGGCCTCTGCCTTCTAAGGTTGCCAGCTGAAGCCCCATCTATCCTGGCAGCTGGGAGCAAGTGGAGGTTAGCACAACTGGTGCCTGAGTAGATTGCTCTGGAATTTCCTGTACGAGAGCAACCTGTTCATTCAAGGCTCTCTTGTAAATAAAAAAAAGTCTGACCTATTTGGGAACTGCATCAACTGACTACTTCCTCATTTATCGGAGGTGAGGGGCAGGAGATACATGTATGGCACAGGGAGGTAGGAAGTTTCACGTCTGGTCCAGTGCATCCTCTGATAGATCGCCGAGCAAAGAAGCCCAACACCATTCAGGGCAAGCTCTGCCAGAGAACAGTGCCGGTCAACCTTTAGAGCAGGAGTCTCACAACCTTCCTAAGCCCAGGGCACAGCTACGTTAATGAAAATATTGCAAGGCACACCAGCCTCGGCAGAGCAGAAAATGCAAACAATGAGAGGATTCATATGACCAAAAGAAGAGCTTAGTGAATCCGGGCCTTAGAGTGTGAGCCCTCTGGGGACAGGGAAATACGTACAGCACCTGAATGTAATGTAATCCGCTAGAGGTGCGAAAAGGCGGAATGTAGCAAACAAATAAATAAATGTGTATACAGCCATGCGACAACAATACAAGAGTCACCATATAATACCAAACTAATAATGCAGTGTAGCAATAAAATAACAACAAAAACATATTTGTGCCTAGATGGGATATACATTGAAACAAATAAATAATGAACAAACTCATTTGTGAATACCTGCCCCTCCATACTCTGACCCATCCCTCTCACACCTACACTTCGCAAACTGTGTTTGCCTCTCACATACTGCCCGTACCCCCTCACTCTTGCACTGAAGTTTTAAATCCGTGAGCTATCCTCACCACTAACACAGTAACATAGGAATGACAGCGGAAAAAGACCAAATGGTCCATCCCTTCTGCTCAGCAAGTTTCTTATGGTAGTAACTGCTGCTCTGTGCAGGTTACCCCCCATGTTTCTCTTAAGGGTAGTAACCGTCAAGCTGTGCAGGTGACCCTAATGTTTCTGTTAAGGGTAGTAACTGCCACTCCATGTTGGTTACCCCCATATTTCTGTTAAGGGCAGTAACTTCCGCTCTGTGCAGGTTACCCCCATGTACTCTGTGTTAAGGGTAGTAACTGCCACTCTGTGCAGGTTACCCCCATGTTACTGTTAAGGGTAGTAACTGCTGCTCCATGCAGATTACCCCCATGTTTCTGTTAAGGGTAGTAACTCACACTCCATGCAGGTTACCCCCATGTTTCTGTTAAGGGCAGTAACTGCCGCTCTGTGCAGGTTATCCCTGGGTTTCTATTCAGGGTAGTAACCATCGAGCTGTGCAGGTTACCTGCAAGCCTTAGGTTAAAGGTAGTAATATTTACAGTCAAAATCAAGTGTCAAACACATAAAAAAATTACTGCTAGTAATATTTTTACAGGGTGAGCAGCCTTCCTTATGTTTCATATAATTAGGCCGATACTATAAGAATCGCGGGAGAGCAGGCACTCCATGTTGAGCGTCCGCTCTCCCAATGCGTGCCCAGCTGTCTCTCCTGGGCGCGCGATTCTGTATTTAAATGAGGGGTCACGCTAATAAGGAGGTGCTAGAGACAATAGCGCATCCCTAGCACCTCCTTATTAGCATAGAGCTGGCTGTCAGCGGGTTCCAACAACCGACGCTCAATTTTACCGGTATCAGTTTCCGAACCCGCTGACAGCCATGGGTTAGAAAAACGGATGCTGATAAAATTGAGCTTCCATTTTTCTAACCTGCTGACAAGCAGGCAGATTTAAAACATTTTTTTAATTTTTTTTTTTTTACTTTTTGGTTCCTCCAACTTAATATCACTAGGTTATTAAATCGGAGGGTGTACAGAAAAGCAGTATTTTCTGCTTTTCTGTAGACTTTTCCGGGTTGCTCAGAAATTAACGCCTGCCCTTGGCTTGGTCGCACATTTTACTTTCAGTATCCAGGGCGACTAATAAATAGCCTCATCAACATGCATTTGCATGTGATGAGCACTATTAGTTTTCGGGGGTTGGCTATGCATTTTCGATGCGCTAAACCCCTTACAGTGTAAGGGGTAATAGATGCGCATCGAAAACGTCCGGCCAATTGCGTGCTAAACCGTGCACTCGGCCGAGCGCATTGTTCTGTATCAGCCTGACTGCTGCTTAAAGTGCTTTGCTTTTGGACTTAACTGTAGAAGTAATCATGTGAGTTTTCCCTAATGTCTGCCAGTAAAAGTTGAGGCCCAGAGTTAGCTATCGTCTGAATCCAACTCTCCTCCTCCCCCCACCCCACATCAAAGTGGAGAACAATGTTTCAGTTGCATCAAAAGCTTCAAGGCTGTGTGGTTAACGTTAGTAATCCCTAAGCCTTCTGTTATGGGTAGTAACGCCACTCCCTGCAGGCTACCCCCATGCACCCTTTTCTTCATTTCCAACCTCTAGTCTTTAGGGATCCACAGTGTTTATCCTAGGCTCTTTTGAATGTATTTAATGGTTTCATTCTCACCTTTTCTTGAAGGGCATTCCAGGCATTCATTCCAGGCATTCATCACTTTCAGATACTTGAAAAACTTTAACGATCCAAAGACAATGACAAACCTTTTCCAACAGAAAAAAATCAGCAGAACCAGAGGTCACGAGCTGAGGCTCCAAGGAGGAAGACTAAGAACCAATGTCAGGAAGAATTTCTTCACGGAGAGAGTGGTGGATGCCTGGAATGCCCTTCCGGAGGAAGTGGTGAAGTCCAAAACTGTGAAGCACTTCAAAGGGGCATGGGATAAATATTGTGGATCCATCAGGTCCAGAGGACGCATATAAAGAGCAGGTAGTAAAATACTGCACGGAGCGGCAGTAGCCACAGAGGCATTCACGGAGCGGGATGCCAGTGGCCAGTGGTAGGTGTCCACCTTCATGGAGCGGAAGGATGTAGGGCTGTCATCTCCCAATTAAATAAAAAACAAAAACAAAAAACAAAACAGGGATGGGATCCATCAGGTCTAGAGGACACATATAAAGAGCAGGTAGTAAAATACTGCACGGAGCGGCAGTAGCCACAGAGGCATTCACGGAGCGGGATGCCAGTGGCCAGTGGTAGGTGTCCATATAAAGAGCAGGTAGTAAAATACTGCACAGAGCGGCAGTAGCCACAGAGGCATTCACGGAGCGGGATGCCAGTGGCCAGTGGTAGGTGTCCACCTTCACGGAGCGGAAGGATGGAGGGCTGTCATCTCCCAATTAAATAAATAATAAAAAAAACCCAGGGATGGGATCCATCAGTTCTAGAGGACGCATATAAAGAGCAGGTAGTAAAACACTGCATGGAGCGGCAGTAGCCACAGAGGCATTAACGGAGCGGGATGCCAGTGGCCGGTGGTAGGTGTCCACCTTCACAGAGTAGAAGGATGAAGGGCATCCATCTCCCAATTAAAAAAAGAAAAGAAAAAAAGAAAAAAAAACAGGGATGGGTTCATGGGCTTATAGGTATTACCAATTATTAGGCTTTTCAATATTTGATGATAGTTAATGTGACTTTCAAGGCATTCTTCACTTTCGGTGCATGTCCGGCATGACTCCTTGCTTCAATGACAGGGGAAAAGAAAAACTGATACTTCACACATTTCCAGCATTGCCCTCTGCTTCATGGCAGAGAGCTATGCTGCCGCTTACCCAACTAATCAAACTTAATATTTCACTTGGAAGCAGCTCCAGCACTGCTCTCTACATTAATGGTGGGGGTGAAAAGGGAATTAGAACATAAGGTTACTAAGAGCCAAGAGAAACAGTTAAGTATGAGAACAAATGTGTGAAGCTTGCTGGGCAGACTGGATGGACCGGTTGGTCTTCTTCTGCCGTCATTTCTATGTTTCTATGTTTCTATGTTTCTCCGAGAAGAAATATTTCCTTTTATTTTCTGAGTCATCCCCCCCCCTGGAATTTCATTTTGTGACCCCTGCTTCTACTGTTTCCTTTCCAATGAAAAAGGTTCAAAGTTCTTGCATTAATAAAACCTTTCAGGTATCTGAAGGCCTGTATCATATCGCCCCTGCACCTCCTCCTTCCATCCTTCAGCCTCTCTTCATAGGTTTTCCGATACAGAACCCGCATCATTTTCATCACTCTTCTCTGAACCACCTTCATCCTGGCTCTATCCTTTTTGAGATATGGGCTTAAGTACTGAACACAATACTCCAGGCGAGGCCTCATCAAGGACCTCATCACTTTTTTCTTACTGGTTATTCCTCTCTATGCAGCCCAGCATTCCTCTGGCTTTAGCTATCACCTTGTCACATTGCTTCACTGCCTTCAGATCTCCAGACACTATTACCCCAAGATCCCTCTCCCAGTCCATGCGCCTTAGTCTTTCATTGCCCATCATATACAACTCTTTTGCACTTCTTGGCATTGAATACCAGCTGTCAAATCCTCAACCAGTCTTCAAGCTTTCTTAAATCACTTTTCATTCTCTCTACTCCTTCAGGTGAGTCTTCTCTGTTGCAGATCTTAGTATTATCTGCAAATAGACAAACTTTACCTTCTATCCTTTCCACAATGTCGCTCATAAAAATATTGAAAAGAACCAGTTCCAAAACCAATCCCTGTGGCACTCTGCTTAACACAGCTCTCTCTTCAAAGTGGGTTCCATTTACCATTATATGCTATCTCCTATCAGTCAACCAGTTTGAAATTCATGCCACTACCTTGGTGTTAAAGCTTCTCATTTTGTTCTCTAATCTCCTAGGCGGGACCATATCAAAAGCTTTGCTGAAATCCAAGTAAATCACATCTACTGTTCTTCCTCGATCCAATTATCTAGTCACTAAATCATAAAATCAACCAGATTTGTCCAACAGGACCTTTTTCTGGTGAATCCATGCTGCCTCAGGTCCAGCAACCCACCAGATTGTAGATCATTCACTATCCTTTCCTTCAGCAGAGTTTCCATTAATTTTCCCACCACAGAGGTGAAGCTAACTGGCCTGTAGTTTCCAGACTCCTCTCTGCTCCCACTCTTGTGACTACCACAACTCTCCTCCAATCACACGGCACCACTCGCGTTTCCAGGGATCTATTGAGCAGGTCTTTAAGCAGACCCGCCACCACATCTCATCTACCCCATCTCCATCTATGGTCTTTTCAACCAGCAATGGTCCTTCTCCATGGTCTTCTTTAGTGAACACCGAACTGAAGTATGTGTCTAATATTTCCACCATTTCTTCATCTCTCCTCACACATTGCTCCTTGTCACCTTTCAATTTCATTATACCACTTCAGGCCTCCCTTCTTTCTCTGATATATCTTTCTCTTTACAAATCCTTTCTTTCACTTGACCTTTTGCTTTCCTGATTTCTTTCTTCATCTCCTTCACTTTCACCAGGTATTCTTCCCCGTGTTCCCCTTTTTCGGATCCTTTATACTTTTTGAATGAATGCTGTTCTTTTTCCCTTTATTTTTTCAGCCATCTCTTTTGAGAACCAGATTGGTTTCTGTTTCCTCTTACTCATTTACTTTTCCAACATATAGATTTGTTGCTTTTGTAATAGCTCCTTTTAACTTGGCCCACTTTTGTTCCAACTCACCCATTTTCTCCCAGTCTTCCAGTTCTTCCTCCAGGAATATCCCCATTTTGACAAAGTCTGTATTTTTTAAATTCAAAACTCGGGTTTTCGTGTGACCTCTCTGAATCTTATTTGCAATATCAAATAATACTGTTTGATGATCACTGGTGCTCAAGTGGGCACCTACCCGGACATTAGAGACATTATCCCCATTAGTGAGCACCAGGTTGAGTATCTCACCCTCCCTCGTGGGTTCCATAACCATTTGTTTGAGCAGAGCCCCTTGAAGGGCACTCACTATCTCTCTACTTCTTGTAGATTGTGCAGAAGTTATACTCCAGTCTACATCCAGCAGATTAAAATCTCCAGTGAGCAACACTTCTCCTTTCTTTCCCACCTTTTGGATGTATTTGACCAGATCCCTGTCCAGTTCTTCTGTTTGAGTTGGAGGCCTGTAGACCACACTAGTGAAAATGGAAGCACCATCCTCTTTTTTTTTTTCAGGACAGCCCATAATGCTTCTTCCCTACCCCACATTCCTTGCAGTTCAGTTGCTTGGATATTGTTTGTGACATAAAGAGCTACTCCTCCCCCCTTTCCTGTCCTCTCTGTCCTTCCTTAACAAGTTATAGCCTGGGATGGCCATATCCCAATCTTGAGAATCAGTGAATAATGTCTCCATGACAGCAACGATGTCCAAGTCGGCATCCACCCTTAGGGCCTGCAGGACTTGGATTTTACTGCCCAGACTATGAGTATTTGCGGTCATAGCTCTCCTAGTCACTTTGCTGCTCTTCCTTGTCACCTTTTCTGCTATTTTGAGCTGATTGATTTTATTTTTTCCTCCCACTTCCTGTATTGCTTGGGGATGACATGCCGGTTTCATTGGCCACCTCCTACCACCACCGCTCTCTAGTTTAAATGTCTGATAAATTATGATCTGAATTTCTCAGTTAGCATCCTCTCTCCTGCCACAGATCAGAGCAGCTGATGCAACTTTTGTCAGGTCTACGAATGCTACCTCTGCAGCATTGCTATGTCATACTAGGCTGAAGACTATGGATCCAAGCTAGGACTTACATGATCCTTTTGCATGAAGAAACTGAGATCCAGTAGTTTAATGACTGAATGAATTAGCTGAGACTTTTATTTATTTATTTATTTATTTTACAGCTGTTCAGCATGAGAGGGGTCCTAGGACATCCACGATCAGGAAGCAGGTGGCACTGTACTTCAGAGGGCACAAGGAGGTGAACGGATCCACTCCTCACTTCCCATCTGCGGCTTTGCCAGCCCCGGCCTTCTTCACGGCAGTGACCCAGCTGGAGCCCCACACTCTGGAGTTGGCAGCCGTCTCCAGCACCCCTGAGAGGCAGGCCCTGGTAGGGCTGGCACAGCCAACCCCAAAGGTCAGTGCTTGGCAAGGTCAGAGCTCATCTGAGAGGAGTCAAATATGAGAAATTTCACAAGGAGACCAGGGCAGTGATGTCCAACCTGGGGGAGAGAGAGAGAGTCGGATGAGGCATTAGCATTCTTCTGAGCATACATGGGATGGGCAGAATGTGTCAGGGCACACTTCTCAATCATTGCAGCTTACCCAAGACTTTCTGAGATTAAATTGAAAGGGAAGCTGTTATCTGTTCTCTCTCCCTTCATTCCTCTTGTGGATGCAGGATCGACAATCATCACATGAAGCTCCAGGAAGCATCCTGGCCAATTGTCAGGTGTGAGACTTGGCAGTGGCTTCCAGAGATGGGGATGCAGAAGGGGCACACTTCCACCCTCTTACAGAGCCACCAGCTCAGTATTGTGTCCAGTGCTGGTGGCTGTACCTACGGAAGGATAGAGACAGAGTGGAGATGGTCCAGAGATGGGCTACCAAAATGGTGTGGGTTCTACACTAAACGTCCTATGAGAATAAACTTAAGGACCCAAATATGCATGTCCTAGAGGAGAGTCGAGGCAGGGGAGATATGACAGAAACATTCAAATAGCTGAAAGATATCAATAACTCAGAAGAAGAAAATAAGTGTGCAAAGCCAGGGAGAACCTCTTGCTGAGTGAGCTTCTGAGTATTCCTGGGAACATTTGATTTCCAGTCACCCTGAGATGGTTGTGGGGGTTCTCCTCTCTCATACATTCATACTCTGACACACTCACATATTCACGCTTATCCTCTCTCTCTCACACTTACATGCTCACTCTGGAACACATGCTCACTAACATTCCTATTCTCCAACACACTCTCACTCAGATGCTCACTTCTCTTCCTCTTCCACACACCCATGTATACTCATACATATGCCCTCTCACACTCTCTCACCCACATGCCCACTTAGACACTCATTCTCATGACCACTTACATGGCCACACAAATTCACTTCTCTCCCTCTCACACCCAGGGTCACTCACACTCACTTCTCGCCTTCTCCAACACACACATTACGTTTCCCTCCCACAAACATGATGCTCATTCTCTCTTTCCCCACCCTGAACCACCACCAGCAGTAGCAGCAAACTCCTCCTTGGGGTGTGCCCTGCTGACACTCTTTCTTTCTGCCCATGCAGGCCCAGGTGCCGTATTCTTCCGGCGGCCACAAAGGCCAACACTGCCTCTGTTCCTTCTCTTTCTTCCCTTCCAAATGGGCCCAGGATACATCCTCTTCCAGGGTCTGCACTGCCATGGGCCACTTCATCAGCAGCACTCAGAGTTTCCTGGTGTTTGCTGAGAGGCTCGGCAATTCCTTTAGAATTTTGGAGTCTCCAGGCCAAATTTGTAGAGTTCCCAGTTATGCAGCTGAGAGATGGACTTCAGGGGAAGGAGGCTCAAGGGACCGGGCACTAGTTATTAAACCCAAACAATATCACTCTGCAAGTGCCTTAATGCAGATTTTCAGTGCAAGGGCTGTGCGCTAAATGAGTCCATGCACGTTGCAACTGCCGTCTGTGTGGGTGGCCAAACAGGGGCAAAACAAGGTGCACCTAGATCAAAATCACCTGGACACACTCTGTTTCACTCCACCGACCTTGCACCCTCTCAGGACTCCTGTTTTTCATGAGGGAGGGAGGACGTGGACAGGCGCTCTTTTAGCTTCATTTCAGGAGGGCAATTCTCAGTCAGGCCCATGAAAACTGCCTTCCCTATAAGAAAAGAGAGAGGCAGGCAGCACCAGCAGGATGGGGGCTTATCCAGTCTTTTGCACTGAGTGCCATGTATCTGTTGAGAAAAGATCGTACGTGTGCAAAGAGCTCCTGGCTCTCAGAACGAATTAGATCTCTGGATGCCAGAGCGACAGACCTGGAGCAGCTGCGGCAGACAGAGTGGTATGTAGAGGAGGCCTCCAGGAACATAGTAGAGAAATCAAGCCTCCACTTTGGCAACCTCTGTACTGCTTTTGGAGGATCAAGGCCACCAGGAAGGAGAGCATCACCTTGGAGTGGCAGGAAGTGCTCCTGAAGCTGGGAATATCTTCCAGGTTAAATGTTATCCTTCCGCACCAAGGATGCATCTCAAGAAGTGAGTGCCCCTAGAGTAGGGCAATAGTTCCTTGGGACACACCTAGCCAGTCAGGTTTTCAGGATATTCACAATGAATATGCGTAAGAGAAATTTGCATACAATAGAGGCCAACAAACACCCTGCGGCAGGACGCAGCCAGCTCCTGCTCCTGTCTGTTTCCCTTAGGTGTGCGTGCCTGATTTCAGACCTCTTAAAGGGACAATGGCGGGAAAGCCCCCGCACCCCCTGCTGATGATGTCACATCTTCGCCCTATTTAAGTGCAGCTCTCCAGATGCACCCTGCCTTGGCAACAGGTCCAGCTACAGTAGTAGTGTTGTGTGTTGCTTGTTCCAGCCTTCGTCTACCCAGCCTGTTCCAACCTTCGTCCACCCAGCCTGTTCCGGCCTTCATCTGTCCAGTCAGCTCTAGCCCTATCCCTCATTCTTCCTCTCCCTTGGATGGATACCTGGTTCTGACCTTTGCCTGGACTCTTGATACACCTGATCGCTGCCTGCCTTAATCCTTGCCCAGACTTCCAATACACCTGACCACCACCTGCCTATGACCTTAGTCTGCCCTTGGACCACAACCAATCATCTCCAGACCCTTCACCTAAGTCTTGCCGGCCCCAGCACCCAAAGGCTCAACCTGAGAGGAACATAGACTTCTATAGGTGAAGCTCCAGACCGGTGTCGGCTTTGCCTGGGGCTGCCTGCTGGCAGTGAGAACCTGCAGGGCTCTTCCCTGCTGGTAGAGCCAATCTTACCCCAGCCCAAGGGTCCACAGACACAATTGTGTGCTGAGGCCATGGACTTGGCAGACTTGACCTCACTCCAAGCCATCCCAGGTATAGCGCACAGACTGCAGGATCAACAGGGAGACCTGGAGCTCCATGCTGCAGCCAAGGACCATCTTACAACCTTCCTGGAAGCTCTGACTTCGCCTTCTGCACTGCCACTGCCCATGCTGGTGCCGCCAATCAGCCCATTCCTCAGCTACCAGCACCACCTCGCTATGCAGGGGTTCCCAAGCGGTTTTAGGTTTCCTTAATCAGTGCACACTGCACTTCCAGTTGCAGGCTCCCCTGTTCCCTGATGACCAAGCCAAGATGACCTATATCCTCTCTCCTCTAGATGAGGTAGTGCTGGCTTGGATTTCTCCCATCTGGGAGTAAAAGGACTCCATTCTGGTCAACCTCCAGCATTTCCTGGAACAATTCCACCCCGTCTTCAAGGAGCCAGGTCGAGCAGCTTTATTAGCCTCTGATCTGCTTCACCTCCACCAGGGTTTCCACACCTTAGGCAAGTATACCATGGAATTCAGAATCCTGGCCTCCGAACTTAATTGACAGGAGGATAGTTTGGTCACCATCTTCCTAAAAGGCCTTTCGGAAAAGATTAAGGATGAGCTCACAGCCCAGGAGCTGCCCACCACACTGGAGGCCCTCATTGCCCTAACCGGCAAGATTGACCGACGCCTGCAGGAAAGGGCCTTGGAGACCCTTCAGGCATGCGGAAGTGTCACCTTGGCACCACACTTCCAATGCCTCTCTCACCTGCTACCATCACATCCTTGGCCTTTCCAGCCCCAAAAGAACTTATGCAACTGGGCCTCTGCCTGGCCCCGGAGGAGAGGCTCCATTTCAGGCAACAGGGCCTCTGCCTCTACTGCAAGGCTCAGAACCATCTTTTGGCTCACTATCCCGAAAGAAAAGGAAACTTAAACGCCTAGGGTCACTTGGAGTGATGACCATAGGGCTCATTGTCCCTGTTCCTCAAATTCAACAGCTGGTTACACTGTAACTGGGTCTGACTCACTTCTCCACCCATGCCTTTGGCCAAGCGTAACTACAGTATTGGAGATCGGGGGCTCTTGGCAGTCAAGTTGGCCCTAGAAAAATGGCATAATCTTCTTGAGGGGACTCAACATCCCATCACCATATACACGGACCACGAGATGTTACGTTCTGTGTGTCTTGAACTAATAGTGGGCCCTTGGGTCGTGGCGAGTGAAGACTCTGCCCACAGGGCTCCTCCCTGTGGGCCCTTACCACAACAGGCAAGGTCTCAGCAGTGATGGACAACAGAGGAAACAACTTTATTCTACAGGCAATGGTGATCCGAGGAGCGAATCAATAGAGTCAGTCCCGAGAGAGTGACCTGCAGCTGGTTGGTCCGAGTAGTAATCCTCAGCGTGGAGTAGTCCGGTGAATACCTTCTCTAGGCGTAGCTTGTGCTGGCAACTCCGGTAGTGGTCCACAGCGCGGGATAGGCCAGAAACCGATGGGAAGTTGCACAAGACTGGAGGGATCCAGTAGTGGCCCGCAAGTGGGGTAACCCGAGGATCCATGCCACAAAGGTAGAAGAGCAGGTTCTGTACTCACGCCGATACTGTGGAAGTAGATGGAGGATCAGGCACCGAGGAGGTCCGAACAAGAACACCAAGGGTTGTCCGAGGATGATGCAGGAACTCACCGGAACAGTGAAACAGAAAGTAATGGCTCTCTGAGGAGCGGATAGCCCTGAGTATGGCAAGGCCCCCGAGGAGCAGGTACCTAGGTCACCCAGTAGGATAGCGAGATGGAGTCCCAGTGTGGCGGAAATAGCAGGACAGGAATCCTTGCTAACTCGTCTTGCAAGAAGTCAGCTGAGTTTAAGTATGGTAAGCGAATGACATCATATGGTGGGGTCGCCCCCAAGATTCCCGCCATAACGCTTTTAAGAAGGGGTAGGCACGCGCGCGCGTGCCTTAGGTAACCCCAGATGTAAGATGGCTGCCAGGAGCGCCCACGCTGTCTCGGGCACGCCATGAAAGTCGGAGTGTGGAAGTGGTGGCCGCCATTCTCCCCAGACTCGGAGCTGCATAGAGAAAGGAGATGAGCAGCAAAGGTCGCAGCCGCCTGCGACCAACAGGCGCAACACGAGAACCTCAAATATCTACATCAAACTCAAAAACTCAACCCTAGACAGGCTCAATTGTCTTTATTCTTTGCCTGTTTTGATTTTGAGTTGTGATAACATCCTGCACTCAAGAAGCAATGAGCAAACGCCCTTTTCCATTCTTTTCAAAGTGAGGATGTCCAGGAACCTCCAAGACATATCATCGATCTTGCTAAGATACTCCTGGCCACAGCGGTATCTGTCCCTCTAGAGAAAATGGAAGTGCCTTCCAGATTGCATAAAAAAGAGTTAAGATTGGCCCATGTCTCCCATGTAGCAGGACACCCTGGAGTGGCACAAACTTTCAAATTGCTTCAACTGCACTACTAAGGGCCCCAAGTGAAGCAGGATGTTAAGGTCTATGTCAAATCGTGTTCTACCTATGTACAGCATAAAGCTTTGCATGGCTGATCCTGGGAGCTGTTACAGCCATTACCAGCCCCCAGGGAACCCTGGACCAACTTGTTCATGGATTTTATCATGGACCTCCCTCTCTCTAATAGGTCTTCCTTCTGTACTTCAATTGGCTCATCTCTTCACCCTCTATGTCTTCTGCTGCATGGCTTACCAAAACACATACTATCGGATACAGGAGTTCAGTTTACATCCGGTACTGGTGCTCCCTCTGCAAGAAATTTGACATCACACTTGAACACACAACTGTCTACCAACCACAGGGCAGTGGGCAAGCAGAGCATACTAACGAAACCCTTAAAACATTCCTTCACTCCTATGTCAATCAGTTCCAGGACGACAGGGCCACCCTTCTGCCCTGGGCCGAATTTTCTCAGAACAACCATATTAAAGCAGCTACTGGCTCTTCCCCCTTCCAGATTGTTTATGGGGAAACAACCCCTGCTTCTATTGCCATTAACTGTGACAGTCCCTTCAGCCGCAGCTCAAGTTTCGGCACAAGAATTACATGACCTATGGGAGCAAACCAACCTGATTGAAAAGGCCGCTGCGCAAGCCAAGAAAACTGCTGATGCCTGAAGGAGGCCAGCCCCCCAATTCAAGATGGGTAAGAATGTTTTGCAAAGTACAAGACACTTACTCATGCGGCTCACCTCACTATGAAGCACCGTGCTTCATTGGGCTGTTCCCAATATTACGACACATGGAACCCGTCACTTACTAGCTGAAGCTACCACCCATTATAAAAATTCACAACATGTTCCACGTTTCATTGCTCAAGCCATTGATACTTTCCTGGCCCTCCAGAGTACTACCCAATACCCAAGAGGATGCCTGAGAAAAAGACATGGTATTTGAAGTCCTAGAAATCCTCTCCCTTGGACGAATACCCAGTTCGAACCTTTGCCTGGATTCTTGTTATGTCTGATCACTGCCTGCCTTGACCGTTGCCTGGACTTCTGTTACGTCTGACTGCTGCCTGCCTCTGACCTTAGCCTGCCCTTGGATAAGGACAGGTTTTCTCCAGAGCCCTTTGCCTAAGTCCTACCAGCTCCAACACCCAAAGGCTCAACCCGAGGGAATGTAGGCTGATATAGGTGAAGCTCCAAACTGGTCTCTGCATTGCTTGGTTCTGCCTACTGGCAGTGAGAACCTGCAGGGATCCTCCCTGCAGGTAGATCCAATCTCACCCCAGCCCAAGTATCCACAGACACAACAAATTATATACTGCCTTCCTGATCAAAACATTCTTGGAGGAAGACCGACAGTTGCTCAGGAGTGCATGGTTCAGACTGAGGTATCTTCAAAGGATACTGATAAAACAGTTTCTTGATAGAGAGGATGTGTAAAAGATGAGGTACATCAGGTGGATTTATATGAAGAGCAGACAAAGAGGTCAATATTCAGTAGGCAGTTTAGTAGTCAAATATATTGAACACTAAATATACTAGCCTAAAGTTTTCTGGTTACATATAAGGTAATACCTTGCTCCTAGCATGGACTGAGAGAATCAAGGGGGATGGAGGAGGGGTCCGAGGGACTGAGGACTGGCAAGCTCTTAAACCACGGGTAGGTGGTAAGGTCCGAGGGGGAAGATTGAAAATGTTTTTAAATCAGTAAAGGGATTGGCGGGCTAGGGCATATAATCATACCTTAGAGGGCATTGCGGGTACACGTTGCACTGGCTGTCAGGGCCTTATCTATTAATTTGTAGAGGGGAACAAGAGAAATGGGCCACAAGCCTACGTACATATTTTTTGGCCTTGTGTAGCCAGATAACCTTAGACCTGTTCTGAAGCAGGTATAAAGTTATCCAGCTAACCTAGCCAGATATACACAATATTCGGTTAAGTTAGCCAAATAACTGAACCCCTCCCCAGAATTCCCCTCTTATATCTGTCTAAATGGCTTTTGAATTATCTACCCCAAACATGAATGACTCCAAATTACCTGAATCAGCTGCCAGTATGCAGGCTGTGCAAAGGAATAAAAAGAACATATATAGGTGTCTATAGGCAAATACCAAAAGTCTAAAAAAGTAAGACCTGATGGAAAGAGGATAACCATCAGGGACATCGATTCCAGGGTACAAAACATATTGAAATGACAGATTGAATTGGTGGTGAGATGATACTATATGTTAAGGATGGCATAGAGTCAGGTAGGGTAAAATGTTTGCAGGAAATAAACTGTGCTCTGGAATATATGGATAGAATTCCACGCATGATGGGAACGAGTATAACAGCAGGGGTAGACTACCATCCACTAGACCCAAATGATGAAACAGACTATGTAATGCTAACAGATTGGAACAATTACTAAAAATGGAAACACAATAATAATGGGAGATTTCAATTAACCCAATATTCATTGGATGAATGTCTCTTCAGGACATGTTACAGAAGTAAAAGTTAATAGATGATATAAACAACGACTGCTTCATGGAACTGACAAAAGGAGGAGCTAATTTAGTAGTACTTCTCAGAGAAAACAGGACCTGGTGTAAGTGATAAATGTGGTGGAACCATTTGGCAATAATGATTACATCACAACCAAATTTGACATAATCACTGGAGGAAAAATAATGAAACTACTTCAGTAATTTTATTTTTTAAGAGAGAATGAGGAAATTAATAAGGACATGAAAAGGAGCAGTTGCAAGGGTTAGAAATCTACCCAAGGTATGAAGAATGTTTAAAAATACCATTTTGGAAGCCCAGCTTATATAACGCTTGGCCAATGGCCTCACTCACCCAGGACACCACCATTGCTTTTCTTGCTGTCTATTCTGCACCTCCCCCTAGAGGCCCCACGGTGAGAAATCAATGGAGTTGCACTCTGATGATGTTGGCGCCAACTGGGTATTTAAACCTAGCCTGCACTCCCAGCCGGTACCTCAACAACAGGACCTCCGGCCTTGCAATGCGTGTTGCTCGCTCCTGCCTTGCCTCATTTGCCTTATCCTGTCAGCTCCTGTCTTCTCCTCGCCCTGTCCAGCTCTCTCCTCAGATTTCTCACCTGTGTCTCGACCATTGCCTGGAACTTGACATTGCCTGACCTCTTCCTGCCCCAACCTGCCCCTGGACCTTCTTGCTCCTTATTTGCTGCCTGCCCCGAACACTGCCTGTCTACTGACCATGCCTGTCCGCTCTCTACAGGACCCTCGCCTAAGTCCTGCCGGACTCAGAACCTGCCAGACTTCAGCCTCTTCCACCTGAAGAGGAAGAGACTGAAGCTCAGTTCCGGTTTCCGATTGTCCACCTCCTGTTGGTGAGGGCCCAGCTGGGTAGCGCCAGTGTCACCACAGTGCAAGGGCTCACTCTCCGTGAGAGATAACATGCATTCCACAAGTTAAAAATGGTTATTTGAAGAGCAAATGACTGCCAGCATTGCTAAATGGGGCTGTGAAAGAAGCTATTAAAGCCAAAAAAGCATCTTTTAAAAATGAAAAGCAAGTCCTAGGGAGGAAGATAGGAACGGACATAAGTAATGGCAAATTATATGTAAAACATTAATAATGCAGGCCAAGAGAGAATTTGAAGAGAGACTTGCCAAAGAGACAAAAACTAACAATAAAATCTTTTTCAAGAGAATCACAAACAAGAAATATGAGAAGGAGTCAGTTGGACCATTAGATGACCGGGGGATAATAGGGTTGCTTATAGCAGGAAAACTAAATGAATTCTTTGCTTCAGTCTTCACTGCAGAGGATATTGGCAAGATCCCCACACTGGTAACATTCTTCATAGGTGGTGATTCAGAGGAATGGAAGGGAATCACTGATTCTGGAAGACTGGCATGAAGAAATTAGAAACCCAGAAATATGATGGCAGAAAAAGACCATTACGGCCTAGCTAGTCTGCCCATCCACACAGACTATTCAGCTTTATAAACCTTAATACTCCATGAAAGATCTTCTGTGTTTATCCCATGGTTTCTTGAATTCAGATATTGTTACCTCCACCTCCTCCATGGGGAGGCAACTTGACAAACTAAACAATAACAAAGCACCAGGTCCTGCTGGTTTTCACCCTAGAGTTCTAAAAGAACTAAAATATGAAACTGCAGACTTACTACTGGTAATCTGTAACCAATTATTAACATTTAGAACTATACCTGAGGACTGGAGGGTAGTCAATGTAACACCAAAGTTTTAAAAGGGCTGTAGGGTAACCCAAGAAACTACAGATGTCAGTGACTGGCAAAATGGTGAAAGCAATTGTTGATAGAATTACTGGGCATATGGATAGATATGGCTTAATGGGGAAGAGCCAGGATTAACTTAGCAAAGGGAAGTCATGCCTTACTAATGTATTCTTTGAAAGTGTGAATAAGCATGTGGATAATGGTGAGCTGGTCAATGTAGTTTATCTGGATTTTCAGAAAGCATTTAATAAAGTCACTCATGAGTGGCTTCTCAGGAAATTAAAAAGTTATGGGATAAGGTAAATTAAGGGATAAAAGGCAATGTCCTTTTATAAACTGGTGACTGGTTAAAGGATCTGAAACAGAGTAGTATTAATTAAATAACCAGTTTCCCCAGTGGAAACAGATAAGTAGTGGAGTACCCCAGGGATCTATATTAAGATCAATGTTATTTAACATATTCAGTAAAGAATTGGAAAAAGTAGGAATGAGTGAGTGCGGGCACAAAACCCCTAGTCCAGATGGGCAGTGGAAAGAAGGTGCAGATCTGATCAGCAGAATGGGAACCGCGGAATTCTTATTCACCATGAAATGAATGCATTCCCCAGATTCTTGACTTTGGAGCCCAGGTTTTAGATATTTCAAGAGGTTTGTAATGCAACCTAATGTAATCTAGAGTATGCCGCCTAACATTCACGCAAAACAGCAAAAGCTGAAACATACACCCAAGCAATTAGTTTTCCCCTTTGTCTGCAAGAAAGTCATTCTATCACAGCCCAGCTTAAAGAAGGGCTATTAAAGCAGCATTGTATTACCGTTTCTGTGCTCTGACCCAGGGCTGCTGAAGCAGGTCTCTTCTGCATCTGACAGCAGGGATAATTCTCCTGCTACAGGGCTGAAGAACAAATGCTCTGGGTTACAGACCTTTTTTTTTTTCCCCTCTGAGTTGGCAGCTTCCCAGGGGAGGACAATGCCCATATTTAATTGATTATAGTCCATATATGTGCAATTTGTGCAGATGACGTTAACATCCCTAATGGGAGTGGAGGAGTAGAGTCTAGTGGTTAGAGCACCTTGCTGAGAACCAGGAAAGCCAGGTTTCCAATCCTATTCATACTCCTTATTACCTGGGGGAATTTCTAAACCCTTCATTACCTCAGGTGGAAATCTTTTTAGGTGGGGGGGGGGGGGGAATGGACATTTACTAAGCAGTGGTATTTTCCCACATGTGATAGAGGCATAACTTGAAATCTGGCCGGCACCACTTTTTGGCCAGGAGTCTAGAGGGCACTCCAGGCCCCCAGGGATACTAAGGTATGGCCAGGAGGGATCAGGATAGGGTAGGGGGTTTTGGAGGCTGGGGGCGGGAGGCTCATTTGTTTTCTTAGGAGTGGGTTGGGAAGGAAAGGGAGGGACATCCTGGAGAACGTGAGCTGCGGCTAACTTTCATTACAATAATGCAGCTTGTGATTTTTTCATGCAGTAATGGGCTGCTTTGCATGCATCTGCATAGCATTTGCATACAAAGTAGCCCAATACCCTACCAATGATATGGGAGGGGTGGGTAAAATAGCACGCGGTATTTAAAATATTGAGCGTTATTGCTACAGCAAGGCATTTACCATGCGGTAAACAGTTAATGCAGCTTGGTAAATGATCCCTGGAAGAGAGGAGGTGCAGGGGAGATATGATTCAGGCCTTCAGATACCTGAAAGGTTTTAATGATGCACAAACTTTGAACCTTTTCTGTTAGAAAGGAAACAATGGAACTAGGGGTCATGAAATGAAACTCCAGGGAGGATGACTCAGAACCAATGTCAGGAAATATTTCTTCAAGGAGAGGATGGTGGATACCTGGATCGCCCTTCTGGAGGGGGTGGTGAATTCAAGAACAGTCAAAGAATTCAAAGGGGCATGGGATAAACACCGTGGATCACTAAAGGCTAAAGGTGGAAATGAAGAAACAAGTGCATGGGGGGTAACCCACTCTGTGCGACCGTTACTACCCTTATCAGAAGCACGGGCATTATTACTCTCAACCAATAAGCCTTGAAACTTTTGATGCAACTGCAACATCAATCTGGAATTTTCTGGAAGGCTCCTCAACCAGTAAAAATGTTGCTAGCAGTAATTTTTTATAGGTTTGACAGTTGCTTGGGTTTTGATTGTAAATATTACTATCCTTATCATAAGGATTGGGGGTACCTGCACGGACTACCTGTAAAAGATTCTGTACGGCGTGGCAGATGCTACCATAAGAAGCTTGCTGGGCAGACTGGGTAGACCATTTGGTCTTTTTCTGCCGTCATTGCCATGTTACTATGATCCCCTTAGATTGTGAACCCTCTTGGGATAGGGAATACTTACCGCATTTGAATGTAAGTCACCTTGAGCTACCAATGAAAAGGTGTGGGCTAAATTAAAAAATAAACAAATCTTTTCAGATGCTCTCATTTAGCCTGTCAAACAGACACAGCTAACAAGCATTCTTGCTACAGAGGTTTATCCCTGAGCAATCCCACTGGCTCCTAAACCCATCAGTTCAAATCCCAGCTCTAGCATGTTTATCATTAGGTAGTAGCTCAAAATAGTTAAAGCACAAGCAGACGGTGAGGAACTGCAGGAGGACCTTGCGAGGCTGGGGAACCGAGCATTTAAATGGCAGAGGAAACTGAAAGTTAAATTTTAAGAGCTGCACACACACAAATGAGGCCCATGCTAGTTTGGCAGCTGCTTTGATTATTACAAAGTTTGGTGGTAAGACTTGGAGAGGAGACATTGAGTATGAGATCTTGTGTGCCCATCTAACCAGAATGGTGAAGAAATACTGGGGCAGCCTGCAGAGAGCAGAGGTTACAGCCCTAAGAACCAGTGGTATGACCGCATCAGCTTTCCCAGGAGGCACTGGGGTAGCCTGGCTGGAGGTTAAAACCTGAACATAAATGAGTTTGGAGAGGCCGGATGTTTTATACAAGATCCTCACTACATTTGGTGGCTGTGTGGGCTATTACCAAACTCAGTAAAAAGACATGGAAGGAGATCTGGGTATTGGATTAAAGATTGCGACTTGTAAGAAGACCTGACATGATCTACCAGCAGAGCTGGAAGAAGCCAGCATTGTGATAGGTTTGGGAGGTGGTGGGAACAGATGTAGAGGGCAGTTATGGGAGGAGGGTTGAGAGGTCAGGTGGAAGAAAAGAGGGTGAGGTATTAGTCTGCATAAGAGAATTTGTATGCCCATCTTCCTAAAGAGGTAGAAAATCAGAAGAAAAAATCTCAGCTGGGCAGATTCGGATGGGCCAATTGATCTGCCATCATTTACTATGGGGCTAATATTCAGCCATGGAGCGGCTAGTTAAGTTAGCCAGATATAATTATACGGTTAACTTAAGTGCGGCTGCTGCCGGAGCCCAAGCCGGCGGCGGCTGAAGAAAGGAAGAGATGGCCGAGTGATGGCCGAGAGGGAAAAAAGAGTCCATGAGCCACTGCCAGAACCCAAGCCAGTGGCGGTCAAAGAAAAGGAAAGGAGGCCACGGGCCACCAACAGAGCCCAGGTTGGTAGCAGCAGAAGAATGTGAAAAGGCACAATTTGTGTGTGTGTGTGAGAGAGAGAGAGAACCTGCTTGTGTGTGTTGTGTGTGAGGCACCCTGCTTGTGTATGTGTGTGTGTGTGTGTGTGTGTTATGTATGAAGCAGCCTGCTTGTATGTTGTGTGTAAGGTAACCTGCTTGTGTGTGTGTGTTGTAGGTGAGGCAGCCTGCTTGTGTGTATGTGTGTGTGTGTGTGAATGTGTGTGTTGTATGTGAGGCAGCCTGCTTGTGTGTGTGTGAGTGTGTGTGTGTGTAAGGCAGCCTGCTTGTGTGTTGAGTGTGTGTGTTGTGTGTGAGGCACCCTGCTTGTGTGTGTGTGTGTTGTGGGTGAGGCAGCCTGCTTGCATGTGTGTGTGTGTTGTGTGTGAGGCAGCCTGCTTGTGTGTGTGTGTGTGTGTATGTGTGTGTGTATGTATGTGTGTGTGTGAATGTGTGTGTTATGTGTGAGGCAGCCTGCTTGTGTGTGTGAGTGTGTATGTGTAAGGCAGCCTGCTTGTGTGTTGAGTGTGTGTGTTGTGTGTGAGGCAGCCTGCTTGTGTGTGGAGTGTGTGTGAGGCAACCTGTTTGTGTGTGTGTGTGTGTGTTGTGTGTGAGGCTGCCCGCTTCTGTGATTGTGTGTTTTGTATATGAGAGGATGGTGGTGTGTGTGTGTGTATGAGAGGGTGTGTGTGTGTGTATATGTATATATGAGAGGAGGTATGTGTGTGTGTATAGATGAGAAGGGTGTTTGAGTGTGTATGTGTATATATGAGAAGGGTGTTTGTGTGTATGTGTATGTGTATGTGTATATGAGAAGGGTGTTTGGGTGTGTATGTGTGTGTGTATGTGTATATATGAAAGGAGGTATGTGTGTATGAGTATAGATGAGAAGGGTGTTTGAGTGTGTATGTGTATATATGAGAAGGGTGTTTGTGTGTATGTGTATGTGTATATGAGAAGGGTGTTTGGGTGTGTATGTGTGTGTGTATGTGTATATATGAAAGGAGGTATGTGTGTATGAGTATAGATGAGAAGGGTGTTTGAGTGTGTATGTGTATATATGAGAAGGGTGTTTGTGTGTGTGTTTGTATGTATGTGTGTGTGTATGTGTATATATGAGAGGAGGTATGTGTGTGTGAGTATAGATGAGAAAGGTGTTTGAGTGTGTATGTGTATATATGAGAGGGTGTTTGTGTGTGTGTGTGTGTATGTATGTGTGTGTGTATGTGTGTATATATGAGAGGGTGTTTGTGTGTGTATATGTGTATGTGTGTCTATGAGAGATTGCCTGCTCACATGTGTGTGCGTGTGTGAGAGTACCTGCATATATATGTGTGTGAGAGAGGTTATAGTTTGTACACCCTCCTCCAATCTATAACAATCTCAGGAGGACTGGAAATCTAAAGTTCCCAGGTATGGAGAGTGGGACATTTTTTTTTTATCCTTGTTAGTTTTAATTATTGGATGTGATATATCTGCTGTTTTAAAATATTTTATTAGTGTTTGGTAATATTTTAAACATTTTTATACGTGTTTTTAATTGGCTGAATTTATCAGCGGATTTGACATACTTTTTATTGTTATGTTTAATGTTTTATATTTCTTGATTGTGTTTGCATTGCTTACAGAGTTTGGCTTCTTGTGATTTCCAGTTCAGATTTTGTCTGCACGTTTCAATTTATATTTTATGATTTCTATTCTATATTTTGTGAGAGTTTATCTGTGTTCTGCTTGTGTGACTGAGGCTTTAGGTATTCTTTCAGCGTGTAGTTTCTGTGTAGGGATTTACAACAACCTGACTTTAATCTGTTTTCCTAATAGGAGGTGTATTGGTGTTTAGGACCTGATGTAATATTTGCAGTATGGCTTTTTCATAGGTTGAGTGCTGGCAGTTATTATATGGAAGGCTTACTATACTGGAATTGTAGTTCAGTTTATTCCTGGCTTACTGTGGGCCAAGTCCATACCCAGTGCACTTTACCATAAGCCTAATACCATATGGGATCCAGTAAACCACCTTGATTACTATGAGAAAGGTAGTTTATTAAGTCCATTAAACTATTACTATTGAAAGTGTGTTTTTTTTGCAGTGTATTCCTATATAATATATATGATGTAAGTGATATTTTTACTTCAGAAGATTGTACTTTGAATGTCTATTTTTCATATGCAATCTGCCTTTTTAGGTTGGGGAAATGGTTAATACATTAAAAATGGAAAAGAATGCATAAGTTTTAATTATGTGGGGAAGGGAGGAAGGGGGAAAGGCTGTAAGGCTTGCCTAGGGCATCTAATACTCTTGTATCAGCCCTAAGAGAGAGTGTGTGTCACACACACACACAGACTCCCACCATTCACCGACCTCTCACACCCCCAGGGGGCAGATCCTGGAGAAGGGTGGGAGGCAGGCAGTAGGGAGTCCTATTTCTAGATGCAGGAGGTGGGGCGACCAAAGGCCACCTCACCCCATTAAACATTTTTCCGGTGCCCCCTAATGCAGACACCAAAGAATGAGAAGAAAAAAATAACAGCCCAAAAACTAACAGGCCGATACAGTTCAGTGCGCTCCGGTGTTTTCGACGCGCTAGCTTTACCCTTTATTCAGTAAGGGGTAATAGTGCGTCGAAAACGCGCGTCCAACCCCCCCAAACCTAATAGCGCCCGCAACATGCAAATGCATGTTGCGGGCGCTATTAGTTATTCCCGCGCGATTCAGTAAGTAAAATGTGCAGCCAAGCCGCACATTTTACTTTCAGAAATTAGCGCCGACCCAAAGGTAGGCGTTAATTTCTGCCGGCACCAGGAAAGTGCACAGAAAAGCAGTAAAAACTGCTTTTCTGTGCACCCTCCGACTTAATATCATGGCGATATTAAGTTGGAGGTCCCAAAAGTAAAAAATAATTAAAAAATTAAAAAAAAAAAAAAATTTAAAATTAGCCCGCGGCTCGCAGGTTGAAAACCAGACGCTCAGTTTTGCCGGCGTCCAGTTTCCGAACCCATGGCTGCCAGCGGGTTTGAGAACCGACGCCGGCAAAATTGAGCGTCAGCTGTCAAACTTGCTGACAGCCGCCACCCCTGACAAAAAAGAGGCGCTAGGGACGCGCTAGTGTCCCTAGCGCCTCTTTTTACTGCGGGCTCTCATTTAAATACTAAATCGTGTGCACAGGAGAGTGGGCGCTCTCCCGCGGCTTTTACTGTAAGTGGTTAGAGCAGTGGGCTGCAAACAAGAGAAGCCAGGGTTCAGATCCTACTGCCACTCCTTATGACCTTGGGCAAGTCACTTCACCCTCCATTGCCTTCCCCCTGCCCTGGCCCTCGGTGATTCCACCTGCAGCATGCCATGGGGGGGGGGGGGGGGCACCATTTCACCCCTCGCCTCAGGCAGCAGATCGCCTTGAGCCACCCCTGGCTTCAGCCTTATATGCACCAAGCACCAGGCAAAAGTAATGGATCTTCACTCTGTAGTCTGCCTGCACAGATCTCCCTCTCCCACGGGGGAATGACCAGAGCTCTGCTTTTCTCTTTCTCTCTCCAGTACCCTCATGAGGTCACCGGTACCCCCATGTACCTCTATGAGGTAGCCACAGAGTCTGTCTGTGAGTCGGCAGCACGGCTTCTCTTCATGAGCATCAAATGGGCGAAGAGTGTGCCAGCCTTCTCCACCCTGTCACTCCAGGACCAGGTAGGAGCACAGAGAGGGAAGGGGTGGGTTCCATGCAGGCAGTTTTCATGGTTGGAAAAGATGGATAAAATACTACTAATACCTATAATTTCTATGTGCTACCAGATGTACACAGCACTGTACAAATACATATAGGAGACCATCCTTGCTCCAAAAAGCTTACAGTCTAGTTAAACAAACATACAATACAAATAAGAGTTTCTAAATTGTATTTATTAAGAAAATGGTTAAAACCAACATGGCGATGATGAGAAGAACCAGGTATTTAAATTTTAAAGTAGCCTCATGAAAGTGTTTCTTGGCTGAATTTGAATTGGCCAGAGAGGGCGCATGATGCACTTGCTCAAGAAGCTGATTCCAGGTGTACAGAGCATCGAGGTAGAAAGCACAGAGCCTAGAACTGGCAAGGAAGGAAGAGGGCATAGATAACCATGACTTGCCTGATGAATTTGGTAGGGGTGTGCATTCGTTTTGAACTTATATGTAAAACGCTACTTTTTTTTTTTTTTTAACTTAAAAAAGTGATGAGGCGAAAACGATCGGATTTCCAACTTATTCAACATAGCTATGTTGAATACGTTGGAAATCGCGATCGTTGATCCTAAATAAAAATTTAAACCCCTCACCCTCCTTAATCCCCCCCAAGACTTACCAAAACTCCCTGGTGGTCCAGCGGGGAGTCAGGAAACCATTCCTCTATTCCTTTGCGAGGAGCACGTGACGTCCGCGTCACGTCGGAGTGACGCGGCCGTCACATGGTCCACCGCGGTTCCGCTCCCGGACCCCTCGTTGGACACAAACGGAACTTTTGGCCAGCTTGGGGGGGCTCCTGACGTCACGTGCTCCTCGCAAAGGAATAGAGGAATGGCTTCCTGACTCCCCGCTGGACCACCAGGGAATTTTGGTAAGTCTTGGGGGGGATTAAGGAGGGTGAGGGGTTTAAATTTTTATTTAGGGAACCGGTGCACGTATGGACATAGACTCAACTTATGGAATTCTCCATATGTCCATATTGACCGAAATTGACCCCCCTTTTCGACTTATGGACTTATGAACATAAACTTTTTGTCTGCACATCCCTAGAATTTGGTTCATGAGGAGGTCTGCATGTAAGGAGAGATGGAGCATCAAGAAGTAGGTAACAGTGTCAAATGCAGTGGATAGGTCAAAGGGGATGAGGATAAAGTAAAGGCCCTTGGCTTCGGTCATGAACGCTTGACTGGAAACTGGCAAGTGTTGTTTCTGTGGAATGTAGGGGTAAAAGCCAGATTGGAGCAGATCAACCATGGCTTGAGATGAAAGAAAGTCAGGGTGAACAGTTTGAATAGTTTGAGCGGGAAAGGGAGCAGGGAGTGGGATGATAAGGCACGTAAAGTCCAGTAAGGGAATTTTGAGGAATGGTGTGATCACGGCATACCTGAAGGCAGCAGGAACAGTTGCAGTGAAAAGTAATAGATTGAAGATGTGACGGATGGAGGGGATGACAGCAGGAGAGAAATAACTGAGGAGCTGGGTGGGAATAGGGGGTCAAATGTTTCCGCTTGAACTCTTCCATCTCTGACCTTAGCCTGACTTCCATCTCTGCCTAGATGCTGGCTGTCCTGACCATGTCAGCCGCCATCTGCCGGGGCCTAGACCATGCTCACATGAACTAGGCTGCACCGATCCGTGGCCCAAGGGCTCACCATCCAGAAATGTGACACTTAGATTGTAAGCCCTCTGGGGCAGGAAAACATAGTACCCGAATGTAATCTGCTTTGAAGTGGCTGACCAGTTACAAAAGGCAAAACATAAATAAAAAAATAATGAACAAGTAGTGAGTTTGGGGGAAAGAAGATGAGCAGTTTCCAGAAAAGGAAGAGAGGGTGACGGGGAAAATGAAGGTGAGAAGAATGAAGTGGAGAGAGAGAGGGAGTAAGAAGTGGCCTAGTGGAGAACTCAAGCTTAATCTTGTGAATTTTGGCATGCAAGTAGTCACCCTTAATCTAGGCAGAGAGTGAAGGGGGTGGGAGGCAGAGGCAATTTAAAGAGGGAGGTGAATGTGGCAAGGTGAGGTTTGGAAGCAAGGGAGTTTATTAGATAGATATAGTAGCCTTGCTTGATGAGTGCAATAGCTGACTAGAAGATCAACATGAATTTGAAATGTATGGAGTCAGTATAGGTATGTGAATTTAACCAGAGATGCTCTGCAAAGTAGGTGCAGGAACATAAGAAGCAAATTCTGGAGGTGAGCCAAGGCTGGGGTTTGGTGCACCTTACAGGATGGCTAAGGGGAGGGATAGAAGTGTCCAAAGAAGAGGCAAGTGTAGTGTTATAAGAAAAATCTACCTTGTCAACAGACTCCAACACTATAGTGAAGGAGAGATGCATCAGTTGCAAAGAGGATATAAGGGTCAACAGGCTGGAGATTCTTAAAGATGTTGACTATGACTGGATGAGACTGTGCGGGAGGGTGGTTAAGTGTGAAAGTTATCAGATGATGGTCAGAAACAAGAAGAACTAAGGTGAAGAAGTCTGAAAGACAACAACTGGATGAAAGAATTAGATCAAGGCAGTGACCATACTGGTGAGTAGGTGTGGTAGAGCAGAGCTGCAGGTCAAATGAGGAGGTTAAAACAAGAAACCTTTAGGCATAAGAGTCAATAGCATGGAAGTTAAAGTCTCCAAGAATGAGGAAAGGAGAAGATGATTCAAGGAGCTGAAGTCAGTCAGAAAGGAGAAGAGATGTTTATCAGAGGGTCCATAAATGACAACTACCCTTGTTGGTTTCTGTTTGAGTCCAAATTCCCTGTTACCTCCTACTGTTGAAGCAAAGATCAATGTTGGAGTTGCATCAAGAGTTTCATGCTTAATGGTTAAGGGAAGTAACAGCTGTATCAGCAAGTTACCCCATGCTTATTTGCTTTCCCTGATCGCAAAATTCAATGTCCTTGTTATTTGCTGTCTGAATCTACTTCCCCTTTTCCTCTCCCCCCCCCCCCCCCCCGAGCACTGATGGAGTAGCATCAACAGTATGAAGGCTTATTGGTTAAGGGTAGTAACCGCCACACCAGCAAGTTGCCCCCATGCACTCTTTTCTTCATTCCCATTCTCTAGTCTTTAGGGATCCACAGTATTTATCCCATGCCCCTTTGAATTCTTTCACTGTTTTTGTCTTCACCAACTCCTCCAGAAGGGCATTCCAGGCATCTACCACTCTTTCCATGAATAATATTTCCTGTTGTTGGTTCTGAGTCGTCCTCCCTGGAGTTTCATTACATAACCTCTAGTTCTACTGATTTCTTTCCAACGGAAAAGGTTTGTTGTTGATTGTGCATCATTAAAACCTTTCAGGTATCTGAAGGTCTGTATCATATCTCCCCTGCACCACCTCTCCTCCAGGGTGTACCTATTTAGGTCCTTCAATCTTTCCTCATAAGTCATTTGATGGAGACCACCCACCAATTTGGTCGCCCTTCTCTAGATCTCCTCCATTCTGTCAATGCCCCTTTTGAGATACGGTCTCCAGAACTGAACACAGTACTCCAGGCAAGGCCTCAACAAGAACCCGTACAAAGGGATTATCACTTCCTTTTTCTTACTAGTTATTCCTCTGTCTATGCAGCCCAGCATTCTTCTGGATTTAGCTATCGCCTTGGCACACTGCTATCGCCTTGGCACACTGCTTTGCTGTCTTCAGATCACTAGACATTATCATTCCAAGGTCCCTCACCTGCTCCATGAACAACAGCCCTTCACCCCCCATCACATACAGCTCTTTCGGATTACCGCACCCCAGATGCACGACTCTGCATTTTTTTCAATAGGGCGTTAATTTGCGTTACGGCGCAAATATTTTTAGCACAAGTGGGAGAGAAGGGTAGAGAGAGAGAAAGTACCTCTGTATAGAGTCAGTCTGACATTCTATATATATGTACCACTGTTTACAGAACAATCTGTCTATAGAACAATGGTTAGTGCGTGCTAACTTCCTGTTAGCGCGCACTAATCGGAAAAACCCGTTAGTGCGCACTAATCGGAAAAACCGATTTTTTTACTAAAAAATCGTGCCAAACACGATTTTCTTAACGATTTCAATCGTTAAGACGATCTGGCACATGATTCACATCCCTAATGAATACAACATGAACACCTGAAGACAAAGCTCAGGAAAGGAGAGAGCAACTCTCTGAGACATCCAGAGTATGTGTACAACATGAACAGCTGAAGACAAAGCTGAGGAAAGGAGAGAGCAACTCTCTGAGACATCCAGAGTATGAATACAACATGAAGAACAGATGAAGAAAAAGCTCAGGAAAGGAGAGATCAACTCTGTGAGACATCCAGAGTATGAATACAACCTGAACAGCCGAAGACAAAGCTCAGGAAAGGAGAGAACAACTCTCTGAGACATCCAGAGTATGAATACAACATGAACAGCTGAAGACAAAGCTCAAGAAAGGAGAGTACAATTCTCTGAGACATCCAGAGATTGAATACAATATGAACAGCTGAAGACAAACGTCAGGAAAGGAGAGAGCAATTCTCTGAAACATCCAGAGTATGAATAGTTGAATACAACATGGACAGCTGAAGAGAAAGCTCAGGAAAGGAGAGAGCAACTCTCTGAGACATCCAGACTATGAATATAGCAGGAACAGATGAAGACAAAACTCAGGAAATTAGAGAACATCTCTCTGAGACATGCAGAGTATGAATACAACATGAACAGCTGAAAACAAAGCTCAGGAAAGGAGAGATCAACTCTGTGAGACATGCAGAATATGAATACAACATGAACAGCCGAAGACAAAGCTCAGGAAAGAAGAGAGCAACTCTCTGAGACATCCAGAATATGAATACAACATGAACAGCTGAAGACAAAGCTCAAGAAAGGAGAGCACAATTTTCTGAGACATCGAGAGATTGGGCCGGATTTTAAATGCCCTGCGCGCATAAATCCGGCCGGATTTAAGCCAGCAGGGCCCTCGCGCGCCTATTTTGCATAGGCTGCCGGCGCGCGCAGAACCCCGGGACGCGCGTAAGTCCCGGTGCTTCGTAAAAGGGGCGTGTCGGGGGGCGTGTCGGGGCGTTCCCTAAATGACGCGGCGTTTCGGGGGCGTGACGTGGCGTTTCAGGGGCGGGCCGGGGGCGTGGCCGAGGCCTCCAGACCAGCCCCTGGGTCGGGTGATGGCACGCCAGCAGCCTGCTGGCGCGCGCAGATTTACGTCTGCTTTCAGCAGGCGTAAATCTGCCAACAAAGGTAAGGGGGGGGGTTAGATAGGGCCGGGGGGGGTGGGTTAGGTAGGGGAAGGGAGGGGAAGGTGGGGGGAGGGCGGAGGGAACAGGCAGCGCGCGCTGGGCTCTGCGCGCTGCCTGTTCCCTCCAAGGCCAAGGCCAAGGCGATAGCAGTGTGCCAAGGCGATAGCTAAATCCAGAAGAATGCTGGGCTGCATAGACAGAGGAATAACTAGTAAGAAAAAGGAAGTGATAATCCCTTTGTACGGGTTCTTGTTGAGGCTTTGCCTGGAGTACTGTGTTCAGTTCTGGAGACCGTATCTCAAAAGGGGCATTGACAGAATGGAGGAGGTCTAGAGAAGGGCGACCAAATTGGTGGGTGGTCTCCATCAAATGACTTATGAGGAAAGATTGAAGGACCTAAATAGGTACACCCTGGAGGAGAGGTGGTGCAGGGGAGATATGATAAAATCCAGCGTACTTTTGTTTGCGCCTGGTGCGCGAACAAAAGTACGCGCTCGTGCAAAATTATAAAATCTACCCCAATATGAACAGCTGAAGACAAACGTCAGGAAAGGAGAGAGCAATTCTCTGAGACATCCAGAGTATGAATACAACATGGACAGCTGAAGAGAAAGCTCAGGAAAGGAGAGAGCAACTCTCTGAGACATGCAGAGTATGAATACAACATGTTCAGCTGAAGAAAAAAGCTCAGGAAAGGAGAGAGCAACTCTCTGAGACATCCAGACTATGAACATAGCAGGAATAGATGAAGGCAAAGCTCAGGAAAGTAGAGAACAGCTCTCTGAGACATGAAGAGTATGAATACAACATGTTCAGCTGAAGAAAAAAGCTCAGGAAAGGAGAGAGCAACTCTCTGAGACAATCAGAGTATGAATATAGCAGGAACAGCTGAAGACAAAGCTCAGGAAAGGAGAGGTCAACTCTGTGAGACATCCAGAGTATGAATACAACATGAACAGCTGAAGAGAAAGCTCAGGAAATGAGAGACCAACTCTCTGAGACATCCAGTCTATGAATATAGTAGGAACAGATGAAGACAAAGCACAGGAAAGGAGACATCAACTCTGTGAGACATCCAGAGTATGAATACAACATGAACAGCTGATGACAAAGCTCAGCAAAGGAGAAAACAACTCTCTGAGACATCCTGAGTATGAATAGAGTAGGAACAGATGAAGAGAGACTTCACGAGTTGTGACAGCAGCACCCCTAAGTTGATTAAGAGATGAAACCTTTACTTCTGCGTAGACTCACTACCAGACAAATGTGCAGATAAGGCTCTCATTTCTCCTCCCTGTAATTCCCTAATCTAATGAGATAAAGTTCCTGGATGGAATAAATGATAGCTTTATGGAGCAAATGGTTCAGGACCCGATGAGAGAGGGAGCAATTTTAGATCTAATTCTCAGTGGAGCACAAGATTTGGTGAGAGAGGTAACGGTGGTGGAGCCACTTGGCAATAGTGATCATAATAAGATCAAATTTGAATTAACGACTGGAAGGCAGACAGTAAGCAAATCCACAGCTCTCGTGCTAAACTTTCAAAAGGGAAACTTTGATAAAATGAGTAAAATAGTTAGAAAAAAACTGAAAGGAGCAGCTACAAAAGTAAAAAGTGTGCAAGAGGCGTGATCATTGTTAAAAAATACCATCCTAGAAGCACAATCCATATGTATTCCACACATTAAGAAAGGTGGAAAGCAGGCAAAACAATTACCAGCATGGTTAAAAGGGGAGGTGAAAGAAGCTATTTTAGCCAAAAGATCTTCATTCAAAAATTGGAAGAAGGATCCAACAGAGGAAAATAGGAAAATGCATAAACGTTGGCAAGTTAAATGTAAGACATTGATAAGACAAGCTAAGAGAGAATTTGAAAAGAAGTTGGCCATAGAGGCAAAAACTCACAGTAAAAACGTTTTTAAATATATCCGAAGCAGAAAGCCTGTGAGGGAGTCAGTTGGACTATTAGATGATCGAGGGGTTAAAGGGGCACTTAGAGAAGATAAGGACATCGCAGAAAGATTAAATGATTTCTTTTCTTCGGTGTTTATTGAAGAGGATATTGGGGAGGTACCCGTACTGGAGAAGGTTTTCATGGGTAATGATTCAGATGGACTAAATCAAATCACGGTGAACCTAGAAGATGTGGTAGACCTGATTGATAAACTGAAGAGTAGTAAATCACCTGGACTGGATGGTATACACCCCAGAGTTCTGAAGGAATTAAAACATGAAATTTCAGACCTATTAGTAAAAATTTGTAACCTATCATTAAAATCATCCATTGTACCTGAAGACTGGAGGATAGCTAATGTAACCCCCATATTTAAAAAGGGCTCCAGGGGAGATCGGGAAATTACAGACCGGTTAGCCTGATTTCAGTGCCAGGAAAAATAGTGGAAAGTGTTCTAAACATCAAAATCACAGAACATATAGAAAGACATGGTTTAATGGAACAAAGTCAGCATGGCTTTACCCAATGCAAGTCTTGCCTCACAAATCTGCTTCACCTTTTTGAAGGAGTTAATAAACATGTGGATAAAGGTGAACCGGTGGATGTAGTGTATTTGGATTTTCAGAAGGCATTTGACAAAGTTCCTCATAAGAGGCTTCTAGGAAATGTAAAAAGTCATGGGATAGGTGGTGATGTCCTTTCATGGATTACAAACTGGCTAAAAGACAGGAATCAGAGAGTAGGATTAAATAGAAAATTTTCTCAGTGGAAGGGAGTGGGCAGTGGAGTGCCTTAGGGATCTGTACTGGGACCCTTACTTTTCAATATATTTATAAATGATCTGGAAAGAAATACGACAAGTGAGGTAATCAAATTTGCAGATGATACAAAATTGTTCAGAGTAGTTAAATCACAAGCAGATTGTGATAAATTGCAGGAAGACCTTGTGAGGCTGGAAAATTGGGCATCTAAATGGCAGATGAAATTTAATGTGGACAAGTGCAAGGTGATGCATATAGGGAAAAATAACCCATGCTATATTTACACAATGTTAGGTTCCATATTAGGTGCTACTACCCAAGAAAGAGATCTAGGCGTCATAGTGGATAACACATTGAAATCATCGGTTCAGTGTGCTGCGGCAGTCAAAAAAGCAAACAGAATGTTGGGAATTATTAGAAAGGGAATGGTGAATAAAACGGAAAATGTCATAATGCCTCTGTATCGCTCCATGGTGAGACCGCACCTTGAATATTGTGTACAATTCTGGTCGCCGCAACTCAAAAAAGATATAATTGCGATGGAGAAGGTACAGAGAAGGGCTACCAAAATGATAAAGGGAATGGAATACCTCCCCTATGAGGAAAGACTAAAGAGGTTAGGACTTTTCAGCTTGGAGAAGAGATGGCTGAGGGGGGATATGATAGAGGTGTTTAAAATCATGAGAGGTCTAGAACGGGTAGATGTGAATCGTTTTTTTACTCTTTCGGATTGTAGAAAGACTAGGGGGCACTCCATGAAGTTAGCATGTAGCACATTTAAAACTAATCGGAGAAAGTTCTTTTTCCCTCAATGCACAATTAAACTCTGTAATTTGTTGCCAGAGGATATGGTTAGTGCAGTTAGTATTGCTGTGTTTAAAAAAGAATTGGATAAGTTCTTGGACGAAAAGTCCATTACCTGCTATTAATTAAGTTGACTTAGATAATATCCACCGCTATTACTAGCAACGGTAACATGGAATAGACTTAGTTTTTGGGTACTTGCCAGGTTCTTATGGCCTGGATTGGCCACTGTTGGAAACAGGATGCTGGGCTTGATGGACCCTTGGTCTGACCCAGTATGGCATGTTCTTATGTTCTTATGATGACAGTCCTGTTAGCAAGAGAATAACCAATGACATCACATGGATTGTATCTGATTTGTTTTTCTAGAATGCACAATGTAATTTGTGACTAGACAGTCTGCATGGACCAGTCAAACCCATGTGTAGGAGGTAATGTGTGATTCTCTTGATAATGTGACTTTTCCCATGGCCATTCTGTTACAACTTAAAGAATAATGAGCCCCAGCTCACCCGTCGATCCGCCCACCGCCTACCTGAGACCAATCCCAGCCGCCCAGCAGTAGTTTAAAGTACAGGCGCGATCCGAGGCGCCTTTTCGCCGGCAGACTGCAGCAGACAGCAGCACAGAAGGAAATCACTGCAGAAACGGCTGTAGGAGCTGGGAGAGGGGCCCGCGCGATCGGCGCTTGAGCCCACCGGGGTAAGGCCTTCCTCTCGCCCTACCGACGCTGAGCCCCCGCGCCGACCACGTGGGAGCCCCAGCTCACCCGTCGATCCGCCCACCGCCTACCTGAGACCAATCCCAGCCGCCCAGCAGTAGTTTAAAGCACAGGCACGTTCCTTGGCGTCTCGCGCCGAGCGTCTCGCGCCGAAGGAGCGCGACAAAGGGGCCCGCCCCTTTGTGCGCCCCTTCGTGCAGACCCGAAGAGCAGAGCAAAACCTAAAAGTCTCCATCCCTCACCCGCAACTTCTACATTGAATCCCGCTTCCGGACACCGAACAACGCGCAGACGTCCAACCACCCCAGACATCAGATAACTTCGTACAAAGAACATCTCCAATCCCAGAAGAACATATGATATATAAGTGTGCCCGAACGGCTTCAACCTGTCTACAACTACTTTGTGTCTGCATCGCTACTGTACTGGAACCCACAAGCTATCTCCCAGATGACCAGCCCAACTACTGGTGACGCTTCTAAGCAGTCAGAGCGTAAGAAATACTGAAGTATATATCTGTCTAGATCAAACCTCCCCGCTAGGCTAAATTCCCGTTCCACTTTTCCCGCTGAACCACCCCTCTCCTCCCTCCCCCTACAGTATTCAGGATAACAGTATATATTTCCCTGCGCTAGCCTGGTTGTCTCTCTAACAAGATTGATTGTGTACTCTGTATGTTATTGGTGCCTTACTGTTGCCGTTGCTCACGGAACAATACTCATACCTATATATGTATCGTTGTTGGACCCTGAATGCTATTCTGTAACCCTGAATGCTATTCTGTATTTCTGCCATTCCTGTACGCTTCTAACCCTGTCTCTGCCTCCATCCCTGTATTCCTCTAACCCTTCTACTAGCCTTACACTTTTGGGCCACAATGCCTCCTTTCATCGAGCATTGTGCTGTAGCATATCAAACAGTATTCTACCCTTACAGTCCCACTACATCCATGCAGCAAACCCCAAACCATAAAAACAATCACAAAAACAGAAGACTCATACCTATACGCACCATCACTCGCACTCAAGCTATCAGCCTATCTCTCATTTCCATCATCCTCTTTAATGCACAATCTCTTCAAAAGAAAACCCATCTTCTTCATGACATTCTCTCTGATTCTAATCCCGAAATATGCGCAATCACTGAAACCTGGTTCAAACAACATGACACTCCCCTTATCAACCAGTTACCCATAGATACTTATGATATTTTCTCAATCCCGAGGAAGAAGAAGAGAGGAGGCGGCCTACTCCTGGCTATAAAAAAGGACCTCCACCTAGTGTCTCATAGATGTGACATCCCCCATCAATACGAAATTGGATTTTTCAAATCTAAACTACTCCAACTCTGTCTTATATACACACCCCCTGGTCTTCTAGAGAAAGATTCATCTCCTCTGATTGAATTCCTCACAAACTCACTTTCGCCAGACCTACCCACAGTCCTCCTAGGAGATTTCAATTTACACGTAGATACCTCTCCACAGTCACCGGCCTGTGAAGCTTTCTTGGCCTCGCTCGAAGCTATGGGCTTCCAACAGATAGTAAACTCCCCCACACACAAGGCTGGCCACACCCTTGACTTGATTTTTATAAACTCGCCCATCAGTGTGAACAGTCCCCCCCTATGTACATCAGTACCCTGGTCTGATCACTCATTGATTGAGACCAAACTATCGCTCCCTCAAAGCCCTCTATCCACGCCCAGACAGCCTATTTCCCTTAGATTCCGCAAAGCATGCGATGTAGAAACCATTGCATTAGCATGCTCTGACTTAGACAAACAAATTGATCTATCCTCACCAGATAACGCATTATCCTCATGGGTGAACTGCACACGCAGCATTGCCAATGTGCACTGCCCCCTGATAACAAAAACAATCAACCCTTACAGAAAGAATAGGAAACCCTGGTACACTCCTTTCCTTAGAAATCTCAAAATCCAACTCAGAGCCACGGAAAGGTCATGGCGCAAACTCCAATCCCCCGCAACCAAAACTCTCTACTATCAACGTATGCATGATTATAGAAACTCTATTCAACACTCAAAACGAAAATACTACGCCAACAAAATAAATGGGCTGCAATACAACCCCAAGGCTCTTTTCTCTATGGTCGCTAACCTTACTTCTCCCATACACACACAACATTCAGCTACACCCTCCACAAACCGCTGTAATGAATTAGCGCAATTTTTCAAAAACAAAGTATCGTCCATCACAGCTCAATTTTCACACAACAACCTCAACATCTCTCTTCCCACCATCAACTCCCCTAGCTCCCTTTATTCTTTTGAGTCCTCATCTTCCCTGGAAGTAGAAAGCATACTTAAGAAAATGAAACCTTCCACTCACCCCTCTGAAACTATCCCCTCTAAACTCCTACTTTCTATACACAATGTGATCGCCAAACCCCTCTCAAATATTCTTAACTGTTCCCTAGAACATGGCATTGTCCCCAATGCTCTGAAACAAGCCATAGTGAAACCACTCCTCAAAAAAACCCAACCTTGACCCCACCACCCTCTCTAATTACAGACCAGTGTCCAACCTACCCCTACTAGCTAAAGTGCTTGAAAAGCTCGTGAACACACGCCTATCTGATCACCTGGAACAAAATAACATCTTCCCTCCAACCCAATATGGTTTCAGGAAGCACTTAAGTACTGAAACCTTGCTCCTCTCCTTACACGATACCCTTATCAAAGGAACTGACTCAGGATCATCCTATCTTATCGCATTACTTGACATCTCAGCTGCGTTTGACACAGTTAATCATGATGTCCTCCTCAGCATACTCAGAAATATTGGGGTCACTGGCAAGGCCATTGATTGGATTCAATCATATCTCCAAAATCGTACTTTCACTGTCACTATGAACAATAATGAATCTGACCCCATCAGTCTCCCCCAAGGTGTTCCCCAAGGTTCCTCACTCTCATCTACCTTATTTAACATTTACATGCTCCCCCTTACTACGCTTCTCACTAATCTACACATCAAGCATTTTATTTATGCTGATGATGTACAAATCATTTTCCCCTTCTCGGACACCATCCAAACGGCTCTACACAGCTGGGAATCCTGTCTTTCCTCTATCAACCAGCTCCTAAAGGACATGCACCTAGCGCTTAACTCCAACAAAACTGAGCTTTTAGTCATATCGAATAAGCAGCCACTCCCGGTCATCCCCCCTGCCTACTCTGCTACTAACTTCCCACCTCACACTCGCAACCTAGGAGTTATTATTGATAATCACCTCTCTTTCAAACCATTCATCAAATCCATTATAAAGGACTGCTACTTTAAACTGCAAACAATAAAGAAGCTCAGACCCTTGCTACATTTCAATGATTTCCGTACAGTCCTTCAAGCTATTATCCTTTCAAAGATTGACTACTGTAATGCGCTCTTACTTGGCATTCCCGCAATTCACACTAGACCACTCCAACTTCTACAAAATGCTGCCGCTCGCATCCTGTCAAACACAAAGAAAAGAGATCACATCACCCCCGCACTTATTGAACTACACTGGCTCCCTATACAGTCACGAATTCTTTATAAAACTCTCTCAATCATACACAAAAGTCTATTAAACTCCAACCTCAACTGGCTCAACCCCCCCCTCGTACCCCGTACCTCCAAGAGACCTACACGCCCAGCACTCCAAGGAACACTCCAAGCCCAATCTATTAAATCCTTTAAGCTTTCCTCCACTATTAACAGAGCCTTTTCTCTGGCCGGCCCCACGATATGGAACTCTATGCCCCATGATATTCGCACTGAGACCTATACTCCCGCTTTCAAAAAGAAACTTAAAACCTGGCTCTTCCAACAAGCTTACTCCATCACACCCCCTATTACATAACTCCCCCTCCGACCCTTACACTTACTCGGATTTCCTGATATGACCACCTCTATGCTTGTCGTTTTGGTACTGTGCACTAATTCTGTATATAGTTTTGATGTAAATAGTTTTGATGTAAGGGCTCCCCCCTAATTTCAATCATATGTTTCCTAGTTCAGTATATTATCTGTTTTATGTAAGGGCCCCGCCCAATGGTTTTGTGTTCACTGTAAACCGATGCGATGTGCGAACGGTCATCGGTATAAAAGAAACGTTAAATAAATAAATAAATAAATAAATGGGGGATGGGGGGAATAAGTGATGGATGGAGGGTAGTGGAGAGTGAGAGACAGAAGATGAATAATGGAGGGTGAGTGAGAGATTGATGGAGGGTGATGGAGAGTAAGCGATGGAGGGAGAGTGATGAAGAGTGAGTAATGGAAAGTGAATGAGTGATGGGTGGAGGGTTTTAGTTGAAGGGTGATAGTGAATGGTGGTGAAGGGTGAATGGAGGAGGATAAGTGGTCGCATTCTTCTCTTGTCTATATACCAAAGTCATATTTCTTTCCAGTGATGAGCATGTTCCAGCACTTGTGAGTTGGCCTTGGCAGGATCCTGCACTGTGCAGAGTATGTTCTCAGGCAATCCACAGATCAACAGGTGCTGCATGGTCTGCATCTTATCACAATTGCAAGTCTCAGGTATGGCAGAGGATCCCCATTTTGCCATGTTGACTTTTAACCTGCTTACTTAGGCTTACTGGGTGGTACATTTCTCCTCTGCCCTGTAGGAAATTGCTCAGTCACTCTAATATCAATGCTAATCCCAGTGGCAAGATCTCCAAGTCATGCCTGCCACATTTCCTCAGGGTAATCATGGATGAGGTCAATTACAGTACTTCTGTTGTCATAAGGAAGTTCCTGTACTGTTGGATTCGTGGACCCTTGAGCCGACTTGGACAGATGATGGCGAACTGTGGAGGTACACAGTGCATGTCGAAGCCGGGAGGTGGCACAGGCAGGAGACTAGGAGGATCTTCACCACTGGAGACCCAAGGTCCCCCCAGGAGGAGCCCGTGAGGGCCCAGGCCGCTTGGACTTACGAGCGGTCTCCTGCAAGTCATTTTCCCGATGAAGGAGAAGTAGAGCTGGAGCCAGGAGGCCAACTGGAACTTTACCCCTGGAAGCCCGCAATCCCCCTGAGAGGAGCTCATGAGGACCCGAGCCGCTTGGACCTGGTGGGACCTTCTGAATGAATGCCTAAATCAGGAACCAGTAGACGAAAGCTGGAGTCTGAAGTCTGTGGACGCAAGTCGGGGTCAGAAGCCAGTGGACGAAAGCCAAAGTCAGAAGCCAGTGGATGGAAGCCAAAGTCAGAAGCCAGTGGATGAAAGCTGGGGTCAGAAACAGCAACTAGCAACTCTAAACCAGAGTGAACCTCGTTGCAAGGCACTGAGATGCTAGTCAAGCCAGTTTAAATACTAGCAGCGTCTTACATCACTTCTTGAGGCAGGGCAGGGTTTTCCCGCGCTGGTCCCTTTAAATGGCTGAGCCCCTGTGTGCGCGCCTAGGGGCGGGGCCTGCACCGGCGTTGACGGCATCTCCCTCACTGAGAGAACGCTGCGAAGGAGGCCGCGGGCCCGACCAGGCCTCAGCCATGCTGCCGCAAGACGCCCCAGGGTAAGTGGGGGACCAGCCCGCAGACCTCCGCGGGTCGGGCACATAACATGTACATCTTCAGACTTTTTTTTGCGCCATGGTGTACCTGCACAGAGAATGGTTAGGGTTCTCTGGCTGGCCAGGGCCACGATATCTGCTAGAGCTCTTCTAGCAAGGATATAAAGACTATTGAGATTAGTTGGATTAAGGCAGCCTGTAATAATTTGGCTGCAGTCATTTAGCACTGGGTGGATATTCATTACAGAAGCAGAATGTTCCCATACTGAGGAAATGTACTCAGCACTTAAGTGACATAGGGCAAGCCTAGCAGTTCTGATAGCAGTTAGATGCATTCCCAACTTTGAGGTTGCGGCTTAAGTGTCATGTTCTTTTGGGCACTGACCTTATGTCTCATTTTTCTGTGTGGATCTTGAAGGAGAGGGTGCTGTCCAGGATCATGCCAAAGTATACTGGATTTGTGCAGTGAATGAAATGTATGTCATTCCAGTTGATGTTTAATTCTTTACTTGTGTTGTAAGCAGGTTTAGGGGTGCAGGGACCTGTCTGCTACAGGACACTTCCAATTGCCCTCACACCTTACTTCACGATCCTAAATCAGGAAAAGACAACGTGTATTACTCCTCAGAAACAGACTTTTATTTATCAGATTTGGCAGGGCTCAGAATTTAGAAAATAAGAACAACTATTCCTGTCTCTGACATCCTGGCTGTTAAGCACCAGTTTTCCCTAAAAAGGTTCTGCATCATGGGTGATTTCACACGTGCCATAAACCTTAGCCTGCTTATTATAGTAATACTTGTGGCTATCTTACATACCACTGGTCCCAGCTTCAGGCGATATCCCTCAGTTTTACCTGTGAAGCAGACGCTGGAGCAGGTGGGCAGGGGAGAGGCTTGGTACTGGCAGAGCGGGCAGGCAGACCTAGAAAGAGACTTGCTTCTGGCTCTGGTACTTGCCGGGCTATCTGGGTTTGCTCTTACCCCTCACTATCTCAGATTCCATGGTAATTTCATGGAGTGCCCTCTAGTCCTTCTATTATCTGAAAGAGTAAATAACTGATTCACATTTACCCGTTCTAGACCTCTCATGATTTTAAAGACCTCTATCATATCCCCCCTCAGCCGTCTCTTCTCCAAGCTGAAAAGTCCTAACCTCTTTAGTCTTTCCTCATAGAGGAATAGTTCCATCCCCTTTATCATTTTGGTTGCCCTGCTCTGTACCTTCTTCATCACAACTATATCTTTTTTGAGATGCGGCGACCAGAATTGTACACAGTATTCAAGGTGCGGTCTCACCATGGAACAATACAGAGACATTATGAAATTTTCCATTTTATTCACCATTTCCTTCCTAATAATTCCTTACATTCTGTTTGATTTTTTGACTGCTGCAGCACACTGAGCCGACGATTTCAAAGTGTTATACTCTATGACGCCTAAATCTCTTTCCTGGGTGGTAGCTCCTAATATGGAACCTAACATCGTTTAACTACAGCAAGGGTTACATTTCCTTATATTGATCACCTTGCACTTATCCACATTAAATTGCATGAGGAAGATGAATGATGAGAGTGAGTGATGGAGAGTGAATGCTATGGTAAGAGTGAAGGATAAGGATGAGAGTTGGAGAATGGATGATAAGTGTGAGTGATGGATGTAGGATGATAAGGGTGAGTGATGGAGGATGAATTCTAAGGTTGTGTGAGGAACGTGAATGAGAGTGAATGCTAAGGGTGAGTGATGGAAAGTGAACTCTAAGATTAGAGTGGTGGATAAGGGTGACAGTTGGAGAATGGATGATAAGTGTGAGTGATTGAGGGCGAATACTAAGGTTATTTAAGGAAAGTGAAAGATGAGGGGGAGTGATAGAGGGTGAATACTAAGGGTAAGTGCTAAGTGTGAGTGATAGAGGGTGAATACTAAGGGTGAGTGCTAAGTGTGAGTGATTGAGGGTGAATACTAAGGTTGAGTGAGGAAGGTGAATGAGAGTGAATGCTAAGGGTGAGTGGTGGAAAGTGAATTCTAAGGTTAGAGTGATGGATAATGGTGGGAGTTGGAGAGTGGATGCTAAGGGGAATGATGATGTGAATAATAGGGGTGAATGCTAAGGCTGAGTGATGGAGGTTGGATAAAGATGAGAGTTGGAAGGTGAATAAGAGTGAGTGCTAGGTGTGAGTGATAGAAGGTGAAATTCTAAGGTTCCGTGAGAAAGATGAATGATGAGGGAAAGAAATGGAGAGTGAATGCTAAGGGTGAGTGGTGGAAAGTGAACTCTAAGGTTAGAGTGATGGATAAGGGTAAGAGCTGGAGGGTGAATAATAAGGGTGAGTGATGGAAGTGTCATGTACATAAAGTGAATAGCTGCCATGAAGGCTGTTGGGCTTAATGTTGGGCCTAAGTGGGGCTTGATGGCATGTTGGCCTAATACCAAATGTAATGGGCTGACACCAGGACACTAATTGCCTAGTTGAGCTTTTTGTTATAAAGCTGTTTCCTCAGGAAGTGAAAGCATTAACATCTTTAGCACATTAATTTTAGATCTGCTCCATACTCCCTGTATTGGGGAAATGATATCCCACCCATAACATTTTAATTTAATTGTGACTTTTGATCCTCCCTCAACATGCATCACAGGTAGGCAGTTTTCATTTAAAAAGAAAAAAAAAAACGGTAAATATTAGAGCTGGTTTTGACCAGATCAGTCTTCAGAAGCTTAGGGAATGGGACAGGGAAGCTTCTTCCATATGTTAAGGCCAAGAAGAGTAGAAAAAGGGAAGTGGGAAGGAGCCAGGCCTCATGCAAGGGGACAGCAGTGGGAAGGAGCCAGGCCTCATGCAAGGGGACAGCAGTGGGAAGGAGCCAGCCCTCGTGCAAGGGTTCAGCAGTGGGAAGGAGCCAGGCCTCATGCAAGAGGACAGCAGTGGAAGAGAGCCAGCCCTCGTGCAAGGGTTCAGCAGTGGGAAGGAGCCAGGCCTCATGCAAGGGGACAGCAGTGGGAAGGAGCCAGGCCTCATGCAAGGGGACAGCAGTGGGAAGGAGCCAGGCCTCATGCAAGGGGACAGCAGTGGGAAGGAGCCAGGCCTCATGCAAGGGGACAGCAGTGGGAAGGAGCCAGCCCTCGTGCAAGGGTTCAGCAGTGGGAAGGAGCCAGGCCTCATGCAAGGGGACAGCAGTGGGAAGGAGCCAGGCCTCATGCAAGGGGACAGCAGTGGGAAGGAGCCAGGCCTCATGCAAGGGGACAGCAGTGGGAAGGAGCCAGCCCTCGTGCAAGGGTTCAGCAGTGGGAAGGAGCCAGGCCTCATGCAAGGGTTCAGCAGTGGGAAGGAGCCAGCCCTCGTGCAAGGGTTCAGCAGTGGGAAGGAGCCAGGCCTCATGCAAGGGGACAGCAGTGGGAAGGAGCCAGGCCTCATGCAAGGGGACAGCAGTGGGAAGGAGCCAGGCCTCATGCAAGGGTTCAGCAGTGGGAAGGAGCCAGGCCTCATGCAAGGGGACAGCAGTGGGAAGGAGCCAGGCCTCATGCAAGGGGACAGCAGTGGGAAGGAGCCAGGCCTCATGCAAGGGGACAGCAGTGGGAAGGAGCCAGCCCTCGTGCAAGGGTTCAGCAGTGGGAAGGAGCCAGGCCTCATGCAAGGGTTCAGCAGTGGGAAGGAGCCAGCCCTCGTGCAAGGGTTCAGCAGTGGGAAGGAGCCAGGCCTCATGCAAGGGGACAGCAGTGGGAAGGAGCCAGGCCTCATGCAAGGGGACAGCAGTGGGAAGGAGCCAGCCCTCGTGCAAGGGTTCAGCAGTGGGAAGGAGCCAGGCCTCATGCAAGGGTTCAGCAGTGGGAAGGAGCCAGCCCTCGTGCAAGAGGATAGCAGTGGGAAGGAGCCAAGCTTCATGCTAGGGGATAGCAGTGGGAAGGAACTGAGTGTCATCCAAAAAGAAAGTGGGAAGATGCCAGGCTTCATGCAAGAAGAGAACAGTGGGAAAGATCTGAAACTGAGAGCAGAAGGAAAGGATCAGAGCGCATCAAGTAATTAGAGTAGAAAGCTAGTGAGGAGTGAGGATATGGATACGTATGACGTACGTAGACTCGTTAGGAATTTAAGAATTGCCCAATGTTCATGACATGGGATTCTTTATAAGAGTTCACACTGCACATAACGCAATATAATCTGAGTCCTGGCAACCGTCACTGTTAAGTCCTCACCTTTGATGCTGATTTAGCACCCAACCTCTTTACTGGAAGAAAAGTCCATAAACCATTAAGGTGGACTTTGGGAAATCCACTACTTATCCCTGGGACAGGCAGGATGGAATCTGTTGATCTTTTGGGATTCTGCCAGATACTTGTAGCCTGAATTGGCCACTGTTGGAAACAAGAACCTGAGCTTGATGGACCTTTGGTTTGACCCAATATAGCAAATCTTATGTTTTTATGTACCTCTTCCTCAGTCATTCCTTCCTCTATTTTGTTATTTTAAACCATTTGCCAATGCTTAATCCCATTACACAGTCCGCAGAACTAACCACCTCATTTCCCCAATCAAGTGCCCACTGTTAACTCAGAGCCTCTTGTTTTTCTGTTGTCTGTCTTGACTAGATTGCAAGCTCCAGGGAGCAGGTACTGTCCAATCCATTATGTGTCCCTATACAGTGCTGTGTGCATCTGGTACGCGCTCTACAGATCATGACAATAATAATTAGAGCAAACTAACAGCTCTCAAAGAAGGCAGTGGAGGCCTCATAGAGGTCTCTTCTTCAGAGGCTAACATCACAGAGCACCGGCATCCTTCTAGAACACCCGCTGGGATGCTGCGCGTTTCGTAAAGTCCAGCATTACTGACCAGTCTCTGGTGTCTCTCCCGAGGGTAGCTGATGCTGCTGGAGGATGCATGGCGGGAGCTGTTTGTTCTGGGGATCGCACAATGGGCCATTCCCGTCGACGCCAACACTCTGCTGGCCGTATCTGGTAAGAAGCGCTCCACTTAACGACTTTGTTATAGAAATTAACATTAAAATACATCACTGGAAAAGCAGCACCGCATGCAGGGAATAACAAATCCCCATAGAACAATAGTGCATACCTGTCACTTATAAATCTATATTTAAATGCAAATAATGTTTTCTTGTTGAATTCATGCCTGCTTGGCTTGTTATTATTTAAATGCAAATGACTGTGGTTGTCGTCCTCCAGAAAGGAGATGCTATGTTAACTTTCCTAAAACATGGCTGGGCCTCAGTGCCGCTCCCCTCTGAGAGTGACAGCTCTGGAGAGGGTTCTGGAAGCAGAGGCCACAAACCATCTTCCTCTGTCTCCATGGCAGGCATGAGCAGCGAGCACACAGACGCTCAGAAGTTGAGCCGGATCCTCACCGAGATCCAGGCGCTGCAGGAAGTCGTGGCCCGGTTTCGGCACCTCCGGCTCGACGCTACGGAATTTGCCTGCCTGAAATGCATCGTCACTTTCAAAGCAGGTAAGTGCCAGAGAATGGCTGGCCTACCTTCCTCGGCCTCTTTAAAGCATCAGGGCTGCTGAGCAGGACTCACGGTTGGCTCTGTTCCAGAGCTCCACCAGCAGGGGAACAATCTCTATTACATTGTGGTTCTTATTTCTGTTCTAGAAGATAATATACGTTTGGAGTTGGGGGCAGTTGTACAAGTACCGAACAAGAACACAAGGACATCTTGTGGTTCGTATTCAGAGAGCCGGTGAGCAGGAAAGTTACCTGGAGAACCTTACTCGCATATTCAGTGGCACGCAGCCAGTTCTGTCTTCCACTGAATATAGGTGGGCAAAGTCTAAGTGAATTTAGGACATGACCAGACTTACTCAGATAACGGTGAATAGCAGCATTATCTGGCTAAGTTATCCAGGTAAGCAAGCCCCTCCCAGAATGCCCCCAAAATGCCTCAGCTTATCCAGATTAAGTTTTATCCTGCTAAAAACTTACCTGGATAAGTCTGAAGCTGTCAGAATAGCAGGATTTTTTAATCCTGCACTTTATCCAACTAAGTCCCGAATTTAGCTGGATAATCCGTTTCAATAGGGCTCTCCTTGCTTTCAGCGGGGTCCTGGAAAAGGCACAGAGAGAGGCTCTTCCATGATCACATAAGCGAGTCAACGGCAAGGCTGGGATTAGAACTGAGCCACAGGGGCTAAAGTGACTTTCCCAAGATCACTTGGCAAGCCAGTGGCAGAGCTGAGATTAGAGGCTGAGGCATAGGGAGTCAAAATGATTCACCCAAAGTCACACAGAGAGGCAGTGACAGAAATGTGATTAGAACTGAGGCACAGGGAGATAAATTGATTTACCCAGGGTAAGAAGATTTGAATTTATAATCCCAGACTGTTTACACTCCCAAGTGGAAAGGAGGAAGTGCAGTTGCTGTGGCCATAAAGGGTAGGAGCAGTGCCAGTGTGCGTGGCCAGAAGGAGCAGGAGCAGCGTCAGCCTGCACCCCAGGAAGAAAGCATTGTCCTGTTTGGCTGCAGGTGGAGGCTACTGCCACTTGTGTGTTCTGGAGGGCGAGAATAGTGAGTGAGTGTTGGTTCTTATAATGAGGCAGGGTGAGACAACCGCCTCAGATGGCAAACTTATAGGGCGGCAAAAAGTGTGCCCCCTATACACTCCTGCAGCAGCCACTTCACCTTGCCACCTGACAAATCTTAAATGATCTGCCCATGGTGTTACTACAACCAACAGGCTGGAAGAAGAGCCCTGCGGTGGCAAGAGAAAATGGCACACCTGCAGGGGTTGCACTCCCTATAGGTGGGAAGAAGAGACCCAAAGCAGCAGCGCTGATGGCCTTGTGCCGATGGAGTTTCCACACCCCTCTGCCAGGAAGGAGAAAAAGACTGGCGGGAAAGAAGAGGATATGTGAGAAAGGCGGTATGGCAAGGCAAAGAAAGATAGTGTAAGTGGAGGAAAAAAGGAAGGTGAGTGAGATGGAGTCAAGGGAAGAGAAGTGGGTGAGTGTGTGAGAGAAGAGGAAGGGGAGGGGTGAGTGGGAGGGAAGGGAAGGGAAGGAGATGAGAAGAGGGGAGGAGGAGAAGGGGAAGGGGTGGGTGGGAGGAGATAGTTAAAGGGGGTGAGTGGGAAAAGAAGGGGTGAGAAGGAGATGGTGAGTGAAAGAGGATGAATTGGGAGAGGGCATGTTAGGAGGAGGGGGCATGAGTGAGAGGAGAGTGAAAGGGAGAGAAGAGAAGGGGCTGAGTGAGAAATGATGGAAGATAAGGAGAGGTATGAGTGAGAAGGAAGCAAAGGATAGGGGTGGGATTAAGAGTGAGAGGAAAAGAGAGAAAATGATGGGTAGTAGAAAGGGAGCAAGAATGCATGAGTCAGGATATGAGTGAGAGAGAGTGCAGGGCCGCCTAGGGTGCCACTGTTTTGGGGGTAGCACAGCAGTGGCAGGACAGTGGCGATTGCACCTCCTTGTTCTTCCCATTTGCATTGGCCTGGAAGTTGTGTTACATGGGCCTGGCCAAGTGGATAGGAGGAGGTATATTTGCTGTGGCCAGAAAGGGTACGAGCAGCGTCAACCTGTTGGCTACAGGTGGAGGCTACTGCCACTTGAGTGTTCTGGAGGGGGAGAAGATTGAACATATGTATCAGAGAGTGTGTCTGTCTGAGGGAGAACAAAGTCTGCGTGCAGCCTTCTCCCCAAACTAATCCATGACAATCCCAGGGTGACTGGAAATTAAAAGTTCCCAGATATGGAATATGGGAATTTTAAAATTCTTTTTAGTTTTAATTCTTGGGTGTTATTTGATGTGTCTGCTGTTTTGAAATATTTTATTGGTTTTTGAGAACTTTTTAAAAATTTGTGTCTGTTTAATTATTGAATGATGTTCTATTCAGCAGCCGTTTTGAAATATTTATTATTGGTAGTATGATTTTACTATTATGAGTAATGTGTTATATTTCTTGGATTTTTTATTGTTTTATGAGGAATGGCGACGTTTCTGTTTTTCCATTGTTGCACTGTATACAGAGTCTGGTTGTTGCGGTTTCCAGTCCAGTTTTTGTCTGCACGTTTCTCTTTATGCTTTATGGGCTCTTTATTCTGTATTTGGTGAGGGTCTGTCATGTGTGACTTAGGTGAGGTATTCTTCTAGCATGAAGTTTCTGTGTAGGGATCTATAGCAGCCTGGCTTGGTCTCTTGTATTGGTTTTTAGGGCCTGGTGTAATATGTGAGGTATTTCATTTTCATAGTAGGGTTGTTGCTGTTGGACTGCTGGCAGTTAGTGCTGTTTTGGCATGGGAGGTTTACTATTTTGTAATTGTGGCTAAACCCACACCCATTGCACATTACAACAGGCCTAATACCATACCAGCTCCAGGGATTTCTGTTGGCATCACAGCAATGCAAAATCTGTTATTATAAATGCATAATTTGCAATTAGGTATGATGAGGGCTGAGAGGTAAGGATTGCCTAGGGTGACCCAATACTTTTGCACCTGCTTAGTGAGAATGTACCAAACAGACCACCCACTATTCTCCCATCTCTCACTTCTCCAGGGGGAAAATGCTGGGGAAAGGGTGAGGTGCAGGTCATAGGGTTACTGGGAGGTGGCAGGGTTGCCAGCTTCCTAGAAGAAATATCACTGACGCTCTATTTGCCACTCCTCTGGGAGCTCTGACCCCCCCTGCTTTCTCCCTTCCCCCGGCATTTCAAATCACCAAAAGGGTCCGGTTCCAAGGGGATCTCTCTCCTCCTCGGTCCTCTCCATGATTTGACCTGTGCAGTTCCTTGGTGTGTGTGTGGGGGGGGGGGGGGGGGAGGGTAGCTGTATCTCAGCCCTCACCTCAGGCAGCAGATTGCCTTGAGCTGCTCCTGCCTTCTTGAATTTCATGATCGTATTCAGCACCACCGCTGGCCGCCCCCCACCCCACCTTCCTCCTTCAGAGGCCACTCCGTGTAGTCACACCCCCCCCCCCCCCCCCTTTCTGTGAAGAATTATTTCTTTGTGATACTCTTCAGTCTACTGCCTTTCAGCCTCGGGCCACAAGGGGTGTTACCACAATAAAAGATACACATCTCATATTCCAAGAAAATATTAAAGATACATGGAACAAAATCTAATCACAAAAAGAAAGGAGACTAAGGAACAAGACTAGGAGGAAACTTAAGAGCTATTTAAGAGGCAAGTTGAGTACTAGTACTGCTGCTTTAACTAGCCACATCATGGCCTCTGAGGTCTTAAAAAGCCGAGTTATCACTCTTTGGTCCATATCTAGTAGGCGAAGGCACTCCTTGTATATCCCACCTCCTGCATTAAGAGGCTTTGAGTGAGGCACTGATGTGGAATTATAATGCGTCTCCTGTGAGCCCCTGGAGCAGGTGCAACAACACTGACTGACTGGTCTGTTTTCTAGTGCCCACGCACAGCGGCTCAGAGCTGCGGAGTTTCCGCAATGCTGGTGCAATCTCGGCTCTACAGGACGAAGCCCAGCTCACGCTGAACAGTTACATCCACACCAGGTGAGACCACACCCCCCCACAAGCATTCATGTGGCAATCTGAAAAGTTATTGCACGTACGTCCACACCTCATGAGCCCACACTGCAGGCCAGCCTTCACAGGGTTCTCGAAACAGGTACATCCACACGAGGTGAGACCACACCCCCGCACCCTACACCAGCATTCATATGACACTCTGAACAGTTACATACGCACCAGGTGAGACCACACCCCACACAATCATTCATATGACACTCTGAACAGTTACATACGCACCAGGTGAGACCACACCCCACACAATCATTCATATGACACTCTGAACATTACATACGCACCAGGTGAGACCACACCCCACAAAATCATTCATATGACACTCTGAACAGTTACATACGCACCAGGTGAGACCACACCCCACACAATCATTCATATGACACTCAGAACAGTTACATACGCACCAGGTGAGACCACACCCCACACAATCATTCATATGACACTTAGAACAGTTACATACGCACCAGGTGAGACCACACCCCACACAATCATTCATATGATACTCAGAACAGTTACATACGCACCAGGTGAGACCACACCCCACACAATCATTCATATGACACTCAGAACAGTTACATACGCACCAGGTGAGACCACACCCCACACAATCATTCATATGACACTCTGAACAGTTACATACGCACCAGGTGAGACCACACCCCACACAATCATTCATATTAGGGATGTGAATCGTGTCCTCGATCGTCTTAACGATCGATTTCGGCTGGGAGGGGGAGGGAATCGTATTGTTGCCGTTTGGGGGGGTAAAATATCGTGAAAAATCGTGAAAAATCGCAAAACCGGCACATTAAAACCCCCTAAAACCCACCCCCGACCCTTTAAATTAAATCCCCCACCCTCCCGAACCCCCCCCAAATGACTTAAATAACCTGCGGGTCCAGCGGCGGTCCGGAACGGCAGCGGTCTGGAACGGGCTCCTGCTCCTGAATCTTGTTGTCTTCAGCCGGCGCCATTTTCCAAAATGGCGCCGAAAAATGGCGGCGGCCATAGACGAACACGATTGGACGGCAGGAGGTCCTTCCGGACCCCCGCTGGACTTTTGGCAAGTCTCGTGGGGGTCAGGAGGCCCCCCACAAGCTGGCCAAAAGTTCCTGGAGGTCCAGCGGGGGTCAGGGAGCGATTTCCCGCCGCGAATCGTTTTCGTACGGAAAATGGCACCGGCAGGAGATCGACTGCAGGAGGTCGTTCAGCGAGGGTTCCGGCGCCTCGCTGAACAACCTCCTGCAGTCGATCTCCTGCCGGCGCCATTTTCCGTACGAAAATGATTCGCGGCGGGAAATCGCTCCCTGACCCCCGCTGGACCTCCAGGAACTTTTGGCCAGCTTGTGGGGGGCCTCCTGACCCCCACGAGACTTGCCAAAAGTCCAGCGGGGGGCCGGAAGGACCTCCTGCCGTCCAATCGTGTTCATCTATGGCCGCCGCCATTTTTCGGCGCCATTTTGGAAAATGGCGCCGGCTGAAGACAACAAGATTCAGGAGCAGGAGCCCGTTCCGGACCGCTGCCGTTCCAGACCGCCGCTGGACCCGCAGGTTATTTAAGTCATTTGGGGGGGGGGTTCGGGAGGGTGGGGGATTTAATTTAAAGGGTCGGGGGTGGGTTTTAGGGGGTTTTAGTGTGCCGGCTCACGATTCTAACGATTTATAACGATAAATCGTTAGAATCTCTATTGTATTGTGTTCCATAACGGTTTAAGACGATATTAAAATTATCGGACGATAATTTTAATCGTCCTAAAACGATTCACATCCCTAATTCATATGACACTCAGAACAGTTACATATGCACCAGGTGAGACCACACCCCACACAATCATTCATATGACACTCAGAACAGTTACATATGCACCAGGTGAGACCACACCCCACACAATCATTCATATGACACTCAGAACAGTTACATACGCACCAGGTGAGACCACACCCCACACAATCATTCATATGATACTCAGAACAGTTACATACGCACCAGGTGAGACCACACCCCACACAATCATTCATATGACACTCAGAACAGTTACATACGCACCAGGTGAGACCACACCCCACACAATCATTCATATGACACTCTGAACAGTTACATACGCACCAGGTGAGACCACACCCCACACAATCATTCATATGACATCTGAACATTACATACGCACCAGGTGAGACCACACCCCACACAATCATTCATATGACACTCTGAATAGTTACATACGCACCAGGTGAGACCACACCCCACACAATCATTCATATGACATCTGAACATTACATACGCACCAGGTGAGACCACACCCCACACAATCATTCATATGACATCTGAACATTACATACGCACCAGGTGAGACCACACCCCACACAATCATTCATATGACATCTGAACAGTTACATACGAACCAGGTGAGACCACACCCCACACAATCATTCATATGACACTCGGAACAGTTACATACGCACCAGGTGAGACCACACCCCACACAATCATTCATATGACACTCTGAACAGTTACATACGCACCAGGTGAGACCACACCGCACACAATCATTCATATGACATCTGAACAGTTACATACGAACCAGGTGAGACCACACCCCACACAATCATTCATATGACACTCAGAACAGTTACATACGAACCAGGTGAGACCACACCCCACACAATCATTCATATGATACTCAGAACAGTTACATACGCACCAGGTGAGACCACACCCCACACAATCATTCATATGACATCTGAACAGTTACATACGCTCCAGGTGAGACCACACCCCACACAATCATTCATATGACACTCTGAACAGTTACATACGCACCAGGTGAGACCACACCCCACACAATCATTCATATGACATCTGAACAGTTACATACGCTCCAGGTGAGACCACACCCCACACAATCATTCATATGACACTCTGAACAGTTACATACGCACCAGGTGAGACCACACCCCACTCAATCATTCATATGACACTCTGAACAGTTACATACGCACCAGGTGAGACCACACCCCACACAATCATTCATATGACATCTGAACAGTTACATACGCTCCAGGTGAGACCACACCCCACACAATCATTCATATGACACTCTGAACAGTTACATATGCACCAAGTGAGACCACACCCCACACAATCATTCATATGACACTCTGAACAGTTACATACACACCAGGTGAGACCACACCCCACACAATCATTCATATGACACTCTGAACAGTTACATGTGCACCAGGTGAGACCTCGGCCTGCACCCGGCACCAGTGTTCCTGTGACCCTCTGAAGAGTTACGTGAACATCCTATATCCTGCTGCTGAGGTGCTGCACTTGAGAATCACATCGTAATCTCTCGCTGCTCCATACTGTGGGTGTGAGCGGTGCTATTTCCACGCAAGGGTCCTCCATTTATTTTACATAAAGGAAAACTAAAAGTTGATGGATTTTCTATTACAATCCCTTTGAAAAACCAATTTTTGGTTTAGCTGCAGGTAAAAATTGCTATGAACCTGACAGTGATTTCAGTTCTAGAGGGACTGTATTAAGACCTTGCTCCCGGTACAGAAGCAGTTTATACGCCAGGATTAGAGGGCAGGTTCTGCTTTTCTTGGCCTGTGAAGTCTCCCTGTGCTAGCAGCATCTCCTAGGAGCAAAGTAAATGACAGCAGAAAGACCCGAATGATGCATCCTGTTTGCCCAGCAATTTTTTGAGAGTGGTAATTGCCACTCCATGCACACTACACCCAGGCCTTCTGTTAAAGGTAGCAACTGCCGCTCTCTGCAGGTTTCCCCCATGCCTTCTGTTAAGTGTAGTAACTGCCGCTCCATGCTAGTTACCCCCATGTTTCTGTTAAGGGTAGTAACTGCTGCTGCATGCAGGTTACCCCCATGTTTCTGTTAAGAGTAGTAAATGCCTCTCTGTGAGGGTTACCCCCATGCCTTCTGTTAAGGGTAGTAACTGCCACTGTGTGCAGTTATTCCTATGCTTTCTGTTAAGGGTAGTAACTGCTACTGTGTGCAGGTTACCCCAACTTTCTGTTAAGGGTAATAATGCTGCTCCGTGCAGGTTACCCCCATGTTTCTGTTAAGCTTAGTAACTGCCGTTCCATGCAGGTTACCCCCATGCCTTCTGTTAAGGGTAGTAACTGCCACTCTGTGCAGTTATTCCCATGCCTTCTGTTAAGGGTAGTAACTGCCGCTGTGTGCAGGTTACCCCCATGTTTCTGTTAAGAGTAGTAACTGCCTCTCTTGAGGGTTACCCCCATGCCTTCTGTTAAGTGTAGTAACTGCCACTCTGTGCAGTTATTCCTATGCTTTCTGTTAAGGGTAGTAACTGTTGCTGTGTGCAGGTTAACCCCATGTTTTTATTAAGGGTAGTAACTGCCGCTGTGTGCAGGTTACCCCCATGTTTCTGTTAAGAGTAGTAACTGCCTCTCTTGAGGGTTACCCCCATGCCTTCTGTTAAGTGTAGTAACTGCCACTCTGTGCAGTTATTCCTATGCTTTCTGTTAAGGGTAGTAACTGTTGCTGTGTGCAGGTTACCCCAATGTTTCTGTTAAGGGCAGTAACTGCTACTCCATGCAGGTTACCTCCATGTTTCTGTTAAGGGCTGTAACTGCCACTCTGTGCAGGTTACCCCCAGGTTTCTGTTAAGCGTAGTAACTGCCATTCCATGCAGGTTACCCCCATGTTTCTGTTAAGAGTAGTAAATGCCTCTCTGTGAGGATTACCCCCATGCCTTCTGTTAAGGATAGTAACTGCTGCTCTGTGCCGGTTACCCCCATGTTTCTGTTAAGTGTAGTAACTGCCTCTCCGGGAAGGTTACCCCCATGTTTCTGTTACGGGTAGTAACTGCCACTCTGTGCAGGTTAAACCCATGCCTTCTGTTAAGGGAAGTAACTGTTGCTGTGTGCAGGTTACTCCATGTTTCTGTTAAGGGTAGTTAACTGCCGCTCTGTGCAGGTTACCCCAGTTAACAGATTACCCATTTCTCTATTTCCACCCTTTAAGGATCCTCTGCGTTTACTCCACACCTTTCTGAATTCCATTCCTTGAGTCCCTCTTAATTCAGCTATCACATTCTTGGGTCCTTATTCTCTCTAAAAGAAAACAGAAAGACTTCAACGAGCACAAAAAAGTAGTATCAAGTGACTATTTTTTTCAAGACAATAACAGGCAAGCGTATTAAGTATAAAGGAAAAATAAAGTATTGCCCCAAACTAGCGCTTCGGGTTGATGTGTGTACTCAAACTTGGACCTATCCCAGGGTTTCCAAAGATGAGCACGATGCCCAGAGAATATGTGCACAAGTATACATATTTGGAAAATCAGTGCTTACTAAGGGTAGTCAGTCCCAACTTGTTCTTATAGTCTGGCACATTCCCGGGTTAATGGACAGAGCACTCTAATGATAACTCAGAAGGTGTCGATGAAAATTAAAGGCCTCTACTGAATGCTTTCCATAAGCTTGTATGTGCTCCATGCTCCCTCGGAAGCTGGGAGTTGTCCTTAAGACAGACACCCCTTGGGGCGAGTTTAGATAGATAGATAGATAGTAGGGGTGTGCATTCGTTTTGAACACATATGTAAAACGCAACTTTTTTTTTTTTTAACTTAAAAAAGTGATGAGGCGCAACGATCGCGATTTCCAACTTATTCAACATAGCTATGTTGAATACGTCGAACCTAAATAAACACTTAAACCCCCCACCCTCCTGACCCCCCCAAGACTTACCAAAACTCCCTGGTGGTCCAGCGGGGAGTCAGGAAGCCATTCCTGTATTCCTTTGCGAGGAGCACGTGACGTCGGCGTCACGTCGGAGTGACGCGGACGTCACGTGATTCACCACGCCTCCGCTCCGGGACCCCCGTTGGACCCAACCGGAACTTTTGGCCAGCTTGGGGGGGTCAGGAGGCCCCCCCAAGCTGGCCACGTGACGTCGGCGTCACTCCAACGTGACGCCGACGTCACGTGCTCCTCGCAAAGGAATACAGGAATGGCTTCCTGACTCCCCGCTGGACCACCAGGGAGTTTTGGTAAGTCTTGGGGGGGGGGGATTAAGGAGGGTGGGGGGTTTAAATTTTTATTTAGGGAACCGGTGAACGTATGGACATAGCCTCAACTTATGGAATTCTCCATATGTCCATATTGACCGAAATTGACCCTCACCTTCAACTTATGGACTTATCAACATAAACATTTTGTCTGCACATCCCTAATAGATAGATAGATAGATAGATAGATACACACACACATACTAGATGCTGTGTGTCCCAGAACATAGGTTTGGATTAACACAATCCTTTCCTTCATACTCAATGTGCTCAACTGTTAGTGCACAGATTTTGTAGCATTTCTTACACCTTGTCTCTTGATCAGTTTTTCTCATTTTAAATTAGCTGTTCCTGGATCTTTCTTCATGTGCAACTCCTGGTTCCTCTTTCCTCTGTTTCGTTCTGGACAGGCTGAGCAGTCCTGGATTTACGTCTTGCCATGCATGGACTCGTACTTCTGATTTCTCTACAGGGCTGATACATGATGGCCCCCTAGTCTGTATGTAAGGGAAAAAGTCATTGTGAATCAGGCGCCCAATGCCCAATGACGCCATCTATGTCATTGGGCCAAAAGCTGGACTGGGTCAGCCCTACTTGAAAAGAAAATGGATCCAGCTGGTGACTGCATTTGAAGCCTTAGAGTACAAAGAGCGCAATCTCCCACAGAGTATTGTGAGGCAATCCCATCCCCACCTCCCTATTTCCATGATCCTATATTGCACTGGGTTTGGAAAGAAATCTGCCCATAGGGCCTAAGAAAACCAATAACATTTTGGAAGTGTCATTCTAGCCCAAGGTCGTACTGTGGCTCTTGCATTCTAATTAGATGGATATAGGCTTTTCAAAGGTTTAATTTGCATCCTCTTTTTAGTTACATTTATCGCCTTAATTTTTAATCTGAGTGAATGCAAGTTAAACCAAACTTTGAAATAATCCAGCTCTTCATTACAGTTCCTAAAGGTGTTTCTGGCCATCTGCTTCTTACCTGTGCATGGGATGCCTCGGCTTTGCTCTGCAGAAAATGTGCAATTTCAAGGGTCTGACCTGTGCATTCATTGGTGTGCGGTTTAGGAGATTAGCACTTCCTGTGGCTGTAAAAAGTCCTGCATGCACATACCCAGGCCAAACACTCACAGCTTGTCCAATACATGCACCAAAATCTATTGCTCCAGTTCAGACTACTATTTTTACATTCTTGGAGCATCCAAGGTTACTCTCTGAAAAGTTGATAAGTTTTCCAACTGGTCAGCTCTTTTACCACTGTCAGGGTCATATGGGGGAAGCTGTCTTGATTGCTGCTGATGCTGTACCTGTTCTGTGGGTGATAGGGTTGCCAACTGGAACGGTTGATCCAGTCCTGAAAGGTTGACCCATTCCTGGTTTTACTCTACTGCTTGCATGATTTTGTAGCCTTGCTTTCCTTAGGGAAATCACTAAGGACACCAGAATCATGTCCATGCAAACAGTGGGGTAAAACCAAGACTGGATCAGCTTGCCCTGAAAATTTGCAGTCAGTTGACAACCCTAGTGGATGAGTGTAGTATCTTGGCTTGCAGATGAGCTGATACACTTATAGCAATTCATGACTGGAAGCTGGAAATCTGTTAGCAAGTAGGATCGTTGACCGAGTTTTTGTTGGCGATCAAGCTAAAAACCGTTTTGCATATTGCAAGATTGTGCCTACATCCAGTTCGCAAATTAGCCAACTTGGAAGGGGAGGAAGAGGAAGGGGAAGGAGGAGAGAGAGAGAGAGAGAGACATGTGTTATAAACAGCTGTGTCAATTTGTATACATGCATCTAAGATTAGATAATTCTTTAGTCCAGGAGAACCCCAAAACAATATGGGATGTCTGCGGCTGTGTCTCTCCCTCATGTACATATATAATATTTCAGTCCATTCAACCTGCACTAAAATTCACAAGTAAGAAATGGTCAAAATGATGAGCATGCAGTAATGGGAAGAAGAGGGGAAAGCAGCCTTCCCGTAGAAAACTAATATTCCTGCCGTTTTCTCTCCCTTTAGGTATCCCACCCAACCCTGCCGTTTTGGAAAGCTGCTGCTGCTTCTGCCAACCTTACGCTCCATAAGCCCCTCCACAATAGAGGAAGTGTTTTTCAAAAAGACCATTGGGAATGTGCCAATCACAAGACTGCTGTCAGATATGTACAAATCCAGTGACATATGATCCGCTTTCAGGACGGGACAATGATTGCAGATGAACTGTGGGAAAAGCAGGTCTCCGCCAACAGCACCTAAAGAAGACACAGATCCGGGAATGGGTGCCTTGGACACAGAAAACCTTAAAGCCCTCCCCCCGCCCCACCCCTGACCTCCCAGCGCCGTGACAAACACATTACAATGCATAGGATACTTTGTCTCTAGCATCACGGAAGGAGTCTCCATCTCTTGGAACTGATGATGCCACTGCTTCCCAGAGCAGGCACCTTGCTGATCTTATTGGCACTACAGCAATTATCCTAATTTGTCATTTAAACTGAACAAAACATCTTGCTATAAGAAGCAAAAAAAAAAAAAGGGTGCTTTATTATTTGTATGCCAACATTTAAAATAGCGCTATTATGGTCCTAATCGTGGGTCGGGTGGTGGCTATCAGCAAATAAAAATGGCCGAACATTGCTGCCATTTTATCATATTGCAAGGTGATTTACAACCTACTGGGAAGCCCCCAAGTTTTGGTGTGAATGCTTTCTAGCAAAGGCATTTGGTCACCTTCTGCATGGGTGATTTGGTGAACTTGGTACCAAGTCCTGCCAGAACTTCTGTTTTGCTGGCCTCTCCATGAAAGACGGGGTTGGAAATGAGGGATCTCAGTGAAAGGAGAGACAAAAAAAAAAGACACAAAACAGCAAAACCAAGCCAAGTGGAGTGAAGCATACAGTGGGCCAATCAGGTCCACATTGGTTCTGTTCAGACACTTTCCTTTCCATCTCATTAATAACAAAGTTCGGTGAGCAGAAGGCGTGCCAACTGTCTGTTGCTAATCCTGCGTCACATCCAGAAATGCCTTTAGGAAGGCTCGGATTGTGTTCAAGCCTTGCTCGTTTAACAACATCAGCAATGTGTGTGAGATTGTACTTAAGGAACACGTGTGTAGTCACAAGTCTCTTAAGATAGCTTCTGTACAAAGCACATTTTTTTTTTCTTGGGTTCATTGTTAGGTTCTAGCACTGAGGAAAACCAGCACTTGAGTATTCATTAAATGAGTAAAACTTCTCTCGTACGGATTTGTGACATTCAAGGTTGTACTACTCATTGTCTTTATGAAGAATAAAATTCTATTGAGTTGATGTTACCTTCCTCCGCGTCTCCTCAGTTCTCCCTTCTCTTGGCGTTGGTAGGCCACCGCGTTTCTTATTGGTGTGGAGAGATAGGGCTGGAAGTGTCTGCTTTTGGCTAGAATAACTCAAGTCCAGATGGCAAGTGTTTAAGGGAAGTTCAAGCAGCAGGACTACCTAGATTCTCAAATTATCAAGCTGCTAGCTTCCTTTGCCGGACTTATTCCTCTGTCTCATAAGAACAAAAGGACATGAGACCTGCCATGCTGGGTCAGACCAAGGGTCCATCAAGCCCAGCATCCTGTTTCCAACAGTGGCCAATCCAGGTCACAAGTACTTGGCAAGACCCTAAACAGATCCCATGCTGCAATCGCACAGTGATAAGTAGGGGCTGTTCCCTAAAAGGTGAATTTTAAAAGAGATGCACGCGCACATGAAATAGCAGACGTGCGCACAAGTCGCACTTAATTGCACTAAGGCTATTGTATAAAACATCGTACATATGTGCGCAAATACCGATGCGTGAATAACTTTGCTCGTGTAAAAAAGGGGCGGATTTGGGGCAGGTTGGGGTGTTCTGGAGTGGGGCCAACATTTACCCGCATAAAATTGTGGATTTATAACCTGCAAGCGCAGCGCAACGGGCTGTTAACCTGCGCATGTTTACTTCTGCTCTTTTTCAGCTGTAATTCAGAATAAAACATTTTATAGCCAAAAACTGACTGACAAGGGGTCTGGGTAAACTGGGGGCCATGCAGGTCAAAGACCCAGAGAGGTCCTCATGTCCTAGAGATAAACTGGGCAAACTGGTGGACCAATTGTTAAAACTGGTAATCTCCTTCACAGGTGCATGTCATAATTTATTTTGATTTTTTTTTTTATTCTTCTTTTCAGCACTTTAAAATTTGCTCACTTGTGCTTGTAAAACCTGTTCACTTGTCCTAAGGAAAATATGTGAATAATGTTTTCTCATGTAACTGCTTAAAATTAGGAGAACACATGCACTTGCGCGGATGATATAAAATTCAAATGCACGTGAGCTCACACCCACAGACGCAAGTATATGGGTTGCGCACACTCATTTTAATGTTACTATCCCCGTCCACTTGGTTAATATCAGTTTATGGACTTCTCCAGAAAATTTTCCAAACCTATTTTAAACTCAGCTATGCTAACTGCCTTATCCACATCTTCAGGCAATGAATTCCAAGACTTGTGTGCTGAGTGAAAAAGAATTTTCTCTGATTTGTTTTGAATGTGGAACTCTCTCCTAGTCTTTGTATTTTTTTAAAAAGTAAATAATCAATTTATATTTACCCACTCAAGATTTTATAGACCTCTATCATATCCCCCCCTAATCTGTTTTTTCTCCAAGCTGAACAGCCCTAACCTCTTTAGCCTTTTTTCATAGGGGAGCTGTTCAATTCCCTTTAACATTTTGATACCCTTCTCTGTATGTTTTCTAATGTAACTATATCTTTGTGAGATATGGCAACCAGAAGTGCACACAGTACTCCAGGTGCAGCGTCACCAAGGAGCAATACAGAGACATTATGATATTCTCTGTTTTATTTTCCATTCCTTTCCTAATAATTCCTAACATTCTGCTTGCTTTTTTGACCGTTGACACACACTGAGCCAAGGATTTCAAAGTATTGTCCACTATGACTTCCAGATCCTTTTCCTGGGTGATAACTCCTAATATGGAACCTAATATCATGTAAATATAGTGTGGGTTACTTTTCCACATGTGCATCAATTTGCACTTGTTCATGATAAATTTCATCTGCCATCTGAATGTCCAGTCTTCTAGTCTTACAAAGTCCTCCTGCAATTTTTCACAATCTACTTGTGATTAAACAACTCTGAATAATTTTGCACTGTCTGCAAATTTGATCACCTTACTCATTCATCTTTCCAAATCAGTTATAAATATACTAAAAAGCAAAGACTGCTGATAAAATTTAAAAGTCGCAAGATAGGAGATAATGTCCTATTAAAAATCAGCTTAAAGGAAATACACAAAGATTACTGTCCCAGTACAGATCCTTGAGGCACTCTACTGTTTACCCTTCTCCACAGAAAATTGACCATTGAATCTTAGTGTATTTCCTTTAAGGTGATTTTTAATAGGACATTATCTCCTATCTTGCGACTTTTTAATTTTATCAGCAGTCTCTCATGGGGTTTTAAGAACATAAGAACATAAGAAATTGCCATATTGGGTCAGACCAAGGGTCCATCAAGTCCAGCATCCTGTTTCGAAGAGTGGCCAATCCAGACTACAAGTACCTGGCAAGTACCCAAAAACGAAGTATATCCCATGCTACTAAAGTTAGGAATAGCAGTGGTTATTCCCTATGTCAACTTGATTAATAGCAGTTAATGGACTTCTCCTACAAGAACTTATCCAAACCTTTTTAAACCCAGCTACACTAATTGCAATAACCACATCCCCTGGCAACAAATTCCAGAATTTAATTGTGCGTTGAGTGAAAAAGATTGTTCTCCAATTAGTTTTAAATGTGCCTCATGCTAATTTCATGGAGTGCCCTCTAGTCCTTCTATTATCCGAAAGAGTAAAAACCAATTCACATTTATCCGTTCAAGACCTCTCAGGATTTTAAACACCTCTATCATATCCCCCCTCAACCATCTCTTCTCCAAGCTGAACAGCCCTAATCTCTTTAGTCTTTCCTCATAGGGGAGCAATTCCATCCTCTTTATCATTTTGGTCGCCCTTCTCTGTACCTTCTCCATCGCAACTATATCTTTTTTGAGATGAGCAACCAGAATTGTACACAGTGTTCAAGGTGTGGTCTCACCATGGAGCGATACAGAGGCATTATGACATTTTCCGTTTTATTAACCATTCCCTTCCTAATAATTCCTTACATTCTGTTTGATTTTTTGATTGCTGCAGCACACTGAGCTGACGATTTCAATGTATTATCCATTATGACACCTAGATCTCTTTCTTGGGTGGTAGCTCCTAATATCGAACCTAACATCGTTTAACTACAGCATGGGTTATAGTTCCCTATATGCATCACCTTGCATTTATCCACATTAAATTTCATCTGCCATTTGGATGCCCAATTTTTCAGTCTCACATGGTCCGCCTACAATTTATCACAATCTGCTTGTGATTTAACTACCTTTCCAGATCATTTATAAATATATTGAAAAGCATAATGCCCAGTACAGATCCCTGAGGCACTCCACTGAAAAAATTGTCTATTTAATCCTACTCTTCTGTTTCATATCTTTTAACCAGTTTCTAATCCACAAAAGGACATCACCACCTATCCCATGACGTTTTACTTTTCTTAGAAGTCTCTCATGAGGAACTTTGTCAAATGCCTTCTGAAAATCCAAATACACTACATCTACCGGTTCACCTTTATCTACATGTTTATTAACCCCTTCAAAAAAGTGAAGATTTGTGAGGCAAGATTTGCTTTGGGTAAAGCCATGCTGACTTTGTTCCATTATACCATGTCTTTCTATATATTCTGTGATTTTGATGTTTAGAACACTTTCCACTATTTTTCCTGGCACTGACGTCAGGCTAAATGGTCTATAATTTCCCGGATCGCCCCTGGAGCCCTTTTTAAATATTGGGGGTACATTAGCTACCCTCCAGTCTTCAGGTACAATGGATGATTTTAATGGTAGGTTACAAATCTTTACTAATAAATCTGAAATTTCATTTTTTAGTTCCTTCAGAATCCTGGGGTTTATACCAACCAGTCCAGATGATTTACTACTCTTCAGTTTGTCAATCAAGTCTACCACATCTTCTAGGTTCACCGTGATTTGGTTCAGTCCATCTGAATCATTACCCATGAAAACCTTCTCCGGAATGAGTATCTCCCCAACATCCTCTTCAGTAAACATCAAAGCAAACAAATTGTTTAATCTTTCCGCGATGGCCTTATCTTATGTCTCTCATCATTCATTGCTGTACACTGTAACTCTCCCATCTTACTTCTTAGACTTCTGACATTAGCATACAGACATTTCAAATAATGTTTTTGTTTGTATTAACAATCTGTTTATCAGTTCACATGGGTAATTTGGATTCTTTAATTCAAGTGGTTCTTTACTTATAAGAACATGTACTACTTTCACTTTTATTGGGATGCCCTAACTCCTCTATTTTTTTAGTATCCTTTGAAGATATCTCCCTGCAAACCATGTGCTTGTGAGCAACTGTTGACTTTCCCTCATGTTCTAGTATAAAAGCCTCTCTAATCTCATAAAATAAGAATATAAGAAATGCCATCCTGGGTCAGACTAGCCTAGAATCCTGTTTCCAACAGTGGCCAATCCAAGTCATAAGTACCTGCAAATACCCAAACATTAAATAGTTCCTTTGCTACTAATGCTGGCAACAAGCAGTTGCTATTTTCTATTGATTAATAGAAGTTTAAGGACTTCTCCTCCAGGAACGTTTTTAAACCTAGCTATACTAATTGCCTTAACTATATCCTCTGGCAATGAATTCCAGAGCTTAATTGTGTGCTGAATGAAAAAGAATTTTCTCTGATATGTTTTAAATGTGCTACTTGCTAACTTCATGATATGCCCTCTAGTCCTTGTATTATCCAAAAGAGCAAATAACTGATTCACATTTATCTGTTCAAGTCCTTTCATGATTTTGTAGAACTCTATCATATCCCCCCCTTAGCTATATCTTCTCCAAGTTGAACAACCCTAACCTCTTTAGCATTTCCTCATAGGAGAGCCGTTCCATGCCCCTCCTTTTTGAAGGCTGATGCCAGCAGCCTGGTTCACCCTAGTTAAGGTGGAACTCATCTTTTCGGAAAAAGCCCTCCCTTTCCCAAAATGATGCCCAGTTCCTAAAAACCTAAAATCCTCTTTGCTGCACCATTGTCTCATGCACGTATTGAGTCTCCGGAGCTCTGCCTGACTCTGGAGTTCTACACATGGAATGGGTAGCATGTCAGAGTATGCTACAGTGAAGGTTCTGGATTTCAGCTTTCTACCTAACAGCCTAAATTTGGCTTCCAGAACCTCCATCCCAAACTTTCCTATGTTGTTGGTGCAAACATGTACCATGACAGCTGGCTCCTCATCAGCACTGTCTAAAGCCCTATTCTAGGTGATGCATCAGGTCTGCCACCTTCACACCAGGCAGGCAAGTTATCTAATATATTTTACTCCTTAGGTATTCACACTTTTTTTTGGGAAAGGCAGATGTGTGTTCTTTAATGTAGCCATGCACCATTGAATTCTTTCTTTGGTTCTACATTCTATGTCTGTACTTTCCATGTGATGCGTGACATTGTTATCCGTTCTTCTCCCTGCTCCCCTTTGAAAGTTTACATACAGTCCAGGTGCCAAAGATGTGCTTCCAGGCCATTCACCGTAGAGGTGACTGCATGAATAATTCATGCATACTAAAAATTATGAAGTGTTGTGATCTTGTTTATATAAAATATGCCATAAAAACCAAATCATTGTTATTGCTTTTGCATGCTGTTCTGATGATGATCAGCACAGTGGTGCTTGGATTCACAACTGTGTAAGAAACTCAGTAGATACAGCTTCCAGAAACTTTAAACACCAATATCTTAGAAATTAATTAAAAAGTAATTAGAAAAATGGGTTCTTAATGTTTTTGCTAAAATGCAAACTAAGGGCCCTATGGTACTAACCACAAAAGGAGAAAATCTTTAGTATACAGGTCCCTAATTATATTTAAAAAAAATGGTGCAATACCACTGTTTAAAAATATTTAAACTTTAAACAGTGCTCTTGGGGGCAAATGTGGTTAACGCAGGCTTTGACACGTTAAGTGACTATGCTAGTTAACATACATACACGCACGCGCACACACACACACACACACACCCCAAACCCTCTGCAAAATATGGCATTAACAGGTGTCACCATTAATGTGGATGTAGTGCAATACAATGCAGGAAAATTTAAATAAGCTCATTAGCATGCAAATACATGCTAGACAGCTCATGCACAATTAATATGGATTAGTGCAAATCACATTGAATAACGCAATTTCCAAATCTTATCTGCATCCTTTCCTCAGTCAATCTTTGAGAGGATGACAAAGTTGCCCCTTCCTCAATTACTCCTATCTCTAATCCACTCAGTTTAGTGTTTTCCCCAACAAGGCCTCCCTGTTACCTCAAAGTCTCTTATATGTGTTTTTTATTTGTCTGTCTTGACAAGACTGTAAGCTCCATGGAGCAAGGATTCTCTCTTATGTGTCTCTTTTACAGTGCTATTTAAATCGGGGATGCCCTATGCAAATATTTATTTAATTTCAGTGTTATATATACAGTCATTCCATGTGAGAATCACTAGATCACAACGGTGTGCATAATCATAATCGAATGGAGTAGGTCCCCCCTCCCACTTGGTGGGGAGAATTTCCTTCGATGGGGGGAGAGGGTTTGATCATCCGAGGGCTCCATCCTCAAGTGGGTTTAGTTTAATTTAAATTTAAAACTTGCTATACTGCATTTCAAAAAATAAAAATCAAAGTAGTGTACATCAAAACAAAATACCCAGTATAAACAAAATCAAAACATTACAATTTTATAATAATACAAAAAATAAGAACAAACGTAAAATATAACAACTATAAACCAAAAGAGAAAAAATAAAAACTCTCAAGAGCTGGAGATGTCATTAAGGGGTGCGTGGACAGTGGGGTTTTTCAAGGTTGGAAGGGTGGGAAGTCAGGGTCCATTTTCCCCTTCTCTTAGGACATGGGGGAATATAGAAACATAGAAATGACAGCAGAAAAGGAGCAAATGGTCCAGCCAGTCTGCCCAACAATCTTAAAAGCTAGCTTTTAAAAGGCCCGCTCACACACATGGACGTGGCTTTTTTATAACATGCACATGTCGGTGCGCACATGTTATAAAATGCAATTCCTGCGCGCACATGCATGCCAGATTTTAATGTCTGCGTGCTTGTGTGGCCTCCTCTGCGTGCAGGGGTTGTGGATTTTAAAAGAATCCCGCAGCAACGCGATCAGGCCTTTGCCCAGTTCCCTTCTAGTCCACTCCAATAATGGAGCGGACTGAGAAGGAACTTCCCTAACCCTATCCTTCCTCCCAGACCCCTAAACCTACCCTAACTAGCGTTTTTTTTTTGTTGAAGAACTTACTCGCTCCTCTGAGCAGTAGTAAGTTCTGCGCTGCAGCAGCTGGCCGGTGCAAGCTTCCTTGGGAAAGGACCTAATGGCAATTGTCCCAGCCAGCCTCTGCCCCACTCCTCCAGACCCCCGCCCCTTTCTTCAGGCCTGGCTCTTCTGCACATAGCAAAAAATTCGCACTTGGCCAGACTTTTTGAAAAATGCACTCGGTGCATGCAAGGCTTGGCCACGCGCGTATCACCCTGAATTTACGCACGCGGGCCTTTTAAAATCTACTTGTATGGTAGTATCTACTGTGCTGTGTAGGTTACTCCAATGCTTATCAGTTTCTCAGACCATAAAATTCAGGGCCCTCATTGGTTGCTGTTTGAATTCAATTCCCCATTATACTTTGCCATTGAAGTGAGAGCAACGTTGGAGTTGCATAAAAGTATCAGGCTTATTGGTTAAGGGTAGTAACTGCCGCATCACCAAGTTACTCTCATACTTATTTGTTCCCCAACCGTAAAAGTCAGGGACCTTGTTGATTGCTATTCAAATCCAATTCCCTTTTTCCCCCTGCCAAGGAAGCAGAGAGCCATGATGGAGTTGCATCAAGAGTATGAAGGCTTATTGGTTAAGGGTAGAAACCACCACACCAGCAAGTTACCTCCATGCACTCTTTTCTTCATTTCCATCCTCTAGCCTTTAGGGATCCACAGTGTTTATCCCATGCCCCTTTGAATTCTTTCACAGTTTTCGTCTTCACCACCTCCTCTGGAAGGACATTCCAGGCCTTCACCGCCCTCTCCATGAAGAAATATTTTCTGATGTTGGTTCTGAGTCATCCTCCCTGGAGTTTCATTTCATGACCCCTAGTTCTACTGATTTCTTTCCAATGGAAAAGGTTTGATATTTGTATATCATTAAAACCGTTTCTAGCAAGGTCATTGGTCCCCAAATGGATGATAACATTGATATCAAGAAAAAACATTGATAAGCAAGAAAAAAACTTAAAAAAACTTGAACATCCTAAAACTGAAGGAAACCGTGCCGCGCCGCGCCTAAAAGTGAGCCCCGCCCACCGAACCAGCTCCTCCAATAGGAGCCAGCACTGAGGGGCTTTAAATCGGTCTTCAGCCCGGCGCCATCTTCTCTTCTGCGCTGCTGCGATCGGGGAAGGTCTGCGCGATCGGCGCCGAGCCCCGCCGGGGGAAGGTCAGTGCTACTCTCTCCCCTCCCGAGAGGCCTCAGCGCCGATAGCGCAGCAGAAAGCAAGCAAGAAAAAAACTTAAAAAAACTTGAACACCCTAAAACTGAAGGAAACCGCACCGCGCCGCACCAAAAAGTGAGCCCCGCCCACCGAGCCAGCTCCTCCAATAGGAGCCAGCACTGAGGGGCTTTAAATCGGTCATCAGACCGGCGCTGCGTGCCGAGCGTCGCGCACCAAAGGAGCGCGACAAAGGGGCAGGCCCCTTTGTTTCGCCCCTTCGTACAGCCCCGAGGAAGCCACGAGCCATACCCGCTGAAGCAACTAAAGCCATAATAGCTGTAGCTGTTAGCAAAGATCCAGAGCCAACGGATTTTGCTGTCTGGAGTAAAGCCACCACTCACCTAGCCCCTCCAACAACTCAACCAACCTCTCCAGCCTCCATCTAGCATCCATTCCAAACTCTCCAGCGTCCATCAAGACTCTCCAGCATCCACCCAGCATTCACTCCAGCCTCTCCAGCATCCACCCAGCATTCACTCCAGCCTCTCCAGCATCCACCCAGCATTCATTCCAGCATCCACCCAGCATTCACTCCAGCCTCTCCAGCATCCACCCAGCATTCATTCCAGCCTCTCCAGCATCCACCCAGCATTCATTCCAGCCTCTCCAGCCTCCAGCAAGACTCTCCAGCATCCACCCAGCATTCATTCCAGCCTCTCCAGCATCCATCAAGACTCTCTAGCATCCTCCAGCATCCATTCCAGCCTCTCCAGTAACCCTGTGCAACTCCATCCAGCCAGACCAGCATCTACCTACCACCTTCCTCACCACCCTCTCCTCACCATCGGAGTAGGTAGCATGCATTCCTACCCCATTCCTATCATCCATCATCGCCACTCACACCTCTCCAAACTTTCACAACGGACCTTGAATCAGTCAACAAGATCACTCATCCTAATCATGCTCACACCCCTGACCCAACTACTTGGACTCACGATTTTCTCTCTAACCCTCTTCAACGCTCAGTCCCTCACTAAGAAAACGCACATCCTGCATAATTACCTGCTTGAATCCAACCCAGATGTATGTGCTATTACGGAAACCTGGTTAAAAAGCACCGACACTGTACTGATAAACCAATTACCTATTCACCTTTATGACGTCTTCTCAATTACCAGACCCAAAAAAAGAGGGGGAGGTCTGCTTTTAGCAACCAAGAAGGAACTGAATCTCAGACAGCAACCTATCAAGACCTCTTCCAAAAAATTAGAACTCGGTTTGTTTAAATCAAAACATATTCAAATTATCCTTGTCTACGCTCCACCGGGATCAATAGACTCAGATGCCTCACCCCTTATAGAAACCATTGCTAAATACATTAACATGGACTTACCTGCCATGATTTTGGGGGACTTCAATCTACATGTCGACGCCTCCCCGATCTCCTCTAACTGCGAAACATTCTTATCCACACTCCAGGCAATGGGCTTTGAACAAATAGCCAACAAACCCACCCATAAAGCTGGACATACACTAGACCTCATTTTCCTAAACTCACACCTATCATACACTAACACTCCAGACTGCACCCCAGTCCCCTGGTCCGACCATTCACTCATATCAACTACTCTTAAGACTAGAGGAAACCCCGCTCAACCACAACCTCATTCCACCATCCATCACAGAAGAAAATGTACCTCCAATATTCTCAGTGAACATCTCTCCAAAGAACTCCCCAATCTAGACACTTCTAACCCCAACTCAGCCCTTCTATCCTGACACAATATCACGGAGTCTATAGCCAACAAACTCTGCCCCAAAGAGACGAAAACCATCAATTGGACTCAAAAAAGGAAGCAACCTTGGTACTCACCGGAACTTAAATGAATGAAGCAAGACCTCCGACACAAGGAAGGCTCTTGGCGGAAGTACCCAACTCTACAACGTTGTTCGATTACAAACGAAACATGCATCTTTACAGGATTTCTCTCCTACAAGCAAAAAAAGACTATTACGCCAGCAGAATCCACGATATTCAATATGACGCTAGGGCCCTGTTCTCCTATGTATCTCAACTTACTAAACCATCTGCTCCTACCATTCCCGATGATCAGGCTCAATCCAAAGCCAATGAACTCGCACTCTTCTTTCAGGACAAAATTACAAACACTCTAGCACTTCTCCCTACTAACCCAACACCACTATCTCTAAACCTCACCACCACAGGCTCCCCCAGTGCTACCCTAGAATCCTTCGAGCCCACCACCCCGCTGGAGATAGAATCAACACTCAAGAAGCTGAAACCATCCAGCCACCCGTTGGACCACATCCCAACAAAACTTCTGCTCCTTATTCCAGGCACCATCTCCAGATCTTTGGCCGACATCATTAACTGCTCCCTTGCCCAAGGAATTTACCCGGATGACCTTAAAACAGCATCGATTAAACCTCTCTTGAAGAAACCCAACCTAGACACTAATGAGCTCTCCAACTTCCGACCCATTTCCAACCTCCCGCTGCTAGCAAAACTCACCGAGAAGGTGGTGAACACACAGCTTTCGGACTACCTGGAGGAACACAAAATTTTATACCCCTCCCAGTATGGCTTCCGCAAGTCTGCCAGTACTGAAACCCTCCTCATCTCGCTAACAGACCACATCCTCATGGGCCTAGACAAAGGGATTTCATTCCTGCTAGTTCTCTTAGACATCTCCACGGCGTTTGATACCGTGAATCATAGCATCCTCCTCAATCGTCTCTCAGACATTGGTTTATCTAGATACGCCCTCCAATGGTTCAGCTCATTCCTCAATAATAGAAGCTCCAAGATCACCATCAACAATAAAGAATCTCCTAACTTCAAATCTACTCTAGGTGTTCCCCAAGGCTCCTCTCTATCCCCCACTCTCTTTAATATCTACCTATTGCCTCTCTGCCAGCTACTCACAAACTTCAACCTAACTCACTATTTATATGCTGATGACGTTCAGATCCTGATCCCTATAAAAGAATCCCTTCCAAAGACGCTCTCCTTCTGGGAAAACTGCCTCAAGTCCATCAACCACCTACTCACCAGCCTGAACCTGGTCCTCAATACAGCCAAAACAGAAATTCTTCTCATCTCCTCCGACCATTCTACCAGCCACGATCAGACAACCTCTATTCCTCAGACCACTCAAGTTAGAGATTTAGGAGTCACCATTGATAACCATTTAAACCTAAAAAAATCAATCAACAATATTAAGAAGGATTGTTTCTTTAAGCTACAAGTCATGAAAAGACTCAAACCCCTCCTCCACCTCCAGGACTTCAGAACAGTACTTCAGTCAACGATATTCTCCAAAACCGACTACTGCAATACTCTGCTTTTAGGACTCCCATTCTCTCTGCCACTAGACCACTACAGATGCTCCAGAACTCAGCAGCCAGGATATTAACCAACACTAACCGGAGAACTCACATCACCCCGATACTTAGAAACCTACACTGGTTACCTATTAAATACAGAATTTTGCACAAAGCACTCACCATTATCCACAAATCCATACACAACCAACTTCCTTTAGACCTTCAGTTACCACTCAAACTATACACATCTGCAAGACCCATCAGAGCGGCACACAAAGGAACCCTTCAAGTTCCCCCAACTAAATCCACTCGACTAACCTCCACGAAAGAACGGGCACTTTCCACAGCTGGCCCCATCATCTGGAACAACCTGCCGACTGATCTAAGACTGGAACCCTGCCTGACTACCTTCCGGAAAAAACTCAAGCCTTGGCTTTTCGTCCAAGCCTTCCCCTAAACATAACATCGCAACAGTGCTTGCATTTAGCTCAATAGACTAAATGCCCAACCCAGTAATTGTATATTCATTCATGTTCATTCTCCAGTTTTGCTGTCCTTTAGTTCCTGGCTACCCTAGCCTCCAAGTTCATTCTCCCTGTTATTTGTATCTGTGCTTTGGCCTTCTTGTTATATGGTTTTTGTTAAGTTAACCCCTAAGTTTGATGTAAACCGGCCTGATATGAAGCTTGTCATGAAGTTCGGTATAGAAAAATGTTAAATAAATAAATAAAATAAATAAATATCAGAGTTCTTACTTTCTTTTACAATTGCGTTCACCACCTGGTCCCTATTAAAGGCAGCATTAATAAGCCTCACTAAGTAATGCAAAAACTTAACTATGCTGCTGGGAGATGTAGTTCAGTTTTACGTTAGTAAGTTAATTTTTCAGTAGCTAACAGAATTTGCATTAACTTTTAATTCCTAATGTACTAAATATTTAACACCCTTTAGTGCATTGGGTGTTAGATGTGCTGCTTATGCATGCAATGCATTAAAATCAGTGCATTAACAGCCAATTCTAATGCACTCTAGTACATTGACCTGTTAATTGACAAAAGCCCTTCAGAAGACCAAGCAGGTAGTTAAATGGAAAACCCCTGATCTTGATTTACGTTTTGCCTTTTGTGACTGGTCAGCCACTTCAAAGCAGATTACATTCAGGTACTACATTTTCGTGGCCCCAGAGGGCTTACAATCTAACAGCGATACTAAATATGAGGAACCACAAAAAGCAGCAACATGAAAAAAAAAATTTTTTTAAAGTCTTACCAGCGGTCAGGTTAGGAAAATGGACGCTCAATTTACAAGCGTCTAATTTCCTAACCCATGGGTTAGAAAATCAGATGCTCATAAAACTGAGCGCCCATTTTCCAAACCAAAGCACGGCCACTTCTCCTGGGTGCCTGATGCCGAAGAAGCGATAGGAGAAATTGTGTGTCCCTAGCACCTTCTTTTTAATGCAGCGGCTCATTTGCCTAATGCATCGCACACCTGGGAGAGGTGGATGGGCGCGCGTTAGGAAAGCAGGTGCTCAATCATGAGCACCCATTTTTCACGCGCAGAAATTGCATCAGCCTGTGTGACATGGTGAGCTCTTGGGCTGCTGTTGGATTGGTGCAGCCCAGTTTGTGCGAGCCCCAGCAGGTGGCGGCTGACACGTTACCGGCTACAGTCAGGACAGCCAGCATCAAAAGGCAGAGATGGAAGGTGTCAGAGACGAAGAGACAAGCTGAGGGTCAGGGGGGGGGGGGGGCAGAGGTCAAGCAGAAACAAGGAGACAAGCTGAGGGTCAGTGCAGGCAGCAAGCGAAGCAGAAGGTCAGACCGTGTCAACAATGAGAAGTCAGTCCAAGGCAAAGGAAGAGCAGGGCAGGCAGAAAGAGAGGAGCAGAACAAGATAGGAAGCAGGCAAGGTCTGGAACGGAGGCAGGGACATGGGGGGGAACAGGAGGCAGGATCAAGACTGATGACAACACCTAGGCAAGGAATGCACGAGAGGATCTGCTGCTGAGCTGCTGGCTAGGGGCACTGAGCTTCCTTATATGTCAAGGCAGTGATGATGTCATCAACCAGCACACAGGAAGTCCTGGACACAGGGCATATAAAGGCTCAGAGAATACAGTTACTTCCAAGTAAAAGCCACTGGATGCAGCACTGTGCTGGGAGCTATTGGAGCAGCCTGCAGCCAGAAGGTGCCGCTGGGGAGCTAAGGGTCATTATATTATGCACAGAGCAGGAGAGAGACCTTGGGGTGATGGTGTCTAATGATCTGAAGTCGGCGAAACAATGTGACAAGGCAATAGCTAAAGCCAGAAGAATGCTGGGCTGCATAGAGAGAGGAATATCGAGCAAGAAAAGGGAAGTGATTATCCCCTTGTACAGGTCCTTGGTGAGACCTCACCTGGAGTATTGTGTTCAGTTCTGGAGACCGTATCTCCAAAGAGACAGAGACAAGATGGAGGCGGTCCAGAGAAGGGCGACCAAAAAGGTGGAAGGTCTTCATCAAATGACTTATGAGGAGAGATTGAAGAACCCTGGAGGAAAGGAGGAGCAGAGGTGATATGATACAGACTTTCAGATACTTGAAAGGTTTTAATGATCCAAAGACAACGACAACCCTTTTCCGTAGGAAAAAAATCAGCAGAACCAGGGGTCACGATTTGAAGCTCCAGGGAGGAAGATTCAGAACCAATGTCAGGAAGTATTTCTTCATGGAGAGGGTGGTGGATGCCTGGAATGCCCTTCCGGAGGAAGTAGTGAAGACCAGAACTGTGAAGGACTTCAAAGGGGCGTGGGATAAACACTGTGGATCCATAAAGTCAAGAGGCCGTCAATGAAGAGTGGGTGGCTCGCCAGAATGATGGCTACTGCCTGGAGATAATACCCTTATTCAATAAACATACACATGGTTACTGTGACTGCAACATCGCTCTAAGCTTCAACAGCAAGAGGAAATGTGGAAAAAAGGATTTGCACTCACAAAGCGGGGAGTAGCTGGCTTGTTACGGCGGTTACTACCCCAAACCAAATAAGCCTGATACTTCACTTTCAATGCATATCCAGCATAGCTCTCTGCTTCAATGGCAGGGGAGAAGAAAAACTAATACTTCACGCATATCCAGCATTGCTCTCTGCTTCAACGGCAGGAGAGAAGAAAAACTGATACTTCACGCATATCCAGCATAGTTCTCTGCTTCAACGGCAATAGAGAAGAAAAACTAATACGTCACGCATATCCAGCATTGCTCTCTGCTTCAACGGCAGGAGAGAAGAAAAACTAATACTTCACGCATATCCAGCATAGCTCTCTGCTTCAACGGCAGGAGAGAAGAAAAACTGATACTTCACACATAACCAGCACAGCTCTCTGCTTCAACGGCAGGAGAGAAGAAAAACTGATACTTCACACATAACCAGCACAGCTCTCTGCTTCAACGGCAGGGGAGAAGAAAAACTGATACTTCACGCATAACCAGCATAGCTCTCTGCTTCAATGGCAGGGGAGAAGAAAAACAACCAATTAGGGCTGAATAACATAGTCTGGGTAAAACAAATAAGCATGGGTGGGTGTAGCTTGCTTATTGCGACGGTTACTACCCCTACTACCCCTAACTAATCAAGCTTGATATTTCACTTGGATGCAGCTCCATCACTACTCTCTACATTAATGGTGGGGGTGGAAGGGGAATAGAACCAAAGAGCTAAGAGAAACAGATAAGTATGAGAGAAAAAAATGTGTGAAGCTTGCTGGGCAGACGTTTGGTCTTCTTCTGCCGTCATTTCTATGTTTCTGTATTAAGGGTCTCATTGGCGAAGCCTTATTCCCATAGACAGAATGGGAGAAAAGCCTTAGTAATTCAGGCCCTTAGATTGTAAGGTAATGGAGGTTAAAGTGACTTGCCTATGGTCACAATGAGTGTCAGTGGGATTTCCTGGCTCTCAGCCCACTGCTCTCACCACTAGTATGACTTACAGTCAATCACAGAAAGGATGCTCTAGAACCAGATGTCACAGCAGGAGGCTCAGGGACAACATCAGAAAAAATGGAAAACCTGGAAAATATGTTTAAAGTTAAAAATTTAAGATTGGTTAACTTCCCTATTACTAGGCTATTATCTCCAACAGAGATCTTGGTTAAGTATTTAAAAGAAATCCTCATGTATGAAGATAAAGATATTCCAGGTATCTCCAAGATATTTTATTTTTCATTTCGGAAAAATAATGTGTTAAATGAAGAAAACAGTTTAGGTATTGCCACCTTTTTAGAAGAATCCATAGACATCATTAACAGTAGAGCTACGCTCTTTCTATCCTTTATGTCTGAGAGAGATAAGGAGATTGTGCTTGAGAAATTTTTCAGGAATAAAGATAATACAGTTTTGTGGGCAAAAGATTTATATGTTCCCTGACGTAGCCAGGGTAACACAAATACGTAGAAAGCAATTTTTGACACTGAAAAGTAAGACTCTAGAAATTGGGGCAACCTTTTATTTGAAATACCCATCAAGATGTTTTATAAATTTCAAGGGAAAGAAATTCAGTTTCAATGAGCCTCTACAGTTAGAAAATTTCCTGAAAGATAAATCTAGTCTAGCAAGTAACCAAGAATCAATCATGGGTGAGGCTATAGAATTGAATGAATGATAGTTGTCCTTTCATATTATGTTTGTTATGTAAGTAAAGTATTCTTTAAACAGACCCCCCCCCCCCCCTCATTATTAGTTCCTAACTTGGAAATTTTGTAATTTAAGTTCATTGTTATTGGGGAATTTATGATTTTCAAAGGAAGGATTGCCTAATTGTGATGTAACATGTTTTATGTTAAATACTTGTTAAAACGCTCAATAAAGATATAAATTAAAAAAAAAATATTTATTCATGGAAAGAGTTATGGATAGATAGAATGGCCTCCAATGGAGATGGTAGAGATAAAAATAGTAATGGATTTCAAGAACGTCTGAGAGAACGCAGAGGATGCCCAGTGGCCAACAGAGGAGAGCCAGAGATCAACTGGGGTCCATGGTATTACACCAGAAATGCACTAAACTAGATGGGCCTGATGTGTTGTCATTCTCTATTACAGCAGTAGGAACAGGGTTGGGAGATTGCAGTATGGCAAACAATTCTCTTTATTCACTTTACAAAGGAAGCACAACCTAGAGCTTTACCTGCAGGCCATGGGGTAGCCAAGCTGGTACAAGCGGAAAGACAGAATAAAAATGGGAATATCACTATGCCACACTTTGTGTGAGTATCGTGCACAGTTCTGGTCACCTCATCTCAAAAACAGATAACAGAACTAGAAAAGGTGCAGAGGAGTACAACAAAAATGGTACAGGGGATAGAGGGGCTACCTTAGGAAGAAAGGCTAAACAGATTTGTGCTCGTCGGATTGGAAAAGAAACAGCAGAGAAGGCTGTTAGAGGTTTACAAAATCATGAGTGATGTCGAACAAGTTACACAGTAACACAGGACTGGAACTGGGTGACATTTCATGAAACTAACTAGTAGCATATTTAAAACAAATTTTAGAACGTATTTTTTTCAGTCCGTGCGCAGTTGAGCTATGGAATTTGTTGCTGGAGGATGTAGTCAAGGTTAATAGCACAGCTGGGTTTAAAACACATGGGGGTAGATTTTTAAAAACAGTGCGATCGCGTACTTTTGTTTGCGCAGCAGGCGCAAACAAAAGTACGCTGGATTTTATAAGATACGCGCATAGCCGCGCGTCTCCTCTAAAATCCTGGATCGGCGCGTGCAAGGCTGCCGATTTTGGGCAGCTGGCGTGCGCCGAGCCGCGCAGCTTGCCTCCGTTCCCTCCGAGGCCGCTCCGAAATCGGAGCGGCCTCGGAGGGAACTCTCTTTCGCCCTCCCCTCACCTTCCCCTCCCTTCCTCTACCTAACCCCCCCCCCGGCCCTATCTAACCCCCCCCTTACCTTTGTCCGTAGATTTACGCCTGCGAGAAGCAGACGTAAATCTACACGCGGCAGCGGACTGCTGGCGCGCCGTCCTCCAACCCGGGGGCTGGTCCGGAGGCCTGGACCACGCCCCTGGGCCAGCACCACGCCCCCGGTCCCGCCCCCGAAACGCGTCATCGGGTTCCGCCCCCGGCGCGCCCCCTTCCAAAACCCCAGGACCTACGCGCGTCCCGGGGCTCTGCGCGCGCCGGCGGCCTATGGAAAATAGGCGCGCCGGCGCACAAGGCCCTGCTCGCGTAAATCCAGGCAGATTTACGCGAGCAAGGCTTTTAAAATCCGCCCGATGTTGTACAATTAAACAAATGCTGAGATCTGCACTGCAGAAAGAACCAAACTAGGTTAAAAAAATTTCTTTATCTCTGTTTGGTTGACAGCTTCAGCTGTCAAATCTGACCACTCACTGCCTCTGTTTTGACAGCTTCACTCTTTCCAGTTTTGACACTTCTACTATTTCCTGCCAGCAGATTGCCCCTTGCAGTCATGTGAGCTTATTTCTGATTGGTCCCTCCTGCTTGCTTGGCACGAAAGCTTCTTTAAATACCTCCTTTAAATGGATTACTGTAGGCACTCCTAATCCTGTTGCACTACTTTAAGATATGCATTGTCACTCCATTAGCTGCTTTTATAGTGTATACATATACCTGTCCTTATTCTGTTATGCTACTCTTCATGTTTTTTAAATAATTCTATTAATCTGCAGGCGTTTTTGATTTACTACGGTTCCCAATGTGAATTTGATTCATCCCTCCTGACACAGCCTTTGGGCAAAACATGGAACCGTGTTGGGGGGACTTGAATGCCATATGAATTATACTATTTTGAACATTTGGAGCTTCTTGCAATAATAAAATAATTTTGTCACTTACGTTATCAGTACTTACTGAAAAGACCAATAGTTTCTCTACGCTATCATTCTGGGTAATAAAAAAAAAACAAAAAACCTATCTGCCCCATTCACTTATGGAGGAATGGTATGAAGGAGGACCAGATGAGGGCTATGAAATTAAGACTCCCCCACTTTACCTCTCTGTGCTTCAGTTGTGATCCCATCTCTCACACCAACTCTTCACAACAGTATTTCCCAACCCTTTCCTGGATGCACACTTAACCAGACTGGTTTCAGGTTATATATTTCAAGCTTATTTCTTACGGATTTCATAAAAACCAGACTGGTTAAGCAGAAAAATGTAAGGTTTCTGAACTTTTCTTGATCACTTATGATCCTTCATTCTGCCCCCCCATCCCAGATAGGTTCAAGAGAGAAATATCAGTGAGATTCTGAAAGTATCTGCAGAAACTGTGCCACCAATTTACAGGGCATGCTTGTTACCAGAGGACAGACACAGGAGATGTGAAGAAGAAATATCCCCAGTAAGTCAATTCTCATTGGGTAGATTAAGTTTGATTCAATTTCTAGAAACTGCCTTGGAGGAAGAAATCACTATGGCAACCTTGAATGTATATTTCCAGCCAGAGCTGGATCACAATGTTATGGTTATTGATGTTTGGGTGGATCCTTGGACACTGTGGCAGCTGACCACGCTCACAGGGGGCAGTCCCATGAGGGACCACAGTGTCAGGCTAGACTCTGAACACACAAACACAGATTTGAATCTTTTATTAAACAGTTTTGGAAACCACCAGAGGTGGCAGTAGTGAGTAGTAGATGTTGAGCCCAGCTGAGCAGGTCTCCCACAGAATGCTGGAACAGCGAATCCTCTGCTAGGTTGTGATGTAGTGGAAAGAGACTGAGAGTTATAAGTACACGATAAGAAGCATTCAGAGTCCCAGATAGAATTAGGAGAAGCACCGAGACAGGGAGAGCAGGTTCTCGAGGAGCGAGTACCTGATCCCTTAGAGCAGAGAGACTTAGTTGTATTGTACTCACGTAGCAGTAACAGAGATTCCACTAGACGAGAGGTCTGGCAATGGAACAGAGGGCAGGCCCTCGATGAACGAGTACCTGGTTCCAGTGAAGCAGTACTGTGGAATAGATGGTAGTTGTACTCACAGATGGAAACTGTTCGTGAAGTCTTCCAAGTAGAAGGGTTTGAAGATGCAGGCAGCGACTCAGGGATCATGGGCCCTCGAGGAGCGAGTACCGATTTCCTGATAGCACCTGAAAGAAGCAGAAGAGGCCCCCGCGGAGCAGGTACCCCGTTAGTAACCCTGAAGGGTGGAAGAGTTCCAGATAGCACTGGAGTGGCAGAGCAGCTTCGGTACAGAGAGCGAATTCCATCCGTAGAGTTACCGCTGCTAACTTGATCAGCTAGCAAATACTGTAGGCTTAAATATCCGGGCAACGTGACGTCATATCAGAGGGACGCCTCTGAGGCAAAAACTCATAATAAAAACTTTTTAAAATATATCCAAAGCAAGAAACCTGTGAGGGAGTTGGTTGGACCATTAGATGATCTAGGGGTTAAAGGGGCTCTTAGGGAAGATAAGGCCATTGCAGAAAGACTAAATGAATTTTTTGCTTCCGTGTTTACTAATGAAGATGTTGGGGAGATACTAGTTCCAGAGATGATTTTTAGGGGTGATGAGTAAGACGAACTGAATGAAATCACTGTGAACCTGGAAGATGTAGTAGGCCAGATTGACAAACTAAAGAGTAACAAATCAACTGGACCGGATGGTATGTATCCTATGGTACTGCAGGAACTCAAAAATGAAATTTCTGATCTATTAGTTACAATTTGTAACCTTTCATTAAAATCATCCATTGTACCTGAAGACTGGAGGGTGGCCAATGTAACCCCAATATTTAAAAAAGGCTCCAGAGGCGATCCGGGTAACTATAGACCAGTAAGCTTGACTTCAGTGCCGGGAAAAATAGTGGAAACTATTCTCAAGATCAAAATTGTAGAGCATATAGAAAGACATGGTTTAATGGAACACAGTCAACATGGATTTACCCAAGGGAAGTCTTGCCTAACAAATCTGCTTCATTTTTTTGAAGGGGTTAATAAACATGTGGATAAAGGTGAACTGGTAGATGTAGTGTATTTGGATTTTCAGAAGGCATTTGACAAAGTCCCTCATGAGAGGCTTCTACGAAAACTAAAAAGTCATGGGATAGAAGGCGATGCCCTTTCGTGGATTACAAACTGGTTAAGAGACAGGAAACAGAGAGTAGAATTAAATGGTCAATTTTCTCAGTGGAAAAGGGTAAACAGTGGAGTGCCTCAGGGATCTGTACTTGGACCAGTGCTTTTCAATATATATATATATAAATGATCTGGAAAGGAATATGAGTGAGGTTATTAAATTTGCAGATACAAAATTATTCAGAGTAGTTAAATCACAAATGGACTGTGATACATTACAGGAGGACCTTGCAAGACTGGAAGATTGGGCATCCAAATGGCAGATGAAATTTAATGTGCACAAGTGCAAGGTGTTGCATATAGGGAAAAATAACCCTTGCTGTAGTTACACGATGTTAGGTTCCATATTAGGAGCTACCACCCAGGAAAAAGATCTAGGCATCATAGTGGATAATACTTTAAAATCATCAGCTCAGTGTGCTGAGGCAGTCAAAAAAGCAAACAATGTTAGGAATTATTAGGAAGGGAATGGTTAATAAACAGAAAATGTAATAATGCCTTTATATCGCTCCATGGTGAGACCGTACCTTGAATACTGTGTACAATTCTGATCGCTGCATCTCAAAAAAGATATAGTTGCGATTGAGAAGGTACAGAGAAGGGCAACCAAAATGATAAAGGGGGTGAAACAGCTCCCTTATGAGGAAAGGCTGAAGAGGTTAGAACTGTTCAGCTTGGAGAAGAGGGGCTGAGGGGGGATATAGAGGTCTTTAAGATCATGAGAGGTCTTGAACGAGTAGATGTGACTCGGTTATTTACACTTTCGAATAATAGAAGGACTAGGGGGCATTCCATGAAGTTAGCAAGTAGCACATTTAAGACTAATCGGAGAAAATTATTTTTCACTCACGCACAATAAAGCTCTGGAATTTATTGTCAGAGGATGTGGTTAGTACAGTTAGTGTAGCTAGGTTCAAAATAGGTTTGGATAAGTTCTTGGAGGAGAAGTCCATTAACTGCTATTAATCAAGTTTACTTAGGGAATAGCCACTGCTATTAATTGCATCAGTAGCATGGGATCTTCTTAGTGTTTGGGTAATTGCCAGGTTCTTGTGGCCTGGTTTGGCCTTTGTTGGAAACAGGATGCTGGGCTTGATGGACCCTTGGTCTGATCCAGCATGGCAATTTCTTATGTTCTTGTGAGATGAAGAAACTAATCAAGAAAGCAAAAGTCAGGCGGAAGAAAGGATTGCAATAGAGGTAAAGAGAGGGGACAAAACATTTTTCATACACATCAGAGAAAGCTCCAAAATGGTATAGTGAAATTGAACGTGACAAGGATAAATGTGTGGAGAGAGACGAAGAAATAGCGGAAATATTTTTAAAAAAATACTTCAGTTCAGTATTCACTAAAGAAGACTCTGGAGAAGGACCATCGCTAGTTGACAAGACAGTGGATGACTGTGGAGTTGACGAAAATCCATTTACAGAAGAAAATGAATGGGAAGAACTAGGAAAACAAAGTGGACAAGGCCATGCGGCCGGATGAGGTATATCCCAGGATACCGAGGGAGCGCAGAGATGTGCTGGCGGGTCCACTGAAGGACCTGTTCAATAGATCCCTGGAAACGGGAGTAGTGCCGCATGATTGGAGAAGAATGGTGGTGGTCCCACTTCACAAGAGTGGGAGCAAAGAGGAGACTGGAATCTACAGGCCGGTTAGCCTCACCCCTGTGGTGGTAAAATTAGGGGAGACTCTGTTGAAGGAAAGAATAGTGAACTATCTACAATCTGGTGGGTTGCTCGACCCGAGGCATCATGGATTCACTAGGGGAAGGTCCTGTCAGATGAATCTGATTGATTTGATGTCTAGAGAATTGGATCAGGGAAGAGTACTCAATGTGATTTACTTGGATTTTAGTAAAGTGTTTCATATGGTCCTATATAGGAGACTTGTGAACAAAATGAGAAGCTTGGGAGTGGGTGCCAAGATACTAGCATGGATTGCAAACTGGTTGACTGATAGGAGACAGCGTGTAATGGTAAATGGAACCTACTCAGAAGAAAGAACAATGTTAAGCAGAGTGTCAACAGGGATTGGTTTTGGGACAGATTCTGTCCCAAAACAAAAAAAAAAAAAAAAAGCCTCGAAATAAAAAAATATCATTGGGGGCAACCTGGTGGAAGGATAAAAGGTAAAGTTTGTCTATTTGCAGATGATACTAAGATATGCAACAGAGTGGACACGTCTGAAGCAGTAGAGAGAATGAAAAGTGAATTAAGAAAACTTGGAGAGTGGTCAAAGATTTGGCAGCTGGGATTCAATGCCAAGAAGTGCAGGGTCATGCATCTGGGGTGCAACAATCCAAGAGCTTTATGTGATGAACAGTGAAAGACTAATGCGCATGGACTGGGAGATGGACCTTGGTGTGATAGTGTCTGATGACCTGAAGATGGCGAAGCAATGTGACAAGGCGATAGCTAAAGCCAGAAGAATGCTGGGTTGCATAGAGAGAGGAATAACCAGTAAGAAAAAGAGGTGTTAATGCTCTTGTATACAGGTCCTTGGTGAGGCCTCACCTGGAGTACTGCATTCAATACTGGTGCCTTTATCTAAAAAAAGAGGTTAGAGGTGGTCCAAACAAAAGCGACCAAAATGGTGAGGGGTCAGCAGCTTTGGAAGTCTTATAAAAGGCTGAAGGATCTGAACATGTTCACCCTGGAAGAAAGGAGGTGCAGGGGAGATAAAATACAGACCTTCAGATATCTGAAATGTTTTAATGATGCACAATCAAACCTTTTTCGTTGGAGAGAAATCAATAGAACTAGGGGTCATGAAATGAAACTCCAGTGAGGATGACTCAGAATCAATGTCAGGAAATATTTCTTCACAAGGAGGGTGGTGGATGCCTGGAATGCCCTTTCGGAAGAGGTGATGAAGATGAAAACAGTGAAGGAATTAAAGAGGCATGGGATAAACACTGTGGATCCCTAAAGGCTAGAGGTTATAAATAAAGAAAAGAGTGCGTGGGGGTAACTTGCTGGGGTGGCAGTTGATACCCTTAACAAAGAAGCCTTGATACTCCTAAAGCAACTCCATCATTGCTCTCCGCTGCAACTGCAATGAGAAGAGAGGAATTGGATTCAGCCAGCAACCAACGAGGGCCACGACTTTCACGGTTGGGGAACAAATAAACATGGGGTAACTTGCTGATGTGGCGCTTACTGCCCTTAATCACTAAACCTGATACTTTTGATGCAACTCCAACATTGCTCTCCTGTTTCACTTCAACAGTTAAGGGAAATTGGATTCAAACAGCATCTGAGGGCCCTGACTATTTCAGTCTGGGAAACTGATAAGCAAGGGGTAACCTGTTTAGTGCAGCAGATACTGGTATAAGCTTGCTGGGCAGACCGGGTGGATCATTTGGTCCTTTTCTGCCATTTATATTTGAGTACCCTCTGATTTGAAACTGACAATTTACATGTATTATAAAATTAAAAAAAAAAAAAAAAAAGATTTTATATATAAAAAAAACAAACAATAAGATTTCACATCAAAAACTGTACATAAATATTGCTAGGCACAGCTATATAGCAGGTGCCTAGATACTGCGCATTAGAGATAGCCAACAAGGCATTAACACCCTTTTTTTTTGTGATTTATTCATAGAGGGGCTGTTTATAAGAGACAGAATCATTTTTTGCAGTATATAATAAAGTTAATAAAAAGCACATTTCATAAAACACACGTACATTGCCAAACAACTTTAGACTTGTCAATGTCATGGGTATGAAAACCCCCTGTAAGATGAGGCAATCCTCTACTGAGCAGACTGGTGGGACAATGATGTAGAATTTACATCAGGGCTTATAGGTCTCCATGATTTTGTATTATTATCCTGTCAAATGCTATTGATAATAATGTTGCTTCTATAGAACTGAACAGGTCTGGTTAGAATGCACAGTAGAGGGATTTTGGAAGTTCTGTGATCATGGCCCGAGTTTTTTTTGTAATTAGGCTCCAACATTTTATGTTCACATGCAGGACCCAGTGTCACTTTTTAAGTACACCTGATGGAGTGAAACTTTCTAAGAGAAGAGAAAAAAGAAGCAATATTAAAGCAACAGCAAACAAAAAAAAAAGCCAGTGAAGGTTTTCTTATAGCCCCTGAATTCCATTGACAGTAATGTTTCTTCGACAGCAGATGCGTTTCTCATTTGCTGTCGGTAACAGGATAGCCTTTATCTGGGTGGCTGAATATTCTGGGGAACCGTCCCGGGTAGCCACATTCCAACCCCTCAGATTTGCACAAATCCATCCTAGCGGGCTGCTGTTTGGAGGAGTTCCCTGAGCACATTAAACAGATTGCAGACAATTGGTGCAGTGGAGGGGGTGAAGGGGGGAAGGCTGGGGGCATTGAGATGCCTTGGACTGGATTTGTATTTAAAGTTTAAGAATAGGATTTAAACTGACACTTCACCGTGTTCACACGACTTTTCTGCCTAAGGAGATTGAAGGATTTACATATTTACTCCACTGGAGTCACAAATGCTGTCGATTCCTGGAAACGGCCAGGGTTACAATATAGGAGAAAGGGAAAAGCCAGGGACATGCAGAACTCTCTAACAATCTGGACCATGGAATCCAAATCAAGGACATCAGAACATGCATAAAGATGTAGATCAACTTGACTTTTCCAATGCCCAAGGAGCCTGGGCTTTTTTTTTTTTTTTTTTTTTTTTTTTAAACACATCTGATTTTCTTGTTTTCATCACTAAAATCTGCCTCAATTGCTTTAATCCAGAATCATGTTAAAATGCACCTGCCACAAAGCATTGAACAGAAAGCACAGCCAGAGGGCATGTGAACCATCACTGCAACGCCACAAACCTTTCTTTAATATAGCCGAAAATGGCCCAGCATGGCACTACAAAGAAGAGACTATAAAGGGTGCTAAGTCTATAAAGAGCTTTACTGAGAAAATGTCAAATGGCAACACAGAGAACAGAGTCCCCAGGATGGTGATATGACATTAAAAGCCATGCAATGTCTGAAGTGCTGGGGATACCGTGCACAGAGAACACCAGGTATGCAGGCTACAATGACGACACTCTAGATCATGTGCATAGTGAGCTCAGGATGGTCTAGATGCCATGAATATGCTATGCCATGTCTAGAGAGATCAGGGCCTATGGAAGGCAGCAGGAGAGGACCGGAAGGCTCATCTGCATATTCTACCCAGCAGCCCCCGGGAGAGGACTCCAGAGATCACAGCAAGCAATCCAAGCTTTGAACTCCACAGCCCAGCTCCCAGAGGCCCTACAGAAGAGGACTGGAAGTACACCTCAAACTATCTTCCTTATTATACTCTATACATTTATCTTGCAATACTTTCTCTGTTTACTAAACCTTATCTGTTTTTATCTCTTTTGATCTTTCATGATAATTGTTTGGTAGGAGTAATTTATTGTAGATTTTATACATAAGGAATCTAAGTGAAAACAGGAGTCAATAGGTTTGGTTACTAGAAAGATATAGGTAGATTAATTGTAGTGTTTTGAGAGTCATTACCACAAATAAAAACAAATTCAAAGAGTAAAAGTACTTTAGGTTAAACTTTACATCCTTGCTCCTTAGACATTTTAACTCGATAACAAATCAACTAAATTAAGATGCAGAAAGTCCAGCAGCCAGAGGGAAGCTTTCCAGTCTTTTGCACAGAGTGCCACATGGACACATGTATGATTATCTCCCAGCTGGCAAAAGGTCATGTGTGTGCTCTAAGTGCAAAGAGCGCCAAGCCCTCAGAGAACGAGTCCAATCTCTGGAGGCCAGAGTGGCAGACCTGGAGGAACTAAAGGAGAAAGAGAGGTATATAGAGGAGACCTTCAGGGACAGAGTAGAGAAGTCCTATCTCCAATCTCTTAGGCCCTGTGCTGCTTTGGAGGAGAAAGGTCACATGGAAGGAGATCATCAGCTTGATGAGGCAAAGAAGCAGTCCTGTAGTTAGGACCTGCCCTCAAGGTGATGTAGCATCCTCTCGCACAGAGGATAGGTCTCCAGGGGCACGTGCCTAGGAGGGAAGGGTTAGGACGGTCATTACAGTTGGTGATTCAATTATTAGGAAGGTTGATAGCTGCATGGCTGGTGGATGTGAGGATTGCTTGGTAACTTGCCTGCCTGGTGCAAAGGTGGCGGACCTCATGCATCACATAGATAGGATTTTAGATGGTGCTGGGGAGGAATCGGCTCTCTTGGTACATGTGGGTACCAATAACATAGGAAAGTACAGGACTGAGGTACGGGAAGCTAAATTTAGGGTTTTAGGTAGAAAACTGAAATCCAGAACCTCCCGGGTAGCATTCTCAGACATATTCCCTGTTCCATGTGCAGGACCCCAGAGGCAGGCAGAGCTCCAGAGTCTCAATGCATGGATGAGACAATGGTACAGGGAAAAGGGTTATAGATTTGTTAGCAATTGGACTTCATTTTGGGGAAGGGGGGGGGGGGGGGGTGGCTTTTCCGATAGGTTGGGCTCCACCTTAACCAGAGTGGAACCAGGCTGCTGGCACTAACCTTTAAAAAGAAGATAGCACAGCTTTTAAACTTTATGATGGGGAAAGCCAACAGTTGTTCAGAGGTGCATGGCTCAGAATGATGTATCTTAGGACACTAAGAGAACAGGGAAAATAGGGAATTCCAGGAGAGAGGTTGCAATAAGTGCTAAAGGGGATCAGGCGCCTTTAAGTAAAGAGCAGAAAGATTCCAAAATTACCCCATCAACTGGCGAGCAGGCTGTTAATACAAAGAAAAAAATACGTTGACATGTCTGTTTACAAATGTTAGAAGTCTAAATAATAAGATGGGAGAGTTGGAGTGTAAAGCACTGGATGAAGAGGTAGATATAATTGGCATCTCAGAGACCTGGAGGAAGGAGGATAACTAATGGACACTGATACCGGGGTACAAATTATATCAAAATGATAGGAGGGATGGCACTATATGTTAGAGAGAGCATTGAGTCAAACAGGATAAAAGCTCTGCAGGAAATAAAATGAAATGTTTAATCTTTATGGATAGAAATTCCAGGTGAAAAGGGGAGTAAAATAGTAAGGGGGGGGGGGGGAGTCAGTGCCCCTAGTGTTCCCCTATTTTCCTGTGCAGGACCCGACTAGGCATCTGGTCCACCTTAAATGCCTCAAGGAGGCTATGCTCTGTGGGCAGGATCCTGCGGGGCAGGTGGGGCTCAGAGAGCGTGACCAGAGACTGGGGAATAATATCCAGGATCCAGGTGGGGATAACCAGACCAGCCCTGGTCTCCACCAGGAAGGCTGCTCCTGTATGCAATATTGTCCAGACCCTGAGCTGAGACGAAGCAACACACTGTAAGTAAAGAGACTACCCTGTCTGAGGAGAAGACAGTCTATGGTTGTGCATGTGTGAAGTTATAATAAAGAGGTACTGTCTTAAGAAGGCTGGAGTCAGTCTAGTTTGTCTCCAGGTATGTGGGAATTGCCGCTCGTTCCCACATATGGTGTCATGTGAGGATTTTTCTAAGCTTTGCACAGAAAAAAAAGTGCAGAGGGCTGTGAAGAGGACCTGTGGTTCTAAATGTTGTACAGAACCGAGGGGGGCCTGTGGCTCTAAAACTAAATACAGAGTACAGGAGTGCACAGTTGTTTGTGAAAGGTTGTGGCTGAAGCTGCACTGAAGGAAAAAAGAACACACAAAGTTTAAAGTTTCAGCTAGGGAGGGAACTGTGTATGGGCCTGGTTGCAGGGACAGCCAGGAAATTTTAGGGGTGAACCAGATAAAGGGAGAAGCCCTGCTGGGAGAGAGAGAGAGATTTAACAGTAAGTTATCGCTGGTCAAGCAGGGTTTTTTTAAAAAACTTTTTTTTGCCTTGAAAAGAAAAGTAAAAAACACCAGTGCAGCAGGGCTGAGCTGAGCAGGGCGCGGCCCTGGAAATGCTGCCAGAGTGGGCTGAGAGTGTTGTAAATGGAAGCCCGGCAGGACCCTCTTCCAACAAGCAAGCCACTCTGCAAGGGAAGTGTGCAGCCACAGGAAAACCCGGAGTGGAGCAGCCAGCGTATTGCAGCCCAGAAGACAGCAGTCTGAGAACATGAAGGAAGGAAGATGGCAGGCCTGATCCAGAATCTCCAGGAGGGAGATAGGAGGTTACAAGAAAGCATGGCAAGAAGTCAGTGTGACTGGGCTGAGCAAATACAGAACCAGGAAGCACATTGGGCCACCATCAACTTATGTGGAGTGGAGCTTCGTGGCCTTGTCAAGAACTGGCGACACAGAGTGCCCAGGAGGGGGCACTACCGAGAGGCATGGGCTGGACAAGAAATACCAGCAGCTCATGAAGGAATTGGATGAATGGTCAGCAAAGGTGTCCAGTAAGCAGACTGAGTTGTGGCAACAGTGAGTCTGGCACTACAGATGGTCGTGAAGAAGATGCTGTAGGGTGCCCAAACACTACCAGGAGACAAGAGACTGCTCCTGTGAGAAGCACAAAGAAGGGAGCTGTGAAGAACCCTGAGAGGGGGGTCACAGAGTGCCCTAAAGAGAGTAACAGACTGCCCAGGAGGAAGCAGCAGCAAGAAGCTGTGAGTCGGCGCTACAGGTGGTCCGAATGAAGACCCTGTAGGGCGCCCAAACACTACCGGGAGCCTCAAGAGAACTCCCATGAGAAGCCCAGAGGGAGAGAGGGCATGGAAAGGCAAGTGAGAACTGTCATGGAGAGCCCAGAGGGTGGCACTGCAGAGACCCCAGTGAGTGAGGCTGCAGAGGAGCCAGCAACTGGCATGGGCAAGTGGCCAGAGTGTACAGACAAGGAGACTGCAGAGAGCCCAGAGGGAGGTGCTGTGAAGAATTTAGCAACAGAGGATATAGAGGAGCCAAGAAGGTGCTCTACAGCAGAGATACCAGATGCCAGGAAGCGGGCGCAGCTGGTGATAGAGGAACCAGAACTTGTGATTCCCCAGTCAGTCCTTATAGCTCATTCAGGCTGGAATTCGAACCTGGGGCCAGCAAAGGACTGGGGATGTGCACAGCATGAACAGCACACTGGGTGGTGGTTGTGATGCTGTCAAGGGTAACCCTACGAGAAGGGGATTGGCACGTCTCAGACTCTCCTGGATGGGATCCAGGAGGGAGTAGGAATGCTTGGCCCGACAGGTCCAAACTGAGGGGAGGGGGTATGTGAGGCAACGCCCCTAGTGTTCCCCTATTTTCCTTTGCAGGACCAGGCTAGAGGCCCAGTCTACCTTAAATGCCTTAAGGAAAGTATGCTCTATGGGTGGAATCCTGCAGGGCAGGTGGGGCTCAGAGGGGGTTACCAGAGAATGGGGAGTAAGAGCTGGGATGCAGGTGGGAATAGGCAGACCAGGCCCAGGTCTCCAGGAGGAAAGCAGCGCCTGTGCGTAACACTGTCCAAACCCTGAGATGAGATAAAGCAACACTAAGTAAAGAGTGTACACCATCTAAGGAGAAAAGACAGTCTGTTTCTGCATGTGTGAAATTATAATAAGAGTTACTGTTTTAAGAAGGCTGGAGTCAAGACTGGTTTGTCTCCAGGCCTGTGGGAATCGTTGCTCATTCACAAAGGGTATATTACAGTCCACCTGGCCAGAATGAACTGACAATGAAATGCTAATAGTAATTAGGGAAGCTAACAAAATCAGCAGCACAGTAATAATGGGTGAATCAATTTCCCCAGTATTGGCTGGGTGAATGTTATATCAGGACATTCTAGAGAAGTAAAGCTCCTAGATGAAATAAATGACTGCTTCATGGAGCAGCTGGTACAAGAACCAACGAGAGGGGAGGCTATTTTAGACTTAGTCCTTAGTGGAACACAGGATTTGGTGCGAGAGGTAACAGTTTTGGAGCCACTTGGCAACAGTGATCACAACATAACTCAATAACTGGAGGGAGGACACTTAAGAAATCTGTGACAGCATTTAACTTTGAAAAAGGTAACAATGATAAAATGAGGAAAATGATTAGGAAAAAAAACTGAAATGAGCAACTGCAAAGGTTAAGAGTTTAGCTCAGGCATGGATGTTTAAAAATACCATCTTGGAAGCCCAGAAGGGATGTATTCCATGCATTAGAAAAGGTGGAAAACAAAACGGCTACCTGCATGGTTGAAAGGTGAAGAGAGAGAGGCTATAATATCTAAAAGAACATATTTCAAGAAATGGGAAAGGGATCCGAATGAAGAAAACAAGGAACTGCATAAGCACTAGCATGCCAGATGCAAAGCATTGATAAGGAAAGGCAAAGAGAATTTGAAAAGAAGCTTGCTGTGAAAGCAAAAACTCATAATAAAAACTTTTCAAGGTACATTAGAGGTATATATGAGCAAGGGGTAAAAGGGGCACTTAGGGATGAAAAAGCCATAGCAGAGAGACTAAATTAATTCTTTGTTTCAGTATTCACTGAGGAAGATGTTAGACATATACCCCTATCTAAGAAAAAAAAATCCTGCAATCAACTGTTCAGTATCCAAATCAAAAATAGAAAAAGGATCAGCATATAAATAAATCTAATAGTGGTGAACAATTCTTTTACATGCAGAGTCGTTAGTATATGGGTCTCAGCAAGCTGGGAACCAGTGTAAGACCATCTCAAAAGGTTCACCCAAATACATATAAGCTGTGAACTGTGTTCTAGCAAAGATTTATTTATATGTTGATCCTTTTTCTATTTTTGAGACATATACCTATGACAGAAATTATATTCAGAGGAACTGAAACAAGTCTCAGTGAACCTGGAAGATATACTAGGGCAAATTGACAAACTAAAGAAGAGCAAATCACCTGGACCAGATGGTATGTATCCCAGAGTGCTGAAATAACTGATAAATGAAATTGCAAACCTATTAGAAATTTGTAAACTATCAATATCATCATCTATGGTACCTTGCCAATTTTTAAAAAGGGATCAAGGAGTGATCCAGGAAAATACAAACCAGTGAATCTAACATCCGTGCCAGGCAAAATGGTAGAAACTATCATAAGGAACAAAATTGCTGAACATATAGAGAGGCATAGCCAAGGGAAGTCTTGCCTCAAGTTTGCTACATTTTTTTTTTGAGTATGTAAAACATGTGGATAAAGATGTGTCAGTTGATATAGTGTATCTGGATTTCCAGAAAGCATGTGACAAATTCCCTCATGAGAGACTTCTTAGGAATTTAGAAAGTCATGGGGATAGGGGGCACAGTCCTATTGTGGATTGCCACTGGTTAAAAGATAGAAAACAGAGCTAAATGATAAATTTTCCCAGTAGGGAAAGGTGAATAGTGGAGTGCCCCAGGGATCTGTTCTGGGACCACTGCTTTTTAATATATTTATAAATTACCTAGAAATGGGAACAAGTGAGGTGATCAAATTTGCCAGACAAAATTATTCTTGTCAAATCATAAGAAGATTGTGAGAAATTGCAAGAGGACATTGCAAAACTGGGAGACTGGGCATGCAAATGGAAAATTAAATTTAATGTAGACAAGTATAAAGTGATGCACTTAGGGAACAGTAACAAATTATAGTGACAAAATGTAAAGTTACACATTAGGAGTCACCACTCAGGAAAAGGATCTAGGTATCATCGTTTAAAATACATTGAAATCTGCTCAGTGTGCAGCTGCAGCCAAGAAAGCAAATAGATTGCTGGGAATTATTAGGAAAGGAATGGAGAATAAAACAGAGAATATTATAATGCCTCTGCATCACTCCATGGTGTGACCTCATCTTGAGTATTGTGTTCAGTTCTGGTCACATCTCAAGAAAGATATAGCAGAATTAGAAAAGGTACAGAGAAGGGTGACCAAGATAAAGGGGATGGAACAATTCTCCTATGAAGAAAAGCTAAAGAAGTTAGGACTCTTCAGCTTGGAGAAGAAAGGACTGAGGGGAGATATGGTAGAGGTCTATAAAAGAATAAGTGGAATGGAATGAGCAAACAATCAGTTTACTCTTTTGAAAAGTACAAAGACCGGGGACCCACAATGAAGTTACTGGGTGATACATCTAAAATTAATAAGAAAATATTTTTTTTCACTCAATGCATAATTAAGCTCTGGAATTTGTTGCCGGAGGATGTGGTGAAAGCTATTAATATAGCCGCGTTTAAAAAGGTTTGGACACGTTCCTGGAGGAAGAGTCCATTAACTATTATTAAGGTACAGGTACAGAAATCCACTGCTGGGCTTGATGGAACCTTGGTCTGACCCAGTATAGCAAGCCTGATGTTCTTATGAAGGTGGAGGGTAGGGATGCTGTCATGGAGGGTAGGAAATTCTGTATGCTGTGCCTGGTGGGCAGGGATACTGAAGATGTCATGTGCAGAGGGAAGGAACTGTATGGATTTCGTGTCTAGAAGGTGGGAGATACTATGGATACCATGTCTACAGAGCTGGAGATGCTGCACCTGGAGGAAAGGAGGGTATTAATGCTAGGTCTGGAGGGCTGGGGATGCGCTGTGCAGAGGGCTGAACATACCTTTGTCTGAAGGGCAGGAGATGCTGGGGATGCCATGAGTGAAGGGTGAGGGATGCTTGGGAGATTGTGTATCTTTCCTCCTAAATTCAAGAGAGTAATGGTGGGACCCCCTCCTCAAGCATCTTCTGGTTCTCATCACAGTTATAAAAGGATCATATCTGTTTCTGACCCCATAAGGCCAGTTTCCCTGTAGGAAATCTTCCTATAAGGAAAAGCTTCAGAGCAGTGAAGATAAAAATTAAGACTATCACAGTGGTGAAAGCGGTCTAAGAGGACAGCATTGGTTTCATGCTTGTGTCACTTGGGTGACTTCTGCAAAAGATAGCTCTAACTGTACAAGCGTGGAGACTGAGCTCGCAGCTGCCCTTCAATGTGAGCAGCATGTGCCGAAGCTTACTGACGCACAATACCTGAATGGTTACACCTTCCATTATGCTGTTTGTACCATTAATCAGTTTTGCATATCCCCATTTAAATCACAGTACTCAGTGGAATGATAATCACTATCATTTACTTTTATACAATATGATTTGCTTAAACATGAGACTGACCCATATAATTAACCTTCGACTTTTTTCGCCATCTTCCCTGCTGACAGATATGCAGAGTCCCTTTGTAAGTTAGTGCATCTTGCAGGCAGGTACCTCTTACTGTAGAAGTGCTGTGTTATGGAGAGATCTGAATGATAATCACAACAGAAAAATGGAAACTTTGCCCATAACTTGTTACAAAGCAGTCCAGCCACTACTGCTCATTATCCAGTTTTGAATGCAGCCTTTCCACAGTAAAATCCCTTCCAAAAATGCTTCTGAAGAAGGGACCTGTGAATCTTCAGTTCACGTACTACAGACCATTACATCTTTTTTTTTTAAAACAGTAACAACCTACAAAGACTCCAGTTTTATCCAGAACCCAGTAAAGCTCTACACTGTTCACAGAAGGAAATATCTCTTTGTAGAGTGGTAGGTATATGGAACAGCTTCCCAGGGGAGGTGGTGGTGGTGGTCAAACCAGCAAAAGAACTCGAGGTGGCCTGGAAGAAGCAGGGCCAATACTGTGGCAAGCTGTACCCAACAATTGTTATTACGAGATTCTAAGTCCCTCTGGAAACAGCTGAAAGCTCTTATTTCAAGAAGTCTCTAATACTATTTTGTAATTGTTATGTACCTGTATTTATTTGTTTTTATATCTAATTGCGTTTTATGTGATTTTGTACACCGCTTAGATCAATTGTTTTGCCATAAGTAGTTTATGAGAAGCTCTAAATAAATAAGTCAGAAGCTACGTCGATGCAGGGAAGAGAGGGTACAGCCTGAGAATGGGCAGGCTCTGGGGTATTGCATCAACAAGCAAACTAGATGTGCATCTGCAGTCATTTCTCAATTTCCAACTCAAAAGGGAAACCAAGAGCAGTGTTAATTTATTTATATTCCGCTTTTCAGCACTTCAAAGCAGATGCCATTCAGGTACTGAAGGGATTTCCTCACAGTCTAAGTTTGTACCTGAGGCAATAGATGGTGAAGTAACTTGCCCGTGGTCACAAAGAGCAGCAGTGGCATTTGAAACTTGGCTTCCTACCCCGCTGCTCTAACCACTAGGCCACTCTCGATGGTGTCATGATGCAATAAAGTCAAAGAAAAATCTCAGCAAAAGACAATTTGATCTTTACAGCCAGGGGGTGGGATGGAGGGGACTGTGCTTTAGTTATGCATTTCTTACTCCTAGGGGGAGTTCCGCATTACTGCACAGCGCAGAATGTGTGTAGAATGTGTATTTTTAGCACAGAATTTATAGAAAGGCTTGCGGGCCACGAGCAGAGTACATCCCGCTCAAAGCAGGAAGAGGTGGCTGCCAGGCCGCAAGCGGAGCCCATCCCGCTTGCCGCAAAAGTGGGAGGCTGCCGTGCCATGAGTGGAGCCCATCCCACTCACAGCCAAAAAAAAAAAAAAAAAAGAGAAGCAAGAAAGGCCTGAGAGTCAGAGGTGTGGTACTGTGCACGTTGCTAATGGCAAATGTGGGTGCCAGACAGGGACCCTGTGTCAGGGAGTGTGTATGTAAGTGAGAAATTAGGAGCCTGTATGTGTTGAGAGGGATTGGGTGTGTGTATGTGCACGTGTGAGGGCAGGCAGATACATGTTTGTGTGTAAGAGGGGGAGCCTATGTGCAGGGGTGTGTGTTTAAGAGAGAGGTAGCCTGTATAAGGATGGGTGTGTTTACAAGAGAGAGGGTGCCCCCGTGTGTGTGTGAGACGGAGGGCACCTGTATGAGGGAGTGTGAAGGGCTGTATGAGAGAGGGGTCAAACTGGGGGGGGGGGGGGGGGAGATAGAGGGGAAGATTTTGAGTGTGAAGAAGAACGGGAGAGCTAGCGGAGAGCAAAAGAGTTGGGGCCCGTGAGGGCAGAACGAAAGGGACCTGACCAGGGGAGTAAGGAGAGAGTTGGAAGGGACACTTACAGTGTACTTTTAGGGGGAATTCTGCTCTAAATATTTAACACTCTGCTTCTTCAGTAATTTTTATGCATTACATTTTAAATTAAATATTTTGACCAACATAAAAATATGCAGAAGTTTGCAGAATTTTTAATTTTTGTGGACAAAATTCCCACAGGAATAATTTCTATTTTATATGGTGTAAAACAAAGTAGTTAAATGTAGGCGCAAACAGAAAATGATGTAAAGAGAACAAAAAGCCTAAAAGTTCTGTTATTGGTGCTCCAAATACCTTTGTTTTAAGCAGCAGTTTCTTGCTGGTTTCTCTTGACCCAGAGTCTGGAGGTCTGATTTTTTAACATGAAATCTTCACCCCCATACTTCTTACTGGCTATTTTTCTATGCTGAATCTGTCTGCATTTGGACTTTAGAAGGCTTTTGTCTAGCGTGTCTCCAGAGTGATATTCATTTCAGTTTGCAAAGCAAAAATGAGGTTCTCTTTCCCCCAGAACGTCGATTTCCTTGCGAATGGCTGCATGTAAATGGTACAAAGACTGAAAACCCAGTCTGCGCATGAACTCACATTTTTCAGTTTTATTTGAAAACAAGTACATTTTTAGACAAATGGTATTAGTATATAAATTTGGTTTTGTTTATACACAATATAAAGACATTTCCTTCATTACTTTTCAGTTATAAAGGCTTGAAGGAAGATACATAAGCAGGATAGAATTGTCTCGGGCACAGGAATAATTAAAACTCATATAAATGCTTCAATACACACATCAGAACGGGTGACCCATGTTAGTCACAAGGACAGATACTTTCATTACCAGGGAATCATAAGCAAAAAGCAAATCCATTCTATTAGAGAAATGCAGACATGCATCTAATGGAAGGTCAGCTCGATAACTAGAATTCAGCATGCCAGAAGAGGCGGCGTAGGTGTGCACACGCCACAGCTACACAGAGCTGCGGACCAGCTTAAGATAGCGGTTTGAGAGGGTCTTACTGAAGCCCATCCAACTATTCTCATCATTCTCATTTTAATTGCCCAAAAGTAAACGCAAAATCATTTGCAGTGAATGAGGTTGTTAGTTCCCAGGATGCTTAGTGTTTGCCAGGTTATATGATGCATGCTGAAATTACAGCGGAACAGGCTTAAACCAAGTTTCATAAATCCGCGTTTATGCCCGGCGCTCGAGTTCATTTCTGCAGCACTCAGGCATGCCTGATTTTGGATGGGGTGTAGTTCTTATCTATCACTTCGTCTTGTAAAAACATGTGAAGACATCGCTCATTCTGTGCCAATGGATGGCCAGCAACTCTGGGAAGAAAACCAGAAAAACTTCAATTAGTATTTTGGAAAAGTTGTGCTCCTATTTCTGGAGATTTGCTTGTGTGACCTGGTAGCAATTAAGACAGCCATTTTAACAATATTTAACAATATTCTTTCACAAGTGCTTGATGACAAAGAAATCCTTATTACCGCCTTTCTCCACTCCACCCCCAAGGCAATTCAAACCAAAGGGACACTGCATAGCTGAAATCCAAAACTGGCCAATCCTCTCATCCAAGTCAGAGTGGCACAAAATATGCAGAAAAATACTGACTCTCCAGTATCCTTAACTTAATTGCAGAAGTCTGGTTTTTGTAGCTAAAGAGTGTTTGCTTTTCAATAACGGACCACCACCTCGTACTTATTCTCTGTGTCAAGTCAGGTTCATTCCTTCTTGTTTTTGAAGCTGGGGCTCCATGTCAGGTCTTGAAATCTCTAAATCAAGGTGTTCTGTATGAAGGAGACAGTTACTGCCATTCTTTGCAATTCTGCTTGCATATATTGTTATTTCCTCAACAAGAAAACATGGATATTACAGACATCTTGACCTTATAGTGGCTCTGGATTTTCTGTATATTGAAAGGTGAAAATGAGCTAATGTTAACATTACTTCGTCTCCCCCGCAAAAAAAAAAAAAAAAAAAAAAAGATCACAGAATCCCCTATTTAGGCTGCTTTTTCAAACATTATCCCCCCTGTTTCAGTCTGTTACTTAGAAAAGTCAAAGTACAAGTAAGGAGTTCTTTAAGAAACTTTCCAGATACTGCTTCTTTCCTTATATTTCTACAGCAAGATACTTTCCAATACAATCTAAGTTCATGGAGAGAATTCTGCAGGTGAGCTGTCATTTTTGGGTTTGCTGTGTATTATCTGTGCCAGGAAGACATGAATAAATTAATTTCCATTAATGATTTACTTTACCATTTCTCAAAACTCATTAATAAATATAAACAGCACAGTATGGCCAGAAATAGAGTTGCTTACCTGTAACAGGTGTTCTCCTAGGACAGCAGGATGTTAGTCTTCACAGTTGGGTGACATCTGATGGAGCCCAGCACGGAAAGCTTTAGTCAAAGTTTCTAGAACTTTGAATGGCACACTGAGCATGCCCAGCATGCCACTATCAACATGGGGTCCCCTCTTCAGTCTTCTAACATAGAATTCAGAAGCAAAAAAATAAAAAACTGCAGGACCACCCAACTCCGTGGGGTGGTGGGCGGGTTTCCTGAGGACTAACATCCTGCTGTCCTAGAACACTTGTTACAGGTAAGCAACTCTGCTTTCTCCTAAAACAAGCAGGATGGTAGTCCTCACACATGGGTGAATATCAAGCTACAAGCTGCTCCCGGCAAAAACCATGACCAACAGGCACCAAACTGGGTGCCAATGGGTACAAAAATAACTGTGGTGCTGTTGGTTAACATAGGGAGGCAGCCTGATCCCAAATAATGGGCCCTAGCCAGGAGAGTTGGGTTTAAGCCTGGAAGAGTTTGCAAAGCACAGATTGGCCAACCATCACTGTCCAAGCAGTAGTGGGCAGCAAATGTGTGTAAGGAACTCCACATTGTGGCCTTGCAGATTTTGCAATGGGAACCACTTGTAAGTGGGTAACTGATGCCGCCATGGCTCTCACAGAGTGAGATTTTACGCGGCCTCCAAGCTGAAGGCCTGCCTGTGCATAGCAGAAGGAGACACAATCCGCCAGCTAGTTGGACAGAGTTTGCTTGCCCACTGCAATGCCCACCTGTTCCTGTCAAAGGATATATAGAGCTGTGAGGACTGCCTGTGGCCTGCTGTGCATTTGAGATATAAAGCTAAAGCCCTCTTGCAGTCCAAACTGTGCAGAGCCCATTCGCCCTAGTGAGAATGAGGCCTCAGAAAAAAGGTGGGCAGAATGATGGACTGATTAAGATGAAAATCAGTCACCACCTTAGGTAGGAATTTAGGTTGCATATGCAGGACCACCATATCATGAAAAAGGTTTCCTGTAGGGTGGATATGTAACCAACGCCTGAAGCTCACTAACCGTGTGCGCCGAAGTGACCGCTACCAGGAAGAGAACCTTCCAGGTCATAAACTTAAGATCGCAGGAGCGCAAAGGCTTAAAAGGGTCACACATGAGCCACACTGAAGGGAAAGCTTCAGCTGAAGCAAGCCCCATAGAAACCACCCCACAGTGGGTTGCACAGAGATGGATGTATCATCAACACCCTGATGGCATTCAGGTGCACTTGGACAGATTGTTTTCTAACCCAGCCTCCGAGAGGTTCCACAGATAGTCATGCAACATTGGAGTAGGGCAGGCAAAAGGATCCAAACCATGACCCTTGCATCAGACGGAGAACCTCTATTTCAGTTGATAAGACTTCCTGGTGGAAGGCATCTTGGAAACTACCAACACCTGAGACATGTCATCGGAGAGGTCAAGGGACTGCAGTTCTAGGCACTCAAAATCCAGGCCACCAAGGCTAATAATGCCCGGAGGTTTGAATGGCACAGTCTGCCCTGATCCTGTGTGATTAGATCAGGAGAGGTCCCTAGATGGATGGGTTCCTCTGACTGACAGGTTCTGAAGAAACGGGAACCAGATCTGTCTGGGTCAATAAGGGTCCGCGAGAATCATGGTCCCCTGGTCCTGCTGGAGCTTCAAAAGAGTCTTCATGACCAGCAGAAGAGGAGGTTACATGTACAGGAGACCCATGCCCCAATGTCGGGCAGAGACGTCCGAGTCTGGAAGACCATCTGTCCTGAACAGGGAGCAGAATTTGCTCACTTTGTAGTTGTAGGGGGGGAGGCAAAGAGATCCACATCTGGAGTTCCCCACCAGTGGAAGAGCCAAACTGCCACTGCTGGATCCAGTGGCCACTCGTGTGGGCGGAACACTCAACCCAGAAGGTCTGCCACCAAGTTCTCTGTTCTGGCTAAGTACATCGGTCTCAGAAACATGCCCTGCGACAGAGCCCAGGACCAAATCTGTACCACCTCTTGATAGAGGAGGAATGACCCAATTCCTCCCTGTTTGTTTATGTACCACATTGCTACCTGATTGTCTGTTCGAATCAGGACTGCCTTGTGGGACAAACTGCCTTGAAACTCCCAAAGGGCATAGCGAATTACTTGAAGCTCCAGGAAGTTGATCTATCATAGAGCTTCCTGAGCTATCCACCGACCTTGCGTACAGAAGTCATCCATATTCACCCCTCAACCCAAGGGGGAGGCATTGGTAGTGAGTACTACCTGAGTCGGGGAAACCTGAAAAGGGACACCTTGCTCCAGATTGGATAGATCCTCCCACCAGGACAGAGAGACTCAGAGAGGCAATGAGATGTGGCCAATGTGACCGCAAGATCCATTGCGCCATGCACAGGCAGGCCAAGGGGGTGACATGGACAGACGCAGCTATGAGACCCAGAAGACAAAGCAGCTGACTAGCATAAACCTGTTGACGGCTGTGGACCAACCTCGTCAGCTATGACAGGGCAAGAGCTCGATTGCGGGGCAGAAATGCCTTGGCCTGAACCACGTCCAGCCTGGCCCTGAAGAAGCCCAAGTATGGCGATGGGCTGAAGTGGAACTTGGGGTAATTGATGACAAACCCCAGAGATTTCAGTGCCTGGATGGTCAGATGTAAGCAGCAAAGCACCAGAGTGGCGCTTTTGATCAGTTGACCAAGTAGGGGAACACGTGCACTCCCTGACGTCAGAGGTGTGCCCCCACCACCACCAGCCACTTGGTGAAGACCTGGGGGGGGGGGGGGGGGGCTGGCACGAGGCCAAATGGCATCACTCGATACTGGAAGTGATCCTTTCCCACCACAAAGCAAAGATATTTCCTGTGACCTGGGAAGATCGCAATGTGGGCATAGGAATCTTTCAGGTCAAGGAAGCAGAGCCAATTTCCTTTTCTTAGCAACGGGAACAGGATGCCCAAAGAGACCATCTTGAACCTTTCTTTTTGAAAGAATTTGTTCAAAGCTCTCAGGTCGAGAATAGGGCGTAGGCCCTCAATTCTCTTTGGTATTAGGAAATACAGAGAGTAGAACCCTCTGCCCCGTTGGTGGAGGGGGAAGGGTTCCACCGCTCCAGCCATTAGAAGGGCAGAGTGCTCCATTAGAAGTATTTCCTGAGCTGCAGATGAAGCCCATGATGGATGTGGGGGAGAGTCCGCAGGGACATCCCTAAAGTTCAGCCTGCATCCTTGGCGAACGATACTGAAAACCCACTGGCACGACGTAACATGGGGCCAGCGGTAAGCAAAATGATGCAGCCTGCCTCCGGAGGGCAGGATGCAGAGGATACAATAATCTGACTCATGTTCCCTTGCTCCCAGTCAAAACCCTGTGGCAGGGCTCTGCTGACGGGAACGACTCCTGGAACCAGCACGGGGTTGGCGAGCCCAAGAGGCAGGAGGATAGTATTTCCTCTGGTGATAGAATGATTTCCTTGAGCTTTGTCTCAAGGATTTCCTGACCGAGGATGGCAGGTCGGAAGCACTAGCTGACAGATGTTGAAGGGTCTCATAGTGGCCCTTCAACTGAGCCACTGTGTCCCTGACTTTATCCCCAAAGAGATTCTCACCCATAAAGGGTAGATTTGCCAGCTTTTCTTGGACCTCCATCCGAAGGTCCGCTGCATGGAGCCAGTTCATCCTGCAGGCACAGATATCCGCTGCAGCCACTCTTGCTGTTTTGAAAACATCGTAGATGGATCCCACCTCGTGTTTTCCTGCCTCCAGACCCTGCTGTATTACTGTTGAGAACGTATCTTGTTGCTATCAAAGCAGGCACTCTGACAGTTCCTGGCCTGCTTCCACAGGTTCTGGTTGTACTGGGTCATATATAGTTGGCAGGAGGTGATATGGACGATGAGCATAGCACCCTGAAAAACCTTCCTACCCAGGGCATCCAAAACCCTGTGCTCTCTCCCTGGAGGGGCAGAGGTGTGAGTGCAACAGCTTGGCCTTTTTAAGGGCAGACTCCACTACAACAGGCTGGTGTGGAAGATGATGCTTCTCAAAACCCAACACTTGTTGGATCAGGTAGATTGCATCCGCTTTCAGATTAACCGGAGGGATGGACATGGGATGTTCCCAGATCCTGAGAAATTCCTTACAAATATCATGGGTCAGCTATTTCTTTTGGAGCATCTACAAACTGGAGGACCTCCAGTATTTTGTGACTGGCATCCTCTTCCATGAGGAGCTGAAATGGAATGGCTTCAGCCATGGCCCGGACAAAGCCCGCAAAGGAAAGATCCTCCGGAGAAGATCTATGCCTCTCATCCAGAGGAGAAGACTCTGAAAAAATCTCAGGAGTCCTCAGAAGAGGATTCCAAGATATCATCTCCCCAGGGGTCATACAGGACCTCTTCCTCATTAAGGTCCTCTGGGGGCTGGCATGGATAGTCCCTGCCCAAGCCTCTTGGTTTGGTAACCAAGGGCATTGATGGCACCGGAATCCCCAATGGCCCAGGAACGGGAAACTCTGGCTGTGGGCCCTGTAGCACCGACGGCCATGTTAAGTCTTCCTCGGAGGAGGAACCAATAATGAGTATCGCTTCAGAGGGGGGCATCCAAGATCGCTGAGGAACAGATGGTCCTCCTGGCACCAGCTGCGTCAGGATGCCTAGGACGACATCCAGATGCTCTAGCAGGGGCACCAAAAGAGACGGCGCAGGCTCCAGCATGAGGACAGATGCTGGTGGCAGTTCAATACCCTGCAGGGCTCGGAGCACCGCCATCTGAACCCTGTGGTCCAACTCCTGAAAGTCTGGTGAAGTTAGGACAGGAGGAGGAGGAGGAGGCAGCGTCACCAGAGCTTCCTCAGAGCCCTGAGGAGGCTCTGTGACCAGCATCATTATCGGTGAGGGAACACCTGGGACTCCCAGGTTTGAAAAAGGACAATGCCTCTTCCCCATGGGGTTGCTTCAGTGGCGGTACGGTGGCCACCAATGTCGTATCGGTTCTGGGGCTGTGCGTCGATGGCAACAGGAGACTGTTTGTGGCAGTGCTTGGCCCAGTCTTTCCCTGGCACCGAGGAAGTTGAAGATCCTGTCTTGGAATGCGACAATATCGGAGATGGCCTATCTCTGGCTCCTCTCGAGAGAGATGGGCTCACTGGAGAGTGGAAAGGGATGGTGTATCCAACAGCTCCCCTCAGCCTCTAGGTGTCAACACCCCCGACACTGGAGTGGATGGATCAGACTTTTTGGCTCCAAAAAGCTTTTCCATCTTATCCAGCCAGGCACAACGACCCTTGGGGGTCACCTGATCTGTGTTGTGCATTGTGCAACACCCCCAGGCAGAGGATACAGACCTCGTGCAGATCAGTAATAGACATTGTCCATAGGCACTGGGGGCACCATCGAAAAACAGACGCCATGCGAGCGGTCAATGGATGGTGGCCACTGAGGAGCGACATGCCGTGAATCGACCACAACGAAGGGAAAAACAGCACTTACCATGCCGCTGGAAAAGCAAAGACCAGAGAAGAGGGATCTGGAACAGAAAAAAGTTGAAAAACGACCGGGACCACTTTGAAGAAGATACGAAGAGCAGAGCTCCAGAACCCCAAGGCAACTACTTCGCGGGAAAAAAGACCGAAGAGAGACCCCACGTGGGGTTCTAGAAACTTTGACAAAAGTTTTCCCGTGCTGGACTCCATCTGATGTCACCCATCTGTGAGGGTTACCAACCTGCTTGTCCTAGGAGAAATAAAGATCATCAGATGTGAACAAATGCCATAGATCACGGACAATCACCAGGGATTTAAAAAAATAAAAATAAGATATTACAAACAATTAACTCTTGCTCAGAGAAAAAGAAAAGAGCATACACATGAATTTTAAGTAATATCTTCAGCTTTTTTTTTGTGCAAACATTATGGATCCAGCTGTACATATCTGGTCTAGAAACAGTCTGACAGGGGGTCTCAGCTCTCTACTTTGTGCTATGGAACATGCACTGCTCCTATCACTTGATAGGAAACTTGGTTCTCACACCTCTTATGCACAGCTGAATTTTGCTAAGTGCTCTGAGAGATACCCAGAATCTCTAAACACACTGTAGAAGCTTAAAATGTTTCAGTTTTTGAAATGGTAGATTTTGCTGACTTCTTTATATTTCTGGCTCAGTCAGAGCCAGGACTCAGATCTGCCATCAAGTCTTCACTTGCAATTAATTAGGGAATTTTACCTCCCTTTCTCTCACTTATGCCAGCCATTGTGGTGACAGCCCTCAGTCTGGGATCATACAAACATGTCCTAGAGTCTGGCCTCTAGATGCAATTGCTATGTGCTTACAGAGACTTCTCTTGCCCTGGGGAGTGTGAATGTGGCCTTCGCAGCAACTCCAGTCCCAGATGGTGGGAGAGTAACAGAATCCTAGCCCAGGAATCACACCCAGGTCCTTTTTAAGGCAGTGTAAAACACTGCCACTGAGTCACTGATTTCAAAGTTTCTAAAACATTTTGGGCATGCTCTACTGGGTATGGCCAGCATACTATACTACCATATGTCTATACAGGGGCCCCTTTGCTCTATAGTTTAGCTTCAATTTGGAGAAACCAGCTCCAAGAGGAGGTGGGCAAGCTTTGTGAGGTCTGGTAAACTGCTGTCCTGAGAACATCTGTAAAAGATACCAACTTTGCTTTCTCCGAGAACAAGCAGGTTGGTAGTTCTCATACATCTGGAATCCCTAGCTACAGATTGCCCCCAGAGAAAAAAGGGAAAAACCTAATGGGTAAAAACTAGCCATTTTTTAAATTTTCTGTCATTTTTTTCATAGGGACCTGAAACCAAAATAATAGGCTCAAGAGGAAAATGGAGTTGGGTTGTATACTTCAAAGAGAAGCCTCAGGACAGACTGGCCAAACCTATGTCTCATCAGGAATCCCTGTCCAAGCAACAGTGTGATGTGAATGTGTGGAAAGAACTCCATGTCATAGCCTTGCAGATTTTCTCCATGGAGGCTGATCTAAGGTGGGTTCCTACCATACCATCTGATTTAAATATTTATTTTGGAAGCTGCATATTACATCAAGGTTGCTACATTAATTCAGTGGAAAGTTACACAGGGGCAGGCAAAGAGGCCTGCAAAAAAAAAAAAAAAAGAGGAGTTTGAGGAGTGATGGGGGTAAGACCAGAGGAGGAACTTTTGTCGGTCTTTTTTGGAAGGGGGTGGGGCTTTTTTTGCTTTAGTTCTAATTGACTGGCACATTTAGTCTTAAAAACAGGGTTGCAGCCGCCAAAGAGGCAGCTACTAATTGCAAAGACAAAGGAAATTTCCAAGCATGCATCCAAGATGCCATACGATTAAGTTCTGTAATAATAATATCCCAAAAGATAGCGGGAAAAGCTTGAATCAAGGAAATAGTAAAAAATATTGCGCTATATGTGAAGGCTCTTATTGTACATGAAGAATGACCATCATACAGCGCCCTTGCAACTGGTGGCTTAAGTGTGTAAGCCTTTATGAGCGCTGGGGCTTTATCATCATAGGTCACTTCTTAAGTTCAGCATGTATGCTGATACTTCCTCTGCTGAAGCTAGTCCTCCTACACAGGATGCTTCCACTCGTAATTTGCTGGCATTATGGCATATGCATTAGAGCCATGACTTAAGTAGAGCATCCACTGTGAGAGATGCCAGCTAATAAGATTCCCTCAGGAAGCAGGTAAAGGAACTCCAGGCGGTAGCCAGATTGAGGAACAACTAGAGGAGAAAGGTTTAATTTGACAGGCTAAGGTTTCAAGTTGCAAGCAAGCATGATGATAGTTTCTTCTGGCAGCAGACAGCCCACCACCAGTGTCCCTATCAGTTCAATAAAGAATGGATGCAAAGTCCTAGAATCGCACTCCACAGATGAGGGTAAGCTGAGCACTTCCTGATGTCACAATGAAGGGGAAGAGGATTGCTGTTAGTGTCTGTGTTCTATGTTGCATTTAGTCCAATGTGTCGAGCCCAATTTGAGACATAATGGTAAGAATGCTGAAACTCATTGGGCCATCTGATTACTGCTGCATGCTTTTCATCTATGTTGGAATCACTAACAGTCAGGTATGATTCCTGAGCGAACCAACAAGACAATGTAGGGCTTCTGATTTTAGGGTTAACTGAAAACCCCCCAATAAAACACCCATGATGCAAATAAAAAATGACAGGTGTTTATTAGATAAAACACCACTTCCCCTAGCACTATCACCCCTCCTTCGGATGTTCTGCTTGGTTTTTGTGTCTTTTTCATGCTAATGACTCCTCAGCTGTACAAATGTTATATATTTAATTCAACAGGAAAAAGTACCCTACAATACGTGCGCTACAAACACACCAATTTTTAGTACCCCCAAAGAATCCCCACTTAACTAGAAAAAAAATACCTAAGTTTACAATTTATAAACATCTAAAATCAGAAACCCTAACTATATGGTTGAAAGAGGCATTCCAGCACAGGTGATGCGTGTCTATCTTTCTAGTCAAGGATAAAGGCATGGCAAGGGAAAGCAGAGTTTACCATCTGTAACAGGCATTCTAGGACAGCAGGATGTCCGTCCTTACACATGAGTGACATAATCTGACGGAGCCTGGCACGAAAAACTTGTGTCAAAAGTTTCTAGAACTTTGACTGAGCCTCACTGAGCATGCTCATGTATGCAATACAGCATGCATCCATGCAGCGATCCCCTCAGTCTTATAACACAGAATTCAAGAGAATAAAATAAAGGAGAAAAATCCTACATAGTGGAATCAAACTCTGTGGGGTGGCAGGCGGGTTTGCTGAGGACTGACATACTGCTGTGCTCAAACACCACCTATTACACGTAAGCAACTCTGCTTTTGCAGAGGACAAGCAGGATAGCAGTCTTCAACACATGGGTGAATCCCTAGCTAGAGGCTGTCCAACCCCCCCCCCCCCCCCAAAACATAAAAGACTACAAACAAAACACTAAATAATTGTCAAGAGGCACAACCACCACCAGTTTTGTTGTTAATGGGGGTGGGGGGGGAAAGCTTGAAGAAAAACAACAGGTCCTAGGCGGGAACAGAGTTGGGTTCTATACCTCAAACAAGTTCCCAAAGACAGATTGGCCAAACCTACTATCATGTTGGCCATCCCTATCCAAACAATATCATGATGTAAATGTGTGGAGAGAAAGCCACGCCATAGCTCTGAAGATCTCCTCCATAGGAACTGCTCACAAGTGGGCCACAGACACTGCCATTGCTCAAACAGAGTGAGCCTAGGCATGACCCCCAAGATGCAGTCCCACCTGGGTATAACAGAAGGAGATGAAGTCTGCCAGCAATTGGAAAGAGTCTGCTTATTCCTATCAAAAGAAAAAAAAAGTTGGGGAACTGTCTATGGGCTTCTGTCCACTCCAAATACAAGGCTAAGACTTTTATAGTCCAAATTTTGCACAGATTGTTCACCTTGGTGTGAATGGGGCCTGGGAAAAAATGTTGGCAGGACAATGGACTGATTAAGATGGAAATCTGACACTTAGGGTGCATATGTAAGACCACTTTGTCATGAAAAAATTTTGTGTAAAGTGGATAAGTCACCAAGGCCTGGAATTCGCTGACCCTGCGTGCTGAAGTGGCCACCACCAAAAATATGACTTTCCAGGTCAGGTACTTCAGGTCATAGGAGCGTAGCAGCTCAAAGAGAGCTTTCATCAGCTGAGCCGAAATCAAGCTAAGGTCCCAAAACACAGCAGGAAGACTTACAGAAGGCTTCAATTGAATCAGGCCCTGCATTAAGCATACAACTATAGGCTGTACAGAGATGGGCGTTATCATCTATACCATGGCAATAGGCGCCAATTGCATTTAGATGAACTCTAATGGAGTTGGTCTTCAAATCAGCTTCCAGTAAGTGTGGAAGGCAGTCTAGCAGTTTTTATGTGGAACAGAAGAAGGAATCTAGGGACTTCTGCTCACACCACACAGAAAACCTTTTCCACTTCAGTTTATAGGACTGTCTAGTGGAAGGCTTTCTGGAAGCCACTAGAACCCAAGGCACATTATCTGAGAGATCAAGTGGTTGCAATATCAACTGTTCAACATCCAGGCTGTCAGCGACAGTCTGTAGGTTGGGATGGCGCAACCTGCCTCGATACTGGGTGATGAGATCTGGGGAAGTCCCCAGCCTGATCCGTTTCCGGATGGACATCGCCCTGAGGAGTGGAAACCAGAACTATCATGGCCAATGTGTGGCTATGAGGATTATAGTGCCTCTGTCCTCACAAAGCTTCAAGACTATACTCATACAGGAGACCCTCACCCTAGTTGTAGGTGAAAGCATCTGAGGCTGGTTTGCCACATGTCCTGTACAGGGAGCAGAACTGAGGAACCTTCCTGTTCCAAGGCGCTACAAAGAGATCCACATCTGGGCTTTCCCAAAGGCAGACAATCAGATTTACAACTCCTTTGTCCAGAGACCAATCATGGGTCTGAAGGTGCGATTCAGTCTGTACGCTATCACATTCACCAATCCAGCCAGGTACATGGTTCTGAATACCTTACTATGGAAAAGGGCCCATGACAAGATCTGGACTGCTTACTGACAGGAGTTATGATCCTTTATCTCCCTGCTGGTTGACCTACCTCACTGCCACTTGGTTATCAGTCTATATCAGAACAAATGTTGTTGGACAGTCAATCTCTGAAAGCCCACAGTGCATACCTGATAGCCCAGAGATCCAGGAAATTGATTTAATAGAAACAGTCCTGGGCAGACCAAACACCATGGATGCTGAACCCATCTACATGAGCTGCCCAGGGTGGATGCATCTGTGGTTAAGACAATTTGGGTGAGAGAACTTTCGAAAGACATCCCCCTCTCCAGATTTAAAATGTCCCACTGTGACTCAGATGTAGTCCTGGAGGTCCTGGGTAACTTGTTGCACTGAGACCACTGGATCAATTGGACTGATTGCATGTATAGACATATCAAGAGTGATGAACTTTTGTGGACATATGGCTCAATAGCCTAAACATGTGCTAAGTGAACACCTGCTGGCTCTGTTAAATCCCACCACGATGGTCATCAGATTGATGGCCCTTTGCTGGGGCAGGAAGGCCTTGGCCTGAGCCATGTTTAGCAGGGCTCCAATTAAGTCTAATTGCAATGAGAGGCTGAGATGGGATTTTGGGTAGTTAAACCCTAGTGTCTCCAGCACCCAGATAGTCAAGTGCATAGACCAGTCAAGCCCCTGCCCAGCAAGTGCTCTTGAGCAGCCAATCATCCAGATACGAGAAAACGTGAACTTCCAGTCTGCGAAGGTGCGCCACCATCACACCTAGGCATGTTGTAAACATACGTGTGACTCTCGCAAGCCCAAGTGGCAGCATGCGATACTGGAAGTGCTGCTTTCTCACCACAAATCTAATACTCTTCCGGTGACTTGGGAAGAACTCAAGGTGAGCAGACATGTCAGATCCAGGGAGGATAGCCAATCCCATTTTTGCAAGGGGGGGGGGGGAAATCAAGGTATCCAGGGAAACCATCTTGAACTTTTCTCTTTTGAGGAATTTGTTCAAGGCCCTCAGAGTCCCTCTGTTTTCTTTGGTATCAGTAAGTACTGGGAGTAAAATCTCCGCCCTCTTTGCCCTGGTGGAATGAATTCAACCACTCTGGTTGTTAAGAAAGGAGAAGAGCTCTGCTATTAGTATTTCCTGATGTGCTAACGGGCCTCAGAATGGGCTTTGGGGGCAGTTTGGTGGGGTACCGAATAGATTCAATCTGTTTCCTTCACAAACAATAGAGAAAACTTACTGGTCTTAGGTTACACTGGGCCATTGATTTGCAAAGAATCAAAGCCTTCCCCCCACCAGCAGGCCAATTAATCCAGGTACAGGAGACTTGGCTATGTGCCAAGTGATCCAGTCAAAAATCCATCCCTGGAGTTAACTGAGATGCCGGCTAGGGCTTCAGGGCTCTTTGTTGCATGGGACGGCCATGAGATCCCTCATGTAACCGATGGGAAAGAAGAGGTGGAGGATAGTACTTCCTAGGCCCGGACCGCAATGACATCCTGGCTGAGGAGAGGTCCTGAGTGCCAGTGGTGGTCCCAGATTTGGGTCACCGCATCCTGACTATCACTGAAGACATTCTCACCTGAACACAGCAAGTCTTTTTTTTTTTTTTTATTGGCCTTTCCAAATCCAAGCTCAAGGTGAGTTACAAATAAGATACAACAGAGTATTTCCTTGTCTCAGAGAACTTACATTCTTTGTATCTGAGGCAACGGATGGTGAAAATTTGTCCCAGTCAGAAGGAGCATTAGTTGGATTTGAATTCTGGCGTTCCTTGGTTTTAGCCCCCTCTAACCACCAGGCTACTCTTCCGCTCCAATATGTTTTGCTGTTTTTCTAGGAATACAGATCGCTATTTTTTTTTTCTTTCTATAGAAGTGTACCTTCACACAACAAATGTCAATAATAGCTGCTTCTGCAATCAATCTAAATAAGAAGCACAATTCAGATGGAGCCTACCTTAAAATCAAAAAGCAGCTTCAACCTAACATCTTCCCACTAAACGCTGTAATTTCAGTGATAATTTGCATAAATTATCTAAGCAAAACAAATACAAAACTCGGGTCAACATCAGGATATGCTCTTGTTGACATCATTCCAGAAAATATGTTAATCTGTAATGTTCATGTAATCTCAAGCATGTAGTATGTGGGATAGCAAAGCAAACCCTATAACGATATTTTTCTTGTTGGCAGGAGAGACAAGAGACTGTGCATTGCTGCAAGGAGGATTGTTTGATGTCCAAGATCCAGCACTGTGAGAGCACGCATGGGGCACCTGGGTCTGATTTCTAGGACAGAATTCATCTTGGGTACCAAGGCACAGCCATAGCCACTGGCGTACTCCAGAACATGCTGCTGTCTGGACTCTTATGCTGCAGCTGCTCAAGCCAAATAAGTTGGGAGGTAGAAATTAACAGGGCAAAATACCGAGCGGCTGAGATGAAAGCTCCAAGCACCTCACGTACAAGTCTCTCATCAAAACGGTGACAAACAGGACAAAAGCCATGGAGTTGAAGGATGCTGGTTGGTGAGACATTTAAATATTGTGTGTGTGTAATTCAAGAGGCATTTTTGATAGTCAGCTGGAAGGTTTAGTACCTGTAGTCAAGCACTGGGAATACTTACTTGTTAATAAACTGCTCAAGCCCTTGCTTCCTTTCCTCTATAAATGCATCATCAAATATTCCATCATCTCCCCTGAAAGGGAGCTGCCGTAAAAAAGCTTTTCCGGGTAAGGGCGGTACTACCACCTAGAGAAAACCAACAATGAACAAACACACAGTTAGAATCCTTAACCATCTTTAGCACATTTTTGCAATGACGACACAATGGGACTCAATTGTTATTTAACTCCCTGTACTTTTCTCGAAATATCCCAAATCCCTCTATTCTAGTCACTAGGCCATAAGAAGCTTTTTGATGCTCTTCTGTTGAATCCTTCACTTAATAGAAAGATAAACACCTTTACTAGACATACCTTTGCCTTGGCTATTGACCTAATTTAACCACCTGTTTACTTGTACACATCCTTTGCTTTTTTCTAACTTGGATTAAAAATACTGCGGTCAATATTCAAATGGTTTGTCCAGCTAAGTTTGGGACTTAGCCAGTCAAACCAACAACTTTCAAAATCTCATGTTCTGACTGCCTCCATGTTATTTGGCTAAGTAGTTAGCCAGATAAATCTTATCTGGATAACTTGGAAATGGTCTGGGGGCATTCCAGGGCCAAGTTGCGTTGGCTGGATAAGTTATCTGGCTAACACCAATATTCAGAGTTATCCAAATAAGTTATCTGACTAACTTTAGGACCAGGGTTTTGGGGGAGGGGGGGGGAAAGGAAGAAGAAAGATCACTTTGATTCCCATGTATAGGAGGATCTTGCACAAACAAGCGAGACGGCAGAAAAGAACTGATGCAGCAGGACCTGTCTGCAGTGCTACACCTTTACTTTCAGGTTTGTTGGCTGTACCAGGCTGCTGCCTCCTTCTCTCCCTCCTCCAGGGGGGCTGTTTGCAACCACCCAGAGACTTCAGGGTTGTGGCACTGCCTTATTGCATCCGAGGGAGGGGAATGGATGACACCTCCCCCCTCCCCGAACTCCGGTGGGGAGGGATCTGCTCAGTCTTACTTGCCCCAAGCTCTGCAGCCCCATAGGGAGAGTCCTGTTTAGGACTGCTGGACAGCAGGTGTAGAGCTAACTCGGCCTTTATCCAGGTATATTCAGCGGAGGGCTTAATCGGCAGTGCTCGACTGAATATTCCAGACAAGTTATCTGGCTGTCTGCTGCCAGTGCTGCCGAATATTGAGCTCACCAGGTTTACAAGCAAACAATACTGCTGTCTCTTCCTCCCACACATTGGAATAACCAGTTTACTCATTCTGCCCTGCACATCCTCATCTGTGATCATTCATCCGATAAGCTCTGCAGCTTCCTTCACAATCGTGCTCTACTCCATGTTCAGTAACCTTCTGCTCCCCACTGAAGTCTCCCCTCTCACTATGTCCCTTAACCTCCTCCAGCTCACACTTAAAGACTGCTAGCAGTAGCCCTGTGGATTATTTGTGCAGCACTGTGTACACTGATCACCGTACAAGATTATAAATATCATAATTATAAAGAGAAAGTGCTACAGTTTCATAAGATGCTCTTTCATGCTTTTCTTTTTAATAGCTATTTCTAATTGTGATTAAAGCTTGCAGATCTCTCTCTCTGGTTTCTTACTAATTCATCAGAAAAGGGGTAAAAAGAAAAGAATTCTCTGCCTGCAGGCACCGTCAGGTCATTGTCACTAGGAGAGCTGCCAGCATTCTCCCAGGCCGTTTGTTATTTTGGGGCTCTGCTCCATCCAGTGAAAGAAAGCTTCTGGGAGAGGGTCATGCTGGGGCTCACAGTTGGCACCAGCAGCGGAGAGCAAGCCACCTTGGTGGCATACATTAATAATTCACAGGAATGTGTAGATGGAGAAAAATGGACTGAAAGTTTGGCTGCTAACAGCACACCTGGAATGTGGACTTAAAAAGTAGATTTCCTGGCAAATACACTACGAACAAAGCCCTAAAACATTACATTCAGAATTTTGAGAGACAAGCTGCCATTGTCATGTATTGCTACTAAAACATATAATATAATTCATCCTTGAAGGGATGGGACTGAAAGCACGTTCGGCTGAAAGGTACTTTTGAAGCTCCATGAGGAAATGATGGCAGAAAAAGACCAAACTGGTCCAATCAATCTGCCCAGTTGAGATTCTTCTACTTGGTAGATGAGCATATATATATATATTCCCATATGCACCCCAAACACCAGCCCCTCTCCCACATATTGTCTTTTATTTGAACTTTTAACCCTTTATCTAGCACTGCCTTCCATATCAGTCCCACGCAAGCCTCCATCACCTTAACTGGTAAGCTATTTCAGACCTGGTCTTCTTCCTCTAGGATTTTTACATGACATTAAATCCAATACCCAGTTTTCTAATTATACACACAACCACTGAAACTAGCAAAGCCATTGTCCAAAACATTCAGCCCCATGCTCACTAAAGTTTGGTTTTAACCATGGTTGCTCCATGCAAGCTACCCCACTGCCTTCCTGGAAGCCCAATGCAGCCATACCACTGCTGTGACGATCTTAATTGCTGCTCCATGCAGGTTACCCCAATACTTTCCTTGAAACATAGGCTGTTAGGGTCACAACTTGATCACAAGTACTGAAACAGAAAAATAGCAAAGAGCGAATAGAAAATTCAAAGTCAATATTCCACATGGCTCTCAGTGGTGTTGGGGAAAATGGTTTGGGGCCATCAGATAAGAGATCCAATTAGCTGGTTAACCCCCCATCTCTCCTGCAGCCTCCCTGCTTTAAAATCTTCATTGTGGTGCCTTCAATGGAAGACACCTACAAGTTTCTTACCAATAGAACACCTGGTGTGTCACTTACTCTGGAAAATAGCCTCACCTTGCTTTCTCTCTCTAGTTCACTTCGCAACCACTCAAAATCACTGTATCTTCTTCTGACACAAGACTCCTTCAGCTTGAAAATTGGAAGATTGGTCTGAGAAAGAGAGATTTCAAAGTTACTCTTTTTAGTTTAAGCATAAAAAATTAAGTATGAACACCACCACATTTTCACAAATAGATACATTGATCAAGTCTCTTATTTCTCTGTCACATCTTCTAAAGCAGAGGAATGACGACTTACAAGAGGAAAGAAGGAGATCTGTCAATCTTATATCACCATGTCACATCAGAATTGGTAATACTTATGTTATACATCCATCTTTTGAGTTTTTTTTGCTTGCTTTTATATAAACAGGCAAAAGATGCCACAGAAAGGAAAAGAGATGGAGTAATGGTGAAGGGGTGCTTTTCTACATACAGCACACTTACATTTCATCCAAATATAAGCGGGACAGCTATGCTCATTATTCAGAGGCAAGTTATTGCAGAGCAAAGAAAGCATCACATGCAAGAACTGGGATCTACAGCATTGCACCAGGAAATAAATTGGGCAGACTAGATGAGCCTTACAGTCCTTATATGCAGTCATTACTCGCTGTTTAAAATGAGACTTATCCATGGTCACAGAGCAGAGGGGCATCAAACTCATGTCTCAAGAAGTGTCTTGAATCTTAGTTCAATACTCTAACCAAGAGATTCCACATTTACTCTGATTTTATCAAGGGACAAATTTTTTTTTATTAAGTGTCTAGTAAAGTAAAAAATGTTTCCACAGAGAAAGCAGAGTTGCTTACCTGTAACAGGTATTCTCCAAGGACAGCAGGATTTCAGTCCTCATGCATGGGTGACATCATCAGAAGCAGCCCGGCATGGAAAACTTTTGTAAAAGTTTCTAGAAACTTTGACAGACACACTGAGCATGCCCAGCATGCTGCTATCCACATGGGGTCCCTCTTCAGTCTTATAATATAGAATTCACGAAAAATAAAACAAACCTAAAGAAACCCAACTCTGCGGGGTGGCGGATGGGTTTTGAGAGGACTAAACTCCTGCTGTCCTTGAAGAACACCTGTTACAGGTAAGCAACTCTACTTTCTCCAAGGACAAACAGAATGGAAGTCCTCACACATGGGTGAATATGTAGTTAAATGCTGCTTCCAAACATAGGCAGCATTTAACAGGTGCAAACATGCACAACAGCTAGTGCTGCTAAAACACAGGGAGAAAACCTGCACGAAGAAAGGGCCAGAGGCAGGAAGAGTTGGGTTTTTATGGCTGAAAATGATAACAGAGGACTGAGTGACCGAACTGTCATGTCGTCCATCTTTGCCCAAACAATAATGAGAGGCGAAGGTGTGGAGGGAACTCCAGGTCGCCGCCCTGCAGAATACCACACAAGTGAGCCACCGAAGCTGAAATGCCTCGAACCGAATGAGCCTTGATATGGCCCTCAAGCTGCAGTCCCTCTTGTGCATAGCAGAAAGAAATACAGTCCGCTAGTCAATTGGATAAGGTCTGTTTGGACACTGTGACTCCTAACCTGTTCTTGTCAAAGGAGACAAAGTTGAGTGGACTGGCGGTGAGTTGCTGTCTGTTCCAGGTAAAAGGCCAGGGCCCATTTACAATCCAGAGTGTGCAAGAGACACCTTGGTAGGTGTGTGGTCTTGAAGAAAAAAAAAAAGGTGGGCAGGACAAAGGATTTATTGAGATGGAACTCCGTGACCACCTTTGGAAGAAACTTCGGATGTGTACGCAAAACCACCTTATGAAAAGATTTTGTATAAGGTGGATTCGACACCAAAGCCTGAAGCTCACTGACCCTTCGTGCTGAGGTGACCGCCACCAAAAAGATGACCTTCCAGGATAGATACTTCAGGTCACAAGATCTCAGGGGCTCAAATGGTGCCCTCATGAGATGGGTGAAGACGACACTGAGGTCCTAGAAGACCATTGGGAGTTGTATCGGAGGCTTAAGCTGCAGGAAATCTAACATTAAATGCCCTACGAGCGGATGGATGGAAATGGAGGCACCATCCATCTCCTGATAATATGCTCTGATGGCACTAAGGTGAACTCTCTCAGAGGTGGTCTTCAAGCCAGCCTCGGCAAGATGCAACAGGTAGCCCCAAAAGCCTTGGTGTGGAACATGAGAATTGGTCCAAACCGTTCTCACACCAAACCAAGAACCTCTTACTTGAAATTGTAAGATTTCCTCATGGAAGGCTTCCTGGACTCCACCAGGACTTGAGACACGTCGTTCAAAAGGTCTAGGGTCTGCAAGGTTACCTGGTCGACATCCATGCTGTGAGGGACAAAGCTCAGAGGTTGGGGTGGCACAGCCTGCCCTGATCCTGCATGATCAGGTCTGGAGCAGTCCCGAGCTGGATTGGAGGACAGGTCCTGCATAAGTGGGAACCAGATCTGGCATGGCCAAAAAGGTGCAATCAGGACCATGGTGCCTCAGTCCTGTTGGAGTTTTTGAAGTGTCTGAGACTAATGGCAGCGGAGGATAAGCATACAGGAGGCCAGTGCCCCAGTGATGCGAGAAGGCATCTGACACTGACCCTTCGCCCTCCCGGACCAGAGAGAAGAAGCAATCCACTTTTGTGTTGTCCGGGGAAGCGAACAGATCTATGTCTGGGGTTCCCCATAGGCAAAAGATGCGGTTCACGACTTCCTGCTTCAGGGACCATTCGTGGGGCTAGAAGGTCCACCTCAACGAATCTGCCAGGATGTTGTTCATCCCTGGGAGGTACATGGCTCGGAGAAAAATGACCTGTGAGAACGCCTAGAATCAAATCTGCACTGCTTCTTGGCAGGAGGAATGATCCCATTGCCCCCTGTTTGTTCAAGTACCACATTGCCACTTGATTGTCTGTTTGAACTAGGACTATCTTGTTGGTCAAGTGATCCCGGAATGCCCATAGGATGTATCGGATCACCCAGAGCTCCAAGAAATTTATCTGGAGATGGTGCTGCTGCTGCACGGACCAGTAGTCCTGGGTACTGAGGCCCGCAAAATGGGCCCCCCCCCCAAACCCATGTGAGACGCATCTGTGTTGAGAACGAACTGGGGTTGAGCGACCTCGAAAGGCATAGCCGTCTCCAGGTTGGACAGGATCTCCTACCACACAAGGTATTGTCGAAGTGAAGTGGTGACTAAGATGCGAGCCTGAAGGTCCTGGGTGGCTTGGCACCACAGAGCACAATGTCCACTGCACCCTGCGCATGTAGCTGAGCAAAGGGCGTGATGTGAACCGTTGCCAGCATATGGCTCAAAAGGCACAGAATCTGGTGTGCCAAGATACAAGGACAGCATGAGATTACCCTCGCCAAAGAAATGAGGGTTAGCGCTCTGTCCCAGGGTAAGAAGGCCTTCCTCTTGGCAATATCAAACCTGACTCCGATGATGAAGTCCAACTGTAGTGACAGCTGAAGGTGGGATTTCGGGTAGTTGATTAGAAATCCCAGGCCCTCCACAACACGTATGGTGGAATGCAGGGAATGCAACACCCCCTGCCTGGAGTCGCTCTTGATGAGCCAATCGTCGAGCTAGGGGGAAAACATGTACCAGTTGCCTCTTGAGATAAGCCCCCACCACCACCAGGCATTTTGTGAAGACACAGGGTGCCAATGCAAGGCAGAAGGGCAGCACTCAATACGGATAGTGTTCCCCTTCTACCATGAAGAGAAAGTACTTCCAATGTTCGGGAGAAATGGAAATATGGGTGTATGTGGCTGAGATCGAGGGAGCAGAGCCAGTCTACAGCCCTGAGGAGAGGGATCAGAGTTCCCAACGAGACCATCTTGAATTTTTCTCTGATAAGAAAGCAGTTTAATGCTCTTAGATCCAGTATGGGGCAAAGGCCACCTGTTTTCTTGGGAATCAGGAAATACATACAGTAGAACCTGTCTCCCTACTGATTTGGCAGCACTGGTTTGACCACTCAAGCCATTAAGTGGGTGAAGAGCTCTAATCAAAGTATTTGCTGGTTCTCTTAACATCTCCACCAAGAACTCGGAGGAGAATGTGGAGGAGTCCGCTGGAAATGCAACCTGTATCCCCCACTGAAGGATGGATAGGACCCATTGGTCTGAGGCGACGGAAATCCACTGGTTGGCGAAGAGCTGCAGGTGACCCCTAAAACGGGCATTTTGTGTATTGCCGGGGCGCCATCTTGCCCGAGAACTGGGGGTCTGAGGTGCTGGCCGATAACTGTTGAAGGGTTTCGTGATAGTCCTTCAGTTGTGCTACCGCCTTTGATTTTGTCCCCAGAGATTCTCCCGGTACAGGATGGGTCTGCTAGATGAACCTGTACTTTGTGTCAGAGGTCTGAAGCGTGAAGCCAGACCATACGACGAGCCCAGATGCCGGCCGTTGAAACTCTCGATGCAGTCTCAAACATGTCATATGCAGAGCAGACTTCGTGTTTGTCATATTCCAGGCCCTGTTGAATTACCTTCTGGAAATCATCCTGAAACTGTTGTGGGAGGTGTTTCACCATATTCTGGACTTGCTTCCAGAGGTTTCTGGAGTATTGGCTCATATAAAGCTGATAGCAAGCAATCCTGGCTGCCAACACTGAGCCCTGGAATACCTGCATTCTGAGAGAGTCCAGGGCTCTGTGCTCACGACCAGGAGGAGCCGATGCATGAGTACATAACCTCTTTGCTTTCTTTAACGCAGATTCCACCACTACCAACTGGTGTGGAAGTTGATGGCATTCAAAATTTGTGGTGGGTTGGACTAGTTAGACAGCATCAGTCTTCCAGTTCACTGGCGGGATGGAGATGGGATGTTGTGCACCGGCACAGCTACCACTTCTTTAGGAGCATCAAATTGTAGGACCTCCAACATTTTATGCCTAGAATCCTGTTCTGTTAAGAGCTGGAAAGGCACTGACTCAGGCATGGCCTTTATAAATCCAGCAAAGATCAAATCCTCTGGCAGGGACTTATTCCTCTCCTCTGGTGGAGAGGGTTTGGAGGGAAAGTCCTCACATTCTTCTGTCGAGGAAAAGGATGCCTCTCCCTCCCAAGGAACATAAGGGGCATCCTCTTCACTCTGAATGCTCAGAGACACTTGAGATGGAGCCCCCAATGGGGTTTTGTGCCAAGACCCCGGTCTCGGGGGCATCAGTGGAACCAGTGTAGGCACTGAAGGCACCAGTGGGAGATGGGGGCACATTGGCACCATAGACATCAGGAGCACCAGGGGAACTCAGCAGCTCTGGAGGCATCGGGCCTGAAGGCCCTAGGAGGGCTAGCGCTGGCTGGGGTGCCTTGCACAGCAGGGGTGCCATCGACCCTGGACCTTCCTCAGAGGAATCACTCACCAGGATAGGCACCGGTGGCAGCCGCATCGATGCCCCTTTCAGTAAGGAAGGGGCTCAGGGCATTTAATACCCTTATTCAACAAACACACACGGTTAATGTGACTACAACATTGCTCTATGCTTCAAAGGCAAGAGGAAATGTGGAAAAAAGGATTTGCATTCACAAATAAGCGGGGGAGTAGCTTGCTTGTTGTGACGGTTACTACCCCAAACTAAATAAGCCTGGTACTTCACTTGGAATACATATCCAGTGCAGCTCTCTGCTTCAACGGGGGAGGGGGGGATGAAGATAAGAGGATTTACATTGACAACCAACAAGGACTGGATTACATAGTCTGGGTAAACAAATAGTAGTGGGAATAGCTTGCTTGTTGCGGCGGTTACTACACCGAATCAATTAAGCCTGATACTTCACTTGGAATACATATCCAGCGCAGCTCACTGCTTCAACGGCAAGGGGAAATGAATAAGAGGATTTATATTCAGACAACAACCAACAAGGACTGAATTGCACAGGCTGGGTAAACAAATAGGAGTGGGAGTAGCTTGCTTATTGTGGCGGTTACTACCCCTAACCAATTAAGCTGGATACTTTACTTTGATACAGCTCCAGCACTGCTCTCTGCATCAATGGCAGGGGGGAAGGAAATTAGAACCAAAAAGTTACCAATAAGTGCCAAGAGTAACAGATAAGTATGAGAAAAATAAGAGTGAAAGCTTGCTGGGCAGACTGGATGGGCCATTTGGTCTTCTGCCATCGTTTCTATGTTTGGGCAGGCTGCGTGGTAAGACACCGAGCAACAGGTCCAGCTGCACCAAAGGCGCAAGCACTGATGGAGCTGGCTCCTGTGGTGGTGGCGGTCCCGGTGGAACCAGAGGCAGATGTGTGCAGAGCCCGGCCGATCGCCAGCTGCACACATCTCTCCAGCGTCTCTCTCAAAGGCTGCTGAGGACAGGACAGCTTGAGAAGGCAGCAAAATCGGGGGGGGGGGGGGGGGGGGGGGGGGTTTGTACCCTTCACCAGTATTTGAGGGGATCATCATGGTTCATTGGGTTGTTTGGAGAGCAGAACGTCCTCATCTCGGAACTGCTTCGGGGAAGCATGGATGATGATTGTGCTTTCCCATGGTCAGATGCCCGCAAAGACAAGGACTGGTGACTGTTTCCTGGACTTTTCCCGGTGCTCAGCCTGGTCCCTCCACCGGAGCCGAGGGCGATGGTGAGGAACTCGACCTGGAACAGGACGACTTCAATCTTGGACGGGCCCCACCCTTATTTCTAGACCAGGAGCCGGTAGAGGCAGGTACACCGAGGGGGTCGTGACAGATTTTCTTACCCTTGGTGTTGAAGTCCCAGATGCCGATGTCAACTGTTCCAATCTCTTGGTGCCAAAAAATGTCTATATTTTATCCAGGCACGCCTGACAACCCTTGGGGCACAAAGGTTGCAGCCATGGACATCATGCAATGCCCCCAGGCACAGAACACAGACCTTGATGGACATAGTCCAGGGGCACTGGGGGCAACGGCAGAAGTCAGGTGATGCCATGGGAAAGAACATGGCGCACGGTCAATGCCCGGCAGCTACCAGGAGGTGACAGTCTGTAATCAATCACAAACCACAAGAGAAGCTTACCACAGATGTAGAAAAACCACAAAAAAATGCAGAGTGACCCAATGGGACTCAGGAAGAAAAGGAAGATAGTTTTCCCACAGCTGCAAGGCTTCAGCTTTACAGAAAAAGAAAGACTGAAGAGGGACCCCACATGGACACATGGATAGTGGCATGCTAGGCATGCTCAGTATGTCTGTCAAAGTTTCTAGAAACTTTTGTCAAGTTTTCTGTGATGATGTCACCCATGTGAGAGGACTACCATCCTTGCTTGACCTTGGAGAAATGGTGTATTTGCAGATAGCCTTTGTAACAGCAATACTAAAGGCTCAACAGAATGTTTTGCTTGTTTGTGAGCTGTCCTGCTTCTTCAGGACCTTTTATTTTCAAAATTCTTATATTCCATCTAAGCAAATTGAATTGAGAACACCACACCACAAATATTTACATCAAAACAAAGCTAACAAAATTTAAAAATTCTAAAAAGTACAATCAGAGATAAAACAGCATCTGTTATCCTTAGACTTTCTGGTCAATATCACTACATCAGTAGTCTAAACAAAAGCCTCCTGGCAATAAAAACACCTTAAATTTATAATCAAGTTCCTGAAGATCCTTGGGAAATGAATTCCACAGTGCTGGAGAATGCTTGCCTGCAAGCGTGCACATCCTTAATAGAAGAAAGTTAGAAGACTTGTGTCCAGAATGCAGTGCCCATCCAGGTATCTCTCTAATACCTCAGCTAAATATCTGGGACCATCTGAATGCAGTATTTTAAAAATTAAAGTCACAATCTTGAACTTGGCGCTATACTCGACTGGCAATTCATACAGGCCCTTAGATTGAAGGGGAAATTTTTCCCAAGGAGGATAAGATGTAATGCAGCAAGCTGATGCATTCTGTATTCACTTTGTAGTGCTCTGACCTGGTTTCTTAGGTAAGCCATCTTCTCAGTTTTCCTCCGTTCCTTTCCTGTTTTGTCCCAGTTCATTTAATTTGTAATAGCTTTTTGGAATAAAGTCTATACACATAATATAGTCACACCTTCGTGGTTTAAGTAACCCTCTCCATTGAGCAGGTACATTTTTCCCAAATTGTTGACCGCAAAATATTTACCCATATGAAAAAAAAAAGGAGGGGCTGCAGGCATTCTCAGAGCATAGAAAACTTTAGCCAGTCAGTGTTATCCAGCTAAGGTTATGCAAGTAAGCTTGGTTGAGCTGAAAGGCTGTCCTAAAGTTATCCAGACTCGTCTGGCTTGCTGAATATCAGACACTTTTCCTGAATCCACTCTTCAGCTGTCTGTGCTGTATTCATGTTGCATACCTATTGGTGGGATGCCTGCATAGCGTTATGATGAAGATCAGTACAGTACCGCCCCTGACTTACATTCATTGAACTAGACAGCAGGAGCTGCCAAAAAACTTTCAACACCAATAGCTCCCTGGGCATGAAACATAAATCAGAATGCTAATGACTTAACTGCCAACAGACTTTTCTCAACAAAGTTGATACTTATTGCAGCTTGAAGAGCATTAAAATACTACAGGCTAGTCCCGTGGTTTGATCGATTTCATGTCTCCAGCCTAGAGCCACAACACATGGTGTGAAAAATCTCTAGGACTTGGCTTATCACTGGGCCTACCATAGTTATTTCATCATAGATATAGCACTACAGAGGTGCAAACTCCAATAATGACAAGGCTGAGTGTTTGCCTTCTATTCACTGCTGGGAATCTCTGCAACCAACCAGAAAATCCACAAAGGCTGCATACCCTGTCCTCCCTCTCTTCTGCTCAGTATTGTTGCACAATACCCATGCAGTCATCAGTCATTTAACAGCAACTTTCCAATGTCACAGTGGGCCAGTGCTCAAATATCATCACTTGTCTGCCAGGACAATTACTAGCCCTAGACAATGGTGCCTAGGATTTTTCACACTCTGTTAGCACTAATTTCAGTCTTTTCTGGCAAGCATTTTTTATTCTCATGCTTCCATTTTTTTTTAAAGAGCATTCTGCCCTGAACATGAATATATTAACCTCTTGTTTTTAACAGGTCAAGAGATCCTTGTGTGTGACCAGTAATCAGGGGCATTAATTTATGGTAAACTAACCAATTAAATTATGGCCCCATGACTTTAAATTCCAGCCTGGCAGAACTGATTTTGATTCCTAGTCCCACTTATGAAAATTCTGTCATTCTGTATGGAAATACACTAAAAGATGGCTGACTCACGTAAAATTAAACAAGAGCGCAGGAAATAATTCACAGCAGAATACAGGGAAAAGCCATGAGCAATTTGAGGCTTTCTATTGGTTTGCAGGCAGTTGAATTACTTGTGTATGCGCGTGGGGGGATGTAAACACCATAAACCTAATTCTACATGCTATGTTTTGCTTTAACTTAAAGAAGTGAAGGACAATAAATGCAAACTGTCACTGCAATTCAAAACCAGTGAATATCCCTAAATAAACTATGTGAAACTAATAATTTATGAAGATGGTACAAGATAATAAAGTGCTTCCAAATCATACTTGACACTAAAATCACCAATGTAGGGAGAACCTCCACCAGATTAGACTTCAAGCGCAATAACTTAGTTTCCATCATTCATGCTTTAATCACCAGTCAGCTAGATTACTGGAATTCCCTACCTCATGGTATTCAAGACCAACTTGCAACGTCTACCAACTCATACAAAACACCGCTGCCAGATTCTTGGTAGACACCAAAACCTCAGACCATAGGAGGCCCATCCTATATGACCTACACTCGCTCCCCCTGGAAGCCGGGATAAAATTCCAAGATTCTCTCACCCCTTCCAGAAGAAAGTGAAAGCATGGCTGTTCAACCAGAGATCTTCCTTCAGTCTGATCCTAAATGAAACCAATCCTACCAGCTAGAACCCCTATCGAAAGGAATTTAACCCATCCACCCTGCGTGACAGCAAATCTACTCAGAGAGAAGACATGTAGTAGATATTCTTTTCGGCACCACTCAATCACACCTAATCTCTTTCCAATTGGGGAGCTTGTTTTAGGACGGTGAATATCAAATTTCAACTGCAAATGAATAGAAGGCTTCAGAACTCACAAGTCCTCCTAATCTGTCTCAGTGCTAACCAACATCATATGGCTTCTACACGACTACATTACTTGTCCTGCTTTTTAACCCTTGTTTTATGGTTTCTTTTAATAGTTCTTCCAGTTTGATGTCTTCATGTTCTATCTGATGGACATCGCGCTTTGAGAGATTTACTGTAATCTGTAAGGCGATTCATAAGTGTTCCTAAATAAATAAAACAAACAGCACCAAGATATAATCTACCATGTCTTAATCATTGCCTTGTTTTGTAATTTTGATTTTCAGTTGCATCTAAAATAGTCCATATATAACAAAATACTTTGGAAAAATGGCTACAATAATATTCAAAAATAGGGAGCAAGGCTCAAGCAGGGAGATGAATGAATGGCTGCAGAAATTTGGTTTTCTGGACTAGGGGATTATATTTCAAGAACTACTGAGCAGAGAGAGGACCCACTGTCAAAGAAGGGGTGCAGTATCTTCTGGCAAATCTATTGGGGGAAGGGGGTTGTAAACTAGGATCATCAAGTATGGGTGAACAAAAACCTAACAGAAGTAATACCTTACTTTATAAAAATGGGGAAAAAAAGGGCAACAGCTAGAATGCTAAGTACATCAATGCTCATAGTATGGGAAAAAGTCCCTGATCTAGCAGTAGTCATAGAAGAAGCCGATTTAGATGTAGTAGCTGTCAGACGTAATACATAGGAAATCATGACTTGGATATAGTTATACTGGGTTACAATCCATTCTGAAAGGTCTGGGTTGGAAGAAAGGGAGGTGGTGTGGCACTACATACAGAAAATATTAAAGCAATTGAATTGCAGGACTTGGGAGGTAAGGAGGCAGCACTGTGGGTTAATCTGGAAAGAGTGAATGGAAATTATTTATACTGGTATAATATACAGACCTCCATTACAGAAAGAAAGGGTGAACAAACATGTGGACAAAGGTGAACTAGTAGATGTGGTGTATTTGGATTTTCAGAAGGCTTTCAATAAAGTCCCGCATGAGAAACTTCTAAGAAAACTAAAAACTCATGGGATAAGAACTGATGTCCTTTTGTGGATTGCAAACTGGTTAAAAGACAGGAAACAGTAAAATTAAATGGTCATTTTTCACAGTGTAAAAAGGTAAACGGTGGACTGCCTCAGGGATCTGTACTTGGACCAGTGCTTTTTAATATATTTATAAATGATCTGGAAAGAGGTATGACAAGTAAGGTGATCAAATTTGCGGATGACACAAAATTATGCAGAGTAGTTAAATCTCAAGTGCATTGCGATAAATTGCAGGAGGACCTTACAAGGCTGGAAGATTGGGCTTCCAAATGCCAGATGAAATTTAACGTGGACAAGTGCAAAGTGATGCATATAATATAGGGAAAAATAACCCTTGCTGTACTTACACAATGTTAAATCTATCTTAGGAGTTACCACCCAGGAAAGAGATCTAGGTGTCATAGTGGATAATACATTGAAATAGTCAGCCCAGTGTGCTATGGTGATCAAAAAAGCAAACAATGTTAGTAATTAGGAAGGAAATGGCAAATAAAATGGAGAATGACATAAAGCCTCTATTTCTCCTTGGTGAGACTGCACCTTGACTACTGTGTGCAATTCTGGTCGCCGCATCTCAAAAAGGATATAGCTGTACTGGAGAAAGTGCAGAGAAGTGCGACCAAAATGTAAAGGGGCATGGAATGGCTGCCCTATGAGGAAAAGTTAGAGGTTAGGGCTATTCAGTTTGGAGAAGAGATGACTGAGGGGGATATGATAGACATCTAGAAAACAATGAAATAGAAGGACCAGGGGGCACTCCATGAAGTTAGCAAGTAGCTCATTTAAAACAAATCAAAGATTATTTTTTTTTCACTCAGCACAAAGTTAAGCTCTGGAATTGATTGCCAGAGGATGTGGTTACAGCAGTTAGTGTAACTGGGTTTAAAAAAAAGGTTTGGATAAGTTCTTAGAGGAAAAATCCATAAACTATTAATTAATAAGCAATAGTAGCTTGAGATCTATTTAATGTTTGGGTACTTGTCAGGTACATGTGACTTGGATTAGCCACTGTTGGAAACAGGATGCTGGGCTTGATGGACCCTTGGTCTGACCCAGTATGGCATATCTTATGTTCTTAACTTTAGGTGTAATGTTTCAGATTGGGGGAATCTGCACGGAGAAGCAGGTACTACCCTTAACATAAGGCTTGGGGTGACTAGCACAGAGATGGGATGACTGGCCCACACAATTGAGGCCACAAATTCATGACTAGGTTGTAGTATAGAGCAATTATTTGAGTCACTTGTGCACTTGCAGACCAATCAGTCTTGATGCTTTTGACATAATTGCAACATTGCTCTCCACTGTGACGGCGGGTGGAAAAAGGAGAATTGGAATCAGATATGGCCAACGCTAGGTCCCCACTTTTACAGTCTGGGTTATTGATTCGCAGACATTAAGGATAAAGCACAGGACTGCTGCTCAAGCAGCATTGTCTGAATTAGCAAGAAGGTTGTTCACCCTGTAAAAATGTTGCTAGCTTAATTTTGTTATGGGTTTGACAGTTGCTTGGTTTTGATTGTTAACATTTCCACTCTTAATATAAGACTTGAGGGTAATATTCATGGAGCACAAATTACTATCCTTAATTGAACCACCACCCTAAGTTTTACAATCTAAACTATCATCTAAACTAAACTAGTCAGGCTGTTCCCTAAAACTAACAAGACTGTAGCTGCCTAGATCCCAAGGCCTTGCCGGATCATACCCAGCCATCGCCAAGCTGCTGACACCGAGCTTATCGGTCTCTGGGGAAATGCAGCCTGCTTGCAGTGTGACAGTACCAGGTTTCCTTTATCTGCTCAGTACCTCTCCCTTTTAGGGTGTGAAAGACAGCTTGTTTGCAGTACTGCAACCTCCCAAGCATGCTTGAATGCTGAAGGGAGGTTCACACTACTTATGAAGTCTCAATACGGACCTAAAGGTAGGCAATACTATTTCCTCTTTCTCTATTTATACAACTAAGCATACTGTTAGCTTTCCCCATTCCTTTACTACACTGACTTTCCATCTTCATGTCATGTGAGATGATATTTCTACTTCTCTTTTCTAAGTTTCCAGTTCTTTTCCTTCTCATGAAGGATTTTATACTTTTTAGCATTCAAGCTCATCTGCCATACCTTGATCATTCTTGCAGTCTTCTTTCAAGGCCCCCTTTAATTTTTTTTCACCCATCTATTCTGTTACAGACTTTTCTATTATCCTCAAACATATTTCCTTCAAGTCCTCTGAAAAAACCCAGGTCCTAGCACTAGTGATAAAACAGAATTGGGAAAATGCAAATATCACTATATTCTGTAGCACGCTTGCAATATGTTTATTAAATAAAGAGACAAAACTGGCCTGTTTAGGCAATAGCTGCAGTGCTATTTTGTCATAATGCCCCATACTCTCAGCCTCCGTACAAACTAGAGATAATGCTGTGCCCTGCTCACTACAGCTTCTCTGTGAAACTTAATCTCAGGAAAGGTTTTCAAGCAGTTGAAATTTTTTTTTCCCAGGTAACCACATTTGTTCATTGTATTAATGACTAAGAGCAAAATTACACCTAACAAAACTCTCATTATGCTAAAAGTCAAGCTTATACTCAAAGAAGCTGGTTCGCTGAAGAAAAAGGGATCCTTATCCACAGCAAGGGATGAAATGAAGTCCCCCCAGAGCGCAAGACGATGAGTCAGAGAAATAAAGCATCAGATTATTTGTCTCTAATTGCACCTATTGGCTTTTTACCCGACTTCAACCTTCCGCATTCAAACGTTAAGTCCCCGAAGTGTCTAAAGCCAGAAAAGGCTTTACAGCATTGAGTGTTTTCTCCAGGTGAGAGTTTGCATGTTCAATTCCTTCCTCTCAAGTTACCTTCCAAAAAGGATTAACTGCTCTCTTTTATTCAGCATGTAAAGATCAGGCCTGTGAAGAAAAGCGTTCCCTCCGAATATCCATACTTCTGGGTACGGAAGTTTATAAAGTTAATCTCTGAAACAACATATCAAGCTTACAGGTGCAATGTTAGGGGACGAGTGCCAACGCAGTTCAGGTTACCTTCCATTTTCCCTTCTGAACTTTTGACACAACTAAGATTACACCCAGCTCATTCTATACAATGCAAGGGGCTGAAAGCTGAAGTGCCTTTGCTTATATTAACTTAATACACAAGTAACCCAAAAGGGTTCTCCCTCACTTCACATGGACGACAGAGAGGGCACCACAGGATCGGGCTTGCAGGAAGGGAAGTTTAGCCAAAGGGCACTTCAATAAAGGAGAGTGGCTGGAGCCGGGTGCCCTTCCTCATCACCCTCTCCTTAGACCAAGCCTGAATTCAGGGTCAAATGTTACGTTCTAAATGATCCTTAGGACAAAGCCACCTTTGTTCTTAGACCACATTAATAATACCTGAATGTAATCTGCTGTGAATGCCTGGAAGGTGAAATATAAAGTAAAGTGCATACATTTCTTGGAAAACAACAGAAAAGTGAAAAATGTGTTGCAGGAGCCCCTTGCACAACGTGGGGTATCATGCAGAGCTAGAGATAGTAATTATGACACTTTCATGACATGACAGCTTACGATACAGAACAGATACAGGAACATCATCAGAATAGACAAAACAGATCAGCCTGAACGGAAGCTGCTCTTAGGTGGCACAGTAAGAGTCAGTCTCCGATTTTATCCCTGGAATTTCAGTCCTTCGATAGACGGAGTTTGTTGCCCCAAAGATGCAGGTTTTCAAGGCTGTTTGTTTTTTGTTTAAAGGCCTTGGTGTCAGACACGACTGAGCTGCTCAGGCATTGTGTTGCATATTACTGGGCCAGCCACTGAGACAGCATGGTCTCTGAACTCCCCTAGGTGGGCCTGACGTATGGTAGAGACCACCAAAAGATCCTTCTTTGCTGATCACAATATATGCTGCAGATTAAACATAGGCAGTACCGCTCCCAACGATAATGAACCTGTATCAGTAATGTTATGTTATAGATCAACATGCAATACTTTAACATTAAATTCTAAATTGGACAGGTGACAAAAAAACATTTTTTTTTTTTGCAACAAATTGTTTTATGTCAACAATGCTTTAAAGAATAGATACAAAAATAGAAAAATATTTCATTCACATGCACTTTGCTCACAGACTTCCAATCTAAAATGGCTGCATCCAAAGAATAGCGTAAGCATTTTGAACTTTTGTCAAAATTCAGCCTCTTAACTTAAACCGCTTTGTAGGCTGCAGCCATTTTAGACTGGAAGGATAGTCACTTTCACTACATGAGCTAAGTATATTTGAATACAAGATGTTTTGCATTGGGTTTTTATCTATTCTTTAAATTTTTTTGACAAATAACTGATATAAAACATTGCATTCCTTACTCATATATATATATATATATATATATATATATATATATATATATATATATATACACACACATATATGCACTCTAAGCGAGATACATATGATCTGGTATTTATGTATGCTTTTTGTAAACCGCCTAGTATTGGAGATAGTGCAGTCTATATATTTTTTTTAAATACAATAAAATATATACAATGAATAAAACAAATATTTGACCATACCAAGCATAACCTAATACTGGGTGTTAAGAACATAAGAAATTGCCATGCTGGGTCAGACCAAGGGTCCATCTAGCCCAGCATCCTGTTTCCAACAGAGGCCAAACCAGGCCACAAGCACCTGGCAAGTACCCAAACACCAAGATCATCCCATGCTACTGATGCCAGGGAATGGCCTCTGCTATTATTAAGTCAACTTGATTAATAGCAGTTAGTGGGGTTGCATAACCTTTGCCTCCCCACATTGCAGCAGTAACCAGAAATCTCATAGAAACATGCAATATACCATTTTAATCAGCATTCAAAACGGAATAGTTGGTGTTCTCAACATTAGTTTGCAAAACTGCTTCAAAACAAGTTGGGTAACAGCATTTTTCTGCTTGTTGCTGGAATTTTAAATAATGTTTTGGGTTTCCTGAGATAATTTAGCATCGACTGTCACCAAGTTCTGTAAAACTGTCATCAGCAGTCTTGCCCTATGTTCTCTGAACCCATCATTCGCTTTCCCCTGATTTTTCAGCTATCCACTTTTTTGTAATAAAGATTACTCAAGCATCACACGCCTCAACATGCAACACACTTAATACGGTTAAGCTGACACTGTTTTTCATCATCATATGTTCTGGCCATAAATAATAAATTTAAGTAACATGTAAGGTACTGTTAAATTCCAAACTGAATGACCTACAAAATGGTACAGAAATTATATTAGTGGGATAATCCAGTGGGGCACTGGAGGGAGGGGAGGCAAAGGTTATGCAACACCTGATACATTCAAAACAATAAGTCACCCACTTCACAACAATCATAGTATAGCTATCTCCAAATCTACAAGGCTGTAATATAACACGGTGCCACCGCTTCCTTTGCACTACTGCCCCTTTATTATTTTTTTTTTAAGTGCGCAATGCTTACCATGTATAGCAAATGTTGCTTACCTGTAACAGGTGTTCTCACAAGACAGCAGGATGTTAGTCCTCACATAAGGGTAACATCACAGGATGGAACCCAATCACAGAACACTTCTGTCAAAGTTTCTAGAACTTTGAGTGGCCCCTACTGGGCATGCCCAGCATGGCACTAAACCTGCAGCCAGCAGGGGTCCCCTTCAGTCTTGTTAAACAGCTACAGGTAGTGCTGAAAATAAAATAAGAAAACATTACGAACCCAACACCGCGGGGCGGCGGACGGGTTTCGTGAGGACTAACATCCTGCTGTCCTGTGAGAACACCTGTTACAGGTAAGCAACATTTGCTTTCTCACAGGACAAGCAGGATGGTAGTCCTCACATATGGGTGAGTACTGAGCTGAGGATGTCCGAGTATGCACCAAATGTACACAGGCGTGCAAGGCACTAGGCCTGGGATGAAATTTGGCAGAGGGCATCCTGAACCCCACCGGGCAGGCAGAAGGGTGTTGGTACATCATGTTGTAAATAGGTTGCACAAGACAGACTGGCCGAAGATGGAATCTTGTCTTCCGGCTTTGTCTAAGCAATAGTGGGCTGTAAAGGTATGGAGAGAACTCCAGGTTGCAGCCCTGCAAATGTCAGGAAGCGGCACAGAGTGTAGGTGTGCTACTGAAGTTGCCATGGCCCTCACAGAGTGTGCTTTAACACGGTCTTGAAGTGGAATGCCCGCTTGCTGATAGCAAAAGGATATGCAGTCCACTAACCAGGAGGAGAGAGTCTGTTTACCCACAGGCTGCCCCAATTTGATAGGATGGAAAGAGACAAATAATTGAGTGCTTTTCCTGTGGGCAGCTGTACGGTCTAGGTAGAACGCTAGAGCCTGTTTGCAGTCAAGGGTATGCAGAGTCTGCTCTCCTGGATTGGAATCGAGCCTGGGTAAAAAGGTAGGTGGTATAATGGATTGATTGAGGTGAAACTCCGAAACTACCTTAGGCAAGAATTTAGGGTGAGGGGGGAGTACTGCCCGGTCCTGCAGAAGTTTAGTGTAAGGCGGATAGGTAACTAGAGCCTGTAGTTCACTAACTCTGCGAGCGGAAGTGATTGCCAAAAGGAAAATCACTTTCCATGTGAGATATCGAAGGTCACAGGATTGAAGAGGCTCGAATGGTGGTTTCATGAGCCGACCCAAAACTAGGTTGAGGTCCCAAGAAGGGGGCGGAGGACGCAGAGGAGGCTTGAGGTGAAGCAAGCCCTTCAAAAACGTGACAAGGGGTTGTACAGATATGGGAACATCCCCGACATCTTTATGGAAGGCGGCTACCGCACTGACATGCAACCTGATGGAGGAAGTTTTTAGACCCGACTCTGACAAGTGCCAGAAATAGTCCAGAAACTTTGTGATTGGACAGATAAAGGGGTCAAGGGACTGAGAAGAGCACCATGACGTAAACCTGGTCCATTTGTAAGAATAAGATTCTCGTGGAAGGCTTCCGTGAAGCAATCAGGACACGGGAAACTGGTTCAGAAAGGTTAAGTGGTTGAAGGATTAACCTTTCAACATCCATGCCATCAGGGACAAGGCTTGAAGATTGGGGTGGCGTAGGCACCCGTCGTTTTGAGTGATTAGAAGCGGGTCTTTTCCCAAGGGAATGTGCCTGCGAATGGAGAGATCATGAAGTATTAGCACCTCACTGGCTGCGCCAAGTGTGGTTTCCATCAGGATCATGGTTCCCTTGTCCTGACGTAACTTCACGAGAGTCTTCGAGAGAAGTGGAAGTGGAGGGAATGCATATAGGAGACTGGTTGCCCATGATAGGGAGAACGCATCTCTTGGCTGATAGTGTTGGCTGCGAGTGAGAGCAGAAGTTGTCTACTTTGCGATTTTGAGGTGACGCAAAGAGGTCTATTTGAGGATAACTCCACTGTTGGAAGATCAAGTTCACTACTGAGGGGTTGAGAGACCACTCATGCAGTTGAAAGGTGCAACTCAGCTTGTCTGCCAACACATTGTCCACTCCCGGCAAGTAGGTGGCCCTGAGGTACATCGAGTGGGAGAGGGCCTCCGCCCAGATCTGCGCAGCTTCCCAACACAGAAGGTAGGAGCCGTCCCTCTCTGTTTATTGATGTACCACATGGCCACCTGGTTGTCCGTCTGGATCAGGATGACTCAATTGGAGAAGCGATCCTGAAATACCCTGAGAGCGTATCTGATTGCTCGAAGCTCCAGGAAATTGATTTGGTGTTTGGCTTCCTCTGGAGACCAAGATCCTTGTGTCTGCAGATCGGCCACGTGGTCTCCCCAGCCGAGGTTGGAAGCATCGGTGATGAGTTATTTGAGGGTCTGGAGCCTGAAAGGGCAAGCCTTGGAGGAGAATGACCTGATTTTTCCACCAGGCGAGAGACTGGCGGAGTGAGTCAGTTACATGGACAATGGTTGACAGGGGCTGAATGGATTGAGTCCATTGTGACTTTAGAGTCCACTGCATGACTCTCATGGCCAAGTAGGCCATTGGGGTGACCTGAACTGAGGATGTCATGAGTCCCAGGAGGATGAGAAAGTAGTGTGCAGTCGTGGAGTGCTGAGACTGCAGCTGATGTGCACGAGACACAAGAGTGAGAGCTCGCTGTCGAGGCAGAAAAGCCTTTTCCTGCAAGGTGTCCAAGTCTGCCCCAATGAACGATAAGGTTTGAGATGGGACTAAGCAGGATTTGTCGTAGCTGACGAGAAATCCGAGCGAAATTAGAGTGTATAAGGTAAGATGTAGGGACAACAGAGCAGCTTGCCGAGTGGTAGCCTGATTAACCAATCGTCTAGATAGGAGTAGACGTGAACACCTTGAGTCCTGAGGAAGGCTGCAACTACGACGAGGCATTTTGTGAAGACTCGTGGTGCAGAAGCGAGGCCGAATGGAAGCACTCGGTACTGATAGTGCTTGGGGCCTACTAGAAACCTCAGGTATTTGTGATGGGATGGAATTATCGCGATATGATTGTATGTGTCCTGGAGGTCTAGAGAGCAAAGCCAGTCTCCTCTTTGTAGAAGAGGAAGAAGAGAGCCCAAGCTTACCATTTTGAACTTCTCTCACTGGAGGTACTTGTTGATGGCACGTAGGTCCAGAATTGGATGAATACCCCCCGATATTTTGGTGATTAGAAAGTACCGGGAATAGAACCCTAGGCCGTGCTGAGAGTAGGGTACTGGTTCTTTTGCCTTGGACTGGAGGAGGAGGAAGACCTCCTGTTCCAGAAGGATGGAGTGATCGGATGTTCTCCACGTCGGTAGAAATGGGGAGTCCGGTGGAATGGAGAGAAAGTTCAGATGGTAACCCTGAGAAATTATCGCCAGGACCCTTTGGTCTGAGGTGATTGTGCCATTTCAACAACAGGTGGCACACAATCAACCTCCCACTGGTATGTGGGGCAATGGAAGCTGGCTGCTGTTCTCTACACAGGAGTCCAAAACCGGAAGCAGGGCCCGGCTGAGGAGCTGCTTGCGGTCTTTGTTTTCGTGTCTGACGAGACTGGGCTTTTTGAAACGGTCTCGTAGAATGGGTTCTAGTTGGTGGCGGGTAGGATTTCTTCGGGCGGAAGAATGACTTCTTAAGAGTCCTTCCGGAAGAGCTGTTTTGAAGAGTACTCAGAAGGCATCAGAGAGAGCTGTCTTAGGGTCTCATGAAGGTCCTTGAGGTCCACCACTGTTCATTGAATCTGCTCGCCAAATAGATTATCTCCTACACAAGGCAGGTCGGATAATCTGTCTTATACTTCAGGGCGAAGGTCGGAAGATTTGAGCCAGGCCTATCGTCTTGCCGAGATAGCAGCTGCAGATACCCTGATAGCAGTGTCAAAGATATAGTAGGATGATCTGATCTCATGCTTGCCTGCCTCAAAACCCTTGTTTACTAGGGTTTGGAGTTGATCTTGAAATTGCTGAGGCAGGGAGTCTGTCAAGTCTTGTATCTGCTTAAATAAGACCCCATTATATTGGGTCAAATAGAGCTGATAAGAGGCAATTCTGGAGATGAGCATTGATCCCTGGAAGACATGGCATCTAGAAATTTCTGTTCCTTGCCTGGGGGAAAGGAAGTGTGAGGTTTTGATCTCCTTGCTCTTTTCTGGGCATATTCTACAACCACAGATTGGTGATCCAATTGAGGCTTGTGAAAGCCTGGAGCTGACTGAACGAGATAGGTGGTGTCAGCTTTCCTGTGGACTGGAGCAACAGAGCCAGGATGTTCCCAGTTCTTTTTGAGGAGATTAAGAAGAACCTGGTGGATAGGGATGGAGGTTATTTCCTTGGGAGCATCCAGGAATTGTAGCAACTCCATCATTTGATGCCTATCGTCCTGTTCTGTCTAATTGGAAGGGAACCAATTCAGACATCTCCTTCACAAAATTTATAAAGGAAAGGTCCTCTGGAGGAGAACACTTTCTGCTTTCAGTAGGTGAAAGTGGCAAAGGCAAATCATCGGTGTCTGGTGAAGAATCATCAGTCCAGGTATCGTAGGGATCAGCACCTGCTCCTCTAGGGACTAAAGGACGACGAGGCGGTGGGAACTCTGAAGGTTCTGGTCTAGGAGTCGAAGGAATAACTGGAGGCACCGATAAAGGCATAGAAGGCAACTGTGCAGGCATTGAGGGCGCCGGACGTGTCGGCATCGATGGCTGAGGTATCGGCAGAACGCCCGATGGAGGGATGCGGAATGGTGTTTCTCCTCCAATGACAAAGTAAGCGGGGAGGGCACCGGAGCCATCGGTGACCCGGGGTCCATCGGTGGAAAAGCGGCCATGAGCGCTTCCATCCTCGAGAGCAGGGGTGCCAACGCTGCTGGAATCGTGTCGATGGTCGGTTCCGCAATCGGTACCGGTATCGGTGCCGGAGGAACCTGGAATCGATGCATCGCCTTGTCAATGGCCTCCTGAACCATCCGGTCCAGTTCTTCTTGGAGACCTGGAGCAAGCAGCCCCGGCTCCGAAACAGGAGGAGGCAGAGGCATAGCCGGAGGGACCACTGTTAAAGGCTGAGTCGCGGCTCCTGATACCCTGTCGGGTGAGGGTTGCCTCGGTGACCCGGTCGCTGAAAAGGTCTGTGCCTTTTCTGGACGGGGTTTCTGCGACGGCAGCTTGGATGATGGCAAGGTCGTTGATTTCGCTCCCTCGATGGTCCGAAATTTTCGATGCCAGTGGGGATGTTTATCTCTACGATCCCCACGGTCCTGAGGGGGAGTAGAGGGTGTTGAAGGCCGAGAAGTCGTTGATGCCGGACGGTCACCGGTGGGGGGGAGGTCGATGCTGGCGCGAAGTTGACTGTGCCAGTTCTGACGACGTCGATGCAATAGACAGCGTCAGGGTTTGAGCACGGAGAGAAGTTCCATCTTCTCCATTCTAGCCTTGCAACCTTTTGGTTTCATTAGGGCACATTTGGTCCAGGTTAGGACATCGCGCTCACATCCGAGACACATTACATAGACTTTGTGAGGGTCTGTGATGGACATGGTGCGATTACAGTCCAGGCACCGGCGGAACCCTGACGCCATGGCCATGAAAAAGTTGAGCTGTGGTACGGTTGACGGCCAGTAAGCCGCGAGGGCCAAACTAGACAGTAATTGACGGAAAATGGGTAAAAAAAACTTACCAGAGTACCGCAGCTTGAAAAAGTTGAAGAAGGGACCCCTGTGGGGTAAATTAAATTTGAGTAATTCTGTGAGGAAAATTCCTGTCAGGAATCTCTGTAGAGCTCCTTTACCACGAGGCTACTGCTGCACGGAAAAAAGAAGACTGAAGGGGGATCCCTGCTGGCTGCAGGGTTAGTGCCCAGTAGGGGCCAGTCAAAGTTCTGGAAACTTTGACAGAAGTGTTCCATGATTGGGCTCCATCCTGTGATGTCACCCATATGTGAGGACTACCATCCTGCTTGTCCTGTGAGAAAACTCTATACAATACCCCAAGTTATGTAAGTTCATGTAACTATTATAAACATACTTTCATTTTTCTATTTTTTTCAACAATATTTTCTAATTACAAAAGTGACTTGCTCTGAAGGCTTATATAATTTTAGCTAAGGAGCCTCTTGCTGGAAAACTTATATTGTCCCGATTTTTGGACTGTATGGCCTCATGTTTGTACTGTTACTTTAAATATTAGAGAAACCCTCTTCCCTGTACTTATACATAGAGTCCTACATTTTCAGTTTAAGCTGATTTTTACCCATAAATTCCTGGATTTTGCCCAAATGTGACAATCTGTTTAAACAGATATTCACCCTAATTTTAGGCTGCTCCAGAGCTGCAAAGGCAGCATTTCAAGACCTCCAGCCACTGCTGGAAGCCAGTGTGGGCCAAAGCAGCTGCCAGGTTTCATGTCCCACTCCCCACCAGTGAAAGAGCTCCCCCTCCAGCACGACCCATGCCGTGTTTCGAGTCCCAGCTCCTCACCTCCCCAGGTAGCATGTCGGAAGCAAGCCCTGTCCACCAGAAACACTTTCTGGCTCTGGATAAAAAGCAGAAATGCAGCGCTGCCGAGCATGGGAGCCTCAGTAAGCTGCTGCTGAAGGAGAGGGGAAAAGCCTGAAAGCTGGTGCAGTGCAGGGGAGTGGGTGGGAAACTTAGCAGGGAATGAGAGTAGAGAGGTTTCTGAGTAGGTAGGTGGGAGAATCTGTTTAACATTGTTTTCTGGTCCTGACTTCTCAGACGCGTTCTCTTTGGAAAGTTTAAATATTGTACTTTCAGCCTGGTGGAAATGCATGCACATCCCTTATGTGTCTAATATTAGTACATAGTGAGACTAACAGGTCCCTATAATTGCAGTGTTATCTTTTGTTTAAACCAGTAATGCAAGTGTGCAAATACATCAATAAATGGTGGGGTAAGTCACATTTAATGTCTGAGTTTTTGCCCTTGGTAGGAAACAAGGAGTTTGCTCCAGGCTTAGATACTAGGCTTTTGATTGAATGGAAATTTAAGGTATTAAAATTGTGTCCATTTTTTACAGCAAAGCTTGTGATACTGTATTTTCATTTGAACAATTATAAGAACAATATCTCGCACCTCAAAGAAACGTTTATGCTTTTTTACTATCTATTCTAGATATTACATTAGCTCATTAAAATACTGTCTCTATTTCAGGCTGATTCTTTAGAAGGGAAGATGCCGGTTGTGGGTGAAAGGGAATAAACTGTCACATTGGCATGAATTATAGCTACTTAAATGTGGACCCAAAATGTTAGATCTATCTGCTTATTGGAGCAGAGAATAGGGCTTGCAGGATTCTTCTAAAGATACAATGTTCTTCTCTATCTTAAAGTATGTACCGATGCTTGCTTTCAAGAGCTGCGATTTAAAATTTTACATCATTCCTACAGTGAAAGCATATAAGACGGGTATTTCACATTCTGATTCCTGTAACAAATGTCACATAGCTAATGGATCACTGATTCATAATCCTGTTTTATGTCCAAAGATATTTTTGGGAGCTTGCTTTTACAATTCTTGAAACAATCATCTCGTATAAGACCCTTTTTTGTGGTAAAGGTTCGATACTAGGCTCTCTCACCTGGGCAGTTGCATTATCTAGTGGTAACAAAACATTTGTAAAAATAGCACTATTGATGGCTTAAGACTACTGTACCACCCTTCTCTGGTATCAACATCTGACAAATTGGATGCAAACTCAACATATTGCTGTTCTTCATACATCTAGGAAAATGGCCAAGGACTATGTATTAGCTTGGGAAAAACTGTATTTGTTGTCATTAAAAGACTAGAACCAGATGACAAGAATTGCATCTCTCTATATGTTGGACAGATTAATGAATAGCTTTTTCTATGTTTTATTTGTTTTTCTGTATGAATGTGGGTGAATGGTTGTCTTGTGTTTTTATGTAGTTACTTGGTAGCTTATCTATCTTGATGTTATAAAGTTGTTGCGATATTAATTGCATTGAGAAATAAGTTATTGCCAACTTGTGTGCTATTACAAATTCTGTATCTTTTGAATTGTTTAGCATATACGGATGTACAATATGACATCAATATATCTATATATATACACTTAGTTGAAGGTTCTTAAGACGAGTCCAGGTATGAAAGAGTTAACTAATTCCACTCTCTCTCTAGGGGCCGATGTAATAAGGTGCGTTAAATCTGCCGCAGGTTTGTGCACGGACATATGCATATTTGTAGGTGCATTTTCCCACACAAAGCTCTACACAGGGATGTAATAAGGGTTTGTGCATGGGAAAAAAAAAAAAGGCGCGTTCGAACGCACTTACAAACGCGCGGTTTTTCCTGCACAAACGCTTGCTAACAGCATGCAAAGGAGGTAATTAGCTAATCATAGGCAATGCAGGGAGCCACGCTAATGCTAGTGCAGGTTTTTCAATGCCATGGTCAGGGCACGAGTTAAGTGTCAGCACCAACTAGGAGAGGGACCCTATGTCTGTGTCAAAGCATCCTGAAAACCACCTAGCTGAGAGCCTATCTCGGCATCCAAGCGGCCAGCTTAGCTAGGTTCCTTTCTGGTCGCCCGATCGTACAGATTTGCGAGCAACTAAGTGCCTAGCTCAGCACCCGAGTGGCAAGGTAAGCTAGGCGCCTTTCTGGGCACCCGATCATATAGATTTTTCTGCCACGAATAGTGCACAAGTGGCCTGATAAGCACCTAGCTGAGTGCCTATGGCCAGCTTAGCTAAGCACTTTTCTTGGCGTCCGAGTGGCCAGCTTAGGTAGGTGCTTCCCTGGGTGGGTAGATACACAGCCAGAAGAGTGGCAAGATTGTTAATTAACTTACATACAAACTGAGCACCTCTTTCACTGCTATGCCAGTGTGAATTAGCATGCAAAAATATTTACCATGTTTTCTGCAGCACAGTTATTGGAAATATTAAAATTACTTTCCAAGGTCATACTTTCACTTAATAGGGAGACCCGTTCGCTCACTCGCTTTTATGCGTGGATTTTGAGCGTGGATGCAGCAGATTACATAGGCCCTTACCGTGCTTAGGGACACGCATTTTCCCTATGTATGCGGATTTCTGCGCGCAAATCATTTGCATAATTTTTTACATCCCACTGAAGCAGCAGCTTCAGCCGCGAGCAGTGATCAAAAAACGCGCTCATAACTAGCACCTGTTTTGCTGTGGGTCTTATTACATCGGCCCCTAGGATAATTCTTCTGGTGTTTCACTACTCCTAGAAAGTTCTGCCCAATGCCCAATCTCAACCTTGCCTGTTGTAAGACAGACCCATTAATCCTTGTACTAGAAGTTACAGCTTCATGCTATGGATTTCTGTTTTACTCTATTTTATGCTGCCTGGAGCACATGGCCATCGGCGCCATCTTGGGCTCCTACCATGTGACAGGGGCTGACCAATGGCACCGGTAGCCCCTGTGACATAGTAAGGGCAAAGGCTATCGGCGCCATTTTGATTACTGGCAACAGACGGCCCGAGTGCAGGAGATCGCTCCCGGACCCCCGCTGGACCACCAGGGATGTTAGCAAGTCTTGGGGAGGGATCGGGATGGTGGGGGTGAGGTTGTATTTAATGTATTAAAGTACATTTTAATGCTTGGGGTGGGTTTTTTTTAGCTTCGCTTTCCCGTGTCGTTTTTTGGGCCCATTTCGTTTTTCCGTGTTTAGTTTTTTGTTCGTTTTTCCAAAAAACTGAGGAAAAACGAACTTTACCCCGAAGTGTCTGACTCAAAAAACGACCCGGTAAAAAAAAAAACGAAGCTCATCTCTACTAAATATTCATAATCAATCAACAAATAAAAACATCAACAGATAACAATGTTCCAATGCATCCTACGTTCCTGACTATAAAGGAACCTTTGCATGTATCGCTTACGTTTGCAACAGGCCATACAGGCTTGCTGGCTGCACTTTACTAGCACTGCTTTCTAATTTAAATCTAACTGATGAAGACCATCTTTGTCGAAAAAGAACTTTGCATTGACCTATCATTTAGAACAGTGGTTCTCAACCAGTGTGTCACGACACACCAGTGTGTCGCCAAGAACACGCAGGTGTGTTGCCACACTTCCCGGTCCCTCACTGACCCAGCTGCTCCCCGGTCCTCCTCCACCCGGGCTTAAAATGTTGTCAGCCCAGGCGGAAAGCGGCAGGACAGCTGGAGACAGCGGCATCGGCATCCGCACGGTCTCTTCTCCCCCCCCCCCCCCCCCCCGGCCCGGAAGAGGAAGTGGTGAGCATCGGGTGCGTGTGCGGGAAGAAGAGACCACGCTAGTGTGGTCAGAATCGGACTGAAGAATGTGCAGCGCGGCTCGGAGGAAAATAAAGAAGAGCGTCAACCCCCGCCGCCGATGGGACTCCTCCTCCGCGAAGGCTGAAAATGAAGGAGGTTAAGGTTGGGAGGAGGCTGCTGCTGCTGCTAGTTCCGGGGGAGGGGGGATAGAGAGAATGAATGAGCAAGCAAGCATGTGTGTTTGGGATCCTGTGTATGTATGTGTGTGAGTGAGATAGCATGTATGTCTGTGATTGAGAACATGAATGTAAGTTTACAATTGGGAACCTATATGTGTAAGTTTGTGATTGAAAACCTGTTTGTGTGAAAGAGTATGTGTGTATGATTGAGATCCTTTGTGTGTGTGAGAGATCATGTGTATGTATGATTAAGAGCCTGTGTGTATAAGAGAGAGCATGTGTGTGTGTGTGTGTGAGATTGAGAGCTGGTTTAGGTGAGAGAGCATGTGATTGAGAGCCTGTGTGTAAATGAGAGAAAGAGAGAGAACGCATGTTTGTAAGCATGTGAAAGAGTGTGAGTGAGAGAAAAAGACAGCATGTGTGTGATTGAAAGCCTGTGTGTAAGCTTGAAAAGATAGACAGCATGTGTGTAAATGTGTAATTAAGAGCCTATATAAGTGAGAGAAAAAGCATGTGTATATGTGAGTGACAGAGCATGTGTGTATAGGTGTGTAATTGAGAGCCAGTGTGAGAGAGCGCGCTGGTATATGACAGAGAGAGGAGAAAGTTCCAAGCAAACAACCCCTCCCTCCTGCTAATTCAAAACAATCTCAGGACACCTGGATATCAAACGTTTCCAGGTATGCAGAGCAAAATAAATTTTGTATCCTTATTTTTCATTACTGGGTCTTTGCGTCTGCTATTTTGAAATATTTTATTGGTATCTAGAAATTTTTTTTATATGAGTTTTTAATTACTGGATATTCCACTCATCTGTTTCGAAATAATCTGTTCTTTTTGTTAGTATGGTTTTACTGCTACTGATTTTATATTTCTTGATTTGTTTTAAGGATGGGTGATGTTTCTTTTTTTCCTTTGTTACACTGCATACAGAAACTCTGGCTTGTTGCAGTTTCCAATTCAGTTTTTTCTGCATGCTTCTAGTTATGCGTTTTGGTCTCTTTATTCTTTGTTAGGTGAGGGTCAGCACATGTGTTTTAGGTGAGGTTTTCTGCTGGCATGTAGTTTCTGTGTAGGGCTCTATAGCAGCCAGACTTGGTCTGTTTTCCTAATAGGAGGTGTATTGGTGTCTTAAGGCCTGGTGTAATATTTCAGTGTTGCCTTTTCTTAGGTAAGGTCGTTACTGTTTAAGTGCTGGAAATTGGTGCTGTTTTGGTGTGGGATGTTTACTATCTGGAAATTTTGGTTTGCTAGAGCGTATAGGAAGGAAGCATGGAATTAATTCAGTGGACAGGTTTATCTCTCTCTACTTTATTGACCCCTGACTGACCTGCGTGAAAATGTTTTAGCTGTTGTCATTCTACCAAAACCTTCCCCTTCCATTTCTTTCCCTCAGCCAACAAACCCTACCCTACCCTTTCCATTAAAGAAGTGGATGCCACAGAGAAGTCTTTTTCAATTCTTTAATAAAGGAGACGTGTAAAATTATTTTAAAATTGCCCAACTCTGGCCGAGTTTCGCCACAATTAGTGGCTGCCTCAGGGGCTACAAACAAATAAATCTAATAAATCATAAATACAATAAAAAAATAAATAATGAATGTCAATCACAAACATATACATATCAATAAAATAGATATATACATATATAAACAGACAATATTTCAACCTCACAAAAAATTACATAAATGTAACAATTACAAAAATAACTGAAACAGATTAATTAAAAGTGAGAGAGGAAATGAAAAAAAGAGAGCATGTGAGCATCAATATAAACATCAATATAAAGAGAGCATGTAAGCAACATCAATATGATTATTTTATTTTATTATTTTAGTTTATTTTATAAGAATATACATTAAAAAAAGGGGTTGTCCAGCTGACATTTTGTCCAAAAATTTTATTGTCCAAAAATTTTTTTTTACAGTATATACCACTAGCAATTAATACTTACAGAACTACACATATAACTGACTGTAATGTATGTGTTTTATTTTAATTTTTAATGAATAGTTTTGGTTAACTTATGAGTTGTTTTGATGTCTTTTTAGATATATGTGCACTACGGATGTTAATTTGGATTTCCAATTTTTCATTACTCTCATACTTAAGGTATCATTTTATTTCACTATGTGTATAGGTAACTCCATTCATATTGATGTTGCTTACATGCTCTCTTTCTTTTTTTCATTTCCTCTGTCACTTTTAATCTAATGTTTCAGTTATTTTTGTAATTGTTACATTTATGTAATTTTTTGTGAGGTTGAAATATTGTCTGTTTATATATATGGCAGTGGTTGGAACACCAATCACTGCCAGTGGCCAGTGGTTGGTGTTCCACCTTCACGGAGCGGAAGGATGGAGGGCTGCCATCTCCCAATTAAAAAAAGAAAAAAAAACAAACAAAAAAAAACAAAACAGGGATGAGTTCATGGGCTATAGGTATTACCAATTATTAGGCTTATTCAATTACCAATTATTAGGCTTTTCAATATTTGATGATAGTTAATGTGACTTTCAAGGCATACTTCACTTTCAATGCATATCCAGCATAGCTCCCTGCTTCAACAGCAGGGGAGAAGAAAATCTAATACTTCACGCATATCCAGCATTGCTCTCTGCTTCAACGGCAGAGAGCTATGCTGCCGCTTACCCAACTAATCAAACTTAATATTTCACTTGGAAGCAGCTCCATCACTGCTCTCTACATTAATAGTGGGGGTGAAAGGAAAATAGAACCTAAGGTTACTAAGAGCCAAGAGAAACAGATAAGTGAGAAAAAAGTGTGAAGCTTGCTGGGCAGACTGGATGGACCGATTGGTCTTCTTCTGCTGTCATTTCCATGTTTCTATGTCTATATCTATTTTATTGATATGTATATGTTTGTGATTGACATTCATTATTTATATTTTTATGATTTTTTATTATATTTATGATTTATTAAATTTATTTATATGTTTGTTTGTAGCCCCTGAGGCAGCCACTAATTGTGGCGAAACTCGGCCAGAGTCGGGCAATTTTAAAATAATTTTACATGTCTCCTTTATTAAATAATTGAAAAAGACTTCTCTGTGGCATCCACTTCTTTGTTGTTTCCTCACGGCTTTATTGGATCGCCTACCTTGTTGCTTTTTGGGCCCTACCCTTTCCATTGCCATCTTTCTTCTAAATCAGTGGTTCTCAACCTTTTTCCCCATCGTGACACACCGGACAGGCCACGCTCACATGTGTGACACACTGCTCATTACAATTCACGGCAGAAATAAAAAGTAAAGGTCAAGTAATTATTTTTGTTTAAAATGACACAAGGATACATATTCTGTCTGAACAGAAATTGCATAATTTCTTAGGGTGGGTTTTTCCACATTCCCAGATTCAGAATGCCATATGAATTCATCTCCCCTCCCCCAGTGCGATCTTTTCTGCAATCCTGTCTTCAAGCTGCAGGCTTACTGTGCAAGGCGCCAGCCCTGCATTTGCTTCCCAAGGCATCCATTCACTTACAAATGTAAATACTTTTGTACATTCAAATACAAACGGAACAGACGTTAATGGGACTTATATTACAGTAAAAATTATCACCAGAGGCAACATGTTTAAGTATTAACAGAAACAATTACTAGAAACTGTCTCTCTCAACTAGACTGTAAGCTCCATGGAACAGGGACAGTCTCTACTTTATATGTACAGTGCCACCTACATCCAGTAGCACTAAAGAAATATTAAGTAACTGTAGAGGATCAAAAGGGGCTTTATCAGCTAAGAACAAGCAAACCCCCTACAATTTTGACAACTAGAGGCTGTATGAAATGAAATTTTATTTTTTATATTTTTTTTTTATATACCGACATTCGATCTGAGATATCGGTTTATATTCAGGTACTGTAGGTATTTCCCTATCCCCAGAGGGCTTACAATCTAACGGGCCGATTCAGTAAAAACACCGGAGAGCGGACGAATGCCCGCTCTCCAGGCTTCCCTAGCGCCTCCTTTTGACCTAGAGCGGCGGATGTCAGCGGGATTGACAGCCGACGCTCAATTTTGCCGGCGTCTGTTCTCAAGCCCCCTGACAGCCACAGGCTCGGAAACCGGACACCGGCAAAATTGAGCATCCGGTTTTCGGCCCGACAGCCGCCGGCCCAATTTAATTTTTTTTCTTTTTTACTTTTACACCCTTCGGGACCTCAGACTTAATATCGCTATGATATTAAGTCGGAGGGTACACAGAAAAGCAGTTTTTACTGCTTTTCTGTGCACTTTCCCGGTGCCGGCAGAAACTAGCGCCTACCTTTGGGTAGGCGCTAATTTCTTAGAGTAAAATGTGCAGCTTAGCTGCACATTTTACTTACTGTATCCCGCGCGCATACCTAACAGGGCCATCAACATGCATTTGCATGTTGAGGGCGCTATTAGGTGCCGTAGGTTGGACGCGCGTTTTCTTCCCCTTACTGAATAAGGGGTAAGGGAAAACGTGCGTCCAAGGGCAGGTTAACAGTGCGCTCCGTCGGAGCGCACTGTACTGTATCAGCCTTTAAGTTTGTACCTGAGGCAATGGGTAAAGTGACTTGCCCAAGTAAACAAGGAGCAATAGCAGGACTCAAACCCTGGCCTCCAGGTTCATAGCCCACTGCTCTAACCACTACATCAGTCTATGGGAGGAACTGGAAGCAAAATCGGGTCTCGAATGAGTGACCACCACATTTTGGGTGGTGTTCCCTTGGATTCCTGTTTTCAGAATACATTCCACATTTTTTGCTCTAAAACTGAACTGTCAACCACTTGACCACTCCTCTAGCTTTCTTAGATCACTTTTCATTCCATCTAATCCCCGAGATGTGTCCACTCCGTTACTGATCTTACTGTCACCTGCAAAAGGGCAAACTTTACATTCTAACCCCTCTGCAAATTGTCCCACAAAGATATTGAATAGACCCAGCCCCAGGACAGGGCACAGACTTGCATAAATGACAGTAAAACAAAGCTCTCAAAGTCTCCTTTAATTAAGAGAAACTGCTGTCACTACCTAGTGAGAAGAACGTAACCATTTTCAACTGGAACCCTAAGGCAAGGTGCCAGAACACGTTGTTAAGACATTTATATGTACACAAATGATCAATACTTTTCTCCAGAACTAGGAAATCAGAAAATTAAAAAAAAAAATTAACACAGCTCCTTTATTCTCCCCAGAGGCAGGCAATGCATACACTAAAACAGACACTCCTTTCTCTTGAAGTCTGAATGATTAACCATAATAAGAGAGAGTTCAACAATGACATTAAGTACTACACAGTTCTGCTGATTGGCAGCGATGCCACAACAATACTGTATTTCTTTCAGCAGAGCTTAACAAACAGTAATTATGGTTCTAATAGCCCAACAGCATTTAATCACACACACACACATTGCTACATTTCAGATTCCCTGCTTCCCTTTTCTAAAAAAAGAACTTGGGAAAATTTGTCTTATTACCTAAAAAAACAACCCCCCCCCAAAAAAAACCCAAAAGAGCAGGGAGGGGGAGGGTTTACGCAGAAATGCCCAGTGAAATAATTCCTACCACTTCCACTGTCCTTTCATATACCTTCTCATTTAAGGCCTAAGCTCACCTCGTTTCAGTTCAGACCTTTAGGGTTACATTTAACTTTATTCTGTGTTTTGTCCATTCTGTCACCAAATATTCGCTCTGTGCTCTAAAAACTTAAATTAAGAAACGGCTTCTGACCTTCGATTCAACAAAAATTGCTATGGATGCCATCAATTTAGACTTTATCCCACGTCCACCAATTCATCTGAACTTTGTTGTTCCCTCATCTGTACTCATACCAGGACCGGAAACATTCTGGGCACCAGGTCACCCAAGCACGCAGAGCATTGTGGCAGATGAGGAGGCTGAAGAGCTGTTCCTGGGGTTGGGGGAACTACCCTGTGGCAGGGGCTGGAGAGCCACCACCAAGGCCAGATCAAACATCTGCCATTGCAGGGCCACGGACAAGCGGCTGAAGGAATGGAAAGGGAGACTGAGGCGATCAGAACTACACACAATATCTCAAGGTGCAGTTGCACCCTGGCTTGATAGAAGGCAATATATTTTCTGTTTCATTTGCTATTCTTTTTTGGATCATTCCTGTTAGCTTTTTTTTTTTTTTTTTTTTTTTGACTGCCACCATGCACTGAGCAAAGGATTTCAATGTACTGCCCAGAAGGACACCAAGTTCATCTTCCTGGGTGGTGTCTTCCAATATAAAATCTAGCATTGAGTACCTAATACTTGGGATTTTTTTTCCCCATGTGAATCACTTTGCACTTTTCCACATTAAATTTCATCAGTCATTCAGTTGCCCAGTTTCCCAATCTCACAAGCGGGCCGATTCAGTAAAGTCCGCGGGAGAGTGGGTGAACGCCCGCTCTCCCAGCGCGCACACAGGCCACTCGCCTTTGTGCGCGATTCTGTATTTAAGTGAGGCCTGGCGGTAGAAACAGGCAAAAGGAGGCGCTAGGGACACTAGCGCTTCCCTAGTGCCTCCTTTTGGCCCGGAGCGGCGGCTGTCAGCAGGTTTGACGGCTGACGCTCAATTTTGCTGGCTTCGGTTCTCGAGCCCACTGACAGCCACGGGCTCGGAAACCGGACGCCGGCAAAATTGAGCGTCCGGTTTTCGACCCAACAGCCGCAGGCCGACTTCAAATTTTTTTTTCTCTTTTTTTTTTACTCTTTGGGACCTCCGACTTAATATCGCCATGATATTAAGTCGGAGGGTGCACAGAAAAGCAGTTTTTACTGCTTTTCTGTGCACTTTCCCAGTGCCCAAAGAAATTAGCGCCTACCTTTGGGTAGGCGCTAATTTCTGAAAGCAAAATGTGCAGCTTGGCTGCACATTTTGTTTTCTGAATCGCGCGGGAATACCTAATAGGGCCATCAACATGCATTTGCATGTTGAGGGCGCTATTAGGTTCGGCGGGTTGGACGCGCGTTTTCGGCCCCTTACTGAATAAGGGGTAAGGGAAAACGTGCGTCCAATGGCGGGTTAACAGTGCGCTCCATCGGTCACCTCACTCAATTTATCAATGTGTTAAGCAGAACCAATTCCTGTGGTACTCGTTACAACCTTTCTCCATTTGGAAAACTGACCATTTAGTCCTACCCTCTATTTCTTTTAACCAACCAGTTACCCAATCCACAATAGGACACTGCTTCCTATCCCATCACTTTGTAATTTCCTGATGAGTCTCATGGGGGGATTCTATTAAATGCCTTCTGAAAATCCAAACACATACCATCAACCATTGTTTATGGTATGGTTTTTAAAATCATGTTTAAAATCATGAGAGGTCTAGAACGGGTAGATGTGAATCGGTTATTTACTCTTTTAGATAGTAGAAAGACTAGGGGAAACTCCATGAAGTTAGCATGGGGCACATTTAAAACTAATCGGAGAAAGTTCTTTTTCACTCAACGCACAATTAAATTCTGGAATTTGTTGCCAGAGGATGTGGTTAGTGCAGTTAGTATAGCTGTGTTTAAAAAAGGATTGGATAAGTTCTTGGAGGAGAAGTCCATTACCTGCTATTAAGTTCACTTAGAGAATAGCCACTGCCATTAGCAATGGTAACATGGAATAGACTTAATTTTTGGGTACTTGCCAGGTTCTTATGGCCTGGATTGGCCACTGTTGGAAACAGGATGCTGGGCTTGATGGACCCTTGGTCTGACCCAGTATGGCATTTTCTTATGTTCACATTTATCTACATGTTTATTTACATCTTCAAAAATATCTAAAAGATGGAAAGACAGGTTATCATCTTGCTAAAAACATTTTGACTCTTCCCCATTAAATAATGTCTATCTATATGGCCAGTGATTTTGCTTTTAAGAATGGCATTTCCCATTTTACCTGGCACAGATGTTAAGCTCACCAGACTATAGTTTCCCAGATGACCCCTGGAACCCTTTTTAAAACATTATCACACTGGCCAATTTCCAGACTTCAAGAACCATGGCTGCTTTAAATGATAGTCATCTGTAACCTAAGAATAGGTTGGGAATTTAATGTTTTAAGTTTTTAGAATTCTGGGATGGATGCCATCTGGTCCTAGTGATTTGTTACTCTTTAGTTTAACAATCTGATCTATTACATCCTCCCTTGTCACAGATACTTGTTTTAGTTGCTCAGAATTTCCACCATTAAAGAATATTTCAGGTGTAGGTATGTTCCCAACATACTCCCCCGTAAAGATCAGTTGCAAAGAATTCAGTTTTTCTGCAATTTCCTTGTCCTTCCTGAGCATCTCTTTTGCCCCTTGGTCATCTAGCAGCCCAACTGATTCACTCACAGGTTTTTCTGCTTTCTATATAATTGAAAAAGGTAATTTTTTTTTTCTCACTGGTAAGCTTTTTTTCAAAGCATCTCTTGTCCTAACTCCTGTTTTACATACAAAGTGCCTAATTCATCATTTGGGTTTGATTTTATATTTTTATCATGCCTTTCTAGCTTTTACTTCCTATTACCTCACCATTACACTATGCTGGCAATCATTTGGTCTTCTTTCAACCTTTAATACATGGAATACATTTTATCTGGGCTTCCGAAGTGTTTTTTGTTTTTTTAAACATCCATGCTTCATGCAAACTTTTAAACCTTTGCAACCGCTCCTTTTAGTTTTTCTTCTAATTTCCTAATTCTATCATAGTCTTTCTTTTTAAAGTTATATGCTGATGTAGTTTGACTTCACTTCATCCCTCCAGTGATGTCAAATGTTATTGGCATTAAGATGATCACTATTGATTAGCAGCCCCACCATAGTAATCCCTAACACCAGGTCATGCATTCCTCTGAGCATTAGATCTAAAGTAGCTGCCCCTCATTTGTTCTAGGACCAGCTTCTCCATGAAGCAGTCATTTATGTCATCTAGAGACAAACTCTCTATCATGACCCGATGAGACAATGACCCAATCAATACCAGGATAATGAAATCTTACTTTATTATTGTGTTGTCAAACTTTCCTTTTATAATTTCAACTAGCATTTCATAGTTTGAATCTTCATTTTGGCTAGGAGACTAATAGTATACTCCAGAAGTTTTAAAACTTTTTTATTATCAGGGTACACTTTCAAGTTTGTTTGATCCTCGTGGCTCACTGTATCCAATTTTACCTCACACATTCATACCCTCTGGTCACTGGTCATGTGACTGAAAATATGAAATGTACTTTTAACTAAATTGAACACTATCATGCCTGCCCAAGGGTCAACACAAACAGCTCTCTCTAAACCCAACCTCAATCTCCTTCTCCCCTATGGCTCAGTGCTCCCTTTAAGGATTGGTTTGCTGTGTTCAAAAACATTTGGTTACATTAAACTTGTGAACACTACTTTTTTTTTTTTTTTGATACACAGCAACTCAATCCTTTAAGGGAACACTGGCTAAGCCCATCCCTTGCTTGAAATAATCGCCTAATATCTACTAATAGCAGAGAAAATAAAATGTGTATGAAAAAATATTTTTAGCAACATTCAAAACAGCTTTCTGCATGCAGGTAAAATTAATAAAGAGCAAACTTTTGTTAAAATGGAAATGAAGAAGGAATGATCATAACACCGTAAAAGCCAGTGATGATAATTACCATCATTTTCACAGCAAGAATTAAAGTTACACAAGACAGACCCTCACAAAACAAAAAGGCCACATCTCCTACTGTCTATAGCTGATACTACTTGGGCCACAAGCGGAATTAGCTATAGACACCTGAAATTTCATTCATTTGCCAGCTCGAATTCCACATTAATCTCTTAAACTAAACTAAACCCACCTTTCCAACAAACAACAAATAAAATTAAGTGCATCTCCCACCACTATCACGATGAATAACCTCAACCAAGTATTAAATTTACTTATCTTGCTGAATCCATGAAACACGTGAAAAAATGAATGGGGGGGGGGGGGGGAAGTGTCCCTTTCTGCTGACTCTTCAAAACTCAAAGCACCAGACATGAGCTCATATTTTGGCAGATTGTGCCACCTACCTCAGGGGTAATGTGAATCAGGACAAATATTCCAAGACGCTTGGTTGTCCACAAAAGGGTCAGCAATCTTAAAATGCTCTCAGGCTGCACATCTAGCAGGCTGCAATGATAATGGCGAAAAAATAAGTGGATAAGTAACTAAATGTAATACTTAGTTAAAGTTATTCATCATGATAGTGGTGGATGAACCCAGAATTTGCTGCCACTTTTTTAGTATGAACGATGGTATACATATGGGTATTGTAGTGAAAAAAATATAAGAATCAGGGAAGGATGTTCATTTTGACAATTGCCAGTCTCCCCAGCCAAGAATGAATATGTTGAAGCCATTTTTCTAGATTCGCTTGTATGGAGGTAATGAGCGTTGATAATTTAAGGCAAATAGTTGTTTAGTGTGAGAACCTAATCATACCCCTAGGTATTTAAGTGAGGTAGTTGCCCATTTAAATGGGAATTTCTGGCTAAGGGATTGTACGTCCGTTTGGAGCAAGGCAAGGTTGAGAATTTCTGATTTTTCATAATTTACTTTCATGTCTGAAACGGAGATAAACCATCTTAATTCCACCATTACTCCCTGTAATGAGAGTTTTGGTTCCGTAAGGGTGAGCATGACATCATTAGCAAATAAAGAGATTTTAAAATGGGTGTCCCCCTTATGTACACCTCGTACGTTAGCAGCCCTTCGTATCCTTTTGGTGAAGGGTTCTAAGAAGAGGGCAAACAGCAGGGGAGAAAGCGGGCAGCCTTGTCGAGTCCCTCACTTAATTGTAAAAGAGTTCCCATAGCTACCATTGGCCTTGACCCTAGCATAAGGTTGTTCATATAGCTTCATTTACCAGGTAAGAAAGGATGCAAAGGACATGTTTTGTAGAGTCTTAAAAAGAAATGACCAATGGACAAGGTCGAACGCCTTTTTGGCATCCAAAGATACGACAGCAGGTATTTTATTATGATGTACCAAATCTATAATGTCCACTATTCTATGGACATTGTCCACCGCTAGACGCCCGGGAACAAAACCCACCTGATCATTATGAACCAGTCCAGATAAGACACCATTTAGTCTGGCAGCCACTACCTGCACCAGAATTTTCAGATTTATATTAATCAATGATATCGGCTGATAGGAACTGTACTTGGTTGGATCTCTTCCCGGCTTGGCCAGTACAGTGATTCCCGCTGTATTGAAATCTTTAGTGAGGGAAACGCCATCTAATAGTGAGTTAAACTTATTGGTTCAAGGGCCCACTAGAGTCTTAGCAAATTTACGGTAATATGAACCAGTATAACCATCCAGTCATGGCGCCTTCCCAGGCCTTAATTTTTTTTTATGGCTGCCAGCCCTTCAGAAGTCTCTATGGGTCTGTCTAGAAATTCCTGCTGCGCATTTGTGAGTGTTGGTAATGTTACCGACTGCAGGTAGTCATCAATAGCCCTGTCCGATATGGAGGTATCCTGGGAGTACAATTGAGAATAGAATTCAGTAAAGAAGTTACGAATGTCTTCAGATGTGTTTACTAACTGTCCTTGGTTATTATGAATTTTGGACACCATTGTGAGCCCTAGCAGCCCGCAACTGTCTTGCCAAATATCGCCCCACCTTGTTACCCCCCTCAAAAAATTGTTGCTTCAGCAAGATGAGATGTAACTGATAGCTGTGTCATCTAAGGATCTCAGTTGGTCTTTGATCTTCAGTATTTTCTGGTATGGCGCTATGTTGTTGCATCAGGGTTGTCAGTTCCAGTAACAGCGATTTGCACTTTCCCTCCCGCTCCCTATTGCAGTAGGCCGCTCATGCGTAACATGAACCCCTTACAACCGCTTTTGAGCATTCCCATATTGTCAAGGGGGACATGCCGTCAGTCTGATTCTCCTTAAAGTAATTTGTCAGAGAGGAGAAGGAGTTTGGCTGAGAACAACGCATTCCGGGGGTAAGGGCATTTCCTGGCCCCGACGGCTGCTGCCTAACCACGCCCTCCTTACCTTGTGACGTTGACCGGAGGCTTCTTTAAAATTGAAGAGCTGCTTGCTGAACTTTGAGAGGAGAAGGAGTTTGGCTGAGAACAACGCATTCCGGGGGTAAGGGTATTTCCTGGCCCCGACGGCTGCTGCCTAACCACACCCTCCTTACCTTGTGACGTTGACCGGAGGCTTCTTTAAAATTGAAGAGCTGCTTGCTGAACTTTGAGAGGAGAAGGAGTTTGGCTGAGAACAACGCATTCCGGGGGTAAGGGCACTTCCTGGCCCCGACGGCTGCTGCCTAACCACGCCCTCCTTACCTTGTGACGTTGACCGGAGGCTTCTTTAAAATTGAAGAGCTGCTTGCTGAACTTTGAGAGGAGAAGGAGTTTGGCTGAGAACAACGCATTCCGGGGGTAAGGGCACTTCCTGGCCCCGACGGCTGCTGCCTAACCACGCCCTCCTTACCTTGTGACGTTGACCGGAGGCTTCTTTAATATTTCACTTGCCTGCGGCAAAAACTTTCATATTATTCCGTGACAATCATCAGAAAAACCGATATGCTAAATTCAATAGCTGTATCCATCCATTATTGTAGACGCGATCCCAAGCCGGGATCGCGTCTACAATAATGGATGGATACAATAATGGATGGATACAGCTATTGAATTTAGCATATCGGTTTTTCTGATGATTGTCACGGAATAATATGTTTTTGTCCCCTGAAGCAGGACCTCAAGAGTGGGGGTCCGAAACGCGATCGTGTTGGGCTATGCAGATAAGTACCACTGCTGAATTAATTGTTATTGGGATTGAGAAAAGTGACAGCTAATTGACTTTCAAATGTGACCTTTGGAGTTCTCACCAGTGTGATGGAAAGTAAAAGTTATATAAAAAATTATAAAAAATTACAAAAAAATATATAAAGTAAATTGGACCAGAAACCATTAAAGAGTCTGGTAAAAATACCTTGACCCTATGAGCAGTGGTCCTACAAAACTATAGTGTATTGTGAAGACAATAGCTATTCCTAAATACTTAAAGAAGGAACCAGGTGTACCAGCATTTTGGGATAAAGTAAAAGATCCACCATATACACCGGTTTGTTCTGCGAAAATTCGGGGTTATAGCACCGAATTGTTGGGTTTTAGGGCTCGTGGGGAACAGAGCTCAGCAGTTATGCGTCTGCTCGCATCGGCTGCCAACAGCGCCTCCCAGTCTGTGAGCTTTTTAAAAGTATAAAAAGAGAAATCCCTTCTCCTCCCCCAAATCACCCTATAAAAGAAAAATACAGAAGCCCCAAATTGGCATGGACAAATCCACTAAAACTTCTACTTCCATAATTAACTGTATCCCCAATAACCAAACTTACCTACTACACTTATATTCCCCTCTATAAGCATTCCTCTTTTCCAGATAATTAGCAATTCAATACCAAGCTGCAGAAGTGTACTGGGAGGCTCTGAATATGTTCCTAGATAGCCATAAAAGGATCTTCTTTATTAAAAAAAATAAAATAAAAATTTGCAAGAAGCCTCAATCTCCATTTATATCAGGCTATGCAAAAGGTTGTGCCAATACCAAAACATAGGCAGGTCCTTACCCTTCCATGCAAATCTCCACCTATATCTTTAATTCCTAACAGAGAAATATTATAAAACAGTATTGTAGGGACAATTCATGCCAACATTTTCTAAGTATACTTTAAAGGAGCTTGTTCCTATCAAAAAAAGAAAATGGAAAGCGGCCAGCAAAGCTGCTGAAATTTGTTAAAAAGATTGGAAATACGGGAAGAATATTAGCTTTACAGCACCCCTAGAGAATCCAAAAGCTGGATTCCCAACTATGTGAAAATGTTATCTTCCCTCTTTAAAGGAGAATTATCCTCCTACCAATCTCTAATTGATCTAGGAAAGGCCGAGACCTCTGACTTAGAAGTGTTTAATTTGAACCCCAAAAAGAATTCAAACTGAGCAAAGATTTTTAGCAAGGTGACCAAGGAGGCTTTGGGGTTAGTGAGAAAGATCAAGAGACTACCTATCTACAAAGGCTGCCAATTTAAAATATGAATAACCTGTTTTACCTCCATGCCTCCCTCTTCTTGAATATATTTTAACAGGGGTCCCAATAAGGGGCATCCTTGCCATTTCACCATCAAATTCCTCAGAGAACTCACCATTAACGAAAACCATAGCCTTGAGTTCAGAGTACAAAAATGGAACAATTTTAAGGAAGTTTACTCACAAGCCCCACTTGCTTAATAAGTAAAATAAATAAATTTCATGCCACCCAGTTGAAGGCCTTTTTGGCATCAAAACTAATCAAAGGCATCTGATGTCTCTGGGAAATTTCCATTACCAGCAGGATAATACGAACTCTACTGGTAGAACTTCTCTGGCGCACAAACCCCATCTGATACACCTGCTTTAGCTCAGCTGCATATAAAGCACACAGTGAATATTGAGGTTATGCAGCTTGGAGATGATACATACAAATTATTGCCGCTGAGCAGACAGATGGGAAGAGCAGTCTTGAAACATCAGTATTTGTTTTTTGTTTTCATAATGTAGTTGTTCACCATATACCACTTAAACTGCTGCCTTGTGAGCAAAATTCATAATACAGGCAACCACTACCTGAGGATTTCCCCAATAAGTCCTTCTTTGAGCCTAGTCTATGGGCTTGCTTGATCCTCAAACAACCTTGTGACCCATCTAGACCCAGCTTTCAGAAGCCATATTTCTAAAAACCCTTGACGTTTGCTTTCTGCCAGGCACTCCAGTAAGCCCACAAACCTGATGTTGTTTCTCCTCAACCTATTTTCTAAGTCCTCCAGTTTCTATCCAGCCTTCTGCATCACCACTTTCCAATTAGTTAGATCTCCCACAGCTCTCTCTAAGTCACCCTGCAGGCCCTCTGACATCTGTTGTCCAAATGCCAAAATAGAGAAGGTAACTTCTTTGAGTTTATCATAAATGTTATCAAACTTGAGAGTCTAATGCTTTGACTACTGCTGCTATTAAATCAAGTAACACCACCATGTTCAGAGGCCCAGAATCATTTTCAGCAGATGCAGTCATCTTGGGGGTCTCCAAACTTCCCTCTCTCTTTCTTTGCAATTCAGGATGACCTATGCTCTGCAAATATATATATCCACTCGATATATATTTAGGGCATAGGCTGTCTACTCAGTCCTTTGGGGATCTGATTTATAAGGTTGGGGTGGGATAGAGAAAGGCTGCACCTGGAGCCAAGCAGGATCACATCCTACCCAGGCTACATCACCACATGGCCTCTATCTACTGTTTAAAATGTTAGCGCCAGCAGTCTGGATCCACTCTGGTTCAGATGCAGCCCATCTCGTTAGAATAGGCTCCCCTTCCCCAGAATGTTTCCCAGCCCCTAACAAATCTAACACCCTCTTCCCTGCACCATCGTATAAACCACACAATGGGGCCGATGCAATACCATGAGCTCAGGCAAGCGCACCACTTACAACGCAACTGGACACACCAAAATAACTCCCAATACAATATGGGGATTAGAATGAACAAAATGTGCATAGCTAATAGCGCTCATCACATGTAAATTGCATACAGATGAGGCTATTAGCTATTACCCTGCGATTCAAAAACTTCCCATGCAGCCAACGCGCCCATTGTAACGCAGCAAGTTTTACGCCAGCCCAGGAGCTGGCGTTAAGGCATGCCACGTGCAAGGTCTCAACCACTAAAAAAAAAAATCCTCTGTGGTTCCTCCTATTAATATTGTAGTGATACTAAGTAGGTAGGAACCACAGAAAGCAACAGCACGCCAACATTTTTAAAAAGTCTGAAAGAAATAAAATTTCTGGGCATGGTGTCTGGTGAGATAGACAGCTCAGTGGCCACCCTGCAGCTCGAACTGAGAGGGGAGCGCTACCCTCCGGCAGACCCAGTGTAGCGGGCTTGGTGGTTCCAGTGACTGGCAGAGGGAAGGTATCAACACTAAAAATTCATTTATTCACCATCACAGTGCCGAATGATCCATTCACTGTCACATGTTAGTGAAAGGAACAATCCCCTTTCAGAATGTCAGTGAAAAAAGACCGACCGGGGAATAGCCCTGCCAGGAGTGGGTAGGGAACGCTGGCCAGGTCAGCTGCTAGGCCCATACTGCTGTTATGGGTGCATAGCCACACTTCCTGGGCGCCCGATGCTTGAACGCTAGGGACACACAAGTTTTACTTTGCACATCCCTTTCAGTGCATCAGAAGCCCAGAAGAGAGATGTGGGTGCATTTAAAAAACCATGCGCCCAGTTTGGATGCGCTTGAAAATGCGTCGGCCCCCATTGAGACACTGGAACTCAGCCTGCCTCTGGGGTTCTGCAAATGTAACAGGGAGCCTAAATGTAACCTCCAGAACCTCCCTCCTGCATTTCCTATGCCATTGTTACCCACATGTGCCATGACAGTCAATTCCTCCCCCGCAGTCTATTATGCTACCTCTTTCCAATTATTCTATTTTGGAATGAGCCTCTCTTTTCTGTTTCCTGTCTTTTCCCTAGCCATCTCAACTCATTTACAGTTCTCACTCACCTTCGACTATTACTTGTTCCTGCATAAGATCATTTATATTTAGGTCATACCTTGTTTTTCATTTGTAGTGCAAGTCAAAAACGTAATTAAAATATTTCTAGGCCACATTATCTAAAATTTTAAGTGACTTACATCAGCAACAGAAATACCCAAATGAAATCACATACTACAAAAATGATTAAGTTTTGTGCTCGTTGCAATTAAAACATCTACATCCACCCTATCAGCATCTTACCAGAATTCAAGCCCAGCAAACTAGCTCTGCTATATACACTAAATCAGAGAGAATGTTTTTACAAAACAGTTTTGGGTTTTAAAGCCCTTTTAAAAGTTTTAACACATGGCTCTCTTCAGAGAGCATCCAGTTTATAGTTTTACAGCAGAGAGCCTGACACAGCAAACATCTTTTTTCTAGAAACTGTTAACCTCACTGAATGCATGAATGATACATCAAGCAGACATTGCTCATAGGATCTTAAATTCCTTCCTGGCCTATATATCTTCAGCAGGGAACTGATACATTGGGGAGCCTATTTATTCATTGCTTTATGGATTAAAATAAGGATTTTACACATTGTTCTCTATTCTATCAGCAGCCAATGGAGTGAGAAAAGTATAGGTGTAATATAATCGTATCGACAAGTTCCTGTAAGGATTCTTGCTGCCGAGTTTTGAACAACATGTAGGGCTCTTAAAATAGACAAGGGAAGACTTAAATAGATTGCATTACAATAATCCAAACTCATAAGAACCAAAACATGAAGAACTGTGCAAAAATGGTTTAAGTTCAAATACGGTTTAAGTTTCTGCAGCTCTCAAGGCTTTAAAAAAAAAAAAAAAACAAAACAGATTTGACATGAGCTTCAAAAGATAATCTACAGTCACATATAGCCCCCAGATTCTGAACCTCATTTATGACTAAGTCCCCCAAACTGCAAGCTGTAAGAGAATAATCAGGATTCATGTCTGCTAATTCTAATCTCAGGCTTCCCTAAATTAGGGGCAAATTTATTGTTAATTAACCAAATTTCAATTGATTTTAGACAGGAAGAAATCAATTCAATCCAAGAATTGTTTTGATATCAGATGAAATAGGGAAGAATACAGAATATATGCAGATGATATCCAAGTTACGTAGCTCAAGGCCAGAAAGCAATTTACAGATCAGACTGCGGTATATGTTAAATAAAGTAGCAGAAAGGGAGGACCAGTTGAAAGCAGAAACCAATCTGAGTTAAATCTGACTTGACACAAATAGTCTGATAAGACTAATCATGCCAAAACTGTCCCAGTGATTCCAATTTCACATAAATAAGACAAAAGAAAACTGTGAGCAAGAGTGTCAGAGGTAGCTAAGATATCAAGTAGTAGCAGAATAAAATCAGTACCAGTATCAAATCCCCAATTACCAGGGTTTAACTGATGCTAATGCAGTTTCTTCAAAGGTCGTGGAATTGAAGCCCACTTCAGCAACGGTGGTAATTAACCTTCAGATAGATGACGACACATTAACTAAATGAATCAAAGGGGCTCAGATGTCCTCAGCCTTAAGTTTCAGCACTATTGTCTCAAGTTTCAAGGGACAGGTCTGCTGAATTCATAGATTTCACAATATCAATTCTTTTCTGGGAAACAGTTTCAACTTTTTCCCAGTCAGACTTTGAGATCCGTGTGTGAACCAAAGCAGTAATAACACATCTGAATCTGGTATACAGATCTGCAATCTTTTTCTGAAAGAAATTAGCAAAATGTATCTGGATGCAATTGGACCTGAGAATTAAAAGGACTTAATTGTACCGTTAAATATGAGACAATGTGAAATAATTCATGTGATCTATTACCTGCCTCTCATATAGATTTATAAATGTGTTTTGTTATTTTTTGCCTCAGTTACCTGAGCCATGTAAAGATTGAAGGCACAGTTGTACTTGCTCAAGGACTCAGTTTGTAATTTATGCCATCGATGTTCAAATCATCATAGATCAGCTTTGGATGATCTCAGCTCAGTGAAAACCAAGGAACCCCATTAGTTCTTTTGGATTTCATAAGTTTCAATGGAGCCACTTCCATCCACTGCTTCTTGTAAAGATTCATGCCAGAGCACAACTATGTCATCTGCATTTCTAGAGGCAAAAGCAGCAAGTTGTGATAACAAAGTAACAGTGAAGACTACCAAAATCATCAATATATGCCCACTTCAAATACTGAAAAACTAAATTATTTGTATTATGTTGGACTAAAGAAAAACATGTTTCTATGAGGAAAGTGCATAGTGAAAACACCCCATAGCCAGACAATGAAGAATTGAGGGGCTGAGGTTATGAAATATGTGCTCAGGGACATGTACGAATTTATTAGAATGTCTGCGCGGTTCCTGGACAGGAAGGTCATTGTGACTGTGGTGTCCAGAAGTGTTGTATAAGGATTTATGGCAGTGACAGTAATCCCAGATAGTAAATTTATAGTGAGTCATGAAGAAGTTAGAACTCCTTGTGTGGACTGACTGTGGTATGCAGCTGTCCATGCAAGGAAAGCGTGAATGATGTTGCACTCCGTAGAGAAACAGCAGTCACCGATAGTGATTCAATGAAATAGCCAAGTTGCCGAAGCTGGTGCAACTGGCAGAGCTTGGGATTGTAATATTTTTGGCTCACCATGAAGCACATAGAAAGATTAGAAGTAATGTACTTACTGCGATATGGAAGCAAGGTGATGAGAGATACCATTTTACCTGTGCCTTCTGAAGAAATTTGGTATTTTTGAGGTCCAGGATGGGTGGAGAGTAACTACTTTCTGTTGAAAGAAAGAATAGTGTAATTAAAACTCCCCAACCCCGCTCCCTCCTGCGCTTTGTAGCGTCTGGGGGAGTGTACTGGGAACCTTGGTACAAAGTGGGGTGGCCCCTCTGATATCCGGCCAGTTGGGAGACCTGGAGGTGTCCAACTGGAGGGGCTGATGTAATCTGGATATCATGTAACCTCCCACGGGAGCATGAGCGGTAAAATCTTACCCACATTTCTGTGTGCTGTACAAGGAGATATCAAGACCTGTCGTCAGGCTTTGAGGTGGACTTGCACTTGAGGTAGTATTTGCTGGATCTCGTGTTTAGCAGATCAGCGAATGCATCTGGAACTTTGGTTCTGAATTAGGAACCATAAGCCAGAGTATTAAGCAATACAGAGCCCCGTTGCTGAAAACGGGAGTATGTCCTGATGCAATCCCAAAGAAATGATAGAGAGGTTCTCTTGGTATTGTGGCTGACATAGATGGCATAGCGATATGTGACACTAATACGGTTCTTCAAAGGTACATGACCTAGAACTTTTCGAACCATGTGGCCCGAATTAGAGAACACATCTCAATGGGAATGCCGCAAAAGCGGGTACTTACCATCCGACATGGATCGCCGAAGGACGAGCTGGTGAAGATTGCTGGCTCTGTGGATTTCAGGAGTCATCGAGGGGTAGCCTGTCGGCCGTAGATGCCCGTCTCAACTCTGATGCCTGGTATGGTGGCGCAGGTATAGAGGAGACAGGCTGAGCGTGGCTGGCGCTACCACAGTAATTTTGTGGAGGGCCACAATCCCGCACCGATGTCGGTGGGGCACGCCTTGGGAACAGAGGAGCCAATTAATAGCTCGTGAACCCGGCCCTCATCGCAGCGGCTCGATGTCTCATGACGCCAGTGCAGAATTCTTCGGAACTCGTTCTGGTGTTTCTGGAGCACTAAGGACTGCCAGCACTGTGCGGAACAGTGGCGATGGCAGTGGTGATGTTGCTTGGCCCGGGCGTTCTCCAGCACCGAGAAGGATAGCACCGATGTGCTGGATGGCGTCTGTGGTGGTCACAGTGTCTGTGACTACGCGTGCCACGGTGCTAGACCCGGTCTTTCCCCAGTATCGAGATGGATGCCTCCGCTGTCTTGGATGGCGACTGATGGACTGTCAGCATGCCTGCACTGTTCCTGGCACTATGTAGTGTCGTAGGCTAATACGGGGCTTTAATAAGAACACAAAGCATGGAGCACTGTGTTTAGGCGAGGGCATTACGGGGAGGTGCTATGTCGGTATTGACGTGTCGATGGCAGCCGAAGCGGCCTCGAGAGTATCGTCAAAATATATATGAAAAAACGTCGATGACCCGGGCAGAGCAATGACGACAGTGACAGAAGCACTGACGGCATCAGCGTAGGTATCTATGGAAACGATGTGGCATCGAATAATTGAAAAAACATTGTTGACATTGGAAAAATGATACCGGCATCGACGGAGTCGATGACTGCATCAATAGGAACGTCGAGGGCATCGATGTATGGAGGCGGGCGTCGACGGTATCAATGCCACCGGTGGAATCAACCCTGGCATCGATGAAAATGTCCTGGGCATCGATGACCGATAAAATAAAGGATGGCATTGATTGAAATGACCCTGGCATCAATGGAAGTGCCCTGGGCGACGGTGGCATCGACGAGACAAAGGTATGCATCGATGGTATCTATCCGGGCAATGATGGCACCGAAGGAAAAATCAGTGCCATGGATGAAAAACAAGGATGGTACTGACAGAAACTATGCAGGGACCGATGGCATCAGTGTACCGTGGGGGGAGGGGTACCGGATGGCATCGAAGAAACCAGGACGGTCTAAAGGGGGTACAGACTGTAGCGATGGGGGCATAGACTGTGCGAGGGTACCAAGGAAATCAAGGACCTGAAATCGACAGGGGCCCTGGCGGCAACGGAAACTGTGGAAGTCCCTGTCCCAATAGCGCTAATAACCAAGCAGAGTGTCACAGAGGGACACTTGCAGGCTATGTGTGGCCAACTGAAAACATAGGGAGATGGAAGGCCGCAGTCGGTTGGCAGGCCAGGGAGGTGACAGGAACCGACCGAAAAAACAAGGCATAGTACTCACCGCGCGTCGAATAAACGTACGCGAAGGGAGACCCATGCAGGGAAAACTGTTTGTGAAGTAAAAGTTTAAGTGTTTCTGTGCAGAAAAAGTATTAGAATTTCTCACAGAGCTCCTAACCGCTATGCTTACTGCACAGCGGAAAAAAGAAGACTGAGGGAGACACCTGTGGTTCACAGGGATAATTGCAGGCTGAGCATGCTCAGTGCACTCAGTGTACCAGTGTCTGTCAAAGCTTTGTAGAAACTTTGACCGAAAAGTTTTCTGTACAGAGCTCCATCCTGTGATGTCACCCATATGTGAGGACTACCATCCTGCTTGTCCTGTGAGAAAATTAAGTCCAAAGTGAGACCAAGATTGTAGATAGGTTCATGTACAAGCTGCTCCTATCCCAAGGTGGACATGGTTGTCAAAAAATCCCTACAGGGAGCCAAGAATGGAAGTTCATCTATATGGAGATTAAAAACGTATTTAAAAAAAATTTTACACCACATATCTGCAGCTCGAAGCAATTAAGAACATTCATAAAATTTGTTACAAACAAAGCCATGCAAATAACTAGAACCATCTTTGCACATAAATATTGTTCAAGATAGAAAACTTAAGTGAAAATCTGTTGAAATAAAAAGGTCTTAAGTAAACTCAAATGTTTTTATGCATGTTGACAACCAGAGATACTCAGGCAAGAAGCTCCATAAAAGAGGGGTCTGCAATGGAAGAGGATCTCTCATGCATCTCCAGGCGTGCTTGACGCACAGAAGATGCATCAAGCAGGCCCGAGTGGGGTTATAGATGTGCAACCCCAATTCTAGCTTAACCTCCAAAAGAGACTATTACTAGGGAGTAGATGGCAGTCAGAACTCCAGGGAAGCAATAGTACAAACAGATTTCTAAAGACTTGTTACAAACAAAAAGAACCTCAGCTGAACCAGATATAGAGTTCAATAGGAGATAAGGAGATGGCGTTATCTATTATTAAATCCACTACTACAATTAACTGACCCAGGCTTAGAAAACAGAGTAATTGACAGACATAGCTGAGAAAAAAAGAACAAGATCAGTATCAAGAAGCCAAGTCTTAGTTATGCACAAAATTTCAGGTTGTCCTATTAACAGTTCAAAATAGCATGCAGTTTTGCTCCCGACTGATCGTGAACAACATTCAGGTATATTAGGTATTTCCCTGTTCCCAGAAAGCTCATAACCTAAGTCTGTATCTGAAACAATGGAGGGTAAAGTGAATAGCCCAAAGTCACAAGGAGTGTCAGTGGGATCTGAACCCTGACTTCCCTGGTTCTTAGCCTCCTGCTCTAAGCAACAAGCCACTCCTCCACTCATTTACAAGTTTGTACTACAAATATGTTTTTAGTGGTATAAAGATTAGCTGTTTTAAGGATCATGGTATTTGTGATCTAAAAATGCAGAATTCATTTTGAGGTAGGGGGAAGAGGGGAGCACACCTGGAGTGCAGTAGGGACATTATTTGTTCATGATCTAAGATTAGATTTTTTTTCTCTCTTTTTAAAAAGAAACTCTGGATGAGGACTTCCAAAAGAAGCTTTTAAATCCTACCAAACCCCTGAATGGAACTCCATTTACATCCTCACACCCCGGAGCCAGGACAGTGGCTGAGTGGCACTGCTGTGCTCAGTTCTTTCACTCGGAGTAAATGATGCAGAGGCGGCAGCATTCATGGCCCCTGTGGGGAGGGGATCAGAGAAGTGGGAGTCCCCATCACTGCTCAGTAGCAACACCTAGTGGCCAGATTTATGATTGCAGAGCTCCAAAAGGAGGCCTCCTAGTGTATGGCTCCTGGCTGAGGACTGTTGGTGCAGTGACGGGACTAAAGTGAGGTATAATTTGAGATATTCTAATGCTCTCTCTCAGTCAGGACTAACAGTAGCAACAATGTGACTAACAATGCTAATTAACGCATTGATTCAAGTCTGCTACATTCCAGTAAACTTTCAATACTGCATGAATCAAGGGATTTATATTTTTAGAATATCTGCAGCTACCTACAAGAGTCCAAGGTAGATATTCAGAAGAAATGTAAAAAAATAATAAAAGCTTCTGGAAGAATAGCTTTTGATTTAAGTCAAGATTACCGCTTTCTCAAATCTTCATGTCTAAATTGCAGCTCTTGTTAATATGCCGCAATGCGGCTACACTTTTACTCCCCAAATCACTTGGATATACTAAAGATATTCAGCTTCCAGCTTTGTTTTTTTTTTTTTTTTTAAACAAAAGTTTTGAAAATAATTTACTTAACACAGAAAAAACATTAGAGACTATAAAACTTGCTCTTCAGCAAAAGACTAGTTACTGTCTTGAAACCGACCGCCTGCTAAAGCCTATTCTATTGATGAGAAATGGAAAGCACAGGTCAGAAGAGGACATTACAAAGCACACTGTAAACCATGCTCCGTTAACTCTTCATCTACCACCTCCCCCCCTATTCTTGTTATTTCTCTGAATCAACTGGTTTTAGTTTCCGATCTGTAATTTCAGTTTAGGATTTGTTTGATTTTCAACTTTATCAAAAGCCTATAGGAGGAGAACGAGGCTGGAAAGCTATTTCCAAAGACAGCCTTTATGACCAATTTTCCTCTCATTAATTGTATTTATTCATTTGATTTATATTCTGCTTTCAACACTTCAAAGCTGATTACATTCAGGTACTGTAGGTGTTTCCTCACCCAACCAGTCCTCCTCTCATCCCTGAATTGATCCTCAACTTACCAGCTAATATCCTTGAATTCCTCCTTACATCTTCCAGCTGATGCCCTCACCTCAGCAGCCACTCCTGACCCTTCACTCCAACAGTCCCTTTTCAGCATCCCCTTTCCAACCTTTGTTGCTGATCTAAGCTAGCAGCAGGCAGAAAAAAGTGATTGTGCCTCAGGCCGTGCCCTCCGCCTAGGGCAGCAGCGATGTTTTAAGCCATGAGGGAACCACAGTACTGCGTGGTTCAAATTAAGTCAGGACCTGGGCAGCAGAGGGGGTAGAGACTGCCCAATACACCACTGCTCTCCTCTTTCTACCATCAGTCTGGACTAATAGTGCAGCGAGGTATCAGGGGTGGACAGGGAGAGGGGGACAGGTGGCAATTTTTAGTGGCTCAGCAGGATGGGCTCCACCAACAACCTTGGCAGAACTGTGAAGTGACAGGAAAAGAGTGGGTAGATCAGTTAAAAGATGTAGGTGGAGGGAATTGGTGTTGGACTGCATGTGGGAACTCAAATGTACAGCTACCCAAGTACACAAAAAATGAAATGGGCTATTTTGATCTTTATTTGCCATCCATTCACAGTTAGTATGTTTTCTTGAACCAACTTCATGCATTTGTGACTAGCTTTTCTTGAGGGGTAACTTCTCATCTGCACCCAAGCATTGTATATATAAATTGGAATATCATTCCCTAGTGTATCACTTTGCACTTATCCACATTAAAACTTCAGTTTGAAGATGAGATGGATGTTTATAAAAATCATGAATGGTATTAATCCAGACTAAGGCACAGTCCATGAAAATATCTAGTAGCAGATTTACAACATATTTTAGAAAATATTTTTTCAGTCAACACCAATTAAGCTGTGGAATTTACCAGAGAATGCTGTCAAGGCCAGTAGTATAGCCAGGAATATTTAAAAAAAAAAAAAAAAAAAAAAAAAAAAGGTTTGAACAATCTCCTAGAGAAAAGGCCTATTAGCCAGGTAGGCTTGGGAATTGCCACCTTTTACAGTGAGGAGGTGGAACAGGAAGATGGGGAATGGATCGGCCTAGACTGGCCACTGTTAGAGACAGGATGCTGGTCTCCAATGACATCGGTGTGGCCGAGCATGGCACTTCTTATATTCCTTTGAGGACAGCCAGTGTTTAAGATTCAGTTTCAACATAGTATATACACTGTTACCAAATGACAAGCAGTTCACATGCTGCAATTAGAAGGGGCTGATGACCTGCAGGGGTCCCCTCCAGTGAAGTGCAATAGGTAAGAATGGAGCCTGGAGATCTCTAAATCCTCAGGCCTCCTCCTACTCACGGACTTAGCTGCTGGAATTAATCCCAAAACTGCTGTTGCTGCACTAAGATGCGCAATTATACCCACGCACCTGATAATTACAAAAGGCTTGTTTTTTCTAAATGCTTTAATCAAGAATTCACAAAATTATAGGTTCAAGTTTCAGCACTCACACACTAGATAAGACAAATTTTCCCATTCACCCAAAAGGTCCAAACTGCAGGTAAAACTAAAGGCTGAAACTTCAGAAACAAACAGTGAGAGAAAACACAAATCTAGTCCTCCCTCTTCAACATGCAAGCAGTTTTATATTACATAGGGCAAAACCGATCTCACAGTGAGGCAAAAACTGATGCCCTGGCGGGGTGAATTCTGACTAAAATAAGGGAGACAGTCACAGAGCCTCTGAATGCCGCTGCATGTGCTGGCAGATTGTCTTCTCCATAGATTTAATGCTGTGTGCTCTGCTTACTAATTAAATAAGCCCTTCTGTGAAATTTAATATTTTTATAAGGTGCCTTTCTGATCTTTGTTCAAGACTGCCCAAAGCGGTTTGCAACTATTATAAATACATCATAAAACAAAAATGTAATTACCAATGTTCTCACTTCTTCTAATTACATTTAAGCATTGCCCAAAATCAGCCATCTATCCTTTTTCAGCTCTTCCCTGCAGATCTTCAAGGAATAACTGTATGGGGAAGCCTCCTTCATGCCATCCATCCTAAATAAAATGTACTTACTGATGAATCCTAGCACAGAACTAGGAAGTATCAGGAGCAACACTCACAGCTGCACCACCTCATACTATTTAGGGAACTAATTTCGTTTTCAAAAGAGATGGGGGAAATGACTGGATTTTCTACCCCACTCCCAATCAGTTGTATACACAGGTGGCGCTGCTGCTCCAAATGGAGCAAACGTTACCGAAACTGTGTTTTGACTGCAGGAAACCATAACCATCCCCTTGAACACACTACATCCGCTCTTTTTATTAGTGTCAAAGTCTCTACACCCTCTTGCACTTTAGTGCATGCCAGCAACACGTAAATATCAGCACTCATGTGAGCACTCTGCATCTCATGACAGAGGATTAAAAAAAAAAAAAAATCCCAAAAGCCAGGTAACCTGATACCTAAAATTCAAAAACAGCACACAAAAATAAAAGGAAATGCAGCATAGAAAGGTATAAAATGGAAAGGAAAGAAGATTTTTAAAAAGTCAAATAAGTAAGAGAAAAATATGAACAAAGTTTCACTGGTATCTACATACAGATCCATCTTGCTCATGACACTTGGCATATGATAAACTTACGGCAGCTGCAAAACACTCACCATCATCACTAAATATTTTCACCAAGTATGGGACAAAAACAGGTCAGGTAAGAAGCTTCCTTTATAAATTTGTTAATGGGAGCTGTCGGCCCTCTCTCTTTATCTGCCTATAGCTTATTGACTGGTTTGTCTTTTTGCACAAAATCAAAGCCACGCACAGATCTAACTACATATGCAGACAGCAAGTAATATCACAGCTAAGTTTTACAGAAGCCAGACAGCATATTTACCAATATTTTTTTAGTACTACCCAGCTCTAATTACCATATGCTGGGTGGTACTTTAAAATATCACTTTTCCTTATGCAAGGTTAAAACAGTGATCCCTTATAACATCACATGTGGTAATCAAGTACAAACCTCTGACAAGTTTTTGGGGTTTTTTTTTAAACTGAATTTTAATTTACAAAATCAAACACAATCTTGAAAAGGAAAAACCATAACATTGAAATCATCTCATTAAACAGGCCAGAAAACTAAGAAAATACATTCATGTTAATTAGATCACAAGTTGGAGGGATTCAAGAAAATTATTTCCTGTTTATATAGTATTAACATTCTCATTTAATCATATAAGCCGTCTCAAAGAGTTAATCATGTTGCTTGATTATTTAGTTAACAGGAAAAATAGCCACTCTGAAGAGACATTTTGTTTAGTATGAAAAAACATTTTTAATGTCCAGTTTTTATCTGGCTCCAGCACTAATTTTGTTAGCCACCCAGAACAGAAGTTGCTAATTGGGTAGAATATATATTGTTGAAAATAAAGGCTGGGAACTACCTATAAGAATTTTGCAAAAAAAAAAAAAAAAAAAATACAAACTACATTTATATTTACTAAAATTTATGAATCGCCTAACACCAACAATAGGTGTTGGTGTTAGGCGATGTACAAAGTAACAAAATTTAAAAATAAAACTTGATAAAAAGGAAATAAAATTAAAATAAAATACAAAAGTAAAATATACAAAAACAAATATACAATGTAGAGATTACTTACCTGATAATCTCGTTTTCCTTAGTGTATGCAGATGGACTCAAAACAAATGGGTATAGTGTGCTCGGGCTAGCAGTTGGAGACAGATCTGACGTCAGCACGGGTACATATACCCCCACAGGAAGTGCCGCAAATCAGCTGTAGCTGACCGATCAATTAAATGAACATGATTCCCCTGACTGATTGATAGTAGCTGGAGACCGCCAGTGATCACAACCGGAAGGCATCGACACCCGGCAGGGTGGATGGCCTATTATAAGAAAACATGGCTTACCGTGAGTCGGTGAATCCCCATGTATGCCGGCAGCCGGGCGGGATGCTGAGTCCATCTGCATACACTAATGAAAACGAGATTATCAGGTAAGTAATCTCTACATTTCCTAGCATGTAGCAGATGGACTCAAAACAAATGGGATGTACAAAAGCTACTCCCGGACTGGGCGGGAGGCTGCCCGAGGACTGTGTAGGTTTGCCCTCGCTAATGCTGTGTCCTCCCTGGCCTGGACGTCCAGACGGTAGAATCTGGAGAAGGTATGGAGGGAGGACCACGTCGCTGCTTTACATATCTCTGCAGGCGACAGCAGCTTAGCTTCTGCCCAAGAGGCCGATTGTGCTCTGGTAGAATGAGCCTTGACCTGTAGAGGCGGTGGTTTTCCCGCCTCCATGTAGGCTGCCTTGATCACTTCTTTAATCCAGCGGGTGATGGTTGGCCGTGAGGCCGCTTCCCCTTGCTTCTTCCCACTGTGCAGGACGAACAGGTGGTCTTGTCTTTCGTACTGCTTCTGACATTTCCAGGTATCTGGACAGCAGTCTGCCGATGTCGAGATGGCGTAGCATTCGACCTTCCTCAGACTTCTTCAAACCTTCCGTAGTAGGCAAGGATATGGTTTGGTTGACGTGAAAGTGTGAGACCACCTTGGGTAAAAAGGATGGCACTGTGCGAAGATGGATAGCCTCTGGAGTGATTCTGAGAAATGGATGACGACAGGATAGTGCTTGTAGCTCTGAGATGCGGCGTGCGGCGACCCGGGCGGTCTCCGGCTGCGGGGGAGAGTACCTTCAACCGCCGCGCATAAGGAAGTGCGCCCGCTGCCTCTAGGCCGCTCCCGAACTCGTCTCGCTCGGGGGCCAAGTCCACGCCGGGACCGAGGCTGCCTCCAGTCCGCGCCCAAACTCGTCTCGCTCGGGGGCCAAGTCCACGCCGGGACCGAGGCTGCCTCCAGTCCACGCCCAAACTAGTCTCGCTCGGGGGCCAAGCCGCGCCCGAGCTCTTCTCACTCGGGGGCTAGGTCCCTACCGCGAACCGGCCACCGGACCGAGGCTCTTACCTCCGAGGGACCACGGAAGTCAGCTCGGGAAACTCAACTGGGCGAGTGACCGCCAGGTATCACTGCAGGAGTGCGGGGCTTGACTTCAATAGGTTTCTTCTAGGAATTTAGTCATTAGAATTTGGAAACACGCTCAGCGAGCGTGAGGTAGCTCCAAACTGCTTTGGAGACAGAAATTACTGATTTGCGGCACTTCCTGTGGGGGTATATGTACCCGTGCTGACGTCAGATCCGTCTCCAACTGCTAGCACAAGCACACTATACCCATTTGTTTTGAGTCCATCTGCTACACGCTAGGAAATCATACTATATTAAAACAGTTAAATAAAGTTGAAAAAAATTTAATAAGCAATTTTAAACAAAAAGGTTTTTAGAAGTCCTCTAAAAATGTGAACGATTCACACTGACAAAACAATTGGAAAAAAGTTCCAGATGACTCGTCTAGCAACTGAAAGAGCATTCCCGGGTAACATGTAAATGGGCAACTCAAGGTGATGAATATCTAGTAAGCCCCGCTGAGAGGAGCATAAATTTCTTGATGATTGATAGAATTTTAAGATGGAATAGGCCCATGGACAAGACTGATCATTGATTAACTTAAAAATAGTCATGCCAACTTTATATTTGATTCTTTCGCCAATTGAGAGCCAGTGTAACTCAATCAAGACTGAAGTAATATGATCAAATCACTTCAAACCATCAAGTAAGCGAGCCAAGGAATTTAGCAATAACTGTAATGGTCGAAGTGTTGAGTATGGAAGGCCAACATAAAGACTGTTACAATAATCAATGATTGATAATATTAAGGCTTGCAAAACAGTACAGAGTTCTGAAGCATGTAAGTTTCTTTAGGCCAGAAAGAACGTGTAATCTAAAGAAATAAAATCTAAATTATTGTGGGAAACCTCAGCTCTTCTGGGTTTACCCCTCCACAGAACCTCCTCTAGAGCCAGTAGGCAGGTAAAACACATTTGTCATAGATGGATAGAGCCCAATGGAACTTTTAAAATTTCCCAAAAAAATCTTAACATGTCCATTAGTGTTAGCACTGGAGATTTGTGGAAATTCAGCAAAAATTCTCAAGAATCTCCATTTTACTTCTAAACTCCTTTTAACAGGAATGGAAAATTCCAAGCCCCAGGAGGAGACATGGAGGTCAGACCCAGAGCAGATAAAGAGCCTGGTATCACAGGCCTAGGCCAGAACATGCCACTCCTGCAGTCAGATCTTAGTAAAACACACTGAAGTTCAGTCCTGGTCTGGAGAGAACCACTGCCAGCAGTGAAGAGAGTCTAGAAGGGAAAGAGAAAAGAAAAAAAAAACAAAAAAAAAAGCTAACACACACTATAACAAAAAGACCCCCCCCCCCCCAAAAAAAAAATAAAATTTCAGGAATGACCGAACAAAAAAGAAACTAAAAAAAAAAAAAAAAAGCTAGAAAAACTGAAAAAAGAAAACCAAAATACTACTAAAACAGACAAAAAAAACAAAACAAAGCTTACAAGTAAAGAAATTTGCCTTGCAATCCTTTTCTACCCCTGCCTTTTAGGCAGTGAGTTTGCAGGAGGTCTACAAATGACATGACAGCAGACTGCCTCAGTGACATCTCTAGCATAATGGACCAATCAAATCCAGTGAGACAGACTTATCACCCTTGTCAATAAGGCTGCCCCCAAGTAAGGGAGAAACAGGCAGAGATACGCCAGGCACAGCTGTATGAAGATCTGCAAAATCAATTGTGCAAAAGTAAAATGGTGAACTCTGCAAAGCAAGTATGTTTGAACTACACCAGCTTTTACATTCTTTTGTAGAAGCACTAGATAAAGTCTGTGATATGAATAAACATGTAGAAATGATATTGATCAGCAATGGCATAATCATGAACACTCCTACTACAGAGACCAAAACATTTCAGGCTCGCCATACAAGAGAACACCAAGAGTGTCCCACTCTGTGCTAATTTAAGAACTTAAGAACATAAGATATGCCACATACTGGGTCAGATCAGGGTCCATCAAGCCCAGTATCCTATTTCCAACAGTGGCCAATCCAAGTCACAAGTATGTACTGTATGTTCCCTGGCATTACTGGAATTTATTGGCACCATGGGTTTGCCAATAACCTAGCCAAACTAGATGGCTTCTTATCTGAGCCTAGAATATATTAATATGTGTTTTAAATGTCAGATATTAGAAAGCCATTTGGCAAGATACTTACCTTGATGAAAGGGCAGGTTCTTTAAATCCATTACTATGGGGTGTGAGAAGCCCTAGTCTCAATTACTATCACTCACATCATCTAAATCACTTACAACAAATGGCAGAAAATGAAAATTATATACCGTGCTTCTCTGGATACGGCTTAAGATTAGTTAAGTGGGAATAAAGAATTAGCCTAGTTTATTCAAGAATACAATTTTTCAATTTACTTAATACTCACTTTTCCTTTTTCCTGACATTCATGGCTAGACACTGAAGTTAAAAGGCTTGTTCATTGCATTCATTTTCTCACATTTCATGTCACACTTCTATCCTAGATGAACAGCAGCAAAAGCAAGATACAGAATTCTGTACGTGTTTCAAAAGCAGTACTAGAACTACACAAACCAAAGCCTGATCCCTAAGAAAGGATGCCAAACAAAAAAAAAATTGTTCCTGCCACTTATAAGGCTATGAAACTCACAGACCACCTTGGTAGTAACACAGTAACACGTCAGTCCAAACTGGCCCATCCACTCTGCCCTGTTGGGAATCAAGAGCACATACGTTTCCCATATGCAAACAGACACCAGCTTTCCCTGCACCTTCCCTTCCATCACATTACATGACCCTTTACCCAACACTGCCCAAAATATGCTACAAGTGCTGACTTCCGCCATATGAAGTCTTATCTTCTGCTTTGATTCGTACAAGATCAAAGCGTCATCCAACTCCCAGGGCCCTTTCCATTATTAGTAGGTTTTCTAATAACCCCCTAAAGACAACAGAATTTGGGAAGCTATCCAAAATACAAAGAAGTCTGATCTCCCCATGCGCACAGAAGTTTGGATTTAACCAAGGACCCAGTCATCTTGGAAGCTCAGTTAAGTCACAGCACTACTGTTTTGGGTGGTAACAGTTTCTCCGTGCAGGATTAGCCCAGTGCTTCTTGCCACTTTGTTTCTTCTATGATTATCCCATACTTTGTTGACTCCATGTCCTCCTCTGGAAGTTCATTCCATGCATCCATCTCCATTTCCATGAAGAAATATATGTGGTGCCCCTCACCTCTCGTCTGAAGTGCCTCCAGCATCATGCTGCATCCCAAGAACATGGCTGAACTGCCAGCAGTCCCTAAGCCTTTTTTTTTTTTATATATATATAGGGCCTGCTGGCTGGACTTCCCGCAACTCACAAAGGTGATATCACATTCTGCCTCTTTTAAAAGGAAGCTCAGAGCCACCTTCCAGTGCCTTTGCAACAGGTCTCCTGCTTGCTCTGCAGTACTAGTGGCTACAGTGTGTGTTCCTGCCCTACCCTCTTCTGTCTGCTTGTGTTCCTCCCCCTGGCCTGATTTCTTTCATTGCCTTGACCTCAGCCTGGACCATGATTTTGCTTTGCTCTGTGCCTGCCTTGACCTCAGTCTGTCCACCGACTTTGCTTGGAAAGCCCTGCCGGCCACCAGAACCTGCAGGCTTAACCCAAGATGACTGATCAGGCAGAAAATCTTGTCTTGCAGCGTATCAGCTGCCGCCTGTTAAGGCCTATCTTGTGCAAGACAGGCAGTACCAACTTAACAGCAACCAAAGGGCTCTCTACCCTCACTTTGAGACAAAATATTTTCTGATCTTGCACTTGAGTTTACCCCATGAAGTTTCAAATTTTCCTCCGACAAAGGGCTTCTTGTGCCCAATTTATATCTGAGATATATGAATGTCTCTCATATTCATCCCTCCCATCTATCTCCTCCTCTATGGTATACACATTTAAGTCCTTGACAATCTCATTTCATATGGGTTTTGTTGCAAACCCTGCACTATTTTGGTAGCCTCTCTCTGGACCACCTTCAGACAGTCTATATCCTTTCGGAGGCATGGTTTCCAGAATTCAACTCAAATTTCTAGTGGAACTCTCATCAAGGCCTTGTACAGATGCAGAAGAACCTTTTTCTTACTGGTTATGCCTCTCCCTATGCATCCTCTCACTCCTCTGGTTCTGGCTACCCTCTTTTCTTTCACATTGTTTCGCTACCTTGAGATCATCACACATGACAGGTATCTGTCCCCCTACTTGCTCCACCGTATGCCTGGGATAGAGTTCCTGAGTTGGTGCATCATTCCCACCTTCCTTAGCCTTATTCAAATCCTTTTTGAGATGGTTTTTAAATCTTAACTGCTAACTCTCCTGATCATAACCTTAAGAATACTGGTCAGACTAAAGGTCCATCAAGCTCAGCATCCTGTCTCAGGCAATGGCCATTCTAGGCCACAAGTACCCAGTAGGATTTCATAGAATAGTCCAATCCTTCTTTCTCAAACCAGGATAAGTAGTGACTTCCACAAATCCACATAGCTAATAGTAGTTTATGGACTTTTCCTTCAGTAACTTGTCCCAGCTATAACTGCTTTCACCACATCCTCTGGCAAACTACACACTTAACTGTAGATTGAGTGAAAAATACTTTCAATTTGATTTTAAAAAGCTATGCATTAGCTTCATGGAGCATCCCCTAGTCCTAGTACTACTGGAAAGGGTAAATAAGCATTCCCTGTTTACCTGTTCCACACCACTCTTGTTTTATAGATCTCCATTATATCTCCACTCAGTGATCTCTCCTCCAAGCTGAAAAGCCCTAACCTGTATAAGTCTTCCCTCATAGAGGAGCCATTCCTTCCCCTTTATCATCATTTTAGCAACCCTTTCATTGTAAATTGTTTTGGTTATTACCTTCTTGTTCTCCTATCCTTCCTACTGCCTTTCTGTTCTACCCCCGCCCAGTTACATTCCCCGTTGCAATGTATTTTCCAATCTTTCAGTTACTATGTGAACCGGTATGATGTCCCCACAAATACCGGTATATAAAAGTTTCTAAATAAATAAATAAATAACCCTACTCTGCACTTTTTATTTTCTGCTATATATTTTAGGATGGGACAACCAGAACTGCAAAGCACCATGAATCAATACAGAGGCATGATATTCTCTGTTTTATTTTACAGTCCTTCCCTTATAATACCTACAATTCTATTTATTTAGCAAAGGATTTCAACTGTCTTCCATGATTCCAAAATCCTTTTTCAAATTAGCAACAGCTATTTTTCCCTATATGCATTACACTTTGCACACATTTATATCACATTCCATTTACATGCCCAGTCCCAACTCTAGCAAGCTTCTCTTGCAGTTCCTCAAAATTGGCTGATTTAATTACATGCAACAATTCTGTATCATCTGCAAGTTTGACGACCTCACTCATCACTCCCTTTTTCAAGAGCATTTATAAACATATTAAAATATGCTGGTCCCAATACAGATTCCTGGGCATGCCACTGCAGATGTAAAAGTATTTATTTGCCCACCCAAATAAAGTTTGGGGTAAGGTACAATAAAATATGTTAGATAAATAATTAAAGTTTCTCCACAGAGAAATGACAATTCAGTCCTACTCCGTTTCCTCTCTACAATAGGCCAGGATAAAAGGTCTACAGGAAACAAAATTCCAAGCGCAAGAGAGAAGATTATAGTAAAGGGGATATATTACTGCCCGCCTGGTCAAGATGAAGAATCAGACTGCAAAATGCTAACAGAGATCAGACTGGCTAGGTAAAATGGGCAACAGTAATAATGGGAGACTTCAGTTACCCGAGTACTGATTGGGGAAGTGTCACATCAGCACAAGCAAGGCAGGTAAAGTTCCTAGATACCATCAATGACTGCTTCATGCAGCAGTTTATCATAGAACCAACAAGGAGGGAACGATATTACATCTAGTTTTCAGTGGAACACAGGACTTGTGCAAGATATAAAAGGGTGTGGATCCACGTGGCAACAGTGATCATAATGTAATAGAATTTAAACACCAAGGTAACTACTGCAGCAGCATTTACCTTTAAGAAGAGACTATGATAAAGTGAGGAAGTGTGTTAGAAAAAGCTAAAAGAAGGAATGGACAAGGTTAAAAACTTGCAGGAGCCATGGACACTGATTTAAGTTACTATCCTTGAGGAACAGTCAAAATGCATTCTGTGCATTAAAAAAGGTCAAAGTGTCATGGATTGAGGTTAATGAGCCCTTGGGCGGCTGCTGAGTTTATACAGCCTATCTTGTGCAAGACCGGTCTTAACAGGCAGCAGCTGATGTGCCACGAGACTACATTTTCTGCCTGACCAGCCACCTCCCCTTTAGGTTGAGCCCACAGGTTCTGGCAGTTAGCAGGACTTTCCAGACAGAGTATCAGGAAGACAGAAGCAAGGTCGATGGCCCGGCGGAAGTCAAGGTAGGCAGAGAGAAAAGTGAAGTCAAGGGTCAGACTGGGGACAAGGCAATAGGACAGACAGAACCAGGCAAGGCAGAAACAAATCGGGAGCAAAACAGGAAACCACCAAAGCATTGAGCACTGCAGCCCTGTTGTGAAAGCACTGAAGGTGGCTCTGAGTTTCCCTTTATACAAGGCAGGATGTGAGGTTATCTGAGCATGTCACACGAAATCCAGCCAGCAGGAGCTGCAGGAAAGTTCAGCTATGTTGCTTGGATGCGGCATGATACCAGAGGCACTTCAGATTAGAGGCAAGGAGAGTTACACAAAGGAAAACCAAATGACTACAAGCACAACATGATTTAAAAAAAAAAAAAAATTCAGATGAAAAAGGCAATTTAAGTCAAAAGGACATCACCGAAAACACGGAAAGCAGACCCAAATGAGGAAAATATGAAAGAGCATAAGCACTGGCAAGTTGGATACAAAAAATTAAGCAAGCTAAGAGAATTAAAAAAAAAAAAAAAAAAGCTTGCAACAGAGAGAAAAAAAAAACAAGTAATAAAAAAAAAACATTTCAAGTACAAAGAAAAAAAGCCTGTGACTAAGGGGTAAAAGGAATGGACAGGGAAGACAAGAGCACCAGCAGAAAAACTGAATGAATTACCGTAATTGTCTGTCTTTACCGAAGAGGATGCTGAGGTCACACCCACACCAGAAACATTTGATGGCGATGACTCTTAAGGACTAGATGGAATCACTGTGAAACTGGAGGACGTAGAACAGACTTACAGACTAAAGAACAAATCACCAGCACTGAGCAGTATTCATCCCAGAGATCCAGAGAAACTAAAAAAATGAAACTGCACACAGGTTGCCAATCAGCAGCCACAGTGCCAGAAGATTGGAGAGAGGCCAATCTCATGCCAATTTTTTTAAAAAGGCTCCAGGAGTGATCCAGGAAACTATAGACCAGTGAGCCTAACATCTGTGCTAGGCAAAATGGTCAAAATGAAATTTCAAAATGCTAAAGCAAATACATAAAGCAAAATAAAGAATACTCAAAAAACAGTATCTGTAGCTCAAGTCCACAAAAATGGGAGATCTAATTAGGTTATGAGCTAGAACAGGAAAAAAAGATCTCCCACACAAGGGAAGGAAAGAAATCACCAGAAACAAGGCAGTGAGGCTCAGGCTCTCTCATTTAGGTTCTCAGAGATTTCTTGGAACTAAGAAAAAAAACACAAATGCAAAAGGTTCAAAGAAAATATATTTAACATTGGTTAACTACAAAAAGCATTTACAAGGAAATTTTTATCACAAACAAAGCACCAAGAGCCAAAGCGTCTTGGCTCATTGCTAGAAATTTCTAGGGGCCCACAATTAGCCCTCGAAAGATCTGGAAAAAGCACAACCTTCTATTCATAAAATTAGGCAGATCAGAGCCTAAAAAACAACAACTTCATAACTAAATCTCTGTCTTGAGAAAAGCAAAGTAACTAATAATGTTCCAATAGATGATGTCACCTCAAGTGCAGCTGACATTTCCAGAAAATCAGTAACACTTAAAGTAGCTGCTTGATCCTCATCTCGAGTCCCAGCTGGTTCGGACCCTCTTTCTACCACAGAGAGTAAGAAAATAACCTTAAAGGGAAGTAGGACTTCTGAGGGTATTAAAATATTTGAAAGATAGATATTCCTTAAAAATACCAATCGGAGAGTTCAAAGAGTTCAGGAAAACTTAGCAGATGTAAATGTCTTGAGGTATTCTCCACATTTTCTTCCTTCCTCTGAATTACCAAACTGGACTGACCCATTTCAGTCTGAACTGTTGACACAGTATCTACACTTTCCAAGGCTCCAAATTTTTCCTGATATAAATTCAAAGACATTTCACTGGACGTAATTGTTTATAAATAGCCATATTAAAGAAGAAACAGACTTTTCAAAGTAATCCATGTTCCAGAGGGAATCTAAAGTGATTACACAGGGTTTCTTCAAGCCAGCAGGCAAAGGTAACAAATCATCTCCCATAGGAGAACTCATGGCATCAACACCCCTTAAGTCAACCTGAGACACCAAGATCTCATGCTGCTCCTCTAGACTGGTCTCCCCACAAGGGCTCGCTCACCAGCCCCCCCCCCCCCCCCAAAATGGAGAAAAATCAATCCTCTCTGTGCTCCTCTCAGCATCACTGGAGACAACGAGTGTATCTCCTCCAATGTCCTAGGAAATGGAAAGTATCATGATCTGGCAGGCTGGAGTCAGGGAGCACCCCCAGAGAAGTGGTACAGGGCCATAGGTCAGGACTGGAGCTGGTCTTCTGCTTAACCAGAGTCCTGCCCCACAGACTGAGCCCTTGGGTTCTGGGAGCCAGAAGGACTTGTCTCCTGCAGAACAACATGGCTGGAGCAGGCCTGGGCTGGGAGCTGTGTATAGGCTGAGATCTGGCATCAGACACAGGCTGGGAGCTGGAGTCCAGGCACTGGAAGTAAAACTGGTACATAAGAAAGGCAGGGGCTAGATACAAGCAGGGCTGAACCAACGGCAAGGCCTGGGAAACTGATAAGAGGCTGAACTGGGCCGGGCAGAAGAACAGGACTGGACGAGGATAGAACTAAGACACACCACAGCAAACAAAAAAGCTCAACAAGGCACAAGACAGGGCTAGAAATCCTAGTAGGCTCAAAGGCCACAAGGTGGGACAAGTAGGCCCAATAAGCCACAGAGCAGGGCAAGGAAGCCAAGACAGGTCATACAGCAAGCAAGGAAGCCCAGGTAGGCTGCAAGGCAAGGCAGAACAAGGCAAGACTGGCCACAGAGTGCCAAGGTGACTCAATGAAGAGGCACAGAGGGAATGGACAGGCTGGGTTAAGTAGGGCTGCGGCATCAGGTGATCAGTGAGGAGGTAGCTTGTGCAGCTGCGAGTGGGGCTAAGAACTCCTGGTGGAGGGAAGGCTGCATGGCAGGCTGAACTGTGGCAAGAGGAGGCTGCATAGTCAGGGATTGTTGCAGCATCTGACTAAGAATTCAAGGTCCAACTGCAAATTAACCCAACCACCACCACAAGTGAACCAGACATTGCCGAAGCCAAAAAACCTTCAATCGTTTGCTGCCTCAAGGGAGTACTTCCAGGTATAGCTGAATTACTAAATTTGTTTGAGGGTGAAAATGAAAATGAAGACAAAGGTGAGTCATTGATAAACTGTATTTGGATTTTCAGAAGCATCTGACAGTCCCTTATGAGAGATTCCTCAGAAATCTGGGAGGTCATGGAATCAGAAGCAGTGTCTTTTGTGGCTTTATAAATGAATAAAAGACAGGAAACAGAGGATGGGATTAAGTGGTTAGTTTTCCAAATGGAGAAAGGTCATTAATGGAGTGCCCCAACAGTCTGTATTAGGACCTGTACTATTTAACACATTCATAAATTATTTTGAGAAAGGAACAAGTGTGACCAGATTTGCAAAGGACAAAATTATTCTGAGTTGTTAAAACAGCAGCAGAGTGTGAAGAACTACAGAAGGACCTTGTGAGACTACGAGACTGGGCTTCTAAACGGCAGATGCTATTTATTGTGGACAAATGCAAAAGTAATGTACATAGGGAAAACTAATCCCCAACTACAGGTACTCTATGGTAGGTTCTGTGTTAGGAGTCACCACCCATGAAAAGGGCCTTGGAGTCCTTGTGGACAATACCTTGAAATCTTTGGCTCAGTGTGCGGCAATGGTCAAAAAGGCAAATAAATGTTAGGAATTATTAGCAAAGGAATAGAGAACAAAACTGAGAATATTATAATGCCTTTGTATAGATCCATGATGCAACTGTACCTTGAATATTCTGTGCAGTTTTGATCGTCCCTTCTCAAAAATAGAGAGTGGACATAGAAAAGGTACAGAAAAGGGCAAAAAAAAAATTATAAATAGGATGGAAAAGCTCCCTTGCTGAGAAAAACTGAACAGATTAGAACTACTTAGCTTGAAAAAGGGATGACAGAGGGCATATGATTGAAATTCATAAAATCATGAGTGAGGTAAATTGGGAACGGTTATTTATCCTTCCAAACAATAGTACTAAGGGGCACGCAATAAAACTAGCAACTGGCAGATTTAAAAAACAAATCTTTGAAAATATTTTCACTCAGCACAGAATCAAGTTATGTAATCTAATGCTGGAGGATGTGGTCAAAGCAACCAACAGTGGGGTTCAAAAGAGGACTGGACAAATTCCTGAAGGAGTAAGTCTGGTTTTCAGCATATTCACAATGAATATGCATGAGACAGATTTGCATACAATGGAAGTAGTGCATGCAACTCTCTCTCTATATCTAATGTAATATCAGTATCTTGAAAACTAGGTCTGTCGTTGGCTCGAGGACCAGATTTTGCCGCCCCTGCCATATGCCAACATTTTTCTCCGCACCATAAAAATCTTGGATCAACTCCTCGGTGATGAGAATCTGGAATTCCATCTCATGCCTTCCCCAAACTAAAATTTCACAGAAGCAATATAAAAGGCAGGCTCACGCTTTAGAAACAAGCATGGTGAGAAGCAACAATCCCAGCCTTTACAGTCAGAGTAGATACAAACACTATATATATAACCCACCTTCTCTTCCTCTCCAGCAACAGCAATGAAAATATGAAGCATGAAACAGAAGTTGTCAGGCACCTCAAATTGCAAATGAATTCAAAACATATGATATACTAATAAATCCTAAAGATCCACCAACTTTTTTCAATGGATAACTTTCCCAAGGGTGTCAGTGTGCCAGCGAAAGAGGCATGCAGAGAGACACTGACTCTCCCAGTCCTTGCTTAGACTAAGTATTTGCAGATTGAAAAACAAAAGCTGCAGCCTTGTGATTAAATGGGCTCAGCAGCATCTGCTTATCAGATTACTGAGCATGCTTGCTTCATTTGCTCCTCTTTGCCCCTTTTTGTAACTTTAGTATTAACTAGTTACTAGAATGAAACTGGTGTGGAACACTGTGTACTTACTATCTAATGCAAGCAAAAATCTGACACAAGCACTCTCACTAACTCTAATGAAGATCCATTTTTCAGCCACCCTTGCTATATTTATGTTTTGGGTGTTTGAGTAGGATACCTGCATGGCACTGATACAAACAGCACAGCAGCACCATCAATCTGCTTGGATTCATTATGGCAGGAGTTAACTTAAGAGGTGCTTTCAAACACTTTAAACATTTACTTCTCAGAAATTAAACAAACACTGAAAAGCAGCAGGGGGATCTTAATGACTGCTTTAACTACCATCTGAATTATGTAAAATGTAGATAGTGCAGCTGGAGAAGCAGAGACCTAACATGGATTGCTGCCTTAGACACACAGAGCCTCAGTCAAAGACACCTATGCATGCACCCTTAATCAAAAACAAAACAGCTACACATACACAAAGCCTCCGTCACAGACATCCCCAAGCCCCATTACCCTACTCATTCCACTCCATGAGCCACGCCCACCATCCAGGACTAGATTAGCTTAAAGGCAATGTCATGTCATCTTAGAAATGCTGAATAGGGGGAATCTAAGATGGCCGCCGTCTGATGCGGAAGGTGAAGTCGCTCTCTCCTGATTTCTTGGAAAGAAATTTCTTTAACCATGCCGCACTCTAAACGAAAGGCTAAACTCAGAGAGATTACCGCCACATCATCGCCGGTTGCTGAGAATGGCCAGACAAGGATTGAGACGTTCTTCGCCACCGCGGTAGCAAGAGAAATGCCGGTGGAGGGGGCCGCTGCAGAAGCTGACTTAGGGCGGATTTCGGCACTGCTGGCCAACGAGATCACGCTCAGTCCCGGCGCTCCGATTACCCCCCCATATCCTCTACCACCCGACGCTGTGGCAACTGGGGTAAGTCCTCAAAGATTATATTCTTCACTTTCTGGGACTGAAATCGATTTGAACATTGAAAAAATGAGTGACTTACCCAAGAGCAGCGTGGAAATGGAAATAAAATCTTTAGAGGAGGTGGTGAAAGGGAACGCAGCAGGAGGGGAGAAGCAGGCCCAGAAGTTAATGCTGGAAAAGTTTATACCAACGGAGAAGCCAAAGGTTATAACGATGGACTCCTTGTGGCAAATTATGAAAGGCCTGGAAAATGCTATATTGAATTTAACAGTGATAACAATGGAATCAAACAAAAAGTTTCAAAATATAGAGAAAGAAATTGATATTCAAACAACTAAGATGCATCAGTTGGAAAATCGTGTAGAAAAGGTGGAGACTGTTCAGACTGAGATTTTAAGGGTTGAAAATATCAACTTGAAAAAAATGGAAAATATCGAAAACCAGACAAAGTTCTTGAATCTACGTATACTGAACTTTCCCTTTATCAGGGAGATATCAGCATATGAAATGTTCAAAGATTATATGCTAAAAATATTGAAAATACCATTGGAAGGACTCCCAGTAATTTCCAGAATTTACTGTCTACCAGAAAAAGGGGGAAGCCGTAAAGAAAATCTGGACCAAGTGCAAGAGAATCAAGTAAATCAAGAGAATCAAGAAAAGGAACTTAATTTGACTCAAATACTAGAATTGTCCATGGATTCTGAAGTTAAGAATAGGATGACATTATTTCTATCGTGTACTTTTCCTACTGATAGAGATATGATTATGAAGAGATTTATGCGTAATCGCTCAGAGTTATACTATGGAAATAAGATCTGGATATTTCCAGATATTTCTCGCATAACACAAGAAAGGCGAAAGAAGTTTCTGTCCTTAAGGCCAGGAGTAATTGCGAGGGGTGCTAGTTTTAGCCTGAGGTACCCAAGTAAATGTATCATTAAACATCAGGATGCAAAGTATGTTTTTATAGAACCAACTCAATTGCAGAAATTTCTAGAGCCTGCAAACCCGTAAACACCTGTTGTGTAAAATCAGAGTTTAATAATGATTTTTTGCTACACTCATGCGACGAACCTTAATGCTTATTATATTGTTTCTTGTATTGCCGCCTATATAAGATTCCCCCAAGGATTACTTGGAACAGTAGATAGCTTTAATGACTCTGTATAAATGGTTTATTTGTTGGAAATTGTTTATTGGTTCTACACACTGTATGATATTTACTCTGGTGTAAGTATTGAAAAATGAATAAATAAATAAATAAATAAATAAATTAAAAAAAAAAAAAAAAAGAAATGCTGAATACATTAACTATAGGCCTGGTATTTCCACCAGAAACTGTGTGGCCTTCCTTTTATAAGAATATAAACCAACTCCTTGGAATCAATGTAGTGCAAAGGCTTACAGTGTAGGGGAGTCTTAGAAAAAACGCAATTTTAATAGGCTGTGACATTTCTTGAACCAAGATAAAAAGATGTTTTACCACACAAGATTTGGAGACCACTTTGCAGCCTTCTCAAAGCTCATGTAATTAATAAAAGGCATCACAGCCCAACAAGATTGATTTGTAATTCTAGAGATGATCTTGAACTCTCTCACTTGCTGATGAAATCTATAGAGCACAGACACTCACCTTCCCTATCGCATAAAACTGCTGCTGAAACTTTTAGCCCTACCTACTCCATCCAACAAGTGCTCTTGCTCTGCAATGGAAATAGAACTCAAATCTTAAAATAGGGGACTTAAATTGATGGGATACATATTCTAGACAAATACATTGGCTTGGAAGTCTGGGATTCATGATTTAACACATTTAAATAATACATATTATACATGCACATTTGAAGCAGCAGTGGTATCAACATTGTTTAAAATAATTCAACTGGCAAATATAACAGATCCTCATATTCAATTTTTATTTCACATGAGATTAGTCTATCAAGTTTCTGTCATTCCTGCTTAGCCATTACCATCACTGTAAGTAAAACAAGCACTTTTGTGTTCCATACTGTAGTCTGACAGACTTTCTGCTACATAAATACACTCACAGTGCAGGCTTAGGAAAGAAAATCTTTAAAGACAAATGAAACACTGCTTGCAATCAAAGTATGAAAACATTAGGATAATCAAGTAGTGCGCCAAGAGTGGTACATACCAGCAAGCTTCCCTTAATTCACACCTCCTCCATCACCACTGCCTCCCACCCCTTTAGAAAAAGGTTTGCGGGATCTGAAAAGCTGGGGAGCACCAACAGCAGACTGCTCCTCCTGCTCTCCTTCCAGATCCTCAGCTGCCCAACATTTGGAGTGTGGCCACACACGGACACGCAGATGAACAAAGTCTTTAAAGTGCTGTCGCTCTAGCACAATGAGAATATAAAGACAGACAGCAAAGGCAAGGACGTACTATTTTGAAGCAAGCAGCTAACATTGTTTTTGCAAAAGAGGTAGTGTATTTCTTGAAAATACACTACCTCTGTAAATAACTTTATTCTAATGACTAATTTGGTCTATAGAATGATTCTGTAAATAACTTTATCCTGGTTTATTATGTTATGTTCTTACGATATACATTTATTGATTATATGCCTTCTACTTATTCTATTTTATTATACGCTTAATGTATTAGCTCTGTTTCATGTTCAATGTAAGGCCTAGGGCACCCATTTAAAGCCTATAGAGTTTTTCTGTTAAATGTAAACCAAAGTGATTTGTATCTGATACAGGAACTCCGGTATATAAAAATAAAAAATAAATAAATAAAATGCCTAAAAGGACAATTTAATACCCTTGTGGTATGCAATATCAATTTTTTTTTTTTAAGTTTGATGAAATTACTACTACTATTTAACAATTCTAACACACTACTTGATGTGTGCAAACAGAGGACAAAAAAAAACAACTTTGGGATTTCTTTTAAGAAAAAGGTTAAAGTTTTTCTATTGTATGACCTATTATAAGTATACTAATGAGGTTCCATGATGCCTCCTTTCTAAAATATAGTTTCCGCAGAAATAGCTCCAAGCATCAACACCATGACAGTGAAGATCTGACAAAAATATACCAAGTGATATGGTAATATTACCTTTCAGGCACTTCAAAGCAGATTACATTCAGGTACCTTATGTATTTCCCCATGCCCAGGGGGCTCACAGTCTAAGGGCCTGATTCTCTAAGGCTTTTCTCCCATTCTGTGTCTATTGATATGACCCCTGGCTTTCCCGGTTTGCAGCCTACTGCTCTAACCACTGAGCTACTCCTGCACTTCTGATGTATTTTGTTTATGATGTATTGCTATTTATTGTGTTTTCATAGTTTGTGAACCACTTTGAGTTGGACTACCTCTATAAAAAAAAAAAAAAAAAAGCCCAAACTGCATTTTCACCAGGGTTTCTTTCTAGTTTCTTGTAAGGCAGAAGATCACCACCACCACTCTCACACTTATTTAATGGTGCTCTGATAACGTAATACAATAAGGTATGTTATATTTGTATTCTGTTTTTCTCTACACAACAGTAAAGTCTTTCACACAAAAATATTTTAAAGACATGAAGAAACCCTATTAAAGTCACTTCATCAGCTGCTGCAGTCATAAAAACTTACCACTTGACAAGGGAACATAGCTCTGAAAAACTATTCAAAACCTATCAAATTAGTCCAATTAAAAGGTCTCACCTACAATTTATTGTTGACCTTTATTTCTATGTATCCACAAAGACTAATACAGCAACCACATGACACTATATAACTCTTGATGGGAAATTTTACAAGGCCCTATATATTACTATAACAAAATAAATAAGGCACTCTGATCCAAGAAATGAAAAGCAGTAAAACTTTCTAAAAACAAATATCACAGACTTCAATTATAACCTGTAGTACAATTACAGGGAATTTGGGGATATTTCAAATAGGTAGAAACCAGAAAAGGACATAGAAAAATGTGAGTAGGGATATTTCAGTTTCCAGCTTGGCTTCCAGTTTCATAGAAACAGAAATGATGGGGAAAAAAAAGAGGACCAAATGGTCCATCCAGTCTACCCAGCAAGCTTATGGCAGTATCTGCTGTGCGTTGTAGGTAACCCCCATGCTTAACAGTTTCCCAGACCATAAAAGTCATGGCCCTCATTGATTACTGTTTGAATCCAGTTCCCTGTTACATCTTGCCATGGAAGCAGAAAGCAACATTGGAGTTGCATCAAAGTATCAGGCTTATTGGTTAAGGGTAGTAACCGCTGCCCCAGGACGTTACCCCCATGCACACTTCATTTCTATCCTTTAGGGATCCACAGTATTTATCCCATGCCCCTTTGAATTCTTTCACTATTTGGGTTTTCAACACCTCCTTTGCAAGGGCATTCCAGGCATCCACCACTATCTCCTTGAAGAAATATTTCCTGACATTGGTTCTGAGATATCCTCCTTGGAATTACATTTTGTGACCCCTAGTTCTACTGATTTCTTTCCAAAAGAAAATGTTTGCTGTTTGTACAGCATTAAATCTTTCAGGTATCCGAAGATCTGTATCATATCATCCCTGCGCCTCCTCTCCACCAGGGAATACATATATTCAGATCCTTCAGTCTCTCTTCATAGGTTTTCTGATACTGCCCCCCCACACCCTTTTGGGTAGCCCTTCTCTGGACCGCCTCTATCTTGTCTCTGTCTTTTGAGATAAGGATGCCAGAACCGAACACAGTACTCCAGGAGAGAGACAGTACTCCAGGAGAGACCTCACCAAGGATCTGTACAAGGGCATCACCACCTGCTTTTTCTTACTGGTTATTCCTCTCTCTATGCAGCCCAGCATTATTCTGGCTTTAGCTATCGCCTTGTCATATTGTTTTGCCATCTTCAGATTACCAGACACTATCAGTCCAATATCCAGATCTCAGTCCATGCATATCAGCCTTCTCCGTCCCCATCGTATACAGCTCTTTTGGATCTCCACACCCCAGATGCATGACTTACTTAAATCACTTTTCATTCTCTCTACTCCTTCAGGCATGTCCACTGTTGTAGATCTTGGTATCATCTGCAAACAAACTTTATCTTCTATCCCTTCCGCAATGTCGCTCACAAAGATAATGAACAGAACCAGTGCCAACACCAATCCTTGTGGCACTCCACTTAAAAAGGCTCTCTCTTCAGAGAAGGTTACATTTACCATTATACGCTGTCTCCCGTCAGTCAACCAGTTTATAATCCATGCCACCACCTTGGCGCTCACTCCCAAGCTTTTCATTTTGTTCACAAGTCTCCTATTTAGGACGGTAACGAAAGCTTTGCTGAAATCCAAGTAGATGATATCAAGCACTCTTCCTTGATCCAAATCTCTAGTCACCCAATCAAAAAAAAAATCAGATTTGTCTGACAGCATCTTCCTCTGGTGAATCCATGCTACCTTGGGTCCAGCAACTTATTGGATTGTAAATAGTTCATTATCCTTTCTTGCAGCAGCGTCTCCATTAGTTTTCCCACCTCAGAGGTGAGGCTAATCAACTTGTTTCCAGCCTTCTCTCTGCTACCACTCTTATGAAGTGGGACCACAACTGCTCTTCTCCAATCTCACGGCATCACTCCCATATTCAGGGATCTGCTGAACAGGTCATTTAGGGGACCCGCCAGCACACCTCAGAGTTCTCTTAATATCCTGGGATATACTTCATCTGGCCCCATGGACTTGTTCACATTCAGTTTTCCTAGCTCTTCCCATACATACTCTTCCGTAAAAAGAGTTGTGTCTAGCCCATTCCCTTCTATGGTCTTGTCAACCAGCAACGGTCCTTCTCCAGGGTCTTTAATGAACGCCGAATTGAAATATTTGTTTAATATTTCCGCCATTTCCTGTCTTGACACATTGCTCCTTATCACCTTTCAATTTCACTATATCACTTCGGGATTTCCTTCTTTCTGATATCTGAAAAATGTTTTGTCACCTCTGTCTCTTTGGCAATCCTTTCTTCCACTTGACCTTTTGCTTTTCTGATTTCTTTCTTTGTCTCCCTCAGTTTCAACAGGTATTGTTCCCTGTGTTTCTCTTTTTGGGATCCTTTATACTTCCTGAATACTGATCTTTTTGCCTTTATTTTTGCAGCCACCTACTTTGAAAATGAAATTGGTTTCTTTATCCTTGTGCTTTTGCTTACTTTTCTAACAGATCTGTTGCCTTTGTAATAGCCCCTTTTAAAAATTTAGCCCACTGTTGTTCCACTTTGCCCATATTCTCCAAGTCTTCTAGTTCTTCTTCCAGGTACATCCCCATTTTGTCAAAGCACATATTTTTGAAATTCAAAACTTGAGTCTTCGTGTGATTTCTTTGCATCTTATTTGCGATATCAACCCATACCATCTAATGACGGCTTGTAGTCCGGACATTATAGACATTATCCCTATTTGTGAGCACCAAGTCAAGTATCACACCCTCCCTCGTGGGTTCCATAACCATTTGTTTGAGCAGAGCCCCTTAGAGGGCATCCACTCTCTCTCTACTTCTCGTAGATTCTGCAGAAGGGATACTCCAGTCTATGTCCAGCAGATTAAAATCTCCGAGCAAAACTTCTCCCTTCTTCCAGACCTCTGTCCAGCTCTTCTGTCTGAGTTGGAGGCCTGTAAACCACACAGATCTAAATGGAAGCATCTTCTTTTTTAGGCTAGCCCATAATGCTTCTTCCCTGCCCCATGTCCCTTGCATTGCAATTGCTTAGATATTGTTTCTGACATAAAGCACTACTCCTCCCCCATTACTGTCCTCTCTCTCCTACCTTAGGTTATAGCCCGGGATGGCCATATCACAATCATGTGACTCCCATGAACCATGTTTCTGTAACAGCAATGATGTCCAGGTCCGCTTCCACCATTAGAGCCTGCAGGTCTGGGATTTTATTGCCCAGACTACTAGCATTTGTGCTCGTAGCTTTCCAGTTTCTCTCCTTCAAGTTACTGCTCTTCTTGGACTTCTTTTCTGCCTTATTCAGCTGAGTTTTGTAATTATCTTCACCTATTTCTTGGCAATGTCAGGGGTGACATTCCAATTTCCTTCTGCCACCCCCGTCCTCTAGTTTAAATGCCTTATGGCATAGGATATGAATTTATCACTTAGGATTTTTTTCCTGCCATAGACAGATATAAGACATCTTTGGCATAGAGCCTTTTAGTGTTCCATACATGACCCCAGCCCCCAATATATCCAAAATTTTCTTCCTTACACCAAGTTTTGAGCCACGCACTGGTTATCTATATGGCTTAGCCTCTCCTTCCTCTTTCCATGAACATGTAACACTTCTGAAAAGGCAATAGTCTTTGCCATGTAACTAATCTGATTCCCCAGAGTCTGGAAACCTCTCTGTACTAGGGATGTGAATCGTATTTCTGACGAATGAAAATATCGTACAATATTTTCAAAGTCATCAGAAATCGGGGGCTCCCCGAAACAGATAGGAAAACCCCACGAAATTGTTCGTGGGGTTCTCATCGTTTTGGGGGAGGGCGGGAAAAGCGGCACACAAAAACAATTCCTAAACCCACCCCGACACTTCAAAACAGCTCCCTTAGATTCCCCCACCCTCCCAACCCCCCCAAAAACATTTTAAATTACCTGGTGGTCCAGTGGTGGTCCCGGGAGCGATCTCCAGCTCTCGGGCTGTCGGCTGCCACTAATAAAAATGGCGCCGATGGCCCCTTTGCCCCTACCATGTGACAGGGTATCTGTGCCATTGGCCGGCCCCTGTCACATGGTAGGAGTAATGGACGGCTGGCGCCATCTTTAAAAATGGTGCGGGCCATCCAGTACTCCTACCATGTGACAGGGGCCAGCCAATGGCACAGATACCATGTCACATGGTAGGGGCAAAGAGGCCATCAGCGTCATTTTGATTAGTGACAGCAGATGGCCCGAGAGAGGGAGATCGCTCCTGGGACCACCACTGGACCATCAGTTAATTTAAAACTTTTTTTTTGGGGGGGGGGGGGGGGGGGAGTCGGGGTGGGTTTTTTGTTTATCGGCTCGGGCGCAGCCGATAAAAAAACAACAAAAAAACCCGATCAGGCCGCACGAAAAATAATTCACCATGTGAATCGGAACCGGAATCGATTCCGGTTCACATCTCTACTCTGTACCACTTGGATGTTTCTAGCAAGGTTGTTGGTTCTCAGATGGATGATAATGTCAACTACAGAGTCCTTACTTTCTTCAGTCATTGCACTGACTCTCTCATTGTTCTGTTTAGCATTTCTACCAGTCGATAATCTGGAAGGCATTTAACTATAGTGTTCCCCTGGAAAAAGGTTCCCAAATTAGTTAACTCTGATGACTAAGTCAACCAGCACAACAAGCTTTTTCTTATGCTTTTTGATTTATTATGAAATGTGTGCATTGGGTTTCTTCGTTCCTTTTCATTCTAGTACCAGTAACAGCTTTTCAGGATAAAACATGTAAATATTGTTTACAAAGTTAACACTTAAAAACTACAGACATTTAAATAATTATTTAAAATACAAGAGGAAGCTGCAGGGGAGGCAATTCCCCCCTCCTACCCCTAACATGCCCATACGTTTCCTGCCCCTATGTGCTCATGTGCCCAGCCAATGTGGGAAGTCATGCAATATATAGAGAAAAGGGAGCCCAGAGTCAACCATGCGTCCCTGATTTTGTGCCAGCAAATATTAACATTGAAAGGACTAAAGAGCAAGACTAAACTTACTGTTTAATTGAGAACAGTTAATATCATGCCAAGAAACTGAGGAAGGTCTAATTACTTTTTTTTTTTTTTTAAGTCAATGATCATGTTAAGCTGAGAATTTCAGCTCTTTGAAGCAGAATTATGCATGGTTATTTTACTAATGAGGAGATTGTTTAGGTCTTCAGATCATGGATTTTTAGGACTGTGTGTGAGATTATTTGTGTACCTGATGCATTTCATGTTTTTGGTGTAATCTACAAAGGAGGAAGACTGACTATGCAGAATACAAAAATCTGCAAACACACACATTTTATATCTCTACTGGATACAGAGCACCTCCTTCCCCCATAGCAGTCCAGAGAACAGAAAAAAATATTACAAGAGAGCAGATAAGGCCTGTAAGATGCATCTAGTGGGCCCAATTTTACTCCTGGTGCAATGCCAAACACTGTTAATCTCCAGTTTTCCTCTCATTTCTTTGTAAGCAGGCATACTCTGTGCTTCAGACTTTCTCGAGTTCCATTATCCTGGAAGGCCATTCTATGCATCCACTACTGTCTCCAGAAAGAAATGTTTTCTGATGCTACTTACTCCTGACAGTCGGAGCTTTATCCCATGACATCTAGTTTCAGAACATTTTTTCTACTGGAAAATGTGCTTCTATGCATTATTTATATCTTTGAGGAATCTGAAAGCCTATTATACTCCAGGTCTTTAAGTCTTATATCGCTTTGGAATAGACCCATTATCTTTGCTAGCCCTTTCCTGAGCTGCACCATGCTGGAGAGAGGTATTTTAAACCTGGTACGGTGTAGCACAGTCACTGCAACTTTAAGTTAGCATAAGCACAAGTGAGTTTTCCATCTTAGAAAAGTCTTGTTTAAGGTTCCCCGCCTTTTTAGGTGTACCTAAATAAGTTAGCATTGTTTGATAGAGTAAATAAGGGCTCTCCAGCTGCTCCTGCTTTTATAAACTTCTCTCGTACCTTTCCTTGAGCTGGGGGCGAACAGAACCGCTCTTTTCAGGGGCACTACGATATCCCCCGGAAGAGACCCAGGCTGTGCCCCTTTCCAGTTCACGTCCTGGTCGGCCTCCAAGGCCCCTAGAAAGACGGGCTAGAGGCAGGTCCGGCCCGGCCCCTCCCGCGTCGCAGAGAGGCCGAGGGCGGCCGCCCGGCTCTCACCTTCAAGCGGATTTCGTAGGTGGTGAAGCGGTTCCGGCCTACCCCGACCGTCTGCGGGCTCGACACGTCAATCTCCAAGAAGTTGCTGGGCGGCCCGTAGGCGTCGTTCAGAGTCTGCGGCTTGCTCAGCAGGCGCCGGGTGTCGGCGACGGTGTCCGCCATAGCCGCGCTACCGCTCGGAGCCGGCCTGACCTAGCCCACCCGCCCGCCGCCGCCGCTGCTTCCGCGACCCTCCCCCGTCAGTCACTTTCCAAGGCAACCGCAGCCCCAGAAACAGGAACGACGCAACACTTGTCTGCGCGGAGCATGACGGGAGCTGTAGTTCTCTTCCGCCCAGCTCACCGTGGGCGGGGGCATTAATGAACGACGGTGAGGCTCTAGCGGCCATGTTTGATTCAGGCAACATGCCCCTTTATTAGCATCATAATTACTTTAATGTACCACTATTGCTATACGTAATGATGCATAATCATAGGGCTAAGTCTTTCCTTTTTCAGGCATTGTCCTGTATGTTTGTCTTATTAGATTGTAAGCTCTACTGAGAAGTGACTGTCTTTTTGAATGTTTGTACAGCGCTGAGTATGTCAGTTAGCATTAAAGAAATGTTAAATAGAAGTATTAATATAAATCAATATAAGGATTTACAGTTAATATTTTCTTATTTGTGTTGACCAAGAAAACCAAACTGACAACTAGCTCCTTGGGCGGCAGCGCACAGGGAGGTGTTAACCCTGTCAGTGCCGAATTATTCAGGAAAGATTATTTACACAGACCAAGTGGTTTTCCTATTTTATTTTTTATTTTGGTTTGGTTTTTTTTTTTGCTTTTTATTTTTTTTGCTTTTTAGAGCTGCAATGAGAAATAATTAATAGGAAATGAGCACAAATCAATTTAAACCATTTTTTTTTTATTAAAGCAATATATTAAACCACCATAAAACATATAAAGCAACTACAGTACATAAATCAAACAAGCACGGCTTTTTTTCTGGCTGTACCTGCTGAAATGTACTAATATTTCTTCCCTCATAAACCACAACAGTGTTGGCAGCAACAGAGGCGTTGGCCAATGCAGGAGGTAGCACATACATTAGAACATAAGACTTAACATTATAGATCAGACCAAAGGTCCATCAAGCCCAGTATCCTGTTTCCAACAGTGACCAATCTAGGTCACAAGTACCTGGCAGGATTCCAAGTGGTAAAATAAGCAGTGGATATCTGCAACTCCACCTTAATAATGGTTTATTGACCTTTTTCTCCAGAAGCTTGTCCAAACCCTTTTTAAATGCAGCTACACTAACAGCTTTTACCACATCCTCCTGCAGTGAATTCCAGAGGTTAATTATGCATTGAGTAAAAAAATGTTTTCACATATTAGTTTTAAATGTATCACCTAGTAACTTCATTGTATGTCCCCTGGTCTTTGTACACTTTCAGGCTGATTCTCTAAGGTTCGTGGGACAACGGTCACTTAGTGTTGAGCCCCCACTCTCCCAATGCGCGCTCAGCCATCTCTCCTGGAAGCATAATCCTGTGTTTAAATGAGGGGTCACGCTAAAAAGGAGGTGCTGGGGACAATAGCGCATCCCTAGCGCCTCCATGGCAGCAGAAACCCAGGAGAGATGGCTGTCAGTGGGTTCAGAAAACAGATGCTCAATTTTACGAGCATCTGTTTTCTGAACCTGCAGAAAGTCATGGGTTAGGAAAACGGATGCTCGAAAAACTGAGCGTCCGTTTTCCTTACCTGACCGGCTGGCACATTTAAAAAACATTTTTTTTTACATTTTTGTTTCCTCCGACTTAATATCTTAGCGATATTAAGTATTTTCTGCTTTTCTATACACTTTTTTGGGCTGCTCAGAAATTAACGCCTACCCTTGGGCTTGGTAACACTTTTTTTTTTTCATATCCAGCTGCATAACTAATAGCCTTATCAACATGCATTTACATGTCATGAGCACTATCAGTTTCAGGAGGTGATGGACACGCGTTTTCAACGCACTAAACCCCTTACTGTATAAGGGGGTAGTGGAAAATGCGTGCCCTAGGCGAGAACCAAATAATTAGTTTAAAATGAAATGAACAAATAAGGTTCATTTCATTCAGGGGGGGCCCTGAATGAAACAAATTAGTCTTATTCACCATGTTTTGCAGTTTTGTTTTAAACGAATGCACGACTTTTGGCAAGTCTTGTGGCTGTCAGGAGGGTCCCCCAAGGCTTGCCAAAAGTCCAGCTGGGGTGCGGGATCGATCTCCTGCACTCGGGCCGTAGGCTGCCAGTAATCAAAATGGCGCCGATAGCCTTTGCCCTTTCTATGTCACAGGGGCTACCGGTGCCATTGGTCAGCCCCTGTCACATGGCAGAAGCACAAGATGGTGCCGGCCATCCATTGCTCCTACCATGTGACGGGCTGACCAATGGCACCGGTAGTCCCTGTGACATAGTAGGTCAAAGGCTATCGGCACCATTTTGAATACCGGCAGCCGAGGCTCCTGGACCCCCAGCTGGACCACCAGGGAGTTTTGGTAAGTCTTGGGGGGGGGTCAGGAGAGTGGGGGGTTTGTTTAAATTGGCTCCTTTAGATGGCAAAATAATTTGGCAAAGATTTGTTGTATTCGTGGGAAATCGTGATACTTTTCGCTTCCCCACGAATACAACGAATATGGCCCTATACGTTGCGGATTACAAATACGTAGGAAACAAATGCACACCCCTACTATATTAAACATGACAAAGGGAATTCATGTGCCTAAAATAGAAAGACATGGCTTTACTATCTTGTTCAAAGACAAAAGAAACCAGCGATATAGAGCATTCTATCACTTCGTATCCAGACTGTTCCAGGAAATTAGTAAGATTTTGCAAATCCAAGGAAACCCCAAATGAGACTGGTAATCAATGGTTGTCTCCAGCCAGTAAGGAAGGAAAAAAGCTTTGTCAATAGAGGGGATCTCATTGTCTGGAATAAGAAGCACCTCAAGAAAAATAGCTTTTTAAAGTGGAAAGAGGAAGTTCCCCCATTATTTTGGGAAAACTGGCCAGCCTGAGATTCAGACGACGATACCAGTTCTCTAAAAGTCAGAATCTCCTAAAGTCATGAAGTTCTTGAATTTCAGATTCCATTTCCCCAATAGAGGATTGGACACTCTGTAAAGTCACATCATGGGATTTTACCATTGGATCCAAGCTATTAGAAAACATATTGATTTTGGCATTACATGCCTTCATGGCTTGCCCAAACTCAGCCATTAACTCCCACAGTGCGTCCAAAATCACAACACTGGTTTTGTAAGAGAAAGACAAAACTCACCAAGTGGTGGAAGATTTACTGTAGAGAGTGAAGACACAGGGAAACCACCTCCAATGACAGATTCGGCAGATCCACAAGGGTCTACAAACACTGGCTCAGTGATCTCGGCCATTTCTCCTCCTCTGTTGTGATTCTGCTTGTGGGATAGGCCCACAAGCAGTCTCTCACCTCTTTACCGCTACCATCCGCAGCGGGCCGTTACCACTGTCATCGACGCCGCCTTCCTCGCATTCTGGAGGCCGCCATCATCGTCTTCTTCCATGGCCAGGAGGCCGCCACCAGCACCGTCCTTCCATGGCCAGGAGGCTTTCCCAGAGCTCCTCACCACGTGGTCAGGAGTCCGCCATCATCTTCTCTTCTCACGGCAGGAAGCCACCGATGTCTGGGCCTCCCTAGCGGCATGGACGCTGCCGCTGCTCTCCAAAATCCTGCCCCTTCTTAGGCACACAGCCGCGCCTCTCTGCCCTATTTAAAGGGCCATTAGTGGGCAGTCCATCGAGACTGTTCCTGATGACGTTCCTAGGCGTCTCCTTCTTAAGCCCTATAAATAGGGCCTTCCTTCAGTCTCTCGTTGCCTTTGCAAGGAGTTGGTTAACTCCTGGAGTTCCTTTGGTTCCAGCTCTTCATTCCAGGAGTCTTCTCTGCTTCACCTCGCTTCTTCAAGTGTATAAGGTGTTTCCTGACACCGATCTAATTTTGTTTTGGTTGCATTAATAAATCTGTTACATTATTTGTCTCGCTGACTACTGACGTGTAATAATTTTCAATCTCAAGAGTCTCATCTTAGTTCTCTGGAGAAGAAGGTACTTGAGGAAGAAATGTCTATTGCTAAGGTTCAAGAAGTTCAGGTTAATATTATTAAAGATCTATCGTCTACTCATAGAATTGAAAACATCAAGAATTCTCTTAGATCTCATAATTTGAAATGTGTGAATTTTCTACAGACTTCTCTCAATTCACCCTCTGAATTATTTTCAACTTACTTGAAAGAAGTTTTAAAGATTCCAGAGACTGCATTGCCTCCTATAGAAAAACTATTTTTCCTTCCAGCTCCAAAAAGATCTAAAGATAATGCTATGATTGATATACCAGTTAATGTATCACAATTTATTGAAAATTCTAAGGAAGGAAATGTGACTGGCTATGCTACTCTATTGGAGACTTTTTTTTTTTTTTTTTTGAAAGATCGTGATAATATTTTCCATCTTTATTTTTGCAATAAGGATGTATTGTTTAGAGGTCAGAAGATCTGAATGTTTTCGGACATATCAAAAGCAATGCAGGAATGAAGGAAGACATTTTAGCCATGAAAGACTCTGTTATTTCTTTAGGAGCATCTTGCGTTGTTCGTTATCCTTGCAAATGTGTAATAACTCTTGATTCTTCCAGATTAAGACTAATCAGAGAAAATTCTTTTTTACTCAACGCACAATTAAGCTCTAGAATTTGTTGCCAGAGGATGTGGTTAGTGCAGTTAGTATAGCTGGGTTCAAAAAAAGTTTGGATAAGTTCTTGGAGGAGAAGTCCATTAACTGCTATTAATCAAGTTTACTTAGGGAATAGCCACTGCTATTAACTGCATCAGTAGCATGGAATAGACTTAGTTTTTGGGTACTTGCCAGGTTCTTGTGGCCTGGTTTGGCCTCTGTTGGAAACAGGATGCTGGGCTTGATGGACCCTTGGTCTGACCCAGCATGGCAATTTCTTATGTTCTTATGTTCTTCGTGGGAATTCCCTTGTTTTTATCTGTGGTTCCTGATTCTTCGTCTTCACCTTTGTTCCATGTCCTGGTCTCTTGTCGGATCCTGTGTCCTCGTCCGTCTTGTCTTCAAGATGTTCCTGTCTTCAGATGCTCCTCCCTCCGGATACTCCTAGTTCCGATGCTTCTGCTCCAGAGGTACCTGAGGATCCTTGCTCCTTGTCGCAAATGTCCCAGATGTCCTTGTCTCCAGAGGTCCCTGTCGTCTAGTGGCTCTGATGTCCTGATGTTCCGATGTACCAGATGTCCTTCATTCCTGTCCTGACCCTGATGTTTCCTTCGTCAGCTCTTCACCCAGCTTCCAGGTTCCTTTCGTCCACTCTTTACTTTGCAATGCAAGCTCCGATGGACCCTTGCTTTTAATGTTCCTGAATTCAAGTTCCAAGGTCCGAGTCTTGAATCCTGAGTCTTGTATCCTGTCCCCGGTCGTCGGAGTCCTTGCCTGCTTCCGTCCATGCTTAAGACTCTGCCAGAACCTGCTCCGCTTCAGCTTGGTCCGCAACCAGCCATGGGCAGCTGTGTAGGGCGTGCCCTGGTGCAGTCATCTCCTGAATCTTCGTCATGTCCTGGCTTCACCTTCCACTTCTTCACCTGGAGTCTGCTTCACATTCAACGTGATCCGCGACCAGCCATGGTGGCTGTGTAGGGCGCGCTGCAATGCAGCTCCCATCCAGTACTTTCGCCCGAGTCCTGAATCCTTGTCTGAGACCTTTGTGTACCCTCCCGGTACCTGAATCACGACCCCCCTGGGATAGCAGTACAGTGGGATCCCGGGCACTTCCAATGTAACTCTGGAAATAATGTTGGAGGCATACTCTATCCACATACCTAAGATCAGCTAATAAAGCTTTACTGACCATCCCCTCAATCAAAACAGCCAAACTAACCCAGGTAAGAGAGAGAGCACTTGCCTTAGCAGGCCCTATGCTATGGAACTCCATGCCTGTCGAGATCCGCTTGCAAAGAGACATCAAAACCTTCAGAAAACATTTAAAAACATGGTTATTCAAACAAGCGTACAACAAAGAGAAAGGTGAGTAGAACACAGGGGTAAAATGGCGACTGGCAAAAACACCCATACTCAATACCCAACTATACCCGGGTATTTTGCTCCATTTTTAATTTTTTATTATTATCTCTATACTAAATCCGGTTCTATAAATACGGACAAGTTACAACACGCTCTTTTAAGTATATATAAAGATCTTTGTTACCGTAAAGCATTGGCACATGTTTAATGATAGAATTTTTGATCTATTCCTAATAGTAATATTTGTGCCTTATTGTAAACCGTTATGATGGTACCCAACTGAATGACGGTATAGAAAAGTTTTAAAATAAATAAATAAATAAACATGTGCTTGTAAGCAGCGAGTTATCTGGTTATTCGGAAAACCCTAGGCCTAAGTGGCCATATTCAAACACTGGCTGTTAGGGTTAACGTTATCTACCTATAGGTTGCCGGATAACTTTAAGCTAGTACATTCAGTGGGACGTTTATCCTGCTGAATATACAGAAGTTACTGAAGATTGGGCTCAGAATGTCTTTGCTGGCTGTGGCCAGGATGCAGTGCGGCAGATACAGCAGCAGCAGGAGCAGCAGGGTAGTTCTTGCTGCTTCCTGAAATCACCCTTGCTCTGTGGACCTGCAGAAATACTGCAAGGGACTGGGGCTGCTCCATAACCTGGGGTGGGGGAGTTGAGAAACCGTGGTGTGTATGTAATGTTTATAATTGTTCTATTGCAGTTTCCCAAGTAAAGGATCTATACATGCTGTCGCAGAAGAGTTCTGTGTCATTTCTGTTTCACAATTAAGTCTTTCTCCTGAAGGTGTGGGGATCTCTGCTGTAGACACCCGGTTGGGACCCTGAACAAATGGCTTGAGGCACACTGGTACCAGAGAAGGAGCAAAATCAGTCTATGGCCAGAAAATGGAAGTCTTCATGCTGAAGTGAAGGTGCGAGCAGCTCTGATGCAGAATAATCTCCTGCAATTTGCATTGCCTCAGCAGTCCGTCTCAGCTTCACCCATTATGCATTATTTTTTAAACTAGAGATGGTTGCAGAAATTGAGATTTAGGATCGCACTCCTAAATCCTGGCCCTTAATCCAGGATGAATTCCAGTAGGTGGGGAGAGGTGGTTATAGCTCATGTGAACAAAAGACTTTTTTTTAAAAAATTCTTTATTTATGCATTTAAAAAACAAAACAAAGCACCAAGAATACACTTGTGACAGAAAAATGAGAGTACAAGATACAAAAAGAAAAGGAAAATATATATAATTAACAATATTAATCCATAAGTCTTAATGAAATTAAGGAAAAGAAGGGGAGACAAGATCAATGGAGCAGTAAACAAAAGAGTAAAACAAAGCAGGAAACATGCAGAGATTAAATGGCTCAATATATAAAAAGCCGATCAAAAAGATGTCAATTAGAGACAGGGTAAGCATCAAGATATGATCTCAGCTGCGCAGGATCGAAAAAAATAAACTTAGAATTCAAATGTGTGAAAATACATTTGCAGGGGTAACACAAAAGAAATTTTGCACCAAGAGAAATGACCTCTTGTCACATCATGAGAAATGTTTTCCTTCTCTCCTGCGTAGGTCTTATAATATCCGGATGCATCCATACACACTGGCCAAAGAATACCGATGTTCTGTGACAGAAAAACATTTTAAGAACAAAATCACGTTCTTTGGCAAAGACAAAGGAAACAAAGTCCCTCGATTAGTGATCACTGGATTGATGGAGGAGTCCAAAAATTCTGTTAAATTCAAGTTTGGCTGATTGATAGAAGCTCCATTATCCAATTGTGGATTCTTCATGAAATAAAGCTTAGCAATAGCAGGCATACGATCCTGTGGAATCTTTAAAACATCCAAAGCATATTTTTTAAAGGTATCCAAAGGAGAGATCAGATCACAAATTGGAAAATTCAAAACTCTAAGGTTAAGATAACAGAGAGAATTCTCAATGTTTTCTAATCTCTTAGAGTGAATCAGCTCAGAGTGGATTAAATTCGCTTGAATATTTTAGCAAGAAATAATTTGATGTCCAATGTCAGTGATTTTTTTCTTCATGTTGAGCAACTAAAGATTCAGTTACTTGAAAATGATTAGATATGTCTGAGGTGACTGCAACCAAAGAAGAAATAGATTTTTCTAAAGCCACCAGAGCTAACCAAACTGAATCCAGGGTCACCACAGAAGGTTTGACCAATGCAGGAGGAAGAACAGAGATGCTCGAATCTTGTCTAGGAGCAGGCGACAAAAAGGCTCCAATATCAACTGATCCCTTCAGCGGTGTAGAAGATTGTAAATACGGGATTGCTACACTCTCCTCAACAAGTCCAGTTCCTCCAGACGTTCCTGAAGGGTCCACAGCTTTCACAGGGACAAGCTCAGCCAGAGGACACACTTCATGGAGAGGAGATTCCCCAGATGCTGCCAATCCAGGGCTTAGAGACTGCCCACATGGCGGCGAAACTGTTCCCGACGATGGTAGCAACCGCAGAGGAGACAGAGTACTCGCCACGCCAAGAATCAAGGTGACGTCGACATCCAGGAGGACAGCCGCATGCTCCTCAGCCACTGCCCCCAAGGATCCATCTACCAGCGAAAACAGGCCAGCGGGAGCCAAGAACTCCAAATTCTTGAGCTGGGAAGGGTCAGAAAGTGAGATAGCTGGAGATGCCTCCTGAACCCTCTCCTTCCTCTTAGTGTGAGGCATCGTAGAGAATAGAGAAAAAGAAAAGGTAGGAGCTCCTAGCAGACCGTACGTCTACTAAGGCACCATCCGTGAAAAAATAGCTTTGAATTTGGGGGTTTAAGTTCTTGCTGATACCAAAGCTCTCTATTTCCAAGCCCTACAAGAACAACAGCAAAGATGTCAAGACCCTAGTATTATTTTTATTATTATTATATGCAGCTAAACAAGAACAGCTACACAGACCACTGAAGCCCCTTTAATGCTGGCTCCTATCATAACACAAAATACCTCTCACAGCCTCCGTTAAAGGCTCCTCACATGCCACAAATGCCACATTACATTCACTTTTATACATAACAAATTGTAACGTCGAATCATTGAATAGTTCATTCCTAGCCCTCCTAATATCTTTGTTGCTTTGTTCCTTTTTCCCTCTTGATTTCTGTGTGGTAAGACCTAGTGGGAGAGTTATCACACAGAGGTGGCTGCATGCAGGTCTCTAAAATGCTAGGAAGGCAAGAATCTGATGGGATTCTAGTGTGTATAAAAAGTATCCACATCTTATTTTTATTTGCAGTATTTAGGGGGGCAAAAACCCAGATATATTAATATGTTACGGGATATAAGTAGTACTGTAATTTTAAAGTCAGAGACCCTGCTCAGTATGTAGTCCAGCATGTGCAATCCATGCTAAGAAACTTTATTTATACAATAAAATATAGAGTCTTATTCATAAAGGACTATTTCCCATGCTATGCCCTCGTGAAGGCATCTTCATTATCATTATCATCACCATCATCTATATTTGCTTCACACTTTTCCAACTAGCAGAGCTCAACGCATGTTGCAGCAGGTTAGTATCTACATCAGAGTTCCATATATTTAAAACATATGGAACTGCAACATACATATATTTAAAAGGCATAATGGGTAACAACCTAGGAAGAAAGGCATCTGGTCTTTAAAATGACAGGGTATTACATCAGTATTGACTAGAGGTAACACCTGGAATATGACCTAGTAGGCAGGTAGCAGCATCCCATTTTTGAAGTGACTAGGTGCATTTGTTACATATTGAATAGGTCTTCCAAGGATCAGACGGTGCACTTTGAGTAGCAGGCCCAGTTTCTGTTTCTGGACCAAAGGTTGCTTCGAAGAGCCAGGTTTTTAATAGTTTTCTGAAAAACTAATGAACAGTCTGATGTTCAGTTGGCAGGGAGTCCCAGAGGGCTGGAACTGATCCTGATAAGGTTTTCTTTCTAGTACTTGTGAGGTGCAGCTCTTTTGGTGCCAGCATGACTAGACAGGTATGTGGCAACGAGCACCAAGAGCGGGAGGGCATGTAAGGGGTGAGGCACTGGCTGAGGTAGAGCAGTGCACATCGTTTGGGGGGGGTCTTAAAGGGTAGTACCAGGATTTTGAACTAGACTCAATAAGAGTATCGAGAGCCAATTTTAGGGTAGGGATGATGATCCTCTCAAATTTTACTCACATTGAGAAGGTGCTGATTGAATTCATTTGGGATCCCTGTGTTAAACCAGTAATCCAGGCGAGAAATCATGTAAGCTTTGATGAATGTGGCAAAGGCATGCCCATGAAGGAAATGATGGAAATGAGGTAATTGAAAGAAAGTCAATTTAGCTACTGCTAGAGCCTGAGCTTGGAGTCCCGTGTGCATCCAATGCTGCAGACATGGAAGCTGAAAGGCAGAATTGTCCCTTCGAGGATCACCTTGGAATTTAAACTGCTGGGAGGCAAGGGGAGGGGGTATGCCTAGTCATAGTATCTCCATCTTTTGTGGGTTTAGTTCCAGTTTATTTTGGTGTAGCCAGCTGAAAATCTTCCTCAGATATTCATTATTCACAAATAAAGCGTGAAGAGCTAACAAGATTTGTTTTGGCCTGATGGGGTCCACCTCACAAATATAGATTGGGAAAGTTTTAATTTGGAAAGGCAATCAGCAATTGAAACCATCAAAAAACCCTAGCATTTGTGTGCATGTTGTGGCAGAGGGAAGGGTCGTGCCAGTAGAAACTTAGAAAGCTAACCTTTGGCCTGTTTGTGCTTTTTCCAAGGCCAAGCTAACTGCTGTACAGGTCTCATAAAATCTGCTTATTATCAGCGTTATAATGCTTATATAATTAAAGACTGTACATAAACAGATTTTATTATTAATAAAGTACAGAAACTGCTAGAAATGAAGATAGTTAATGAAGCTGTTATTGGATAGGATCAGAGTTTTACCTTATAAGGAAATTCATCATTTTGTAGGGAAGAACACCCAGAAATGCAAGCTCCAGTTAATATTTAGTACTAACTAATGAGATGATGCTCTCTATCATTTACTAATGAATCACCTAAAATGATGTAAGATTTTGCACTGCCTGAAAAAGACAGATTAGCATATGGTTGTTATGCTATCCACTTTCATGAAAGTCTATTGAAATTAAAGAGATATTACCGGAGTCACAATGTGTGATTATTGTCTGATATTTTCAAGAGTTTTGTATAGCATCTACTTAAGGGGAAGTAAGATTCCACAAACCCTAGTAAGGTGTTATTTGTTTCTCCTGTGGCAGCAGCTCACCAGCCAAAAAGGAGGAGGAGTAAAATTGGGGGATACTCAGATACTCAGATGCCATCAGATAGGGGTATCTGGGTTGCTGGTGGATATTAGTTTAGTTCAGAAAATAGCTCCTTGGTACTCAAACAACAAATATCAGGTGGCTGGGAAAATGTAAAGTACAGTTATAACCAAGAATAAAAGTTGACACAGACCATGAATATGAGGATGTTATTTAGATGGAAATTGGTAGGGCCTGCATGGCACAACTGTCCTCTCATCAAACATATTCTAGAACCTGCATCAAGAGCAGCGCTGAAGACTCTTAAGTATTCATCTTGAATCATGCCCTCCCGCCCAAAGCAGCCGACGTCAGCACCCTGAGCCTATGGATTTTATAAGGTAGACACCCTCCGCCATGCACCAGGGTCTTCCTGAGCCTTTCAAGGCACAATCTTCCAAAGTGTCAAAGCCAAACCACTGAAACTGGAAAAATGTGAAGGTCATTTTTTTAACCCCCAAATCATAAATTCAGAATTCACTCTCTTCCTCTGTTCCTTCCTCACCTCTAAGAGCCTTCGGAACTGCAGACCTGGGTTTTTTTTGGGAGGGGGGAGGGGTGTTTGTCATTGTAAAATGCAGAACTACCATTTGGGACTGGGAGTTAAAATAAGAAAAGCAAACTCTGACACAAAGTGACCCTGATGACTTAGACAGAGTTGGCAGGTTTACAAAATGTACATATTTTTTTGCATACAGAAATGTCATATCACATATAACAGTATAGTTAAACACAAAATGTGATGGGGAAAAAAAGAGACAGACAGTTTAAAAAAATCAGATGTTTTCGCTGAAGATTACTCTGTGATTTTCTTTAATTGTTCCTGACATTTCACCCATTCATATTGTGAACCGCTTTAATAGCAGAAGGGAAAAAAAAATACCCTTGTCTTCTCTCCTTGTTGATTCCTCGTTCTCAAGGAGACAAGCTGTTTGTAAAAGAGAAGTTATTTGTTATTTAAATCACTTTTTTTGCAGAAGATGTTTATTTCCCTATTTGTGCTTCTAAAAATATTTTAACAATGGCAGTGCTCTTTTTTTTTTTTTTTTGAGATGTCTATTCAATTCACAGCCATTTATAATAAACTCCATCGCTAAGTGGGCACAGGTGTTGATGTCTCCAATGTGCGGGAATGGCTCGAACCGGAATTGTACTGCAGCGAGAAACGGGCGGGTTCCAGCTGGTGAGGATCGCAACCCAGTGGTGCGGGGCACGCTCCCAGGGTCTTACGATTCCCCGTGCGACCAGGATGCTCGCAGTCTGAGTAATTACAGAAAATGACCCGATGGGGGGGGCAGGACGACAACGTGGTAAAATCAGGATTAAGAGGCCGGTTAAAAATCACGGGGCTAAGTGGCAGGCCCGAGTTGCAGAGTCTCCATGCATGCATGACATGGGCCAGGGAGGACAGCATTAGAGTTGCTAGGAACTGGGAGCATTTTTTTGGGAAGTGGGTCTCTTCGGAATGGAACTCAGCTCCTGGCGCCAACAAAAAGGAGAAAGAGAGGCTTTGGTGCCAGATGAAGTGAGAAAGCCAACAGCACTCCGGAACGCATGAGTCAAAGAATATTATTGGAGTATCCCGCTAGTAAGGATAGCTCAGATGGATTTAAGCAAAGAGCAGGCAAATATGAATGATTACCTGATTCAACTGTTAATAAACAGTCTGTGAAAAGGAATTAAAAATACATTCGGATCTAAAAATAACACTGGAGAGTCAGAGCGTATGGCACGAAATGAAAACACAGATAGGAGGACATTAACCGATGAACACACCTGATGAGAAAAGAAAATAAATACAATAGGTGTTTATAGGATAAATACCAGAAAAACTCCACTTCCCTTAGTGTTCTCTCACCCTTCCTTCTTGCCTGCCTTGGATCATCCTCTATGTTTTTGTGCCTTTCCCACCGATGAGTCCTCAGCTGCACAAGTATTGTTGCCTTTGTGGACCCTAGGGCCGAGGTAAGATTGGCTCTACCTGCAGGGAGGATCCCTGAAGCTTCCCACCGTCGGCAGGCGGACCCAGGCGAGGCAGAGACCTGTCAGCACCCTCGCCTATACCGTCCTTCATTCCCCTCGGGTTTAGGCTTTGGATGCTGGGGCCAGCAGGACTTAGGTGGGGTCTCTGCAGATGGCAGGAGGGGTCCGTAGTAAGCTGGATCATAAGCAGGCAGCAATCAGGCCTAGTGGAGGTCCAGGCAATGGTCAGAGGCAGGAAGCGGTCAGTTGTATCCAGGGTCCAAGTCGAGATCAAAGCCAAGTATCCATTCAAAGGGAGTGAAGGGGATGGATAGGCAGAGCAGGCAGGTGAAGACAATCACAGGAGGCCAACAAGGATGGAGACGAAGACAGAAGACAAACCGGAGACACCTGGACGAAGAACTGAAGACAAGCCGGAGAAGGGCAGGAACTCAGGAGAAGGTAGACCCGTTGATGAGGCAATGAGATAAGGAGCGAGCGAGCCCCTTTACAGGGCTTAGCTTGTGAGGTTATCAATGGGTGCCGCAGGGCTTTTCCCACAGCGGGCCCTTTAAATAAGGAGAGATCAGGCGCGCATGCGCCTAAGGAGGAGCATAGCAAGAAGGAGCTGGCAGCATCCTGCCGCATTGGAGTGCTATGTCCGCTGCGCGGAGAGCCAGCAGGGCCCTGCCATGTCGGGAGCCTGAGGTGACAGCCTGATCGGGGCAGCGAGTGTGACGTTTCACATGGGCAACCCATGAACCACAAAACATAAGTATGTATTAAGTATAACTGGGAAAGGCACCCAGCAATATTTCCTGTACCATGAAGATGCTGATTTTTGTATTCTTAGAAAAAAAAAAAAAAGAATTAGCTGGAAAAAAAACGCCTACATTTACAATTTATAAACGCCTAAGAATAGAAGCCATAGTTATAGACATAATAGGCATTACAGAGGTACCTGGTGGAAGACATATAGTTCAATTTTTCACCTACGAGAGCCCTCACTCTGCAGCTCCTCACGATCTCTCCTTTCTTATCTCTCTCTACACCACTCCTTATGCACTCCACTCATCAGACAAGTGCCCTTCTCCTCTACTGCCATTCCCGGCTCCGTGCTTTCCACCTGGCTGCGCCATGTGCTGGGCAGAGTCTTCCTGAACTGGCGCGTCCTGCCCTCTCTCTCATTGTGTATAAATCCCTTCTTTAAAAAACCCACTTTTTGAGGCAGCTTTTAAATCTTAAGTCTGATTGCTTTTAGCCTCATTATCTAACTTTCTTTTTCTTTTCTAACCATTGTCTTGCTTTATGAAATGCCCCAAGTTTCTTGTCCTGTATGTTTTTCTTATTGGATTGTAAGTTCTACTGAGCAGGGACTGTCTTTGATGTTGCTGTTTGTAGAGTGCTGTATATGTCATGTAGCGCTATAAAAATAGTTGTAGTAGTAGTAGTAAAAAAAGACATCCAACCAGATAAGGGTACAAAATATATCAAAATGACAGCAATGAGGGATACAGATTTTACAGGAAACTAACTGCAGTCAGGAATCTCTATGGATAGAAAATCCATGTGTGACAGGAAGGAGTATGGCAGTGGGGGTTTACCATTGTCCACAGAGATTAGATAGTCTACTAAAACTGGATTCACATTAATAAAGGGATATTTCATTTACTCCAATATTGATTGAATAAATGACAGATTAAGTTTCTAGATGATCTAAATGATTGCTTTAAGGAGCAGCTGGTCCTGCAACTGATGAGAGGGGAAGCCACTTTAAATCCGTTCTCAGTGACGATCTTAAGGTGGCCAATCAGGTGGATAAAGCAACGGCAAAAGCCAGAAAGATGTTTGGCTGCATAAGGAGAAGAATGGTCAGCAGAAAAAGGGAGGCGACATTGCCTCCCTTTGGTGAAGGCATAAAGTATGTGCATTAGCTGTGCGCATACTTTAATAAAAAATAATTAAATGCATATCAACATGCCTCTGAAATGCCCTGGAACACCTGCTTATAATGCGGTGACAGGCGCTGTAAAAGTCCACACCCCTGAACGACTGAAAATTCACTTGTGTGGATTCAGTCACCCTACTGCGCAATTCCTGTTACGGTCCCGGGCCGTGCCCCGGTCCCTCCACCTACCTCAGGGCCGGCCCAGGCCGCAGGAACTCCTCTTCGGCCATCTAGGCCCAACCTGGCTCCTGCCGCGGCTCTCCCTTCGCGAGGGAGACTCCGACGACCCGACGCGCTTGGCCCTGCCCCCTAGGTGCGCGCACGGGGGCTCGAACTTTTAAAGGGGCCAGCGCTGGAAGAGGGAAGACAGCCCTCTGATGACGTCAGACCCTGCAGGGTATTTAAACCCTGCAGCTTGGCCTAAACCTCGCCTTGCAACGAAGTTCACTCTTGTTAAGAGTACCAGTTGCTGCATCAGGATCCCTGATCGTCTTCGGCTTCTGATTCCTGGCTTCCGACCTTGGTTCGTCCATTGACTTCTGGCTTCAGTTTCCGTCCTTGGCTTCGTCTTTGGTTTCTGACTCCTGGCTTCTGAGCTTGGCTTGTCCACTGACTTCTGGCTTCAGTTTCCGTCCTTGGCTTCGTCTTTGGTTTCTGACTCCTGGCTTCTGAGCTTGGCTTGTCCACTGACTTCTGGCTTCAGCTTCCGCCCCTGACAGGACTCCGGCTTCTCTTCATCCTCAGGCGTCCAGTTCTTCGCCCACCAGGAGGCCTCGCCTAAGTCCCAGCGGCTCAGGTCCTCACGGGCTCCTCCCGGGGGGACCCCGGGCTTCCAAGGGTGAAGTCTTCCAGGGCCCTCTCCTCAGCGCCGCCTCCTGGCTGCAACATCTACTGTGGGTTCCCACAGTGCATCACCATCCGTCTCAGCCGACTCAAGGGTCCACACCCCTAACAACTCCAGTTTTTATTTTTGTTCATATAGATCCCGAACTAAAACCTTTTGACATTAACCCATCATCATATACTTTCCCAAATGCCGGTGTGGCTTGTGACTCTCCTCATGTCCTGCGCATCACAGTGCCTTCCCAACATCTTGCAATTTCTTCCTAGGATTTCCTGCTCTATCTGAAGTGCTCTATGAACTTTATCTATGCCTGAACTATTTCAGTTGCTTGGCAAACTTGCATTGCTTTCTGTGCCATGAGCTCCATAATCACATAATATTTTTAAAATGTATTTCTCTCTGATCCTGATCCCTATTCGGTCTCTAGCGAATCAGTTAACCTTACGTTGTCCTTGTCCAGCAGAGAATGTAAGGGGCCACATTCTGACTCACAGTCCCAGCTTCTTCTCCCGTCAGGGGGAAAAGGAAAAATCTTTCAAAGACCTTATGATTTCCTAGAGGTCTTCTGCACCATTCTAGCAAAAAGAAACACACAAGCTCCTGGGGGCTTTTATTCAAAATTAAACTATTTCTCTGATTCTTCCAGTGATGGCTGACTGAGAGTCAGACGTGCATGCTGTGAGCTCCTGGTTCTTCGTTGCATCATGTTTAGAAGAGGCCAATCTATACCTAGGGACCTTCGTTTTCAGTTTTTATTTTATTTTGCCTGGGAATTTCAATGTTATAATCAGTAGAAAAATGACTTTGATATGACACATAGGAGAAAAGTCAGTGGAAAAGTCCTTTTTCCACTGATTTCTCTTTTGTTGTAACATTGAAATTCCCAGGCAAAAATAAAATAAAAATTGAAAATGAAGGTCTTTACCTATAGGTCAAAGTGTGGGTGAACATTGATGCAGGGTAATGGTTGTAACTAATTATCTATGGACAATTTTGTGGTGAGAAGAAATGCTGAGATGACAACAAAACTTAAGAAAAAAAAAACCAACTCAGAAAAGTGCAAAGCAACAAGATGGTGAAAACAGAATAACCGGTGTTGATTATGTCTGAGGAGGTAACTGAACATAGTAACATAGTAATGATGGCAGTGTGAGGAAGTGGACCTATTTCCCCTCCTTAATCTATGCAGGACCAGGCATCTAGCCCGGTCCACTTTACTTCCCACAGTAGGAGAGAGCCATTTCTAATCTACTGGATAGAAGGAATCAATCGCTGTCCTTTCAAAAAATTAAGGAGAAATTCCATATTGCGAATTCATAATTATTTTCTTACTTTCAAGCTAGACAATAAAATATCCATTTGGTACAATTTCAGAGACATGAATATGCAAGATGGAACAATTCCATAAATACTGGAGTTGCAAAGAAGAGCCAGGATCCAGCATTGAAGAACACCCAGATAGGTGCACAGGAATATAATTAGTGGGAGTGATTGGGGGGGTGCAAGGCAGTATATGATTGGTGTGCGTCTGGGGGCCTGTATGTGACAGCGGAAGGAGGGCGCATGTATTCTAATTTATTTTGACTATAATCTCAAAGTTATAGAATTTGTCAGTTATGAAAATGGTTAATCTAAAGATGCAGTCTAGGAATGTTATTGGTATATATATGTATTTCCCAATGAAATGGAAAAAGATATCGACTTATTTGGAAAAGTTGGGATACACACATAGCCTTTTTACATTTTTCTTCTTTTAATAAACAGAAGAGGAGTGGCTATTTTGATTAAGATTGTAAGAACTGCCACATTGGGTCAGGCCAAGGGTCCATTAAGCGCAGTAATCCTATTTCCCGCAGTGGCCAGTCCAGGTCACAAGCACCTGGCAAAATCTCAAACAGTAAATAGGTTCCATGCTGCTACTGAAAAGTGATGAGCAGTGGGCTATTCTCTAGCTTTTAAAAGCGCTGCTGGAGCAAAAATGCCCACGGACGCACGTATGTGGGCCGTACGCGAACAAAGCGGATTTTTAAAAAGCTGGAAAATACGCGTGTATGTATCCTTGCGCACACGTGAAGAATAAGACAGCGGAAAAGGGGAGGGCTTGGGCGCTCCAGGGTGGGGCGTAACTTCGAATTTTAAAAATTAAATCTGCAGCGTGCGTGCGCTAGATATCCGTGTAACTTTATTGCTGCTGTTGATGAGGAGCAAGTTTGTAGATCTTAAAGGCAAATTTTAAAAGTCCTGCGTGCGTCAAAGCCGGGGATGCGCACAGATGTCCATCCCTGCGTGTGCTGCGCGGATTTTTATAAAGCGCCCAAGTACACGTGTATATCCCAGTATGCGCACAAAATTTTATTTTTTTTTACAAAAAAAAGGGTGAGGCGTGGTCTAGGCAGGGCATGGGCTTTCCAGGAACTATGAATGAAACCAGCGCATAAGTATTTACGTGCACCAGCATGTGCCAGGGTCCCTATCTGTGTAATTTTACATCTGCTATGGATGGTGTGTAACTTATAAAACAAAAAAAAAAATGAGGCTAGTTAGCGAGATTTTAAAAGTTGGGGCTAAAAGGGTAAAAGGGAGGCTTATTGACTAAAGAGGGTTAGAAAGTCCTATCCCTTAACTGGGCAAACTGGGAATGGACTGGGAAAACTGGTAAGTGCATTGTCACGTGTTTCTACCAAAATTCCTCCACTTAAGCAATAGAGGTGGCATTTACATGCACATGAGCATGTCCATATATAAAATTGCACACACAGGTAGATGCATACAGCCTATTTTATATCATGCGCACATATATGCGCATATACGCTAAGTCCATTAGTGCGAGCCGGCATACGCGTGTACATGTGCACCTGCACACCGGTATGAAAGCTATCCTTTTACATTTTAGGGCTTATAGGACAGGGTGAGGGGTCTGGGTCAACTGGGAGGCATGTGGACTGAAGAACTAGAGAGGTCTAAAAGACCTCGCTATTAACTGGAAAAACTGGTGGACTAATTGCCAAACTGGGAATGTGCCTTACGTGAGCATGTTATAAAATTCACCGACATATGCGTATAAATGCAGACAAGGTCCTGTGGAGGATACATGCAAGCTAGTTGTGCTTGAGTAACATCTTAAAATGAGGAACGTACTTAACGCGCAGTTGGTGCATTTAAAACTATATGCTCACAAGTGCACACATAATTCAAATTTCCAGTATATCCTCACTTGTATGTTGTAGGGATGTGAATCGTTTTTCAACGATTAAAATTATCGTCCGATAATGTTTATATCGTCTTAAATCGTTATAGAACACGATACAATAGAAATTCTAACGATTTATCGTTAAAAATCGTTAAATCGTGTTAGTGCGCACTAACTCGAGTTAGTGCGCACTAACTCCCCGTTAGTGCGCACTAACTCGATTTAGTGCGCACTAACTGAAAATGATACAAATAAACACTTTCCAGGTCACTGAAGGTCAGTTAGGAATGAATATGTGTTCCTATTGGCTGGCTGCCCTCTTATCTATTGATGTTACCAAGGTTACCACTGAGGTGATGGTTGGGGGGATGGGAAATGGAACTGGAAACTAACGAACACCAACAGAAAATGAAACAAAGTGTTCACACTTCCCAGGTCAGTAAAGGTCACTTAGGAATGAATATGTATGTATGTATTCCTATTGGCTGGCTGTGCTCTTATCTATTGATGTTACCAAGGCTAATACTGAGGTAATGGTTGGGGGGATGTGAAATGGAAACAGTTGGAAGCTTGACAAAAAAAGTAATGTAATGATCAGCACTCACGTGACTAGAACTTGTTTGTTTATTATTTTTGTTAGCAGGCACCTGAAATGCTAGTGCATGTTGAATTTGCCAATCACTGTGCATTTTAGAAAGGTGGTCCTGGCTGGAACTGTACACAGTTCAAATATATGTAATTGATTGTTGGTAAGTGTATTTTTTAAGTAGCCACACTGGCACAAGTATGTTTACTTTTCCTCCTACTTAACTCACTAGCTCAGCTTTGTAAGAAGGGCTTCTCTGCTTGTGTGTTGTTTTTGTTTGGTGTGAGGAGAGCAGAAACATCAGATCTTTATTCAATCTACTACAGTCATCTCTTACAGTGCCCTATCCCTATTAATACCAGGAGTGTTGTGATCTTCCTGCACACAGTGCCCTAACCCTGATACCAGTCTGAGACAGCTCCCTCCCTGCATTACTAGTGAGAGGCTGGCTTCACAGACAGGGGGGAGCTGCCTGACCCTCACTCCTGACTTCCCCCATGTCCCAGCTAGTGAATGGTGTGTGGGTGAGGGGGGGGGGAGGATGGTGAAGTCTGAGACAGCTCCCTCCCTGCATTACTAGTGAGAGGCTGGCTTCACAGACAGGGGGGAGCTGCCTGACCCTCACTCCTGACTTCCCCCATGTCCCAGCTAGTGAATGGTGTGTGGGTGAGGGGGGGGGGGAGGATGGTGAAGTCTGAGACAGCTCCCTCCCTGCATTACTAGTGAGAGGCTGGCTTCACAGACAGGGGGGAGCTGCCTGACCCTCACTCCTGACTTCCCCCATGTCCCAGCTAGTGAATGGTGTGTGGGTGAGGGGGGGGGGAGGATGGTGAAGTCTGAGACAGCTCCCTCCCTGCATTACTAGTGAGAGGCTGGCTTCACAGACAGGGGGGAGCTGCCTGACCCTCACTCCTGACTTCCCCCATGTCCCAGCTAGTGAATGGTGTGTGGGTGAGGGGGGGGGGGAGGATGGTGAAGTCTGAGACAGCCCCCTCCCTGCATTACTAGTGAGAGGCTGGCTTCACAGACAGGGGGGAGCTGCCTGACCCTCACTCCTCCGGGGTATTGTGATCTTCCTGCACACAGTGCCCTATCCCTGATACCAGGGGTGTTGTGATCTTCCTGCATGCAGTGCCCTATCCCTATTAATACCAGGAGTGTTGTGATCTTCCTGCATGCAGTGCCCTATCCCTATTAATACCAGGAGTGTTGTGATCTTCCTGCATGCAGTGCCCTATCCCTGATACCGGGATGTGTGCAAGAAGATCACAACACCCCCGGTATCAGGAATAGGGCACTGTGTGCAGGAAGATCACAACACCCCCAGTATCAGGAATAGGGCACTGTGTGCAGGAAGATCACAACACCCCCGGTATTAGGGATAGGGCACTGTGTGCAGGAAGATCACAACACTCCTGGTATTAATAGGGATAGGGCACTGTGTGCAGGAAGATCACAATACCCCTGGTATCAGGGTTAGGGCACAAGTTCTAGTCACATTGACTGATCACATTACTTGTTTTGTCAAGCTACCAACTGTTTCCATTTCCCATCCCCCATATACTGTCAGTAGGAAACTTGGTAACATGAATAAATAAGAGGGCAGCCAATAGGAATACATATTCATTCCTAAACTGACCTTAACTGACCTGAAAAGTGTCAAATTGTATCATTTTCAGTTAGTGCGCACTAACTCCCGTTAGTGCGCACTAACTCGAGTTAGTGCGCACTAATCGGAAAAAACGATTTTAAACGATTTTTTAACTAAAAAATCGTGCCTAAGACGATTTTCTTGCCCTGCCACACGATTTCTATCGTTAAGACGATATGGAAAACGATTCACATCCCTAGTATGTTGATCTGCACGTGTATGGGCACATGCGACTCATTTTAAAATCAACCTCTTAGTCTACTTTGTTAATAACACTTTTATGGACTTTTCCTCCAGGAACTTGTCCAAACCTTTTTTAAACCCAGCTACTCTAACTTCCTTAACCACATCATCCAGCAATGAATTCCAAAGCTTAATTGTGCATTGAGTGAAAAAGAATTTTCTCCACTTTGTTTGAAATGTGCTAATTGTTAACCCTTTGCTAAAGAGAAGGTTCTGCATGACCCCCTAGTAAGATCTGTATTGGTAGCTGGTTGATATAATAATCACAAATATTTACTATGCAATTTAAATGCACCCAATAATTATGATCATCTTTATTGTTTCACAGATTGTCACTTAGATAGCACACATTGAAGGCTATCAAGTGATCATCGCAGGAGATTTTAATACAGTCCTGTGACAGAGTGTACCCGTTTCACCCCTGTTTGTATGTGCAGACCAGGCAGAAGATAGCTTAAAGTACTTGGGATTGTAGATACCCAATCAATTATCATGAATATATTATGCTAATATCAAAGCAGTATTGGGTAAGGTACAATTCTACATGGAAGCATGGAGGCATTTACCTTCATCGTTGATGTGCGGGGCGGTTTTGTTCATAATAGCATTGCTTCCAAAAACCTTATATGTTTTACAGTTCTCACTTTGATCCAGGGTGAAGAGATGCAATAAGTGTTTGAATCACTTCCTATGGAGAGAAAAAAAAATAGTGTATTTCCTGGTTTAAATAATGTAGACCAAAGGAATGGGGGTGGGGATGGCATAAAATCTACTTTATATACATAGATACAGTTATCAAGCAATTTGATGAGAAATGAGAGTGAATTTACAAATACTAGGCTAAAGCGCGAGATTATGCACCAATACCTAACCTGTTGATATCACTCATGCTCTGAAAGATTCTCTGCCTGTTAGCATGGCCCGGGCCTCTTTGTTCATACAGCGGAGATATGTCCCTGTATGGGAAATATAGTGCTCTCTGTGTAGGAAAATGGGGCTTGTGGAAATTTCTAATCTGCTGGATGTAAGGAATCAACAACTGACCTTTCAACAAATTAAGGGGAAATTCCATACTGAGAATTCACAATTATTTGCTTTCTTTCAAGCTAGACATTTTATACTGAAAAACAGCAAAGATATAAATAGTCTAATGGAAAAAAAAAATTGTCAGGTTTTCATAGAGCTTTATCTAAAGTCAATAAAATATCCATTTGGTACAATTTCAGAGACATGAATATGCAAGATGGAACAATACCATAAATACCGGTTGGAGAATTTGCAAAGCTCTTTAGAGACTGAAGATGTGGAGCACTATTTTGAACAAAAGTATAAAATTCCATCTGCTATTCGTTTAAGGGAAATACAATTTAAAATCTGGTACACAGCCTATATTGAGAAGAACAGGTTATATAAAATAAAACTGACACAGATGTATGCTCTAAGTGCAAGAAAGAGACATAAGAACATAAGAACTTAAGATATACCATTCTGGGTCAGACCAAGGGTCCAACAAGCCCAGCATCCTATTTCCAACAGTGGCCAATCCAAGTCACAAGTACCTGGCAAGTACCCCGACATTAAATAGATCTCAAGCTACTATTCCTTATTGATTAATAGCAGTTTATGGATTTTTCCTCTAGGGACTCATCCAAACCTTTTTTAAACTCTGTTCCACTAAATGCCGTAATCACATCCTCTGGCAATGAATTCCAGAGCTTAACTATGCGCCAAGTGAAAAATAATTTCTTCAATTTGTTTTAAATGAGCTACTCGTTAACTTCATGGAATGCCCCCTAGTCCTTCTATTAGCTGAGAGAGTAAATAATGGATTTACACTAACCTGTTCAAGTCCTTTCCTGATTTTGTAGACCTCTAACATATCCCCCCCTCAGACAGGCATTTTTATACACTGTAAGGTGAATTATAAAAGCCCTATGTGTGCCGAAGCTGAGAGATATGCACAGAAGTCAGGCTAGCGTGTGTTGCATGGATTTTAAAAAGCATACGAGTATGCACATATCTCCTGGTACGTGCACAAATCTTTTTTACAAAAAAGGGGCGGGGCTAGGCTGGGTGGGACATGGGCATTCCAGGAAATATGAATAAAACCAGCACGTAAGTATTTACATGCAACAATGCGTGCCAGGGTCCCTATCAGCGTAAGTTTACTTCTGCTATGGATGGCGTGTAACTAATAATAATACCCCCCCCCCCCCCGAGGCTAGTTAGCGACTTTATAAGGGTTGGGGATAAAAGGGTAAAAAAGAGGCTTATTAACTTAGGGGAGGTTAGGAAAGTCCTATCCTTTAACTGGGTGAACTGTGAACAGACTGGGGAAACTGGTAAATTCGTTGGCACGTGTATTTACCAAAATTTCCCCACTTATCCGGTAGAGGCGGCATTTGTGCACACATGTGAGCATCCACATAAAACTGTGGACACAGGTATGCACGTACTGCCTATTTTATATCATGTGCGCATGTACGCGCATATGTTATTAAATTGCCGTGTCCATTAGCAACAGCCAGGATACGTGCATACATGTGCACCCACATGGCTGTTTAAAATTTACTGTCCCCATATTTACTGTCCCCTATATTAATATTTTTGCATGAGATATTTTATACATTAAATTGCATGTTTTGGGTCACAGTGCCCAGGGATGGTGTAATAATTCTGTCTGGCCTAAAGAAAACCATACATCGGGGTGAACAAACTTTTGAATTGCGGTCTCACTTTCCATTCATGTAATTGGTTGGGCCCTGACAAGGTAGCTTACTATATATATAGTAAGCTACCTTGTCAGGTGTGTATGTGTGCATGTGTACGTGTATGTGTATGTATATATATATATATATATATATATATATATTGTGATGTAGCGCAGCCCGGCTGCTGGCAGGAGCTGACAAGCTACCATAAGCAGAACAAGAATACCAGGGCCAGACAGCAGGGGGCGCAGGAGAAGAGGAGAAGGACTACGCATCCCAGCTTCCCTGAAACGCCACCAGACAGGGGAGGGAAGCCTGAAGGCGAACAGGTGGCAGGCATAGAGGATAATGAGGTAGACACTGATGAGTCCATGGAGGTGGTGGAAGAGGGTGTGCCCCCTTGGTGGAACTGGCCACAAAAACTCAGCTCTTCAGTGTCAGAGGAGGAAGAGATGGAGGTAGGTTCAGGGGGAGAGGAGTCCTCCAGTTCGTATATGGATACCGAGTAAGCTGTGTGGGGTAAGGTATACTCCTTAGCCTAGAGGGGAAGCCCGGGAGGAGGGCTCTAAAGGGGCCTGTGGGTTAGGTCTTGTAATAGAGCTAAGCATAAGAAATAAAAGGTTACTCTGTAATAGCACTGCTTGTAAGAGAACCGGAGGGCTGGAGGGGGAGGGGACAACCCTCATGTAATGTTTCCTGGTGGTACGTTATAAACTACTTTGAAGGAACTACTGCTCCCTCTCTGTGTTGTCTTTGGGGATTGGGGGGTTGCTTACCCCCAACCCTGCTTGAAGGGAACTTAGGAGCCCAGCCAAACCAGGGCCAGCGAAGGCACGGACCCCGGGAGTTACTTGAGCCTGTCGAACTCCAGGGACCTTGGCCGCTGGTGGCGGCACAGGACGGACGACGGAAGGGCGGCGCCCGAGGCCTCACGGACGGTGAGCCATGACAATATATATACACATACACATGCACACATACATATGTCAAGGATATTCATTAGGTAGCCACACTGCCAACCAATGGCCCAAAGCCTCCATTTTGTTTCTCTTCAAGATGCTAAAAGGAGTAAGCTTACACATATACACATACCTGGGCACAGACAGGCAGACACCCCATACCCAAAGAAACAGATACCCCACACCCAGACTAACAGAGAGTGAAACATACACCTAAACAAACACAAAGACACAGAGACACCCCCCCCCCACACACACACACACACACAAACATAATTACCACATACCAGACAGATACAGGGAGACAAAAACACCCCAAACCCAGACACAGACCTCCCACAGAGAGACAGAAACCCTACACCCAGACACAGACATACCACAGAGAGACAGAAAAACACAGACAGACACATCACAGACAGAAACAGAGAGAGGCATAGACACACCAAACAGAAGTAACTGTCTGGGCCATTGTCTGTCTCTCTTAGGGTGGGGCAAGGTATAGCAATTTGTAAGCATTTGACCATTGAGTTCCAGATCTAAGTGTTCATTTGTTTTCAGATCTCTGAAGATAAGTGTGCGCCATCTGACCTGTGAATAAGTCCTTGCTTTTTTTTCCTAAAGTTCTTGGGGAAAGTTTTTAAAGCTTGTAACTTTGTACCTGTGTGCTTTTTGTGGAGGTTGGCATAAAAGCAAAATAAGAGAGAAAACTTAGCTCAAAGTATTTGGATAGAAACTATATTTGTGAGGCTCTGAAGTATAACTTCCTGTTACGGCTATGGCTGCTGTGCAACCGCCTCACCACCAGGGGTCCCTCTAGTGCTGGCTCTCCTGGCAGGCCCAGTCCATCTCCCCTGTCCACTCTATGTTCTGGGCTTTTCCTTATAACCCTGCCTGACAGTTCCCTCGGTGCTTCGGCATCGAGCTCGCCTGGGCTCCCTGCTCTAGCCTTCCTTGCTTGCTGTGCATTTGGTCCCTGGACCATTCCTTGCCTTGCCTTGCCTTGCGCGGCCTTCGGGCCTTATTCCTTGCCTTGCCTTGCGCGGCCTTCGGGCCTTATTCCTTGCCTTGCCTTGCCTTGCCTTGCGCGGCCTTCGGGCCTTATTCCTTGCCTTGCCTTGCCTTATTTATTTATTTATTTATTTATTTATTTATTTATTTTTGGTTTTTATATACCGATCTTCCTACATTAGATGCAAATCAAACCGGTTTACATAGAACAAGAAGAAACTTGCTAAAAGGCCTTGCGCGGCCTTCGGGCCTTATTCCTTGCCTTGCCTTGCGCGGCCTTCGGGCCTTATTCCTTGCCTTGTCTTGCCTTGCCTTGTGTGGCCTACAGGCCTTCTGTGTGTGTGTGGCCTACGGGCCTTCTGACCTGCCTTGCCCTGCTTACGGTGTGTGGCCTACGGGCCTTCTGTGTGTGTGTGTGTGGCTTACGGGCCTTCTCTGCCTTGCCTTGCTTACGGTGTGTGGCCTACGAGCCTTCTGTGTGTGTGTGGCCTACGGGCCTTCTGACCTGCCTTGCCCTGCTTACTGTGTGTGGCCTACGGGCCTTCTGTGTGTGTGTGGCCTACGGGCCTTCTGACCTGCCTTGCCCTGACCCAGCCTGAACCCAGACACTGCTACTTGCCGCCTGCCCTGACCCAGCCTGAACCCAGACACTGCTACTTGCCGCCTGCCCTGACCCAGCCTGGACCCAGACACTGCTACTTGCTGCCTGCCCTGACCCAGCCTGGAACCAGACACTGTTTCTAGACATTCCTGTCTCTCTCCACCTGGAGCCACCCTGCTGGGTGGTGTTCACAACTCCTGACTGGAGCCCAAGCGTAACACTTCCTGGGTCTCTCTTTATTAGGAAAGAGCATGCTACATTGAATTAGAGCCCTTGTGTTTTTTCCTGCAAGAAATCTCAGTTGTTTAATTCCCTCCTTTCCTAACCCTCTACCTAGCCATCCCTGAGACTTTTCTTATGTAGCCTTCCCAGGACTAATTATGTTCATTTACATCATCTCCCATTATATAGTGGTTTCTTGCAGCTCAGATAATAGAAACTTATACTGTCAAATTGCTTATAAAATTTTGCTTTCAGATTCTGTATATTAATGCTACTGGCTTGTTTTTAATACTTTTACCTCTTTATTTCAAATACCTGTTCAAAATCTTTTGCTAGATCCTAAATTTTACCTTAGCTTAATCATAGGATTTTAAGGGATTAATTAGTCATTATTAGAAAAATATCTTTCATTCAGTTCAACAATTGTTGAGTTTTGTCCCAGGGCCTATCATTTGGAGAATCAAGACTTGTCTATTTTGCCTTTAACTGTCTGCAATGAAAAAGGAGCTGACTCTTCTGAATGAGAAATTGTCCAAGTTTCAATTAACCTTCCCTTTCCTCTAGCATCCATTACCTCTCTCCCAATTCCCACAGATGATTCAGAAACCCAGAAAAAAAATGGTCTCTGGTAGAACAAGACATGATGCAGGGACACCTAATTTTTCCTACCTTTTCAGCATCCTGGGCATCAACCCCCACTCCCACAGAGAAGTCAGACATCCAGAATTCAGATTCCCAGGAATAATTGGATAACAGTGGGCTCTGGTAGAATAAGGCCTGTGATGAAGAGACACCCACTCTCTCCGCTGGTACTCTTACATAATGCATTTTCTGCATTGGAAAATGAGGAAGCCCCAGCAAAAGACTATGAGGTAATATCTGAAAGAGAAGTAGTCACCTAGTGCAACCAGAAACCCTTCAACATGATCAAATGTCATAAAAATAAAACTTCTGCTGGGAGACTCGATCATTAGAGGAACAAATTTGAGAGCTCATTTCGATGGGGACACAACAGCTAAATGCCTTCCAGGTTCCTCAGCTAGTAGAAATGCAAACCTTGCAGTTAATGCAATGATAAAAGAAAGTAAGGACTCACTCTGATATCAATGTTATTATCCATCTGGGGATCAACGACCTCACTAGAAATGATGCTCATGAAGTACAAAAAAGATTTCCAAAATCTAGAGAAGAAGATAAGATGCACAGCAAAGACTATTGCCTTTTCGGAAGTATTAACTGTTCATGGAAAGGGAAAGGAAAGGCTCTGCCTTATAGACAAATTTTGGATACACTGGAGGCTGGGGCCGTGAATGGAGAATTAAAAGATTATATGGTAAGGATGGCCTTCATTTGTTTGTGGCAGGAAAAAAAGATGCTATGGGAGAAATTCATATCATAAATATATCCAGGCATTTAAACCAGAGAATGGGTTTGGCAGGAGATGGCCAATGAAATTGGCATGTCACCCTCAAGTGATACAAGAAGTGATACAAGAAAATAACAGAATCAATCAGCTCGAAAAAAAGCAGAAAAGGTGACTTAGGAAGAGCAGCAAATCAAGGGAGAAAAGTTGAAAAGCTGTGACCACAAACGCTGATACTGGCTGATTTTAAAAAGAATGCGCATGCGCCCATAAACGCACATATCGGCATGCGAGCGGAGATACACTGCAATTTTATATCATGGGCGCACATACACACGTCATTTAAAATACACCTGCTGCGTGTAATCTTAAGAGATGGCTTGAGTGAATGTGCCACGGGTATTGCCACCAGGTCTTTAGCGGCTTTTACGTGCAAATGCTCACACAAGGGAAAAACCAGTTTTTTCAAGTCCTTACCGGGGGGGGGGGGGGGGGGGGGGGGGGGAGAGGGAACACTGTAAAAGGGGCACTTTCAAGTCAGGATGGGTTTCGGGGGAGTGTAGTGTTACATTGGTGTGTTACAGACCCTTGCACCCTGGCCATGGGGGAGAGAATGAAGGACTTGAACAGGTAAATGTAAATCGGTTATTTCCTCTCTCAGGCAATAGAAGGACTAGGGGGCACTCCATGAAGTTAGCAAGTCACTCATTTAAAACAAATCAGAGAAAATTCTTTTTCATTCAACACATAGTTAGGCTCTGGAATTCATTGCCAAAGGATGTGGTTATAGCAGTTAGTCTAACTGGGTTTAAATAAGGTTTGGATAAGGTTCTTATGATACAAACCCACTCTGAGCTGAAAGTGTACCTCTTACAGTGGTAGATATATACAGAGTCCTACTCTCCCTATTACAGTGCTCTCTCTCTCTCTCTTCCTCTATTCCCCCCCCCCCCCCGAGAATATATATTATAGTTCAGCAGTCTTGAAAACCCCTCTGGTTCTTCATCCTGTAAGCCACCCACCTGAACCCTCATGTTGTGCTGACATCCCTAAAACTTGAGATCTCCAGACTTGCTCCTTATCAGGATTAGCAGTAAAGTTATGCGGATGACGCTCACTATGGTCAGCTTTTCTAAAATTCGGAGTTACGTGTGTAACTCTTGGGAAAGCCTATGCCCCGCCCCTTTTCCGCCCCCTCGTTTTTGATGCGTGCATGGGTATGTATGTGTGTACTTTGTGGCTTCTTAAAACTTTGCTTTGCTCGCACATGGCCTACACATCTGTGTATGGGGCCATTTTTGCATGAGCAACGCTTTTAAAATCTACCTGATAATGTTGGAAATAAAATCCCAGGCCTGCAGGCCCTAATGGTGGAGCTGGACTTGGACATTGTTGCTGTTACGGAGACATAATTTACGGAGTCTCATAATTGGGATACAATCATCCCAGGCTATAACTTATTAAGGAATGGCAGAGAGGACAGGAAAGGTAGAGGAGTAGCTCTTTATGTAAAAAACAATATCCAGGCAACTGAAATGCAAGGAATGAGGGGTGGAGAAAAAGTATTATGGGCTGTCCTAAAAAAGATGATGGGGCATCCATTTTTACTGGAGTGGTGTACAGGCCTCCTACTCAGTCGGAAGAACTTGACAGAGATCTGGTCGATGACATCTAAAAGGTGAGAAAGAAGGGAGAAGTGTTGCTCATTGGAGATTTTAATCTGCTGGAGTATAACTTCTGTGGAATCTACAAGAAGTAGAAAGAAAGTGGATGCCCTCCAACGGGCTCTGCTCAAACATATGGTAATAGAACCCGTGAGGGAGGGAGTGATACTTGACCAGTGCTCAGTAATGGGGATAATGTCTCAAAGTCTGAGTAGGTGCCCACCTGAGCACCAATGAACATCAAACGGTATGGTTTGATATCACATGAAGACCCGAGTTTTGAATTTTAAAAATGCAGACTCTCAAAATTGGGACATATCTGGAGGAATAACTAGAAGAAGGAGATAATGGGTGATGAGGAAAAACAGTGGGCAAAATTAAAAGAAACTATTACAAAAGCAACCAATCTATATGTTAGAAAAGTTAACAAAAGTAAGAGGAAAAAGAGACCGATCTGATTCTCAAAGGAGGTGGCTGAAAAAATAAAGGCAAGAAGAACAGCTTTCAAGAGATATAAAGGATCCCAAAAAGAGAAACACAGGGAACAATACCTGGTGAAACTGAGGGAGATGAAGAAAGAAATCAGAAAAGCAAAAGGTCAAGCGGGAGAAAGGATGGCCCAAGAGGTAAAGTGAGGAGACAAAACATTTTTCAGATATATCAGAGAAAGAAGGGAGGCCTGAAGTAGTATAGTGAGATTGAAGGGTGACAAGGAGCAATGTATGGAGAGAGACATGTAAATGGCAAAAACATTAAACAAATACTTCAGTTCGGTGTTCACTGAAGAAGACTCTGGAAAAGGACCATTGCTGGTTGAGAAGACCATAGATGGGGGTGGAGTAGACGAAACTCCGTTTACAGAAGAGAATATATGGGAAGAGCTAGGAAAACTTAAAGTGGAAAAGGCCCTGGGGTCTGACCAACCCCAAAGAATTCAGAAAAAAAACTAAAAACTTATTTTTGGTTCATTGCGTTTAATACATCACACATCAAATAATTTTTTCTGCCTAAGTTATGTATTTTTTATTGTATACCAAGTCTTATGTTGCAAATTAACCTTTATTTTAAATCTGTTATTTTGATGGTTTTTTTTATTATGTATGTTTGTTCTGTAAACCATCTAGATTTTAGTTTTATAAGCAGTATACATGAGCTTTTAAATAAAAAAAATAATAAATACATCCTAGGATACTGAAGGGGCTCAGCGATGTGCTGGCGAGTCTACTGAAAGACTTGTGATGAGTCACATGTTTTGCTTTAGTCCCTGAGCTTCAAAAAGCAGGACATTCTCTAGATTTCCTCAAATAGGAGCCTTTATGTTATGTTCGGGCTTGTGGACCCTTGGCCGACGAGAGGATGGTCTACCTTCCGGACAGTCCGTAGGCTCTCTCGTCGGGTGGCCTGGCAGGACAGGAGGAAGGACCAGTCGACCCTTGGCACTGGAGGCTGAGGTGAACACGGAGGCGATGAGGAGTCGAGACGAGGTGCTGTGTCTTCACCACTGGTGGTCTGCAGTCCCCCCAGGAGGAGCCCGTAGGGACCCGACCGCTGGGACTTAGGTGGACCTCGAAAGGTCAGGCAACGGTGCAAAGGCCAACTGGAGCTTCGCCCTGGAAGCCCGCGGTCCCCCCAGGAGGAGCCCGTAGGGACCCGGGCTGCTGGGACTTAGGTGGGCCCTTGGAGACAGAGTCTTGAAGAAGTCCTAGGTCGAATACCAAAGGGTCAACGCTCACCAGTCCAACGTCAAGTGCCAGAGAATCACCGCTTGCCAAGCCAAGGTCAGGAGCCAGAGAATCACCGTCAGCCAATCCGAAGTCAGGAACCAGAGAATCACCGTAAGCCAAACCAAGGTTAGGAGCCAGAGAATCACCGTCAGCCAATCCGAAGTCAGGAACCAGAGAACACCAAGACGTAACAGGAGCAAGAAGCAGGAACTCACCGAGGCAAGCAGACTCAAACAACACTCGCAAGAGACGTTGCCAAGTCAAGGAATGAGCAGAGGAAGCCTCCCTATATACTTCCTGCTCTGGATCATTGGAAGCAGGTAAGTCTAGTTAAAGGGACCAGGTCCCTTTAAATGCAAATGAGTTGACGGCAGCCATCTTGGATTTCATGGCGGCGGCCATCTTGGATCTCCCCGGTGGAGGAGAGACGTCGCTGAGGGAAGCAGGACGGCTTCCCCTGCAGCGGGCAGCACAGGCCGAGTCGGAGCCCGTATGTCAAATCCTGTAACATATGTGCACAGCAAAAACCCCCGGTTGCGCGACCTTGGGGTCTTTTACAACCACTTCCAGCACCCGAAGAACCGTGGACTCGCTTGTCTATAGATTTCATCGTGGATCTGCCACCTTCCAAGGGTCACACTGTGATATGGGTCACCATAGACTGTTTCTCAAAAATGGCCCATTTTGTACTGGAGCTCCCTCTGTCAGAAGTTTGGCATAAACTTCAGCCTCACGACCGCCTATCATCCTCAAGCCAACGGGAAGCTGAGCAGATGAATTGCTCCTTGAGGGCCTTCCTGCGTGCTTTTATCAACGACTGACAAGATAATTGGTCAGACCTCTTGTCCTGGGCAGAGTGTTCACACAACTCTCACATTGCCACTGCTACTGAAACATCTCCATTTTCAGTCTATGGAAAACAACCATGATCACCATTACCCATACCTCTATCAGTGTCATCGCCTGCGGCACAGGCTACTGCAGATGCCCTTAAAATGCTATGGAAACAAACAAATCTCCGCTTGCGTCAAGCTGCCTCCCGGGCCAAGAGAACTGCTGACAGTCGACGTCGCTCGGCTCCTGAATTCCTCCCCAGCCAGAAAGTTGTTGGAATCGGTGAGAGACGCGCTAGGGAGCGCTCCCGATTCCGGGGAGATGTGTGCCCTTGGACCACAACATGACTGCAGAAAGGAGCTCCGTGGAAGTGCCGCGGCAGGCAAGACGTGTCCAAGCATGGGAGGAGCAGACTGACCACAGCCCTAACCTCCGCTGAACCTGCACGCACCGGTAGAGATGTAGCAAAGCAATGCTGGTCTCTGGGGTAGCCCTCCGGCCACTCAATAGCCCTTTCGGACCTGCCACTGGGTAGCGGCAGATGCAGCAGGACAGACAGAGGTCGAGGACAGGCAATGGTACTGGAACTTGGAACAAGACGGGACCTCAGCCTTGGACTAGGCTGACAGCTTGAAGAAGGTGAGGAAGCTCGGAGGCTCAGATGAAATGAAGACATGTGGAACTTGGGACTCAGACGAGACGAGGACATGAGGTGGCTTGGAACTCAGACACAAGATGCTCAGGCGTAGGTGGAGATCAGAAGTGGATTCTTGAGAGTCAGGCGAGGATTCTGGATACTCCGATTAGCATTTGGAACTAGGGAAGACTCAGGCAAGGATAAGGACTCAGGATACTCAGACAAAGACAGAGGCTCAGGGACTAGGAGGAATCCAGGCAGTGCTAGAAGACAGATCCTGCCGGAAGAGGACTCCAGCCACCAGAAATGGACACCGGATTGATACAGATTTACTCCCAGGGAAGTTCAGCTGGAGACGAGGTCCGGAGCGAGCGAAGCTGAACCCGGAGCTAGGAACTGACAGCACTTCAGGATCAGGATTAGACGAAGACATCGGGATTGAGACTTGGAACTTCGAAATCAGGATTTGGAACTCAGGACATCAAGGTCAAGATTTAGAACTCGGAGACTTGGAACATCAGAACTGGAACATAGAACATCGGATAGAGTCCAATCCGAAATCCAGTCCTTGCTAACTCGATTAGCTAGCAAATGCGGGCAAGCTAAATACCTGGATGTTGTGATGTCACTCGAGGGGGACGTCCCTGAGGGTTGCACCAATGCTCGAATACAGATGTGGGTAACACGCGCACACCCTAGTAGGACCTTGGAAGGAACATGGCGGGAGGCAACACCATAGCTGTTCCGGGAATGACGGAGAGAGCGGCTTGCAGACGCGGCGGTAGCCATTTTCCCAAGGTAAGCGGGAGGAGCTGAGAACAAGGTGAGGCATACAGGGCGAAGCCGTCTGAGACCGACGGACGCAACATTTGTATTGTGTTTCTCTCAGTAACACATTATCGGAAACACGTTGGAGACTGCCAAAACAGCGCTCCAGGGTTTCTGGAGCAACATGGCAGCTCTTCTCTTGAGTCCAGCGATCTGCAAGCCCCAGTAATGGCCCTGGAGCCACAAGGCCCACCAAAGCCCGTCTCAAAGTGGCGCACGTGATCAGCTTCCCTTGTGGAGCGGAGAAGAATTTGGCGAAAGCCTGCACATTTGGCGTGGGTGATCTCGGTATCAGATCATGTTTAATAAAGTGGCGGACTTGTAGGTATATGTAGAATTCCTTGTTGGAAAGGCCATAAGCCTGCTGAAGAGCAGCGAAGGGGAGCACCCCTCCCAGGTCTTTATGCAGAAATTGGGGTAGAAATTCCAGACCTCTGGCTTCCCAGGCAGTAAGTACCGAAGGTCCAAGTCCCGGAGAGAATCTGGGATGATCACGGATCAAAAGGAAGGTGATACTTCCCAAGAAACCCTAAGTCGGTGACAGAGTCCATGCCATGCGAGCCTGCAATCTGAGAGGAAAGGATTCCGGGAAATCTCCTTGGGCAGAGCAGTATTGGGGACATGCAAGAGGTTCTGGAGTCTCACAGAGCCTCAACAGGCCTGAAGGAACTCAATAGGTGTATGCTTGTCTGATCCCAATATGCAGTCAGAGATGTGCCTAAGCAGGCATGCTAGATTATAATCCTGAATGTTCGGACAATCCATACTCCCCTTCTCCCAGGGAGTTTGTAAAAAGGGCAGCGCAATCTGTGCTCGTTTGCCCCTCCAAAGGAATGTTCCCAAACTCCTCTCAAGGACTCTACCATGTTTCTGTAGGAGCCAGACCAGCAGCATTTAGAGAGTGTAGAGCCAACGTGGTAGCTCCATCATTTTAAATAGTTGAATTCTGCCACTGATGGATAGAGGGAGCGCTTTCCAGTGTTCCAGTCTGTCTTTTGTCTGGTGAAGCAGAGGCATAACATTGCATTTGTAAATATTAGTAATGTTAGTAGGGATCTTAATGCCCAAGTATCTCATCTCTTTGTCTACCCATCGAAGTGGGAAGGGATCTGGCCACTTGCATTTTAGCGAGCCAAGTACATCCAGGGCCTCGGACTTGTCTAAATTTATTTTGAGCCTGAAAAGGTGCCAAAATGTCGTTGGTGGGCCATCATCCTTGGTAAGGAGCTTATGGGGGAGGTCAAGAATTCTAGGACGTCATCAGGATGACGTCCTAGTATTCTTGACGAAGCGAGGATCTGCCGCGTGGTCGGCGGGGGAGCCCGCTGGGGGTAAGTGCAGATTAGGAGGCCTTACCCCGACGGGCTTTAGCGCCGACCGCGCAGGCCCAAACTCCGCTTCTCTTCTTGTCCGTCTGTCTGAGGGGCCGATCCGCTTCTCTTCTCGTCCGTCCGTCTGGGGGGCCGATTGCCAGGAAGAAAAAGGAGCGCGACAAAGGGGCCTGCCCCTTTGTGCGCCCCTTAGTGCGAACCAGAGTGCGACCTTATTGTAACTTCTATCCCTAATACCTGCACTCGGACTCTCCACCAACAACAGGAGCAGAAGCATGACACTCGGCCTCCCTATCCCAATCATCCAACACAAACCTTTCACCATGGGTAGCACGCTCATGCCGCTCCGGACACGCTCCATAAAATCTCTCATCCCTATCACGATATCCCCTCTTACACAACTCCTGGGTCTTGCGCTTTTCTCTGTAACTCTCTTTAATGCACAATCGCTCACTAAGAAATCCCATATTCTCAATGACTATCTTCTCGACTCTAAGCCAGACATCTGTGCGATTACTGAAACCTGGCTTAAACTGATGGATATAGCATTGATTAATCAATTACCAACACATCTTTACGATTTCTTCTCACTTACAAGACAAAAAAAGAGAGGAGGAGGCCTTCTTTTAGCAGCTAAGAAAGAGCTGAGAATAACCCTACAACCAATCAAGGTCACTTCTAAGCTAGAAATGGGCTATTTTAAATCGAACTCTCTTCAAATCCTACTCATATATGCTCCACCTGGAGTCCTAGATTCAGACGCCTCCCCTGTGATAGAAACTATAGCTAAATACTTAAACTTGGATTCCCCAGCTATGATCTTAGGGGACTTCAACCTACACGTCGACGCAACACCTCGCTCATCCAACTGCGATGCATTTCTCACCTCTCTCACGGCAATGGGCTTTAAGCAAATTGTCAAGAAACCCACACATAAAGCTGGGCATGCTCTGGATCTTATCTTCATCAATTCCGGATTCACTCATACCATTCCTCCCAAATGTGTTCCCATCCCCTGGTCTGACCATTCCCTGATCTCTACCACCCTCAAGATGAAAGAAAATCCTTCACCGCACCAACCTCAATCCACTTTCCAATACAGAAGATCATTCTCTTCAGTGGAATTAAGCGAGCAACTGGCCAAAGAACTCACAAAACTGGATGTCTCAAACACGAATTCAGCATTACTGAACTGGTAGCAAACAAACTATGCCCTCTATCAACAAAAACAATCAACCCGGCATTAAAAAACAAACAACCCTGGTTCTCCAAAAAACTCCAGAAAATGAAGCAAGACCTTAGACAAAAAGAAAGCAAATGGCGCAAGACCCCTTGCCCTAGTACACTCGCGGTCTACAAAACCGCCCTCCACTCCTACAGGAACTCAACTCTACGAACAAAAAAGATTTCTACGCTCTTAGAATTCATGACCTCGTATTTGATGCTAAGGCTTTATTCTCATATGTAACCGAACTCACTAAAACCTCCACGCCAACCATACCGGACGACCAAGCACAAACTAAAGCCAATGAACTGGCAACTTTCTTCCAGAGCAAAATTTCCAATCTCCTAACACGCCTCCCCTCCAGCTCTACAGCTCCTACCATTCCCTTTCCCTCCCTCTTATATATGGGAACATCATTTGAATCTTTTGAACCCACTTCTGCCACAGAAATAGAAACCATTCTAAAAAAAATGAAACCTGCTACCCATCCTTCCGACCAAATCCCAACCAAACTGCTCTTATTAATACCAGACACCATAACCAAATGTTTGGCCGATATAATTAATTGCTCTTTATCACAAGGAATTTTCCCAGAGGAGCTTAAACTCGCCACCCTCAAACCACTTCTTAAGAAACCAAACTTAGACACAAAAGATCCTAACAATTTCCGCCCTATCTCTAATCTACCATTTGTTGCCAAGCTTATGGAAAAAGTAGTAAATGTTCAACTTTCAAACTATCTCGAAGACTACAATATTCTTCACAAATCTCAATACGGATTCCGGAAATCGCTAAGCACAGAAACCCTGCTCATCTCCCTCACAGACCACCTCGTTATGGGTCTAGATAAGGGGACCTCCTTCCTGCTAGTACTACTCGACATCTCGGCGGCCTTCGACACGGTGAACCATTCCATCCTCCTGAATAGACTATCTGATATAGGGATAAAAGGAACAGCCCTCAGATGGTTCGACTCCTTCCTCACCAATAGAGGTTATAAGGTCAAAGTGAACAATAAAGAATCCCCACTAATCAATCCCTCACTAGGAGTTCCCCAGGGCTCCTCCCTGTCCCCCATCCTCTTCAACATATACCTCCTCCCTCTCTGCCAACTGCTAACAGATCTAGGGCTGAAACATTACCTCTATGCAGACGATGTCCAAATTCTAATCCCTATAACCGAGTCAGTTACAAAAACACTCAATTTCTGGAACAACTGCCTTCAAGAGATCAATCTCCTCCTCTCCAGCCTAAACCTGGTACTCAACACGGCTAAAACAGAAACTCATCCATATAACGCCAGAACACAGTGACACACTTCAACCAACCCAACCCAATACTCTAATCACGCAAGCAAGAGACCTCGGAGTAGTAATAGACAACCATCTGAATCTCAAGAAGTTCATCAACCAAACCACCAAAGACTGCTTCTATAAATTACAGATACTAAAACGACTCAAACCACTCTTACACTTTCGAGACTTCAGATCGGTTCTCCAAGCCATTCTGTTTTCTAAGATTGACTACTGCAATTCTATTCTGCTTGGTCTCCCCTCCTCCTCCACCAAACCACTCCAAATGCTCCAGAAATGGCCGCAAGAATCCTTACAAACATGAACAGAAGGGAGCATATCACCCCCATCCTCAGAGATCTGCATTGGCTACCTATAAGCTTTAGAGTCAGACACAAAGCCCTGTCTATTATTCACAAAACTATTCACCACCAGGCACCCTTAGACTTGCAACTCCCACTCAGGCTCCACACATCCTCCACACATATCAGGGAAGTATACAAAGGATTCCTACACGCCGCCCCCACTAAATCCACCCAGCTAACAACCACTAGAGAACGGGCCTTCTCAACAGCGGGACCTAGCATATGGAATGCCATTCCCCCGGAGCTCAGACAGGAACCTTGTTTGCGGACATTCAAGAAAAAGCTCAAGACCTGGCTATTTCGTCAAGCCTTCCTGTAACTAAACCAACTCCAGCTTGGTTAAAGAATAGGTCATGGATATTAGACTCGTAACTAGACAATCTTCAGCAAAGTCACTATGACAGCACCGTTATTGTTACTGAGTTACTCCTTCCGCTGCTAGCGTTTTCTTCTCCCCACCCCAGTACCCCTGTTTTATTGTAACTTTCTTGCAACTTGTTTTTTGTTAAGGTTAATGTTTCTTGTCACACTGTTCATTGTAAACCGATCTGATATGATATTTTTCATGAAGGTCAGTATAAAAAAAGTATAAATAAATAAATAAATAAATCAGCAAATGCTGCAGTTTTAAAGGTTTCCCCCTGCAACTCAAGGCCCCTGATTTGTGGGTCTGTGGCAATTTTCCTAAGTAGTGGGTCTAGGGACAGGATGTAAAGCAGCGGTGAAAGTGGACAGCCCTGTCGGGTTCCATGCTGAATGTCAAAGCTACTCGACATGTCTCTATTGGTCAGAACACAGGAGGAGGGCACCTGATAAAGGAAAGAGATATTGCACATTATATCACCCTTTAGCCTTTAGCCCAAAGCATTTCAATACGGAGAATAAATACAGCCAAGCCACCCTATCAAACGCTTTTTCAGCGTCAAACCCCACAGCCACTGCTGGCAGCCCCTTAACCCGACAATGTTCCATCACCATCCATAAGCGTATAATGTGTTTCCTGAACGCCTTGCCCTTTACAAACCCAGCTTGTTCATCTGCAATCAGATGGGGGATAACCATGTGCAGCCTGGTGGCTATGATCTTTGCAAATAGTTTAGTATCAAAGTTCAGAAGAGAGATGGGGCGATAGGACGCAGGCTGTAGGGGATCTTTACCACCTTTGGGGAGGACCGTGATATATGCTAAAGTGGCGTCTTTTGGAAAGGCCCCATGTTCATACGCCGCCCTAAAATATTCCCTTATATCGGCTCCCATGTCTTTGTATAGAATCCTATAGTATTCTGCGTTAAACCCATCAGGGCCCAGGGCTTTATGTGTTGGGCCCTGGGCCCAACACATAAAGCCCTGGGCCCTGATGGTCTCGTGGATGCCAATGGGCCTGTTAAGCCAGTCCAGCTGCTGGGAGGACATCTGAGGTAAGGTTATCCCGTGGAAAAACTTCTCTTCCTGTACTGTGGAGTCCTGCACGTCTTCCGCTGCATATAAATTCCCATAAAACCCCCTAAGGATGTCACATATAGCTGCTGCAGAGCTGTGTCTGGCCCCTTTAGAGTCTAGTAGTGCGTTTATATATGTTTGTCCCCGATGAGCTTTAACTAGGGTAGCTAGGAGTTTCCCTTCCATCCAGATCATTGAATGATCTGAGAATTCGGGCAGCCCAATCTCCGCCCGCATCACCTGTGCCAAGCTTTCCTTAGAATACAGAATATAATCTAGCCTAGACATAGTCAGGTGGGCCTGGGACATATGTGTATAATCTGCCTCCTCTGGATGCATAGTTTGCCAAACATCAAGAAGTTGCAGGTGGTTACATAGGTATTGAATCCAGTTGTCGGTGAGGACCTGTCTAACAAAGGGTCCACCACGCAGTTGAAGTCTCCAGCCACCATCAAGGGGCCCTGTGCCACCTTCAAGAGATCCTGCATTAAAGCCGTGAAGAAGCCATGCGAGTACACGTTAGGGGCGTAGACGCTACAAATAGTGGTGACCCGTCCACTTATTTTCCCCACCACTATAAGGTACCAGCCCTGGCTGTCCTCAACGGTGGTGAGCCATTCCCAAGCAACCTGTTTGCCAATCAAGATCGCCACCCCCCATTTTCTATGAACTGCTGCCACCGAGTAGACTTCTCCCACCCAGTCTTTTTTTAACTTTCTATGCTCGAGAGAAGTTAAATGTGTCTCCTGGATGCAAGCAACCTGTGCTTTGTGCCTACGAAGGGACGTTAGCAATTTAGTGCGTTTTACCAGGGATCCCATTCCTGCAACATTCCAGGATATTAATCAAATGCATTTACCCATACTTAATCCAGAAAAATGTAGTTATGGTGAAGTTAAGGCCCTGCAATAAGATGGTTAGAATCAACTCCCCTCAGCCTGGGAGCTGAGCCTTGAGTGTGCACTCTTCCGGTGTACGCTGCTCTGCCGCTTCTGTGCAGCTGCTGGAAGCTTTCCCTCTTCCCTTCGGGGTAACTACTAACCTGGGTACCCGCTCCTCGGGGGCCCTTCTTCTTCTTTCAGGTGCCTTACTGGGATCAGGTACTCTCTCCTTGAGGGCCTGCTCTCCCTGCCTCGGTGCCTGGAACCATCTACTTCTGCCTGGTGGAAACCTTCTACATCACAGCTACCATCTAGTGAGTAATCTAATTCTCAGTCTATCTCATCTACAGCTTTGCTGTGCTGGGAACCCTACACCGGAATCTCCCTATACCAACTTGGGGAGAAGGGGCCCTCCGCCGAGGGTCCCTGGACTGCTACTTCAGAACCTGCTCACTACTGCCACCTCTGGTGGCCTACATCTGCTGTTTAATAAAAGACAATTCAGTGTTTGTGCGTCCTGAGTCTAGCCGAGTACTGTGGCTCCCCACGGGGCTCCTCCCCATGGGCGTGGTCATCTGCCACAGTACCTAAGAATCCACCCAAACACCTCAAAACCCAAACAACAAATTTCTTAGACGGCTATTCATTTCTTGCAGCTGGGCTTACAAAATTAAACTGACTGCCAGAGCCACTTGCATCAAATGTCAGGTTGCAGAAGGTACCTTATTCCATCTATTTTGGAGTTGCGATAAAGTACTTGAGTTCTGGCGCGGCATTTTGCGTTTCCTCACCAGTCTCCTTGCTACGACTATACCGATGGACCCACACTTATTTATTTTTATTTATTTAAAAACTTTTCTATACCGTCGCTAAGTTATATACCATCACAACGGTTTACAAATAGGCACATAGACTAAGGTAAGTAAATGTAGGATATCGTACATTCTAACATGTGCCAAGAAAGTTCGGTTACAATTTAATAAATAAAATCATTATTTGAGTAATGTTGGTCAAGCCCAGGTGTATTATTGTGTTACTATCGCTTTGAAATATTACTTCTTAAATGTAGGATTGAGTAAATTCATTCTCATCTGCATTACCCTGTACTTTCATTCTCTCTACCCTCCACACTCTTTTATTTTATTTATTTATTTATTTATTTATTTAAGGTTTTTATATACCGGCAATCATGAGCACATATCTTGCTGGTTTACATGAAACGGGGGTGCATTAATAAACATCAAACTCAAAACTGTGGTGACCGAAGGAGATAGTTACAATTAACAAGGGTCGCAGAACTTGGAGAAGAAGGAAGAGAAAGGAAAGAATAAATGGTTAGACAATATACAAATTAAGTTAAATACTATGTACAATACTATGTACACTCTTTAGTGAAGGCTTTTTTAAAGAGCCATGTTTTTAGATTTTTCTTAAAAGTTTTGAGATTATTCTGTAATCTGAGTTCGGGGGGCATCGTGTTCCATAATATGGGCCCAGCCAATGATAAAGCCCTTTCTCTCACTTGGGTTAATTTTGCTGACTTTACTGAAGGGATTGTTAGTAGTGCTTTGTTTGCTGATCGGAGGTTTCTTTGTGGAACGTGTACTCGTAAGGCTGTGTTTAGCCAGTCTGCTTCTTTATCATATATTAGTTTGTGTATGGTGCATAAGGCTTTGTATTGCCTCTTTGAGGTGATGGACACCCTGCCGGACTCTATCTCAACTAAACAGAGGGTGTTTCTGCAACAGGCCTTTTGGCTGGCGAAACAAGCGACACTGGACATGTGCCTAAGGAGGACCCACCCTCTGTGACATCCTGGAGGGTGAAACTACATCGCACAGCAATATATGAACATATCACAGCAAAAAGGTTGACACCTGCCAAATACAAGGAATTCCTGGATAAATGGTCGGCGTTCCTCTTGTTTTTAAGTGTCAAAGCCCGGAGCAGACTATTTCAGATGTCGTAATTACTGCCATATGACCCCAAAGCAGTTCTGGGACCACAACACATTACATCTTGGATTAGTGGGTATATCTGGCACTGGATGCTAATACACACACATAAATGTAAGAGAAAAGTGCACTGTTTATTATCACAACATTTTAAATAACTGTGGAAATGTGTCTTAAAATACACATACACTCACACATCCATACCTTAAAAACACCACACATAATACAGGGTAATAGTCCCCAAAATCATAAGACTCATACAGCAATGAATTCTAATAAACAAATACAAAGTCATATAACGGTGTTCCCTGTGGCTTAATATTACCACTTACAACTCTATGTCAGGCTTTTGCCCGATTTTTCAAGGCTATCAATATGAAACTATTCCCTGTGGCTTATATATCGCCACTTACAACACTATATCTGGCTTTCGCCCAATATTTTAAAGCTATCGACACACAACTGAAACACTGAAATATGACTATATAATAGTTTCCATGTCCTAAATATATTCTTCAATTGGCAGACATCCCCGTATGTATCTCCTCGCTTCTAGGAATCACTTCATATCATTGATGTAATTTAACCCCTTCATTCCCTTCTGGGCATGTTATCATTGTGGCTTAACCCCAACAAGCGGCCCTTGTTTCACAACCATCTGCTTCCTCAGGGGGATGGTAACCACAATAGCGTCTATGATTCAATTATTCCCAGACCACGCCAAACATTACCGCCGCAGACTCCTTAACATATCCCAGCCAACATGTTTCCATATGAAGGAAATTATCCATTCCTTAAAAATCGTCAAAATCTGACAAACTTCTCAAAACTCCCATTCACAAAAAGCTGTTTCCACTTCCTGATGCTTGTAACTCAGCTAGGCACTACGTATGGCTCCTCAAAAGCCATCTCTTCTCCAAGCTGAAAAGTCCTAACCTCTTTAGACTTTCCTCATAGGGGAGCTGTTCCATTCCCCTTATCATTTTGGTTGCCCTTCTCTGTACCTTCTCCATCGCAACTATATCTTTCTTGAGATGCGGCGACCAGAATTGTACACAGTATTCAAGGTGCAGTCTCACCTTGGAGCGATATAGAGGCATTATGACATTTCACCATGGAGCGATACAGAAGCATTATGACACCTGTATAGGTCCCTGGTGAGACCTCACTTGGAATACTGTGTACAATTCTGGAGACTGCACCTTCAAAAGGATATAAACAGGATGGAGTCAGTCCAGAGGGTGGCTACTAAAATGGTCAGTGGTCTTCGTTCTAAATCATATGGGGATAGACTTAAAGATCTAAACATGTATATCATAGAGAAAAGGCGAAATAGGGGAGATATGATAGAGACGTTTAAATACCTCAAAGGTTTCTGTGCACAGGAGGTGAGCCTCTTTCAATGGAAAGGAGGCTCTAGAATGGGGGGCCATGGGATGAGGGTGAAAAGGGGTAGATTCAGAAGTAATCTTAGGAAATATTTCTTCAGTGAGGGAGGTGAGTGTGTGGAACAGCCTCCCAGTAGAGCGGGTAGAGACAAAACAGTATCTGAATTCAAGAAAGCATGGGATAAATACAAGAGATCTCTTTGGAAGTGATGGGAATTATAAAGCTAAATCAATTGGCGAATGGACAGAGTAGATGGGCCATATGGTCTTTTTCTGACATATTTCTATGTATATGTGAGGGAGTGTGAATCTGCCTGCTGAAAGGCTACCGTGATGAGTCAGTATTTTATTTGTTTCCTTGCGCTATCCTTGTGTGTGAATGTGTGTATGTTGTGTGTAAGAGAGGAGGATTTGTGTGTGTGTGTGTGAGGGAGTGTGTATTGGCCTGCTGGAAGTCCAGGGCAGTGAATTGGTATTAGGTATAAGGGAGGAGGTTGGCTGTGTGGTAAGGGAGAGTGTATCTGTGTGCTGGAGCACTGGGATGGGGAGGTGAGTCAGTGTTTAGTATAAGAGATGAGGATGGGGGTGGGGGTGTGTGTATGAGGGAATGTGTGTTGGGTGTGAGAGAAGGTGTATCTGTGCGCTGAAAGTCAGTGTTGGATATAAGAAAGCAGGATGGGTATGTGTGTGTGAGGGAGGGGAGTGTGTATCTGAGTGCTGGAAGGCCGGGGTGATGAGTCAGGGTTTAGTATAAGGGGGGAGGATGGGAGTATGTGTCAGGGAGTGTGTTGGGTATAAGGGAGGGTGTATTTGTGTGCTGAAAGGCCGAGGCAGAGAGTCAATGTTGGGTATAGGGTAGGAGGATAGTTGTGTGTGTGAGGGAGTATGTACTGTGTGCTAGAAATCTGGAATAGGGCAGTGACTCAGTGCTTAGTATAAGGAAGAAGGATGGGGTTGTGTGTGAGGGAGTACATCTTGGATGTGAGGGAGGAGGGTGAGAGAGTGTGTATCTGCACTGGAAGGCTGGGCCAGGCGGGGAGAGAGTAAATGAGTCAGTATTTATTATAAGGAAGGAAGATGGGGATGTGTGTGATGGAGTGCATGTTGGGTGTGAAGGAGGAGGGTTAGGAAGTGTGTATCTGCATGCTGGAAGGCTGGGCCAGGGTTGAGAGTGAGAGAGTCAGTGTATTGGGTGTGAGGGAGGAGGATGAGGGTGAGTGTGAGGGAGTTTGTATCTGTGAGCTGGAATGCATGTGCCAGGGGATGGAGTGAGTGAGTCAGTGTGTTGGGTGTGAGGGAGGAGGAGGAGGATGAGGGTGATTGTGAGGGAGTATGTATCTGTGAGCTGGAAGGCTGGGCTGGGGGGGGGGAGGGGGGAACGAGTGAGTCAGAGTGTTTGTTATACAGGTGGAGGATGGGCGTGTGTGTATTGGGTATGAGGGAGGCGGGTGGGGGTATGTATGAGGGAGTGTGTATTTGCAGGCTAAAAGTCCTGGATGGGGTGGGGAGTGAGTGAGTGAGTGAGTTGTTCCATCCCCATACTCAAGAGAAAACCCAGAAATAACTCTCCACCAGACCCCATTCAGACACCCAGACAACAAAGACTCATCAACATCATGACATCTCCCATTACACAACTCCTCGGCCTTTCATTATTCACTTTAACCTTATTCAATGCACAGTCACTGTCCAAAAAAATGCACCTTCTAAATGATTACCTAATTGACAACAACCCTGACATATGTGCAATAACGGAAACATGGCTAAAACCCACGGACATATCATTAACAACCACTACCTACACAATCCTTCGACCTCTTCTCAATACCTAGACCGAAAAAGAAAGGAGGAGGAATTCTACTTGCTGCAAAAAAAACAATTGGGTATAACACTACAACAATCATACTCCACCTCAAAACTTGAATGCTCCATATTCAAATCTCAACATCTACAAATATTCCTCATTTACGCCACACCAGGAACTCTAGAGGCTAACCCCTCCCCTCTAATAGAGATGATAGCCAAACATCTAAATTCAGACAAACCAACCATCATACTGGGAGACTTCAACATTCACGTAGACTCCACCCCTCAATCCACTAACTGCGAAACTTTCCTCACCTCCCTCAGTCACCTTGGATTCACACAAATAATCAGCGGGCCCACTCACAAAGCAGGTCATACATTAGACCTCATATTTATCAACGATAGCTGGTCCATCCATACAAATCCCACCTGCACGCCAATCCCATGGTCAGACCACCAGCTTATAGACACAACCCTCAAAATGAAAAACACACCTCCTCCAAACATCTCCAAAACCACCATTCATTTCAGGAAACCATGCGCACTGGAGTTACTCAACAAACAATGCTCCAAAGACCTCAAACAAATTGACTTCTCAGACGCCAACACAGCCACCACTTCATGGATCAAACTCACGAACAAAATAGCTGATCAACTCTGCCCAACCTCCTCAAAAGAAATCCAACAGACACGAGACAACAGAAAACCATGGTTCACCCCGGAACTCAAAACCCTGAAACAGAAACTACGAAACAAAGAACAAAGCTGGAGAAACAACCCTTCTCCCACATCCAGACTTGACTACAAAGCCACCCTCAACACCTACAGAAACGCCATACACAAAACAAAAAAGGACTTCTATGCAAAAAGAATTCATAACTTCATCTTCGACTCGAAGGCTTTATTCTCCTACGTTTCATCACTCACCAAACCAACACCACCATCCATTCCAGACCATCTAGCGCTCAGTAAGGCCAACGAACTAGCCACCTACTTCAAAACACAAATCTCAAACCTCACCCTCTCCCTTACAACCCACCAAACGCTTCCAACACCTCATAGCACATACCAACTCACTCTGAATTCTAGACTAGAGTCATTCGAGCCCACATCAGCCATGGAGATTGAAAATTTACTTAAAAAAATTAAACCATCGGCACATCCCTCGGACCCACTCCCTACTAATTTGCTCACTGCCATCTCTAGCACCGTCGCAAAACCTATTGCAGAAATCATCAATACCTCCTTAGCCATGGGCACAGTTCCTAATCAGCTAAAACTTGCAATCCTCAAACCCCTACTGAAAAAACCAACTGCATCACCCATGGACCCAGCCAACTACAGACCCATTGCAAACCTGCCCCTGATCTCCAAACTGATGGAAAAAGCGGTAAATAAACAACTTTCCGAATACCTCGAGGAGCACAGCATTCTTTCCCCGGCACAATATGGTTTTCGCAAATCTCGAAGCACAGAGTCCCTTCTGCTTTCCCTCACTGATAATTTACTTTTGAACCTGGAGAAAAAACAGTCATTCTTACTGGTCCTACTTGACCTATCTTCAGCATTCGACACGGTAAATCACTCACAACTCCTAGAACAACTATCAAACATAGGAATCAAAGGCACAGCCCTCTGTTGGTTCAAATCGTTCCTATCCAACAGGTATTACAAGGTCAGAATCAACAACAAGGAATCTGACCCCATCCTATCAGACCAAGGCGTACCACAAGGTTCATCCCTCTCCCCTACCCTGTTCAACATTTACCTCCTCCCCCTCTGCCATTTGCTATCTCAACTCAAGCTTACTCATTACCTCTATGCAGACGACATCCAGATCCTAATCCCCATCACAGAATCAATTAAAAAAACCTTCGTCTACTGGGAGAATTGTCTTAAACCAATTAAACAACTACTCTCCAGCCTAAACCTGATTCTAAACTCCAGCAAAACAGAGCTGCTACTAATCTCACACAACCCGAACAACCACCCACCTAGTCTGGCACAAACCACATCTTTAAACATGGAGCTCTCTGTAGACGTCAGGAATTTAGGAACTTGGCTTGACAATCAACTTAACCTTAAAAAATTCATAAACACAACCACCAAGGACTGCTTCTTTAAACTACAGGTCCTAAAGAAACTAAAGCCACTTCTTCACTTCAATGACTTTCGCCTCGTTCTTCAATCCATTATTTTTTCGAAACTTGATTACTGCAACTCAATCTTACTGGGCCTCCCCTCCAACAGCATCAAACCCCTACAAATGGTACAAAACGCCGCAGCCAGAATCCTAACTAACACTAATAGAAGAGACCATATTACCCCCATCTTGAGCTACCTCCACTGGCTACCCATCAAACAGAGAATCATATATAAAACCTTAACCATTATCCATAAAACAATTCATAACGTCGCACCTATATCTCTACAAACTCAACTTCGCCTACACTCATCGGCCAGACCCATCAGAAGCGCCTACAAAGGCACATTAGTCGCAGCTCCCACCAAATCAACGCTAAGAAAAAGAGCACTATCCACTGCGGGACCACATCAATGGAATGCGCTCCCACCAGACATAAGACTCGAACCCAACCTACCAGAGTTCAAAAAAAGGTTAAAAACCTGGCTCTTCAGGCAAGCGTTCCAATTCCCAGAGTGTAACTAGGCACCTCCTCCTGTCTTTCAGATCCAACCATTGCAAGGTGTCACAAACACATTGACACTCAAATTCATACACGGACTTGATTATTCGCAATATCTATTTATTTAAGTCATCCTTCTCATATTATATTATTTAACCGATTACTTGCAGACTATATACGCTACTAAAGTTCCTTGTAAAATGTGAACACAAATAATGTTATAATAATATTATCTGTTTGTTAAATACTATTGTTACTTTCACTGTTCCTTGTAATAATGTTCAATAGTTGATTGTTATTGTTCTATGTTCTATGTAAAAAACCCCAGTCTAACCTCCCAGACCAGGGCAACCTTTTCGTTACTTGTAAACCGGACTGATTTGTATTGCATACAGGAATTCCGGTATATAAAAATTAAAAATAAATAAATAAAAATAAAATATAAAGTAGGAGGATGGGTGTGTATGTTGGGTGTGAGGGAGTGTATCTGCAGGCTGGAAGGCCAGGCTGGGATGAGGAGTGAGTGAGTGAGATGTTGGATATAAGGGAGGAAGACAGGGGTGTGTGTTGAGTGTAAGGGAGGAGGATGTGTGTTGAGTGTGAGGGAAGACTGTGAGGTTGTGTGTGAGGGAGGAGGAGGCAGTGTGTGCTGTGTGTGAAGGAGGAGGATGGAGTATGTGTGAGGGAGTGTGTGTTGGGTGCGAAGGAGGAGGGTGAGGGTGTGCATCTGCGCGCTGGAAGACTGGCCGGGGCATGGGAGTGAGTGAGTCAATGCAATGCATAAAAGGAGGAGGATGGGAGTGTGTGTTGGGTATAATGTTTAATGTGTGTTTTAATGCTTAATGCTGTTTTTAAATGCGTTTACATAATTTTATATATGTTGTAACCTGCTTAGCTCAGCAGATTCATAAGGGAGTGTATTTGCGCACTGGAAGGCCAGGCTGGGGCGGGGAGATAGTGAGTGAGTCAGTGTGCTGGGCATGAGGGAGGAGGATGGAGATGTGTGTTGGGTGTGAGGGAGGAGAGTGAGAAAGAGTGTGTTGGTGTGAGGGGGGACAGTGAGGGAGTGTGTGTTGGGTGTGAGAGAGGAGGATGGGTGTGTTTATTCAGAGTTGGGGGGAGTGTGTATTGGGTGTGAGAGAGGAGGAGGTGTGTGTGTGTGTAGGGTGTCAGGGTGTTTGTGAGGGAGTGTGTGTTGGGTGAGAGGGAGGACAGTGAGGGAGTGTGTGTTGGGTGAGAGGGAGGAGGATGCGGGTGTTGAGAGTGAGGGTAGGTATGAGCGAGGAGATTGGGGGTGCGAGTTGACAATGAGGGTGTGTGTGAGGGAGAATGATGGGGGTGTGTTGACAGTGAGGGTGGGTGTGTTGGGTGTGAGGGAGGAGGATCAGGCGTGTGTGATGACAGTGAGGGTGTGTGTGTTGGGTGTGAGGGAGGAGAGTAAGGAAGTGTGTGTTGGGTGTGAGAGAGGAGGATGGGGTGGTGGTGGTTTTCAGAGAGAGGGGGGTGTGAGGGAATGTGGGTTGGGTGTGAGAGGAGGATGGAGTAGTGTGTTGAGAGTGAGGATTGGGTGTGAGAGAGAAAAATGCGGGTGTGTGTGTAAGGGAGTGTGTGTTGGGGCGAGTGGAGGAGGATGGGGGTATGGTGTTGAGAGTGAGGGAGTATGTGTTGGATGTTAGGTGAGGAGGATGAGGGGGTTGTGTGTTAAGAATGTGGGGGATTGTGGGCAGGAGGGGAATGTGGGTGTGTGGGAGGGGGGTGCAGGGGTGTGTGAGGGGAATGTGTGTTGGGTGCGAGGGAGGAGAATGAGGGCGTGTGTGTTGGGTGTGAGGGAGGTGGAAGCAGGGGTGGTGTGAGGGAGTGGTGTGTTGGGTGTGAGGGGGGAGGGCGGCGAGGGTGTGTGAGGGGAGTGTGTTGTGTGAGGGAGGAGGCTGGTGTGTGTGTGTGTGTGTGTGTGAGGGAGAAGGATGCCGGTTTTGTGTGTAGGGTGTGAGGGAGGGAGAAATGCGGGGGGAGGGGGGGTGAGGAGTGTGTTTTTGGATGTGAGGGAGGAGAATGTGGGTGTGTGTGAGGGAGTGTGTGCTGGGTGCGAGGGAAGAGGATGGGGGTATGTGTTGAGAGTGAGGGAGTATGTGTTGGGTGGAGGGAGGTGGCAGCAGGGGTGTTGAGGGTGAGTGTGTGTTTGGTGTGAGGGGGAGTATGCGGGGTGTGTGTGTGAGGGAGGTGTGTGTGAGAGGGAGGAGGATGCGGGGGGGGGTGAGGGAGTGTGTGTTGGGTGTGATGGAGGAGGCTGGGTGTGTGGTTGTGGGGGGGGGATGAGTATGAGTGAGTATTGGGTGTGAGGGAGGAGAGGTTGTGTGTGTGAGTGAGTGAGGGAGGAGGCTGGATGTGTTGAGTGTAAGGGAGGAGGCTGGGGGTGTAAGGGAGGAGGCTGGGGGTGTGTGTGAGGAAGAAGGATGCCAGTTTGTGTGTTGGGTGTGAGGGAGGAGGATGCCAGTTTGTGTGTTGGGTGTGAGGGAGGAGGATGCCGGTATGTGTGTTGGGTGTAAGGGAGGAGGATGCCAGTGTGTATGTTGGGTGTGAGGGAGGAGGATGCCAGTTTGTGTGTTGGGTGTGAGGGAGGAGGATGCCAGTGTGTATGTTGGGTGTGAGGGAGGAGGATGCCAGTTTGTGTGTTGGGTGTAAGGGAGGAGGATGCCAGTGTGTATGTTGGGTGTGAGGGAGGAAGATGCCAGTATGTGTGTTGGGTGTAAGGGAGGAGGATGCCAGTGTGTATGTTGGGTGTGAGGGAGGAGGATGCCAGTTTGTGTGTTGGGTGTGAGGGAGGAGGATGCCAGTTTGTGTGTTGGGTGTGAGGGAGGAGGATGCCAGTTTGTGTGTTGGGTGTGAGGGAGGAGGATGCCGGTATGTGTGTTGGGTGTGAGGGAGGAGGATGCCAGTGTGTATGTTGGGTGTGAGGGAGGAGGATGCCAGTGTGTATGTTGGGTGTGAGGGAGGAGGATGCCAGTTTGTGTGTTGGGTGTGAGGGAGGAGGATGCCAGTGTGTATGTTGGGTGTGAGGGAGGAGGATGCCAGTTTGTGTGTTGGGTGTGAGGGAGGAGGATGCCAGTGTGTATGTTGGGTGTGAGGGAGGAGGATGCCAGTGTGTGTGTTGGGTGTGAGGGAGGAGGATGCCAGTGTGTATGTTGGGTGTGAGGGAGGAGGATGCCAGTTTGTGTGTTGGGTGTGAGGGAGGAGGATGCCAGTGTGTATGTTGGGTGTGAGGGAGGAGGATGCCAGTATGTGTGCTGGGTGTAAGGGAGGAGGATGCCAGTGTGAATGTTGGGTGTGAGGGAGAAGGATGCCGGTTTGTGTGTAGGGTGTGAGGGAGGAGAATGCGGGGGGAGGGGGGGGAGGGAGTGTGTTTTGGATGTGAGGGAGGAGAATGTGGGTGTGTGTGAGGGAGTGTGTGCTGGGTGCGAGGGAGGAGGATGGGGGTATGTGTTGAGAGTGAGGGAGTATGTGTTGGGTGTGAGGGAGGTGGAAGCAGGGGTGTGTGAGGGAGTGTGTGTTGGGTGTGAGGGGGAGGATGCGGGGGTGTGTGTGTGAGGGAGTGTGTGTGAGAGGGAGGAGGATGCGGGGGGGGGTGAGGGAGTGTGTGTTGGGTGTGATGGAGGAGGCTGGGTGTGTGTGTGTGGGGGGGGGGAGGAGTATGAGTGAGTATTGGGTGTGAGGGAGGAGAGGGTGAGTGAGGGAGGAGGCTGGATGTGTTGAGTGTAAGGGAGGAGGCTGGGGGTGTAAGGGAGGAGGCTGGGGGTGTGTGTGAGGAAGAAGAATGCCAGTTTGTGTGTTGGGTGTGAGGGAGGAGGATGCCAGTTTGTGTGTTGGGTGTGAGGGAGGAGGATGCCGGTATGTGTGTTGGGTGTAAGGGAGGAGGATGCCAGTGTGTATGTTGGGTGTGAGGGAGGAGGATGCCAGTTTGTGTGTTGGGTGTGAGGGAGGAGGATGCCAGTGTGTATGTTGGGTGTGAGGGAGGAGGATGCCAGTTTGTGTGTTGGGTGTAAGGGAGGAGGATGCCAGTGTGTATGTTGGGTGTGAGGGAGGAAGATGCCAGTATGTGTGTTGGGTGTAAGGGAGGAGGATGCCAGTGTGTATGTTGGGTGTGAGGGAGGAGGATGCCAGTTTGTGTGTTGGGTGTGAGGGAGGAGGATGCCAGTTTGTGTGTTGGGTGTGAGGGAGGAGGATGCCGGTATATGTGTTGGGTGTGAGGGAGGAGGATGCCAGTGTGTATGTTGGGTGTGAGGGAGGAGGATGCCAGTTTGTGTGTTGGGTGTGAGGGAGGAGGATGCCAGTGTGTATGTTGGGTGTGAGGGAGGAGGATGCCAGTGTGTGTGTTGGGTGTGAGGGAGGAGGATGCCAGTGTGTATGTTGGGTGTGAGGGAGGAGGATGCCAGTTTGTGTGTTGGGTGTGAGGGAGGAGGATGCCAGTGTGTATGTTGGGTGTGAGGGACGAGGATGCCAGTATGTGTGTTGGGTGTGAGGGAGGAGGATGCCAGTGTGTATGTTGGGTGTGAGGGAGGAGGATGCCAGTTTGTGTGTTGGGTGTGAGGGAGGAGGATGCCAGTTTGTGTGTTGGGTGTGAGGGAGGAGGATGCCAGTGTGTATGTTGGGTGTGAGGGAGGAGGATGCCAGTGTGTATGTTGGGTGTGAGGGAGGAGGATGCCAGTGTGTGTGTTGGGTGTGAGGGAGGAGGATGCCAGTGTGTGTGTTGGGTGTGCGCGCACGGGAAGGCCGGGCCTCAGACAGTGAGTCAGTGTTTGCTGCTGCGCTCTGTCCCTGTTGATAAAGTTGTTGTTGTTGCGCCGGTGATGATGGCGGCGGCGGGTAGGGCGTCCTTGGTCCCACTGTGTTGTTTGCTGCGGGCCGTCCGGCAGCGGAGTAAAGCGCCGCTGACGTGCAGAGGTGAGTACCGGGGCAGGCGGCTCTTCCCGGGATTTGGAGCTCTTCTCGTGGCGGGGTCCGGTTCGACCTCCTCCCTCCGTGTGACCCCGATTCGGGCTGCCCTCCCCATCTTCCTCTGTCTGTGCTGCCTGCCGGTCCTCCTGCTCACTCTTTGCGCTTCCGGCTCTGCCTCCTAAGCCGTTAGTCGTAACGTAACCTGACGTTATGGCTTTGCCGGATTGCTTTCTGTGAAACTCTTGTATTTTTCTGACTTCACTTTCTAGCCAGCCCTTGTTATGCTTCCGCCTTCTTGCAGGTTTATGCAAACAGGAGGCTGAAAGGTCCTTGTCCTTAGCTGAACTCCTCCTAGCCTTAATGCTTAATCCCTGCATCTCCCCCAAACGCTTATCTGTCTTGACAGTGTGGCTCAATTAGATTGAAAACTTAAGGGAGCGGGGACGGTCTCTTATATGTACAGCGCTGCGTACAGCTTCTATCTCTGTAGAAACGCTTTAGTAGTAGAGGCAGCGCAAGCTGTCCTAATAGAACCCCCCCCCCCCCCCCCCCCAGCGCTAATGGTGACCTCTGTTTTCATTCTGTTTCATATATTCTAAGAAAATGTTAGGTGTGTTGCAGCTTTTCTTTCCCTTTCTGGGTAACGTAGTTGGATCTTATCCAAAAAATCCTCCTTATATTTTATGAATGTTTGGCATTTGTACACTGAGAACAAATTCACTTCCAGAAAAAAAAATCTTTAAAGTAAGGTGTATCCCCTTTATTCAGAAACAAGAGATGAGAGACAAGGACTAGCCTGTTCAGGTCTGATGAATCTCAGACCTTACTCTCGTATCTGAAACATTGCACTGTTCTCCTTGAAACCTTATGCTTCAATAAATCAGTCAATAAGTGTGTTTATCCCATGCTTTTTTGACTTTTATATTTATAGTTCATGCTTAAGGTGTGTTACATTCAGGTACAGTAGGCATTTCCCTGCCCAGGAGAATTTACAGTCTGAGAGGAAGATTTACAAAGCTGTGATATTTTACCACAAGAGAGGTGAAATATCACGGGGGTATGTCTGTGATATTTTGTCCTTCACCAGTAAAATAACGTGGCTGCTTCTGAGTGATTTATTTTTTTATTGTGGAACAAATCGGTGATTAAAAAGTATCACAGAGAAACAGTGGAAAAAATGTGTGATGGTAGCCCACTTTGCATAGGGCTTACATCATGTTAAAGGGCCACGCAGCCCAAAAGATATTTCCCCTTCCCTCCCCCCCCCCGCCATTCAAAAACCCCTTCTGCCTCTAGAGGTGGCACAGCCTAAAAAAGTTAAAAAATAAATAGCATTTCATCTTGTTGGATGATGTCCCACCCCCTTCCCAAACCTCTCCCCTTTCCAAGTAAAATGCCTAAATTTCAAAACCCAAACCCTCCCTGTGCTTCAAACCTCCTTGCCCCAAGCCATCCAAACAACCCCTCCCCGCCAGATTCCCCCCTTCCATAGATTCAATCCCAGGTTTCTAGTGGGCTGGGCCACTCCCCTCCTCCCCACCCTTTACCAAGAAAGACGCTGGTGGTTTAGAGAGGCTTCCACAACCCCTGGCCCCCCACTTCAAAGAAGAATCCGTGGTGATCTATTTGCGGCCCGGGATGCCTCCAATCTCCTGGCCAGTCAATGCCGTCTTTCAAAATAGCACCGACCAGCCTTCACCTCATCAGTCTTACCTCAATAGTGAGGAAATTAATGGAGATTCTGATTAAGGAAAAGGATAGTGAACTATCTACAATCCAGTGGGTTGCAGCATCCCAGGCAACATGGTTTTACTAGAGGAAGGTTATGCAATATTTTCCCGTCGATAGCAGGGCTGAATTAGCCATGCTGTCTGGGAAGCGTCATGATCCCGAGTAGGCGGAGTTTCCCCTAGCTGATCACAGAGTTTTTGACTCTGTGCTTCTGTGCGGTGGTGTTCCCGCACGGTTCCCTCACCTCTTCAGTTTCTTTTTTTTTTCTGCGAGCTGTTTGCACGCGGGGTTTTTCTTCTAGCAAATTTTTCGCCTGACTGGATTTTTCTTCGTGAATTTTTGGGTTTCTTTCACAAGATTTCTCATCCCAGATGGCTCCGAAGCTATCTGGGTTCAAATATTGTCAGTGTGGCAAAATTTTGTCCATCACTGATGGACATAATTATTGCTACATCTGTTTGGGCCCAGACCACGATCAGAAATCCTGTCGGGACTGTGGGAGGATGTCTCCGCGGGCCCAGCGACACCGGGCTGCGAGGATGGAGAGACTACATACGGGCACTTTGGCCCCACCATCCTCAGTACATTCTTCGCCGGGACCGGCAAAGTCGGGTAAGGCCCATCTAAAGCGAGCGTCCTTGCTGGGACCAGCAGGACTCTGAAGACCTGCTAAAAGTTCCAGGCCAGGGTCTCACACACCCTCAAGGCCTCGCTCAAAAGCCGGGGATCCGGCAGAGGAACTTCGGCGCAAAGAACCGGCGAGGGCGTCGTCGGAGCCTGCGCCATCAGCGTTGTTAAAAAGTAAACACGACACTTCGAAACGAGACGACGCACGAACGAAGCATGGAGCGTTCAAGCTATACGGCGCATCCACGGCGCATCGCCGTGATGGCGCATCTTCGGCGTGTCATAAGACACACGGAGCAGCTACGGCACATAGAGAATCACACGGCGCACCTACGGAGCACAGGTCATTGTCTGCTGCTCCTAGGGCGCATGGTGCAAAAAGAATGCAAGTGCAATCACCAGATCGCACTGCATCAGGCAAACATCGCCATAAATTGCATCATATAAGTTCTGACAAACAGATTGTAAGATCTAGAAGTTCATCAAGAATCTCCATAACTTCTGACGTAGACATTGAAGGTTTTTCTGCATCTGAATCTTTATCATCAGGTCGTACTCCTCCTAGTGACAGTTCTTTGGCCATTCTCTCATCTGTTTCTAGAGAGAAGAGATGCTCTCCTTCCTTGCAAATTCCATTAACAAAACGTATTTGCCCTTTGCCTATTATACCTCCTCAGGGTCAACACAAAGGGAAATCACCTGAGGACATTTTGCTTGCGGCAATTCCAACAAAGGCCCCAAAGCAAAAATTACATATCCCTCCACAAGGTACTTTGGCGGCATCTACTATGATGAAAATCTCAGATATTCTCAACTTTTTTTCCCAAGAACTAGAAAAAACAAAAGAATTTATCACCACAGCATTCTCCAGATGGTTCTCCTGCCTCGCCTCCAGGTGTAGAACCTTTGGAACCGGTCACAGAACCTACACCAACTCAACCAATTAGTCCAGGTTCTCCGGAATCAGTTCATTCTTTGAATTCTTCAATAGGAATGCCATCGGATCCTCAGGAAGGCCTACCTGAACCTTACTCTCTTCCGGAGGACTTGACCTATGCAAAATTCATTGAGAAAGTAGACAGTCTTCTCCAGGTAGAAACAGGAAGGATACCTGATCCCAGAGCTGAAATGCTTGGAATCTTAAAAATATTTGAATCTCCTCCCAAGCCCACTGTTCTACCTCCTCATTCTGTATTGGAAAATCTATTGTTCAAAATCTGGAAAACTCCTTTCTCAACATCGGGTACTTAAAAAAAAAATTGATATTAAGTACAAGATGACAGCGAGTGGCGGTAAATGAAACTTACTCCAAGAAGAGAAGGGTGATGAGTGGAGTGCCTCAAAGATCGGTTCTGGAGCCGGTTCTGTTCAGTATCTTTGTGAGTGATATTTCGGAAGGGTTTCATTTTGGGGATGACCCTAAGGGCTGCAACAGAGTGGGCACACCTGAAGGAATTGAGAGCATAAGAAGTGATCTCGGAAAGCTGTAGGAGTGGTCAGTGTTTTTTTTGATAGCTGGGATTCAATGACGAGAAATGTAGACTCATGCATTTGGGGTGCGATAATGGAAAGTTGCCATATGTGATGGGGTGGGGAGACACTGATGTGCATGAGCCAAGAGAGAGACCTCAAGATGATAGTGTCTGATGATCTGAAGGTAGAAAAGCAGTGTGAGAAGGTGGGTGAGTAAGGCTTGAGAGATGTTGGGCTGCATAGAGAGAGAGGCATAACTAGCAGGAAAAAGGAGGTGATAATGCCCCTGTACAAGATTAAGCTCTAATATAGACAGGAGGCTGATGAGACAACACCCATGTGGGACCTCCTGTACATGCTCAGTAGATCTTAAAGCTCTACTAGCTAGGAGAGAGAAGTCCATTTGATGCCGCTGGATGATATCACCCACATGATATGGCTAAATCATTTTGCTGTCCATGGAAAACACCATTTACGATAAGCAATCTTGCTTTCTTTTAGCTTCAAGGAAGGATTCCACTAGAAGATCCTATGGCTTGAAGTGGAAGAGGTTTGCAGTGTGGTGTGAGCAAAAGACCCTAGATCTTTACTCCTACACCACACAAAAACTGCTTGATTGCTTGTTATATTTATGTGTCTGGTCTCAAAACCTACTCCTTAAGAGTTCAGTTTAGTGCAGTTGGCACTTATTGTTACCATAATAGAAGGTAAGCCCATCTTTGTGCAACCTTTAGTTGTCCAGTTTATGTGGGGCCTACTTCGTTTGAAACCTCCTGTCTGGCCTCCCTCTCTGTCTTGGGACTTCAGCTTTATGTCCCAGCTGATGAAAGCTCTTTTTTGAACTGTTGCACTCATATGACCTGAAATACCTGATGTGTTTTTTTGGTAGTGGTCAGTGATCCAGGCTCTAATAACTTATCCAACTTGTACCAAATTTTATCATGGTAGGGCAGTCTTACGCACCCATCCTAAGTTTCTGCATAAGGTGGTGTCAATTGTCTTTCCAGCATTCTTTCCCAAGCCATACATCCACTGCAAGAGAGCCGTGGCCTTCTACCTGGAGCAGACTGAAGCCCATAGTAAGGCCACCCAACTTCTTGTTTCGTTTGACACAAGCAAATTAGGGGTTGCCGTTGCCACACAGATGCTCTCTAATTGTCCAGCAGATTTCATCTCCTCCTGTTATGCCCAGGCAGGGCTGAATCTGGTGGGCCATATGAAGACTCACTCCGTCTGAGCCATGGCAGTTTCGGTGGCTCACCTGTGATAGAAACATGATGGCAGAAAAAGACCGAATGGGTCATCCAGTCTGCCCATCCATCCAATTAATTTAGCATTTCCTAGCATGTAGCAGATGGACTCAGGACCAATGGGTATAGTGTACTCCTGCTAGCAGTTGGAGACAGATCAGATTTCAATCTGACATCAGCCCCTAGTACATATACCCCTGCAGGAAGTGCAGCTCTTCAGTATTTTCCGTCTCCATAGCAGTTAGGGACTATCTGCACGCTCTCAAGCGTTAGATCAAATTCAAATAAGAAAACCCAAAATTTAAAGAAGAAAACCTACCTGAAGACGAGCCCCTCTCTTCTGCGGTGATACCCTCGGGTCCCTCCCCCAGTTGAGATTCCCGAGGTGATTTCCGTGGTCCCTTGGAGGTGAGCCTCGGTCCGGCGGCCGAATCGCGGCGAGGACCTAGCCCCCGATCCTTCGGGCTTGTTGTTGTGACCGCTAGCACGTGTTCTTGTTGTTTCCTCCTTTACTCATTGGGGGCACTTTGTAGCTAGGGATTCCCCATATGTGAGCACTGCCATCCTGCTTGTCCTTGGAGGAAGCAGATTTACTTACCTGTAACAGCAGGATGTCAGTCTTTACAAAACCCACCTTCCTGAGGAGTATGTTTCTCTGCTTTTTTGTGTTTAATTGTTAAACACGAGACTGAAGGGACCGGCTGCTTCCCCCCCGTGGACATGTGGTATAATGGAAGGCACAGTAAAAAGTTCTAAAAACATTGATATAAGTTTTCCATGCCGGGCTCTATCGGGTGGTGTGACCCATGTGTGAGGCCCGACATCCCATTCTCCTCGGAGAGCACCTGTGTATAGGTAAGCAATTCCGCTTTTTGAATTATGGAAACAGGATTTTCACTAGCTCTGCAAACACATCCACTTAAGATGGGGGAGAAGTTTTTGATGAGGAAAACTAGTGCATTGTAGGTTGGCTGATGTAGGACTGCTTTGTATAACCAGGCCTTTGGAGGGAAATTAGTTTGCAAGAACGAGAGCATCAGGTCTCTACATACATACAGACAGACCCTATGACCCTTGGATCTTATCTGCTCAGTTTATTGGTTAACCAGCAATTATGTTACTATGTTAAGTTATCCGGATAAGTCTTACTTAGCTAACTTTCATAACCAGATATATTTTAATATAGGGCCCAAAAGGACAGACACTCAAGCCACATTTTTAAAAGTGTCAAAATCCAAAATTATCCTCAATTTTCCTACCAACTTCAGGTTCATGTAGGCCTTCCTTACCACTAAGGGTATTTGTTTTTCCATGGTTAACATCAGGTCCAGGTGAACTAGCAAAGACTGCACTTCCTCAGAAAGAGCCAGTACTTGACCACCAGTATAGGGTGATGTTTATGGTGACCCTAACCCAACTTGCAACCAGTTTTCGTACCATTTAAAACTAAGCCATTTTCTTTCAACCACCCGTCCATTGCTAGCAGCTTTTGCAGGGTTTTTTCCAAAAGCCGCCATCCACATAAATAAAAGGGGTTACACCAGCAGATCCAACTAAATCTCTCAAAGGCTTTCTACAGATATTAAATAAAAGCAGAAGTAACGAAGATCCCTGTGGGACCCCTTGGTACACATCATAAAACTTTGAACTTTCCCCCTGAAAACAAATCATTTGACTCCTCTTCAAAAGGAGGTGATCCATTTTAAAACTTGATCACGCAAGCCTAATGCAAAACGACAAGATTGCAAAATTGTTTGATCTTGTGGATCATTCTATCTCTCCCATATTTATTTATTTATTTATTTTAATTTTTTATATACCGGCATTCGCGATGGGAGTCGCATCATGTCGGTTTACAATTAACAGGGTGTGACAAGAGGAGAAAAACTTAGAACATTAACATGTGATATAAGAAGAAATAGCAGTTACAATAAAACAGGGACATAAAGTAACTTGGAAAGTAAGGAAAGCGATAGAAAATTAACAATGTGATAAAAAGAGTAACAAGGTAATATACCGTATATAATAAATTTATATAATATAATAAAATATAATATATAATATATAACATACCGTATATATAATATACCGTATATAATATACCGTATATAATAAAAGCAACATAAAAAACCTGCTCATTTAATGAGAAATAACATTATGGAGTTGTTAGAGTTTATGTTTACCCTGAGGGGAGGTCTTAGTTGATTTGGTTGAGAGAAAGTTCAATTTGTGTCTGGAAAGGCTTTCATAAATAACCAGGTTTTGAGTCTTTTTCTGAATGTAGGAAGGCAGGGTTCCTGTCTCAGTTCTGGTGGGATGGAGTTCCACAAGGTAGGTCCTGCTGCAGAGAAAGCCCTGTCTCTGAGCGTTGTATGGTGAAAGGTTTTGGCAGGTGGAACCTGTAGTGAATCTCTGTATGACTCTCTGATAGGTCTGGTAGAGGTATGTTTTTTAAATGGTATTTGGAGGTTAAGCGGAGAGAGTTGATGGAATGCTTTGTAGATGATGGTGATGGACTTGTATAAGATTCTATAGTGCACTGGCAGCCAATGTAGGTCTTTGAGAATCGGAGATATGTGTTCTCTTCTTCTTGTGTTTGTCAAAATTCTGGCCGCCGTGTTCTGAACCATCTGGAGAGGTTTAGTATGAGAAGATGGGAGACCTAATAGAATGGAATTACAATAATTAACTTAGAGAAGATTATTGATTGCAGAACTGTTCTGTAGTCGTGGAAATGGAAAAAGTGGTTTAATTCTTTTTAAGACGTGCAGTTTATGAAAGCAGTCTTTAGTGGTTTGATTAATAAAAGATTTAAGATTTAGCCGATTATCAATGATGGCTCCTAGGTCTCTTACGTGTGATGTTTGAAAGCCGGATGGAGGATTTGCGGTGAGATAACTGTTTTCGGGGGAAATTATGATGAGTTCAGTTTTTGCAGAATTTAAGATTAGATTTAGACTGGAGAGGAGGTTGTCAATATTTTGAAGGCAATTTTCCCAGATTTTAATAGTTTTAATAAGGGATTCTTTGATAGGGATGACAATCTGGACGTCATCTGCGTATAGAAAGTATTTGAGGTTCAGATTGGTTAATAGTTGACATAGGGGTAAGAGGTAAATATTGAAGAGCGTGGGGGAAAGAGAGGAGCCCTGAGGAACTCCCAGAGTGGAAGGATAGAACTGTGATTCTTTGTTATGTATTTTGACTTTATATCCTCTGTTTCCCAGGAATGATTTGAACCAGTCTAGTGCAGAGCCTGTTATTCCGATGTTCGCTAGTTGATTTATGAGAAGGGAGTGATTCACGGTATCAAAGGCTGCCGATAGGTCAAGGAGTATCAGCAGGTAGGCGTGACCTTTGTCGAGGCCCATGATGAGGTAATCTGTCAGAGATATGAGAAGTGATTCTGTACTTAAGGATTTCCGGAAGCCGTATTGAGTGGGGAATAAAATCTTGTGATCATCGAGGTATCCAGATAATCTGGTGTTGACTAATTTTTCCGTAACCTTAGCTATAAAAGGGAGGTTGGAGATTGGGCGGAAGTTGGAGGGCTCTTTAGGATTTAGATTAGGTTTTTTTAGTAGAGGTTTGATAGAGGCAATTTTCAGGTCATCTGGATAAACTCCTTGGGCTAAGGAACAATTGATGATGTCAGTCAAGGTTTTGGCAATGGTATCAGGTATTAGCAGCAGAAGTTTGGAAGGGATATGGTCAAATGGGTGAGATGAGGGTTTCATTTTCTTCAATATTAGCATGGTCTCAGATGTTGCAATGGGTTCGAAGGCTTGTATAGCAGTGTCTTTGCAGTGATGGTGGTATGTGTTGAATGGAGCTAGGGTATTCGGTTTTAGTAGAGATTGCAGGTTGGAGATTTTGTTACTGAAGTAGATGGCTAGCTCCTCAGCTTTTTTGTGCGCTTGGTTGAGAGGAATGTCGAAGGAGTTGACTTGTGTTAAGTTCGAGACGTAAGTGAAGAGGGCTTTTGAATCGAAGATGAGGTGGTGTATCTTGTGAGCATAGTAGTCCCGCCTTGTTTTTAACGTGGTGCTCTTGTATGTATGAAGCGCGAGTTTGTAGGCTGATAGGGAGGTCGGAGATGGTGCTTTGCGCCATTTATTTTCTTTTTGTCTAAGGGAATGTTTGAGTTTTTGCAATTGTTCGTTAAACCAGGGTTGTCTTCTGGATGCATTATGTTTAGGTTTTTTTGTTGCCAGAGGGCAGAGTTTATTTGCTGCCGATACTGTGATGTTAGACCATGATTTGAGAGCAGAGTTAGGCGTGGAGATGTCTATATGAGGGAGTTCTGGGACAAGGTGTTCGTGAAGTTCATTTGAAGAACAAAGGTTTCTGTAAGTAGATTGAGGTTGAGGATCGTGTTTGATGCTTGATTGATCCAGCGAAAATGTGGTAGAGATTAGTGCATGGTCTGACCAGGGGACTGATTGGCATATGGGTGGTGCTGAGTGTGAGATGCCTGAGTTTACAAAAATGAGATCCAAAGTGTGTCCTGCTCTGTGTGTGGGATTGTTGATTAACTGTTTGAATCCCATGGCAGTCATGGCGTTTAGGAAGGTTTCACAGTTTGTAGAGGGAGAGGGGTCGTCAACATGTAAGTTAAAATCTCCCAAAATGATGGATGGAGACTCAAGGTTTATGTTAGTAGCTATAATTTCTAAGATGGGAGAGGTGTCTGAATCCAGAAGTCCCGGAGGGGCGTAAACTAGAATGATTTGTAGCAAGTCTGATTTGAAAAAGCCGGCTTCAATTTTTTTAGGAGAGTGTACTGGGAATTGAGTAAGTCTCAGCTCTTTTTTGGCTGCAAGGAGAATACCCCCACCCTTTTTTTTCTGTCTGGGAATAGAAAAGAAATCATGGGTTTCAGTTGGCAATTGGTTTATTAGTGCGGTGTCCGTATGTTTTAGCCATGTTTCCGTTATTGCGCAGAGGTCGGGTTTCATGTCCAGTAGAAGGTCATTGAGTATTATTGTTTTTTTGGTAAGAGATTGAGCGTTGAATAAAATCAGAGAAAAAAGAGCTAGGCCTAGTGTCTGTGTGAGGGGGGAAATCATGATAGGAATGAGTGATTTATAGGTAGGTGGACGTGAAATCATAGACGTATTTCTTATGAAAAATGACCTTTGTTGGAGAATTGGAATAGGGAGGCCAATATGCATAGTGGCTTGTGGTCGCAGGAAAGCTGGTTAATTTGTCCGAGAGGAGGATTGTCTGTACAGTTTGATGAATATTGAAAGAGTGCTGAATCCTCGAGTGTTGGATGTGGAAAGGATGATCGCTGGATGATTGCTGGTGTGGAAGGATGAGCGCTGGATGATTGCTGGTGTGGAAGGATGAGCGCTGGATGATTGCTGGTGTGGAAGGATGAGCGCTGGATGATTGCTGGTGTGGAAGGATGAGCGCTGGATGATTGTCAGTCTAGTACAGGAGTGCTTGGAGTTACAACAAGTGGCGATGCTGAGAGAAGATGGTAAGCGTTAATATTGGAGTCTCACCCTGACCTCACCAAGGGGCTCACTAAGGGGCAGGCCCCTTAGGTCACGCCCCTTTGGACGCGCGACGCCACCGGTGTATGCGCTTGTTTAAAGGTCTCCGGTAGCAGTCTGATTGGTCTAATGCCCTTCAGGGGGCGTGGTTTACGCACAGCGTGTGTCTCTTCTGTTGGCTTTTCTTTTACTTTAAAGTGATCTTTCTTTCTGTTCTGCGCAATTTAAATTCGAAAGCGCTCGCCTAACTTCTGCATGGCTCACCTATGAGAGAGCGGGCTCTAGCCCTGGATGGGCCGCAGGAGCCCCGGCAGAAGGGACGAGGTAGGCGCTGGAAGCAGGCGGGAGTCGAAAGAGTGTTGGGGTTTAAAACCCCCGCTCACCTCCGTGTTGTCACGTGGGAGCCCTGCAGCCTTCTTAATTGGCTGTTGCTGCGGGGAGGAGGAGAAGCGGAAGCCTCGTGGCCGGTGCCTGGGCCGTCTGGAGGTAAGAGTAAGCGATCGCGAGGCCTTACCCCGGTGGGCCTGGGCGCCGGTTGCGCAGGTCCTCGCCGTGTCCTCCCTCTCCAAATATTCAGTCTAGGGATCATCTCCAAATATTCAGTCTAGGGATCATCTCCAAATATTCAGTCTAGGGATCATCTCTAAAAATACTGCTAAAAGCAGTGTCTCAGTGCTATAGCCTGGTCCTGAGGGAATTCTGCACTACTGCGGAATGCAGAATTTGCTCAGAATTCTCCCTTCCTTCAGCTTTCCTCCCTCACCTAGCATTGCAGTCTTGGCTACACTGCTGCCGAGACTGCTGTGCTAGCATGCTTGCCTGCCAGAAGAGGAAACATCACTAGAAGCGCGTGGAGGCACTGCGGCACGGGCGAGGTTCGCACGGGGGAGCAGAGGCATTGTGGCACGAGCAAAGTTAGCAAGCTCCATTGTACAAAGGCCAGGACCATAGTGTATTATTTTGACAAATGTGCAGAATTTTGCAGAATTTAGAAAATGCATGCGTAGATTTTTAATTTTTTTTGGTGCAGAATTCCCCCAGGAGTAGCTGCCCCAAAATCCGGCCTGAGCTACATCCAATAAGTTATCCTCACAAAAACCTGAAATCTGTTTAAATACCATCACAGTGATAATCCTCGGCCAGGGGCCACAGATTACAACTCCCTTTCAAACCTCAGTCCAACCTTCAGCATCATTTTCTGACAAACAGGTTAATAGACAAAAAAGAAAAGTGGTATTCTGGAGGAAAAAAAGCTGCTACAATGCGATGTAAAGCTCAGAAAGATTTCCTGATGTTACCAACAGAAAGTTGTCATCTTGAGACTCAACTTGAGCTGAATGCAGAAGAATAGCGACTGCAGAAAAGGACCAAATTAGTCCATCCAGTCTGCCCAGCAAGCTTCTTATGGTAGCATCTGCCACGCCATGCAGGTTACCCCCTGTTTCTTTTAAGCGTAGCAACTGTCGCTTCATGCAGTTATTCCCCAGCTTTATGATAACCCATAAAATAAATTTACTGCTAGCAACATTTTACTGGGTGATGAGCCTTCTTCAAAATTGACAGTGCTGACTTATTTTGCCTATGGATTTGGCTATAGAAGCAGTCCTGGGCTTTATTTATGTCTGCAGATCAGTACCCCAGACTGTAAAAGTCAGGGCCTGTGCTGGTGATCGTCTGAATCCAATTCCTCCCCCCCCCCTCCCCCATTGCCATCACAGCAGAGAGTGAAGCTGCTGAAAATGCCTGCTTGGATAAGCCTATCTGGCTAACTTTAGACCTGCTATGGGCCATGTGTAACTTACCTGGTTAAGCTATTCAGATAAGGCTCAATATCTCTACTTATCCAGCTAACTTACAGGCCGATGGAGCGCACTGTTAACCTGCCCTTGGACGCGCGTTTTCCCTTACCCCTTATTCAGTAAGGAGTGGAAAACATGCGTCCAACCTGCGGCACTTAATAGCGCCCTCAACATGCAAATGCATGTTGAGGGCCCTATTAGTTATTCCTGCGCGATACAGAAAGTAAAATGTGCAGCCAAGCCGCATATTTTACTTTAAGAAATTAGCACCTACCCAAAGGTAGGTGCTAGTTTCTGCCGGCACCGGGAAAGTGCACAGAAAAGCAGTAAAAACTGCTTTTCTGTGCACCCTCCGACTTAATATCATGGCGATATTAAGTCTGAGGTCCCGAAGGGTAAAAAAAAGTAAAACATTTTTTTTTAAATGGGCCAGCGGCTGTCGGGCCGAAAACCGGACACTCAATTTTGCCGGCGTCAGGTTTCCGAGCCTGTGGCTGTCAGCGGGCTCGAGAACCGACGCCGGCAAAATTGAGCGTCGGCTGTCAAACCCGCTGTCAGCCACTGCTCCGGGTCAAAAGGAGGCGCTAGGGACGGCTAGTGTCCCTAGCGCCTCCTTTTACCCGTTTCTACCGCACCACCTAATTTAAATACAGAATCGCGCACCGGGAGAGCGGGCGTTCGTCCGCTGCCCGCGGACTTTACTGAATCGGCCCGTCAATTGGATAGGTAGCGCCACTCATGCCCACTGCCTGCCCACTGACTATATGGCTAACTATTTAGCTGGATAAGGCCCTTGCAGTACTTGAATATCTACCCCATTTGTAATTAGATTATTGCAATGCCTTTTATTTAGAATTGCCAAGGAAATTAATGCGCATAATACAGAATGCAGCTGCACGACTGTAAACTGGGTTGTTCATGGTAGGTTCCAGTGAGCTGGACCCTTATTGTTACTGGTTTCTTCGAGGTGCCAATTTAAGCATCTTGTACTGGCATTTTAAAATGTGGAAAGGCTGTTGTCTGCCTCATTTTTAAGGAAAACTGCAGTGCTATGATAGTGGGAGGAATACTTGTTTCTGACAAAGGTTTCAAATAAAATTACCATCCCCTGAGGCTTATAGACTTGTACGGATTTGGCCTGGAGCTTTTGTGGGCGGCTATTCCTGCATTATGGAATAAGCTGTCACTTCAGCTCGGGGAACGTCCAGTCTGCTGCATCTCAGGAAGAGATTGAAGACCTGATTAATGTCGGGGTGGGTTGAAGGAGAGAGGGTTTACAAATCGGGCCCTAAGGCAGGCGTGCTTAGATGATTTCTGTGTAATGATTTTTTGTTGTTGCATATTTTATTGAACACGGTACATCTCTTTGTGCAATTTTTATCTGTAAAGGCTGAGCTGGAATAGGTGGCGGGGGGAGGGAAGAGTGCACATGAAGGCTTCTGGTGCCGGATCCCAGCCCTGGTTCCGATTGAGCCGGAAGTCCTAAGAAGCAGGAGGGAGAACTGCCAGGAGCTGGCACTGACTTTGTCAGAGGGCCCAAGCGTTTTTGTTCTAACGTTCTTCTTTTATGTTTGCAGCGTATACGGCTCATGGAGTAGAGGCCACAGCTCCTGAGCCTGTAATGGACGCCAAAGCCCTTGAAGCCTGCACTGGCCCTTTGGAGTACTATGACTCCCTAACAGCAGCGGGCAGTCTGAGAAAAGACGAGCACCAGAGGAGAGTTATGCAGCATTTACAGAAGCTGCATGAGGACCTTAAAGGACACAGCAGTGGTTTCAGCAGCATTCTCACCAAGGTGAGCCAGCGTTTTCTGCCCGGACCATGGGCATCTGCCGCTGTTGGGATGTGTAGTTGGCATGGGCTTGACGTTAAGAGGATATCGCCAAGGTTGGAGGCTTTTATAAAAAGAAGGATCTGAGAATTTTAATGCGTGGGCGGTGGTGGTTCTGTTTCATTTTCCCATTGTTTTTATATAAATTTGGAATTGGAGCATTTGTATATAATTTTAAAGCTATAGATTTGAAGGAGAACATTTTTGCCCAAGGACTGGATTTCCTGCAGCTTTTGAAAGGGAAAATATTCCAGAAATGGAAACAATGGTGTAACTGAAATTTGTGCTTTCTGCAGAAGATTTTGGACAAAATAAATATTACATTTTTCTTTCTGCTTTTTTAACACTGAGCTCTCAGGGAGCAGGGGTGGCCAACTCTGGTCCTCGAGAGCCTCAAACGGGCCAGGTTTTCAGGATATCCACAATAAATATACATGAAAAAGATTTGCATAAAGTGGAGGCAGTGCATTCAAACCTCTCACAATCATTCATTGTGGATATCCTGAAAACCAGACCTGTTTGAGGCTCTTGAGGACCGGCGCTGGCCACATCTGCTCGGGGAGCATTTCAGCCTTGATGGTTCTTCCTTTTGGCTACTTTGGATTCCACAGGAGTACCAAGGGCTGAACACCAGCAGCTTGCTCAACAATCTGTTCCATTAGGGCAAGTTGGAAGGGCCCGCTGGTCTTTTTCTGCCATCATCAGCTACGCTCCTATGTTAATTTCTGGGACCAGCTCCACGACGCAGGCTGGAAATGGAACGGAGCTTTGCATTGCAGCAGCCTGTTTGACCGGCAGGCCTGTTCGAGCTGTCGCATGGCATGGAAAGGATGCACCCGAGTCCAGTGGCTACGACTATGACAAACCCCTTGCCTGGCCATAACGCAACACTGAGTGATCATCTTGGAGGAGCTCAACATCAAACCCTCAGGGTCTACAGTACTTGGAGTGGTGGTGGTGGAGGTCCTGGGGGTGGGGGGAGAGTGGCTGTCTCGGAACCCAGGTCTGTAGACCTAAAAAGAACCAATATTTGGTTGCCAATGACATTTCTGTTTTGTCGTATGAAATTGGTGCGGAAATGCAAACTGTGTGCTCCGTGAAAATATAAGGTTGTGCTATGTACCTGGAAAGACATATATTCTTTCTAATAGTTTCAAACTGAGCTCTTCCTCTGAACTCAAGGCCACACCAGAATTCTCCCCTGGTTAGACCTCAGGTGCATAGTCCTGCCCTCTTCAGCTGGCCCACAGAAAATATTCATCAGACATTTGTGAAGTTTGGTCTGAGACCCAGGTTAATTTGAATAGACTCGTTACTTGTTTGCCCCTCTCGAGTGCGAGGGTTGGGCATCACAGCTGGGCCTGCTCACTTTGGACTCTCTGCCACTGCTGCTGATGTTCTGGAAACCAGGACTTTTCAAGGCCAATATTCAGCTGCTATCAGGGAGGAGCAAGCTAGCTGGATAAACGTATCCAGTTAACTTGGCCGGGCCACTGAATATACCCAGCTATCTTATAGCCAGCCGGATAAGTTTATCTGGCTACCTATAGGACAGCCCGATAGCCATTCTAGACTTATCCGATTAACTAAGCCGGATAAGGCTGAATATCAGCACTTACGTATATGGTTAAGTTAGTCGGATAAGAAGGTGCACCCCAGAATTCCTCCAACCTGCTCCTTACTTAGCTGGCTAACTAGGCAGATAAATAGTTAGCCACTAAGTGGCAGCTGCTGGCTGTGCTCATATATTGAGACGTGCCGTTTAGCCGGCTAAATGGTGCTGAATGCAGACCTCTTTGTGTGTTTACGCAAGGCGTAATCTTCTCTGTTTGACCAGGGTCCACGCACCTTTGTGTCTCCATTGGGATCCAGTGGCCGGGTGTTACCCCTTTCCCCCCACCCCGGTGTTGTGCAGGTTCTTGGTGTCGGGGGAAAAGTCCCTGGAAGGACTGTCCCGTGCTCATGACTCAGGCCGGGGCATGCCGACATGACTGGGCTGCTCTGCTGCCGCCAAAGAATGGACGCTCCCAAAAACGGAAGGGAGACCTTTCCACCACCACCAGCAATTGCTCAGCCTGCTTGGTCATCTGGCTGCACAGCAGGAGGCCACACATTTCCCTCACTGAAGACAAGCACGCCTCCTGTATCATAATGGCACAGACAAATGCAGCGATGTTGGCGGGCAGCAGTCTGCTCCCCCACCCCCGCAGACCAGAGTAGGAGTCATTACGTGTGTGCATGCGCGTGTGGAGGCTGCAGTTTGATACTTGGGGATCAATTATGCCTGTTGTACATTTCAGAGCGGACCTCGGATCCTGCAGCTGGAAATGAGACGTGTACTTGGAAAGAAATGTGTGCAGCAACGGGAGCCAGGCGTTTCTCCTCTGAGAAATCAAATTTTAAATAAACGAAGAGGAAATGAAAGGCTAGTTAATAACGAGAACTTTCACTCAGCAGCAATTTGTTGGCGCTGACGCACTGTTTGGCTTTGCAGTTCTTACGAGATGTTCTTGGAAACTGAAGTGATTTTACTTTTATTGAGATTGAGAAGCGGTCTTTGTTGTGAGAGATGTAATGTTAGTGCTTTTTAAAGAAATAATTACACTATGCATTCAGCTTGAATCCTTTTTCCCTGATCCTTTAATTTAAGGAGGTATCAGTGGATTTGTGATTTGGGGGGGGGGGGGGGGGGGGGGGGGTGAATGTTGCCTATGGGGTGGGAGACGCTATGTTAAACACACTAGTAACATAGCTGATGATTGCAAATAAGCCTAAATAAATAGTCCATCTAGTCTGCCCAGCAATGTGCTTAGGATACTGATGCTGCTCCCTGCAGGTTACCACCGTGTCTTCTGTTCCATGTGGGCGCTCCCATGAAGAAATGTAAGCTTTGGGTTTAGCAGAGGTTACTCCATTTCTTCATTTCCGTTCACTTTTCGCTAGAGATTCTCCAAGTTGGGTCCCACGCCCCTTTGAATTCCATTACCATTCTCGTCTTCATCACTTCTTCTGGTATGCATCCACCACACTTCTCATAAATATTTCCTGGCATTGTTCTTGAGTCTTCCCCCTTGGAGTTTCATATCATGACCCTTCGTTTTACAAATTCCTTTCCATCTGAAAAGGTTTGATTATTTTGTGCATCAATTCCTTTCAGGTATTTGGAAGTCTGTATCATTTCCCCTATCTCTCCTCTCCTCCAGGGTGTACATATTTAGTGTCACGCTTCAGGCAAGTGAGCTCTTGAGCCACTGTCAGATTGATGCAGCTCTGACAGGCTGCCTGTTAAGTGTTGCAGGCTGAGGTCAGGGCAGATAGAGACGAAGAGTGGGCCGAGGTCGGGGCTGGCAGAGATGAAGGCAGGCTATGGTCAAGGTTGGCAGAATTCGGGCAAAGCAACGTTGAAGGACTCAGCAATGGGAGGACAATCTGAAGGCAAGGACAAGCAGGGAAGACAGGTAAAGGCAGGAACCGGAAAACAGTCAAGACCAGCAGGGACAGGAGTCAGGATCGGCAAAGATGACAACACCTAGGCAGAAGTATCCAGAAGGATCTGTTCCTGAGGCACTGGCTCGCTGCACTGAATTCCCTTGTATGCAGGGAGAGTGGTGATGTCATCAGTTGGTGCCCACAAGAAGTCCTAAATGCATAGCCTATAAAGACTGCAAGAACTGCAGTTTACTTCCTAGTTAGAGCCACTGGCTGCAGCATGGTGCTGGGAGCTATGTCTGAGGAGCCTGCGATCAGGAGGCGCTTCTGGAGAGGTAAGAGCTGCACCCACACATTTTTGGGTGCAGAACCCATACCATTTTAGTTGCCTTTCTCTGGACCACGTCCATCCTGTGTCCAGAACTGACCATAGTATTTCAGGTGAGGCCTGCCTCACCAGGGACATGTACAGAGGCATCATCGCCTCTTTTTTTTTTTTCTTTTCTTGTTGGGTTTTGCCTTTCTGTGCAGCCCAGCATCCCTCTGGCTTTAGCCACCGCCTTGTCACATTGCTCCGCTGCCTTCAGATTTGTTGGACACTCCTGCCGAGGTCTCTCTCCCAACCTGTGCATATCAGTGGTTTGCTCCCCCCCCCCCCCCCCCCCCCCCCCCCCCCAAATCTCATACAGCTCCTTTGGATTACTGCACTTCAGATGCATAACCCTGCACTTCTTGGCAATGAATCCCAGAAGAGCATTAGATCACATGGGGATATCCTAAGATTACTTGCTATTTTCCAAGACTGCCCTTACCTGAGCACGTGATTTGAGAGACCGTTTTAGTTCGGACTTCTTTCATACAGTCAGCTAAACAAGTGGAAAAATGGCAAAATGGACGTTTTTCTCATGACGCTGTAATAGTTCAATTGTCCACAAGTTTAAGCTCTGGCGAGCTACTTTTCAATTTCAAAAAAAAAAATGTACTTAAGCACACACCTACACCCCTAGGCAATCTTTGGCCTAATTATTATCAATGTAGTCATTATTGTTTTATTTTGGGTCCCACTGTTTAATCGCTATATGTATAGTTTTGGAGACTCATGGCTTACTGTTTCATGTTCATGTTAATATGCTTATGTTAATTGCCTTGTTTTACTGTTTTATGTAAAAAGCCCTGGTCAGGTATGTAAACCCTGGGCGAGCTGCTGTTCTTTGTAATCCGGATTGATTTGAATCTCATACAGGAATTTCGGTATATAAAAATTAAAAATAAAATAAATAAAAAATATATGCCTCTGTTCGTTTAATGGTGAGACACTAAATTTGCCAAATTGTCATCCATTTAAACTAATATCGCGCACTTACTTGTGAGTCATCAGGGGTGATTTATCTAATATGGTGTCCCTGGCAAGCCCATCGTAAAATAAAAGTGAGGATGCAAGAACATATTAGCTGCATTAATCGCTTGAAACGGGAGGCAATTTTTAGTTGTTGTTGATGATTTGTGCTTTATGGTCTTAGAAAAACCAGAGCATCATTGTCGTGGCGGCAATTTTGGAAAATGTTTGCTACAAAAGGAACAAACCTACGTTTTTAAATGGAATACTATTGCTCCTAGTGGTTTAAATAAAGAGGTGGAGTGGGGAGCCTTTTCTAGTTGTTTTTGATGTGATTTTTTTTTTAACGAATCACGCGATTGTTTGTGTGATTGTAAAGTGTGATATATGATTGGGTGTTATAGCTTTAAATGATGGAGAGATGTTGAATATTGTCATCTGCACTGCCATGTTTGAATAAGCAAGATATGCTGTCTGTTTGCAATAAGCAATTTCATTTGTTTGTAAAGGATAGGTTAAAAATTAGGATTAAGAGTTAATGCATGAGTTGTATGAAAGTATAACCTTCTTTTTACAGGTATATCATCATATTCCCCTGACGCAGGCATTGCACAAGCCGAAACGCTGCAGTGTCGGGATTTTCTCGCTGCAGTGACAATTGAAGCCACAGAAAGCAGTTTATAGGAAGGTGAAGTCATTCTCGCTGTTCAAGGACGTAACATTGAGAAGAAATTGAAGGGTTTTTTTTTTTTTAAGAACTGCAAGCACAAGCTTTTGAAATAAAGTAGGCGTCGTCTCATTTTGGAGGATAGGTGTTTGAATTCACAGCTTTGTTTCGGTACATGATTTTGAACATTTTCTTCATCTGGCAGGACTGATTTCAAGGTTTTTCTTTTTGTTAAGATTTATAACTTTTTGTTTCAGTCCATGAATTTGAAGGTTTTTGCCATTTTAGAGACTGATTTCAAGGTCTATTTGTTGGTGTTTTCAAGACGTACATAAGGTTGAAGTGACTGCTTGCGAGTGTTTGTAGCTTGCACATTATGTGGAATATGGTATGAGAGGGTAGATAAGTGTGATAAATGCAAAGGAACTTTAACAGTTTTTTGTATTTTTCACTTTAAAAACATTAAAAGTGGTAAATTATTGTGAGACATTTGTCATGAATAAGTCTGAATTAATGTACTGTTCTTTGCGGTATGTGCGGCTTTAGATATCTAAGAACAGGATAGCGGTTTTTGTTAATGTTAATTGAATCCCAGCTGCCAAACCTTTCACCAGTCTTACATCTGTTTTTAGATTGCATCTCATTTTCTGTACTCATCTTTCTGTCATTAAGCGCTGGCTAACTTGTAATAGGCTAGCTTTAAATATTGCAAAGATGGACATAATTATTCTGTCTCATTCACTTATTCCATCTATCCCTTCCAGCCTAAAATTTGAAAATTGTGTGATCCCCGTGGCCGATCAAGTGAGCAATTGGGAGTCGTGTTCAACTCTGATTTGTCTTTTTGTGCTCATATTATGTATTTAATCTGTAGTTTGTATTATGTACGCCTTAAAGTGAAACCCTCCTTGTAGCCATCTGATTTCAGAAACAATCTTTTTAGTTATCACTAGCCTGAATTATTGCAATTCTATTTATTTGGGCTTACCCCCTTCACATATTACGTCACTACAAATGATCCAAAACTCAGCAGTCCAAACACTTACTAGTACTTCACGTTTATCCTATCACTCTAGTATTGACATTTTCACTGGCTTCCAATGCAATAAAATACTCACTTTGAAGTGCACGTATTCATTATTGAAAATTTATAAATCAGTGTGAGAAGTACGTTGTTCTGGTTGATGTTTACTTAATGCCTCATCTGTTTGAGTAGTTAGACTAGCAGGGAGCCGAGAGAGAATATTCACAGTGAAGGTCCCATTATGTGGAATTTTTTATCTGATTCTTTGAGGAAAGAAGCAAACTTGAAATCATTCAAAAATAAAAAAAATCTAAAAGCATATTTGTTTATGGATGCTTATAGGAGTTGATTGGTTCAAGTTGAGATTTGGTCTCCTGGGCTTTATGGGGGTTATACTACCTTTTCTGATTCTTTTTTTTTTTTTTATTTATTTATTTATATTTTTTCAAATGTAACAATATATGTTCAAAGAGAAACATTTATATATAATAAACTCCTGTTGCACAAATCTAGTTTCTTCAATTATTTACCTTCTACACCTTTTGGAATATCCTCCCTCCATGTCCGTCCCCCTCCCCGTACAGTCCGTTGTTCAAGAAGGTTGAGTTATACAAAGCATGGATGGGTTTTCCTGTAGTTTCTGCCAAGATATAAATCTTTGCCATTGGTCCATGAATTTTTGAATTTGTTGCCGTCGCATAGCTGTCAATTTGCAAAGGTACCACACTTTTGTCAGTCTCTGAAGGATCTTCGTTCTATGGAGTACCTCTCTCTGCTTCCAAGAACTTGCAATTTCTGCCCGAGCTGCTAGGATAACCTGTTGTATAAAATACGCATTCTGCTCACTCAATACATACGGGAAGATGTTTAGTAGGAAAAGTGAGGGTTCAGTTGGCACATGTTCATTTGTTATTTCAAATATGAGCTTGATTACCATGTCCCAGTATCCCCGAATGGCCTCACACTCCCACCACACATGTATGAATGTCCCCTTTCCCCCACAGTCCCTCCAACAGGCATCTGCGCATGTTGGGTAATATCTATGTAGTTTCTCTGCTGTAAGGGACCATCGATACAGAATTTTGTAACTTTGTTCCATTATGGAAGCTGAGACTGAACATTTTCTAGCCACATTAAAGCAGGATAACCACTCTTGAGGGTTCAAGTCAGAGTTCAAGTCTCTTTCTCCCATGGAGACTGTGAGACGGTGGGGACTCCAAATCTTTGTTTAGTATATTGTAAATCTTTGAGATTGATTTTTTAAATTTTCCCCGCTTGGTCACAGTAACCCTCAAATAGTGATTTCCCTTTACAGAGGTCATTTCTTACAGCCAGTTGGGATACATTTATTTATTTTATTTATTTTAAGTTTTTTTTATACCGATTTTCCTGCATAAAATGCATATCAAACCGGTTTACAATGAAACAGAATGAGCAGGAAGTAAAATTCCTTAGTCTAATACATTTAAGCGTCAATAATGAAATAATTTTAAACAAAGCAAAAAGCTAAATAACATTAATAAAAGTTAAATTATTAACATAAACATAAATATAATTATATTAGAAGGAGCACAAAGGTTAGCATGAAGGGGAGCACAAAGGGGAAAACCCCTTTGTCACGCCCGGCACGCGATGCCTTATGGCTTAGTTGCATATAAAAGAATCGATCCGTCAACGGGATCTTATATTGCTCAGCTACCTCTGTGAACTCTTTTTTTTTTTTTAGTTTTCCCCTTGTGCCACACATGCTCAAAACCTGTACAACCCTGGTGTGCCCACCTTTTCGCTATGCCCTGTGAGTTCCCAGGGCCAAATTCTCTATTGAAAAATATGGGAGACTTCATATATAGAGCTCTGTCTCCCACTATCTTTATCTTTCATCTTAAATTGAGTTTGATAGTGGGAGCTGTGATTTCAGGTTGTCTTCTAAGTTTGTGGTAGCTAAAGAAGCTGGATGCATTCCAGCCAGGAGGTCCATTTCCAATTGCACCCACCGCTTATTGCCTTCTATCATGTGCCAATCAATAATTGGACGCAATTGCGACGCTATATAATATCTTAGTAGGCGTGATATCCCTAGACCTCCCTTATCCTTGGGAAGACACATTACCTTACTGCTTACCCTAGGAGGGCGTCGTTTCCATATAAAGCGAAAAAGCTGCTTCTGCCACGCTTTCAGGTCACATTCGTTAATATTAATTGGAAGAGTTTGAAACCGATATCCCAACCTAGGGAGAACATTCATTTTTATTGTTGGGATTCTACCTAGCCACGAGAGTTCAATCCGTTCCCAATTTTGCAGATCTTACCCAATCTTTTTCCACATTGTTTCATAGTTATGTTTAAATAGCCCCTCTATGTCCAGGCCTGTCTTTACACCTGGGTATTTTATGTCTTGGAAACTAGCTTAAAGGGAAATGTCTGTTTCAGCTCTTGTACTTCACTCCTGGCCAATGTTATATTCAATAATTCTGATTTTTCAGTATTTAGTTGGTAGCATGATACTCCACTAAAGCGCCCGAGATCTCCTACCAGGTGCGGTAGGGAGTCCCGTGGGTGGGTAATTGTAAATAATATATCGTCTGCAAAGAGCGACAATTTATAATCATGTTCCCCTACCTGAACCCCTTGTATTTCTTGAGATTTTCTAATACTCAAAGCTAGGGGCTCTAAATAAAGAGCAAATAGGAGCAGGAAGAGGGGGCAACTCTGCCTTGTTCCCCGTTCAATCGGAAAAGATTTCGAATACCATCCATTGACTTTTATACATGCGCTGGTATTAGAGTATAGTTTCATAATCCATGTCAAAAGATTTCCTCCCAGACCCATTTTCCTTAAAACTGAGAAGGGGTATTCCCAGAGGACAAGGTCAAATGCCTTTTCCGCATCTATTGTAAGCAGTACTATTGGCTGAGTGTTCTGTGCATATCAAATTAAATCTAACACTCTCCTTACATTCGGGCCGATACAGTAAAGTCCGCGGGCGAACGCCTGCTCTCCTTGCGTGCGCACAGGCCTCTCTCCTGTACGCGCGATTCAGTATTCAAATTAGGCCGGTGGTAAAAATAGGTAAAAAGAGGCGCTAGGGACACTAGCGCGTCCCTAGCACCTCTTTTTGGACAGGAGCGGCGGCTGTCAGCGGGTTTGACAGCCAACGCTCAATTTTGCCAGCGTCGGTTCTCAAACCCGCTGACAGCCACGGGTTTGGAAACCGGACGCCGGCAAAATTGAGCGTCCGGTTTTCAAGCCGCGGGCCGACTTCAAATTTTTTTTTTTTTTTAAACTTTTTGTAACTTTCGGAACCTCCGACTTAATATCGCCATGATATTAAGTCGGAGAGTGCACAGAAAATCAGTCTTTACTGCTTTTCTGTGCACTTTCCCGGTGCCCGGAGAAATTAGCGCCTACCTTTTGGGTAGGCGCTAATTTCTGAAAGTAAAATGTGCAGCTTGGCTGCACATTTTGCTTTCTGAATCGCGTGGGAATACCTAATAGGGCCATCAACATGCATTTGCATGTTGCGGGCACTATTAGGTTCGGGGGGGTTGGACGCGCGTTTTTGACCCCTTACTGAATAAGGGGTAACGCTAGCACGTCGAAAACGTGCATCCAATCACGGGTTAACAGTGCGCTCCGCCGGAAACAATATTCACTGTCACATTTTTTGAGAAGAGGATACCCACTCCTCCATATTTATGGCCTACCGTGGCTGCTGCAAAGTATTATGTGGGGAATTGTTGTGAAAGCAGCAGCCTCTCATATTTTTTCCTAAGATGGGTCTCTTGGCAAAAAAGGATGTCTATTTTATCCCTGGAGGCGTCTTGTAGGAGACGTTTTTCGTTTATAGAAAGAATTGAGCCCCTTAACATTCCAAGACATCAATCTTAATTCTCCCATGTTGATATTTCCTCCCCCGCACTCTGTGTTGCACCGGGCTGTGCATTATCTTTATCGGACCTCCCTTCCTTCAAAATACCTTGGTCCAACACCAGCGTCTCCTCCCGTCTCTTCGAAGTATAGTTAGGACTGTATATTTTCGGTCTCCCTCCCTCCTCCCATCTTTCCCTCCCATATCTAGCGCACCTGGAGGACTAATGCCACACAAAACCTTTCTGGCGAACGCATTCCCCTCTGCCTCCCCCCCTGTTTGAAACAGTTGCTATTAACATCCTCAACGCATTTTATTAACTTTTCTTAAGCAGACTACCAAGATTAATATTAAGTATTACCTCGTGTAACCTAAACATCAATGAATTATTACTGAGTACTGCAAATTCTAAATGTCTTCAAAAAGCTGACCAATGATTCCCAGTGTTTCTCACGCTTAATCCTTCTTGACTCATGTCGCGGGTTCCCTGGAGGTTAGCTGACCGCCCGACTGCCTTCTAAGGCGTTTTCCACCATGCGGGACTCTGCCATTTCTGTGTGTTCTCCGAGGTGAAACCTGAAGCCTGTGTCTTGTCTGCTTCCAGAGGATGTTTCAGTAGGCCAGCCGACCGGAGTAATTTTGAAGCTTCCTCCACTGTTTTGACTCTGGATGATACACGCTGGATCGTGAATTGGAGACCAAAAGGGAATAGCTACTTGTAGCAGTAATTTCCTGCATGTAGGACCTGCAGCACTTCACAAAACTCTTGCCTCTTCCTAATAGTAATTGGGGACAGGTCTTAGAATATCTCCACTTTTGCTCCGTGCCACTGAAGATCTGTGATTTGTCTCGCTTTCTGAAGTATTTTTTCTTTTTGTTCGTAAGCGTGGAAACATACCACGATGTATCTGGGCGTATTACCTCCCATTCTGGCGAGGGCTCTGTGCGCCCTATCTAATTTAATCAATGGAGGCATTTCTTATTCATTCTGGGCTTTCATAATGAGTCCACATATATCCTGGAGTACTTTGGTACAATCCTGGTATGCTTCTCCCTCCGGTAGTCCCCTGAATCTTAAGTTCCCCCTTCTGGAGTGGTTTTCTAAATCCTCCAGCCCGCTTAATTGTTCACCCGCTCCCTGTTTTATCAGCTCTACTTCTTGCTGGAGTGCGGTGATTGCTTTACTCTGCTCTCCTGCCTGTGTTTCAATGGCTTCCACGCGGTCTCCCAGGCTTGCAAAATCATGGCGGAGCTCGGCAGCTATCATTTGTACTTCAGTTTTTAACGTGCCTATACCTTTTCTGAGCTCTCCAAACCATCGCTGGAAATTGGCACGGGTAATGTCCGTCTCGTCATCTGCCCTTGGCTCTGTAGTACTCGCGGCGGCGTGTGGAGATGTAGGCCTCCCCTCCCCCCGCTCGGGGTCCACCATGCTTTGCTGTAACTTGTCTGCCGCGGCTGTAAATGAAAACTGTTGCAGTTCCGCAATTTTCTTCCGCATTGCCATCAACCGGTCCCCGAAGGTGAGGTTTTTTTTAGCGCACTTATGGTGAGGAGGATGATAGATTTTAAATCTGAAGGTGCGGAGCTCGGGAATTACGCCGCCATCGAGTCGGGTGACGTCACTTCCTCTCTACCTTTTCTGATTCTGATAGTTTTTTTTGGGTAAATGTCACTGGATGATTTATTTCATTTATAAGCCGCTTACGCAAATGCACTAAGTGGTGTACAGTAAAACACCCTCAATATTATACACCTTAAAATGCACAATAGTAATGACAAGATTACATAACAAAACAAAAATGCCTAAAAAAGTCAGGCCTAGACGGGACCTCAGGATGTAAAAAGAACCGAAAGTTGCAGGGCATGGCAGCCCAGAAGTGGTTGGAGGAAGCTGGGTAACATTAATCCCAATAGGATGCCAGCTGAAGAAGTCTGTTTTAGCCGTGGCTTTACGAGTTTTTCTGCATTCTGTCACCCTCATTTCACGTGGCAAGGTGTAGGGGCGGCGACAGAAAAGGCCCAGCTTCTTGTAACAGAGAGCTGTGCTTGACAAATTGAGGGGACATCGAGTAGTCCCCTTTGAGAGGAGTGGAGGGAAGGGATCTACCCGGGTTATATACCCTTAGTAAGGTGTTGGCCCATGGCACATATTTAGTGATAGCAGTTTACGATTCAGCAACACAACCTTGAATTTTATCCTCCACTGGTTACCTGGATTGGATGCTGTTGATCTTAGCTGTATGTTTTCTTTTTATAAGTACTGTTAAGTATGTAGGATTGTGTGCCATATAAATATTTTAAAATTAAATAAATAAAACAAGTACTCCTTCAGTCACGTCCAATCTGTTGCCGCCGATCTTAGTGTCAAGTTGGGGGTAACTGCTTTCTGAAGGAGCTGCTTCATCTCAGAAAGCCATCCAGCCTGAAGTGTTACCCTTGAGTTGATTAGCATTAAGGTACTGCACTGTACAAGGGATGTGTATTTGTTTCAAACGAATGTGTAAAACATGACAGGTGAGGTCATTTCTAGTTGTTCTGAATGGAGAAAACTGAATGATCGGTGCCTCCAAACAGAAAACTTTTCATTTGACTTGTTTTTCTCAATTTGTGTGCACAGTGGGCAGCTGGTATGTATATTATTATTATTTTTTTTTTATATATTGACATTCGATCTGAGATATCACATCAGTTTACATTCAGGTACTGTAGGTATTTCTCTATCCCCAGAGGGCTTACAATCTAAGTTTTTGTACCTGAGGCAATGGAGGGTAAAGTGACTTGCCCAAGGTCACAAGGAGCGACAGTGGGACTTGAAGTCCTGATCTCCTGGTTCATAGCCCACTGCTCTAACCACTAGGCTATTCCTCCTCCCTTAATATGGTTTGTGCACAAATCTGCAAATCGTGAGAGCTGAAGTCTGAGTGTATACAGTACACGCAGACTTCAGCCCTATTTTACAAAGTGGACTTAAGCGCGAAAGTGCGCTCTGAAAATTCACAGGACTGCACGTAGCTTGGCATAGCATAGGTGTGTACACGTTTACAGCTGCTAAACAGCAGGTGTAAAAGTCCATGTGAAAATTTGCATGTGTATTTCAGAAATCAAAAGTGTGCACGTAATTACTTGATTTCCTCATCCCGGCTCTGGCCCCAGGAATGCTTCTTTGCGATTTACAGGTAAAAGTATATCCAAGATCTCCTTTGTGCATGCTTTTACATGTGCAGTCCCCAGGGTAACTTTCAAAAAGACCATGTAACATGCATAAATATTTTGGAAAATTCTCCAAGGACAATCAGCATGGCAGCTGTCACATGTGGGTGACATCTGATGGAGCTCAGCCTGGAACTTTTATGTCAAAGTTTCTGGAACTTTGGCTGTGCCCTGCTGATCATGCCCAGCATGCAGCTATACCATACTTCCATGCAGAGGCCCCTTCAGTCTCTTTTCCATGGAGACCACTATTTGTGGTTCCTCACTCGCCTGCTTCTAATCCTTTTCCTTTCAGGGGTGTAGTCATATGGTCATTTATCGCACAGCCCCGTGGTCTTGTTTTGTCTCCCAGTAGTTTCCTAGGTAGCTTTTTTTTTTTTTGGTTCATTTTAAGTTTCCTTTCCATCTCAGTTCTGGCCTGGGCTCTGTCGGAGACGTCACCCATATGTGAGGACTGGCATCCTACTATCGTTGGAGAACACCTGTTGTATAGATGAGCAATTCTGCTTTGCCCACTGTGTGCAACCATTGATATGCATGCAAGGTACTGAACCACATGCACATATTGCTGGAAACGAAAGTAGCGGAAAAAGAAAATGAAACAAACTAGAATAAAAGTCCCCAGCAAAATGAGTAGAAACAAAAACTTTGGGGACACACATCTCTACGCCTTACACTTCAGTAGGAGAAAACTGCAAGCAATAGTCATTTTCTCCAGAATTTAGGTCATCTTTATTGGACTCTGATCCCCTGCTAAACCTGTTGGAGCACTCTGTGTATTTCTATAGCGCTACACTATCTTTGAGTTCAATAGCGCTATAGAACTCACTATCTTTGAGTTCTATAGCGCTACAACTATCTTTGAGTTCAAAAAATTCATTTCTATATATATATTTGGCACTGTTAATACGCCTTTATTCTACATTAAATAGTTATACTGCTTATATTAAATAATATAATTTTTATGTATTACCAGTTAAACTATAATTTATTTTATCACTATGTTAAATTGTCATCTAGTTAAATTGTCATCTAGTATTACCAGTTAAACTATAATATTTATTTATCACTATGTTAAATTGTCATCTAGTTATATTGTTCCATATGTTCTACTGTTCTATGTAAAGCTCCGCTCTCTGTTGGGCAGTTCATTGTTTTATGTAAACCGGAGTGATTTGTAGTCCCTACAAGAACTTCGGTATATAAAAATTAAAAATAAATAAATAAATAAATAAATAATACACGACATGCACAGTGCCGTCCAAGTGTGTAGTAATAGTACCTTGCAAGACTTTGCGGGTTAAGAGTGCAGAATTTCCAGTGCACAGCAAGCTCTGCATTCTGAAGAAAATAACTTTTTTGCAAACAGCTTTTAGCGTTTTGCTGTTTGGGGGATGTGTATTTCTGTAGATTAAATTCTTTAAGAATGTTTTATTATCTGCCTCGAACAATGGATGAGGTAGGATATAAATAACTTTTAAATAAATATAAAAAATAGTTCAGTATTACATCGCTGGGTCTGAAGTGCGTGTGTTTGTGTCTTTTTTTTTTTTTTTAAAGGCAGGGTCTTCGTACTGTATGAACTAGTGCCTGAACAGTCTTTCATTTTGGGATGTGGTCAGTGACTGCAGAAAAAGATGTGCTTGAAGCCTGCAGGGCAGTTGGCTTACACAGTTTCGAAATCATACTTTGGTCCAAAAATTTAATTTTTCTATCCAATATCTGCACACTTATTTCTTATTTTTCTGTAACCTCTGAAAGAAAAAGAAACACACTCCAGTGCAAAACTTATGAAATGAAATTCATAAAAAAAAAAATTAACACCATCACCCTAAGTCTGAACAGAGACAATGGCCTCATGGCTCACTACAGCTTTTTATGAATTTAACTGCTCTCAGATCATTCTGTCTTTTCACACTCACCTCAGTTGTCAGTAGGCTGGACTATAATGCTATTAACACTCTCCACACCATATCCTGCCTAACTCAGTGCCTTCTCTTTGTTCTGTATATATTTTACCCAATTCCTGTACATCACTTCATACATCGGACAAGGTGGACTCTGTCCTCGAAAGCTCATGCTTCAATAAATTGGTCAGTCTATAAGGTGCCACCCGACTCCTGTCATCTTTTTCTGAAAGAGAAAACATTCCACAAAAAATTGTGCTTGCTAAAACTTGTGGAAAAAGCAATTGTGGGACTTTTGCTTATCACTGGGGCAAAAAAACCTCTGAACACGGTCTGCTTGCTGAGTTTGTGCTCCTGTTAGAAATTTAAAGTGCCATCTTGCCTATTACAGAATGGTTTTCTGTAAGTGAGCTCCTGGCTGACTGGAATGTATGGAGTAAATGTCACTGACAGTCCTCTCCCTGATTGTAGGGAGGGCTGAACAAAGCCACTTTTGTCTAGTATTCCCAATGTCTTAGCAAAATTCACCATGTCCTAAAAGCTTCAACTGCGAATGCTTACAGACTGAAGGATGCGCCATGCTGGCTGAATGTGGCATATCGTCTTTTGGCTGGCATTTCTTCCCATGTCCCTCTGGAGTCAGAAGGAGGGGAGGCAGGTTGTCTTGTGGCCCCCTAACATTGCATGCCAAGAAGCTTTTAATCTCGGTTCTTCTAATCTGGGTGAAGAATGGGTTCTCTGCTAGTAAAAGTATAAAAAAAATTATGCTGCTCTTCTGGGATCTTGGATACTCTCGCTTATCCCATTTTGGCCTCCTGATTTGGGTATTTAATTTTGCCCTCTGAAATTGGGTGCCTTCTCTTGGGAGCTTTTTCCTTTCACCTCGTGGAGCTGGAGCCGTTTGTTAACACAGGCTTGCCGTCAGCTTCATCATTGATTGGATCTGTTTGAACACAGAGAGGACGTGTGTGTGTCAGGTATAGACTCTGTTGCTATCGTACTTATAGGCATGGAGGATTAGTCTCCTGCTTACAGCAGCAGCCAGGGTTCAAATCCGTCTGCCGCTCCTTGTGACCTTGGGCGAATCACTTCACCCTCCATTGCAGCAGGTACAAATTTTAGATTGTAAGGGTTCTGGGGGATAGTACCTGAATGTAATCTGGTTTGAAGTGCTGAAAGGAGAAATATGAAACCCTTATCTGAACAAGCACGGAACAAACTTTCAGGGACCATGTTAATGTCCATCATTTAAAGCTAGTAGGCCCCGCACCTTGGGACCAGCTGTGCGCCTGTCTCCGTTAAGGTGCACTGAGATCCAAGCATGCTATAAACTTCACTTGCTGGCCAGAACATCTCTGCTAAAACAGTTAAACTGCCCTGCAGTCTGCACGAGGGATTGTGCCTGTGGATGTCAAGCTCAGTCCCCCTCCTTTTCTTTTTCTTTCTTTTTTTTTTTTTTTTTTTTTGTTATTGAAAATACACACACGAGGGGTCAATTCCCAGAACTTTATGCAGGCTTTATTACCCCCATTGTTATCTCATACTTTAAAAAAAAAAAAATTGTAAACACTCAAATCATTTGCATCATTCCCTATTAATGAAATGGTTTGAGAAACATCTGAATCCCAGTTTGAAGAATGGCTAAAAATTAATAAACTAATTTTGAGTGTCGTCTTTGTGTAGCTCTAAAATACAGCTGTAAATGCTTCTGTTTTGTTAGCTGGGCTTTGCATAGTCCATGGAGATTGCAGGGTAAAGGCATGTAGATGCGAGGCGGGCGGCTTGCTGGATCTGGCTCCGTCTTCTGTGTTTTCTAGCACTTGTAAATTAATGAATGTTTTCATGAGAAAACACCGTGCCTTTAATGTAGCGCCATGTGCCCCACATTCAAGTCACGTAGCAATTACGTTGCTCCAAATGAGACCAGGCCGTTTGTCATATTAATCATCCTCTGGTCGTGCACCTCCTGTACTTCTCCTCCAAACTTGGCAGTGCTCCTCTTTATCTTAAATAACTGAAGAAGTACTCTTGTGAATTATTGCAGTGTATGCCGATGTGGTCTCTGAAACTGAGCAGATGTAGGTCATTGTTTAATTGTGAAACAGAGTTCTGTACTTAGCTCCCATATGACTAAAAAAGAATAATGGTCTTTATGTAATGATTTTCCTATTTGCATAATAATTTGGGTTTATATTGACACAGACCATTGTGACGGTTCACGACCATCTCCTTTTAGCACTGTGCAGATTTGGAAATTAAAATAAGTATGGCAGCTTTCATCCAAAAGGGGTCTGAACACAGCGTTATGTGATACTTTTGGATGGGTGCATAGCTACCTCTTGTACGCACCAGGGGAGAAGGTTTCCTCTGATCGTTACGGTTAGCCGCTTACAGTCGGCGCAGTGAAGGGGTAGACCCCAGGTTCATTGCTCTGCCTACTAGGCCTAGCCTCTTACCTGGAATGGTGAATATGGTACAAATATCTTCTTTCACCAATCAATACACCCCATGCTTTTCAATACAAAAAACATTTTTTTTTTTTTTTTAGATTTCTATTTTTAATCATATTCTTCTATCAGTTTCATATTTCAAACCCTTCTAATCCAATCTACAAAACTTTACAAGAGCCCATGGTATAGCCCAACTTGCATTATAAGAAATGGAGAAAAAGGAAAACCTCAGACAGTGCACCTTCAGAAAATATAGCTGGTAATTTCTTGCAGTGCAATGAGCCACTTTAAGTTGCTGTCACTGGAAAAAAGACCTTTTGTTATTTGTTATTTCTTTACCATTGCTTAATAAGTGTCAGTTATCCATACTGTAACCATCTTCATTGTGAAGGCTCCTAAACATGTTACAGAACTCTGCGGCCAGGATCTTGACCAACTCTAATAAGAGAGACCACATCACACCCATCCTCTACAACCTCCATTGGCTACCGATCAAATACAGAATTCTATACAAAGTTCTGACCATCATGCATAAATCCTTATACAACTCAGCCCCAATGGATCTCACATTTCAGCTACGCACCAACAAATCCACGAGACCGATCAGAAAAGCTTACCAAGGCACCCTTTTCGTCCCTCAAGCCAAAACCTCGCTAAGTAATAGGGCACTATCCACTGCAGGTCCTACCCATTGGAACACACTCCCACCAGAACTCAGACAAGACTCCTGCCAGATTTCTTTCAAGAAAAAACTGAAAACATGGCTATTCAGCCTTGTGTTTCCTTGATAGCCCACAATGTACTACCCACGACAACTTTGATTGGTTCTATATGTTATTAATTAACCCTTAAATCCTCCCCTATCCTACACCTTCTTTTCTACTCGCCCCTCCACCCTATCTTCCATTCCCCGTGTCCGCCCTCATTCTCCCTTCCCAATATTCCTTCTCAATTCGAGACAATCATCCGCCTGATTTCGTTTTAACATTGATGGCTCTTTTCTCACATTTTGTATAAGAATTGTTACCAAAGGTTTTTAAATGTTTAAATGTTCCTCGTTTTTTAATGTAATGCTCACAAGCACTCATTTGTTCTATGTTCTTTGTTCCATGTAATGCTCTTAGGCAAGTTGAATTGTTTCACTGTAAACCGGTTTGATTTGCATCCAATGCAAGAAGATCGGTATATAAAAAACAATAAATAAATAAATAAACAATATTGCACTGTCCCACAGAGTAACAACGCTTCAAAGCAGCACTGCCTTTAAAGAAATTCGATTTTTCTCGAGACAGCAACGGGATTACTGTTTAAGAACTGTGTGCATAAAATCGACACTGGATGTTAAAGAAGATTTTAGGACAAGAACAACAAGATAGTTTCCTTTGAAGTGTTGTTACTCTGTGGGACAGTGCAATATTATGTTTAGGAGCCTTCTTAACAATGAAGATGGTTACAGTATGGATAACTGACACTTATTAAGCAATGGTAAAGAAATAACAAAAGGCCTTTTTTTCCAGTGACAGCAGCTTAAAGTGGCTCATTGCACTGCAAGAAATTACCAGCTATATTTTCTGAAGGTGCGCTGCCTGAAATTTCCCCTTTTCTCCATTGCTTATACTGCAAGTTGGGCTCTTGTAAAGTTTTGTAGATTGGATTAAAAGTAAAACTAAAAAAAAAAAAAAACATTTTTTTTTTTGGTATTGAAAAACATAGGGTGTATTTGGTGAATTACAGTGTGTATAGGTATTCTTCTGAGTCAGTTTAGTAGTGCAATTTATCCATTAGAAATATCTTCTTTGTCGTAGTTTGAAGGTGAAACCTCCTCATACAGCAGAGTTAGCTCTACTAAATATTTTTCCCATAGACACAAAATGGGAGAAAATAGAAAATGTATAAAGCCTTCTCCATTGACAAGCAGGGCTGAATTAGCCATGATGTGTTTGAGTGACATCATCTGAAGGCATCAAATGGACCTTCTGTTAGTTTTTAGAGCTTTTGCGCTACTGAGCCCCTCAGTCTTATTTGGTCTGTGTATGAGCACAGATGTATACCTTATCTCTCTGTTTTTTCTAGTTTAATAGCTTTTGATATCTTAATTCTCTTCACATTTTTCAATTGCTGCATTGTGTTGCTGCCTCGCTAACCCCCAAAAAGACACGTAGCAGTACTATCTGGGAGGGAAAGAAAACCCTTTTACTTCGCAGCATCTCCAGCACCAAGATGCCTGAGGCTTTAAAGACTTCATGAGCAGCGTGAAGCTCAGGGCCTAGTGATAAGAAGAAAAGTCACTCTGAAGAGCCAATGGTGTAACTGATGCCAAAAAAGCATAGAGACTCTGTGCTGACGATGCAGCTAACATATCATGCCCTAGTGCCTTCGATGCATCTGACTAAGGAGCACGCGATGCAGCAAGCCTCGATGCCATTGATTATTCTCTTCCTCAATGCATTGTTCATTGGAGCAAGCTTCTGCATCTTGGATGCAGCGGGCCATGGTACTTACAACACAACTCTTCACTAAATCGCAGTTCCTTCTATACATGTAGCAATATTTTCGAAGGCAGTAGGAGATATAATTCACTTGCCTCTGCCAATTTCTAAGGCAATGCTCCCATCAAGATTTCTGGAGCAAGGCTTTGTGGTAACTTGGCGATAGTGGCTTGGAAACAGCCAAAAAGAATAGAGGCAAACTGGCTGTTTCTTGTTTTGTGCAATTTATTTACACTGGAGAATGAAGAGTAAAGCAAAATCAACAAATGATACAGCTTACTTTAACTTCAGGTAGAGACATAGTCCTCAAACATAGGTTTTTTTCATACAGTGGCTTTCTGCCTGCTCCCTGGGGTCTGTCTAAACCTTCCAGGTCCTGAGTTCTTAAACCCTAGTGAAGGGCTCCTCCCTTCATCCTCCCTGTGGGTTTGTATTTTAAGGAGGACTGGGTGAGACATCTGTGCCTGGTCATTTAAAGTTGTCTGAGGGAGTTTTCTGTATACTCCCTCACATATCCTTTTCTTCATCTCAGCCTTGTTGGAATGAGTGACTGCCTGTACTAGGAACACCTCTCTAGACAGGAAATCTGAATTGTTTTTCCATGCCTACCCTATGGTGTATTTTATAGTTGAAGGGCTGTAAGGCTAGGTACCATCTCATGAGCCTCACATTGGACTCCTTGTTTCTGTTCATCCATAGGAGAGTTTGGTAGTCCATTACGATTGTGAACTGCTGTCCCAGCAGGTAATAGCACAAGGCCTCTAATGCCCACTTGACTGCCAAGGCCTCCTTGTCAACTGTTGAATAATGCCTCTCCCGTGGCATCAGCTTCTGGCTCCTGCAAGCCACAGGATGTTCCTGGCCATCCTTCTCCTGGACTAAGACTGCTCCCAAGCCTACGTCTGAGGCATTGGTCTGCATTGTGAAGGGTTCGGTGAAGTCTGGACTTATCAGGACCAGTTCGGAGCATATCGCCTCTTTCAGAGCCCGGAATACCTTCTATGCTTCAGCTGACCACTGGACCTTCTCTAGTGCTTTCTTCATCAGCCTTGTGAGAGGCTCTGCCTTCTCAGAGTAATTGGGATAAACCTTCTTTAATAGCCCATCAGGCCTAGGAACACGCTCACACTTTTGCTTTTGTTTGTGGGATTGGCACCTGTATAATTGCCTCGATCTTCTGGGTCTGTGGTTGAACTTTGCTTTCCCCAGCATGTAGCCAAGATACCAAACTTCTTGCCCTCCCAGCAAGCACTTTTTAGGGTTAGCTGTTAGTCCTGCTTTCCTCAGACTGGTTAGCACAGCCTGGACTTGGGTTAGATGTGTCTTCTAATCTGGACTGTACACCACAATGTCATCCAAGTAGGCAGCTGTGTAGCTTTGATGTTGGTGGAGCAGGCAGTCGACCAAGAGTTGAAACATTTCTGGGGCACCATGGAGTCAAAATGGGAGGAAGGTAAACTGAAAAATTCCCCCTGATGTTGAGACACAGTCTTCTAGTTCGCCGCTGGCGTGAGAAGTACCTCCAATAGCCTTCTGTAAGGTCCAAGGTAGAAGTGAACTGGGTTGATCCCAGATGCGCAATCAGTTCATCCACTTGTGGCATCGGGTACGTGTCAAGTTTTGAGATATCATTAACATTTTTAAACACCATGCATAATCTTATGCTTCCATCTGGCTTTGGCACCAACACTATGGGTGAGAACCAATCATTGTTAGACGCTTCTATAACTCCGAGCTGGAGCATCTCCTTTACTTTGGTCTCAGTGACGCAGCATCTGGCCTCAGGAATCCAATAGGGTCATGCCGTACCACAACTCCAGGAGGGATAATGATGTCATGCTGCACCAGGTGGGTATACCTGGGTAGGTTCGAGAACAAAAACAAAAAAGATCTCGCTTTAAACCAACACTTTAATGGTCCATTCATATTTAGTTTATGATATACACATCATACTTGAGCACGTATTAAAGCAAAGAAGAGCTTACAAAACTGATCCTCTTTATGCTGAAGGACTATTCAAGAGTCCTCCTTCTGCTTTCAAATTTTAATTATCAGTCATTTAATATTTTAGATTTATGATTTTTCTAAAAATATTTTAATGTTCTTAAATTTTTAATAGAAAAACATTTCCTTGTACATAAATTTGTCACTTTTACATGTACATATTTGTCAATATCCACAAAAAAGGGAAAAAGTACTTCTTCAACTGTTAGCTTCCGAGATCACTCAGATCAAGTATTATCCCCCGACATTGCAATGTTTCGGAAGGAACAGCCTTCCTTCTTCAGGGGCCATTGTGGAAACACTATCTTAAATTATGAGTAAACCGGGTATTCAGTATTGAAGAAATCTCTGGAGGAACAAAGTAATCTCTGCGTCCAACTAACGAAGACGCTATATGTGTGCAAGTAGATCTGTTTGTAAGATGTGTTCAAGCGTGTAGTAACCCCAGCAGAGAAAAGAACTGGGTAGGTTCAAGAACATGTTCTTGTTTTGCTCTACCAGCTGCTATAAGTCAGCTGTCTGTGGAGTGGACATCTGCTCTCTGAAAAGAAGCTGAGCTTGGTCCATTTCTGGTCTGACCTTTGGACCAAACCCTCCCTCTTGTACCAATCTGCACTCCTGTACACCTCACTTCTTCAGGAAATTGACGTGGTAGATTTTGAGTTTTCTTTCGTTTATCTGACTTTATTTTATAATCTACAGGCCCTGTTTTCTCCAAAACTTCATAAAGTCCTTGCCAATGGGTTGACATCTTGGGAGGAGGACAAGGACGAATACTGGAATACTCTTTGGACCATGGGGTGATTGTAAGCTTGGGCTTGGGAACCCTGAGCCTTTTCTAGACATACAGGGGCTACCTCCCCAGCCTTTTTTAGGCAATCCTGCACTCTGAGAATGCAGTCCACGAAGTTCTGCCCAGGGTTACCTTAGTCTTCCCAAGTCTTGCGGACTATGTCCAAGAATCCTCTCGGTCTCCTCCCATAGTATAACTCAAAAGGGGAAAATCCAGTTGAGCTCTCTTGTACTTTATGTATTGTGAACAGCACATAGGGTAGCAATGTGTTCCAGTTCTTGCCATCTTCATCCATAAATTTTGACAACGTTTGTTTGAGCATCCGATTGAAGCACTCGACCAGACCATCAATCTGAGGTATGCAGAGTTTTTACCTTGATCAAGAGTAGAGTTGTTTCGTTACCTTGTAGATGAATGGTGTTCCCTGATCTGTCAGGATCTCCTTGGGCAGCCCAAATCACTCACTGCACAATGTTAATATCCATAAAGAGACATCACTGCACAATGTAAATAAGTTACCTCTGTAAATTTTTACGCTACTATCCTTATTTCCTTCCTCTCCCAGTTCTACAACCTTGTTTTATTGTAACTTTTGCTTCCGTTGCACTTGTTAAAAGAACAGTTTTTGCACCCCCTGTTATATGTAAACCGGCATGATATGATCTTATCATGAATGCCGGTATAGAAAAACCTTAAATAAATAAATAAATAAAATCATGGAAAAAACCTCTAGAGCGGTTGCCACTGTCGGGGGTCTTTATATTCCGTAGTGGTACTGCTTCTGATATCTTGTGGCATAGTCCAGAATGATGAGGATGTACTTATTTCTTCAAGTAGATCTCTCTGGCCCCACAAGATCTATGCCCGCCCTTTCAAAAGGGGTCTCTATTACGGGCATTGGTATGAGAGGTGCTGCCCGTATGTCAGCAGGCTTTGTGAGTTGGCAGGTAGGGTAGGACTGACAATACAACTGGACCTGTTTATATAGATCCGGCCAATAGAACTGTGCCAGTACTTTCTCCCGGGTCTTTTCCTCCCCCAGGTGACCTGCTGGAAGGTGGCTGTGTGCTAGTTGCATGACCGTCTGACAATACGGTTTGGGAACTAGGAGTTGTTCTATCAGTTCCCCTTCCAGACTTCTCTTTGTGACTTGGTAAAATATATCCTCTTTAATCACAAAATAAGGAAAACTAGGGTCTGTATGCTGTGCTCCTGGGACTAACTTTCCGTCCACAGTCTATATATTCTCCTGGGCCCACTTAAAGGACTCGCTCTCCCTCTGGGTCCGCCAGAAGCTCCCAGGGTCAACCCTCTGTTCCCACTCATAACGGCCAGGTAAGTCATTCTGGGTGGGTTGCTGTTCTTCCCCCGACTCCGACCCTGTTCCCTCAGCTATCTCTAAATTAGCAACATAACTGTATTTGTCCTGTTGGTGTTGCCTCTGGGACTTAGAGTCTTTATGATATAGATCAGGATCCTCCAAAGGATAGAATTCTGAAAAATCAATTTCTTTACTATTTTGAAAGACAAGCCCGTTGTGAACTGGTTCCAAAGACTCTTGAAGTTCGAATAGTCCCAGCCAATCACCACGGGGTAGGGTAGCCGAGGAAGAACTCCCACCTCAATTTGGTCTTGGTTGACTGGGATTATTAGTTGTGCTTGGCTTGTTGGATACTGCTGTTGGTCCCCATAGATGCATGCTAGAGTCATTATTCTGTCTTAGTCAATCTGGACTCTTCAAACGAGCGTTTTCACACTCCCAGAGTTCACCAATGCTTGAATTGGTGCACCATCTAGCCCAACCGTAATGATGAAAGTAGAGACTCCCTGACTGGGGATATCCATGAAATTACAAAAGTATGGTGTCTGTGGCACTTGAGTGGTCGGTGACGTGATTACAGCCAGAGGAAAGCACACAAGAACTCTGGCTGTGCTTAAAGTGCTCTTTATTTACAGTGATCTTAAAGACACATAATTGGCAGCAGACAATAGAACAGACTCCTTGAACTCAGGTAGTCTCTAAGCTTTAAGTGCAAGCAGTTTTACCAAACTTACAGATAAGTACTCAGTCGGTATGCTGGGACTCCGTCAGCTCCATGGGGCCCATCTAACTTGTCTAGGCCCTCAGGTTTTATGCTCAGGGGTTGGACTCTTCCCTCCTTCCAGGATACCTTAGGGAGCCCAAGCTTAAGGAGGGCCGGGGGGGGGGGGGGGTGATATCTGAGCCTGGTCTTTTAAGGTAGATTGATGGAGATGCCTATACACTCCATCACAGGGCCATTGATGAACGTCTATAGATTTATCTTCCCTGTGGAGACAATCTCTGGCAAAATGGCCCCTTTGTCCACAGCTGAAACATGGTGGCTCAGGTGAGGGTTTCACTTGAGGTGTAAAGTCCTACCGGGTCTGCACTATTGGTTGTCAGGAGCCTCTGGCTCTTAGAATTCTGTTGTCCTTTCCATGGGTCGAATGGCTTCTCTGGGAACTGAAGTCACTCAGGCATGGTATGAGCCTGATAATAGGCCTCCACCACTTTCAGAGCCTTTCCCAGTGTAAGGTTTGTGTGTCGGCAAGTCCACTGTTGCATAGGTCATCCTAGGCTGTCTAGGAACTATTCCAGTAGAACCTTTTTGCTTCCTCCACCCTGGACTTTCCTTCCGAGTGTAGCCACTTCCAGGTGACCGTCCTTTAGACTGTAGAAGAGGTTCCTAGGGCTTTCACCAGCCTGAAGAACTCCCCACTGAAATCCCTGTCCATAGGCTTCTGGGGTGAGTTCTGCACTCTCTAGGATGGTGGCCTTGACTTCCTGATATGTATCCCTCTCTTCCAGATTGGCAGTTTGGAAGGCAGCTTGACTACTCCCGATGAGTAGATTGCCCAGATAGGTAGCCCACCTATCCTCTGGCCAGCCTGCCAGTCTGACCTCTGTTCAAAGTTTGTTTTTTTTTGTTTTTTTTAAGGAAACTATCAGGGTCTTCTCCTGGTGTCATCTTAAGTAGTGTCAGTGATATGGAGCTGGACTGGTTACCACAGTTTGTTCGGCTTGTGCTATCTGGGTTAGCACCGTATGCTGTTGCGTCACCTGTTCCTGCAGTGCCTGCCGCTGATTAATTTGGGTTTGCAGGGTGTTCTGCAGTTGTTGCTGTCCTGTAGCAAGGACCTGGATTACTTGCTCCATCTCTACTTCTTTCCAAGCTGCCTCCCAACTACATACCTCTCTGTGGAAAGGAGAGCAGAACAAAACAAAAACAAAAAAAAACCTGCTGGTCTATGCGACCCTTACTCCATACTTGATCCCTGACTACATACTTGATCCCTGACTACACACGTGAGGCTAATCCCCTTGGCCTGTTGTACGAAGGGTGGGTGAGTGAAATAGGGAGGCCCCAGGAAAGGAGGAGGAAAAACACTGCAAGGTTTTTTTTTTTTGCTTCTGTTGTTGCAGCTGTGAGGCCTTTGGCTCTGCTTCCGACTTAGGCAAGAAATCTCACTGCTGCCACCATATGTGGTAACTTGGCGATAGCAGCTTGGAAACAGCCAGAAAGAACAAGGAGGCTGACTCTGACTGTTTCCCATTTGTGCAGCTTTTTTACAGTGGAGAATGAAGAGTAAAGCAAGATCAATACAAAGATACAGCTCACTTTAACTTCAGGTAGATACCCAGTCCCCAAACATAGGAGGTTTTCTCATACAGTGGCTTTCCTGCCTGTGCCCTGGGGCCTGTCTTAAATCTTCCAGATCCTGAGTTCTTAAACCCCGGTGAGGTGTTCCTCCCTTCACCCAGGATTCCCTGTAGGTTTGTATTTTAAGGAGGTCTGGGTGAGACAGCTGTGCCTGGTCCTTTAACTCATTATGTCCCAATGTTCTATTCAAAACACAGCTACTTAAAAAATTTGAGACATAATGGGTTAAGGTAGTCTGAGGGAGTTTTCTGTATACTCCCTCACAGACTTAAGCTTGGACATGCCAGATCCCTTTTGTTCTGTAGTGCCCTTAATTTCTAACTGGCCTCTAGAACACATTTTACAAAGTCCAGAGGATGTGCCTGAATATTCCATCATAATTTTTGATGTTCCACCAGAAGGCACGTCTGCCCTTAGACCAAGTGACAAAGGAGATGAAGACTGACTTTACCTCTCTGGTAGCTAAGGATAAGAAGGGTACTCTTCAACCTTTCTTTTTTTGATATCGGATTTTCTCCTGCAAGGAGTCCCAGTTACCCCTGACTGGAGAGGTATTCCATCAGAACCCCCATGAAGTAGTTCTAGTCCTTGGCACTCACTTGCAGCACAGTCCAACCAGTTGGAGGATGTCTCCCAGGAGTATACCCATCCAAGCTGACCAAGGACCCCCTCCTAGTCTCCTACTTAATTGGGTCCTGGATTAGTGTTCCCTCTCTTATAGTTTCTTAGAGTTTGAGAGCATCTCCTTCAGCTCCTTACCTGGGCCTCCAGAACATTTGTCTCTACCTGAGGACCTCTCTTTCTCCAAATTTCTGGATAAGTTGGGTAACGTGCTTAGAGCTAATGTTCGCAAAGAAGGACCCTTGCACAGAAGTCTTCTGCTGTCTCCAGATCCTAGATCCTCTGGCAGAGCTGGCAGCCATTCCAATGCATTCTATCCTGCAACAATTACAAACAAGAATGTGGGAGAGTCTGATTTCCAGCATCTCAATAGCTATGAAATTAGACCTAAAGTATAGAGTCCAGAAGATTCTGTTTTGGAGTAGTGCAGCTGCCTCATTAATTATATGTGGTGGAGTCGGCGCTAAAAAGGGCAAAGAAAACCAGAATATTCTGAAACGTTCCACCATGGATAGACCCCACAATTTTGGTGAAAATAAGTTTCAGCGTTCCATGTTAATACATACATTTGTGTTCACCATGTTTACATGGTACAGTAGTTAAACAACTGTATTAAAAAATCAAAGCCATTTCTTCCTTCAGTGGATGGCAGCTCTGCATATCCTCAACCACTCCTAGATGCGGAAGATTGTATATGTCATCTTATTTGATCAGTTTATGAGGCATTCGATTATGACGGCCCATTCCTCATCAGCCTCTATTGGAGCACACCAATTGGCTTAGTTGAGAGGCAGTAGTTTGCGTGACGACATTCATGATAACTTAGTGACTGTCCCCTGCCTGGGAAATTATCTTTTTGGAGACAAACTCACAGAAATGGTTGCTCAAATCAAGGAGCAACATATGGCAGTCCATTTGCTCTGTCTGCTCAGAACAATAATTCACTTCAAGTGATCGTATTTTCAGAGATGCCCCTTCTGGCAATTCCAACTGTACTGAATGCTGTTGTGGAAACGCGGGTAGCGGTTCCATCTCTGGTGTTTCGTGTGCCCCTGGGCCCCGATACAGCCGCAGAGGAGCTCCGGCAAGCACCGAGGCAGGTGAGAGGTGCCCCAGCATGGGCTGAAGATGGAGACCGATGACCTCAACCACAGCCACACCTGTACGCAGCAGAGAGAGTCCCAAACAACGCAATGTTGGTCTCGTGAGTGGTCCTCTGACTACTCCAAGCCCTTTCGGACTTGCTGCACGGAGCAGCAACTGCGACAGGGCGAACAGTGGTCAAAGGATGAGGACATCAAAGACGAAGACTTGAAGTGATACAAGACCCAGGATACATGAAGTGGAATATCACTCTGGATATGAGGCAAGACGAGACTTCGACACATGAAGACTGCAATCTGGATACGTGGAGTGAAAAAGAACTCTGGTCACGTATATGAAGAAACTCAGGAAGGCCATGAGTTGCTTGAAGAAGACTTGGTCGGTACCGGATGTCACGCGCCCTACACAACCTAGCCGGACTGGTCTCAGACCACGCAGGCGGCACGTCCTACACAGCCGGGGTAGGCTGGTCGCGGACCACGCTAGTGGTTCCCCACACAAGTTGGCAGAGCTGAGTCTGTACAGCCCATCACGTGCCTATATACTCAGCCAATGAAGACAGGTCACGGACCACGCCAGTGGTTCCCCACACAGAGAAGATAAGAGATGAAGTGAAGACTCTGAAGCCTGTTCCAAATGCACCCTGCACAGCTGATAAAGGCCAGGCAGGGCCACGCTGGAATGGATCGGATAAATAAGAGCTCATTCATGAAGTGGAGGCAGGGTGCAGTCTCGAGGATCCAGGCAAGGTTTAGGGTTCGAGAGGATGCCTCTACGATGAAGGTTGAAATAAAAAGCTGGAACCTCTTGGAGACTTGTGCTTCCAGGACGAAGACGTACCGGATAAAGAAGACATCAAGACGAGATATCTGGAGACCTTGAGACAATGAAGACGAGGACATAGCGTGAGGACATCACGAAGACACAGGATCCATTTTTAATGAAGTGCCTTGAGAAACAGATGACAAGAAGTCCTAAGGAGGACTCGCTCCTTGTGAAGGCAAGGAAGGAATGAAGACTGAAGCTTTTTATTCTGAAGAAGGGCGACTCCCACAATGACATCAGAAGTGGACCTCCTCCCTCGCTGTCCCTTTAAGAAGGGAGAAGAGGCATGGCTTTGCCCCTTAGAAGAAGGGGCAGGACCATGGACAGCGGCCCTGCTACCCGGAGGAGGAGAAGCAGGGCCCCGTGCTGAAACTAGGCCTCACAGCAGGCCTAGAGACACGGACGGCTTCCTGCAGCTGAAGACAGACCAGAGACGGCTTTGGAGCGCAGGCAAGGCCGGGGCTGAGGGCCCTCTTTCCCCGGAGGGCCCAAGGTAAGATGGTGGCCTCCGGGCCGTATGGTGACACCAGTCGGCAGCTCCCTGCCGCATGGGAAGTGGGAACGCGGCCTCCTGGCCGAATAGCAATGCCTGAGCGGCTCCTGCCGCGAAGAGCGGGGGCCTCCGTGCCGTTTGGGAGGTAGCAGCGTGGCTCCAGCCGCGCAAGTGAGCTGTCTGCAGTCTTCAAGCCGCACCGGTATCTCAGTGCGGCTCCAACCGCACTGAGAATGGTATGAAAGACTCCATACCAACCGCACTGAGAATGGTATGAAAGACTCCATACCATTCTGAGCAGTCCCCAGGAGAGGTCACTGCGAGGGCTCCAGGCTTTCAGGCTCCACAGCCCCATCTTCCAGAGGCCCTGAACCCCTTGCAGCAGAAGTAAAAAGCCTGTGAGGGAATCAGTTGGACCATTAGATGATCAAAGAATAAAAGGGGCACTTAGGGATAACAGTCATATCAGAGAGACAAAATTGAATTATTTGCTTCAGTCTTCACTGAGGAAGGTGTAAGAGAGATACCCATGCCAGAAATGATATTCAAAGGTGATGCTTTAGAGGAACTGAAACAAATGTCAGTGAACTTGGAAGATATAGTAGAGCAAATTGACAAACTAAAGAGCAGCAAATCACCTGGACCAGATGGCATACATCCCAGAGTACTGAAAGAACTGAAAATTGAAATGGGGGACCAGCTATTGGAAACTTGTAAATTATCATTAAAATCATCTGATACTTGAAGATTGAAGGGTTGCCAATGTAATGCCAGTTTTTAAAAAGGGATCAAGAGGTGATCCAGGAAACTACAGATCAGTGAGTCTGACATTTGTGACAGGCAAAATGGTAGAAACTATCATAAAGAACAAAATTGCTGAACATATAGAGAGGCATAGTTTAATGGGACAAAGTCAATATAGATGTAGCGAAGGGAAGTCTTGTCTCGCCAATCTTCTACGATTTTTGAGGGTGTAAATAAATGTGGATAAAAGTCAGTCAGTTGATAAAAGAATAAATAAATTTTCAGGAAACATTTGACAAAATCCCTCTTGAGAGAATTCTTATGAAATTAAAAAATTATGGGATAGGAGGCAATGTCCTAATGTGAATTGCAAATTGGTTAAAAGACAGAAAACAGAAAGTAGGGCAAAATGGTAAATTTTCCCAATGGAGAAAGGTGAAGAGTGGAGTGCCCTAGGGATTTGTTCTAGGACCACTGCTTTTTAATAAATTTATAAATGACCTGGAAATGGGAACAAGTGAGGTGATCAAATTTGCTGATGATACAAAATTTTTCAAAGTTGTTAAATCACAAGAGGATTGTAAGAAATTGCAAGAGGACCTTGCAAAACTGGGAGACTGGGCATGCAAATACCAAATTAAATTTAATATGGACAAGTGCAAAGTGTTGTAATTAGGGAAACTTAGTATAAATTATAGCTACACAATGCAAGGTTCCACATTAGGAGTCACCAGTCAGGAAAAGGATCTATGTGTCGTCATTGATAATTCACTCCGTGGTGTGTCCTCATCATGAGTATTGGGTGCAGTACTGGTCACCACTACATGTCTTGGGTGTTATTCCTAATATGGAACCTAACATCGTGTAACTACAGCATGGGTTAATTTTTCCCTATATGCATCACCTTGCACTTGTTCATATTACATTTCATCTGCCATTTGGACGCCCAGTCTTCCAATCTCACATGATCCTCCTGCAATTTATCACAATTCGCTTGTGATTTAACTACTCTGAATAATTTTTTGTCATCTGCAGATTTGATTACCTCGCTTGTTGTACCCCTTTCCAGATCCTTTATAAATGTTTAAAGCACCAGTCCAAGTACAGAGTCATGAAGTACTCTGTTTACCTTTTTTCACTGAGAAAACTGATCATTTAATCCTACTCTGTTTCCTGTCTTTTAACCAGTTTGTAATCCACAGAAGGATATTGCTTCCTATCCCATGACTTTTTAGTTTTCTTAGAAGCCTTTCATGAGGGACTTTTTAAATGTTTTCAGAAAATCAAAATACACTATATATACCAGTTCACCTTTATCCACATGTTTATTAACCCTTCAAAAAACTGTAACAGATTTGTGATGCAAGACTTCTCTTGGATAAATCCATACTAGCTGTGTCTTGTTATACCATGTCTAGATATGTGCTCTATGATTTTGATCTTTAGAATAGTTTCCTCTGTTTTTCCCGGCACTGAAGTCTGGCTCACTGGTCTCTAGTTTCCCTGATCACCCTTGGAGTCCTTTTAAAATATCGGAGTTACATTGGCCATTCTCGAGTCCTTAGGTACAATGGACGATTTTAATGATGGGTTACGAATTACTAGTAATAGGTCTGAAATTTAATTTTGTAGTTAGTTTTTAGTTCTTTCAGAACCCTGAGATGTTTACCTGGAAAAATAAAGTCAATTTTTTTCAACTGATTATTTCTGATCGCTAAAATGTGCATCCTAGACGCACATTTTTTTTTTGCGTTGGGAGTGAATAGCTAATAGCGCTCATCACATGCATTTGCATGTGATGAGCGCTATTAGTTTCATTCTACGTTGGATGTGTGTTGTAGAGGCGCTTAACCCCTTATTGCGTAAGGGGATTAGTTAGCGCCTATATAACCCGCGTCCAACTGCGGGTTATGCAGTGTGCTCTGCTGAGCGCCCTGTATTGCATCCGCCCCAAAGTGTGCCCCTTGGTTACTTGATAATACATTTTCCTGGGAATCTTGAAAGAGAATTTCCACCCCCAACTGAACAACCCAGGGACGCTCTTCTTTTAGACCGAGTAGTTTGACATGGGTCAGGGAATATCCTAACCAGCCAATTTTAAACAGCATGTCTGTATCATGAAAAAAGTTTTGAATTCCCTTCTGTCTGGTTCCAGCACAAGACACAAACTCTTGTCACCATCTCCTCCTGGGTTTGCTCCAGGATTTCCATTAACTGTCTTGCGCTGGGCCACTTATTGCTCCAGTAGCCCCAGCCATGCCTTGCGTACATGATGGCTTATATTGGACCTTCGCAGTTGGGCAGTACTTCCACTGTAAATTTCAACACACAAATCATATATTTATTTAATATATCCTTAGGTGTTTGCATAGAAAACTATGGAAAATTAATACATTGTCAATTACTTTTTCTAGATAGATTTTTTTGCATTTTGTTTTTGTTGTAAATTTAAGTTGTCCTTTATCAGGGTAGCTTCTACAATCTGAAGGGATGCTGTAATGACCGTGAGCTATGTGGGGAAGGAAACACAAAACACAGGAGATGAGCAGAAAAGTGACTTTATAAAACAGGGATACTATATAATATGTGCTTGCAAAAATATAGTATCAGGATGGAAGAAGTTGCCTTAAGGAGTCACTCAGGTATGTTGGAAACTACTATATCATATGTTCATATATAAAGGTATTAGAAGAAAAAGCAAACTGTTGCTAGCAACACGCTTACGTACTGAATAATAAGAAAAAGAGATAACATAACATACACTAAATCATAGGCTCATGTCCCTTGTCCCAGTCCCTGAGAACAAGTAGTGAAGCCTGGGGTCCTGCAAGGAGTTGACATAAGGTTTGAAGAAGTCTCTGGGTTTGAGGAAGAAAACTGCGCAGGGTATACAGCTGCTTTTAGCTGGCTCCCCAATTGATTGGGGATGGGGATTTTATACTGTGTAGTACACCGACATGCACAGCTCAAGTTTCTTTATTTCAAGCAGTACTAAGCTATAAATCACAGTTCCTGTGCTTAATGTTTCGTTTTTCATCGAGGGCTGTTTTGTTTCTGCACATACATCTACATTCTTCCGGTCCACTCTCCCTAATCCTAATACAGATGCCAGTTTCTTCTCTCAATCCTCAGGCGATTATCATAGAAGGTAAACTTTAAATTCTGACTCCTCAATTTCAGGTTCCCTAACCCCCTCCTCGCATGACATGATCCTTCCCCCCCTGCCATCCTTCCCCACCTGCCATCCTTCCTTCTATTTCATGATAACCCAACCTGCAAGCCAATGTTAATTTGAATTTAATTCTTGTTAATATTATATTTATTTACTTTCAAGTTATATTTTTATCAATCTGCTATACTCACTCAATATTTAACTCGTTATTTTATAGAGTACGGAAACTCAATGTTTAACTCGTTAATTGCAATGTTTAACTCGTTAATTGTATAGAGTACGGAAACTCACTGTTCACTGTTCCATGTAAAAAGCCCCGGTCGGGCTTCTAAGACCAGGGCAACTTATCGTTCTATGTAAACCGGATTGATTTGTATCTAATACAGGAATTTTGGTATATAAAAATTAAAAATAAATAAAATAAATAAATAAATTATATTTTTTGAAAAGGTATATTGTTGATTAACACACCCAGACCGTGATACTTCCATTCTTGCAAAGAGACAGATCTAAGGGTTACTGGGGTAGGTGTTGTTAGAAATTTGACTCTGGCAGGCATCTTCTCTAAAGAGTTCTTGTGATAGTCCATGTCCCCCACAGACTCCAGCATTCTTAACCCTTTCATGGCTACATTGGTGCCTCCAATCTGTTCCTTCTGCTTCCTACTTTGTTGTAATGAAGTACCGTCTATCACTTGCTCCAGGGAGACAGCCACTGCTGCAAGATTTCCTCGCTCCTGTGCTGTGACTTGACAGCATTGAAGCTAATAGTGCAGCAAAGGATCCCACAATGTTCAGCGGCTGTGAAGGGAATCTCCCCTTTGGGATCAAAAGGGGCCTCAGTAACCCAGAGATCCTGCAGTGCTGGCTCCTACCGCTGACTTGAGCAACCACTTTCAACTTAGGAAAACTACTCTAAATGTACAAAAAAGAGCACGCAGACTCAGGGTAGGTCTTTGTTGTCCCCTCGTGTTTTTCCATGGTGATAAAAGGAAAGGCACAGGTGGGAGGGGGGTGGAGGTATAACACAAAAGTCTCGACTCTGCGAAACCTCAGCAGCTTGACTGCCAAACATCCACCCTCCCATCTCCACAGCTCAGCCCAAAAAGCAAAATTTAAAAAGTGTGCAAATTTCTCTCCCCCCCCCCCCCCCCCCCAACTTTGTGTATGTTGCATTTTCCCTTCCAGAAGTTGCAAGAACTTAAACCATGGGCAAAAGATAGCTTGGTGTCAAACTTCTGAAAGGAAACAGATATAACTATCATCTTTTGAAATTTTAGACAAAGACTCTTATTCAGGTCAAATTTTAAATTATCTGTTCCTGCCTCCCAAAAATCAGTGTTTTAGAAAATACTTTTAAATAAATGGATTATTGTGAGTCATAGAGAAACTTTTCCTTGGGGCATCTCCAAACTTTCTTTCCCTTTAAACTTTTGTATTTGGCCTGGATGGAGCTTTCCTCCTGCATAAAATCTTTCATAGCTGCTAGGCCTCTGGTGATATTGGAATTATTTTCATGGTCTGATCCTTCTTTCTGCTGTTTGTTTTCAGCTTTTCACAAGGCGCAGGCCTCCGAAAGGTCTCTATGTCTTTGGCGATGTTGGTAAGTTACGTGGGTGGCATGCTGGTTTACAGAAAAGGACATTTTGGCAGAGCTGATGGAAGGATTAGGGATACTGCCATGCACAAGTGTATAGTGTTGTAATATCCTACTAAAGTTGTAAGCTCTTAGGGTCATGGAACTCCCCTTGCTATTGAACTTGTCTTATTCATTATATTGTAATATTGCTGCATACATTGTTAGTTCTGTATTACAGTAAAATCATAAAAGCAGAATATACTTACTCTCTGCCTTTCTGAGGAGAAAATAACTTTTGTTCTTTTTTTTTTTATTTAAATTCTTTATTTTCAAATTTTGAAATTACACCCAAGAATAACCTTGTACATCAAAAAAGATGTTTGCATAATCCATAGACTTTAGAGGAAAATATAATAAATGAGTTACCCTCATCCCATATTTTAACAAACATCATAAATTATAAGAATATTTGGAGGCGGAACTACGAGCGCAAATTGAAGGAAAAACAAATTTATAATTAAATTAACAACCAAGTGATGCCATTACAACTTTTACTAATGAGCCGAGACTTGAGGGGATGCCTCTTGGGTTCTGGCTTCTATGAAAGCCCTAAGTTGTGCTGGCTCTAAGAAGTTATACATAACACCAGAATGCTTTACACAGCATTTACATGGGTATTTTAACGTAAAATTAGCATCCAACTGAAGCACTGACGATCGCATATTTAGAAACTCTTTACGTCTAGTTTTGGGTTGTTTTAACCACGTCAGGGTAAATCCAAATTGGATAATCATAAACTTTACTTTGCCTATTTCGAAAAAATTGTTTCATTACATAATTACGGTCAGAAAGAAATGCAAATGAAATTAACAATGGTTTCCTTTGGGTTATCTCTGTGTCCATGGAAATTTCTAATATCTCAGATATATTTAACATTGGTGTTTGAATCTCAGCTCCTTCCGTTGCTTCAGTTTGTGTCCTTTGTTGGAGATAATAAGCCTTAGTAATCACTGGCAAAGCAGTTTCTGGTATTTTTAGAATTTGCTTCATGTAATTTCGGAATAAATCCATCGGAGAAAATAAGGCCACGACTGGAAAGTTCAGAACCCTTAAATTATGGGCTCTGAGAGCATTTTCGATACTTTCTAGTCGTTTATTTGTGATATTATCTGATATTATCAGTTTCTGCTGCACATTTTCAACCTTTGAAACTTTTTTATCCAAATCTTCCACCTTTTTCCCAAAATTGGAAATAAGGTTATTATTCACCAAAGTTTGATTCCTGGTTTCTAAGGATACAGCAGATAAACTTTTAATAGACATTTCAATCGATTTCAGTATTGCCCAAATCCCATGCAATGTTATAGTTTCAGGAGTAGATATAGTAAAACCCGCAGCTAGGGCTTTCAAATGGCCATCTCCCGCTTCCTCCTCAATGCTCACCAACCTTCCTTTGCCATCTGATGTCACTGGCTTTTCCTTCTTTCTAGCCCCCTGTAGAGACTCCGGAGTTAAAGTTGTTAGAACTCTTTCTGGACTCAGAGCCACCGCTCCTTCCAGACAACGGGTCTCTCGGGGGTTAGCCTCCCGGTCTGCAGGGTCTCCTCCGGTCGACTCAAACGCCGAAGGAGTCCTCACTTCTTCCGGGGTTCCAGGGGATATCGCGATGTTTCCCGGGTGAGCTGGTCTCCTCGGCTCTCCGGGGCTTAGAGTGATGTCACAGGTCAGGGGAGTCTGTGCACGCTCCTGCACTCCCAGCGACAAAGCTTTCTGGAGATGAAGTAATGGCTCCCGCGAAGAACTCTTCGATTCGAGGCTGTCGGGGATCCACAGAGGGCGAGTCTTCTCTCGCCTCTCTTATTTTCCCCTTTCTTTTAGTGTGCGGCATTGCCCCGTGAAGAAAAAAGAGCGTTAAGGTAAGAGCCTCTCCTCTCGGTGTTCGCTCTGGTCTCACTTGGCGGCCATCTTGCCTCCCTCGACACGGCCTTTTTTTTTTTTTTAATCCCAGCAGTTTCATCCTGCTCCTTTGTTCTTCAGTTGGAACCAGGTCTGGGGGTTTGGCATCCTAAGCCTTCATTTTCAACTACCTGGGAAATTGTGTCCCCCTTTTTCCCCAGTGTATTTAGTCATTGCACATATGCCCCTGAGCCAGAGGCCATGCACCAGGGTTTCATCTGGAGTCTGCCCACCTCGTGTCACTCTTAAGCAATGACCATGACTCCCTCCTCCCAGTGTCTGTGAACACTGCCTCCACAGCATCCCAGGTCAAACGAGGAGGCAGAAAACTCTACTCTGGGATCAAAGCAGGGACTTTCTACACAGAGGTGCGCAGCACTGCCCCTAAGCCACAGGGCCAGCCAAGTAGAGAAGTAGCCTAGTGGTTAGAGCAGCGAGCTTAAATCCCACTGACATTCTTATGAACCAAGGGAAGTCCCTTCACCCACCATAGCAAGTTCTCTGGGGTCAGGGAAAATATTTACTGTAGTTGAATGTAAATCACCTTGAGCTAAATCTAAATAAATAAATAAAATATTTTTTCTTAAAAACAATTATAGATCCTCCTCACTGCCCCACTTTTCCTCACCAACTAAAAATATAAAACAAAAAAAGGTCATTCTGTTTTCAGCAATCATTTAATCCCCTTCTGGCATTGATGAGGCTCTCTATGATGGAGTTCAGATAGGGAGCTGAGGCCTTTTAAGGGGCCTGACCCCCTGGCCCCCAGAGGAAATAACCTCCCATGGTAGCCTAACCAACTTCAGCAGAAAACAGTTCAAAATTGGGGAACGCCTGCAACGGGAGGTTTAGCAGTGAGGTGGGCCAGGGGCAGCTCTGGCAGAATTGTTAGAGTGCTGCCATCCAGGATGTGCCCTTCCATGGCTCAAAGGATGGCAGTGAATGGAATGAACTGTATTTATTTATTTATTTTTTTCTATACCGTCATTAAGTTAGTTACCATTATAACGGTTTACAGGCTGGCTCAAATAGGCAAAACAAATGTTAGTACTTTAACAGAGGTGCCAATAGATAACCGGTAACATATAATTTCATACAATATCTATTTGAATCATGTCATATAATGTCCATTGAATACATGTCTCGTAGTTAGCTTACATGTAATTCGTTCTTGTACTTTCAGGTTAAATCTACTTTTATCAGTGAGAGTTTAAAAATAGTTGCCAGTGGCAAGTGTAACTAGTCGTTTGTTGCTGATTTGTAACGCCAGATTTTCTTTACTTACTTTCTCTGTTCTCATTGTAAAAGGCCTGTTTGAAAAGCCATGTTTTCAGACTTATTTTGAATAGTTTGTACAAGTCCCAAATCCAGTCTGGCATCCCTGGTGCTGCCTGGATCAGAAAGGTCTCCCAGTTGGAGAGCATTATCCTGGTATAGCAGGAAGTGGTCCTGTAGTAAGGCTTGCTCTCCAGGTGATGCATTGTCCTCTTGCACTGAGAACAAGTCTCCCAGGGCTACTGCCCAGGAGGGAAAGATTAAGTTGGCCATCATAGTCTGTGATTCGATTATTAGAAATGTAGATAGCTGGGTGGCTGGTGGATGTGAGGACTGCCTGGTGTGAAGGTGGCAGACCTTACGCGTCACCTAGATAGGATTGTAGACAGTGCTGGAGAGGAGCCGGCTGTCATGGTACATGTGGGCACCAACGATATAGGAAAATGGGGGAGGGAGGTTCTGGAAGCCAAATCTAGGATTTTAGATACAAAGCTGAAATCCAGAACCTCCAGGGTGGCATTATCTGAAATGCTTCCTGTTCTACGTGCATATCTTCAGAGCAGACAGAGCTCTGGAGTCTCAATGCGTGAATGAGACGATGGTGCAAGGAAGAGGGATTCAGTTTTGTACGGAACTGGACAACCTTTTTGGGAAGGGGGAGACTTTTCTGAAAGGATGGGCTCCACCTTAACCAAAATGGAACCAGGATGCTGGCACTAACTTTTAAAAAGGAGACAGAGCAGTGCATTGTTTGGAGGAATGTATCTTTGAAGGATACTAATGAAATAGGAGAGTTAAGCATCCCAACAGAGAGGTTCCAATAAATGCAAAAGTAGCCCATGTGCCTATAAGCAAAGAATCACCTGAGCTAAAGAATTCCAAATTATCCATATCAACTGAAAAGAAGATTCTTAACACAAACAAAAAATGCACTTGAAATGTTTGTATGCCAGAAGTCTAAGACGTAAGATGGGAGATTTAGGATGTATAGCAGTGAATGATAAGATAGACATAATTGGTATCTCAGAGACCTGGTGGAAGGAGGATAACCAATGGGACATTGCTATATCTGTACAAATTATACCACAATGATAGGGAGAATCAACTTGGGGGTGTGTTATGGGTTCAGACCGCGCACACTGCTATTCTGCCCAGGGGCTCTGACCTGGGGGGCTAATCTCATATAAACACAATTACTGTGATTAAACCTGGGAGCTTGAACCCAGGAGCTTATCCCCTACACAAACAGCCACACAAAAACTTGGATTCAATACGTCACAGTTCCAGGTAAGAAAGTAAGTTTATTTGAGCAATAGGAGGATAGAATAAATAAAATCGGATCGTATAGAAGAAGTAATGTTAGATAATAACAATTGCAACATAGATATAAAAAGCTTACATTTCCAAAGGATCAGCAGAATCATCACGTCAAGGGCTCTCTCCCCTCTCTCTTTCTTGCTGTTTCTCATTAAACACTACAAACACTTATGAAAGCCGTGGCATTCCCTCCCTCTGAGTTCTTATCAGATTTTAGACACAGCTGTGTGGCCTTTATTCTCTCTCTCAGACTTTAGAATAAGTTAATTGCTAGTTTTCTCATCATAGACTTAGTGGAATAACTAAATAAACAGATTCTTGCCTGTTTATAAACATTTCACAGTGCACAACAGTAAACAGGAGTTCACTCAGAGGCTGGCCTGTGGCCTTCAAACTAGTTTATCTGGGTGAAAAATTTGAATGCATACAGTCTATCCTCTATATGCATCCTCAGCAAAACTAACAAAAAATTACTCCAACAGGTTTAGCACTTTAAGTCTGGGAAGGTATAGAGTCCAACAGGATAAAGATTATACAAGAGACTAAATGCTCAGAATCTATATAGGTAGAAATCCCATGTCTGTTGGGTAAGAGTATAGTGATAGAAGTATACTGTCGTCCACCTGGCCAAAATGATCAGACAGATGATGAAATGCTAAGAGAGATCAGGGAAGCTAACGAATTTGGCAGTGCAGTAATAATGGGAGATTTCAATTTCCCATATAAATACGTTGTGAAGCTACAATTTCTCCTTCAATGTGCTGTATATTATTAATGTAAATTAATTTATATGAAGGACCGTCATAACACCCATGGTATACTAGCTATTTTAGCTTTATGTATTAACCGCTACGGGTCATTTTTAATCATTGGTCCAAGAACTTTTATTAATAATTATACTTTTTCATTTTTTCATTTATTACTTTTTTTGTTTTCAATTTTTCTTAAAATTAATGTGGAACCGATACTTCCCTTAGTAGCAAATCACCTGGACCAGATGGTATGCAGATGGTATGCATCCTAGGGTACTGAAGAACTAAAAAATGATATTTCTAATCTATTAGTTAAAATTTGTAACCTATCATTAAAATCATCCATTGTGCCTGAAGACTGGAGGGTGGCCAATGTAACCCTAATATTTAAAAAGGGCTCTAGGGGCGATCCGGGAAACTATAGACCAATGAGCTTGACTTCAATGCCAGGAAAAATAATGGAAACTATTCTAAAGAACAAAATCATAGAGCATATAGAAAAACATTGTTTAATGGAACACAGCCAACATGGATTTACTCAAGGAAAGTCTTGCCTAACAAATCTGCTTCATTTTTTTGAAGGGGTTAATAAACATGTGGATAAAGGTGAACCGGTAGATGTAGTGTATTTTGATTTTCAGAAGGCATTTGACAAAGTCCCTCATGAGAAGCTTCTAAGGAAACTAAAATGTCATGAGATAGGAGGCAGTGTCCTTACATGGATTACAAGCTGGTTAAAAAACAGGAAACAGAGAGTAGGATTAAATGGTCAATTTTCTCAGTGGAAAAGGGTAAACAGTAGAGCGCCTCAGGCATCTGTACTTGGACAGGTGCTTTTTGATATATTTATATATGATCTGGAAAGGAATACGACAGGCGAGGTAATCAAATTTACAGATGATACAAAATTATTCAGAGTAGTTAAATCACAAGCGGATTGTGATCCATTGCAGGAGGACCTTGCAAGACTGGAAGATTGGGCATCCAAATGGCAGATGAAATTTAATGTGGATAAGTGCAAGGTGTTGCGTATAAGGAAAAATAACCCATGCAGAAGTTTAAGGATGTTAGGTTCCATATTAGGAGCTACCACACAGGAAAAAGATAATACATTGAAATCAGCGCAGTGTGCTGCGGCAGTTAAAAAGGCAAACAATCAGCCCGATACTGTAAAACCGCGGGAGAGCGGACGAACGCCCGCTCTCCCGGCGCACGCACCGGCCCTTTGCCGGTGCGAGCTATCCAGTATGCTCCAGCATGCAAATTAGGCGACGCGGTGCAAACGAGGGAAAGGAGGCGCTAGGGACACTAGCGCGTCCCTAGCGCCTCCTTTTGGCCTGGAGCGGCGGCTGTCAGCGGGTTTGACAGCCGACGCTCAATTTTGCATGGCGTCGGTTCTTGAGCCCGCTGACAGCCACGGGCTCAGAAACCGGACGCCGGCAAAATTGAGCGTCCGGTTTTCGGCCCGACAGCCGCGGGACGAATTCAAATTTTTTTTTTTTTTACTTTTTTTTACTTTTGGGGACCTCCGACTTAATATCGCTATGATATTAAGTCGGAGGGTGCACAGAAAAGCAGTTTTTACTGCTTTTCTGTGCACTTTCCTGGCGCCGGAAGAAATTAGCGCCGACCTTTGGGTCGGCGCTAATTTCTTAGAGTAAAATGTGCGGCTTGGCTGCACATTTTACTTACTGGATCCCGCGCGCATACCTAATAGGGCCATCAACATGCATTTGCATGTTGAGGGCGCTATTAGGTGCCGTGGGTGGGCCGCGTGTTTTCCTCCCCTTACTGAATAAGGGGTAAGGGAAAACACGCGTCCAGAGCAGGCTGACAGTGCGCTCCGACGGAGCACACTTTACTGTATCGACCTGAATGTTAGGAATTGGAAGGGAATGGTGAATAAAACGGAAAATGTCATAATGCCTCTGTATCTCTCCATGGTGAGACCATACCTTGAATACTGTGTACAGTTCTGGTCGCCGCAACTCAAAAAAGATATAGTTGTAATGGAGAAAGTACAGAGAAGAGTGACCAAAATGATAAAGGAGATGGAACAGCTCCCCTATGAGGAAAGGCTAAAGAGGTTAGAGCTGTTCAGCTTGGAGAAGAGACGGCTGAGGGGGGATATGATAGAGGTCTTTAAGATCATGAGAGGTCTAGAATGGATTGTTGTCACCTACTCAGCACACAATTAAACTCTGGTATTTGTTGCCAGGGGATGTGGTTAGTGCAGTTACTGTAGCTGGGTATAAAAAAAAATTTGAATAAGTTTCTGGAGGAGAAGTCCATTACCTGCTATTAATCAAGTTGACTGAGGGGTACATTTTAAAAAACATCGCACGTGCGTACTTTTGTTCGCGGGATTTTATAAGATACGGGCGTAGCCGCGCGTCTCTTATAAAATCCGGGGTCGGCGCACGCAAGGGGGTGCACATTTGTGCAACCTGCGCGCGCAGGGCCCGTTCCATCTGAGGCCACTCTGAAATTGGAGCGGCCTCGGAGGGAACTTTCCGTCCACCCCCCCCCCCGCACCTTCCCCTCCCTTCCCCTACCTAACCCACCACCCGGCCCTATCTAAACCCCCCCCACCTTTATCGCACAGGTTACGCCTGCTCGAAGCAGGCGTAACTTGCGCGCCCCAATGGCCCGCTGCCGCGCCATCACCCGACCTGGGGGCTGGTCCGGAGGCCTCGGTCTCGCCCCCCGGAACCCCCCCAACACACCCCCTGACTCGCCCCCCTAGCAAAGCCCCGGGACTTACGCGCATCCCGGGGCTTGCGTGCGCCGCCGAGCCTATGCAAAATAGGCTTAGCGCGCAGGGCTTTTTTTTTAAGGGTTACGTGCTAAACTTAAGCGCGTAACCCTTTTAAAATCCGTCCCTTAGGGAATAGCCACTGCTATAGCTGGCATCAGTAGCGTGGGATCTTCTTAGTTTTTGGGTACTTGCCAGGTACTTGTAGCCTGGATTGGCCACTGTTGGAGACAGGATGCAGGGTTTGTTGGACCCACGGTCTGACCCAGTGTGACACTTCTTATGTTCTTATGCTGTTTGGTTAGGATTTAGAAAAATGTGTATATTTTATTTAATTGTTTTGTAATGCAAACAAAATTTAACACACTCGTTTAACAAACAATGGAGCTGCATTACAGTGCACAAATCCAATTAAAGAGAAAATATTACACTTAGCTGTTCATAACTTCCCAACAGCCATGCAAATAAATCATGCTTTTATGTCTTGTTGTATAATATAAGGGTAAGCTTGCACTTATAATAGAAAGTTCCCCTCTGTTTCAGTCTTATTGTTGTTTCCTAAACAAAAGAACCCTTACCGAGCATACCATGTAATGTTTTAAATTTCTTAAGGGACATTTGAGCTCTTCAAGCTGCTCGCTGTGCTTTCGTTAACCTGACCTAATGGCTGAACCATTCCTACACTGTTCGTGGTGATTCTTATTTCCGATGCACTAAAACTGTTTTATAAACAGAACAGCAAACAGTGCAGTAGCACTTTCTTGGCTTTAGGCAGGGATTTTGGAATATCCCAGCCAAATAGCACCAGTTGGGGATTGAATAGTGCAGGCATGTTCAGGTGGTTTTCAGTTCTGCTACCTACCTCTAACCAGAACAGTGATATCTGTAGCTAGGACCATAATAAATGTAAATATCTCTTTCAACAATTTGGCTAGGTACTTTCCTTCTTGTTAGAAATCTGGTGATGGGTAAAATGAGCTTGCTGTATTGCATGGCACAAATTCTCACATAATAAGGTATGTTTGTTATGTTAGCCTAGATCTCTTCCATGGATGAAGGGGATAATTAGGGTACCAAGGGCCACAGATTACACAAGGTTCTGCCTCTGTCCTCATTTTGAGATGATACATGTCAATCGTTGTCTGTTATCTTTGATAACCTCTTCCCCCCCCTTCCAATTTGTGCAGTTATCAGGTGCTCTAGAGCTGTAAAAATTCTGGCTGTGTATTTTGTAAGGGATCTCCATGTTAAATAGTGCTTAAGTTGGCCATAAACAAACCAGGATTTCTCTTATACCCCATATACATCCTTAAAAGCCTGGACTGATGTTGCGGAGTCACCTTGCACAGAAAGGTCCTGTCAAAACAAATCTGTGCTTTACTTGGATTTCAGCAAGGCTTTTGATATGGTCTTAAATAGGAGGCTCATAACTAAAATGAGAAGCCTGGGAGTGAGTCCTAAGGTGCTGGAATAGGTAGTGATACATGGAGTAGTGGTAAATGGACCCTATTTTGAAGAAAGAAGGGTGAAAAGTGGAGATCCTTCAGTATCGTTTCTGGGGCAGTTCTAGTTAATATCTTTGTTAGCGATACTGCGTAGGGATTAAAGGTAAAATTCTGTCTGTTTGCGGATGACCCTAAGATGTGCAACAGCGTGGATAACCTTTAAGGAGTAGAGAGAATAAGAAGTGACCTAGAAAAACTTGAGAAGTGGTAGAAGGTTTGGCAATTAGGATTCAATGCCAAAACGTGCAGAGTCATGTATGTGGGGTCTGGCAATCCAAAGAAGTTGTATGGTTGGGGGGGGGGGTGAAAGATCGATGAGCACGAACTGGGAGAAAGACTTTGGAGTGATACTGTCTAAAGTGGCGAAACAATGGGACAAGACGGTAGCTAAGGCTAGAGGGAATTCCATCCCCCCACTACACAACTCTAGTTTACCCTCCCAACCCACTCTGGATTTACCAAACTTGCCATGATAATCTAGTGGGGGCCATGAGCAGTCTGTGCCATTTTGAAAATGGCCGCTCCTGGAGTCCAGAGCCTAGGGAGCACTCCTGGCCCTAACTAGACTCCCAGAGCAAGTTTGGTAAGTCCAGAGGGATTCAGGAGGATGTGCTAGGTTGGGAAGTGTGGAGGCCAGATTCTGGAGGGGGTGGGTTTTCAGAAACAGGAGGGGTGTTAATGGTTTTTATTTTTGTTTTTTTTATTTTTAGCCACTGCCTTAAGAGACAGCGAGAGGGAGTGTTGGGACAAGGGTCTTGCTAGACTTCTGGCATCTTTGAGATGCTTGGGGAGGGGATGTTAATCTGGCTGATCAGCTCTTTTAATTTATTTATTTATTTATTTATTTAACAGCTTTTGTATACCGTCGTTAAGTGGGACCATCACAACGGTTTACAATTCATACATTGTGATATAATATAATAAATATTAATAATCAGATAATAAAATATATCAGATTACTCAAATAAAACCTAATAAAATATTTTAAAAATCAATAAGAGCATAAAACAGCATTAATAATGTAAAATACACAATAAATAATTCACTGCCTTGTGAGCTTTGGGACCCTCATTAGCATCCTGATGCTCCTAGGGAAAGTTAGCTACAACTCCAGAATTGTAGTTAACGTTCATGAAAATAATGACTTGTGATTTTTCAGGCAAGCCGTGTTATTTTATTTACCTAAAATTAGCTAAAAATGAGCTGCTTTGTTTTCTCCTTTCATATGTTTGTCTTTTAATTTTTAAAAAATGTTTATTGGGTCTTTGATATCACATAGGGATGAGCACTTATAAATGCTTATGCCTCTTTTAATACATTTCTCTTATTTTCTCCTTTTAATTGAACAGTGTGTATGCACCTAACAAAACTGAATGTGGACAAAGCCATGTGGCCAGTTGGGATACATCCCAGGATACTAAGGTTGCTTGGAGAGGTTCTGGTGGGTCTGCTGAAGGATTTGTTCAACAGATCTTTGGAGATGGGTGTGGTTCCATAGAACTGGAAAAACAGATGCAGTTCTCTTTCTAAAAGTGGTAACAGGAAAAAGGTTGAAAACTAAAGGTCAGTTAGTCTTACTTTGGTGGGGAAATTGATAGAATGTGTACTGAAGGAAAGGACAGTGAACTATCTCCAATAAAGTGGACTGCACGATCCAAGGCAGAGGTAGATCATGTCAAATGAATCCAATTGATTTCTTTGATTGGGTAACTAGAGAATTGGATCAAGAACGTGCATTGGTTGCAGTTTTCTTGAATTTCAGCAAAGCTTTTGATGCTGTTCCATGTAAGAGGCTTATTAATAAACTGAGCAGTATGTGTGGACTCAGGACCAGTGGGTTTATGCTCTCCTGCCAGCAGATGGAGACAGAGCAAGCTGACATCACAGTAAATGTAACCCTGCAGTGACCCCAGCCTGCCATTATTCTTCATCTCCAGCAGATGGTGGACTTGCATCCCCCTAAGGGAATTGCTTTGAGCTTTTTGAAAGGAGAAATTTGAAATTCTAAATTCAGGAAATGAAACCCCCGCTCTCCTGCGATGATACCTAAAGGTCCTTCCCCCAGTTGAGAATTCCCTGAGGCGATTTCAGTAGTCCCTCAAAGGTGTGCCTTGGTCCGGTAGCTGGATTTCCCAGCGTGGACTTAGCTGCTAGTTCAGCTGAAAGGCAGCGGATGCAGGAGGCCGAGCATGGCGGTGACAGCAGATGCCCTCTCCCCCTGCAGCTGGAGACCATCTCTATACATAGCTGGTAAGCGCTGAGCTCAGGTAAGGTTTAAAAAAAAAAAAAAAAGGAAGAAAGTTTTACCTGAATCAGAGACAGAGAGGTTTTAGGACTTCCTCCGGTCTTCGTCCTCTGCGTGCCAGGCCGACGTTCGTTCCTGTTGGGGTTCGGGAACTGGGCAGCCTGGCGGGGTGAGCGACCCCGGTGGGCTAGGCCCTGCACTTAGGCTTTTTTCTTGCAAGTCATGTGGTAGGATGTGGTGGCCGTTTTCACATGCTCTTATGCGTGTTCTGCTGCCCTCTATAGGCTGTCGGTTTCGCAGTGTGTTGGCTCTATGCACGCTTTGTATGCTTGTGTTTTGGGCGCACGTTTTGCGCACACAAACATTTTTACATGCTTAACTTGGTGCACAGGTTGTGCGTGCGCCTTGCCGTGATTTCTTCCAGGTGCTTATTTTTTGGGTGCATTTAATTTTAGAGTACAAGCCGTTCTGATGCACATTTACCGCAGCCATGGCACTTGGTAAGCAAGAAGCCTAAGTGTCTTCCTATTTGTGGGGCCGATGCAATATTATTTGCAGAAAGCGGGCGCTGACTTTTCAGCGCCCGCTTTCTTAACATTCACATGGCGCCCTGCTGCTGCCTTTTTAGCAGACACAGGCTGTGATTTGGTCCAGACCTCGGCCGTAGGGGTGGCTTTGTGATAGTAGCCAGACATTAACTCTGGTTGCGAAATTGGTCAACTGATACAGCTTCCAAAGCCAGTCTTACCAAGATGCCCTTTAAAGGCTTGTTCTTGTTTGGGAGCGAGTTGGAGAAACTGGCCAGTAAATGGCTCGAATCTCCGGTGCCTCGGTTGCTGGAGGATAAGAAACAGTTACAGTGCCCCTTTAGTATAAGGGGTCATTTCCGGGGTTCCAGGCATTTTCGTCCCTACAGAGAGATGACCTTTCAGCGGACTTGGCCTTTCGGTAAGTCTGTCCTTTCGTCTCCTACAGCCCAAGAGAGGAGAGGGCTTGGGTGGTGGATCTTCATGAGCTTCCCAATGAAGGTTTGCCAACCCACCTTTCGGAACAGGGAATAGGGGGGATGTCTCTCTCTCTTTTATAGGAGGTGGGTCGAGATGATGTCGGACCAGTGGGCTCTGGAGGTGATACTCGAAGGGTATGCACTGGAATTTTGCAGTATTCCTTGCGACGTATTCATGTTGTACCCTTACCACTCCCCTCAGAAGAAGTAGGCAGTGGAATTCATGCTTCAAAGGATCCTCAGACTGAAGGCTGTGGTTTTGGTGCCCATGTCTCAAGAAAATATGGGGCGATATTCTATTTATTTTGTTGTGTCCAAGAAGGAGGGCTCCTTTCATCTCATCTTGGATCTCAAGAAGTTCAACCTTCACTTGAAAGTGACTCCTTTTCGAATGGAAACCTTATGCTCCGTAATAATGGAGGTGCAGTTAGGGGAATTTCTGACCTCCTTGAATATGTCACAGGCTTACCTTCATATTCCCATCTGATTGGGTCACCAATGCGTTCTACGTTTTGTGGTGTTGGGGGTGCCATTTTCAGTTTTGGGTGCTGTCTTTTGGTCTAGCCACCACTCCCAGAACGTTTTCCAAGTTTATGGTGGTGGTAGTGGCGGCCTTGCGAAAAGAAGGAATCCTTGTGCACCCGTATTTGGACAACTGGCTGATTCGAGCCAAGTCTCTGGAAGAGAGCCACCTGGTGACACACAAGATGATCTTATTGCAGGAGCTTAGTTGGGTGGTGAACCTGATCAAGAACAATCTTCAACCATCCCAGTTGCTGGAGTGTCTGGGGGTCTGGTTTGACATGGGACAGGGCAGAGTTTTCCTACTGGAAGTTCAGATCCAGAGATTGATGTCTCAAGTGCATCAGTTGATGAATACCATATGCCCGACGGTGTGGTCCGACCTACAGGTACTCAGCTTGATGGCAGCTTCCTTGGAAGTGGTGCTGTGGGCAAAGGTGCATATGCGTCCTCTTTGGCGCTCTCTGCTATTTCGTTGGAATCCACACTCTCAGGATTCCTACCTCCTTTCTTTCACTTTCCAATTCTACATGTTTATGTATGTCTGTTATTTTAATTTGATCATTTTTTCATTATTCTCATTATGATTGTTTTTTAAATGTTAGCTTTTAATTATGTATGTTCAATCTTGTAAACCGTTTAGACCTTCATATTGTATAGGCGGTGTAGAAAAGCTTTTAAATAAATAAATAAAATTATGCGTTTCGGCTCCACTTGCTGATGGAAATCTGCTCATGCCTCCAGTGGTGGTTGCAGGAGGATCATCTGAGAAAGGGAGTTCCCTTGTCCTCTCCTGCCTGGTTGGTACTCATGACAGATGTGAATCTCCTGCCCCGAACTTTGAAGGTGTGGGCATTAAATGCTTTTAAATAAATAAATAGTGCTTTGAAAAGTTGAGTGAGGGATATGGAGGAGTAGCTATTGGGTTCCGTATGAGAATTTGTACACACATCTACCCAAAGTAGACAAGTTACTGCTGGGAAGACTGTTTAGGCAGTATTGACCTTTATCTGTTTTCATTTCTTATGCTGCTATGTTTCTTTGCCTTGCTTCTAGTTCAGTTTGCTGTTTTCCTTGCTCTCTTTTTCCATGTACTTCTGCCTCCTTTTTCTTTATCCTTCGATATGTTTGTTGTTTCCCTCTTCCTTTCTCTTATTTTTTTTTCTGTCACTCTCCATTTCTTTCTCTTTCAGTTTGGTCTTATTTTAGTACAGGGAATTTTAGTAGCATGACAAATTGTATAAGTGGTTAAATGCAATGAAATAATAAAAAAAAGAAAACCCCAATGCTGATGGCATTTGTTTTTAGTGTTGCAAGTTCTGTATGACATTCATTCTGGTCCTCACCGACTCAGTGCCAGCTTAAGATCATCTGGTTGTGTCTCTTGCTTTCTCATGCCTTTTATTTTACCAAACTTACTTACCAAACAGGGGAAGAGTCCTGAAATGATAAAAAGCTCCCGGAATCTTTCTGAGAATATTCAGAACTTGCACGAGATAGCAAGAAAAGCTTAGTCATACATTAGTTCCAAACTGGACACCATTCTCAAAATCCTGCAGGAGGCAAGGGAAAAAGTTATGTCCCCTGGGTGGGCCTGAAGGGTCAGTGGCAGTACTGTGAGGGTGACCTGAGTTTGATTCCTGATCCTGAATTCTGCCTTTGGGCCTTGCCAGGGCTAGGGGTGCTGCGGAGGCAACATGCATATATAGCTCTACTAAGGGGATCGAAGGCCTAGGTATTGGGCAACAGTAGCCTGACATCTAGTAGCAAGACTTGGCTTGCATACCTACTGGGTTCTGGAGGGAGCAATGATCTGTGGCTCTTGGCCACAATGTTGTTGCGATGATTGGATTAGATGGGTGAGAAGAGGGGGAAACAATTAACATGAAGGCTTATATAACCTCCCAGCAGATTCAAGTTCTCATTGAGCTAAAAGCCTAAAGGAGTAGGCAGAAGCTGCTAGGCCAAGAAAAAGATTTGTTGTGCTAGCTTTCTTAAGGAATAACTCCACCTCTTTAGAAAAGTATTATGGCTTTGTGAAATTCTGTAGGAATGAATGTGGCTTCATTAGCTTGGAAGCTAATGAACTGTCATTACAGTAATCAGTGCAGACTGTTTAAATTAGCTAACAGTGGGTGTTTTGTTTTTTTTTTTATTTGTAGGCACAGGAAAGACAATGGTGATGGACATGTTTTATTCACATGTAGAGGTGGAGAGGAAAAAACGGGTCCATTTTCATGGCTTCATGTTAGACGTACATAAAAGTAGGTATTCACAGACTGATGTATAAATCAGCTGACAACCAGTTACCGAATAGTAATCATGACTTTTTTCTCTTGTACCTGTTAATGTACGACTTCAGTTAAAATATTAGTTACTGTTTTTATATTGTGTTGGTGATGTACTCTGTGCTCTTTAAAAATGAATTTTCCTAGCATGTAGACAGATGGACTCAGGACCAGTGTGTTATGCTCCCCTGCCAGCAGATGGAAGCGGAGCAAGATGATGTCACAGCATATATACTCCTGCAGTGACCCCAGCCTGCCAGTATTCTCAGTCTCCAGCAGGTGGTGGTCGTGCATCTCCGTATGGGGATTGCTGTGAATTTTGAATGGAAACTTTTATGTTGAGAAACAAAAGTCTCCTGCAGTGATAGCTAAAGGTCCCTCCCCCAGTTGAGAATTCCTGAGATGATTTCCATGGTCCCTCTAAGGTGTGCCTTGGCCTGGTAGCTGGTTCCCAGCGTGGACTTAGCTGCTTGTGCAGAAGACCGAGCACGGCGGTGACAGCAGATGCTGTCTGCCCCTGCAGACAGAGACCGTCTCTGTACTCAGCCAGTAAGCGTCCGGTAAGTTAAAAACCCCAAACTTTTACCTACAGAGACAGGGGGTTTTAGATCTTCCTCTGGTCTCTGTGCTCGGTGCGCCATCCTGATGTTGTTCCCGCTCCCGTTGGGGTTAGGGGAACTGGGCCCAGGTGGGCTAGGCCCCATGTTAGGCTTTTCTCTGTGCACTGCATGGTAGGCCGCAGCGTATTTTCACGCACTTGTGCTTGCTTTACTGTCCTCTGCAGGACATTGGTGTGAGCAATGCATAACATGCTAGGCGCAACTTTGTGTATGGCGATATGCTCCAGTGGGGTGCATTAGTACTGTGTGCGCTTTGCTGCGCTTATTGCTTGGGCACCTATAATTTGTGCACACAACTTTTTTAAGTACAATGCTCAGTTATTGCTGCTCATGGCGCCAGTAAACAAGAAGCCTAAGCGCCTTTCTCTGTGTGTTGTCTGTCATATCAGGGCTTCTCAGCCTGAGCTGTCTTCCAACATGTGTCATCGCTTCTTGGATGCTCAGGGGGAGTTATCTTCCTCTGATTTTGCTAAGCCTGGATCCTCTCATTCTGATGATAGTCTGGTTATGGCTTTGGCTGGAATTGCGCCAGATCTTGGTACTTCCTTGACTGGCTCCTCCACAGGAGAGGGCAGTTCAGTTAGGGCCGCTCCAGTACCTTCTGGACTTGGTCTGGATCCAGCTGCTTTTTCTTGGATGAAGTTTTTTTCAAGGTTTTTTCAAGGTTTACAAGCCTTTGTTCAGGTGCAGTCCTCCACTTTGCCCACTTTGGTCAGGTCGGACCCTCAGCCAGTGGCTCCTCCCTCTTCCATGCCTACGGTTAAGCACCATGGCATGCCTCAGATTGCCATGGGTTTCCCCAGTGGGGATCCGGATGACATGGATGATGAGGCAGATCCTGATTCCTTGGAAGTTGGTGAAATTCCTCCTGGTTTGGAGCTGTATCGAACCATGTTATGGTTCTTTCATAGAGATGAACTGCCGGCCCTGATTTCCCAGTCATTGAAGATGCTGGGAGTGCCTGGGGCGGATTCTTTGTTAGAGCCATAGAAGAATTCCATTTTGATCTCCTGGAGTAAAGCCTCTTGCTTTTTTCCTGATATGGATGCCATTCTAGAATTGACTGATCTTGAATGGGACGCCCTGGAGGCAAATTTCAAAGGGGGTCAGGCATTGGAAGGCCTATACCCTCTGGATCCAGCTGTAAAAGAATGTTTGCATTTTCCCAAAGTGGATAAGCTTGTCATGCACTGCATCTAAACGGACAACTATCCTCATGGAGGGAGGAGCAGCCTTGAAGGATGTGCATGATAGGCGGTGGTGATGACCTTACAGATTGTTTCCTGTTGCACTCTTATGGCGTGCTGTTGTCTGCTTCTCTTCAGGAGGTGGATGATTCCGGAGTGAATTCCAGAGCAGTTATGGAACCCACTGCCATCTTTTTGGCAGACATGGGCTGTGATTTGGTCTATACCTCGGCCAGAGGAGTAGCTTCGGTAATGGCAGCCAGACGTCAGCTATGGTTGTGGAACTGGTCATCTAACACAGCCTCCAAGGCTAATCTTAAAAAAATGCCCTTTAAAGGCTCACTCTTGTTTGGGAGCGAGTTGGAAAAGCTGGCCAGTAAGTGGGGTGAATCTCTAGTTCCCTGGTTACAGGAGGATAAGAAGCAATTGCAGCACTCCTTTTCTATGAGGAGGTCGTCTCAGGGGTTCCATGTGCTTCGTCCCTACAGAAACCCGACCTTTCAGAGGACTCTGCCTTTTGGTAGGTCTCAGTCCTTTCGTCCCCGACAGTTCAAGAGAGGAGCAGGCTCGGGTGGCGGACCGTCCCGAGCTTCCCAGTGAAGGTTTGCTGACCTTCCTTCAGGAGGAGGACATGGGGGGATGCCTCTCTCTCTTTTATCAGAGGTAGGTCAAGATCACATCGGATCAATGGGTCCTGGAAGTGATACGGGAAGGATATGCGCTGGAGTTTCGCGGCATTCCTCATGACGTGTTCATGGTTTCTCCTTGCCACTCCCAGCAGAAGAAGCAGCCAGTGACGTCTATGCTTCTGTGGCTTCTCCGGCTGACGGCTGTGATTCCTGTGCCTACGTCTCAGGAAAATACGGGCACTCTTCCATTTATTTTGTTGTACCCAAGAAGGAAGCTTCCTTTTGTCCCATCCTGGACCTCAAGAGTGTCAATTGTTTTCTGCGGGTGAGTTTCTGACCTCCCTGGATATGTCCGAGGCTTACCTTCATATTCCCATTTGTTTGGAGCACCATTTTCTAGGCTTTGCGGTGCTGGTTTGCCTTATCAGTTTCGGGTCTGCCCTTTGGTCTGGCCACCGCCTCCAGAACATTTTCCAAGGTCATCGTGGTTGTGGCAGTGGCATTGAGAAAAGATGGAATCCTGGTGCACCTATACTTGGATGTCTGGCTGATTCGGGCCAAGTCTGGTAACCAACAAGGTGATTTCCTTGCCGCAGGAGCTTGGTTGGGTGGTGAACCTGGCCAAGAGCAGTCTCCAGCCCTCTCAGTCGTTGGAGTATCTGGGAGTCCGCTTCAACAAGAGGCTAGGCAAGGTTTTTCTACCAGATGCACAGCTCCAAGAGCTGATGTCTCAGGTGCGTCAGTGGGTGAACACTATCCACCCGACAGTGTGGAGCTATCTACAGGTGCTCGGTTTGATGGCGGCAACCCTGGAAGTGATGCCATGGGCGAGGGCGCATATGCATCCTCTTCAGCGCTCACTGCTGTCTTGATGGAACCCGCAGTCTCAGGACTATTCGGTTCGGCTCCGCTTGCTGATGGAAATCTTCTTTCCCCTCCAGTGGTGGTTGTAGGAGGCTCATCTGAGAAAGGGCTCCCGAATTGGTTGGTGCTCACGACAGATGCGAGCCTCCAGGGTTGGGGAGCTCACTCTCAGGGACGTTGGACAGCCGAAGAGGTTCTCTGGAACATCAATCGCCTGGAAACCCAGGTGGTCAGATTGGCCTGCTTGCAGTTCAGGAACAGACTACTGGGTTGAGCAGACCGCGTGATGTCAGACTTTCTCAGCAGGGAGAGTCTGGACCCTGGAGAATGGGTGTTGTTCACCGAGGTGTTGCAGCTGATAGTGGATCACTGGGGTCTTCCAACCCTAGACCTGCTGGCATCTTCTTGCAATACAAATGTTCCTCGATTCTTCAGTTGCAGGACATATCAGTGGTCCCTGGGCATTGGTGCTCTTGTACAGGTCTGGCTGGAAGATGAGTTGCTTTATGCCTTTCCTCCGTGGTCCTTGCTAAGGATCATTCGTGGAATCAAAATCCACAGGGGGCTAGTACTTCTGGTGGCTCCGAATTGGCCTAGGCATCTGTGGTATGCGGATTTGCGGAGACTCCTGGTGGAGGACCCCCTTTGTCTTCTGCCACGCATGGATCTGTTGCAACAGGGGCTGGTTCTTCACGAGGATCTGACTGTATTCTGTCTTACGGTTTGGCCTTTGAGAGGGCTTGCCTATTGAAGCATGGATATTCTTCTGGAGTGATTGCTACCTTACTCTGCACTCAGAAGTTCTCCACTTCTCTAGCATATGTGCAGGTTTGGAGAATGAGGCCTGGTGTGAGGAGCGCTGTGCTCTTCCTTGTTTGGTTAAGATCCCACTTATTCTGGATTTTTTGTAGAATGGGTTGAATAAGGGATTGGCCCTTTAATTCCTTGAAGGTTTAGGTTGCAGCTCTTATATGTTTTAGAGGGATGGTAAGTGGTATCTCCCTGTCATCCCATCCTGATGTGGCCATGTCTTGAAGGGCGTGAAGCACCTTCGGCCTCCCTTACGGTTGCCAGTTCCTGTGTAGAGTCTTAACCTGATGCTGGATTTTTTAGCGGACCCTACATTTTGACTGCTGCGTAGCCTTTCCTTGTGGTTATTGACCCTGAAGACAGTGTTCCTGGTGGCTATATGTTCTGCACGTCGCATTTCTGAGTTGCAGGCCCTGTCTTGCCGGGAGCATTTCCTTCAGGTGACTCCAGGGATGTTGCAGTTGCGTACTGTTTTGGCTGCATATGTGGATGCTGAAAAGCTGTTGCCTACTTAGGTTAAGGCTTATTCCACTAAGGCTCAGGCAGTGTCATGGGTGAAGATTAAGTTGTCTCCTGTCGATATCTGCCGAGCTGCAACTTGGTCTTCCTTACACACTTTTTCCACGTTTTATCGTCTGGATGTGCAGGCCCGGGAAGATGCAGCCTTTGCACTTGCAATGTTGAATGGACCGCGGGCAGCCTCCTGCCCTGTTCGGGAGTAGCTTTGGTACATCCCACTGGTCCTGAGTCCATCTGGGTACATGCTAGGAAATGGAGAAATTACTTTCCTGATAATTTTGTTTTCCTTAGTGTAGACAGATAGGCTCAGGTTCCTGCCCTCAGCTGCCAAATGATTGTATTAATACCCCTGGAGAGATACAGATCCCAAGGGATTAATTGGGGTATCTGTGTTTTTACATGAGTTCAGTATTTATTGTTGGTTGAGTACAGTTATGGCTGACTGTTTTTAAGCAGGTTTTTGCTAGTCTGTTCACAATTGCATTTGAAGAGAATACTGGAAGGCTGGGGTCACTGCAGGAGTATGTATACTGTGATGCCAGCTTTCTCCATCTGCTGGCAGGAGAGCATAACCCAACTGATCCTGACTGCATCTGTCTACACTAAAGAAAACAAAATTATCAGGTAAGTAATTTCTCCAATAGTTTTTGCAAAGCAAAAGAAAAATAAATGATTGACACACATAACATTGCTACATTATGTCATTTAATTTATTACGGATATACTGGAAAATCAGATCTGAGGAACTGCTCAGTGTGGTGTACAACAGGTAAAAGAGTTCCACTCTTATCCTTCCATGGCCCCCTCCCCCCAAAAAACTCTCATAATCCAGGTAGAAGAAGAGATAGGATGCTGCTGTTAGAGCAGATGGGACAAAGATCTGGGGAAATGGGGCTTGCAACTCAGCTGCACATAAGGCCAAGTTGACCCTTCAATGGCTGCAGCAGAAGAAAGTGAAGGTTCTGGAATGTCCATCACAGTCTCCCACCGTCAACATCATTGAGCCACTTTGGGGAGAACTCAAACACGCAGTTCATGCTAGACCACCAAAGAATGTACAGGATCTGGAGGCTTTTTGCTAAGAGGACTGGGCAGCTTTACCACATGAGAAAATAAAGGGCCTCATTCACAACTTTCAGAAAACACTGCAAGCTGTTATTGATGCAAAAGGGGGTAATACATGATATTAAGAACTAAGGATGTGCAAAATTTGAATGGGACCTTTATATTATTTTCTTTATTGCTATGTTTTTGTTTTTTTTTAATGATTGTGCTATTCTGTGATGCATCATAGTTTAATTTGTAACACATTAAAATTAACACACGTTTGGTATGATCACTCATGTTTTCTTAAAATGCTACACATCTTACAAATTCTGCCAGGGGTATGTAAACTTATGAGCACAACTGTATAAAACAAGACAAGGGAAAAATGGACAAGGAGGCCTAAGCAGGCAGTACAGCAAGGCAGAACAAGGCTAGTAGGCCTGAATGCTATAGGGCTGAGCAAAAAGGCCATGGAGGCCATAGGTCTGGGCAGGGAGGCCAAGGAGGCCGCAGAAAAGGCAGGAAGGCTGAGGAGGCCAGGGGACAAGGTGCAACAAGAAGGCCATGGGGGTCATGCAGAAGTAAAGCAAGACTAGGTGGGCTAATGCAAAGAGCCAAGGTGACTTGATGAAGAGGCATTGAGTTCTGGGAGAGTCAGGTCTAAGTAGGGCTGACCCTGCTGCATCATGAGAGCATCAAGGAGGTAGCTAGCATAGAAGAGAGGGTGACTCCATGAGGACCTCTGATGGCAGGGTGTCTGCCTAGCAGCCTGCATCTTGATACATTGAAACCAAAAATTTCACTTTGGTCTTAGACCAGAAAATAATCTCCCATATGCGTGAAGTGTCTCCTAAATGTTTCTTTGTAAATGCTATGTAGCATGTTGTATGACTTCAGCAGTGGCTTCCATCTTGCCATCCCTCCATACAGTTATGTTTGTGGAGTAATCTTGAAATTGTTGAACAGTCAGCATTTTCCCCATATTAGCCAGAGGCCTCTGTAGTTCTTTTAAAGTAATCTTAGGCCTCACAGTGACAATTCTCAGCAGTTTCCTTGACCCAGAGCTACTGGGCTTTGGAAGGATGATCTGATGATGGACCTGACAGTGCCCCAAGGATAGTCAAACACATTGAAGTTTTCTTATAGCCTTCCCCCAATCTGTACTATTGAATGTTATTCCTGAAGTTCTTCCTTGTTCAACATATTTTGACCTTTGCTTCATATTCACATCATTCAACAGCAGGAGCTTGATTCTTCATCCAGAGGTATTCAGATCAGCTCAGCTCCAGTGACTGGATGCAGAAGAGCTCTATTTAACTTAAAATGGATCTTGTTAAGGCAGTTTTTTGAACAGGAGCTAATTAGGGTTTACTATGACAAAAGATGTGATGACTTATGCAATGAAGAAACTTATTCTTAATTATTTTTGAACTATTTCCTTAATTATTCTTAAACGATGACAATGTAGAGTAGTGTAGAAGGGAGGTAGACTCAGAAAATATTCCTTCATGGGAAAGGGTGGTGGATGAATGGAATGGTCTCTCAGTGAGTACAGTGAAGGCCAAAACAGTAACAGAATTCAAGAAATTATGGGATAAATTCAGGATATCCCCAAGTTTTGGAGGAAATGATGGTAAAGCCAGAGATCACACAGATTCTATGATATTGCAACAGGAAAGTATAATAGCCCAGATGGGTGTGGGATGGTCTTTGTCTGCTGTCATGTTCTATGTTATGGTTCTGGGGAAGAGAGATGGGGCCTTGTGTATTTGCAGAGGAGTGTGCTGCTGATGTAAGGGACAGGCTAGGGAGAGCTAAAGAGAGAAGTGTTGGGGAGACGATTAGGAATGGTGTTGCTAGTATAGTGAGAGCTGAGACCTGACATGGAGGCTATGGTGAAGGGACATGAGGAAGACAACGGCAGGGATGGGCATGCATGAGGGGAAGATGGTTCTCTTCTCCGATCTCTAGTGACATGACAGTGGTTGCTAATATTTCTCTTTTTTTAATTTATTTTATTTTCAAAGAGGTCCATGTTCAGTAGGCCGGTTAGTGAACAAGTTAGCTGGCTAAAGTTAACCGGATAATTGTCCCATATATTCAGCAGGAAAAACATCCTGCTGAATATACCACTCTAAAGTTATCTGGCTACATATAGCCAGATAACAAAAAACCTAACCGGCTATGTTTGGAAATAGCCAAGTAGATTTTTTTAGTTATGCGGCCTTGCGTGTCCGGATAACGCGCTACTTAACCAGTTATTTTGAAAAGATATCCGGCTAAGTAGCACTGTCATCTACTAAAGAAAAAAATATGTTGTCTCATTCCCAAAGCACAAGTCAGTTCATACATTGTATCATAAGTCGTCCCCCCCCCCGCCCCCACTCAAACCTTTATAAATTGTGAAATTTGCTCTGTTTTGGCAGCTGAGTCCCCATCCTGATATTTACCTTTAAAAGGAGCTCGGCCTGCCTCCCACTCACTAGGGAAAAGTGTGGCTCCTGCACCTCATCCTCATCCCCCTGGACCTCATAGGGTTTAATGATTACATAAAAAACATTATCTGAATTTGAGCTAAAAAACTCCTCACATCAATATTTATTTTATATATATTATGTGTTGTAAGAGCTGTGGCTAATTCAGTGACAAGGTCACTATATAGAATACAGAGCTCATGGTGATTATCTGTGAAACCAGCAGTGAGAGGATGGTGCTGTCCAGCACTGTTAGCTCCTGAAAGAAAGGGATTCTCAATTGTATTACACTTTCTATACAGCATCTGTATTTGTAAAATATTTAAAAATGTGATCGATATTCAGTGCAAGTTAGCTGGATAAGTAAGGACTTCTCTGGCTTAAGTGGAGGTGCCTGAATATCTGGCCATGATTAGTGGCCCCTATTATCCGGACATGCCGATGTCGGACATATCCAGTTAACTAGATAAGTTAGACCTGCTCAATAGCAGGTGCTCGATGAGACTTCTCCTGCTAACAAACAACTAATTCAGAGATATTCAGCAGTATAGCTTACCTGCAATTATTTATAGAGCAAAACATCCTTTTTCAGCATAAAAGAATTGTACTTCCTTTGGTCTTGTACTCTGCTATAAAAATGCTTTTAGCAGTATACTCATATTGTGTAGTTTTCTTAATGGTGCTATGTCTATTTCAGGAACAGTTTTTATTTATTTAGCTTTATTAAAATTTTTTTAAAAATTATCTACTAATTTCAATTTTTGTTTACCCAAGGAATTCATCGCCTTAAACAGAGCATGCCAAAAAGGAAAGCGGGACGAATGGCCAAGTCCTATGATCCCATTGCTCCAATAGCTGAGGAAATCAGTGAGGAAGCATGCCTTCTCTGCTTTGATGAATTCCAGGTATGACATGCAAGAGAGAACACCACCTGCCTTCTGGTATAGAAGCATGCACACTCATACGGTTTGGACAAGTTCCTGGAGGAGAAGTCCATAACCTGTTATTAACCAAGTCGACTTAGTGAATAGCCACTACTTATCACTGCGCAATTGCAGCATGGGATCTATTTACTCTGGGATCTAGCAGGGTACTGGTGACCTGGAATGGCCATTATTGAAAACAGGATACTGGGTTGATGGACTTTGGACTGATACAGTATGGCAGTTATTTATTTATTTATTTACTTTTATATACCGGTATTCATGGGGACATCATATCGGTGTACATCAATACAATAAAAACATAACATCATCAAATTAACATACATTTGTAAAATATATAAATCATTAAAATTATACTACATCTATGTAAAATTAACTCATATTAGCTAAAAGTATAGATAAGAGCAAAATAAAATGTAGTAAAATAAGTGAATAACTCAGTTAAAACATAAGTAATGTGGGGGAGCGCGGAGGAAGGTCAGAGAGCTGAGAGGCACCCGTTTAGCTGCAGGAGTGCAGCAAGAGACTTACCATTCTCTCTATAACGTGGTGAGAAGCGAGCCCAGACCGAGTGGGCGGACCCAGGCTGTGACGTCATTGACGGGCGCCACCCGGACTGTATAAGATCGTGGGCCCTGCGGCGACTGACTGGGGAGCGCGGAGGAAGGTCAGAGAGCTGAGAGGCACCCGTTTAGCTGCAGGAGTGCAGCAAGAGACTTACCATTCTCTCTATAACGTGGTGAGAAGCGAGCCCAGACCGAGTGGGTGGACCCAGGCTGTGACGTCATTGACGGGCGCCACCCGGACTGTATAAGATCGTGGGCCCTGCGGCGCACAGCCGAAGCCGCGCGCCCCTGGTAAAAAATTTTCTTTTTGATAATTATGGGTAGAAAACGGAAGTAAAAAAATTTTTCCTCATCTCCTATACCAGTAGTGCCAAGAACGATAGGACCCATGGACTCCCATATAACTCGTTTAGGGGAGTCCATTGTAGAGGACGTGATAGAAGGTGATTCCCAACTGGGGATATCCTTAAGTCCTAGGCCCTTACAACCTCATATACAGCCCAGAAGGGATGGTACACCTGAGGCTATTGGAGGTATAAATCCCTTGGGAAATTCACCTCCTATTGAAGTAAAGGGGGGGATAGTACCAAATGGAAATATACAGTCACAAGGCAATAATGTGAATGGGGGGAATTTGGCAGTTAATTTAACAGTCAAATGTCCCGCTATAATTTTTAATGTAAGTGATGAGGGTTCAGAAAATGAGGTAGAGCCTGAAAGTGTTACATTATTGGATTTATGGAGGTTAACAACCAAAATAGATAAGAAATTGTCTAGCTCTGTCTCTAAGGTCCATACTTTCTCTGTGGAAACCAGGGAAAAGTTTGTGGAGTTAGAAGATAGAACTAATAAAATTGAAACTTTAATTGGAAATTTGAACCCCACAGTTACTAATATTCCAGCAATAGTTGCATCATCCATTAAAGACAATATCATCCTACATAATAGAATTGAGTTATTAGAAAATGAGTTACGATCAAGTAATTTGCGACTGTTAAATTTTCCGAGATCTAGGCTAATGTCAGCTTTTGAATTATATAAAAAATATGTAGTTGAGATATTATCTTATGATTCTACACAGATTCCTTTACTTTCAAAGATGTATTATATCCCAAAAGGGAAAACATTATTTATCCTTTCAAATAATACTAGGACTAGGGGATACTCTATGAAACTAGCAGCTGGCAAATTTAAAACAAATTATAGGAAGAGTTTTTTTCACTCTGTGCACAATCAAGCTATGGAATTTGTTGCTGGAGGATGTGGTCAAGGCAATTAATATAGTGGGGTTCAAAAGAGGATTGGACAGGTTCCTGAAGGAAAAGTCCATAACCACTTTAGCCAGGTAGATTTGAGAAAAGACAGTGCTTATCCCTGGGAGTGAGATACAAGAAATAGATCAATTGTTGGGGATCTGACGGGTATATGTGACCTGGACTGGCACTTTTAGAGACAGGATGTTGGGCTTGATGGATCTTGGTCTGACCCCGCATGGTGGTTCTTAAGTTCTTAATCATCTTGCATGCCACTGATGGCATGTGTGTGCTGTAGGTTGCCGACCCCCAATTTACACCTCAATAAAGCAAGTCTAATTTTATGTGGCTGACTTTGTGAACATACTCAATTGCTTGCATGTAAATTTTCAAAGAGAACTTTGGACTTAGAGCTCAATTAGAAGCAAGGCTAGGATTCGATGCCAGATGTCTTCATTTGCCTTTACCATCCCAGTCATTGCAGCGACTGTCATGAGCCAAATACCGTATGCCAGAGCTCCTCCTAGAACTCTCCTCTCTTGAGCACTGAATCCAGCCATTATGGGGGCCACCATTGTGGCCAAGAGAATATCTGTCTCGAATGACAGACCATGAAAGAGTATTCTGACCCCCCCCCCAAACCTGTTCTATCTAGTTATACCCCAAGCCCACCACCAAAAATAAGCAGCAGTATCATTGCCTGGTGGAAATTCCCTATGAAACAGGCATTATGAACTGTGATAGAAACTGCGTTCACCCACCAGGGCTTGTCTCCACCTCCTCCAAACAGCTAAAGTCACCCTGGTGCAGGACGATAACACTTTAAAATCTTTCCAACCTCTCATACCTAAATGATCATTCCCTGCCCAGGTCTGCTCCAACTGAACCCAGGGTTTCACACCCTTAGTTCTGTGCCAATCAATAATGGCCCGCAAGTGGGAAGCGACATAGTAACATTCTAAATTTGGTATACTTAGACCCCCTACAATTTAGTTTGGAACAACACCCCCTTGGCTACTCGTGGTGGACGCCTTCTCCAGATAAAACTAAATATCTTTTTCTGCCATAATTTTAGGAGATGAACTGGAAAACTAATTGGAAATGTTTGAAACAGATAACATAATCTTGAAAGTATGTTCATTTTCATGTTCGAGATCTGGCTCAACCACGAAAGATTCAAATGTTCCCCTTTATCTAAGTTGCTAAATAACTTTTTAATCAAAGCACCTTAATTCAAATTAAACAACTGATCACCCTCTGGACCTATATAAATCCCCAAATACTTCACCCATTCCTTAGCCATCTTGAATGGCAACTGGGTCTTCAATCTATCAACTCAGTCTTGAGAGACTGAAATATTCAAAATTTCAGACTTGTCCTCATTCACCTTGAACCCAGAGACCAATCCATAACTCTGCATTTCTCCCAACAACAACTTCAGGGATAGCTCAGGGTATACTAATGTGAACAATGTTGTCCACAAAAAGAGATACTTTATAGCTAGTATCTCCTACCTTTACACCACATATTCTCTCCTCTCTATGAATCTGTTCCGCAAAGGGTTCTAGAGACAAAGCAAATAGCAATGGAGATAGTGGGTACCCTGATGCGTACCCCTCTTGACTACAGATGGGTCCGTATATCCCCTATTTAATCTTCAAGTATGCTCGCAGTTCCGCATATAATTTCTAAATCCAAGAAATATAGACAGCCCTATCTGCATTCTTTCCAGGACACGAGAAAGAAATCCCCAATTAACCCTATCAAAAGCCTTTTCAGCATCAACCGCTAAAAGGACCGCCACAATTTCCTGCTGCGGAACCCACATATCAAATTGGTCAGCCTGCGACCATTGTCAGACTCAAGTTTCCCAGGAACAAACTCGGACTGATCACCATGAATGAAGAGAGGTGCTACTAGACCCAATCTGAGCCTAGACTTTGCTAAAATTTTTAAGTCTATATTCATCAAAGAAATTGGGTGATAGGACCCGTATAAAGTGGCATCCCTTGCCTCCTTGGCTAAAATGGTAATTTCCACTTTATTTGCAGTAGGAAACAACACCCTATCTTCTGCTAGGGTATTAAACATTGCCATCAGTGGTCCCACCAAAACTGATTGAAAAGCCTTATAACATTTGGGTGTAAAGCCATCTAACCCTGGTGCCTTCCCTGTTTTCAACTCCTGAGCCATCTCCTCAGCACTAATTTCTCGATTAAGCAAACCCCTGCACTCCTCCTCCAAACAGGATAATGGGACACCCTCCATGTATTCATCCATCACCTGCTCTGCAGCTTCCTTCTCATCAGAATAAAGTTCTTTATAAAATTGAGTAAAGCACTTCCCAATACTCTTTGTATCAAACAGGAACTTCCCTTCTCGAGTCTTCTCACTAACAAACGCCTGGCTGTGTCTCAATATTTATATGTCTCCTGTTTTACTAACTCCAATTGATATGCAATCTTAGCCAAATCCAAAGCCTGCAATTCTTGTCTAGCCAATTCCAGCTTTCTCAACACCTCCTGGTTCAGGCAACGTTTATGTAGCAGCTCCAACTTATCCACCTTTTGTAAGAGATTTAGCCTGACTCCCTCCCTCTCTCTCTTAACAAACATGGCCCTGGAGATTATTTATTTATTTATTTTATTTATTTATTCAACTTTATATACCGGCTTTCAAATACATATCAAGGCGGTTTACAAACATGGAATATGCAGTAGCAAATTCAAAATAAAATAAAGTAAACAACTTATCTAAATTTTACATTCTTTCAATAACATTGATTTAAAAATTATATTAAAATAAAACAATAAAACAATAAAAACATTTTAAAAAAAATTAGTTTACCTTTTATCACTGCTTTCATGTACTCCCAGACAATCATTGAATTGCAGTCTCCAGTAATATTCCCTTGGAGATACTGTCTCATTTCCCCCAACAGTTGCTCAACATAACTGGTATCATCAAGGAAGCTATCATTCAGACTCCAGAATTTCCCACCCACTACAACTGGCCGCATCACTAGAGTAACCCATACTGGCAAATGATCTGACCATGTCATGTTACCCAATCCCACATCCATTGTCTTGTCCACCGTTTTTTTTATCTGAGAAAGTAATCCAATCTAGAATAGGCCTGGTGAACATTTGAATAAAAAGAATAATTTCGTTAAGATGGATATTTCAGATGCCATGTGTCCACCAACCCCCTATCTGAGAGCATTTTTTGAGTGCATTCCTAGATATCCAGGAGCCTGTCTCCTCCCTCTTTGAATTATCCAGGTAGGAGTAACAAGTGAGATTGAAATCACCACCTACTATGAGGTGCCCCCTGCCCATTCTGACATCAAAACGGAAATGTTATCTAAAAGGGGACCTTGCTCCATATTGGGAACATATACTGTCAATAGAGTGTAAAGTGTATTGTTTACTACCATTTTAACCCCCACATATCTAACTTTACATATCTCAGGGCTGCTTTAATGTTGCAACAAGATATTTAGATAATAAAATTCCTACTCCACTATATTTATGCCTTGCCATCACCGGTGCTAAGTATTATTGAGGATAAAGTGAGGACCTCAACACCCCTTCATTACATCTCCTAAGATGGGTCTCCTGGCAAATGTTCAGCTTCTTGAAAAAATACACCTTTTGCCATGGGTGTTTAGACCCTTAGTATTCAGCGAAATGATTTTTAAAATAGACATAGCCATAATGAAATTACCCAACCAGAGCAGCTTTTAAACTAGAACAAGGGGAAAGCCAACAGTCACTCAGCAGTGCATGGTTCGGAGGAATATATCTTTGAAGGATGCTAATAAATCAGGAGATTTCTCTAATGTCCGGGTGGGTGCCCACCTCAGCACCAGTTTTCATCAAACGGTATGGTTTGGCATCGCAATTAAGACACAGAGAAGCCACATGAAGACCAGAATTTTGCATTTCCAAAATACAAACTTTGTTGAAATGGGGACTTACCTGGAGGTAGAACTAGAAGACTGGGAGAAAATGGGAGAGGTGGAACAACAGTGGGCCAAACTAAAATGAGCAATAACAAAAGCAATGAACCTATATGTTAAAAAAGCAAACAAAAGTAAGAGAAATAAGAAACCGATCTGGTTCTCAAAGGAAGTGGCTGGCATAATAAGAGCAAAAAGAAAAGCATTCAAGAATTATAAAGGATCCCAAAAAGAAGAACACAGGGAAGAATATCTGGTAAAACTTTGAGAGATGAAAAAACTAATCAAGAAAACAAAAAGTCTGGTAGAAGAAAAGATTGCCAAATAGGTAAAGCGAGGTGACAAAACATTCTTCAGATACATCAGAGAAAGGAGAGAAGGTCCAAAGAGGAGGTATAGTGAAATCGAAAGCTGATCAGGATCAATGTGTGGAGAGAGACGAAGAAATGGCAAAAATATTAAACAAATATTTCAGTTTGGTGTTCACTAAAGAAGACCTGGAGAAGGACTGTCATTAGTTAATAAGACTCCATTTACAGAAGAGAATTATGGGAACAGTTAGGAAAGCTGAAAGTGGACAGAGCCATGGGGCCTGATAAGGTTCGTTCCAGAATACTGAGAGAGTTCAGAGATGTGCTGGCGGGTCTGCTGTGTATTCTGTTCAATATATCCTTGGAAATGGGAGTGGTGCCGAGTGGTAGGAGAAGAGCGATGGTGGTCTTGCTTCACAAGAGTGGGAGCAGAGAGGAGGCTGGAAACTACAGGCCAGTTAGCCTCACCTCAGTGGTGGGAAAATTAATGAAATTCTGCTGAAGGAAAGGATAGTGAACTATCTACAATCCAGTGGGTTGCTCGATCCAAGACAGCATGGATTCACCAGGGGAAGGTCCTGTCAGATGAATCTGATTGATATTTTTTGATTGGGTGACTAGAGAATTGGATCAGGGAAGAGTGCTCGATGTGATTTACTTGGATTTTATTAAAGCTTTTGATACAGTCCCACATTGAAGACTCGTGAATAAACTGAGAAGCTAGGGAGTGAGCGCCAAGGTTGTGATGTGGATTACAAAATGGTTGATGGATAGAAGACACTGTGTGTGGTTGATGGATAGAAGACAGTGTGTGATGGTAAATGGAACATGCTCTGAAGAGAAAACTGAGTTAAGTGGAGCGCCACAGGGATTGGTGCTGGGACTGGTTCTGTTCAATATTTTTGTGAGCAACATTGTGGAAGGGATAGAAAGTAAAATTTGTCTATTTGCAGATAATACTAAGATATGTAGCAGAGTGGACATGCCAGAAAGAGTAGAGAGAATGAGACGTGATTTAAGGAAGGTTGAACGGTGGGGGAAGATATGGCAGCTGGGATAAAATGCCAAGAAGTGCAGAGTCATGCATCTAGGGTGTGGTAATCCAAAAGAGCTATATGTGATGAGGGGTGAAGGGCTGTTGTGCATGGAACAAGATAGAGACCTTGGGGTGAATAGTGTGTAGCGATCTGAAGATGGCGAAGCAATGTGACAAAGTGATAGCAAAAGCCAGAAGAATGCTGGGCTGTATTGAGAGAGAGGAATAATTAGTATGAAAAAGGAGGTGATAATTCCCCTGTACGGGTCCTTGGTGAGGCTTCACCAAGGCTTCAGGTCTGGAAACCGTATCTCAAAAGGGACAGAGACAAGATGGAGGCAGCCCAGAGAAGGGTGACGAAAATGGTGGTGGGTCTCCATCAAATGACTTATGAGGAGAGGCTGAAAGTCCTAAATATGTATAACCTGGAGAAGAGGAGGTGCAGGGGAGATATGATACAAACCTTCAGATACCTGAAAGGTTTGAATGATGTAAAATCATCAACAAACCTTTTCCGTTGGAAAGAAATCAGTAGAACTAGGGGTCATGAAATTAAACTACAGGGTGGACGACTCAGAACCAATGTCAGGAAATATTTCTTCACAGAAAGGGTGGTGGTGGATACCTGGAATGCCCTTTCAGAGGATGTGGTGAAGACAAAAACAGTAAAAGATTTCAAAGGGGCATGAGATAAACACTGTGAACCCCTTAAGGCTAGAGGATGAGAATGAAGAAAAGAGTTCATGGGGGTAACTTGCTGGTGTGGTAGTTACTGCTGTTAACCAATAAGCCTTTATGCTGTTGATGCAACTCCATCATTGCTCTCTGCTTTAATGGCACAAGAGCACTGACTTTGGCAGTCTGGGAAACAAATAATTATAAAGGTGGCTTGTATGGCCAGCAGTTACTACCATAAGCTTATTGGGCAGACTAGATGGACCATTTGGTCATTTTCTGCCATCGTTTCTATGTTTCTCTGTTTTCTCTGTTTCTGTGAGTTACGGCATCCCAACAGAGAGGTTCCAATAAAAGCAAACGTAGTCCATGTGCCTATAAGTAAAGAATCACCTGAGCTAAAGAATTCCAAATTATCCCTATCAGCTGAAAAGCAGGTTGTTACTACAAACAAAAAATGCACTTTGAAATGTCTTTATGCCAATGCCAGAAGTCTTAAGAAGTAAGATGGGTGAGTTAGTGCATAGCAGTGAATAATGGGATAAACATAACTGGCATCTCAGCGACATGGTGGAAGGAGGATAACCTATGGGATAGTGCTATATCAGGATACAAATTATATCGAAATGATAGGGAGGATCTACTTAGTGGGGGTGTGGCACTTTATGTCCGGGAGGGTACAGAGTCCAACAGAATAAAGATCATACAAGAGACTAAGGGGTAGATTTTAAAAGGTATGTTTGCGCATCCATATACTCACGGTTCCCATTACGCATACATGGACGCACAGATTTTATAACATGAGTGCGCCGGATTTTATAATCCGCATACACGTGTGTGGGTGGCACATGCAGAGGGTGAATTTTACCAAATCATGTGTGGCGATGCAATCAGGCCTCTCCCAGTTCCCTCCCAGTCCGCTCGAATTAAGGACTGGGAGGGAACCTAGTAAGTAGGGTACCCCTACTTACTGTTCCATTGAAGCAGAAGCAACTTGCGCACACCTGCTGGTGCATGCTTCCCCGGAACAGTGGCTAATGGCCTCTCTCCTGGCTGGCCTCCGTCCTGCCCAAACCCTGGGCCCTGGCCCGCTTCTTTCTCCTAGGACAAGCAGGATGGTAGTCCTCACATATGGATGACGTCACTGGACGGAGCCCTATCAAGGAAAACTTTGCTGTCAAAATTTCTAGAACTTTTGACTGGCACACTTAGCACACTGAGCAGGCCCAGCATGCCATAATCCCTGTGTCCACAGGGGTCTCCCTTCAGTCTCTTTTTTTTTCCACTCTGCAATTTGCCTCGCGTTTAGGAGTTATGTGAGATTTTTCTCACAACTTTTCCTCACAGAAACACTTGAAGTTTTACTTCATAAATAATTTCCCTACACGGGTCTTCCTTCGCGTACATTTCATCGACGCTCGGTGAGTACTATGCCCTGTTTTCTGGTTAGTTCTTGTTACCTCACTATTGGTTTCCCCGGGTTACCAACTGGATTGCGGCCCTCTTTTCTCCCTGTGTCTATCACCCTCTGTCCACCCCACGATGCCCGTGAGTGTCCTTGCTGCGATCTTCCACCGGGTCCATCGGGGCTAGAGGGATTGGGATGTCCATGGTTCCCATTGCAGAATATGCATGTGGAGTCGTGTATGAGGGACTACATATATGGAAGCTGCCATGTGGCCGAGAAGGGTTAGAATTTGGTGAACTGGTGTTATTGAAGTTTGAAGGAATTCCATAGCAAGAGTAGAGAGAGCCACTGCTCTCGGATGGGGAAGGAAAGCCTTGTCCTGTATTGTATCGATGACTGCTACTATGAATTGTAAAGCTTGAGTGGGCTGCATATTTGATATTTCGTAGTTTTTGAGAAGGCCTAGTTTGTCAAGGCAAGAGATAGTTCGTAGGAGATTGGACCGCAGCAGAGTCTGATTGGAGGCTACCAGGAGCCAATTGTTCAGATAAGAAAATATTTGCACGCCCTGACGACGAAAGTACACCACCGCCACTACTAAACACGTGGTGAAGACTGTGGAGGCAGAGGAAAGGCCGAATGGAAGAACCTTGTACTGGTAATGTTGATTGTCCACCTGGAAACATAGATAACACCAGGAACGGGGGTGCATTGAAATGTGCGCATACACATCCTTCAAGTCCAGGGAGCACATCCAATCCCCTGGTTGAAGAAAGGGGAGGATGGATTTGAGAGAAGTCATTTTGAACTTATTTATTTATTTATTTTTGATTTTTATAAAGCCCCCCTGATTTCTTGGGAATCAGGAAGTATTGGGAGTAGAATCCCTGATGGGATTGCTGGGAAGGTAACCTCTGAATGCAGTTGTTCTGTAGAAGAATCTGAATTTCCTTCAGTAGAGGTTCTTTGTGAGATGTTTTTGCGGAACCCAATGTGGAAGGGTTGGGAGGGATGAGAAATGAAGATTGTAACTGTGGGCTATGATTGATAGCACCCACTGATCTGATGTGATATGATTCCAGGTGGGAAGAAAGCTTAACAATCTGCCTCCCACCGGGGGGTGATGGGACGGTGGCAGCATCATCCTTAAAAACCGGTTTGAGTTTTGGCGGGCTGAGGGGTCCGCCTGTTGTCTTGGCGGGCGAGGGGCCCTTGTCCTTTGGCGAGGCACTGGAGGCTGGTATGGTTGTTGCCTCAAAGGTTGGTAAGGCTGAGGTTTGTAATATGAATACGGTTTGAATGATTTAAAGGGGGGCCTTCTGTATGGACCCGAGGTAGTATATTGTCGTCGAGAAATGGATGGCTGATGCGGTGAAGTTAAGGAAAGGACAGCCATCTTCTGCTCCTTAATCTTCGATACCGTTTCAGTGAATTTATCTCCGAATAGGTTGTCTGGACGACATGGCAAATTCGCTAATTTGTCATGGACATCGTCTCGTATGGCGCTGGAACGAAGACATGTGAGATGTCGTGCAGCCAGAGCGTTTGCCGAACCTTTTGATGAGATATCAAAGCCTTCATAAACCGTTCTTAGCAAGTGTCATAAGCCTTCCTCCATGCTGTGATATTGAGGAGGCAAAGCCATGTCTGGAAAGCTCTGTTGGAGATTTGTCTTAAGTGCCTGTAAATTGTCAAACAGGTACTGGGTAATATAGAATTGGTGATTCTGAATTCGCGTGTTTAACATTGCTGAATTAAAGGATTTCTTTGCAAAGTCATCCAACAGCTTATGGTCTTTGTGTGGTGGTGTATTTGAATGAATACAGGATTTCCGTGCTTTCTGCATCGCTGACTCAACAACGATAGAGTTATGCGGAAGCTGAGTGGAAGCATGAAAGGGAGAATCCTTCATCTTATATTTCATATCAATCTTTCTTGATGTTGGTGGTGTGGACAGTGGAATGTCCCAGGATTTCTCCATTAGCTGTATCAGAACAGGATGCTGTGGTAGGGCTATTGGCTCCATGGGGGCATCAAATATCTTCAGTATGCCCATCATTTCCTGACGTGGGTCAGGTATTTTTCTGGTTTCTACATTTAGGAATTGACCAACCTTCTCGATGAACTGAGAATAAGATAAATCTTCTGGAGGTAAAGATGGTTCTGAATGCATCTCTGCCGGATCAGACGGGTAACCCGTGGAAGTATCTGCAGAGGAATCAGTATCATATTCAATTGGGGATGGATGTGGTACTGGATGGACCTTGGGTGCTGGACCCGGTGTGACAGGGACCACTGAAATTGTTGTTAAATTCACAGGTGATATATGAGGTGGTATATTTGATTTTTCCACTGATTGTAGAAACAGAGACTGAATGTTGGTAATTTGAGTCATGGCTTGAGTAGCGAGACCCGAAGTGGATGGTGCTGGTGTTGGCTCCATACTCGTGGTGAAGTAGCTGGGATTACATCTTCTGAATCATGTCCTGGAGCCGGTTGAGGTTGACCAGGGCTTGATGCACCAATCAAAACTATGGAGTCAGATGATAGTGCTCCAAGTGAGGTAGGAGTTGTGGGCGAAGTATGAGGTGGTGAAAACTCTGGCTCAGACTCCATAATTGGCAGAGGAGATATGTCTCTTGGCCTTTTGTGGCCTGAGTGGTGCTTCTTATGTTGTTTTGGTAGCATTTGCGTCGGCTGTGTGCCGGTATGCGTTGACGACGTGCCTATCAAATGAGGTATCGAGGTATCTGTGTGTCAATGCGTCAGTGGTTTAGTTGTTGCACCAGGGTGATGAAATTTCGATGCAGAGGCATCCTTGCACCGATGCGCTGAACATCCTTTGCTGCATCAATGTGCCGCACTTCCTTTAGTGCGTCGACGCTTCGAAGCTTCTGAGCCGTGTCAGCGCGTCTAACTGCTGGTCGTCGATGCGTCGAGTGTATCTGTGATCCCACTGATGCATCCCTGGCACTGTGCCCTGGTTTTTCACGGGTGAGCAACGGTGGGTGTTGTGACCTGGGGGGGAGGGGGGGGGTCGACTGAGGAGGCTCTCCTTAATGAGGGAGACCCTTTCCTTCTTTTTGGTCCTGGTGATGACCTTACCGAGGCCTCAGATGGGGCATAGGAACCCGAAGTCCTGGTTGAAGGTCTTGTATCCTGGCTGCCCGCTGATGCTGGGTGCGTGGGGACATGCGTCTGCAGTCTGCACAATTTACTTGGTCATGGGAGGGTCCCAGACACAAGTAGCAGGAGATGTGGCCATCGGTGGCCGACATAATTTTGCCACTAGAGCAAAATTTGAAACCAGGACGTGGCATCCTTTTAATTGTTGATAATTCAAAGAAGTGCTGATGATTTTCACTGGTTTCTTTCCCTTTTTTTTTTTTTTTTTTTTACTACACAGAGGTTTCTCTCACAGGAGAGCAGAGCTCCGCGTGCCAACTGCTGCGCGGAAAAAAACTGACTGACCTGAGGTAAATCAGAGAGAATATGAGAAGGAGCACCTGGCTGAAAGACTTTACTATACTTAGAGAGCTCCGCCACCTAGTGGCACGGAAGGCGTACCCAGACAGCATGGCTAATTCAGCTGCTTATCTACGTGAAAATACATCCTGCTGTCCTGGGAGAACACCTGTTACAGGTAAGCAACTCTGCTTTTTCAGTGCCCGACACGTGTGCGCATAACCGTCAGTATTTGCAGGCATGGCCATTTTAAAATTCAGCTGTAAATGCTCAGTGGAATCTATATGGGTAGAAATCCCATGTATGTTAGGTAAGAGTATAGTGATAGGAGTATACTACTGTCCATCTGGCCAAAATGATCAGACAGATGATGAAATGCTAAGAGAAATCAGGGAAGCTAACCAATTTGGCAGTGCAGTAATAATAGGAGATTTCAATTACCCTAGTATTGACTGGGTAAATGTAACATCAGGACATGCTAGAGACATAAAATTCCTGGATGGAATAAGCGACTGCTTAATGGAGCAATTGGTTCAGGAACTAACAAGAGAGGGAGCTATTTTTTATTTAATTCTTAGTGGAACGCAGGATTTGGTGGGATCACTTGGCAATAGTGATCATAACAAGATCAAATTTGAGCTAATGACTGGAAGGGGGACAATATGTAAATCTACAGTTCTAACACTAAATTTTCAAAAGGGAAACTGATAAAATGAGGAAAATAGTTAGAAAAAAGCTGAAGTGCAACTGCAAAGGTTAAAAGTATAGAACAGGCGTGGACATTGTTTAAATATGCAATCCTAGAAGCGCAGTCCAGATGTATTCCACATATTAAGAAAGGTAGAAGGAAGGCAAAACGATTACTGGCATGGTTAGAAGTTGAGATGAAAGGGGCTATTTTAGCCAAAAAAAAAATCCTTCAAAAATTTGAAGAAGGATCCTTCTGAAGAAAATAGGAAAAAGCATAATCATTGTCAAGTTAAGTGTAAAATATTAAGGCAGGCTAAGAGAGAATTTGAAATAAAGTTGGCCATAGAGGCAAAAGCTCATAATAAAAACGTTTAAAAATATATCCGAAGCAAAAAACCTGTGAGGTCAGTTGTACCGTTAGATGACCGAGGGGTTAAAGGGGCTCTTAGGGAAGATATGGCCATTGCAGAAAGACTAAATGAATGTTGGGGAGATACCGGTTCTGGAGATGGTTTTCAAGGGTAGTGAATAGGATGAACTGAACCATATTACTGTGAATTTGGAAGATGTAGTAGGCCAGATGACAAACTAAAGAGTAGCAAATCACCTGATGGTTCTGAAGGAACTAAAAAATGAAATTTCTGATCTATTAGTTAAAATTTGTAACCTATCATTAAAATCACTCATTGTGCCTGAAGACTGGAGGGTGGCCAATGTAATCCCAATATTTAAAAAAAGGCTCCAGGGGCGATCCGGGTAACTATAGACCAGTGAGCCTGACTTCAGTGCTGGGAAAAATAGTGGAAACTATTCTAAAGATCAAAATCACAGAGCATATAGAAAGACATGGTTTAATGGAACACAGTCAGCATGGATTTACCCAAGGCAAGTCTTGCCTCACAAATCTGCTTCATTTATTTGAAGGGGTTAATAAACGTGGATAAAGGTGAATTGGTAGATGAAGTGTATTTAGTTTTTCAGAAGACATTTGATAAAGTCCCTCATGAGAGACTTCTAAGAAAATAAAATTCATGAGATAGGAGGTGATGTCCTTTCATGGATTACAAACTGTTTAAAAGACAGAAAACAGAGAGTAGGATTAAATGGTCAATTTTCTCATTGGAAAAGGGTAAACAGTGGAGAGCCTCGGGGATCTGTACTTCGAATGGTGCTTTTCAATATATTTATAAATGATCTGGAAAGGAATACGACGAGTGAGGTAATCAGATTTGTAGATGATAGAAAATTATTCAAAGTAGTTAAATCACAAGAGGATTTATTAAATTGCAGGAGGATCTTGTGAGACTGGAAGATTGGGCATTCAAATGGCAGATGAAGTTTAATGTGGACAAGTGCAAAGTGTTGCATATAGGGAAAAATAACCCATACTGTAGTTACACGATGTTAGATTCCATATTAGGAGCTACCACCCAGGAAAAAGATCTAGGCATCATAGTGGTAATACTTTGAAATCATTGGCTCAGTGTGCTGCAGCAGTCAAAAGAGCAAACAGAATGTTAGGAATTATTAGGAAAGGAATGGTGAATAAAACAGAAAATGTCATAATGTATCGCTCCATGGTGAGGCCACTTTTGAATAATGTGTACAATTCTGCTCGCCGCATCTCAAAAAAGATATAGTTGCGATGGAGAAGGTACAGAGAATGGCGACCAAAATGATAAAGGGAATGGAACAGCTCCCCTATGAGGAAAGACTAAAGAGGTTAGGACTGTTAAGCTTGGAGAAGAGACGGCTGAGGGGGGATATGATAGAGGTGTTTAAAACTATGAGACATCTAGAACGGGTAAATGTGAATCAGTTATTTACTCTTTCGGATAATAGAAGGGTAAGGGGCACTCCATGAAGTTAGCATGTGGCACATTTAAAACTAATCGGAGAAAGTTCTTTTTTACTCAACGCACAATTAAGCTTTGGAATTTGTTGCCAGAGGATGTGGTTAGTGCAGTAGGTGTAGCTGGGTTTAAAAAAGGTTTGGATAAGTTCTTGGAGGAGAAGTCCATTAACTGCTGTTAATCAAGTAGACTTAGGGATTAGCCACTGCTATTACTGGCATCAGTAGCATGGGATCTACTTAGTGTCTGGATACTTGCCAGGTATTTGTATCCTGGATTGGCCACTGTTGGAAGCTGGACACTGGGCTTGATGGACCCTTGTTCTGACCTAGTATGGCAATTTCTTATGCCTTCCAAACCACATATGCCCCTTATCCCATATCTCCACAAAAGCCCCACAACCAGTAAATTTGTGCTATTGACCTCTCTTCCGCCTAAGAACCTCCCAATCCCACATATTCCCAAAAGCCTTGTCCCTACCACAACCCAACTCCCTCTCTCCCCTCCTTCCCTCCCCTCCCCACCCTTCCCTAAATACCCACAGCCCCCTGCAGTGGTTTCTCCAATGAGGAATGAGACCATCACCAACCTGCCAAGGACCTCCTTCCTATGACACCTGCGCAAACATGCTTTTAATCCTTTGTACGGACTATTCTTATTGAACAACAAACCCAAGAAAAAGCATAGACTTCCCCTTATCAAAAAGTATGCAGCCTATCATTGTCTCATGTAGAATATAATACGAGCCTGTATTCTGTCCCAGTCTCTGAAAAGAATTCTCATAATTAGTTCGCCATTGCTCAAGCGAAAGCCTCTCTAGAAGACGAAAGAGATGAGAAGTATTTCCCGGACTGGCGCTTCAATCTCCTTCCCCCCTTCACTACCTGCTGCCATCTGGATAGAGTTGCTGGCCCCCCCCCCCTGCTCGGACTGGATCTCTCATCCACCACGAGCCGCCGTAGGAACTTCCAGTCCCACTGCTTGCATGATCTCCGTAGCCTCGGTCACTGAGCACACTCGAGACATAACTTCTTCTATGGTGAAACTTGGGCCAAATGGGAACAGCCAGCGATATTGAACACTCTGCTGCCTATAACCTAAATGACCTTTTTGAACTCCCTCCATTTTCGAGTAGTGATCAAAGAAAGGTCCTGGAAGATGTCTACTTTATGGCCTCTTCACATAATTGGACCCTTCCGGGCCACTGCCATCACACTCTCCTTGATAGGAAAGTCTGGAAACACGCTACTATGTCTCTAGGTAAATTTCCAGTCCTGACCTGAACCACATTTTAAGCTCGTGATGTAGAATTTAAAGGGCTTTGTAACCTTGTGCCTGTCCCTAAGACACCCAGTCCTAGGAATCTGTTACAAATCTATTTGTCTTTTAGACTCCTCTGCACATGCTCAGATCTTGTAAAGTATGATTCTTTTTTTAAACGGAGTGTGATATTATACTGAGTTGGATGCATTGTCCTCCCACCTCTATAACTCTGTCTTCCCCTACCCAGAAAAATCAGCTGGAAACAGCTGCTTAAATTGGAAGTTTTCTTTGTGTCTAATCTCACACTAGGAATCCTGCTTGCACTTTTACTATCTGTCACATCTGACACCTGTATGGAACAATAAGATAAACTCTGTAATTTCTTTCTCTCAGAACGATTATTTAAGGATTTACAAAGCCACACTTCAATAGTATCAATATTTTTTTCCTTAAAGAAATACAGTTTGGACCAGATTTTTTTTTGGTGTTTGTTGAGAAACCGGCAATGCTGTTAAGAGACTTCAATAAATCCCATGGTCTTACTTTTGTGCTAATACTAATTACTTGTAATACATGCTTATGTTTGTCATTCATGATATGGAGCTGTACCAATCAGCAGATGACGGAGTCTCAGGCACTCACGCATGTAAATTAACTATTAGAATTTTTTCTCTTCTTTTTTTTTTATGTTCCTTAAGTGAATCATAATGGAAAGCAGCACTAGGTCATAAAAAGTCTTTTCTCCTAAATGCTAATGAAACTTCTCGTGGTTAGCAGAGGCGCATTGCTGGTAATTTGCACCCTTCTCTTTTGTCCCCTCTTGTCATGAAAGCCGGGTGCCAAAGAAGCCTGAAGTCTCCCCCCTCCCCCCCCCCCCCCCCCCAATGAATGCAGGAAGAAAGGCTTCTGCTAACCTTGCCTTAGTGCTTAGGCTCTAAAATCCCCTAACCTTCCCAGAGCCTCCCCATCAAGGAGAGAAGATCAAAAGAGATTAAATTAGCACCCAAGGACAGAAAGTGACTCTTGATTTATTAATTAGAAAGCTTTTCTTTTAAAAAAAAAAGTTAATTTATTCTGTCAAGGCAAGCAAAAACAGAATCAAATGCTGTAATATCAAAACATCCCAAATTGTGGCACAGGAACAAACCCTTTGCTTCCTTTTCTTTAGCAGCTATTTTTAACATTTTCCTCTTCAGTAGAAATTTAAATATGGTTAACGGGTCTCTTTGGTTATTTACTCTGCAGCACAAGTGAAGATTCATTCTATTCTTTTTTAGGCCCTTGCAAATGAAATAAGAGCTTAAAAGATGCCATGCTGAGTGAGACTAAGGGTCCAGTGAGCCCAGTACCCAGTCCAGGTCACAAGTTTATGGTTTATTGTTTTTATATACTGTCACATCGGCATGGCCTTCACAACGGTTCACATTTAGTAACATAAAAGAAATACAAAACAATTATCAAATATAGTAACATCTAAAATCTATTAAAAGTACATAAAATTATATTTTAGATGCTAAAACAATAAATAAATCTTGAAAGCCGAGATATCTAACGGTCTACATGTTATAACAAAAAATACCTAGTAACGGATAAATAATAAAACTCATAAACAACTTAAAAATACCTAACAATATATAGGAACAAACATTTTAAAACAATTTTGGCTAAAAATAAAATAGAAACTAAACTAAAAGAAAAATGTGTGGGTAGATCCATTCCTTGTTCCCAAATCTACCTTGCTGGTAATGGTTTATGGACTTTTCCTCTAGCAACTTGTCCAAACACTTTGAAACCCAGCTATGCTAGATGCCTTGACCACATCCTCCGGCAACAAATTCTACAAATTGTGCCAGATTTTCAAAGACCTACGGGCATAAATCCAGGAGGATTTACGCGCGCCGGGTCTATTTTCAAAAGGTCTGGCGGCACGCGTAAAGCCCCGGGACACGTGTAAGTCCCGGGGCTTGAAAAAATGGGCAGGGCGTGGGCATGGTGTGGCCAGAGGCCTCCGCATGGCTGCTGGACCTGGGATGGTGCGCCAGCAGTTGGCCGTCGCACGCAACTTAGTTCAGCTCCAGGGCTGAAGTACGTTTTGGAACAAAGAAAACAAAAAGGAAAAGGTAGGGGGAAAAGGGCGGGGGAGGTAGGGGAAGGGAAGGTGGGGGGGGGGGGGAGGCAAAGGAAGTTTCCTCCGAGGTCGCTCCGATTTCGTAATGTTCCCTCCCAGGCGCTCGCTGACCCCAGATTTTATAACATGCGTACACATATTTTAAAATCTGGCCCATTGCGCATTGAGTGAAAACCTCTTTCTCCAGTTGATTAAAATCTGTTAGTTTTACGGAGTGCCCCCCTAGTCTTAATACTTTGACAGGGTAAATAATGTTCCACCCCATTCATGATTATATAAGTCTCTGTAATAAAGATTGTAATATAGAAACAAGATGGCAGAAAAAGACCATACAACCTATCTAATCTGTTGCTCGTCCCGGCCGTGCTAAGGCCGCACCCGGGCCGGCTCACACTCCTGCGGGTTCCGGCCCGATCTCTCCTGCAGCCGCAGCCAGCTCCCTGCATCCACAGTGCCTCGTGGCGGCGTTCCCAGGCCTTTGGGGCCTTTGACCTCCCAGCGCTCCTCTCGGTGTGGCTCGGCGTCCTCCTCCGCATCGGGTCCGCCCTTAGTTGCATGCGCGCGGACTGCCCAGCCCTTTAAAGGGTCCAGGGCGGAAAACTGCTCCGCGGTGCACAAGGATGACGTCACCTAGCCTCCGAATATAAGGCAAGGCCCTTTCCCCAGAACCTCGCCTTGGCAATTGGGTCATCACTTTGTGTGAAGCTAGTTGCCATCCTTGTTCCTGTGCTTGTTCCAGTGTTCCTGCGTTCCTTGTTCCTGTGCCTGTTCCTGTGTTCCAGAGTCTGTTCCAGAGTTCCTTCGTTCCTGACTCCTGTTCCTCATCTTGCTACCCAGGTTGTACCCTCTCGGACTGATACCCGGTACTGACCTCGGCCTGCCTTTGCCCACGCTCAGACTGATACATGGAACTGATCTCTGCCTACCTTTGACCACACTTGGACTGATACTTGGAACCTACCCTTGCTTTGGCTGACCATCCTCGGATGGGTATCCAGGCTTTGACCCTTGTGCTCCATTCTGACACTCTCTTTGCTCCTCCTGTGATCACCAGGTCCGCCTGCTTCGACACCGCCTGCAGCCTTCTTCGAGCTGGACCACTAGGCGCTGCCTATCCTAACCGGAGGACCTTCAGTTCTTGCCTTGTTCCCGTGGTCTCCGGTACTCTTGGTTCCGGTCTAGCTCGCCTGTTCACCAACAGCCGTGCACCCCTTCTCTTGGTGGGCACACCTCTCTGTCATCTCTCCGGGAGACCCCCAGAGGCCCACCTAAGCCCAGGCGGTCCGGGAATCCAAGGGCTCAACCCGCGTAGCCCCTGGACCGTTATTGGTGAATTTCCTGTCAGCCTCTGTCTCCTTGGTGCTCCACTTCCTGGCGGCAGGCACCTTCTGGGATCCCTCAGAGGGCCGTACCAATCCTGCACCAGGCCAAGAGTCCACCTCCAGCGCAACATAATCTACCCATCCACACCAACTTTTCAGCTTGACAATCCCTACCACTTCCTCAGAGATCCTCTGTGCTTATCTCATGCTTTCTTAAGTTCTGATGCTATCCTTCTCTCCAGAACCTCCATGGGAGGCTGTTCCATGCTTCTACTACCCTCTCTGTAGAAAAATTTCCTCTTTCATTCTGTTGTCTCTTCTCCAAGCCGTAGAGCTTTAGCCTTTCCTCATAAGGGAGCAATTCCATTTCCTTTATCATTCTTGTTGTCCTTCTCTGTATCTTTTCTGGTTCTGTTTTTTTCTATTTTTGAGATGGTGAAACCAGAATGATGCACACTGTTCAAGGTGCACTTAGCCCATGGATTGAAGCATTACGATATTCTCCATTTTATTCTCTATTCCTTTCATTTGGATTTACCTTCTAAAGATTTCCTTTTGGCTTTATATAGACTCTTTCGCCTTGCCATTTAATCATGCTGACAATTGCTTGGTGGTCTTCCTATTTTTTCTCATTGTCTGGGCTTCCAAGATGTTGTTTTTGAAAGGCATCCTTGCCTCATGTAACCTTTTAACTTTTGTAACTGCTCCTTTTAGTTTTTTTCCCCTAATTTCCTCATTTTCTCATAGTCTTCTTGTTTGAATTTGAATGCTACTGCACAAGTTTTCCTTAATGAACTCCCTTCAATGATTGTTAATTTTGATTATTATAATCACTATTACCAACACATATTTATAATTGCCCCCTATGAGGAAAGAATAAACAGATTAGGGCTTTTCAGTCTGGAGAAGAGGTGACTGAGAGGAAACATGATAAAGTTCCATAAAATCATGAAAACAAATCAGAGAAAGTGTTTTTTCCCTCAGTGTACAATTAAACTGTGGAATTTGTTGCTAGAGGATGTGGTTATCACAGTTATTGTAGCTGAGTTTGTAAAAAAAAAAAAAAAAAAAAAAAGAGTTTGCACAAATTCCTAGAGGGAAAGTTGATAAACAACTATTAGACATTTAGGGGAAGATTTTAAAAGGAGAAAGCACAAGGTGCGCGTGCCGGCAACCTGCCGGCACGTGATCCTCCAACACAGCAGCAATGGCCGCTCTGTTGGAGGCCTCTGGCCCCGGCCCTGGACCGCCCTGCCTCGGACCATCCCTTTTGTAAAGCCCCTTGACTTACAAGCCCCTTTAAAAATCCAGCCCTTAGTCTTGGGGAAGCCACTGCTCATCCTGGTTATGAGCAGGAAAGTTTGGACTGATTTTTTGGAATCTTACTGGGTACTTGTGATCTGGATTTGCCTTTGTTGAAGACCAAATGCTGGACTTGATGGACCTTTGGTCTGACCCAGTATGGCATTTCTTGCATTCTTATGAGCTAGGGATGGTGAGAGGATAAGAGACAGAGGAATGTAGATGAGGGCTAAGGAGAAGGGGGGTAAGTACAGAAGGCAGAAATTTGGGACTAGAGAGTGAGTGAAAGACATGTGGTTGGGGATGGGAAGCTGGGGAAGGCATGTGAGAAAAAGGGGGAAATGTAAAGGCTGAGGAGGTGGTGGTGATGATGAGAGTGAAAGCTGGTAGGTGAGAGATGAGAAGACTAAGATAGGACTGGAGGGTGAGAGAGGAAAGAGGGATAAAATCTAGCTATGAATGTATAGAGACAGGTAGGAGAGAAATGGTAAAAAGAGAAATGAATATGAAAGATCAATGTTAGACAAATGAATGAATGGAAGAAGACTGGAAGCATGAGAAAAACATGAAAAAAATGGAAACAAAACCCTGGAAAAGGAATTGAAAGACCAATAACAGGAAAACAGAAGAGAGTGACTAGGACCAAAGCTTTGTTTAAATTTCACATTTCATTTCCAATTGTATGCACACCCCTAGCAATGTGTTGTTTAACAATCTTTTGAGTTATTGTTTTGTTATATTAAGAATTGTTTTTCTTATGTATACTTTGTATTTTTTTTTATATATATTGTATTGCTGCAATGAACTACCATGTGTTTAAAATATTTTTGTCATTTGTCTACCATGTATTCTGAGTTTTAAGTTATGTTTTCAGATTTTTATTGTTATATTTGTGTAATGAAGTATTTATGAATGTATATTTTGTAATCCTCACTGGACAAATTTGTGGAAGATGTGGAATATAAGACTTAGGGGTAGATTTTTAAAAAGTACACTGGATTTTAATAGATACGCGCGTATCCTTTAAAATCTTGGGTCGGCGAGCGCAAGGCTGTGCAAAATCGGCAGTCTGTGCCGAGCCGCGCAGCCTGCCTCCGTTCCCTCTGAGGCCGCTCCGAAATCGGCCTCGGGGGGGACTTTCCTTCCACCTCCCCCCACCTTCCCCTCCCTTCCCCTCCCTAACCCACCCCCCAGCCCTATCTAAACCCCCCCCTACCTTTGTTTGAAAAGTTATGCCTGCGCCGGCCAGCTGGCCGGCACATGATTCCCCAGCCCGGGAGCAGTTTCGGAGGCCTCGGCCATGCCCCCGAAACGCCCCCAGACCAGAACCATGCCCGCAGCCCCGCCCCTGGATGACGCGCCGCTGTGACACGCCCCCGACACGCCCCCCCCGGAAAGCCCTGGGACTTACGCACGTCCCGGGGCTTTTTGCGCATGCCGAGCCTATTCAACATAGACTCGGCATGCGCAGGGGGAACTTGGGGCAGGTTTTCGGGGGGGTATGCGCGTATCTTACGCGCATACCCCTTTGAAAATCTGCCTCTTAGTGTCCAGGCAACAAAGATAGAAAAAAAGATTTTATTTTCAGCTTATTGATTGGAATATGTCGGCTTTGGGAATGTGCATTTCTTGTATCTTTGCAGTTTGCTCAGTATTGGAGAAAATGCATTTCCATTCTTTTTTCTCTAGCTCTGCACTACATGCTGATTCTGTTTTTGTTGCGTTTCTATTTCGTTTTTGTGTCTGCATGTTTCTCTCTCTAATTTATAGATCCTTATTCTGTATTAGGTAAGGGCAGTAGTGTTCTGGATGTAAGTCAGAGGTGAGGGATTTTGCTAGTGACTGTGGTGGTGGTGGTGGTGGGGGTCTGTAGCAGTCCAGCTCATTCTGCTTTAACAGTAGGAAGTGTATTGGTGTTCTAGGGCCTGTAGTAATATTTGAAGTTCTGTCCTTTCCCACTTAGGGTTGCTGCTGTATGAATTCTGGGAGTTAGTACTGTTTTGACATTGTAGGTTGACTACATAGATTCTGTAGTGTCTGTTTTTCAGAGTTTTTGTTATTAAGGTGGCACCAGAATTTAAATACATTTTTTTTTGTATAATGAGTTGTAAGAAGAAATGTACTACCTCTTCTCTGCACTCTTTGGGGGAATTTCTGTGGATGGTGGGGTATGTGTTGCAGAAGTTTTGTCCCATCCTGTAAAGACTCCAGACTTCATTCCTGTAGAGAAGAAATGGTTGAATGATGCTATCAAATAGTTCTGTTGGGTGGCTGAAACTGACCTGGGATTTCTCTGTTTTATGGAAGGCCCATGAGACTTTTACTTTAATTATCTTTTATAGCCGATTTAAAGGCAGAGGCCATGCTGTGGGAGTGGGCGGAATGTGTTGAAATGCTACTTTGGCTTGCCCCTTTGGTCTCTCCCCAAAACTTCTGTCTAGAGATATTGTCAGGCAGAAAGTAGAGGTTAGAGGTGGGGGGCAGGGGTTAGAAGCTGGGGGAAGAGTAAAGAGGAAGAGAAGAGGTTGCTGAGGGAAGGAGGATGCTAGGGAAGTGATGGACAATTATATTGAATCTCCACTCAGAGGCTGTCCCACTTTATACTACAACATACCCATTAAACCCCCTTATTTTTGAATACAGATATAACAGAGATACATGATACAGCACTAAGTTAAGTAAATGAAGGAAGAATTTGTTTAAACAATTAAGGAAGCATATTGCTGTATTGAAATAAATAAAAATAAATAGATGGGATTTTTAGGTTTTGAATAAAAAAAAATAGGATGGTAAGGTGGAATGTCAATGATTAAATACATGAGCTAGACCAACATTAACTCAAGGGATTTGAAGTTAATTGAAAAGGTCACTGAATGAGACTTCCACTTCCATCTTTAAAACTTTTTTTGAAAGAATATACATTGGTCAAGTAAATACATATAAAAATAGAAAAACAAGAAAAAAATTGGTATCCCATAGAGATAGATTTATTGACAATTCAAAAATAAGGGGGTTGAATGGGTATATTGTAGTATAAAGAGGGAAGTGATGGAGGCAGGGGGTAGATACTGAAGGGTAGAAGAAGACATATGCTGGGGAAGGGGTGAAGAGGCAGGGGAAGGCAAAAAGCGGGGGAAAGGATGCTGGGAAAGGGATGGTAGAGGCAGGGGGGCAATATGCTAGGGAAGGAAGGAGAAAGACACATGCTGGGGAAATGAGGAAGAGATACAGGAAAGCAGATGCTGGGGAAGAGAAGTGGAGGGCTGTTGGTGGTAAGGGGTAAGAATGGAAAAGGAGGCATAATATGGATGATGTGAAGTTGGAGGAACAGGCGAAGAAGATGGAAGGGATAGGAAACAAAAGAATTAAAGGCTAGACATAGAGGGGTAGGTGAGAGTTAAAAGATGTGAGAGAAGCTAGGGAGGGTGAGAAGAGATTTGTAATGAAAAGAAAGCGAAACTGGAAAGAGAAAGATGGTGAGAACGAAGGAGAAAAACAATGTAGGTATGGGCTGGTGGTGCTATGGTAGAAACAAAAGGGGGGGAAAGATGGTGGGGCTGCTCCAGCACTCACTTGCAAAAATTGTGTCCAACACTAGGACATCTACCCACACCCTGGAAATAATTAGAGGGAACAGTGCTCACAGGGACTTTGTATATGAATTTTCAGAAGGCATTTGACAATTGATTGACTGGTTTATGATTTTAACACCTTCAAAAAATCTAGTTGATTAGTAAGGCAGGACTTCACTTTGCTAAATCAATGTTGGCTCTTTTCCATTAAGCCATGTCTAGCCTTATTATTTGTTTTTAAGAATGGCATCTACCCTTTGGCCTGGCACTAACTTCTGGCTCATTGGTCTATAATTTTCTGGATCACCCCTTGAGCCAAAAATTAGAATTACATTGACCACCCTCCAGTTTTCAGGTATCACCATTGTTTTTAATGATAGGCTCCAGATTACCAGTAACAAGTTTGCAATTTCATTTAGTATAGTCTTTGTAGCTCAACAACCTGGTAACTATCGGTGCTAATGGCTTATAGGTGAAGCCTAGAGCACAATAACCAGTTTAATCATCGGTCACTTTTGTTGTCTTATCAAGTTGTGGTGATCAATATTTATGAAATGTGCACCATTAAGGATTTTGTAATGTGCATTTATCTCCTTAGTCCGATCCTGAAGTTGATCCTCCTGAGTCTTGCAGCATCAGACACTATATGATGGTCACTTTTAATTTCTATTAAGAGATACAACCAGAGCCTTCCTTACAGCAGAATATTTATTTTTGTGTAAAATAAAAGTATACATGCCTCAATAAGCAATGGTTAGCATCTTTAGGCAGATATCAAGTCCCTCAGCCATGAATAATCAGGGGCTTATAGTCTGCACCTCTGGGCTTTACGTTCTTCCTGTAAAAACATAGAATATGATGGCAGATAAGGACTTTAAAGTCCCTCAGATGTGACCGGTTCTGCTTTCTGTGCAATGTCATTGACTGCAGTTGCTCTCTGGCTTTCCCCTCACTCTTGTTTTGGAGGGGGTGGGGAGGATCCTGTGGGCTCATCCCAGACCACCTTGAATTCTGCTCCTGTGCTTGCCTTCACCACTTCCCCTAGAAGGCTGTTCATGCATCTCCCGCCCTCTCTGAGAAGACATATTTTCTGTTACTCCTGAATCTGTTTTACAGCTGCCTCAGACTGGGACCTTTTTCCCTGCTTCTGTTCCACTGAAGAAAGGTTTACTTCTTGTGCTGAAATGGAAGATAAAGCAGAAAACATTGTATTGCCTCTCTATTGAGCACTGGTGTGTCTGTATCTTGAGTACTGTGTGCAGGTCTGGTTTCCCCATCTTAAAGAGCTAGCGAAACTAGAAGAGGTGCAGAGGAGAGTCACAAAAATGATAAAGAGGATAGAAGTTTATAAAATCATGAGTAGAGAGGAGCAGGTAAATAAAGGAGGGTTATTTACCTTTTCAAATAATACTAAAACAAGGGGACGCTCCATGAAACTAACAACCAGCAGATTTAAAAAACTTTGAAAGATGTTTGGACAAGTTCCTGGAGGAAAGGTCCGTAACACATTATTAGCCAGGCAGACTAAAGAAAGCCAATGCTATTCCTGGGAGTGAGTAACAGGAATTGGATCTAATTTATGGGATGTGCCAGGTACTTGCCACCTGGATTGGCTACTGTCAGAGACTGGATGCCGGGCTCGATTGTCCTTGGTCTGACCCAGTATGGCAAGTCCTATGTTCTTAACCTTTATGGGCACCTAAATAAAAGGTCTGAATTGGGGCCTTGGCTTTGAATGGCTGCCATAAGTGTGATTTGCAAGTCTCTTTCAACATTTTTGTTCTTGTATGACTTGCAGCATCATAGAATTAGGTATGCAACGTATGTATATAATTTTTGGTTTTAGAGAGTGAAGCTATTGGGTGCAAAGGCCACTGCATGTGGTGAAAGAGACTGCAGTGCCTTTGGATTATTCATGGACCATAATAGGAAACACTTTAGATTAAATAATGAAGCATTTTTATTTTAAGCAATGGGCCATCTGTTGAATTGTTTTCCATGCCAACCTTACAATGGTATCTGTCATATTATTCCAGTAGCAGCTGATCAGATGTACCCCCCTTACTCGTCCTTTCTGAGGTTTGAAGGCCATGTGCTGTTACCTTTCCAAGCACCTTCGCGGGAATGGAATAGAAATGTAAAACAGTGTGTGCTTGTTTTATTTTCCAAGTATGGTTGGGTTTCGTGTATCAGCTCTAATTAATTAGATCTTTTACATCAATTATTTCTATGGCTCCACCTGTAGCATTACCAGGGGGAGTGGGGCTCATCAAAGTAGTTTTTGTTTTCAGTAGCCTTGTATCTTTTGAAAGATAGAATTTGTAAATGCAATACATGGATATCTTGCAGGCTGTGATCCCTTTTATTGGACCATCAAAACAATTATCCAGAGATGGTAATGTACATGAGTTTTTTTGTAGACCACATAGGTCCCTTTAGACTTGACCACGAGGTTGAAGAAAGGAAGCATATGCATTACTTAACACTTCCATAAAACCCATACAGTGTTAACTTCTGCACGCATTTTGATCTGGAACAGATGATCTGGATATTCTTTTTTTTTCAGGTCCCTAGTTTTCAGGAAGGCAATGTGCTTATTTAGTCATTGCCCAACTACAAAACTGAGGTATGCAGAGAGAAAGTGAATTGCTCAATGCCATGAAAACATTTGTATGTGAGTGAGTTCCTAATGCATAATATTCTTGCCATACAGATTTTCTCACAGGACAAGCAGGATGCTAGTCCTCACATATGGGTGACATCTCAGGATGGAGCCCAATCACGGAACACTTTTGTCAAAGTTTCTAGAACTTTGACTGGCACCTACTGGGCATGCACAGCATAGCACCAACCCTGCATCCAGCAGGGGTCCCCTTTCAGTCTTCTTTTTTCCGTGCAGCAGTAGCCACGAGGGTTAAGGAGCTCTTCAAAGATTCCTGACAGGAATTTTTCCTCATGGAACTTTTTCAAAAACTTTCAAATAATTATACCCCACAGGGGTCCCCTTATCGATACCTTTGCTCCGCGGTCGAACAGTAAGTTTTTTACCGGCTTGCAGTCTATTCTTGTCTAGTTTTTCCCTCTCGGCCTACCGGCCATCGACCTCACCGCGACTAAATTTTTGTCAAGGCCATGGCATCAGGTTTCCATCGGTGCCCCGACTGCACTTGAATAATGTCCATCACTGACCCTCACACGGTCTTTGTGATGTGTTTGGGATCCGACCATGATGCCCTTACTTGCACCAAATGTGCCCAAATGACACCAAAGGGTCGCAAGGCTAGGCTGGAGAAGATGGAACTTCGCTTTTGGTCAAGAACCCCGACTCCATCGATAGCTTTGACGTCGTCCGAACCAGTACTGTTGACTTCGCGCCAGCACTGGGAAACCGCTGCTGCCCGACTGGCTTCGACGACTCCGCGGGTGTCGATCCCCTCTTTCCACCTCAGGAAAAAGACTGAGGAGAACATCGAGAAAAGCATCGACACTGCCATCAGAAAGCTCAGGCCAACGATACAGGCAAGCCCTCAGCATCGACGTCGTCTGAGCCACCGACAAAGAAGTCCTGTACAGAAAAGGCCCATCCTCTTCTGTTTCTGGGTCACTGAGGCATTCCCCACCTGGACAGGTGCCGGGAGCCGCGACTCCACTTTCACCGGTGGACCCTCCAGCTACACCAGTGCTGCCTCCTATTCCGGAACCGGGTATTCATTACCCAGGTTTCCGTGAGGAATTGGATCGGAGTAAAGCACTCCAGGGGTTCAAACCTCCATCGATGCCAGCCACCGATCCGATACCCAAGGTGCTTGCATCGCTATTGGCAAGAATAGATGCGTTAATCGGTACCCTTCCACCGGTGGATCCGAGGGAACCGATGGCCCCGATTCCTTCCTCACCGATACCCTTGTCATCAGAAGAAGAAGAAACAACGATCTCCATTCCGCTCTCAGGAGTGCTGCCATTGATGTTGCCAATTCCATCGGTGCCTCCATCAATGCCTTTGATTCCGCCTCTAGGGCCATCAATGCCTAGGCCCAGGCCTTCTGGGATAACACCGTTACTCCCTTCTGATGAACATATGGGAGCTGATGATGAGCCTTACGATCCTTGGTCCGATGATTCGTCCCAGGATACTGATGATCTTCCTTCACAGCCCTCTCCTCCTGATGAAAGGAAGTGTTCTCCTCCAGAGGACTTGTCATTTATCAACTTTGTAAAGGAAATGTCTGAAATGGTTCCATTCCAGCTTCAGACTGAAGAGGACTCTAGGCATCAGATGCTGGAGCTTCTCCAGTTTCTCGATGCTTCAAAGGAAATCATGTCTATCCCTATTCATGAAATCCTTCTGATCTTTTAAAGAGAAATTGGGAGTACCCTGGCTCTGTGGCACCTGTCAACCGTAAGGCAGATGCCACCTACTTAGTTCAGTCAGCCCCTGACTTCGAGAACTCAATTAGATCATCACTCAGTGGTTGTGGAGTCAGCCCAGAAGAGGGCACAACGCTCCAAACTTCATTCTTCCATTCCTCTAGGAAAGGAACCAAATTCCTGGATGCATTTGGAAGACGTGTATTCCATGGCTCAATGCTGATCTCTCGCATTGCTTCCTATCAATTGTACATGTCCCATTACAACAGGGCCCTGTTCACGAAGATTCAGGAATTTGCTGAAGCCTTCCCTCTGCAATTCCAGGACCAGCTTCATGCCCTAGCACAAAAAGGCCTAGATGCTGGCAGATATGAAGAACGGTCTGCATATGACATCTTCGACACCACCTCCAGAGTTTCGGCGGCAGGAATTAGTGCGAGGAGATGGACCTGACTAAAGTCTTCAGACCTCAGACCAGAAGTACAGGACAGGTTAGCTGACTTGCCCTGTGCTGGAGATAATCTTTTTGGAGAAAAGATTCAAGAAGCAGTGACACAGCTCAAGGACCCCCAAGTGACTCTGTGCCAGCTCTCCTTACTGCCTTCTGATCCCTCTTTCTCTTCCAAAAGATCCTTAAGGGGGGAGACTCCAAGAGACAAGTCTACCGGCAAAGGAGATACTATCCCCCGGTGTCCAGGGGTCAGCCTTCTAAGCCTTACCAAAAAAGCCAACCCAGGCAACCTCGAGTACAGAAGTCACAGCCAGCCCCCCAGCCAGGTCCAGCGTCTGGCTTTTGATTCCTTCTTAGAGAGTAGTACCCAGCCTCCACTTCCGGTTATTCCCGTCGGAGGCCGGTTGTGCCATTTCTCCAAACCTTGGCACACAGTCACCACAGATCAGTGGGTACGCGCTGTAGTAACTCAAGGTTACCACCTCAACTTTCTCTCTGTTCCACCGGATTCCCCACCTCGGCTGACGTGGGGAACATCCGACCACTCATCACTCCTGGAGCAGGAGGTCTCCCTCCTCCTCCAGTCCCGAGCAATAGAGCCAGTGTCCCTCTCCCAACAGGGGCAGGGGTTCTATTCCCAGTATTTTCTGATACCAAAAATGTCAGGTGGTGTTTGCCCAATACTGGATCTTCACACCTTAAACAAATACCTACAAAGAGAAAAGTTCAAGATGGTGACCTTGGGTTCTCTTCTTCCCCTTCTCCAAAGGGAAGACTGGCTCTGCTCTCTAGACTTCCAGGACGCCTACACACACATTTTAATTACTCCTTCATATCGCAGATTCCTGTGGTTCCTAGTAGGCCCAAAACACTTCCAATATCGAGTGTTACCATTCGGCCTAGCATCTGCCCCACGAGTCTTCACCAAGTGCCTCGTAGTGGTAGCTGCCTTTCTCAGGAGTCAAAGTGTCCACGTCTACCCCTATCTTGACGATTGGTTGATCAGGGCTCCCACTCAACAAACTGCACTGATGTCCCTACATCTCACTTTGCATACCCTGATCTTCTTAGGGTTCCTCAGAAACTATCCAAAATCCAGGCTAGTTCCTTCTCGAACCCTCTCGTTCATAGGGGCCAACTTGGACACTCCAAAAGTGAAAGCCTTCCTACCTCGGGATCGAGCTTTCACTCTCGCTTCTCTGGCCCATCGACTGCAGTCTCGACAACATTCAACTGCACGTCATTTTCTGGTCTTACTTGGTCATATGGCATCCTCGGTTCATGTCACTCCCATGACTCGCCTTGCCATGAGAGAAATGCAGTGGACTCTAAAATCGCAATGGATTCAGTCTTCTCAGTCAATGTCCACCATTGTCCACATCACCAAACAGCTCCACTTATCGCAGAGCTGTTTGACAACAGATGCTTCCAGCTTCAGCTGGGGTGCACATGTTGAAAACCTGAAAACTCAGGGCATTTGGTCTCCAGAGGAAACCAAACACCAAATACATTTCCTGGAGCTTTGTGCAATCAGATATGCTCTCAGGGTTTTCAGGATCACCTTTCCAACCAGGTCATCCTGATTCAAACAGACAACCAGGTGGCCATGTGGTACATCAACAAGCAAGGGGGAACAGGCTCCTACCTTCTGTGACAGGAAGCTGCACAGATATGAGCGGAGGCCCTTTCCCACTCGATGTACCTCAGGGCCACCTACTTGCTGGGAGTGGACAATGTGTTGGTAGACAAGCTGAGTCGTACTTTTCAACCGCACGCATGGTCCCTCAACCCCACTGTAGCGGACTCAATATTCCAACATTTGGGTTACTCTCACATAGACCTCTTTGTGTCAATTCACAACTGCAAATTAGGGAACTTCTGCTCTCACTCGCAGCCAACACCTGCAGCCAAGAGACACTTTCTCCCTCTCGTGGGCCAGCGGTCTCCTTTATGTGTACCCTCTACTTCCACTCATTTCAAAGACTCTCGTGAAGTTGCGAAGGGACAAGGGGCTAATGATTCTGATAGCCCCCTTACCGGCAACGCCAGGTCTGGTTTCCAATTCTCCACGACCTATCAGTACACCGGCACATTCCTCTGGGGAAGGACCTGCTTCTGATCACTCAGAACAATGGCTGCCTTCATCACCCCAACCTCCAGGCCCTCTCCCTGACTGCCTGGATGTTGAAAGGTTAATACTTCAACCTCTTAACCTTTCAGAGCCGGTTTCCCATGTCCTAGTAGCTTCACGAAAGCCTTCCACAAGGCAGTCTTATCGATACAAGTGGAACAGGTTTACGGTATGGTGTACTTCCATGTCCATCGATCCCTTCACTTGTTCCACACCGAGGTTTCTGGACTATCTCTGGCACCTGTCAGAGTCAGGCCTCAAAACTTCGTCTATCAGGGTACATGTCAGTGCAGTAGCCGCCTTCCATAAAGGTGTTGGGGATGTACCTATTTCAGTACAACCCCTTGTAATATGCTTTTTGAAGGGTTTGCGCCACCTTAAACCTCCACTGCGCCCTCTGGCCCCTTCCTGGGACCTCAACATGGTTTTGGGGCGGCTCATGAAACCGCCGTTTGAGCCTCTCCAATCCTGTGATCTCCGCTATCTCACTTGGAAAGTGATTTTTCTTTTGGCGATCACATCCGCTCGCAGAGTTAGTGAGTTACAGGCCTTAGTCACCTATCCGCCTTACAGTAAACTTCTGCATGATAGGGTAGTACTCCACACTTACCCTACGTTTTTGCCTAAGGTAGTATCAGAGTTTCATATCAATCAATCCATTATACTACCCACCTTCTTTCCCAGGCCCCATTCAAATCCGGGAGAACAAGCTCTGCATAACCTTGACTATAAACATGCTCTAGAATTCTATCTAGACCGTACAGCTGGCCACAGGAAATCCACTCAATTGTTTCCTTCGATTCCATCAAATTGGGTAAACCTGTGGGTAAGCAGACTCTCTCTTCCTGGTTAGCGGACTGTATTTCCTTTTGCTATCAGCAGGCAGGCATTCCGCTTCAAGACTGTGTCAAGGCACACTCTATCAGGGCCATGGCAACATCAGTAGCGCACCTACGCTCGGTGCCGCTTGCTGACATCTGTAAGGCTGCTACCTGGAGCTCTCTCCACACCTTTGCAGCCCATTATTGTTTAGACAAGTCTGGCAGACAAGATTCCATCTTCAGCCAGTCTGTGCTACGCAACTTATTTGCGAACTGAGGTACCAACATCCTTCTGCCAACCCGTTAGGGTTCAGGATGCCCTCTACCAAATTCCACCCCAGTTGTTGTGCCTGTTGCACGTCTTTGGGTACATTTGGTGCATTGCTCGGGCATCCTCAGCTTGGTAACATCCTGCTTGTCCTGTGAGGAAGCAGAGTTGCTTATCTGTAACAGGTGTTCTCACAAGGCAGCAGGATGTTAGTCCTCACGAAACCTGCCCGCCACCCCGCGGTGTTGGGTTCGTTTACGTTTTCTTATTTTATTTTCGCATGTATTTTTTACTATAAGATGAGACTGAAGGGGAACCCCTGCTGGATGCAGGGTTGGTGCTATGCTGGGCATGCCCAGTAGGTGCCAGTCAAAGTTCTAGAAACTTTGACAAAAGTGTTCCGTGATTGGGCTCCATCCTGATGATGTCACCCATATGTGAGGACTAACATCCTGCTGTCCTGTGAGAAGACCTGTTACAGGTAAGCAACTCTGCTTTCCAACTATACAAGTAATCTAGAAAAGGTTACATGTTTAGAAAAACTAATAATAATTTAAAAAATATATTTTGTATGTGGACATTTGTCTCATTACACTCGTTAATGCATATTCACTAATATTTGACTTTCTGAAGCTGACTTATTTGATCTCAGAATAGAGTTTAAAATATTTGGCTGATCTTGAAGAGCTTTTCACTGTAGTCTTTTGTGGCCTCTACATGGGTTAATCAAGTGCCTAAGAATAAAAAAATATATATTTATGGCTTGCTAAAAAAATGTAAATAATAACGGAATTTGAAAATCTCATAGAAGTTATTTTGATTTAAATGATAATGGACAAACTGGAAAGCACAAGGGTAACCCACACGAAGCAGCAGTTACTACACTTAATAGAAGGCATGGGGTAACCTCCGTTAAGCAGCAGCCACTACCCTTAACAGAATGCAAGGGGGGTAACCTGCACAAAGCAGCAGTTATTATCCTAAAATAAAAAAAAACCATGTATAAATTTACTTGATTATTTCAGCAAGCTTTTTCCTAAGAACTATATTATGATAATTGGGATGACCTATAGCTTTGATATAAGGGACTTATGGTAAAGATATATCCTCAACAACAAAACTGAACAAGGAAGGAAAAAAAACTATAAAATAGTAAATAATTAAAATCCTTATATAACTAATGCTCAGATTATGCAAAAATAAATAAATGAGAGAGCCCATCATACTTTGACTAAAAACACTTTGCAAAATCAGCTGCATTTGTCTGCCAATGTAATCATTGCTCTTAAAGACACTAACTTTTTATGTATTTTTATGATTTATAATTAAAAAATTAGCAACACTCATTTCAAATGAACATAAAGTCCAAGTATATATATAGTGTTATGGTTTGTGGGTATGTGGACCCTTGGCCCGACGTGCGAGTTGTAACAGCCCATGGGGAGGAGCCCCACAGGTCCGCACAGTCACGAGGCGAGGTACAGACACAGTGGGGAGCTCTGGGCACAGTGGTGGAGAGATCCCCAGGGACCAGGAGGTAGCCCCTGTAGGGTGACAGTCAGTTGGTAGTACCTGGAGTGAGACCTTGAAGAGAGAGGCGCCAGGCAGACCGTAGAGCGGTAGGTGTGGGATTAGCTGTGCAGAAGGTTCTCTGGGAGGACAGCCCCGAGGGGCAGAGCTGCAGCTTAGTGGGTGTATACTTGGAGAAACAGGCCAACTCATGAGGCAGGGAAGCCCGGGCCCGATCTCTGCTGCTGACGTAGGCAGGAACCCGAAGAGTGGAGGAATGCCGGCAGTATAGTAGAGATGCAGGCCTGAGGAGCGGGACAGCAGTCAGTCGTTGAATAACCAGGAGCACAGCCCTGTGGAGCAAGGAGGCTCTAGGTAGTCTCTTGATTAGTAAGCGCGGCCCGAGGAGCAGGAGAGCGCAGACAGTCTTGCTAGAACACAGACACAACTCCGAGAAGCGGGGAAGGCTAGCCAAGGAACTCACAGATTGCCGCAGTATTCCAGGGGAGACCCGAGTAGCAGGAGCTGATGCAGAATAGGACCCTGGAGGCGCAGAGCCAGCCCGAGGAGCGAGGTAGGCCAGAGGAACAAGTCCCCGAAGGAGCACACATTGACCCCCGAGGAACGGGTGCCAGACAGGGTCCAGGAGCAAGGCACGTAGTGACATCTCAGGAACACAAGGCAGGAGTTGTAGACTCGTACGGAACTTGTTGCCAAGTTGGCTAGCTGGGGGCGAAGGTGGTACAGGAGTCCGATGATATCATCAATCAGGGGTGCCCCCGAGATTCCCGCCGAAGAGGCTTCAAAGGCGGGGCCTGTGACACGTGCCTAGGAAGGCGTAACATTGAAGTAGGACGTAGCGGCGTCCATGCCGCCGTGAGGAGTCCCGAGGAACGCGGCAGTATAGGCAGGCCCGCGCTGCGAGCAGATCTAGGAAGGGCAGGAGAGCGGTGCAAGAAGTGAGTACTCGCGGTCGCAGCCGTCTGAGACCGACAGGCATAACATGTAGCCTGACACTGACACTGTGTTTTTCTGCTTAAGGCTACTCTCTACCTGCACTGGAAAAAAGACAGGTATTTATATTAATTTTAATGTGATCAATGGATACATAAGCCAATAAACAGCTCTTGTCAAAATAAATTTGGAGGAAAATCTCTAATGAAGAAGCCTCTCTACTTGACTCCACATAGTCTGTTTGCTGAATATTTTTGTTTAACTTATTCCTGTAGAATTAAATGGGACCTTTCGTTCTACTGTCCTTCCTGATGCAGCCCTAGGTGAAACACGGACCGTGTTGGAAGACTTACTGTGGCTAAAATCTGTAACTTATTTGAATCTTTTAGTAAAAGGCTTTGAACAAGTTACTATCGAGATAGTCTAAGCCTTTTAAGAACAGACTTACTGTTGACTTAGAACATAAGAATTGCCATACTGGGTCAGACCAAAGGTCCATCAAGCTCAGTATCCTGTTTCCAACAGTGGCCAATCTGGGTCACAAGTACCTGGCTGTAATGATCCTGGCTGCTAAGCAGCCCTCCTGCCAGCAGAAGTCCTCATCAAGCCATTCTCACTCTCATTCTAGCCACCTCCTTGAAGGCTCTATGACTCAGCAAGGCCAACACTTATTTAACTCTGCCTCTCCCACAACTCTGTACTTCAGCATCGAGTCACCTCAGCTCTTTGCTTTGGCATACCTGCCTTGTTACTACCCAGCCCTTGTGGCCTTCTTGCTTAGCACTGCCCTGCAGCCACCTGGGCCCTCTTACCTTGCCCTGTGGCCTCCTTGGCCTTTCTGCCTTGCTCTACAGCCTTCTTGGCCCTCCCATCCTGCAGCCTCCTTGGTCTTCTTGCCCTGTTTTGTGATCTTTAGGCCTCCTAGCTTTGCCTTGTCCTGCCTTGTTGCTTTTGGGCATTCCTGTCTGTTGCTTGCTTATCCAGTCCTTGTCTAGTCCTGTCCTTCCTGTGGCCTCTGTTCCCCAGGGCTCTCTGTTCCAGCCTGTGCCTCCAGTTCTAGCCTGTTTCTAGTCCCAGCCTTGTAACTACTCCCATTCTAGGAAACTCCTGCTGGCCCCCAGAACTTGAGGGCTCAACCCAAAGTGGAGGGGGCTGGTCAGGCGGAAGACCTTGTCCTGCTCTGTCCTAAAGTCCTGAACTGCTCCTGCTGGGGAAACGCCTGAAATCTGCCTGCTTAACCATGATACTGGCAGAATCCCAAAGAGTAGATAGATTCCATGCTGCTTATCCCAGGGATAAGCAGTGAATTTCTGCAACTCCACTTTAATAATGGTTTATGGACTTTTCCTCCAGGAACTTGTCCAAACCTTTTTTTAAATTAATCTACACCAACAGCTTTCACCACATCCTGTGGCAATCAATTCCAGAGCTTAATTATGTTTTGAGCGAAAAATATTTTTTTCTTATTAGTTTTAAATATACAACTTAGTAACTTCATTGTGTATCCCCTAGTCTGTATAATTTTTGAAAGAATAAGCAACAGATTCGCATTTACTCTTTCTACTCCACTCATTATTTGATAAACCTCTGTCCTTGCCAAATATTTTGGATATGATTGCCCCCTCCACTCATATTCAAACATTCTAGTGCAAGGCCATGGCTTACCCTGGAAATTCGCAGGCGTAGGCAACTGCTCTGTAAATGTGAGTGATCATGGAGTCATTCGATCTTTAGAAGCTCTTCAGTCTTATAAGGCACAGTTATTGTATAAACTAGAAATTGAGTCAAAAAGGCATTTTATAATTCACAAATTCAAGAAGCCAGAAACCATCCTAACGTTCTGTTTACAGTTGTGCAAAAGTTAACCTTAGTTGATGGGGGGGGGGGGGGGGGGGCTTCTCCTTCTTCAGCTGACAGTTCTGAGGATTTTAAAGAAAATGACTTTATGGATTTTCTATCTGTCAAGCTTCTAAAAGAGAATGCAGTGAGTAAGTGGTCTGCATTCGATGAAGTAGGTGAATTTGATATACTAAGAATTATTTCTTCTTTAAATGCATCTCACTACCCACTGAATCCATATAATGTGAGTGTTTTAAAGGCAGCAAAGAATACCATTTCACCATTTTTAACTTTGCTGATAAATCTCTCTTTTTCTGAGGGATGTGTATCTGCAGCCTTAAAGAAAACATCTGCAAGACCTTTGCTAAAAAAGCCTAACTTAGATCTTACTGTTGTGGTCTAATCAACCTATTTCATCCTTGTCATTTATGGCAAAAATAATTAAATCGGCTATGATGAAGCAATTAGCTGACTTCATTGAGGATCTTGAGATACTTAACCAGTTTCAGTTTGGGTTCCAGCATACTCGAAGTATAGAAATCTTACTATTCTCTCTCTTTGCCAACAGACGAGGCTTTGAAACCTGCCATGGATATGTCCTAGTTTTGCTCGATATTTCATTGGCTTTCAATACAGTAGACCATGCAATTCTCCTCCATAGATTGAGAGAAATTGAGATTTCAGGTACTGTATAGAAATGGTTTCAATAATATCTATGTGATAGACAACAACCAGCAAGGATGGGTGATTCCTACTCTAACTGGTACCCAACGCAAATTGGAGATCCACCTCATCTACGCAGTTATTCAACAAGATGCCTTTAAGTAAACAGCAGACAGAGCAGAAGGATTCCAAATCGCCTTGGTCAACTGATAAGCAGGTTGTTAATACAAATAAATACATACTTTGAAAGGATAGTATACAAATGCTAGAAGCCTAAAATAAGATGGGAGAGGTAGAGTGCACTATATGAAGAGGTAGATATAATTGGCATCACAGAGATGTAGTGGAAGAAGGACAACCAATGGGACATTGTGATACCAGGAAGCAAACTATATCGAAATGATAAGATAAATCAAAGTGATGGAGGGGTGGTAGTATATATTATAGGCAGCATTGAGTCAAACAGGATAAAAGTTCTGCAAGAAAAAAAATGCAGTGTTGAATCTTTATGGATAGAAATTCCATATGAAAAGGGGAATAAAATAGCAGTGGGGATGTATTACCATCCACCTGGACAGAATGAACAAATAGACAATGAAATGTTAAAAGAAATTAGGGATGTGTAGTAATGTGAGTGACTTGGGGACAGCTAGACGAAAATGTAGGCATACTCTGTCAGTTCCTTAAATGCGGTTTATTTACAGTGAAAACTTACAAAAGTGCAGTGCACAGCAAAACAAAACAACTTAGGTAGCTCACCTTGGCTTCAGGTATCTCACAATTAAATGAAAGTGGAGGCATATTGGGAGACGTGTATATTCGTGCACTTTTAAAATCTGTGCGACATGCGCCAGCTCGACTTCTACATGTATCTCCTGGTTTTGGCGCACCTAGGGCTTTTAAAATTCGCCTTTAAAGCTCTAGTGAGATCCAGTTTTTACAAATTACATTTACTACAAGGACAAGTATCTATTAAACTTAGGAGATTTTTGTTCTGTTGTGGTAGTGTTACGACTGTCGCTGCCCGACGTCTCCACTCCGCCCTCCTTGGCAGAGTGGAGACCTCTTTGGCGACTCCTCCCGCGGTTGATGGACGTCTGGCTGCCACGGCGTCTGCCTGCTGTCCTCTCTGGCATCCCCGGTCCGGCTTGGGCGCTGCATCCCGCCAGGTTGTTCAGATACCATAGGGCACGCGCGCCGTGTGGCCCTGCTTCTTATTCCTTCTTTGGCGCGAACCTCAGGGGCGTCCCCCTGTGATGACGTCATGCTTCCCGGATACAAAAGCCTACTCTGTTTGCTAGCTAATTGAGTTAGCAAGGGACTCCTTACGGATGGGATTTGCTCTCCGTACCTAGCTACTCTGCCTCTCCTTAATTGGACTTACTCTATCAGGGTACCCGCTCCTCGGGGGCCTCTCTCTTTTCTTTCAGGTCGCTGTCTGGAACCGGTACTCGCTCCTCGAGGGCCCATGTTCCCAGACTTGCTGCCTGAGCTCACTTCTGCTTGGAAGAAACCGCTGCCTACACCATCAGTGAGTTACCATCTATATTCTCTCAGAGCTGTTCCCTGGAACCAGGTACTCACTCCTCGAGGGCCTGCCTCTATTCCAACTTCTGTGTTACCTTCTGGGAGAGACCGCTGTAAGAGTAATCAATCAACGAGGCTCTATACCAGAACCCTGTGTATGCTCCACTGTACTCACTATCTCAGTTTCTCTCCACTACAGCACAGCTATTGAGGGATCGCTGTTCCAGTGTCCTGAGGGACTACAAGCCCAGCCTGGCTTCATCTCTACTCACTACTGCCACCTCTGGTGGCTTCTCAACTCGGTTTAATAAAAGATAATTCTGTGTTGTGTGTCCTAAAGCTGAGCCTGACCTGTGGCCCCTCACTGGACTTCCCTCCCGTGGGCGAGGTCATCTGCCACAGTGTCCAAGGGTCCACCCAAAATCTTACAAACAATAACAGGTAGTTACTTTAGTGTAAGCTTCTGTGCATTATTATCAGCAGTGCTAAACCCCTTGTATATGCATAGAGGTGATTTGCAATTGTATAAAGGGGAGTTCAAGTCTGTGTCATTTTATAGAAAGGTGAAAGAGATTAAGGTTTGGCAATGAGTGGCCATACATTATGAGAAACAGTTTAAAATTATCTTATAAAGGAAAAAGGCTGAACAAGGTATGTAAAACAAAATATTAGGATGATCAAACTAAAACAATGTCTAGTGCTTCAGTGAATGATCAAAGTAGATAACTAACATCATAATTAAATAAAATTCAATATATTAACTTTTCAAGGTTTGAATTTCATATTAAAAAAGTATTTAAGCTGATTGGAATGTATTAAGATAGAAGCAAGTAGTATTACAACTAAATGTTTTATCAATATATAATTAATCTTAATTTTTATATCCAATCTTGGAAAGATCCAGCATTGTCCTATGATTGTGATTTAATTCCACAAAAGACAATGGGCTGGATTTTAAAAAGGTTACACGCACTGGGCCTATTTTATAAAGGCCTGGCGACGCGCGTAAAGCCCCGGGGCTTGCAAAAAGGGGCGGGTCAGGCACAAAAGGTAAAATAAAACTTTTGGGGGGGTTAGACTAGGGCTAGGGGGGGGGAAGTTTAGGGGAAAGGGTGGGAAGGTCAGGTTAGGGGGGAGGGAATGGGGGAAGGCAACGTGGCTTGGCGTGCACAATTGTGCACCCCCTTGCGCGTGCCCACCCCTGATTTTATACCGTGTGCGTGTCTGTGCACACAAGTTATAAAATCGGGTGTACATGTGCGCACGCTGGCTAGCACGCGCACAGGTATACCCGCACGCAACCTTTTAAAATCGACCCCAATCTTTGTAAAATACGTATTTGCATAAACATACAATATAGTATACATTTGTATATTGATTAATATTGATGTAATATTTATGAATCATTTGCTGAAATGCCAGTATGTAAAATAATTTGAACTCAACTCTGCTTATACTTTTTCTCAATTGCATTTAGAGTACTAAGATACAAGGAATTCAGGGGTTTTTTTTTTTCTTTTATCCCCCTCTTGTAACTAAGTCCAGTAGCTCCCTCCAGACGCATAACTTTTTCATTCCTATTAAATATGGAAGCACCGGAGAAGGGAGATTTGCGAGTGCTGGCCAAACACAGACAGGCATGAAAAAAACCTAACTTAACTTTAAAACTGTTATTTGCAGTTGCAACAGGCAGTTCCACTTTCAAAATATGCATACTTTGTCTGGAATTTCTCTGCCCTAATATAATTAATTTGAGATCTCACACAGTAATATGTATGTCTAGGCTCACCCAGTTAAACAGTTAAATGCTCTCCCAAACTGTTATGGCTCTTACCCGCGGCCCGCCATGGCTAGCCCCTCCTACCTCTCCTGCTTGCTCCCGGGCTGCCGTTGGCGCGGGTGCGGAGGGTTCCCTGGCACAGGCCTCTGGCCTCCTCTGCAGCGCTGACTGCTGGTCCTGGGCCACGCCCCGGCAATATCTCCGGCGGGGGGAGCACCCATAGCCTCCTCTTCGCAGCATGGGCCGCACTGCTGTGCTTTTGGGAGCATCCTCGGGCTGCCCTGCTCTTAGGCGCGAGGCCGCGCCTCCTGCAGCCATTTAAAGGGGCCTCAACCTCTGAATTGGCTGCACCTGTTTCTAATGGGGCCGACTCAAGGAGGTACTTAAGGAGGCTTCCTTTACTCATTCTTCGACTTGGGCAACGAGTCTGCTCGCTTTGGTGAGTCTCCAGGTGCCTTGGTTTCCTGGTTCCTTCTACTTGAACGATTCTTCGGTGTGTGACTTCAGACTGGCAAGCAGTGATCCTTCGGTGTGTGACTTTGGACTGGCAAGTGGCGACTCTCTGGTACTCAGCCTCAGACTACTTCTACGCACTGTCCACCTTCAAGGGCCCACCTAAGTCCCAGCGTCCCGGGTCCCTACGGGCTCCTCCCCGGGGAACCGCGGGCTTCCAGCGGCGAAGAACCGGCCAGCTCCTACTTCGATTCCGCCTCACCACCCGACGGCGGAACCCGAGGAGACATCTCCTCAGGTGATACCAACTCCCCCTCGGTCCAAGGGTTCACATCTCTCCAGGTCATAACACATACGTTGAAAAATGATCCAAATCGATGGGGGAAGGGGAAAAGCAGGAGGCTTCTCTGGATGGGAAAGAAGGCAAAAACAAACCTATACGCACCAGCCAAGAATACCACTGCAAGCTCTTTGCACTCCATGTCCCATTGAGTCGCCAAAAACTATTAAGTAATCAAAATAAACACTTAATACTGGCAGCATAAGAAAGATCTTTATTTAGATAAAGTATGGAATATTCCAGGAGAGTATAAGGCAATTTAGAAGCAATCTTTCAGAACATTGTTGACACACAAAATTAAGTAGATAACCATCTCCAATTTACACACCAATAAGCTAGGTTTTTTTTGCATAACATTTCCTACTTCGTTAGCATTATAATTTTAACTCATATTAATAGGGTTGTGATTCTTGTAAGTCATGTTATTTCTTTTAAATTGAGCCTAGAAGCGATGAGAGAGGAATGAAACTTAAGACTGACCCTTAACATACTTTTTGACTCAGTATCCATTCTAGCATCTCCGCATATTCTGTCATGTCAGCAACCTTGAATTAATTTTTACAAGTTTGATCAGCGTAATTTTCACAGTGCAGTAATGACAGCTTCATAGGAAAACCTTTTCAAAGCACTCTAACAGATGATGGAATATGTGATGATTGATAATTTGTGTCTGTGACTTCTTAGTGTTGACTCTACTACAATGTTCTATGAGCCTAGTATGTGTATTTTTTAGTGCGTCTTATATAAATCAGTAAACAAGAACCTGTAATATATAAATCACAAATTGTGATAAACAGTCTGTTTGAAAACAGCTTTGTTTTCAATAGCCAGTCATCGGATTGACCCACTTGGAGCTTTGCAAAGGTCATATGGTCCACAGGCAAAGTGACTCCTTTCATTCTATTATCTTGATGTACCAGCGGCAAGATTGTCTGAACCACTTGATTTCTTATGTTTCGCTCCCTAGGAAAGGATATCACTGGCTTGTCAGCTAAAAACAAATGCATTTGGAGAATATGCCAGTGTTTCATAATGGCTGCTACCTGCTGTGCCTTGTTAATGTATTGTAAGACACAGAAATGTCTAGATGGTATATTAGAGGACTTATACCACAACAAGCTTTCTCTGTCAACATTCTTGGCCCATTTAAATGCTTTGCCAATTGCCACACTGGGATAATCATAAGCTGAGCCTGATGCTTAAAATCTTCCAGGCAAACCACATTTAGAGAAATGCGGATAAAAACTCCAAAATTGTAATAAGTTACTACGTTCAATATATTTGCGAAAAATAAATATTTCAAAATGTTTCCCCTTTAATAATCAAAATATCCATAAAAGAAATATTGTGTTGATGAAATGTAAGTGTAAACAATAAATTATCATCCAAGGTATCAATCCACAATTCAAAAGTTTACAGTTGAGAAATAGTACCTGTCCAAATGAATAAAATATCTATATATGTTCTCCACGTTGATATATAGATGAACCAATGTGATGAATACATTTATTTTTAAAAAATGCCACATATAAATTTGCTACATTTGGAGCAATAGGGGAGCCCATAGAAACCCTGTATACGTGCAGATAAAAATTATTCTCAAACAGAAAATAATTCTTTGCAAGAACCAACTGTGCTAATTCAAAGAGAAATCCTGCTGGAATCATCGGAGATTGAGGAAGATTGTACAACACCGACAACATATTTCTAAAGCTGATACTCAAGGAATGTTTGTATAAATTTATTCCACATCCATTGCTACTAGTAAACAAAAACTGAAAATGGCTGTAGCCTTTGTAACATAAGAGTAAAGTCTTTGGTTATAAAACACATTTACAAATTGTTCCAAAAATTCAAATAATGTCAAAAACCCTTGGGGCAGATTTTAGAAAAGTACGCGCACCGGCACAAACAAGGGTACGCCGGATTTTAATAGATACGCACGTAGCCATGCGTATCTTTTAAAGTCCAGGGTCGGTGCGCGCAAGGCTGCGCAAAATCGGCAGCCTGTCTCTGTTCCCTCCGAGGCTGCTCCGAAATCAGAGCGGCCTCTGAGGGAACTTTCCTTCCACCTCCCCCCACCTTCCCCTCCCTTCCCTTACCTAACCCACCCCCTGGCCCTAACTAATTCCCCCCCCCCTACCTTTATTCCAAAAGTTATGCCTGCCTGCACCGGGCCGAGGGCTGGTCCGGAGGCCGCGGCCACGCCCCCGGGCTGGAACCACGCCTGCGGCCCCGCCCCTGAAACGCCCCCGATGACACGCCGGCCGCGACATGCCCCCCAATGCCCCCCCCCCAGGAAAGCCCCGGGACTTATGCACGTCCCAGGGCTTTGCGCGTGCTGGCAGCCTATGCAACATAGGCTCGGCGCACAGGGGGAGCTTGGGGCAGGTTTTCGGGGGGTACGTGCGTATCCCTTTGAAAATCTGCCCCCTTGTGTATGAGCTTGTGTAATGATAGTTTATGTAGATACCTAAAATTGATCTATAGGGTCAGCACTAATTGTTTATAATATTTTTGATCAGAGAACTGTCTATTTCTGCAACATACTGAGTTCTAAGTAGTACCATAATTTCACCCCTTTTGTCGGCTGATTTAATAACAAGGTTAGGGTCATTAGACATTTGGCGCAAGGCTTGTCTCTCTGCTATATGTAAACTAAAATGTTTTTCCTATAAACAACTTCAACTGTTGTGGATTTGCTAATAAGTCACAAAATGTCATGATGACACGTGGCATTGGTCCAGGAAGAACCTTTTTAGTTCTAGGTTTGAAAAGTGACATATTAGTCAGTTTGTAGATGGTGCAAAAACCCCCCAATTTGATTTGTAATAATCTTAGGAATCTAAAGATCTAAATTATACATTCAAATAGATCATGAAGACAGACCCAGCTATTTGCTCACAGACGTGCCAGCCTTTGCAGTAATATCATCTCAGGTAAATCCTTGGCTTTAGCACAAGGGCATGTATTAAATCAAAGTCTTTCCTTTGTTCCAACAGTTCTTCATGATCCATCCCTTATGATCTTAGTTTAATTGTTTTTTACTGGTAGTAATTTATTTATTTATATTACAGATTTATACTCCACAATTAGCAAAGCATCAATGCAGATTACAACCAAAATACACAATAAAACATACAGAACAATAAAATACATAATCAGATAAAACAAAGAATAACAAACCTTAATTAAAAGTTTGAGATCTTGATTGATCTTGTATCCCGCCTGGAATGTTTATCAGCTTAGGTAGAATATAAAAACTTAAAAAAAAAATATTGCTGTACAGGATCTAAATTGTTGCTTGATCAGTGTTAGAGCTTGGCTATGTTCAAATAGATTTTACCTGTATCTAAATAAGACAGCAGCTATTTGGTTGAATAGAAAAGAGCAGGTGAATGATTTACTAGAATTGAAGCTTGGTAGGATATTTGTCTTCAGGTTTGAAGTTTGGGAGTTCTTTTTAATTTGACTATTTCTTGGGAACCTCAGCTAGCATCTATTGTTAAAGGGTCTTTCAATTATGTAGGCTGTAATATCTCCATCCATTCCTTGCACAAGAAGCTTTTGCTAAACTGATTTATGCTATCATGTTCTAACACATTGACTATTGCAATCCATTGTTAATAGGATCGCCAAAAAAGTCAATGGAATGTTTGCAATTCAGAATATGACAACCAGACTTTTGGGGGTTGGGGAGGGCGGGCTGTTGTAGGGAAAGAATTTTGCCAAACCTTTAATTCCTCTTCACTGGTTGCCTGTTGAGGCCCGTTTGAAGTTTAAAATTCTGTTGGTGATCTTTAAAGCATTAAGTGGACTGGACTCAGCCTACCTTAGTTCCTGACTGATGTTGTCTAAGCCAGCATGGTCTTTGATGCCATCAGTACATGAAAGAAAATGAATCCACACAAAACAGAGTAGCGATGTGCAGAGGCAAATTTTTGTTATGGTTCATTCATTTGTTTCATAGATCTCCTCTATTCATTTCATTTGTTTCAAATGAAATGTTTCTTTTGTGTAGTCATTTCATTTGTTTCCCATTAAAGTTAATGGCAGAAAAAATGGAGACAACTACCAGTGAGGGCTCTGACATTTATGGGCTGGGGAACTGATAGGCATAGGGGTAACCTGCACGGAGCAGCGATTACTACCCTAAGGGGCGGATTTTAAAAGGGTTACATGCGTAACCCTTAAAAAAAATTCCCTGCACACGCACCGAGCCTATTTTGCATAGGCTCGGCGGCACGCGCAAGCCCCAGGACGCGAATATGTCCTGGGGCTTGCAAAAATGGGTGGTCTGGGGGGTGGGGCCGTGGGCAGGGCCGTGCTCTGGGGGCATGTCCGGGGGCGTGGCAGCGGTCCGGGGGCGGTCGGGGGCATGGCAGAGTGCTCCGACACAGCGGCCTGTGTCGGGGCCTGACACGCCGGGAACCAGCTGGCACATGCAAGTTACGTCTTCCAGAGGCAGGCGTAACTCAACAAAACAAGGTGGGGGGGATTTAGGTAGGGCTGGGGGGGTGGGTTAGATAGGGGAAAGGTGGGGGGGGACCAAAAAGAAAGTTCCCTCCAAGGCCGCTCCGATTTCAGAGCGGCCTTGGAGGGAACAGGGAAAGCCATCGGACATCCCCTAGGGTTCGGCGCACACAAGGTGCACATGTGTGCACCCCCTTGCACGCGCCGACCCTGGATTTTATAACATGCGCGCAGCAGCATGCGCATGTTATAAAATCGGGTGTACATTTGTGCGCGCCGGGTAGCGCTCACAAATGTGTACCCCATGCGCGCAAAATTTAAAATTGGCCCCTTAACTAATAAGCCTTGATGCTTTAGACGCAACTGCAACCTCGCTCTCTGCTTTGATGGGGGTGGAGTGGGTGGAAGAGGAATTGGATTCAGACGATAACTAACACGAGCCCTGACATTTATGGTCTGGGGTACTGATACACAGACATAAGGGCCTTAGAACTGGAATGCTTCTAAGGACAAGTCCATAAGCAAAGCTCATCAAGCAGCACTGTCTGAATTTTCAAGAAGGCTTATCACCCAGTAAAAATGTTGCTAGCAATACATTTTTATGGGTAATCATAAGGCTTGGGGAAAACTGCATGGAGTGGCAATAGCTACCCTTAAGAGAAACTGGGAATAACCTGCATGACGCAGCAGATTCTACCATATGAAGCTTGCTGGACAGACTGGATGAGCCATTTGGTCTTTTTCTGCCGTCATGTCTATGTTACTATGTTATTTTGAGCTTCAAAATTGGGGTTAGGGTTTTCTAATCATTTCTAATGAAACTTGTGGCTAGACAGCATCAGAAGGGGGGATGAGAACGCCAAGACACCATGATTGTGGCAAAGTGGCACTAAATGCATGAATAGCCTAAGGCATCGTAAAGTGGTAAAAGGGTGCCAGCAGTGGCAGGATTTCTCCAAGACACCGTCAGAGGAGCAAAGCAGCAGCAAAAGTATTAAGAACATACCAAGGCTTCAAAAGAGAACACAATAACAGTAGCATGAACCGTCAAAGGCAGCACAAAAGGGGCAAAGTGGCAGCAAGAGTGATATGAACAACTTAAGGCACCATAAAGGGGGAACAAAGCAGCAAAAGTGCAGTAAAAATGCCAGGCTCTGACAGAGGGACCAAGCAGAACAAAGAGTGGCGAGAACACCCTAAGGTGTAGAGTCTGAAATATGGTAAGAAGAGCACAGTGGCAGAAAGACCTCCAAGGTATAGAATCTAGGGTATAACAGCAAGGCAGAGTGGCAGAAAAGCACCCAAAGTGTAGCATAAAAGCAAAGCAACAAGGAAGAGTGGCAGCAAGACCCCCAAAGAAGTAGCGTTAGTGGTATGACAACTAGGCAGTATGGCAGTAATTTCCCCAAATGTAACATAAGTGGTTAAGTGGCATGGAAGAATGGCAGTAAGACTCCCAAGCTGGATCGTCAGGAGAAGGGCAGTTTCCTATTGATTGGTCCTCCATCCTGTCCTCATGACTACTTCTTCCACCTTGGTTCTATCCTGGCTGCCACCTCTGTCAGGAATTTCATGGTTGCTATAATCTCAAATCAGTACTTTTCAATGGGCCATAGACTTGAATGGGAAACAAACAAAATAAAAATTGTCTAAATATTTGGAATTGCCTCCCAAAATCTATTTGGCTCACTCTGGATTGTCATACGTTTAGGAAATAGATCAAGTCCTGGTTATTTAATCAGATTTTTTAAGTTAAAATTTTAAATTGCAGTAGTTACATTTTTTTCTTTTTTTTGTGACCTTGCTAGCCCATTCCAGTTGCTAATTTCTGTGTCAGAGATAGATTTGCTAATTGTTACATTTTTACTAGTTTTATGAATCATTTTTGGTCAATTTAATTCTCACCATTGCGAAACATTTTTTTTAAATTTTAATGAACCATTTTCAGTTGACAAATTATTTGTGATAAATTAAAAATCAAACATCTTTAACATAAACATATTTACATTTAGGTAATGAGTTATGTTGATAATTTCATTGTACTATGTACACTATTTTGGACATTTTGGATTAGTGATCTATAAATAAAATTGGGTTTGATTGAACTGAATATCTAGGATTCTGTCTTTTTCAACACCCATTCAAAAAATGTTTCCATCAGGATTGGATTCCAAGATTTTTGACAAAAAAAAATTAGATTTAAGTATTTTGGGGCAATTTGCAGAAGGAAATGTTTTTATTGCTTTTGATAAATGTAAAGCAGACTGAATTTCTATTCAGATTACTTGCAGTCTCACTCCTATCTGTATGTATCCATCATTCATGTATTCAGTACCTTGTTACTTTATGTAATCTCCTTGAGTATATCTCTAGAAAAAGACAGAAAATCATATGCATATATACATTTACTGAAAAGTAAAGAATTAATGAAACACATTTCATATACCAAAAAACTTTTAGTTATATCTCAAGTGTAATTCCAGCAAAGGTATTTTATCCAAACTATACATGTTAAAACACTTACATAAGGAAAATTGTATGTATACACAGAAATGTAAATAAGAATTGGGTGTTACATAAGTACATAAGAATTTGCCATTCTGGGTCAGACCAAGAGTCCATCAAGCCCAGTATCCTGTTTCCAACAGTGGCTAATCCAGATCACAAGTACCAACAAGTGGAATGCATAGAGCAGAAAATCTGTCCTTTTGGCAGGCTACTGAGGGGGGAACTAGGATGCTAAATGTTCAGGCAACAGCCATGCTGGTATTACTACCACGCCTGCTATTATTTATTTAATTTTACTTAATATTTCTGTTCCACCTTTCTCAGCTAGTCAGGACTTCAAGGTGGATTATATAGTGCTATGTTATAAGGGGTTACTAGACATTACACAGTCACTGGTCTGTGGAGCTTACTGTTACGGACCCGGGCCGTGCCCCGGTCCCTTCACCTACCTTGGGGCCGGCCCGGGCCGCTCCAGCGTCTTCTTGGCCAGCAAGACCTGTCCCGGCCTCTACCGCGGCGCTCCCTCCTCGAGAGAGAAGCCGTTGATCCGCTGCGCCTGGCCTCGCCCCCTAGGCGCACGTGTGCGCAGGGGCTCTACAATTTAAAGGGGCCAGCGCAGGAAGAAAGGGAGCAGCCCACAGATGATGTCAGACGCTGCAGGGGTATTTAAACCCTGCAGCTAGGCCTATGTGTTGCCTTGCAACGAGGTTCACTCTCCTTGAGAGTTACGAGTTGCTGCTTTTGACTACTGGCTTCTGACATTGGCTTCCGACTACTGGCTTCTGACTTCGGCTCGTCCACTGGCTTCTGATTCCGGTTTCTGTCCACTGGTTCCTGACTTCGGCTTTCATCCAGGTGGCCCCTCCTAAGTCCAAACGGCTCGGGTCCTCATGAGCTCTTCTCAGGGGGACCGCGGCTTCCAGTGGTGAAGTTACAGTTGGCCTCCTGGCTTCGGCCCTACTCTTCTCGATCCTCTGGAACTCCTCTTCAGACACCGGCCCACAGGAGACCGCACGTAAGTCCAAGCAGCTCGGGTCCTTACGGGCTCCTCCTGGGGGGATATCGGGCTTCCAGTGATGAAGATCCCTCCGGTCTGCTGCTCAGTGCTGCCTCCCGGCTTCGACGTCCACGGTGGGCCTTCCCACGGTGAGTCTTCAATTGTCCCAGCCGGCTCTAGGGTCCACGAATCCAACACTTACAGTCATAGTCAGGCCAAACACATATGATAAGAGTAAATGGGAAGTGTACGTACTGTAGAGAAGTGATTAGAATTTGAAAGCTGCCTCAGAAAGGTGGAGATTTAGAGTGGATTTCAATAATGAAGTACTGAGTCAGAAAATCTACTCCAGGTATATGGAAAGCATGGAGTTGGGATTGGTAGTTATATAGATTATTATAAAGCTTTGTAGATAGACATTGGTAGGGTGGGTGAACTAAATAAAAAAAAAATTGTATTATGCTCATCTGCTTAAGACACCAGAGTACAAATAAGAGAGAACTAAATTTATCCTGTACAAGGAGAGAGATTTGTTTATAAATATTTGATATTCTGCCTTTTCCCAAATTTGGTCCTAAGGTGGATTACAATCAAATGTAATTAATTAGGTGCATTTTAAGTTACAGTCATCACAGGGGTACTGATTGCAAAGAGAAGAGATAGCCAGAGGATTGATATGTTAAGGAGTAGGGTGCAGATTGTCAAGAGTATATAAGCTTTAAGCACAAGGCAAGAACCAAGAGCAGCGGAGTTAAATCTTGGGGGTTAATGGGTGGTCTCATGTTCAGGAGAACTGGTAGTCATTCTGAGGAGAAAGTCACTGTTTTGGGATCTATGAAAAGGCATAGGTGAATAGCCAAGCCTTGACTTGTTCATTATAAACAGTCACGTGCTATGGCTAGCAGCTGAGATATATCATTGCAGTGTGCAGACTGAATGGGCCAGTTTGTCTTTTTCTATTTTCGTCTGCTATGTTATTGAGTCTACTCCTTTGACTAGTAAGGGATGTCATAGGATCATGGAGAGAGTTCCATAAACTTTTATAGGAGAGTGGTAGGAAGAATTCCTGAGGGCATGCTGGTGTGCTTTGTGAAAGATATAAAGCCAGAAGAATCTGGAGGCACTGTGGGGGTTTTAAACAAACCCATAACCCTATCTTCTGTTCGGGGACCCTTTAAGCTATTGCAGTTCTACTCAACAGGACTGGCACCAGTAGAGCTTACCTGTAAACCAGTATACAGATCTCACCAGTATCTTGGACACACTTTAATGGGATCTGTGAGTTGACATTATGGCAAACCCTGTGTTTTACCCAACCTGTATCTAGATGACACTATATAATTTATGACCAACTAATAAGTCAAACTAGAAAAATTCTCTTGCATGAGGTAATTATGCCTTATTTATTATGGATTAACATATAGATTGAAAAAACATATTATTATAAATTATACATGTATATTTCAGTATGGGCAAAAAATCTCCCAAGAAAGCTCTTCACCATCCACCTTAAAAATTTTTTAGGTGGAACGGGACCGCATCAGCAAGCCTTAGACGACGTGCTCAGTACCACAACCAAGCCATCCGGTCTTCTCGATCATTTGCGGCCCGTGAACAAATTTGCAAAGTCCACCATCCGGTGTTATCCAAAAATTATATTATTTATATTGCCCTTCAAACAACACTTATGATATTTGTAAATGTTCAATATAAGCGACTTTTATGAATTCAAAGCCGATGACTCGACAGTGGCCGTGTTTCGCAGCCACTAGGCTGCTTCATTAGGAGTCATTAATATAAACAAGAATCTGTTCAACCAGGAACCACGTCCAAACGACGTGGTTCCCGGTTGAACAGATTCTAAGGCTTGCTGTTGCGGTCCCGTTCCACCTAAACAATTTTTATAGTTGATGGTGAAGAGCTTTCTTTGGAGATTTTTTGGCAATACCTTTTGTTGTGCGTGATTGTTTGAATCTACAGGTTCGCAGTACTGCTCTTTGTGGGGGTTTTTTTTTAATTTTTGTTTTTTCAGTTTGGGACCATCATAGATAAAGGAGTGTCAAGACTACTATCCCTGTTTTATAATTATCAGTCCTATTAAAATCTTGCAGACCAAAAAAGAAATTCTTGTTTTTTTGAGATTTTTGAAATGCAAATAACATGACTTATCGCTTATGTGGTTTCATAGTCTTATTCTTAAGCTTAATAAAACTTGTTGAAGCTTTGTTGAAAGTGATATCTGTGTTCATAATTCTGAGTTTACCGCCGTCACTTTCACACACTCCTGTGAGAACACTGCGATCTTCAAACCAGGGCTTCTTAAATGTGCCCTTACAGGTGGCAAGACTGGTAGGGACTCCTCAAAGGGCTTTCTCCATAGCTGGCCCAGCACGCTGGACCTCGCTGCCCTGTTCTTTGTATAACATCTCCTACTCGGGATTCATCAAGAAAGCACTAACAACTTTTCTTGTGTCATAAAGGCCTTTGAATTCTCTGATTAACATCTATATATTAAAGGTCTTCCCAAGGCAATATGGTATGTTAATCGGCATTGGCAGCCTGTTCCATGGATACATCTTTTAATATTGTTTGTTTGAAGCTTTTATTTGTCTTGTCTGTTTTATTGATGCACATTATGTATGAACGTATTGCACCCCGCCCCGAACCTTGGAGGTGTGGGTAAAAATGTTTTACATAAATAAACATTTGGGATCTCTGATGCATTGCCTTCCTGCCCTAGTGCATGGCTTTCCAAACCTGTGCTGGGGACCTCAGGATATCCATAATGAATATGCATGAGAGATTATTGCAGATATGGGGTTTCCAATGTGGGGCTATGGGCTTAGAAACAGAATCTGACAGCAGATAAGGACTGTAAGGGCCATCCAGTGTGACCACTTTACTTCCTGCCATTGACCTTAGTTGATCTCTGGCTTTGCCTTTACTTCTTTGCAGCTGGTTTATCTTGAGCTTTCTTGAATTCAGGGGGAAGTTGTTCCATGCATCCATTATCCTTTCTGATGTTACACCTGCATTCTACCCTCATACTATGACATTTAATTCTAGCATTTTCTCTGCTCTGAAAAAAGTTTGCTACTTTTGCATTACTTATACCTTTGATGTCTTTCAATGTCTTTATCGTATCCCCCGTCTCTTCTCTCCTCTCCTTTAGGGTATACCTATTTCAGTCCTTGAGGGATTGATTGACTTAAACCACAGTAAAATCTGCCCATTAATGCACAGTATTGCTTCTGCACAGGTGGTGATAATAGCGCAAGTTAACAGGCCAATTGTAACGCTTTCATTAATTGCAATGGGACCTATTTACTAACAATGCATGTTAATGCTCTACCAGCCTGTAATAAATAGGCCACTGAGTCTCACTTCATAGAGCTTTTGGTACCAGCCTGCACCCTTTTAGTAGCCTTTCTCTGGGCTGCCTCTAGTCGGTATCCTTTCAGAGATATGCCCTCCAGAAGTGGACAAAATATTCCAGGTGAAGTCTTACCAGCAACTTATGCAAAAGCATTATCACCTGCTATGCATCCTAAGATTCCTCCGGCCACCACCTTATTGCACTGTTTCGCTCCCTTGAGTATCATCAGGTACCATCTTTTGTACTGTACTTTGCAAGTATATAGCGTGTTTCTGCAGGAATGAAGTAGTGTAGTTAACAAACCTTTTCATTGGAGTCACTTCATATATTTGTGGCTAGCTTTTGGGAGCTCTACTTCCTTCAGTAGATCAGTGCAAGTAGGAATGAAAACAGTGATGGCCAGAGAATATTTTACATCAGATTTTCGTGTAGCACTCCCTGTTACACAAGACAGAGTTTAGCAGTGAACCAAATTAAGATAATTTAATTCATGTTTTTCTGACCTTTCTAGAGCAGACTTTTTCTCCTTTCCATTTCCTCTGCTTTGTCTCTCTTTATTCATATTTTTCCCCCAAGTTTTTGTCTTTGTCCGTCTGCTGTTTCCTGTCACATCTCCCTCCCTTGGTGTCTCTTCCTTTCCCTCTCCATCCCTTCATTTATCTTTTCCTGCACAGACTTCACTTCCTCTTCCTATAGCCTATCTTCTTTCCTTCCCTTCATCCTTCCTCTCCTGCTCTTCCCTAAGAACCTTCTTAGTATCGCTCTCATTTCATCCCTTGCTCTGCAATCTTCCTTCAATTCTACCTTTCGCCCCGGGTCAACCTCTTCGTCTTCTCTGTCTCCTTTTTGGTCACTTGTCCATGCCTCAGTCTTTCCCTCTCTCTCCCTTCCTCTCTTCCCAGTGTCCATTTCTTTCTCTCTCCTTTGCAAGTTCCTCCCCTTTCTCACTCCTCCTTTCTTTCATATTCCTTTTCTTCCCTTGCTCCCTTTCAGGTACCTCTCTATCTCTAACTTCTCAGGTTCTTTTCCTTCCTCCCACATCCAGGGATCTTTCCTCACCGGGGTCCTCGCCTTCTTGAGCCTCCCTTTCAGGATGCATTCTTATGTTTTTGTACCCTGTCCTCTGGGCATCCTATTTTCCATTTCACTGTCCTTGCTTCTTTTCCTTCTACCATCCCCTTTTCATTGTCTTCTCCTCCTGATTCCTATCTCCCTACTTCTCAGGGTCCTCCTGCCCCTTCACATGATACTGGTGCTGACTCTTAACCTCCCATTCACCCCATCTCAGTATTGCTGGTTCTGCTGCTTGCTCCTTCCACCTGGGACCATTGCTTCTGTTGCTGCTCTCCCCTCCCAACCATTCTACCTACCTCCTGTTTCTGCTAGCAGTGTGGGGACCTTGTGCAGGCATTCCTGGTCTGCACAGCTGCTCTTTCTGAACCGGAAGCATGCATAAGGGGTCAGGGCATCCATGGGTACAGGTAGTTCATGTTTAATGCCCCTTTCCTACCGGTGGTGGGAAAGAGAGAGCTTTGGCAGTACCAGATCTGGAAGTGGGAAGGGAGAGGAGCAGTACTGGGATGGGGATGGAGAAGAGGCCTCTTTTGTTTTTCCAGGCTACCAGTGTGGGGACAAAGGGAGCATTTATCCTGTTACTCATGACTTTTCCTCCTTCAAACACCTTCCTGTTTTGAAAGGAAGCAGTTATTTGGGGAGAAGGGAACAGCTGTGTCCGAGGGATGAGGGAGGGGAAGGAGCAGGATTACAGGATTGGTTCTGCCATGCCACAACTGCGCTTCTATCTACTGTTCTAAGGCCACAATAATAGCAATTTTTGCATTGCTGTTACCAGCGATGTCAAATGCTATTTGCATAATAAAACGTGATATGTCTTGTTTTTTCCTCTATGGTACCATATAATTTGAACACTGGTAATGAAATTAACACCTTGTCCTTCCGTAGGTGACAGATATTGCTGACGCTATGATCCTCAAACAGCTTTTCGAAAACCTATTTCATAACGGGGTCGTCGTGGTGGCAACATCAAACAGGCATCCAGAAGGTAAAAAAAAAAACCAAAACAAAAAACCCATGTTACAATGAAGTACTACACATTTCAGGGACAGAATTCAAAGTGTAATTTCCAAACCTATGTTCCTTTGGACTGAGAGCGATGCCTTCTGTACTTTCTACTACTTCAGAGGGATGCTCCTCAGCAAATCTGCAATTGGAGAAAAATGAGAAAATGAAAACTTCGAAAATTTATGCAATAGATGCGTGAAACAAAACAAACCCTAAAACTAAGCAAAAAGCCAGTGAATGGGCTATCAAGCCTTGGGTCTCTAAGAATTATTGGACCCGCAAAATTTTGGGCAGGAAGCTATTTATTAATTTTTGTTTTAATACTGATCTTTATTTTGGCAGCCTTGCAGTAGCCTGGCCCATAACTATTTTAAGGAACCTGACTTCTTTCCTGGGAGAGGGCAAGGAAGCCCAGACTCTAGGCTTTCATGCTATGAATTCTAGACAAACCGGGACTGAGGCATCCATCCTAGGAAGCGTATTTTGCAAACTTAAAGCAGGAATATTTGCATCATGGCAATAATGTCTGAAAGCATCATTCTCCCGTTCCAAATGTATTTTTAATTTTGTGAAGGAGATCCAGTCAGTTGATTAGCCTCCCTGTTACTGACTTATTTAAAAACCACAGGTGTGGCAGTTAGAAGTGGATGGATTAGGGATATGTCATCCATGGCAAACACATGAAAGCAATGGGGAAAAAGGAATTAAAAAAATCATTTTAGTAGTTCACTTTTCAGCAGCAGGGTAGGAAAAAAGACCAGGTATGAGATTATACGGAATATAAGTGACCCAAAGAGAAATAGCTGGAAAGTGATGAGCACAAATTCTCGCAGTCTAAACAATAAGGTGCCAGATAGGCAAGCACTAATGGTGAAGGTGGACTTGTTGCTATTACCGAGACTTGGTTTAATGAGTTCCATGAATGGGCAACAGCCATTTTTAAGACAGAGATGGCAGAAAGCAACTGAATTGCAGGGCACATGAGGAAAGGACTTAGGGATATGCACAGAAACATCATTTTTGGTTTTGGTTCATTAATTCATTTTGTATGCCTTCATAAGTTTTCATTTATTTTTAAACAAAAACAGTTTTGTTTTATTTGTGGTGTTAATTTCCCATTAAAGTTAATGACGGAAGCAATGCATCCTATTTTGAGCTCCAAAATTAGAGTTTCCTGTTCATGTTTAGTGGAGTACCCATCCCTTCGAGTACCCAAGGGATGGGTACTCCAAGACAACAAAAGTAGGGCAAAGGGGCACCAAGAATGGCATGAATAGTCTAAGGCACTATGTCAGGGCAAAGTAACCAAAACAGAGGCATCGTTGGCCCAAGAAAGCATGAGAAGAGTAAAGCAGCATCAAGAATGGCAAGAATGTTCCAAGCTCTAAAAGAGTGGCAGAGGGCATGAACAACAGTGGCATGAAAAACCCAAGGGACCACGAGAGGTGCAGGAAGTGTGTAAAGGATGATTTTGGTATGGCAAGACCAATAGTAAGTACTGTATGGGAATTTGAAAATAATTTTGAAAACAGCAGGAGTAGAAACACCCAAGGTGCAAAGAGAGGCTTAGAGTAGCTGAATACTAGTGTTTAAAACCACAAAACGTAGGTGCATAGTAATGCAGTAAGAAGAATGGTATCAATCCCCAAAGGTTCTGTGTATGTGCCTGAGGGGCAACATATTCCAAATAGAGGTATTAACAAACCCAAGGCATCAAAAGAGCAAATGTCACCAACACTGGCATGAATACCCCAAAGCACAGTGAGATGGGCGAAGCAGCAGCAGTGGCATGAACACTCCAGGGCACAGTGAGATGGACAAAACAGCAGTGGCTTGAGCACTCCAAGGCAACTATGGAGGGACAAAGGGTACCAACAGATGTGGTATGAGCACCCCAAGGCATAGAGTGAAGGATATGGTAAACAGCAGAGTGGCATCAAAACCCCCAAGGCATAGGGTGTGGACTATGGCTAACCACATAATGAAATCAAAACACCAGAGCATTATGAGATGAGCATAGTGTACCAATAACAGTGGCATGAGCATCCCAAGGCACAAAAAGAAAAGTAAAGCAGCACCAACAGTGGCATGAATATCCCAAGGCACAGTAAAGGGGCAAAACAGTACCAGCACTGGCAGGAGATTTTCAAGACCACATAAGAGGGTCAGAAGCAGAAGCAGTGACAGCAGCAGACTAACACAGCAGGGTGCACAATCAGGAAGGAGATGGGGAGAGAGGATAAACTTGTAATTGTTTTTCCTTTTTAAAAATTTTTTTTTTGGTGGGGAGGACAAAAGCCTTCAGTATAACCAACAGAGAAGCAGGGTGTGAGAACTTGGCCAAGATCCTAGAGTGCTACAAGAAAACAGCAAAGCCCAGAGCCAGAAAAGAGGTACGGTGGCAGGAGAAATATTTCTTTTTGGGGACAAAACACCCCAGTGTAACCAATAGAGAAAAAAAATGGGAGAACCAGTCTAGGATCTGAGAATGGTGCAAGGAAATAGCAAGGCACAGAACCAGAAGAGAAGCAGGATACTTGGAGTGGGCAAGGCAACTTATCTGCAGTGACAAGAGAGGCCATTGATTCTCTGTAGCAGTACACTCTGCCTCTACCAACTCACATGGAAATTCTGGGAATCTCCACAGTGAGTTTTTGTAGGTATATTTTATTTTAAGAGATACCAACTTTTCCACCATCTTTGGCACTAACCATGAATGATGTGGACTCACTATGTCTCCTGTTATTGAGAATACCTGTTCACTAGGCACATTGGTTGGCGGGTAGTACAGGAAATGCTAGGCCACATTGGCAAGGTCTGGCCAGACTGAGGACTTGTGTGGCAATATGTCCATGTATCTATGTTCTTATCCTTTATAGGCTCTGTTATAGCAGATAAAGATGCATCTTTCTCTTTCCTCCCGTCCTCCCCCCCCCCCCCCTCCCCATGGCCACAGTAGAAACTTCTCTCAAGAAACCACAGTTACAGCAGTTGGCAGAGGAGATTTTCCTTCCCCAGCAAAGGAACACCAACACAAATATAAGTCATATGCTATAGCAGAGCCTATAAGGACTAATCATTTTGGGCAGTTATTTCCCCAATACAGTGTGTGAACATTTTTAGATAACTGCCTGCCCCCTGGTATGGGATAGTGAGATGGTAACACACCCCATTTGCTCCATGGTGGCTTGCCTCTAACATGGGGTTGAGGGCTGTTTGCCACTGGAGGAAGAGACCAGGGGGTCAGCTTGGGAGACTGACTTCTCTTTTCCAATAATTTCCTGCTACTGCTTCTGTTACTGCTTCTTTGACTGACAGATGGTGTCTGTAGGCTAGTACAGACATTCTCCCCTGAAGAAAATGCTAATAAGTGTTCTCTTTTTACATAATAGAGAATGCCACTCTTTGTAAGACGCACCAATAAATGTGCTCTACAAACCATGGGTCCTCCTTCGCTCACAGCTCAAATTACTTTTGGAACTTCTTCTCCCTTCTCAGCAGGCTTGGGTGCTGCTGCCGGGGCTGGGATTGAGGGATCACTAAGACGCAAAAGACCAGGGGCATCACTCAAGCCATCCACTATCTCCTCTTCTTGGATAGTGCTCTTTGCCCTGGCATTATTGTTTGCTATCATCTCTACCTGCTCAATAGATGATAGCATGCTACTTACTAGACCCTCTAAATTCTCCACATCTACTAGCTGTTATTTCTTCTCTGATTTTTTTACTTTACATTTTTTATAACCCACCATGTCTACTTTATATTTAGGACGGATTACAAATCTTTAAAGATCATAACATTTTCAGTAATACCAGTACATAAAAATACATACATCATGATTCTGAGAAGCCCTCACATGATTCCTGTGAATCAGTAGTTTCTTGCGGAGCTGCTGCAGTCATTGCTCAGGGGGCATCAGGGAGGAGTGCTGTACTGCTTTTGGCTGCTCTGCTCCTACTATTGTTCTTGCCCTTCACTGCAAGTACCAATGCCTCCCTTCACTGAAACTGCCTTCTTCTGACCCTGCACCATAGGATGAGAGCCAGCAGTGGCAGCAGGCATCACATGTTCTTCCAGTCTCAGCTTCTTCTTGTTTGATGCTGCCTGTACCTGTGGTTTCCCCCTGTGGAAAAAAATATCTCTAGCTTGGGCAGGGGAGTGCTGATAGTAGAACTACTAGTGCTACCAGATGTATTGTGATTGCACTTATAAGTGCCTTTCAGAAGAAAGCAAAACGTTTCTTCTCCCTCTGCTATATTTAACACCTCACCGCCTTCTTCCTCCCATTCACTGTGGCATGATGGAAATTGGTCACAAGTACTTAGCAGGATCCCAAAAGGTCGATAAATTCAATGCTGCTTATCCCAGGGATAAGCAGTGGATTTCCTTAAATTCACATTAATAATGGTTTATGGACTATTCCTTCAGGAACTTGTCCAAACCTTTTTGAAATCTAGTTACGCTAAGGGGCTGATTTTAAAAGCCCTACGTGCGCCTGGCCTATTTTATAAAGGGCTAGCGGTACGCGTAAAGCCCCAGGACGCGTGTATGTCCTGGGGCTTTACAAAAGGGGCGGTTTGGGGTGGGTTGGTCTGGGGGCAGGGCCAGAGGCCTCTGGCACAGCAGCCATTTGCTGCTGCGTCGGAGGATCATGTGCCGGCAGGCTGCCGGTGCGCCCAACGTTCGCCTGTCTGGAGGCAGGCGCAAAAGGTGAAACAAAACTTTTGGAGGGGGTTAGGTTAGGGGCGGAAAGGCTAGGGGAAGGGGTAGGAAGGTCAGGCTAGGGGGTAGGGAAAGGGAGAAGCCCATGGGCGTCAGCGCGCACAGGATGCATAATTGTGCACCCCCTTGCACACGCTGACCCCGATTTTATAATATGCGCATATGTTATAAAATCGGCGCACATGTACACCTGCGCGTATGTATGAAAATCTACCCCTAACAGTTTTTAGAATCTTTTATTAAAAGAAGACAAAAAGGCACAGCCCGCGGAGCGGGAGATGCAGTAACGTAAAGTTCAGAACAAAGGGGTATACCCAAGGGTGATACCTCAGATGTGAAGATCCGGTAGTGACCCGCGGAGCAGGGTACACCGGAGAGATGGTAATGAAATGGTATTTCGAGGTGCAGGAACCGCGAAGAGGTTCCTGTAGTGGTGATGCGGTAATGACCTGCTGGCAGGGAATACCAGGAACGCCAGACTGGTCGGCGGTGGCTGGCGGAGGCCACTGTTCTTCCAAGGGATGATAATGCAGCAAAGAAAGAGGTGAGCATTAGTGGTCGCAGCCATCTGCGACTGGGCATAACACATTTAACTTTCCTTCCACCTTTCTTAATGCGTGGAATACATCTGGACTGCGCTTCTAAGATGGTATTTTTTAACAATGTCCACACCTGTTGCACAGTCTTCACCTTTGTAGCTGCACCTTTCAGTTTTTGTGGGTTTTTTTTTTGTTTTTTTTTTTACTATTTTTCTCATTTTATCAAAGTTTCCCTTTTTGAAAGTTTAGTGTTAAGGCCGTGGATTTACTTACTTCCCCTTCCAGTCATGAATTCAAATTTGATCATATTATGATCACTGTTGCCAGCGACCCCACCACCATTACCTCTCTCACCAGGAGCTCTTTGCACTGGGTGCACATGTACAACTTCTCACCAGTGGGTAAAAAATCATACATGTGACACTCGATGCAAAAGACTGGGAGGTCCCCCTCTTGCTGCTGTACTACTGCATTCATCTCAAATGTATTCAGTGCCTAGTTAAGTTTAGGTTGCTATGGGAGTAGGAATGCATACAATTAGGGCCCTTTAAATGTATAAGTGTATTCACTATTTATCTGGTAGTGACCTACAAAGGAATGATTAAACTCTTGATAAGGTATAGGGAATTTCTGAATTTAAGTTAAAAGGCTGATTTATATATATATATATATATATATATATATATTCTATAAATTAAAGGATGAGCTGGGGTGGGAAGGAAGGAAATACAAACACACAAACTCCTGGTTTTTGCTTGCCCTCTGATAGCTATTTAATACAGTCACACAAACACACTAAATAATATACCCCAATTGCTTACTTCTCCCAAAAACTTTTAAGTTGTAAAGCAGTACTTACCTATTCTTTTTAGCCACCAGGAAAGTGATCCTCTCCTCTCGGTGCTCTGTGGGACCCTCTGCCAAGTACCTCTAAAATTTGGGAATGGGCTTGCAGCCACAGAGCCTTCATACTAGCAATCTACTTTCCTGGATCTCCAACATGCTGGCGGAATGCCTCAGAGTTTTTTGCCCCCACCCCCCTCACACACACAAGTGGTCTCTAGACCTAAGTGTAGCAGACAGGTTCTTTGACCTTTCTGGGGTCATCTGTTAATTGACCTGTTTGCATTAGAAGACAACAGGAAAGTTGAAAAATTTTGCTCCGTTCTTCAAAGCAAGCTCCAAAGGATTCAGATCTTCTGTATGCCTTTCCTCCACTCTCATTGGTAATGAGAACGGGTGCAGAAAGTACTTAAAGAGTGGGCGCAAATTATCCTCATTGCTTCAGCATGGCCCAGGAAAGTGTTATTCTGTTACCTCATCAGGTTGTCAGTCAGTTGTCAGTCCCTCTGGGATACGATCTGACTTTACTAACTCACGAGGAGGATCTGGGTAGCTTATTCAGTAGGTGCTCTGTCATGCAACTCTCAGCTTGGGGCTCCCACATGTTATGGCTAATTCAGCCCTACTTGTCGACAGAGAAAGCAAGTTTGGTCACCGTAAACAGGGTTTTCCATAGACAGCAGGATGAATTAGCCATGCTTATTACCAACCTGCCTCCCTGGAGAGTCGACTACTAGCTAAAGCTGAGTCTACAATCGACTGAAGGGCTCACAAGACCGAGTGTAGGAAGTCCCATGCCTGTTCAGTAGAGCAAAAGCTCTATGAGCTAGGAGAGAAGGATCCATTCAGCACTGTTGAATGACGTTGCTCATCTGTCATGACTAATTCATCCTGCTGTCTACGGAAAACCCTATGTAGAGTAAGCAAACTTGCCATCAATGCTGTTAACCACCTTGGATCCATCGCTTTCCTCTTCTATTGTAAGTACCAAGCAAAAAAACGTAAGATTTTTGCCTTTTAGTGATCGTCCTCTTTAGAAATCCCACTTTCTCCCTTTATTTTACCTAGCCTCCCTTTGATTTTTTTATGTCTCATATGTCGAAACAAGATTTTGTCTCCTTATATTGAGTGGGAAAGTAAACCTGGTATCAACCTGCCAAGTAAACCTGTTGTCATGCAGCTAGAGGTTTTGGAATATGCTTGAGCAAGTCAAGTGACAGCTCTACGAGTCTAACTGCATGCGTGCTATAAAATTGAAAAACACGGAGAAGATATAACTCAGTGATGGTAAGAACTGGGCTCAACTGCTGCATTGAAAAGGATATCAGCCTCAAATCTAACCTAACAATCACAGTAAAATGGGATACTCCTTTTATTTGTTTGTTTCCTGTATATTCTGCTTTTCAGGTACTTCAAAGCCGGTTATATTTAGGCACTTTTGTTAATGTGCTATTTTATTTTAGCCCAGGACTCCATTTAGTATGTAATTCAGTGTACAATTCTGTCTGTACAAAACAAATTTGACTAGATCTCATTTAACATTTACTGTTAATTTGTAAAGCACAGTTCATTTCCTTGAGACAAAAAAAGTGTGCATATATAGTGGGCAAATGATAATGGTCAGGGCTGGGGTTACTCAGACTGCGCCAGGCCTCCTGAAGCTGTGCCTCAGTGACACTATTCAGCTTCTGTCATTAACAGATTCCATCAGTTTAAATTAATGTTAGATATGTAATCCAAACCAAAAAATCCCACATAGGTTGCAGTTCCTATCAGGTTAAAGTATGAAAGAATAAGAGAAATAATTTCCATGCTGGAGACTTGACCTACCACAACTGTGGTGTTACTAAATGTCTCCTAGATGTGAATTCAAAGAAAAATCTTTAAAAATCTTTACTTGGGTGCCATCTAGCGTTTGCCAGTGTTGATGCAGCATTTCAGAGATGTCCTATGTTCTCTGTGAAATCCCTGGAAGGAGATATGACATTTATTCAGGGTATAATCATGTTGGCTGTGGAAGATGAGAGCACCATCACTGTGCAGCCAAATTGCTGCTTTTTCATGATTTCATGTAATGAAAATGTTTGCTGTCTCATTGATTGCAGGAACAAAATGAATAAAGTAGTATGAATTTGTAGAAATAAAAGTCAGCAAACAGGCCAGAACTATTGATAGTGTTAGAGGCTGGAATAACTTTTATTGGACTAACATAAAAGTATATTCATAGATGATGATATAGGTTACTTTAAAATGCTTTTATAGGCTCCCTTCTTTGCCTGTTCAGAAGAAGGGATCTCTGTGTACAGCATGCACATAACATTCTCAGAGGCTGATGTACTAAGGTGCAATAAAATAATCCATTAGTATGTGATAACGGCCCATGTTAATCATATGCAAATGCATTTGGAGGCAGTGTTCACATTAAATTTCACATTATAATGTGGCCATGATTACAGAATACCTTAAGTACACCTCTCTGAGGTATCATTAAGTTGCTTGTGATAATGGCTGTGAATTGACTTTTACATGGTGTAACATGTTATTCGGCTCTTTAATTTACGTAATTCAGCTTATTACCAATTTTTTATGGATTTTGTAGTGGTTTTATCTTACTTTTAACATAAAATATTGCAAACGAATTGGTGCTCGTTATTTGCCATTAACACGTTTGTGAACATCACTGCACCTTAGTATATCAGCTTGTTAAATAATAAAAGGTATCTGCTAACCCTGACAGACATTGTTGTCACAGTCTCTTGGCAGATGTGGCTGAAGCAGGATAGGAGAGATCAGCATTTAATTTTGTTCATAAATTTCCCTAGAAATGTATGAATTAAAATGAGGGAAAAATGAATCTCTCCTCCCAGTCCCTGTTTTGAATGCTAAATAGCTACATGAGGGTTCAGTACAGAGCTAAGAACCAGGAGATCCTGCTTCCAATCCTTTGACTTTGACCTTGAACAATTCACTTAAACTCCCTGTTTCCACCTAACATTTTAAACAATTCAATAAAGCCAATGCAATATCGTGCGCTCAGGCTAGCACACAGATTAACCCGCGGTTGGACGCACATCCATAACCCCTGATGTAATAAGGGGATCAGTGCAATAAAACCAGTGTGTAGCTAACAGCGTCCATCACATCTAAATGCCATGTTGATGAGGCTCTTAGCTAGTACCCCCGATGTAAAAAATCACCGAGCGCCTGATGTGCACTTTTTAACCTTCAAAAATGTCTTGAGCAGCCCCAAACGTTGCTGCTTTTCTGTAGTTCCTCTGACTTATCATTGCGATATTAAGCCAGAGGAACCACAGAAAGCAACATGGGGGAAAAAAAAAAGTCTTGACGGCGTTCAGGTTTGGAAAATGGACGTTCAATTTAAGAGCATCCACTTTCCTAACCCGTGGCCGTGCATGGGTTAGGAAAATGGACACTCGTAAAATTGAGCGCCCGTTTTCCTAAGCCGCGCATAACCACTTCTCCTGGGCTCCCGATTTCCCCTAGACCCTCCTTTTTAATGCAGTGGCTCATTAGCATACTGCATCGCGCGCCCGGGAGAGGTGGACAGGCACGCCTTAGCAAAGTGTACCCGTTTTTCACGCACCCATATTGCATCCGCCTGAATATGTGCTCACTGGAAGAGAGAAGGAAAAGGAGGTGGCATGAGGGGGACAAAGGAAAAGGGAGCATGATAAAAACATTTAAATAAGGCGGAAGGAGAGATTTCCCATAAGAAATGAAATACACGGACAAAGGGGGATTATATCAAGTTGTAGGGAGGGAGGGGAGGGGAGGCTCAGAGGATGTATAAGGAAATGCTTTCCTGAGAGGGGTGGTAAATACTTGGGAGCCGTGACAGAATATGGGAGAAAGACAGAGAATGGTGGTAAAAGCAGGTGGGGTAAAGGTAGAGTGGAAAAAAAAAAAAGGGTAGGTCTGGATCTTGGAATAGGTATGGAAATCTGAAAACTATATCCCCTAGAACAGTGCAAGACCGAAAAGGGGAGAAGACAAAGCTGCTGTAGGCAGAGTGGCAGCATGACTGCACCAGGCTCCCAGAAAGAGGGGACAGTTAAGCAGTAAGGCTTTGGCAATTCTTAGATTCATTTGTAAGGAGCTGGGTTTTATCCAGCATGGGCTGCAGGCGAACATGACTGTACTTTCCAGCTAAGATCAAAAAGAGAGTACCATCTCCTGCCGGCAGTCAAGCTTGTATGGCTGACAGCTGGCAGAGACCCTTAGCTAGAGTAATGCAAGCAGAAGCAACCGTGCAGACTGGCTGGGACAAATGGTCCTTTAGTGTTGACATCAACTGTTACGTTACTGTATTTTTTTTTTTTAATTATTTTGTTACATATGCAGTTTGTACAGAGCAGTAGGACAATATAAATTTTTAGGAGCTGGTTCTGGATGCTTTTCTGTTGTATGCTGATGGCAGCTTCTGAAAGATGCTTCTCTAGTGGAAGTAAGGAACAGGCTGGGAACTTCAAACTTGTTAGTCTTACCTCTGTGCTAAGTAAATTAATGGAATCGCTGCTAAAATAGAGGATAGCAGTTTCTGGAATTCAATGAATTATAAGATCTAAAGCAGCATGGTTTTACCAGCGGTAGGTCTTATCAGAAGAATCTGATAGATTTCTTTGACGGGGTGGTCAGAGATTTCAATCGGGAGAGAGTTCTAGATGTAGTGTGCTTGGATTTCAGTAAGGCCTTTGTCACAGTTCTGCATAGGTGACATAAATAAAAGGGGTACCCTTGATGTTGGCCCTAAAGTGACTGAATCAATTTGAAACTGGTTAAGTGGGAGGTGACAAAGCGTAAATGGATTTCACTGGAAGGAGAGGGGCATTACTAATGGTGTACAACAAGGATTGGTGCTTGGATCGGTTCTTGTAAACATTTTCATAAGTGATATTGTGGAAGGATTTTAGGGAAATATTTGTCTTTTTGCGAATGATATCAAAATCTGCAACAGGCTAGACACCCAGAAAGATGGGGAAAACATAAGGAGTGATGTAGTGAAGCCTGGCAGCTAAGATTTAATGCTAAAAAAAAATGCAGGGTCTTACATATTCCCCGCAAAAAAAACCCCAGAAACAAAACAAAAAAGCCATAGTATAGGGGGGATCAGATTTGCAGACGACACAAAATTATTCCAAGTTGTTATATCACAGGTAGATTGTGAGAAATTACAGGAGGACCATGAGACATTGGGAGATTGGGGTATTCAAATGGCAGATGAAATTTAATATGGACAAATGCAAAGTGAAAAAATAATCCAAACTGTAGTTACACCTTGCTAGGTTTCAGTTTAGGAGTCACTACGCAGAAAAAGGAACTAGGCATCATTGTAGTCAATACATTGAACTCCTTGTCTCAGTGTTCAGCTACGGTCAAAAAAAGCAAACAATGTAAGGATTATTAAAAAAGTATTATGTTCTGTGTCTCTAGAGTTAGACAGTGGGCCCCTGGGTCATGGTAAGGGTAGACTCCACCCACAGGGAGGAGCCCTGTGGTGACTCACCACGACAGGCGGAGTCTCAGTGATGATGGACAGCAGAGAAATAACTTTATTATACTGCAATGGTACCCGAGGAATGGGTAATGAACTTAGTCCAAGATTTAGGCCCTGCAAGCAGGTCTCTTCTGATGATAGCCCGCAGCGCAGGATAGTCCTGGAAATACTTCCTCTCAGTGGTGCTTGTGTACGATATCTCTGGTAGAGGCCCATAGTGCAGAATAGGCCGGAGATAGTAGATGGATGTACACAAGGTAGTAGAGAGCCTGTGATAACCCGCAGCCAGGGCCGGTGCAAGGGGATTTGGCGCCCTAGGCGAGCCCTCCCCCGTTGCGCCGCCACCCCCCCGGTCTCGGCCCCGATTCCTACCTCATTCTCGTTCACGCCCGCTGACTGTGTAGCTTTCTGGGTCGCAAGCAGGTTGGGCACTGTTTGCGGCCCGCCAAATCTCCACTCCTCTTTGCCACCGCTTGCGGCCCCATGTGGCTTGTACCCAATGGCGGATCAAGGGTCTCCAGCACCCGAGGGCTAATCCATGTGTGTGCCTCTCCAGCATCCCCCCCCCTGAATCCTTCTTGTACTAATGCTTAAGGTCACAGAAAATCTGTGGTGTCTCTAAACAGAAGAATTTGGGGGGGGGGGGGGGGGAAGGAGCCAAAATTATATTTCTTCATCACACCCACCTCTATAGCATGGATCCTGCTTTAAAATTGGTTATAAAAAAAAGTGTTAATAAAAAAGTGCAAAGGGTCTTCTGCGTAATTTAAAAAAGCTGGCCAGTTTCACACTATAAAATTATTTGATAGCCTCATTCAACTAATTCTATATGGCTATGAGAGTGAAGTCTGGACTATATAGGAAGGGACAGAATGTCAATATAAATCCTGCACCCCCAGTTCTGTAACTCTGTGCATCCACTGAAATTCCCCCAAGCAATGGAGCTTGGATGTTTCCCTTACAGCTCATCATACTAAAAGATATTTTCAAATTCTGGTGTCACCTCACAGTAACAGCAGCACAAACACCTTCCACTGCCAGACACATTGTGAACTAACACAAAACCCCACAAAAAAGACACTCAAAATCTATACTGCAGTCCCATCGTAACATAACAGTAATAACACCAAGGACTCAAACAACAATAACCCTACCTGTGAATAAGCATGGGTAAATATTACACTGTGTCCTAGAATACCAATACACCACCTACTGAGGAAACAAAACAAACCCGATTTCTATAGATCCCTATACAGACACTACATGCTAGCAGAATCTCTCATCACAGTCACACACACAGAGCAGAGACAGACCCTCACCACATACAGAATACAAAATAAAGGAGCACAAATTAGAAAAAACTGAAATGGAAACCCCAAGAAGCCAGACTCTGTGTATTAATAATGGAAAAACAGAACCACCATTCCTCATAAAACAATAAAATCAAGAAACATAAAGCATCAGTTATAATAGTAAAACCATACTAATAAAAGAATATTTTAAAACTACTGATAAATAGAATTTCTATTAATTAAAATCATATACATTTTTTACAATTTCCTAAACACCAATAAAATATTTCAAAACAGCACATATATCAAATAACAGACAATAATTAAAACTAATAAGGATTTTAAAAAGCCCCTGCTGTCCATACATGGGAGCTCTTGATTTCCAGTCACCCTGATATTGTCGAGGATTAGGAGGTTATCCTCTCTCTCACACATACTCACATATCCATTCTCTCTCACACATACACTGTCACATACATACACATACATGCTCTTATACCCACCATAACCTCTCGCTCTCACAGACACTGACACTCTCAGGCTGCAAGACACTCTCTTCCCCAACACACACTCCGCCTGACACACTCTTACGCCCCTGGATTTTCTCATACACACATGCTCTCACTCTCACTGGCTCCCTCACATACACACAAACACACACACCTAGGCAAGCTCCCAATCATTCTCACACAAACACACACACACACAGGCAAGCTCACAGTCATTCTCACACTGACCCCCAGGTAGGCTCCCATTCATTTTCACACCACTCCCTCCCCATCCCCCAGGCAGGCACCAATTCATTCTCACACACACACACATATACCACACACAGGCAGGCACCTATTCTCACACATACAAACCCCAGGAAGACATTCATTCATTCTCATACACAGACACACCCTCAGGCAGGCACCCATGCACACACATACACTCCTAGGCAGACTCCCATTCATACACATGCACACACTAAAGGCAGAGACCCCCTCTCTTTCTTTTGCCAGCAACCTCAGAGCCTCTCTTATTCCTCTGCTGCCACTGTCACTGGCCCTGCGTGGCTATTGGGGAGGCACTGATTGCTGCTACTGGCGCTGAAGCCCATTCTGCTGCCTCCTCTCTGCAGGCCCCCTGGGCTTCCACTTCCTCCATGCTGATCTCCTACATTGTGAGATCCGCATAGAGAAAGTGCTACTCTTGCACATTCCCAAAGATTACATGTGCCAATCAGTAAAAAGTAATTTATTTTTTTTACTTTGCTGTCTGATCTTAGTTTTCTAATCGGTTGGTCACAGGATTTTTTTTCCCACCTTTCCTTTCTTATTTTTTTTTGCCAATTCCTTTTATATTGTCTTTTTTTCTATTTCTTTTCTCTCCATCTGTCTTCTTCCCTCAAACACACAGTCAGGCTCTCATTCTCACATGCATTGTCTCTCTCTCTCTCTCACAAACACACAGGCTCTCACTCATAGAATCATTCATACACAGTCTCTCACTGGCACATGTTGTGTCTCACACACACCACACAGGCTCTCTCTCACTCCCACATGCTGTCTTGCTCAAACCCAGGCCCTCACTGTCACATGTTTTAACTCATACAATCATTCATACACACAGGCTCTCACTGGCACATGCTGTCTGACTCACACACACAGAGGCTCTGATATGCTGTCTCTGCAAACATTCAGGTCCTCACTCCCACACACACTCTCTCAACTCATTTCATACACGCACACACACACACTCTGCAGACCCTCAGCCTCTCTCTCTCATCTCTGGGCCTCCTCTTCACGGGTCGCCGCAGGATGGGCTCTGCAGCGGCCCTGGTCTTCTCGGGCCACCCGCAATGTGGGATTCGCGGCGGCCCGTAAGCGCTGCTCATCTTCTGCACGTGGCTGATGCTCCTCCTCCTTCCGGCATGCAGCTGATTCTCCTCCTCTGCCCGCGGCTAATTCTCCTCCTCCTTCCGGCACGCGGCTGATGCTCCTCCTCCTTCAGGCACGCGGCTGATGCTCCTTCTCCTTCCTGCCCGCGCGGCTCCGGCAACATTTTTCTTCCGGGTCTGCGGGGGCAGGAAGGAGGAGGAGTATTTGCAAGCTTAGAGCGACATTTTTTTCGGGCCGATCTTCGGCAGCCGTATGAGCCTTCTTATCGGCCACCAGCAGCTCGGCACCCCCTAATGCTAGGCACCCTAGGCGATCGCCTAGTTCGCCTAGTGGTTCCACCGGCCCTGCCCGCAGCGCGGGGTGCCCTGAAGAATACCTTTCTCTTGCTGGTGTCTGTGTAGGCTATATCTGGTAGTGGTCTGCAACGAGGGGTAGGCTGGACGCTGGTGGCAAGTTGCACAAGATGGTATGGATCCGGTAGTGGTTCGTAGAGCGGGGTAACCCGAGAATCCACAGCATGAAGGTAGAGACAGGTGGAGAAAAGGCACTGTACTCACTCGGCACTGAACAAGTAGATTGAAGCGTAGGCACTGAGAAGACCTAGAACGGAGCAGGGCCAGGTCATCCAAGGAAACGATACAGGACTCACTGAAAGAAAGCAGAGGCAGTGAGAGAGGCTCCGAGGAGCGGATAGCCCTGAGTGTGAGCGAGGCCCCCGAAGAGCGGGTACCAAGAACACTCAGACAGGAAGAGCAACCAGAGTCGCAGGAAGGCGGAATAAGCAGGACAGGAATCCTTGCTAACTTATCGTACTGAAGGTCAGCTGAGCTTAAGTAGTAGAAGCGGGTGATGTCATGTGGTGGGGACGCCCCCAAGGTTCCTGCCAATGACGCGCTCAAGAAGGGGCCAGGCGTGTGCGTGCCCTTGGTTACCCCGGAAGTAAGATGGCTGCCAGGAGCGCCCACGCCATCCCGGGAACGCCATGAGGGTCGGCGTGGAAAAGCAGAGACTGCTTTCTTCCCCACACTAGAAGCAGAGGAGAGAAAAGGTGAGCAGTAGAGATTGCAGTCGCCTGCGACCGGGCACAATAGTACCCCCCTTCTTAGGGCCTCTCCCAGGGGGTTTCGGCTTCCTAGGATGAGCGAGATGGAAACGATGTAGCATCTCCTTGTCCAGTAAATTGGTGGCAGGTTCCCAGCTGTTCTCTTCGGGTCCATATCCTTCCCAGGAAATGAGATATTCCCAATGCTTTCCCTTTTTACATACATCCAAGATGTCATCAACTTTATATTCTATGTCCTCTTCAGCATCCAAAGGTTGTGGATCAGGTGTTTTGTCAGAGAACTTCGAAAGGATGAGCGGGTTCAGGAGTGAAACGTGGAAAGCGTTGTATATTTTTATTGAAGGCGGCCACTTCAAACTGTAAGTTAATGAACCCAGGCGGTGAAGGACAGTGAAGGGTCCAATATACCGTGAAGCAAATCGGACTGAAGGTAGCTTGAGCCAAATGTATTTGATACTGAGCCATACCTTATCTCCTGGCTTGAACTGGGGAGTAGGAGAGGTGAGGCCCAGGAGAAGTCCTCCTGCAGATCCCAGGCCCGTCAGTTTCCTGGACAAATGGGACAGTGTTATGGTTTAGCGGTGTTTGGATGGATTCTTGGGTACTGTGGCAGATGACCACGCCCATGGGGAGGAGCCACAATACTGGGCTGGACTCAGTATGCACAAACATAGATTTTAGCTCTTTTATTGTACAGCTTGATGTGTACCACCAGAGGTGGCAGTAGTGAGGTGATCCAGAGGTAGCAGTCCCGGGACCCTCGGTAGAGGGAACCAGTCTCACCACGCTGGTATAGGGGATTCTGGTGTAGGTTTCCCAGGCAAGGCAATGCTGTAGATGAGACAGACTGAGAGTTAGATTACTCACTAGATGGTAGCTGTAGATTGGCGATTCCACCAGGCAGAAGCAGATGGTACAGGCACCGAGGCAGGGAGAGCAGGCCCTCGAGGAGCGAGTACCTGATCCCTGTAAGGCACCTGAAATAAAGCAGAGGGCCCCCGAGGAGCGGGTACCAAGGTTAGACAATACCCTGAAGGGCAGAGAGAGAGAGCTTCCTGCAAAGGAAGCGGCAGAGCTGCAAAAAATGAAGTCCTTGCTAACTCACCTAAGGTTGGTGAGTTAGGCGTATAAATACCTCCCAGGGAGTGGAAACCCCCCTGGGGATGATCGGAGTCTCCCGCGCTGGCCTCTTTAAAAGAGGACCTGGTCTTGCCATGTGCACCTAGATGATGTCGGTGGGCGGGGCTTCTGAGGCAGCGGCTTTCCAGCCGTGGAAGGAGGCCCCCCGACGTGGACATCGACCTCAGTGCCCAAGGGCGCACCCTCGAGCCCAGCATCAGGGGCTCGGAGAGCAGGGGACCGCCTCCTGAAACGGTAAGCTCGGTCGGCCATGATCTCCGTGGCCAGCCGACGCAACAGTACCCCCTCCTCAAGGGCCCCCTCCGATGGATCGCCATCCTTTCCACAATAGTTCTCCTCCTCCTCTGTGATCCAGTCCTCCTCACTGTCGTCGGAATCGAAGATGTTCTTGTCCGTAGCGTGAATGGACGATGGTATCACAGATGTATCTTGAGAGGAAGTCTCAAGTTCAGGGATACTTAATGGGGGTACGGTGAGGTCCTCTTGGGCATTCTTCTGTTGCAAGAGGGAGTGTAGATGCTGGATCTCTCGTTCCTTGTAAGACAGTATGGTTAGGAGACCTTGCGTGGCTTGTCCATGCGACTTTACTAGTTCCTTATTCACCAAATCTTTATGAATTATTTGTTCCTTCAATCGTGTGAGCTCATCTTGCAGAACGCATACCCCCAGAAGGATCAAGCCTCAAAAGGTTCCCCTCGACACTCTCCTGGGGGAGTAAGGACACCAACGGTGCTGTTGCAACAGATATGGCACGGGATGGTCCAGGAGGTTTTAAGCAAGTCTCTGAACAATGAAATCCCCATTGAATCTGATCCGGAGAAGACCAATCGAACTGAGGCTGATGTCTCTGAAGCCAAGGCAGGCCCAAAATTATAGGACTCACTGCCTCGGGTAATATGAAAAAAGAAAGATGTTCGTTGTGAGTTGTTCCAATTTTCAATGATAATGGTTGAGTAATCCGTGTGACCTTCATGGGGAGAGGATTCCCGTGCATAGAAGAGAGAACCATTGGAGGGTTCACTGGCGAGGTAAGAAGTCAACAATGATCCACGAGGTTTTGCCGGATGAACTTTGCTTCGGCATCAGAATCCACCAGAACCTGTGTGGGAATACTGGTGGCAGACAATTCCAGGGAAACAGGTAGAAGAAATAAGGGTGACCCTGGCATGAGATCTCGGGTAGCCACCTCCGCTGTTTCTGGACAAGACGATTTCTTCTTCTGTCCCGATAATAGAGAAACCTGGTATCTAGAGTTACTGCCGCCGAAACATGAGTTTGACCCAGTTGCATCGGTTCATCCCTGGAAGGAGCAGAGTTCGCTGATAGAAAAAGAGAGTCTGAAACACGACCGCGTCGTCTTGGGTGGTCCTCCCGGGTCCAGGAAGCCAAAATACTCTCATCAACACCATCTGCGCAGCCATTCATTTATCTTGTATATGTTATTCCATGATGTGATCACACCTAGAATACTGTGTGCAATTCTGGTTGCCAAATCTCAAAATAGATATAGTAGAACTAAACAAGGTATAGAGAAGGCGATCAAAGCGATAAAAGGGGATGGAATGGCTTCCCTATGAGGAAAGGCTAAGGAGATTAGGACTCTTTAGCTTGGAGAAGAGATGGGTGAGGGGAGATATGAGAGAGGTCTATAAAATTTAGTGGGATGAGTAAATGCAACTTGGTGTATTACTTTAAAAAAAAAAAGGGATTCTCCATGATGTTACTAAGTAGCACATTTAAAACAAATTAGAAAAAAATATTTTTTCATTCAACGCACAGTTAAGCTCTGTAATTCATTGCCAGAGGATATAGTAAAGGCAGCATAGCTGAGTTTAAAAAAAGGTTTGGATAATTACATGGAGGAAAAGTCCATTAGCCATTATCCCTAGGATAAGCAGTATGGAATCTGTTTACCCCTTGGGTTCCTGTCAAGTATTTGTAACCTGGATTGGTCACATTTGGAAATAGGATACTGGTTTTGATGGACATTTTGCCTGACCCAGCATGGCAAATCTTATGTTTTTCTGTCCTTTCAAAAGAAGTAAAAATAAAAACCAAAGTTAAATCAATTATGATATTTAATGTTTCTTTTCAGGAAATAAGAACCAAAAAAAGTATGTGTATGTGTTATTTAAATTGATTGTATGATAAAAATAGATGTCAATAGGTATAGACCTTCCCAATTTATTTATTTATGTAAATATTTCATATACCATCATTCCATGTCGAGATCAAAACGGTTTACAAAATAGTATTCATAATAGTGAGTCAAAATTAAAACATATAAAATTAATACAAATTAAATAACATAAAAATATAACATACAATAAAAATATCAACTAATATATAGTAATAAAATCATCACATTTCATCACATCTTATCCTTCATGCTATTAATCCAAAATTATCTTTCATGATTCCTAGTTCAATACATATCTCACTCTCTCACCATTAAAAAAGATCATGTGCATTTTTAAACAGTCATGTTTTTAGCTCACATTTAAATCTCTTTCTATCTGTTATCATATTTCAGGTAGTGAGTTCCAGAGCTTAGGTCCAGCTATGGAAAACACAGAGGAAAAAAGGAGAAAAATTAAATGAAACTCCTAACCTAACAGTAGACTGCTTGTCTTGGGGTGGGGCTGAGCCAAATAAATAGCAGACAAATATTCTTGTGAATAACAGGGGCAAGTGCCAGTCTCTCTTCTGGTTAGTTCCTGTCCAGAAGGGCTACAAGCTAAGTATATTATATTACTGCCTTAAATCTGCCAAAAGGTTTTGTATATTTGCATTGTTGGTGAAGGGCAGGAAGTGTGGAGTATTGATATTGATTGTTTGCAGTGCTAAAAGAGAGGATTTATAATAATAATTTAAAACAAAATCCTCACTTAAGTATACAGAGGGACATACAAGATCCCTATAACTCTATGTAAACTAAAATGATGGTAGCTAATATCAACTGTTTCATTCCCTCCCTTCCTCTCACCCTACACCTCTACCCACCCACTTCAGGGTTTGTTCTTCTACTATAGTCTGACTGGGATACATAATTGGTAATGAGGTAATTTGGTAATTCTTTAGGTGTTCTCTATCAAATCAATTGAGCAAAATTAAGAGTATCCAATATAACAATTGTGGAGCTTTTATCTTGAGGCAAATCATCTGGAAACTTAGGGCTTGCCCCATTTGTTTAGAATTCTCTTCCATGAAAAGTTGGCTCACCTTAAAACTGAATTAGCTGCTATAAAGTAAGTATTAGCATCCACAATGAAGTCCTTGCCCACTTCACAGTATTCAGGAATCCTTTCCCTATTACCATAGAAAATTCAAAATCCCAGAAAAAAAGTGGTTTACAGTGGGCTCAGGTAGGATAAGAACTGTGACCCAAAAACATCCATTCTTCACAATTATGCAGCCCATATGCCCCCCCCCTCCCACCACCACCACCACCACTTACGCAGAGCATGCAATAACCCAAGAACAAATGAATTACAGTGGACTCTGGTAGAATAAGACCTGTGATGTGGAGACACTCACTCTCTGAAGTGACACAACTACAAAATAGGGATGTGAATCGTTTTAGGACGATTAAAATTATCATCCGATAATTTTAATATCGTCTTAAACCGTTATGGAACACAATACAATACAGATTCTAACGATTTATCGTTATAAATCGTTAGAATCGTGAGCCGGCACACTAAAACCCCCTAAAACCCACCCCCGACCCTTTAAATTAAATCCCCCACCCTCCCGAACCCCCCCCCCAAATAACTTAAATAACCTGCGGGTCCAGCGGCGGTCCGGAACGGCAGCGGTCCGGAACGGGCTCCTGCTCTGAATCTTGTCGTCTTCAGCCGGCGCCATTTTCCAAAATGGCGCCGAAAAATGGCGGCGGCCATAGACGAAAAAGATTGGACGGCAGGAGGTCCTTCCGGACCCCCGCTGGACTTTTGGCAAGTCTCGTGGGGGTCAGGAGGCCCCCCACAAGCTGGCCAAAAGTTCCTGGAGGTCCAGCGGGGGTCAGGGAGCGATTTCCCGCCGCAAATCGTTTTCGTACGGAAAATGGCGCCGGCAGGAGATCGACTGCAGGAGGTCGTTCAGCGAGGGTTCCGGCGCCTCGCTGAACGACCTCCTGCAGTCGATCTCCTGCCGGCGCCATTTTCCGTACGGAAAATGGCGCCGGCCATACGCGTATGGCCGGCGCCATTTTCCGTACGAAAACGATTCGCGGCGGGAAATCGCTCCCTGACCCCCGCTGGACCTCCAGGAACTTTTGGCCAGCTTGTGGGGGGCCACCTGACCCCCACGAGACTTGCCAAAAGTCCAGCGGGGGTCCGGAAGGACCTCCTGCCGTCCAATCTTTTTCGTCTATGGCCGCCGCCATTTTTCGGCGCCATTTTGGAAAATGGCGCCGGCTGAAGACGACAAGATTCAGAGCAGGAGCCCGTTCCGGACCGCTGCCGTTCCGGACCGCCGCTGGACCCGCAGGTTATTTAAGTTATTTGGGGGGGGGGTTCGGGAGGGTGGGGGATTTAATTTAAAGGGTCGGGGGTGGGTTTTAGGGGGTTTTAATGTGCCGGTTTTTCGATTTTTCGATTTTTAACGATTTTTCACGATATTTTACCCCCCCAAACGGCAACAATACGATTCCCTCCCCCTCCCAGCCGAAATCGATCGTTAAGACGATCGAGGACACGATTCACATCCCTACTACAAAATGCCTTCTCTGTATTAGATAATGAAGAAGCTCTAGCGATGGAGGTTAAAGTGGTATGTAAAAGGAAAGAAGAAACCCAGTGCACGCAGAAATTCCATAATACAACCAATAACCATAAGAAAAAGCTCATTGTGCTGGGTGACTCAGTCATCAGAGGCACTAATTTGGGAACTCTTGTCAAGGGAAACACTATAGGGTACATTTTTAAAAACAGCGCGCGCGCGCGTACTTTTGTTCGCGCACCACGCGCGAACAAAAGTACGCTGGATTTTATAAGATACGCGTGTAGCCACGCGTATCTTATAAAATCCGGGGTCGGCGCGCGCAAGGGGGTGCACATTTGTGCAACCTGCGCGCGCTACCTGTTCCCTCCAAAGCCGCTCCGAAATCGGAGCTGCCTCGGAGGGAACTTTCCTTCCACCTTCCCTCACCTTACCCTCCCTTCCCCTACCTAACCCACCCCCCCGGCCCTATCTAAACCCCCCCCTACCTTTGTCGGCAGATTTACCCCTACCCGAGGCAGGTGTAAATCTGCGCACGCCAGCGGGCTGCTGGCGCACCATCACCCAACCCGGGGGCTGGTCCGGAGGCCTCGGCCATGCCCCCGGGCTGGCATCGCCCCTCCTGCCCCTTTTACGAAGCACCGGGACTTACGCGCGCGCGCCGGTGCGTGAGTGCCCTGCGCGCATAAATCCAGCCGGATTTACTCGCGCAGGGCTTTTAAAATCCGGCCCTAAAGTTAAAAGCCGTCCAGGATCATCAGCTGGTAGAAATGCTATTCAGATAGTCAATGCAATCAAAGAAGAAAGTAAGGACTCTATAGTTGATATTATCATCCATCTGGGAACCAACTACCTTGTTAGAAACAACATCCAAGTGGTACAGAGAGATTTCTAGACTCTGGGTTAGTATAACTGGGTTTAAAAAAGGTTTGGATAAGTTCCTAGAGGATACATCCATAAACTGCTCTGACGGGTTCAAATTTTACCTTTCCAGTTGTCCTCAACAAATTAATATACGCTCCTATTTTTCCAAATGGTTTACCATCTCTTCTGGTATCCCTCAAGGCTCCTGACTTTCTGCCATCTTATTTAACATATATCTCTTACCCTCTGCCACCTGCTTGATGGTCTTGGCCTTCAATTCAAGGTTTATGCAGATGATATACAAGTTTTCATCCCAAAAATCTTCTTAGTCAAACACACTATCTGCTATAAGCTTCTATATCAAAACGATCAATATTTGGCTATCCCACAATCACCTTAAATTAAATACATCAAAAATAGAAATTCTTCATCTATCCACAATCTCCTAATCTACACATATTTTTCCCACCTATCTGACAGTTGATGGCAATTCTATCCCTATCATATCCAAAGCCCAGAATCTTGGGGTAATTCTAGACTCTGAATTATCCCTAACACATCATATAGCGTCAGTGGTAAAGAATTTTTTCTTTAAAATTCATTTACTAAAACGTTTGCTTCCATTACTGTTCCCTGGTGATTTTCTTACTGTGTTACAATGCTTCTTATTCTCTAGTCTAGACTATGCAGTGCTTTATATCTTGGTCTTCCTGATTATTCCTTCCGTCCCCAGAAATTGATCCAAAACAGTGCTGCCCACATTCTGATAGGCATTTCTAAGAAAGATCATATCTCACCCATTTTATCCTCCTTACATTGGCTTCCCATTAAATTTGGAATCCAATATAAAAATCTTCCATCTTACATAATCTCATAGATAACCCGACATCTATTTGGCTGTGTTCCTTTCTTCACAAGTATCAACCAAATAGACATTTACGATCGTTAAACAAATGCTTACTCGAAGTCCCCTCAATTCGCCTAGCTCAACTTGACATTACTAGGAAACACGCATTTTCAGTTGCCAGTCCCCTACTATGGAATTCTTTGCCAGATTTTCTAAGGAAGATTACAAATTCGAAAGATTTAAAAAAAAAAAAAAAAAGATGAAAACCTACTTGTTCTCCACTGCCTTCAGCTCTCCATTCCGTCCCTATAAAATTCAGTCCTCCACATCCCTGTACGCTTGAACACAGGTTTTTCTTTCTTCTTTTTACTTTTTATGTTGTTTGTTCTTGTTATTTTAATTCATTATGGGGCGGATTTTCAGACTCCGCGAATAGGCCTACTTTTGTTTGCGCTCCAGGCGCAAACAAAAGTACGCTGGATTTTAGTAGATACGCGCGGAGCCGCGCGTATCTGCTAAAAACCTGGATCGGCGCGCGCAAGGCTATCGATTTTGTATAGCCGGCGCGCGCCGAGCCGCGCAGCCTACCCCCGAATCCTCTAACACCCTCCCCTCACCTTCCCCTCCCTTCCTCTACCTAACCCACCCGCCCGGCCCTGTCTACACCCCCCCCCTTACCTTTCTCCGAGGATTTACGCCTCCCGGAGGGAGAAGTAAATCCCCGCGCGCGAGCGGGCCTCCTGCGCGCCGGGCCGCGACCTGGGGGCGGGTACGGAGGGCGTGGCCACGCCCCCGGACCGCCCCGGGCCGTAGCCACGCCCCCGTACCCGCCCCCAAAACGCTGCCGACACGCCCCCAAAACGCCGCGATGACCGGGCCCGCCCCCAGACACGCCCCCCTCGGAGAACCCCGGGACTTACGCGCGTCCCGGGGCTCTGCGCGCGCCGGTAGGCCTATGTAAAATAGGCTCACCGGCGCGCAGGGCCCTGCTCGCCTAAATCCGCCCGGTTTTGGGCGGATTTAGGCGAGCAGGGCTCTGAAAATCCGCCCCTATTTGTTTTATGCTTATTATTATGGATGTTTTTACCTGTAAACTGTTTTGATCATCTTTTGTTGTAAAAGTGGTATATAAACAATTTTAAATAAAAATAAATAAATATTGCCCTTAACAGAAGGCTTGGGAGTAGTCTTCATGGAGTGGCAGTTGCTACTGTCCTTAACAGGAGATTTTAGGGTGGCCTACATGGAATTGAAGTTGTTCCTGCCATAAAAAAATAAATAAAAAGACTTGCTAGCCATGTTCCCTCTAAGTTGTGTGCACGCACACAGTTCGTGAACCCCGCACCCATAAGAAATCCTGGTAGTTTTTGCATTGTACTGGCTCATAGTACACAGATTAACTCCGCTTATAAAAAGTTGCACAAAAGAAAATTTTTGCACATGCAGCCTTTAAAAAAAAATTTGAAGAAACATTAATTGCTGGACAGACTAGATGGACTATTTTGGTCTTATCTACCATTATTCACTATGTTATGTTACCTTTCTACTGGATGCATTAAGTTAAGATCTACAGCTTGTTTGATCTTTAAGTCTATACACGAAGTTCTTAGACTAGACACAATTGATTCCTGAAAGCTGTGTCTTAAGTTGAAATATGTCAAAACAGATTATCAGATAAGAACAATGTTATAAATGGGAGATTGGTTCCAGTAATACTCTATTTTCACCAAAATAACCCAGAATTTAGTAATAAATAGTACTGCCAAAAAAAACAAACATATTTAAAACATTACTTTTTCTTTCTAAAGAGGAAAGAGCCAAGGCATGCCTAAAGGAGATTGCACGGATACTGTTTTAAAGAAAAGTTCCTTGTACTCTTCTTACTGACATCACCTCACCATGTGTGCCTATTGGGAGACATTTGGGCATCTTAGTCAAAACAAGTATTTTAAGTTGGATAATGAGTGTCAGTTAAGAATCACTGTAACACTTAATTTCCTAGCGTGTAGCAGATGGTAGGGATGTGCAGAGGGACGCCATACGTTGCATTCGTGATTCGGATTCGTTGGGGAGCAGATACGTTGCATTCGGCCATATGGCGCCCCGATGCGTTAATACGGCGATTTCTAGGACCTCATGGTAGGAATAATGGACGGCTGGCGCCATCTTTAAAAATGGCGCGGGCCATCCAGGTCTCCTACCATGTGACAGGGGCCGGCCAATGGCACGGATACCCTGTCACATGGTAAGGGCAAAGGGCCATCGGCGCCATTTTGATTAGTGGCAGCCGACGGCCCGAGAGCGGAAGATGGCTCCCGGGACCCCCACTGGACCACCAGGTACTTGTAAAAAGTTTTGGGGGGGGGTTTGGGAGGTTGGGGGAAGCTAAGGGAACAGTTTTAAAGGGTCGGGGTGGGTTTAGGGATTGTTTTGGTGTGCCGTTTTTCCCACCCTCCCCCAAAACGATAAGAGAACCCCAGGAACAAAATCGTGGGGTTCTCTTATCAGGAGCCCCCGATTTCTGATGATTTTGAAAATATCGTACGATATTTTCAATCATCCGAAGCCCGATTCACATCCCTATTAGCCATGCTGTTTGGGGTGGCTCGAGGCCGAAACCTCTTTCCAGATATACAGAGCTTTGCTCTGTGCGCCTGCGCATGGTTCCTGCACAATTGCCCTGCTGCCCTCAGTTTTGTTTTTTCCCATGCTGGTCATAGATGCAGATCCTCTCCTCTTGTGCTTTTTTTCTCTCTCTTTTTTTCTTCACTCCGGTGAACCCAAAAAAGCACTTTTACGTGCTACTTATGGCTCGCAAGACCCCAGGATTCAAGTACTGCCAATGTAGCAAGGTTATGTCTGTCACAGATGGACATAACTATTGTTAATTGTGCCTGGGGCCAGACCATGACCAAACATCCTGCCACAACTGTGGCAGGATGTCACTGGGGGCCCAGTGACAACGGGCAGAAAAGATTGCCAGGCTCTGAGACAATGAAAGAGTCTCTTTGGGCTCATATGCTCCAGCACATCGATCCTCCCAATCCTTGCTTGGGCCAAATTCCAAAAAACCAGCTGCACTGAAGCAAGCATCATCTTTGAAGGTGACCTAAAAAAAACAGGGCCAGGTGGGGAAGCCCTCCAAAGAATGGAGGTAAGGGTTAAAAAAACCCCAATGCATCGATTAAAACAGTACTGAAAATGGTAAAGAGCTGCATGGATTTGCACCCGTCAACGCACGAAGCATTGAAACCAGAGCACAAATCAGTATGCTGCATGATGCAGTATGACGCACGATTCAAGTTGAACTGCAACACCGATGCATGCTACATCGACGTGTGCATTGAAAGGAAATTTACCCATGGTGCAGAAGGTGAAAACCATATCGCAGCACCACCATAAGACGACACAATTGACGCAAAAGAAACATGCATCACAGCAGAGTAAACACCAAAAAGGGGGCTCTTATTTGCAGTGGCATTCAGACCCTCAAGTAATGTTCACCCCAAGTGAACTTGTGGAATTGGACACTTCAGATGTTGACATCATGCAGGTCTCTGAGGACTCCCCTGCCTCCTCTTCCAGAGGCAGAGTCTATACAAGAATTTCCAAAATTTCCAAACAGAAGTGGAGACAGCCTCAGCTCCAAGAGCCATTGATTAAGAGGCAAAAGTCTCACCATGAAGGCCAGGGCCAATCTCAACACGTCAGATGGCCAGATTCCCTCAGTTCTTTTGGCAGTGATACCCTCCTCCAAAACAAGGAGATCGAATCAGTCAGGAAAGGATGGAAATGCATCTCCACCTCCACAGAAAAAAAAAATACTCTCCTTCCCACCCTTAGATAGGCGCTACCTCACAGGCCATGTCTCAAATATCAGATATTCTACAATCCTTTTTGCTTCTCTACCTACTAGCCACTACCCTCAGCCACATTCTAGTCCCTTAGCTTAATGCTAAGATCCAGCAGCATCAGTTCTATATCACACAGTATCTATTTGAATGCCTACAAATCTTAAAGCTGAAGGAGACTTCATCAACCGATGACCAACCACAGAACCAAGCGATAGCTGACATGGATAAGGGATTGTGCTATCTGCTTCGCACAATCTATGAGGCGTTTGAAACATCAGCCAGGATATCAGCAGCATCGATAGTTGCCAGAAGAATTTCCTGGCTTTGAGCAAGCGCAATCCGCAATAACGTCCATGAAAAACTGGCTGATTTCCCTTGTAAAGGAGATAATGTGTTTGGGGACAGGCTTAGGGAGACTGTATCCCAACTAAAAGATCAAAGCCCTGCAGTCTCCGAGCTTACGTCGTTGACAGAGCAATCTTCTGCAAGAAGATTCTATCCGACCTACAAAAAATCTTTCTACCAGAAACATTATAGGCCATTGCCCCCTATCAACCACAGAGGCAACAGCCTCAACAAACTCAAGCACAAGAACTCATTGTCCTCAAAAACAACAGGTCAACAATCAGAAACCACAGCAGTCTTTTTGAAGTTGGTCCGATCACAGCTATTGTGGGCAATGGGTAGCAAAATATCTTTTTTTTTTTTACCAGGCCTGGATCCCCATATCATCACATCTTTGGGTTCTCAGTGTGGTATGGAATGGATACAGACTGTATTGCAGGAAAATTCCACCGGTACCCCAACTTACACCATCTTTCCAGGAGCAGGTGGGCAATATTTTTCTCCAGCAGGAAGTTCAGTTGCTACTCAAACAACAGGTGATCCAAGTGATACCTCGACGATAGCACAATCTCGAGGATTCTTTTCTCAGTACTTCCTCATCCTGAAAAAGAGTGGTGGGTTACAGCCCATCTTGGACCTGCGGTCCCTCAACAAGTTCATTCTAAGAGAGAAATTCAAGATGACATCTCTCAAAACCATTCTGCCTTTTCTGCAACCCAACAACGAAGAACTTAAGAACATGCCATACTGGGTCAGACCAAGGGTCCATCAAGCCCAGCATCCTATTTCCAACAGTGGCCAATCCAGTGGCTATTCCATGTTACTGTTGCTAGTAATAGCAGTGGCTATTTTCTAAGTCATCTTAATTAATAGCACGTAATGGACCTCTCCTCCAAGAACTTATCCAATCCTTTTTTAAACACAGCTATACTAACTGCACTAACCACATCCTCTGGCAACAAATTCCAGAGTTTAATTGTGCGTTGAGTGAAAAAGAACTTTCTCCGATTAGTTTTAAATGTGCCACATGCTGTTATGCTCGGGTTTGTGGACCCTTGGGCCGACGGGAGGATGGAATACCTTGGGGACGCCCGAAGGTTCTCTCGTCGGGTGGCGAGGCAGGAACCGAAGACGTGACCGGTGGACCCTTGGCACTGGAGACTGCGGCGACAGTGGAAGCGGAGGAAGAGTCGAGAAGAGGAGCGGTGTCTTCACCCCTGGAAGTCTGCGGTTCCCCCAGGAGGAGCCCGTAGGAACCCAGACTGCTGGGACTTAGGTGGACCTTTGAGAGGTCAGGCGACGGTGCAAGGGCCGACTGGAGCTTCACCCTGGAAGCCCATGGTCCCCCCGGGAGGAGCCCGTACGGACCCGGGCCGCTGGGACTTAGGCGGGCCCTTGGAGACGGTAGTCTTGAAGAAGTCCTAGGTCGAGTGCCAGAGGGTCGTCGCTCACCAGTCCGAAGTCGTACGCCAGAGAATCACCACTTGCCAATCCGAAGTCAGGAAACAGAGAATCGCCGTAAGCCAAGCCGAAGTCAGGAACCAGGAACACGAAGACGAAGCAGGAACCAGAAGCCAAGCTCGAGGAATTCACCAAAGCAAGCAGACTGGACAAAGCTCACAGGAGACGTTGCCAAGTCAAGGAATGGTCAGAGGAAGTCTCCCTTTATACTTTCTCTGACTCTGGAGATAGGACTCAGCTGCATCCACTTAAAGGGACGAGGTCCCTTTAAATCAAATGTAGAGGCGCGGCCTCACGTCTAAGGATGGCGGTGGCCATCTTGGATCCGGGCCGCAGAGGAGAGCAGTGGCGACTGCAAGGGAGGAGCAGGAGCGGCTCCGATCCCGGCGGTCAGCCCGGGGGCTCGCGCTGCCGGGCCTGGTGCGGGGCGGTCGGCCCTGCCATGGTGGGAAGACGAGGTAGGGGACCGCGCCTGTGGACGGCCACGGAACACAACAGTACCCCCCTCTTTAGGGCGCCTCCCCGGAGGCCTGGGTTTGTCTGGATGATCTTGATGAAATTGCTCGAGCAATCCGCGGTCCAGAATGTTGGCCAGGGGTTCCCAGGTGTTCTCCTCGGGGCCGAACCCCTCCCACGCAAGGAGATACTCCCACTTCTTCCCATGCTTCCTTATATCCAAGACCTCGCGGACTTGAAAGGTGAGGTCATCCTCGGAGGCAATAGGTTGGGGAGTCAGAGGCACGCTGGAGGGCCAAGACAACACCTGTGGCTTCAAAAGCGATACGTGGAACGTGTTGTGTATTTTAAGAGAAGGCGGCAGACGAAGCTGGTATGAGACTGCTCCAACCTGGCGAATGATAGAGAACGCGGGGCCAGTCGCGTTGATGGCAGCTTCAAACAGATAAACTGGGTACTCAGCCATACCTTCTGACCTGGCTTGAACGGGGGGTAAGGCCTTCTCCTCTGATCTGCATATTGCTTGGCTGGCTTGGACCAGTGCACGTCGCGTGGTGACCCACGAGCGGTGTAGCTCATCTGCCGACAGTTGAGCTACTGGGGATGTAACCTGAATGGGAACTGGCAGCAGTGGGCGTGGCTGCTTCCCATATACAACCTGAAAGGGCGAAGAGCCGGTCGCAGATGAAAGGTGCGAGTTGAGCGCGAACTCTGCCCAGGGTAGCAGGCTGGACCAATCATCTTGTTTATCGTTGACGTAGAGTCGAAGGAATTGTTTTAGCGTCTGGTTTGTCTGCTCCGCCAGACCATTAGACTGAGGGTAGTATGCCGAGGTATAATCCAAGGTAACGTCTAACTTTTGGCAATGGGCCCTCCAAAAGCGGGCGGTGAACTGAGGTCCCCTATTGGACAGGATACTTTTAGGCAGACCATGCAAGCGAAAGATATGCTGCACGAAGAGTTGGGCCAGCTGAGGGGCAGTCGGCAGCCCTGGGAGGGGCACAAAATGTGCCATCTTACTAAAACGGTCCACTACCACCCATATGACTGTATTGCCGCTGGACAATGGTAGGTCAACCACGAAGTTGGTGGCCACATGAGTCCATGGCTCCGCGGGCGCTGGTAGCGGCTGGAGTAGACCTGGGGTCGCGCCATGGATCTTCTTGTGCCGAGCACATACCTGGCAGGACTCCACGTAGACCCAAACATCCAGGTTGACTTTAGGCCACCAATAGTATCGGCGCAGGTTTTGTAAAGTCCGGGTTTGTCCAGGGTGGCCCGAGCAACGGGAGTCATGGGCCCAAGTGAGGACGTGTTTGCGCAGGTGCTGAGGGACCAAGGTCTTCCCTGGAGGGATGGTCGTGGTGGCAGACAGGAGGACCCGAGACGGTTCAATGATGAAGCGCGGTTCCTCCGTACCTTCTGTAGATTCGAAGACGCGTGATAGGGCATCGGCCTTGACATTCTTCCCAGTGGGTCTATAGCGAAGGACGAAGTTGAACCTTGTGAAGAATAGAGCCCAACGAGCCTGTCGTGGATTAAGTCGTTGAGCCCGCTGCAGGTACTCTGTTTTTGTGATCCGTATAGACCGTAAATTGGTGCTGTGCCCCCTCTAGCCACGGCTGCCATTCTTCCAAGGTTACCTTTATCGCCAGGAGTTCCTTATCTCCTATGGCGTAGTTCCATTTGGCCAGGGAGAATTGGCGGGAGAGGAAGGCACATGGGTGTAGTTTGTGCCTTTCAGAGGTCTGGCTCAGAACGGCGCCAACGCCTTCTGAAGATGCGTCCACCTCGATGACAAACGGCCGCTGCGGATCTGGATGTCGTAGGCACGGCTGTAACAAGAATTTTCTCTTGAGGCGACGAAAGGCAGCTTCTGCTGCAGGAGGCCGTTTTTTGGGGTCTGCGCCTTTCCGGGTCAGGGCAGTCATCGGGGCAACGATGGTTGCATAATGCGGGATAAAAGATCGGTAATAGTTAGCAAAACCCAGAAACCTCTGGAGTGCCTTGAGTCCTGACGGCTGCGGCCATTCCCGAATGACCTTCAGTTTTTGTGGGTCCATGCGAAATCCTTCTTTGGAGACTATATATCCCAGGAAGGGACGGGATTCTTGTTCGAAAAGGCACTTTTCCAACTTCGCGTACAATTTGTGTTCTCTAAGACGCTGTAGTACTTGGATGACGTGCTGGCGGTGGGCGGACAGGGTATCTGAAAATATCAGTATGTCATCCAGGTATACGGCCACACATCGGTACAAGAGGTCGCGTAGTATTTCATTCATAGTGTTCTGAAACACTGCGGGGGCATTGCAGAGCCCGAACGGCATTACCAAATATTCATAGTGGCCATCTCGGGTATTGAAGGCCGTCTTCCACTCATCGCCTTCTTTGATGCGGATCAAGTTGTAAGCTCCCTGGAGGTCAAGCTTGGAGAAGATCTGTGCTCCTTGCAAGCGGTCGAAGAGTTCCGAGATGAGGGGTAGTGGATATCGGTCCTTGACCGTTATAGCATTCAGGCCCCTATAATCAATGCACAGACGCAGACTCCCATCTTTCTTGGCGACGAAGAAGAACCCTGCTCCTGCGGGGGACTGGGATTTCCGGATAAATCCTCTCTCCAGATTTTCCTCAATATATTCCCTCATGGCCTGCGTCTCGGCCGGAGAAAGGGCATAGGTGCGTCCTCGAGGAGGCTCTGTCCCTGGGAGAAGATTGATGGCGCAGTCGAAGGATCGATGCGGTGGCAGTATTTCGGCCTTTTGTTTAGAGAAAACGTCCGTGTATGCGGCATAAGGAGCGGGTAGACCTGGGAGACTGGTGGAGGCTATGGAACAGGATGCTGGCACCAAGGAGTGGAGACAATTGCCGTGGCAATTTGGTCCCCAACGAGCCAGCTGCAGTGTCTTCCAATCAAACTGGGGCTCATGATCCTGGAGCCACGGAAGTCCTAGCACAATCGGATGGATGGAATATTCCAGGACGTAGAACGAGATTTGTTCCTGGTGCAGGATCCCAGCTCTGAGCTGGATGGGAATCATAGTGTGTGTCACCTGTTCTGGGAGGGGCTTCTCCTGGATTGAAGAGATGACCATGGGAACAGGAAGGCGGACTTGTGGGATCTTTAGGTGTTCCACCAGGCCTTTCATTATAAAATTGCCGCCGGCGCCGGAGTCCATTAGAGCTAAAGTGTGGAAGTCTCCTTCTATCGCGGTTAATGACACTGGCAATGTTAGTGGAGGTGCAGGTGTGGTACGGCCCAGGAAGAGACCTCCTCCAGGTCCTATGCCCGAGAGTTCCCGGTCGTTCTGGACAGGCGGCTACTCGGTGGCCCGCCGTGCCACAATAAAAGTATCTCCTGCGGAGATACTTTCCCGCGACCCAACTCCATGGGTTTGTCGGCGGGTGCCCGAGGGACTTCAGGGGCACTCTTGGATGGAGGAGAGGGCCTCCTTGCTGCTTTAGTCACCGGGATGCGAAACCTCATGCGACGGTATACACGATTGGCCAACTCAATCATGCCGTCGAGATCATCGGGGAGTTCCTTCGCCGCCAACTCGTTTTGAATGCGCGAGGCTAGGCCCTCCAGGAAGATACCATGCAGGCAATCCTCTCTCCAATTCAGTTCCGCGGCCAGGGTGCGGAATTCTGTGGCGTACTCGGCCACAGTACGGGTGCCCTGCCGCAACCGGAGCAGTTCGGAGACCGCAGTGGACTTGCGGACGGGTTCGTCAAACATCTGCCGAAACGCAGACAGGAACTGGGTCAAGTCTCTAAAGATCGGATCATTTCTTTCCCATAGGTGAGAGGCCCAGATCAGGGGCTTCCCGTCGAGCAGGGACATGATGTAGCTGGTCTTGACCAGGTCACTGGGAAACTGCGCCGGCAGTAAGGAAAAGCGAACCTGGCACTGGCTGAGGAATCCTCGACACAACTTTGTGTTTCCGGCAATTCGAGAGGGTGCCAGGAGTTGTGTGGGAGTAACTTGCCCCTGGTCGCCTCTGGAGGCCTGGACGGAGTGGGGTTGAGTAGGGCGACTTCCTTGCGCCCCAGGCGGAGACGGAAGCTCAGGATTCATAGGCCCTAGCGCTTCCAGGCGTTGGGTCAGGCCCTGTACTGCAGAGACCAGGGCATCGAGGGTCTGTTGTTGGTCTTTCAGACGCTGGGCCATCCCAGGAATGGCCTGGCAGGCAGATACCTCCGCCGGGTCCATGGACTTGGCAATCTGTTATGCTCGGGTTTTTGGACCCTTGGGCCGACGGGAGGATGGAATACCTTGGGGAAGACCCGAAGGTTCTCTCGTCGGGTGGCGAGGCAGGAACCGAAAACGTGACCGGTGGACCCTTGGCACTGGAGACTGCGGCGACAGTGGAAGCGGAGGAAGAGTCGAGAAGAGGAGCGGTGTCTTCACCCCTGGAAGTCTGCGGTTCCCCCAGGAGGAGCCCGTAGGAACCCAGACCGCTGGGACTTAGGTGAACCTTTGAGAGGACAGGCGACGGTGCAAGGGCCGACTGGAGCTTCACACTGGAAGCCCATGGTCCCCCCGGGAGGAGCCCGTAGGGACCGGGGCCGCTGGGACTTAGGCGGGCCCTTGGAGACGGTAGTCTTGAAGAAGTCCTAGGTCGAGTGCCAGAGGGTCGTCGCTCACCAGTCCGAAGTCGTACGCCAGAGAATCCCACTTGCAAATCCGAAGTCAGGAACCAGAGAATCACCGTAAGCCAATCCGAAGTCAGGAACCAGAGAATCGCCGTAAGCCAAGCCGAAGTCAGGAACCAGGAACACGAAGACGAAGCAGGAACCAGAAGCCAAGCTCAAGGAACTCACCGAAGCAAGCAGACTGGACAAAGCTCACAGGAGACGTTGCCAAGTCAAGGAATGGTCAGAGGAAGTCTCTCTTTATACTTCCTCTGACTCTGGAGATAGGACTCAGCTGCATCCACTTAAAGGGATGAGGTCCCTTTAAATCAAATGAAAGAGGCGCAGCCTCGCGTCTAAGGATGGCGGCAGCCATCTTGGATCCGGGCCGCAGAGGAGAGCAGTGGCGACCGCAAGGGAGGAGCAGGAGCGGCTCTGATCCCGGCGGTCAGCCTGGGGGCTCGTGCTGCCGGGCCTGGCGCGGGGCGGTCGGCCCCGCCGTGGTGGGAAGACGAGGTAGGGGACCGCACCCGTGGACGGCCATGGAACACAACACATGCTAACTTCATGGAGTGCCCCCTAGTCTTTCTCTTATCTGAAAGAGTAAAAAACCGATTCACATCTACCCGTTCTAGACCTCTCATGATTTTAAACACCTCTATCATATCCCCCTCAGCCGTCTCTTCTCCAAGCTGAAACGTCCTAACCTCTTTAGTCTTTCCTTATAGGGGAGCTGTTCCATTCCCCTTATCATTTTGGTCGCCCTTCTCTGTACCTTCTCCATCGCAATTATATCTTTTTTGAGATGCGGCGACCAGAATTGTACACAGTATTCAATGTGTGGTCTCACCTTGGAGCGATACAGAGGCATTATGACATTTTCCGTTTTATTCACCATTCTCTTTCTAATAATTCCCAACATTTTGTTTGCTTTTTTGACTGCTGCAGAACACTGAATGTGTTCTTTAGATCTCAAAGATACATATTCCCACATCCCACTGCGTCCATCATCCTGGACTTATCTTTGCTTTCAAGTGAACACTCAACACTACCAGTACAAGGTGCTTCTGTTTGGCCTAGCAGCACCCAGAGTGTTCACAAAATGCCTGGCTTGTAGCTGTGGCCTACATATGCAGGAAGGGGATAAAGGTGTTTTCCTATCTGCACAATTGGCTTCTAGTGGCCTCAAAATCCAAAAAGCTCCACTCATGCCTAACACAGACCATAACCTGCCTAAAAAATCTGGGATTCATAATCAACTACAAGAAGTCCAATCTACATCCCACTTAAGTCCTTCAATTTATAGAAGCAGTGATGAACACCGAACTCTGCAAAGCTTTTCTTCTATCAGAAAGAATTCAAACTTTTTGCGAGCTGGCTCATGCTCTACGGAGCCAGTCTCATCCCCCAGCTTGTCAAATACTCACTATCTTGGGTCATATGGCAGCTGCCATATATGTTGTTCCACATACCCGCCTTCATATGCGACAACTGCAGTGGGGACTCAAGGCTCAGTGGTCTCAGCAAGACCACCCGATGTCGCTACAGATAGTCATGACTCAGTCAATGATCTTGGACATTAACTGGTGGCTATCTTCCCGAGTTCTAGAATCAGATCACCATTTCGAACCCCAGTGCACAAATTGTCATAACAGTAGATGCATCCACAAGGGATTGGGGAGCACACATATACTGCACCTGAAAACACAAGGAGTTTGGTCTCCATAGGAGTAAACTTTTCAAATCCAACCTTCTAGAGTTAAGAGCCATAAGAAATGCCATCTACACTGTTGTGACTGTCGCTGCTCGACATCCTCACTCCGCCCTATTTACCTCTGTAGCGACTCCCGCCAGGTCTGATGGACGGCTGGCTGCTGCGGCGTCTCCATGCCATCTCCCTCCGGCATCCCCAGACCGGCTCGACATTGCAGTTCCGCCATGTTGCCTGATGACCTAGGGCGCGCACGCTCTGATTGAAGTATCAGCAAGGGTGTGAACCTCAGGGGCGTCCCCCTGAGATGACGTCATCCGCTTCCAATATTTAAAGGTCTCTATTTCACTATCTAACTGAGTTAGCAAGGAAGGGGTTTGCTTCGGCTACACCTCCCAAGCTACTCTGCCTCCTCGGACTTACCAGAGGTACCCGCTCCTTGGGGGCCTCGCTCTTTTTCTTTACTTTCAGATTACAGATAGGAACCGGTACTCGCTCCTCGAGGGCCCATGTTCCTGGACGCTCTGAAGATTCTCTGCTGCTTGGAAGTTATTGCTGCTACAAACAATTGTGAATTACCATCGCTCTCTCAGAGCTTTCCCTGGAACCAGGTACTCGCTCCTCGAGGGCCTAAATCTTTTAGCTCCTGAGCTTCCTTGAGACCTTATGTGAGTTTTGTCATCTAGTTCTGTTCATGAACTCTGCCTACTCACTTTTCTATAGTTTCTCAACAGCTCAGACATCCTGGATCGCTGTTCCAGTACCTGAGGGACTACAGCCCTGCCGGGCATATCAGCTCACTACTGCCACCTCTGGTGGTTTCAAAACCCTGTTTAATAAAAGAACTAATGTGTGTCTGTCTCCATACTCAACCCTAGCCGGTGGTCCCTCTCTGGATATCCTCCCGGGGGAATGGTCATCTGCCACCGGCCCAGGGATCCACCCACTACTATATTAGATTCATTACAGATTGCTACTCCTTAGCAAGACGAAATCTGAGACACTACAAGCTTGCTGACTCCTCCTCCTTTAGGAGCCATTATTAACAGATTGCTAACTCCTAGCTTGTCAGCTAAGCAGATAATAACATACACCTTTTCTCATCTGCTCACAGGAAAGAAGGTAATGGTCTACATGGACAATCAGGTAGCCATATTTTATTTAAACAAAGAAGGCGGGACCGGTTCCAGGATACTTTGCAGGGAGTTAGTGCTTATCCTAGAATGGGCACTAGTTCATTCCATCCAGTTGCATGTGACCTACCTTCCAGGTATCAAGAACACAGATGTCGACAGACTCAGCATAATTTTTCATACTCATGAGTGGGCTCTGCATCAGGATGTGGTGAACAGGCTGTTCAGGAAGTGGGGGGGATACCCTGCATGGACCTCTTTGCAACAGAGTCAAACACAAAGCTGCTGAGCTTTTGCTGTCTTTACCCAAGCAGATGCAGAATCGATCCGGATGTGTTTGCTTCCTTGGGAGGGGAACCTGTTTTATGCATACTCTCCGATACCTCTAATAGGTCGTGTGATCCAAAAATGCATCATGGAAAAATCAGATCTCATCCTCATTGCACCACCATGGCCCAGACAGCCGTGGTAGACCTATCTCGTACAACTTTCAACTCTACTGCTAATCTCCCTGGAAAACAGAGTGGACCTGCTGTCATAGGAAGGAGGCACACTCCTTTACCCGCTGCAATCCTCTCCACATCTGACACCTTGGAGGTTGAAAGGGAGGTGTTTAGTCATCTCCCTCTCTCTATTGAGATTCAGGATATAATATCTGCCAAAAAAACATCCACAAGAAACAATTATGCTGTCAAGTGTTATAGGTACCTTCACTGGTGTGCAGCAGTGGCAGTAGACCCATTTGGATGTAGAAGAAGACCAGAAGGTCCATCTGCATAGTGCTCCCAGCACCCCCTGGGAGAGGACTCCAGAGGTCACAGCGAGCGATCCAGGCTTTGAACTCCACAGCCCCAGCTTCCAGAGGCCCTGCACCCTTTGCAGTAGAAGAGGACTGGAAGCGCGTGCCGTTAAATCTTTCAATCTGTATAGTGGACTTACGGGTGTAGGAATCTACTTTGATTTTCCTGATGTTTATTTAATGAGAGATTGCATTTGTCTTTTTTTTCCTACTCACCGTTTGCTATTTCAAGATTGTATTTCTTGATTTTATTACAAATGCATACATTTAGATTTTTTTTTTAAAATATCTTTCAATCCTTTGAGTAAAGATCAACTTAATGGTGGTTGAAGAGGATTGGTAAGTATAGCTTTGGGAAATCTTAGGTCTTAGAAAAGTTTGGAGAGAGGTGAAATGGTGGGATATATTCTTTAGAATTTGTGTGTGTCTTGAGATAATAAGCAAGCCAGAGGGAGTTAATTCTAGTGTCTGTCTTTCCCACCCACCCACTCCTAGCTCAACCCTTAATTTTTAGGCAAGTCATACTTTCTAATTAAAAATCAATCAGGCTCTTATCTAAATCATACTATAGCACCAGCTCTTATTGAGAGTTTAATCAACCCCTTGTAGGACACTGGCAGATTAATTAGTAAACACACCTGTAAAATTAAAGTGCTCTAATTCCAACTACCTTAGTAACCTAAACCTAACTAGGAACTCAACAAAATTAAGATGAAAGCAGCAGTCCAGCAGCAAGAGGGGGGCTTTTCAGTCTTTTACATTGGGTGTCACATGTGTGATTTTTTACCCGCCAGTGAGAGATCGTATGTATACACCTGGTGCAAAGAGCTCCTGGCTTTCAGAGAATGAGTCCAATCTCTGGAGGCTAGAGTGGCAGACCTGGAGGAGAAGAAGCAGACAGGGAGGTACATTGATGAGATCTTCAGGGGCATAGTAGCCAAGTCCCAAATCCAGTCTGGCAGCCCTGGTGCTGCCTTGGATCAGAAAGGTCTCCCGGTTGGAAAACATCACCCCAGTGTAGCAGGAAGTGATCCTGTAGAAAGGACCTGCTCTCCAGGTGATGCGTTGTCCTCAGTGTGAGAGGACAAGTCGCTCAGGGCTACTACCCAGGAGGGAAGGGTTAGGTTGGCCATTATAGATGGTGATTCGATTATTAGCAATGTAGATAGCTGGGTGGCTGGTGGACGTGAGGCCCGCCTGGTAACTTGCCTGCCTGCTGTGAAGATGGCAGATCTCCTGCGTCACCTAGATAGGATTATAGACAGTGCTGGGGGGGAGCTGGCTGTCGTGGTACATGTGGGCACCAACAACGTAGGAAAATATGGGAGAGAATTTTTGGAAGCCAAATTTAGGATTTTAGGTGGAAAGCTGAAATCAAAAACCTCCAGGATGGCATTCTCTGAAATGCTTCCTGTTCCATGTGCAGGTCCCCAGAGGCAGGCAGAGCTTCGGAGTCTCAATGCATGGATGAGACGATTGTGCAAGGAAGAGGGATTCAGTTTTGTAAGGAACTGGGGAACCTTTTGGGGAAGGGGGAGACTTTTCCAAAAGGATGGACTCAACCTTAACCAGAGTGGAACCAGGCTGCTGGCACTATCTTTTAAAAAGGAGATAGAGCAGCTTTTAAACTAGAACAAGGGGGAAAGCCAACAGTCACTCAGCAGTGCATGATTTGGAGGAATGTATCTTTGAAGGATGCTAATGAAACAGGAGAGTTAGGACATCCCAACAGAGAGGTTCCAATAAAAGATTGATAAGCACTTTTAAATAAATAAAATAAATTTGTTCATGAAGAGGATAGTGAACACTTGGAATGACCTTACTGAGGAAGTGATAGATCAAAAATGGTAATGGAATTAAAAAATCAGTAAGATAGACACAGAGGATCCCTGAAGACCGAAGATAGTAATAAAACACTTGATAATCAGTGGTATGAATGGTTAATGCTTCTAAGAATATACTGGGGTAACCCACTGTGGTGATCTTCCCTTGTGGCTAGAGCTTAGGGCGACTTTCCGGAATACTGGGCCACTTGTGTAAGGCTTATACCTATGGGCAAGAAGCAACCTGGCAGTCACGCTTCATTAGGCCAAGGGCTATAGGATTACGGTTGGGCACATCCAGCGCCCCAGACCTTGAGAAAAAGGCAGTACCTGGGGTAGCAGTGCCTCCTATCCTTTCATCACTGCTTCTTTCCAGCTCTGTATACAGCTCCTGTGTACGGCAGTGGTTTGAGCCTCTTTATTTTCCCTTCCTGTGCCTTGTCCCAAGTGTACTTCAGTGTAGGCCCTTAGGAGTACTGTTCTCCTCCAAAGTCTTCCTGTTTATTTAGTGTTAGAATTCAGTTAGAGTCCAGCACCTATAGTTGTTTATAAACCATAATAAGTTTATTTTTCTCCAAGCCCAAAGACAGTCCACATATTAATTCCTTAATTTTTTCTTCTTTCAGAGGGTCTTATATTGTCCCCCAAGGCAGGAATTACAATTCACTTAGGATTTACAACAAAACAAAATAAACCAAATATGCAATGTTTCCAGCTCTTCAGGGTTAGTACAGTAATTACTCATTCAATTGCCAAAGGTGACATTAGCCGTGCTCATTGGGAACTTCAGCATTCATCCCAATCTTCTACCAGGCTTCTTAGAGACACTCATGGCTAAGGTATTCTATCAGTACAGGCTGCTGTTTGCTGGCATAACTCCCAAGCTTTCAGTAATCATAATTCCCTGTTACTTCTACCAGGGTAAAAATAAGGGAAATCCCCCCTCCCCCACACACTTTTCCCTAGCAACAATCCTTAATGGCGAACCTTGGAAAAGTACTCCAGAGAAGCTGCAGGCCTTTAAAATTTGGGTCCATCTCTGGCAACACCGTCCTTCCTTCTAGCAGTGTGAAGCTGCTGGGGTTTCTACCCTCCTTTAGTTATGCAGTAAACCACGTCGAAAGCTCGCATCCAACCCCCCCAAAACTAATAGCGCTCGCAACATGCAAATGCATGTTGATGGGCCTATTAGTTATTCCCTCGCAATACAGAAAGTAAAATGTGCAGCCAAGCCGCACATTTTACTTTCAGAAATTAACGCCTGCCCAAAGACAGAAGTTAATTTCGGCCGGCACAAGGAAAGTGTACAGAAAAGCAGAAAAAACTGCTTTTCTGTACACCCTCTGACTTACTATCCTAGCGATATTAAGTCGGAGGCCCCAAAATTAAAAAAAAAATGTAAATTAAAAAAAACCCAAAATTTAAAATCTGCCCACGAGTTGGAAGACAGACACTGAAAAGATATATCAGCTTTGAATGCTAAAATGCAATTAGTACAATCTACTGAGAAAACTTTTATGCGTGATAGCTTGAATATGCATAAAGAGTTAGAGCGGATGGAAAATTTACTAAGATGAAAGAATTTGAGAATAGTGAATTTCCCATTAACCCGCTTGCTATCCCCTATGGAAATGTTTAAAAAATTCCTAAAAGAGATATTAATGTATAAAGAAGAGGAATTTCCTAGAATATCTAAAATGTATTACTTTAAAAAAAGAGCAGAGAGGAATGTTCAAAATGCTGATCTAGAAGCCCTCCCCCCCCCCCCAAGTTTGGAAATATCAACCTTCTTGGAGGAGTCCATAGACATAATTGAAAATAGGGCAACACTTTTTGTCGCCTTTCTGTCAGAGCAAGATAAAGATAATCTATTTAGAAAGTTCTTTAGGATCAAGGATGTATCTTTTTGTGGATACAAAATCCAAATTTTTCCAGACATCTCCAAGCTATCCAAGCAAGGAGGAAAAGCTTCCTTGCACTAAAACATCGAGTTGTAGCTCTGGGGGTGACTTTCTTTCTTAAATTTCCTTGTGTTTGTCACATTAATTACCATGGGAAAAAAATTTGGGTTTGTGGATCCGGTTCATCTAGAAACATTCTTGTTAGATAAGTCTCAAGCTGAGAATTTGGAGATAGTAGGTCCCTAAAAAGTAATAATTACTCCTTCCTCCTATTTGTTTAATTATTTGTCTAATTAAATCCCAAGATGGCTAATTTGGGATTGTATTAGATAGAGATTTTACTTGGGTAACATTAATATTGTTTTTCTTGTTATTCTCCCCCAGTTATGTTATATGTAAAACAATAATGATTATATATGGCGTGAATTCTGATGGTCAAATGTTGCTTTAAATTGTGATACATATTTCTTAAAATTTTCATGATGTAATCACTGAAGAAAATTAATAAAGTATAAAAGAAAAAAAAATTTAAAAATCTGCCTGCAGCCCGCGGGTTGGAAGACAGACACTCAATTTTGCCAGCGTCTGTTTTCCGAACCTGTGGCTGTCAGCGGGTTCGAGAACAGACGCCGGTAAAATTGAGCGTCAGCTGTCAAACCCGCTGACAACCGCCGCTTCTGTCAAAAAGGAGGCACTAGGGACGCGCTAGTGTCCCTAGCGCCTCCTTTTACCGCGGGCCCTTATTTAAATACTCCATCGCATGCCCAGGAGAGTGGGCGCTCGCCTTGGAGCGCCGGCTCTCCTGTGGTTTTTACTGAATCGGCCCATTGGCTTGCAGGGGAATATGCAGCTGAGTACATGCACAGCTCAAGACAAGTCCTTAAGGCCAGTTTATTTTCTAATCCCACAAGTTAAGAACAGTTTGTACTAATACTCTGGCTTTTCCTGCAGCTTGCTTCTCTTGCTCTTTCTTACTTAATTGGCTCACAAGTGAGTATGTAGCATGGTATAAACATAATTCAGGGCAGTCTCTTAAGGCAAGGTTCAAACAAACCAAATAAACAACCTTTGTAAATAATCTAGCTTTCCTGCAGTTTCCTGCTCTCTTTCTCTCTCTCTCTTTTAATTGATCTGCAGGTGAGAATCCAGTGCAGCATAAGCACCGTTCAAGGAAGTCTTTTTTTTTTTTTTTTTAAACCAGGGTTTTAAAATCAAAGTTCCCAAAGTTGCAACCTTTAATCTTCTCTCCTTGATACTTTAGAGTAAAGCAGGCAGTCTTTTCCTGAATTACCCCCTAACATATCTTGACTTCCTTGTAATATAGTTTAACAATAAAGACACACTTAAGCTTATATTTTGGGCTAGCATTGTCCCTGGTTCCTTTCTGGCTCTTCCTCATCATAAGTAGCCTCCTCCATGCTGAGGAGTCCCCAGCTGCTTCCTGCTCTCTCCTCTCCTCTCTCTGAGCAGCTTGTATTAAAAACTTTAAACATGCTATAAACCTTAACTTGCATAAAGTATTAATACTGGGAGCTAGCTTCCTAGCTCCACCCGACTTTAGGAGATTCCCCTCTGTTTATCTCTAGAGCAGTTTCTGCCTGGAGGTCTCAGGGACCATCTCGAGGGACAGGTTTGTTTCCTGAGTTCTGTTACTGGCTGGCTGAAGAAGTGTTCCTCCACTCCATGTAGTCAGCTCTTCTTCCCCCTCCTTCCTGTTTTCCACTTCTTATACTGGCCAGCTGATACCTAAGCATAAAGTTCATGCATAATCATGCAGTGAGCGGAGGATGTCATTTCTGCCTTGCAGGTCTCTGCCTCTCCCCCTTTTTTTCCTCTGGGGGTTCTGTCACATCTTGACCCACTGTCTTGCCATGTCAGTTTTTCTGCCTTTCAGAGGTTCCCCCTTTGTATATCGGTGGGGATCACTGCCCTGTCCGATCGACTCTCCTTGGACAACTCTGGCTTCTGCTCTTAGGGATAAAGTTGATTTTCTCCTCTCTGCCTTGGTTTGTATTTAAACAGGAGTTTAGTCAACAAGCAGATCTTGATAATCTGGTCAGTATTGCTCAAGTTGAGCAAAGTTTCTTGTCTTCTTGCTTTCTGCTGAGACAGTGCTTCTTTGCTGGGCTCTTATTATACATTTTTACAGTCTCTGTCCTTTCTAGGCTCATATTTTGTTGCTTTATAAGGTAAAACATGGGTAATTCCCATGTGCGATGACTAGCGTGAGTACTTCTGTTTCATGTTATGGAGTGTGTGCGAGGGTCCCCTATAGGTTAGATTTAGTGGGAGAATCCGTTCAATGTGATGTTTGCATGTGACATCTGTATGTGGTGTCGGCGCGTGTGCGCCCTGGGACGCCAAGGAATGGAGTCAGGCAGGGTGCAATGCCACCCAAAGAGGTTGTTGATTAATGGCGATTTAAAAGCAGCCAATTAGGAAAGAGGGTTAGTCGCCGTTTTGTGAAAAAGGAGTTTAAAGTTGGTCAATGTGTATAAGGAGTTGGAGGCAGTTGGAGCAACGGAAGGGGTAAGTTGTGTAACTTTGATATGGCTTTAAAAGGTAGCTTTTTGAAGAATAAAGTATGGAGACTTGTTCCGGTAGTGTTTAAGAGCAGCAGAGTTGAGGTTGGAATTGTTGGGGTTGTATTTTATAAGTGGTAAACCCGGGAGTGTAGCCCATCGTGTTTGGAGTTGGTTAAGGCTGGAATATCTTGGCCGGAAGCAGTTGGTTTGAAGTTTTAAGCAGCACAGTTAAAACATTCTGGTAAGAGTATATATAGGGTGTTATGGAAAGTTGGTGGTTTTAAGATTAAGGGCATGTGATTTAATTTTTTTTGGGTTGTCATCGTAGATGCTTATGTTTCCCCTGCTGAAGCCGATTTCGGAGAAACAAGGGCCTCTTGTAGGGTGATGTCATGCCCATGTTGAGATATTTGAAGAGGTGACTTTAGGTCATGAAGAGAAAATAGATGAAGAGCTAGGAGAAGAGAGAGAAGTTTACAATATGGGGCATAGTGAAGTTGACACATGAATCATGTGCGATGTAGGAAATGAAAAATCCAGCATTTAGTACATTATTGTTGTTGCTACGCAGTTGACAACCAAGGAAAATGTTTGTTTTATGATAGTGCAAATACGTAAATACCCATGTGAAGAGTTGTAAATGGTATATAAGCCATAGGGGTACAAATATACATGTTAAACTGATTGGAGTGTTTAATTATAGGTTTGCAGCATTTTTAATGGTATAAGTGGGGGTATGAGTGAATGAAGGGAAGGGTAGTGTGTATTTTCATGACACATTTTATGGTATGTTCTATAAAGACTGGATAAATAAAGTTTGATAAACTCTCTTATTTGTATGTTAACTCCCTATATCTCCATCTCCAGTATACCACCTGTAGGCTGTATACAATGGGTGAAACTCAAATTTAGTTCTCCTTTGAAAACATTTAATCTCCTAATGTGTGAATAGGTAACTAGTGTAAAGGCATCAGCTCCTACCTTTAGACTGAGGTAGATGTCTCCTGAGAACTTTGGTTTCACAATAATTATGACACTTATTTAAGTACCTTTATCTGTAGAGCCACTTGCAATTTATGACATGCCTAATCTGATTTTCGAGCTCAGATTTATGAGACATGGCTCATCTTGCTATGCTTCTTGGTACTAGGGTAATGGCATTTAAAAAACATCTTCGGAATTTAAACATAGACTGACATGTCTGATGATTTTTAAAAGTCATTATCTCCTTTGCTACTTGCAGCTTGAGAGGTTCATTTTAAAGTTGAGAATTGATGGGTTACAGAGATGTGGCGTGTAAATCAGTACCTTAATGCTTTAAACTTACAGTTTAATTTTCCTTCTGTCCGAGGCAGATAAATCAGTTGTCTTGAAGCAGAAGATCGGCAACCTTGGCGTTTACTTAAGCTACTCATCAAATTTGTGATAAGTACAGAAGCAGCAAGGTGATAACTTGTCTTCATCTTATTAAATACCCTTGGATTTCCTTCTTTGGAAGTTCATGGGAAATATAGGATTAGATATTAAGAATTCTTGATTTGGACCAATCAGCTCCATTTAATTCTTGGGGTCTGATTTATGAAAACTTAGTAGCAGTGCTAAGTTTCTGTTCATAAACTATTCTTTTGTAGTCATAAACTGAATTTAGTTTGCAATGGGTTGCTCCACACTTTTTATTAAAATATTTATGGACCAGACAAGTGATTCAGTGGCAGTGCTGTACACTGCTATGAGGAATGTTCCCAATTTGATCCCAGAGTCGAGTCTTCCTTTCCCTGGGCCAGCTGGGGATGCTGTGGAGGCAGTTTTCACGGCTGCTAGGGATGGGGAAGGTAGGCAGGAGGAAGTCATGATCACAGTGGCTGGATTCAGTACCCAGAATTGCAAGCTTCTGGAAGGAGCCTTAGGGTATGACTCTAGAACAAGGCTTGTTCTGTTATGATTGGGGGGGGGGTTATAAAATATGGCAAAAATTCCCAGGTAGTTGCAAATGAAGGCTATTGGCACCAGATCCCAGACTTGATTCCAGTTGAGCCTGCAATAGAGCAGGAGGTAACAGTTTGGCTTAAAAACAAGTTATATCTAAGCAGGAAAAACTAATAAAATGTCAGTGAGTGGTCCCAAGAAAACAGGATTTCTCATGCTGGATGGACGGTGGGGAATCTGTTTAATGCTGCAGTTCTACCACTTGTGAAAATCAGAGCCAAATTGACACTAAGGGCCAGATTTTCAAAGGGGTACATGTGTAAGATCTGAGCGTACCCCCCGAAAACCTGTCCAAACTCCCCCTGCGCACGCCGAGCCTATGTTGAGTAGGATCGGCAGCGCGCACAAGCCCCGGGACGAGCGTAAGTCCCTGGGCTTTCCCGGGGGCGTGTCAGGGGCGTGTCAGGGGGCGTGTCACGGCCGGCGCATCATCGGGGGGGGGTGTCGGGGGGCGTGTCGTGGCCGGCGCTTCATCGGGGGCGTTCCTGGGGCGTGGCTGCGGCCTCCGGACCAGCCCCCGGATCGGACCCTGACGCGCCAGCGGCCGGCCACGACACGCGCAAGTTACGCCTGCTTTGAGCAGGCGTAACTTGTACAACAAAGGTTGGGCGGGTTAGATAGGGCCGGGGGGGGGGGGGGGGGGGGGTTAGGGAGGGGAAGGTGGGGGGAGGCCAAAGGAAAGTTCCCTCCAAGGCCGCTCCGATTTCGGAGCGGCCTCGGAGGGAATGGAGGCAGGCTGCGCAGCTCGGCGTGCGCAGGCTGCCGATTTTGGGCAGCCTTGCGCACGCCAACCCCGGATTTTAATGGATACGCCTGGATCTATTGAAATCCCGCGTACTCTTGTTCACGCGTGCGCAAATTTATAAAATCTACTCTAGAATCCGGGCTACGTGGGGCCCTGATCAAGTTCCATTCTGTTCCATGGGGGTGGGAGATAAATTCATAGCTAATTATGTGTGAATCAAAGGGTGTTCAGTCGGCCACAATGAACCTCACTGGGTGATCGTGATACCCGGTTCATAGATGTCATTTCAGTAAACAAAATATTCAGAAGTGCAACAGTAACATGTAAAGGGTAGGTTCACTTAAGTAACTGAAAAGCAAAGCAGAGCTGGACCGGAAATGGGCTGCACAGTAGAAATTCTTGTATTTTGATACTGAATATGGGGTTATGTAGAAAAGACTCTAATATAGGATACAGTACAAAAAATATATATGTAAACAATCTCATTTACTAAACTGGTGCCATTACGGTCCCTAGCCTATCATCATCTTGAGATTCCGTCATCGTCGGCTGGAAGAAACTGCTTCAGTGTTTGTATACAGTTGTTTAAGTACTGAACTATATAGCATTGATCAGCAGAGATCCATGCAGTTCTCCTCTACAGGTCTGTACCAGCAGTCCTGTGCAAGGCATCCATTCTCTGTTTTTAAAAGACTTATTTCAGGAGACGCCCCTTCTGGCAGTCCCAACAATAACAGATGCTGTCCATACTTTTGCAACAGTAATAACTTCTGACTCATGCTTAATATATGAGCACCAAAAGCCTCTTTGTAGTAGTAATAGTAGTAGTGCATCTATGCCATTGGGGCATCCATGTCTTCCCTTATCTGTATAACTGGTTTGTAACAGTAAATTCCTAAGGAGAAGTTCTAACCTCCCTGGAGAAATTTATTTATTTATTTATTTATTTAAGGATTTTTATATACAGGGGCACGTTAGAAACATCACCTCGGTTCACAGTGTAACATAACATAGCAACAAGCTTTACAATAGTTTAAAGTCTAAGAGGGTAGGCAGAGATAATATGTGGGAGAACTTAGTGCTTTTAGGTAAAGCAATTAAACAAAGGAGTCTATTTATTCACTCTTAACATGTGAAGATATATCTAACAATTAGATATGTCTAACAATTAACTATTAACATGAGAAGAGGGGTATAAGTGGAAAGAGTTTACATCTCCAAGCAGTCTTTGGCTTCCATGTGAATTTTGAGAAATCAACTCTGGTTCCATCCCAGAAAATTAAGTTCACGGGGGTGTGGATAGAATCTCTGCAGAACTAAAGAACACAGCACAACACTGAATTCCTGGCTTCCTGCAGCCCACTTGCTGTAAGAGCTGAACTTACTCTGTCTCTCTCTCTCTGAGGACAAAGTGGATCCCCCTTAATAGCTAAGTGCACTTTGAGGGACAAGAGGAGACCTGAGACAGCAGAGTGTGAGACCTAGCAACAGAGATTCCCCTGGGACCGACCACCGTGAGAATCTGCAGAGGTGGTGAGAAAAGGGATTTGACTCTGTTCTGATCAATGAGTTTATTAGCTAGGCGCTTTGGCATTTTTCATGCAAGTCCAGGCTAAAGTAATATGATATTGTCTTGCTAATTCTCTAACACTTGATAATTTCTTGCCACCATGTATTTTTTGCTGTAATGTTTCATGGAAAGAAATCCCTTATCTGATTAAGAAACTTATTATGAAACCTCCTGGGAATAAACTATATCCCTAATAAAATGGTTTTCATTATCTAAGACAAACGGGCTAGTGTAATTCTCTGACATTCTCAGATCGCTGGTAAAAAAAACAAAAAAAAAACTTACGCAATAAATTCCTACCTGCCATTTCCAATGGTTCAAAGGGCAGTTTCATCAGTGCCAGGATCAAATTTAGATCCCACGGAATAGATTTTACAACCGGTGGTCTCCTGGTTCGTAGCCCACTGTTCTAACCACTAGGCTAACTGCTCTAACCACTAGGCTATGCCTCCTCCCTCATCATGGAATAGACTTAGTGTTTGGGTACTTGCCAGGTTCTTATGGCCTGGATTGGCCACTGTTGGAAACAGGATGCTGGGCTTGATGGACCCTTGGTCTGACCCAGTATGGCAAGTCTTATGTTCTTATGGTTTAATATGTGACAAGCTGTTCATTAACTTGCATACTAGTGGTTGAATGGAGATAGCAGCTTATCATATTCGAACTGTGGCACTAGGATGTACTTTTACTGATGAGGTGGCAAGGCCTGATTCAGAAAACCATAAGCTCTTTTAGTTGAAGGTTTTCTAGCAGACACTAATATATCCTCCACGGTTTTAGATAAACACAATACTTTTCATTGAGCATTCAACATCCAAGCCACCAAGTTGAGGGAGGGAAGGTTCAGATGAAACAGATGTCCCTCTTCTTGAGTTCATAAGTATGAATTAGATCTGAGAAGTATTGGATGGTCACTGGAGAGCTGTGCTAGATACGTGAACCAGACGTGTCTGGGCCATGCTGGAGCTGTAAGGATCAGACGGGCCTGATACTTCAGTACTTTTTGCACTGTTCTGACTATTATCAGAATTGGTGTAAAAGCATACATGAGATCTGAATTCTAGTCGAGAAGAAAAGCATCCTGAGCAGATCTGAGTTTGCTGGGAAGAATGGAGCAAAACCTTTCTAGCTTTCTGTTTTATTCTGATGCAAATAGGTCGATTGCTGGAAACCCCAGAGATCGAACGGTCTGTTGGCAGTTGACTGCTGTATAAAACCTTTCGTGTGGTCAAAAAATCCTGCTGAAGCGATATGCCAGCGTATTGGAAATTCCAGAAAGGTAGGTTGCTTGCAGTACAACTCGATGTATGCATGCCCAGTCCCATATTTATTTTTTTTAATAATTTTTATTCTGTAACCTGGGAAATAAGGGTTCATATCCCACTGCTGCTCCTTATGACCTTGGGCAAGTCATTTTAACCTCCATTGCCTCAGGTACAAACTCAGGCCAGGATTAATCAAACTATCACATGCGATAGGAAGAGGGGCGTGTTTTATGGTAATAGTGCACTTTGCAATAAATAGGCTATCTTACAACTTCGCATAGATATTACTGCAGAGTGCATTAACTTTTTCGCAATAAGTACCACAATTATTGCAATTCCTACCTGCAACCTGGAGGGAGAGAGAGAGAGAGAGAGAGAACACGAACCTAGCTATAAGGCCCTTCTAGTAGTTAGGTATTTATACCTCTATATGAGGCCCACCTAGTAACTCGAGGTGAGGTGTAAGTAGTGTAAGGGTTAGGGGCCACTTTGACATTCAGAGTGAGATGTAAGAACAGAACAGTACACTCTTGAGAAGATTTGATGTCTTTTGGAATGAGGAAACTCACACAAAGATGAGATTTGTACAATGTTCTCTCAACCTAGCTTGATGGACTTGGACAGAAATCCCACCCCAAACTCCTTCCCCTTTTCCAAATTAGCATCGCACCATGCATTATGGGCTTTTTGCATGCATTAAGGCGTTTCAGATTGTAAACTCACTGGGGATAGGGAAATACCCACAGTCCTGAATATAATCTGCTTGGAAGTGCCGAAAAGCGGAATATATGTCAAATAAAATAATAATGTTGCCCATTAGTTAAGTATTTTATTCTTTTATGAAAACAAGCAGTTTATCGAATCGTACAAATAGGTCATGTGATTGTATTTGGCACCAAACGACCACGAATCTTACAGAGCTTTCTGGAAAGGCAAAAGCCGTTCACTGTATATGCACGTTAGTTTCCACACTGCAGCAGCTCTCTGGCTCCCCTCAGTTACATTTTCTTCACCAGAATTACCAGACACTTCTTCCAAAAAATGCAGCCCCACAAAGCTTCTGAAGAAATTTTTTTTCCTCTGACTTTCTGCCAAACCTCCCCCTAGTTTTTCGCTCGAGTTAGGCTTTTTGGCATTTTTTAAAAATTTTCCTTCAGTGATCTTTTCAAGTTATCCTGTGTTTTTATTTCAGTGTGGTCATTACCAATAGGTTGCTGGGCCAAGATTTTCATCTTTTTCAACCATCTCGTGAGAGAAGGAAATATTTTTCATTTGATTTTGCTGTGTAGAATTGCCTTACCATTGCCATGAGACAGGCCAGCAATTTCAAATTCTGTCACACATGCAAACAGAAGATGTCCATTACTACTCATCATCAAGTTTGCTATAAATGTTTGGGACAAGGCCAAAATGATGTAAAGATGTTGGACAGACCACTTTGGACCTGGAAAACTAGGCTCTAATTCTTCTTTGCTATTGAGCTAAAGTTCAACTCCTTAAAGCTGTCATCAACAGCTCAATATGAAGACCATAGAGGTAAACCAACTTCTGGTGGCCAAGCTGCATTGAAGAAGTCCACAATCTCATTGGCTTCTCAATCCAAGGATAGACCCAGAAATCAAAGAAATCTTCCTTAAGCCAGACTAGAGTTCCGATTGCTTAACCAAGGAACTGAAAGGAGTCTGCACAGAGCCTCAACCAGAAGCCTTGATGCGCTAAAATTACACACACCTCCGAGAGCAAGGAGGTGCAGGAAGTTCTGCACATTCTGAGGTGACTGTCTGGAGGTGAGCTTTGTCTTAGAGGCAGAGACAATCTACACTAGTCTTCAGAGATCCAGACCAGAGCCTTCAGTAATGATCTTAAGAGAGCTATAGAGAATGTCCATTCACCTATGATGCCAAGCCCACTATTGTTGCTGGCACCCTTCAAGATAAAATTGAACATGAATATTGCCGAACTGTTCTTGTGATGTATCATGCACTAGTTCCTAGTTTTGAGCATATCAACCCCTTCGGTGCATCAAGCAGCACTTCTTTCAACACTCACTTTAGCATCAAGTGTGTTGGTGCTGTCGTAGGTACGTTGCCCTGAGCTTCTCTCTTGGCACCATGTGACTTTGGTGACTTTGTTCTATCATTATTACATGAAGATCACAACCTAGGGATCATTCTAGATTCTGACTTGACCATGAAACCCCATTTTGAGTGAGTTGAGAAAATGGCATTTTACAAAGTTAAGAGTCTGATTTACTAAAGCTTTTCTCCAATTCTGTGTCTTTGGGGAAAATGCTTAGTAAATGAGACCCTAAAATTATTGAAATCTTTAACATTTTGTCTTAATAAAGAAATGTTCAGAACAGTTTTTCAGTTTTTAGTTCTGGGTCACCTGGATTATTGTGATAGTTTATGGGTAGGGCTTCCTGAGAATCTGATTTGTGTGCTGCAACTGGTGCAGTGTGCTGTGGTCAGATTACTCACAGAGTCCACAAATCCTGCTGACTGCTCTGTGGCTACCTGTCTCCTGTCCCGAGCTTCCATTGAAATGTCTTGTGCAAGCTGTTCTTGTCACTAATAAAAGGAGGCATAATACAATTCTTTTTAAATAAATCGATTTATTTATTTTATTTATTTATCGAGTTTTATATACCGTTGTTTGGTTTTGCCATCACAATAGTTTACAAAGTATTGATTTTTAACAGAGTGTACAGAAATTCACATGCTTGTAAACATTGTTATCGTAGTCGTTATAAGCATAGTTCATTTGATAAACTGTACAGGTTAATTACGTGCATTGGATTGGCTCTGCATGTTTATATGTAGCATAGAGTCATTGGGTGTTTTGGTAGGCTTTAGTGAACATCCAAGTTTTTAGTTCTTTTTTGAAGGTTTTTAAGTTTTGCTGTGTTCTCAGTTCGGTTGGGAGGGTGTTCCAGAGTTCGGGGCTTCCTAGGGAAATGGCTCTCTTCCGAGTTGAGGTAAGTTGTTTGTGGCGTGTAGGTGGAATTTTGAATAGACCTTTGTTAGCTGAACAGAGATTTCGGTTTGGTGAGTTAGTTTTATGGATGCACTTAGCCAGTTTGTTTGTTCTTCATATATTATTTTGTGTATTATGGATAGTATTTTGTAGTCTATCCTGTATTTTATTGGGAGCCAGTGTAGTGAAATGAAAGTTGGAGTTATGTGATCGTATTTTTTTGTTCCTGTGAGTATTCTGGCGGCTGTGTTTTGAAGGATTTGGAGAGGTTGGATGGTGGTGAGAGGGTAAGTTGAATAGTAGGGAGTTGCAGTAATCCAGGTTGGAGAATATGCACCAAGTTGAAGTTACGCCATTTGGAGCAGGGAGCCTTTCCTGCCCCACAATCTCTCTTGGTCCTAAAGCCTAAAGAGTTGAGTTTTAGGCCAAAGACGTTCTCTGCTCCAAGGTCTTTGAGTCAGAATCTGAGGAATCTTGGGGCCCTACTTACATGTCAGAGGAGTATTGCTTTGACGAGGAATACTCAGCTGACTTCCATCAGGCCCCTCTCTCTGCCACAGGCCAGGAAGAGAAATCTATTTGAAGACCTTTTCTGACTTTGTTCAAAGAATGACTAAAGCTGTCCTCTTTCAGTTATAGATTGAGTGTAAGCTAGGGTGCCGCCTCCTTGCCGCCTCAGATATCTAGATTCCCCTAAAGAGTTGGTGACAGGAAGTATGGAAAAGGATATTGGAGACATTCCTGTTCATAAGACAGCAGATACAAAGTATCACATCCAGGTAGCCGGGGGATCCAATAAACACCAGTTACCACTCCAAAGTGTGGTAGTTGAATCTGGCCTAAAAAGGGCAAATAAATCAATAACCCATGCCTTGGTGGCCCCTAGACATGAGAGATAAACATTACTAGAACTTAGAGCCACATATCTGGCATGAAGAGACAACATCATGGCAAAAGATTCATTTGAGACCTGGACCCCACAACTGGTCCCTGGATCAGGATGTGGCCTCGAGTGGGGCAAACCCAGGTTAAACCTGTTTGTGAAAGATTGGAACAAGAATCTTCTGCTCCAGGAGGAGATCAGAAGTCAGGCACCTTTCCCCTTCATTGGTGGACGGATCTTTAGTACGCACATCCTTTTGCATACTTCTAGTAGTCAAAACCTTAATAAAGTTTGCAGGAGATCGGAGAACCTTGATCCTCATAGCTCTCTTTTGGCTGAGACAGATTTGATTTCCATGTCTTTGCTGTTTGCCCCTGAATAAAACCAGAATTGGGAAATTCCCCAAAATTGATCATGCAGAATCAGGAAGGTATGATTCCATGCCAATGTCCAGTCTGTAGCCCTCGTATCTTAGATGTTGAGGGAGGCTGTAATATGGGCTCTTGGTTTATATGATAAGTTATCTCAAATCCTTCTGGTTCCTAGGAAGGAATCCACTATGAGATCTTGTTACAAAAAGAGGAAGTTTGTCATTTGGTGTAAGGGCCCTACATCCTTTCTTGAATGTCTGTCTAAAAAACAACGCTGTTAGTGCTCACCTCCTGGCACTTAAAAACATATAAAAGGAAACCTAATTTTTGTACAACCTTTATGATTCAGATTTATGCAGGGCTTGCTTCAATTGAAGCTTCTTATCAAGCCTTCTGCAGCATCATGGGACATCAAAATAATTTTTACACAACTGATGAAAGCCCCTCTTAGACTCTTTTGAAGTCAGGTACCTAACCTGGAAGTTAACTTTTTGGCGGCGATTGTTTCAGCCCACAGAATCCTTGAGCTACAAGCCCTTGTGATATATCCACCTTGAGTAGTGCTTTGTACACACCCTAGGTTCCTGCTTAAGAGGGTGTCATCTTCCACCTTGATTAGACCATCAGCCTTCCAATATTTTTCCTGGTTCCCACAAAAGTATAAAAGTCTGTCACTCCACGGATTGCAGCAGAGCTGTCAACTTCCGCCTAGAGCAGACTCAAGCCTTATAGATATTGCCTTCCGTTTCGTGCTTCTTTTTACCCAATAGATCTGGGAGTGCGATGACAAAGCACACTGTTTCTAAATGGATAGCAAATTGCTTTTCTTTCTGTTATGCCCTAGCAGACCTGAGCTTGAAAAGGCATGTTAAGGCATCGATAGCTCAAGGATTATTTGTGTAAAGGCTTTGCCATGGAGTTTAGTTCCGACATTCTCATCTCATCAATTGTCTTTTCTTTACTTTTTCTTTGGGAAGTGAAACTCAGCTTTATTATCATTTATTGATCAGAGAGTTCAGAGCGTGCTACATCAGATTTTAGTTATATTGGGTTTAGGAGGGTTTACATTTCAAAGGGTGTGTAATAGCATTTCATCTAGGACCCATATTTATGATTTCAGGTTGTCTTTCGTGTTTAAAAAAAAAAGACAAATATTAAAAGGTTTGTGCCCCACAAAGATATTTTCCACTTGTTGGCAGTTATTGGTTTTCCCCTTATGTTGTTGAAGAGGACAGGGAGTCGCACTTTTGCGCCTCGCTGGGCTACTTGTCTTCAAAGAAAGTGAATTTGTTTACTGGCACCAGCAGCTCGCCAATCGCACAAATCCTTCCACGCCCCCTTTGGAGTTTTTCTTCCCCGGGCTCCTGTAGCACGGGAATAAAGTGTGTGTGCACTGAGAGAGCTCTGGAAACTTCATGTGCATTTGACACTGAGCATGGTCCAAGTGACTCATGTGCGTCTTCAGAGAATACCTGTTAACTAAGCAGGAGTGAAGGGGGGAATATTTCTACAACCTAGGAGCAGTGAAAACCTTAAGCTAAATATGAAATCCTTTCTTTCACTCCAAACCTAATGGAAAACCATTCAACATTGTGTATGTGTTGATAAAATGAATTAATTTTCAGGGCAGTTGCCTCGGGTTGTTTTGGTTTGCCTGTAATAACCAGGAGGCATTTGGGATGAATTTGTCAGAACTGATTGGTCAGAGGAGAGCAGTTGCACCTTTGCCTTCCAGGCCATCTTCAGAGCAAGGCAATGTATGGGATGCTTTCTAAGAGCGCTGAGCCGCGCAGCCTGCCTCCGTTCCCTCCGAGGGAACCGTCGCCACGCCCCCAGACCCGCCCCTTTTACGAAGCCCCGGGACTTACGCGCATCCCGGGGCTTTGCGTGCGCCGGCGGCCTATGCAAAATAGGTGCGCCGGCGCGCAAGTGCCCTGCGCGCGTAAATCCAGGAGGATTTACGCATGCAGGGCTTTTAAAATCTAGTCCTGTAGATCCCTAAAGGCTAGAGGATGGAAATGAGAAAAGTGTGCAGGGGGTAATTTGCCAATGTGGCAGGTACCTACTCTTAACCAAAGGCATGGAGATCACTACCTTTAAACAGTATGCCTTGATGATTCTAATGGGAATAGGAATCAGACAAAAACCAAGAAGGCCCGACTTCTGCATTCTGGGGAACAGATACGCAGATATAAGGGAACAAGCACAGGACTGCTTCCTATAGCCAAGTCCATAAGCAAAGCACGTCAAGCAACATTTTAAAAAGGTTACTCACATTTTTAAAAAGTTACTCACGCCGAGCCTATTTTCAAAAGGCCCGGCAACGCGAGTAGAGCCCGGGACGCATGTAAGTCCCAGGGCTTTACTAAAGGGGCGGGGTCAGGCTCCCAGCACAGCGGCCATATTTACCGCTGTGACTGCCGGCGCGCGCAATTTGCACCTGCCCAGAGGCAGGCTCTAAAGGTAAAATAAAGGTCAGGGGGGGTTAGAGTAGGGCTAGGGAGGGAAAGGTTAGGGGAAGGGGGTGGGAAGGTCCCTCTCAGGCCACTCCTGGGAGGGAACTGGGGAAGGCAATACAGCTCGGCACGCGCAAGGTATACAATTGTGCACCCTCTTGCGCATGCCGACCCAGGATTTTATAACATGCGCGCGCGCCAAATAGCGTCCGCACATACGCCCCCATGCAACCTTTTAAAATCTACCAGTCTGAATTTTCAAAAAAGCTAGTCACCCAGTGAAAAACGTTGCTAGCTGCAATTTTTATGGGTTATCATAAGGCTCGGGGATAACTGCACAGCGCAACAGAGAAGCATGGAAGTAACCTGCGCAGAGTAGCAATTCCTACCTTAAGAAGCTTGCTGGACAGACTGGATGGACCATTTGGTCCTTGTCTGCCATCATTTCTGTTTCTGTGCTGACTATTATCCTCACACATACAGTATAAAATGGGCAAATTGAGGACAGTTTTGGGCAAGTAGCGATTAAGAGATTAGCTGAAAATCGTGTTCCACTGACTGGCTTAGTGTGCGTGTGCTGAGTTGCCGGAGGCTTCTTGAGGTTAGAAAAGGAAAACAGCACATATACGTAGCTCTTTCAAAAGTGCACACACTGTTTTATCCCCACCCAACCACCCACAAAAATTAGCTGGTGGGGAGTATGCGCACGCTTTCAGCACACGCACTTTGCAGCTGCTGATTTACAAAGAAAAACAAAACGTGCGATTTGCCTATAAAATGTGCTGCCTGGGAACATCACAAAGAATGCAGGCTATTCAGCGTTGCCCTCATTATCTCTTTGCAGTACTATCTATACTAGCGGCTCTCAACCCAGTCCTTGTGACACATCTAGCCAGTCGGATTTCCAGGTTATGTACAATGAATATGCACGAGATAGATCTATCCCATGTATGTTTGTTGTGAATATCCTGAAAACCAGACTGGCTGATTGTGTCCTGAGGGACAGGGCTGAGAATCACTGATGTGTACTAGTAACGTACAAGTTGTAATCAGCCTATGTATAGGGCTTGCTTGGTTAGCATATAGGTAAGGGTACAGAGTTGCTGATGTGGATAACAGACCCTGAGCAAGTCTCCTAACCTCCCTGTGCTCAGGCGTTGTAAGCTCTTTAGGTCAGGGACACTGAATTATCCTACAAGGAGCTGTTTACACTAATGGTACCATATACTTAATAAATATTATTGCAGATTTGATTTTGTACTTTTTCTAGTGGCTTCTTGTATATCCATCTCCATATTATGTGGCAAAGCATTAATGTAAAACACTGTTGTGTAACACAGAGTATCCTTTTTGCATTTATGCTTTTGTTTAGCTTGAGTTTTAGAGGCCCTTGTGCCTTTGCAGACAATGCTAATGCCCAGGCACTCTGATCTGATAAAGTGTGTGTTTGGCACTGCTTGGGAAATGCAATTAAAAGAGGGTATGACAAAGGAACACCTTTATGATCTTTCTCAGTCTTTAGCAAAGTAATGGGATTTGGGGAGACGCTACATGAAAACCTCGGAAGTTAGTGCGGTTCTTTTTTCTTTTTCTTTTTCTTTTTTTTTTTTTAAATTCCGTAAAGAGTTTACAAACTAATCTTAAAGATGTCTTCCTGGCCAGATCAGATTCTGGAACAGCCTTGTGCATTACCACATTAATTAGCATCATATCTGAATTGTAAAAAAAATGCTTCAGCTTAATGAATACCGTCTTTCTGCTTGAGTGTCATCGAAATACGGAGGGCTTTCAAGCTAAATGAATTCTCTCGGCAGAACTCTGCTCCTTGTTAAAAGCAAGTTTGATAAAATTAGGGGGGGGGGGGCTGCCCTCCTCCCTCCTCCCTCCCGCCCTGCTGAAGAGTCTGGAAATCTGATACATGATTACTGTGTTTTTTTCTTCCATAAGAAATGAAGATTCTGTGTGTGAGCTCTAACTAGTAGGAATTAATTAAAGAGGAGACCTGGAACAGAGCACATGGGGGGAGAGGACTACGAAGCTGCAACTTTTGATTTAAAAAAAAAATTACACTTCTAACCATGTACAGTCTTAATTCAAAATCTGTTTTCTTTGGGTTAAGTTCCTACTGAAATAGTTTTACCTTATAGCACATGGTGCTTTGTATGCATACTTCAATATCGCAGAGCTCTGGTAGTTGTTTTATATGTGTCGTAAGCACATTGGCCTCACATAAAGAATATAACCCTCAAAATAACCTTCATTCTACCCAAAAACAACATCCCTTAAACCTTTCTGAAGTTTCGCAGGAGTAGCACCAGAACTATGGATCGCACCCCTCCCACTAACTGCACCAACTAAAGACGTAGCTGGACTCTGGATCCCACACGGGTATTTCATCTACTTTGAGCAGATGAACGTCGCTGCTGGGCAGGCTAGATGGGCCTTTTTGGGCTTTATCTACCATCTTTTGCTCCGTTACGTACCAAGGAGGCCAACATCATAAGAAGATAAGAATTGCCACGCTGGTTCAGACCAAAGTCCATCGCACGCAGTATCCTGTCTCCCCCAGGGGTCAATCCAGGTCGCAAGTGCCTGGCAGGTCCCATTCAGCAGATCTGATTCCTTTACTCACTCCCAAGGATAACATTGGCTTTCTTTATTCTACCTGGCTAATAATGTGTTATGGACTTTTCCAAACCTCTCTTAAACCCTGCTATGCCAGTCTCCTTGATCCCATCCTTTGACAACAGATTCCACAGCTTGATAGTGCGCTGAGTAAAAAAGTACTTTCTAAGATTTGTTTTGAATCCAATGGTGGTTAATTTCATGGAGTGACCCCTTGTTTTTGCATTATTTGGAAGGACAAATAACTGTCCTTTATTTACCTGCTGCACCCCACTCATGAATGTAAAAACTTCTATCATCTTAACAGCATGGGGGTAACCTGCACGGAGCGGCAGCTGCTGCCATAAGCAAATTGCTGGGCAGTCTAGTTGGACCGTTGGTTCTTTATCTGCCGTCATTACTGTACGTTGTTATGTTACATTTCCCTCCCAGTCGTGTCGTTTCCAAGCTAAAGAGCCCAAGCCTTTGTATGTTCCTTCCCCGTCATCATTTTTGTCTCCCTCTTCTGCACTTTTTCTAGTTCTGTGTCTTTTTCTTGAGATGGGGGCGACAAGAAATGCATCCTGTACGCAAGGTGTGATCGAACCATGGCTTGATAAGAGGCAATATGTTTTCCATTATATTCTCCTTTCCTTTTTGGATCATGCCTAACATTCCACTTGCATTTTTTGTCCATTGCCATACACTGAGCTGAGAAGTTCATCATATTGTCCACAAGGACTCCAAGATCCTTCTCCTGGGTAGTGACTCCCAATCCAGAACCCAGCATTGTGGACCTATAGCTGGGATTAATTGTATCTATGCGCATCACTTTGTACTTTTCCACATTAAATTTGATCTGCGCTCCTAGCCTCACAAAGTCCTCCTGCACCTACTTGCATTCCACTGCTGTTGTGACAACTTTTGAATCATTTTTTTTTGTCGTCTGCAAATTTGATCGTCTCATTCATCATTCCCTTGTCCAGATCATTTATGAATTTGTTAAACAGCACAAGTCCCCAGTACCGATCCCTGTGATACTCTGCCAATGACTTTTCTCCATTTGGAAAGCTGACAGTTTAGTCCTGCTCTCTGTTTCCAGCTTTTTACCCAGTTCCCAATCCACAATAGCACACTGCCTCCTATCCCCATAACTTTGTAATTTCCTGAGGAAACTCTTTATCAAATGCCTTCTGAAAGTCCAAATGCACTACAACAGTTGGTTCACCTTTATGTACATGTTTACATCTTCAAAAAATTCTAAGAGAGTGGTAAGTCACGACTTCCCCTTGTTAAAGCCATGTGGACTCTTCCTCATTAAATAATGTCTATCTATATGACCAGTGATTTTGTTTTTAAGCATGGTTTCTAGCATTTTGCCTGCACTGACGTCAGGCTCACCAGCCTACAGTTTCCCGGATCACCCCAGAGCCCTTTTTAAAAAAGAGCATCACATTGACAACCTTCCAGTCTTCAAGAAAGGTTACAGATTACTAGGAACAGGCTAGCAGTTTCATGTTTTAGTTATTTTAGAACCCTGGGGTGGATGCCATCCAGTCTCGGTGATTTGTTGTTCTTTAGTTTGGGGACTATGTATACTGGATGTTTGTAATGGCCGAATCATTTGTAAATAATTTGTGCACTAACTGAATAAGCTACTCTATAAATCATAGCTGTTATCTATTGTATCAACATGTTACAATGCATGCAAACTTGCCTATAAAGTAATGCTTCCCAATGTCTCTTAACCAAAACTTTGGAATTCGCTACCCAAGATGTTACGTGTGATACCGGATAGAAAGAAATTTAATGTGAGCTAAAAACATGGCTATTCAAAAATGCTTATAACCTAATTTAAAAACATCAGAATGTAGAGGACTACAATAACAAGATAGACCAGAAATATTAATTGAATCATGTCCTAAAATTAGCCAGAAAAGGTTATCCAGCTAACTCTGCTATCACAACAGTGACTTGAATGTGGACCTCTATAATTTTGGTCCAAATAAAGCTCTAGGCCAGGGGTGGTGAACTCCAGTCCTTGAGAGCCACAAACAGGCCGTATTTTCAGGATATGCACAATGAAAATGGCATGAGATAGATCTGCATGCACTGCCTGCAATTTATGCAATTCTATCTCATGCATATTCATTGTGGCTCTCATGAAAACCAGGCCTGTTTGTGGCTCTCAAGGAGCTGGCCACCCCTGCTCTAGGCATTGTACAATAATTACAAAACAAAAACATATACAAATACAAAAAGTATAAAAGACATGGGGTTTTGGGGGGATAGGATATTGGATTGAGTATGGGATCTTTTATGCTCATCTACCAGAAAGAAAAAATACCAGTGAATGAATAACGAGTGATATCTTATAGGTGGTCATGTGTCTATGGTTAGCAGCTGGGATATATCCTTAATAGTGTGGACAGAAGTAACTGGGCAGATTATATGGGTGAATTGGTCTTTTTCTGTCATCCACTGTGTTATTACGACTTCCCTCTACTGCTAACTCGGAGTGATTCAGAGCAAACCACTTTATATGTAGACCTTTTAAAAATAAGGCATTTGTCTGAATCTGTCTTTTCTTGTCAACAGTGTAAACTATTTGATTAACAATACACTATGCTGAAACGGCATGGTGTATGTCTTGTCTTGTAACTGTTAATGAGTCTATTTGTATAGCACTATGTACATTTTATTATATGGGTATAAAATGTAAAAAAAAAATTGGATAGCTAATTTCTACTCTAAGGGCTTACCAGAAGTGGATCTGGTTTACAAGAGATTTACTTTGATTTAATATTTTTATTCTGTTATTTGCTGCCGGTTGGCCACTTCAAGGTGGATTACATAGTGGAGGTTAGTTAGATTATAGCATCGCATTACTGGTTTATTTATTTTACCTTCGTCTTGAACCATGCCACCCTACATTTAAAAAGAAACTTAAGACTTGGCTGTTCAAACAAGCTTTCCCCTAGAGCTAAGAACACGTTGAAGAAAATGTAACCTACTTCGATTAATCTGTACAATGTTAAAACTTGTTTACTTAATTTTCAATGTTCAATTGTAAAAACTCCTGTTTTATTCTTATTCTGTTCTATGTAAACCGCTAAATGTAGCGACAGTTATTGTTCCTTGTGAACCGGGGTGATATGTATATTATACAGGAACCTCCGGTATATAAATCATTTAAATAAATAAATAAATAAATTTATTTAGACATTTTATTATACCGTCATTCCATGTAATGATTACAGTGGTTTACGGAAGTAACATTCATAATTATTAATCGACAAATCTTGATGGTTTACATAAACTTATCCGGCTAACTTTAGGACAGCTCTTTGGCCCAACCAGATTGAGCCGGCTAACTCAACTCCTGCAAGTTATGGCCCCGGACCCCCCCTAACTTAACCAGCAAAATTCTGGCCGCTGAACTCATTAGCCAGCTTGAATTTAGCCAGAGAGGTGCCAAGATTTCCATTTAGCCGGATAACTCAGGCCGGGGTGGACCGTATTATGGAGGTGACTTGCTTCGAACCCCGGCTCAACTGCCACACTCTGCTGGGAGAGGAGGGAGTGGGTTGAGATGGTCTAAGAGGAGGGCTTCTCCTTAGCCTATGCTAGCCAGGGAATTTGAACCACCCAGTCAGTCCAGATGGGGACGTGAGGGTTTAAAGTGGGAAAATGGAGCTTTCCATTCAGAAGTTCCAGTGTGATATTATCAAAGGCCTGCACCCTTTTGTTTAGCTATGAGAAATAAAGGTCAATAAACAAATTGTATTGGGCAAGGATTGTACACTGTTGACGAGCTTTTGAAAGATGTACGTCCTTCATCAAGTCGGTGAAAAAGTTGATTTGTTCCTATGGGGGGGGAGGGGGGAAAGCTTTCATGAATTAAATAGTGGAAGCACTGTGCGCTGTCATGCAAAAGAATTAACATCGCGTGGAAAGCTTGGTCCTGCTTCTTGGGCTGGCAGCGACGGGGGATTCTCCAGAGCAGAATTCACTGCTTCCAGGATGTAGGGAGGGGAGCCCCAGCCATCGTGCAGCACCAGCTCCCATTGACCAGGCTCAGGGTCTGAAGGCAGCTGTCACCTGGGTGGCTCTTGTCCATGGACTGTCGCTGCCAGAGCTTAGGAGAGGACAGAGTTATGAAAATGTGGAGAACGCCACAAGCAAGTGTAGTCCTTTTATAGACAGGTTCTGATTACGCAGGAAGAACATGGGAGCAGAAGGAAGCTGCAGGGGGAGGGAATTGGTTCAGTCATGGGGTATCGTTTTAAATCATCAGAGGGATTTTCATTGACTTCTCTTAAAATGGCAGATAGGTACATGTTACTCACTGTCGTGAGGCAATTTACTTGGTCTGTGAGGTGGCCAGATTAATGAGCTCACCATTGCAATACAGCCACTATCCTTCCTCTTCATATTGTTGTCGATTTAAATATACCACAGAAACACTTCAGTGCCCCTTTAGTACCCACCACGGTCTCTGTCCTTAATGCTGTCACTTCATCAGCAGGAGGAATGCTTTTCTAGCTTCACTTCAAATGCATTTTGCAGAACAAAGGCTATACTACAGGCAGAATATTAAAACTGGAGTAGCATATTATGGAGACATGCATTGGGGCTTCAAGATGTCATTATACAATCTAAATTTCTAGACAGTAGATCTGAAATGTTATTTTCCCTGCCTGATGTGACAATTTATATTTTGTTGGCATTTAATTGCTTTGGTTTGACAGGAAAATGTTTTTCCGTGTCTTGAGAAAGACTTATTCATGCATAGAGACTCTGAAGAATGAAGCTGAATATTATCAACGAGGGATTGGGAAACCTGGTGAATTTTCGAGAGAGAATTAGCACAAGCCGCAGATTAGTGTGAATATACTCAAACCATTGACTGCTGGACTGCACTCATCATATTTCCTTTGGTCAGATCTTTTTGACCTGGTTTGGATGTGGATATTCGTAACTTTGCACTTTCATTATCAAGCATTTGAAGATTTGCACCCTCTTCGGGTTATGTAAATCGTATAAATCTGAAAATATTTGCATTCTTTCTGACCAGTTGAAATAAATTGGGATTGCATTTAAAAACTGGGGTGAGGCACATGCCGAGCCGAAACTGATTCTAGTTATGAGTAAATTAAAGTTGGATGCTCTCAGCTAGAAACCAGGCTCGCCTATTCTGTCGTCCATCCTCATTATTCTGGCATTCCCTTATGCACACTTTTATTTAACATAAGCATTAAAATGTGCTTGATAGTCTGAAAAAATAAAACAAATACTCAGAGTCTGCTTCTTTCTGTGTTTTCCTGTTAGATTTTCGGTATAAGTGTATTTCTAGGACAGCCTTCTGCTCTAATTTAGTGAAATAATCATATGGCTGTGTGTTTCTCATGTTAAATAAACTGAGGGCCTCTCATTACGGACTTTGTCATTCAGTGCCTTCTGATATATCTTCCTCTCTGCCACTGTTTTCCCCCTCATTAAGATTGTAATGAATTTCCTGCACCGCAAGAATGGAAATCAATTTCAGTTCTTCTTTCTTCTTTTTTACCCCCGGTTCCTTTATCCTTTTATCAGCGCTAGTGCTTTATTTGCTGGACTAACAGACAAGCTAGCATTCTTAGCAACGCTAAGCAGCCAAGCTAATACTAATTTTCTCTTTCAGACCTCTATAAAAATGGGCTACAGAGGGCTAACTTTGTGCCATTCATTGCTGTGCTGAAGGTAAGGAAAGTCACTTACTGAATGCTCTTCCATTTTGTCTTTCATATTGATAATCAAGAGTCTGTGCAGGATTGCTTTGATCTTGGCTTCAAGAAGAATGCATCCTTTTAATTATTGTAGGGCCGCAGCAAATGGAACTAGAGTGGAAGGGAAAAAAAAAATCTAACTTTTTAAAACATCTTTTATGCCCAAATGTTAGTGAACAGGCTAAGTAAGGTGGTACATCTGACAGAGAGGAATGATCCTTGCTGAAAAGAGAAATATAGAGAAAATGGCTTTCAGAAATGTGGTGGTTGAAAGAATTTTGCTCCGGTTACTTGTCTGCAGTAGGTAATTGAATGTATTTATAGTTCTGTGTGCCTGGTGTAGTCGTCCTCTTGTCCGAGGCTTATGGCTTGGTGTCTGCAGGCTACCTACAGGGGGCCGCCCCCCCCCCCCCCGAACACAACTCCACTTACCTCGGCAGTTCTTCTGTAGAGCTCCTTGCCGATCACACAAGGATTGGGAGAAAAAGCGTGGGTGTTTGTGAGAGAGGTCATGACAGCTAGGAAACCTGTGCAAGTCCACCCTGAGAGGGACAAGCCGCAGTTTGTTATCGACAAGGCCCCCATTTATTTTTGGCAGCCCAGGGGTAGATTCTGTGGCAAGTGTTAGCAAAGTATGCAGCAACATTTTTGAAATTCTGCAGTAAATCTGCAGCACATTTGTATAAATTTGAATAATCAAAGCAGCTTTAAATTATTCTTTTAGAGGGCAATTTTAAAAGCTCTTTCCATGATTATAACCTTGCCTGCTGTGTGCACATATTTTTACCTGCATACTAGAGAGGTGTTTTCGGGGACGGGGGTTAGGGAAGGATTCTGAGTTGCATGCATATAATTTAATTTTAAAAAACATGCACATCACTTTTCCCTGGTGTAAGTGTGTGCTTGTAGTTTTCCCGGCTGTGCTTGCGCTTTCACTTTGAAAATCTGTGGGTAAAAACTTGATGCAGACTTTGCACTCTTTGAAAATTACCTCCCAGATAACCTAAAATACAACACTTTACCAAATATTATTATGAACCAGAATAAATGTTTTATTCTTTTTCAGTTTTTCTCTCATCTCCATTTTTTTTCCTTTTTTCATTCCTTTTTTCTCTCCTTCTTTCCTCTCATCTTCTCTCTTTTTTCTTATTTTGCCTTCTCACTACAGCCGTTCTCCTCTCCGTACAGTTGGCTCTTTTTTCTGTTTGGCTTGCTCGCTTTGAGCCCCATGGTGTCACGACTGCAGGGCTGCTGGGGTCCCCCGAGACTGGAGCCGTACAGCTGCCGGATGGTGACTGTGCTGGCCACTGCAGGGTGGAACCAGTGGCTGCCGGCTTGAGAGGAGGGCAGAATCCAGGCAGCAGGGGAGGGCTGGGGAGTTGGAATGGAGGATCAAGGGGAGACAGCTGGGCCAGCACCAGTTGGGAGAGAGAAGACCATCAGCAAGAGGGAAAGTAGTGAGAGTGATGACTGGAAACGGGGGACAGGCAGGCCGTTTTCTGTGATTCTGTGGAACAGGAGAAACTCTGCAGCGATGGCCAAGACTGCACGATCACAGCAAAGCAGGAGCTGTGCTAATAAGCAAAGTTTATTCTTTAGGGATTTGGTAAACTGTGTATTACCTGCTCAGGTTTATTACACGACTGGTTTTGAAGCTGAAAATGTTTGTAATATCTGTGGAGCAGTGCGGTTGTCCAAGGTTAGAGCAAGAGTCTCAATGTTAAATGAAGGAATGATGACTGGAGGGAGAGGTGAGAGGGAGGTATACTGTGTCTTGGAAATAGGCATATAAGCTTCATAGTTGTAAATATTTGTAAATATCCATTTTCTTTATAATTATTTGACACGCTGGAGTGCATCACTTTCATTTTAAACAAAAAAAAGGAGATCCATCAAATGAAATTAGCTAAAAATTAACTATAAACCATTGCATAAAATAAATATACCGTACATAGAAACAAAGAAAATGCCAGCAGATGACTGCAGGATCTATCCATTCCTGGCGAGATATCACAGAGCCTGTCCACTCTCAAGCTTCCTCATATCTGAGCATTCTCTCTGCTTATCCCAGGCTTTACCCCTCACTCCCACACAGCTAAGGATCCTCTGTGCTTATCCCAGGCTTTACCCCTTACTCACCCACAGCTAAGGATCCTCTGTGCTTATCCCAGGCTTTACCCCTCACTCCCACACAGCTAAGGATCCTCTGTGCTTATCCCAGGCTTTACCCCTTACTCACCCACAGCTAAGGATCCTCTGTGCTTATCCCAGGCTTTACTAGGGATGTGAATCGTGTGCCCTATCGTCTTAACGATCGAAATTGTTTGTCAGGAGAAGAAAATCGTGTTTGGCACGATTTTTTAGTTAAAAAATCGTTAAAAATCGTTTTTTCCGATTAGTGTGCACTAACTCGAGTTAGTGCGCACTAACTGAAAATGATACAATTTGACACTTTTCAGGTCAGTTAAGGTCAGTTTAGGAATGAATATGTATTCCTATTGGCTGCCCTCTTATTTATTCATGTTACCAAGGTTCCCACTGACAGTATATGGGGGATGGGAAATGGAAACAGTTGGTAGCTTGACAAAAAAAGTAATGTGATCAGTCAATGTGACTAGAACTTGTGCCCTAACCCTAATACCAGGGGTGTTGTGATCTTCCTGCACACAGTGCCCTAACCCTGACACCAGGGGTGTTGTGATCTTCCTGCACACAGTGCCCTAACCCTGGCACCAGGGGTGTTGTGATCTTCATGTACACAGTGCCCTATCCCTATTAATTCCAGGAGTGTTGTGATCTTCCTGCACACAGTGCCCTATCCCTATTAATACCAGGAGTGTTGTGATCTTCCTACACACAGTGCCCTAACCCTGACACCAGGGGTGTTGTGATCTTCCTGCACACAGTGCCCTATCCCTATTAATACCAGGAGTGTTGTGATCTTCCTGCACACAGTGCCCTATTCCTATTAATACCAGGAGTGTTGTGATCTTCCTGCACACAGTGCCCTAACCCTGACACCAGGGGTGTTGTGATCTTCCTGCACACAGTGCCCTATCCTATTAATACCAGGAGTGTTGTGATCTTCCTGCACACAGTGCCCTAACCCTGACACCAGGGGTGTTGTGATCTTCCTGCATGCAGTGCCCTATCCCGCCTGCATTACTAGTGAGAGGCTGGCTTCACAGACAGGGGGGAGCTTCCTGACCCTCACTCCTCCCCTCCCCCATGTCCCAGCCAGTGAATGGTGTGTGGGTGAGGGGGGGGGGGGAGGATGGTGAGGCTGAAACAGCTCCTTCCCTGCATTACTAGTGAGAGGCTGGCTTCACAGACAGGGGGGAGCTGCCTGACCCTCACTCCTCCCCTCCCCCATGTCCCAGCCAGTCACACATGCTCAGTGCTGTTCCCCCTCACCAAGCTGGAGTCAATGTGTGCAGGAAAGGAGACCTGCCTTTTCCCCAGCTGGAGTCAGTGTGTGCAGTAAAGGAGATCTGCCTTGTCCACAAGCTGGAGTCAATGTGTGCAGGAAAGGAGACCTGCCTTTTCCCCAAGCTGGAGTCAATGTGTGCAGGAAAGGAGACCTGCCTTTTCCCCAAGCTGGAGTCAATGTGCAGTAAAGGAGACCTGCCTTGTCCCCAAGCTGGAGTCAGTGAGTGCAGTAAAGGAGATCTACCTTGTCCCCAAGCTGGAGTCAATGTGCTGTAAAGGAGACCTGCCTTTTCCCCAAGCTGGAGTCAATGTGTGCAGGAAAGGAGACCTGCCTTGTACCCAAGCTGGAGTCAATGTGTGCAGGAAAGGAGACCTGCCTTGTCCCCAAGCTGGAGTCAGTGAGTGCAGTAAAGGAGATCTACCTTGTCCCCAAGCTGGAGTCAATGTGCTGTAAAGGAGACCTGCCTTTTCCCCAAGCTGGAGTCAATGTGTGCAGGAAAGGAGACCTGCCTTGTACCCAAGCTGGAGTCAATGGGTGCAGTAAAGGAGACCTGCCTTTTCCACAAGCTGGAGTCAATGTGTGCAGTAAAGGAGACCTGCCTTATCCCCAAGCTGGAGTCAATGTGTGCAGTAAAGGAGACCTGCCTTGTCCCCAAGCTGGAGTCAATGTGTGCACATAATGCAATGCACAGGAAGCAATGATGTGACTGCTGGAGTGGTGCACTGCCTGCCTACCTAGGCTTGAATATATTAATGCTGCAGTACTAATAAAAATAAATTATAATTCTGCTAAAATGCCACTAGCCTCACCAGTGACACTAGGCTAGTAGTGTCACTGGTGAGGCTAGTGGCAAACAAGTTCTAGTCACATGAGTGATGATTATCACATTACTTTTTTTGTCAAGCTTCCAACTGTTTCCATTTCACATCCCCCCAACCATTACCTCAGTGGAACCTTGGTAACATCAATAGATAAGAGCACAGCCAGCCAATAGGAATACATATTCATTCCTAAGTGACCTTTACTGACCTGGGAAGTGTCAACAATTTGTATCATTTTCTGTTGGTGTTCGTGAGTTTCCAGTTCCATTTCCCATCCCCCCAACCATCACCTCAGTGGGAACCTTGGTAACATCAATAGATAAGAGGGCAGCCAGCCAATAGGAATACATATTCATTCCTAACTGACCTTCACTGACCTGGAAAGTGTCAATTTGTATCATTTTCTGTTAGTGCGCACTAACGGGAGTTAGTGCGCACTAACACGATTTAACGATTTTTAATGATAAATCGTTAGAATTTCTATTGTATTGTGTTCTATAACGATTTAAGACGATATTAAAATTATCGGACGATTATCGGACGATAATTTTAATCGTTGAAAAACGATTCACATCCCTAGGCTTTACCCCTCACTCCCACACAGCTAAGGATCCTCTGTGCTTATCCCAGGCTTTACCCCTCACTCCCACACAGCTAAGGATCCTCTGTGCTTTTCCCAGGCTTTACCCATCAATCCCTCCCAGCTAAGAATCCTCTGCTAATCCCAGGCTTTACCCCTCCCTCCCCCACAGCTAAGGATCTTCTGTGCTTATCCCAGGCTTTACTCCCTCACTCCCACACAGCTAAGGATCCTCTGTGCTTAACCCAGGCTTTACCCCTCCTTCCCCCACAGCTAAGGATACTCTGTGCTTATCCCAAGATTTACCCCCTCACTTCCCCACAGCTAAGGATCCTCTGTGCTTATCCCAGGCTTTATCCCTCACTCCCCCACAGCTAAGGATCCTCTGTGCTTATCCCAGGCTTTATCCCTCACTCCCCCACAGCTAAGGATCCTCTGTGCTTATCCCAGGCTTTATCCCTCACTCCCCCACAGCTAAGGATACTCTGTGCTTATCCCAGGCTTTACCCCTCCCCCACAGCTGAGAATCCTCTGTGCTTATCCCAGGCTTTACCCTCACTCCCCCACAGCTAAGGATCCTCTGTGCTTATCCCAGGCTTTACCCTCACTCCCCCACAGCTAAGGATCCTATGTGCTTATCCCAGGCTTTACCCCTCTCTCCCCCACAGCTAAGGATCCTGTGTGCTTATCCCAGGCTTTACCCCTCACTCCCCCACAGCTAAGGATCCTCCATGCTTATCCAAGGCTTTACCTCACTGGTGTGTAGTTTCCTGGATTACCCCTTGATTCCTTGTTAAAAATTTGTGTTATATTGGCAACCTTCCAGTCTTCAGGTACCATAGATGATGATACTGATAATTTACTAATTTCCAATAGCAATTTCATTTCTCCGTCCCTTCAGCTCTCTGGGATGTATACCTTCTGGTCCAGGTGATTTGCTCCTCTTTAGTTTGTCAATTTGCCCTAGTACATCTTCCAGGTTTAATGAGATTTGTTTCAGTTCTTCTGAATCATCACCTTTGAATATCATTTCTGGTATGGGTAATATTTCTTACATCTTCCTCAGTGAACACCGAAGCAAAAAATTAATTTAGTTTCTCTGCTACGGCTTTGTCTTCTGGAGCTGCGGTGTCATTTATTTATTTCATTTAACTATTCACCTTTCTTTGCAGCCTCAAGGTAAATTGCACCAATAGTATTATACACATGAAAAATACATTAACATCAGTAACCACCATAAAAGTCCACATAATCTCAAATTACACCAAACTGCAACACCACCCGCACCAGGCAAATCTTAAAACTTTAGTTGCTGTGCCTCAAAATATATCCTAGTTCAGCTCTAATAATTCCTGGCATAAATTGTCAACCCTATCCCCGTTCCCATCCCTCCCCCCCCCCCCAGTCTCTTTCATTGACTTGATTAATATCTTTTCCATAGGTCCATAAGCTAACTGCAAAAGCCACAATTTCACTTGTTTCTTGGATTTCAAATTAGTTTTCTCTCCAGCCTGCAGATGAAGCAGGTTGCAGAACTTGGGTGTATCACAGCTAAATGCCATGTGAAGAATAGATAGCCATATTCTGCCTAACAACCCACCTTCTTTTGAAGTTCATTTTAAATCTTAAACCCTGGTTCTTCCTAATCATAGCCTTGAAAAATTTTTACAGTGCTCACTTTAATGAATTTCCTGAAACCTCTTATTTATCTTGTCTTTACTAGACTGTAAATGCCACAGAGCAGGGACTCATTTATATGTATCTATACAGTATTGCATATGGCTAGGAGCGCTCTAGGAATTATCTCTGGGAAGGGGGGGCAAGATAGCTCTGTATCTGTAGCTCCGGCTGTTTTTTTCTGAAAATCTTATCCTTTTTATTCTGCCAAGATGGTGAAGTGAAAAGGCAGGTTGAGGACTTATTCAGCTGCTGCCCCATTGTCAGTGGTTGGCGCAATTGACATTTTCGTCACCTCATACCAGAGCTAAGGAAGTGGTGGGGATGTTCTCCAGGTGGGCAGAAAATTGAAGCCTTGAGTTTTCTTTGAGCCCCGCATACCCAGCACCAAGCTGCTCTGAGCTGTCCCCCGGATCACTTACTTCCTTTGGTTGTGAAGGTTAAGGAATTCAGGTTCAGCAAGAGTTGGAAATGAGGCCTGGAACCCGGGAGGCCCTCCTGCACTCAGAACAGCTCCTCCTTTGTGTTTGACTGAGTGCTGTGGAGGACGAGGAGAAGGTAGTGAAGAAAGGGAGCAGGAAACTGGAAGGGGCCATTGAAGCTAGCAAATTTTCCTCCTTTGTTGGCAGGTTCTGCTAGGAATGGAACACAGCCATTGAAAGGTTTCCATTGTTGAATTGTGGCACCAGATGCAGAGATTGACGGTAACTCTATTGGACTGTCTAGCTCAGCTTTATAATTTTTGTAAAGACTCGGCTTAGTGTCTGCAAGCACTGGAGGAAGCTATTCAAGACAATATTGGAGAATGCCATAGAAATCATAATTCCATAGGGGGAGAACCAAGATGGCCGCGCACGGTGAACACGGAAGCAGCCTAGTTCTGTGGAATCCCTGACAAAGCCTTTCTTCTCTTATCTTGAGATAAATTTTCTTCAATTTAAAATGCCTCACACTAAGAGAAAGGCAAGGATCCGGGAAAACCTTACCTCCACTATGAATATTCTTTCAAGGCAACCGCGGATCCAGATCATGCACCATAGACCGGAAGGAGGAGCCGCGAGTGAGTCTTGCAGAGAGCAGACACAGGATCCTTTGGCTGAAGAAACATCCCTCAGTCCTGGAGTGCCAACTGTCCCCACCCTTCCATACAAACCCCCAGAAGGAATGGGGAGAGAACAACTAGTGACAGTGCCGTCGGAACAACTTAATCCAAGGACTTCTAGTACCCCGAGAAGTGACGGTGATTTACCGTCTGCTTCAGTGAGCCCGGTCCCTTTGGGCTCCAAGGGTAAGAAAGAGGAGACTCGGCGTGTGGAGCAAGGAGAAAAAGGACCTTTGGAATTAAGAGGTAAGGAAACTGAAATACAGGTAATTGTAAATGCCTCTTTGGAAAAGCCAGAAAAAAATTACCTTGGATGTAATATGGAAGGCTCTGACTGACATGAACAGAGACATGAGTAGAGCTATAAATGATTTGACTATCGCTGTAAAACAAAATATGGACAAAGTTCAGAGTATGAAAATAAGATACAAGTGGTTGAAACCACAGTGAAATTGGTTGAGACAGAAATTAAAGAGGTTAAAGAAGTGCAGTGCAATTTAATAAAATCTGAAAATTTCGTTTTGAGGAAAATGGAGGTTATTGAATGTGAAATAAAAAGAAAAGCGTAAATGTGAAATAAAAGAAAAGCGTAAACAAGTTCAAGATCAAGTATCTTCTGACAATTTAACGGATATACTAGAAAAATTCTTTGAAACTAAGATAGAGTCCAGGGCAACAATGTTAGTGTCTTTTACATCAATATCAGACAGAGATACTATACTGCGTCTATCCTTTCGTAATCAGAGTCAGCTTTTCTACGGTCAACAGATCAGAGTCTTTCCTGATATCACAAAGAAAATGCAAGAGAAAAGGAAATAGTTTCTGATGATGAAGAGCGAAGTAACATCAAGAAGAGCAAAATTATTTTTAAGATTTCCATGCAGATGCTTATTATTATATCAAAATGATAGATATATATTTTCAGAGCCTGAGCAATTACGGCTGTATTTGGATTCACACTCCTAATATAACTCTAAAGGGGTTGGATAGATTCAAATTTTGGTACATATCACTGTGCGGTAACTAAATAATTATGACTGCATTTATCTGCATCTGCTTTAATAATTGTGTTCTCCCCCTAATTCTTATAATATTTGCATGTATTTCATGTATGGTATAATGATTAGAATAATATCATTTCTGTATTTTTCTGAGACATTGTTTACAATGTAAATTGGTTAAAATTCAATAAAAATAAAATAAAAAAAAAAAAAAAAAAGAAATCATAATTCAAGATTTCCTAAAGTCCCTCGAAATAAATTGATATAATTAGGAGAGTTGTTAAAAGGCTATTTTTGTGAATATATTGAAAATTGCTCCTAGGAATTGGCCAGTGATCAGTAAGGCCTGCTATTTTCCAGGCTCTACATGGCAAGTACAAGAAGAGAGCATGGATGTCTTGACTTCCCCAGATAATTTGAATTTAACTGAGATCTTTGTAACATCTATAGAGCAGTTCTAGAATAGAACTACCCTCATAACATTTGCTACAGTCTTGGACAGAGACTTAATTTTGAAGTTATTGTTTCACTATCGGTTTGTTCCTTTTCACTGCACAAAAATAAATGTTCCCTAATGTGTCTTCAGTCGTGGCTGTACAAAAGCATTTTGTTGGATTCTGCTCTTAAGTGTTTTCTTTAGGGGCTTCTTTTTTAAGTGATATTTCCTTCTAAATATATTGTATGCAGGCAGCACATACGTTTTGCTGACCCAGATCACATATAAATTCTTACAGGGGAAGTCCCCCTATATGTCTGCTAACTCAAAGTAAGGGGGTCATTTATCAAAATGCGGTAAGTACCGCATGCAATAGCAAAAGGGGTGTGTTTTATGCTAATATAGTATTTATTGCAATTTGCACTAATTACCTGTGTGAAGAGCTAAGTTAGTGCAAATTGCAATACATGCCAGACCTGTTTTATTTCCTGGAGAGAGAGAGAGAGAGAGAGAGAGAGAGAGAGAGAGAGAGAGAGAGAGAGAGACTGGCCATAATATCATGGCCCATAGGCAGGTATTTGTATCCCTAGGGTAGGCCCACCTAGTAACTCGAGGTGGGGATTAGGTAAGTGTGTAGGGGGTTAGGGGCCACTTTGACATGCTACGTGACACCTACGAACAGAACAGTGGTCTCTTGTGAAGATTTGCTGGCCTTCGGAGTGAGGAAACTCACTCCAAGATGAGATTTGGGCAATGTTCTCTCAACCTAGCTTGAGTAAGTATGCGAAAACGCCTTACCGCATTTTGATAAATGACCCCCTTAGTGAGGTAGTTGCAACTGTTCAATACACAAAACTTTTGATATGGTGCATTGCTACAATATGTGTATGTTTTCTTAGTTGAAGTCTTATTTATTTTCTCTTCCTTCCCCTTCCTCCCCCCATTTGTGGACTTGAGTTGATTTTTTTTCTCCTTTAGTTCATCTTACTTCTGATAAAATGTATCTGTGACTATGTCAGAGAACCTGACTCCATGCTTCAGTGCCAACAGAGCTCTGATTCATTACCAATGCCCCAGAAAGACTTTGGTCCAAGATCACTGCCCCAGAGAGACCCTGGTTCTACACTTTGGTTCCAAGAGCCTTGTTCTCTCTTCAAAACTTGGATTCCACTGACTGCAGCTGACTGGTCGCAACCTTCACGGCAAATGGAACCCAGGAAGAGGAGGTATTAAAGGAGGCATAGTATCATGGTTCGCCTGCTATGAAGTCTCCTCATGCCAAGGTTCTGCCTGCTGTGCAACTCTCCTTCCATCAGAGGACCTCAGTGAGCCTTGCTCACAGTGCTGGAAGTTACGTCCTCATGGTCAGCTTCAGCCTTACTTAACCCATCCTGCTCTATACCTCAGTGCCTCTTCATTGAGTCATCTCCGCTGTCTGACCTGGCCACTCTTACATGGTTATCCTGTCTTGCCTTGTAGTCTGCCTGCCTTGCCTTGTGGCCTCTCCTGATCTCTTGCCTTGCCTTGTGGCCTTCCAGGCCTCCTTGCAAACCGGTGGCCCAGAATAACCTTAGACCAGTGAGTTCTTTCCATTGTACACAAGGGGTACAAATTGAACCTATTGGGTACATAACATAACATAAGGCCTGCCATACTGGGTCTGACCAAGGGTCCATCAAGCCCAGTATCCTGTTTCCAGCAGTGGCCAAGCCAGGTCACAACTGCCTGGCAGGATCCCAAGGGGTAGATAGATTCCAAGCTGCTTATCCCAAGAATAAGCAGTGGATTACTCCAACTCTATCTTAATAATGGGTAATGGACTTTTTCTCTAGGAACTTGTCCAAATCCTTTTTTAAACACAGCTACACTAATAGTTTTCACTACATCATCTGGCAAGAAATTCCAGAGCTTAAGTATGTGTGGAGTAAAAAAAATAGTTTCTCACACCTTATTAGTTTTAAATATATTACCTAGTAACTTAATTGTGTTTCCCCTGGTCTTTATATTTTTTGAAAGAGTACCCTGCCAAATTGCCCCTCAAGCCCATTCTGGGGCCCTGTAGTGCATCAGGAAGTATTAATAGTAGAGCTCTCCTCCCTCTTAATGGCCAGAGTGGTCAAACCCGTTCCACCAGGGCAAAGAGGGTGGGGATTTTACTCGAAAATGATATAATTGCAATCGAGAAGATTCAGAGAAGGGCTACCAAAATGATAAGGGGAATGGAACAACTCCTCTATGAGGAAAGACTAAAGAGGTTAGGACTGTTCAGCTTGGAGAAGAGACGGCTGAGGGGGGATATGATAGAGGTGTTTAAAATCATGAGAGGTCTAGAAAGGATAGATGTGAATCGGTTATTTACTCTTTCGGATAATAGAAAGACTAGGGGGCACTCCATGAAGTTAGTGTGTGGCACATTTAAAACTAATCAGAGAAAGTTCTTTTTCACTCAATGCACAATTAAACTCTGGAATTTGTTGCCAGAGGATGTGGTTAGTGCAGTTAGTATAGCTGCGTTTAAAAAAGGATTGGATAAGTTCTTGGAGGAGAAGTCCATTACCTGCTATTAATTGAGTTGACTTAGAAAATAGCCACTGCTATTACTAGCAACGGTAACATGGGATCGACTTAGTTTTTGAGTACTTGCCAGGTTCTTATGGCCTGGTTTGGCCTCTGTTGGAAACAGGATGCTGGGCTTGCTGGACCCTTGGTCTGACCCAGTATGGTATGTTCTTATAGTTGAACATTTCATGCAAGGCCTGCTTCAGTTGAAGCCTCCCCTAAGGTCCCCCGCTGTATTTGGGACCTAAACGTAGTGTTAGCTCAGCTGATGAAAGCTCTCTTTGAGCCGCTGCACTTCTGTGATTTCAAGTACCTGACCTGGAAGGTCATATTTTTGGTAGCGGTTACTTCAGCATACAGGTTAGCGAGCTCCAATACTTAGTGACTTATCCAACTTCAGACTTCCATCTTAACCAGTCCATTGTCTTGAAACATTTTTTCTGAGGCCCTATTTGCACCAGGATGAACAAGCCCTTCACAGTTTGGACTGTAAAAGAGCCTTAACCTTCTATCTGGAGTGGACAGAAGCCTATAGACAGTTCCCCAACATTTTGTTTCTTTTGATAGAAATAAGTTGGGCATTACCATTTCCAAGCCAATGCATTCCAATTGACAAGCAGACTGCATCTCTTTCTGTTATGTCCAGATGGGACAACTTCTTGGTGGTCATGTTTCAGCTATGGCAGCATCAGTGGCCCTCTTGCAAACAGTTCTATAAAGGAGATTTGCAGAGCTGCGACATGTAGTTCCCTCCAAACATTCATATCGCATTATTGTTTGGATAGGGATTGCTGATGCGACAGCAGTTGGACAGTCTGTCCTTGGAAACTTGTTTGAGGTATAGAACCCAACTCTGTTGCTGCCTAGGGACCGTTGTTTTTGTTCAGGCTGGCCCCCCATTACCATCAAAATTAGTTGTTGTGCCTGTTGGCACTTATTTTGGGGTTTTACTGGTCCCCTTTTATTTGGAGGGGGGGGGTAACATGTAGCTAGGGATTCACCCATGTGTGTGGACTGCCATCCTGTTTCAGAGAAAGCAGAGATGCTTACCTGTAATAGGTGTTCTTTGAGGACAGCAGGATGTTAGGCATCCCACAGAGTTGGGTTTCCAACGTGGGTTTTTTCATTTTTATATTTTATTATTATTCTGAATTCTATGATATAAGACTGAGGGAACACCACGTGGACATGTGGTATATTGCATGCGTGAGCTTGCTCAATGAGGCTCAGTCAAAGTTCTAGAAACCTTGACGTAAGTTTTCCATTCCAGGCTCCATCAGAAGATGTCACCCATGTGTGAGGACTGACATCCTCGGGTCCTCAGAGAACACCTGTTACAGGCAAGCAACTCTGCTCTCTCTCTTTCCCTTTATTGTTGCTGCCTGGTGAGAATAGAGGAGGACATTGAATCCACAATCAGCAGCTCCCCACATGCGTGATAGAATGACCAACACACAAACACTAGATAATTCTGCAGATGGAATTTCTTTGTCAGTTTCAATAAGCAGTTTTAAATGATGAAGTAAACTCACAGTTTGGGAGTTGGTGATATACAGAAGAAAAAGGAAAACAGAAAGTGAAAAAGAGAACATAAAATGGCTAAAAAGTTAGTCCTGGGGGAATTCTGCGCTACTGCAAAGCACAGAATTCCCCTCCTGCACAGCTGCACAGATTCTGCACAGAATTTGGCAGGTCGCAGTTATGCAGTGAGTGAAGGCCATCCCGCGCACAGTGAACATGGAGCAGGCCCCGGTATGCCACAAGCAGAGGCTGTCCCACTCACAGTGAATATGGAACAGGCCCTGGTGAGAGTGAGTCTTTGTGTGTATGTGTGTGTATAAGATTGCGAGCCTGAGGAATGAAAGAGGGTGCGTGGGTGTGGGTGCCAGAGAGAAAGAGAGCCTATCTGAGGAGATTGTGAAGGAGTGTGTATATGTGTGGGAGATTGGGAGCTGGTGTGTATGAAAAAGGACTTGTGTGTATGTGAGGGTGCTTGTTTGTGAGAGAGGGAGCCTGTGTGAAGGGATATGTGTATGTGTGAGAGAGAGTCAGTGTGAAGGGGTGTGTGTGTGAGTGAGAGAGAGAGGGAGCCTGTTTATATGGGGAGGGGGTGAGTGAGAGAAGGAGCCAGTGTGCAGGAGCGTGTGTGTGAGAGAGAGACATAGGTAGCCTATGTGAGGGTGTATGCGTAAGAGAGAAAGGGAGCCTATGTGGGTGTGTGTGCAAGAAAGAGAGGGAGCCTGTATAATTATGGGTGAGGGTGTGTGTACGAGAGCCAGGGAGCCTGTATGAGGGGATATGTGTGTGTGAGAGAAAGAGAGGGAGCCTGAATGAGTGGACGTGCATGTGCACTAGAGAGAAGGGAGCCTTTATGTGGTCATGTGTGAGAGAGAGGGACAGAGGGAGCCTGTACAAGGGGCAGTACTAGGTGGGCCCGATATTTAATCGGAGCCCACGGGTTACCTGGGGGAGGGCCGGACTGCCGGGCGCGTCGCGTGACGTCATCGGGGCGCGCCGCGAAGCGCATCGCGTCCCGATGACGTTGGGGCATGAGCCAGCCCCAGTGGGGGCGTTCCGGGGCTAGCGTCAGAGGGAGGGGCGGCGCCGATGGGAAACGCCGCCCCTCCAAGGGGCGTTCCGGTGGCCGGCGTCATCGGCCCCGATGACGCCGAAGCCCGGATCCCGCCCCTTCGGGGGTGTTCCTGCAGCCGGCGTCATCAGAAGGGGCCGGCTCGGCCTGATGACGTCGGCCGGGGTTTAAAGGGCCGGTGCCTCGAGGCAGCCGGCCCTTTTTCCCCTGGAGAGCCGTTTCCCCACCCTCCCACCCTGTAATGAGTTGTAAGGTGTAATGGAGATAGGAGTCGGAGATAGAAGGGAGCAACGCAATGTCGCAGCTGGGGGCGGGTACCCGGGCCAATAGGACTTAGGGTAAAGAGATCAGCCGCGGGCTGACAAGCAGATTGCCGGAAGAAAAGGGGGACCACGCCCGGAGGCAGGGCCCCCCTGCTTACTACGCGGCGGGGGGCCGGTGAACGGAAGTCGCCTTGCTTGGAGCGCGGCAGGCGGCGTGGGGTGGGCGTGGTCCCGGCAGAACGTGTGGCAATACATAGATATATATATGTATTGGCCCGGGGTGGTGGGTTGTTATGATTACATTGTGTGCTGTTATGGTTGAATAAAAGCTGCGGCCAGTTTTACCCAAAGATACGTTTTGAGTGGTCATTAAGCACTGCAGGTGGGCGAGCGCCCGGGAACAAAGGAAGTCACGAGTCCCAGAGTCAATGAGAGAGGGGTCAAGCTCTGGGAGTGGAAATAGAGTGGAAGGGGTTGAGCCTAGGAGGGAGGGGAGAGATAGTGGCAAGTGGAGGAGTTGGAGCCTGAGAGGGCAAAGTGAAAAGAGACTGGCCAGGGGAGTAGGGAGAGAGGGTGGAAGAGCCACTCTTACGGTGAACTTCTAGGGAAATTCTGCTCAAAATATTTAAAACTCTGCATATTTAAGTAATAACTTTTTTCTGTTTTACATTTTAATCACTTAGACCAGTGATGGTGAACTCCAGTCCTCGAGTGCCACAAACAGGCCAGGATTTCAGGATATCCACAATGAATGTGCATGAGAAAGATTTGCATGCACTGCCTCCAATGTATGCAAATCTATCTCATGCATATTCATTGTGGATATCCTGAAAACTTTGTGGCACTCGAGGACTGGAGTTCGCCATCACTGACTTAGCCTGTCATGTATATTGTGTTATTTTGACCAATATAAAGTATGCAGAATTTTTAATTTTTGTGTGCAGAATTATAAATGTTTTTGCACATAATTCCCTCAGGAGTGATTTTCACTCAAAAGATATAAATGTCTCAGCATTAAACCAATACATTAAGAGCTTGGAATGAAACATCAAATTAACTTTTTCAATCTAAATCTAATCCCCAGCAGAGAAAATTGCTGCTGTTATAGGTAGAGCCAGATCTAAATACAGGAGAAAAAGATTCCTAAATATATTCTGATGCAGAGGAATCTCCCTTCATAGGCAAATCAGCGGCTTGTTTCTCAGAAAAGATTTAGGGGGTCTATTTACTAAAAAGCATTTTTTAAAAAGTGCTTTAACACACGAACTTGAGCCCCTCCACCTACGAGAATGCGGGATTCGTTAAAGGGCTTTAAGCCAACCCACGTTCCTGGAAGCCTTGGGTCATCAAGCACCATTTTGAATTACTTCACCGGGGGGGCAGGAGTGGCTGGGAAATGCACTTGCCCAGGAGTGGGTGCGATTTGAAGGCTTAACTTATAGGGTAAGGAGGGAGGTTGGGAAGGGGTGAAGTTTATAACCAGGGAGTGGAACTAACCAACTTCTGTTGGGGCAGGAAGGGGATCTTGTTTGGAGTGGGGCATTTTGTGCAAGGCGGGATGGTTTTGAGTGCCAGGGGTTGGTAACTCGGGGTTACTTGCCCCTTTAAAGATTATGTTGGTAGGCGACCTGAGATCTCTCCTAGCCTGCCAGTGCACTGGGAAGAAGTTAACTACACCTGGACTTGTTACCGACCACGAGTTTTATGGCAATCCACATTATTAATTTTTAATAGCAATGAGCTGCTTTGCATGCATTTGCATGCTCATTAAGTTTTCTTGCCAGTAACACTGGTGCTGAACACACATTGATCTGTTAATACTAGTTAGCAAATGTTTGTTTTATTTATTTATTTTATATACCGTCGTTCCAAGTGAAGATCACAATGGTTTACAAAAGTAACATTTTACATTATGGTATAACACATATTGGTCTAACACATACTATAGTAAAATACATTCTGGTATTACAAATATTTTGTAAGATACATATTTAGGTATGACAGATTCACTGGAAGAACTTTATAGGGTCATCTGATTCTGGGGTGTCGTTTTTATACGTCTCAACTAAAGGAAGGGGACAAAGGTTAGAGGATAAGGGGCTCTGTTTAGTAATTTACAAGGTTGTAGGGGAGTTGTCATGAGTTACTTTGTATTCTTGTTACTTGGTATTGTTTTTATGTCTTGTTATTGTTAGCTCTGCATTCAGCACGAGTTTAGGTTAAGCTGTAACTTCTTGTTGACACAGCATTCTGATAGAATTTAAGTTAGGTTATAAGCGATTTTAAACTGCCAGGCTTTTAGTTAACGTTTGAATGTCGTTCTTTCTGGGATCAGTCCTATTGTCTCTGGTAGTGAATTCCATAGTTCAGAGCTTGCTATGCAGAATATGTCATCTCTTAACTGTGACAGGTGTGTGCCCTGGATCGTAGGTACTGCTAATAGTCCTTTGTATTGGGACCTTAGGTTTCGTTGTGGAGTGTAAAGTCGAAGTGTCACTCCTATTAGTCCTGGCTTATCGTTATGTAAGATGTTATAAAGTTAGAGCTTTGTAGGCCCCTTTATTGTCAGAATCAACACAATGATACTGCAGATTTATCCAGTTTAAGATACAATTTGGCAGAAAGCATACTCACCATTTCAAGTCCCAGATTACTATAAGGTTGGTGTAAATTCACACATTTTTTATGTTAGCTTTTGAGCGGACCTGGCAGCTTTCTAAAAAAATATGCACTGGATAATCATTGTACCTCAATTCTTTCATCCTCACAGGTAATAAAATTTATCATTTTCAGTGGAAAAAATGATCAGCAGGGTTGACCACCCCGCTGATCATTAGAATATAAGAACATAAGAAATTGCCATACTGGGTCAGACCAAGGTTCCATCAAACCCAGCATCCTGTTTCCAACAGTGGTCAATCCAGGCTACAAGTACCTGGCAAGTAGCCAAACACTAAGTAGATCCCATGCTACTGATGCCAGTAATAGTAGAAGGCCATTCCCTAATCAACTTGATTAATAGCAGTTAATGGACTTCTCCTCCAAGAACTTATCCAATCCTTTTTTAAACACAGCTACACTAACTGCACTAACCACATTATCTGGCAACAAATTCCAGAGCTTAATTGTGCGTTGAGTGAAAAAGAACTTTCTCCGATTAGTTTTAAATGTGCCACATGCTAACTTCATGGAGTGCCCCCTGTACTTTTATTATCTGAAAGAGTAAATAACCGATTCACATTTACCGTTCTAGACCTCTCATGATTTTAAAGACCTCTATCATATCCCCCCTCAGCCGTCTCTTCTCCAAGCTGAACAGCCCTAACTTCTTTAGCCTTTCCTCATAAGGGAGTGTTCCATCCTCTTTATCATTTTGGACACCCTTCTCTGTACCTTCTCCAGTGCAACTATATCTTTTTTCAGATGTGGCGACCATAACTGTACAGAGTACTCAAGGTGCAGTCTCACCATTGAGCAATACAGAGGCATTATGACATTTTCCATTTTATTCACCATTCCTTTCCTTTCCTAACATTGTTTGCTTTTTTGACTGCCGCAGCACACTGAACCGACGATTTCAATGTATTATCCGCTATGATGCCTAGATGTCTTTCCTAGGTAGTAACTCCTAATATGGAACCTAACATTGAGGACCACAGCATGGATTATTTTTCCCTTTTTGCATCACCTTGCAATTGTCTGCACTAAATTTCATTTATCCTGAGCTGCAAAAGTTTCTTTAGCACTTCAGGTAAAAAAAAAACACTTCACAGATGTTAGAGAGTGTGATTCTATGTACCTTATCAATATGTAAAAGATAAGGACGTTGAATTGGTAACAGATCCATCAAACACCTCTTCAGCATTTTCCATGTTTTGAGTAAATCTTATTCAGTAAAACTTCATTTTTTGGTGGTGTCACATTGTTTTCTCCTTGATAACAACTTGCAGTACTCTGTTTAGAAAGCTGCATGAACTGCCTACTTAATATCTTTCCCTGTTAAGTCAGACAACATATCAAAGGCTTTTTACTTGCAGTCAAAACATTGGTTTATGCTTCTGTCCCATGTCATAGCAAAGAAAAGAATTTGTAAATTTACTGAATGTGCTTTTACAATTGAAAAATAAGCTCTGTATCTACTATGAGCGGCAAGTCGAGTGAGGACAAAACACTTACTTCTCTATGCAGCATAAGACCCTCTGTGTCTACATTCTCCCAAATCTGGTTACAGTAATCACGGTGGCTAGTGTGCCGCCAGGGGTGCCCAAAACTAGCTGTCCCAAAGGCAGTACTCCAGAAGCTTCTTCATCCACCTAGGTATCAGCATGAAACGAAGTACAAAATCAAAGTGGGGCTGAAGGCTGAGACCACAGCCAAAGCACCTCTCAGCCTCCCATGAGCAGCCAAAGCGGAGGAAGTTCCCCCTCAAAACAGTGCCCAACTAGCCTGAATTCAGAGGACTCGGAAGCACCCAGGACTAGAGGCAGTAGAATGATGTTTCACTATCAAAACCTGGACAGTTCAACACAAACACCCAACCTCCAAATATACCTTGATGAGCATAAAATTTGTTTTTGGTTTTTTTTTAAACACTTGTATAAGAAGTGAGTAAATCTTTCTGTTAGATTTCATAATAATGCTTCTGTGAGGCTTCTTAAAAAAGGTGCTATATTTTTTGAAACGTCTTTAGTAACTCATAAAATAAAATACACTAATTAAAACGCATAGATGTAACCCAGCTGAAGCAGGCACTGATGACCATAGAGGAGGTTTCCCTTGCAGAAATAATTTCAATTGATCTGGATCCAAAATGTCCTCATTTTATACACAAACTCTCCACCTGGAAGATGAGGAGTACTTTTAGATGAATTGATGAACCCCCCCCCCATGCCCCAGCCCTTCTCTCCCTTTTCCCCTTTGCAATGAACCCTATTGCAGATGTTATTTATTTATTATAAATTTACTATAAATCTTTTATTATTATTATTATCAGTTTTATTATTAGTTATGTATAGACTACATATTATGTTGAAGTTGCACGTGGGTTGTATTTGCATATGTATTTGAGTTATTCATGTAACTTGTGTCTCAAATTTTCTAATTTTACAAATGTTTCATTGTATCGCTCCTTCGCAACGGTTCTGTTGTACTGTAAACCGGTATGATCTATACTCTCTACAGGAATGTCGGTATATAAGAATTGAAAATAAATAAATAAATAAATTGTCATACTGCCAGGTTAGCCTGACGCTGTTTATCCAGGTAAATGGGTTTGCAAATTGTCCTTCCTGGGTTAGCACTAACTTTGGACTCTGATGCAGAACTGCCTACCTTTTGAAAGTTTAGCTCTGTGTCTGTCACCTTGGGCAATTCACTTTTCACCTTGCTCCTTAGTTTACCTAATTTGTAATTGAGGAGAAATAATAATTCTTCCTTCTTCCTGAATCCAGTTGAAAACTCTTATTACAGTCTGAACATCAAAAGTGTTCAGCGGATCAATCTAACCTACGGGCAGCTGCGTACATGTTGCTGGGGTATTAAAATTATTAGTTGCTTTGGGATCCTCTTTTGCTGAGAGATGCTAAATCGGCCCAAACTGATATTATTTGAAATGCTGAAAAAAAAAATCTGTCAAATTCATCAATTAAGCGCACACAAATTCAATCATGATCTAGTACTTAAAAAAAAATTACATGTCACTATAGGGAATATTTTTCTAGTCTGGTGTGTCAAAATTTCCTTAATACCAAAAGCAGTACATCTCATTTTAAATATAACATAAGAAAGTACATTTGAGTGCTCTTTTCTTAACAAAAGCAGCATTGTAGTAGTTGAACAATAAGAGTAAACCTTAAGAGATGAACCGAGCTTCACATTTGGCCTTGCAAAATAGTCTGAATTATATTGCACCAGATTGTCGTATATCAAGTCCCACGCACAAAAGCCTACCTGGTTCAAGCATAGTTAATTTAGGAAATGTGGGTTTAAGCGCCTGAGAAATAAAGACGTTTGTTAGGTATTGAGCTGTTTTGATTTTGTGCTCTGCCTTTGTCCAGCCACCTGTTTTCGGAGCACAGACCCTCATTTTTTTCAATTGACTGGACAAGCTGATAATTTGCTATTTTCTCTAAAGAAAAGTGGCTTTGGCCTCCTTGATGGAAATGATTTGTCAGATCACTGTGGTATAATGCTGGGCCAGCCCAGCAGCTTTCAGGGGCTTGAATGGATCCGAGCAGCTTTTGAGGCCAGCGTTAGGCTCTCTGATCTCTCTTGAGCTGTCACCTGAGTCAGGGCTCTTGGCATTAATCCTTTGGTAATGTGACGTCTTTACTGATCAATTGACTTTTATCTTGACTGAGAAGGAAGGGAGGGATACAAAAGACATAGTAATGGTCTGGAGCTCTGCATATCCTAGAGTAGGGCACATTTCTTTCCCTGTTAGAAGTCGCTGAAGTATTTTTTTTGTTCTTGAAGGTATTAGTAGTAATTTAAAAAAAGGAGAAACAACAATGAGCTCACAGCACTGTTGTAAACTATATTATTTTTGCATCCTGTAGAGATGTGTTTTTACACCGTCGTAGCTTTATTTTGCAGGCATGCTCTTGAGCAAACACTGCTAGATCTGAGTAGCCGTCTGCCTAGCTTTTAAGGCTCTGTGCTGAAGATATCTGTAAGAGGAGTCCGTTCTGCTCTCATTTTAAACACTGCTGGGAAGCAATGCTCCATGAATTTAAGAATAGAGAAAATGTGTGTGTTGAGCATATTCCAGCAGCGTGGCTAGGGGGGCAGGAAGGGGCTCTGTGGAATATTCCCCATACTATGTGAGTATACTTTATTACACCCCTGCAAGTTTAGTCATTTCGAGACATTCTTATCCTGTTTTAGGGTCTTTCTAAATTGTATGTAAGAAACTTTTACCTAAATGCAGAAAATTAATTAATCCCAGTCTTAAAATACAGAAGCATAAACTGCAGGGTTGAAGACTTATCAGGTGGACTTTGCTAAACTTTGTTTTTTTTTTTTTGTTCTGAATTATATTCCTGTGAAACAATTCTCCGGTAAACAGACTTATTAAAAGTATATTGTATGTATGAGGTAGTGGGTCCTCAGCATAACAAGATGAATTAGTTTAATTACACATGGCAGTTTACTTGTAGTGAAATGTGAAATGAGGATTTTCTCCCCTCCTTCCCAAAAAGTCTGAGCCAATTAAGAAGGCTGTTAAGCTCTTTGTCACAGGCCACCTTGGAGGTCTGCAGAGAGGAGCTTTAATCCAATAAATATTTGATTGAGATCATGAAAAGAAAGCATGAGGAGACCCTCCAACAGGATAGGGTGTTGCCAGTGTTACTAGCCACCAAGGGCTGTAAGGAATTTGGCAGATCAACCAGGAGGTCTTCATATCTCACACATGAACGTGTCCTAACCAATAATGGAATAGTTATTTAATTTTGTGTGCGGATGATATTGTGCAAATTTCTAAAAAGGCCCATCTCTTTTCTTCAAAGACCTCACTGTTGAGTTGGGTTGGATGGGGCAAGAGGAGGTTGTGAGAAATCCAGATAGCAAATAGCCCTGGCCGAAGTTGGTTAAAAAAAAAAAATAAAATAAAGAGAGGGGAATAGATAATTAGGCGTAATTAGCTTGTATGAATTGTTGTCTCCATGGCCTTAGCTTGAATAAATTTGGAAGAGAAAGCCCCAAGTGGTGACTGTGCTTTGATGTTAGAAGAGCGATTGTGACTTGGCAGTATAAAGGCAGTGTTTTATACTCCATGCACAACGGTGGTGACAGAGAAGGAGTGAATGAGCGGCGCACCCCCCAGCCTGTTTTACACAGAAGGCTTGACATTCTCTTGAAGAGAGCTGCATCTGAAGGTTTTTGCTTGCTGATAATGAGGTAGTGGAGCTCATCAGAGCTAAGAGTTAGCCATCTTTAGCTTTTGTACAAGTCCTCATGTCTTTTGTTTTGTTTTGTATTTTAAACTCTGGGAAATCTACTTTCTCAAATCAGCTCCTCCTTTCTATCTCTGCTGAGGGCCCTGGTGTGACCAAAAGTTGAAAGTGGTATAAGCTGGCCCGATCGGACTCGCGGTCAGGTCAGCCAGTTAGGGTGACTAAAGCCTAATAGGACAAATTTACTGAGTTTTACCTCAGAGCAAAGTAAAATTTCTCTTTCAGTAAATAGTTTGGTTGCCATTATAGTCTACTTGGATACATAAAATTAAGTGCCTACAAACAAGTTGAAGGTAAGACCATTTTATTGGGCTAATTAATACATTTGTGATTAGCTTTTGAGAGCTCAGTGCAGAAGGGTGCGTAGCTTCTGAAAGCTAGTTGCAATTTATTCCACTAAAATGTCTCACCTACAACTTGTTGATCTTTACGTCTTCAATCACATTTTTGTGAACGTGCAGTACTGTGGTCTCCTTTGTGGATTTGTTTTTTAAACTTTTTTTTTTTTTTTTGCCACAGGGTGCTAGTGATTGATGAAATCTCACTCCATGGAGCTAGATAGGAACTGCGAGTGCACACGTTTTCTGGTCTTTTAGGAACTCACAATCCCACCAGGAAACGTAGCATTGCTTCCCGCTCTCCTGTCTCCAAGAAAACTGCAGCACAATGATTTCATTTGCATTCTGTTGCAAGTTACCTTTAAGCAAGTTAGCTGTTGAGAGATTCTCTGTCCTGTTGTGCTCTTTGAAATGTCTGACTGTTTCAGTTCTTCCATGCCCTTGGATTCAAAACCTATTCTGACTGGATTTATTAATAATGGGAGGCATATTTAGTAAACTGGCGAGCAGACAAGCTATCCGGCTAAAGCTAGCTGGATAGCTTAGCCTAGATATTCACTTGCCGAATATTCACAATTAAAGTGATCTGGCTAGCTTTAGCCGTCTAACTTTTAAACCTAACCAGCAATATTTGATATAGCCAGTTAGTTTAAAAGTTATCCAGCTGTGTGTAGCCAAATAATTTTTCATCTTAAACAGCTGCATTCAAAAGAATGTAACCGGTTAAGTGGCAGAGGTTAAAAAAAAAAAAAAAAAAAAAAAGTGTCTTGCGTGGGCCTCCATCCTGATGCCCCCATCCCCCAGTTGAAACCTGAAACCAAAAGTATGCTTGGCCATCTCTGGCCTCCTCTACTTTTTTGCTCCCTCTCCAGTTCTGCAAAATAGAAATTCTGAGATCCCCTCTCTCCCAACCACCCAGTACCTTAGTAAAGGCCAGTCTGATCCCATAGCCTCCTACATTGCTAGAACAGTAATGGTGGAAGAATAAACTCTCAGCATTGCTGTCAGAAAATTCCTCCCAGGGCCTAGCTGGCCATTGCTAAGGTACCAGGCAGGAATGGAGGGGAGAGGAAGGGGGTCTCGAAATTTGAATTTGGCAGAAACGAGGAGGGAAGGTGGGGTAGGCCGCCACCGGCCAGGCTTACTTTTATTTTTAAGCTTCAGTTGGAGGGATTTCGGGGCTGATATTGGCTGGGCAGATTGTGCCCGTTTCAGGTGGGAGTCGGGAAATGGGACTGGAGACCTGGGCATGACTTTTTTTTTTTTAAACTTCTGTCACTTTTGAATATAGTCAGTTAAGATGAGTTATCTGGCACACTCAGCTGGATAACTTTAGATCTGCTCTGAGACATGTGTAAAGTTATCCAGCTAACCCTTAACTGGATAGAAATGAAAATTGGCTACATTTGCCAGATAATTTAGATTCACTGCAGAACGCCTTTTTATATTTGGCTAGATTTTAGCCAGATAAAGACTCAGTATTCAAAAAGGTGCCATTTCTTTATTTATTTAAAGACTTTTCTATACCGGTATTAGTGGGGACATCATACCGGTTCACATTTGAACAGCAGGTTTGAAAGTACATATTAACAGGGAGATAATTTGTGAGTTATCTGGCTAAATGGGTTTGGGGTTGAACATTGACCCAAATTTTGTATATGTATAAGCACCCTTTGTCCTTAGATCTCAAATTATCTTTCTGAGGACTTGGTTCCTGAGAGGCTGAAACAGGCAACAATCAGACCAGTCCGGAAAGATCATAGTAACATAGTATTGTTGGCATAAAAATGCCAACAGGTCCATCCAGTCTGCCCAGCAAGCTTCCCATACCAGCAACTGCCGTTCCATGCAGGTCACCCCATGCCTTACGCTAAGGATGGTAATACTTACAAGTATGACCAAGCAGCTGTTTATTTATTTTTTATTTATTTATCAATTTTTATATACTGCAATATGGGCAGAGAACTGGCCGTCAAAGCAGTTTACAATGCAACATACATAATAAAAACATAATAAACATAATAAAAACTGTTAAACCCATTGTGCCAGATCTTAAAATCTACACCCAATTTTATAAAATCCGGGTTCGGCGCACGCAAGGGGGTGCACATGTGCACCTTGCGTGCCCTGAACCCAAGGGGAGCCCTGATGGCTTTCCCCGTTCACTCCAAGGCCGCTCCGAAATCGGAGCGGCCTTGGAGGGAACTTTTTTTCCGGCCCCCCCACCTTCCCCTCCCTTCCCCTATCTAACCCACCCCCCATCCCTAACTAAACCCCCCCCCCCTACCTTTACTCCAAAAGTTACGCCTGCCTAACTTGCGCGCGCTGGCGGGCTGCTGGCGCGTCTTGCCCCGGCACAGGCCGCTGTGCTGGAGCACTCGACCCCGCCCCGGCCACGCCCCGAACTGCCCCCGAACCATCGTCACACACCCAGACCGCCCCTTTTTGCGAGCCTCGGGACATACGCGCATCCCGGGGCTTGCACGCGCTGCCGAGCCTATGCAAAATAGGCTCAGCGAGCGCAGGGGCAGATTTTCTCAGGTTATGCACGTAGCCTTTGAAAATCGGCCCCATAACAAGATTACTGCAACAGTTTTACATGGTGAGCAGCCTTCCTGATAATTCAGACAGTGCTTTTGGACCTGACATTTGAAGTGTTATCCCCAATGACAGCATATTAGTACCTCAGACCGTAAAAGTCAGGACCCAGCATTCGCCGACTTCAAAATCTAATACCATTTTTTCCGTCCTACCGTACAAGTGGAGAGCAATGTTGCAGTTGTGTCTAAAACATCAAAGCTAATTGGTTAAGGGTAGCAATCACCCATGCCTTCTGATTAAGGATACTAACTGCCGTTCCGTACAGGTTTCCCCCATGCACCCTTTTCTTCATTATCAACTTCAAACTTTTAGGGATCCACAGTGTTTACCCCATGCCCTTTTGAAGTCGTTTACTGTTTTCATCCTCACTGCCTCTTCTGGAAGGGCATTCCAGGCATCCACCACCTTATCCGTGAAAAAATATTTCCTTGTGTTGGTTCTTAGTCTTCCCCCCCCCCCCCCCCTCCCGGAGATTCATTTCGTGACTCCTAGTTCTACTGTTTCCTTTCCAATGAAAAAGGTTCAAAGTTTGTGCATTGTTAAATCCTTTTAGCTATCTGAAGGTCTGTATCATATCCCCCCTGCACCTCCTCACTTCCGGGGTGTACATATTCAGATCCTTCAGCCTCTCCTCATAAGTCTTCCGAACTAGACCCCCACATTCTTTTGGTTGCTCTTCTTTTGACCGCCTCCATCCTGTCTCTATCCCTTTTGAGATACGGACTCCAGTACTGAACACAGTACTCCAAGTGAGGTCTCATCAAGGACCTGTACAAAGTGATTATCGCTTCCTTTTTCTTATTGGTTATTCCTCTCTTTATGCATCTCAGCTTTCTTCTGGCTTTAGTTATCACCTTCTCATATTGCATTGCCACCTTCAGATTGGTAGACACTATCACCCCAAGATCCCTCTTCTAGTCCATGCACATCAATCTTTCAGTCCCATCAATTTGTGATATGACAAATTATCAATCTATTTCAAATTTGCCTGTTATGGTGATGGTGCTAGAGAAGATTGAACTGCTGCAATTAGACAATGATTTGATGTACTTGATGAGAACCAATTTGATTTCCAAAAGGGTCACACCACAGAATTGTTGTTGCTGTCCCTTTTTGATACGCTTCTTTGTGATATGGATCATGGTATACTTGGAATTTTGGTGGAGCTTGATGTCTCTAGCACCTTTGGCACGATCAGGCATGACATTCTTATTTCACGTATAGAGAAGCTTGAAATATCTGGGGTGGTGGATGTTGGTTTTTCTAGATGGCAGAAGACAGCACAACCAGCTATGAGAGTTATTCTCTTCCTGGTGTGATCTGTGTTCAGATGTTCCTCAGGGTTCAGCGCAGTCTTCTGCCCTCTTAATTTTTTTCTTCTTCCATTAGAGTCAGTGCTTAGAGATCTGGGGTTGACCTACTTCATCTATGCAGACAATGTATAGCTCTACATCCCACGTGATGCCTCTGGTCTTTTTCCAGAAAAACTGGGTGGCATGTAATGGGCTGGCACTGAACAGAATAAAGACTAAGCTATTCTGCTGTGGCAAGAATCCTTCTGTTAATAATTTAACATTGGAATCGGTACAGGGCACTGTTTTATTTATATTTCCTGAAGTAAAAATTCTGGGAGTTCTGTTGGACTCAGAGCTATCATTACACCTACATGTGTGGCATAACGCCCAATTAGCCTTTTACAAGTTGACCATGCTAAAACCATTGAAGTTTATTTTACCAACTGGCTCAGGTACTGGGGTATCTTGATTATTGCAGCTCTTTGTATGTAGGTCTTTCAGATAGATTGCTACGGGTACTTCAGTTAGTGCAATATGCTGCTGCATGAATTCTTATGGGTTTGCGTAAAAGTGATCATACATGTCCAGTTTTGCATGAGCTGCATTGACTCTGTAAAAAATAGGTCTAAGTTCAAAATGATAGTTGTTAACTGTGGAATATACTTGTGTTGTCAGAAGTAAGATGAAATGTATATTCCTGTTCGCTCCTTAGGCAAAGCAGCCATTGCCTGCTTGAAGTACCTGCTAATTGTGATTTTCACTTTCAGAAAGCAAGAGAGAGAACATTTTTGTATATTTCTTCAGTATGAATTGAATTTCTAAAAAACAATTTATATCACAAGGAGGAAAAGACTTCAGGTGCCAGATTGACCGATTTTGAAAGTCACTCTGATAAAGAGCAAAATCATTAGTCTAAAAAACCTGTTATATTTATTGTCTTATAGAAATTTATTGACTCTATTATTTATTTTTAACTTCTCTATTGCTTTTTCACTTTTTTTTTTTAATTAATTGCTCTCAGGAACAAAAGTTTTTTCACGCGCTCTTTTCTATTAAAAATTGCTGGAAACAGGAACACAGTAATTTATAATGGTTCCAGTGTATTCTCTTCTGATGATTAATAAATGTCCTTTCATTCAAACGATGGACTTCTGCAGTTTACATTGATTTTATCCTTAAAACTTCTCTTACATTCTATTTGAAAATCACACCAGGGTACTTATCTTGGCTCTTTCAAGATTGAATGAACACTCCTGCTTCCTAGAAGTTTCATATTTTCACATTATAAATCATTCGAGCACTCCTGCTTCCGGAAATGATTGAGATGTTTAGAAGCTTCACATATTCATGCTTTAAACCCTCCGACAAGCTGGCCAGTGTTTCGCCTCATCAGCTGCGTCAGGGAGGCTGATTTAAACACTCAATGTTCGCGCGCCAGGATTTTATAAGATACGCGCGGCTGCCCGTTCCCTCCGCCCTGCGTTCCCTCCGCCCTGCGCGTGCTGCCCGTTCCCTCCGAGGCCGCTCTGAAATCGGAGCGGCCTCGGAGGGAACTTTCCTTTAGCCTCGCCCCACCCCCCCAGCCCTATCTACACCCCCTACCTTTATCGAGAAAGTTACACCTGCGCCGATCGGCCGCCGCTGCGCGATTCCCTGGTCTGGGAGTGATTTTGGTGGCCTCGGCCACGCTCCCGAAATGCCCCCGGGCCGGCACCACGCCCCCGGGACTTCCGCGCATCCCGGGGCTTGCGCATGCTGCCGAGCCTATGCAAAATAGGCTCGGCGCACACAGGGGGGTTTTGAAAGGATTACGCGCATAACCTATGCGCGTAACCCTTTTAAAATCTACCCCTATTGTTTTACTATATATTTAGAGTCATTCTGCTCACCTCCCTCTGCAGTCTCACCTTCCGTGTTGATGCGTACTCTTACATAACATAGGCGAAACTTAACGGTGACCAAGGTCTACCTCCTCTTTAACATATGTTTAAAATGTAACAGCTTATATTGTAGCATGTTCAAGACCCCCTTCTTCTATTGGATACACCTAGTTGTCAATCAATCTGATAGCCAATCACATTTAAATATACTATCCAAATCAGAGAAGAATGCTCTAAATAATTTCCAGAGAGATTCTACAATAATAATAAAGTCAGCCTACAAAGCTCAGTAGATTTCAAGATAGCCAAGGGCTAGAAATCAAAAATATTTAACTTCCCCCAGCAATCATGGGGAGACCACGTGATGCACTGATGGGAGAAGTGGTGGGGAGACCACGTGCTGCACTGATGGGAGAAGCGGTGGGGAGACCACGTGCTGCACTGATGGGAGAAGTGGTGGGGAGACCACGTGATGCACTGATGGGAGAAGTGGTGGGGAGACCATGTGCTGCACTGATGGGAGAAGCGGTGGGGAGACCACGTGATGCACTGATGGGAGAAGCGGTGGGGAAGACCACGTGATGCACTGATGGGAGAAACGGTGGGGGAGACCACGTGATGCACTGATGGGAGAAGCGGTGTAGCTGCTCAGCTCCTGCTTGGCCCTATTTCTTTTTTTATATCCTGCTTCTTTTTTTTTTTGTTTTTGTTTTACTTTTGCTGCTCTTGTATATAATTTTGGATGTGGTCAGACTTGTACAAACGCTCTATACATTAAATGTCGGCTGCTAAGCAACAAAGAGGCAGCCTGTACAAAGTTAAGTGTCCTTGTCAGAAGATGAAGAATGGAGTAAGTCCGCCTCTTGGGCGATTCACCGGGTCTCTTAAAAAAAAAAATATTTCTCATCCAAGCTGACTAAGCATATTGACTCAAAATTGGGGTTTGTGATAGAGAAAGTATTGCAGCTTGTCTCATCAGTTAAGAGCACGAAGAAAGAATTAATATACATAGTAACGACGGCAGAAAAGGACCAAATGGTCCATCCAGTCTCCCCAGCAAGCTTCTTAAGGTAGTAACACACTAAGAATTAACACCACTGACATTCGGGTGTGGGATTTAGAGAGCAGATATACCTCATATGGCAGCAAAATAGATGTATTGGAAAGGGAGGCCGAAGCCCTAGCCTAGAGGATAAAATAGGTGAACTAGAAAATCATAGCTGATGCAAAAGTCTAAGAACTGTTGGTGTACCTGAGAGAGCAGAAGGTCATGTTGCCATTGAATTCCTTACAAGATAGTTGCCCAGACTCCTGGGCCTAACTGTGAAGAATGACACATTTAAAATAGACAGAGTTTATTGGGTATTGGCGCTGTTCCTGGACAAGAATGGTAGGCCATGAGTAATAATTCATCTGCCCAATTTCTCGTTAAACAATGAATTCTCACAGTGGTACTTCAATGGGGAGAACTATATAAGAAGGAGAAAAGGATATTTATTTTCCCTGATTTCTCTCAACCTGTACAAAAATGGAGGCAGGGCTTTTCTGAGGTCAGATGTCAGCTTCAACTAAAAATCTTGATCTACGTTATGGTATACCCAGCAAAACTGAGAGTGAACCATGATTGTAAGGCAAAAATGTTTAATTCTCTGGAAGAAGTTGATAAATACATGAGGAATTTCCTTTGGAGCCAACTAAATTAAACTTGATGTTTTTGCATGGGTAGTGGGACTTTCTATTGCAGTTTGAATATATGGGGCCAAGCAGGGTCTGGCATAGTGGTGGCTGGGCACACAGGTCTCTCATGGTTCCCGTATGCGATTAGGTTTCCATTTATTTTTTGTTTTGTTTTGCTTTCTTTTCTACAGCGAGGCACAGGTATCCAGTTTTCACCTGGGAGACGAGTAGAACGATTGCATGGCATGCCCATCTCTTATGGACTTGCTTTTCACCTGTTTGCTAGCCAGTGAATTGTCTGTCTGTACCTTGACGGGTGCTCTCATCAATGCGGTCTCAGCAACATTTGTGTCTAGTGGCATCAGTATTTTTGGTGTATTTTTTCTTAATACTGGAACCAAACCTTGCACAACCTTTTCCTTTTTCTTCTTTTTTAGTTACTGCATACTTTGAGCCTGGAGCTGATTCCCACTCAGAGCTGCAGCAGTAACAGGGGATGGGTTTCTTGGGGACTTTGTGCTTTGCGGGTGAGAGGGGGATTTGTTGATGGGGTGGATTGAGTACATGGAGAGTTTTGGGTGGGACATGGTACTCTCGCTCTTTGTTCTTTGGGAATAACTGCAAAATGTTTTGGACTCTGCTATAATTTATACTGTTATGGATTTGCATTTAGACACATGCATATTTTACTTTGTTTCTGCTCCTACGGAAATTATGCTTGCCTTTGCTCTGGGACATGGGGAGCGGCAATTGTTTTGGGATTGTTGATTATTTTGGGGTGTTAATCAAAATCTAAAAGACTGGACTTTGTTTTATTTTTATTTATCAATCGCTATTCCAATGATCAAAGTGATTTACAAGTAGTAGCAAAGTAAATTTAAATTAATAAAACAAATTATATAAAATCCTATATAATACAATAAAAAAGAAAATTATCTAGCAATAAAATCTAATAACTAAACAATTCATATTATAATAACACAAACTAAAACCACAACATAAGAACATAAATAATAACATTCTTGCTGCTAAACACTGCTACTTCTGCCAAATGCCTGTCGGTACAACTAAATTTTTAAACTTTTTTTTTTTTTTTTTTAAACTTTGCTATCTTTCATGGTTCACTCCATAAAATCAGCCTTGTAATTGATTATTGCCTGATCTCTTACCTCGCCTAGGTGAGCTTGAACTATGTTTGGAACTACCAGTAGACCTTAGTTACTGGATTGAAAAGTACGCTGAGGTGTGTAAACATAATTCACATCTAACCAATATCTTGTGGATCAGGGTTAACATTTTTTATTCAGTTCTCTGTTTAATGGGCAACCAATGAAGTGCCACTAATACTGGTGTAGTGTGATCAAACCTCGAGGTGTCCTTCAGTACTCTAGCAGATGAATTTTGGAGGAGTTGTAAGATCCTCAGTGAATTATCAGGAAGTCTTATTAAAAGAGAATTACAGTAATCTATTCCTGCAAATACAATAGTTTGCAAAACAGTACTGAAATCTTCCAGATCTAATAAAGGCTTTAACCTTTAATGAGGTGTATCAGAGAGGATACTGTTTTATTGTTGTTTTTCTTTCTGTTTTTTTCATATGCTTAGGAATTCTCTGATTTTGTGACTTGTAGGATGTTTTTCAGATTATTTTACAATGGATATTACATGAGTGTAGTCTTAAGATTGTACCTCTCAAAGTAAGAGGCATTTCTACTCTTATTAAGAGATCTAGAATATTGCTCAAATAGAATTACTTCAGGAAACACATTTGAATAAGGAAGAGCACATTAAGCTCTATAGAGATTGATTGGAACAGGTTTTCTCTGCAGCGTATAATTCTAAAAGCAGAGGTGTGTGTATTCTTACCTATAGAGAGGATAATTTTCAAACAGTTGCACGTGGTGGCATATATGTGTTTATGTGGCCATGCATAGTTTTACCATAGTATTTTATAACATTCACTTATCACATTTGCGCATATTATAAAATATGCATAATTTTACCCGCAACATACATGCGTATTATAAGCTAACATGCATATACATGCAATGCATTGAAACCACATTTTTTAATGCTTTGAACATGCATACTTTACCAATCTATTTTAAAAATATACGTTCAAATATTTTACGTGCATAAATTGGTGTGCTTTAAAACACACACAATTGAGTTAAATTACTAGTTTAATTAATTAGCCCACTAGTTTACCCAGTCCTCCTCCAGGCCATTGAGATGCTCCTGGCCTGACCTCCCCCCAGTTCACCCAGACTTCCCACTCAGCCAATAGTACACAATAAACACGTTTAATATCACTTATGCCAAATAATTAGCAGGTGTAAAAATGCATAAATTGGAAAAGGTATGCGTCTTTTAAAATAGCAACTTAGGTGCATAACGATTGGCCTTGCCCAGGAATGCCCTTAGACTGCCCTTTTTTAAGCACGTACACGTGTGCATGAAAGTGAAAATACGTGTGAACTTTGGACTTTTATAAAATACGCTACTTGCGCACATATATGCTCATTTTTTACATGCATTATGTTTTGAACATTCTCCTTAAAGCTGTTGTGTTTGTGGCATTGTGGACCCTTGATTGCAGTGGAGATGACTCTGCCCACGGGGAAGGGCCCCATGGGGAACCACTGCGATAGGCTGAACTCAGATATCAGACACAGTATAGATAGAGGCTTTATTGTACTGCTTGTAGATAGATGGTAAAGCAGGAAGGTAAGGCACTGATCCCAGAAGGGCCAGTACGTTCAACAGGCTCAGATGTGAAGTCTCACCCAGATGTTTCATGATAGTCGGAAGCCCGCAGTGCGGGTAATGTCGCAGCTGGTGGGTGGAGCTGGAGCACCGGATCGTTAGGTACTCACAGGAATAATGGCGTCTTCCTGATGGTGGAAAGTTGGGACCGAAGGTCTGTGGTGCAGGATATAATAGCTGGTAGGGCCTCGAGGAGCGAGTACCCGATGGACCGATATCCTGAAATGTAGAAAAGAGAGAGAGACCCCCGAGGAGCGGTTGTCTAGTTAGGTTGGGTTACCTTACCCATAGGGATAGATTTGGTAAAATTAATATCAGACTGAAGCATAGATTACCTGGCTGGATACAGGGCATCCCGATGACTATTTCCTGTGTATTAATGTCTCTGCTAATCTTACTGACCTTTACACCCTCAGTTTTCTGGAACTTGTCCAGAAGCTTAAACTGGAGTTAGTTCGCTGAACACCTCTTCCTTTGACTTTGTTGGGAAGGGTATCGGTAGTAAAATGATGGTTTTACCTCACCTATTATATTTGTTTCAACATTTACCTAATACTGTGTCTTTTGGGGTCTTCAATTCTTTTCAGGGAGCTCTGAATTCCTTTTTATGGCAGGGAAGACCTCCTAGGATTAAACTTTCTACCCTGGAGATGTCTTAAGGATTGTGGGGATTTAGATATTCCTAATCTATATTTATATTATTTATCTACACAGTTGGGTGCAAGGGGATGGATTAGTGGGGATTCCAAGACTTATCCATGGAGGGTCCTGGAAAAATTGCAAGCTCAGGGACATAGCTTATTTTCCTTGTTGTTATCCTGCCTCATCAGCAACATTAGCCAGCATAGATAGAAGCAGTTCAATTCTGTCACACACAAACTGATAAGCAGATTAATACAACAAAAACCATACTTTGAAATGTCAGTATACAAATGCTAGATGTCAAAAAATAAGATGGAAGAGTGTATAGCACAAGATGAAGAGGTAGGTGTAATTGGCATCTCAGAGACCTGATGGAAGGAGATAACTAATGGGACAATGTGATACCAGGGTACGAATTATGTTGAAATGATAGGATGGATCAAATTGATAGAGGGGTAACACTATGGGCTGGACTTTAAAAAGGTTACGCGCGCCGGGCCTAAAGCCCCGGGACGCGTGTAAGTCCCAGGGCTTTACAAAAGGGGCAGGGTGGTCCAGGGTGGGGTCAGGCTCCCGGCACAGCGGCCATGTTTGCTGCTGTGCCGGGGATCGCATGCCGGCAGCCAGCCAGCAGGCGCAAAAGGTAAAATAAAGGTCAGCGGGGGTGTTAGAGTAGGGCTGGGGGGGGAAAGGTTAGGGGAAGGGGTGGGAAGATCAGGCTAGGGGGAGGGAACGGGGGAAGGCAGCATGGCTGGGCACGCGCAACGTGCACAATTGTGCACCCCCTTGTGCATGCCGACCCAGGATTTTATAACATGTGTGCGCCTGCATGCACATGTTATAAAATCGGGCGTAAATGTGCACGCACACATGTACGCCCACGCGCAACCTTTTAAAAGCTACTCCTATATATTAAAGAGGGCAATGAGTCAAACAGAATAAAGTTTTGCAGGAAACAAAATGCAATGTTGAATCTTTATGGATAGAAATTCCATGTGAAAAGAGGAATAAAATAGTAGTGGGGGTGTATTATTGACCACCTGGCCAGAACGAACAAATAGACAATGAAATGCTAACAGAAATTAGGGATGCTAACAAAATCAACAGTACAGTAATAATTGGTGACTTCAGTTATCCCAGTACTGACTGGGTGAATGTCACATTTCCTAGCGTGTAGCAGATGGACTCAGGACCAATGGGTATAGTGTGCTCCTGATAGCAGTTGGGAGACGGAGTCAGATTTCAATCTGACATCAGCCTACATATACCCGTGCAGGAAGCTTAGCTCTTCAGTATTTCTCCGTCTCCGAAGCAATTTGGGACACTAGACACACTTGCACAGTGTGAGAAAATGCAAACCAAAGAAGAAAGAAAATCTTACCTCTACAAGACGAGCCCCGCTCTCCTGCGGTGATACCTAAGGGTTCCTCCTCCAGTCGAGAATTCCTGAGGTGATTTCCGAGATCCGTCAGAGGTGAGCCTCGGTCCGGTAGCCGGTTTCCAGCATGGACTTTGCCCAGAGTGGCTGAGAGGCATCGGGTGCAATACCGAGTGTGGCGGTGAAGGTATTTTCCCTCTCCCCCCGCAGCCGGAGACCGTCTGGCACAAGACCGGGAATCGCCGAGACAAAGTAAGGTATAAAACTTTCTTAAAGTCTCCGGTCTCCGAGGCTCAGTTAGTCGCACAGATCGTCCTTCAGGCATCTATTAAATCGGGTTGAGCAGCCCCGTCTGGGCTAGACCCCGATCCGATACGACGGTCCTCTCATGTGGAGACCCTCCGGGGGGGGTTCTCCATCTTGCCCGCGTGGTCGTTGGCGCCTTCCCCCCCCTTGATCGCTGGTTTGTCCGCACAACTGAGCCGGGCGCACAAACGACTTGTGCGCACAGCGGCATGCGCATCTGTGCCGTGCGCACAGCGTTGCGCACAACTGTACCGGGCACACACAACGGTGCCAGGCACACAAATAGGCCTGTGCGCACAGCGGTGCACGCATCCCCGCTAAGCGCACAAATAGCGGCCCGCATGCACATCTTCCGCATCCTGCACGCACATAGTCGGCGCACCCGGAGTGCATAGCTAAGTCTCCCGGTGCATGCACCTACGCGCACAGACGAGCTTTGAGCCACTCTACGCGCACAAATCATGGCACCGCCGGCCAAGAAAGCCAAGGGACAAGCCCTCTGCCCAGCCTGCCACCTGAGAGCTCTGCAAACCGAAGTGGCCTCTGTCCTATGCCTGCAGTGTGAAGAGACCCCGGGGGAACCGAAGCTAGGCCCCCCTCAGCCAGTAGAGGAATCCGGCTCCAGATAGTACCCCGGACCTCTGTATCTCTAGCTCGGCGCCTCCTCAGATGAGCACCTCGGGTAACCCCGCTGTATTCAATTGGGACCCAGGGACCTTTTCCTGGGTGGAATTCTTCAAAGGGCTGCAAACCCTTTGTCCAGGCGCAAGCGGTATTGCCCGTTACACAGCCACAGTCTCCACCGGAAGAGCAAGACCTTCCAAGCCCTTCTCGGACCCCCGAGACATGTCACATCAGGGCAAAAGCCTCCCTTTAGGAGACACAGACACCTCGGGGGAAGAGCCTGACTCATAAAAATTTAGAGTATCTCTGCCACGCACAACGCCTGAATTACAGACAGGCCAGATGGTCCCTATTTTCTAATAGGTTCGACTTCGTGCTCAAGTTTCGCCCTGGAGATCGAAACACCAGAGCAGATGCTCTTTCCATTCAGAGGATGTGCCTGATGAGCCACAGCACATAATTGACCCAAAGAAAATCCTCTTGGCATCCACACAGTCCGTGCCTGCTGGAAAAACTATCATTCCAAAGAAACTCAGGAAGAAAGTGCTCTTTTGGGTGCACGATTCCAAGCTGACTGGCCATCCTGGTCAACGCCGTACCTGCTCAAGATACAGGAGCTGTTTTGGTGGCCTACTATCAAAAAGGATACCTATTCCTACGTGACATCCTGCACCAATTGTGCTAAGAACAAACCTGCTTCTGGACAACCATGGGATCAGATGCAACCATTGCCAGTTCTGGATCAGCCCTGGTCGCACATCGCTACTGACTTTGTAGTCTATTTACCTACTTCCGGAGGAATAAACACCATCTGGGTGACTGTGGATCGATTTAGCAAGATGGCACACTTCGTGGCGCTTCCTGGCATATCCTCAGCCTTGGAGCTTGCAAAGCTCTTCATAACGCACATATTCCACCTCCACGGCATACCTTCACACATCGTATCCAACCGTGGGTCCCAATTCACGGCACGGTTTTGGAAGGCCTTGTGCAAGTTATTCGACATTACTCTGGATTACATTTAAGCCTACCATCCGCAGTCGAATGGACAGACAGAACAGATGAATCGTACTATGAAGCAGTTCATTCGAGCCTATGTTACAGCACGACAGAACAACTGGGCCGAATTGCTTCCATGAGCTGAATTCGCCATTAACTCTCATCCAGCAATATCTACTGGACTGTCACCATTTGAAGTGGTTTATGGACGTTCCCCAACACCGCCACTTCCACTGAAGCTCTCAATGACGTCCCCAGCAGCACAATCCACTGCTGATGATATCCTTAAACTGTGGGTTCAGACAAAGGACATGCTAATCAAAGCGAGTGACCGTGCTAAAAAGTACTACGATGCGCACCATTCGCAAGCTCCAGTCTTCAAGCCAGGAGACAAAATCTGGTTGTCAACCAAGCACCTCAGACTGAAACTACCCTCCTCTCTGTTTGCTCTTCGCTACGTGGGACCATTCTCAGTCCTTCAACATATTGGCCAAGACACCTACCGTTTGAAACTACCACCTGGTCTCCACATCCATAACGCTTTCCACGTCTCACTTCTGAAACTACTCATACTCAGCGAATTTTCTTCCAAACCTCAAGATCAATGCAGAAGACAACCTAGAATTCAAAGTCGAAGAGGTCCTGGATGTTCGTAAAAGAGGCAATACTTTTGAATACCTTTTAAAATGGGAAGGTTTCGGCCCCGAAGAAAACTCTTGGGAGCCTCAGACCAATATTCTGGACAAAGAGATGCTTCATCAGTTCCACCTCGTGCATCCTTCTAAAGCTAAGCCTGGTACCCGAAGAGGAAATCGCCCTTTAAAGGGGGGTACTATTGCGACCGTCGCTGCTCGTCGTCTCCACTCCGCCCTCCTTACCTCCTTGGCTTGGTCTGGAGCGCACTGTACTGTATCGGTTTGATTGTTAGTTAAAGTACGGCAAACATTCTTGTTAAAATTAGAATGTACTGAAATACCTCTGATATTTTTACCACGTCTCAAAGCAAACATTGGACCTGGCTCAAAAACTTCATATAAGCAAAGATCATGCCAGTGTTTCCTAATACTCTGCTGGACACGAAATATCATTAGTGAATAAGGTAAAACACAAATCATTTTTTAATTCTTCTCCTTCTTTGATGGCATAAAAGCAAATCCTGATTCACCCACTGGGCCCTCTTATACGCTCTCTTTAAAATATAATTAGGATATCCACGTTCCTCAAAATATTTTATCATTTCCTTAGCTTTAATTTTATAATCATATATATCAGAGCACAATCGCCTTAAATGAAAAAATTGCTTAGTCGGTAAATTCGTCCGTAAGTGTTGGGGATGATAGCTATCATAACGGAGAAGGGTATTTCTGCCAGTTGACTTACAATGAATAGTAAAGCCAAAACCATATTTCTGAAAGGAGATGAAAATATCCAGATATGGTAGACCAACAGAACTAAATGCAAAGGTGAAATTCAAATTCTGATCTCACATTCCCAGCTACTGCATAAAGGCCAAAAAGTTGTTCTCACTCCTATCCCATATAATCAGAATATTATCGATAAATCGCTTCCATAATTTTATACAATGGATATATGAGTTTAAAGGAAGCCATTTTTCTTCAAAACAACCTTATATAAATTGGCAACATCAGGTGTCTTAGTAGCACCCAAAGCTACTCCTTTTATTTGCAAATAAAAATTACCATTGAACATAAAGAAATTGTTCCGAAGAGTAATAGGTGCCAAGGTACATACAAAGTCCAACGGTATTCTATTTTCTTTCAAAGGCTCACTCAATTTGTCAGAAATAGTCCTTAAAGCATCATCCTGCGGTATATTAGTGTAAAGCAAGACCACATCAATCGTGGCAATAGCTAAAGTCTGACTCGGGAAAAGTGTTTCAGCCAGCTGTTGTAAGGTAATGATTACGTCTGCAGAATCTCTCACAAAAGAAGGTAGAGAGACTACTAACGGTGCCAAAAACTTGTCAATAAAGATCAATAACCGCTCGAACATTGATCCCCAAGCAGAAATAATAGGACAGCCAGGAGGTTTCTGTAGCATTTTGTGAATTTTTGGAAGCATATACATTACTGGGGTCTTTGGAAAATCAACCTTCAGAAAATGCTGCTCCCTTGATGTAATCTACGACTTCTCAAATGCGTCTTCCACAATTAAATCGATTTTATTTTTCAATTCTGGTACGGGGTCATCAACAAGCAATATATAATATGTCTGATCACTCAATTGTCGCAGAACTTCACTTTTGTAATCCTGCTTATCCATTACTACGATTGCACCACCCTTGTCTGCCGCTTTTATAACCACCTCAGATGTTTTTGACATCTTCCAAAGCACTACGTTCTTCTTTAGTTAGATTATAAGACTCCTTAAAGACTTCTTTATTAATTCCCCTCACATCTTTTAAAACCAGATCTCTAAAGTTTTTTATAACTGGATCTAGTGCTCCAGGAGGACACCATGATGACTTAGGGAAAACTATAAATGAATCAGCGGCTTCAAATACAGTATTTGAAAATTAAAGCTTTAACCACAAAAATCATATAAAATGATGAAGAAACTTCTCTACCTGAAACATATCAAACCTCACAGTTGGGACAAAATAAACCTTTCTCCAATACACTAATCTGTGCTGATGTTAAGGAGACAGAGGATAAATTAATTACTGAAGAAGGCTTTCTTGTTGTGACCAGGTAATGGGCCAAGTTCGCTGATGAAGAATACTCAGTGGTAACATTTCGTGTGAACTAGAACTCTTGATTCCATGAATCTTGGAATTTGACATGTCTGTTGCGTCTCTGTGATTAAAAAAAAAAAAAAAAAGTCTTATGTTCATTTGAAATATTTTCTTTCCCTGAAGAATCAGAGGAGGAACTTGAGGATTCAAAAGTAACCACAAGTTGAGTGAACACTTATTAAGGATCTGATTCCATTTTTGCAAAAAAACAGATTCCTCAACATATAGCAGAGGCTCTTTATTAATCCACAAACCACGAGGTATCTGCTGCACTCTACAGTACTCAATCAATGTACTGGCATGCATTTCTGTTCTTATCAGTTTATTAAGCTGTATTAAAATAATTGTGCAATAAATAAAATTTTATGAATTCATGATACCATTTATTTATATGAATGAATTCTTTTTTAACCAGAATCTGGGTTTTTCCTGGAACTTTATACGATTACTCAAGAGAAGAGGAGAAATTTCTGTCATAATGCTTGAAAGTTGTTCAGTTGAATAATGATGTTTTTTCTTAAATTTTCAGTTAAATGTTTTGTTAAATACCAGGGGGTACAATTTTGTTTTCCATGACCCAGCTCAACTTGAGAAGTTTCTGGAAGAATGAACATCTTACTCAGCAATTGAGATGCATTCCTAAATGCATAATGAAGATCGTTAGTGACTGGCAATTTATGCCTTTGGGAAGGATGTCACCTGGGGGATAAAGTTTATTTTCCTTTCTTTTGTTTTCCTGGACTCCTTCCTCCTTTCTTTAAGTAAAATAACACAGCACCTTAATTTCAAGATGTTTTTCCTTCATAGTTATTTTTCCTCTTTTTTGCCTTACTATCTCTTTTAGATGCTGATTTTTCTTTACTTGTCAAACCTCATGCTTGACATAAACTTGTGAAACTAGATAAACAGATAAAAAAAAAAAATCCATAGCTGTTCTTTGTACCAACACGACATTGCTATGGAAAGCAACCCATTAACACTTTATCAGTCTACGGCCAGGGCTATTGCTATTCAGAGTGTGGTATCACCATAGGGATTTATATTCAGGGTATCTACACGGTCTCCATTAATAATGATACTACATCACCATACATCTCAGAAGCATCCACGGAGATAATGATGATCATGGTGAAAAACATGTAGGCACCTATTCTCATATTTCAGAATTGCTATGGAAATTGATATAGGTGCTAGTCAAAAAAAAACCAAAACTCCTTGAAAATTCCATATATAAAGGTTTCTCTAAGCAATGTTACAAGCGCCAGTTATGGACACCCTAAGAACTGTAACTCCCCACACTTGTCCTTTACTTGTATCACAGGTATCACAAGGAGTAGCCTAGTGGATAGAGTAGCAGGCTGAGAACCAAGGAAGCCAGGGTTCAAATTCCAATTCCACTGCCACTCCTTGTGACCTTGGGCAAGTTACTTCACCCTCTGTTGCATCAGGTACAAACTTAGGGGTCTATTTACTAAAGGCTTTTTCCCATTCTGTGTCTGTGGGAAAATGCTCAGTAAATGACCTTCTTAGACAGTAAGCCTTCTAAGGACAGGAGAATATCTGTGGTACCTAAATGTAATTTGCCTTGAGCTACCATTGATAAAGGAGTGAGCTAAATCCAAATAACTAAATAGACTTGCTTTCTCATGGCTATGCAAGAAAGTACTGATTTATGGATTTGGAGACATCCATAGCTTTGGAATTTTCTAACTTTTGTTAGACCAAAGGTCCATCAAGCCCAGTATCCTGTTTCCAACAGTGGCCAGTCCAAGTCAGAACTACCGTGTTTCCCCGAAAATAAGACAGTGTCTTATATTAATTTTTGCTACCAAAGATGCACTAGGCCTTATTTTCAGGGGATGTCTTATTTTTCCATGAAGAAGAATTCACATATATTGTTGAACAAAAAAATGAACATTTATTATATTCTGAATAGTTGTCTGGTTACGCTGATTTGTGATGACAACTAACTGTGAATCCTGCAGGGTAAAAAAATCACAGCTGCATGCTCTGGTGTTCTGTGCGACGGGCATGCTCCCAAATAAAAACTTTGCTAGGTCTTACTTTCGAGGGAGGTCTTATATTTAGCAATTCAGCAAAACCTCTACTAGGTCTTATTTTCGGGGGATGTCTTATTTTCGGGGAAACAGGGTACCTGGCAGGATGCCAAAGGGTAGATAGATTCCATGCTGCTTATCCCAGAGATAAGCAGTAGATTTTTGCAGCTCTACCTTAATAATGGATTATGGACTTTTCCTCAGTAATTTGTCCAAACCTTTTTTAAATGCAGCTAAACTAATAGCTTCAACCACATCCTCTGACAGTGAATTCCAGAGCTTAAGTTTGCATTGAGTAAAAAAAGTATTTTCTCCCAGGGCAAGCAGGATGTAGTCCTCACATGTGGGTGACGTCAGCAGACGGAGCCCTATCACGGAAAACTTTTCTGTCAAAGTTTCTAGAACTTTTGACTGGCACACTAAGCATGCCCAGCATGCCATAATCCCTGTAGCCACAGGGATCTTCCTTCAGTCTCTTTTTTTTCCGCGCTGCAGTTTGCCTCGCGGTTGGGAGCTCTATGAGAATTTTCTCACTAATTTTCCTCACAGAAAAACTTGAAGTTTTCTTCATAAAAAGTTCCCTCATAGGGGTCTCCCATCGCGACATCGTTTTCTCGTCGCTCAGTGAGTAATTTCCACCGTCTTTGGTCGGTTCCTGCTACCTTGTCCTAGGTTCCCACAGGCCACTGACCATTTTCGCGGCCCTTTTTTCCACCATGGCGACGAGCTTTAGAAAATGCCCAGAGTGTCCGCATACGATGTAGATTACTGACCCACATGATGTTTGTGTGTTGTGCCTCGGCTGATCACACGATACACGTCGATGCCCTAGCTGCGCTCAATTGACCCCGAAGGGCAGCATGCCCACCTGGACAAAATGGAGTCTCCTTTCAAGATAAAACTAACTCCATCGACATCCACCCAGTCATCACCGGCAGGAACATCGTCAAAATCCCTCGATAAACATCGCCGGGAGCAGCAGGGCAGTGGTGACAGTCCATCAACGACAACATCCAGGGCATCGGCATCATCTTCCTCGGTGCCGGAGAAGGACCGGACCGAGCACCGAGGGAAACACCGTCATCGGCACCAATGCGATTCCACGCCCAGTGCCAGCACCAAGACTGCATCGGCTTTGATGGCTATCGAGCCAGTTGCGAAGAGGGCACGGTCAGAGTAGCCTCCATCCTCCTCTGCGCCCGAGGCCCCGAGGAGATCCCTACCAATATCGGGTACTGAGCCCCCACAGATTCCTGTGGCAGTGCCAGTAGCGCCTAGCCTGCCTCTCTCTGCAGCTGCGTTAGCTATACCAGCTTCCAGGGAGGAGCTGGACATGCTTGTCCAACAGGCGGTCCTCGATGCCCTCCGGAACCTTCATCCAACATCGATGCTGGCCCACATACAGACACTGGAGCCATCGTTCTTTACACCGTTGCTCGACTGCCTGGATATACACTCATCAGTGCCCTTCCGACCCAGCCTGGGCCATCAGTACCAAGATGACCTACTGAGTCTCCGAAACCCCCAATACCCATTCCGGGGTCCTCGGAGGATGAAGGCATGGACTCTAGTCTTATTCCAGCTCCGCTTCCACCGATGCTGGAACCGGTTCCTGGTCCGTCGGGGCTCTCGGATCGAGGCACCCATGGTTCCGTTCGATGCCATCAATGCTGCCGCATCCTCCATCAAGACCATCGAGGCCTCCATCGATGCCTGCACGTCCTGGAGTATCAAGTCTTTTTTTCCCTCCCACGGGATCTCAGCCAGAGACCCCGAATAATCCATGGGAGGATGTTGACACCGACACTTCTACAGAGGACTTACTCTCAGAAGCATCTCCTCCAGAAGATATCTCCTTTGCTAATTTTATAAAGGAAATGTCAGAGACCATTCCTTTTGACCTAGTCACCGAAGAGGACACACGTCACAAGACATTGGAAGTCCTTCAATTTGTAGATGCCCCCAAAGAAATTATGGCCATTCCTATCCACGAAGTGCTCTTGGATCTGCAACATCACCTTTGGGAGCACCCTTGTACTGTCCAACCAGTTAATAGAAAGACAGATGCAACTTATCTGGTCCAGCACATTCCAGGGTTTCAGAAGCCACAGCTACCCCACCAATCATTGGTAGTGGAATCTGCGCAGAAGAAGGCCAAGAGACTGCGCCCCCATTCTTTAGCTCCCCCTGGAAAGGACAAAAATTCTTGGATGGTTTGGGTCAAAAGGTCTTTCAGGGCTCTATGTTAGTGTCGTGCATAGCTGCTGCCTACCAATTATACATGACAATACCAGAGGAACCTGTGGAAGCAGGTCCAAGGGATAGCAGACTATCTCCCTCAGCAACAACAAGAAAACCTCTCTGCCATTCTCCAGAAAGGCCTTGAGGCAGGAAAACATGAGGTCAGAGCTGCATATGATTCCTTTGAGATGGCGTCTTGCTTATCAGCAACAGGAATCAGAGCCAGAAGATGGGCCTGGCTTAAGGCATCCGACTTGTGAACAGAAGTCCAGGACAGGCTCGCTGATCTCCCGTGTACTGGAGATAATCTCTTTGGCGACAAGATACAAGACGCAGTGGCTCAACTAAAAGATCATCATGAGACCCTGCGTCAACTTTCCACAGTGACTTCGGAAACTCCCTCCACTGCTCGAAAAACTATGAGAAGGGACCCTAGAAGACCCTTTTATCACTCACGCAACTACTAGCTGCCTTCATCTCGTGTAAGACCAGCCAAACCACCTCAGAGAGGACATCCACGGCAGGCCAAGACATCCAGATCTCAGCCAGCCCCGCAAACGGGCCCAGCCTCTGGATTTCGAAATCTGTCCAGAGAACAGCAGCCACTCTACCAATCCAAGACCAGAATTGCCTGTAGGAGATCGGCTACACCTCTTTATCACCAACTGGTGCCACATTACAACCAACCAATGGGTAATATCCATCATAACCCAGGGATACCATCTAAATTTCCTCATGGTACTCCCGGATTCACCACCCAATCCACTGTGGATCCAAAGAGATCACACAAACCTTCTAGAGTCAGAACTGTCCACCCTCCTGAGCGCCAAGGCTGAGGAAACCATTCCCCTGGCACAACAGGGCAGAGGATTCTACTCCCGCTATTTTCTAATTCCAAAGAAATCAGGCGGCCTCCGACCCATCCTAGACCTCTGCAATCTCAACAAATTTCTACAAAAAGAAAAATTCAGGATGGTGTCCCTAGGCACCATGCTTCCTCTTCTACAACAAAGAGACTGGCTCTGTTCTCTGGATCTTCAAGACGCGTATGCACACATTCCCATATCCCCACATCACCGCAAATACCTGCGCTTTATAGTGGGGCATCAACATTTTCAGTACCGGGTTCTGCCTTTCGGACTTGCCTCAGCACCCTGTGTATTTACAAAATGCCTAGCAGTGGCTGCTGCCCATCTACGCAAAACCAGCATACACGTGTTTCCTTACCTGGATGACTGGCTAATCAAGAGCCGATCCAAGCAAGGAGCTCTCAATGCTCTAGAGCTCACTATCGAGCTGCTACACTCATTGGGGTTTCTCATCAATTACCAGAAATCCCACCTGATTCCATCTCAACTCCTCACTTTTATCGGAGCAGATTTGGACACCACAGTTGCAAAGGCCTTCCTGCCCAATGACCGTGCAGTCATACTCTCCAAACTAGCTGCATCTCTGCGCACAAAGAAAACAGCTTCAGCCCATCAATTCCTTGTATTGCTGGGCCACACGGCTTCCACGGTCCACGTCACTCCTATGGCCAGGCTGGCCATGAGAATAATCAATGGACTTTGAAATCTCAGTGGCTCCAAGCCCCTCAACCTCTTTCATCCCAGATCCATGTAACCCACCAGCTGCGTCTATCACTTCTCTGGTGGACAAACAAAGCCAACTTGCTGACAGGTCTACACTTCCAGCAACCAGTTCCACAGGTAACCTTAACCACGGATGCATCCAACTTGGGTTGCGGAGCTCATGGGAACAACCTTCAAACTCAAGGTACTTGGACTCAGCTTGAAGCAACGTTTCAGATCAACTTCCTAGAGCTTTGAGCTAAACATTATGCTCTATATGCGTTCAAGGACTGCCTTTCACACAAGACTGTTTTTATACAAACAGACAACACAGTTGCAATGTGGTACTTAAACAAGCAGGGCGGCACAGGCTCTTATCTTCTCTGCGCAGATCTGGGCCTGGGCCCTTGCACACTCCATACATCTCTGGGCCATTTATCTGGCAGGCATATAGAACGTAGTAGCAGATCGCCTCAGTCGACAGTTCCATGTCCAGAATCAGGATCCAGAGACCACTCCCCATGAGTGGTCTCTGGATCCTGTGGTAACGAGGAGAATTTTCCAGCATTGGGGGGTCAACCAACAATGGACCACTTTGCATCCAACCTGAATTACAAAGTGGACAGGTTCTGCTCCCTGCACAGGCAGCAAAACACGTTAGCCATGGACGCCTTCACTCGCTCCTGGAACACAGGCCTCCTATACGCGTATCCCCCGATACCGCTGATAGCCAAAACTCTCGTGAAACTACAACAGGACAAAGGGTCAATGATACTCATAGCCCTGATTTGGCCTCGACAAGTATGGTTTCCCATGCTTCTCGACCTCTCGATCTGAGAACCCATTCGCCTGGGCACAGCGCCCACTCTCATAACTCAGAACCAAGGCATGTTACGCCATCCGAACCTTCAGACCCTATCCCTCACAGCCTGGATGTTGAAAGCTTGATCCTGCAACCGCTCAACCTTTCAACCGATGTCTCTCAAGTGCTTGTAGCTTCATGAAAGCCTTCCATACGAAAATCCTATCATTCTAAGTGAAATAGATTTACCACATGGTGTATGCAAAAAGATATTGACCCCTTTTCTTGTCCCACTCCATCTCTTTTATACTATCTCTGGCACCTTTTAGACTCTGGTCTCCAGACTACTTCGGTATGGGTACACCTCAATGCCATCTCAGTATACCATAAGGGAATAGGGGATGACCCAATAACGGTGCAGCCCCTTGTGAGTTGATTTATGAGGGGCCTGCTATAACTTAAGCCCCCTCTACAGCCACCAGTTACTGAATGGGACCTAAACGTAGTACTTATAATGCTCATGTGCTCCCCGTTTGAGCCTTTATACTCTTGTGATGTTAAATTTCTTACATGGAAGGTTCTCTTCCTAATAGCCATTACATCTGCTCGAAGGGTTAGTGAGTTATAAGCATTTGTCACATACTCACCTTATACAAGGTTCCTCCCTGAGTGGTCCTCCGTACTCATCCTAAATTCCTTCCCAAGGTGGTTACTGACTTTCACTTGAATCAGTCTATAGTCTTGCTCACCTTTTTCCCAAAGCCTCACTCTCACCAGGGCGAGAGAGTTTTATACACCTTGGACTGTAAACGTGCACTCGCATTTTACCTAAACCGCACTGCAGTCCATAGGAAATCCACCCAAATCTTTTTGTTTCTTTTGACAAAAACAAACCGGGAGTTGCAGTGAGCAAGTAAACTCTCTCTAACTGGCTAGCAGACTGTATCAAATTCTGCTATGAGAAAGCAGGCCTCTCCAGGGACGAGTGAAGGTGCACTCAGTAAGAGTTATGGCAACGCCAGGAGCACACTATCGTTCAGTACTGATTGCTGAGATTTGTAAAGCTGCAACATGGAGTTCTCTTCATACATTTGCAGCACATTACTGCCTGGACAAAGAAGGACGACAGGACTCTGCCTTTGGCCAATCCGTCTTAAAGAATTTATTTCCAGTATAATCCCAACTCCTTCCACATCTATTTGCTGTGATTTTCAGGCTGCCTCATTTTTATCAACAGTACACCAGTTGTTGTGCCTGTTGCACAAGTTGTAAGCTGTTGGTCCAAATTAAATATGAGTGAGCCTGTAGCTTGCTAATCACCCACATGTGAGGCTACCATCCTGCTTGTCCTGGAAGAAAGCACAGTTGCTTACCTGTAACAAGTTCTCCCAGGACAGCAGGATGTAGTCCTCACAAAACCCGCCCGTCACCCCGAGGAGTTGGGTCCGAAATCATTTTATTATTTTATTTTTTTGCCTGCACCTTTTGCTACAAACGAGACTGAAGGGCGACCCCTGTGGCTACAGGGATTATGGCATGCTGGGCATGCTCAGTGTGCCAGTCAAAAGTTCTAGAAACTTTGACAGAAAAGTTTTCCCGTGATAGGGCTCCATCTGCTGACGTCACCTACATGTGAGGACTACATCCTGCTGTCCTGGGAGAACACCTGTTATAGGTAAGCAACTCTGCTTTCTCTTATTAGTTTTATATATATTAGCTAGTAACTTCATTGTGTGTCCTCTGATTTTTGTTCCTTTTGAAGGCATAAACAACTGATTAATGTTTACTTGTTCCACTCCATTCATTCTTTTATAGACCTCTATCATATCTCCCCTCAGCTGTCTCTTCTCCAAGCTGAAGAGTCCTAACTTTAGCCTTTCTTCATAGGGGAATTGTTCCATCCCCTTTATCATTTTGGTCGCCTTTCTCTGTACCTTTTCTAATTCTGCTATATTTTTTTGACATGTGGTGACCAGAACTGCACACAGTACTCAAGATGAAGTCACACCATGGAGTGATACAGAGGCATTATGATATTCTCTGTTTTATTCTCCATTCCTTTTCTAATAATCCCTAGAATTATATTTGCTTTCTTGGCTTACATGAAATTTGTTTTTTCTTTAAAAGGGGGAGCTATTCCGCTCAGCCCTAATATTGCAGTAACACAAACAACATAACCACAAAATTTTTGCCTCCATAGTGTTTTGACTGAATTGTGTTTTTTCACTGCTGCATGTTTTTATTTACTGGAGAAGAGCCATTCATTTTTTTTAATAGAGATCAACCATATTATTTTATTAATGGAGAACAGTTGTCCCTTTTTTCCTTAAAAGAGAGCAGTCATCCTTTTTCACAGAAAGAGTCCAAGTCATACTGTCTGCGCAGTTAGTATATTCTGAGAGGAAGGTAAATCAACCATTCAGATCATCCAAGTTAGCCATTTCAGTGAATATATCTGGGATGTGCGGCCGTAGAAGCAGTATAAATCATTTCAACTATAGATGCCAATTTTTCAATGAAAAATCAGTTTTCTGTAGTTGTGAAATCCTCTTTTTATAAATTATCACTGTTTAAAAAAAACAAAGCAAAAAAAACCCCTGAAGCCTCTACATGATCATCAAAACTTCCGTTCCATTGTATAAAGTTTAATATTGAATTCACTGGACTATTGTAACTCTTTATACCTCAGTCTTCTTGCTAACATAATCCGTCCCCTTCAAATAGTGCAGAAGACTTCAGCTAGGATTGTAAATGGAGTGTCACCTCGTGAGCATATTACCCCTGTGTTACACTCTCTTCGTTGGCTTCCCATCTTGTATCGTTCTCAATATGAGGTACTTTCCATCATATATAACCTTCTCATTAATGATTCATTACTTTGTATGATTCTACAAACCCTCTAGGCGGCTGTGCTTTATGTTTAAGAACTCTGCTGGAAGTCTTGCCACTATTAAAATGGCAAGACTTGATCTCAGAAGAAACCGTGCCATATCAGTTGCTGGATTTATACATAGAAACATAGAAAATGATGGCAGAAAAGGTCCGAACGATCCATCCAGTCTTCCCAGCAAGCTTATGGTAGCATCTGCCTCACCATACAGGTCACCCCCATACTTAGTATCCCAAACTGTTAAGGTCAGGGCCCTTGTTGGTTGTTGTATGAGTCCAGTTCCTCGTTACCTCTTGCCATTGAAGCAGAGAACAATGTTGGAGTTGCATCAAAAGTATCAGGTTTATTAGGTAAGGGTAGTAACAGCAAGTTATCCCCATGCTTATTTGATTTCCCAGATCGTAAAATTCAATGACCTTGTTGGTTGCTGTCTGAATCTAATTCCCCTTTTCCTCTTTTCCCCCTTCTGTTAAAGCAGAGAGCAATAATGGAGTTGCATCAACAATATGACGGTTTATTGATTAAGGGTAGTAACCGCCACACCAGCACTTTTCTTAATTTTCTTAATTTACACACTTTTCTTAAAGCTTTTCCTCCAGATAAATAAATAAATAAATGTCTCCTTATTCCACCCATCCGCCAGATAAATTCCTCCCCCGCACTCAGGCCCTGCCATCCCCCCTCCCTGTCACTGTACATAAGTCAATCAAAACACTCCCTGTTAATAAAGTTTTTGGGGGTTGTTTTTTTCAATATATTTTACTTTTAAGTTAACTCGATAACCATATATAATTACCAAGTTAATTATTCTGTTACAATACACCGGGTCATTTTAAGCAAGTTATAAGTTTATATGTTCCGAGTTAAATTAATTCTACTATGTTTCAATGTACTATGTCATAATTTGGCTTGCCTTATGACATCATGTTTTATGTAAACCGATGTGATATGCCAAATCAAATGTCGGTATAGAAAAGCAAATAAATAAATAAATAATTTCCATCCTCTAGCCTTTAGGGATCCACAGTGTTTATCCCGTGCCCCTTTGAAATCTTTCACCATTTTTGTCTTTACCACCTCGTTCGGAAGGGCATTCCAGGCATCTACCACCCTCTCCATGAAGAAATATTTCCTGAAGTTGGTTCTGAGTCGTCCTCCCTGGAGTTTCATTACGTGACCCCGAGTTCTACAAATTTCTTTCCAACTAAAAAGGTTTGTCGATTGTGCATCATTGAAACCTTTTTTTCAGGTATCTGAAGGTCTGTATCATATCCCCCCGGCACTTCTTCTCCTTCATGGTATACAGATTTAGGTCCTTCAACCTCTCCTCATAAATCATTTGATGGAGACCGTCCACCATTTTTGTCGCCCTTCTCTGGACCACCTCAGTTTGTCTATCCCTTTTGAAGTATGGTATCCAGAACTGAGCACAATGCTCCAGGTGAGGCCTCACCAAGGATCTGTACAAGGGGATTATCACCTCATTTTTCTTACTTGTTATTCCTCTCTCTATGCAGCCAAGCATTTTTTTGGCTTTAGCTAATGCCTTGTCACATTGTTTCGCCGTCTTCAGATCGCTAGACATTATCACCGCAAGGTCCCTCTCTTGTTTCGTGCACAACAGCCCTTCACCCGTCATCACATACAGCTGTTTTGGATTATCATGGCCCAGATGCATTATTCTGCACTTCTTGGCATTGAATCCCAGCTGCCATATCTTCGACCATTATTCAAGCTTCCTTAAATCACATCTCATTCTCTCTACTCCTGGTGTGTCCACTCTGTTGCAGATCTTAGTATCATCTGCAAATAGACAAACTTTACCTTCTATCCCTTCTGCAATGTCGCTCACAAAGATACTGAACAGGATCGGTCCCAATTCCGATCCCTGTGGCACTCCACTTATCACTGTTCTCTCTTCAGAGTAGGTTCCATTCACCATTACACGTTGTCTTCTATGTAATCCACACCATCACCTTGGAGCTCACTCCCAAGCTTCTCATTTTATACACAAGCCTCCATTGTGGGGACCGTATCAACAGCTTTGCTGAAGTCCAAGTAGATCATAACGAGCACGCTTCCTCGATCCAATTATTTTGTCACCCAATCAGATTTCTCTGACAGGACCTTCCCCTGGTGAATCCATGCTGCCTCATATCCAGCAATCCTCCTAAATGTAGATAGTTCACTATCCTTTCCTTTAGCAGAATCTATACCTGAACATTTGCAAGGTGCTTCTTCTTTGAAAGCCACTTTTCCCTGTCTTTTAAAGATTACACTTGTCTATATGCAGTGAATTTTTGCCCCTTTGTGAGGCTTGTATTGTTTTTTATTGTCCTTACTTTTTTTTTTTTATGTATGTACACCTGTGAACCGCCATGAACATATATGCAAAGTGCGGTATATACATTTTTACAAAAAAATACAGGTATTTTTAATATGGTCTTATTTTCCCCCTCCTTATTCTCTTCTATTACAGCTATAAAATCTAGTTTAGTTTAGTAATAACAAAATTCATTGCCCAGAAAGTCAACGTACTGATAGCACAGTTTGAAAACCAGTGGATCAAAAGAACATGATATTGTCAGTCATGTGAGAATCTGTAAACTAGCAGAAGGCTTTTTCTCAGACTGCAGAGCTTTCTAACATGTTAATCTTACTACCTTATCTTTTCTACCTTATCTGTACTACTACCTTATCTTTAGTGTGAGAAATGACTTTTATCTGCTCTGTATTAGCTGAAATGTGATTTTTCTCTAAACTTGTTCAAAAAATTATAGGAAAAGGAGTGTCTGCATGAAAAGCTTAATGTTTTCAGGTAATCCCTTTTTTTAGTCTCATCCATTTTGAGAATGAAGTGGCCTTTTATGCTCTTAAGTTGATTTAATTGCTGAAAGGCAAACGACTGAACAACTCACAACACTGAGCAATTATGGTCGATTGTGTGTTGCAAGTACAGGGCTTACGAATTTCATTTGTGGGGAAGTACGTAGAGAGCTAAAAAGGAATTTGGATTTTCTGTTGTCGGATTGTGTAAAAATTATTTACAGTTAATACTTGCAGAAAGGTTAGAAAGGTTGATGAAGCGATATTTACTCTTCCTTTTGCTATTCACTGCATGTCAGAATGTAATTATGACTGATTCATAAAACTGTCTTGAAAAAACACTGTCTTTATTAAAATGCTGATCAAGATAAGAGCTGACAGTAATAAAGAATAGAACGTTTTAATCTTGTTGCTTTTGAATGATTGCTAATTACCCCAGAGGTCATGTATAAAGCGTGCGAGGATTCACTGACATTATTTATTTAAAAAAAAAAGTCTGCTGTTCCAACAACGTTTGAGCATAAAGATACAAGCTAAGTATATTGGGAACAATAGTTTGAGCGAGTTCTTTTGGATGCTTTTAAATATTTGACATGTTGTTCAATTTTGTTCCTTTTGATACAGTAGATTTCCTTGTATGCCTGCGTAGGAAAAGGTCAGGAGCACTGTGAAGAATTTGATCATGTTGCCATGAAGCAATTGATTTGAGCCTTGTCTTAAAACTGCCGGAACTGAAAGTAGTATATATCTGGTGCCTCAACGTTCATGATGTAAATTTATGATTCAGTTGGCTGTTCTACCTGTGGTCTTTGTGAGGTTAGGGTTTTATGGGCAGGTACAGAAGTGTGGGAGGAAGGCATTTATTGAATGCAACAAGAAAAGACTCGGGTTGTTGACCTAGTCAGTAGGGTCTTCTGCTACCCACCACAGTGTAAGGAAAACGTTCTTCAGCACTTTATGGGCACAGTACGTAGACTTCTGGATGCAAATGACATCCTTGTTTTTTGATGATACAAAACTTTAAAACACTTGTCAATAGTTCTAGTACCTCCAACTACTGACGTTCTGTTAACTGATACTAATTCAGTCTGCACATGACACATCTTGATGACCTCCACCATGGGATTTCCTACCCCATAATATTCTTTAGATATAAATGCATCATTCCTTCAGCCTGGCAGTCATATCTATAGATGGTATTTGTGTGGTCTTCAAAGCTCATGTGCTATTACATTGTTTGATAATTCTAATGTTAGAACAATAAAATTCCTTATTTCAGGGATCTTTTTTCCTTTGATATCATGACTACTTTAGACTTAAAATAATTTTTCCCATGTCTTTTACAAGCAATCCATATATTCTGATAAAGAGAAACAGTGCTTTGATGGAATAAAGTGGATGCAGAGACTGTAGCTTAAATCGAAATTTCAACAAATATTTGGAATACTAAAAGGACATTAGCACTACTTACTATTACTAATACTACTTATCATTTTGAGAAAACTACAAAGCATAGGCAGCCTAAGAGTCCCTGCTCCTTGGAGCTTGCAGTCTCATTAAGACATATACACACAAGACAAGAGGATTCAGGAAATTTATCACAGTAAATGGTTAAAATCAGACAGAGCTCAGGTTTGAGATTTTAAGCAGCCTCAAAAATATGACTTTTTAGATGGGTCTTGAATAATAGCCAGGGAAGGAGTATGACGCACCAACTCAGGAAGAATATAGCAGTCACACAGTACAACATGATGGAAAGCTCAAAGTCTGGACTTAGAGATGGGATGAAGAGCAGAGATAAGAACAGCCCTCATGAGGAGGGGTTGGGGACTAAGAAAGAAGTGTGAATGCACTTTTAGGTGATTGGGAGATGCTTCAGCTGTATGTGGAAGCAGATGGGGGAGTCAGTGTAGTGACCTGAGAAGAGAATTTATATGGTTGTGACTATATTGGAGGTAGGTAAGTCATGTAGCTGATTTAGTGGAGATAGATGATTCAGTGGGAGAGCAGGTTGTAGTAATGTGAGTCGCCCATTCAAGTAGTCTGGATGTGAAAGGGAGAAGACAGATGGAACAGTAGTTAGGAAGCAGGTAGGATCAAGTAAAGAGGGCTTTTTTTTTTTTTTTGGAGCGGTGTGATCACAGCATCTTAGAAGGAAGCAGGAACAGCTGAGGTACAAAATGCTTAGGGGTAACTTGCTGGTGCGGTGGTTGCTACCCTTAACCAATAAGCCTACATACTGTTAACGCAACTCCATCATTACTCTCTGCTTCAATGGCAAGGAGTTAGGGGGAATTGGATTCAGGCAGTAACCAACGAGGGCCCTGACTTTTACGGCCTGGGAAATTGATAAGCATGGGGGTGACCTGCATGGCACGGCAGATACTACCATAAGCTTATTGGGCAGACTGGATGGACCATTTGGTTCTTTTCTGCTGTCATTTCTATGTTTCTATGTCTATGATAGCTTGAGGATGTGACAGATGGACAAGGTGACTGCAGGGGAAGAGAACTAAAGAGCAGAGTGGGAATGGGGGTCATATGAAAAAAGTAATGAGTTTGTAGGAGGAGAGACATTCCTCCTCTGATTTCACAAAAGGAAGAAAGTTGTGGCAGGAGCTCAGAATGAGAGGGGAAGGTGGAGAACTGAAGATTAATCTTGTGAAGATGTTAGCTGTTGTCTGGGCAGAGAGTGAAAGGTTTGAGGAGGAAGGGGAGTGTGGCCATGAAATGGCAAGGGGTAGAAGCAGAAGGGTAGGCTTACTTGACAAGTGCCATAACAGACTGGCAGTAGGTGAGCATGAATTTGAAAGGTACGATGCCAGCATGGGAATGGAATGCAGGAACATGGGAAACAAACTCTGGAGGTGAGCCTGACTTGAGAGAAGACAAGAGTGTCCAAAGCTGAGAAGAATATGTTGCGTCAACCAGGTTTCTTCTGAAAGCACTTATTGACCTACCAGTCTGATATACTGAGTTTGTGCACCATATACTTGCAGCAGCTGCTGTGCTTTAAGGCCCCTATCCTCTGCCTATTTGGATATTTGGAGCTAATGTACATCTAGATGAGGCTGTCTTGTATAGCAATAATTAAATGAGTTGCACAGGATCTTTTGTCACTCGGTGAGCCACATTAGCAGCAAGTAGTTGCTCTGTCTTGGGAGATGTGAATGAAAGCTGGTGGTCCATAGCCTTGCTCTATATTTATAACTTGGTTACCCTTGACTATTTAACGTTATACTGTATTTCCTACTATTTTCTACTAATTGTTGTTCTATATTTAGACCTTTGTTACCCTTTAAAAAAAAATGTATCGTTAGAATGTACTTCCTATGAAAAAATTGCTAACCATGTTAACAAAATATTAGAATTGTAAACCGTTGTGATGGCAATACCGAACAATGATATATAAAACTCTATAAATAAATAAAAATTAGTCCTGGTTAGGCAGCTTCCAATTGAGCTGAAAACCCAAAGGGCCAGGTTAAAAATAAAATAAACAAGTGGCAGGTTTATTGATAGCGTGGCAAAGGTGACATGTGCCCCGTTGCACTATGGGGCAATATATCTGGTGAATAAAAGATCACCACGAACATGGCTGTTTGCTAAGCTTCATTTCTCTTCCTATTTAAAAAGGCTCTGAATGAATAGTGTATCTCCTTTGCTATATTTAATAGTTGGCAGAGTCAAAAACATGACATACTAGTAATTTTAATTTGTTCATTGTAATGTTTTGTTTTATATTATGAATGTAATCTTGTAAACTGTCCTGAACAATATTTTGGAGAGTGCAGGTATAAAACCTTTTACATAAATAAATCAATCAATCTGGCCCTTCTACTTTACGTGGTCTGTTTCTTTTTCTCTATGAGTAAGAATAGCTTTTCTTTGTGTAAGGCACTCTTTTATGTTGCTGATCTTTAAATGGCATGGTTTGAGATGCTTAACAGTGATTGCTTGTTTCTGTAGAAATACTGCAGCACCATCCCACTGGATTCTGGAATAGACTACAGGAAAAGGGTGATGTCTGCCACAGAGAAAATTTACTATCTGTGAGTGACTTTGGAGTTTCTTATTTGTTGTTGCCATTTTCTCCCCGTCTATTCTTAGAAACTGTTTTCACACATACCTCTAAGCCAGTAGAGAAGGTGCACTCACTCTAGACCAGTTGTTGCTTGTATGCACACTGGAAGGAGATCAGAGCGCATCCCATCCAGAAATGTAGTTTCACTTCTGGATTTGGTATTCTAAAAGGAACTAATATACCATTAAGGTCCTGATTCACTAAGGCTTTGGCCCCTTTCTTTGTAGCGTAAAAAAAAGCTTAGCAGGTGACTTTCAAAGAATTCCATGTGGCTCCATATACATGCACATATGGCCGCAAAGAGATCTAGTACAGTATTTTTAACTGGCAAGCTTCAGGTGCGCGCAGATTATAAAATATGTGTGTGTCTACCCTCCAACATACGCATGTTTATTTGGTTACATGGGAATACCTGCAATTCATCGAAGCATGTAGCTTTCCTATCTATTTCATAAACATACATGTGTATAATTTACATGTGAAAAAAAATATAACTTGCTCACATAAAACTCTGATGTTTACATGGAAGCAGGTATATTTTAAAACGTGTGTCTAATTGAAATCATCAGTTAGCCAATACCTCCTACAGTTCACCCATTCCATCTCCAGGTCATGAAAACCCTCCTAGTTCTTTAACCTTAACTCCACCCAGACCTCCCACCCAACCAATAGACAACAGATATCAATTTACATTAGATAATTAGCAGATGTAAAATTGTGTGAATAGGTTGACCAATGTATTCATGTAAATCTCTTATGAAATAGCAACTTACGCACATACCTCTTGGCCCCGTCACAGAACATCCCAGACCACCCCTTTTCTGCACAGGTAAATTGCATGTGAAACTGATAATAAGCATGTATTTTTTATGTTTATAAAATAGCAATTGCACAAGTTTAAGCTATTTACATGCATATGCGCTAATTTTATATACGGAAGTCCTTTGAAAATTCACCCTTTAGTGAATCCAGTCCCAAATGCCTGGGATTGGAGTTTTGGAATCATCTTCTAGCAGCAGAACAGCTTACCACCAAGTAGGTCTCCATCAGTTTAATTCAATTGTATCAGTTCTTTGATATACAGAAGAAGGACCACACTCCAAACTCAGAAGAGGAGAAACCAAGAACTCTGTAGGCCACACAGGGTAAGGGTTGCTTTTCGAAACTCTCTTTATGTAGGGAGTTGCCCCCCACCCCAGTTTCTCTAGATCTGCTCCCAAGGTAATGCTTATCACACTCCTCATGCAAAAACATATAACATGAGGGGTAGCAATATTTTTCAGAGAAATTCTTGGCATAACCTGCTCCCCAACTTGAGAATTCGACAGAATTTAATCTGCTGCAGATTGTTTCCTGACCCAAAAAGTATTTCTCCCTAATATACTACCACTGCTAGGCATGAATAAAGCACTCCAAGATCTCCCAGCTACTCCTGTCAGAGAGAATATTCAAGCACTCTCGTTCTAGATGACTGAAACATCCATGTCAATGACACAAGCTCAGCATCCACTGATGACTTCCTTCTACGCCACACCCTTGATCTGGTGTTCACACTGCACAAACCAGCATTTAAGACTCCTTGAGATGCAGCCACTCCCAGCCAGGAAACCCACAAAGATAATAAACATTAAGCAGGTCAGGCCAGCTTCACACCTGAGCCTTGAAAGTCCGTGATCCCCAGGTGGTTCTTTCAGATCTAACCAATGCTTAAGTATAGTTTTCTTAGCCACCAACAAGACAGTGCTAATAAATTTCTTTTTCCCTATTCAGGTGATATTTTGATTGTCCTGGAAGACCCTGGTGGACACGAACACATTGGGCCTGATTTTCAAAAGCATTTACACGCATAGAACTAGGCATGTAAATGCACTTTACTCGTGTTAGTGGGCTTTTGAAAATTGCTACAATATATGCCATTGAACTGGCCACAGGTTTTTCTCGCACAAGTGCACTTTACATGCGTAAATGGCTTTTGAAAATTGCTACAGTAGCATGTTACATTTATATGCATAACTCCTTTGAAAATTCAGTATGTGTGGCTGTACTGAACCATCTCAGACTTCCAGGCTGTTCATGAAAGCTGAAGAGTGGGTTATGTGATTTTGCTAGACAGATTGGTCATGGGCTGTTTGAGGATGGATAGTCCTAAGTGGCCACCACTTAAGGACACTAAAGTGAGGGAGATACAGCCATTTTTAGGGTTTGCCAATTACTTCCAATGATTCATGATGGAATTCTCTAACACCAATAACAGCTCTGCTTAAGAAAGAAGCTCCCTTTAATAGGCCAGCAGAAGTTCAGAGGGTCTTTGCCTCACTAAAGAGAGCATTTATCTTCATACTTGCTTCAGTACACCCATTTATAACTCACCCATTCACGGTTTTTAACCAAAAGAACCATAAGGTAGAGATAGGATAGATCATTTTAAATACCTGAAGGGAGGAACCCCTTAACCAGAGTTTAACTCAGGGCCTGGAAGGTTTAAACAGGCCCCAGGGAGCAGGCAGAGACTCACCGTACACTAAGACTTGTTATATTTAAGGACTGTGTATAACCTGAAACAAAAGTGAGCTGTATTGTTTCTTTTAATTTACTTTTATATTGTAAATAAAGTGCACCCAAGGAACAGCCAAAATCTGCCTCCTTATTTCTCTGGCTGTTCCCGAGCCGCTATCACCCAAGTTACCTCTTATGATGGAAGCAGTTACTAACCCTGCATCTTGCAGCGACACCAGAGTGGACAAGGCGGAAGAACCTATGCAGTTGGGTCGCGGGCGGCTGACACCGGAAGAGCGCCTCCGGCGAAGACAAACCGGCCTGTGTCTCTATATTGCGGAGCACCTGGCCACCATCTACAGACATGCCCAATCCGTCCAGGAAACTCCTTGTCCCAAGTTCAGTAGGGGTCCTGAACTTGAGTGCAACCTCTCCGGCCCTTCAACTATCCGTACCAGTTACTCTAATCTGGGACTCCCGGGCCTTCCCAGTCCTTGCTCTGGTAGACTCTGGAGCAAGAGGTAACTTTATCTTCAAAGACCTTGTACAGCTTTTGGGTATAAAGACCCGTTCGCTTGATACGTCATTGTGCATTGCTTCTATCTATGGAGAGCTGCTACCCGGCCGAATTTCCTTGACTACGGAACCTGTTCAGTTATGTACTGGGGCCTTACATCTCGAGAAACTTGAATTACTAGTATTGGATAAATCTATCCATCCAAATGAGGAAGAAGCATGAACCTTGCACATTAGCAAGTAACACAAAACGCTGGTGCAGGATAAATGTTAAACCACCAATTCTATGGTGTATTTTAATAGCAGTTCCAAATGGCAAAGAATAATACTGTTTATAATGGCAACTCCATGAATTCAGATATGAGAATTTAAACAGGTCCCCCGACACGGTCCCGTGTTTCGCTAGGCTGCATCGGGAGGGACCCAGGGTACATTCAAATCTAAAAATTAAAAACAAATCTGAATCAGAATAATGGTGACAGTGGCTACATAGTGAAAACCTTTTTAAACATGTACATACCTCTAAAGTGATACCCGGAGCGCGCAGGCTCTCACAGGTGTGGGCTATTTAAACATAGGAAAAGGCGCGAACGCGGCAACTCTCGCGAGAGCTGTCAAAAACACCAGGTCTCGGCAGATCCGTTCTGGCAGTGGCCACAAGCGAAACTCAATAGAAAAGATTCCACTCAATTTCTCTATTAAGACCCTCAGGGACCACCGTGTTAAGCGTAAAGATCCATCTCTGCTCCCTACGACCCAGGACCGAGGGGTAGTCACCGCCCCGGAGAGGGCGGCCCACCACCTCGATGACCGTGAAGTAGAGATCAGAGATGGCATGGCCACATTCTGTCCAGTGGGAGACTAGGGGCTCATCTACTCTGTGTAAGCAAATGTTAGAACAATGTTCTATCATCCGAGTTTTTAACATGCGCGTCGTTTTTCCTACATAGAGTAGAGGACAAGGACACTTCACAATATATACCACGCCTTTAGTGAGACAATCTGATACCGCTCGAAGTTGAAACAAGCGCCCGGTGATGGGATGTACAAAAGATGATGTTCTTTCCGTGTGGCTGCACATAGTGCAGTGGCCACATGGACCATGTGTACCCTGGCTGTACACTAAATCAACAGGTGAAGATGTATGGACCAACCGGTCACGCAAGTTTTTGCCGCGCTTAAAAGTAAAGCGCAGCGGGCTATGTAAAAGGTCCGTGAGTGCAAGGGCTACCCAGTGTCGTCTTCTCATCGAGGCAATGGCTCTCCCCATAATCGAAAAGGGTAATATACAATTATTAGTATCATCCTCAGAGTTCGAAGCTGGTAAAAACAGCCAATCTCTGTTAGTGTACAATGCCCTTTTAAAAGCTCTTTTAACCACCCTATAGGGATAGTCGCGCTCCAAAAAACGGTTAAACATAATATGTGCTTGCGCTAAAAATTCTGAACGAGAGGAGCACAGGCGACGCAAGCGTAAAAACTGTCCCGTGGGAATATTGTCACGTAATGCGCGGGGATGACAGCTCTGATACTATCCTTAAGGGCATGGACCACAGCCAATCCTACATCCTTGCCCTCCTAGATATCTCAGCCGCATTTGATACTGTGAACCATCAAATCCTACTATCACGCTTATCCGAGATAGGCATATCAAACACAGCCCTATCGTGGTTCTCCTCTTACCTAGATCATAGAATGTACCTAGTCAAACTCGATGACTTCGAATCCGCTCACATTCCCCTCACGCAGGGCGTCCCACAAGGCTCCTCCCTATCATCCACCCTCTTCAATATTTACTTACTCCCACTCTGCCACTTACTCTCTAAACTAGGACTGAAATTTTTCCTATACGCAGACGACGTACAAATATTGATTCCCATTCGAAAATCCCTCAACGAAACCCTGCAGTACTGGGAAACTTGTCTGACCTCTATCAACTCACTCCTCTCCAATCTCCACCTTGCACTCAACACCTCCAAAACTGAAATCCTTATCCTAACAAATCAATCCTCCAACTCGATCCACCATATGATCCAAAACGCCTCACAAGCTCAATCCCTACCACATTGCGTCAGAGACTTAGGAGTTTACCTAGACAACCAACTAAACTTGAAATCCCACATTAAATCACTGCTAAAAGGAGGCTTTTTCAAACTCCAAACCCTCAAAAAACTGAAGCCCCTCCTCCACGCCCATGATTTCCGCACCGTTATGCAAACCACCATGTTATCCAAACTCGATTATTGCAACGCCCTTTTCTTAGGCCTCCCAGCCTCTACTACTAAACCTCTGCAAATCCTCCAAAACGCTATGGCACGTATCCTAACAAACACAAGAAAATCCGATCATATCACCCCCATACTACAAAATCTCCACTGGCTCCCCATTGCATTCCGCTCCCAATACAAAACACTTACCATCCTACATAACACTCTATACAAAAACAGCTCCCCCTGGCTTGAAGACATGCCTCAATTCCGGCAATCGAACCGCCCCACCAGAAACGCCCTCGCCGGCACCCTCCAAACCCCCTCACTCAAAATTGGGCACCTCACCGCCACCAGGGAAAGAGCCTTCTCTATCGCGGGCCCCTCCCTCTGGAACTCCCTCCCGGCCAAACTCCGCCTAGAACCATCCCTGAGCCACTTCAAAAAAGGAATAAAAACATGGCTGTTTAAACAGGCCTACCCCAACTCCTCTCAACCCTAGGCCTCCCACGCATGCAGGATTCTGCATTCTATATTCAGCCCTTCCCACCTTTCCCACCTTTCCCACCCTGGTAACCCTTCCAGTACACCCCATACTCCCCCTCACTCCCCCCCCCCCCCCCCCCCCCCCCCTCTCCCCTCCATTAGCCTCTACAGCCTTCCCCTTCCCCGCTTTCCTTACCTTTTTAAATCCCTCCCTTATCCTTACCTCCTCTCTCGCATATATTCTCCCCCTTCTCTCTCCCCCCACCCCTCCCCCCAACTTTGTAAATAAGTTCACATATGTAATTTTAAATCCATATCTTTCCATTTTAAGTTATCCATGCTTGCTTTCTCTCTCTCTCGTACTTCGCCATTCACCTTGTTCTTTTTATCCAATTATTATCCAATATCTCCCAGTTAAACCCCCCTGTTCAATGTAATTTCCTTTCCTTTCTCAGTTAATTGTGAACCGACATGATGTGTCCTACGAATGCCGGTATATAAAAAATGTTAAATAAATAAATAATAAATAAATAAATGATACTGCAAGAGTGTATTCCGATCAGTCTCCTTACGGTAAAGCGTGGTTTCAAACCTGTCATCCCCCGCAGTGATCATAATGTCCAAAAAAGCTATTGCCCGAGGGTGAATACAAAAATTAAATTGAATGTGTGAGTTCAGAGAGTTAAGCCAATCAAGAAAACAGTAAAATTGTATATCTGTCCCCGTCCAAATTAAGAGCACATCATCAATGTAATGGCGCCAAACATAAATGAATTTGAACCATTCCGAAGGGTAAATGAATTGGTTCTCAAAGTGGTCCATAAACAGGCAAGCCAAGCTAGGGGCCATGGTAGCCCCCATGGCTGTGCCTTTAATCTGTTGAAAATATGAGTTCTGAAATTGAAAAAAATTATTTGTAAGCGCTAATTCTGACAACCTGGTTAGAAACGAAGTTGACACGCGGTGTGGTCGGGGACGCTGATCCAAGGTGCGTGAAATAACTTGAAGGGCCTCATCCTGGGGTATATTCAAATGCAAAGAGACCACATCCAGTGTGACAAAAAAGAATGGTTGGGGAGGAAAAGCCAGCTCATCCATCTCATAGTACTTGGGCTCCTCTGGCTACAGAAGCATTCCCCCCAATTCAACTGGGCTTCCTTGCAACTAGTAGAGTGGGGCTCCGCATGCCATCAATCTTGCCTCCAGAAAGTGATACCATCTCCTGTGGTTCCCCTGGCTACTATGTCCTCTGGCGTCCCTGCCCCGTATGCTGCCTATGAGGACATGCTCTCTAAACAGAAGGCTGACCTTCTTCCGACTCTCCGAAGATTTGATTGTACAATCGATCTCCTTCCTGAACCTCGCCTCCTCGTGGATGCACCTATCCTTTGTCATTACCTGAGACAAAGGCTATGACTGAATATATTCAGGAGAACCTTGCAAAAGGATTTATTCACCCATTGACATCACCCACTAGGGCGGGATTCTTTTTTGCAACGAAAAAAGACGGGTCACTTAGACCCTGCATTGACTATTGTGATCTAAACACCATCACTCGTAAGGATAAATATCCCTTACCATTGATTTCTGAATTGTTCGACTGCCTTCAAGGTGCCTCCATCTTCAAGAAGCTAGACTTACGCGGGGCTATAACCTGGTGAGAATATGCCCCAATGACATTTGGAAAACTGCCTTTAACACCAGGGATGGTCACTACGAATACCTTGATGCCCTTTGGCCTCTGTAACGCACCTGTAGTATTCCAACGAATGCTGAACGAAATTTTCAGAGATCTACTATACACCAAAGTCGTAGCTTATCTAGACGATATCCTCATCTTTTCCAGAGATCTCAATACTCGTCGGGCTGACGTACGAACTGTCCTCCAGCGTCTTCGTGAAAACCATCTGTTTGCGAAATTGGACAACTGCCTGTTCGAAAAATCCAGTTTGCCTTTCCTTGGCTATATAATCTCTCAGCAAAGCTTTGCCATGGACCCAGCTAAATTAAAGGGAACCCAGGATTGGCCGCAGCCAGTGGGACTTAAAGCGCTCCAGCGCTTTTTGGGATTTCTCAACTCGGTGAAGGGAGGAGCTCCTCATCAGAGTTTAAGAACTCAGAGCCTGGAAGGTTTAACCCATTATGTCCCAAATCTTTTAAGAAGCTGCCTCTAAATAGGACACTGGGACATAGTGGTTAAACAGTCCCCGGGGAGCAGGCAGAGACCCACCGTATGCTAAGACCTTATGGGGCGGATTTTAAGAGCCCTGCTCGCCTAAATCCGCCCAAAACCGGGCGGATTTAAGCGAGCAGGGCCCTGCGCGCCGGGAAGCCTATTTTACATAGGCCTACCGGCGCGCGCAGAGCCCCGGGACTCGCGTAAGTCCCGGGGTTCTCCGAGGGGGGCGTGTCGGGGGGTGGGCCCGGTCGTCGCGGCGTTTCGGGGGCGTGTCGGCAGCGTTTTGGGGGCGGGTACGGGGGCGTGGCTACGGCCGGGGGCGGGTACGGGGGAGTGGCCGCGCCCTCCGTACCCGCCCACAGGTCGCGGCCCGGCGCGCAGGAGGCCCGCTGGCGCGCGGGGATTTACGCCTCCCTCTGGGAGGCGTAAATCCCCCAACAAAGGTAAGGGGGGGGTGTAGACAGGGCTGGGCGGGTGGGTTAGGTAGGGGAAGGGAGGGGAAGGTGAGGGGAGGGCGTTAGAGGATTCCCTCCGAGGCCGCTCCGATTTCGGAGCGGCCTTGGAGGGAATGGGGGTAGGCTGCGCGGCTCGGCGCGCACCGGCTATACAAAATCCATAGCCTTGCGCGCGCCGATCCAGGTTTTTAGCAGATACGTGCGGCTCCGCGCGTATCTACTAAAATCCAGCGTACTTTTGTTTGCGCCTGGAGCGCAAACAAAAGTAGGCTATTCGCGCTCCTTTTAAAATCCGCCCCATTATGTTTAAGGACTGTGTATTACCTGAAGCTAAGGTGAGCTGCATTGTTTGTTTTGAGTTACTTCTTCACTGTAAATACAAGGAACAGCCAGAATCTGCCTCCTTATTTCTCTGGTTGCTCCTGAGCCACTTTCGCCCAAGTTGCCACAGAATGATAAAGCCAACTCCAGTTGTATTTTGCCATTTCTTCCCTTCCTTATGGTTTAGGGTGAGTGAAAACTTCCTTGGTAAGCATGGTTTCTTTTCCATTTTAAAAATTACTTAAAGTATAAGTCCAATTCTCATGCATCTAACAGTTTTTCTTCGTCCTCCTCCTTACTTCTCACATGATACCTGATGGGTACCTGGTTTACTCTTCTTCTTCTGTTATCTCCTTGAGATGATAGTGAACCCTTCTTTCTTATTCACTCCTTCCTCCAGAAATGGATGAAAACCCATTTCTCTCCAGAGCTAAATATAGTTCACCTGTGCTGTCTGGTTGAGAGGCACCACTAATCTAGCTAGCATACATTGAGCCCCTGGGTGAGTACTCAAGCATGTTAAAACAGAAATGATTCAGAAAGGGAAATAAAAAATATGATGAGTAGGGTAGAAAAAACTCCCCTCTCAAGAGAAAAGAAAGATGTACCAAATATTGTTTTTAACTAAAGGCTCTCTGCCTCCTTTCTGACCCCAAGCCTCACCCCTAGAGGCCCTACAGGCCTTCCTCCTTAAAAATAACAAAAACCAGGGAACAGGCATGGACTAGAAATTCCACAGCAGAAAATGGTGGTCTGGGTTTCTCTAGCATGGGAACACACCACCTTCCATCTCCCACATGGGGGAGCTACACACCCACACTATTTTTCTTTTTCCATCTATGCCAGTAGGATACTCCATTTTGTTTCTGGTAGAGATCTGGTAGGATCTCTACAGCTATATCCACTGGCTCACCATCAGCCACAGATTGGTGAGGCAAGACTTCCTTGCATAAATCCATGTTGGCTTTCTCCTATTATGTCTATTTATGTCTTAAGTAATTTTGTTCTTTAGAATAGTTTCTAGGATTTTTCCAAACACATACGTAATGCTCACTGGTCTATAGTTTCCTGGATTACCCCAGAGCCCTTTTCAAAGATTGGCATTACATTGGCTACCCTCCAATCTTCAGGTGCAATGGATGATTTTAATGATAGGTTACAAATTACTAGTAATAGGTCTGCAATTTCATTTTTTACTTCTTTCCACTCTCTGAGACTTAGGAACCAGGTGATTTTCTATTCTTTAGCTTGTCAATTTGCTCTGTTACATCTTCCAGGTTCACCATGATTTATTTCAGTTCCTCTGAATCATCACCATTAAAAACATTTCCTGTATGGATGTCTCCCCAGTAAACAATGAAGCAAGAATTTTTGTGTCTATGGCAAGCTTCTTTTCAAATTCTCTTTTTGCCTACCTTATTAATGTTTAGCTTCTAACTTGCAGTGCTTCTGCTTTTCCTATTTTCTTCATTTGGACAATCTTTCCATTTTTTGAAAGATTTCCTTTTGACTGTAATAGCTGCTTTGGCTTTACCTTTAACTATGCCAGCAGTTGTTTAGCTGTCATCTGCCTTTTTTAATGCATGAAATACCTCTGGTTTGTGCTTCCAAAACAGTATTTTTAAATGACCATGTCTGATGCAGCTGCACCTTTTAGTTTAAAACAACAAATTCTCATTGTATCATAATCTCCTTTTGAAAGTTAAATGCTAGAGCAGCAGTTTTTCTTAATGTCCTTCCTCCAGTTAAGAAGTCATGCTCATCGTGCCGACGCCGACCCGCGGCCCCGCGAAGCTCCATTCCCCAAGGCCGCCGGCTGCTGGGAGGTCTGTTCCCCGGCGGTCCCCTCGGGTCGGTGGGAGGCGGGGAGGTGATTCGTGCTCCTTGGACGCGAATCGCCGGGGTTTTTCCTTCGCTGCCATGCCGCTTGGTTCCTGCCTCCCCTGGAGCCTCGTCATGCCGCGCGCGGTGGCCTGTTCGTCTTGCGGCCGGCAGGGGAGCCGGCTCTCGAGCGAGGGACTCTGCTTGAGCTGCCTCCCCGCGGGGGAAGGCAGCGCTCCACCAGGGGACGGCACAGGAGGCCGCAGAGATGACGGCGCGAATCGGCAGCGGCAGGCCCCGTTCCTGCTGAGCGCGGGAACGGCGGCCATTTTGTTTTCAGATGAAGACGCTGGCGTTTCAGATGAGGAGGCAGGGGGCCAGGTATCAACGCTGCCTCCCGTTTTGGCGGCTGGAGAGTTCCCGGGGTGCCCTCCCCCGGGACTGCCCGCGTTCTCGCCGGAGTTTGTGGTACTTATGCACCGGGCCTTCCTCCAAAGCAGCAGCCAGCCTCTGGGGGTCACCCTTGGACCCTCCCTCCGCTAAACTACTGCGCCTGGATGCCCCTTTGGGGGGGGTCTCCTGCACAGGGGTTGGGCAGCCCTTAAGGATGGCACAGGTACCCTCCAGGGCTCCCGCGGGGCCGTCGCGGGACCTGCCCGTAATCCCGGAGGGGGACCTGCTTCAGGATTCAGCCGGGGAGGACCCCACCTTGTCGGCCCAGGTGGAGGGCGATGATCCGAGGGTCCTCCGCTTTTTCCAGGCTGAGGAGTTGGATGGCCTTATTCCGCATATTCTCCAGGAGATGGACATTGATCCCCCCCCCGGAGCCGACTGCCCCAGACCCCAAGGTAAGAAATGGGGACCCCCTCCTGGCGGGTCTCTGGCCCCTGGCCAAGGCTTTCCCCACGTATCCCAGCTTCTTGCAGTTAATTTCCAGGGAGTGGGACACGCCGGAGGCCTCTCTCAAGGTCAGCAGGGCTATGGAGAAACTCTACCCTCTCCTGGAGGAGTTCCTTGAGCTTCTCAAGGTCCCGGCGGTGGATTCGGCGGTCTCAGCAGTCACGAAGAGTACTACCATCCCGGTTATGGGCGGCACGGCCTTGAAGGACCTGCAGGATAGGAAGCTGGAGGTCTATCTTAAGCGAGTTTTCGAGGTCTCAGCGCTCGGAGTTCGAGCGGCCATCTGTAGTGCTCTGGCGCGGAGAGCGGGTCTCCGTTGGGTACAACAACTACTCACCTCGCAAGATCTCCTGCCTACCGAGGCTCAGCAGGCGGACAGGTTGGAGTCCGTGATGGCTTATGGAGCGGATGCTCTATATGACCTCCTCTGGGTTCTATCTCGTTCAATGGTGGCGGCGGTGGCGACATGTCGTCTTCTGTGGCTCCGCAACTGGTCGGTGGACTCCTCGTCCAAGACACGTCTGGGATCGTTGCCCTTCAAGGGCAAGTTCCTCTTCAGGGAGGATCTGGACCAAATCATCAAGTCTCTCAACGAGAATGCGGTTTATAAACTCCCGGAGGACAGGCCCCGCTCCACTAGATCATTCAGTTTTTCTAGGAACCGGTCCCGGAACCAGCGTCGGGCTCGGATTACCAGACAGCAGCAGGCGCCCCGGAATCCGTCATCTCGCTCTCAGACCTGGAACCGGCCCTTTCGTGGGCGTAGGCCCGGCAAGGAGGCTCCAGGGTCTCGCTCTTCCTCGAAGTCAGCGCAATGATGCCAGGTTGACCCACGAGCCGACCCTGCGGGTGGGGGGCCGGCTTGCTCTTTTTTATGAAGAGTGGGTCCGCATCACGTCGGATCAGTGGGTCTTGGACATTCTAAATAATGGTTACGCATTGGATTTTGTCCACGCTCCCAGGGACAGGTTCCTCTTCTCCCCATGCGGGTCTCTTCACAAGCAAAGAGCCGTCCGTCAGACCCTCGATCGCCTGCTGGGCTTAGGGGCGATAAGGCCGGTGTCCGCCTCCAAGCTGGGTCGAGGTCATTACTCCATCTATTTCGTGGTGCCCAAGAAAGAGGGCGCTTTCCGGCCCATCCTGGACCTGAAGTCCGTCAACATGGCTCTTCGGGTTCCACGCTTTCGCATGGAAACTCTCCGCTCGGTGTTGGCTGCAGTTCATCAGGGGGAGTTCCTCGCCTCACTGGATCTGACGGAGGCGTACCTTCATATCCCGATTCATCCGGATTACCAAAGATATCTCTGCTTCAAGATACTGGGACAGCATTTCCAGTTCAGGGCGCTACCCTTCGGCCTAGCCACGGCTCCGCGCGTTTTTACGAAGGTGATGGTTGTAGTTGCGGCGGCTCTCCGTCGGGAAGGGATCCTGGTTCACCCGTACCTGGATGACTGGCTCATTCGGGCGAAGTCTCGAACCTAGGGGTTTCAAGCCATGGACCGGGTGGTGTTTCTTCTACGGTCGCTGGGCTGAATCATCAACTACGACAAGAGCAACCTCACGCCCTCCCAGTCGTTGGATTTTCTGGGCGCTCACTTCGATACAAGAGAAGGCAAGGTGTTCTTGCGTCCAGAGCGAGCACAGGCATTGCGCAAGCAGATTCAGCGGTTCACGGCCCTCCCGGAACCCACAGCCTGGGATTACCTACAGGTCCTGGGGACCATGGCCTCCACGATCGACCTGGTGCCGTGGGCCTTCGCATACCTTCGTCCCCTTCAGAAGGCATTGCTGTCCCGGTGGAAGCCAGTGTCACGGGATTACCAGGCGGTCCTCCCGATCCCGGTGGCGGCTCGTCTCAGCCTCCGCTGGTGGTTGGATCCCCGACGCCTGGCCCGGGGAGTGTCCTTGGAGACGCCGGACTGGGTGGTGGTCACCACGGACGCCAGCCTTACCGGTTGGGGGGCGGTCTGTCGGTCGAGCTCCATCCAAGGCACGTGGACGAAGGAACAGATGCAGTGGCCCATCAATCGCCTGGAGACCAGGGCGGTCCGCCTCACCCTGCAGGGATTTCTCCCGCTGGTTCGCCAGCGGGCAGTCAGGATCCTGTCGGACAACGCAACCATGGTGTCGTACATCAATCGTCAGGGAGGCACGAGGAGCCGACTTGCCATGTGGGAAGCGGAAAAGCTGATGCATTGGGCGGAGCTCCACTTGCTCCGCTTATCAGCCTCTCACATCGCAGGCGTGGACAATGTTCAGGCGGATTTTCTCAGCCGTCAGCATCTGGATCCTGGGGAGTGGGAGCTCTCCATGGACGCGATGCGGCTGATAGAATGTCGATGGGGGAAGCCTCACATGGACCTCATGGCCACAGCCGGAAACGCAAAAGCACCTCGCTTCTTTAGTCGCAGACGGGAGCACGGTGCAGAAGGGGTCGATGCCCTGGTTCTTCCATGGCCCAGGCAGGTCCTCTTGTATGTCTTCCCACCGTGGCCTTTGGTGGGGAAAGTGCTTCGACGGATAGAGACTCAACCAGGGCTGGTAATCCTGGTAGCACTGGAGTGGCCTCGGCGCCCGTGGTTCACGGATCTTCTCCACCTAGCCCACGAGGGGCCGATCCGTCTCGGTCACCTCCCGCGACTTCTCCGACAAGGCCCCATATTTTTCGAGGAGGCAGATTGCTTCTGTCTTGCGGCCTGGCTTTTGAGAGGCACAAGTTGAGGCATCGGGGGTATCCGGAGGCGGTGATTTCCACTCTGCTGCGGGCTCAAAAGACATCCACCTCCGTTACATACGTGAGGGTGTGGAAGGTCTTTGAGGATTGGTGCATTTCGCTTTCCATTTTTCCGGGTCGTGCCTCGGTGGTTCAGATTCTTGCCTTCCTGTAGGCTGGCCTGGAGATGGGGCTCGCGTATAACTCCATTAGGGTCCAGGTGGCGGCTTTGGGAGCTCTTCTCCACAACGGAAAGGATTCACTGCTCTCATCGCATCCGGATATTCTCCGCTTCCTCAAGGGGGTGCGGCAGCTGAAGCTGCCGTCTAGACCGCCCTGTCCTCCTTGGAGTCTCAACTTGGTGCTCCGGGCCCTCTGTGGCTCAACCTTCGAGCCCTTGCGGATGGCCATCATCAAGGATCTCACCTTTAAGACTATTTTTCTGGTGGCCATTAGTTCAGCGCGCCGCATCTCGGAGCTCCAGGCTCTGTCCTGTCGAGAGCCATCTCTCCGTTTCACTGAGGGCGGGGTTTCCTTACGTACGGTACCCTCCTTTCTACCGAAGGTAGTCTCGACTTTTCATCTCAATCAGTCAGTGGAACTACCTTCCTTCTCGTCGGAGGACTCCAGGCAGCTTCGAACCTTGGATGTCAAGAGATGTCTGATGCAATACTTGGCATCCACCAATGATTTCCGTCTCTCAGATCATTTGTTTGTCCTCTGGTCGGGACCTAGGAAGGGTCGTATGGCTTCCAAGACCACCATCGCCCTCTGGCTGAAGGGTACGATTGCCTCTGCGTACCTCGGGGCTGGTCATCAGCTGCCGCTGGGAGTTAAGGCCCACTCCCTTCATGCTCAAGCCGTGTCTTGGGCAGAAAGTACGTCGGTATCCTCACAGGAGATCTGCAGGGCGGCCACCTGGAAGTCACTCCATACTTTTTCTAGACACTATCGCTTGGATGTCCGGGCTCCTGTTTTAAGGTCCTTCGGAGATAGTGTCATTCGAGCAGGGCTTTCCTCGGCCCACCCGTTGTAGGGAAGCTTTGGTACATCCCACCGTCTGGACTGATCCTGGTATGTACAGGGAAAAGAAAATTATTCCTTACCTGCTAATTTTCGTTACTATAGTACCAAGGATCAGTCCAGACACCTTCCCTGGTAATTGGGGGTTGTTGTTGGGGTACGCTTCTGCTCGTCAATCCTACTCTTTTTGCTTCTCTCTGACACTCCCTGGGGCTCCAGGGCTTGTGGTTTTACAGTTCGGTTTGCAAGTTCCGTTTGGGTTGGTTAACTCAGTTCAAATTTTTGATAGCAGTTTATTGAGAATGTGCACTTCTTGATCCCTCTGTCTCTTCTCTTCTTGGCTTTGTAAGTCTAGTTACTGAGGATTGAGGCACGGGGGATGAGGTCATATAGGACCTCCCCTCGAGCTTTTTGTTCTGACTCCATCTGCTGGACGGGGAGCATAACCCACCGTCTGGACTGATCCTTGGTACTACAGGAACGAAAATTAGCAGGTAAGGAATAATTTTCTTTTATTATTATACAAGCCGTAAAGCCCGTTAAAACGGGCTACATCCCTCTGTCTCTCACCTCCCCCTCATTCTCTCTCCCCTCACTCTTCACCACCCCCCTCCCCCACCCACTCCTCTCCACCCTCCCTCTCCTCTCACTCAGTCCCCCCTCTCCCTCACTCCCCTCCCACTCAGTCCCCCCCTCTCCCTCCCTCCCACTCACTCAGTCCCCCTCTCCCTCCCTCCCTCCCACTCACTCAGTCCCCCTCTCCCTCCCTTCACCCACCTCCATTTCCTCCCGGCGCCGTAAGCGCGACTTCCCGCAACCCTCACCCGGCTCCATTAACTCCTCCCGCTCCTGCCGGCAGATCTCGGGGGGGGGGTCACTCCCGCGCGCGCGGCAGTGACCCCCCCGAGATCTGCCGGCAGATCTGGGGAGGAGAAGTAGCGGCACCTCCGCTACTTCTCCTCCCGCTCCTGCCGGCAGATCTCGGTGGGGGGGGCGCGGGAGTGACACCCCCCCCCGAGATCTGCCGGCAGATCTCGGTGGGGGGGGCGCGGGAGTGACAACCCCCCCCCCCCGAGATCTGCCGGCAGATCTCGGTGGGGGGGGCGCGGGAGTGACACCCCCCCCCCCCCGAGATCTGCCGGCAGATCTCGGTGGGGGGGGCGCGGGAGTGACACCCCCCCCCCCCGAGATCTGCCGGCAGATCTGGGGAGGAGAAGCAGCGGCAACCGCGCGCGCGCGGTGCCGCTGCTTCTCCTCCCGCTCCTGCGGCCCCACCGCCATTTTTTTTTCTGATCGACATCCTTGCCCGCACATGCGCAGTAGAGCTGCGCTCTACTGCGCATTTGCGGGCCGTCGGTCACAGGCCATTTATAAGGTAGATTGTCAAATTTGTTAGCAGCCCTCTATTTATTTATTTAACAATTTAGATTCTTTGAATCTAACACGTTCAGCATGGATTACAACATCACAATCATAATAGAAAACAGCGATAATATAAAACATAATGTACAACAAAACACAGTGCAAAAAAAAATCCAATACATAACATAAAATACAAATAGAACTTCCTAAACTGCTGCTGCACATCAGTGCCTGCTACCTGCAAATGCTTCTCAAGCTTTCGAAACTTGAAATAATTTTATTACTGTCATAAGTATAAGGGCAAGGAATTCCAAAGTATCAATGCAGCACTTGAAAATGCTCTATGCCTAGTACTCTGAAGATGAAAATCATGTAAAGAAAGGACCTGCAACAATATTTGTGAGGGAAGAACGGAGGGAAGCAATAGGCATATACGATACAAGCTTCCCTGCTAAACAGTGGAAATCCAAAAGAATAGCTTTATAAACTAAAGCAGTGTTCCCAACCCTCTATTGGAGGCACACTTAACCAGTTGGATTTTTAGGATATCCATAATTAATATGCATGAGATAGATTTGTATACATTGGAGACCCAGGGTGTTCCTCCAGGAGAGGGCTGGGAAACACCAAGGTAAAGTTTATAAGTTAAACTGGCTTTAATAAGCAACAGATATCCAGTGAAGCTTTTTCATATATGATTGAAGATGTACTCCCCTTGGCAAACCAAAAATTGTTCTTACCCCCCTGCATTTTGTACAAGCTGTAGTATTTTGAGCAAACAATTCAGAGAACTTATATAAACTGAATTGCAGTAGTCCAAATAGTTAAGTACAACAGCCTGTATAATGAATTTAAAATCCTGCACAGATAACACGTTCTTAAGTGACATAACAAGCCAAAGCTTAGTCTGGCCACTTTATTAACCTGAGGTTTTAAAGTTAGTGCTGAATCCAACATTTTCCTCAGATTACGAGCCTCCATTTTAGGTTGTAAAACACAATTATCAAGATGGATATTCATACAAGAGCCAATAGGGCCGTTTCCAATCCAAAAAAAATAATAGATTTACCACAGTTAAGGATAAGCCCATTTTTCATCATCCATTCCTGAACGGTTTAAAGCAGTATATAAATCGCTCCAGAAGAACCTCACCAGGAACTACACTCAGTATAAAAAATTGCATAACATTGGCATAAAATTAGTAAATTTAAATTCAAACCAGTTAAAACCTTTGACTAACAAATATCTTAAAAAGTGCCGTAGACAATGCTGAGTCTCGAGGAACCCCAACATCACTAGCATACCATTCAGAAACTTGACCAGGCTGGCCAACCTTCTGCATCCTACGGCCTAAATATGAACTAAACCACTGTAGCACCACACCACCTATCCCAATATTTCTTGCTCATCAAATGTGGGCGCAATATCCATCTGAATTTTGCAGTATTGTACAATATAGATCATCTAACAATAATATCAAAAGAGTTTCAGTACCATGTTTATGAAACCCAAATTATTCTTTATCAAGTATATCATATTCTAAAATAAACTTATCCTGTTGCTTCAGTCTCATTTTTCCAAAATCTTACTCAAGGTGCACAAATTTCAGATTGGAGGATAATTAGATGGTAATTCTGAAGAAGCCCCAAATCTTTCTGAATTGATCTCATAAATGCTTGCTTCAAACATATTGGAACAACACCACGAATTAAAGAAAGATTTAACACCTGAATCAAGCAATATTCAAAGGCTGATAACTTATTTTTAATGATGAAAAAAGGACAAGGATCTAATATTAGTGATGATCCTAATTTATGTCAATCTTTCAGTCTACTTGGTGTTAGCAGTGCAAAACTGTACCAACAAAGATACTTCACAGATATGTCATCAACCACTTGTCTTTTTTGTACACTTAGGGCCGGATTTTCAAAGCCCTTCACACGCCAGGCCTATTTTATAAAGGCCCGGCAACGCGCATAAAGCCCTGTGACGCGTCTAAGTTCCGGGGCTATACAAAAGGGGCGGGGGCCAACGGCCATTTGCTGTTGTGTCGAAGGATCGGGTGCCAGCGCGTGCAACTTGTGCCTACCTCCAGGCAGGCGCAAAAGGTGAGATAAAAATTTTGGGGGGGGGATAGGTTAGGGGAAGGGGTGGGAAGGTCAGATTAGGGGGAAGGGAAGTTCCCTCACAGGCCGCTCCGATTTTGGAGTGGCCTGGGAGGAAACGGAAGAAGGCTGTGGGCGTCGATGCGCACAAGATGTCAGGTAGCACGCGCACATGTACGCATAGGTATGGAAATCTACTCTTTAGTATTGTGTGCCACTTTATAGTCATAGAAACATAGGGCATGTTGCAGATATGGATCATTTATACCTGTCACAGATCCTACTTTCTCTCTTCCTTCCCTTGTCCTGCCATTAAGTTCTCATTTTATCTGACCCATGCATGTTTGAATTCTGAACCAGTTTTAGCTTCTATTTCCTCCCCTGAAAGTTTATTCCAGGTGTCCACCACACTCTCAGAAAAAAGGATTTTCCCACATTTCTTTGCAATTTCTATCCTTTCAGTTTCATATGATGACTCCTTGTCCTCAAGCTTTTCATTCCTTGGAAAATGGTTCCTTTTGTTGCGTGACTGAAATCTGCTAGATATTTGGATGTTTATATTATATCTCCCCTTTCCCTTCTTATTTCTAGAGAGTACATCCTTAGCTCCTTAAAAGGGGGGGGGGGGGGAGTCCATTTTTATTAAGTTCTCTGTGCAGTTTCTGTACCTAAAGTGTTTGTAGTCTCTCGTAAGAACTGTACTTTGTACTCTGAGAAAGTGTGGCTCTTCCAGGAATACACAGTCGTTCCTCCAGAGAAGCTGAAATCTCCTCATTTTTAATTTACGTCTGGGGTTGTTTGCGGTTTTCTCTAGTTGGTTTTCCATGGGGTAATGTTTTTAAATGTCCATAAATGAATAAACAAATAGGTTTGTTCTGTGCACATCATGACATAATGATGAATGAAGCTCACATATAAGCCAGAGTGTGATGGCTATGATCACAGTCTCTCTAATTTATTACACGTTCTCTCGTGCCTGAAAGGGCTTCCTTCTGTTGCGCTTGTCGGTCGCAGACGGCTGCAACCTCTCATGCTCACCTCTTTTCTCCCTGCACCATCAAGTCTGGGAAGAATGGCGGTCTCTGCTAAACCCCGCCAACCTCTCCGGCATTCCCAGGACAGCGTGGGCGCTGCCGACCGCCATCTTGGATCTGGAATTACTTAGGCGCACGCGCGCAAGGGCCTCCTTTGTACACGTCATGGCGGCAACCTCGGGGACGTCAATCCGCTATTGTATTTAATCTGACCAGCCCTTGCCTTCTACGAGTTAGCAAGGAGTTCCGTCTTGCTGAATCCGCCTCATTCGAGGACTTCCTGTTCCTGACTTTGGTCTTGGCATTCAACGCTCGGAGTACCCACTCCTCGGGGGCTCCCCTGCGTTCCCAGCTATCCGCTCCTCGGAGGGCCTGCCTGCCTGACTGCTACCAGACCTGCTTCTCAGGTCTCTCTCTCTCTCCTGGAACCATCTCTTGTGAGTACCTCTACTGACTTCCACTATACAAACATATTGAGATTTCCCGCGGTGTACCCCGAGCCTCGGGTCACTGCCACCTTTCCTTCAGTAGAAGCTATTCAGCATTTCCTGCGCTGCAGAGTATTGACACACCAACTACGGGAGCCACTTCCGGGTTCCGGCATCTCTACCAGTTCTTCAACATCTACTGTACAGACATCCTCTGCATACCCCGCTCCGCGGGCCACTACCGGATCTGTATTCCTGAGGTGCCTACACTCATCAGAGGGGATCCCCGGCATATCCCGCTCCGCGGGTCATTACTGGATCTTCTCATCTGTGGCCTCGTTCTGGGTATTCCCCATTGCTCAGGACTGTACTATTACATGTCCAGCTCTGTGGACATTACTTTTTCCTTCCTTCATAATAAAGTCTCTTCTTCTAGCTGTGTCCCATGCCACTGAGACCGCGCCTGCTGACGGTGAGGCTCACAGGGCTCCTCCCTGTGGGCGGAGACACCTTTTATCTCAGCCCAGGGTTCACATTCTTACAAAAACATAACAGATTGCTAACTCCATGGACCCATCTCAGGTCTCAGCCATCCAGGCCATTCCTGGCCTGGCCCAGCATCTGGCTGAACAGCAAAGGACATTAGAGACTCTGGCTAATGCCTTCAATCAGCTAAGTTCTCGACTGAACGCTGCATCTCTGCCTGACAAGACTACTGCCACTTCACCTGCTGGACCTGTAAGACTTTCTGTGCCCTTGCCTGCACCCACTCGTTTTACAGGTGATCCCCTATTATGCAGAGGCTTCCTGAACCAGTGCTGTATTCACTTCTCCTTACAGCCTATCTACTTCCCAGACTTAGTGTCCAAAACTACGTACATCCTGTCTCTTTTAGATGGGAAAGCCCTGGCCTGGGCTTCTCCTCTCTGGGAGCGTAATGATCCAATTCTCAGTGATTTGACGGGCTTCCTTACTCTCTTTCTTTCTATGTTTGACGACCCCGCTAGTAAGGCCGTCGCTAGATCTGCACTCCTAGACCTCCAACAAGGTACCAAACCTCTGACTGACTATGTTATTGAGTTTAAAACTTTGGCTTCCGAGTTACTTTGAGACCTGGGTTGTCTGCAAACTATTTTTCTGGAAGGTCTTAACTTTCGCCTCAAAGATGAATTAGCAGCCCGTGAGCTCCCTGATACCTTGTATCCCTCATTGATCTTGCGGGACGAATTGATCGTCGCCTGCGTGAGCGGTCGCAAGAGGTAAACGGTCATAAGAAGATGACACCAGGAGTTCCACGCTCTCGTCCAGCACCTATTACGCAGACCACTTCCATACCCATTATCGAGAAAGAAGAACCCATGCAATTAGGCCGCCGCCACCTAACAGCCAAGGAGAGGCGTTATCGTAGAAGATTAGGCCTCTGCATGTACTGTGAGCAACCTGGCCATGCAGTTCCCTCCTGTCCTATCTGTCCGGGAAACTTTCAGACCTAGGATCCGCCAGAGGACTCCTCCTAGGTCTAACTTCTTAATCTCTTCCACTGACTCTTCCAGTCTCCATCATTTCGAATACTCTCAAATTCCACACATTAGCCCTGGTGGACTCCAGTGCTGGGGGAAACTTCATACTCAGACATCTCATAGAGCACCTACGAATCCCCACTGTCCGGACACCTACGCCACTGCTGCTATCATTCATACATGGTGAGCCACTTCCTGGTGAGGTCTCTTATTCTACTCAACCTATTCATCTCCGCACGGGGTCGCTCCACTCGGAGACCATCTCCTTCCTGGTCTTGGATAAAGTTATACACCCGGTAGTACTTGGATTACCATGGTTACAGATGCACTCACCCCAGTTTGAGTGGAACACTTTGGAACTATCCCAATGGGGAAGAGATTACCATGGAAAATGCCTACAAGTGGTCACTCCCATGCCGTGCCTGACCACTACCACCTCCCTTCCAGGCCTACCTCAGTAATATTCATCCTATCAAGACGTGTTCTCTAAGAAGGCAGCAGATACTCTGCCCCCTGACCAATCCTTTGACTGCGCCATCAACTTAGTACCTAACTCCGAACCTCCCAGAGGAAGGGTGTATCCACTTTCTCTGTCTGAGACCCAGGCTATGTCAGCCTATATTCAAGAGAACTTGGTGAAGGGTTTCATTCAGCCTTCTAAATCTCCAGCCGGAGCCGGATTCTTTTTTGTGAGTAAGAAGGCCTCTCCCAGCCGCTCTTGCCCCCATGGGCTCCCTGCCGCTCACGAGGCTATCTTCGCTGGACCTTGCTTCTTCCGGATCCGGGCCTCGCTTCACCCTGCTCCGGGCCTTGCATTATTCTGCTCCGGGCCTTGCTTCATCCCGATCCGGCGCAGAAGTGACGTCCTCAGGCGGCGACTGTGCTGGGCTTTAAAGCCCCTCCAACCTTCCGGCGTCACACGCTGGGCGTCGCACGCCAAAGGTGCGCGACTAAGGGGCCTGCCCCTTTGTTCGCCCCTTCGTGCACCCCTCGAAAAGCCCACATCACCGTGTTTGTACCATTCTTGATTCTTTTGTGACTCCCATACTTTCTCGTTGACCTACCCCTCTCAGTCTTATCCCTTCCTTCCCGAAAACCCTTCCCTGGCCTCTACTCTTTCTCTCCCTGCTCGCCCGTCCAACTCGTAACAATGACCGCCCTCACATGTAATTGTTTTACCTCGAATAAACAAAGATACCCCTCAAAATTCAACTATCCTCTATCCAACCCTCCCATTCATCTGCAAAGAAGACGTATTCCTATTCTAATCTCCCCCCTCACCCAATTTCTGGGCCTCTCCCTAATTTCGCTTCTCCTCAATGCTCAGTCCCTACAAAAAAAAACACATCTCCTCCATGACCTTCTCACCGACTCCAAACCTGCAATCTGCATGGTATCATGGGCTCAAGGCCCATGATACCCCCCTCATTAATCAGCTTCCCTCTGACATCTATGATATCTTCTCCATCCCTCGCAAAAAGAAAAGAGGTGGTGGACTACTCCTTGCAGCTAAAAAAGAACTCAACCTTAAACCCCAAAAATGCAATCTCCCTAACCAATACGAAATAGGACTCTTTAAATCGAAAGCTCTCCAAGTCTGCCTTATCTACACCCCCCCCAGGTCTTCTAGAGAAAGACTCCTCCCCCCTTATAGAACTCTTTGTCGACTCACTCAATACTGACCTACCCACTATTCTATTCGGAGATTTCAATCTTCATGTGGATTCCAATCCACAATCTCCAGCTTGTGAAGCCTTCATCTCCTCTATGGAAGCAATGGGCTTCACACAGATTATGCACTCTCCCACCCACAAGGCTGGACACACCTTAGACCTCATCTTCACCAACTCCTCCATTACTACCATCAACTCCCCATCATGTATCGACATCCCATGGTCTGACCACTCCATCATTCAAACCACCCTCTCACTACAACAGCCAACCCCTTCTCTCCCTCCCCAACCTCATTCCTTCAAATACCACAAATCCTGCTCCGTAGACTCCCTCACAACTGCATGCTCAGACATCTCCAATCAACTCGACCTGTCATCTGCTGACAATGCAATCTCCTCCTGGCTTGACTCCACCCTAAACATAGCAAACAAACTCTGCCCTCTTATCTGCAAAACCATCAAACCTACTCCTCCAAGCAAAAAAACCATGGTTTACCCCCGAACTTAAGAACCTCAAAACCAACCTTAGGACATCAGAGGCGCTGGCGCAAATACCCCACTCCTGCATACAAAACCACATACTATCAACTCATGCACGATTACCGAAAAGCCATTCTCCAAACCAAGCGCGATTATTATGCCCATAAGATCTACAATTTTCAATACAATGCCAAAGCCCTTTTCACTATGATCTCAAACCTCACCAGAACCACTCCGACACAACCACCAACACCCACACCAAAAAAATCGATGCAATGAGTTTGCACACTTTGTTACGCTTGGGCTGAGTTCAGGGGTAGTGAACACCACCCAAAAGGGTGGCTCCAGGTGGAGAGAGACAGGGATGGATGGAAACCGTGTCTGGGGCCCGGCTGGGTCAGGGCAGACAGCAAGTAGCAGTGTCTGGGTCTAGGCTGGGTCAGGGCAGGCGGCAGTTAGCAGGGTCTGGGTCCAGGCTGGGTCAGGGCAGGAGGCAGATAGCAGTGTCTAGGTTCAGGCTGGGTCAGGGCAGGCGGCAGATAGCAGTGTTTAGGTTCAGGCTGGGTCAGGGCAGGAGGCAGAGCAAGGCAGGTCAGAAGGCCCTTAGGCCACACACACACAGAAGGCCCGTAGGCCAGACACCGTAAGCGGGGCAAGGCAGGTCAGAAGGCCCGTAGGCCACACACCGTAAGCGGGGCAAGGCAGGTCAGAAGGCCCATAGGCCACACACACACAGAAGGCCCGTAGGCCACACACCGTAAGCGGGGCAAGGCAGGTCAGAAGGCCCGTAGGCCACACACACACAGAAGGCCCGTAGGCCACACACCGTAAGCGGGGCAAGGCAGGTCAGAAGGCCCGTAGGCCACACACGCACAGAAGGCCCGTAGGCCACACACGCACAGAAGGCCCGTAGGCCACACACCGTAAGCGGGGCAAGGCAGGTCAGAAGGCCCGTAGGCCACACACCGTAAGCGGGGCAAGGCAGGTCAGAAGGCCCGTAGGCCACACCCACACAGAAGGCCCGTAGGCCACACACAGTAAGCAGGGCAGAGCCCGTAGGCCAAACACACACAGACAGTAGAGCAGAGGGCCCGTAGGACCGCACGCACAGTAAGCAAGGCAGGGCAGGGCAGAAGGTCCGAAGACCATACACAGCACAAGGTAGAAGGCCCGAAGGCCGCGCAAGGCAAGGCAAGACAAGACAAGGTAGAAGGCCCGAAGGCCGTGCAAGGCAAGACAGAAGGCCCGAAGGCCACGCAAGGCAAGGCAAGACAGAAGGCCCGAAGGCCACGCAAGGCAAGACAAGACAGAAGGCCCGAAGGCCACGCAAGGCAAGACAAGACAAGGTAGAAGGCCCGAAGGCCGCGCAAGGCAAGGCAAGGCAAGACAGAAGGCCCGAAGGCCACGCAAGGCAGGGCAAGGCAGGGCAAGGCAAGACAAGGTAGAAGGCCCGAAGGCCACGCAAGGCAAGGCAAGACAAGGTAGAAGGCCCGAAGGCCACGAAAGGCAAGGCAAGACAGAAGGCCCGAAGGCCACGCAAGGCAAGGCAAGGCTAGGCAAAGCAAGGTCAAAGGACCACACACACAGCAAGCAAGGAAGGCTAGAGCAGGGAGCCCAGGCGAGCTCGATGCCGAAGCACTGAGGGAACTGTCAGGCAGGGTTATAAGGGAAAGCCCAGAACATAGAGAGGAGAAGGGAGATAGACTGGGCCTGTCAGGGGAGCCAGCTCTAGAGGGACCCCTGGTGGTGAGGCGGTTGCACAGCAGCCATAGCCGTAACACACTTTTTTCAAAACAAAGTCTCCTCACTATCTGCACAATTCTCTCCTAACACTAACAACGTGACACTCCCCACCCCCAACCTTACACCCTCTTTCTCTTCCTTTGACCCATCCTCCTCCCTTGAGATCGAAAACATCTTAAAAAAGATGAGACCCTCCTCTCACCCCTCTGAAACTATTCCCACCAAACTGTTAATATCTATTCCTAAAACTATTGCTAAACCTCTTTCCAACATCCTCAACCGATCTCTGGAGCAAGGCACCGTCCCCAACACACTACAACAAGCTGTGGTTAAACCCATCCTTAAAAAATCCAACCTCGATCCTTCCGCCCTTTCTAACTATCGACCCATCTCCAATCTCCCATTCCTATCCAAAATCCTAGAAAAACTTGTCAATGCCTTTCTGACTATCTCGAACTACACAATATCCTCCCCACTACCCAATATGGTTTCCGAAAATACCTAAATACCAAAACCTTACTTTTATCTCTAACAGACACCATACTCAAAGGTCTGGACACTGGTAATTCCTATCTGCTTGCCATGTTAGACATTTCTGCTGCTTTCGACATGGTCAATCACAGCATACTTATCAACATTCTCATCAGCATCGGAATATCTGGAACTGTTGTTGCCTGGATAAAATCCTACTTACAAAACCGCAGCTTCACAGTTATTACTGACAACAATGAATCTGACCCTATCAGCATTGACTGAGGTGTCCCTCAAGGGTCCTCTCTCTCCTCCACTCTGTTTAACATTTACATGCTACCTCTTACTAACCTCTTATCCAACCTTGGCATCAAGCACTTCATCTATGCAGACGACGTCCAACTTCTTTTCCCCTTTACTGACTCCCTCCAAACGGCCTTACAAAATTGGTAATCTTGCCTTACTTCTATCAACGAACTTCTCACAAACATGCATCTCGCTCTCAACCCTCAAAAAACCGAACTCCTCATTATATCTAATAAACATCCTCCACCCACTACCCCCCCTTCTCATTCAACTACTACCTTCCTCTCCCACACCCGTAACCTGGGAGTTCAAATTGACAACCAACTCTCCTTTAAACCCTTCATTAAATCCATCCTAAGCGAATGCTATTTCAAGCTTCAAACAATCAAGAATCTCAGACCTCTCCTATATTTTGCTGACTTCCGCACAGTACTCCAGTCTATTATCTTTTCCAAAGTAGACTACTGCAATGCCCTTCTTCTTGACCTCCCTGCTACCCATTCCAAACCCTTACAACTCCTGCAGAATGCTGCAGCACGTATCCTCACAAACTCCAGAACAAGAGACCACATTACCCCAATACTCATGGAGCTTCATTGGCTACCGATACAATCACGAATCCTATACAAAACCCTATCCCTAATTCATAAAAGCATCATAAACGACTCCTCTCACTGGATCACCCCTCCTCTCCAACTGCGCACCTCCGCCAGACCAACTCGCTCCACCCTTCAAGGAACACTTCATAATCCACCAAGCATATCTCCACAATGAACCGAGCTTTCTCCTTGGCCGGCCCTTCCCTTTGGAACTCCATGCCCCCAGGCCTACGCGCAGAAACATCTACACATATATTTAAAAAAAAAATTGAAAACCTGGCTCTTCCTAAAAGCCTATCCCTCAGACTCTATTCCAACTCCTCGTGACTAATCCCATAGAATTGTGTAAGATAACCTCTGAATCTGAAAACAACAGATTGTTACCCCCTCATACCTTTTATTCCCCTCTGCTTTGTAAATATCCGTGTAAATATATGAAACTGTTTATTCTTTATACATAATTTACCTAATTCATATAGTTCCCATTCCTATGTTTCCATGCATTATAAGGTTCCTATGTTCCTATGTATTATAATGTTTTTTGTTCTATGTACAGGCTCCTGCCTAAATGGTTTCAAGTTATTTGTAAACCGATACGATGTGCAAACGGTTATCGGTATATAAAAAATTTGAAATAAATAAATAAATAAAAAGAAGGATGGATCCCTTCGCCCATGTATAGACTATCGCAGCTTAAATGAGATCACCATGAAGGACTGCTATCCATTGCCATTGATCTCTGAACTCTTTGATCTGCTCCAAGGGGCCAAAATATTCACAAAGCTGGACCTCAGAGGGGCATATAACTTGGTCCGAATACACCATGGTGATGAATGGAAGACAGTATTTAATACCTGCGTCGGCCATATTGAATATTTAGTCATGCCGTTTGGCCTTTGCAACGCCCCAGCTGTATTTCAAAACATGATGAATGAAATCTTCAGGGACATGTCGTACAGCTGTGTAGTAGTATATCTCGATTACATACTGGTTTTCTCTCAAAACCTACAGAGCCATCAAGTAGACGTCGCCAACGTTCTCCAAAGACTTAGGGATAACCACCTATACGCAAAATTAGAGAAATGTTCTTTCCATCAGGAATCCGTTCCATTTCTAGGCTATGTGGTATCCAGCCAGTGATTCCAAATGGACCTGCAAAAAACCAAAAGCATCCGGGCCTGGCCTCAGCCTACTGGTCTTAAGGCTTTGCGAACATTTCTCGGATTCACGAACTACTACAGGTCCTTCAATCATCACTATTCCACCTTGACCACGCCCCTTACAGCCATGACGCGAAAGGGAGCCAATCCCTCTCAATGGTCTACAGAAGCCGTTGACGCTTTTCAAAAACTTAAAGAGGCGTTTGTTCAAGAACCATGTCTACGCCATCCAGATCCCCGACAACCATTCATTGTCGAGGTAGATGCCTCTGACGTCGGAGTTGGAGCTGTCCTTAGTCAACACAGTGACACCCACACCTTACAGCCCTGCTCCTTCTTCTCTTGGCGTTTCTCTCCTGCCGAGCATAATTATGGGATGTTGCGTCCGTCGGTCTCAGACGGCTTCAACCTCTGTGCCTTAGCTTTCTTCCTTCTCTCACCTCAAGCTTTGGGAAGATGGCTGCTGCCGCGTCTTCATGCCGCTCTCTCCGGTGTCCCTGGATCGGCATCGGCGATGGTGTTCGCCATGATTTTCCTGAGGGCCTCCTAGGGTGCGCGCGCGCACACCACCCACGTCTTTATCTCCGTCATGGCGGGAACCTCTGGGACGTCCCCTCCGAGTGACATCATCACATCCTGGTATTTAGTCTGCCCTTCGTTTGCTAACAAACTGAGTTAGCAAGGATTGGATTGGATTGCCTCTGGTTTAAGCTGCTCTGCCGCTTCCCAGCTGCCACAGGAAGCTCTGTCTGCCCTTCGGGGTATTTCTCCACTAACCTGGGTACCCACTCCTCGGGGGCCCTTCTGCTCTATTTCAGGTAGCTATCTTGGGATACCGGGTTCTCGCTCCTCGAGGGCCTGCTCTCCCTAATCTGGTGCCTGCCACTGAACTATTTCTGTCTGCCAGGACCTTCAACAATACAGCTTTCTGCTTCAGTGAGTACTAACCCTTTCAGTCTGTCTCAGCTTCAGCTCTCGGTGTCCACATCCGGGTCCTGTTCCTGCTACGCTGCGCTGCCTATCACCTACTCGAGTGTGAGACTGGTCTCCTCTTCTGAGGACCCCTGGACTACTTCACTGGGTTACCTTCACTGCTGCCCGCTCCCCGGGCAGTACCATCGAGCTGTACAATAAATACAACTTCTCTGTGTCTGCATGTATAGAGTCTAGCCTAGAACTGCGGTTCCTCATGGGGCTCCTTCCCGTGGGAGTGGCCATCTCCGCAGTACCCAAGAATCCACTCCAACAACTCAAACCCTAACATGGGTTAGGAGACAAGGAGCTACTTGCCATCAAATTGGCGTTTGAAGAATGGCGCCCATGGCTCGAGGCTGCACAACACCAGATAACGGTTTACACCAACCACAAAAATGTTGAATACCTATGTCATGCGCATTGCTTGAACCATAGACAAGCTCGCTGGTCCCTATTTTTTAATCTATTTGATTTCATATTGAAGTATCGTCTAGCGGACAAGAATACCTGGGCAGATGCTCTCTGCCGTTCCTTCATTCCAGAGGACGTCCCGGACACTCCACGACATATCATTGACCCTACCAGGGTACTTCTCTCAGCCACACACACGGTTCCAGCCGGAAAGACAGTGGTGCCTCACTCTCTCAGGAAGAAGATCCTCAGATGGGCCCATGACTCTCTGCTTGCAGGCCACCCTGGACAATCCAGAACATTCACCATCTTTCAAAGATACTATTGGTGGCCCTCTATGAAAGAAGATGTACAGGCCTACGTGGAGTCATGTCCTACCTGCGTAAGACAGAAACCTCCAGCTGGCCGACCCTGGAAACTCCTCCAGCCACTGTCCGCTCCTAGTGAACCATGGACACACATTGCCACGGACTTTATCGTCGATTTGCCTTTGTCCAACTGCAATAATACCATCTGGGTCACCATTGACCTCTTTTCTAAAATGGCTCATTTTGTGGCACTACCCGGCTTACCATCTGCCCCGGAATTAGCAAAGTTATTCATCCTTTACATCTTCTATCTACATGGCATGCCAAAGCACATCCTCTCGGACAGAGGGGTTCAGTTTACAGCTAAGTTTTGGAGATCCCTGTGCAAGAAATTTGACATCTCATTTGATCTTACATCAGCTTACCACCCTAAGCCAACGGACAGACGGAGAGAACGAACCGCACGCTAAAACAGTTTCTCCGGGCTTGTGTTAATTCCAGACAAAGCGACTGGTCCGACTTGCTCCCCTGGGCTGAATTCGCATTAAATTCTCATCAGTCTGCTTCAACTGGGTCGTCACCTTTTCAACTAGTTTATGGTCATCAGCCGCTACCTCCACTTCCAATGCCATTATCAGTAGCTTCCCCTGCAGCCCAGGCATCAGCGCAAGAATTACATCAGTTGTGGGAACACACAAAAGGACTTCTCCAGAAGGCTGAACAACAGGCCAAGAAGTTCTATGATGCCCATCACAGATGTCTTCAAATCGGGACAGATTTGAAGACATTGATGTGAGACCATTGGTTCACTATCAACAGATATCGACCCCTGATGAAGCTGCAGTTCCGCAGCGAAACACCAGCCGCTGTCGGGTTGGCTAAATTGGTACAGTCGGGGTGCATATGATTTTCAGTTGACTCAAGCAGGCTAATATTGCCGCATTATTAAATATTTCAAACAGCTGAGTGCATATAAAAATTTGTTCGGGTCACCCTCGACCATACAACTGGGACAGACGCAGAGAGAACTGAAGTACAACCGGCAGGTGGCTGCCGGGTTAGTCGGAAGATACAATTGAATTGGTGTAATTTCTATACAAGAGAGAAGCTCTCTCGAGCTATTTTGAAATTTATTTTGTTTTTCAACACAGATCACAGCCATCAAGCTGCAAATGATGTGCAGACCGGACGGTTCAGGTCCTTTAGATTGAACACGTCGGCAGGCTTGCTGATGTGGCGCCTACATACCAGCTGGGTGTATCGTTGTATACTGCATCCAGTATATATTTATTTTGAGCCACGACATTAGTAAACACATAAGAGGTGCCTTTTTTGTTTGGTTATAAGAATTAGCTTGAAACAGAGAGGAAGAAGAAAGAGAAGGTGAAAGAACTAAATTATGAAGATATACTTTTTTAAATTATGAGGTGTAATAACTGCCTTGTGCCACTGCTCTAACCTTGTTAATTCTGACTCTTGCACTATTTAGCAAATGCTAGTTTTTATTTTTGTAACATTTTTTCCAGCCAAGAAGGGAATGAGGATTAGAGGCATGTATGCTGTAACTTTCTCCCTGTTCAGCATTCTCCTTTCCCCCAGTCTGTGTCTTCCTGAAGTCAGCAATCCAAACTCAGGCTGTCTGGCTATGCCACCACAGAAGAATCTGGCACATAATTTATGACCTCAGAGTTTCATGCGTTTGATACTTCATTGATGTGTCATATAGTTAGGTTGGTTATCGTAGTCAGATAAGTAATGATGTAATCCTGACAACATATCCTTCTATTTATTTATTTATGTTGAATTATTTCTAAAACTGCCTTCCTGAGCAGTTCCCTAAACGTTTAGAAAGCCTGCTTGTGCAAACAATTTCTTTGTGCAACTTTTTATGAGTCAAGTTCAAATTTTTTCTCTACGATCCAGTATAATGCAAATAATATTGGGATTTCTTGTGCGCGCCATGTTTTGCTCTGTGCTTGGGGTTCATGACCTGTGTGCATGCGCACAGCTTAGAAGGAACAGCGTTTCTGACCAAATCAGTAGGGTCATCCAAGGCAACATACAAAGTTTAAAATCACTGCTTGATGCAATACAAATAACCAAAGATGAACATATAAAACAAAGCCAGTTGCAAATGACATAAAAAAATTGACAGTATCGCAGCCTATCTGGTTGACCTGGGGTGAGGTGGTAACCCTGTGCCTGACTATGGTGAAGCCTAGGCTGAAACGATGAAACTTAATTACAGTATATACCCCAGAATGGATCCTCCATATCCAGGGGTCAGAGATTATAGAAAACCAAAATCGTCTTCAGTTACTGTATGATTGGTCAGTATATTATTTGGCACCCACAGGAAATAAGATGCATGAACATTTCATAATGCCTAGTTTCATTCTTTGGTATCAAAGGAGTTGAAGCCTTGTTGATTGGTGCTACTGCTGATAAGCTTCAAACATGTGCTAACTCCACCCCTTTATGTGTTTACCATGTGTCCAGTTCAGGCGCACACATTTTTCTTGGTACAGAAATTTGCATACAGTTAGGACAGTGTTCACTACAGGTGTAATTTTTAAAGATGAGAAAGTCTGTAAGTACTTTTAACCTGTTGGCTTTCCGCAAATTTTCACAGCAAAAGAATGTGCATACTTTTGTCCTGAAAATTTACAGAAAGTACATGCACAAAGCTACATTTGATTTGCCATGTGCAAGCACATGGATATTATTTTGTAGCCTTTTCCTATCTATAACTTGATCTTTCATTTCCTTAGAATGCTCTTTGGTCTTCATTTTCACACCTTTCCTTCAGATTCACAGCCTGACCCAATGGTATTGGAATTAAGGAGTCTTTTATTCAGAAAAGCTGACCTTTTCTAATGATTCACAGGTAGAGGCCATTTGTTAGGGCAATATCTTTCATCTGTGTAAACTTGGAGCTTCCACAGCACAGGGGTTGAACACTTATGCAAGCAGCATTTTTCAGTTTTTAATTTTATTTTACAAAAATGCAGAGAAATAAATTATGACTGAAAATGTACTTTAAGAGCATACTGGTTTTCAATAAACATACTGTCTGGAAAAGATGTGCAAGTGTCATTTGTAATCCACACATCTGACTTTTTAGGGGGTCGAATATTCTTGCAGGCCACTGTATCTACCTAGCTACCTATTCTTGCAGGCCACTGTATCTACCTAGCTACTCACCTTATTGACTTTTGTTTTGAATTAAATTCCTTCTGAATAAAACCTGTAGTAAATTTACAGTAAGGAGTTGTAAGGTTTGCATGTTGTTAGGTGCATGCTTCTGATCCTCTTCTAATACAAGGGGTGCAGGGCCTCTGGAAGCTGGGGCTGTGGAGCCTGAAGCCTGGATTTGCTCACGGTGACTTCTGGGTCCTCTCCCGAGGGCTTCTGGGTAGGACTTGCAGATGAGATTTCCAGTCCTCTTCTGTTGCAAGGGGTGCCGGGCCTCTGGAGCCCTCTCCTGGTGGCTGCTGGATAGGACTTGCAGATGAGCCTTCCAGTCCTCTCCTGGTGCAAGGGTTGCATGGCCATATTCCTTTCAGTGCCACAGTTTTAAAAGTTGCCCTCACAGTAAGTATCTTGCCTCAGCTTGGTGTCTCCTGCACTCTGTTTTGGCCACATTAGTCCTAGTTCTTGCCTTAACTCTGTTTTTGGCCCTGTTATAGAGGCCTTCTTGTTCAGTCTTGATCTGTTTGTCCTATGTGTTGGCCCCTAGTTTAGTGGCCTTCTGTTTTGCTGAGTCTTGTTTGTTTGCTCTAGTATAGTGGCCTTCAGGTCTTGTCTGTTTGCCCTGTAATGCATTTCTTGTCTTGTTTATTTTCTGGACACCCCTTTTGTTTCTGATTCTGTTTCTTGTAGCCAGCTGTGCCCCAGTAGGACTCCTCCCATACCTGTCTTTGCTGTGCACCTTTTAAGTCCTCCTGGCCACTTGAACCTGAGGGCTCAACCTGAGGGGGAAGGTGGCTGTTTCAGGTGGCCAGCAGGACTGTTTCATAGAAGCCTGCTCAGTCTGGGTCCAGCCCAGCTCCTACTCTGGCAGTTACCCTTAATCGGCAACCCGTTTCCTGATAATGGCAGAAAAAGGCCATACAGTCTATTTAGTTCACCCATCCACACCATTGCTCAGCTCTACAATCCCTACCGTACTCTCAGAGATCTCCTTTGCTTGTCCCATGATTTCCTGATTTCAGATACCATCCTTGTCTCCACCACCCCTACTGGGAAGCTGTTCCATGCATCTACCACCCTTTCTATAAAGAAATATATCCTAAGATAATTCCTGAGTCTAACCCTTTAACCCTCATCCTATGACTTCTCATTCTAGATCCTCCTTTCTGTTGAAAGAGGCCTACCTCTTGTGCATTGATATCTTAGAGCAGGGGTCAGGAACCTTTTTGGCTGAGAGAGCCATAAACGCCACATATTTTAAAATGTAATTCCATGAGAGCCATACAATATGTTTAAAACTAAATACAAGTAAATGTGTGCATTTTATGTAAGATCACACTTTTAAAGTACAATAAGTCTCTGAAAATATTACACCAGGCCTTAAGACAACAATACATCTCCTATTAGGAAAATGGACCAAGTCAGGCTGCTATAGAGTCCTACACAGAAACTACACGCCAGCAGAAAACCTCACCTGAATCACGTGCTGTCCCTCACCTAACATAGAATAAAGAGACCAAAACACATAACAAGAAGCATGCAGAAAAAACTGAATTGGAAACTGCAACAAGCCAGAGTCTCTGTATGCAGTGTAACAAAGGAAAAAAGAAACATCACCCATCCTTATAAAACAAATCAAGAAATATAAAATCATCAGCAGTAAAACTGTACTAACAAAAAGAACATATTTCAAAACAGCTGATGAGTGCAATATCCAATAATTAAAAACTCATATAAAACATTTCCAGATACCAACAAAATATTTCAAAATAGCAGACACAAAGACCCAGTAATGAAAAATAATAAGGATACAAAAATTTTTTGCTCTGCATACCTGGGAACATTTGATATCCAGGTGTCCTGAGATTGTTCTGAATTAGCAGGAGGCGGGGTGGTTTGCTTGGAACTTTTTCCTCTCTCAGTCACATACCAGCGCTCTCTCTCACACTGGCTCTCAATGACACACCTATAAACACATGCTCTCAGTACTCACATATACACATGTTTTTTCTCTCTCACTTATATAGACTCTTAATTACACATTTACACACATGCTGTCTATCTTTTCAGGCTTACACACACACACAGGCTTTCAATCACATAAATACATGCTGTCTTTTTTCTCTCACACACAGACTCTCATTCACTTGCTTACAAACATGTCCTCTCTTTCTCTCATTTATACTCAGGCTCTCAATCACATACTCACATGCTCCATCACCTAAACCAGCTCTCAATCACACACAGACACACATGATCTCTCTCTTACTTATATACACAGGCTCTTAATCATACATACACATGATTTCTCTCACACACAAAGGATCTCAATCATACACACATACTCTTTCACACAAACAGGTTTTCAATCACAAACTTACACATACAGGTTCCCAATGGTAAACTTACATTCATGCTCTCTCTCTCACAGGCAGGCTCTCAATCACAGACATACTCTCTTTCACATATACAGGCTCTCAATCATTCACATACATGCAATCTCTCACTCACACACACAGGATCTCAAACACACATGCTTGCTCGCTCATTCACTCTCTCTCTCTCCCCCACCCCCACCCCGGGAACTCGCGGCAGCAGCAGCCTCCTCCCAACGCTAACCTCCTTCATTTTCAGCCCTCGCGGAGGCGGAGTCCCATCGGCCGCGGTTGAAGCTCTTCATTTTCCTCCGAGCCGCACTACAGTCTTCTTTTCGTCACGCACCACCCGATGCTCTCCACTTCCTCTTCCGGGCCGCGGGGGGGGGGGGGGGGCGGGAAGAAGAGACCACACTAGCGTGGTCTCTTCTTCCCGCGCACGCACCCGATGCTCACCACTTCCTCTTCCGGGCCACAGGGGGGAGGGGGACAGGAAGAAGAGAGCACGCCGGTGCCGCTGACTCCAGCTGTCCTGCCGCGTTCCGCCCAGGCTGACAGCATTTTAAGCCCGGGCGGAGGAGGACCGGGGAGCAGCTGGGTCAGCGGGGGACTGGAAAGTGTGGCGACACTTGTCTGCGAGCCAGATGCAGCCCTCAAAAGAGCCATATCTGGCTCGCGAGCCATGGGTTCCCGACCCCTGTCTTAGAGGTATTTAAATGTCTCTGCCGTATCTCACCTATCCCATGTTTCCTCTAGGGCAGAGATAAGCAACTCTGGTCCTTGAGTGCCACAAATAGATCTGCATTTCAGGATATCCACAATGAATATGCATATTTGCATACAATGGAGGCAGTCTATGTAGATATATTTCATGCATATTCATTGTGGATATCCTGAGAATCAGACCTATTTGCCATACTCGAGGACTGGACTTGCCTATTCTGTTCTACAGTATACATATTTAGATTTTAAAGCCTGTCACCATATGCTTTATAACAAAGATCGCTGACCATTTTAGTAGCCACCCGCTGGACCCATGCTATCCAGTTTATACTCTTTTGAAGGTGAGGTCATTAGATTTGTATTTACTATTTCACATGAGGTCTCACTAGGAACTTAAACAGGGCAATATGGCCTCCTTTTTTCCTGTTGACAATTCCTCTCCCTATGCACCCAAGCATCTTTCTGACTTTTGCTGCTGCCTTATCCACCTGTTTGACCACCTTGGTATCGACCCTTTGTGGCTTACTATATACAGAAGGCTTAACTAAATTAGGATAAAAGTTGTCTTGGCTGATTTATCATAGGCACTAACCAATGGCAGGGTAGCTTTCAAAATGTTTGATATTGCAATGTGTTGTGACCTATCTGGGATCTTCACTTAACTATCCTGAATTGACTCATTTACCTCCTGGAAAGAAAAAGAGATTCTAAGTGTTGGGGGCATCAGTAACAGTTGAAAAGTGTGAGCCAGGGGTCACTGAGTGCTCTGCTGTCTATCACCAAAATGTGAATGAATTTGAATGAATGGTTGAACAATTCTCAGATGGGGACAGATACACTTGAGACGGAGAGGTATTCAGACAGATCTTACAAGGCCAATTTCCTTATAGGGAAGTAGAAAGGGAGTAGAAAGGGAACTCGCCAAACTGTAAATTGTTCTAAAGAAAACCACGCTCGCCCAAATGCCGCCACAGCGCCCAACACTGACCACAGCCGTGAGCAGCCTGGAACACTGCCAGGACTCCCTCACAGGAAAGGCACTGCCAGGCCTCCTCGATCGTGCATGCACACCTCTGTCCCTTATCTAGGCCCCATGGCGGGCAATTCCTCAGAGGCGCCTCCTGATGACGTCTGCACAGCTGGGTATTTAAACCCCAGCCTCAGCAACGGATCTCCTGCCTAGAGCAGTGTGTGCACCTCACGCATTCCTGATTGTTCCGGGCTCCTTGCTTCTGCATTCCTGTCATCCAGCTTTGCCTTGCTCAGCCTGCCTCATCCAGCCTTGCTATACCCAGCCTGCAGGGCCGGTGCAAGGGGATTAGGTGCCCTAGGCACCTTCTGCTTTGCGCCCCCTCCCCTGCTCCGCCCCCGGTCACAGCCCCGACTCCTACCTCCAGGGGTGGGGACCACATGCCGCCACTCCCCCACCCCCTGCACCACCCCTCCAAATTTAAATAAAATAACCCCTTCACTCTCCCGACTCCTCCCCAAGACTCACGAAAACCCCTGGTGGTCCAGTGGGGGCCCTGGGAGCGATCTACTGCTCCCAGGCCGTCAGCTGCCACTAACCAAAATGGCGCCAGTGGCCTTTAGCCCCTACCATGTGACAGGGGCTACCGGTGCCATTGGCTAGCCCATGTCACATGGTTGGGGCAATGGATGACCGGGGCCATGTTCTCCAGTTGTTGCCGTAGGCCTCGTAGGTTTGCTTATGAGGCTGCATCAACCACGCCACAGCACAATACCTTTTATAGAGCTAATGAATGTTTAAAGGTGCAAGTCTTTGGAACTATTTTTTGATCGATTTTTCTTCTTCTCTGGTACTGATCTGGCCCAATCTATTTGTTTAGGGTCAAAACCGGTATGCACACTGGGGTTCCTCCATGCCTCCAGAAGAAACACGTACTGTGAAGCAGAAATGACTCTGGGCTCTCCTGTGGCAGCAAGCAAGAATATTTTACTTGGGGAACCTGGGATAGAAAACCATACAGTGACATGATTGTGACCAGACAATAGGCAGGGAGGAAGATGCAGACTCAGCTGACTAGAAGAGGCTGCATCCTATCTAGGTAACCCTTACAGTGCCAAGGTCAGGTGACATAGCCGGGAAACGTTAACTCCTTGTTGTCTGGGCTGGAGGATGACACATAGCATGCAGTTTCTCAATGAAAAATTCAGGGGCTCCTCGAGTGAAACCAGGGTTTGTAGCTACGGATGCAAAAGGTGGCATGGTAGAGCAGGCAGAGTTGCTGAAACACTCACTTTGGACTGGACGTGTTCCACTGTTGGATCCTGGGCTGTCAGTCTTCCCGGCCCAGCCCGGCCCCTCCGCCAGCCAGTGCACTGAATGAAGTCTAATATGTGCATTGATGTGCAGATAAGGTTGATGGCTGGCTATAGGAGGGCAGTTTAATTCTGGCAAAGGTTTCTTCAGCTCAGTCAATCAACTTGACTTCCCTTTGTGTCTTCTCCCCACCACCCCCCTCTCACTTTATCCCTGGAACAATATTTAATTTCACGATGTAGTGTCTTGGTCAAGATTTCAAAGGTTACTTCTCTGGCTGCTTGACCGCCTTGTATGTTCGCTCTTATTACACATGGAAGAGAAAGCCAGAAGTCTTTTTTTTTCCCCCCTTGTTCATTATATGCATGGAGTATTAATGGATTTGCTTTGTCTGTGGTGCCTCATTACTGAAAGCAGCTAAAAGCACAGAAGTCTTTCTGTGTATGCAAATAAGGCGGAATTATCTACCTGAGAGTTAATATTCTCTGCTTTTAAGTGTATTCTAAATCTAATGTTTGTGTTTAGACCATAACATCCTGTTCCCTTTTATTATTATTATTATTATTATAGGCAAAAAGCTAAGCAGGCTCAGGCAGCTGTTTGATGTTGGCTTCAAGTGTTATTAATTTCATATTCTATTATTCTTTTCACTGTAGTACAAGTGAAGCTGATGGGGAGGCCGTGATGGATAAGTTGTTTGATGAGCTGGCTGAGAAACAAAATGATGGTACGTAAGTTAATTTCTCTTGAAAGAGAATACATTTAGATCACAATGCCCAATCTCTGCTGACCAATTAATAAGTTCCATTGCTGTATATGGGCTGATGCCACACTCAAGTGGCAGCCATTGTATCAGCATTTTGTCTAATTTATGTGTTGAATCATGTGCTATTATTCATCAAGCTCTGCATTTCCTAGCTGGGAAAGAGATGAATTTTATAGTAATTATCCAGACAAGACTGAGCCTTTGTTCATGTTCCCATAGTAACTAGACCAAGGACCCTGAAAGTGCAGGGCAGAGAGCTGCGCCTGAGTAAAGCCTGTGGTAGCGTTGCCGACTGTACGTTTGAAGAACTGTGCGACAGAGTAAGTATCTGGTCACATCCAGACCCCTTTACTGCATACCCCTCTCTTCCGTTCCTGGCTTTCATCCACTTTCAGGTTTTCTTGGCTCCTTGCTCAAATCTTGCACAAAGAATTTTAAATTCACAGGCAGTTTTGCATGTAAAATGCTAAAATCTCTGAAGGGGAAGTAGAACCTTGTCAAAATTTTACTTAAAAAGAAAAGGTAAATATAATTAGGGTCTCTGCAGAAATTTGCACTGGTGTTGGCTTCAACAAAGCACTAACATTGCCTGCATAGAATTTCTGACATTGGTTATAAGCAGGGACTTGTAGAGCGGATGAGATATTTCCGTGTCTCACACAGAGCAGTGATACCAGCACATGATACCAGGACCTTTAGCATTTAGATTACATACTAAACTAGTTAGCCTGATCACAAGCTTAGAAGAATGCTGTTCTCTGTTCAGCACATTTCCTGGTGCCTGCTGAGCCATTTATAAATTCAGCTAGAACTGGGGGGCACCTTTCAGTGCTCAACAAGAAAGTAACCCACTAGACCAGGGCTATCCAAACCTGTCCTGGGGACCTCACATGTTAAAACAATTCTCTTTAATCAAATCGGTTTTCAGGATATCCACAATAAATATACATGAGATACATTTGAGTATCATAGAGACTCAGTATATGCAAATTTATCTCATGCATATTATTGTGTTTATCCTGAACACCCAACTGGCTGTGGGGCTCCCAGGACAGGTTTGGGAAGCCCTGCAGTAGATGATGACAGAAAAAGACTGACCAATCTGCCCGGGTTTTTCCAGTCTTTACTGCTAAGGCTATGACCAAACTGCCAGCAGTGGAAACTGGAGCACTTGTAAGAAATCACTCTTTAACCAAGTTCACAAGCAGCCAACTAACAACCTCCAGATCCTCTCTCCCCCACCAGTAAACCAACTTGCCTGCCTTCATCTTCCCATCCGTTCAAGCCAGCCTGCCTCCAGGACCCCCTACCCAGTCTGCCTGCCTGCCTTCCTTCCCCCCCTCGGCAAGCCTGATTACAGGTTTCTTCTGTTCAGTGTTAACAGGGGGATTCGGTATCAGTATCAGCTTAAGCAGTTTCAAAAGACATGGTTCCGTTCAATCCAGTCCGCATCAGGTTACTTCACTTTACAGGTAGAGAGATGCGTCTTCACAGAAGCACAAGAGTCACAGGTCTCCTCCTCCAGGTCTTCACGGCTTGGCCCACAGCCTTCAAACTGCCAGGAACTCTTTTTAAATTAGTGAGGATTAATCTGGGTTCTTGAGTTGGGTTCCGGATCGGGGCCTGGGAGGGCAGCCAAGCCCTTCTACTTGCTCTGTTTCTTTCCTGGTGACTCAGAGACAAAAGTCCTGCCTCCCAGCCAGCAGGCCACAGTTCAAAACTGGCTCAAGGTCTTTTGCCTAGACATTCATGTTCATGCACTTTTAAGTAAGCAAAGCCAGAAAGAGGAACAAAATTGATTGCATCATTATGTAAACTCATGTGGAATAATATAAAAAGTCTATTAAGTGGTGCACATTGTTTCTGCCTGCCTGCATTTACATAATGACAGTAAAGCAGCAGTAAGAAATCGCTTGAATTTTGGATGTTAAGCACAGACAGTGCACACCACTGATGGTTGCGTATTATGAATTACTTCTGCAAGCTCATGTCTGCTTTAAAGTTTAATAAGTTTTAATCAGGACTCTGTGCGAACATAAAGAGACTTCTTTATTATTCTGCTACACCAGTCCAGACAAGTGGGCTACTTCCCCCCTACCAGAGTGCAACAACTTTCCCTGTAATATGATCACTACTTACATGTGGTGCAGTCTAGATAACGCCAGTATTCTGTGCCTTCAGCAGATGGTAGGACCTTTCCTTAAAGGTGTTTTTTCTAGGAGCCATTTGGCCATGCATCTTTCTGAGCCCTTTTCTGTAGAGATCCTGACCTGAAGTTTTTGTTGGACTCTATGACTATTTGTCCATTTCCATTTTCTTGCCAAAGGTGGCCTCTGCTTTTCACCTAAATTGAACAATTTCTCTGCCAGCCTTCTTCAGGGAAGAGTGTAAGGGCAGCAACAAGTCTTTGATCTCTGGTTATCCGGAGAGTTCTTATCAGGTACTTGGAAGTCACTGATTCATTTCATAAATCAGACAGATTTTGTTTTATTTGGAAGCCCCTGCAAAGGTGAGCTGGCCTCTAAATCCTCATTAACAAGATTAAAGAGAATTGTTTTAACATATATGTTTAAGGGTCATCAAACTCTGGAAGTTTTTCGAGCCCATTCTACAAGTATACAGTCTTATTCTTGGGTGGAAACGATAACCATAAATTCTGAGGACATTTGTAAAGCAACCACTTAGTCTTCTTTACACTCTTCACCAAATATTACAAATTGGATACTCATGCCAAAGATAATGCAGCTTTTGGAGTGAGTGTACTTAGAGCAGCCCTAATTTCCACCCCTCAGGCTAATTGGGCTTTGGTTCTTCCCATTTGTCTGGACTGGTGAAGCAGGATGATAAGGAAGGAGAAATGTAAGCTTTCTTGATAATTTCCTTTCCTTGAAGCCTGCCACACCAGTCCTGGAGCCTTCCAGGAAGTGGGGGTGAAGAGTTATTCCTTCTGTTTAGTGTAAAGTATCTGTGTTTAACAGTTGGCCGCAGGTCAGCCCCACACCCAGTCTCGCTTACCCTGGGTACAGCAGGACTTCTGTGCAGCATGGATGCTGTCCTCAGCTCCACCGCTGTGGCCCACCTTAAGGCACGCATGTGCACCTGGTTCTGATCTAAAGGCCCCGCGGTAGAAACCTTGCAGCATCGCAAGCAGATGATGTCTGCACCAGCTGGGTATGTAAACCTGGCCCACACTCTCAACCGGCGCCTCAGCAACAGGTCCCCTGCCATGTCTGCAGAGCATGTTGCATCTCCTGCTGTTGCCTCGTTCTAGCCTGTCCTGATATTGCCTTGTCTCTGCCTGTGCCAGCCTTTGTCTTGTCCCTGCCTGCTCCAGTCGTCACCTTGTTCCAGCCAGTACTGCCTTTTTCCCTTGTCCCAGCCTGCCCTTCCTTCGCTTCAGTTCTATGCCTGTCCCCCCTTTGGGTAGCTGTTTAGTGCCTGGATATTGATGCCACCTGATTCCTGCCTGCCCTGACCACTACCTGGACCTTGTCTCTGTTGTCTGCCACCTGCCCTGATCTTGGCCTGCTTACCGACCCTGCCCTTATGCTTACTTCGGGACCCTTGCCTAAGTCTTGCTGGCCTCCAAACCAAGAGGCCAACCTGCAGGGGAAGAGGCTGATATAGTTGAAGCCTAGTCCTGGTCCCCGCCCAAGCGACTCCACCTCCTGTCGGCAAGGGGCCAACTGGGTCACCAGTTGGGCAGCATTACTCTCACCACACTCAAGGGCTCACACACCATGACACGGTGATTTTGGAGAGAATTTCTTTAAGGTATGTTTAAAAAAACGTTACTCTCTCTCCTATATCCATTCTAATAGTTGGTCGAGGATTTTTAAAAATTCTTTATTCATGTTTTTGAATTCATCTCATGTTTATAAATTATTTTCTTCTTTGTCATGGGAATACTGGTTTTATCTGGACTGCACTACATGTAAGAAGTGATGATGTCACGGAGAAAGTTTTTGTACTTTGCAAATAGGGCAAAGTAACCTGCTTATCTGGACTGGACTGGTATACCAGAATTTAAGGATAGGAAATTATCAGGTAAGCTTAAATTTCTCCATTACCTTGTAGAAAACAAAGGTATTAAATACTTGGATTTTAATTGTTCTTCATAGAAAAATTATGTAGAAAACCAGCAACATCAAAGATACTTAACTTTCTAATTGCTTAGATAGAAGGATTGGGAATGTCAGCTTTATAATAAAAAGAATCTGTCAGAGAAGATTTGCTCAGATGATTCCAGCTAAGATGTGGAGGTCCTAAGAGAGGTTTGTCGGCTAACTATAGACCTAGGGGTGATCGTTTGGCCTGGCTCCGCAGCTCTGTTGCACTCTCCCAGGAAAACGCCAACAGGCAATGTGAGAGGCAGCCCGACGTTGATATCACTGAGGTTTTGGGCCTTTGGACACACAGGGCCAGATTTTAAAAAGCATTTACATGCGTAAATCTGGGTTTTACGCATGTAAATCCACTTTACTCGAGTAAGTGGGCTTTTGAAAATTGCTACAATATATGCCATTGAATCGTCCATAGGATTTATTCGAATAAGTGCACTTTACATGAGTAAATGGCTTTTGAAAATTGCTACAATAGTAGTTACATTTATGCGCGTAACTCCTTTGAAAATTACCCCCACAGTGAGGAGATTTGCTCACTTAATTCCAGCTGACGTCTGGAGGTCCTGAGATTGGCTTGCCGGCTGAATGTAGACCTTGGGGTGATAGTTTGGTCTGACTCCGTAGCTATGTTAAACTCTTCCAGGAAAACACCAACAGGTAGTGTGATAGACATCCCAGCGCTGATGTCATTGAGGTCATGGGCCTTTAAATTTCTCAGACCTGCAGTGCGCTCCTTATATCCCTTTTTTTTTTTTTTTTTTACTTTTGAGATATGGGCAAAAAAAAGGGAAGATAATGTTTTCCCCCAAAGTTTCTATGCCATTAAGAGGTCAATGGATTCCGATGTCCTTCGTCCTCAGTCATCACTGCAGGTAACTCTGAGTAATGATGTGGAGGACACCTCTCCTAGTTTTGAAGAGTGCTCTCTACTACCTATGCCTTCTGTTTCACCTGGGAATCAAGTACTTAATCAAAATGGTTCCAATCTTTGTCCCATCCTGTCCATGTTTTAGAGGAGGAACACCAAGGGGTATTAGCTGCTTCTGCCTCCTCAGAGCCGGGACCTGCCTATTAGACCATTCCTGATTCAATCCAGCCTCCCCAGCCTTTTGGAGTAGAAGTAGAAAGTGTCACAACATCTTGAACCTACATAAGTCTCTCTTAGGGACTTATGGAGGGTGGTAATCAAGACTGAAAATGGACTGTTAAATTCTATTATTCAATTATGTTTTTCTTCCTCTGATGTTTCCTTAAAGCTAACGGAGATAGATCGTAGGATAGGGCAAACAGAATCTCAGGTAGCTACACATTCGAATCTGATTACTAATTTGCAATCCTCTATAACTTCACTAATAAACGATTACTTGAATATTCACCATCAGTTGGAATCCTTTGAGAATTCACTGAGATTTAAAAACCTTACTGGCTAATTTTAAAAAGAACATGAGTGCACCCATAATTGCGCATGTCGGCGCACAAACGGAGATATGCTGCAATTTTAGATCGTGCGTGCAAGTACGCACGTATCATTTAAAATCCCCCTGCCACACGTATGTGTGCACGTAATCTTAAGAGACAGCACGAGTAATTTTCTCGCGAGTATTTCACTAGGGCTTTAGCGGCTTTTACACGTGTATGCAGGCGGATTTTAAAACATGCTTGTGGACTAATTGGAAAAATGTTTTTCCAATTAGTCCACCGGTTTATCCAGTTGATATTGAGGTCTTCAAGACCACTCTGGTTCTTCATCCTGTAAGCCCCCTACTTGACCCTGAACCTTCACGCTGTGCTGAAAGCCCTAAAACTCGAGATCTCTAGATTTGCTCCTCATCAGGACCTGTAGCAAAGTTACCTGGATAACACACAGACGGGCACCTTGGTCAGCTTTTTAAAATTTGGAGTTATGCGCATAAGTCTTAGTCCCGCCCAGGAACGCCCATGCACTGCCCCTTTTCCCAGCCCCTTATTCTTGACATGCTTATGGGTATATATGCTCATACTTCGCGGATTCTTAAAATTCGCTATGCTCATGCGCGGCCCGCATATGCATGGATGTGGCTGTTTTTGCATGAGCAACGCTTTTAAAATCTACTTCTCTATTTTTTGAATTTTCCAAAATTATATTTGCTGTCTGGTTTAGAAGTTTAAAAACAAATATGCTACTGAAATATTACAGTTTACTGAAGATAAATCCATCAAGTCTAAAATGTATTATATGCTAGCTAAAAAGAGGATATCTAGTGATGATGCAAGCAGCTCAGTTGTGCTCGCTCCTTTCTCCAGTCCAGATTTCTCTGTGTATCTCCATTCTTCCAATGATAATATCCCCAAAAGGGCTACGAGGATTGCTACTTTTGTTTTAGAATCAAACAGGAATCTTTTTCTTCAGCAGCATTTTAAGTTTAGGGGGAAATTGTTCTGTGGTCAACAGGTACAAGTCTTCCCAGATGTTTCGCTGGAAACCTAGTTTAGGAGAGAGGATTTTTCTTTATTTGAAACCACGTGTTATTTGGGAGCTTATTTTTTCCTAAAATATTCTTATAAATGTATGGTCAATTTTTAGCAGGACAGATATGTATTTTTGGACCCGACACGTTTGGAGTCTGTCTTGGTTAATAAATTTGCTTGACTTCCTTTTCTTCAGATTGGGTGGGCTCTCAGTAAGGTGCCTGAGTAGATATAATTGTTTTTAATTGATGGGATTGTCTTCTTGTTCTCCTCCTTATTGTAGACTTGATGTGAATTCCTGTTTTCTTTTTCTTGTTTTGATATTTTTAAATGTCATATATCCTGGTTATGTTATGCAAATGATTAAAACTTAATAAAGATTAAATTGGAAAATAAGAATCTGTCAGATAACCCCATTTGAATCTTAAGAGACTTAGTAATGCACTCAAGAATGTCACTAAACAAGTGATATTCAGCACTCAATAATTCATCAAAATTCTTAATTATTCAAGGAGTAGGTTATATGAATTCAGAGTATTAATTATGACTTCAGATGTGAAATTAAAAGGCCAATATTCAGTAAGCAGTCAAGTTACATGAAAAAGAACATTCAAAGTACAGTATTCTGCTGTAAAAATATCACAACATGGATATTATATTTACATGTACTGATGTGATACCAATGAGGAAATCCTGCAAAAAAGACACTTACAACCTATATGTATTAAGGCTTTCGTAAAGTGCATTGGGTTTGAGCTTGGCCCTCAGAAAGCCATGAATAAACCGAGCCACAATTACAATATAGTAAACCTCCCATAATAAAACTGCACTAACCGTTAGCACTCAAACAGTAAGAACCTTATCCATGAAAATGTAACAATGCAAATATTACATCAGCCTCTAAACAGCAATAAACACTCCCTATAAAAGAAACAGAACAAGACAAGCTGGTATAGATTCCTACAAAGAAACTATACAATAACAGAATACTTCACATCCATCGCACTAGAACACAGGCAGATCTGCACCAAATACAGAATAAAATGACCAAAAGGGTCGGTGAGAAAGGAGAGAAAAACTCATCAGTGCCGGCTCAGCGCTACCTCCATGATTGAAACCGGCTTGAGTGATGTCAGTGAGAGGCACCAATAACATCTATATACAGTGGTCCCTTGACTTATGAACTCAGTTGGTTCCAGAGGGCTGGTTGTAACTCAAGTTGGTTGTAAGTCGACTATTTTTTCCATAGGAAATAATGGGAAAACCTATAATGTGTTCCGAACCTCCCAAAAGTACCCCTTACCCAACCATTTCTATAATAAAAAATGGTTGTATAAGGTCATTAATTACCAGAAACACCAATGCTTCCCTAGTGTACTCACCAAAAAGTTATAAAATGTGCTTAGCCTACCAGAAATAACAATTCAAGTTTATTTTTCTGTTTCTTTATTTATTTATTTAAAAGTTAACATCTTTGGTTTGCAAGAAGGGAGGAGGGGAAGGATGAAATGGAAGGTGGCTATTGTTCTGAAGGAGAGTCCCATTCCATCAGAACATCTGGCTCTCTGGTGTCCTTTCTCTACTTGGGGGGGGGGGGTGTCTGTAGCACACTAGGACTTGCTTCTAGCTCACTTGGTCTCAACCTTTTCGCAACTAAAAACTGGTCTAAGGTTAAGAACATAAGAAAATGCCATACAGGTTGTCTGTTTCTGTCTTTTCTTCAACACTGTTCTGTAGTATGACATGACATTATCATTAAGCAAGTGAATGCAATGATTGGCTTTTCCTCTGGCTGGGTGGGTCTTCTCTACAAATGTTTGTAGCTCTGTCCATTGTTTCAGGATTTCCTTAATTCCAGAAGAGGAAATTTGCTGCACTGATTGTTGCTCCTCCTCCTCCTTTTCAGAAAGCTCCTCAGCTGCCATTCTTTGTTGCTCAGCCAGAAGTTGCTGAAGTTCCTCTGTAGACAATTCCTCTGAGTGTTCCTCCACCAGTTCCTCAACAAAAGCACTGTCTACCTGCAAGCCTATGGACTCTGCTACAGTGACAATGTCATTGATCACAGGGTCAGTTGCAGGCTCAGGCTCCTCTCCTTTGAAGTCTCGCTCTTCTATAATTTTAGGCCACACTTTCTTCCAGGCAGATCTCAATGTCCTTTGAGAGACATTGGCCCAGGATTTCTCTATTAACCCCACACATGAAAGGATGCTGTAATGTTCCTTCCAGAATTCATTAAGGATTAAATCCATATCTGAAACCATCTGGAAGCACTTCTGGAACAGTTCCTTGGTATATTGCTTCTTAAAGTTAGCTATGACCTGTTGGTCCATAGGCTGCAGTAGAGGAGTTGTATTGGGTGGGAGGAACTCCACTGTGAGCCATGGGAATTCTTCAGCCAACATGTCTTCCAAGTCTCATGGGTGAGCAGGAGTATTGTCCATGATGAGGAGAGCCTTGAGTGGTAAGCCTTTGTCCTCCAGATATCCTCCCTTATCCACTCAAGAAAAAGGACTCTTGTCACCCAGGCTTTTCTGTTAGGTCTCCACATGACCCCTAACCTATTCTTCATGACATTCTGTTTTCTGAACACTCTAGGGGTCTCAGAATGATAAACCAAGAGAGGCTTTATCTTGAGGTCACCACTCGCATTGGCACATAGCAATAAGGTTAGCCTATCCTTCATTGGCTAGTGGCCTAGCATTTTCTTTTCTTCCTGGGTATTGTATGTTCTCTTGGGCATTTTTTTCCAGAATAGTCCAGTTTCATCACAGTTGAAAACATGCTGACAGGAAAAGCCATTTCTCTGTGTCATTGCTTCGAAGTAGGGTATGTAGTTTTCAGCAGCCTTTTTATCTGAACTGGCAGCTTCACCATGCCTAGCTATGGTAGGAACCCCAGTTCTTGCTTTAAAATTGTGAAGCCACACCTTACTGGCACGAAATATTTCACCATGTTCACTTGGTAATGGCTTATCCTGCATTTATAGTCCTAGCGTTTTCACAGATTACACACTCAGATAGGCAATCACCTGCCATCTGCCTTTCATTTATCCACACTAGCAATAGGCTTTCTACCTCATCTATCACCGTTGATCGAGACTTACTAATTTGAGTGACACCTCTAGCCACACTAACTTCCTTGTACAAATCTTTTCTTTGTAAGATTGTGGAAATAGTGGATTTTGACATGCTGTATATGAGAGCAAGATTGGTCACTCGAACGCCACTCTCAAATTTCTGCACAATTTCCTTCTTCTTTTCGATAGTGATTGCTTTCTTTATCTTTGGGGCCATTTTTAACACTTCTTTGGTGTTCTGCAGGAAGAAGAAATAAAAAAAAAATAAGAAATCTAAAAAGTGTACAACCATAAACAACACCAACCCCAGACACTCTTTTCCCCCTCCCCACCACTTATGAGAACATCTATGGCCCTCCAGAAACTCTACTGTACTTTGCCAGCTGAGTGCTGTCCCCCAATGCAGTCCCCGATGCCCCATGCTGTCCCCGATGCTGCTGTTTGCATTTCTGTGCCAGGTCTGCCCACGTGCAACACTAGCCAGCTAATCTCTATTGAAGTCCCGCCTTCCAAGACTAACAAAATGTGATAGGCAGTAACAACGGGCCAATTACAACCAATCCGCGAAAAAAAACAAAACTGCACGCACGTGGCACGGGTCGTAACTCGAAATCTGTTCGTAACTCAAAACCAGAATTTTGTTCGGAACTCGAAATTTGGTCGTAACTCAAGACCGGGAAAGTTGGTCGTGACCCAAGTTGGTCATAACTCGAGCCGTTCGTAACCCGAGGGCCCACTGTACAGTCTTCCTGTCTGCAGCGCCAAAGCCGCATGCCCTTTGGAAAATAAATCTGGTCAGTGAGTTTGTCATTCCTGAACCAAGAACTCCTCCCTCTCTCACTTCTTCTTTTCCTTGGTGGCAAGCATAAGGGGAAGAAAAGGAAGGGAACTTGAAGACTTCTCCATCTGGTTCTTCTGTTTCCCTATCTAAAACTCAGCCTACTATCTCCACTTTTATGATGCCTAAGGAAAACTGTCAGCTGAGGGCAAGTCAGCTTGACTGTATTTAGTGCCACTGTTGGAGAAGAATCCCTCTCTTTGAGTCCTGACTCTCGGACACCTCCAGGACTTTCAGGTAGGCCCCAAAAAGGGGGTGATAGTCAATTATCCAAAATGATATCTGGCTCTGACCCCCACAATGGGAGTATCTTAGATCCTCATCAGATTGAATATAGATACTTGTTCTATGCTTCCTTCTACTCCAGTACCCTTAGTACAATCTACATTCTTTGACTTTAATTTATCAAAGCCTACAGTAATAACCATGGACTACCTTTGGTCTGCTTTAATGGGGTTAGGAAGCTCTTTTTCTGGATGGTCCCAAGAAACACTACGGAAGACGATCCAATTTTGCAATGTACCAACCAGAAGAAGATGGATCAGTTTAAGAGATTCTTTATTTATCACTGCTGTGAGTCTTTTGTATAATGTATGTATGTATTTATTTATTTATTTGTCTAGTTTTATATAAGAACATAAGAAAATGCCATACTGGGTCAGACCAAGGGTCCATCAAGCCCAGCATCCTGTTTCCAACAGTGGCCAATCCAGGCCATAAGAACCTGGCAAGTACCCAAAAACTAAGTCTATTCCATGTTACCATTGCTAATGGCAGTGGCTATTCTCTAAGTGAACTTAATAGCAGGTAATGGACTTCTCCTCCAATCCTTTTTTAAACACAGTTATACTAACTGCACTAACCACATCCTCTGGCAACAAATTCCAGAGTTTAATTGTGCGTTGAGTAAAAAAGAACTTTCTCCGATTAGTTTTAAATGTGCCCCATGATAACTTCATGGAGTGCCCCCTAGTCTTTCTACTATCCGAAAGAGTAAATAACCAATTCACATCTACCCGTTCTAGACCTCTCATGATTTTAAACATCTCTATCATATCCCCCCTCAAGTCGTCTCTTCTCCAAGCTGAAAAGTCCTAACCTCTTTAGTCTTTCCTCATAGGGGAGTTGTTCCATTCCCCTTATCATTTTGGTAGCCCTTCTTTGTACCTTCTCCATCGCAATTATATCTTTTTTGAGATGCGGCGACCAGAATTGTACACAGTATTCAAGGTGCGGTCTCACCATGAAGCGATACAGAGGCATTATGACATTTTCCGTTTTATTCACCATTCCCTTTCTAATAATTCCTAACATTCTGTTTGCTTTTTTGACTGCCGCAGCACACTGAACCGACGATTTCAATGTGTTATCCACTATGACACCTAGATCTCTTTCTTGGGTTGTAGCACCTAATATGGAACCCATCCTTCGTTCGGTTTCGCCATCGCAATGGTTTACAAAGTTTCAATGTTTAACAGAATTTTCAAAAAAGGTTCGTTCAAATGGTTAACATAGAATTATAATTTTACAGAGTTGATAATGTTTTATGAACTTAGATCATAGGATAGATTATACAAGTTTCGGTTAAATTGTTAAGTTCTTTTTACATTGGTCCATAATATTTTAGCTTAGTGTCAATGGGGGGGGGGGGGGGGGGAGAGAGTGGTGATTTAGAGTCATTGGGTGAGTTTGTAGGCTTTGGTAAACATCCAGGTTTTTAGGTCTTTTTTGAAAGTTTTTAAATTTTCTTGTGTTTGTAGTTCTGTTGGGAGGGTGTTCCAGAGTTTAGGGCTTCCAAGTGAGATTGCTCTCTTTTGAGTTGAGGTGTATTGATTAGAGCGAGCAGGAAGAATCTTTAGTAGATCTTTGTTTGCTGATCTGAGGTTCAGATTGGAGAATGGAGTTTTATGGATGAGCTTAGCCAGTTTGTTTGTTTTTCGTATATTATTTTGAGAAGTATGGATAGTATTTTATTTATGTATATTGATGGTATGGTGCAGAGATCTTCATAATCAATATGCCTAGTATTTACTGAAGGGCTGAAACATACCGGCTAACACATTTTTCACAGTGTAACAGTTTTTGGCGGAAAAGAGTGTCAAAGAACAAGAATTATGTGTCTACAAACCTTATGAAAATTACCGATTAAGCACCACAGTAGCCCCTGAGGCAGCTCTATGTGTTGCGCTCTCCGGCCGCTTCCGCAGCACGGCCGGCCCCGCTCACCTTGCTACTCCGTCTACCAGCACCGGGTTTACTTCCTTAGCAACCTCGGCCTGTTCGCAGCGTTCCCAGATTCCCCGCTGTCCTTCGCTGTCCTTCGCCCGACCAGGCCTAGCAGCGGAGCTTCCGCCGGGACTCAGCGTTCTCCTCCTCGGCCCCGCCCCTAGGCGTGCGCACGACCAACGTCACTCCTTTTGAAGCTCCTAGCGTGGGAAACCTGGGACCGATGCCCCATGATGATGTCACAGGTCTGCAGTATATAAGACAGGGCTCTTGCCCTTAATCCCTGCCTTTGCAGTCGGGTCGACACCGTGAGTGTTTCTAGTTTGCCTCTACATATCTGTCTGTGTTACAGCCTTTATTCCAGTTTCGTTCCAGTCCTGTTCCAGTGTCCTCCTGTTCCAGGATCCCTTGTCTCCTCATCTCCCCAGGTAGTACCTTCGGACTATCTTCTCGGTACTGACCTCGGCTTTCCTTGACCATGTTGATTGCTGCTAGCCTCTGACCTCCTTCCTGTTTCCACAACCATGTCTGACCACTGCCTGCCTTTGACCTTCTGCCTGTCTCCATGTCAACGTCTGCACGCTGCCTGGAACTGACCTCTGCCTGAACTCGACCACGTCTGACTACCTCCTGGAACTTGACCCCTGCCTTGCCTGACTATCCATGGACTGATTATTGGCACTGACTTTGCATTGGCTGACCACGCTTCCTTGAATCTGTCACTGATCTTAGCTATCTATTCAGAGACACTCTTCTGGCCTTCACAGACACCAAGGACTTCCGGCCTAAGGATCGACCATGCACCCTTGCTTGTGGTGGACACACCTCTGAACTTCCTGTCAAGGAGATCCTGCGAGGCCCACCTAAGACCAGGCGGCCCAGGTACTCAAGGGCTCAACCTGGGGTTACCTAGGGTTGCTAGTGGCGAAGCTCCAGCGAGCCTCTGTCTCCTCTTGTGCTCCGCCTCCTGGTGGCAGGCGCTCTCTGGGTCTGACCAGGGAGCCTACCAATCCTGCACTAGGCCAAGGGTCCACCTCCTGGCACAAAACTATGTACACAGCGAAACCCGGCCAGAGTCGGGCCTGTGTACTGTGATAAATAAAGAATCTCTTTCACTGATCCATCTTCTTCTAGCTCTTTTTCTGGGAAAATTAAATCTGTATTTAAATATGAGGGCTTGCAACATCAAGTTGATTTATGTGATGAAAATATCAATGTTTTGGACAAGAAAGTTAATTCTTTGGTGAACAATGTACAGAAATACAGCAGTATCAAAATGTTTTAAGGATAATTAATAGTCTAATCGCCAATTTGAAAATCTTGATGATAATTCAAGATTAAATTTAAGATTCATTAATTTCCTTAGAATGAATTTAATATCTCCTCTTGATATATTAAAACAATTTTTTCAGAAAGTGCTGAAAATACCAGTGGAATTGTCTCCTTCTATATCTAGGGGTGTTTACCTTCCTGATAAAGGAGTTAATGAAGGGAGAATAACTCTGTATTAGGAGACAAGGATTTAACTGCTTTTTTGCAAAGCTCCCTGCTGGAAATTAAAAACTGTGCAACTCTATTGGTAATATTTGTATTGGAACTTGACAAGGACTTTGTATTTAAAATGTATTTCCTGTCCAAGTCCTGTTGGCCAGTAGCATCTGAGGGCTCAACCAGAGTCTATGCTGGCTGCCACATGCAGAAGATGCCCTGTTTGTGCTCCAGTTGAAGTTCTCCAGTCTCATCTTGTCTTTTCACAGCCCACTCCTGTTTTGGGGGTCACAAAAAATGTGGTTGAGGAAATCCTTTCTACTGGATTTTAAAAAATGTCTCCATAGCAGTCCTCTGAGAGTAGTTCAACCAACAAAATCCTAGCTGGATTTCAAAAAGAGAAGAAGAAAGCATCAACCTAGAAAATGCCATGCCTTCCCAGTGAGCCACAAAAATGGCATCCAAAATGCCAAGAAAAGACAGAGACAATGGGACGGATTTTCAAAGGCTACGCGCGTAACCCGAGAAAATCTGCCCCTGCGCACGCCGAGCCTATTTTGCATAGGCTTGGCGGCGCGCGCAAGCCCCGGGACGCGCGTATGTCCCGGGGCTTGCAAAAAGGGGGGTCCAGGGGCGTGGCCGGGGGTGTGGCGGCGGTCCGGGGGCTGGGTCGAGTGCTCTGGCAGCCCACCGGTGCGCGCCTCGGGCAGGCGTAACTTTTGGAGTAAAGGTGGGGGGGGGGGATTTAGTTAGGGGTGGGTTAGATAGGGGAAGGTGGGGGGGGGAAGCCGGAAACAAAATTCCCTCCAAGGCCGCTCCAATTTCGGAGCGGCCTTGGAGGAAATGGGGAAAGCTATCGGGGCTCCCCTCGGGTTCGGCGCGCGCAAGGTGCAAATGTGTGCACCCCCCTTGCATGCGCTGAGCCCGGATTTTATAACATGCGCGCGGCAGCGCACGCATGTTATAAATTCGGACGTAGATTTTAAGATCTGGCCCAATCTGTCTGAAGCCAAATCAATAACACAAATGCAATCTAGTCCACAGTCAGTGATATGGAGAACTTTAAAAAAAATCACCAAAAATATCAAGACTACTCTTTGAGGAGAAGAATAACATCAAACTGGTAGAAATAGAAGAACACAGAATCCACAATTACACAACTTCAGTCTCTGATTATTGCATTAGGAGAAAAGAATTCAGCACATGAACTCAGCATAGAGAATCAGGAGAAATAATCTAAGAGTTTTAGGAGTGCCCAAAAAATTAAAGATAAAAACAAAATACAATTTTGCAGCCACTGGCTTTCTCAAAAATTAAAAATTGGTGATATGGGCCAAAAATGTAACTGAAGAGAGCCATGCATTGGGCTCAGTAAAGGAGATAAGAATCCTGGACCAGTTATGATCAGGTTTCGAAACTTCATTCAAAACATTAAAATATGTTGGGCCTATAAAAAAACAATGTAGAAAGCCGAGTCTATGAAGGAATGAAATTCACATTTTCAATACCGTGCCTCTGCTAAGTGGGAGAGACTTTTCACCCATTTGTACTAAATTATAGCATGCAGGGATTAAGTGCCTGTTTCTCTATCCAGCGAAGGGAAAAAACCCTCAAAATATCTGAGAAATGTGAAGCCACAAGGACATTTCTGAAAGGCTAGAAAAACAAAATGACATATGGTGAACTCCTCCTTGTTGATTAAACAGTTAGGTTTCTGGTAGGAAGCTTCAGCTCTTGGATGGCTTTCTTGACAAGAAGTTCTTTACCTTTTTAGAAAATCTCTCTTGAATTCATGCTCCTTCTCATTATTTTCCATTTAGAAGAAGGAGCTGGCAAAGAAGCTTCCGGGTTTGTTGGAATAAATACTGGCTATACTATAGCCGCTATAGGGTTATAAAATGCTTTCTAGTACAAAAATGCATAGTTCCACTCATTGATAAAATACAAAAAAATACATAGATTTTGATGCTACAAGAAATCCACAATGATTTGGAACACTTTAAATTACAGAGAGAATGAGGGAGACCATGTTATTTCTCCTTTGCCAAGGAAAAACAAGGGATGTGTCTAATTTGTTAAATAAAAATAGTCCATTCACAATGAAGAGGCCTGTAAAGGATATGGGGACAGTTGTCCCTTGCTCATGTGTTTTCCCGCACAGAGGTTGCAAGTGCAGTGCTCGCTGCTACTTTTGTACCTACAGACCTTGCAGCTAATTTTCTAAGAGAAGCAACAGCAAGATGCACAAGTACATGCGGTCCTTCACCTGCAACCATCGGGGCAGATTGTTAGGAACTTTGGCCTAAATTGTTTGTCATATGCAGACCACGTTCTAAGACATTTTCTGGTCGATTTTAAGAGCCCTACACGTGCCAAAACCGGGAGATACGCACGAGACTCGGCTTGGCACATGCCGCGCGGATTTTAAAACCTGCACAGGTACAGGCGTATCTCCCGGTATGTGCATACACATTTTTCTCACCAAAAAGGGCAGGGCATGGGCGGGCCGGGAACTGCACCATGAAGTCAGCGCATAAGTAGTTACACGCACAAGCATGCGCCAGGTTCACCTGCCGTGTAACGTTACTTCTGCTATGGACGGTGTGCAAGTCCTGTAACAAAAAAAACGAAGCTAGTCAAAGAAGTTTTAAGGCTCAGGGCTAATAGGGTAAAAGGGAGACAAGTTAGCTAGGGGGTTTAGGAAGTCCTCTCCTTTACTAGGGTGAACGTACCTACTAAGATTCCCCCCCCCACTTACACGCTCAAGACGGCATACGCACACACATGCGCGCATCAAGATAAAATCATGCGTGCATGTATGCGTGGATAGCCAATTTTAAAACATGTGTGCACATATACGCAATTATATGTGCATAGGTTAGAAAATCAGCGCATCCACGTGTGCGCGCGGATCTTAAATTTTGCTTCTTAACCATTAGATAATGATTAGTAATACCCTTAATCATTGTCTATCTGTGATTTTGGGCTGCGTGTTAGACAGCTGAAGTTAAATACAAAGATGAAGGTACTTCAGACTGGAAAATTTTACCCATGATAAAAGTAGTCACCTGAACTTTAAAAACTAAAGTTCAAAATCTGAGCATTGTGCTAGATTCTGCTTTTAAGTAGAAAACCTACATTTCAGATAGGGCTAAGCAAGTATTTTTTAACTTACATATAGTTTGTCGGCTTGGCCTGTATTTCAATCAGACTACTTCTACAAACATCATGCAAGCATTAATAATAATAATAATAAGGCACTTGCATTAATGCCCTTTTGTGGGTTTGCCTAAGAAACTTATTTATAAAGTATAACTGGTTACAGAATACCTCTGCAAAGATTCTTTTAGGAAACTCTCAAAGAGTAAGAGCATCTCCTTTGTTGAAAGAATTTATTTTATTTTTACTTGATTTGCTATTTTACTTTATCCAAAATAGTACCAAATGGATTATATATAAAATCAAACGTAAAATACAAAGCATTAAGAATGCATAAAACATGTGTTCAGCATATTCCTCCTGAGAATCCCAACCTCATCCTATGAAATCCGTGCTAAGGATGAATTTCTTCCTCGTGTCATTTTTTAAATGATAGAAGGGTGTACCAAACCTAGCAGGATCAATTGATAAAGATCACATTCTTAGAACTGAATGTATTCAGAAGCACCGAAAAGTGTTAAACAGAGCACATATCTTGATGGGAGAAAGTTGGCAAATTGCATAGATGGGTAAAAAACCCGAGCCCCGACATGGGCCATGTTTTTCCATAGTGCTGTCTCAAGGGGGAGGCAACCATAATAGTGATCACATCGAGACGCTCATCTCAAAATGGCTTTTGTAAGATGGCTCAGGGGTTTTTACCCATCTGTGTAATTTGCCAGCTTTCTCAGACTTTGGTTTTCTCTATATGCTTTAGGCTGTACAATTTGCTCTTTGTGTTGCTGTATTTCTTTTTTAATGATGCCATTTCTGTTTCAGCCCTTGGGTGCCAGCGACTATTTAGAAATGTGTGTGGCCTTTGACACAGTTTTTATTCGACATATCCCACTACTCACAATGTCAAGAAGGACCCAAGCTCGACGCTTCATTACTCTTATTGATGCCTTTTATGATCATAAGGTAAGGCCAAAGGGGACATGCCATTGGCCTGTATATTAGATTTGCATTTTCACTTGCCCATGGAATGTTCCAGCTATCATAATGGATTGTTAGCAACTACAGCAGAAAGTGTTAATTAAGGATGATATTTAGATCAGATATTTTATCCTTAATTATCATTCACTGCTTCTTGATATCTCAAAACATACTCATGACAATTCAGAATCTCAGATAGAGACTTAACATTGCAGTTTCAAATTCTGAGAATAAAAACATCACAGTTTTTAAAAATTTCCCCAAAAAGTAAAACAATAATAATTAAAAGATTTTAAAAAGTTTTAAAGATACATTTGTTTAAAATAGCTTTTGAGGGTAATTAGCAACATAACAAGAAATTTCAATTTATGGCAGGTTTTTATTGTTTTCAGTGTTAAGTATTGTTTTATTATATTTTGTAATTGTTTTAATTTTGTATATGTGCTACAAACTATTGGATGATTAATACATTTTAAATAAATAAATATGGGGGGGGGGGGGGTGTCCCAGTGGCACTGCAGAACTCTGCCATGCACAGGCTCCCTGGTTCAATGCCTGCATTCAGCTTTCCACACCGCGGGTTGGCTAGGGATGCTACAGCAGTAATGTTCACAGCCCTGGAAGAGAGGAATGTCCTGGTGATCATTAAGGGTGACACATGCTAGCTGAATTTAAAGCCCATGATAGAGGTATAACTGCTATGTAACCTGTTGTGTAGGGGTGCTGTAAACTGTCTGATACTGTGCATCTCCTTTTCCCCTCCCCCATACCTGTCGGGGCCAGCAGTGCCACAGACAGTTAAGAACATAAGAAAATGCCATACTGGGTCAGACCAAGGGTCCATCAAGCCCAGCATCCTGTTTCCAACAGTGGCCAATCCAGGCCATAAGAACCTGGCAAGTACCCAAAAACTAAGTCTATGCCATGTTACCATTGCTAATGGCAGTGGCTATTCTCTAAGTGAACTTAATAGCAGTTAATGGACTTCTCCTCTAAGAACTTATCCAATCCTTTTTTAAACACAGCTATACTAACTGCACTAACCACATCCTCTGGCAACAAATTCCAGAGTTTAATTGTGCGTTGAGTAAAAAAGAACTTTCTCCGATTAGTTTTAAATGTGCCCCATGCTAACTTCATGGAGTGCCCCCTAGTCTCTACTATCCGAAATTGTAAATAACCGATTCACATCTACCCGTTCTAGACCTCTCATGATTTTAGACATCTCTATCATATCCCCCCTTAGCGTCTCTTCTCCAAGCTGAAAAGTCCTAACCTCTTTAGTCTTTCCTCATAGGTGAGCTGTTCCATTCCCCTTATCATTTTGGTAGCCCTCTGTTAACACCAATACAATCCGGATAGTTCAGAAAAGTTCACGTGTTTTATCCACAGAATCATAAGAACATAAGAAATTGCCATGCTGGGTAGACCAAGGGTCTACCCAGCATGGTTAAAAGGGGAGGTGAAAGAAGCTATTTTAGCCAAAAGATCTTCATTCAAAAATTGGAAGAAGGATCCAACAGAAGAAAATAGGATAAAGCATAAACATTGGCAAGTTAAATGTAAGACATTGATAAGACAGGCTAAGAGAGAATTTGAAAAGAAGTTGGCTGTAGAGGCAAAAACTCACAGTAAAAACATTTTTAAATATATCCGAAGCAGAAAGCCTGTGAGGGAGTCAGTTGGACCATTAGATGATCGAGGGGTTAAAGGGGCACTTAGAGAAGATAAGGCCATCGCGGAAAGATTAAATGATTTCTTTGCTTCGGTGTTTACTGAAGAGGATGTTGGGGAGGTGTCCATAATGGAGAAGGTTTTCATGGGTAATGATTCAAATGGACTGAATCAAATCACGGTGAACCTAGAAGATATGGTAGGCCTGATTGACAAACTGATTGACAAATCACCTGGACCGGATGGTATACACCCCAGAGTTCTGAAGGAACTAAAAAATGAAATTTCAGACCTATTAGTAAAAATTTGTAACTTCTCATTAAAATCATCCATTGTACCTGAAGACTGGAGGATAGCAAATGTAACCCCAATATTTAAAAAGGGCTCCAGGGGCGATCCGGGAAACTACAGACCAGTTAGCCTGACTTCAGTGCCAGGAAAAATAGTGGAAAGTGTTCTAAACATCAAAATCACAGAACATACAGAGAGACATGGTTTAATGGAACAAAGTCAGCATGGCTTTACCCAGGGCAAGTCTTGCCTCACAAATCTGCTTCACTTTTTTGAAGGAGTTAATAAACATGTGGATAAAGGTGAACCGGTAGATATAGTATACTTGGATTTTCAGAAGGCGTTTGACACAGTTCCTCATGAGAGGCTTCTAGGAAAAGTAAAAGGTCATGGGATAGGTGGCGATGTCCTTTCGTGGATTGCAAACTGGCTAAAAGACAGGAAACAGAGAGTAGGATTAAATGGGCAATTTTCTCAGTGGAAAGGAGTGGACAGTGGAGTGCCTCAGGGATCTGTATTGGGACCCTTACTTTTCAATATATTTATAAATGATCTGGAAAGAAATACGACGAGTGAGATAATCAAATTTGCAGATGACACAAAATTGTTCAGAGTAGTTAAATCACAAGCAGATTGTGATAAATTGCAGGAAGACCTTGTGAGACTGGAAAATTGGGCATCCAAATGGCAGATGAAATTTAATGTGGATAAGTGCAAGATGATGCATATAGGGAAAAATAACCCATGCTATAATTACACAATGTTGGGTTCCATATTAGGTGCTACAACCCAAGAAAGAGATCTAGGTGTCATAGTGGATAACACATTGAAATCGTCGGTACAGTGTGCTGCGGCAGTCAAAAAAGCAAACAGAATGTTGGGAATTATTAGAAAGGGAATGGTGAATAAAACGGAAAATGTCATAATGCCTCTGTATCGCTCCATGGTGAGACCGCACCTTGAATACTGTGTACAATTCTGGTCGCCGCATGTCAAAAAAGATATAATTGCGATGGAGAAGGTACAGAGAAGGGCTACCAAAATGATAAGGGGAATGGAACAACTCCCCTATGAGGAAAGACTAAAGAGGTTAGGACTTTTCAGCTTGGAGAAGAGATGACTGAGGGGGGATATGATAGAGGTGTTTAAAATCATGAGAGGTCTAGAATGGGTAGATGTGAATCGGTTATTTACTCTTTCGGATAGTAGAAAGACTAGGGGGCACTCCATGAAGTTAGCATGGGGCACATTTAAAACTAATCGGAGAAAGTTCTTTTTTACTCAACGCACAATTAAACTCTGGAATTTGTTGCCAGAGAATGTGGTTAGTGCAGTTAGTATAGCTGTGTTTAAAAAAGGATTGGATAAGTTCTTGGAGGAGAAGTCCATTACCTGCTATTAAGTTCACTTAGAGAATAGCCACTGCCATTAGCAATGGTAACATGGAATAGACTTAGTTTTTGGGTACTTGCCAGGTTCTTATGGCCTGGATTGGCCACTGTTGGAAACAGGATGCTGGGCTTGATGGACCCTTGGTCTGTCCCAGTATGGCATTTTCTTATGTTCTTATGTTAGGGTCCATCAAGCCCAGCATCCTGTTTCCAACAGTGGCAAATCCTAGCACGTTCCCAAAAACCTAAGGGCCGGATTTTAAAAGCTCTACGCGCATAAATTGCCTTACGCGTGCCAGGCCTATTTTATAAAGGCCCGGCGACGCATAAAGCCCCGGGATGCGTCTCGGTCCCGGGGCTTTACTAAAGGGGCGGTCCCTGGGTAGGGCCAGAGGCCTCCGACACAGCGGCCATTTGCAGCTGTGTCGGAGGATCGCATGCTGGCAGGCTGCCAGCGCACATAACCTGCACCTGCCTCCAGGCAGGCACAAAAGATGAGATAAGAAATTTGGAGGGGGTTAGAGTAGAGCTAGGGGGGGAAAGGTTAGGGGAAGGGGTGAGAAGGTTAGTTAAGGGACAACGGGGGAAGGCAGCGCGCGCACATTTTAAAATCTACCCCTAAGTCTATCCCATGTTACTGTTGCTAGTAATAGCAGTGGCTATTTTCTAAGTCAACTTAATTAATAGCAGGTAATGGACTTCTCCTCCAAGAACTTATCCAATCCTTTTTTAAACCCAGCTGCACTAACTATACTAACCACATCCCCTGGCAACAAATTCCAGAGTTTAATTGTGCGTTGAGTGAAAAACAACTTTCTCACAGGACAAGCAGGATGGTAGCCCTCACATATGGGTGACATCATCAGGTTGGAGCCCAGTCACGGAACACTTTTGTCAAAGTTTCTAGAACTTTGACCGCACCTACTGGGCATGCCCAGCATGACACTAACCCTGCATCCAGCAGGGGTGCCCCTTCAGTCTCTTTTTTTCCACACTGCAGTAGCCACGCAGTTAAGGAGCTCTCTAGAGATTCCTGACAGGAATTTTCATCACAGAACTTTCTTTAAAATTTCAAAAAATTCTACCCTATCCGGGGTCCCCCTATCGATTTCTTACCCGCGGTCGTGAAGGTAAGACTTTACCCTCCATTGCGGTCGATTCCCATCGAGTTTTCCCTTCGGGGCCTGCAGGCCATTGACCGCACCGCGGCTAAATTTTTGTCGAAGCCATGGCGTCGGGTTTTCGTCAGTGCCCCGATTGTCCTTGGACAATGTCCATCACGGACCCGCACAGGGTTTGTGCATTGGGTTTAGGGGCAGACCATGATGTCCTCCCTTGCACCAAATGTGCCCAGATGACACCGAAGGGCCTTAAGGCCCGTTCGGGAAAAATTGGACTTTCTTGTCCAGGCGAAACTACCGACTCCAAGGAAGGCCTCGATGTCGTCTGAGCCAGCACGGTCGACATCTCGTCAGCAGCTGGATACCGGAACTTCACCCGAAGCCGGCTGCTCCGGTGTCGTTCTCCTCTCTGTCTTCGGCGCCGGAAAAGAATCGGGGTGTCCATCGAGGAAAAACGCCTGCACCGCCATCGTAAGGCTCAGTCCGCCAATCCAGGCAAGCCCTCGGCATTGGCGTTGATAGAGCCTCCTAGTAAAAAGCCCTGTCCAGAGAAGCCCCCATCCTCCTCTGAGACTGGGTCACTGAGGCGTTCCCCACCTGTTTTGGTGCCGGGAGCCGCGATTCCACTTTTACCGGTGGACCCTTCAGCTACGCCAGCGCTGCCTCCTACTCCAGAGCTGGGGTTACAAGCCCCAGGCTTCCATGAGGAATTGGACCGGATGGTCCAAGAGGCCATCATAAAAGCGCTACAGGGCTTCCAGCCTCCATCGACACCGGCACCGATTCCAGCTCCAGTCGCTGACCTGATACCCAGGGCCCTCGCACAATTGCTGGATAAGTTGGACTCGTTGATCGGTGCCCTTCCACCGGTGGGACCGAAGACACCGGTATGTCCCACTCCTTCCACTCTGATTCCGTTGTCATCGGAAGACGAAGATGCACAGAGGCCGGAACCCACCCCCGGGCTGTCAGGAGTCCTGCCACCGACTCGCCCGTCGATGTCACCGGTTCCATCAGTGCCGATTCCACCATCGATGCCGCATTGTCCTCGCTCGGTGCCACCGTTGATGCCGTCGGTGCCCCTCTGGTGCCATCGATGCCTCGGCCTGATCCCAATCCCACAGGAATTGCACTGTTTCTTCCATATGAGGATCCCCTGGGTGCTGGGGACCAACCCTACCAGCCTTGGACAGATGATTCTTCCCAGGATTCAGATGATCTGCCCTCAGAACCTTCTCCCCCTGAGGAAAGATGGCGTTCTCCTCCTGAAGACCTGTCCTTTATAAATTTTATTAAGGAGATGGCTGAGGCCATCCCATTCCCGCTTCAGATAGAAGAGGACTCCAGGCACAAGATGCTGGAAGTGCTCCAATTTGTGGATGCACCCAAGGAGATCATGTCCATCCCTGTTCATGAAGTCCTTCTTGACCTGCTGAAGTGCAACTGGGAGCATCCAGGTTCTGTTCCACCGGTAAACCGTAAAACAGATGCCACCTACCTGGTGCAGATGGCCCCTGGATTCCAGAAAACACAACTCTCACATCATTCTGTGGTTGTAGAATTGGCCCAGAAGAAGGCTCATCGTTCTAAGCCTCATTCTTCTACGCCTCCAGGGAAGGAGCAAAGATTCCTGGATGCCTTTGGCCGACATGTTTTTCATGGCTCAATGCTTATTTCCCACATTTCTTCCTACCAATTATACATGACCCAGTATAACGAAGTGCAAACGGCTGCCGGTATATAAAATAAAATTAAATAAATAAATAAATAACAGGGCCCTTTTCCAGAAAATCCAGGGTTTTTCTGATTCCTTGCCTGACCAATTTCAAGATCAACTTAATTCCTTGGTCCAGAAGGGTCTGGATGCTGGCAAGCATGAAGTCCGCGCTGTGTATGATATCTTTGACACAGCCTCTAGGGTGTCCGCAGCAAGGATTAGTTCTCATCGATGGGCCTGGTTGAAGTTCTCTGATCTACGGCCAGAAGTACAGGATCGATTGGCTGACCTCCCCTGTGCCAGAGATAATCTCTTGGGGACAAGATCCAAGAAAGCGTAGCGCAGCTCAAGGACCACCACGAGATGCTATGTCAGCTTTCTTCGGCACCTTCTGATTTCTCGTCCACCTCCAAGAGGACGTTCAGAAGAGATTCTAAGCGGTCATCATTCAAGCCACGGAGATATTATCCTCCTGCTACTCAAGGTTGCCCCTCCAGGCCTTACCAGAAGGGTCAGTCCCGGCAATCCCGGCCTCAAAAGACCCAGCCAGCTCCTCAGCCAGGCCCAGTGTCAGGATGTTGACTCCTCGCTGGAGAGCATGGACCATCCTCCTCTGCCATCTGTACCAGTCGGCGGTCGGTTGTGCCACTTCCCAAACATCTGGCACACGATCACCACAGATCAATGGGTACTCGCTGTAGTGACTCAAGGTTACCACCTCAACTTTCTTATCGTACCGGCAGACTCCCCACCTCGGCTGACATGGGACTTATCTGACCTACTCCTCCCTCCTAGAGGAGGAGGTATTATCCCTCCTCGACTCACAGGCAATAGAACCAGTGTCCCCCTCCCAACAGGGACAAGGGTTTTATTCCCATTATTTCCTCATTCCAAAAAAGTCAGGGGGCGTTCATCCAATTCTGGACCTCCGTGCCTTTAAACAAGTACCTACAAAAGGAAAAGTTCAGGATGGTAACCTTGGACTCCCTTCTACCTCTTCTGCAGAAGGGAGATTGGCTATGCTCTCTAGATCTTCAAGACGCATACACACACATCTAGATAACTCCGTCTCACCGCAAATTCCTTCGGTTCGTAGTCTGCTCCCAACACTTCCAGTATCGCGTACTGCCATTCAGCTTGGCGTCTGCGCCTCAAGTCTTTACCAAATGCCTCGTAGTGGTCGCTGCCTACCTCAGGGGACAGAAGGTCCATGTTTACCCTTATCTCGACAATTGGTTGATAAGCGCTCCATCCCAAAAGGACGTACTAATTTCCTTACATTTAACCCTCTACACACTGCTGTCTCTCGGGATTCTAATCAACTATCCCAAGTCTCACTTGGTTCCCTCTCAAATCCTCTCCTTCATAGGAACAGATTTGGATACCGTTCAGGCAAAGGCCTTTCTCCCTCAGGAGCGGGCCCACACTCTCGGGACTTTGGCACAACTCCAGGCGCGAAAGTATGCAACAGTTCGTCACTTCCTCACTTTGCTGAGTCACATGGCGTCGGTTCGTGTTACTCCAATGGCCCGTCTAGCCATGAGAATAACACAGTGGACCCTGAAATTCCAGTGGGATCAGGCATACCATCCAATGTCCAACATTGTCCACGTCACCAAACAGCTCTGCCTCTCGTTGGCCTGTTGGAGTCACCACTCTGTTCTCCAAAGCCTTCTCTTCCAGGCTCCAGAGCCTCAAGATATGTTGATGACAGATGCTTCCAACCTAGGTTGGGGTGCGCATGTCAACAACCTGCTGACTCAGGGAACCTGGTCTCCGGAAGAATCCCACATCAGATAAATGTCCTAGAGCTTCCGGCAATCAGATATGCCCTTCAGGTTTTTCAGGATTGCCTATCCAACAAGGCCATCCTAATTCAGACCAACAAGCAAGGGGGAATGGGCTCCTACCTGCTGTGTCAGGAAGCTGCACAGATTTGGGCGTGGGCTCTTTTCCACTCGATGTACCTCAGAGCAACCTATTTGGCGGGCGTGAACAATGTTCTGCAGACCAGTTGAATCGAACCTACAGTAGCACACACAATTTTTCAGTGTTGGCGTTACCCACACATAGACCTCTTTGCGTCCATACACAACCGCAAAGTAGAGAACTTCTGCTCACTCACTCGCAGTCTTCACTCACCGCCAAGGGACGCTTTCACCCTATCGTGGTCCAGTGGTCTCCTCTACGCCTACCCTCCACTTCCACTCATTGCCAAGACTCTCGTGAAGTTATGAAGGGACAAGGGCTTAATGATTCTCATAGCCCCCCATTGGCCACGGCAAGTCTGGTTTCCAGTCCTCCAAGACCTCTCAGTACGCCAACACATTCGCCTGGGGGCAGACCCGCTACTGATAACGCAGATCCACGGGCGCCTACGCCACCCCAACCTCGCAGCCCTGTCACTGACGGCCTGGATGTTGAAAGGTTGATACTCTGACCCTTTAACTTTTCGGAGTCGGTATCTCGAGTCCTAGTAGCTTCCTGAAAGCCTTCCACTAGACAGTCTTATTGTTCCAAATTGAAGAGATTCACGATCTGGTGCGCGTCCATGTCCATTGACCCTTTTACTTGTTCCACTGCGAAGTTCCTAGACTACCTCTGACACTTGTCAGATTCTGGCCTACAAACTTCCTCCATACGGGTGCATGTCAGCGCAGTAGCCGCTTTCCATAATGGGATAGGAGATGTCTCTATTTCGACACAGCCCTTAATATCGCACTTCATGAGAGGCTTACTCCACCTAAAACCTCCACTGCGCCCTCCGGCCCCCGCTTGGGACCTGAACGTGGTTTTAGGACTACTCATGAAACCTCCATTTGAGCCTCTCCACTCATGTGACCTTTGCTATCTCACGTGGAAAGTGCTATTTCTTCTCGCTATAACGTCCACTCGCAGAGTTAGTGAGTTGCAGGCATTAGTCACCTACCTGCCTTACACTACAATTCTGCATGACAGAGTAGTGCTATGCACCCACCCTAAATTTTTACCAAAAGTAGTATCAGAGTTTACCTCAATCAATTAATCATACTACCTACTTTCTTTCCCAGGCCCCACTCTCACCCAGGAGAACAGGCTCTGCATTTCTTGGAATGCAAACGTGCCCTGGCCTTCTACCACAGCGCACGTCGGCCCATAGGAAGTCCACTCAACTGTTTGTTTCTTTCGATAACAACAAACTGGGTACTCCGGTGGGCAAGCAGACCCTCTCTTCCTGGCTGGCAGACAGCATTGCTTTTTCCTACCAGCAAGCAGGCCTGCCACTCCAAGAATGTGTAAGAGCACATTCTATCAGAGCCATGGCAACCTCAGTGGCGCACCTCCGTTCAGTTCCGCTTTCGGACATCTGTAAGGCTGCCACATGGAGTTCTCTGCATACTTTCGCAGCCCATTACTGCCTAGACAAAGCTGGCAAACAAGATTCCATTTTTGGCCAGTCGGTTCTATGCAACTTATTCTCAGCTTAACTTTCCAACATCTTTCCAGCGACCCGATCAGGGTTTTCAGGATGCCCTCCTACCAAAATCCACCCCTGTTGTTGTGCCTGTTGCATGTCTTTTGGGTGCATTTGGTGCATTACTCGGGCCTCAGCTTGCTATTCACCCATATGTGAGGACTACCATCCTGCTTGTCCTGTGAGAAAGCAGAGTTGCTTACCTGTAACAGGTGTTCTCACAGGTCAGCAGGATGTTAGTCATCACGAAACCCGCCTGCCACCCCGTGGACTTGGGTTCGCTTACGATTTGTTATTTTATTTTTCTCACTTATTTCTTGTTATACACGAGACTGAAGGGGGACCCCTGCTGGATGCAGGGTTAGTGCCATGCTGGACATGCCCAGTAGGTGCCAGTCAAAGTTCTAGAAACTTTGACAAAAGTGTTCCGTGATTGAGCTCCATCCTGATGATGGATATGTGAGGACTAACATCCTGCTGTCCTGTGAGAACACCTGTTACAGGTAAGCAACTCTGCTTTCTCCGATTAGTTTTAAATGTGCCACATGCTAACTTCATGGAGTGCCCCCTAGTCCTTCTATTATCCAAAAGAAGTGACCAACCCACCACAGGCAGCCAGCCTCAGATGGGGGAGGTTGCCACCATAATCCACGGCACCTTAGCGATCACTGATTGTGCCTCAGCTCTCCTCTGAGGAGTTGAAATTTCTTTCAGGATCGGGAGGCCCCATCCCGTTGCTTCCCTCTCCCATCTGGGAGGGGATATTTGACTGGGTTCCAAGGCAACCCTTATGGGTTCCCCTCTAGAGAAGGGATGCACTGCTCTGGCTGATGTTTGATCTCTGTTCTTTCCAGCCCCGAGAATCAGTCGAGTAGTATCACTCTCCCTTGGACACTCTAAGACGCAGCAGGTCTATTCACAAGGGAGCCTGTCCAGTGTTTCCCCGGTTCAGGAGTCACTTTGATACTTGCTGGCTTCTGTGGGCATCTATCACCAGTCATTCTTGCCTGCGGGACCCTCCTCTGTGAGGAGAGTTCTAGTCCCTCAAATGGGCCTTTCATCCTTTCGCCATGTCCATGGCTGAGGGATTTAGGGGCAAGTGACCCTGCAACAGCAGTGCTGCTCTATGCATGCGGTAGTGTGCAAGCTATTCTTCCCCTTTTTTGGGAATCACCCTGTCTATGGACAGAGAAATCCTGGGTCATGCAACGATTGTCCATTGCAGGACTATGTACTTCCTTGGAGGGGGAGAAGTATATGCAATCATAGCTGGGATAGTGATACCTCAGCCGGGTGCTTGGAAATCTGTTCCAAGATTGCCCTGAAACTGCTCTGGTGCCCTTTGGGTTTCCAGGCCGGTAATGAAATCCTCTTCTACCAGGGTTTGCGCATGCGAATCCCCAGCTTCCCATCTCCTAGTGGAGTTTTCGGGATTTCTCCCCTGGGGCATTTGCTCTTAGTTTCCACTGTTCCAAGCAGGCTGATGGCTCTGTCTCGGGTAACTCCCTGCTGGTTTCGGGAGTGAGTTGTTTGCTTGAGGTTGATAGACAACCTGGCGACTTGTGCTTGCCCCAGCAATCCACCGATCTGCCTCCTTGTGTACTTCGCTCCTTCTGACTTCCAGTTGGATTGTTGGGGGGAGGGGAGGACAAGCTAAGGCACTCATGGTAAATCTCTATATACCTGCAGGGAAGGATACACCATGTTTTTCCATATTTTTTGCCATGCTCTGGCCAATAGCGCCTTTGGCTTTTCTCATTTCACTAGGTTGACCAAAGAGCCTTCCTGCTCCCCTGTGCTATCCTGTGGACAGGAAGATGAACATGTTCTTGACAGATGCTCTTGGGTGAGTTTCAGGCCTATGTCATCTCCCTGCTCAGGAGTTACGGGCTATAGGTCTATTTCAGGGATTGCCCTGCATCTCCTGAAATCCTTGACACTCTGCACAGTCAGCTAGGTCTGATGCTTCAGCACGCAGTGTCTGTCCCAGGCCCTGCTGTGGTTTGCTGCTTATTCTTCCAAGAGTTGCTTGGGTTTCTTCTGCTCATTACGCCTACCGGCCAAACCTGGGCACTCTTCTGCAGAGACATTCGGTCCTTCAGATGTCAATGGACTGCAGTTCCTCTCTCGGGGGCTCTCGGGCCCCAGTTTGTTTTTCAGGTGTCTTTTAACACCGACGGAAACTGTGCGGTTTTCATCCAAGAGTCATTCTTATCTACATCTCTGAGTTCTTCTTGTAACCAGGAGGTTCCAGAAAGGCTGCTGTTGTCAGGGTTATCCTGTTATCAGGGATCCAGTTTGTACTGTTTCCCGTGATGCGGAGTTTGCTTCTGGTTGCACTCACATCACTTCTCTGCCTTAGGCACCCCTGCTATGCAGGAGGGTCTGTGTCTCAGTCTTTTCTATGGTTTTCTTTGTAGACCCCCAACTCTTCTCCAGCCTGGACCCCTGGTGGATTGGCTGCCATACAAGCAAAGGAGAGAGGTAATGCTTCAGGGCTGTGCAGTTTCCCGCTTTGTCCTACTCAGACAACCTATAGCTAGGTATTCACCCATGTGTGAGGACTACCATCCTGCTTGTCCTAGGAGAAAGTAGAGTTGCTTACCTGTAACAGGTGTTCTCCTAGGACAGCAGGATGTTAGTCCTCACGAAACCCACCCGCATCCCCTGAAAGTTGATTCCTACATGTGTTAGCTAAATCATGGACTGAGGGACTCTGTGATGACTACAGCTGCACATGATCAGCAGGACATGTTTGAGAGTTCTAGAATCTATCAGGCCAATACGGTACTGTTAACCCTCTATTGGAAGCGCGTTTTGCAAATGCATGTTGATGACCCTATTAGGTATTCTCGTGCGATTCAGAAAACAAAATGTGCAGCCAAGCCACACATTTAGCTTTCAGAAATTAGCGCCTACCCAAAGGTAGGCGCTAATTTCTTCGAGCACTGGGAAAGTGCACAGAAAAGCAGTAAAAACTGCTTTGCACAGTTGGGATCTCCGACTTAATATCATGGCGATATTAAGTCGGAGATCCCGAAAGTTACCAAAAGTAAAAAAAAAAAATTGAAGTCTGCCCATGGCTTGGGATCGAAAACCGGATGCTCAATTTTGCCGGCGTCCGGTTTCCGAACCCGTGGCTGTCAGCGGGCTTGTGAACCGACGCCAGCAAAATTGAGCGTCGGCTGTCAAACCCACTGACAGCCGCCGCTCCGGTCCAAAAGGAGGCACTAGGGACGCGCTAGTGTCCCTAACGCCTCCTTTTGCCTGTTTTTACCGCCAGGCCTAATTTGCATAGCGAATCGTGCGCACAGGAGAGTGGCCTGTGCGTGCTCTCCCGCGGACTTTACTGTATCGTCCCGTTTGAGATCAGAGTTACGTGCTGGGCTCCATCTGATGATGTCACCCATGTGTGAGAACTACCATCCTACTGGCCTCGGAAAACACCTGTTACAGGTAAGCAACTCCTGCTTTTCAGTTACTCAAATATTGACTGGATAAATATAGCAACAGGACATGCTAGGAACAGAGGCAGATTTCAGGAAAATATCAGCCAGTGGGATTTTTTCAAAACCATCCCTTGGGGTATTTGTGACTCATTCACTCACTTGCTTTCTGTGTAGCATGCACTTTAACAGCTCCCAAAAGCATGCCAGGCAAATTATTGAAAAGATGCATTATGTTCCCTGGAGCCTGGCAGAATTGAGACAAAAATCTCTAACATAAATTTCACATTTTTCCTGACAAACTAAGCAGAGCACATCCTAAACCAGGGGTAAGCAAACTGAGCTTCAGTCCCCCTTCCATCCATGCTGTTGGTTCGGTCCCTCATAAATTTGGTTACATCTCTCATAAATCCTGGATTCCTGGCCTGGTGTTAAAGTCTTTTGCCAACCAATCAATTCTTGAACTAGTTGCCAAGTAATGAGACAGCCACACTGCCAGCCAGTGGCTCAGACACACACCTTCAGACACATATTTGCTGTTGTGCTGCTGCTCCTGTGCTCATTCAGTGAGTGCACCCCTGCTTCGGCCTTGCTGTATCATTATATAAAGGTTGGTGCTTGTTGCCATTCCTTCCTCAACCTGCACCATCCCCCTCCCTTTCCTATTCTCACCTCTGATTGGTACCCTCAGTCTTCAGGAGATTCACTGATTCCACATCCCACTGTCTCTGTGAGCTCAGCCCAGCCAGTTCAGATAGAAGCTTCACTAACATTGCACAGGTACCACCTCCTCGCTCACATTCTATGACTATAGCTTGCCTCCATGTCTCAAGGGCCTCCAGTGTATTGTTATTGACTGTGTTCTACACAATCTGCTGCCTTTATGGTTCTCTAGGTTCTGCTATGCCTACCTACTTATGTGTGTGTGTGGAGGCGGGTGGTGGGGGGGAGAGACCAAAAGTGATTCCTACTGCCTGCTTCCTCCAGGGCTTAAGAAAAGAAAATTGCATCACTGCTGTAGCCAAGACTGGAAAGAGCCTATCCCATAACAGCATAGCTCCAGGTCAAATTTTGCTTTCTCGTGTGGAGCCATGGCTGGTGCAAGAGTATTAAGCATCCTAGGTAAAGCTTATAGCCTTGCAACCTCCAGCCCCACCCTCCACACACAATTAAAAATTATACATTTGTAATAAGATTTTACATGAAAAAAAGACAGAGTACAACCTTCTGAAGTAAAAGTATTACAATGTTATACTATATTTACATGCATTCCTGTAATACCAACCAGAAAACTGTGCAAAATAGTAAAAGACACTTGGAACTCATGGGTAGCCTTATAGTGACACACATTGGGTATGGGTTCGGCCCTCAGAAAGCCATGAGTAAACTAAATTATAATTACAATATAGTAAACCTTCCACACTGAAACAGCACCAAAATGTCCCATACTAATTGCCAGTATTCAAACAATAACAACCTTATTTATGAAAAGGCAGCACTGCAGTAATTCACCAAACCCTAAAACATCAATACACCTTCTATTAGAAAAGGAAAACAAAACAAGCCAAGCTGCCATCGATCCCTACACAGAAACTACACCCTAACAGAATACCTCACGTCAGTCTGACACAGGCAGAACACAGACAGATCCTCATCAAATACAGAATAAAGACAACATACAGTATAAACAGAAACATGCAGACAAAAACTGAACTGGAAAACTGAACAAGCCAGACTCTGTATGAAAAACAGAAACATTATTATTCCTCATAAAACATCAAACAATAAAACCAAGGAATATAAAACATAATAGTAAAACCATACTAAAAAAAGAACAAATATTTAAAAACAGCTGATGATTAGAATATCAAAGTAAAAAGACATACTTTTTTTTTAATTTACAGTTTTAAATTTTTGGGGGTGTTTGGGAGACACATCAAATAACACCCAATCATTAAAACTAGTAAAGATTAAAAAAAAAAAAAAAAATCCCCTGCTCTCCATACCTGGGACGTTTGATTTCCAGTCATTCTTAGATTGCCGTGGATTAATAGGAGAAAAGGGGGTGCACAAATGTTTCTTTTCCTTCCTCTCCCTCACACACATACACACACACACACACACACACACACACTCTTATCAGAGCACAGGGACATAGCACAGCAAACATCAAATGTAGAGGTTACGGTGCTGCCTTTCATCACATGACCAATTCAACCAGCCCACTGTGACATGCACTACGCCCTTATAAGCCAATCTTTAAAAAGGGCGATAACCATAGACCGGTGAGCCTGACTTCAGTGCCAGAAAAAATCATAGAAACTATTCTAAAGAACACAATCACAGAACATATAGAAAGGCATAGTTTAATGGGACACAATCAGCATTGATTTAGCCAAGGTAAGTCTTGTCTCACCAATATCCTACATTTTTTGAAGGGGTGAATAAACATGTGGATAATAGTGATCCTGGAGATATAGTGTATTTGGATTTGTTAAAGTCTCTCATGAGAGACTTCTAAGAAAAAGTAAAAAAAAATCATGGGATAGGTGGCAGTGTCCTATTGTGGATTGCAAACTGATTAAAAGACAGGAAACAGAGAGTAACATTAATTAGTTTTCTCAGTGAGGAAAAGTAAACAGGATCTGAACTTGGATCAGTGCTTTATAATATACTTATAAATCATCTGGAAAAGGGAACGACAAGTGAGTTGATCAAATTTACAGATAACACAAAATTATTCCAAGTATTGAAATCACAAATGAATTGTGAGAAATTACAGAAGACCTTCTGGGGAAATGGCATCCAGACAGAAAATGAAATGTAATATGGACAAGTGCAAATTGACGAACACTGTAGTTACACAATGTTAGGTTCCATATTAGGAGTTGCAAATCAGGCAAAAGATCTGGGCATCATCATGGAAAATACTTTTCCATGGAAAATCCTTGGCTCAGTGTGTGGTGGCAGTCAAAAAAAGCAAATAGAATGTTAGGAATTATTAGGAAAGTAATGGAGAATAAAATAGAGACTGTCTTAAATACCTCTATTTTGCTCTATGGTGAGACCGCACTTAGAGTACTGCATGCAGTTCTGGTTGTTATTTCTCAACAAAGATATAATTGAACTTGAAAAGGTACAGAGAAGGGCAATCAAAATGATAAAGTAGATAGAACAGTTCCCCAAAGAGGAAAGGCTAAAGAAATTAGGACTGTTCAGCTTGGAGAAGAGACGGCTGAAAGGGGAATATGATAGAGGTCTACAAAATCATGAGTGGTATAGAATGGATAAATGTGAATCAATTGTTTACTCTTTCAAATAATACAAAAACTCGGGGACATTCCATGAATTTAAAACAAATTGGAGAAAATTATTCTTTACTCTATGCACAATTAATCTCTGGCATTCATTGCTGGGGGATATGCTAAAGGCAGCTAGTGTTGGGGGGTTTAATAAAAGTTTGGACAAGATCTTGGAGGAGAATTCCATAAATTGTTATTAACCAGATAGACTTGGGAAAGCCACTTCTTATCCCTGGGCATTAGGAACATGGGGATCTATCTACTGTTTGGGATCTTGCCAGGTACTTGTGACCTGGATTGGAAACAGGATATTGGGCTTGATGATAGACCCTTGTTCTGACCCAGTAAGGCAATTCTTATGTTCTTATGATTTTCAGATAGGGAGCATTTAAAATTTCCCACGAGAGAAGCTGTTTAGGTTTATCTAATGTGTGCCTGCATAATAAATATAATTTGGAGATCATTCCTCTGGAAATACAATGCTTATTATAAACTATATAACAGTCAGCAAACAGGGGCAGGGTATCCCCTAACTTTGGGGGGTCCTAGGCTCGGATACCCTTATATAATGGTCAATATACAGGGCTGGGAGGCACCCATCATAGTGCCTAGAGGCTCCAGAGAGTCTTACTCTGTCACTGCTTGGAGATCTGAGAATCTCACTGTTTCCCCTTGTTCAAAAATCTGCCCTGTCTTTCCACTTTTGAAAACCACTGCTGAAATAACCAAGGGGAAATTCTTTGTTACACCTGAAAAAGGTAAAAAAAAAAACCAAAAAACCATACCTCTCTGGAGAAATTTAAACACCTTTAAAAATTTCCTTATTACAGAGATAAGTGCAAAAATTATTCTTAGGAAGTGATCAGCAATATAAGAAGCTGTAGGCAGAAACAATAAGAGGAAAAACAGAACCTCTCTTTGAAAAGTTAGCAGGATTGCAGCTAATTGCTCATGCTGTTGACAAAATCATTTTACAATCGTACAAAGTGAAATGTAAAAATGTATAATAAAGTTTCTCCTTTTGGAGACTCATAAGAACTGCCAAGCTGGATCACACCAAGGGTCCAGCTTCCTGTTTCCATCAGTGGCCAATCCAGTTCACAAGTGCCTGGCAGGATCCAGAAATAATTTGAGAGTTTTACTTTGACTGGCTAGCTCACTCTGACTCTTGGCCTTCGAGTCCAGTGAGAGTCCATTCCTACTTTGCACTGTGCTGTAGGCCTCACCTCATTGCAGGGACTTTGTTGCTTGGGGACTGTGAGACTTGGCCTGGATTAGAGCCCACCCATCAGTGGCAACACAGTTCACATGAAGGTGAGCGCATGTCCCTCTGTTTCCCTCCAAACTACGCCATCTAATGCTGACGCGTTTGGAAATAAAGTCGTGAGAGCCTTGCAGCGTGGTTGTCTTGGATTGGAAATGGAGAATTGGAATTGAGAGCACAGGAGTAGAGCGGATCCGTATTCACCTAGGAGCAGGATGTGAAACAGTGTTTACTCTGAAGGCAGACCGAGAACTTTTAGTAGCAGAGTGTTAAAACCCACTGTCAAATATGAACATTGTTCTAAAAGGACCGATACAGCATCCACTCCAGAGATGACTGCTTGACATGGTGCAAGTTATCCAGTAGTAAAGTGCATTGACATCTTTCTGGACATAAGACAGTATCTATAGTATGTGGATATTTTGATTACTGTCTGCAAAAAAAAAACAAAAACAACCCTGTTCCAGAAACAGATCTTTTTCCTAGCTATCCTCCTACTTGGAATAGTGTCATTCTCCATATGCTCCACCCACTCTGCTCTTCTCCTCTGAGCACTGCCTCTCATCTTACTTCTTAATGTTGAAGCTTTAGAAAGTTGTAACAGTTTTTGAGATTTTTAAAGGTCATCTCATCCTCCATAGCCAAATTAAGTGTAACAGTAATGAAAAAATGCTGGCGGAGACCAAACAAATTGTAATCTGTTTACAAATCAAGGCTATTTTGCTTCACGTTATACAAATTAAGCCGGTTATTGTGATATTCAGAAAACATCTGCCGCTGAGATAAACAAAATCAAGTTTGCCTTTGTAGATGGATTTCACCCAGCTGCTCCCAACTGGAAGGAGCTATCAAAGAAACTATCTATTAGCTGTTAGTGTGGACTGACTTTACAGCATAATCTATAAGCCTTCAATTATTTTCTCTGGCAGGCTCCCATTTGCTGGAGGTTATTGGAGAGAGATGAATTAGGCTTGTCGTTGAGTCATATTGGCTATCATAGTAAAGCGTCCCCTTTTTGAATCTCTTAGAAGTGGATACCCACATATGTGACTTACACACTTCAGCTGGCAGATCAGTTTCCGACACACTCCATACAGAATGGTATCGTCTTCCGCTCAGAGGATGAGGGTTCCAGTCATTCTTGTCTGCTTTTACTTATCGTAAGACGTTCTCTTTCTGTGTTTTAAGAGCTCTAGATTCTTTGGCTGCAATGCCTTTAGTTGGAGCAGTGCTAGAATGAAAAGTGATGTAGTACCTGATCTTTTGAGACCACCCGTGTGTGGTTAGAAAAATCTTCAGAGGGATGTTGGTCTGGTGTGGCAAAAAAATGACAGGAGTCGGGTGGCACCTTTATAGACAATAAATTGGTTAGTCTACTCCTGTCATTTTTAGCACTACAAGGAAAGCTGCTGCAGTGAGCCTTTCAACATCCTGCCGTAATGGGGCGGCTGGAAAGGGGATGGTGGCAGAAGGAAGAGCCAGGCTAGCCTTTCAGGTTTAAGTGCTTTGTGGCTGAATGTATTAACACAAAGTATAGGCTTCTAAAGTTTTAAAGTGCAAAGTGGATTCTTTCTCTCTCCATCTCAGGAATGCCTCAGAATCCACGGAACAGCTGTAGTAGAGCTCCTGCCCCTTGTGTCAGGGCTGTAGGAAACCTTGCATGCTGTCATTCTCTTGCATGGCTGAACCACACAGCAAAGCCAGCTGTTCCTCACCCAGACTAAGTGCACCCCTGAATTAGCTGCTATTAGTAAGAACTTTACCAAACCTGAACATTTAGTTATACCATTTTCCTCCCGGATCTTGGCCAGTTGAAGATAAGAATTGTCTCAACTAGCAGCATATTCCATGCAAGGGTGAGAAATATAATGTATGAAATGTATTAACATAAAAATGAGAGGAGGCCTTGGAATAAGACATAGGAGCAATGGAACCAAAAATAATACCAGCCAAATCCATACTTGGAAGACTATGACTACTTCTGCTGTTCTGAATGATCTTAAAGCATCTCCCTTTTCATCCCATTAGGACGAAACCTTGCTATCTGCACAGTTACAAGTATGAGAGGGGCCCTTGCCAGCTCCATTCACAGTCCTCATTCTTCTTCAGAATCCTCGTGTCAGTTGTCTCTCCTCACAGCTTCAACCCTGTGTTCCTTTTGTTAACTGGTTTGGCTCCTCTTTCTGCTTGTCCTAGTTCTCTGCTATCTCGATTTGACATGCGAGACCCAAAACAATGCACCCCATAATCCAGTATACCAGTCAGCCCATTGGGTTGCTTGTACATGGCTGTTCTGTGACCCTCAGCTCACATCAGTTGTGTGCACTCGCTAAGGTCACTTTCTCATACACTCACTCACTATATTATAAAACTCCTATCTATAGATTATGTGAGGAAGCAATAGGATAGTGCCACTTTCTGGTGATGTCATTTACAGAAGGAGCACATTCTAAGCATTATCTTCCATTTTCTCTCTGCAGTTCATGAGTGTAAAAAAGTGACCATTTCTTCCTGGGAGAGACACTCTATCATGAAATAAAGTCAGTATTTTTGAAACTAGTACTGTCCCCTCCGGCATTGTTGAAGAGAACCTCACTTTTGTTTATCTCCCTTTCAGGTGCGAGTGATTTGTTCCGCAGATGTACCTCTGCAGAGTCTCTTTGTGCACAAACCCCTGGATAGCGAGCATGAGGAAAGCCGAATATTGATGGATGACTTGGGGCTGAGCCAGGTAGGAGACGTGACCTTTACCCTTTCTTATTGTGAAGCAGCAGAAATGCTTAGTGGCCTGATCTTATAATAGTGTTTTCTCTTAGGATAAGCAGGATGGTAGTCCTCACATATGGGTGACATCATCAGATGGAGCCCAGCACGGAAAACGTTTGTCAAAGTTTCTAGACCTTTGACTAGGCACACTGAGCACGGCCAGCATGCCACTATCCACATGGGTCCTGTCTTGCGGATGTGAAGCTCATACGGTTTTTGGTTGGAAAACTGCCACGACAGAGTAAATCTTTCTCAGTTCATTGTGCCAGGACTATCTCCCGGCCCTAGTTAGCGGGCGTCGCGGTAAGTTTGTACATTCCTAGCGGTCGATTTCTGACAGTGCCATCTCCTGGTGGCCGCTGGCCATTGACCACTCGCAGGCTGTTTATTCCAATGTCAGGATTTCGCCGATGCCCCCAGTGCCCCGGACTATGTCCATTACAGACCCCCATGAGGTCTGTATTTTATGCCTGGGGGCATCGCATGAAGTCTGGGGGCGTGTGTTCTGCACCCACATGACCCCCCCCAGGGGCGCTGGGCATGCCTTGATAAAATGGAGAAGCTGTTCAGTCCCAGGAAATCTGAGCCCTCAACCTCTGGGGCATCGACACCTTGGAATAAGGAGGGGCAGGTGACCACCAGTCCCATGTTAGCTTCTCCACTGTCAGGTTCCAAGGTCAAATTGGGCGCTGGGGACCGGCCTCTTTCTATTTCCTCTCAGTCCAGGTCTGGTTATTGTCATTTCCCTCGGCTCCGGGGAAAGACTGGGCTGAGCAACATGGGAGGTTGAGGAAGCACAGTCATCAGTCGCTGTCTTCGCATGTCCAAGCTCGGGAAGGCACCAGTCGACAGAGGTGCCCCCGAAGTGGCCCTGAGCCGAGGAGGCATTGTAATCCCAACCGGTTTCGGTGCTGGGTACCAGTTCTCCTGGAGGCTCTGAAGGGGACCTGGTCTCACCGCCTCCTCAAGCTGTCTTTGTCAGCATTTGAGGAGGAGTTGGAGCACAGAGTACGGTTGACGGTCGGCTGGCCCCACAAGGCATTGAGCTGCCACAACCCACTCCGTCAATGCTGGCACTGTTGTTGGAGCGCTTTGATTTGCTCCTAGGTGTGCTGCCAACGCAGCCCTTGCCATTGCCTTGGGTGCCTTTGATGCCCCGGGGGACACTGATGTTGCCACGATCGGAGGCTATTCCAGTGGCTGATTCCTCAGATGAGGGAGGGCCTTGGGGGCTGATAGTTCCGCTTCTGCGGAAGACCCCCACGGCCAACATTGCCCAAGACCCTGTCAGTTCCTCAGTGGGCCTGGTTCCCTCAGTGCCTCCTGGTTCCCTCGGGCTCCTGGTGCCTTCTGAGTCCTGGCCTAAGGGTGTTACTAGGGCTCCTCCACCGGGATCCCTGGGTGATCTGAGTGAGGAGGACGCTCTGTAAGACCCCTGGGAGGATGAGGTGTCCATGTCTTCTTCAGAGGATTCTGAGGACCTGCCCTCTGAGCCGCTGCCTCTGGAGGAGCGACGTAGATCTCATCCTTAGGACTTGACATTTACTGGTTTTGTGCAGGCCATGGCAGTCCTGTTCCAGCTTTTAATGGAGGAGGACTCCAGGCACAAAATGCTTGAGGTCATCCAATTTGTGGATGCGCCTAAGGGGGTGGTGGCTGTGCTGGTACATGACATTTTCAAGAAATTGTTTGTCCTGCTTTGGAAGCACTCTATTTCGGTACCCAGAGTGAACCAGAAGATCGATGCTGTATATCTGGTGCAGCCTACCACGGGTTTTGAGCGGGGTCAGCTTCTGTACCAGTCCGTGGTGGTGGAATCTACCTTAAGAAGGCGAAGAGGTCTCAGACCCACACTTCGGCTCCTCTAGGTTGCGAACACAGAGCCCTGGATGCCCTGTGAAGAAAGGTCTTCCAGGGCTCCATGCTGGTGGCCCATATTGCCTGTTACCAATTGTATATGCGCCAGTACTCCGGGAACCTCTGGAAGCAGGATCTGGTGGAATGCCTCCTGCAGCAACTGCAGGAGGACTTCCTTAAAGATGGTGCAGCAGAGCTTGGAGAGTGACAAGCATGAGGTCCGGTCCGCCTATGATGTGTTTGAGATGGCGGCGAGAGTGGCTGTGGCAGGCATAGGTGCTCGGCGCATGGCCTGGCTTTGGGACTCTGACCTCCATCCAGAGGTGCAGGAGCATCTTGCGGACTTGTCCTTCACCGGAGAGGATCTCTTTGGAGATAAACTTAAGGAGGCAGTGGCACAGCTGAAGGATCATTATGAGGCCCTTCAGCATCTTTCAGCCAGCACATCTGACCCACAATCCGCTGGCAAGAAGTCCTCAAGGCAAGGACCTAGACTCCCTTTTTTATCGCCCGAGGAAATACTACTCTCCAGCGGTCAGAGCAAGGTCTCAATGGGCGGGGCCTAGGACATGCCTTCGGCACCCATGTACTCCTTGGACACAGCCAGCGCCCCAGCAGAGCCCTGCCACGGGGTTTTGACTGGCAGAGAGGGGAGTGTAAGCCAGGCACTTGTACCCCCGACGATGGATCCCCTGGTTGGGGGCCAGCTGTGGTTCTTTTTTTTTTCAATTTATAATTGTATTGTGTTGACAAAGCATAACAGTGAGAATATAACATGTCATATATTGTAAACATTGTCTGACAATATTTTTATGTATCATGGAACTCCCTGTTCCCCCAAAACACTTCTACCCCCCCACCCCACCCCCACCCATGAGCTCACCTAAAACGAGATTCTGCATATGCCTCTCAACCTTAACCACTTTAAGCTGTGGTTCTTTGCAGACCATTTGCCAGCTATCACCTCGGACCAGTGGGTCCTGTCCATCGTTCATTGGGGGTACTGGTTAAATTTCCAGCGGGTCCCTTCAGACTCTCTTCCAAGCCCCTTGTGGGGGTTTTCGGCGAATCAGCAAATCCTGTTGATGGAGTTCTCTGTCCTTCTAATGGCCAAGGCAATCAAGCCCGTTTCGCCAAAGCAGCGGGGCAGCGGCTTCTACTCCAGGTATTTCCTGATTCCAAAGAAAACAGGAGGCATCTGTCCTATTCCAGACTTTGAACAAGTTCCTGGAGCAGGAAATGTTCAAGATGGCCTCGCTGGGTGCCCTAATCCCTCTCCTGCAAAGGGGAACTAGATTTGCTCCCTTGATCTAAAAGACGCCTATGCCCACATCAAAATTTCCCACATCCATCGGAAATACCTCCGATTTGTGGTAGGCGAGGATCACTTTCAGTACCGGATACTGCATTTCGGCCTGGCGTCAATGCCCCAATTCTTCATAAAGTGCTTAGCAGTGGTGGGTTCTCACCTGAGGAGACTATGAGTGCAGGTATTTCCCTACCTGGACGACTGGCTCATCAAGAGCACCACCCGGCAGGGTGTGCTACAGTCTCTGTGCTCTAACATTACCCCGGGCTTGGACACTCACCCTAGTGTCCCTGGCGGGAGCGATCTCTCAGAGTTGCCAGGTCTCCGCACACCACATGCTGCATCTTTTGGGTCACATGGCTGCGACTGTCCATGTCACTCCCTTCACTCTATATATGCGCGGGGCACAGTGGATGCTACGGTCCCAATGGTGTCAGGCCAACCAGGACCTTCAGGTGTGCATCAGGGTTAGTCCTTGTCATGGTGAAGAACTTTATCCAACTTAGTGATGGGGTCCCTTTTCAGCTTTTCCCTGTTCAAGTCATCCTCACCACAGATGTTTCCCACCTGGACTAGGGTGCCCATGTAGAGGGCGTCCGCACCCAGGGTTGGTGGTTGATTCAAAAGGAGCAATGTCAGATAAACTTCCTGGAGCTCCGAGCAATCCGGTATATGCTTTGGGCGTTTCAGAATCGTCTGGCAGACTGACAATCAGTTATCGATGTGGTACCTGAACAAGCAGGGAGGAATGAGGTTGTTCTTCCTTTGTCAGGAAGCAGTCCATATCTGGTTGTCCCAGGGCATCCTTCTCCGCGCTATGTACTTACCAGGGCTGCAGAATGTGGTGGCGGACAATCTGAGTAGTTCCTTCCACCCACACGAGTGATTCCTGAAGCAGGAGGTTGCAGATTCGATCTTCCGTCTGGGGAACCCCGGATTTGGATCTTTTCATGTCCCCCTGCAACAGGAAGGTGAATCAGTTTTGCTCCTGATTCAGGAGGAATGGCAGGCTGGCATCGGACACCTTTGCCTGCCACTAGTGTTGAAGACTCTCCTGAAGCTTCAACAGGACCGGGGAACCATTATTCTCATTGCCCCTTATTGGCCAAGACACTTGCGGGAGCCAATCAGTCTGGGGATCTTCCCAGACCTCTTCACGTAGGATCAGGGCAGGCTGCGCCATCCCAACCTTCAGGCCTTGACCCTCATGGCTTGGATGTTGAAAGGGTAACCTTACAGCCCCTGGATCTCTCAGAAGAGGTATCTTGGGTCCTGGTGGAATCCAGGAGGCCTTTCACTAGAAAGTATTATGGTTTGAAGTGGAAAAGGTTCTCCATTTGGTGTGAGCGCCACAGCTTGGATCCGTTCTCCTGCTTCACCTTGAAGCTTCTTGATTATCTTCTGCACCTCTCAGAGGCTGGCCTGAAGACCAACTCCATCAGAGTCCTTCTCACTGCTATTGGGGCCTACTATTGAGGGGTGGATGGTTCACCCATCTCTGTGTAGCCTATCAGTCACCTTACAGAGAACTACAAAAATAAAATAATCTTAAAATGAAACCTAATTCTGCAGGGTGCCGGGCAGGTTTCGTGAGGACCTACATCCTGCTGTCCTAGGAGAACACCTGTTACAGGTAAGCAACTCTGCTTTCTCCTAGGACAAGCAGGATGGTAGTCCTCACATATGGGTGAATACCTAGCTGCAGGCGGCTTCCAAAAGAAGCAGACCAACAGACACCAAACAGGTGCTAATGGCAGAACAACGTAGGTGGTGTTGGTAACAGAGGAAGACAACCTGAACCCGAAAAACAGGATCCTAGGTGGAAGAGTTGGGTTTAGACTTGAAAAAGGTTACGGAGGGCAGATTGGCTGAAGCTACTATCCTGGCGGCTGTTTCTTTCCAAGCAATAGTGAGCAGTGAACATATGGAGAGAACTACACGTCACAGCCCTGCAGATCTCCATCACAGGAACAGCTCGCAAGTTAGCCACCGAAGTTGCCATGGCCCAGATATAGTGAGCCTTAACTTGGCCCTCAAGCTGCAATCCTGCTTGCGCATAGCAGAACGAGATGCAGGTAGATAAGGTATGCTTGGCCACAGCAACTCCCATTCGGTTCTTATCAAATGAGATTAAGAGTTGAGAGGACTGTCTATGGCCTGCCAGCCTCTGCAGGTAGAATGCCAAGGCTCTCTTACAATCCAAAGTATGCAAGGCCCATTTGCCTGGGTGCGAATGAGGTCTTGGGAAGAAGGTAGGTAGGATGATAGACTGATTCAGATGCCAGTCCGATACTACATTAGGCAGGAACTTAGGGTGAGTACGGAGAACCACCCTATCTTGGAAGAACTTCGTATAAGGTGGGTACATCACCAATGCTTGACGTTTGCTGACCCAACGCACCGAGGAGACCGCAACCAAGAATATGACCTTCCAGGTCAGATATTTCAGGTCACGTGCACATAGGTTCAAAGGGATCCTTCATGAGGCAAACCAAGACCACATTAAGGTCCCAGGATACAGGCAAAAGACGTAGAGAAGGCTTCAAATGAAGCAGACCACTCATGAAATGCCCAACCAAGGGTTGCACTGAGACGGGCGTACCATTCACCCGTGATGATATGCCCCAGTGGCACTGTAATACACTCTGACCAAGTTGGTCTTTAAACCAGCTTCCACAGGTGCAACAGGTAGTCCAAGAGCTTTGGGGTGGAGCAGGTAAATGGATCCAACCCATGCTGCTCACACCAGACAGCAAACCTCCACTTCAGGCTGTATGACTTTCTAGTCAAAGGCTTCCTGGAGGCAACCAGAACCTGGGATACGTCATCAGACTATGCCAAGGGCTGCAAGACTAGCCCTTCAATATCCAGGCCATCAGAGATAATGCCCTGAGGTATGGATTGCACATCCTGGCCTGATCATGTGTGACTAGGGTTAGGGAGTGTTAGGTTTTGCTCCTCCCGAGGGGAGGAGTTAGCAATTTATTGTAATCTGCTGCTGGATACTCCTGTAGAGGGAGGAGTTAGCAATCTGTTATGAGTCACCATGTAGAGTTGCAATCTGTTAGCGACTAGCTCCCGTGGAAGGAGGAGTTTAGCAATCTGATATGCTCCGTAGGCAGAACTAGTAATCATGTTATGATATAGACTGCTGAGTTGGCAATCTGTACCAGTGGAGTGCTAGAGAGGGTACTCAGCTGGAAAGGAATGTAAATAGGTGAATCCTTGGGCAGATGGCAGATGACAGCACCCCCAGGAGGATATCCTGAGAGGGACCACCGGCTAGGCATGGGTTTGGAGACAGACACAGATAGTTCTTTTACTAGACAGGTTAGTAGAACCACCAGAGGTGGCAGTAGTGAGCTGATATGCCCGGCAGGTCTGAAGTCCCTCAGATACTGGAACTGCGATCCCAGGGTTGCTGAGCTGTAGAAAGACTATAGATAGTGAGTAGACAGGGTATGCTGTATTCATAGCCAGTAGTAGATGACAAACTCACATAGGTTCTTGAGGAGGCTTAGTAGCTGGAAAGAGTTAGGCCCTCGAGGAGCGAGTACCTGGTTCCAAGGAAAGCTCTGAGAGAGCGGTGGTAACTCACGAATGTCTGTATCTGCGATAGCTTCCAGGCAGTAGAGAATCTTCAGAGTATTCAGGAACATGGGCCCTCGAGGAGCGAATACTGGTTCCTATCTGCAATCTGAAATAGAGAAAAGAGAGCGAGGGCCCCGAGGAGCGGGTACCTCTGGTAAGTCCGAGGAGGCAGAGTAGCTTGGATGAATCCGTATGCGATTCGTAGACCGTCCGTCCATCCTTGCTAACTCAAATCGTAAGCAAAAGTGAAGACCTTTTATGTTGAAAGCGGATAACGTCAATACAGGGGGACGCCCTGAGGTTTGCGCCTTTGCTGGTACATACTTTGGAGCGCGCGTGCCCTACATCATCAAGAACATGGTGGATCCGCAGCGTCGAGCCAGTCCGGGTACGCCGGAGAGAGGCGGCATGGAGACGCCGCAGCAGCAAGCCGTCCATCAGACCCGGAGGGAGTCACCACAGAGGTAGAGAGGGTGAAGTGAGTTCATAGAGCAGCCACGAATGCAACAGGGAGATACCCAGACTGATCGGATTCTGGACCGAGAGGTCCTGCAAGAGTGAGAACCAAGCCTACTGCAGCCAATAGGGGGCTATGAGGATCATGGTTCCCCTGTCCTGCCAGTGTTTCAGGAGCGTCTTCATCACCAGTGGGAGCGGAGATTAAGCATACAGAAGCCCCTTGCACCAATGGCAGGCAAAGGAATCCGAGATTGGTTTGCCGTTCTCTCCATAGAGGGAGTATAAGGATTCCACCTTGTTGTTGCAAGAGGAGGCAAATAGATCCACGTCTGGGATTCCCCAAAGACGGAAAATCATGTTTACTACCACTGGGACTAGGGACCATTCGAAAAGCCCAACTGAGACGGTCTGCCACTACATTCTCCATTCCCCGTCAGGTAGACGGCTCGAAGAAATATATTCTGAGAGCGGGCCCAGGACCAAATTTGAACCACCTCCTGCCACAGGAGGAACGAACCTGTGCCTCCCTGTTTGTTGATGTACCACAATGCTACCTCATTGTCGGTCTGGATGAGGACCGATTTGGTCACCAAGTAGTCCTGGAATGCCCACAGGTTGTAATGGATTGCTCAGAGCTCCAGGAAATTGATTTGGCACTGAGGTTCCAGAGCAGATCACAGGCCATGGGTGCAGAGCCCTTCCATGTGGGCACCCCATCCCAGTGTGGAAGCATCTGTTGTGAGGACAACCTGGAAGGCGGAGGATTGAAAAATAACCCCCTATTCCAGACTGGCTAGGTCCTCCCACCAGAACAAGGAAATCTGGAGCGGTGGAGAGACACATATAAACACATTGAGGTCCTGGGAGGCTTGCTGCCACTGGGACCATATGGTCCACTGCGCCCTGCGCATATGTAGGTAGACAAAAGGTGTGACATGGACAGTGGCCGTCATGTAACCCAGAAGGCAGAGCATAAGACGGGCAGTGACCCGCCAACTCCTGTGCACCAAGCTCACCAAGGCAGCCAGAATGAGCGCTTGGTCGTGAGGAAGATAAGCCTTGCCCTCTGCCGTGACCAGGTGATCACTGATAAAACCCAGGTGCAGTAATGGAGTCAGATGGAACCTCAGATAGTTGATGACAAACCCGAGAGACTCCAATTCCTGAATGGTTAAGCATCTTGGGAACTGCTCTTCATTAACCAGTCATCCAAGTAAGGAAACTACCTGCGTCCCTAGATATCCTAGGTGTGCTGCCACTGGAGCTAGGCATTTGATGAAGACACGAGGCACCGAGGTGAGGTCGAATGGCAGCACCCTATATTGAAAATGTCTGGTGCTCACCAGGAAGCTGAGATACCTCCAGTGACTGCAGGAGATCTTGATGTGTGCATACGTGTCCTTGAAATCGAGGGAGCAAAGCCAGTCTCCCCTCTGCAAGAGAGGGATCAGAGTGCCGAGGGAGACCATCTTGAACTTCTCTCGTTTGAGAAAACGATTCAGAGCCCGTAGAGCTATGATGGGACGAAGTCCCCCAGTCTTGGGGATCAGGAAATATCAGGAGTAAACCCTGTTCTCTGCTGCCGCAGAGGAATTGGCTCAAGTGCCCTGGCTTGAATGAGGGCAGAGATCTTGGACAACAGTATTTCCTGATGGGTAGACTGACCCCAAGAGGGCACACTGAAGAAGTTTTAACTATAACCTTGGTGAACAATGGATAGGACCCACTGATCCGACATGGTCACTAACCAGCGATCAAGAAAGAGGCGCAGGTGGCCTCCTACTGGTGGACATGGTGACTGGACTTATGCTTCCTCTCTGCCAGTCAAAAGGCCATAGCAGGGCTCAGCTGATGCTAGCTGGGTTCAAGGCGTCTGCGGCTGCAAGGAGCGGCCCCTAGAGGACACCCGCTGAGAACATCTGCGGGAAGTTGGAGAGTAATATTTTCTCTGATGGTAAAAGGACCTATGTGCCCCTTGCCTCACCAACCTTCTGGCCGAGGAGGGGGGGGGGGGGTCCAAGGTGCTAGCTGAAAGATGCTGGAGGGTCTCATGATGATACTTTAACTGAGCCACAGCATCCCGGATCTTATCCCCAAAAAAGTTATTCCCTGTATAGAGGAGGTCCGCAAGTTTCTCCTGGACCTCCAGCCGGAGATCCAAGGCTCTGAGTCAGGCCATCCTGCGGTTCCGATGCCCACTGCGGCCATGTGAGCTGACGTCTCAAAAACGTCATACGTGGAACGCACCTCTTGCTTACCGCAGTCGAAGCCCTACTAGACAAGCGCTAGGAATGCTTCCTGCTGAGTGAAGATTAATTTTAACGCTTCCTGCTGAGTGAAGATTAATTTAACGGTGGTTAAAGAGGATTGGTAAGTATAGCTTTCAGAAATTTTTGGGCTTATAAAAGTTAAGGTATATATTCTTTAGAGTTTGTGTGTGTCTGAGGTAATAAGCAGCCAGAGATAGTTAATTCTAGTGTCTGTCTTTCCCACCCACTCAACCCTTGATCTTTAGGCCCGAGACACTTTCTCATTAAAAATCAATCAGGGTCTTATCTAAATCATACTATTGTACCAGCCTTTATTGAAAGTTTAATCATCCCCTTGTAGGACTGTTATGAGCGCGTCCACCACGCCGCTGATGGGCCGAGGGTTTGGAGACCTTCGGGCTCTGTTGCAGGCGCGAGGAGCACGGTCGCCTCTAGAGCAGGTAGAGTGAGCCCTTGAGCCATGGCAAGACCCAGGGAGGAGCCCCAAGCCACATCGTGGGAGGTGAGCCGATGCAGGCATGGAGAGCCAGGCAGGTACTGAAGCAGGGATAAGGAACAGAATCCGACCCTCAGCCAGACCTGCACGCCCATGGCAACCAACAACGCAATGTTGATTGATGAACGGTCCTCCGACTGTTCCAAGCCCTTTCGGACCTGCCGCTGGGTAACGGCATAGGGCGGCAGGCCGGACAGAGGACGAGGGCAGACAGAGTCCTTAGAACGCTGAAGACATCGTAGACGAGGGCTGAAGCAAGACATCGTAGACGAGGGCTGAAGCAAGACATCATAGACGAGGGCTGAAGCAAGACATCATGGACGAGGGCTGAAGCAAGACAACATGGACGAGGGCTGGGAAGGAAGATATTGGCATTGTCTCTCAGGGCGCCCTACACAGCCAGCACGGCTGGACTGGTCACGGACCACCCTGTCCTACAGTCGCAGGAGCGGGACGAGCACAGGGAAGAGGAAGCGGTGGGTTGCTGCACTCCTGGCAGCCTAGGGCAGGTTGCTGCACTCCTGGCAGCCTAAAGCAGGTTGCTGCACTCCTGGCAGCCTAAAGCAGGTTTGCTGTACTCCTGGCAGCCTAAAGTAGGTTTGCTGTACTCCTGGCAGCCTACAGTAAGCAGGGACATCAGGAACTGGATCAGGAACAAACATCAAGGTAACATCTGGAACCAACATCAAGGTAACAGGCAAGACACAGGGCAGGGAGCCGCCAAGACAAGCAAGACCACTGAGGACCTGGATCTGCAGACAGAAGACAGCGATGTGCAAAGCTAATCCGAAGGTGAACAGGAACTGAAGTGAAAGTCCTTTTATACTGCTGTATGCGGGCAACTCCCTGGGAGGAGTTCACTTGGACCGCCCCTCGCTGGCCCTATAACTGAGGTGGAGAGCTGCGGGCCGGCCCCTAGGGAGAAGGGCGTGGCCGAACCAGGAAGTCCAAACACAGCCAAGCAAGCCACAGGCAGGCTTCAGGAACAGCTAGGCCTCCCAGGCCCTGGAGCAAATCCTGGATGGTACGTAGGCGAGGTCCTGGCTTCGGAGCGGCCTCCGGGAGAGAAGGTAAGATGCCTCCTGTGGCGCAGCTACAGGAGGGATCGCAACAGGACACTAGCTGATTAATTAGTAAATTCACCTGTAAATTTAAAGTACTCTCATTCCAACTCCATTAGTATCCTAAACTTAACTAGGAACTCAATAAAACTAAGATGAAGGCAGCAGTCCAGCAGCAAGAGGGGGGCTTTCCAGTCTTTTGCATTGAGTGTCACACGTATGATTTTTTACCTGCCGGTGAGAGATTGTATGTGTGCACTTGGTGCAAAGAGCTCCTGGCTCTCAGGGAATGAGTCCGACCTCTGGAGGCTAGATTGGAGGAGCTGAGGGAGACAGAGAGATACATTGATGAGACCTTCAAGGACATAGTAGCCAAGTCCCAAATCCAGTCTGGCAGCCCCAGTGCTGCCTTGGATCAGAAAGGTCTCCCAGTAGGAGAACATCACCCTGGTGTAGCAGGAAGTGATCCTGTAGCAAGGACCTGCTCTCCAGGTGATGTATTGTCCTCTCGCACTGAGGACAGTTCTCCCAGGGCTACTGCCCAGGAGGGAAGGGTTAGGCCGGCCATCATAGTTGGTGATTTGATTATTAGAAATGTAGATAGCAGGGTGGCTGGTGGACGTGAGGACCGCCTGGTAACTTGCCTGCCTGGTGTGAAGGTGGCAGACCTCACACGTCACATAGATAGGATTATAGACAGTGCTGGGGAGGAGCCAGCTGTCATGGTACATGTGGGCACCAACGACATAGGAAAATGTGGGAGAGGGGTTCTGGAAGACAAATTTAGGATTTTAGGTAGGAAGCTGAAATCCAGAACCTCCAGGGTGGCATTCTCTGAAATGCTTCCTGTTCCACGTGCAGGTCCCCAGAGGCAGAGAGAGCTCCAGAGTTTCAATGTGTGGATGAGACGATGGTGCAGGGAAGAGGGATTCAGCTTTGTAAGGAACTGGGGAAACTTTTGGGGAAAGGGGAGACTTTTCCGAAAGGATGGGCTCCTCCTTAACCAGAGTGGAACCAAGCTGCTGGCACTAACTTTCTAAAAGTAGATGGAGCAGCTTTTAAACTAGAACAATGGGGAAAGCTGACAATCACTCAGCAGTGCATGGTTCGGAGAAATATATCTTTGAAGGATACCAATGAAACAGCAGAGTCAGGGCATCCCAACAGAGAGGTTCCATTAAATGCAAACAGTTCATATGCCTATATGTAAAAAATCACCGAAGCTAATGATTTCCGAATTATCCCAAACAACTGAAAAGCAGGTTGTTAAAACAAACAAAAAAAATTTTGAAATGTCTGTATGCCAATGCCAGAAGCCTAAGAAGTAAGATGGGAGAATTAGAGTGTATAGCAGCAAATGATGAGATTGACATAATTAGCACCACAGAGATTTGGTGGAAGGAGGATAACCAATGGGATAGTGCTATATCAGGGTACAAATTATATCGCAATGATAGGGAGGATCAACTTGGTGGGGGTGTGGCACTTTATGTCCAGGAGGGTATAGAGACCAACAGCATAACGATCATACAAGAGACTAAAAGCTCAGAAGAATCTATATGGGTAGAAATCCAATGTCTGTTGGGTAAGAGTAGAGTGATAGGAGTATACTGCAGTCCACCTGGACAAAATGGTCAGACAGATGATGAAATGCTAAGAGAAATCAGGAAAGCAAACCAATTTGGCAGTGCAATAATAATGGGAGATTTCAATTACCCCAATATTGACTGGGTAAATGTAACATCAGGCCTTGGTAGAGACATAACGTTCTTGGATGTAATAAATGATTGCTTCATAGAGCAATTGGTTCAGGAACCAACAAGAGAGGGAGCTATTTTAGATTTAATTATTAGTGGAATGCAGGATTTGGTGAGAGAGGTAACGGTGGAGGGGCCACTTGGCAACAGTGGTCATAACATGATCAAATTTAAACTAATAACTGGAATGGGGGACAATAAGTAAATCTGCAGCCCTAACACTAAACTTTCAAAAGGGAAACTTTGATAAAATGAGGAAAATAGAGAAAAACTGAAAGGTGCAGCTGCAAAGGTTAAAAGTGTTCAACAGGCTTAGACATTTTTTAAAAATACAATCCTAGAGGCGCAGTCCATATGTATTCCACACATTAAGAAAGGTGGAAAGAAGGCAAAACGATTACCATCATGGTTAAAAGGTAAGTGAAAGAGGTTATTTTAGCCAAAAAAAATCCTTCAAAAATTGGAAGAAGGATAAATCTGAAGAAAATAGGATAAAACATAAGCATTGTCAAGTTAAGTGTAAAACATTGATAAGACAGGCGAAGAGAGAATTTGAAATGAAGTTGGCCATAGAGGCAAAAACTCATAATAAAAACTTTTTAAAATATATCCGAAGCAAGAAACCTGTGAGGGAGTCGGTTGGACCATTAGATGACCGAGGGGATAAAGGGGCCCTTAGGGAAGATAAGGCCATTGCAGTAGGACTAAATGAATTCTTTGCTTCCGTGTTTACTAGTGAGGATGTTGGGGAGATACCAGTTCCGGAGATGGTTTTCAGGGGTGATGAGTCAGACGAACTGAACAAAATCACTGTGAACCTGGAAGATGTAGTAGGCCAGATTGACAAACTAAAGAGTAGCAAATCACCTGGACTGGATGGTATGCATCCTAGGGTACTGAAGGAACTCAAAAATGAAATTTCTGATCTATTAGTTAAAATTTGTAACCTATCATTAAAATCATCCATTGTACCTGAAGACTGGAGGATGACCAATGTAACCCCAATATTTAAAAAAGACTCCAGGGGCAATCCGGGTAACTATAGAACAGTGAGCCTGACTTCAGTGCCAGGAATAATAGTGGAAAGTTATTCTCAAGATCAAAATCGTAGAGCATATAGAAAGACATGATTTAATGGAACACATTCAACATGGATTTATACAAGGGAAGTCTTGCCTAACAAATCTTCATTTTTTTTGAAGGGCTTAATAAACATGTGGATAAAGGTGAACTGGTAGAAGCAGTGTATTTCAATTTTCAGAAGGCGTTTGACAAAGTTCCTCATGAGAGGCTTCTATGAAAACTAAAAAGTCATGGGACAGGAGGTGATGTCCTTTCATGGATTACAAACTGGTTAAAAGACAGCAAACAGAGAGTAGGATTAATGGTCAATTTTCTCAGTGGAAAAGGGTAAACAGTGGAGTGCCTCAGGGATCTGTACTTGGACTGGTGCTTTTCAATATATATATAAATGATCTGGAAAGGAATACGACGAGTGAGGTTATCAAATTTGCGGATGATACAAAATTATTCAGAGTAGTTAAATCACAAGCGGACTGTGATACATTACAGGAGGACCTTGCAAGACTGGAAGATTGGGCATCCAAATGGCAGATGAAATTTAATGTGGACAAGTGCAAGGTGTTGCATATAGGGAAAAATAAACCTTGCTGTAGTTACACGATGTTAGGTTGCATATTAGGAGCTACCACCCAGGAAAAAGATCTAGGCATCATAGTGGATAATACTTTAAAGTCGTCGGCTCAGTGTGCTACAGCAGTCAAAAAAGCAAACAGAATGTTAGGAATTATTAGGAAGGGAATGGTTAATAAAACAGAAAATGTCATAATGCCTCTATATCGCTCCATGGTGAGACCGCACCTTGAATACTGTGTACAATTCTGGTCGCCGCATCTCAATAAAGATATAGTTGCAATGGAGAAAGTACAGAGAAGGGCAACCAAAATGATAAAGGGGATGGAACAGCTCCCCTATCAGGAAAGGCTGAAGAGGTTAGGGCTGTTCAGCTTGGAGAAGAGATGGCTTAGGGGGATATGATAGAGGTCTTTAAGATCATGAGAGGTCTTGAATGAGTAGATGTGACTCGGTTATTTACACTTTCGAATAATAGAAGGACTAGGGGGCATTCCATGAAGTTAGCAAGTAGCACATTTAAGACTAATCGGAGAAAATTCTTTTTCACTCAACGCACAGTAGAGCTCTGGAATTTGTTGCCAGAGGATGTGGTTGGTGCAGTTAGTGTAGCTGGGTTCAAAAAAGGTTTAGATAAGTTCTTGGAGAAGAAGTCCATTAACGACTATTAATCAAGTTTACTTAGGGAATAGCCACTGCTATTAATTGCATCAGTAGCATGGGATCTTCTTAGTGTTTGGGTAATTGCCAGGTTCTTGTGGCCTGGTTTGGCCTCTGTTGGAAACAGGATGCTGGGCTTGATGGACCCTTGGTCTGACCCAGCATGGCAATTTCTTATGTTCTTAATTCTTGAACATTTTTCCAGAGGTTCTGGGAATGTTGGGCCATATATAATTGGTAGGGGGCAATACAGGCTATTAACATTGCCCCCTGAAACACCTTCCTACCCAGTGTGTCCCACTCCCTATGTTCCCGACCCGGAGGCACAGAAGCATGGGTCCAGGATCCCTGAGGGACTTCTGAACGAGTAGACAGCGTCCGCCTTCCTGTTTACCAGAGACACGGAAACAGGATGTTCCCAAATGCGCAGGAGCAACTCCTTGAAGATCTCATGCACGGGAAAAGCTACCACCTCTTTTGGTGTATCCAAAAACTGGAGCACCTCCAGCATATGGTCCTTAGCATCCTCTTCCATGGATGAGGATGCCGCCATGATGCAGAAAAAACTGGCAAAGGTCATGTCCTCTGGAGGAGACTGGCGCCGTTCCTCTGAGGGTGCCAGTGGATCGCCTTCAAAACAAGGGGGATGGTGCCCAGCATCAACATGGATATCGGTGGGGACTCCGGGTTCGACCGAGGGCGAAGCCTGGTCTCATGGAGCCGCTTCAAGAGCAACATGGCTGATGCTCATGCCTTCCTGGAATTGGTGCCATGCGTCGATGGCGACCGTTGACGGTGTTTCCTCAATCGCCCCTGGTGCTCAGCCCGGTCTTTCCCCAGCGCCGAGGAGGGCGAAGAATCCAACGTCTTGGAGCAGGAGGACACAGACAGCGGTCTATCTCTGGTGCCCCTCTCCAGAGGGGAAGCCTGACTGGTGATGGACACTGATGGTTCAGTGTCCGTGGGCTCCCCTCGACCCTGCAGCATCGACGTGCCTGACGCCGGCGTGGAGGGTTCCAATTTCTTGGGATGAAAAAGCTTTTCCATTTTATCTAAACCCACCCGACAACCTTCAAGGGTCATCTGGTTGCAAAACCAACAAACATGGACATCATGCAAGGCCCCCAGGCAAAGAATACGGACTTCATGCGCATCAGTCAAAGACATGGTCCACAGGCACTGGGGGTATTGAGAAAAACTTGGAAGAGGCCATGCCTCATGCCGACAAGAGGACAATGCAGGGTGGACACCGATGCCAAACAAACCCCAGAACCGACTGCAAAAAAGGTAAAAAACCTACCGCGCCACCCCTCTGACTAGGGGGAAAACCAGGGAAGGAGGACCCCACGCGAAGGCGTCGAAAAATTGCAAGAAAACAAAGAACTCTGAGGACAGAGCAGAGCTCCACCACTGCAAAGCAATGGCACCACGGAAAGAAAGAGACTGAAGATGGACCCTACATGGCCACGTGGATAGTGGCATGCTGGGCATGCTCAGGGTGCCAGTCAAAATTCTATAAACTTTGACAGGTTTTCCATGCCAGGTTCCATCTGATGATGTCACCCATGTGTGAGGACTAACATCCTGCTTGACCTATAAGAAAGTTGAAATCCAGAACACCAGGGTAGCATTCTCAGAAATGCTCCCTATTCCACATGCAGGATCCCAGAGGCAGGCAGAGCTCCAGGGTCTCAATGCATGGATGAAACGATGGTGCAAGGAAGAGGGTTTTAGTTTTTAGCATCATTTTGGGGAAGGAAGGGCCTTTTCCAGAAGGATGGGCTTCATCATAGCAAGACTGGAACCAGGCTGCTGGCACTAACCTTTAAAAAGGAAATAGTGCAGCTTTTAAACTAGATGATGGAGGAAAGCCGATAATCACTCAGAAGTGCAGAGTTCGGAATGATGTATATTTGAAGGATACTAAGAGAACAAGGAAGTTAGGGCATTCCAGTAGAGAAGTTGCAATAAATGCCAAAGTGGACCAGGTGCCTTTATGTAAAGTGCAGAAAGATTTCAAAATACCCCTGTCAACTGATGAGCAGGTTGTTAATACAAACAAGAAGCATATTTTGAAATGTCTGTATACAAATGCTAGAAGTCTAAAAATAAGATGGGAGAGTTAGAGAGTATAGCACTGGATGAAGAGGTAGGTATAATTGGCATCTCAGAGACCTGGTGGAAGGAGGACATACAATGGGACACTGATACCAGGGTACAAACTATATCAAATTAATAATAGGATGAATCAAATTAGTGGAGGGGGTGCACTATATATTAAAGATGGCACTGAGTCAAACAGAATAAAAGTTCTGCAGGAAACAAAATGCAATGTTGAATTTTATGAATAGAAGTGCCAGGTGAAAAGAGGAATAAAAAAGCAGTGGGGATATATTACTGTCCACCTGGCCAAATGAAAAACAGACATTGAAATGCTAAACCAAATTAGGAAAGCTAACAAAATCAGCAGCACAGTAATAATGAGTGATTTCAATTACCCCAGTATTGACTGGGTGAAGGTCACATCAGGACATTCTAGAGAAGTAAAGTTCCTAGATGAAATAAATGACTGCTTCATGGAGCAGCTGGTACAAGAACCAACAAGAGGGAAAACTATTTTAGACCTAGTCCTTAGTGGAACACAGGATTTGGTGCAAGAGGTAACAGTGTTGGAGCCACTTGGCAATAGTGATCACAATATTATCACATTTGAATTAATAACTGAAGGGAAGACACCAAAGAAATCTACTTCAGCAGCATTTAACTTTCAAAAAGGTAACTATAATAAAATGAGGAAAATGATTAGGAAAAAACTGAAATGAGCAATTGCAAAGGATAAGAGTTTAGCTCAGACATAGAGGTTGTTTAAAAATAATATCTTGGAAGCCCAGAACAGATGTGTTCCATGCATTAGAAAAGGTGGAAAGAAGGCTAAACGACTACCTGCATGGTTAAAAGGTGAGGTGAGAGAGGCTATAATATCTAAAATAACATCTTTCAGGAAATGGAAAAGGGATCTGAATGAAGAAAACAGGAAACAGCATAAGCACTGGTAAGTTAGAAGCAAAGCATTTTTAAGAAACTCAAAAAGAAAATTTGAAAAGAAGCTTGCCTTGGATAGAAAAACTCATAATAAAAACTTTTTCAGGTACATTTGAAGTAGAAAGTCTGCGAGGGAGTCAGTTGGACCATAAGATGATCAAGGGGCACTTGGGGATGACAGAGTCATAGCAGGAAGACTAAATGAATTCTTTACTTCGGTCTTCACTGAGGAAGATATAAGAGAGATACCCATGCCAGAAATGATATTCAAAGGTGTTGATTCAATAGAACTGAATCAAATCTCAGTGTATCTGGAAGATGCAATAGGGTAAATTGACAAATTAAAGAGTAGCAAATCATTTGAACCAGATGGTATATATCTTAGAGTGCTGAAAGAACTGAAAAATGAAATTGCAGATTTACTATTAGTAATTTGTAAATTATAATTAAATTGTCTATGGTACCTAAAGACTGGAGAGTTGCCAATGTAACGCCAAATTTTAAAAAGAGATCAAGGGATGATCCAGAAAATTACATTCCAGTGAATCTGACATCTGTGCCAGGCAAAATCGTAGAAACTATCATAAAGAACAAAATTGCTGAACATATACATATGCATAGTTTAATCAAACAAAGCCAACATGGATTTAGCCAAGGGAGGTCTTGCCTCACCAATCTGCTACGTTTTCTTGAGGGCGTAAATAAACATGTGGATAAAGGTGAGCCAGTTGATATAGTGTATTTGGATTTCCAGAAAGCATGTGACAAAGTCCCTCACGAGAGGCTTCTTAGGAAATTAAAAAGCCATGGGATAGGGGAAAGTGTCCTTTGTGGATTGAGAACTAGTTAAAAGATAGAAAACAGAGAGTAGGGCTAAATGGTGGTAAATTTTCCCATTGGAGAAAGATGGAGAGCCCCAGGAATCTGCTCTGGGACCGATCCTTTTTAATATATTTATAAACGACCTGGAAATGGGAATGACAAGTGAGGTGATCAAATTTTCCGATGACACCAAAATATTCAGAGTTGTTAAATCATAAGAGGAATGTGAGAAATTGCAAGAATGCCTTGCAAAACTGGGAGACTGGGCATGTAAATGGCAAATAAAATTTAATGTGGACAAGTACAAATTAATGCAATTAGGGAAGAGTAACCTAAATTATAGCTACAAAATGCAAGGTTCCACATTAGGAGTCACCACTCAGGAAAAGGATCTAGGTATCATCATTGAACATACACTGAAATCTTCTGCTCAGTGTGCAGCTGCAGCCAAGAAAGCAAATGAAATGCTAGGGATTATTAGGTAAGGAATGGAGAATAAAACAGGGAATATCATAATGCCTCTGTATCACTCCATGGTGCGACCTCATCTTGAGTATTGTGTGCAGTTCTGGTCACCACATCTCAAAAAAGATATAGCAGAATTAGAAAAGGTACAGAGAAAGGCAACCAAGATGATAAAAGGGAATGGAACAATTCCCCTATGAGGAAAGACTAAAGAGGTTAGGTCTCTTCAGCTTGGAGAAGAGACAGCCGAGGGGAGATATGATAGAGGTCTATAAAATAATGAGTGTAATGGAATCATAAACATTAATCAGTTGTTTACTCTTTCAAAGAGTACAAAGATCAAGGGGACACACAATGATGTTACTAGGTGATGCATTTAAAACTAATAAGCAGGCTGATTCAGTAAAAACGCGGGAGAGCAGACGAACGCCCGCTCTCCCGGCACGCGCACCGGCCACTCGCCAGTGCGCATGATACAGTAAGCAAATGAGGTGGTGCAGTAGAAACAGGCAAAAGGAGGCGCTAGGGACACTAGCGCATCCATAGCGCCTCCTTTTAGCCCGGAGCGGCAGCTGTCAGCGGGTTTGACAACCGACATTCAATTTTGTCAGCGTCGGTTCTCGAGCCCGCTGACAGCCACAGGCTCGGAAACCGGACGCCGGCAAAATTGAGCGTCCGGTTTTCGACCCGAAAGCCGCCGGCCGACTTCAAAATTTTTTTTCTTTTTTTTAACTTGTTTACTCTTCGGGACCGCCGACTTAATATCACAGCGCACTGTACTGTATCGGCCTGAAGAGAAAATATTTTTTCCTCAGTGCCATAATTAAGCTCTGGAATTCATTTCCAGAGGATGTGGTGAAAGCTATTAATGTAGCTGCATTTAAAAAAGGTTTGGACAAGTACCTGGTGGAAAAGTCCATAAACCACTATTAAGGTAGAGTTGCAGAAATCCACTTCTTGACCCTGGGGATACGCAGCATGGTTTCCATCTACTCTTTGGGAGTCTGCCAGGTACTTGTGACTTGGATTGGCCAATGTAGGAAACAGGATCCTGGGCTTGATGGACCTTTGATCTGATCCAGTATGGCGGTTACGCCCCTGCCTGCGGCTGCTTCGCAGACAGGGCCTTACCTCCTTCCCGCGGCCTGGACTGTTGCCGAGCCGCGCTACCCTTCTCTTTGCAGCTGTGTGAGCCGCCGGAACCACGCCACTGATGTCTCATCTAGGGAACTCCCCTCACCGGGGAATTCCCCTCTCCTTGCGGCTGAACGCCGCCGCCGGAGTGCTCCTTTGTCGAGGGAATTCCCCCACGGGGATTCCCCTCCTCCGTGGCCCGAGTGCTGCCGCCAAGCCTTCTTCGCGGCAGGGAGCCACCCACACCGCCTCCGGCCTTCCTCCATGCTTCTCAGCGTTGCTGCAGGCCTTGGCTCCGCCCCTGTGCTCCAGGGCTCCCTCTAGGGGCTGGCCGCACGGCTCTTCTCTCTATTTAAAGGTACTGCGCAGGAAGTTCATCTTCTGCCCTCCCAGATGACCTCTTCAGGGCTCTTCCTGCTCCTGCCCTATAAAAAGGCGCTGCTTCATTCCTTCAGTGCCTTCGGATGGAGTAACACCCTCTTGGAGTAACACCCTCCTGAATCAACTTCCTCCAGAGAGTTCCATCTTTGGAGTTCCACTGTTCCAACATGGTTATCTTCAAGCTCCTGTCCAGAAGACTTCGACTTCAAGTCTTCTCTCTTCGTGATGTCTTCTTTGTCCGATGTCCAGGTCTCCCCTGTCGTCTACCTTCCTCGTGGTATGTTCCAGCCCAGGCTTCCTTTCCTTAAGCCTCGGGACAACTCATCTATTCTTAGATGTCTCTGACGCTCCAATGTCTCGATGTCCTGACGTCCAGAAGTCTGCCTGTTCTGAGTCCCAGATACCTTGATGTTCCGATGTCCTCCATCCTGATGTCCGTCCGTCGTCTTCTTCTCTAAAGACTTTCAGATCCTACACTAAGCAGGGGCCCATTCCTGCTGTCATCCATCTCTCCGATGTCAGAAGCTTCCAGCGTCCAGAGGTCATTCCCTCACTATAGACATCCAGAGTGCCTGGCGCCAAGAGGTACTTCCCTCGCCACAGCTGTCCAGGTATCCTGATGTCAAGATGGCTTTGTCTGAGATACTGCCCTCTGCATACCTCTCTCTTCACTATACCTCATTATCCTGGAGAACACGTCAGCAGATCTTGACGTTCCCTGGACTCCAGTCAGTCTATGCTTGATAGATTGGAATCTCTCCATTGGACTTCGTCGAGTGCTGCCCGACTCCTCTCCATCTGGTGCTCCTCCCGCTCCTAGTGTGGTCCCCGACCAACCTTCGGGTTGTGTAGGGCGCGCAGTGGACAAGGTGGTCCGTGACCAGTCCTTGGGCTGTGTAGGGTGCCTTGAGGGATAGCACTCCCTAACTTCAAGAGCCTCGTCTCTCCTCTACTCCAAGAGCCTAGTCTCTTCTTCATACCCAAGAGTGTTCCCCTTCATCGACTCCAAGAGTCTAGTCTTGTCTGTCTTCTTACTCAAGAGCGTCCCTCTTCATCTTCTCCAAGAGTCTCGTCTTCATCTTCAAGAGTACACCTCTTCTTCATTCATGTCCAGGAGTCCTCATCTAGTCCAAGTTCCAGGAATCCTTCTTCTATGAACTCTGACTCTTCACTCTTCGGACCAGAAGTCCCCTGTTCCGGTTCCATTCTTCATGAGTTCGAATTGTGTCCAAGCTTGCACTTGCTTTCCTATCCTCGGGGTATCTTGGGGCTCCTCTCTGAGTTATCTTGTGGACCAGGGGCTCACATTCACCCAGGAGCAAGCAATCACTCCTCTACACCCCTTCCCAGGGCTTTCCCACATGCATTTACCACAGAATGAGTAGCCACAAGGCGTGTCCGCAACAATGGCAAGTTTTATGTTCTTATGAAACATAGCATGAGAGAGCGAACATTCCAATACTGAAAAATGCAAGACACCTTTATTACATCAGATGCCCTTACAGCTAGATCTCAGACCTTAAAGTGATATTTCAGTTTGTAGGTTCAAGTGAACATACCTCATTACTTCATTAAAGAAACTAAGTGCAGTTATTTAGCAGCCAGTGCCGAACGGGCTGTGGCATTGAGACTGACAGGTGATCCTGTGTAGGATATTTTTTAAATATGTATTGGAGAGAATCATGGGTTACACAAGATTGATTTGTTCCATCCTTTTTGAAGTACAACCAAGCCAGCTGCGCAGCAGGGCCTATGTGTCACTCTGCTCTGCCTTTGCCTGGTATTCCTGGAGTGCATTCCGGCAGGCTGAGAGAAAGAAGAGCGTTTAAATTTGGACAAAAGCAAGGTACTGCAGCTGCCTCTCTATGCAGATATACTAAGGAATCTGATTTGTCCTTATTATAAAGTTTAATATAAATTTAATTGTACAAGGACCCAGTGGTAAAATACAGAGAAACTGCTTGGCTGCATAGATTTCACTTTGTGTAATTAAAAGTGTGTTTCTTCAACATTTGCCAGGTTTGGGAATTACTGCTGAGTGTTTTCATCAGGCAGGGGTCCTCTAACTCTGTATTCCCATGTTTTGCAGGACTCGGCTGAAGGAATTTCCATGTTCACAGGAGAAGAGGAAATTTTTGCTTTTCACCGCACGCTATCTCGACTCACACAAATGCAAACTGAACAGTATTGGAAGGATGGCGACAGAAGCCAGAAATAGCCAAAGAAATGCAACTTATAAAGAAGCCTCCCAGTATAGAACTACTATGGATATTAATGACCCTTCTCTGGCATCATCACAATGAACTTTTGCAGAAATTTAGGAAATATATATGTTATTGATGGGCGCCATCTTCCTTTTGCATCTTCAGAGTTAACGGTTCATTTTATCATTGTCTTCCTCCAAAGCAGCAAACTAAGTTCTGCACCCACAGATACTGCAAAGGAGCAAATAATGGCAGGCAAGCACCTATGGATCAAGGTTGCCACCTTATCCCAGGTCAATTAAACAGGCTGAGCCAATCCTAGTTATCCCCTATTGCATGCACAGATTTGTAATTCTGATTTTTCCATTGAGTTTGCTAAAAAAGTCAGAACTGCAAAACCAGCACTACTGTGTAGAGAGAGCACACTGGGATTACTTAATGATGGTTGGGATCTTCACGCTATTTCGACCATCTTTGACAGCATACAGTATCCTTACAGAGAGAAGATCCCATCCAGGCTGCAGGTTGTAGTGTTGGCATCTATCATTGGCCTTTTCTTGCAAGAAAATCATCTGGACCTCTCAGAAGTCCATGTGAGCTACCATAACCTTCACCTTGTGCCTCTTAACCCTTTTACTTTTAAATTGATATTTTTTCATTGCTTCACAATGCATCTGAAGCTCCTGATGCCAGCCATGTCAGGAACAGTCTCACAAATTGCTCAACCTAGCATGAGATCTGATTGGTTCATGCCTTTGTGACATAGTCAGGATGAACCAGTAGAATCTAGTGAGCGTATGAAGTGCTGTGAACCTGGGTTTGAGCATGGCGGCTCCCAGGATTCCCATAGATTTGTTGAAGAGCAATTGAAAGAGTTTCAAAAAGGAGCAATTTAAGAGTGAATGTGCTGATCAGCTTGGTTTGTTTCTTGTTGCCTTATGCCCTGTGCAGAGCAGAGTGGTTTGATACTGTGGAGTCAGTTTTCAAAGGGTTTAGGTGACTAACTTTGGAAGTTAGACTCCTAAATTGGCCCCTTTGAAAATTTATTAGGATAGAAATCGTTAGGCTCCTAGTTTCACAAGGATATGAAATGTATTGCCCTAAAAAATGGGTGGCTACAGGGGTGGAGATAGGGCCGGAAAACCAAGTTAGGAACAGAACATTGATTTTCAGCACTAGGCAGCTAACTTAGGGGGTTATTTTCCAAAGGCTTATCACACGCGATATGGCCATATCGTGTGTGATAAGCCTCTATCGCATGCAAAAAGGCCCTTTTCGCGTGTGATAGCATGCAAATTAGATTGGGGGCGGAGTTGTGGTGGGGAGGGGAGGAGTCAGCGGTGGCTTTGCGGCCGGCGATAATGTTACTAACATTATCGACGGCAGTAATGTGCCGAATAGCACCACCTTTCATGGTGATGCTATTCAGTGCGAAAACCGGCAGCCAGCCCACCATGGCTGCCGAAATCGCACCGCCGTGGTGTGAAGACTGCGGGCTTTCACAGTCCCACCCCCCCCCCCACTTCGCCACCCCGCCCCCTGTTTTCGCAGGATTCATCATTCTGCGAAGAATGATGAATCCAGGCCTTAGGATCTTAAATCTAGGCCAACAAAACCCTAGGTTTTAGGCTCTTAAATTTAGGTGAATTTTCTGCTGAAAACCTAGGAGCCTAAGTTTGACTAAAATTATGCACTTAATTTAGGGTCTAACTTAGGTCCCTGAATTTAGGAGTTCAGTTTTACCTTCAGCTCACCCTGCCCTGCGACAAGCAAGCCTCATCCTTTGCTATATCATCTGTATTGTCAGACTGTGCGCATCTTTGGTTCCTTTTAGAAAAGTTGCCCGCTAGGGCTGAGTGCTGGGAAGAAATCAATAAAATAAGTGCAAATAATAATGAAAGAGCACATTATTTATATATAGTATATTCTTATTAATGAAAGATTGTTCATTAGGAAAATGAATTATTTAAGAGTGAGGGAACGTAAGCTGCTGTTCTAAAAACATCACAAAAGCAGGTCTGTGTAAGAAACACTCCACCAGTCCTTACCAGTTTTACTACAATATAGGGTTTTTTTCTATTGTCCATCTTATGCGATATATTCCAAGGTGCAGTATATGGCCTGTCGTTTGCTCTTCCAGAAGTATAAGCAAACCTTAGAGGTCTAGTCTAGTATTCAGGACATTGAATTTCAAGGCAGGAGACATTTTGGGGGTTCCAGATCAAATCTCTTCTCTGCAAGACCCTGGAGCAAGTCATTTCATCTCTCTGCGCCACAGATTCTGTGTGATTCTGAGTCACTTTATCTCCCTGAGCCTAAGATTAAATCCTAGCTCTGCCCCTGAATGTCTGTATGTGACTGTGGGAGAGTCACTTTATCTCCCTTAGCTTCAGTTTGAATCCTAACCCTGCCACAAATACGATATTGTGCCTCAGTTTAATCAGCCGTAACTTGACAATAGTAATACAGACATTGCTGCTGCTGCTGCTTCTTGTTTCCTTTAGGAAGCTGTTGTATAATCCAAGCACCATGAAAATGCTCCCAGCCCAGTACCCCAGAGATGGCCGCATGTTATGTTTCTGATGTACTAACCTAGAATCTAGGTTTGAGTGAAAACTTCTGTATAAATAGTCTTTTTTAAAAACAAACAGTCTCCATATAAAACTGATATAGTTTCTGCTTGTCAGAGACACATTTTAGGTTGTATTTCTGGGCAAGTCATGTGCCCAGCTGGTTGTGATTGCTTTACATTAGAACATAAAAATGCCATAGTGGGTCAGACCAGTGCTCCATCAGGTCCAGTGTCTGGTCTCCAACAGTGGCCAGTCTGAGTTACCTGGAAGTACTATGAGGGTGCTGTGAGGGGCGCTTGTGAAAACATATATTAATACACATATATTAATGGTGGTGAAGAAGCAGAATATTTGACTGCCTAGAAAGCTTGCCAGTAAAATAAAGAATTTTATGTAACTGACCAGAAACTGCAGATATTGTGGAATGCAGCAATTTTATGGACACATGAATGAAAACTATGTCAAAGGTGAATACATGCGTGCAGTATTTAGCAGCATATCACAGATAAGAAATCTGCACAGACCAATAGAGAAAATGTTATGTTAACGAAGTACCTTATAACTCACTTCATGTATGTTTTAGAGGTGGTGATCTATATAACCCACTTGCAACTGTAAAAATCGGAGAGATTTGCTCCTGCTTTGCCTTGCATGGTAACTTGTAGCAGCTGTCCTAATATATCTGATTTGATTTACTGAATAAAAACTTTTCCTATTCTAGCTGTTGATATTATGCATTTCTTTCAGCCCACAACAGTACTCAGCAAATCCCATATGAAAGCCTGCTTCATGCTGCTCTCTCCAAGAATTTAGAAGCAGAGAAACCAAAGTCTTTCTGGCCAATAATTATTTATGGACGTGTGCTCCAGGAACTTGTCCAAACCATTTTTAAACTCAGTTATATTAAAATCCTTAACCACATTTTCTGGCAACAAGTTCCATAATTTAATTGTGCATTGACTAACAAAATACACTCTTAAATTTGTTTTAACTGCTACCTGTTAATTTCAGGGAATGTCCCCTAGTCCTAGTATTTTTGATAGTGTAAAATACCATTCCGTATTAACCTTTTCCATACCACACATAATTTTATAAACCTCTGTGATAATCCCCCTCACCTGTTTCTCTTCTACAAGCTGAAGAGCCCTAGCCTTCCCTCCTTCATAAAGGAGCCAATCCTTCCTCTTAACAATTTTGTTGCCCTTCCCTGTAGTTTTTCTAGTTTTGCAATATCATTTTTCAGATGTGATGACCAGAATTACATATAATATTTTTTCTTATAACTCTTTATTTATTGTTTCCAAGGCATACATCAAAGAAACAATAAGGGAAACCTCCTCAACAGCTTATACAAAGTGTACAATCTCCGTAAGAAAACGAGGAGAAGGGATTGATTAAGTTGCAAGATATAAAATCAACATCAACACGCTGGCTGAAGATTCTCCCCATCATACAGATTTAAAAAAACCTCCCAAAAATGACAATTAGGCATCTTTCAAGTATTCATGGAATAGGCCCCAAATACGAAGGTATTTAGTATTCTCATTTGTAAGTTCAAAGCGCAACAATTCAATGTCGGCAAAGTTCCTAGACCTGTGACCGCTAATACTCAGTGTTAGGGCAGGACTTCCAAAAGGTTGCCACAGAAAATCTAGCTGCTAAAAACAACTGCCCTGTCAACGCTCTGTATTTGACAGGATTCAAAGAATTATTCCAGCGACCCAGTAACCCCAAGGCTGGGGTCACTTGAACAGGGACCCCTAAAATAGCCACGGTCTCCTGAATTACTTGTTTCCAAAAAATTCTGAGTACTGGAAACAATATAAGAACCCGTCTGACTGTATCCTCTCCAGCATAAAACCCCAACTTTTGAGAAACATTTAGAATAAAAAAGAGGAGTATGATGTGTTCTATTTAATAGTTTAACCATCATCTCGGTCCTTTCAGCACAGATAGAAATGCAATGCGCTGAATTCCATATATGCTTCCAGTCCCTGTGATCAAGCACTAGGTTTAAATCGGTATTCCAGAATTACATACAATATTGAAGGTATAGTCACACCATAAAACAATACAGAGACATTATTAAACTCCCAGTTTTGTTTTCTATTCCTTTCTGAATTAATTCCTAACATTCAATTCTCTTTTTTGGCCACCACCACACACTGAGCTGAATATTTCAACAATGACCCCCAAGGTGTTTTCCCTGAATGGTAACTTCAATATGGAACCCAGCATTGTGCACACATAGTTGGGATTACTTTCCTTGTGTGTATCACTTTACAATTGTCCGTGTTAAATTTCATCTATCATTTAGATGCCCAGTTCTCCAGTTTCATAATGTCGTCCTGCAATTCCTGTTACGGTTGTGGAACCTTGGGCCGGTTGGGACAGTGGATGGCATGCTAGGGAAGACCACAGCAAGCGTCCCAGCCGGGAGGCGGCTCGGAGAGACTCAGAAGAGGCTTCACCACTGGAAGTCCGAGGTCCCCCCAGGAGGAGCCCGCAGGAACCCGGACCTCTTGGACTTAGGTGGAGTTCTATGCGACCAAGGACCCAGGCAACAGCTAAAGAGATGGACGAGGGCTGGACCCAGGTAGCTGAACAGTCTTCACCCTCGGAAGCCCGTGGCTCCCCCGAGAGGAGCCCTTGAGAGCCCGAGCCGCTGGGACTTAGGAGAATCCTTCTGGGCCAGCAAGTACCGGAAACCTGAGGTGAGGAAGAAGCCGAAGTCGGAGTCCAAGAGCGAAGCCGGGTCAGAAGCCAGTAGTCAGAGGTCCAAACCAAAGCCAGGGATGAAGCAGAAGACTGAGTCGTGGACTGAGCCGGGTCGGAAGCCAGAAGTCAGAAGTCGATACCGAAACCAAGGGACGGAAGCAGAAGAGAAGTCAGGAAGCAAGCCGGGTCGGAGACAGAAGCAATCCAAAGTATTCACAGCAACTAGCAAGTCAGGGAACCTGAAGAACCTCGTGGCAAGGCAAGGTATTGCTGCAGCTGCTGGGTTTAAATAGCCCGGCAGCGTCTGACGTCGGCAGGGGAGCTGTCCATGATTCCCGCGCTAGCCCCTTTAAATCTGCAGCCCCGGCGAGCGTGCGCACCTAGGGAGCGGAGCCAGCTGCGGATCAGCGTCTGTGTGTCCCTTGCAGGGAGAACGTTGCGGAGGGCCGCTCCTTGGGCCTAGGAGGCTGAAGCGACGGCGTTCTTGCAGCCAGACCGGGCTGCCCGGTAGGTGCAGGTCCCGGGCCATGCCCTGGGGCCATAACAATTCCTTACAATCAGCTCATAATTTAAATACTTTGAAGGATTTTATGTGATTTGAAAATTTGATCGCTTCACTCATTCCTTTTTCTAAATTATTAATGAATATGTTAAACAAAACTAGTCCCAAATTACAGATCCTTGGGGCACTCCAGTACTTTCATCTGTCCATTAGGAAACCTGATCTTTTAGAGCTTCTCTCTGTTTTTTATAGTTACCCGGTTCGCCCCTGGAGCATTTTTAAAATATTGGGGTTACATTGGCCACCCTCCAGTCTTGAGGTACAATGGATGATTTTAATGACAGGTTACAATTTTTAACTAATAGATCAGAAATTTCATTTTTTAGTTCCTTCAGTACCCTAGGATGCATACCATCCGGACTAGGTGATTTGCTACTCTTTAGTTTGTCAGTCTGGCTGTTGTGAATCTGTTGTGAATCTGCTAGGGAGTTAGCAATCTGTTATATCTGATAAGAAAGCTGGGCGTTAGATGGGAGGAGCAATCTGAATGAATGGCTCCTGAGAAGGAGGAGTCAACTATCTTGTAGTGTCTCAGATTCTGTTATATTCTGCTAAGCTGGTAGTTAACAATCTGTTAGGGTCCTCCGTGAGGAGTTAGCAATCTGTTATGAATCTGAGATAGTAGTGGTGAATCCCTGGGCCGGTGGCAGATGACCACACCCCTGGGAGGATATCCCGAGAGGGACCATCGGCTAGGCTTGAGTATGGAGACAGACACACATTAGTTCTTTTATTAAACAGGTTTTGGAAACCACCAGAGGTGGCAGTAGTGAGCTGATATGCCTGGCAGGGCTGTAGTCCCTCAGGCACTGGAACTGCTATCCAGGATGGCTGAGCTGTTGAGAAACTGTAGAAAGTGAGTAGGTACAGTAGACAAGGTTCATGAACAGAACTAGATGATAAAACTCACATAAGGTCTCAAGGAAGCTCAGGAGCTGGAAAGGTTTAGGTCCTCGGAGCGAGTACCTGGTTCCAGGGAAAGCTCTGGGAGAGCGATGGTAACTCACAATTGTTTGTGGCAGCGATACCTTCCAGGCAGTAAAGAATCTTAAGAGTGTCCAGGAACATGGATCCTCGAGGAGCGAGTACTGGTTCCTATCTGTAATCTGAAAGTAAAGAAGAGAACAAGGCCCCCGAGGAGCGGGTACCTCTGGTAAGTCCGATGAGGCAGAGTAGCTTGGGAGTAAAGCCGAAGCAATCCCCTTACTAACTCAGTTAGATAGTGCAACTAGAGACCTTTAAATATTGGAAGCGGATGACGTCATCTCAGGGGGACGCCCCTGAGGTTCGTGCCCTTGCTGGTACTTCAATCAGAGCACATGTGCCCTAGGTCATCAGGCAACATAGCAGAACTGCAACGTCAAGCCGGTCTGGGGACGCCGGAGGGAGACGGCATAGAGACGCCGCAGCAGCCAGCTGTTCATCAGACCCGGAGGGAGTCGCCACAGAGGTAAAGAGGGCAGAGTGAGGGCATCGAGCAGCGACGGATGCAACAGTACCCCCCTTCAAAGGGCGATCTTTTCGGGTACCAGACTTAGGTTTGGAAGGATGCGCAAGGTGGAACTGATGAAGCATCTCTGTATCCAAGATATTGGTCTGAGGCTCCCAAGAGATTAAATCGGGGCCGAAGCCTTCCCAGATCAGAAGGTATTCAAAAGTCTTGCCTCTGTTACGAACATCCAGAATCTCTTTGATCTTAATTTCTAATACGTCTTCTGCACTGATGACAGATGGATCTTGAGATTTGGAAGAATCTTGCAGAGTGTTATTGATGATATCAGCAGCAATGGATTGAGCTGCTGTGGACGTCACTGAAGGTTTCAGTGGAAGTGGTGATGTTAGGGTACGTCCAAAATCCACTTCTAAAGATGACTCCAGTAGAATTTGCTGGACATAAAACAAAAAATATTTGTTTTATGTTCAAATATTTATATACTTGCCTTTTTTAATTGTATAACGCTTATATAACTCTGTTAAATGTAAAACGCTCCGGCGTAAGTTCCTGTTCACTGTACACCGACGTGATATCTTTGATGAGCGGCGGTATATAAAAATTTATAAATAAATAAATAAATAAATGAGAGATGGTAGTAGAATTCAGCAGTAACAAGTACCTGCTATGGACATCACTGATGCTTCAGTGGAAGTAGCGATGTTGATGTGCATCCAAATCCACTTCAAAAGATGATGGCATACCAGCGGAAACAGACTAGCTGGATGCCAGAGATATCTTCTTCGAATCAATTATGTGCTGTGGCTCATCAGACACATTCTTCGAATGGATGGAACATGACAGGTATCTCTAAGTTTGTAATCCGTGAATGCGGATAGATGTTGAAGGCCTTTGAGCCAAAGTGAATGTAGAAGGTGTTATGAATATCAGCAGCCATGAGTTGAACTGCCATGGACGTCATTGAGATCTTCAGGAGAAGTGGCGATGTAAAGGAACGTCCAAAGCCCACTTCAAGTTGTGATGCAATAATGGATCTTCTAATTTGATGAAGGGACTCCTCAGGTCTTCCACTAGATGTCTGAGAATAAAGCTGCCTCCTGCCCCTGAGTCCATCAAGGCAGGAGTCTGAACCGTAGTCGGTTCGCAGATCACAGAGACTGGAAGAGAAGGCGGAGGAGAAAACGCAGTATGGCCTAAGAACAGTCCTCCCATGGGACTTAGGCCCATCCGTTTCCCGGACGAATGGGGCATGTAGAGATATCATGGCCAGGCTGACCACAGTACATGCACAAGCTGCGTTTCTTTCGAAATCTTCTCTCCTTGGAGGTCAAGTGTCCACGACCAAGTTGCATTGGTTTGTCTTTATCAATAGCAGAAGTTACTGGAATCATCCGAGGAGCAGTGGTAGTACTAGCCTGTTTCATCCCAAGTAACACCTTAGGCTGGAGTTCCTTCACCTTGTCTCGGAGCCGGAGATCAATCCGAGTGGCCAAGGCTATTAATTCGTCCAGCGAGTCTGGTGTCTGGCGAGCGGCCAGCTCGTCCTTTAAGCGGATATCCAGGCCTCTGCAGAAAAGAGTCTTGAGACAGTTGGGGTCCCAGCGAAGTTCCGCTGCAAGAGTCTTGAATTTTTATTTATTTATTTATCAGGTTTTATATACCGTCATTCGGCTTCATTTTAAAGCCATCATAACGGTTTACAAACATGGGAAAGGTTACAAATATATTAATATGAATGTTAGCACTACGGATTGCACGAAGGGGTGCCCCTTTGTCGCGCGATGCACAGCACGCGGCGCCTGGTGATACGGCGCCGTTTAACAGTCCGTGGTGGTCATCAGTGACGTCAGGAGGGCAGGTCTCCCAATCGGGGATCTCTCGTCGGCCCTCCCTTCCCAGTTCCAGGTGAACTCTTTATTTTTTTCAGATTTTTTCTTTTCTCTCTGCCTACTACATCTTCCAGGTTCACAGTGATTTCGTTCAGTTCATCTGACTCATCACCCTGAAAATCCGGGTAAATATAGACCAGTGAGCCTGACTTCAGTGCTGGGGAAAATAGTGGAAACTATTTTCAAGATCAAAATCGTAGAGCACATAGAAAGAAGGTTTAATGGAACACAGTCAACATGGATTTACCCAAGGGAAGTCTTGCCTAACACATCTGCTTCATTGTTTTGAAGGGATTAGAAAACATGTGGATAAAGGTGAACCAGTAGATGTAGTGTATTTGGATTTTCAGAAGGCGTTTGACAAAGTCCATCATGAGAGGCTTCTAAGAAAACTAAAAAGTCATGGGATAAGAGGTGATGTCCTTTCGTGGATTACAAACTGGTTAAAAGACAGGAAACAGAGAGTAGGAATAAATGGTCAATTTTCTCAGTGGAAAAGGGTAAACAGTGGAGTGCCTCAGGGATCTGTACTTGGACCGGTGCTTTTCAATATATATATATTGTTATGAAACCGTGCCCGCGGGTCCCCCCACGAGCAGGCACTCACCCCATGCTGTCTCTTCACCCGACGCGGCACGGATGCCGCCGAAGTTGGGCCTTGCGGCGTGGTTGGAGCCGCGGACTGAAGTTCTATCTGCGATCCGGAGGCCACCCTGGCATGTCCTCTTCACCACGGCTGGAGCCGTGGACGTTCTGCCTCTCTTCGCAGCTGGAAGCCGCCGCCGACGTCACTCCTTTGCGGCGCGAAGGCCGCATCCCCGGGCTCAAGTGGCGGCTGGAGCCGCCCCCGGGGCCTCCTACAGTGGCTGGAGCCGCTGCCGTCATCGGGCCTGCTCCTCAGGCTCAGCCCTGCGTCCCTGGCGTCTGACGTCGGTGCAGGCCGCTGTACGCGGTCCTGCACAGCTCTTCCTCCTCCCTCTAGGCACGCGGCCGTGCCTCTCTTCTGTATTTAAAGAGCCAGACACAGGAATTGTGCTGGCCCCACCTAGGGAGTGGACTTCCTGTTCAGCCCTATAAAGGGCTGCTCCGTCACTTCAGTCTTCGCCTTGCATCGGAGTTACTTCTCTCTGGAGAAGATATAATTGCGATGGAGAAGGTACAGAGAAGGGCTACCAAAATGATAAGGGGAATGGAACAACTCCCCTATGAGGAAAGACTAAAGAGGTTAGGACTTTTCAGCTTGGAGAAGAGACGACTGAGGGGGGATATGATAGAGGTGTTTAAAATCATGAGAGGTCTAGAACGGGTAGATGTGAATCAGTTATTTCGGATAGTAGAAAGACTAGGGGCACTCCATGAAGTTAGCATGGGGCACATTTAAAACTAATCGGAGAAAGTTCTTTTTTACTCAACGCACAATTAAACTCTGGAATTTGTTGCCAGAGGATGTGGTTAGTGCAGTTAGTATAGCTGTGTTTAAAAAAGAATTGGATAAGTTCTTAGAGGAGAAGTCCATTACCTGCTATTAAGTTCACTTAGAGAATAGCCATTGCCATTAGCAATAGTAACATTGAATAGACTTAGTTTTTGGGTAATTGCCAGGTTCTTATGGCCTGGATTGGCCACTGTTGGAAACAGGATGCTGGGCTTGATGGACCCTTGGTCTGACCCAGTATGGCATTTTCTCATGTTCTTATGGAGGCTCCTGCCTGCCAGAGCTCCGTCAGGTCTTCTTCGTGGAGCTCCTCTTCGTTTCATCTTGCCATGTCAAGTTATGTCTTCATGCTATGTCTTCATGCCTGAGGTCCTCGTCCAGGTGTCCTGGTGTTTGTCGTCTGGTGTTTCGCCTCCTGATGTCCTAGCCTTCCTTGGTGTTCATGCTTGCTCCGGAGCCTTCTGTTCTGCTGGCCGTGGATTTCCGGGTGACGCAGCTTCGTCATGGGAGATGCCGGCAGTGGACTGGTGTCCTGTGCTCCTGAGCCATCTTGTCCTGCCAGCCGTGTTGGGGCTTCGGATGACATCGGCTCCGTCGTTGGAGTTCCACCTCGACTGGATCCTTCCTGCGCTTGTCCCGCTCCCAGCATGGTCCGTGACCAGTCTCCTCGGGCTATGTAGGGCGCGCAGTGGAACAGGGTGGTCCGCGACTCAGTCCCGCGGGTGGGCTGAGTAGGGCGCCCTGAGTGACATTGCCAATGTCCTCCTGCCTTGCGTCTTGCCTTGTTTGGATTTCAAGTTCCTCGTCATGTCTGTGATGCCGTTGCATCAACCCAAGTCTTCCTCTATGATGCCGTCGCATCAACCCAAGTCTGCCATGTCTTGGTGTCAAGGCCCGTCTGCCTTCGACCTCAGGCCAGGCCTGCTGCTCCATGCCGATCCAAGCGGCAGGTCCGAAAGGGCTCGGAATGGTCGGAGGACCATTCACATTCCAACATCATCCTGTTGTTGGCCTTGGGAGCTTGCAGGCGTGGCAGAGGGTCAGACTGTCTGCCATGGTGGAACACGCCGTCAAACCTGGGTTCGGTCCTGGATCCATCTGGGGTCAGGCTGAGGCCCAAGGGCACACTAAACCCCCCACTTCTAACAGAATGCAAGGCCTTTCAAGGCCGCCACGTAACATATATAAACGATCTGGAAAGGAATACGACGAGTGAGGTTATCAAATTTGCGGATGATACAAAATTATTCAGAGTAGTTAAATCACAAGCAGATTGTGATACATTACAGGAGGACCTTGCAAGACTGGAAGATTGGGCATCCAAATGGCAGATGAAATTTAATGTGGACAAGTGCAAGGTGTTGTATATAGGGAAAAATAACCCTTGCTGTAGTTACATGATGTTAGGTTCCATATTAGGAGTTACCACCCAGGAAAGAGATCTAAACATCATAGTGATTAATACTTTGAAATTGTCGGCTCAGTGTGCTGCAGAAGTCAAAAAAGCAATCAGAATGTTAAGAATTATTAGGAAGGGAATGGTGAATAAAACAGAAAATATTATAATGCCTCTGTATTATACTATGGTTACGGGGAACTTCAGATTGTTAAGAAATTAGCAAGCATGGCTCCCATTCACCCACCAAAAGTGCTCATGCGCAGTATTTGAATCCTCTTTGAAGATGGGGAAAATTGAGAGAGATGTAGCTGTCCAGATCACTTTTTTTTCCCCTCTTTAAGATAAAGGCAGACCTCATCAGGAGGAATGAGACATTTTAGGTAGGGTGACTCATCCTCAAACCCATCGTTTAAATTTTTGACCTTGTGGTGCTGTTTGTCAATTTTCTGTGTTTTCTGCTTGTATGTCCCCTTAATAGGAGGAGGACAGTGATTGCCCAGAGCGGTTTAAAAAGAAAGTAAATTGAATCCTGCTCCAAAATTTTGAACTTAACACTTGTCTTCAGTTTAAAGGCAGCGATCTTGAGAATAAATGTGACTCGGCTGGTTACAGCTGTTTGACTGTCAAGCCCCAGCATGGTGGGGAGGTTTACAGTAGATGCCCCTTTGCTGCCATCTGCTGGCCATTACAGGTCCTGGAAATTGCCAGCAAGAACCAAAAAGAATCCAATTCCCTGATGCCCTTTTTCAAGAAAAGCATTACATTGGCCACTCTCCATTCTTCAGGTGCAATAGAAAATATTAATGAAAGTTACAAATTACTAGTGATGTATTTATTTATTAAAAAATGTACATACTGTATAATTAGTAAAAATTTACAACAAAAGCAGTTTACAAATAATACATAGGTATAGGGCAAACATTGCATATCCCGAAAGGCTTGAAGAAAATGATGCTGTAACATTTCTGCATCAGGGTAACCTGCACAGAGAAGCAGTTACTCCCCTTAACAGTACAGATGGGGGTAACCTGTATGGCGTGGCAGCTACTACCCTTAACAGAATGCATGGAGGTAATATGCCCAGAGCGGCAGTTACTTCCCTTAACAGAAACAGGGGGGTAACATGCACTGAGCGGCAGTTACTACCCTTAACAGAAACATGGGAGTGACTTCCGATAATGGCGGAGCTTTGAGCAAACATGTGGAGAGGAGTTCCGAGGCCCCCCCCCCCCTCAATAATCATTGGTTATATAGCAGAATAGTGGGGCAATTACTGAGAATATTTCATTATCTAATATAGTGGGTGTGCGTGGTCTTTTTTCAAGTGCCAGAATTGAGTTATGAGCGCAAAACCAGCCAGAATAACCTGTGAGCAGGGTCGCGAGTCTGAGTCTAAGATGGCGTTGGAGTCATCGCGGCCAGAAGCTGAGAAAGTTTTGGCAGTGATATCAGATGAGGTGATACTCACTATATCAAAAAGTTTCTCGGCAGTGCTGGAAGATCATTTGTCCAAGCTCCAGTCCACAATCGATATTAAGGAAGAACTGGAGTCGCATGGATGAAGGCTAATGGAAGTTGAAAGTTGGGTCTCGGCTAGAGAAGATCACGCGGCGCAAGTAGATTTACAAATTGCAACACTTCAGAAAGAGAATGCAGCTTTGCTGGAAAGAGTGGACGATTAAGAAAATTGCAATCACTGCAATAACATCCGGATAATCGGTATCCCGGAGGCAGCGAAAGATAGGGACCTGCCAGTTCTTTTTGAAAAATGTATGCTGGAGGAGTTGGGCCTTAATGAGCTGGTGAGTGCCTGTATTTGTGAGAGCCCTCACAGGATAGTTCCAGCCCGAGATACCAACAGTAGACCAATACCTGTTATAGCCTACATGTTAACTGGGCGGTTAAGACCAAAATAATGAGAGCATAAAGAGCGAAGAGACATAATGAATATGAAGGCTCGAGTGCTTTTATTCAATGATTACTCGGCCAAAGTGGCGTCCCAGCACAAGGCGTTATCGCCAATATGCGCAGAATTACAAAAGGGGTGTGCAATTTTCAGTGCTCTTCTCGGCCAAGCTGTGAATACAGCATGATGGAAAAACTCTTTTTTTGAATGACAAAGAGCAGATGCGCAAATTTCTCCAGAGGCTACATAACTAAGAGTTATGGCTTTGAAAAGGATGAATGCTGGAGCACTAGAAGGTCAGAATATGGCGGGAAGAGCTGAGATACCAATATTGTGTTCGAAAGTTTCTTTTAGTCACTGTTTGCCTATAGTTGGAAGTTAATTTGCCATAATTTGGGAGGTAATGCAGAGCCTTATTGGACTTTATGAATCTATACATATGGATATCACATGGTCTTGGTATGGTGAACTATCCTTATTTCCATGGGGACTCAATTTGTATCTGTGCAATCGAGGCCTATCCATAGTGCTGGCTGTATCACCATTTTCCTGTCAGTTCAGAAATATTTATGGCACCCTTTGAGATGGAGTAATACAACCTTGTTAGAAGTGGACCTGAGGTAGAGGAAACTCACGGATGCTGATGAAGGAAGAAGGAAGGATTATGTCAAAATTATCTCTATTGTTTGTATGACTGACATTGATTTTTCCAGCTGCCAGAATGCTGCAAATCCTTAATCTAAGATGAATCTGCCAAACTATGGAAAATCGAAGTGTTGGTCATTCAGGATCTCATAGGCTGTCTGCGTGTAAATCAGCTAGTAGAGGAGCTTAGTACATATGATATTTAGACTTGACAGACAATGTGGGCAACAGTTCTCAGGGTCCACTTTTTCATGACTTTCATGATTATCACATATATCATGTTTATCAATGTATAACATTGATAAACATGATATATGTGATATATGTTTATCAATGAGGAAGTTTCTCCACATTGTTTCTCCACATTGTTACGCCCGTCGATCGCAGATGGCTGCAACCTCTGTTGCTCACCTCCTTTTTTGCAGCTTTGACTCCATGGGGAAGACTTGCAGCCTCGCCAGTTACCACTGGCCTGCCGACCGTTCCCAGGCCTCCCTGGACGCCGCGGATGCTGCTGATCGCCATCTTGCCTTTGGAATTCCCTAGGCGCGCGCGCGCGCGCACAGGCCGGTAATAAACACGTCATGGCGGGAACCTTGGGGGCATCCCCTCCGGATGACGTCAGCCTTCCAGGATATTTAAACTGGCTGGCCCTGCCTACCGATGACTTGGCAACGAGTTCCTTCATTGCTGAATCCGCTTCACTTGCTACGGACCTCCCGTTCCAGTTCCTGCTCCTTTGGTGTGAGACTCTCTGGATACCCGCTCCTTGGGGGGCCCTTCCTTGTCTCTGGCTATCCACTCCTCGGAGGGCCTATTGCCTTGGACTATCTTTACTTTGTTTCCTGGGACTCCCCTGGAACCTCTACTACAGTGAGTACCTCTGCTCTATGGACCACTACCGTACCATCCTTGTATGGAACCCTCATCGGTGTACCCTGCGCTGTGGGCCACTACTATGACATCTCTACAGAGGAGCCTCATTGGTGTAACCCGCGCTGCGGATCACTACCATGATATCTCTTGTGAGGAACCCTCTTTGGTGTACCCCGCCCTGCAGACCACTACCAGATCTCTCTAGTGAGGAGCCTCACCGGTATACCCTGCTCTGCGGACCATTGCCGTATCTTCTACAGAGTTATTCCCCTTGGGTATACCCCACCGCACAGACTCTGAGACTTTCTCCTACACTCCCTGCTTCATGGGCAGTGCCTCTCTATTCTCTAATAAACACTATTCCACAGCTGTGCCTGACGTCTGCTGAGACCTCGCCTCCCGATGGTGAGACTCACGGCTCCTCCCTGTGGGTGGTACCATCTCTCATCTCGGCCCAGGGTCCACAGACTTACTAATCCTAACACACATATGTTCCACATATTATGTATATTTGATTGAGTGTGTTTGTATGGACATACTCGGCATTATGGCTGCATAATTGTAAAGGGGAAAAGAGGCGGTAGAAGTGGGAAGCTGAGTTCGGGGGGCGGGGGGCATGGGCCTGTCTCCTGATCTCTGGCAAAATAGGTTGATGCTGGGGGTTGGAAGATGGAGGTCGCTTAGCGCACAGAGGGAAGGGATTTATTGTATGTATGTGGTATGGCTGATGTGTGTGTGGAACTGGCTGTCAGGGAGAGGGTAAGGTTTCTGGAGGGTGGGGGGTTGGATGGACTAAGAAGGTTGGTGCAGGAACATATTGCAGTAGTAGGTAGTATGTAAGTCTAGAAGGATTGCTCCTCGGCTAGGCTAGGAGTCGAGGAGCTTCAAATGGGGGTTTCATTAGGCAATTCGTATATCGAACTGCAGGGAGTATTGCAATTTTTTTGGGATGCTTGGTGATCTCAAAATTCCATCATGGAATGTAGATGGAATACCCTCTCCAGTGAAAAGGTCTAAATGACTTGCAGGGTTGAAGAAACATAAAGTGCGCATAGCATGCCTCTAGGAAACACATCTATCTGATGGTGAACATCATACATTCCAAAAAGACTGGTTGGTGGGCTATAGCTATGCTTCCTACTCACTAAGGCAGAAGGGGGTAGCCACCCTTATACACAAAGGGGTAGATTTTCAAACCGCGCGATTTGGCGTACTTTTGCTGGCGCATCAGGCGCAAGCAAAAGTACGCGGGATTTTAGTAGATACGCGCATAGCCGCTAAAATCCTGGATCGGCGCGCGCAAGGCTATCAATTCCGTATAGCCGGCGCGCGCCGAGCCGCGCAGCCTACCCCTGTTCCCTCCGAGGCCGCTCTGAAATCGGAGCGGCCTCGGAGGGAACTTTCTTTTGCCCTCCCCTCACCTTCCCCTACCTAACCCACCCGCCCGGCCCTGTCTAAACCCCCCCTTACCTTTGTCGGGGGATTTACGCCTCCCTCTGGGAGGCGTAAATCCCCGCGCGCCAGCGGGCCGCTAGCACGCTGGGACGCAACCTGGGGGCGGGTCCGGAGGGTGCGGCCACACCCCCGGACCGCCCCGGGCCGTAGTCACGCCCCTGGGCCCGCCCCCAGAACGCTCCCGACACGCCCCGAAAATGCCGCGCGGTTCGGGCACGCCCCCCTCAGAAAACCCTGGGACTTACGTGAGTCCCGGGGCTCTGCGCGCGCCGGTAGGCCTATGTAAAATAGGCTCACCGGCGCGCAGGGCCCTGCTCGCCTAAATCCGCCCGGATTTGGGCGGATTTAGGCGAGCAGGGCTCTTAAAATCCGCCCCAAAGATGGCCCTTTCACTCTACATAAAACAATAAAGGATCCAGAAGGTCAGAAATTGTTTTTGGTGGGTGAACCATACAGGAAAAAATATGTGATTGGTAATCTGTATGCTCCAAATGTATATAGTCCTGATTATTATTCAGAGTTTATCTCTCTCCTCCTGGGGGTGATTTAATCATAGTGGCTAGCAGTGAGAAAGATTATAGACCACCTAGGATACCTACTTCACAAGAACATAGTAAGGGAGTTCATTTGTTACAGAGGGAATTGGGAATGTTGGATATTTGGTATGTATTACATCCAGGAGAGAGAGACTTTACTTTTTTTTTTTTCCAATTTCCATCAGAGCTACTCTAGGATAGGTTACATTCTTGTATCTGAGAAACCATTTCCCTAAGACTTTAAGGGCAACTATTGGAGATATTCTCATCTCAGTCCATGCGCCTGTATTTTTTGATTTGAAGGTGTAAGAAGTTAGAAAAGATTTTTTTCTCATGGAGGATGAGTCTGGGTCTTTTTAAAGAAGCGGCATTTTTGCAGCTTTCTGAGGCAAAAATGGAAAGAATACAAGGAACCTTACCCTCTCCCTGACAGCCAGCTCCACACACACATCAACCATACCACATACATACAAGAAATCCCTTCCCTCTGTGCCCTAAGCGACCTCCATCTTCCAACCCCCAGCATCAATCTATTTTGCCAGAGACCAGGAGTCAGGCCCATGGGACACCGCCCCTCCCCCCCCCCCCCGAACTGTCAGGAGGGGAGAAATAATGGTGTATGTGGCAGGTAAATGAAAACAGAGATAATTGGAGATCTTACAATTATCTAAATGACTGCAGGCATTGAAAAAAAGAGCATATCTTTTCTTTATCTAAAGGAAATTAAAAAGGATATGGATAATATTTGGGCCACTTTGAATCATTTGCTGCATGTGAAAACAATAAGTTCCATAAATGATTATAGTTTTCAATTTCATAAGTTTAAGAATAAAGCTGGCAAGCTGATGTCTCGTTTAATTAAGGATATTAGACCAAAGTCCTATATTACTGGGTTAAGGGATGAGACAGGTTCACCATTGTTGGACACCAATAAAATCTTGAAGATTTTTAGACTTCATTACAAAGAGCTACAGCATGATGCTGGGAGACGAGAGGATTGAGATGTTAGATAAATTTAATAGCCCTATTTCAGAGGAGGAAATTGGGAAAGGCACCGGGGATGGATGGCCTAGGTTTAGAGTTCTATAAAATTTTAAAATTCTTTCTGTTAAAACCACTTAAAGAAAAATGTTCAATCATGCGCTATCTCATGGATTCTTTTCCACCTATATCAATCAGGCAATGATAATAGTTTTATCCAAAAAAGGTAGAGATCTGGATCCATCCGCATCCTACTGGCCAATTTTGCTTATAAATGTAGATGCAAAATTGTTGGCTTTAATACTAGATATTTGTCAACAATATTCATAAACTCATTGTCCCAGGGTAATTTGTGCGGGGGAAATGGTGTGATTTTAAGTTTAGAAGCCGAGAAGGCCTTCAACAAGGTTAATTGAGAATATATGTTTTTGTTATACTTGAACTTGGTTTGTGGGCCCTTGGGTCATGGAGAGAGCTGACTCCACCCACAGGGAGGAGTCCTTTGGGGACTCTCCATGACAGGCAGGGTCTCAGCAGTGATGGACACAGGAGACAGAGAAATATTTATTATACAGCAAAGGAGAAACCCGAGGAGTGGGTTTGTAAACTCAGTCCTTGAGTAGGAAGACCAGAGATGGATTCTCTGGTAGTGGTCCGCAGAGCAGGGTAACCCGGGTAATACTTCCTTTTTGGAAGTTCTTGTGCTTGGTAGCTCCGGTAGTGGTCCACAGAGCGGGGTAACCCGATCCGCACAGCAAGAGAGCAGCAGTGTTGAAGATCAGGTCTAGTACTCACTCCGTAGAGTTGCAGTAGAGATATAGTTGTAGCAGCAGCGGAGACCTGGAGCAGGAACACTGAAGGGTCGTCCGTAAAGGTAGCAAGAGGTACTCACTAAGCTGGTGAAGGTGAGACTCGCAGAGAAGGCTCTCCGAGGAGCGGATAGCCCTGAGTGCAGCAAGGTCCTCGAGGAGCAGGTACCTGAGTCCCTCAATCTGGATCGCAGAAACAGAGAGGCAAAGCGTCTCTGAGAAAAGGAATTAAGCAAGATGGAATCCTTGCTAACTCGTTGTTAGGAAGGTCCGGTAGGCTTAAGTACATGTAGGCAGTGACGTTATGCGGAAGGGGACGCCCCCGAGGTTCCCGCCATGATGTGATAAGATGGAGGAGCACGCGCCCTAAGTTACACCAGATTCAAGATGGCAACCGGGATCGCCCAAGCCGTCCCGGGAACGCCAGGGAGGTCGGTGTGCAGAGGCAGTGGTGGCCATCTTAGCCAGAATCAGAGCTATAGGGCAAAATGAGGTGAGCAGCAAAGGTCACAGCCGTCTATGACCGGGCACAACAGTTTTGGGTTTTAGAGAAATTTGGGATTAAAGAGCAATTTGTGGAATGGATACGTTTATTATATAAAGCCCCAATAGCACGTATTATAGTTAATGATGGGGGGGGGGAGGGCGAGACAGGGCTGTCCATTGTCACCATTTCTCTTTGTGTTGACATTGAAACCTCTGGTGATAGCAGTGAGGAGCCATCTAGGAATGTGTGGGTTGCTATTTGGGGAAAAAAGAAAATAAGATATGTCTGTTTGCTGATGATGTCCTGATGTTTTTATCTGATGCTAAAGGAGCTATCAATCTCATTATATCTGTTTTCTCTTCTTTCCTGTCTTTGCAGGTCTTACCATTAATTATGACAAGTCAGAGGCACCTTCAGCCAAACTCTTCCGGAGATCACAATTTCTATTTGTTTTTCTTGAGATTTTTTTTATGTTAAACATTTTTCGCCACCATAATGTTGGCAGCATGGTGACTCATCATCCACGTTTATAACATTGTAGACACCAAGTCACCATGCTACCGCCGTTATGGTGACAAAAAATGTTAGCTAACATCAAAAAATCCAATTTTGGCTGCTATTGAACAGAGTCCTGAGAGTACTGGATAAAAGATCCTCGTGACGCTTGAAACTATTTGAGAAGTTACCCTCATTTGGGGTGAAGTTCATAGTAATTTACCACAAATTCAGCTCTTTTACAAATATTGATTAGAGAAAGTTGGTACAAGGATCTGCTTTATATCTCTTCGGGGTAAATGTTTATAAAGAAGATATTATATGAGCTACAGTAAACAAATAAGACACTGTATAATTCTTAATGGGAAGTTGAAAGATGTTTGTAAAAGTGTTTTGAAAATCTGCCCAGACACCTATGAGGTTGATTCAATAGCATTTTAAATTTGTATTGTAAGCGTTATATCAATAGCTAGGTACATGTAAATTATCCTGACGCAGCTATGTGAAACATGTCGACTATTGAATTTGTCTTTGGAGATATCACATCAAGAGAGAACATTTAAAGGATCCTGTTAATCTTGTTTAAAATTGCTCCAGCATTGCTGTCTTAAATACTTGGCTACTAACATTTCATGTTAGATTTTATTGTTTATTAGGAATTTGCACAATAAATATTTGATATCGCCAATCTCTTTCAAAAGTTTTTTCTCATAGATAGCCAGTCAACTTCTCACTATATTGTGTGGGGTATTTATTACATTTATATATCATTGATATATTATTGAGGAATTGATGCACTCAACTTTAAATTGTATAATTGAGCATGATATTTAAGATTTCTTGGGGAATGCATTACTGGCAAGTATAATTATGAATCACTGCAGGTTTTAGTGAAGCTTTGCTTTTTTTTTTTTTTATTTAAAAATTTATATACTGCAATCCAAAATTTCTTTACATAAAACATACATAAAATCAAATTTAACACAAACAAAAATCAAAATAAATATTAACAGAATAAAACAATAACAATAAAAACAATTTAGAAATCTACTTGTAAAGTCATACCTTGAAGAATTTAAATGCTCACTCGATATCATGCACCACCAAATGCCTGAGAAAACAAATAAGCTTTCAACAATTTCCTGACTTTTAGCACAGAAATCTCTTCCATGAGAGTAAGCGAAAGGGCATTCCAGAGAAAAGGGCAGATTTAGGATTGCTTCTCCTTTCTGATAAACACGTCTCCAGTGATTTACAAGGAAACTTAATGTGACATTCTTTAGTTCTAACTTGGAGAGCGCTGAGAATGGGCGTTCATTTATCTCTTTTTTTCTCCTATATCAGGGCATGCTAGAGAGATAACGTTTCTGGATGGAATAAAAGACAGTTTAATGGAGCAATTGGTACAGGAACCAATGAGGGAGAGAGAAATTTTAGATCTAATTCCTAGTGGAACATAGGATTTGGTGAGAGAGGTGATGGTGGTGGAGCCACTTCACAGTAGTGATCATAATATGATCAAATTTGAATTAATGACTGGAAGGAGGACAGTATGTAAATCCATAAAGGGAAACTTTGATAAAATAAGAAAATTAGTTAGAAAAAAACTAAAAGGTGCAGCTGCAAAGGTAAAAAGTGTGCAACAGGCATGTACATTGTTAAAAAATACCATCCTAGTAGCATAGACCAGATGTATTCCACACATTAAGAAAGGTGGAAGAAGGATCCATCAGAAGAAAATAGGATAAAGCATAAGCATTAGCAAGTTAAATATAAGACATTGATAAGACAGGTAAAGAGAGAATTTGAAAAGAAGTTGACCATATAGGCAAAAATTCACAATAAAAACTTTTTAAAATATATCCGAAGCAGAAAGCATGCAGGGGAGTCGGTTGGACCATTGGATGATTAAGGGGTTAAAGGGGCAATTATTATTTTTTTAAATTTTTATTTATAGGTTTTTATATACCAACAACCGTTTGCACATCGTGTCGGTTTACAGATAACTTAAAACTTTTTGGCAGTGTCATTACATAGAACTTTTTGGCAGTGCCATTACATAGAACAGTAAACTATGCATACAAGAGAAAAACATGAACATATAGTAACTGGGTAACTATTTACAGGGAACGACGGTTCCTCAACCAGGGACGGATGAGGGAAAAGTTGACAGGAGCACATTGTAAAGATAATACAGGGAGAACACTGTAAACAGCTCAGGAGGTCATCGGGGAGGTTATTGCGAGAAAAAGTAAACAGGAGCACATTGTAAAGGGTAATACAGGGAATGCATTATACACAGCTTAGGGGGTCATCAGGAAGATGGTTGTTGAGGGAAGGGTAGTCCTGTAAGAATAGCCAGGTTTTTAGCTTTTTTTTAAATTTGGATGTAGATGTTTCAGTGCGCAAGTCTGGGGGCATAGAGTTCCAAAGGGTGGGGCCGGCCAGGGAAAAGGCTCTGTTCATTGTGGAAATAAGTTTCGTGGATTTGATAGAGGGGGTGCGGAGTGTCCCTTGAAGGGCAGTACGAGTAGGTCTAGTGGATGTGCGGATAAGCAGTGGGGGTTTGATCCAGTCACTGTTTTCATTGATGATGCTTTTATGAATGAGGGAGAGAACTTTGAAAAGGATATGAGACTATATTGGTAGCCAGTGGAGTTCGATAAAGGTAGGAGTGATATGGTCACGTTTTCTGGAGTTAGTAAGGATATGTGCTGAGGCATTCTGTAGGAGTTGCAACGGTTTAGTGTGTGTAGCAGGGAGACCAAGGAAGAGAGCATTACAATAATCTATTTTGGAAAAGATAATAGACTGTAGTACTGTGCGAAAGTCAGTGAAGAATAAGAGGGGCTGGAGTTTTTTGATGGTTTGTAGTTTAAAATAGCAGTCAGTAAGGATAGATTTAATGAAAGGTTTGAGAGAGAGCTGGTTGTTAATAATGACGCCAAGGCTACGGGTGTGGGAAGGGAAGAGCGTGGAGGAGTACGCAATGGGAATGGAGGGAGAGGAATGTTTGTTAGAGATGATGAGGAGTTCAGTTTTTTGTGGGTTAATGGCAAGGTGCATGTCAGTGAGTAGCTGGTTGATGGTGGTCAGGCATGATTCCCACTTTTGAAGAGCAGTTTGGAGGGAGTCAGTGAAGGGGAAAAGGATTTGGACATCATCTGCGTAGATAAAGTGTTTGATGCCAAGATTAGTAAGGAGGGTGGTGAGGGGGAGCATATAACTGTTAAATAGAGTGGAGGAGAGAGAGGAGCCCTGGGGAACGCCTTGGTCCAGGCTGACTGGGTCAGATTCATTGTTGCCAGTGGATACTGTATAATGGCGATCTTGTAAGTAGGATTTGATCCATGAGAGAGCAGTGCCAGAGATTCCTATGTTACTGAGCATGTTGATTAATGTGATGTGGTTAACAGTATCAAAAGCGGCAGATATGTCTATCATGGCAAGGAGAAATGAGTTACCAGAGTCAAATCCTTTAACAATGGTGTCAGTCAGGGATAGAAGCAATTTTTCAGTGCTCAGGTTTTTCTGGAAGCCATATTGTGTGGGAGGAAGGATATTGTGTTGTTCTAGGTAATCAGATAGGCGAGAGTTGACTAATTTTTCCAAGATTTTAGATAGGAAAGGGAGATTAGAGATAGGTCTGAAGTTAGCTAGAATAGAAGGGTCAAGGCTGGGTTTTTTAAGGATTGGTTTCACCACTGCCTGTTTTAGGAGTTTAGGGACTGTACCTTGTTCCAGGGAGCAGTTGCAGATGGTTGAGAGAGGTTTGGCGATAGCTTTGGGAATAGATAGGACAAGTTTAGTAGGAATGGTTTCAGAGGGGTGGGAGGAGGGTCTCATTTTTTTCAAGATGTTTTCAATTTCAAGGGAGGAGGATAAGTCAAAAGATGAGAGGGTGGTGGTGAGGTTGAAAGAAGGCAGTTTCACTGTGTTTGGGTTGGCCGCAAAGCGTGCAGTGAGAGAGGACATGTTATAAAATCCAGGGTCGGCGTGCGCAAGGGGGTGCGCACAATTGTATACCTTGCTTGTGCCGAGCCACGCTGGCCTCCTCTGTTTCCTTCCCCCTAGCCTGACCTTCCCACCCCTTCCCCTAACCTTTCACCCCCTAGCCCTACTCTAATCCCCCCTGATCTTTATTTTACCTTTTGCACCTGCCTCAAGCAGGCACAAGTTGCGTGCGCCGGCCGATTGCCAGCACATGATCTCTGACACAGCAGCAAATGGCCGCTGTGCCAGGAGCCACTGACCCCGCCCCTTTTTTCAAGCCCCGGATCTTTTTTCAAGGCCCGGCACAGGTAACCTCCCTACACGCGTAAATCCTTGAAAATCTGCCCCTTAATTTGTAACCTATCATTAAAATCATCCAATGTACCTGAAGATTGGAAGTTGGCCAATGTAACCCCTATATTTAGAAAGGGATCCAGAGGTGATCTGGGAAACTATAGACAGGTGAGCCTGACTTCAGTTCCAGGAAAAATCATGGAAACTATTATGAAGAATAAAATCACAAAACATTTAGATAGACAGCCAGGATTAGAAAGTGGTATTTTTCTGACTTGGGCCATTCTGGGAGTGACCTTGATTTGCTATTTAATAGATGAGGACATGAGCCATATATTGAATTTTTCGCAACTGCAGACTGCATATAAGATCCCATACAAGCATTTTTATGGATATTTGCAAGTCCAACATTACACAGCCAGTTTGAAATTCACCCCGGAGCAGATGAGAAGGGAGCTGCATTTTGCTGATGAGTGGAATGCATTGCTATTTCTCAGTACATTTTGTAAAGAAAAATTGGGCATGACAGGTTACAAAACATAGTGGAATATTGGTCCAAAGAATCAAACAATATTTATAGGTTTGACTAAATTAATGAGATATTTCAAGACATACAGATTGCCAGCGGCTGTCCATTACAGAGAAATGCAATATAAAACCCTTTATCACTGTCAAGTAGACAGAGTAAGGTTATTTAAAATGAAATTGGTTGAATTTGATTTATGTCATAAGTTCAAATCTGCTGAGGGAACTTATGTGCATTTGTTCTTACATTGTCCTAATTTTGCTATTTTCTGGACAGAGGTACTGAAGTGAATATTTGACTGTATGGGGGTACACTTGTCTCTGCAAGGAGATATACTTATTATGAGGGATATTAGATGACTGAAAATGCTACCTAAAGACATCTCGTATGTTTATTAACTGGCTTTACTGGTGGCACGCAAATATATACTTCGAGAGTGGATGACCGATGCATAACCTGTCTTTAATATGTGAAGAGAAAATATGATTTTCTTATTGCAATTGGAAAGATTTGATGTACAATTTCTAGAGAGAAAAATTTCAGCTGAATGTAAACAGGCATGGTCAAACATCTACAGTCTCTTAGATAATAAATAAATAAAAATATTCATGGTCATACTGCATTAACTCAGATGGGGTACTCTACAGATTGGAGAGTAACAAATAGTAATGAAAGGGATTCCTGCAGAATTTGACCTGCGTGATGAATAGACCGTACAGATGAGTATGTGTCTGGGTGCATGAGGATGTGGGAAGGAGAAGGGTAGTAGTTCACGGAGGGGTGGAATGGGAGAAAAATGAAACTGGGCCTGGTAGTTATATTCTGCTGTCAGGTTGTATGGTTCTTTACTACTGTTGATTTATATGTCAATTTTAAACTGTTGTCTCTTTATTTATTGTACTCCACCATTCCAAAATAAATACATTTTGAAAAAAAAAAATAATAATGCATGGGGGTAACCTGCAAGGAGTGGCAGTTACTACCCTTAACAGAAGGCATGGGGGTAACCACGGAGCAACAGTTATTATCCTTAACAGATCTCATGGAAGTAATCTGCATAGAGCGGCAGTTATTACCCTTAACAGAACTCATGCGGGTAATCTGCACAGAGCGGCAGTTACTGCCCTTAACGGAAGGCATGGGGGTAATCTGCACAGAGAGGCAGTTTCTACCAGTGATAATGACCTACAGGTCCTTGGTGAGGCCTCACCTAGAGTACTGTGTTCAGTTCTGGAGACCGTATCTCAAAAGGATAGAGAAGAAGGGCGACCAAAATGGTGTGGGCTCAGTATCGGAAGACCTATGAGGAGAGGCTGAAGGATTTGAATATGTATACCCTGGAAGAGAGGAGTAAAGTGAAGATATAATACAGACCTTCAGATACTGTTATAGACCAGCTCCCCAGAGGGAAGGAGTTAGCAATCTATTATGAATCTGGATGCTGGATACTCCCGTTGAAGGAGGAGTTAACAATCTATAAAAGGAGTAGCAATCTGTTAGTGCTCTGCTCTTCCAGAGGGAAGGAGTAGCAACTGTCCTTCCAGAGGGGAGGAGTAGCAACTGCTTTGTTCCTGTAGAAAGATGAACCAGCAACCTGTATGATTCCCACGGGGAGATAGCTATCTGATATGGATCAGCTTCCGCAGAGAGAGGAGTGATGGTCTGATGTGGGTTGGCTCCCACAGAGTGGTAGATGATAATATTTATTTATTTATTTAAAAACTTTTCTATACCATTGCTAAGTTAAATACCGTCGCAACGGTTTACATGTAGGCACATATTTAATGTAGGTAAAAGTGTACAATAGTACATTCTAACAGGTGCCGTCAAAGGTTCGGTTACAATATATCATTAGACATAGTCATTTAGCGAAGTAGTTCATGACCAATTGTACCAAGGTACTTACACCGGTAGTTTTATTACACATAGTATTATAGTTATGGTTTATTGTGGTGTGGAGTTCATAGACTAATCTACTGTGTATAGTCTTAAGGACTGTATGTCGGTGCCTTTCTGTCTTTTCCTGAAATATTTCTCTCTATTCTCCCGTCTCTTTGTAAAATGCTTGTTTAAAAAGCCATGTTTTTAGGTTTTTCTTGAATGTCTTGAGATCACTTTGTAGCCTGATCTCTGGAGGCATTGTGTTCCAGATTATGGGTCCTGCTAGTGATAGGGCTCTTTCTCTCACTTGTGTCAGTCTTGCTGTTTTAACTGATGGAATGGTTAGGAGTGCGTTATTTGCTGAGCGGAGGTTCCTGTGTGGAGTGTGTACCCGTAATGCTGTGTTCAACCAGTCTGATTTCTCATCATAAATTAGTTTGTGAATGATACATAGGGTTTTGTATTTAATTCTGTGTTCAATTGGTAGCCAATGTAACTCTGCTAGGATTTCAGTTATATGGTCCCTCCTTCTTTTTCCAGTTAGTATTCTAACTGCTGTGTTCTGAAGTAGGAATAACACTTAGTAGAAATAGTGAATCCCTAGGCCAATGGCAGTTGACAGCGCCCTCAAGTGGAGATCCTGAGAGGGACCACCGGCTAGGCTGGAGTATTGAGACAAACACAGATAGTTCTTTATTAGACTGGAAGTAGAACCACCAGAGGTGGCAGTAGTGAGTTGATATGCCTGGCAGGGCTGAGGTCCCTCTGGTACTGGAACAATGATCTCTGAGTTGCTGAGCTGTAAGGAGAGACTATAGGTAGTGAGTAGACAGGGGATGCTGGGCATAACCAGTGATAGATGATACACTCACAATTGTAGATCTCTGTAGTGTCTTCTATATGCAACAGAGAGTTTTCAGTATTCAGGAACAGGAGCCGCATGCAAGTACTGGTTCTTGTAAGTAGTCTGAAATAGAACTCACAATAACTGTGTATAGGATGGCTTCTGGAATAGAAGAGAGGCTAGGAGAGATTTAGGAAAGTAGGCCCTCGTGGAGCGAGTACCGGTTCCTATCATTTAATCTGTAATAGTAATCCATAAGATATAGGTATGCAATATCTTCTGAGGAAGAAGAGAGTATGAGAAAGGAATTAGGAACATAGGCCCTCGTGGAGCGAGTACCGATTCCTATCTGCAATGGTAACTCACTATCTCCGTACCTGCGATAACGTCTTAGACTGAAGGGAGCCTTAGTGATTAGGAACAGTGGCTCTCGTGGTTCCTGTCTGTAATAGGACTCACTGTGTTCACGTCTGCGATCGCTTCCAGGCAATAGGAGTCTTCTGAGTCTTCGGGAACGTAGGCCCTCGAGGAGCGAGTACCGGATCCCGTCCAACAATCTGAAATCAAGAATAGAGAGAGTGGAGCCCCCGAGGAGCTGGTACTCCTGGTAAGTTTGAAAAGGCTGAGCAGTGGAGAAGAATTCCCCTTGCTGACTCGGAGCGTAGTTGCAAGTAGCGTGGACTGCCGAAGCAAGTCCTGTTGGAGTTCCTTGCTAACTCGTTTGTAGTTAGCAAACAAAGACCTTTTAAATTGAAAACGGATGACGTCATTACGGGGGGATGCCCCCGAGGTTCGCGCCCTTGCTGGTACAAAGTCTAGAGCGCGCGCATGCACGTGCCCTTACGTCATCAGGAACATGGTGGATCCGTACGTCAAGCCAGCCCGGGGATTCCGGGACCAAGAGGCAGAGAGAAGCCGCGGTTGCGTCTGTCCGTCAGAGCCAAAGGGAGTCGCCACAAAGGTAAAGAGGGTGGAGCGAGGGCGAGAATAGGCACGAATGCAACAGATACCTAAAGGTGCGTGGTTCGGAGAAATGTATTCTTGAAGGATACTAATGAAACAGGAGAGTTAGGGCATCCTAACAGAGAGGTTCCAATAAAAGCCTATATGTAAAAAAATCACCTGAGCTAAATATTTCCAAATTATCCCTAAGAACTGAAAAGCAGGTTGTTAATATAAACAAAAAACACACTTTGAAATGTCTGTATGCCAATGCCAGAAGTCTAATAAGTAAGATGGGAGCGTTAGAGTGTATAGCAGCAAATGATGAAATTGACATAATTGGCATCACAGAAACTTGGTGGAAGGAGGATAACCAATGAGACAGTGCTATATCAGGGTACAAATTATAATGCAATGATAGGGAGGATCAATCTGGTGGGGCTGTGGCACTTTATGCCAGTAATAACAGTGGAAATTCCCTAAGTTAACTTGATTAATAGTTCTCTTGCAAGAACTTATCCAAACCATTTATAAACACAGCTACATGAACTGCACTAACCACGTTCTCTGGCAACAAATTTCAGAGCTTAATTGTGCAGTGAGTGAACAAGAATTATTTCAGATTTATTTTATATGTGCCACATGCTAACTTCATGGAGTGCCCCCTAGTCCTTCTATTATCCGAAAGAGTAAATAACTGATTCACATATACCCATTCTAGACCTCTCATGATTTTAAAGACCTCTATCATATCCACCCTCAGTCGTCTCTTTTCCAAGAGGAAGAGCCCTAACCTCTTTAGCCTTTCCTCATAAGAGAGCCATTCTATCCCCTTTACCATTTTGGTCTCCCTTCTCTGTACCTTTTACAGTGCAACTATATCTTTTATGAGATGCAGCGACCAGAACTGTACACAGTATTCAAAGTGTGGTCTCACCATGGAGCGATACAGAGGCATTATGAAATATTCCGTTTTATTCACCATTCTCTTCCTAATAATTCCTAACATTCTGTTTGCTTTTTTGACTGCCACAGCACACTGAGCCGACAATTTCAATGTATTATCCACTATGATGCCTAGATCTGTTTCCTGGGTGGTAGCATCTATTATGGAACCTAACATCGTGTAACTACACCATGGGTTATTTTTTCCTATATGCATCACCTTGCACTTATCCACATTAAATTTCATCTGCCATTTGGATGCCCAATCTTCCAGTCTTGCAAGGTCCTCCTGCAATTTATCACAATCCGCTTGTGATTTAACTACTCTGAATAATTTTGTATCATCTGTAAATCTGATTACCTCACTCGTTGTATTCCTTTCTGAGTAATTTATAAATATATTGAAAAGCACCAGTCCAAGCAGAGATCCCTGAGGCACTCCACTGTTTGCTCTTTCAGGTGTCTGAATGTTTGTATCATATCACCCTTGCATCTCCTCTCTTCCAGGGCATACATATTCATATCCTTCAGTCTCTTCCCATAGGTCTTCTGATACTGACCCCACACCATTTTGGTAGCCCTTCTCTGGACCGCCTCCACCCTGTCTCCATCCCTTTTGAGATAAAGCTCCAGAACTGAACACAGTATTCTAGATGATGCCTCACCAAGGACCTGCACAAGGGCATCACTACCTCCATTTTCTTACTGGTTATTCCTCTCTTTATGCATCCAAGCATTCTTCTGGCTTTAGCTATCACCTTCTCACATTGCTTTTGCCATCTTCAGATCATCAGACCTATCACACCTAGGTCTCTTTCACAGTCTGTGCTTATTAGTCTGTCACTGCCCATCACATAAAGTTCTTTTGGATTGCCGCACTCCAGATGCATGACTCTGCACTTCTTGGCATTGAATCCCAGCTGCCAAATCTTTGACCACTCTTCAAGTTTTTTTTAAATCACTTTTCATTCTCTCTACTCCTTCAGACATGTCCACTCTCTTGCAGATATTAGTATCATTCGCAAATAGATAAATATTACCTTCTATCCCTTCTGCCAGGTTGCTCACTGTGGACCCTTGAGCCGGCACGAGAACTGGAACCACCACTGAGGGATAGAACTTTATGGGATGCGGTGCAGGACCAGAAAACCTGACTGGGGCTTCACCTATACCAACTCACGTTCCCCTCAGGTTGAGCCCTTGGGTACTGGGGCCAGCAGGACTTAGGCGGGGGTCTCCTGGCGTAGAGATGTCCACGAGAGGAAGCAATGTCTGGAAGTACAGGTCGAGGCTGGCGGAGGGCTGAAGAAATGAGTTCTTGACTCCTGGAAAATGAATGTTCCAGGAGTCAGGGCAGGCAGCAAACCAGCAGCATGAGAAACCAAGTCGGAGGTCGGGGCAGGCAGCGGACAAGCAGGAACCAGGAACGAGCCAAGAATCAGGACGGACAGCAGACAGCAGAATCAGGAAACCAGGCTGAAGTCAAAACCGAGGGGCAAGGAACCAGGAGAAGAAGGAAGTGGAACCACGGGCACAGGAACAGGCAGGAACTCAGGATCAGGAACAGGAACAGACAGGAACTCTGGAACACTGGAACGCAGCAACAACAAACTCCGAGGAGCAAGATCTGTTGCCAAGGCACGGAACAGTGCACTAAGCTGGGCTTAAATAGCCCAGAGAAATGACATCATATTCGGGGGCCAGGCTGAGGTTTCCCGCCGCAGCCCCTTTAAGAAGTAGCAAGTGCCGCGCACACGCGTGCCTAGAGGGGCAGGCGCAGGGAGGAAGTCGGCGTCATCTGAGGCCGTGTGGGAGGAATGCTGCGGCAGGGCCTAGGAGTGGCCTGCCCCATGCCACCAAGGAGGAGAGCTGAAGCCGGCGCCTGCTGGAGGAGGTAAGGGAGCCTGGCTGCGGCAATCCGCGGCCGAGATTCTCAACACTCACAAAGATATTGAACAGAATCGGTCCCAAAACTGATCCCTGTGATATTCCAGTTAACACCGTTCTTTCTTCAGAGTAGGTTCCATTTACCATTACATGCTGTCTCCTCTCAGTCAACCAGTTAGCAATCTACGCTACTACCTTGGCACCCACTCCCAAGCTTCTCATTTTGTTTACGAGTCTTCTATGTGGGATCGTATCAAAAGCTTTACTAAAATGCAAGTAAATCACATTGAGTATCTTCCCTGACCCAATTCTCTAGTCACCCAATCAAAAAAATAAATCAGATTTGTCTGACAGGACCTTCCCCTGGTGAATTCATGCTACCTCAGGTCGAGCAACCCACCTGATTGTAGATAATTCACTATCCTTTCTTTCAGTAGATTTGCCATTAATTTTCCCATCACCAAGGTGAGGCTAACCAGCCTGTAATTTCCAGCCTCCTCTCTGCTCCCACTCTTGTGAACCAGGACTACCACCACTCTTCTCCAATCTTGTGGCACCACTCCTGTTTCCAGGGATCTATTGAACAGATCCTCCAGTGGACCCGCCAGCATATCTCTGAGCTCCTTCAGTATCCTGGGATGTACCTCATCCGGCCTCATGGCCTTGTCCACTTTCAGTTTTCCTAACTCTTCCCATACATTCTCTTCTGTAAACGGAATTTCTTCTTCTTCACCCCCTTCCCCAGTCTTGTCAACTAGCAATGGTCCTTCTCCAGGGTCTTCTTTAGTGAACACCAAACTGAAGTATTTGTTTAATATTTCGGCCATTTTTTCATCACTCTCTACCCATTGATCTTTGTCACCTTTCAATTTCACTGTACCACTTCGGACCTTTCTCCTTTCTCTGATATAGCTGAAAAATATTTTGTCACCTCATTTTACCTCTTTGGCAATCCTTTCTTCCGCCTGGCTTTTTGCTTCCTTGACTTCTTTCTTCGCTCCTGTGTGCGCATGTTATAAAATTGGGCATCCATATGCGCGCGCTGGGTAGCACGCGCACATGGACGCCCGCACGTAGCTTTTAAAATTTACCCTTGTGGGGCCGATGCAATATTAAACGCGGAAAGCGGGCACTGACTTTTCAGCGCCCTCTTTCTTAATGTGCGTATGGTGCCTGCAAGGGGGGCGCCATGCTATCAACAAATTAGGGGGTCGCGGTTGCCGGTTATGAAAACGACGCCGGTAACTGGCCGTCTGCCAGTAATGAAAACGGACCCCGAGTTTATTGGCGTCAGTCTTCATAACTCGGCGGTCTGCCGAGGTTTTTTTTTGGTTTTTTTTTAACTTAAGAAAAGAAGTACAGAAAAGCAGTTTTTTCTGCTTTTCTGTACTTCTTTTACATGCGCTCAGCTATTAATGCCTGCTCCAGGCAGGTGGTAATATCTGAGAGCTAAATGTGCGTCTGAGACGGAGTGAATGGTAATAGCCTCATTCACATGCATTTGCATGTGATGAGCGCTATCGCATTCACTCCGCTTCGGACAAGCGTTAAATAGGCGCTAATCCCCCTATTGCATTAGGGGGTGGATTAGCGCCTATGTAATCCACGTCCAAGTATGGGTTATATAGTGCCCCTCTGTGCGCAGTCAAGCTATGGAATCTGTTGCCTGAGGATGTGGTCAAGGCACCTAACATAGTAGGGATCAAAAGAGGGTTATTTATTTATTTATTTATTTATTTATTTATTTAAAGGCTTTTCTATGCCGACATTCGTAAGGCACATCATGCCGGCTTACAGTGAACTGATAAGAGGAAATACAGAGAACAAAAACCAAATCGTAGATAAAACAAAGAAGTAATTCAAATGGGAAATAAATGCAGAGAACAAAACCAAATCATAGATAACAAAACAAAGAATTAATTCAAAAAGGGAAATAAATACAACAGGGCATTATGCATCAGATATTTGGCGGGCTAGGAGGGCAAAAGGCAGAGAAATGGGGGGGGGAAAACTTTGTACAGGCGATACACTGATATCTTAACTAGGGAGTCGTGGTTCGTGGAGTACCAAATTGGATTCAGGGAGGGAAAGTAGCGTACCAGGGAATAAGGGAAAGGTAAGGTGGGGAGACGCAGGGGAGGAGGAGTGGAGGCTGGCTGTGTAGGATCAGTAAAGAACTGTTATACTAAAAGGTCTACGTTATGTTTGTGTCGTGGTAGGCTTGCTTGAAGAGCCACGTTTTGACTCCTTTTTTGAATTTGGTGAGAGACGGCTCTATACGGAGGGGGGCGGGGAGGGAGTTCCAGAGGGAGGTACCAGCTATGGAGAAAGCCCTTTCTCTGGTGAAGGACAGATGCGCAGACTTGAGGGAGGGGGTGTGTAAGGTTCCAGCATGGGCACTTCTCGTGGGGTGGTTCGATGTGCGGAAGTGGGGCATTTCTTCGAGCCAGGTGTGGTTGAATTTGTGTAGTGAGCAATGAAAAATGGTCAAGGCTTTGTATTGAGATCGGAAGGCGATAGGTAGCCAGTGCAGTTCCTTTAAAATAGGGGTGATGTGGTCCGTCTTGCGAGTATTTGTTATGATTCTGGCCATGGAGTTTTGGAGGATCTGGAGTGGCTTGATGGTGGAGGCCGAGTAGCAGGGAGTTACAGTAGTCCAGTTTTGCAAGCATAGTGGTCTGAACTACCGTACGGAAGTCTTGAGCGTGTAGTAAGGGTTTGAGTTTTCTGAGGACATTTAGTTTGTAGAAACCTCCTTTAAGGAGGGAGTTAATGTATGGTTTGAAATTTAGTTGATGGTCTAAGATGACACCCAGGTCTCTAACTGCTCGTAATTGGTGTGGTGTATTAGTTGTGTTGTGTGGTGTAAGGTGGGGAGTGCCATCAGGGTGGTTGGAGATGATGAGTAGTTCCGTTTTAGCTGTGTTCAGGGCTAAGTGGATGTTAGCTAACATGGAAGTTATGGAGGCGAGGCAAGATTCCCAGAAGAGCATGGACTCATCAATGGATTTTTGGATCGGTATGAGAATCTGCACATCGTCAGCATATAAGAAGAATTTCAATCCCAGGTTGGAAAGTAGTTGACAAAGTGGTAGGAGGTAAATGTAAACAAGGTGGATGACAGAGAGGAGCCTTGGGGGACACCTTTTGTGATTGGGATGTGTAAGGATTGGTTTCTGTCAATTTTTACTATGTATTCTCTCTGGTTAAGATAGGAGGAGAACCAGGAGAGGGCGTTGCCAGCAATGCCTATTTCTGCCAGGCGGGTCAATAGGATTTGGTGGTTAACGGTGTCGAAAGCTGCCGAGATGTCTAGGAGGGCGAGCAAGTAGGAGTTTCCATGGTCCAGGCCTTTGAGAATGGTATCTGTCATTGATAGTAGAAGGGTTTCTGTGTTACGGGCTTTACGAAAGCCGAATTGTGCAGGGTAGAGGATGTTGGAGTCTTCCAGGAAATCGGAAAGTTGTTTGTTGATCACCCTTCCCAGAATTTTAGAGATAAAAGGCAGGTTGGAAATCGGCCTGTTGTTAGCTGGGTCTGAGGGGTCGAGGTTGGGTTTTTTTTAGGAGGGGTCATACTACAGCAAGTTTGAGTGGGTCAGGGATACTGCCATGTGTGATGGAGCAGTTGATAAATTCAGCGATGGGTTTTGCAATGGTGGAAGGGATGGAGAGGAGGGTCTTTGTGGGGATGGTGTCTAGGATGTGGGATGCTGGCTTCATCTTCTTTAAAATGGCCTCAATTTCCGTGTTTGTTATGGGGTTAAAATTACTAAGTTTGCTCTTGTTATCATTGCATAAAGGCACGAGAGGGGGGTGCTTGGATGGAAGGCGGGTAAGGATGTTGTCGATCTTATTTTTGAAGTATACTGCTAATTCTTGGCATCTGCTATTGTCATTGTCCTCATTGAGTGTGGAAGTGGCAGGTTTTGTGAGGTCTGAAACAAATGCAAACAGAGCGTTGGCGTTGAATTGATAGGCATGGATTTTTTTGGCGTAGTGGTCTCGTTTAGCTTGAGTGATGGCTTTACGGTAGTTGTGTAAGGTATTGGTGTATGTGGCTTTGCTTGAGGCAGATGGCTGTTTGCGCCAAGCATGTTCTTTTAATCGTAGGTCATGTTTAATTTTCTTTAGTTCATTGGAGTACAATGGTTTTCTTTTCTCAGATTGGTCAAAGGGAATTTCCTTGTGTATGATGGGGCAAAGCTCGTTGGCAATGGTCGTGGTGAGATTGTTCCAGGAAAGAAGTGCAGTGTCAGGGTCTGTAAGGTTGAGATTATTGGTTATCTTGTCGCAGGCTAGTGTGATGTCCTCGCTGGTACAAGTTTTACGGAATGATAAAGTCTTGTTCTGCTTTTGCGGTGGGGGATGAGGGGTGCTTGTCGTAAAGTTGGCATTGATGAGGTAATGGTCGGACCAAGGGATAGGGTTGATTACTGGTGGATTGTGTATTACTATTTGTGAGTTGATGAAAATAAGGTTAAGGGTGTGACCTGCTTTGTGTGTGGGTTCATTGATGATCTGACTAAAACCTAGGGCTTTAAGGGTATCCAGGAGGATCTCGCAGGCTGAGGTGATAGGGCGGGCGTCTACGTGGAGATTGAAATCTCCTAGTATGATAGTGGGGAGTTCGGGTTTGATGTTGTCTGTGAAATATTCAATGATGGGGGAAGGGTCATGCTCTATTAGGCCTGGGGGAGAGTAGACAAGGCAGATCTGTAAGGAGTTGGATTTAAATAGTGCTATTTCAAATTTTGGGGGGGGAGAGTAGAGGTTGGAGTTTGAGGTTGAGGCTTTTCTTGGCCGCAAGGAATAGTCCTCCACCTCTTTTCTTTGGCCTTGGTACGGAGAAGATGTCGTAGGTCTTTAGTGGGAGCTGGTTTAGGAATACTTGATCTGTGTTTTTTAGCCAAGATTCCGTGACTGCACATATGTCGGGATTTGCTTCAGTGAGCAGGTCATATAGTATGTGGCCTTTTTTTTGGATGGATTGGGAGTTGAAGAAAGTGATGGCTATTGTGGTAAGGCCCAAGAATTGTGTAAGAGGAGATACCATGATGGGCACTAGGGATTTGAGTCGGTTGTATGTGTGAAGGTGCGTTGGGAGGGGTTTACGTAGTGCAGGACAGTAACGCCTGGGTATAGTGAATAAACACATGATTGAATTGGGATGTCTGGTGGAAGGAGGGAGAAAAAAGGCACTGCAGCACTGCTGGTGCAAATTAAAGGCTTAAGGAGGACACTAGGTAGGTTGGGGTAAGGTAAAGCAGTAAGCCGATGGTCAGAGAAGGCAGTTATAAGATTACAGCAAGTAATGCGTAATATTAGTTAGACAAGTTAGGGTTAGACAAGTTCCTGAAGGAAAATCCATAACCAGTTATTATCCAGGTAGACTTGGGAAAGCCAACGCTTATCTCTGGGAATGAGATAGAAGAAATAAATTAACTATTGGGGATCTGACGGTTACTTGTGACCCGGACTCGCACTGTCGGAGACAGAATGCTAGACTCGATGGACCTTGGTCTGACCCATCATGGACTTTAAGTTCTTTCGATTTATTTCTTCCAATAAATTCTGTGTTTGCTCTCATGATGTTTCTATGACACTGCCAGGTCATCATCTTCCAGCTGGTATCATTTCCGGAAAAACTGGTTGAGAACTTTCTTCTATTTCTATCCCTGACCAAGAGCAAAGAACAAGACGGAGTCATCCTGACTTTTTTTTAGCCGTTACAATCTGATTAACTAGGCACTACAGTTTAGACATCTACCCTGCGCATTGCTTAACTTTTTGTTAAAATTGTCATGATCATGTAGGTCAGAATGGTGAGGTGGCTTTCTGGTTTGGAAAAGGATCATTTCTTTTCCAGGAGTTACTTTTGCCAACCAGATTTCAATGATTGCCTTGTATAGACACTGTATTTTTGTTGTGTCCGTTGCTGTCCGACGTCTCTGCTCCGCCCACCTTACCTCGTTGGCGACTCCCTCCAGGGTTGATGGAAGGCTAGCTTCTGCGGCGTCTCCAGGCCGTCCTCCTCCGGCGTCCCCGGACCGGCTCGATGCTGCAAGCTGCCATGTTGACCAGATGCCTAAGGGCGTGCGCGCGCGGCCCGACTGATGTACCGGCGTTGGCGCGAACCTCAGGGACATCCCCCTGAGATAATGTCATCAGTTCCAGATATTTAAGGTCTCAGTTTTTGCTAACTAGCGAGTTAGCAAGGGTTCGCTTCCTCCAGGTCGCTGCGGATGGGATTCCTTCTCAGCAAACCTAGCTACTCTGCCTTCTCGGACTTCACTAGAGGTACCCACTCCTCGGGGGCCTCGCTCTCTCTTTTTCTTTTCAGGTTGCAGTCCGGAAACGGTACTCGCTCCTCAAGGGCCCACGTCCCGGACCAGCTCCTGAATACCACTTCTAAGAAGTCATCGTTGCTTACAACATTAGTGAGTTTCCATCTATCTCTCAGAGCTTTCCCTGGGACCAGGTACTCGCTCCTCGAGGCCTACTGCATTCCAACTCCTGGGCTGCCTCAAGAGACTATGGTGTGAGTGTCATCACCAAGGGCTTGTTCCAGAACTCTGCATATCCTATTTACTCACTTTCTTAGTTTCTCTACAGCTCAGCCACCTTGGGATCGCTGTTCCAGTACCTGAGGGACTACAGCCCAGCCGGGCACTTTCATCTCACTACTGCCACCTTTGGTGGTTTAATATATTGCTTACTAAGAAGTCTTGTTGCTTATAACATCAGTGAGTTCCTATCTATCTCTCAGAGCTTTCCCTGGAACCAGGTACTTGCTCCTCGAGGGCCTAATGCATACCAACTCCTGGGCTGCCTCAAGAGACTATTGTGTGAGTGTTACCATCAAGGACTTGTTCCTGAACTCTGCATGTCTTGCCTACTCACTTTCTTAGTTTCTCTACAGCTCAGCCACCTTGGGATCGCTGTTCTAGTACCTGAGGGACTACAGCCCAGCCGGGCGCTTCCAGCTCACTACTGCCACTTCTGGTGGTTTAATATATTGTCTAATAAAAGAACTAATGTGTATCTGTCTCCTACACTAAGCCTGACCAGTGGTCCCTCTCGGGAGCTCCCCCGAGGGTGTGGTCACCTGCCACTGGTCCAAGGATCCACCCACAACTATTCTAAATAATAATAGATTGCTATCTCCAGCAACTCCGTTAATATCAGATTGCTATCTCTCAGCTTTAACAACAGAGCTCTAATAACAGATTGCTAATTCCCAGCTTTAACAACAGAGCTTTAATAACAATTTTGTATGCACACTTTATTGTTCATGCTTATGCAAAGGAACTGCTATGGCTTACTGCCAGTTTTTTTAAAATCCTTTTTACTTTTAATAATTGTAATGAAAGTAGGAGAAGTGCATGAAAGACCAACCTTTTCTAATAGAAAGGAAGCTCTTAGAACTAAGGCTTATGACATAACTCCAGGGGAATGGACTCAGGAACAACATTAGGAAACATTTTTTCACAGAAAGGGTAGTGGACATCTGGAATGGATTCCTGGAGGAGGTGATGACAAGAAGAAAGAAATGAAGCACTGGGGTAACTTTTCTGAATGTACATAATCCACAGAGTGGCAGTTACAATCCTGAACAAGGCAGAGAGGGGGTAACCTGCACAGAGTGGCAGTTAAAACCCTGATCATGACAGGAGGGGGTAACCTGCATGGAGTGGCAGTTAAAACCCTGATCATGACAGGAGTGGGTAACCTGCATGGAGTGGCAATTACAACACTGAACAAGGCAGAGAGGGGGTAACCTGCATGGAGCGGCAGTTAAAACCCTGGATCATTTCAGAAGTGGGTAACCTGCACGGAGCAGCAGTTAAAACCCTGATCATGACAGGAGTGGGTAACCTGCACGGAGTGGCAGTTACAACATTTAATAAGGCAGAGAGGGAGAAACCTGCACAAAGGAACAGTTACAACCCTGATCACCTTCTGGGCAGGTTGCATGAACCATTTGGTCTTTATTTGCCATTACCTTTATCAGTATTTAATATGATTCATGTACTGCAGAAAAACCATAATTATTGCCTCAGTTCAGATTAAAATGAGATAATAAAGAACAGCTGAGTAAAGATTCTGGATACATGGAAACACAGAATACGATGACTGCAAGTTGCTGTGGGTCTCTATATTGGTGGCTTATAAATGCTAATAAATATAAGGATTGTAATTAATACAGTTTCCTTCCTGTTGAAATTCTGTAGTCCCCATATGATCTCCACATTTATCTTCACTTCCTTGCAATAAAAGGTCCTCTGGGTTTATCTCAGTCTTTTTTTGCATTCCATTACTGTTTTTCTCTCTGCCACCCCTCCTGGGAAGCCATTCCATGATTCCACCATGCTTTGAGTGAAGAAGTATTTCCTTGTTATTTCTGAGTTGCCTTTCAGCCTCGAATGGCAAATTCTTATTTTAGAACTTTCTCTGAAAAAGATTTGCTTCTTGCATGTTATTTATATCAGTGAGGTATCTGGGTGTCTCTCTCCTCTCCTCCAAGGTATACATATGTTTTAAAAATGTATTCGCCTATTTATCCTGCCCTTATGAAACCGCTCAGACTGGGCTACAATAAAAACATATACATTACAGCAAATACTAAATGAATAAAACATACAATAAAATAATTAAGACAATATCAGCACTGCAATACATATTAAAATAATATAAATATAATATATATAATATATATAATATATTCATCTGATGCACCTGAAGATGGCCAATGAAACCCCTATATTTAAAAAGGGATCCAGGGGTGATCTGGGAAACTATAGAAGGGTGAGCCTGACTTCAGTGCCAGGAAAAATTGTGGAAACTGTTATAAAGAATAAAATAACAAAACATTTAGATAGACATGGTTTGATGGGAAACGGCCAGAATGGATTTACCCAAAGGAAGTCTTGCCTCACAAATATCCTACAATTTTTTGAAGGGGTTAATAAACATGTGGACAAAGGTGAACCAGTAGATGTGGTGTATTTGGATTTTCAAAAGGCGTTTGACAAAGTCCCACATGAGAGGCTTCTAAGAAAACTAAAAAGTCATGGTGATGTCCTTTCGTGGATTGCAAGTTGGTTAAAAGACAGAAAATAGAGAGTACGATTAAATGGTCATTTTTCACACTGGAAAAAATTAAACAGTGGAGTCCCTCAGGGATCTGCTTTTTAATATATTTATAAATGATTTGGAAAAGGGGTACAATGAGTGAGGTGATCAAATTTACGGATGACACAAAATTATGCAGAGTAGTTAAATCTCAAGCAGATTGTGATGAATTGCAGGAGGACCTTGTGAGACTGGAAGATTGGGCTTCCAAATGGCAGATGAAATTTAATATGGACAAGTGCAAAGTGATGCATATAGGGAAAAATAATCCTTAGTGTAGTTACACATTGTTAGGTTCCATCTTAGGAGTTACCACCCAGGAAATAATTCTAGACGTAATAGTGGATAACACATTGAAATCGTCGGCCCAGTGTGCTGTGGGAATCAAAAGAGCAAACAGAATGTTAGGAATTATTAAGAAGGGAATGGAAAATAAAATGGAGGATGTCATAATGTCATGGTGAGTCCGCACCTTGAATTCTGTGTGCAGTTCTGGTCACCGCATCTCAAAAAGGATATAATTGCACTGGAGAAAGTGCAGAGAAGGGCGACCAAAATGATAAGGGGCATGGAGCAGCTGCCCTATGAGGAAAGTCTAAAGAGGTTAGGGCTGTTCAGTTTGGAGAAGAGACAACTGAGGGGGGGGGGGATATGATAGAAGTCTACAAAATCATGAAAAGACTTGAACAAGTAAATGTAAATCAGTTATTTACTCTCTCAGATAATAGAAGGACCAGGGGGCACTCCATGAAGTTAGCAAGTAGCTCATTTAAAACAAATTGAAAATTATTTTTCACTCAGCGCATAGTTATGCTCTGGAATTCATTGCCAGAGGATGTGGTTACAGCAGTTAGTGTAACTGGGTTTAAAAAAGATTTGGATAAGTTCCTAGAGGAAAAATCCATCAACTACTATTACAGTAATTAATAAGCAGTAGTAGCTTGTGATTTATCTAATGTTTGGGTGCTTGCCAGGTAATTGTGGCTTGGATTGGCCACTATTGGAAACAGAATGCTGGGCTTGATGGACCCTTGTCTGACCCAGTATGGCATATCTTATATTCTTAATATATGTCATTACTATTAAACTTCCCCTTACCTGGGTGAAATAAAAAAAGTTTTCAAAGCTTTTCTATAAGATAACAGCTTTGATAACAAATGCACTGATTGTAGCAAGTTATTCTACCCCTGATGGACTGCACAATAAATCACACGATCCTATGTAGTGGCCAAATTTGTCATCTACGCATGAAAACCTTCACTAAAGCCTCCCATTGGGAATGCGATGCACGAATGGATATATCGTGCACCGATCCATCCACCAAAAGTGCCAGGCCCAACGCGTAGAGGATCTGCTGACCAACTGGTAACCAGTGGAGTAGTTTAAAATCAATCTTGCCTGCACCACCAGTCTAGCCAACTGGTAATCAGTGGAGTAGTTTAAAATCAATCTTGCCTGCACCACCAGTCTAGCCAACTGGTAATGGAGTAGTTTAAAATCAATCTTGCCTGCACCACCAGTCTAGCCATTAACTGCAAATGCCCTGCACACCGAACCGGTAACCCCCAGTAATGAACTCATGACATTTATTTTTTATTTTATTTAAATTTCTTTACCGCCGATACCAGGGCCCTAGGCAGTTAACAATAACCACATACATAATTAATAAACAACAAACAATACAAAAGCAACCAAAAAACAGTAAAAAAGCAATCTTCTTTTCTCCTTTCCCTTCTCCCTTTCCTAAAATAATAGTCTCACACAACAATATTAAAATTCAGTGCCCTTGGGGAGGAAGTGACGTCACTCCACCGAATGGCAGCCTAGGACAAGAGCTCCCGAACCCGATCAACAAACTAGCAGTTTTTCATGAGCAGGACCTCCAAATCTGTGGCGAAAACCAGTGGACAGACCATGAAATAGCCCCAGGATGTCTGTAAGGAAGAAAATCGGCGATCTAAAACATTTCTCCTTTGACCCGGCAAAGACGTGGCCTCCTGGAGCTGCAATGGAGGAGGGAGAAGCCCGCGAAAATGGCGGCGGGATGGAGCTGGGAGGGGTGAGTGCAGCGCCTGGGCCCCCAATCTCTAGTTCAGACTCGCTTCCTCTAACCCGAAGGGACTTTCAAGCTTGGTTCGGGGAGCTTAAGGAGGAGATGGGAAATATGAAGGCTGAAATAAAAGCAATGATAGGGGAGCTGCGCCACGACCATGAGGAGCTAGAAGACTGCGTGGGTGTGGCGGAGCAATGGGTAGGAGAAGTAGAAGAGCAACAGGAATCCCTGCAACGGGAAGTGAAGAGCTTACAGGAGTCAAATAGAGAATTGAGGAGCTGGGTGGATGATTTGGAAAATCGTTCACAGAGGGGCAATCTAAGGTTTCAGGGGATACCCGAGGAGTCAGCTTATTTGGACTGCTCCGTGGTGGTAAAGGATATCTGCAAGCTCCTCTTATATGAAAATAATCCTCCAGCAGGAAGATCGGCGATTATATTGGATAGAGCACATAGAACACTGGCTAAACCCAGAGGTAATCAGCCACGAGATATAGTGGTGTGTTTCCACTCTTATCTGATTAAAGAAAAAGTTCTGGCACAAGCTAGAAAAAAGAAAGACATTATATGGCAGGGGTACCCAATAGAGGTATTCCAGGATCTCTCAGCCCACACCATCCGGAAGCGAAGAGAGTTTAAGGACATGGTGGCAGCTCTACGTAAAGAAGAAGTACGTTACAAATGGCTTTTTCCTTTCGGACTCTCCTTCACCATCAAAGGCGCTGTGACAAGGGTACAGAATGTGGAATAAGCTAGAAAAATCCTTGTTGATGCAGGACTGATAGCCTTACATGGAGCAGACGAAGCTCAGACTACAGAGCAAGATCGGAGGGATCAGTTGCAGAGATGGCAGAGAGTACAATCTGGCAGCAAGAGGCTATGCAGGAACTCGGAGGGAACTAATCCAGATTCGGATTCAAACAGATGAAGGAGAGCACCTGCAAGATCCTTAAATTTCCTTCTAGCTTAATGTTTTTTCTCATCGACAGTTGGAGGTCCAAGGACACTTGAGACTGCACTCTTTACAATGCTTGGTTGTATTTTCAGGATAAAGTTAGTGTTGATAATTTTATTTTCTGCTGCCAGTTTTAGGCCAGTTTAGCATTCAGTAACTGAAAGGTCGGACTCGGGCTCCTAGGGAGCACATTGAGTGGTCATTCCTTCTCATGCAGAAGGGGGAGCGGGGGGTGGGGAGGGCGGGGTGAGAGGGGAAAGGGGGAGGGAGGGTGGGAGGGGAGGGTTATTAGAGGCTTGGTCAAGTATAGGGGTGGAGGAGGTTGGCGGGTTCAGCAGCAGGACAGATTCTTAACACTAATGGATGGGTGTATAGTAGTTCGAGTACTAGAGGTTGGTATTACCTATGGCGGGCATCATTAACCTATTATCTTGGAATGTGAAAGGCCTACATACCTATTCCAAACGTAAACATCTACTACAGGATGCTCTCAATGCCAGAGCAGATATCCTGTTCTGTTAAGAGACGCATTTACGGAAGAGACATAAGAAACTGATGATTTCTCATCATTTCCCCACTCAGTATTATGCAGCGGCCACGGTGAAAGGCAAATATAATGGGGTGGGCATTCTTTTTTCCAAAAATATAATGGTGGATGTGCAGACTGTAATTAGAAATGCGGAAGGTCGCTATCTTCTTTTGAAACTGAAAATAGGCCACCAAGTTTACACAATTGTAAATATCTATGTCCCTAACACCGCTCAAGGTCCCTTCATTGGCAAACTGGCTGCGGTTTTGAGGCAATGGGAGGAGGGCCTTGTGATCGTGGGGGGGAGATTTTAATTTGCCCTGTTATCCATACTTAGATACTAGTATGGGCAAATCTGCCTACTCTAAGATACACAGAAAATGTCTTAGGAACTTTATGAAGGAGTGGGAACTAGTAGACATTTGGCGACACCTCCATACATCAGAGAAGGATTATACCTTCTTTTCAGCAGCACATGATTCTTACTCCAGGATAGACATGTTTCTCATAGATAAAAGCTTGGTTAATTTTGTAAAGGATGCCAGTATTGATGTGCTTACCTGGTCAGATCATGCAGCCATTCGCCTTTCATTCAAGGGATTGGGGGATCAAGGTGGGGAAAGATTTTGGAATCTTAATGAGAGTCTATTGGAAGATAGTCAGTATGAACTCCAATTACGTCAGGAGATGGAACAATATGTTACAGAAAATGATACTGGGGATATATCTCCTATGGTGGTGTGGGATTGTCTTAAGGCGGTGGCGAGAGGCAAGCTCATTGCGCGCGCTACCCATGTTAAAAAGGAGAGAGAGAGCCAGAGATTTAATATTCAACAACTAGGGAAATTGGAAATACGTAATAAACGGAACCCAGATTCCCAACTTAGATCTCAATTAAAACACCTCCGGGAGGATCATGATCAATTGGATCTGCGAAATATCGCACATCAATTAGATAGGGCAAAACAGGAATATTTTGAGGGAGGTAACAAAGCAGGCAGGCTGCTGGCTAGACGTCTTAAAGCAAGGATGAGTCTGAACCAAATATTGAAGATTCAAACTAAGGAGGGTGAAATGGTATCAGAAAATGCGGCAATTAGAGATCGCTTTACCCAGTTTTACCAACAGCTTTACTCCAGAAGGCAGGATATATTGCAGGGAGATATTCAGACTTATTTATCTAACATTCAACTTCCTCAATTGGGGGTTCTCCAACAGGAACTGGTAAATAAGGAAATAACAGAATTGGAGGTCACGCAGGCTATTAAGGGCTTGAAAATGGGCAAGACACCAGGGGTGGATGGTTTCTCCGCAGGCTTTTATAAAAAGCTGAGTACTGTGGTCACTGGGCCCTTAACCAGGGCTTTTAACCATCTGCTATATGAAGGAACAATATCAGCTCAGGCCAATAAAGCGGGAATCACAATTTTGGCCAAACCAGGAAAAGATCCGATGTAATGTGGATCCTACAGGCCTATCTCACTAATCAATTTAGACTTGAAAATTCTAGCTAAAGTCTTGGCTACTCACCTGGGAGGTGTTGCAACCTCTTTAATCCATCCAGATCAAACGGGATTTGTCCCAGGTAGGTTAGCAGCTGATAATGTGAGATGGGTATTAGATTTGATATGGTGGGGACAGAAAGAACAAGTGCCAATGGTCCTTCTCACAGTTGATGCTGAGAAGGCATTTGATATGGTGCATTGGGATTACCTATTAGCAGTATTAGATAAAATGGGACAAGGCGGTAATTTTTCTACTTGGATTAAGGAGCTATATCAGAGTCCGAACGCCTGTATCAAAGTAAATGGTGGATATTCCCCAACATTCCAAATTGAACGGGGAACGAGACAAGGGTGCCCACTTTTGCCCTTACTGTTTGCCCTATATCTAGAGCCTTTGGCGGAGATGATTAGGTCACAAGGTGAGATTCAGGGATTAAAAGTGGGAGATCAAGAATATAAATTATCTATGTTCGCTGATGATGTTTTATTTACCATCTCCTATCCTGAGGTGTCGCTGACACATTTACTGTCTGCTTTGACCAGGTTCAGTGCTGTTTCTGGCTACCGCCTGAATGCAGAGAAATCTGAATTGCTAAATGTGTCTGTCCCACAGGCTCAATTTGAAAAGATACAAAAGAAGTTTCCATTTAAGGTGGTTCATAAAAGTCTAAAATATCTAGGAGTTAAAATTGGCCCTAAGTTGGAACAATTGTTACAGCTTAATTACTGGGGTCTATGGTCTAAAATTGTACAAGACCTACAGGCCTGGGAACGATTAGGATTTTCATGGTTAGGCCGCATTGCGACAGTAAAAATTAATATATTATCTAGGTTCAACTATCTATTTCAAACTCTGCCTATAGCCATTCCAGCGGGGTCTTTTACCTTATGGCAAAGGAAGTTAATGCGATTTATCTGGTGCCACAGACCACCTAGAGTCAGTAGACAGGTGTTATATCTCCCTAAACAGAGGGGAGGACTTGGGGTGCCATGTTTGTCATGGTATTATGTTGCTGCGCAGTTATGCTCGGCTATTCATTGGCATGCATCTGGGAAGGAGAGGTGATGGGTAAAACTGGAAAAAGATTGGATACGGGGAGGGGGACTTGGCTCCCTTCTCTGGGTGCGGAAAGTAGACAGGCCAGAGCTCAAACACATAGCGCCCACCATATGCCACATGCTTGCATTATGGGACAAGTGGAAGGCAAAACTGGTGGGAACACAGATGTTCTTCTTTAGTACACCAATATTCTTTCAAAAGGGGTTTATGCCAGGTTTCTTCTCTGTGGTGGCCAGGAGATGGTCAGAGAGGGGCTGAACTAATTTGGGGCATCTGCTCAAAGATGGTGAGGTTTGGGAATTTCACGATTTGATAATACATTATGGTTTACCTCCAACGGACCATTATTTTTAATTACAACTCAAACATTTCCTGACACAATCTATAGTCAAGAGGGAACTATTACAAGGGAAAACATTGTTTGAGGGATTTTGCGAAAAGGCTGAAAATATGGCCAAGGTTATCTCCAAAATTTATATTTTGCTGAATAGTGATCTCCCGGAACCTCCTGCTCACATTAAAAGCTGGGAGAGGGATATCCCAGTCTTAAATACCCATCAGCTTTGGAGAGAAGGTTTCTTAAGAGTCCAGAAGTGTTCAATCTCTGCCAACTTGGTGGAACTTGGCTACAAACTCTTATACCGATGGCATATCATGCCATCTAAGCTCCATAAATTTTCTAACAAATGGGATAGCAGGTGCTGGCGGAAGTGAGGTAATACAGGCACGTACTTTCATATGTGGTGGTCCTGCCCCAAAATAGTGGTTTATTGGAAGGACATTGCAAATTTAATCTTTCGAATAACTCACACCAGTCTTAGTCCTCACCCGGCACTGTTTTTATTGAATATACAGACCACAGACGAGTCACTAGAGAATTTTTATTGAATTACACAAATATTGATTGCCGCTAGGACGGCAATTGCTAGAGGCTGGAAGCAGTCTGAAGCACCTACTCTACAGCAGGTGACTAAAAAACGTATGCAGATTCATTATTTAGAACATCTGATGGCTATAAGACATAAATGCTTGACACAGTTTCAGTCCCGATGGCGAGCTTATGTCGATTGGACTTCAGGTCCACATCAGAACACCTAGATACTCCTTGAGTCTTCCATTATGAGTATTTTGGCGTTCTGGAGTATAGTTCCTAGACGTTATCTTTTGTGCCATTCTATGACACCTGTAAGGAGGGAGACAATTGCTGGCTAATTTTAGCACTCGGTACTTTACACCATTGGACTTACATTTCTTACTCTTATTTAGAAAAATGGCAGATAGTGTATTGAAGATTTACTGTGATAACGTGAGGGGGGTTGGGTGGTAAAAAAGGGAAAAACAAACTGTGGTTGCACATATACGCATTGGATATAACTTGCTTAGTTGGTCTATTATGTTGCAATTACGGAACTCAGTTCAGATGTATGCTTCTGTTATCCTAGTATTACATGCCTAGAATTGTACCTTTCTTGGTGTTATTATCATTATAGTATTCTACTGTTATATCCTGGTTGTTCTGTATAAATCTTAAATAAAAAAAATAAAAAAAATTCAGTGCCCTTAATGAAAAGGCTTAGAAAAACAAAAAACTCCATAGTTCAGCTAGCCTGAAGAGTGAAGTTTTTAACATGATTTTAGACATCTTTGCACAAGACGAAACCCTCAGCTCATACGGGATGGTATTCCATAGCTCAGCAAAGCAGGCTTGATGCACTGATGGCATGTCAAGTAAGCTTCTCTGTCATGATCTCAGAGCACGGGTCGGACTACACGGACGCAGAAGAGCATTAGGCCAAGGAGGGGAGTCCATTGCCAGAAGCTGGTGTCCCAAGGTCAGGACTTTGTACTGCACTCTGAATGTGATCGGCAACCAATGCAGGACCGTCAATATAGGAGTAATATGTTCGCTTATTGATCAGCTTGAAATCAATCTAGCTGCATAAATAATTTTTGCTATATCAATCAGAGTAATAAAAGCCATGAATCATAACAGAAGTCCTTTTTCGCCACAGAAACAATATGAGGCTCCTGAGAGAGTGTTACGTGTGCCGTCCACGGCAGACCCGCGGCACGGCCCCCTCACCTTTCATCTGGTTCCTCCTCGCTTTGTCCTCGGGCCTCCCCCGGTGCATCCGGCTCTGCCACAGTCCCCGGTGTCCCCAGTCCTGCTTCCACTTCTCGTTGGGCCCCTCTCCGTGGCCCATGGAGAAACGCTGCTACTAGCGCTGCACCCCTCCCTAGGCGCACTTACGTGCTTCATTGACTCTTAAGTAGGGTCCATGGCTGGAACTTAGCCACGGTCCCGGATGATGATGTCAACTTCACCATAGAATTTAAGCTCAGGCTCCACTCCCTAGCGTTGCCTTTGCAACAGGTCTCCTCGCTAGTCGAGTACTCGTTGCTTTCTAGAGATTCATCTCAACCCTGTGTTCCTGTTCCTCGTTGTTCTTGGTTCTTGGCTCTTTGCTCCTACCCTGCTTATGCTTCGGATTGATTACACAAACTTTGACTTTGCTTTTCCTGACATTGCCATTATCTCCAGACCCAGACCTCTGCTCCGCCTAATTACGGTACTGCCTATCTCCAGACCCAGACCTCCGCTTCGCCCGACTACGGTACTACCTATCTCCAGACCAAGACCTCTGCTTCGCCTGATTATGCTACTGTCTATTTCCAGACCCAGACCTCTCCTTTGCCCGAGTACGCTACTGCTTATCTCCAGACCCAGACCTCCGCTTCGCCTGACTACGCTACAGCCTATCTCCAGACCTAGATCTCTGCTTCGTCCGACTACGCATTGTCTCTCTCCATGATCAGACCTCAGCCTTACTTGACTATGCTATTGACTATCTCCGTAATCAGACCTCTGCCTTGCCTATGCTATTGACTATCTCCGTGATCAGACCTCAGCCTTGCTTGCCACTGCCTTTGGATCAACGCCAGCCCTGACTTAAGCCTACCACTGGACGCCTCTTCTGCTTACTCCCTGGACGTGGTTTCTTCAGGCTACAGCCTACTTTTGCTCGAGCGCCCCCTGTATGCCTTCATTCCATTGACGCCCGAGTTTCCAGGATATTACCCACTCCAGAGTAAGACTGTACCATCTCTCATCTGCTGTCTCTGGGCTGAACCAACTCCTACTGCAACTACACACAGAGCCTATCTAAGTCCTGCCGGCCCCGGCACCCAAAGGCTCAACCCGCGGGGAACGAGGGCTTATATAGGTGAAGCTCCAGCGGCCTCTGCCTATCAGCCCACTCCACCTACCAATGGTGGGGACCCATAGCTCCTTGCCTATGGATTGCGTCAACCCCACCTCGGCCCAAGGATCCACCTCAGACACAACAGAGAGAGGACCACATCAATATTTAACATAGATGACAGCAGATAAAGAACAAATTGGCCCATCCAATCTGTCCAGTTCAGATTCTTCCATTTTGGGTAGATGAGCATATAAATTCCCATAGAATAATAAAAATACTTTACTTAGCTCATTTATTTTATTTATTTATTTATTTAAAATTTTTATATACCGGCATTCATGTTGCAAACACATCATGCCGGTTTACATATAACAGGGGTGTACAGTAAACAATTCAATAACCTATTTGTGTAGAAGGAAGCAGTTACAAATAACAAGGTAATAGAACTGGGAGGAGAGAAGAAAAGAAAGAGAATAACATTAGGTATAGGTATTTACATTAGTAATAACATTTTTACATGTGGAAGTGGTAGAATCTGGCTGAATAGAATTAATCGGTGTCCGGGAAAGCTTTTTTAAACAGCCAGGTCTTAAGTCTCTTCCTGAAGGTTGGGAGGCTGGGCTCCTGTCTAAGGTCCGGTGGGATGGAGTTCCATAGAAGGGGGCCGGCTGTTGAAAAGGCCCGATCTCTCAAGGTAATGTGTTTGGTAGTTTTGGCTGGGGGCACTTGAAGAGATCCTCTGAGTGTGTCTCTTGTTGGTCTGGAGGAGTTATAAATTTGGAATGGGACTTGTAAGTCGAGTGGGGTGTGTTGATGGATGGTTTTGTATATTATGGAAAGAGATTTGTAGAGGATTCTAAAGTGAACAGGCAACCAGTGGAGATCTTTTAGGATTGGAGATATATGGTCCCTCCTCCTGGAGTTTGTCAGTAATCTTGCCGCAGCGTTTTGTAACATCTGGAGGGGTCTAGTATAGGAGGAAGGTAGGCCCAGAAGGATAGAGTTACAGTAATCGATCTTAGAAAAAATGATAGCTTGTAGAATGGTTCTGAAGTCCTGAGTGTGGAAGAGTGGTCTAATTCTTTTCAGAACTTGGAGTTTGTGGAAACAGTCCTTGGTGGTTCTGTTGATGTAAGCTTTAAGGTTCATCCGGTTATCAATTAATACTCCTAGATCTCTCACCTGTGTAGTAGTTGGGATAGTTGGAGGATTAGAGATGGCATTATTATCTGGGGAGATGAGAAGCAGTTCTGTTTTAGAGGAGTTTAAAACTAGGTTTAGGTTAGCCAGGAGATGTTTAATTTCGAAGAAACAGTTTTCCCAGTGAACCAATGTTTTTGTGTAAGATTCTTTAATGGGTATCACGATCTGGATGTCGTCGGCGTAGAGGAAATGTTTGAGGTTAAGGTTGGAGAGGAGTTGGCAGATAGGTAAAAGATAAATGTTAAAGAGTGTAGGTGACAGTGAGGAGCCCTGGGGGACACCTATGGATGCGTCCATTCGTGAAGATTCTTTGTTCTGTATCTTAACCTTGAAGCCTCTGTTGGAGAGAAAAGATTTAAACCATGAGAGAGCTGTGCCTGAGATACCTATAGAAGCCAGAATGGAAGTGAGAATGGAATGATTGACCGTATCAAAGGCGGCTGATAGGTCCAGTAGAATTAAGAGGAAGGATTGGCCTTTGTCAAGGCCCATTAATATGAAGTCAGACATGGAGATGAGGAGGGATTCTGTGTTCAGTGACTTGCGAAATCCGTATTGTGATTGGAATAGGATTTTGTTTTCTTCTATGTATTCGGAGAGTTGAGTATTGACAACTTTTTCTAGAATCTTGGCTATGAATGGGAGATTGGCGATAGGACGGAAGTTGTTGGGGTCTTTAGGATCCAAGTTGGGTTTCTTGAGTAGAGGTTTGATGGAGGCCAATTTGAGGTCGTCAGGATATAGTCCTTGGGAGAGTGAGCAGTTTATGATGTCCGACAAGGTTTTAGCGATGGAGTCAGGGATGGCCAGGAGCAGTTTGGTGGGGATAGTATCCAAAGGATGGGAGGAAGGTTTCATTCTTCTTATAAGAGTTTGTATCTCTAAGATAGAGATGGGTTCAAGTGTTTCCAGACCAATGTTGTTGAGGGATGATTGTTGAAGAGACTGGTAAAGAGCAGGGTCGGTGGGATTAGAAGGCAGATGAGTTAGAAGGCTGTTGACTTTGTTGTGAAAATGAAGAGCAAGTTCTTCAGCTTTGGGTTGTGCTAGGTCGTTGGGAATCTCCTGTGGGATGATTTGGGTGAGATTGGAGACATAGGCGAAGAGGGCTTTTGCGTCGAAGATTAAGTGGTGAATCTTGGATGCATAGTAGTCCCTTTTGGATTTAGAGGTAGTTGACTTGTATTGATGGAGGGTGGCTTTGTAGATGGATCGTGTATTGGTGCTTGGGGATTTGCGCCAGTCGCTCTCTTTCTGTCTTAGATTTTGTTTTAGCTTTCTTAGTTCTTCCGTGAACCATGGTTGTCTTTTGGAGGGGTTTGGGAGTGATTTTTTGGTTGCTAGCGGACATAGCTTGTCGGCTATGGAATCTGTGATGGCTTTCCAAGAGCGGAGAGCTGTGTTCGGGTTTGAGAGATCAATGGATGGAAGTTGAGAGGCTAGGTGGGAGCTGAGGTCTTCTGTAGAGCAGGATCTTCTGTATGGGAAAGATGGTGAGGGCCCTTTGGAGGTGGAGGGTTTGTTCAATGAGAATGCGGTTGAGATAAGTGAGTGATCAGACCAAGGGACCTTCTTGCTTTTGAGGCGTGAAGAATGTTTGATGCCTGGGTTAATAAAGATAAGATCCAGCGTGTGGCCTGCTTTGTGTGTGGGTTTGGTAACTAGTTGTTTGAAACCCAGGGCTGAGAGGGCAGAGAGAAAGGATTCACAGCTGGATGATGGGGTAGGATTGTCCACATGCAGATTAAAATCTCCTAGGATAATTGCTGGAGCGTCCAGTTTGATGAGGGTTGTGATTTCCTCTACTAAGGGGGAGGGGTCTGTCTCAAGGAGGCCCGGAGGGGCGTAGACGAGTAGGATTTGTAGTTGTTCCGAGGTGAAGAGACTCATTTCTAGTTTAGAGTCTGAGTTGTATGGGTGCTGGATGAACCCGAGGTCTTTTTTTGATGCAAATAGGAGTCCTCCTCCTCTTTTTTTCAGTCGGGGGATGGAGAAGATGTCGTAGTTTGATGTGGGAAGTTGGTTTATAATTGCTGTGTCCGTGGGTTTGAGCCATGTTTCTGTTATAGCACATATATCTGGTTTGGTATCAAGGAGATAGTCGTTGAGGATTAGAGATTTCTTGGACAGAGATTGTGCATTGAATAGTGAAAGTGAGAATACAGTGAGGCCTAAGAGTTGGGTGATGGGTGTTATCAAAATTGGGGTGAATGATTTAAGGTTTCGGTGTAGCGCCTGTCGTTTGTGTTGTAGTATGAATGATCTGTTCGGTTTTCCTATTGCTGACAGGCTGTGTTGTAAAATAGGTATTGGGAAGGTGGGGAACATTTTAGCGTGTAGTGCTTGTGTTGTAGTGGTGCTGCGTTAGTGCTGTTGATGGACCGAGGGGCGAAGGCAGTCTTTGTGAGTCTTTTGTTTTAATGTAGAGTGCTGAGAGGTAGTTGTTTTGCTGTTGCTTGAGTGTTGTTTGCTCAGGATGGTTGCTTGTTCAGGATGGTTGCTTGCTGAATGCTTGCAGGATGGTTGCTTGCTGAATGCTTGTAGTATGGTTGCTTGCTGAATGCTTGCAGGATGGTTGTTAGCTGAATGCTTGCAGGATGGTTTTTTACTTTTTACTTTTGTACTTTTTACTTTTGTACTTAAGGCGAGTCACAACAGAACTGTTATGATTTTGAGGTGTTGGAGTGGATTCTTGGATACTGCGGTGATGGCCACTCCCACGGGAAGGAGCCCCTTGAGGAACCGCAGTACTAGGCTAGACTCTATATATGCAGACACAGAGAAGTAGTATTTATTGTACAGCTTGATGGTACTGCCCGGGGCGGGCAGCAGTGAAGATAGTTCAGTGAAGTAGTCCAGGGGATCTCAGTGGAGGAGACCAGTTTCACATTCGAGTAGGTGATAGGCAGCGCGGCATAGCAGGGACAGGTCCCGGATGTAATCCTGAGTGCTGAAGCCGAGACAGACTGAAAGGTAGTACTCACTGAGCAGAAGCTGTATTGTAGAAGGTCCTGGCAGGCAGAAGTTGCTCAGTGGCAGGCACCAGATTAGGGAGAGCAGGCCTTCGAGGAGCGAGTTCCCGGTATCCCAGGATAGGTACCTGAAATAGAGCAGAAGGGTCCCCGAGGAGCGGGTACCCAGGTTAGTAAAGAATACCCTGAAGAGCAGAGAGAGCTTCCTGCGGCAGCTGGAAGCGGCAGAGCAGCTTAGACCGGAGCCAGTCCAATCCTTGCTAACTCAGTTTGTTAGCAAACGAAGGGCAGGCTAAATACCAGGATGTGATGACGTCACTCGGAGGGGACGCCCCCGAGGTTCCTGCCATGACATGGATGGCATGCGCGCGTACACCCTAGGAGGCCCTCAGGAAAATCATGGCGAACACGTTCGCCATTGCTGATCCGGGGACGCTGGAGAGAGCGGCATGAAGACGCGGCAGCAGCCATCTTCCCAAGGCTTGAGGAGAGAGAAGGAAGGTGAGGCACAGAGGTCAAAGCCTTCTGAGACCGACGGACGCAACAAGAACATTTTAAACCATATCAACACTAAATTAAAAAATAACTAAAATGTTACGAGCGCGCGCGGGCGCTGTCGTCTCGGGCGGGTGGTGAGCCCTTGGGCCACGGTAGGACCCCAGGAGGAGCCCAAGGCCACACCGTGGGAGGTGAGCTGAGCAGGCATGGTGAGCCAGGCAGGCAGGAACAGAAGCAAGAAGTCCGGCCCTCAGCCGGACCTGCATGCCCATGGTAGCCAACACGGGGAAGTTGACTAATGAACGGTCCTCCGACTGTTCCCGGCCCTTTCGGACCTGCCGCAGGGAACGGCAATGGGCAGCAGGCCGGACAGAGGCGAGGGCAGACAGAGTCCTTAAACAGACAACATCAGACAGGGCAGAAGCAGGCTGAAGCAGACGGAGACATCAGGACAAGGGCTGAAGCGAGACACTAGAAGGATCCAGGCGAGTAGGAACTCCGATGCTGGGATACTCACATCCGAAGCCCCCTCGGCTGGCAGAGGAAGACATCAGGGTACAGGCTGAAGCAGACACTGTAGACAAGGCTGGACGGGAACATTGCACTGTCCATCAGGGCGCCCTACTCAGCCCACCCGTGGGACTGAGTCGCGGACCACCCTGTCCCAGACGCGCCCTACACAGCCCAGGAAGGCTGGTCGCGGACCACGCTGAGAAGGAGGGCGCGGGGAAGACCCAGGCGAACAGGACTCCGATGCTGGGAAACTCACATCCGAAGCCCTTATGGCTGGCAGGCACAGGAACAAACATCTAGGCAGGGTCAGAGACAGACATCAAGGCAGAGACACTGGACATCAGGAACAGCAAGCAGAGACAGGACAAGGCGCCATCAAACATGGAGGACCTGGATCGGCTAGGTTACAGGCGACTGTAATGCTCAGATCCAAGGCCCAGACACAGTGAACAGAAAGTCCTTAAATACTGGAGGTAGAAGGCAACTCCCTGGGAGGAGCTTGCCAGGACCGCCCACCGCTGGTCCTATAACTAGGGTAGAGAGCTGCGGGCCAGCCCCTAGGGAAGGGCGTCGCCCAACAGGAAGTCCAAACACTGAGGCTGCAAGCCACCGGCATGCCTCAGGAGCAGCTAGGCCTCTCAGGCCCTGGAGCAAGTCCTGGATGATGCGCAGGCGAGACCCTGGCTTCAGAGCGGCCTCTGGAGGAAGGTAAGAGACCTCCTGCAGCGCAGCAGCAGGGGGGATCGCAACATAAAATAGAGACAAACAAAAGAAAACCAGTTACAATACAGCAAAAAAAAAAATCTATTTCAATTAAATTGTAAACAATATACCTAAAGCATGAAATAAATAAATTAATCAGCAGATATATCAATCAAGACAGAAAAATAACAAAAAAAATACCAGTAACCCAACTCCCTCCATATCTTGCCTTTACCTGACCTCGCAACACTCTACTCATCTATGCCCTCCATATCTTTCCTAAGCATGCCCAAAATTTGGTAAAACTACTGGCTTCCACCACCTCCAAGGGCAGGGCCACTGGAAGGGGAGAGCAAGACGGGTGAGCTCCAGAGGCACTAGTCTGGAGGGTGCCAATATGCATTTGCACTATTCTGCTGTTGCTGCCACTTTAGCACCTGTAGCTCCTGTAATCTCAAAAGTGGCTACGTCATCAACAGGTCAAAGGGAGACTGCGGCCAGGTATGCATCATTGGAGCTCTCCCACATCTGTGGCCGGCTAAAACCTCAGTGGGGAACTCGCCCCCTACCTCCTCCAAACACGTCTGCGGTGCTGGTTAGCCTGGCAACAGGCCTGTCCATTAGAAGACTACTTCAGGCTTTATCATCTTCAATTTAGATTGTTACAAGTGTAACTCCCTTTCACAAAGAGTTCATACTTCCAATCTCTGCTGAGCAGCGATCTATTTGCTGCAAGGCTGGGGATACAGGTTCTGCGATGGGTACAGGATAAACCTGTAGGACCCTAAAGAGGATCCCGGTCCAGAATAACACAGTCCACAATTTAAGAGGATGATTTTATGATGAGCAGGCATGCGCCCATTCACGCGCATAACGATGCACGAGTGAGGATATGCTAGAATTTTTAATCTTGCGTGCACTTACACACGTATGTTTTAAAGAGCACCAACCACACGTAAGTATGCTCCTAATTTTAAGAGCTTACTCAAGCACAATCAGCGCGCGTGTATCTTCAATAGGACCTTATCAGCTTTTACGCACGTATGTCAGCGAATTTTTAAACATGCTCGCGCGAAGCACATTCCCATTTTTCCAATTAGTCCCGCAGTTTGTCCAGTTAATAGTCAGGTCTTTCAGACCCCTCTGGTTCTTCATCCTGCATGCTGCCCACCTGACATGGTCCCCAGACTTGCTCCTCATCGGGAGCAGCAGTAAAGTTCTGCAGATATCTTGTATATGGGCATTGTGGGTTTTGTTTTTAAAATTCGGAGTTATGGGCGTAAATCTTGGCCCTGTCCCAGAATGCCCATGCCCCGCCACTTTATTCATTATGGGCTGGATTTTAAGAATCAGGCGCGGGCATAGAAATCGGAGCAGCCTCGGAGGGAACTTTCCTTTTGCCCCCCCCCCCTTCCCCTCCCTTCCCCTATCTAACCCGCCCCTCCACCCTACCTAAATCCCCCCCTACCTTTATTTATTTATTTATGCCTGCTTCCGGGCAGGCGTAGGTTGCGCGTGCCGGCCAAGTGCCGGCGTGCGTTCCCCCGGCACAGTCGCTGTGCCACAGGCCTCGATCCCGCCCCGGCCCCAGACCACCCCACCCCACCCACTCCCTGCCCCTTTTTTCAAGCCCTGGGACATACGCGCGTCCCGGGGCTTGCATGCGTCGCCGGGCCTATGCAAAATAGGCTTGGCGCGCGCAGGAGCGGATTTTAAAAGGGTTACGCGCGTAACCCTTTTAAAATCCGCCCCTATGCGCGCATGGCTACATATGCACGTATTTTGCAGCTTTTTAAAATCTACGTTGCTTGCGCGCGACCCACAAACACACATATGTAGGCATTTTAACACAAGCAATGCTTTTAAAATTGACTTGAAAGTGTTGTGTTCCAAACAAAAATAGTTTACCGAGTAATACAAAATAAAGCAGTTCAGCAGCAGAAGAAATATCAATAGTCCAAATTATGAAAAAAAAACCTTAGGAAAAATAGTCAGTAGTACTATTCTGTCTTTGCTACGTATTTCCTATGTGCAATTTAAACAGATAGCTTAACTTGGTCTTTACTCGCAGACACAGGAGGTTGCTTCTTCAACTCCAAACTTTATCAACATGTAAAACAAATGAACAGAGTCTTACTTTGTACAAAATGGAGAGAACAGTGACCAGTGAAGTTTGGGCCACAGAAATAAAGACTGGTAAAATGAGGATTATATTGCAGGGGTGGCCAGATTAGCTGCTAATGCACACATGCCTGACCAAAGCTGACTGAAACCATATGAGGAAAAACACCCAGGAAACCCTGCTTCCAAGTCAGAGGTTTATTTATTTATTTTAAGGAATTTATAAACCATACTGTTAGCGAGAAATGTTCAATGTGCTGTACAATAAGAAAAACATTCATAAAAACATAAATAAAATGTATCAAAATTGCATTCTCTGTACATACATCAATACCTACAGACAAGTAAAGCCCATTTATACCCTCAGAACTCCTGTTCCAGCAAAAGATGGTAATTCCTGATCAAATGCCAAAGCAAACATGTAGGTTTTCAAGGCTTTTTTTTCAAGTCTTTGTGCAGGTTATCGTATAAAGATGATCAGGGAGTAAGTGCCAAAGAAACAGATCAGCTATTGAAAAGGCTCTTTCTCTTGTAAGCTCCAGGTGAGCCAGCTTCACAGATGGAACTTTGAGCAAATTTTCCTTTGCTGATCTAAACGCCTGGGTAGGTCCAAGGGCAAGAGGCTCCATGTAAAATCCTGTGCATCAAAGTAGCCAACTTAAATTGAGACCGCCATTTAATAAGGAAGCAGTGTAAAGGCGCTAGCATAGGAGTTATATGATTGTCCATCTGAGAGTCGGTCAAAATACGGGCTGAGGCATTCTGTACTAATTGCAGAGGGTGGAATACATTCGCAGGTAATGCAGCATGCAAGCAATTGCAATAGTCCAAGCCTAGCAGCACAAGGGCCTGGACAGTACAGAAATCACCAAGAGTCAAGGACTGGCTTAAGTTCCAGGTGAACAGAATAAGCAGAAACAGTGACTGTGCAGACTGAGCACAGCTGGCAGTGTAACAGTCAACAAGAAGCTATGCAGAACAGAAGCATGAACGATTGCATTAGCGAACAGAAAGAGAAAAGCTGCTATGGAAGCAGGACACTGTGAAATCAGAACAATAGTGAATAAACAGAAAAACACCTGTGGAATCTTACAAGCTATTTAGTGCAGTATCTTACAAGATTCCACTAATAACTTTTCTTAAACGAAACACTAATTAATAACATTGCAGTCAATATAAGGAGTGCAAAGTGCTCACGATTCTCCACGAGCCAAGAGAAGCACACTGTTTCAGTGATGAGTCTAGCAAAGTGCGTCACAGTGCCTTATCTGGCAGTTCATATTTCAGCTTTACAGATTTTCCCATTTCCGCTGGGCATCTTCTTGGTGATAAGCTCTTCAGACAATGCCAGATTTACACCAGCATTTTGGATAAGAATAGTAGCAGGAGTCAGGATGGTTGGAGACTCCAGGTCTGTAGATACAGGAACCAAGGGTCTCGCATCGATGATGGTTGAGACTACAACCATCAGAGTGGTCAGAATGAGCATTGCCAATCTTGAAATCTGATTGAAATAGTGTGTTCCTAGTGGCTTTTTACTTGGAACATTGGTAGCTAGAGCAGTCACCTGAAAATGGATTTCTGCATCCAGTTCAGGATGTGCCAGTTCAAAGCAAACTGATGACTTTGATGCTGTCTTGCCACAGCTCCAAAGAAATTCTGGCCCTGTTAACCATGTAGTCTGCATTAGGTGAGCTGCAGAGATGGATCTTATGGCAGGGTCACCAGGGTTCAGTTCAGTGGGAATGTGTTAATCCAGATTAATTTATGTAGTGCCACTGTTCTGACTGGGTTGATTTTCTGATGCGTTCAACCCTGTTACTGACATACACATATACTCTCCTTATCTGACTGTATATGTAACCTAAAATCACTTCACTGTCAGTGTAAAATGTAACTATGTCAGGCTGTAAGTCTATTTCATTTAGCACCATTTCAGCAATGTCCACTGCTCACACTGCCCCACACAATTCAAATCTTGGGATGGTGCGGCTACTCCGTGGAGCTAATTTAGCCTTACCGAGCATAAACCCCACATGGGGCTTACCTTTGTTGGCCAAGGAGTTTGCTGCAGCTATGGCTTAAACAATGCATCTGAAAAGACACAGATTTCCCTGTATTGTGCTCCAATGAGAGAAACAGAGGTCATTCGTACATGGAATCTGGAACTGGTCAAGATCTTATTGGGAGCCTTTCCATGCCTCCCACTCCCCTTTCTTGCTTAGGGGCAACGGGGTATCCCATTCTCATGTCTCTGCTAAAACCTCTCTTTCCAAATATTTCCCTTGCATTATGACTGGGCCTACAAATCCAAATGGATCATATAGGCTGTTCACTGTTAATATGATCCCATGTCTAGTACATGATTTTTCCTGGATTGATACCTAAAAGATGAATTTGTCTGTCGTGAGGTCCCAGCTGAGACCATGGCTGCGCTGAATTGGTGGCATCTTGACTCTTAGGTTTAGGTCCTTCAGATCCTTTGCATGCTCCTCTGAAGACAATGCCTTCATTACCGTTGCACTGTTGAAAGCTATTTAGTGCAGTCTCAGGTTAATAACTTCTAGAAGATAAGAAGCTGCCATTCTAGGTCAGACCAAGGGTCTATCAAGCCCAGCATCCTGTTTCCAACAGTGGCCAATCTAAGTCACAAGCACCTGGCAAGTACCCAAACCTTAAGGAATAGATCCCATGCTATTAGTGCCAGTAACAGCAGTGGCTATTCCTTAAGAGGCAGATTTTAAAATGGCTGCACATGCGCCCTTAAACACACATTATCTCACGTGTACAGAAATAAGCGCTATTTTATAACCTATGCACTTAGGTTATAAAGTACTCTTCACATGTGTATGTCTGCAGCTGAACGCATATATCTTGTGCATGGCACTTTGCTACAACTCCTTGTTAGGTGAGGAGTCCAGTGAACATTGGGGGAGAGAGAGAGAGAGACTCTTTATAGGGCTTTCTGCTACTCTATATATGGACCATTATAAGCAGGCACTTTCATTTGCGGGTGAGTTTTCGGAAGGTGGGTTGGGGTAAGGAGGGTGGTGTTATAGACACATTCAGAGGTATTCATTGTAAAATTCACATCATTAAATAATTTTGGATCTTATAAGTGATGAAAATTCAAAAAAGAGTAGATTTTGAAGGGGTTAATAAACATGTGGATAAAGGTCAACATGTGAATAAAGGTCAACATGGATTTACCCAAGGGAAATCTTGCCTAACAAATCTGGTTCATGTTTTTGAAGGGGTTAATAAACATGTGGATAAAGGTGAACCGGTAGATGTAGTGTATTTGGATTTTCAGAAGGTGTTTGACAAAGTCCCTCATGAGTGGCTTCTAAGAAAACTAAAAAGTCATTGGATAGGAGGCAATGTCCTTTCGTGGATTACAAACTGGTTAAAAGACAGGAAACAGAAAGTAGGATTAAATGGTCAATTTTCTCAGTGGAAAAGGGTAAACAGTGGAGTGCCTCAGAGATCTGTACTTGGATCAGTGCTTTTCAATATATATATAAATGATCTGGAAAGGAATGCGACGAGTGAGGTTATCAAATTTGCGGATGATACTAAATTATTCAGAGTAGTTAAATCACAAGCAGATTGTGATACATTACAGGAGGACCTTGCAAGACTGGAAAATTGGGCATCCAAATAGCAGATGAAATTTAATGTGGACAAGTGCAAGGTGTTGCATATAGGGAAAAATAACCCTTGCTGTAGTTACACGATGTTAGGTTCCATATTAGGAGCTACCACCCAGGAAAAAGATCTCGGCATCACAGTGGATAATACTTTAAAATTGTCGGCTCAGTGTGCTGCAGGAGTCAAAAAAGCAAACAGAATGGTTAATACAACGGAAAATGTCATAATTCCTCTATATCGCTCCATGGTGCGACCGCACCTTGAATTCTGTGTACAATTCTGGTCGCCGCATTTCAAAAAAAATATAGTTGCAATGGAGAAGGTACAGAGAAGGGCAACCAAAATGATAAAAGGGATGGAACAGCTCCCCTATGAGGAAAGGCTGTAGAGGTTAGGGCTGTTCAGCTTGGAGAAGAGACGGCTGAGGGGGGATATGATAGAGGTCTTTAAGATCATGAGAGGTCTTGAATGAGTAGATGTGAATCGGTTATTTACACTTTTGAATAATAGAAGGACTAGGGGGCATTCCATGAAGTTAGCAAGTAGCACATTTAAGATTAATCAGAGACAATTCTTTTTCATTCAACGCACAATAAAGCTCTGGAATTTGTTGCCAGAGGATGTTGTTAGTAGAGATGTGAATCGGTACCAGACTCATTTCCGGTATCGTATTCATAGAACCACCGTGGGAAATCTTCGTTCCCGTGGTTCTGAGCGCTTTTTTTTGGCTGTCCCGAGCCGAAAAAAAACAACCCACCCCGACCCTTTAAATTTAATTATTTAGAATCCCCCACCCTCCCGACCCCCCCAAAGCTTTTCTAAAGTACCTGGTGGTCCAGCAGGGGTTCTGGGAGCGATCTCCCGCTCTCGGGCCGTCGGCTGCCACAAAATGGCGCCGATGGCCCTTTGCCTTTACCATGTAACAGGGGCTATCAATGCCATTGGCCGGCCCCTGTCACATGGTAGGAGCAATGGACGGCCGGCGCCATCTTAAAAATGATATAGCACTGTCCCATTGGTTATCCTCCTTCCATCAGGTCTCTGTGATGCCAATTATGTCAATCTCATCATTTACTACTATACACTCTAACTCTCCCATCTTAAACTTCTGGCATTGGCATACAGACATTTAAAGTGTATTTTTTGTTTGTATTAACAACCTGCTTTTCAGTTGATATGATTAATTTGGAATCCTTTAGTTCAGGTGATTCTTTACTTATAGGCACATGGGCTACTTTTGCTTTTATTGGAACCTCTCTGTTGGGATGTTCTAACTCTGTTTCATTAGTATCCTTCAAAGATACAGTCCTCTGAACCATGCGCTGCTGACTGACTTTTGGCTTTCCCCCTTGTTCTAGTTCAAGAGATGTTCTATCTCCTTTTTAAAAGTTAGCGTCAGCAGCTTGGTCCCACTCTGGTTAAGGTGGAGCCCATCTTTTCTGAAAAATCTCCCCCTTCCCCAAAAGGCTTCCCAATTCCTTACAAAACTGAATCCCTCTACCCTGCACCATCGTTCCATCCACACATTGAGACTCCAGAGCTCTGCCTGCCTCTGAGGACTATTGCGATAGTGGACCCTTGAGCAGAGACGAGTTAAGTCCTACATGAGAGAAGACTTCTCAGGCTCTCATCATCAGGAGGCGGATATCAGAACCAGTCCGGGTCAGTGGTAGCAGCAGGCAGATGGATCCAGATAACAATCCAAATGTTGAGGCAGGAGGCAAACAGGCAAATCCAGAGAGCAGTCCAAGGTCAAGACAGGCGGCAAACAGCAGAATCCAGTAAACAATCCAGGGGTCGAGACAGGCAGCCAATGGGTGAATCCAGAGAACAGTCGAAGGTCGAGACAGGTGGCGAACAGCAGAATCCAGTTAACAATCCAAGGGTCGAGACAGGCAGCCAACGGGCGAATCCAGAGAACAGTACAAGGTCGAGAAGGTGGTGAACAGTGGAATCCAATCAAACAATCCAAGGTCGAGGCCAAGAGACAATCCAGGAGGCGAGGAGCAGGATGGGAACGGAGAGGAACGAGGCATAGAATCAGCGCAGCCAGCAGCTCCAGGAGACCTGTTGCAGAGGCAAGGCTGTAGAGCAGGGACTGAATTTAAATAGTCCTGCTTGATGACGACAGCGAGGAACAATGGGAACTTTTCCCGTCGCGGTTCCTTTAAGGCCTGACGTGGGGTGTGCCCGCCCGCCTATGCTGCAGTCGGTCTTGGAGGATTGGAGGCGTTCCTGTCGGCGCTGATGAATCGCGGCGGTGTCTTCCTGCCACTGCAAGAGAGGGCGGCTCGGCTCCGGGACCTCGGTGGGTAAGGGAGGTCGGCCGTGCATTGCTGTGGCCGGCAAGCGTAACAGTACCCCCTCTCTTACGCCCCCTCCCTGGGGGCTTTTGTTTCTTGGGGTAGCGGGCATGGAATTGCTTAAGCAGCTTTTTATCCAAAATGTTTGAGGCTGGTTCCCAAGTGTTGTCTTCCAGCCCGTAACCCTCCCAGGATATCAGGTATTCCCATCTTCGATTCCGTTGGCAGACATCCAAGACATCCTTGACTTGGAAGAGTTGATCTTTGGCTAAAGAGTCCCTTGAAGGGTCTGGAACTTTTCCAGAGGGCCAGGATAACACCAAGGGTTTTAGGAAGATGTGGAAAACGCCATGTATCCGTAGGGTAGCAGGCAAACATAGCTGATAGGTGACTGGTCCTATCTGTCGGGTGATGGGAAATGACCCAATATAATGCAGAGCCAATTTCATGGAAGGCACCCTGAAATGGATATATTGGGTACTCAGCCAGACTTTATCTCCGCACTTAGATTGCGGGCCTGGTGAACGATGCTTATCCGTACTCTTCTTAGCCCTGAGGCCAGCCTTTTGTATTAGAGACTTCATGCGGCCCCATAGGTTCTGCAGTTCCTGAGCTGTTAGCTGGGCTGCAGGAGAGGCTACTGATAGCAGTAGGGGTAGCGGGGGGCTCAGTTGTCATCCGTAGACTATTTGGAATGGGGAGGTTTCGGTGGCAGTGTTGAAGTGGAAATTATGGGAGAATTCCGCCCAGGACAATAAAGCTGCCCAATTGTCCTGTCATTCATTGACAAACATGTGCAAGAACGTCTTCAATGTCAGATTTGGGTGTTCTGTTTGGTTGTTGGCCTGGGGGTGGTAAGCTGTGGTAAAGTCCAAGGTGATGTTGTACTTTATACAGAGCGATTGCCAATATTTTGCGGTAAATGGAGTTCCTCTGTCCGAAAGAATATGTTGTGGTAGTTCATGTAAAGGGAAGATATGCAAGGTAAACAGTCTCACTAGCTCTGGGGCGATAGAGAGTCCAGGTAGGGCCATGAAATGGGACATTTTGGAGAAGTGATCTATGACCACCCAGATGACTCGACAGCCCTCTGAGGGAGGATGGTCGACCATGAAACCTGTGGATGGATGAGTCCATGGCTCTTGGGGTGCCAGTAAGGGTTGTAGCAAGTCATAAGGTTGACCTACAAGGGGTTTTTGTTGAGCACAAACAGGACAGGAGTCCACATAGATCCAGCCATCCTTCTTCACTTGGGACCACCAATAAAAGTGTTGAATTAGGTTTAAAGTTTGTGCTCGGCCCGGGTGACCTGCTATATGGGAATCATGCTCCCACTCAAGAACCTTCTGACGGAGCTGGCAGGCAACTACCGTCTTTCCTTGAGGATTGGGTATGGAAGCAGCCAGGAGGATTCAGGCAGGATTGATCACATGGCTGGGGGGTTCAGGGTATCCTCCACCTCGAATGACTAGGAGAGGGCATCTGCCCAGGTGTTCTTGTGAGCTGGTTTATATTTTACCTCAAAGTCGAAGCAGGCGAAAAATAATGACCACAGAGCCTGACGAACGTTTAGTTGTTGTGCACTATGGAGACGTTCTAAGTTTTTATGGTCAGTATACACTGTAATCCAGTGTGGTGCCCCTTCTAACCAGTGCTGCCATACTTTGAAGGCCATTTTTATGGCTAACAGTTCTTTGTCCACGATTCCGTAGTTTTGTTCTGCCTGAGAGAATTTTTTCGATAAAAACGAACAGGGTTGGAGACTTCCCCTGTCCGAGAGTTGATTCACAATGGCTCTTACTCCCTCCAAGGAAACATCAACTTCGATTTCAAAGGGGCGTGTGGGGTCCGGGTGACAAAGACAGGGTTCTTCAGGAAGGCTTGCTTTAGGTTAGAGAAGGCTGCGACTGCCTCAGGCGGCCAGTTCTTGGTATTGGCCCCCTTCCGGGTGAGCGCTGTGAAGGGGGCCACTTTATGCGAGTAGTTGGGGATAAAATGCTGATAAAAATTGGCAAATCCCAGAAATCTTTGGAGTGGGCGAAGGCTGGATGGTTGAAGCCAATCTAGGATTCACTTCACCTTTTCAGGGTCCATGTGAAATCCTTTGCTGGAGATGATATATCCTAGGAAGGATAGACTTTCTCTTTCAAAAAGGCATTTTTCCAATTTAGCGTAAGGTTTGTGGGCTCAGAGCCTCTGGAGAACTTGAGTGATGTTTTGATGATGTGAAGATAAATCTTTAGAGAAGACGAGGATATTATCCAGGTAAACTACCACACTGATGTACAGGAGATCTCTGAAGATTTCTTCATCATACCTTGAAACACTGCTGGAGCGTTACATAGGCTGAAGGGCATGACCACATACTCATAATGTCCATCTCGTGTATTAAACGCGGTCTTCCATTCATATCCTGTTTTGATACGGACCAAACTGTATGCACCATGCAGATCCAACTTGGTAAAAATTTTGGCCCCTTGAAGTCGATCGAGCAGCTCCGGTATGAGTGGAAGAGGGTACCTGTCTTTCTTGGTTATAGCATCGAGTCCCCTGAAATCGATGCAGGGGCGTAGTGTCCCGTCCTTTTTGGTTATGAAGAAGAACCCCACACCTGCAGGGAAAGTCGAAGACTGGATGAATCCCTTATCAAGGTTTTCTTGGATGTATTGAGCCATGGCCTTGATCACTGGCAGGGAGAGGGAACAGACCCTTCCATGGGGTGGTGTGGTTCCCGGAATCAGACTGATGGCACAATCAAAGGGTCAGTGCTCTGGTAGAATGTCGGCCGCTTGTTTGGAAAACACATCCGTGAAATCAGCGTATTGAGGAGGGATTCCCAGGGAGGCTGTGGCTAATGGGAGTGGTGGTAAAGGACTCACCAGGAGTATGCAGGAAGACAAACAATGATGGCTCCATCGGGATAGCTGAAGGGTCTCCCAGTCAAAACTAGGGGAGTGGATCTGTAGCCAGGGAAGCCCTAATAAGATGGGGTGAACTGCCCTCTTCAGGACATGAAAGGCTATCTTTTCTTGATGGAGAAGGCCAGTCCTGAGGGTCAAAAGGTGGTGATCTGCCCCGGTAGGGGCTCTCCATAGATAGATGAAATGTAGAGCTGGGTCTCTCTACTGATGGTGGGAAGTTTGAAGTGGTCCACCAGGGCTTTCATGATAAAGTTTCCCCTGGCTCCGGAGTCCACTAATGCGAGGGTGGAGAACTCGCATGCGTCAGTCATGAGGGTAACAGGTAGAGTAAGCTGGGGAGATGGAAGAACACAGCCTAGGGTCAACTCCCCACTGACTCCTAGGCTCTGGAGTTTCCCGGCCTCAATGGGCATTGAGCTCGAAGATGCCCTTGTTCGGCACAGTAAATACATAGGCCCAGAGAACATCACCAAAGTCTCTCCTCTGAAGAAAGATGGCTCTGTCCCAGCTGCATCAGTTCTTCCTGGCTCATAGCTCCAGACGAGGTGAAAGGTGACCTGATGAGGGGGTGTGAGAAGGAGGGAGCCATTGGTACCGACCTTTGTGGGCCCCGTAACTCCCAATTTCTCTGCTGGATTCGCCTATGGATCCTCCCGGCCAGATCAATGAGAGCAATGAAGGATTCGGGGAGTTCTCAGGTGGCCAACTCATCCTTAATTCGGGAGGTTAGTCCTTCTAAGAAAATGCTTTGGAGACTGTCCTCCCTCCATTCAACTCTGAAGCCATGGTCCGGAACTCGATAGCGTATTCAGCCAGGGTTTTTGAACCCTGATGCAGGTGCAGCAGGTCTGACTCCACGGTGTTGCGTCAGCCAGGTTCGTCGAAGACCAACTTGAAGGCCTTCACAAACTGTTGCAGGTTTTGAAGCAGGATGTCGCCTCTCTCCCACAGTGGTGATGCCCAGGCTAGGGCCTTTCCGTCAAGAAGGGAGAGGATGAAGGTCATCTTAACAAAGTCACAGGAAAACAGTGCGGGCTGCAAGGAAAAGTGCATGAAGCACTGATTCAAGAATCCTTGGGACAACTTAGGATCCCCATGCATACCTGGGAGGTGTTGGAAAATGGATGGTAGTGGCCGTGGGAGAGGTCAAAGGAGGAACTGTAGCTGTGTTGCTGGTCGAGGTAGTAGAGGCATCCAGGCGAGCACTGAGTCGTTCCACCGAGCTGGCAAGGGCCTCCAAAAATTGCTGCTGTTGTTGGATCTTTTGTGCAAGACCCGGAATGGCCTGGAGGCCAGAGAGATCTGCCAGGTCCATGGCCTCTGCAAGCTATTGCGATAGTGGAACCTTTAGCCGAGACGAGTTAAGTCTTACCTGAGAGAAGACTTCCCAGGCTCTCATCGTCGGGAGGTGGATCTCATATCCAGTCCGGGGCAGTGGTAGCAGCAGGCAGACGGATCCAGTAAAAGTTCAGTATACTGATGAAGAGCCCATTGTGGTCTAAAGTTAAAATGATATAGCAAAGCAATGGGCATTGAATAACACAATATTACTGCTTTGTTGTTCCTGTAAAAAGAATCCAGCATAGAAAATTATTTCATGCAAAAACTATATTTCAAAAGGTTTTTATGACTAATGTTTGAACATCACCAGATGACTATTTAGTTAGCTATAAAACAAAAATAAAAAAAAAACATTAATAAAAAATATATGTTTAATGAAAAATTTCATAAATATTTTTTGCATTTTTCCTGGTGCACTTTTAAATAGATACACAAGCGTGGTTTTACACATTTGTTCTTATTATCTCAGACATACACAAACTCTAAAGAATATACTCCACTATTTCACCTCCCTCCAAACTGTTTTAAGTCCTAAGATTTCTCAAAGCAATACTTACTGATCCTCTTCAGCCACCAGCAAGATGATCTTCTCTCAATGCTACCACTGGATTGAGAGATTTGACTTTCGCACGCTGTTAGGCGCATGCTTCCGATCCTCTTTTACAGCAAGGGTGCGGAAACTCTAGAAGCTGGGGCTGTGGAGTTTGAAGCCTGGATTGCTTGCTGTGCCCTCTGGAATCTTCTCTCAGGTGAAGCTGGGAACATTATGCAGATAAGCCTTCCAGTCCTCTTCTATTGCTGTGTTCTTTTCAGCAGGTCAAGGGGCTCTTCTTCTTTAAGCATAGACTTGAGTCCATCATCCACATAAAAGTCCCTTTCCACAAACTCTCTGGCATCTTTACCACACTTCATTTCTCCTTCTTATGCTGTTCTTCTGGGTCTTTGGGTAGCCACCACCAGTGTTGGACTGCCACCAGATACATACACTTTCATATGGTACTCGATGGTACTTTTTGCCCGAATCCAAGATGGCAAACATCTTGGATTCGGGCAAAAAGTACCATCGAGCCCTGGTCATGTGAAGAGCACTCCTGAATCTCAAGCCTAAACCACATCTTCTCTTGAAAAAAAACAATAAAACAGTGCATAAATCAGTACATGTGAGGTTGGTTCCCGTCCTGTGGGAGCATGCTTATCGCCTGATTACGTTGTTGCCTGAAGGTGACAGGCAGGACCGTAGGGCGGCAGGCCAATTGGTATGGCGCGAGTGGGAGGGGAGCTCACCTTGCATTGGCTGAGTAGCTTTTTCAGTGGGTAGCACCACATTTATTTATTTATTTAAACATTTTTATATACCGGCATTAGTTGTGGACATCATGTCGGTTTACAGTAAACAGGTTAAGTTTGGAAAATTACATTTTAACAGGGAAGTCAAAACTGGGAGAGGGGGTAACGAAAGGCAGCTGAGAAAAGACAGGATAACAAAACGAGGTTCCTCGAAGTGAGGAGAGGGGGTATAACAAAACATAGCTCCTCAATATGAGGAAAAGGAATAGACGTAATGTGGTCTACTTTGGCACGGATTGAAGGCCTTTTATTCTGGGTAAGCTTGGTTGAACAACCATGTTTTCAATTTCTTTTTGAAGTTATTCATACATGGTTCGAGGCGTATGTCAGGCGGTAGTGTGTTCCAGTGAGTGGGACCTGCAATCGAGAGAGCACGGTCGCATGTGGAGGAGAGATGGGCTGTTTTCAAGGAGGGCACAAGTAGGGTGCCAGATTTTGCTGTTCTGGTGGGTCGATTGGACTTAGGAGTTGTAAAAGGGAGGTCTAACCAGTTGGAGTTGTGCGTGTGGATTGCTTTGTGAATTATTTATTTATATTAAACTTTTTATTCTGCTGTTTCCAATATCATCATTCAATGCAGATAACAAATCAGTACATTCATAAAACACCAAATAACTCACATTAAAACAGAGTGCTCTGAGTCTGTTGAATTTTATATGCATGTATAGCTGGAATAGTTATCAGTGATTGGGATGATCTCAATGTTCGTGCTAGGATATAAACCTTTAGCCTGTCAGCCAACGAACACTGGTCATTACAGCAAATGAGTTTATGGGCTATAACTAAGATTTTGTACTGGGTCTTCCACTGCATGGGCAACCAGTATAATTCCTTCTGTACGTGTGATATATGTTCTCAGAGCTTAGTGACAGTGAGTAATATAGCAGAAGCGTTCTGTATCAATTGTAAAACCTGAATCGGGGTTTTGGCAACCCCACAAATAGGCTGTTACAGTAATCCAAATGTACACGTACCACTGCCTGTAATATAGATCTAAAACGACTGATGGGTAATAGAAATTTCAAGGGTTTCAACAACCTAAGCTTATAAAAAGCAATCTTTGCTACATTTTTAATGGGAGCTGGAACAGATAAATTAGAATCATCCCCAAATTTCTTGCTTTGCACATAACAGGCATGAAGGTACCAGTGTACAACAAAGTCAGCGGCGCAACCGGTTTTGGAAAATTCTTCCCAATCCAGAGAAGAATTGTCTTCTTTAAGTTTAATACCAATTAATTTATCATTCAACCACCTGCCCTGGGAGTCAAAAACATTCCTGCCGAAAACATACAGAGAAAAAAAGGCATCATCAGCACCGGCTAAGAACCACTGCCAATAAAGTTATGTGAAGCTGAATCTATTCCGTCCCCGTGCAGCTTCCGCCTCCTCTGATTGGTTCCTACCACTGAGTCATCATTCTGTGACTCCCGACTGGACTACCTGCAAGAAAAGAAAAAGGCCAGCACCAAAGAGGGTTGCTGGCCCTTAGCCGCCCTAAGTTGCCTTTCCCAACCCGCACAAACCGGGGGGTATGGGTTCGTCACCCCCTCCAATTGGTCGTGAAGCCACACACTCTGGGAGCCGTGGCGTGGCGGAGGCGTGGTGACGTCACAGACGCACGGCGTCAGTCCCAGCGACCGCCCGTCGGCTCCCCGGGTCTAGGTGGCTGCTGCTGCTGCTGCGGTGCTAGGGAGCCGTCGCCATGGCCGGCCAGCAGTTTCAGTACGACGACAGCGGCAACACCTTCTTTTATTTCCTCACGTCCTTCGTGGGTCTCATCGTCTTCCCGGCCACCTATTACCTCTGGCCGCGGGACCAGAACGCTGGTGAGTGCGGCGCCGGCCCCGCTTCTGTCCCCTACCCCGGCCTTCTCTCTCCGGGAAGGGGCACACCGGCCTGACTCTTCTTATGCTTCTCTTCTGCAAGTTTAAGTTCTTATCGTTTCCCCTTTTGCCCTCCCCCCCCCCTCCTCGTGCCTTTCCGATGCACGACCCCTCCTCCTTCCCCCTTCCTATTTCATGCGCTCCCTAGTCCTCCTTACCTTCTACTCTTTCTCCTTCGTCTCTCCTGACGTACCCTGCCCTTTTCTTCCTCTCCTGGGGCTGTACTCGCTCTATTTCCTGGTCTGCCCCGCCACTGCCTCTCCGTTTCCATCTCTTCTTTGTGGCTTTGTGCACCTCCTTTCTCTCTTCTGGCTCAGCACCCCCTTCTCTCAATACTCATAAGAACATAAGAAATTGCCATGCTGGGACAGACCAAGGGTCCATCAAGCCCAGCATCCTGTTTCCAACAGAGGCCAAAAACCAGAACACAAGAACCTGGCAATTACCAAAACACTAAGAAGAACCCATGCTACTGATGCAATTAATAGCAGGGGCTATTCCCTAAGTATAATTCATTAATAGCCATTAATGGACTTCTGCTCCAATAACTTATCCAAACCTTTTTTGAACCCAGCTACATTAACTGCACTAACTACCTTCTCTGGCAACAAATTCCAGAGCTTTATTGTGCGTTGAGTGAAAAATAATTTTCTCCGATTAGTCTTAAATGTGTTACTTGCTAACTTCATGGAATGCCCCCTAGTCCTTCTATTATTCGAAAGTGTAAATAACCGAGTCACATCTACTCGTTCAAGACCTCACATGATCTTAAAGACCCCTATCATATCCCCCCTCAGCCGTCTCTTCTCCAAGCTGAACAGCCCTAACCTCTTCAGCCTTTCCTCATAGGGGAGCTGTTCCATCCCCCTTATCATTTTGGTTGCCCTTCTCTGTACCTTCTCCATCGCAACTATATCTTTTTTGAGATGCGGCGACCAGAATTGTACACAGTATTCAAGGTGTTCTATTTTCTGGTCATCTCTCCTACCCCTCTTGTCTTTACTTTTTCATTCGCCTTTTTCAGTCTGCAATACTTCTCTTAGTCCTTTCTTTGATGTCATGTACTTATTGGTGATATTTTCAGTTTGATTTGTAAGGTATGGGGTAATAGAAACAGGATGGAAGTGATCCAGAGGCAGCCAAATAAACTGGTATGAAGTCTGTACCAAAGGACTTATGAGACTTAAGGACCTAAATAAATATACCTTGGAGGAGAGAAGAGGCAGAGGAGATATGATAGACCTTCAAATACCTGAAAAGAATTAATGATGCACTAGAATCTAACATTTGTTCTAATGAAAAGAAAGCTGTAGAATTGGAGGTCATGATATGAAACCACAAAGGGGTAGACTGAGGAACAATGTCTTGGAATCTGTGGTGGATGCCCTCTAGGAAGACGTGGTGAAGACAGTGGTAATGGGATTCAAAAGAGCATGGGATAAACAGAGGGATCACTAGTGGCTAAAGGATAGAAATGAAAAAAAGCAGGGAACTTGAATTAACTTTAGTTGTAATATTTCCTCATGGGGGTAATCCTCATAGGGCAGCAGTGCCTACCCTTAACACTAGGCATGGGGGTAACCTGCACAGTGGTAGTTACAAACTTTAGCAAAAAGAAGGAGTTAACTTGCACAGAACACCAGCTATCCTTAACAGAAAGTATAGGGGTAACCTGCACAGAGCAGCAGTGCCTACCCTTAACTTTCTGGGCAGACGGCATGGACCATTTTGGTCTTTTTCTGAAGTCATTTACTATGTTACTGTGTAAGAAACCCACCTTCATCTGTGTGCTGTTGTGTGTGTGACATTTCTTTAGGAATAATATTTAGTTTTCTGCTCTCTAATTCTGGGCTTCTGTAGGAAGATTAGTTATTCAGGAATATTTCTGTTAAGTTGTACAACAGAGATGCTTTTTCTGACATAAAAATATTTAGGGCAACAAATTCAAATTATTTTTGTAATAGACATGGTATTCATTCACCATACCTGGATAGAAGGCAGTGTAGTGTGTCATTTGAAAGGGTGAAGGAAAAGAAATAAGCTTTGATTTTATCTAGTTCAGTTGGTGCTCTGGAATACTGGGGTTATTTTGACTTTCTCACATAAATGGCCAGGATAAATGCACTCGGGACTGAAAACCGGCTGCTTATTTATAATGATGTGTATTCCTTGAACCTTTTCCGTTGGAAAACAAACAGTAGAGCGAGAGGGTCATAATGTGAAACTCCAGGGGGGATGATTCAGAACCAGTGTCAGGAGAGAGTGGTGGATGTCTGGAATTCCCTTCCAGAAGAGGTGGTGAAGACTAAAACAGTAAACAAATTATAAAAGGCATGGGATAAACACTGGCTCCCTAAAGGCTACAGTTGGAAATTAAGAAAAGGGTACAAGGGGTAATCTGCATGGAACCTACTACCCCTAGCAGGAGACATGGGGATTACTACCTTTAACCAATTAGCTTACATGATTTTGAGGCAATGGCAGCATCACTCTCTGCTTTGGTGGTGAGAAAAAGGGGGAAATCTTCATTTTTTGAAGGGGTTAATATACATGTGGATAAAGGTGAACCAGTAGATGTAGTGTATTTGGATTTTCAGAAGGCGTTTGACAATGTCCCTCATGAGAGGCTTCTAAGAAAACTAAAACGTTATGGGATAGGAAGTGATGTCCTTTCGTGGATTACAAACTGGTTAAAAGACAGGAAATAGAACAGGATTAAATGGTCAATTTTCTTAGTGGAAAAAGGTAAACAGTGGAGTGCCTCAGGGATCTGTACTTGGACCGGCGCTTTTCAATATATTTATAAATGATCTGGAAAGGAATACAATGAGTGAGGTAATCAAGTTTGCAGATGATACAAAATTATTCATAGTAGCTGGTCGCGCTGGACCAGCCATCTGGAATGCTATCCCACCAGATCTCAGACAGGAACCCTGCCTGTTGACTTTCAGGAAAAAACTCAAGCCCTGGCTGTTTCAACAAGCCTTCCCCTAACCCAGGCCCATCTCAGCTATTCCGCAGTTCATATACTAGTGCCACCTAATCAGTGCATTCCATTCCTGACCCTGTATATTATTTGTTATAGTTACAAGTTTATCTTCTGCTTCTGGCTTCTTCATCTCCCTAGTTTCTGTGCCCCTGTCTTATTGTAACTTTGCCTCTTCTATGTTAATGTTATAACCCCTTGTTCCATGTAAACTGATATGATATGATCTGTATCATGAATGTCGGCATAAAAAAGAACTAAATAAATAAATTCAGGAGGACCTTGAGAGACTGGAAGATTGGGCATCCAAATGTCAAAGGAAATTTAATGTGGACAAGTGCAAGGTGATGCATATAGGAAAAATAACCCATGTTGTAGTTACACAATGTTAGGTTCCATATCAGGAGTTACCACCCAGGAAAAAGATCTAGGCGGCATAGTAGATAATACTTTGAAATCGTCGGGTTAGTGTGCTGCAGCAGTCAAAAAAGCAAACAGTGTTAGGAATTAGTAGGAAGTACCTTGAATCAAACAGTTACCAACAAGGGCCCTGAACTTGGTGGTTAATGAGACAGAAAAGTATGGGAAAATAAGTGTGGGAGCTTGCTGGGCTGATTGGTCTTTTTTTGCCGTCATTTCTATGTTTCTATGAATGGTGAATAAAAGGGAAAATGTCATAATGCCTCTGTCTCTCCATGGTGAGACTGCACCTTGAGAACTGTACAATTCTGGTCACTGCATTTCAAAAAAGATATGGTTGCACTGGCGAAGGTACAGAGAAGGACGACCAAAATGATAAAGGGGATGTAACAGCTCCCCTATGAGGAAAGGCTAAAGAGGTTAGGACTGTTCAGCTTGGAGAAAAGAGACAACTGAGGGGGGGATATGATAGAGGTCTTTAAAATCATGAGGTCTAGAACGGGTAAATGTGAATTGGCTATTTACTCTTTTGGATAATAGGACTAGGGGGCACACAATGATGTTAGCAAGTAGCACATTTTAAAACTAATTGGAGAAAATTCTTTTTCACTCAATGCTCAGTTAAGCTCTGGAATTTGTTGCCAGAGGAGGTGGTTAATGCAGTTAGTGCAGCTGGGTTTAAAAAAGGTTTGGATCAGTTCTTGGAGGAGAAGTCCATAACCTGGTATTAATAGGGAGTAGCCACTGCTATTACTGGCATCAGTAGCATGGGATCTTCTTGGTGTTTGGGTACTTGCCAGGTTCTTGTAGCCTGGATTGGCCATTGTTGGAAACAGGATGCTGGGCTTGATGGACCCATGATCTGACCCTGTATGGCAATTTCTTATGTTCTTCTGTTTTATGTTCTAATTGGATTCAGACAACAGCTAATGCTTGACCCCAAATTTTAAAGTCTGGGTTACTGTTATGCAGACAAAAGGGGAAAAGCAAAGTACTGCTTCTTTGGCCAAGTCCAAAAGCAAAACATATTCAAGCAGCATTATATGAATTATCAAGAAGAATGCTCACCATGTAACAATGTTGATAGCAGTAATTTTGATATAGGTTTGACAGTTGCTTGGTTTCGATTGTTAATATTGCCACCCCTAACATAAGGCACTGACTGCGCACGGCGGTTACTACCTTAAGAAACTTACTAGGCAGACTATTGGACTGGATGGACTATTTGGTCTTTATCTGCCGGTGTATCTATGTTACTATGTTATTTTCAGTTAAAAGTGGACATGCTTTTTATATGTGTTGGGAGCTTTTGCATAGCTGTATCTTGTGCTATGTTAGCAGAGAATTAAGTTACATGCAGTAGGAGGTATTGCTTGTTTTGATTCTGTGGGTGGCCACTGAGTAACGTAATAAGCCAGGGCTGGATGGTTGGCCAGCCAGTTATGATGATGAGCAATATAGCTGTTTGCTGCACATGCATGAGTGGTTTATTGTGATTATAAAATAGACTGCAATTAAAATAATGCACAGCTTGTTTTATGGTTAAGTATTTACTATTGCCCCACAAGGAAAATTAATTCATTAAGATTTGATTTTTTGGGGAGCAATTTAATTTTATAGAATTTTCATATAAACATTGCACAGAGGTGGCAGCTACTGCTAGCCTTAAAGGAGGGCTTGGGGATGGCCTGCACAGAGCGGCAGCTGCTTCTATCCTAAAAAATAAGCATAAAATTAAACTTGCTGGGCAGACTGGGTGGACCTTTTTGGTCTTTATCTGCCATCATTCACTTTGTTACTTTCGGGCCGATACAGTAAAGTCCGCGGGAGAGCGGACGAACGCCCGCTCTCCCGGCACGCGCATCAGCCCTTTGCCAGTGCGCGCGATTCTGTATTTAAATTAGGTGACGCGGTAAAAACGGGGAAAAGGAGGTGCTAGGGACACAAGCGCGTCCCTGGCGCCTCCTTTTTGACAGGAGCGGCGGCTGTCAGCGGGTTTGACAGCCGACACTCAATTTTGCCGGCGTCTGTTCTCGAGCCCGCTGACAGCCACGGGCTCGGAAACCGGACGCGGGCAAAATTGAGCATCCGGTTTTTGGCCCGACAGCCGCGGGCCGAATTCAAAATTTTTATTTTTATTTTTTTTTACTTTTTGGGACCTCCAACTTAATATCGCTATGATATTAAGTCGGAGGGCGCACAGAAAAGCAGTTTTTACTGCTTTTCTGTGCACTTTCCCGGCGCCGGAAGAAATTGGTCGGCGCTAATTTCTGAAAGTAAAATGTGCGGCTTGGCTGCACATTTTACTTTCTGTATCCTGCGTGCATGCCTAATAGGGCCATCAACATGCATTTGCATGTTGAGGGCGCTATTAGGTGCCGCGGGTTGGACGCGCGTTTTCCTCCCCTTACTGAATAAGGGGTAAGGGAAAACGTGCGTCCAAGAGCAGCTAACAGTGCGCTCCATCGGAGCGCACTGTACTGTATCGGCCTGTTTGTTAGGCTGTGATATCTTTTAAAAGACCAACAAAAATAATGTGTTTAAGCATTTGAGACCTCACATGTCGCCTCTTCGGATAACATCTGGAGAAAAGAGAGATCTTGAAAGAGACCTTGGTGTAAGATAGCAAAACAGTGTGATAAGGTGGTGGAGGAATGCTAGGGTGCTTAGGGAGAGGTATAGCTAACTTTGTACAGGTTGACAGTGAGAGCTCACAGTCTCCAGAATTGTACATAATATTCTAGGTATCTCAAAAAGGATATAGACTGAGAAGAAGTGGTCCAAAACAAGGCTTCCAAAATGGTGCAGAGTCTGTACCATAAGACCTTGGAGATAAGGCTGAAATATATATACATTTGGGCAGAGGTTCCCAGTCGGAGTGCTGTGAAATGTTTAGCTGCCTGGAGGGGGAAAACGGACCGGTCGTGGTCACTGCTACTGGCAGGAAAGTGTTGCTCTCTCTTTGACCCCCCCCAGCCCAGTACCCTGTGCCATGGCTTTTGGCAGGAAAAGGCAGCAAGCAGTGCTCCTTACCTGCTGTTGCCACCTTTGACAACCGTATGGGGGCCCAGAGTCTTGTAAGACCCGCTGGTCTTGCACAGTTCCAGCTTCAGAGGGACGCGGCAGCAGCAAGTAAGCAGCCCTGCTCTCCAGATTCCTCTTGCACAAGAGTCAAACCTTCTTTCTGAATGTTACTAGTTTTATAAGGGGAATTGACTGTTGCAACCGATGCAAACGAAACCTAATAAGTCTTGGAAACCAGAAAGTTGCCCAAATAAATATTTTATTATAAGGACTACAAACTACATCAGTAATCACATTATAGCATATAAGAAATTTAGATACTTTGCATTCACTGGGCATCTTTAGAGATGGGCTGTATAGACAGAAAGCAAGGCTCTGCTGCTTATTCTTGCAATCGGTACATTAGGACTTAATGGCAGATGGCCAGACTACTGCTTGTATATCAGATAGGTGGGGAGGCCAAGTGTTTGGTCTGCACCCATGCTTGTTTCATGATGCTAATAATGGTGCTTCCTCTGTCTTGTTTCATGTTTTATATATTTTTGGCAGTGTGTCTCTGACAGTCATGGGAGATGTCATTCTTGTCAGTCATGGGTCATGTTGCATATACTCTGGACTCTCACTGTAACGTTCCACCCAGGATGAATAATGGATTTAGGATTTTGCTGCCCCCTCCCTCCCCTGCACAAGGGGCAATGAGCAGAAGGTCTAAGGCACAGCCTTCTTTGCTCTACCTGTTCCGTGCTCACTCCTCCCCTCATGTCTCTGAATGATGGGGAAAGGGGACTGGATTAGGAAGCAGAGTGGGTTTTTAGACTCACCTGATGTGGTGGGGTATGGGACAGTGGAGCCTGGAATAGGGAGTAGAGCTTTTTTTCTTTGTTCTGTCCCTTCCAGCCTCCCTGCTTCCCTCCTGTTCTCTGCTGTGTGATATTCAGCACCGCTGGGAGGCAGTAAATCTTCAGCTGGCCTGCTACCTCCTCAACCCCCCCCCCCCCCCTTCAAATGTTGCCACCCTAGGCACAGGCTTAGTTTGCCTATTGGTAAATCCAAGCCTTCCCAGGTTATGTTTTGCCTTCATAAAGAGATGTTTCCCATTGTTTTGGGAAAACAGGAATGTGGCCTTGCAATGTCTGCACACACCGGAGCTACAGATAGTTCTCAGCAGTTTCAGGGTTATTCACTAACATCAGCATTTGGGTAGTATTTCATCCTGGTTCACTGAACTTAGCATGAGTTGGCTTCAGCCTGTAGAACTGAACCTGGAGCCTTATTCCTTGCAATAAGAGGAAAGAATGCTCTAGAATAAAAGGTTGTGGTATGACGCTCCACGGTGGGTAGCCTTAGGAGCAACATTGTTTCCCTGGAAGGGTGATGGATGCATGGAATGAAATTACATTGGAAGATGCAGAGACAGAAACTGTGACAGAATTCAAAAGCATGGGAGCAACACAGAGGATCCCTGGAGGTGAAGAAGTGAGGGGAATGCCAGAGGTCAGCTTTGGTCTGGTGTTTTACCAGTAGTAAAACTTGGCAAACTAGATGGGCATCATGATCTTTATATACTGTCATCTTCTGTAATAATACTAGGAAAGCTGGGAAGTTGCAGAATTAACTCACTCCTCACTTGAGAGTAGAGGCAAGGACCAGCAACCAAGGATACTGCTGATTCAGACCATTTGGGAGGATGATCTGGATCTACAGAGGAGGCATCGCTGAGTCCCAATCTAGGACTACTACCGTTGCAGAGGGCAAGTGAGGTCTCTCTTGGAAACACACCGGTGCAGCTAAGTTCCTTTGGGACCAAGTCATCCTCGGTATGTCTTGGTGAAGGAGTCCCAGCTGTGGAGGGACTAGATGTGGGTTCGACAGAAGATCGGGAGGATCTATTAGCTATTCAAAATGTGGTTAAAAAAATCTGAAGAAAGAATTAAAAACCTAGAGGATACTAGTAAAAAGAATTTAGAATTTCATGCAGCAGTAGTAAAAGTTAGAGAATCATTATCTAGGCGTATAGAGACCTTTGAAAACAACTCAAAACTTTTAAATCTTCGCCTACTCAACTTCCCTCGGGTAGTTAGGGAGGTCCCGATGGAAACGTTACAAAAATTTTTAAGGGAAGTTTTATTTATTTATTTATTTTGATTTTTTTTTATTTTTAATTTTTATATACCGAGGTTCTTATAGAGACTACAAATCACTCCGGTTCTTATAGAGACTACAAATCCGGTTCTTATAGAGGTTCTTATAGAGACTTACAGAGACTACAAATCCGGTTCTTATAGAGGTTCTTATAGAGACTACAAATCACTCCGGTTCTTATAGAGACTACAAATCACTCCGGTTTACATATAACGATAAACTGCCCAACAGAGATAAGGGGCTTTACATAGAACAGTGGCACATATGGAACAATATAACTGGATGACAATTTAACATAATGATAATAAATAATATAGTATAGTTTAACATTGTAATTAATAAAATTATGTAATATAATCTGTATAATTAACTATTTAACTTGGATATAGTGACATATTAACCATGCCAGATATAAATAATAAGATAAAATGAATTTTTGAACTTAGAAATTGTAGTCCAGTTGCAGAGGAAAATATAAATAATAAGATTAATTTTTAGAACTCAAAGATTGTTGTCCAGTTGCAGAGACCTGAAGGTAGGACTTGGTATTGTGACCATAATTAGGGGATACTTCTTATTTGGGAAGACTTTCCGTCTTGGTAGGATTGTGAGTCTGGGAAGGCTTGTTGGAAAAGAAGAGTCTTTAGTCTTTTTTTGAACTCTTGATGATTGGGTTCAAGTCTTAGATTTGGGGGGAGCATGTTCCACTGGTGGGGGCCTGCTAAGGATAGCGCTCTTTTGCTCAGAGATGATTTTACTTGTTGGGCATGCAGTGTTCCTTTGTAAGCGCTTCTGATTGGTCTAGAAGATGTGTGCGGTTGGAGTTGAAAGCTTAACGTGATGGGAGCTATTTTGTTTGTCGCTTTGTGGATGATTGTGAGTACCTTATAGAGTATCCTTTGTTTAATGGGAAGCCAATGTAGGTTACTAAGGATTGGGGTGATGTGATCTTTTTTGTTAGTGCTTGTTAGAATTCTGGCAGCAGAATTCTGTACCATCTGTAATGGTTTGATCGTGTTGTTGGGTAGACCTAGTAGCAGGGAGTTGCAATAGTCGAGCTTAGATAATATAATGGATTGAAGTACCAGCCTGAAGTCGGAGAAGTAAAGGAGGGGTTTAAGTTTTTTGAGGACTTGCAGTTTGTAAAAGCAGTCCTTCGTGGTATTGTTTACGAACTTTTTTAGGTTAAGATGATTGTCAAGCCATGCTCCAAGGTCTCTGACGTCTGGTGAGAACATGTTATTAGCGTTTGGTAGAGAGAGGCTTGAAGAGATTGTGAGGGGATCCTGAGAGACAATGAGCATTTCGGTTTTATTGGCATTCAATACTAGGTTGAGGCTTGAGAGTAATTCCTTAATGGGCTGTAGGCATTCTTTCCAGTAAGTGATGGTTTTTTGAAGGGATTCTGTAATCGGGAGAAGGATTTGAATGTCGTCTGCATAGAGGTAATGGGTAAGCTTGAGGTTTGAGAGTAGGTGGCAGAGAGGGAGGAGGTAGATATTGAATAGGGTGGGAGAAAGTGATGATCCTTGCGGGACTCCTTGCTCTGTAAGGATTGGATGCGATTCTTTGTTGTTTATCCTTACTTTGTAGAATCTGTTGCTTAGGAAGGAGTGAAACCATTTGAGAGCTGTGCCTTTGATCCCTATATTAGCTAGTTGGTCTATAAGTGTAGTATGTTTTACCGTATCAAACGCCGCAGAAAGATCAAGTAGAACCAGCAGGTAAGATTGTTTTTTCTCCAGGTTCACGAGGATGGTATCAGTGAGCGATAATAAGAGAGATTCGGTGTTTAGTCGTTTTCGGAAGCCATATTGAGCTGGGGATAGAATGTTATGATCTTCCAGATATTCTGACAGTTGCTTGTTGACAATTTTTTCCATCAGTTTGGCGATGAGTGGTAAGTTTGCAATAGGTCGGAAGTTAGCTGGGTCTGATGGAGAAGCATTTGGTTTCTTTAGTAACGGTTTGAGGATTGCCAATTTTAACTGGTTAGGAACTAAGCCTTGAGACAGGGATGTGTTGATAATTTCTGCTATTGGTTTTGAGATGGTGTTTGGTATGGCAATGAGGAGATTTGTTGGTAATGGGTCTGATGGGTGTGAGGATGGTTTTAGTTTTTTGAGTGTATTTTCAATCTCCAGTGAAGAAGTGAGCTCGAATGAGTCCAAGCTTGTGTTTTGTTGCGGTACTGTTGTTAGATGGTGTGTTAAGGTGGGGCTATTGGATGTAATTGAATGGGTAAGGTTAGTGATTTTTGTCTTGAAGTAGTTGGCTAGTTCGTTAGCTTTGTTGAGCGCTTGGTGGTCTGGGATAGTGGGAGGAGATGGTTTGGTTAAAGAGGAGACGTAAGAAAAAAGAGCCTTTGAGTCGAAAGTGAAGTTGTGTATTTTTTTTGCGTAGAATTCTTTCTTTGTTCTAAGGATAGTATTCCTGTAGGTGTTGAGGTGGGATTTGTAGATGGTTTGTGTCGAAGTGGATGAGTTTTTTCTCCAGCTTTGTTCTTTTTTTTCTAAGAGATTGTTTGAGGGATTTAAGTTCGGCTGTAAACCAAGGTTTTCTATTGTCTAATGTAGGTTGTATGGTTTTGGTTGTAGTTGGGCAGATTTTATCTGCAATTTTATTGTTAATATTGATCCAAGAGGTGGTAGCAGTTGTTGCGTCTGTGAGGTCAAGTTGATTTAAAGCTTCGGACATCTTTTCACTGAGTATGTCTAGAGAGCAAGGTTTCCTGAATTGGATGGTGGATTTGGTAGTGATTTGAGGTGGTGGGTTGTTGTTTTGTGCTTCTCTGAAGATGAATTACCCACTACAAGTTTCTGTTCCTTCTTACCTAAAAGAAATTTAAATACATTAGAGTTGCCTTTCCAGGGGAATCTTACAAATTTTTTAGAAAGTTCCAATAATCAAATAATAGATCGGGGTATATTACTGGTTTCCTTTGTAAATTTTCTTGACCTGAATAAGGTAATGAAAAGATATTTTTCCAAATACTCTATCTCTTTTCATGATAATATAGTTAAAAGTTTTCCAGATCTATCATTTTCTACGCAGCTTAGGAGAAAAGGGTTTTTGGTCTTCCATCAGGAAGTTATATCTATGGGATATTCGTTTATCCTGCAATTTCCCTGTAAATGTTTAATAAAGAAACAGCAAGATAATTTCATATTCTTCTTACCTGATCATTTAAAAAATGTTATTGAACAGAGAAGAATGGCCACCTCTTCCCCACTGTCTAGTGAATTAGAATAATTCGATATAGTGCAGTACTGTAAACTGTTAAGTGTGTTAAATGATATGTTTCTTTAGAATCTCCCTATTGCTTGCCACGCCTCTGTTTATTTCCAGTTGTCATAAGGTAACTGTTTCTATTGATTATGTTAAAAATAAGTATGATTACTTAATTGATAATTGGTGAAGGCAAGGTATTACGTTTGAAGGGATATCAAACTGTACCGAGCTTACTGTTTTATTTTATTTTCTGTACTAATGGTGGAGAGTAGAGGAAAGGGGAGAGACGATAAGAGCAAAACAAAGGGTAGAGAAAGAAAGTTTCTAACGATACTGCAGGCCATAAGGTAGCCAGGTTGGTACCAACAGAACAGTGCTGCGCCCGTCGAGTAGCACTATAGAAATGTTAAGTAGTGTAGTAATAGTAACTCCAGGTTGCTGTTGGTCATGTACTCTAAAGCAAGGCCGTGGAGTCCTGGGAGGCCAGGTGTTCAGGCAAAAGGCTTACTAGTTTTGGCAGATGTTTGGATTATTGCAGAGCTTGGTGGTAATACAGTTTGGGATGGGTGCTAGATTGTATATGGGATCTTATGTGATGATCTACTCAGGATGGTAGAGAACTAATGAGGAGGCAAACAAAAAGTGACCTAGATAAGGACTGATATCTTATGGCTGTCAGCTGGGATATATTGTGGTGATGTGGATAGGAGTAGCTGGCAGACTGGCCATGCCAATTGATCATTGTCTTCTAGCATCTATGTTAGTGTTTGTTATGCAAGCCTATCCACTATAGCATCTTTTTTGTTAGTCCTTTAAAAGGTATAATTACCTGTAGTGTCCTGCATGAATAAAACCAAGATTTTGTATTGCACGTCCTAAGATTTACTATTACTACTTAACATTTCTATAGCAATACACGACAAACACACAAAAAGAGAATCCCTGCTCAATAGACAGGGCCTTTCCATAGAAAATGGACAGTTTATTTCAGGGAGTTGAAGCTCCATAGGGAAAAAACCCCAGCAGCTCAGTACCCAGGATATATGGGCTGCCAATCTTTCATAGCTATGGACCTTTTGTTTTCAGTGTTTTATTTTTCCTGAGAATTTCTCAGTATTTGTTATAGTGAACAAAAATGGGTGAAAACCAGTGCAAAAAATATCCTTGTATTTTTGTTTGCTATGAAAAATGCTGAGAAATTCCCAAGAAAAATAAGATAACTGAAAACAAAAGTCCCTATTCATACAGCAAATTCTCTGGACATGTGACACCTGAACGTGTGTTAGAGAGAAGAATGGTCAGCAGAAAAAGGGAGATGATATAGCCCCTGTCTAGGTCCCTGGTGAGATCTCACTTGGAATACTGTTTTCAGTTCGGGAGCCCGCTCCTTCAAAAGGATATAAATAGGATGGAGTTGTTTCAGAGGATTACTGCTAAAAAGTTGGTGATTTCTGTTCTAAAGCATATGGGGATAGACTTAATGATCTAAACATGTACACCCTGGAGGAAAGGCGAGATATGATAGAGACATTTAAATACCTCCCAAGTTTCCATGCTCAGGAGTTGACCCCCTCTAAAATGAGGTATCATGGGATGAGGGTGAAAGGAGGTGGACTGTGGAGTAATCTTAGGAAATATTTCTTTACAGAGGGTGGTGAATGCATGGAACGGCCTCCCAATGGATGCGGTAGAGACAAAAATAGTATCTGAATTAAAGAAAGCATGAGATACATACTGGGGATCTCTAAAGAATTGATGAGATTTATAATGCTAAATTAATTGGACAGATGGGCAGACTGGATGGGCCGTATGGTCTTTTTCTGCCATCATCTATCTGTTAGCTTTCCAATAATGTGATGTAAAATATTGTATAACAGGTGGTTCATTTTGCTTTAAATATGGTTCAGTGTAGTGCATACATGCCCAAAATCTGAAGTGTAAGCAAAGATAGGCCTTTTGGAATGCTAAAACAGTTGTTTTCCAAGATGGCTGCTGGGAGTTCTTTTGACACTTGCTTTAAGAACATAAGACGTGCCAAACCGGACGTGTGGGAAACCAATGGTCCATCAAGCCCAGCGTCGTTTCTACGATTGTGGCCAGTCCGGATCACTTGGAAGTACCTGGCAAATCTTAATGGTGTAATCCCATACTTGTTGCTTATTCCCAGAAGTTGAGATGGTGATCCCCAGGTCTACATAGCTAAGAATTAATTGACCTGCCTCCTGGAGACTTGTCCAAATTTTTTTTATAACCAGCTATATGTATTGACCTTGACCACATCCTCTGGCAACACATTCTGCAGCTTAATTGTGTTGACTGAAAAAGTACTTGTGTAAATTTGTTTTAAATCTCTACCAGAGGGATTGTTCCAGTACAGGAGCACAAATTTGAGAGTCGGCAGTGAATCAAAATGGGATTTGAACTGCGTAATAGGACAAGTTTGACTTAGGTCAAACCAGATCACAACATTGATCAGGCTGCATCATTTCTCCACGCAGTGTTGCAAGTATTGTTGAGTTAGGGAAATTCAACCTTAAAACTACCTACCATGTCGTACAAACTTGAAAAGTACTTGACAGGTTGTGATGCTCATCCAGCATGAAATTACTAGCTGTATTACAGTGCCATTGTTCTTTAGGGTCGTCGAGCTGCTTGTCTATAATTCATCTCCACCTCTGGCAGCAGCACAAATGACATCAGAAATATAGTATTATACAACTGGGTACCCTTGTGTGATGCACTATGCAAGTCTTGTAATTGTGGCTGTTCTCAAGGATACAGGGGGTTGACGGGAAAGATGCTTATTGTAATCAGAAACTGTTACAAGTAAGTTGCATAATTTCTGCAGGTTAAATGTTGCTGTGTGCTCTGTGTGCTTGGGAAACCCTCTGCAGTACTGAATAGATACCATTTTATTTGAATAATTACTCATAACATTTCCTAGTAGTTCCATCTCATTCTAGGTTTAAACTGTTTGTGTGTAACGCTTGTGTAAGCAAGCTTGCTGTATCTGAACTTGGAAGGGAAGCTTTTGCCGCTGCTTTGACAGGGCTGGAGAAGTATCAGGATACAGGAAGCATCAAATTGTTGTTGCCCATAGCTTCCCCTTGGGATGGCATGATCTGTGTGTTCATTACCCTGTAGGCGTAATAGCTGGGGAAGGAAAATGTCTTTTCATGTCTATCCTCAGTGGAAGATCATTCTGTAATCACTGTCACTACGGCTACTGACATTGAAGACTGCATTCCTAGTAGCAATATGTTCAGCTCGTCGCATCTCCGAGCTTCAAGCCCTATCCTGTTGAGAACTGTTCCTCAGGTTCACACCGGGATCCATACAACTATGCACGGTCCCCTCGTTTCTACTGAAGGTGGTTTTCTCAATTTCATCTAAACCAAACCATATCACTACCATCTCCAGACGAACATAAGAACTCAGAAGACTCACGCCAACTTCGCCATCTAAACGTCGGCAGACTCCTAGTCCGATACCTGGAAAGATCGGAATCCATACGAAAGATGGACCACCTATTCATCCTTCTCAGCGGGAAGAAACAAGGGGAAGCGGCCTCGCGAGCATCCATAGCCTACTGGATCAAAGAAGTCATCAAGGCGGCCTATGTAGAGGCAGGGAAACCTCCACCTCTACAAGTCAAGGCCCATTCTACAAGGGCCCAGGCAGTGTCCTGGGCAGAAACCAAAATGCTGTCGCCTGCCGAGATGGTCCTCCATACATACCTTCTCCAGGTTCTACCGCCTGGATGTCGGGCCCGGGAGGACCCAATGTTTGCAAGGGCAGCACTAAGTGGGCCACGGGCAGCCTCCCATCTGGTTCGGGAGTAGCTTTTGTACATCCTATTGGTCCTGAGTCCATCTGGCTACACACTAGGAAACGGAGAAATTACTTACCTGATAATTTTGTTTTCCTTAGTGTAGACAGATGGACTCAGCATCCCGCCCATGGCTGCCCCGAAATCCGGAAACCTCGGGTGAGAATCCCCGAGAACAAGACAAGCACGGGTAAGCCAGGTATTACCCCTAGTTCAAGACACCCATACATACCGGGTGTCTGCGTTTCTCGGTTGAGTGCACTGGCGGTCTCCAATTTGGAAATCAGTTTAACCAGTCCTAGTTAATCAAGTTAACCAAGTTATTGAAACACACATATATCCACAATTTTCGAGGAGAATACTGAAGACCTAAGCTTCCTGCATGGGTATATGTAGGCTGACGTCAGCTTGAAATCTGACTCAGTCTCCCATCTGCTATCAGGAGTACCCTATACCCATTGGTCCTGAGTCCATCTGTCTACACTGAGGAAAACGAAATTATCAGGTAAGTAATTTCTCTATTGTTCATGATGCTCAGTCTTCTGCATGCTAGTCTAATCTCTGTCCCCTTTTACAGACGTGCTGTAACCCTCCCTGAGTGAGAGACATAAGAGTAATGAAACAAGGTAGACTTATGGGGTTGTTTGCATATAAATCCCAAATGCAGCCTTGCACAACCCCCACTCTCACTTGAGGAGGGGTGGGGTGCCTGTGTAAAAGGGGTTAGAAATTTGACTAGCATGTAGAAGATTGGGCATTATGAACAAATATGCTTTAGTCTGAAAGACAATAGTACAAGTTAACCATTTTATTATAACCAGGATCCTGGTTTTAAAAACCTGCACTGGGAAAGTTACTCCATAATTGTTAATAAGATTCATACAAGTCTTAGACTAGAGTAACAATAAGATTTCTGATTACCAAGGTATGTATAGGAACCTTGGCTTTTATCTTTTTTCCTGGGAATTGTAATGTTAATTAGACACATCTATACACAGTCGTTACATCATCTCAGGGCTGAACCTTTGCCCACCCTTCTGGGACTACAGTACCTAAAAGGCTTCTGTGATTTCTTCTTTCACTTTCCTGCAACCTTTGGTCCTGCCCAGTGCCATCTGTAGTTCTGGATTGCCACTTTTTGTATGCTTCTGGGTTGTTTCCAGTGATAGCGTGCCTCATTGCTATATACAGTATATATACATGTATATAATATTTGTGTATAAATTACTTTCTATTGTATAATGACTCACCTAGTACCTGTAGTTGTAAATAGATACTGATCTGTGATTAGATCCCATGCTTTTTCATCTGATAAATGTTACTCTCACCAAGCTACTGTATTTTCAAAGATGATGTAGTGCAACATTAGTTCTGTGTACCACACTTTGAACTCTATTGGAAAAGCATGAAACAAATGATAGTGCTTTATCCTGTGCTTTCTTGAACTTTTCCTGTTTTTGCCACAACCACCACCAACTTCTCTGGCATACTGTTCCCTTTGTGTAAATATAATTATACCTGCTGGTTATGTCTAGGATCATTTATTTAGTAAACTTAAGTTTTTAAGTGATTCATAGAAACAGGCATGTTGGGTATGTGTTCATATCCAGCAAGTTACTAGATTTGTTTTGAGTGTAAATAAATATGTGGACAAAGATGAGCCTGTTGATATAGTTTTTGAATTTTCAGAAGGCATTTGATAAAAGTCCCACATGAGACTCCTCAGGAAATTGGGAGGTAATGCAGTCAGAAGCCGTGGCCTCTTGGTAACTGGATAAAAGACCAGAGACAAAGTGGAAAATTAAATGGTCAGTTGTCTTAATGGAGAAAAGCCGTTAGTAGAGTGCCTTTGTTAAGACCTGTGCTATTTAGCATATTCATAAATCTGAAGAAAAGAATGTGTGAGATGACCAAATTTGCAGATGAGACAAAATTGTTTCGGGGGGTTAAAACAGCAGCAAATTGTGTAGCACTGTAGAAGGATCTTGTGAGAGTACGAGACTGGGCTTCTAAATTTCAGATGTAATTTAATGTGGGCAAGTGCAAAGTAATGCACATAAGGAAAAATCATCCTAACTACAGGTACGCGATGCTGTGTCAGGAGTCACCACCCTTGGAGTCTCTGTGGACACTACTTTGCAATTATTTGGAAAGGAATAGAGAATAAAACTGAGAATATCATAATGTCTTTCTATAATTCCATGGTGCAACCCCATCTTCAGTCCGATGCAATATCGTGCACTCAGGTTAACTCGCGATTGGATGTGCATTTTGTTCGTGTGTCCTTACCCCTGATGCAATAAGAGTGCGTGTGCAAACTAGTGCATAGCTGATAGTGCTCATCACATGTAAATGCCCTATTGATGAGGCTATTAGCTGGTACCCCTGTTGTAAAAAACATTTCTGCTTTTCTGTGGTTTCTATGACTTAATATCGTTGCGATACTAAATAGGAGGAACTAGAGAAAGCAGTAACATGAAAAATAAAACCAAAAAATCTTGACAGCGCTCAGATTAGGAAAACGGACAATCAATTTACGAGCGTCCATTTTCCTAACCTGCGCCCAGCCACGTCTCCTGGGCACCTGATGCCATGGACGCATTAGGGATGCACAATTTATTCCTAGTACGTCTTTTTTTAGCACGGTGCGGCTCATTTGCCTCTTGCACCGAGAGATGAATGTGCATGCAGTAAAAATGGGTGCCCAGTTTGCATGCACGTTTTTTATGTGCACTTTATTGCATCAGCCTGCTTGGGTATTGTATATAGTTCTGGTCGCTCCATCTCAAAAATGACAGCGAGTATAGAGAAGGTACACAGAAGGATGACAAAGATGGAAAAGCTCCCTTATGCAGAAAGTTTATAAAGATTTAGGACTCTTTATTTATTTATTTATTTATTTTAGTTTTTTCTATACCGGCATTCGTGAGGATTTCACATCATGCCGGTTTACAATGAACAGTGGAGTGATAAAAGGAACAATGAATGAAATAAATAATAAGTGTTAAACATAAAATAGTTACAGTTACAATAAAACAGGGATAAGTGCAACTGGGAGCAAGAGGAAAAATGAAAGGAACTTTAAAGGAACTTTAACATAGGGTATATAACCGAGTTACATTGACCGGGGTACCTTACAAGAATTATGTGTTTTACAATGAATTGTTCATTTGGAGTAATTGCAGTTTTTTATAAGACGGTAGTGGTCCTAAGTGATGGTTTTCTGCATGCTGGTAGCGCTTTGTTGTTGGTTGTAGGTGTTGGGAGTTAGTTGTAGGCGAGGTGGTTGATAAGTTTAATCCAAGTCTGGGAAGGCTTTTTTGAATAGCCACGTTTTGAGTCTTTTCCTGAAAGTTGGGAGGCAAGGTTCCTGCCTTAGCTCCGTTGGGATGGAGTTCCACAGGGGAGGTCCTGCAGTGGAGAATGCCCTGTCTCTAAAAGTTATGTGAAGGGAGGTTTTAGAATGAGGTACCTGAAGAGAATCTTTATAGTGCTCTCTTATAGGTCTGGAGGATGTATGTTTTTTGAAAGGGATTTCTAGGTTGAGCGGAGCGATTTGTTGGATAGATTTGTATATTGTGGTTATGGACTTGTATAGTATTCTGTAATGAATCGGCAGCCAGTGTAAGTCTTTGAGGATGGGGGAGATGTGATCTCTTCTCCGTGAATTTGTCAGAATTCTGGCTGCCGTATTTTGAACCATCTGAAGAGGTTTAGTATGTGATGAAGGGATACCTAATAATAGGGAGTTGCAATAGTCTAACTTGGAGAAGATTATTGCCTGTAGGATTGTCCTATAGTCATGGTTGTGGAACAGTGGTTTTATTCTTTTTAGGACATGCAGTTTATGAAAGCAGTCCTTTGTGGTTTGGTTTATGAAAGCTTTTAGGTTTAGCCGATTGTCGATGATCGCTCCCAGATCTCTCACTTGGGCTGTTTGAAGGTTTGTTGAAGGATTTGTGAGTGGGAAGCTGTTCTCAGTGGATATGAGAAGGAGTTCCGTTTTTGACGAGTTTAGGATTAAATTGAGGCTGGAGAGGAGGGAGTTGATTTCTTGAAGGCATGATTCCCATAGATCTAGGGTTTTTTTGATGGATTCTTTGAAGGGTATCACGATCTGGACGTCGTCGGCATACAGATAAAATTTTAGTTTCAGGTTGGTTAATAACTGGCAGAGAGGGAGAAGGTAGATGTTAAAGAGGGTGGGTGAGAGGGATGAGCCCTGGGGGACTCCTAGAGATGAGGGGTAGCGTTTGGATTCTTTGTTGTGTATTTTGACCTTGAAGCCTCTGTTTTTCAAGAATGTATTGAACCAGGCCAGTGCGGTGCCTGTTATGCTGATGTTCAGTAGTTGGTGTAGGAGGATAGTATGGTTAACAGTATCAAAGGCGGCCGAGAGGTCCAAGAGGATCAATAGATAGGCCTGGCCTTTGTCAAGGCCCAGGATGAGGTAATCTGTCAAGGAAATAAGAAGTGATTTGGTGCTTAAAGATTTCCTGAAGCCATATTGTGAGGGGAAGAGAATTTTGTGATCTTCAAGGTAGTCTGATAATTGGGTGTTAACTAGTTTTTCCATGACCTTGGCAATGAAAGGGAGGTTGGAGATTGGGCGAAAGTTGGTGGGGTCGTCTGGATCTAAATTTGGTTTTTTCAGGAGCGGTTTGATGGAAGCCATTTTAAGGTCGTCAGGGTAGATTCCTTGGTATAGGGAGCAGTTGATGATGTCCGCCAAGGCTTTGGAGATGGTGTCTGGAATAAGAAGTAGTAGTTTGGAGGGGATGTGGTCTAAAGGGTGAGATGAGGGTTTCATTTTTTTCAGTACTCTTAGGATCTCTGAGGTTGTGATGGGTTCGAACGAGTTGAGAGAGATGTTTTTGTTAGGATGTAGATAGGTACTGTGAAGAGGTATTAGGTGTCATCTTTGTTAGAAGGTTAGTGATTTTGTTGTTGAAAAAGAGAGCTAGCTCCTCTGCTTTTTCTTGGGCTTTGTTAAGCGGTATGTCCGGTACTTGGATTTGAGTTAAGTTGGAGATGTAGGCAAACAGGGCTTTAGCGTCAAAAATCATGTGGTGGATCTTGTGAGCATAGAAGTCTCTTTTAGTTTTTAACATGGAGTTTTTGTAGTGGTGGAGGGCCAGTTTGTAGGCCGAGAGGGTGGACGCTGAAGGAGTTTTGCGCCATTTGCTTTCATTCCGTCTGAGGGAGAGTTTTAGGTTTTGAAGTTCTTCATTGAACCAGGGTTGTCTCTTAGGATGGTTGTGTTTGAGTTTTTTAGTGGTCAAAGGACAGAGTTTGTTTGCTGTAGCTTCTGTTATATTATGCCATGAATGAAGGGCTGAATTTGGAGTGGAGGTGTCTATGAGGGGGAGTTCTAAGACTAGGTGATCTTTAGTTTGGAAAAGAGACTGCGAAGGGATATGAATGAAGTTTATAAAATTATAAGTGAGGTAAATAGGGAACAATTATATTTACCCTTTCAGGCAACACTAGGACTAGGAGACACTCCATGATACTAGCAACTGGCAGATTTAAAACAAATTGTAGGAAGTATTTTTTTTATTCAGTGCGCAGTCAAGCTATGGAATCTGTTGCTGGAGGACATGGTCAAAGCACCTAATATAGCGGGGATCAAAAGAGGGTTGGTCAAGTTTCTGAAGGAAAATCCATAACCAGTTATCCAGGTAGACATGGGAAAGCCAGCGCTTAACCCCTGGGAGTGCGATAGAAGAAGCAGATCAACTGTTGGGGATCTGATGATTACTTGTGACCAGGACTCGCACTGTTGGAGACAGAATGTTGAGTTTGAACCTTGGTCTGACCCAGCAGGGCACTTCTTGTGCTCTTCTAACAAAAATCAGTGTGAAAAAAAAGACTAAAAATCAGTGGAAAAGTAATCTTTTCACTGATTGCTACTGAAATTCCCCGGAAAAATAAAATAAAATACTGAAAATGAAGGCCCTTAGGTATCTATTGAGCATGCGTATCTTTGAGAGAGCGTGGTAAGACACAACACAGGAAACAAAAGCCAGAAAGATTTGGAGGATTGTAGAGGTGGTTCTGCTGAATTAAAAACTTGCATGGTTGCAGTGGGGCTTTAAGATGCTTCCTGCTTGGACAGCCTAGTTGCCGTTCCAGAGTTACTGGTCTGATAACTTCAGATGTATGGAATACAGAGCGTATATTCATCTTGCAGAATTTCTCTAGGTGGTACCTGTGAGAGTTCTTTCTGAGTTGGCCAGCCTTTAATTGCAGGAGACTAAATGTGTGGGGTTTTTTTTGTTTTTTTTAAGAATGCTTTGGAGGAATGACAGTTGTTTGACATCCAGATGATGATGTATTTGTAGCTGTTTCTTTGGATGTTCTGAACTGATTGTCCCCCAGAGCAGGCAGGAAAGTGCTAACAACTTGGCCAGCTTGGGAAAAGGGCAATTGCAAGTTAAGTTTCTCCTTTGACCTTTTTTTCCTGTTTGAAACTTTCGAGGTTTGATTGACTTTTAATTACATTATGTAATCAATGTAAAATAAAAACCCACATATTTGGATTACAGGGGGCCCAGTGCTTATACTAAAACCTTAGATATGACTGACCCTTGTCTTTAGAATTCAACTTCTGTGCCGCCTTTTCCAATCTTTGGTAACTGGGTTTCCCCCAGCTGTCCACAAAATTGCTTTATACATTCATCTCATAGAATTTCTCTATACTAAGGAGCAAAAATGAAAATTGATGAATCAGGTAGACATACACTTTTCCCCCCTGCCCCCACCCCCATACCAGCAAAACATCTGCCACCACTACTTGTAAATAATAGTTGCAATGTTCGTTTCTAAGCTCCTCTTCTCCCTTCCAAGTTGTACTCTCCCTGTTCAATGTACTTTTGTTGCAAGTTATTTGTAAACGGATATGATCCCACGAATACCAGTATATAAAAACGTTAAAATAAATACATATTAAAAAAAATAGATTGTATATTCCATGGAGTATACCTTTCCAAGGTCCAAAGGTATTCTTTATATTCCCTATCTCACTACCTCCCATGTATCTCTCTTGCCCCCAGCCAACTTCTGTCACCTGCCCTCCCCCCACAGCCCCTCTTCTCATCCCTCCGGATCCCCCTTCTAGCCCTTATGCCAGTCCATACGTCACTCACTGCTGCTGAACCATGCTGGTAGAAAGAGCAGACTGGCATTCTTTGGGGCTGCATCTTCCTTCTGTCCTGCTACCTTTAGCAGGACATCTTATTGTGATGTGGTTCAAAGTGCTAGTTGGGCTCCAGGTTGTAGAGGAGGAGACCATGGCCCAGGGTGCTACTACTTTCCTCCATGTGCAGAATTGGGTTTTTTTGGGGGGGGGGGTTAGGTGGAAAGATTTGCTGGTGGAATGTACTCTGCTGGGATACTTCACCAGAGTGTTCTAGGTTTCAGCTTTGCAGACCCACCTCAGTCTGCTGCCTTCTCCCAGGCAAAAGCTCCTCTCCTTCCTTCCTCTCCTGTTCCTTCCTTATGTATACTGTGGCACCTTATGTGATGCCTGCATGTGCAATGAGAGAGTGCTAGATAAATGTACTTTGATTTCAGGAAGGCCTTTAACATACTGCCACATAGGAGACCTAAATAAATTGAACACCCTTGGTATGGGACCTAGAGTGACTGACTGGGTTAGAAAAGGCTTAGTGGGAGGCGACAAAGGATAGTGGTAAATGCAGTTTTCTTTGAGGAAGGGGGTGTTACTAGTGGCGTGCCCCAGGGATTTGTCCTTGGACCGGTTTTTTTCAACATTTTCATGGACAACTTAGCAGAAAGTTTGTTGGGAATATTTGTCTTTTTTTGGTGGTGATACCAAAAATCTGCAATAGGGTTGACAACCAGGAAGGTGTGGAAAACATGAGGAGGGATCTAGTGAAGCTTGAGGAACAGTCTAGGGTCTGACAGCTAAGATTTAATGCTAAAAGATAGAGTAATGCATTTAGGATGCAAAAACCAAAGGGAGAGGTATAGTATTGGAGGTGAAATTCTTCTAAGCCCAAAGGAAGAGCTGGATCTTCAGGTATTTGATTCTTACCTTAAGGTGGCCAAACAGGTGGAATATCGACAGCAAAAGCCAGAAAGATGCTTGGGTGCATAGCGAGAGGAATGGTCAGCAGAAAAAGGGAGGCGATATTGCCCTTGTATAGGTCCCTGGTGAGATCTCACTTGGAATACTGTGTACAATTCTTGAGACCGCACCTTCAAAAGGTTATAAACAGGATGGAGTCTGTGCAGAGGGAGGCTACTAAAATGGTCAGTGGTCTTTGTTCTAAAGCATATGGGGATAGACTTAGAGATCTAAACATGTATGCCCTAGAGGAAAGGCAAGATAGGGGGAGAGATGATAGAGACTTAAATATCTCAAAGGTTTCTGTGCACAGTAGGTAAGTCTCTTTCAACAGAAAGGAGGCCATAGAACGAGGGGTCATAGGATGAAAATGAATGGGGTAGACTCAGGAGTAATCTTAGGAAATATTTCTTTACAGGGAGGGTGGTGGATGCGTGGCACAGCCTCGTGGTGGAGATAAAAACAGTATCAGAATTTAAGAAAGCATGGGATAAACACGGGATCTCTAAGTGAGTGATGGGAATTAAGCTCATGTAATTGGGTGAATGGGCAGACTAGATGGGCCTTACGGCCTTTTTCTGCAGTCTTGTTTATAGGATACAGACGGGCACATGGCAGTGTGCCACAGAAGTTTGGCCCCATGTAGAGAGAAGATGGGTAGATTGCTACCAGCAGCACTGGCTATAATCTTCGTCTCTTTCCCCTGCATCTCCTGCGCTGTATCCTCCTGCTGGCAAACAGTTCTCCTAACCTGCCTCTTTGTCTTTGGAATGAGCTACATGCAAGGCTAAGAATAAACCTCAACTCTCTTTTCTAATACACAGCTAATATTTTGGATTATAGTTGATGAATTGCACAAGTGTGATTGTACAGTTTAACTATTTCAGTTTAAATAAATTTCCATTTATAGTGCAGCTGTTTTGACAGGGGCCTGTTATTGAATACTAAGAAGGTCTCTGTTGGTAGTGAGCATGTTACTGCTCCGTACACTAGACTCGTATTCTTGTTAGACTATGAAACTGGTTTTCTTTTGATCTTAAATCATTAAGAGAGCTTCCTCTGGTGATGAAGAGTGTTACACCATGCAATTTTTTTGCATATAGAAATCATTATACTAATCTGGTTTTCCTTATCCTGCTAGACCAGTCATTACATTTGGGATTTCCCTCCTCCACAGCCGACTGAGACAGAGGACGCACCTTTTTCATGACCTCACTCAGGGCTATAAAGGAGGTATGGCCCTGGTCAATACCAGTAGTTCTCTGTCTCCAGCAATAACAGACACATGAAGAGGATGTAGCTCCCAGAGTCAGGGTGGACCTTGGCCTGGTTGAGTCCTTGTTGCTCATGGGGCAACCACTCCTAGGGGGTTACTTCTTCCAGTGGGAGCAGTCTTCCAGGTTCTGCCCTGGTTGAACTCCTGGGCCTTTCCAGTGGTAGCAGGCCATGGTCTGGATGAGTTCCTGGAGGTCCCTCCCAGTTGCATGCAGGCCTGTGAAATCGCCAGAGAATGGTGTTTTGCCCAGTACCCTTCAGGGGCTGTAGTGTTCCCAGAGCGTAATGGGAGTTGCTTACCTTCAGAGAGTGGTTCCTGCATTCTCAGGAGGCTTGCAAATCACTCTCTCCACTCTGGCCTCTCTCTCTCTCTCTCTCTCTTTCTCTCTCACACACACCAGAGAAGGAGCAGCAGAAGTAAGTAGAAGCTAAGTCTGCTACCTGCAAGCAGAGTCCTTATCTGGAGGTGAGCCAGTTTCTTATTGAAGAGAGGGCAGCAGCAGAGGTGTAAGCCCCTGCTGTGTTAGATTGTTATCCTGGTTGTTTTATAGCATTGTGCTACACTTATGTGATATACCTACGGGTTTCCAAGCAGGCTGGGAGAGACCTATAAAGAATACTGCAAGGCTAAACATTACTCACAGGCCGACACAGTAAAAGTCGCGGGAGAGCGGACGAGTGCACAGGCCATTCTCCTGTGCGCGCGATTCAGTATTCAAATGAGGCACGTGGTAAAAAGAGGCGTTAGGGTCACTAGCGCATCCCTAGCACCTCTTTTTTGACAGTGGTGGCTGTCAGCGAGTTTGACAACAGACGCTCAATTTTGCCGGTGTCTGTTCTCAAACCCGCTGACAGCCACGGGTTTGGAAACCGGACACCGGCAAAATTGAGCATCCGGTTTTCAACCCGCGAGTCGCGGGCTGATTTTAAAATTTATTTTTTTTAAAATTTTTAATTATTTTTTACTTTTGGGACCTCCAACTTAATATCACCATGATATTAAGTCGGAGGGTGTACAGAAAAGCAGTTTTTACTGCTTTTCTGTACACTTTCCCAGTGCCGGCAGAAATTAACACCTACCTTTAACTTTTGGGCAGGCACTAATTTCTGAAAGTAAAAATGTGCGGCTTGGCTGCACATTTTTACTCACTGAATTGCGCGGGAATAACTAATAGGGCCATCAACATGCATTTGCATGTTGCGGGTGCTATTAGTTTCGGGGGGGTTTGGCCGAGCGTTTTTGACGTGCTATTTATTACCCCTTACTGAATAAGTGGTAAAGCTAGCTCGTCGAAAATGCGTGTCAAAACGCAGGTTAACAGTGCGCTCTGCTGTACTGTATCGGCCTGTCAGTGAGGGTGTGATAATTTGCAGGCACATGGGTTAGTTAGTACCTAGCAGAAAAAGCCAGGACAGCAGGCTCAGCTATCTTAGAGCTGGTAAGTCCTTTATTGCCAGTAGCCCTGCTCAAAGTATTATCTGTTACAGTGTGGCTCAAATGCTGCTCAGGTGCAATGCCCTTCAGCAAAGTTGTAGCTTAATGGGCTAAAATGTTAAGTTTTTAACTGTAGAGTAGTAGTTAACAAGCCTAACTAACGCCAGCTGCAGTCCAAGACTGAGAGGAATGCCCTAGGCAAGCTATCTGACTACATCCCCCTACTAATACTGGCTGTCTGGGTTGGTGAAAGTACTTGCCTACTAAACAGGGGTAACCTGAGCCATTATTTTGGTCCTTCAAGTTAGGAAAAAGCAATTGAGAGCAGAGATGTTTATCAGATCCAGGACAGATACAGTAGATTCAGAACATGGCAGAATCTCCCACTCCCTTCGGGGCATGCTTGGAGCAAGCCCCCCTGGATAATATCTGGGGAGCTGGCATTAGGCATTGAGGACTCCACTATAATATGCCTAGCATAGTAAATGGGAGCTGTCAGCCCTCATTTCCAGACTGAGAAACCACAAGGATCTCTCCCTTAGGAGTAGGGTATTTACTGGAGTGGATACCAAGAGGGCAGGTCACTTTATTCTCTGTTGCCTCGGGTACAAGTTAAGAGGCCTGATTTACTAAGCTCTTTTGAGGGAAGAGTTTTAGGCAAAGCTATCCTCTGCCAGAGGAGGACAGGAGTAGAGTGCTAGTCAATGGATATTGTTGATGCAACTGGCATGGAGTGCCTTGGAGCTAGTTATTGGTGTGGCAACGTATGCAGCTATAGAACCAAAGTATTCTTCAGCATTACCAGCATATCTGAGTGAGGATGAGCCAATCTGGATTTTTGATGATGTATTTTCTTCTCCAGCTTCGGCTCAGAGGGATCTTCAGCATGAGCCTAATTTCCAAGCTAGTGAACGATTTCTTTTCCTCTTTAAGCTCTGAAGACCAAAGAGGGTGATCAGACTGTCGTTTCCAAGACATTTTCCCCATAGCAAGGCTGCTTCAAGTTCAAAGACCGTGCATACTTCTCCACAAGAACTTCCAGTGTTGGGGTTAGTCCTCACCATAAGAGACTGGATTTGCTGCAAGGAGCAGCCCTTCATGTATGGGAAGGAAAGGAAGTAGGTTCAGTCACTCTGAGTGGTGGTTTATATTTTATGTCGTGAAGTGAATACTAAATTTCAGTCTACCTTTTGGTCTTGCTGTTTTTTGAACATTTATAGCCCATCTAACTACAAATAGCTTCCTAGGTGAAGTACAGTAAATGCAAGTGCAAAATATATATATATAACATTTAAAAATGGCAAAGAAAGAATCCTTAGGAGATTTAAGGCCAGGACAATGCCTGCATAAAAAAAAAACCCCAATTCTGTTTGCACAGACTTTCATGAATTATCTGAAATCTGTCTGATAGGCCATCAAAATAGTGGGTCACCCAGCACAAATGGCCATTGTGAGTGTCAGTCTGCTGGCATAGACAATGTCAACAATTACACTGTCAAGCCTGCTTGAACAGCAATGTCTTCATTAACTTTGGCAAAGCCAAATAGTCCCGGCTCTCCCTAATATCTTGTAGTAAATTGTTCCACAATTGAGGACATAAACATCAGAAGGCTTGCTCATGGGTTGACTTCAGGCAAACTTCTTTTAAAGATGGTGTGGTTAATAAACCATTATGAGATAAAAGCAGCAGTCTACAGGGGCAATAAGAATGAAGACCATCCCCAAGCTATGCCACCTCTACACCTCTGTTTAAGGTTTTGTTTTTAGATCTAAAATGGATGCAATGCTCAAGGGGAGCCAATATAATTGCTTTGGGATAGGTAACATGCCTTTTCTATATTTCACACATGCTGCCATGTGAAGACAAATATGCTTTTTGTGGGAAGTCAATTACTACACCATTACTGTAATCCATCCGCGTTAAAAATGAGGGCCAGTGTTACAGTAATAAGCTGGTCCTTTGCCAAAAACAAATGGGTCCGTTGAATTAAACAGATTCCTAAAATTATTACAGATGAACTTAAGCTGGGGAATTGCAGACAGTTTATCAGTGATCACCCCCAAATCCCCAACCTGGTTACTAACTGTTCTAGTGTGACATGCTCTGGGATGTTCACTGACTTGCAGCTGTGATGCAGTCTGCCAAATGTTTTAGCACTCGAAGGAGCATATAGCTGTAAGTCAGGGTAAAACATATTTTACCCCGAAAGCCTGAATAATTTTACCCAGTAGTAGCAAATATAAGTTTAAACAGAAATGGCAAGATAATGGATCCTTGTGGAGCTTCACAAGGGTGCGGGAAGAATTTGGAGAGATAATTGTCAATCATGAATTGATACCTGTTTTTCATATATGATTCAAACTAGTGGATGACCTTTCCTGCTATTCCTAATGATGACAAATGACTGATGAAAACTGAGTGGTCAAGCGTATTAAACACTGATGAGAGGTCAAGTAAAAGCAATAGATTGTAATTACCCTTGTCTAATTCCAAATGTAGATCAACTCAAAGGATTGTCAATGTGGCTTCAGTACAGTAACCCTTTCTAAACCATGACTTAAAGTCTTAATGGTCTCTGGTCTCTATCATCCATAAAGTCTAATTGAGTTACTAGTGCCTTTTCAACCAGCTTTTCCAAGTATGAAACAGTTAGAGGTCTCTAGTTGCTATTATTTTAGGGCTTTGCTTTTGTCACCTTCAGCAAAGGGCGGATTGCCACTGGTTTTAGCTCTGATGGAAAGAAGCTCTTCTGAAAAGATCAGTACATACATTTTAGTAATGGCTTTACTTATTCTTCATCTTGATGCTTTAATAAGGTAAGTGGGGCAGGGAGCTCAAGTGTCCTCGTATGTACTTATTAGTGCCATGAAATTCTCAGTCTCAGATTGACTGATTGTACAACCAAAATAAATCCCGAAAGGCAGGGCGGCGTTCTTAAAATAAGTAAGTGCCGGGGTAGTGGAGAAAATGGTGTCTCAGGAGACTTTCTCTCTTCTCCTTCCAAAGCACTAGCCTAGCCTCACCCTTCTCTTTCCCTGCCTGCCTTCTGTTCCCAACACTGTGTCCCTTCTTTCTGGCTGCAGCTGCTGTCCCTCCCCCCTTGCTAGTTCCCACAGTTGACATGGCCAGCTTTTCACCTCCTCTTCTTGGAAAGGGGGCCGCCGACTCCTGCCTTTGCCATTGGCCCATCTTTCTCTTTGTGGTATGAGAGAGAGCCATGATCAAAATCCTGGTCACTTTATACCATGCATTCCACAAACTGTGTTTGGTGATCCATTAAAAAGCTTTTACATATCACCACTGTGAAATGGGTGTTCACTCAACACCCACCAGTAATCTGCTGCTTGCTTGTCCGTGGGAGAAAATGTTGTTATAGGGTCAAGGTTTTTAAAATTCAGACTCCTATTTGTTTCCAAATCTTGTTTTGTGGATGAAAAAACTCAAAAATATTCTTTGCACGGTTTTTCTGAGGCTGTTATAAATTTAAAAGGGATGTCACAATGAAAAATTGATCAGGCTTGTTTAATGATGCTTCTGTCATAAGAACATAAGAATTGTCAAATGAAGGGTCCATCAAGCCCAGCATCCTGTTTCCAACTGTGGCCAATACAGACCACAAGTACCCAAACACTAAGTAGATTTCAAGCTACTATTGCCTAGCAGTTTATGGATTTATCCTCTAGGAACTTATCCAAACCTTTTTTAAACCCAGTTACTCTAACTGCTGTAACCACATCCTCTGACAATGAATTCCAGAGCTTAACTATGCGCTGAGTGAAAAAGAATGTTGCTTGATTTCTTTTAAATGAGCTGCTTGCTAACTTCATGGAGTGCCACTAGTCCTTCTGTTATCGGAGAGATTAAATAAGAACATAAGAAATTGCCATACTGGGTCAGACCAAGGGTCCATCAAGCCCAGCATCCTGTCTCCAACAGTGGCCAATCCAGGCTACAAGTACCTGGCAAGTACCCAAACACTAAGTAGATCCCATGCTACTGATGCCAGTAATAGTAGTGGCTATTCCCTAAGTCAACTTGATTAATAGCAGGGAATAGACTTTTCCAAGAACTTATCCAAACCTTTTTTTAAACCCAGCTACACTAACTGCACTAACCACATCCTCTGGCAACAAATTCCAGAGTTTAATTGTGCATTGAGTGAAAAAGAATTTTCTCCGATTAGTTTTAAATGTGCTACATGTTAACTTCATGGAGTGCCCCCTAGTCCTTCTATTATCCGAAAGAGTAAATAACTGATTCACGTTTACCTGTTCTAGATCTCTCATGATTTTAAAGACCTCTATCATATCCACCCTCAGCAGTCTCTTCTCCAGTAGTGAAGCTCCACAGTGAGGAGCTTCTTGTTTAGCTCTTTTTTTTTTTTTTTTTAATTTAGATTTTTCCACTTTTTGCATTTTTTTTTTTCAGTACTTCAAAGTGGATTACATTCAGGTATTGTAGGTATTTCCCTATCCTCAGAGGGCTTACAATCTAAGTTTGTACCTGAAGCAATCTAGGTCACAAAGGCTATTCCTCCACTCCGCTAAACAAGCTTTCCCATCCTGCACGGGGAAAACTCCCAGTGGATTTCTAATCCATTGCCTTAACCACTCAGCCATGACTACATCCTTAAAATCACTTTGCATCAATGAATTCTTAGCTCTTCTTTTTATTATTTCTAGTCTGCACTGGTTTGAAATTCTCTCTCATACCCCACTTCGCTACCACTGCCATGTACTTTAGCATAAACTCATCAGGTTTATCCTGATGAACCTGGCATAACTATCTTTCTTCTGTTTGTCTTTTCATTTAAGGCTTTCTTCCTTTCCCTAATTACAGTTTTAAACAATAGCTTGTATTTTCTGGTTCTTTGTAGTTTCTATTTCAATTCTTTATGCTTCTTCTAAATGTCTGGTTACTTTTTATGCTTTCTAAGTTCAGTTGTGAGCCATAATTATTAAAAAGGTTTATCATTTATATCATGCTTTTGTAGAGTACAAATTCCTCTGCGATTTCTGCTAAGCTCAATTCCACAATCTCACCGCTTTGTCCATTGACTCATTTATCCAACTGTCCCTCTAGAATCTGTAATTTTATTAAAAACAAAAAAAAAACAAAAACCCTTTCTGGATTTAGCAGATGACCTCATTCTGGGCTATATGATCCTGGCCAGTACCAGTAGACTCTGACAACTGCAGATACATGAAGAGGACAGTAGCTCCCAGAGCCTGGGTGTGTCTCCGTTCTGTGTCAGCAGCCCTTAGCTATCAGGTTGACTCTCCAATGCCTTTTCCTGCTTATAAAGGGAGAGCATTCAGAATAGTATTGAACAATATTTCAGCAGTGGCATATGTAAACATATAAATGGGCAGCTGTACACTAGCAGAAGGGGCAGGTGAAGGTTTTCTCCTCTAGGCAGCATATATAGTGCGGAGGGAGAATCGCCAAACTGATTTCCTCATCTGGTTCAGGCTGGGCCCAGGTCTCCAGGAACTGAGTCCTGGTGGGATTGCCCATCTGCAGATCTAGTGGCAATATGGGCGAACATGGAAAGTCTGCATTCATTAGCTGTGGGACTGAGTCAGGCTTCAGTGGCATAGGCATATTTGGATGCCTGGGGCCATGGCTCAGACCATTATATGTCCTTCTCCCATGGCGTCTGATAGGCAATTTGAGAAAAAGAATACAGGGCTACCCCCTAGTAGCCCCAGACAGGTCAAGGAAGCCTTGGTATGCAGACCCAGTAAGACTGCTGGAGAGGACTCTATTGCACTTCCCCCAAGAAGCAGGGTCTTCTCTGGCAAGGTCTGATTCCAAGGGAGCACCTGACTCCATTGTCTCTTATGGACCTGATCCTTGAAGGTTCACAGTTGCATAACAGAAATTATTCCTTGGTTATAATCTCAACCACGTGAAAGTCGAAAGACTTAAACTTCATTAGCTCATGTCAGGATCTGGCAAATATCCAAAGTTTTCTGCAGCAGGCAGGTAGTCTTCCCATGGATATCTGGCAAGCCACCAATTTTAGACATTCTACTATTGGGCCTGGTTAAGGACTTGAACAGGTTAATTTAAATCAATTGTTTTCTAGCTCAGATAATAGAACGGCTGGGGGCACTCCATGAAGTTAGCAAGTAGCTCATTTAAAACAAATAGAAGAAAATTCTTTTTCACTCAGCGCATAGTTAAGCTCAGTAATTCATTGCCAGAGGATGTGGTTACAGCAGTTAGTGTTACTGGGTTTAAAAAAGGTTTGGATAAGTTCCTAGAGGTTAAATCCATAAACTACTAAGAAATAGTAGCTTGATATCTGTTTAATATTTGGGTAATTGCCAGGTACTTGTGACTTGGATTGGCCACTGTTAGAAACAGGATGCTTGGGCTTGATGGACTCTTGGTCTGACTCAGTATGGCATATCTTTATGTTCTAATTCTTTAGAAGTTTAGGTGGCCACGTGCAGAGTGATGCATACAGGGAAAAATAACCCTTGCTGTAGTTACACAATGTTAGGTTCTATCTTAGGCGTTACCTCCCAGGAAAGAGATCTAGGCATCATAGTGGATAATACATTGAAATCATCGGTCCAATGAGCTGTGGCATTCAAAAAAGCAAACAATGTTAGGAATTATTAAGATGGGAATGGAAAATAAAATGTAGGATGTCATAATGCCTCTGCATCGCTCCATGGTGAGACCGCACATTGAATACTGTGTGCGGATCTGGTCACCGCATCTCAAAAAAGATATAGCCGCACTGGAGAAAGTGTAGACAAGGGCGACCAAAATAAGGGACATGGAAAGGCTAAAGAAGTTAGGGCTGTTCAGTTTGGAGAAGAGATGATTGAGGGGGGATATGATAGATGTCTACAAAATCATGAAAGGACTTGAGCAAGTTAATGTAAATCAGTTATTTACTCTCTCAGATACTAGAAGGACCTGGAGGCACTCCATGAAGTTAGCAAGTAGCTCATTTAAAACAAATCGAAGAAAATTCTTTTTCACTCAACGCATAGTTGAGTGGCTTTTTCAGCAAGCGTTTAATGATGGTGACAGTAATTTGTGAAGCAAAACACACCAAAAAAAAGAAAAGAACTAAAGGCTGAGATGAAACAATGTTAAGATAGTCACAGGGTTGAATGTTGTTGTCCAGATGTCTCACTGTTAGGCCATTATTATGAAAATTGTAATGAAACTTTTTTAAGCTTTTAGAATTGTCATATCATTTGTAAATTTTGATTTTTAGTATAAATGTTTTTATGTAATCTTGTAAACAGATATGACGGTTCCCACCAAATATCGGAATAGAAATTTTAACAAATAAATAAAATAGTTAAGCTCTGGAATTCATTGCCAGAGTATGTAGTTACAGCAGTTAGTGTAACTGAGTTTAAAAAAGGTTTGGATAAGTTCCTAGAGGATAAATCCAATAAACTGCTATGAGTGTAATTAATAAGCAACAGTATCTTGTGATCTATCTAATGTTTGGGTACTTGCCAGGTACTTGAGTTGGATTGGCCACTTTTGGAAACAGGATATTGGGCTTAATGGGCCCTTGGTCTGACCCAGTATGGCATATCTTATGTTCTTATATTTGCTTCCCCATTTCTGTCCAGTCGGACCCTCAGCCAGTGGCTCCTTCCTCTTCCAGTCCTTTGCTTAAGCACCGGGGCTCGCCTCGGCCCCCTGTGGGTGTTCCTGACAGGAATCCGGATGGCACTGATGATGTTGATCCTGATTCCTTGGAACATGGGGAAATTCCTCAAGGGCTGGAACCATGTTGTGATTCTTTCATAGAGATAAACTGCCAGCCCTGATTTTCCAGACCTGAAACAGCTGTGTGTTCCTGGTTCAGATGCTATGTCATAACCGAGGAAGAATCCCATTTTGGTTTCCTTATGTAAAGCCTCTTATTTTTATTTATTTATTTTTTTTCTGGTGATGGATGCCATCCAGGAATTGATTGATCTGGAATGGGATGCCCCAGAGACAAATTTTAAAGGGGGTTGGACATTGGAAGACCTCTGCCCCCTGGATCTGGCTCTGGGAGAGCGTTTATGGTTTCCCAAAGTGGATGCTCTAGTAATTGCCAGGTACTTGTGACTTGGATTGGCCACTGTTAGAAACAGGATGCTTGGGCTTGATGGACTCTTGGTCTGACTCAGTATGGCATATCTTATGTTCTAATTCTTTAGAAGTTTAGGTGGCCACTATTTAATGTTATAGCAGCAGAATCCGAGGTGTCTAAGTAGCAAGGCATCTGGAAGTTGTGCAGTCCTTGAGAAGTTGTGCAGTCCTTGAGAAGCGTATAATGTGCTCTGATTAATACCTTACAGGCCGATTCAGAAAGGGGTAATAGCCAAGCTTCACATTTTACTTTTAGAAATTAGCGCCTACCCAAAGGGATATTAAGTCTGAGGTCCCAAAAGTAAAAAATAATAATTAAAAAAAAACATTTAAAATTGGCTCGCGGGTTGAAAACCGGATGCTCAATTTTGCCGGCGTCCGGTTTCCGAGCCCGTGGCTGACAGTGGGTTTGAGAACCGACGCCGGCAAAATCGAGCGTTGGCTGTCAAACCTGCTGACGGCCGCCGCTCCTGTCAAAAAAGAGGCGCTAGGGACACGTTAGTGTCCCTAGCGCCTCTTTTTACCGCAGTGCCTCATTTGCATGCGGGCCGATACTAAATTTCACGCTCAGGAGAGTGGCATATGCGCCTGCCGGGAGAGCGGACGCTCGCCCACAACTTTTACTGTATCGGCCCGTTAGTGGGATCTCAACTTGAACTTAAGGGCCTTAGTCAAACTGCCCTTCCAGCTAATAGAGCAGGCCTCCATAAAGGCCCTTTTCCTGAAGACTGTCGTAATAGCAAGCAGCTCCCAGGGTGTACCCCAGAGCTGCAAGCCTTTTCTCACATAGAGACCATTACAAATTTTTTTTTCCAGGCTTGGGGACCTTCCTACTGGTACTGTCCTTTCTTCCTAAGAGGATATCCTCCTTTCGTCTTAACTAGGCGATTTCTCTTCCAGCCTGTAGTAGGAGGGACTGTTAGGGAATGACAGATGCCTACATTTATTGGATACATGCTGTATTCTGTTGAAGGCAGTGATCCCCTTTATGAAAACAGACAAGTTGCTTATCTTGTTTGGCAGTCTCCCGTGGGAGGAAACTATCTTCAAAGCCAACATGGTTAGGTGGATCCAGGAGACAGTAGTCTTGGAATGCATACCTTTGGGCAAGCAGATTCTGGCAGCCCTGTGAGCCCACGCTACGAGGGCACAAGAGGCATCAGAGGCAGAAGCATCCTCGTTCTCTCAGGATGAGATCTCCAGGTCTGCCACATTGTCTTCCCTGCACTCCTTTACAAAGCACTATAGGATGAGCGGGGCCATTACAACAGCCCTGCCTTCCTTTCACCACAGTAAGGAGTAGCTTTTGTAACTCCTATTCATGATGACTGGTTTAGCAGAAAGATAAGGTTAAATTATGCCTACCTGATAACTTTCTTTTCTTTGCATCCTGCTAGACCAGTCCAGATCCCATCCAGAAAGATAGAGGTGATGGGGGTTCAGAGGGGCCAATGGCATAATGTGAGGTATGCCTTCCTGTGCTTATTTTATGACTCGCTTTGCCTCTCCCTCATCTTACCTTTTGACTCTCTCGGAGTGGTGGTCAATACCCTGTAGTGTGTGTTTTCAAGAATGTGTCTTTCAGGGGATTTCTGGTGGTCATAGTGCTTTGGCAATAGGCTACTGGTATTAGCCAGGAGTACATCTCCCTTTGTAGCTCAGAATAAGGTCATACGAGGTGTGCCTTTTTTCCCTGTCAGCTGTGGAGAATGGAGATCCCATTCGTGATAACTGGTCTAGCAGGACTCAAGGAAGAAAAATTATCATGTAAGGATAATTTAACTTTTCTAAACAAAAATAAACAGGTGTACATTTAAAAATGATAAACATCAGACACTTTTGACATTTTCTATTTCATGGCACATTTTTAGGTTTGCTTGATCCTTGTATTCTGATGTGAATTGTTGCACTATGAGGAAACGGTTGAGAAACATGGGCGTTGTGGTGGAAATCCAGTCACTATTGGTGCCTACCAAATACAGATATGGGGACTGTTTGGAAGAAATACACTGTCCATGAATTGATAAGTCAACTACCACTTTTCCCTAATAGATGGCCCACTAGTGCTGTGCAAGTGGGAGAGAACATTGGGAGAAAGTGTTGCTTTGCAGCACTGTAAAAAAAAAAAAAAAAAGCAAAGTGGCTTTTGGGAGAAGCTTATAGGCTTGCAATATGGCACAACTCTTATGAGATATAAACCTTGACTGCGGTTCTGCCTCCTGACACACCACCAAAAATCAGCTTCAAGGAGCAAGTTAGGCTTCTGTGAATGGCATTAAGCTTTTCCTCTGCTGCACAGCTTCTCTTGCTGAGAAAATAGATGCAAAGTTTATGTAGATGAATTGGCTGTGATTTTGTTCAGTTTTCCTGTGTGACTGAAGATGATGAAATGTTTGTTTTTATTTTGCTGGCAAGAAAAGATCAATAAGTATGTACACAGACTAGGTAATTAGATCTTAAAAAGAACATTTTCTGATCTGGCTTGAAATGTTTCATTTGTGGTGGTAATTTCTTTCATAGTTATTTGCCTTATTAAGCTATTTTCTAGTTGGAGAAAAAAATATAAATGCATAAATATAAAATAGGATGGAGGTGGAAAAAGATCCATGGTCTTTAATAGACTGGAAACTGAATGAATCAGCGATATAATATTATTCTAAAGAAATCTAATACAATTCTGGGCTGTATTAGCAGGAAGATTACATACAGGGTCTATAAAGTAGTTCTAGTCTGCTCCATGTTGGTGAAGCCTTTGCACTATTATGTACAGTTTTGAATCCCGCAATTCAAAAGTGACATGGAAAAATGGGGATAAGTTCAGTGAGGAGCAGTAAAATAATTGGATACCTATGTAATGGTCTGAGAGGATAGGCTGAAAAGGTTGTTTATGCATCCTAAATAGAGAAGACTGAAGGATGGTTTGATATAGAAATGTAAGCATAGAATATGTTGATAAAGACCGTAAAGCTTTTTTACTCGGCTTATTTTCCACTTTGGGGGAAATATAGTAGCAGGCCCAGTTTGGGGGAGATATTTGACTTGGGCCTCTAACCCAAAGGGGGCTTATTTTGTTTTCAATTTTATTGTGGCTAGGATCTCAAAGCGCTGGCCGATGTCCAGGGCTCTCTGGATCTGTACACTATAAAAAAAAAAAAAAAAAAGCCTCAAGAATCGATCCCCCCTACTGTAAACCCTTAACACAATACAGGGACCTAAAAAGTAATACCAAGTACTGGTGTTCGGTACTATGTAATGAAAAATAACCATAGAAACTTTTATTGTTCACATCTTACTACAGTATCATTTTTACTGTGTAACATGTAATCTAAAAAGATTTTCTTTTTTTTTTTGTGATAAACCTCTTTAATGTGTCTCTTCCTAGTGTGTAGCAGATGGACTCAGGACCAATGGGTATAGTGTGCTCCTGATAGCAGTTGGAGACTGAGTCATATTTCAATCTGACGTCAGCACCAGTACATATACCTGTGCAGGAAGCTCTGCTCTTAAGTATTTTCCGTCTTCATAGCAGTTTGGGACTCTATACACGCTTGCACAGCGTTAGAGTTTTCAAACGAAAGAAGAGGGAAAATTCCAAACAAAGAAGAAATCTTACCTCTCCAGATGAGCCCCGCTCTCCTGTGGTGATATCTAAGGGTCCCTCCCCCAGTTGGGAATTCCTGAGGTGACTTCAGAGATCTCTCAGAGGCAGGCCTCGGTCCGGTAGCAGGTTCCTGGCGTGAACTTAGCCCCCAGCAACAGGAGCGGCTGAGAGGCAGTAGGTGCAATACCGAGCACGGCTTACAGAAGGGGTTGTCCCTCACCTCCAAGGTTCAGGTGGCCGCGTTGGCCTGCTTCGGAACCAAAGTGGAAGGCATTAGCCTAGCATCTCATCCGGACATCTCCTGCTTCCTGAGAGGGGTCATGCAGATCCGACCACCCTTAAAGTGGCTGGTACCCCTATGGAACCTCAATCTAGTACCAGACTTCCTAGCGGGAGCCTCCTTCAGACCTATACGCGGTCTGTCCCTACGACTTCTAACCTTGAAGACTGCATTTCTAGTGGCAATATGTTCGGCCTGTCGCATCTCCGAACTTCAAGCACTAGCCTATCGGGAACCTTTTCTCAAATTCACACCGGGATCCATACAGCTACGCACTGTCCCCTCCTTCCTTCCAAAGGTGGTTTCTCACTTCCATCTAAACCAAACCATCTCGCTGCCATCTCCAGATGAGCATAAGGGCTCGGAAGAATCTCGCCGCCTTCGCCACCTTAACATCGGCAGACTCCTAGTTCGATACCTGGAAAGGTTGGAATCTGTACGAAAGACGGACCACCTATTCGTCCTTCACAGCGGGAAGAAACAAGGGGAAGCGGCCTCGCGGGCAACCATAGCCCGCTGGATCAAAGAAGTAATCAAGGCGGCCTACATAGAGGCAGGCAAGCCTCCACCGCTACAAGTCAAGGCCCATTCCATTAGAGCCCAGGCAGTGTCCTGGGCAGAAACCAAGATGCTGTCACCCACTGAGATCTATCGGGCGGCGACATGGTCCTCCATTCACACCTTCTCCAGGTTCTATCGCCTGGATGTTCAAGCTTGGGAGGATTCAGCATTCGCAAGGGCAGTTCTCAGTGGGCCACGGGCAGCCTCCCACCCGGTTCGGGAGTATCTTTTGTACATCCCATTGGTCCTGAGTCCATCTGCTACATGCTAGGAAATGGAGAAGTTACTTACCTGATAATTTCGTTTTCCTTAGTGTAGACAGATGGACTCAGTATCCCGCCCATGGCTGCCGCAATACACGAAAACCTCGGGTGACGATTCCCGAGAACAAGACAAGCACGGGTAAGCCATGCTTCCCTTCAGCTAGGACACCCATAGTTACCAGGTGTCGGCGTTTCTCGGTTAAGGGCACTGGCGGTCTCCAGCTATAGTCCACGTCAGTCAGTTCAAGTTGATCACGTTTCTCAAGTTATTCAAGTTAAACAAAGTTAACCAAGTTAATCAAATTATCCAGACACACACATATCCACATTTGCTTTGCGAGGAGAATACTGAAGAGCAGAGCTTCCTGCACGGGTATATGTACTGGTGCTGACGTCAGATTGAAATCTGACTCAGTCTCCAACTGCTCTCAGGAGCACACTATACCCATTGGTCCTGAGTCCATCTGTCTACACTATGAAAAATGAAATTATCAGGTAATTAATTTCTCCAATATCAGTCTTTCCTCTGACTATACCTCCCCCAATGAGAACAGAATTTGTAACTTCATTCCATCTAATAGTATTGAGCTTATCTCATCAGTCGTGTTTGGCAAAAGTCCTCCACACCACTGGTTCCTCTGAAATAATTTCTCCAATAGTAAAACTTGCCTGCCTGAAACTGTGTTTCGACTCATTAGTGTCTGCTTCAGGGCTGGAGAGCTAAGTGTAGACATGAATAAATGTTAATAACATAGATTAATAGACACCAGATACAAGATAACCGTGTCATTTTAACGTGAATTCATTTCCTTCTTTAAACCGCTGTTTTCCTGTCAGACAGCATCAGTCTGAATGTCGGCAAGATTTATACAATTTTCCATCAATCACTGACTAGCTGGAAGTGGAAGCCACCCTCAGTGACAGATGGTAAACGCTACTCAATCCCGAGGGAAGTTCCCTCTAAAGTCCATTGATCAGAACCCTGTATAGAAGAACATTGGTGCCTGTCAGGTCCGCCGTGCTAAGAGAACTACTAGTGCGCTCATTAAAGAATGTGATGTGTGGTCTTCTGCAACGTCTGTAAAAATGTTCCCCCAATATCCCAGGTCCGTCTTTCATAACATTTATCAAATATAGTGCTCTATTAGGTCCTTTCATTAACTCGTCTTGAAAAACTTCAAAAGTATTGTGGGTCTATTGATGAAAGGATTTTAGACACAATCATCCGTAATGTCTGAGGACATTCCCCTTCATTACCACATCCATTCTCCATATTTAATGTAACTTACACAATTTTCTACAAAGTCCTCCTCCTTTAAATCCTGATCGAGTGAGATATAAATAACTTAAGAAATGCTGTTTAAAAATATAACATCTGATCATTATGATGTCAACTGGTGCTCCATACTCAAGGGACCTGTCTAACAAATGTATTTCACGATAGAGCCTTTTTAGCCCATGGTAACTCTTATAATTACAATGAAATGAGTACAGTTATTTTTATGGACGTTGCAAAGAACTACACATCACATTCTTTAATGTGACTGATAAGTTCAATACTATTAGATAGAATGAAGTTAAAAGTTCTATTATCAGGAGAGCTATAGCCATTAAGAGGAAAGACTGAAATAGACACATTAAAGATCTTTATCAGAAAATAAAATATGAAATATTAATTTTTTTAGATTATGTTACACATAGTAAAAACGATATGTAGTAAGATGTGAGCAATAACCATTTCTATGGTTAATTTTCATTACACAGTTGTGGACACCAGTACTTGATATTTAATTCTTAGGTCCCTGTATTGTGTTAATGGTTCTCTGGATCTGTGACAAGGGCTGTATAGTGGAGCCTTGTGTCTGAGGAATCTCTGGGCTTATTCCAGGCTTCCTGGAATTCTGATGCCATTTTTGCTCCCACTTTTCCTAGGAAGCTGTTCAATGTATCCTTGACCTTTTCTATGTAGAAATCTTTCCTCATAAAGCTCTTGATTCTGTCCCTTGGAGACTCTTATGACCTCTTGCTTTAGAACTTTGTTTTTGCTGAAAAATTGCTTGTTTCCGTGTGCATTATTTAGTTCTCTTGAATGTCTTTATCATATTCCCCCTTGCTAGTATCCATATTTAGGCCCCGAGTCTTATTTCATGGGGCTTTGGGGCCAGCAAACACCATTTTGGTAGCCCTTCTCTGGGTTGCCTCTGCTCCATACCCTTTTGGCGGTATATCTTCCAGAACTAGACACAATACTCCAGATGATGTCTTACCAATAGCTTCTATGGAAGCATTAATACCTCTTTTTCTTTTTCTTTTCCTAGTAGTAACATGTCCCATTATTCTTCCTCTTTCTCTTTTTAATGTCTTGTTGCACTGTTTTGTGAATTTTGCACCTCAAATGCATGGCTCTCTACATTTTTCAATAAACTTGCTGCCATCTGCATGACTACAAGAAAGCCTTCCTAGATCATTCCTAATCCTTTTTTTTTTTTATCCCATTTGTTGCAGATCTTAGTATTTCATAAAAAAAAACTCCAACCCAACTTTTAACTCTTCTGCAGCATCACTTATGAAAATATTAGAAACAGAAACATAATGGCAGAAAAAGACCATATGGCCTATCTTTCCTGCCCATCTACTCCAACTGCTCAGTTATACAATCACTACCATTCCCTCAGAGATCTCCTGCCAGCAGATGGAGACGGAGCAAGCTGACGTTACAGTATACATAACCCTGCAGTGACCCCAGCCTGCCAGTATTCTCCGTCTCTAGCAGATGGTGGACGTGCATCTCCCTTCGGGGATTGCTTTGAGCATTTTGAAAGGAGAAATCTGAAATTCTAAATTCAGGAAAAGAAAGCCCCACTCTCCTGCGATGATACCTAAATGTCCCTCCCACAGTTGAGAATTCTTGAGGTGCTTTCGTGGTCCCTCAGAGGTGTGTTATGGTCCGGTAGCTGGATATCCCGGCATGGACTTAGCTGCTAGTTCAGCTGAAAGGCATCGGGTGCAGGAGGTCCAGCGTGGCCATGACGGCAGTTGCCCTCTCCCCCTGTAGCTGGAGATAGTCTCTGTACTCAGCCGGTAGGCGCTGAGCTCAGGTAAGGTTTAAAAAAAAAAAAAAAAAGTTGTACCTGTATCAGAGGTAGTTAGAGGGGCTTCAGGATTTCTTCTGCTCTCTGTTTTTGGCGTGCTTTGCCAACGTTCATTCCTGCTTCCGTTAGGGTTGGGGATCTGGGCAGCCCGGCGGATTGAGCGGCCCCCCGGTGGGCTAGGTCCCGCTCTTAGGTTTTTTTCTTGCATGTCACATGGTAGGCTGCGGTGGCCATTTTCACGTGCCCTAATGCATTTTCTGCTGCTCTATAGGCCTTCGATGTGTGCAGTGTATTGGCTTTGCGCACACGTTGTGCGCTCGGCTTTTTGGGCTCGCTTTTTATGTGCACTAACCTTTTTATGCACTTAACTTGGCGCACAGGTTGTGCATGTGCCTTGCCACTTATTTTTTAGGCGCATTTCATTTTTGAACGCGACCTGTTCTGATTCACGTTTACCACAGCGATGGTGCCAGTAAGCAAGAAGCCTTAGCGTCTTTCTATTTGTTGCCTGTCATATTAGGGCTTCTCAGCCTGACCTGTCTTCTAACCTGTGTCAGCAGTGCTCAGGCGCTCAGTGAGAGTTGTCTTCCTCGGATTTTGCTAAGCCTGGCTCTTTCCATTCTGATGATGGGTTGGTCATGGCCTTGACTGGGGGACACCAGATCTTCGCTCTCCCTTGACTGGCTCCTCTGCTGTCAAGGGCAGTTCTGTGGGACCAGCTCCAGTTCCTTATGGGCTTGGTCTGGATCTGGCTGCTTTTTCTTGGGTGGAATTGTTTTCAAGGCTTATAAGCCTTTCTTCAGACACAGTGGGAGCACTGAAAGGAGAGGATCACCTTGCTGGTGGCTGGAAAGAATCACTAAGTACTGCTTGGAGAAATTTTTAAAATTTAAAATTATTGGGGAGAAGTAAACTATTAGGGTATATTATTTAGTGTGTTCATTTATTTTTTATTTTAAATAGGTAGTCGGGCAACAAACAGAAGTTTGTGCGTCTAGCAGTGAATGATGACATAGATTTAATTGGCATCTCAGAGAAATGGTGGAAATAGGATAACCAATGGGATAGTGCTATACCTGCGTACAAATTATATCGCAATGACAGAGAGGAGCATCTTGGTGGCGAGTGGCGCTTTTATGTCCGGGATGGCATAGAGTCCAACAGGATAAAGATCCTGCATGAGTCTAAATGCAACAATGAAGCCAAGACTTGAAGTCTTGGCTTCATTGTTGTATTACCACTGATCCGCCACGACTTGAGCTGCTGACTTCACCGTTATTAAGAAATCTTGGAATTGGTCCCCCTGACGCGAAACACGGCCGTGTCTGGGCTCTTTTTTGATGACTCATTTTACTCTATAGTTGACCTTTTGTGCACAACTGTTGCGTGCACATTGAGAATTAAAGCTCCACTTTTTCTAAAATAGTATTGTCCAGTATAATTAATCGCCGCACATTATTTTGTTGTTGCTTATCTAAATGTGTGTGCTCTTTACTCCGCTCTTCCTGTGTGGAATAGATGTTCTCATACAGGTCTGGCTGGAAGACAGATTGCTTTATGCCTTTCCTCTGTGGCCCTTGCTAGTCAGGATATTTTGCAAGATGGGATGCTATAGGGAGCTAGTACTCCTGGTGGTGTGGACTGGCCCAAGTATCCATAGTATGCAGATTTGCAACAACTCCTGATGGAGGCCTCCCTTCATCTTTCGCTGCACATGGATATGCTTTAGCAGGGACCGGTTCTTCATGATAATCCCGACTCTATTCTGTCTTATGGTTTGGCCCTTGAGGGGGCTCGCCAGTTAAAACATGATTCTTCCTCTGCAGTGATTACCACTTTACTCCACGCTCCACTTTTTTGGCTTATGTGCGGTTTGGAGAGTTTTTGAGGCCTGGTGTGAGGCGTGGGATGTTCTTCCTCGTTCAGTTAAGATCCCTCTCATTCTGGATTTTTGCTAGATAAAGGCTTGGCCCTTAATTCCTTGAAGGCACAGGTTGCATATCTTGCGATTTTCAGAGATCTGGTGAATGGTGTTTTTGTCGTCTCATCCTGATGTGGTCTGTTTTTTGAAGGGAGTGAAGCACCTTAGGCCTCCCTTGAAGTTACCGGTTCAATTATGGAGTCTTAATTTGGTGCTGGACCTTTTGGTGGGTGCTACATTCCTACCACTGCATAGCCTTTCCTTACAGTTGTTGACTTTGAAGACAGTGTTCCTGGTGGCTATATGTTCGGTGTGTCAATTTCTGAACTGCAGGCCTTGTCTTGCCAGGAGCCATTCCTTCAGGTGACTGGGGCATTACAGCTGTGTACTGTTCCAACCTTCTTGCCCAAGGTAGTCTCTGACTTTAATTTGAATCAGTCCATCTCCTAACCATCCCTGGATAAGGTCAGGGATGTGGAAGAGTTTATTTGGGATGGATAAGTTCAAGCCAACATCAAAAAGCCCAGGAGCTGCATCAATCTTCATCACGGTCGAGCATAGAAGCCATGAAGGTAGATTATCAATGATCTAGCTCCGCCCACCCAATGAAAGTGAGGAATTCCGCTTCATCGAATCAACATTGAGAGAAAGCAATGCGGAGTATCGAGTGAAGAGGCATCAACATTGGTCCCAGTTGATGCACGATGTTGAGAACAGGGAAATACAGGCAGCAACCATATGTTCTCTCAAGTATCTCTGGAGAGAGAGTAGCTCACCAACTAAGTCTGAATGTTGCATTAGCCTTAGGTGACCCAGGAAGGTATGACCTCTCTCCTGCAAATAAAGTTTTTTTTTTTGTATCTATTCCCTCAATACGGACAGCACTGCTAAGTACGGTGAAAGAGCCATATCTATTGCAGGTCCTAAATTGTGGAACTCGTTACTGGCTGAATTAAGATTGCAGAAAGAATTTTTAATATTTAAGAAAAATTTAAAAACTTGGCTTTTTAAACAGGCATATGAGGATACTAACCTAATAAAGGCATAGCCTAAGTGTCTTCTAGTTAAGAAATTTTAGGACTGGTTTTATGAGTAATAATTGAGGCAAAGTTTGTTTTTTAATTTGCTGTTTATTTTACTTTTTTATTTTATTGTATTTTAAGAATCATTTCAATTTGAATTTTACCTACATTTTGTTTTAAATGATTTGAAATTAATGTTAATGTGTTTATTTGTTTTAATGAGTTAATGTAAATATATTTTATTGAATTCTCAATGTTTATAACCTTATCCATGTTGTGAACTGTTATGACTGTAAACAGAATAATGGTATATAAAAATAAATAATAAATAAGCCCAGGTTAGAAGCTGCAACCCCAGCAAACTACCGACCAATCTCTTCCTCAGCGTTCACATCTAAACTTTTAGCGGCAATAGTACTTAAATATCTCCCTGAATTTGTAGAGGAGCATCAGATTCTGAACCAATACCAATTTGGTTTCAGAAAAACCTTAAAACACTGAGATTCTTATGATCTCCTTACTGGACAACCTAAGAAGAGGGCTTGATTCGGGTCATAGCTGTGTACTAGTATTGCAGGATATTTCATCCGCATTTGACACGATTGAGAGAATGTGGTATCTCAGGTAGAAGTCTTGTTGTGGTTTACTTCGTATCTCTCTGAATGTTCACAAGAATAGGCAGCAAACTTTCCTCTTGGTATAATATTGGTGTACCTTACAGTTCAGCTTTTTCTTCTCTATTTAATATCTATCTTGCTCCCATCTGCAATATTCTAGCCAACCACTGTAAAGGCTATCAAAGTTTTGCCGATGACATTCAGTTTTTAAAAAAAAATCTTTCCCACATGGTTGGAGACAGTCTAATTGGAATCTGTTTAACTGCCATTAAACAATGACTTCACCATAACAAATTGGCTTAACATCTTAAAAACTGACTTCATGACAATCAAACGTTCCATCCACGATTCTGCTCCTGTCTTTAACATTAGACATCCATAAATTCTCTATCCTTTCTTGTGCAAAGAGCCTTGGTGTATGGTAAATAATAGATTATCATCATTTTGATGTGATAACTGGAAAGATAAAAAGTGGCTTTTATAAGCTTTGGGCCTGTAGGCCTTATTTTGATAGACATTTTATATACCGTTGTTCCATGTGTAGATCACAATGGTTTATATATAGAGTGACAATCCTAATTATAACTCAACAACCAAACACACGAAGCTTGGTTACATTGGAATTTGAAGATTTCAAATTGGTGGTGCAGGATTCCATATTGCCAATTTTGGACTATTGTAACATTATTTACTTAGGACTGCCAGCTTTATTGAAACCACTACAACTACTTTTGAACTCGACAGCTTATTTGTTTAGTAGCAAAAAGCGTAATAATCACATTTCATCTACTCTATCACAGTTTAGTTACCTATTCAGTTTTGAGTCCAGTACAAAACATTACTTATATCGCACAAGCTTCTTAGCACAAAGTCTCTGCCATGGATTAGCTTTCTGTTGAGAATATACCAACCTACAAGACATCTTAGATTCTAAGAAAGAGGGCTTCTTGAAGTACCCTCGGTTAAAGTTTATTTTATTTATTTGGATTTTTACATTCTATGTTTCGACACTTCAGAGTGTACATCAAAGCAGATTACATTCAGGTACTGTAGGTATTTCCCTATCCTCACAGGGCTTACAATCTAATTTTGTATCTGAGGCAACAGAGGGTAAAGTGACTTGCCCAAGGTCACAAGGAGCGACAGTAGGATTTGAACCCTGGTTTCCCTGGGTTGTAGTGTGCTGCTCTAACCACTAGGCTGCTCCTTATGCGTCACAAGACACTGTGCTTTTTCTATCGCTTCACCTGTGATGTGGAACACGATTCCAGAATCATTGAGACTGCTGGAGTGCACAGCAACTTTTAAAGCATCCTTTAAATGTTTCCTGCAGGCACTAGTGTGTGTGTAATTGGTTTACAGAAATTTATGGAATTAAACAGCTTGCGTGGGGATTGTGTACTGGCTGTTTGTTCTGGAAAGTTTGTATACTGTTTGGATTTACTATTGTGTATGTTTTGTACATCGCCTAGGGCCTTGGCATGGGCGATTTTAATACATTTTAATAAATATGAATACAGGAGAGTCATCTACCTCCCTAAAGCTTAAACTCTAGAAGAGTCCGAGAGGCTCCCAAGGCAGCATGCAGGAACTCTCTCTCTCTCTCCTGCTCAGTAAAGTCTTTACTGAGCTCTGAGAGCTGGGTCTGGGACAGATGTCTCCCACGTGTTGTGGGTAATTCATCTTGCTCTCTGTGGAGAACCTTGTGTACAGGTAACCAAACCTGCTTTTTCCTCCTTCAGAAAGATTATAAATTAATTTAAAAAAGAAAACCAAAAGCTTAGTAGCACTCAGTGCATGTGCTCGGTGGGTTTGACACACTTCCCAGGTACTGAAGGCAGTCAGCCCTTGGTTTAATGCCTCACAGCATGCATTGAATCCTTTTAATACATACCCTGTCTTGTGATATTGCTTGTTTAATGTAGCATCATGAGGACCCAATCAGTGAATGGCAAGGCAGCGTTAATGTTGCTTATGACATGACAGCACTCTTCTGTCATTTCACCTGACTCAGGACATGCACTGGAAAATGTCAAAATATGATTAATCATTGTGTAGCAAAATGCTATTTAAAATTCAGGATTGAGAGACAGGCAAATCGGTTGTCACCTCCTCCTGAATATTAAAAAGCACATATTACTAAAGGTCAAACCCCTGAAACTGGATTTATGACACTCACTGGCATTTAAAACAGTTATAGGCCGATTCAGGCCACTCTCCTGTGCCCGCGATTCAGTATTTAAATGAGGGCCCACGGTAAAAAGAGGCGCTAGGGACACTAGCGCGTCCCTAGCGCCTCTTTTTTGACAGGAGGCGGCGGCTGTCAGCAAGTTTGACAGCAAACACTCAATTTTGCCGGCATCAGTTCTCAAACCCGCTGACAGCCACGGGTTCGGAAACCGGACGCCGGCAAAATTGAGCATCTGGTTTTCAACCCGTGAGCCGATTTTTAAATTTTTTTTTTATTTTTTTATTATTTTTAACTTTTGAGACCTCCGACTTAATATCGCTATGATAAGTCGGAGGGTTTACAGAAAAGCAGTTTTTACTGCTTTTCTGTACAGTTTCCCGGTGCCGAGAGAAATTAACGCCTACCTTTGGGTAGGCGCTAATTTCTGAAAGTAAAATGTGCAGCTTGGCTGCACATTTTGCTTTCTGTATTGCGTGGGAATGACTAATAGGGTCATCAACATGCATTTGCATGTTGCGGGCGCTATTAGTTTCGGGGGGGGGGGGGGGGGGGTTGGATGTGCGTTTTCGACCCCTTACTGAATAAGGGGTAAAGCTAGCGCATCCAAATGCGGGCTAACAGTGCGCTCTGCCGGAGCACACTGTACTGTATCCGCCCATAAGTAAGCATTAGTACTTGCAAAAAACGTTCTGCTTTTACTTCCTTTGAAAAACTGGTATTTTAGTTTTCTGAAAACTCCTCCTAGTCATCCACGATTTCTGTTATGTATTGAAGTGACTCAAGTAGTAGGGACAGCTATGCTGATCAGATCCCCATGCAGGTATCGAATTGGTATAGGTAGATTATGAATATACTACCAACAGGTAAAGAGAGTTTTTAAAAATGGTGGAGCAGGTCTCCTTCAGTAAGATAAAAATACAAAACATTTTAGAATTAGAAAAATGGACTTTGGCACAAGACTTACAATAAGCCATAGAGCCCAAAACAACAGGACAATTGATGTTTCAGTTTTGTAGGGCTTGGACATTGTCCCGAATATGCTGCAAGGGCCTAAGAAGCATGTTGAATGCCTTGTAAAGCAGCCCATGGACCACATCTAGTGCGTGGAGAAAGTTTATCTGGCCCACTTCCCACAAGATGCCCAAAGGCTTTGCTAAAATATTGCTGGTTGCTTGGAGCATTACAAACAGTCACTCAGCCCTGACATTGATTTAAAATGTTCTGTGTCCCTTCTCATAAAAAATAGTTTGGGGCCCTTTTTTAAGGTTAAGAATGGAGTGTGTCACATTTTTAGGGCTAAGAATATGGACCAGTTTTGCTTTTAACATGAATTTGACTCTGCTTTGTGGAAAGAACAGCTGGTTGAGTGATCTAATTAGGTGCACTATTTTATTTCTGCACTGTCTGTCTTGGCTGGGATAACAAAAACCTTTCTTTCCCTTCTCAGAGCAAGTTAGATTGAAGAATATAAGAAAAGCCTATGGAAGATGTGTGTGGTATCGATTGCGGTTGTTGAAACCACAGCAGAGCATAATTCCGACTCTAAAGTAAGTTTGAGCACCGGAGCAACTTATTCGGTTGCTATTTTTTCTTTAAATTAAAAAACCTCATGTTCTCATTCCTTCTTCATTTTTTTTTTTCTTGTCTTGCATTACACCTATGGTAAGAAATAGTTTTTAAATCCAAAATCATAGCCTTCTCACGTTTCACATATTTGCTAAATAGTTAAGTGATTACTAGAAATTTTATTTTTCTCATCTTAACTGGATTATAGACTCCATGGTTCAGGACTCTCATGTTTTTCTGTATGGTGCTATGCATGTCTAGTTAACATTTGTATTGCATTACATGTTAAGGAGAAATTGCACAACGATTGGTCCGATAACATTACATATGCATGGCTAACCAGATATCACTATTCTCCAAGGACAGGCAGGATGTCACTCCTCACACATGGGTGACATCATCCGATGGAGCCGGGCACAGAACTTTGATCTGAAAGAATCTAGAGCTTTCAGCCTGCTCTACTGAGCATGTGCAGCTATAGCCACCTCCTTGTCTCTCAGGCAAAGTTCCTCAGTTCTTTTTCTGCAGAGCCGTGTGGTTGCAGATTCAGCTTTGCTCTCCTCACAGCTAAGGCTGTGACTGTTGTGGAGCTGCAAGCAGCTGTTTTTTTCAGGCAGAGCCTTGATGTTTGTTTTTCCCTCCCTTCCCTTGCAGTAGTTTAAGTCTAATTTATTTTTCTCTCTCTTCCTAGCACCTGTTGGCTGCATTGTGGTCCTAGTAGAGCTCTGGAATTTTTTGCCAGAGGATGTGGTTAGTGCAGTTAGTGTAGCTGGGTTTAAAAAAGGTTTGGATAAGTTCTTGGAGGAGAAGTCCATTAACTGCTATTAATCAAGTTTACTTAGGGAAAGGCCTCTGCTATTACTGGCATCAGTAGCATGGGATCTTCTTAGTGTTTGGGTAATTGCTAGGTTTTTGTGGCCTGGTTTGGCCTCTGTTGGAAACAGGATGCTGGGCTTGATGGACCCTTGGTCTGACCCAGCATGGCAATTTCTTATGTTCTTACTATGTGGCTGACAGACGTTTTCCCCTTAATGTTGCACTTGCAGCATATTCCTATGTCCTATAATAAATAATGCTGCACTTGCAGCATATTCCTATGTCCTGTTCTTGCCTTTATCAAGGGCCTCTGGCCTGGGACTTGTCTGAGTTCCTACCCAGGCAGGAATTCCAGGAAATTCTGTCTGACCGCTGGGTTTCGATAGAGGCTCAGACAGTGGAGGAATTCAGGACCAGTGTTTCCATGGGGAGGAGAGCTCATCCTACCCACATTCCGGGGACCTAGTCTCCTTGGCTGCTGCCCTGGATGACATAGCCTCCCTTCCTGCATGTCACATTGATCTGGAAATGCATCTCCTTGGGAGAGAGGGTGAGTATGAGCCTGGGCAATCCTCTTTGCTGATGGACCATTGGTACCATGTCTGGAGTTGCTTACCTATAACAGGTCTTCTCTGTGGACAGCAGGATGTTAGTCTTCACAGTACCCTCTGTCTCCCCTGGGAGTTGTTGTTTTTCCATGTATTTGCTATATCATGGTCTAAGGCAGGGGTCGGGAACCCATGGCTCGCGAGCCAGATATGGCTCTTTTGAGGGCTGCATCTGGCTCGCAGACAGTCGCCACACTTTCCCGCTGACCCAGCTGCTCCCCGGTCCTCCTCCGCCCGGGCTTAAAATGCTGTCAGCCCGGGCGGAACGCGGCAGGACAGCTGGAGTCAGCGGCACCGGCATGGTCTCTTCGCCCCCCCCCCTCGCGGCCCGGAAGAGGAAGTGGAGAGTATCGGGTGCATGCGCGGCAAGAAGAGGCCACGCTAGTGCGCTCGGCATCGGCCCGAAGAAAAGAAGACTGCAGCGCGGCTCGGAGGAAAATGAAGAGGTTCATCCGCGACCGATGGGACTCCTCCTCCGCGAGGGCTGAAAATGAAGAGGTTAGCGTTGGGAGGAGGCTGCTGCTGCGAGTTCCTGGGGTGGGGGAGAGAGAGAGTGAATGAGCGAGCAAGCATGTGTGTTTGCTCGCTCATTCACTCTCTCTCTCCCCCACCCCGGGAACTCGCGGCAGCAGCAGCCTCCTCCCAACGCTAACCTCTTCATTTTCAGCCCTCGCGGAGGCGGAGTCCCATCGGTCGCGGTTGAACCTCTTCATTTTCCTCCGAGCCGCGCTGCAGTCTTCTTTTCTTCGGGCCGATGCCGAGCGCACTAGCGTGGCCTCTTCTTGCCGCGCACGCACCCGATACTCTCCACTTCCTCTTCCGGGCCGCGGGGGGGGGGGGGGGGGCCTGTGTGTGTGTGAGAGATTGCATGTATGTGAATGATTGAGAGCCTGTATATGTGAAAGAGAGTATGTCTGTGATTGAGAGCCTGCCTGTGAGAGAGAGAGAGAGCATGAATGTAAGTTTACCATTGGGAACCTGTATGTGTAAGTTTGTGATTGAAAACCTGTTTGTGTGAAAGAGTATGTGTGTATGATTGAGATCCTTTGGGTGTGAGAGAAATCATGTGTATGTATGATTAAGAGCCTGTGTGTATAAGTAAGAGAGAGATCATGTGTGTCTGTGTGATTGAGAGCTGGTTTAGGTGATGGAGCATGTGAGTATGTGATTGAGAGCCTGTGTTTAAATGAGAGAGAGACCATGTGTGTCTGTGTGTGATTGAGAGCTGATTTAGGTGAGGGAGCATGTGAGTATGTGATTGAGAGCCTGTGTGTAAATGAGAGAAAGAGAGGACATGTTTGTAAGCATGTGAATGAGAGGCTGTGTGTGAGAGAAAAAGACAGCATGTATTTATGTGATTGAAAGCCTGTGTGTGTGTGTAAGCGTGAAAAGATAGACAGCATGTGTGTAAATGTGTAATTAAGAGCCTATATAAGTGAGAGAGAAAAAACGTGTATATGTGAGAACTGAGAGCATGTGTGTATAGGTGTGTCATTGAGAGCCAGTGTGAGAGAGAGCGCTGGTATGTGACTGAGAGAGGAGAAAGTTCCAAGCAAACCACCCCTCCTCCTGCTAATTCAGAACAATCTCAGGACACCTGGATATCAAACGTTCCCAGGTATGCAGAGCAAAAAAAATTTTGTATCCTTATTATTTTTCATTACTGGGTCTTTGTGTCTGCTATTTTGAAATATTTTGTTGGTATCTGGAAATGTTTTATGAGTTTTTAATTATTGGATATTCCACTCATCAGCTGTTTCGAAATATGTTCTTTTTGTTAGTACAGTTTTACCGCTGATGATTTTATATTTCTTGATTTGTTTTATAAGGATGGGTGATGTTTCTTTTTTCCTTTGTTACACTGCATACAGAGACTCTGGCTTGTTGCAGTTTCCAATTCAGTTTTTGTCTGCATGCTTCTTGTTATGCGTTTTGGTCTCTTTATTCTATGTTAGGTGAGGGACAGCACGTGATTCAGGTGAGGTTTTCTGCTGGCATGTAGTTTCTGTGTAGGACTCTATAGCAGCCTGACTTGGTCCGTTTTCCTAATAGGAGATGTATTGGTGTCTTAAGGCCTGGTGTAATATTTTCAGAGACTTATTGTACTTTAAAAGTGTGATCTTACATAAAATGCACACATTTACTTGTATTTAGTTTTAAACATATTGTATGACTCTCATGGAATTAAATTTTAAAATATGTGGCGTTTATGGCTCTCTCAGCCAAAAAGGTTCCTGACCCCTGGTCTAAGGGATTCTGCCTGAGAGACAGGGAGGTGGCTACAGTTGCACATGCTCAGCAGAGCAGGCTGAAAGCTCTAGATTCTTTGAGATCTAAGTTCCGTGATGGGCTCCAACAGATGATGTCACCCTTGTGAGGACTGATATCCTGTGGTCCTTGTGGAACACCTGTTACAGGTAAGCAAGTCTACTTTATGAAACATGTATGCAGAATAAATCTATTTTACCTGATTTTCATTTTTAAACTGCTTCCTATGTTGTAAATTGGAATTTGTAACATGATTAAAAAATATTATTAAATGAATAGGTGGGTAGCAGAGAGATGGGCAATGATGGGTCTTACTTTTTTTTTTTTTTACTCTGTTTTAGTTTATTTTGGTATTTGTTTTATACTATCGTATGAGATGTATTTTATGCTGTTATGTATTGTAAATCGCTTCAACTGATTTTTAATCAGTGAAGAGATTAAAAAAATATTAAATTAAATTTGTTTTATATTGGAAGATTTCAAGAGTACTATAATCGCAAACTATTATTTACCCCTAAAAATTCTTCATTAATGCATTTCTCAAAAATAGATGCAAAACTCTTGGGCACATAAAGCAAGTTTTTTGGAAGTGAGGGAAAAAGCTGAATGACACACATGGATATGATGCCTGTTTTGTCATAGTCTCCTTGCTATAAGGGTCTTTTCATTTTCCTTATCTTCAGGATCTAATAGAATCAGACATAGCAATCTCTCATGGGACATTCGGGGTCCCACTAAGAAGCTAGAGAACTGAGTGTTGTGTAACTCTACAATGGGCAAATCCTATAGAAAAGAATCTCTCTAATTGGTTGGAATGTCCTAAAAGTCATCTCATTGGTCTTTACCTAAATGTCAATCGTCCAACTACGTACCCACAATTCATAACCTGTTCATTCATAGTACATAGTGAATGACGGCAGATAAAGACCAAATGGTCCATCTAATCTGCTCAGCAAGCTTTTTATGTATTTATTTTTTTTAAATAGGGTAGTAGCAACTGCTGCTCCATGCAAGCTCCCCCCCAAGCCTTCTGTTAAGGGCAGTAACAACTGCCACTACGTGAATGCTACCCTCAAGCAGATATGTAAACTTTGTGTAATAATACATTTACCTCATTAGTTCGTTTCTATTTTCTAGACAACAGGGATCCTCTGTCCCATGCCCTTTTGAATTTTGGACAGATTCCATTCTGTCTTTTTTTTTTTTTTTTTGTGATGAGGTCTCCAGAACTGAATGCAGTATTCCAGGTGAGGCCTCACCAAGGCAGTATCACATTTTTTTTTTTTCCTACCGGTTATGCCTCTTTCAGTGCAGCCCAGCGTCCCTGAAGCCTTAGCCACCGCCTTGTCACATTGCTTCGCCACCTTTAGATCATCAGACACTATTACCCCACGGTCTCTCCGTTTGTGCATATCAGTCTTTCGCCCCTCCCCCCACAAACACACATACAACTTCTTTGGACTGCCGTACCTCAAATGCATGACTGTGCTTTTTGAATCCCAACCTCCAAACCTTCGATCACTTTTCAAGTTTGATTTTTTTTTTTGTCACTTCTCATTCTCTCTGTTCCTTCAGGCTGTCCACTCTGTTGCAGATCTTTGTGTAATCCACAAAAAGACAGATTTTACCTTATAGTCCCTCTGTAATATCGCTCACAAAGATATTCAACAGTCAGTCTTGGAGCCAATTCTTAGGGAACTCTACTATCACTCTTTTCTCTTCATAATAGGTTCCATTTACCACTTCTCGCTTAGATCTGTTAATCAGCCAATTTGTAATCCATTCTGCTTCCTTGGGACTCACTCCTAGGTTTTTCATTCATTTATTCATGGAAACCATTCACAATCGAACTAAGGTTAAACCATTTCATCAAACCTTTTAGGCTTTCTTTAAAAAGCTTCCTCTTGCGGTAAGCCTTTAGCTAAACTTGTAACAGCATAACTTTATAAGAAACCCCATAATCAATTCAGATGTTTGTTTTAAGACATCAATGATTCACTCGCTAATGCACTGAAAACTTGGGATTCGGCCCTTGCTGAAATAAAAAATCTACTCACAGAAAACTTTCTTGCAATAAACACTAACAAGACAGAACTCCTCGTCATCACGCCACACAAGAACATCGCCGCTAACACCACACCTATCTCAACATCAGACCATCCCCATTTGCAGCAAGTCCGCAGCCTTGGCGTTATGATTGACAATCACTTTTCCTTAAAGAATTTCATCTCGGCCACAATCAAAAATGGTTTCTTCAAGCTACATACGCTAAAAAGAATCAAACCTCTCTTACATTCACGGGACTTCCGGACTGTGTTACAAGCCACAATACTGCCGAAACTAGACTACTGTAACGCCTTACTACTAGGTCTCCCGAAAAACACAATTCAACCATTACAGATGCTACAAAACGCTGCTGCTCGCTTACTCACCAATACTCGCCGACACGAACACATCACTCAGCTCTCATGTTCCTGCACTGGCTTCCCGTAGCTTACAGGATTACATTTAAAGTACTCTCCCTCATCCATAAATCAATACATAACCAAGAGATGCAATGGTTTTCCGATCAGTTTATATTCCGTACATCTAATAGACCAATAAGAAATATCCACCAAGCTAAACTTGACTCTCCTCCTCTTAAACACATCAAACATGTGTCCACAAGAGACCGTACTTTCTCCATAGCTGGTATCAACATCTGGAACAAAATGCCCTTGGACTTGCGTCTCGAATCCTGCCATAAAACTTTCAAACAAAACCTCAAAACCTGGTTGTTCGAACAAGCTGTCACGCAATGATCATTGATTAATCTGAAATGCCGTTTTCTTGTTTACTTTTCACCAGCTCCCTGTTCCTTTTCTCTCCCCTATGTTTGTTTCAATCTGCTAATTTCTCTGTTCTCCCTTTACGCCTTCTCTCCCTATGTGCAATATTTGTGACTTGACATTGGATTAGGCCTTTAACAGGTTAATTGCATATTTTCTCTCCTGCTTCGTTATTGAAATAGAATATGCATTTGTTCTTTATAGTTAAAAGAGTTATTTTATGTACTCCTGAAATCCGTTATTTATGTAAAGCCTGTTGCTGTCATTTGTTTACATCCTGTATAACCTGTTGTATGTAAAGCCTGTTGCTAATTTATTGTTTACTGTAAACCGAGGTGATGTATATCTATACGTGCCGCGGTATATAAGAATCACTAAATAAATAAGACAGTATTTAGTCTCTGACTGTATTTATGTAATTGTTTGTATGCTTGGCAATATTTTTGATAAGTTTGTTCCTGCTTTGCTTTTTGTATTTTGAGGTGTTTTTTTTTATTGTACATTGCTTAGGCCTTTGTGTTAAGCAATTAATAATTTTTTAATGAAATGAAAATATCACTCTTAAAAAAACAAAACACAAATTGCCACAACCCTGAAAATTAGATTTATTGGGAGAATCACAGCAGTTATAATAAAAACGTAAATAAACAATTGCATACCTTAATCCATTTTTCAGTATTGCCATAAACACAAATGGACCATTGATTCCAAAGTGTATAGGGTGGTGCACTATTCCCAAGGTGCTATCCATGGTAAAACTTGGCATGCACAGAGGACTAATGGGCCCAAAACTATAATTCACAAATTCCATTACTAATTCCTAAAATCCAGTTAAAGAAAAATGTCACACTGTCCATGTAAGAAGGTGCAACATATGTAAAGTCAGTAATTCCAGATAGGAGGATCATCATTCATTATTCTGTCTAAAAAGAGGACATGTCTATAGCCGCCTTTACATTACCATTACAAGAGAACAGTCCAGCCCATATCCATGTTTAACTCATGGAGTTTCAAATTAGAACAGGGATGGTTTTATAAATTACATAATCTGAATGGATTGGAAACCCAATTTCCCCCCGTGCCAAGGTAGTTCAGTTTATCTGTAGCACAGAAGCATTTTAAATGCATGTCGCATTTCCACATGGTTTATTAAGGAATATTCTTCGGATCATTTAACAATGCCTGTGCTCGGTCATCCTTGAGGTAAATATTCAAAAGCCATTTAGATGGATAACTCGCAGGTTATCTGTCTGAATGGCAAATGTGGCATATTCAGCCACTTATCTGGCTAAATTATAGCCGGATTAAAAAAAAGGGGCACTCCAGGGAGGATTTGTTATCCAACTAATGTAGCTGAATATCGCATATATCTGGCTACGTTGGCAGGATAACTTTAGACCCGCTTCCGAGCAGGTCTAAAGTTATCCAGCCTTGTGTGGCTTGCTGCTTATCTGGATATCTTTAAAAGATATCTGGGTAAATAGTGCCAGGACAGAAAAGAAAAAAAAGGGGAAGTACATGGCACTGTGGCCTGATTTCCTCCCAGTCCCTATTATCAAATTACAAAGAGGCCATAGAGGCCTTGCAATCCCCACTCCACATCACCTCCTATATGTATCAAATTAACCTTTACAGCTGTGGGCCCTCCCCTCATCCCCCACCATCTTTGTAACCTGGCTGCTGCACCAACACAAGGGTGGATAAATTAGAAACCTAACTAGCTATATTCAAACCTACACGTACATATAAAGAGAAAATATGGCTATTATATAACTTTAATTGAAAAATACAATAAATACACAAAAATATTTCTAATCAAATATCCTACCTAAGCATGTTAAAAAAAACAAAAACCTACCTATCCTCACCTTCACTCTATTTAATCCCATTCATACTCACTCATACTCCTTTAAAATATCCTGTATCAATATATCTACTCAAAATTACTATGTGTACCTTACAAAAGTATATAATTAATCAAGATACATAATTCATTAACAATTTAAAAATATGAATTCCTTAACATCTTCAAACGTCCACTTTCAATGAATGCACATAAGCATATATATCGGATGCTTTTTTTCTTCCTATGAATCCCTTTTAAATGCTTCTTCATCCAAATGTATATTTACTCTTTTACATATAGTCAGTCATCTAAGAGTGAGTCCCATTTTCTTATTCATATAGAGCAGCACCATCTAAACATAGTTTCTACTCCCAACGAAGAATTCTTTGTTTCGCCCTCATTAATCTGGGCTGCATCAGGGGAATTTTAAAAATCCTTGTCACAATTGTTCAACACTGTGTCCCTCTAGTAATTCTCCAAGCCTGTTGTTACCAGCTCAAGCCACAGCTTAACTCATTAACACAATGTATCTTCAATCTATTTAGACATTGTTGTACCACTCCATTTCTTGACCCAATCTAATCAAAGATTCAAAACTGGAAATAGTTGTCATCATGCATACGAAGTCCTGTTAGATTTTCAAGTTATCAGTCTACATGTATTTGGATAACTTTTTAAGCAGGTATATTCAGCTGGTAATTTATCCAGCTGAATATATGAAACAAATTATCCGGCTCAAAATAGCCTGATAACTTCTCAACTAAACAGCCGGCCTCCTTGTTTTTAATGTTTGGTGTTGCCAGCCTAAATTTTATCATATGGGCATGAACCACATAGGTAGATAGTTTGCAAATAAAATCTTAAAATGGGCTTTTTTGCAGAAATTCTTTATTCATAGACTGGGGACATACTGTACAGTTGTCCTTTTGAGACATGACCCAGAGCTATCCTTCATGGACTGACTCAGTCCTTGACATTGCTACCATAAGATTGCCTCGTTTGCTGCTGTGAAAAGTAACCTGCCATGAGCACCATTTCTTGCACCTGATGGTCTGGAGGGATATTTCTCAAAACCTGAACACTCCCTCTTAGGAGACCTCATTGTGGTAGTGGAGTAGTTGATTACCTCTGACTGTAGCGCTTTTACATCTTGTGCTCTTGGCACGGTACTGGTATTTGCAATTCAGTTGAATCTTTTATGTCGCCAAATATTTTTTCTATAATGAACAATAAATAATTCCCTGCTTTAGATCTGTTTAATTGAAAGCAAAGTGGTTGGTTGCGCCTCTAGTTTATTGGAGCTGTTGTAAATTAGAATTGTGCATGTTTAAGTAGCAAGATGTGCCATTTTTTTGCAGTGAAACTACTCTTAGCTCTTCTGCCAACTAATCTGCTTCCAGCTCTGCAAATACGTCCTGCCTCTGCCATTCTGCGATGGCTGAGCAGATTATTTTGCCAATTTTAGGTCTAGAAGTTAACGCACAGGCTGGCAGGTAGCACCTGTTCCCTTCTTACACTTGAAATGACTGATAGTGATTTATTGGTACACTTGCCAGGTATTCTTCTGAATCATTTTCACTGAGGACATGGGTTTGCTTTTAAGTACACTCTTCCTGAGAATGGATTTTGTGTTTATAAGACGTCCAGCTCTTTAATTTTACCCCATTTGTTCTGTGTCTGTGCAGTCTTTTTAAGAGATCAAATAGGAAGACGTTGAATGGCTTGCTTTGAATTGCTTCTCTCTTGGAAGGTATTCTAAAATGACAGAACTTTTTTTTTTTTAATTTTCTCCAAAGAAAAATAGCTCTTCTTGCTGGCTGGGCATTATTTTTGTTTCTTGCCTACAAAGTCTCCAAAACAGAACGAGAATATCAAGAATACAATCCTTACGAAGTCTTAGGCTTGGACCCGGTAAGTAGTTGTGCTTACAAAATGGTCTGCTGGGGCAGTTTTATGCAATAGAAAGACTGATTTTTCTTTTCTTATCACGTTGATTATATAAAGATAAGGTTGCTTTTGTACATACTTTGCCCAGACTCCTGTTTTAACTTGAATTCCTGCTTCAGGTGTAAATGCCAGTGGGTTTGTACAGCCAGATCTGTGCCGGTTGGATCTCACAATTGATTTGATGGCAGTGTCTTTCCATTAATCTGTCAGGTTATAATCCCTTTTATGTCTTGAGCCACGAATCTGCCAAACTTAAATTGTACTTGGCCTTTTACTAGCTGAACTACTTTTTTCATGCATATTTGCAGCAGTGCCAGCTCATGAGCATCCTGGAGTGATAATGTGCAGGAAATGATGATGACTTGTTAGTTAAATATGCCAATAAAGGTCAATGGTGGCTAGAAGGGCTCCTAACCCAGATGGTCTCCAGCCTCCCTCCAACTCCTCTCATTAGTTTTAATTTTCTCGTAGTCATAAACTCCTCCTGGGCAGATTTCTTTTTGAACCCAATGAAATGTGGCAAAGAATGATTTAACTAATATGTAACACAAATTGAATAATGTGCCTGCAGCTTAAAGAAACAATGCAGATTAATAGAGATGCTGGAAGGGAGGTTTAAGGGTAGCACATTCACTGCAGGCAAGTGGAAGACCTGGGCACAATTGCCGTGACCTGATGAAATTCAGTTCTCCAAAGCTAGTCCTGTTTGGGTATGTCTGGTAAAGTTCTCACCCGCTGCTTATTTGCATTCCTTCTTATTTCTGTGATTTGAAGGAGAAAACACAGCTCTGTGTACTACTTGTGGCAGTAGGCCTTTGCACCTTCTTTATAGTTAGATTTAACTTGGTGATTTGTCATTTTTGCTTGCCATCTGATGGTCATGAAGGCAGTTTGTAGATTTTCAAGTCCCGAAATGGTAGTGAACATCAGAAAAATGCAGAATTCAGGTGTTGAAGATTCTGAGAAGGTTGTAATCTATAAACTGTATTTATACAGTAATGTATTTTTATGTCCCCGCAGTTTCCTCCTCTTTTTCTGGGGCTTTGAGCTTGATTTGAATCAGTATCTATTGGGCTACAGCACCATAAGCCATCATTTGTTAGCATATTTTTGTAAATTCCCCTCTCCATTCAGCCTGGCTATCACAGTGACAGATCTCGGAAGGGAGGGCAATTGCAACTCCTCCAGAGTTCCATTAACATGGATCCACAATCTGGCCTCGAGGCTTCACTGAACGATGGCAGACACTCCCTTCCCAACAGGGGGGGGGGGGCTGTGTGTCGCCCCCAGATCATCTCGAGCCAGCCTGGGAAGCAGAACCTGAACCTGAACCCTGGACTTGAATGTAGCTCTCCCACATGGCAGCGTGCAGCGCTATCACTGGGCCACCAGGCCAATCCTTATAATAACTTTAACATTATTCTTTATTATGAATATTATTTAGTACCACAAAGAAAGAGGTAAAGAAAATGTAGTAATTTTCAGGAAAAAACTGTTGTGATTGTCTGTCTTTTGAGTTATGTGATCATCTCTGAATGGGTGAACCTTGATCAGTCATTGTCATTGTTAAAAAGAGCACTTTTCTGAAAGAGATTAGGATCCACTGTACTTACTAAAAGCTACAAGCATTTACTTGTCAGTATACCTTAAATCCATTAATGGTTTAGTTTACACCTTTTTTCAGCCTAAAAATGTAGACATAATTGAGCATGTCATTACCAGATGTGCAAGCATTCGTCTCTGAAATAATCAGTCTGTATGGAAAGGGGCCAGACTGTGTTTCAACTATTTTGGTTTTACTTTTTGCCATTTCTAGAAATCTGTGCCATACAATATTATAATCTTTGAAATAATGTTTTCCATAGTGTGAATATTTCTCACGCATTGTAACCAACCATGCGTAATGGATTATTCATCCTGTCTATAGGGAACTCTGTTTACAGGTGAGCAAACTTGCTCTCCAAGCTTTAGCAACATCAGCCTGCTTTTAGGACTATGGTGTTCAGTAGGCTGACGTGTTATGTTAATTGACGCATCTTAGAGACTGGTGATCTTAAATGTATTATGAAATAGATTTTGGCAGTTCTATAAATCCAGGAAATGATCTTCCCATAGTTCTGAATAACCAGATTCTCCCACCAATTTAAACCCTAATCTTGCCAACAAATCTTAGACCCAGCTGTCTATGTCCTGGGTGAAGGGGGGGGGGGGGCATTGTTTTAATCTTACTGTAATGTCAGCAGAGTAAACACAATTTGTGCTTCACAATCAAGTTTCACACTCTAAATGATAACTGTTACAGCTGCAGAAAATGAGGAACTAGTAAAGAAGAGCTTCACATTCATCTATCCAAAGGAATAGGAAAAGACTGAGATTTACCATTGCTCCCACCCTAGAAAAAGCTTCTCTTAAATGCTGTTTTCAGGATTGATAATAGAATGTTTGTTTTCTCTTAAGGGAGCAACTGTTTCAGAAATTAAAAAGCAATATCGTCTGCTCTCACTGAAATTCCATCCTGACAAAGGAGGTGATGAAGTTCTGTTCATGCGAATTGCCAAGGCCTATCTAGCGTAAGTGATACCGTTTTTTACACTCTGAAAGACTTTAGAAACACAGCGATTCGGGTGGCAGTTTGTTAGCAAAGCCTGGTACTTAAGAACCTAAGAAATGCCATGCTGGGTCAGACAAAGGTCCATCAAGGCCAGCATTCTGTTTGACGGTGCTCACAAATACCTGGTAAATCCCAAAAAGTAGAACTGTTTCTTGTTACTTGCTCCCAGGGGCAGCAGTGGTTTTCTCTAGTCTCTCTGGCTAATCATGTTTCTAATTTGAATTAGGTCTTTATTAGCTAGTTGTCAGTCAAAATGGATAACATGCAATAGTGATGGAAAAAGAAATTTCATTTAACCACGTTTAATTACATAATGAATATCATACATTCAGTACTCCTGGGGGAATTCTGCAAACTTTATATTGGTCAAAATAACACAATTTACATGAGTCTTTAACTACATTTTAAATTACAGAAAAAAGTTGTTACTTAAAATTTCAGAATTTTAAATATTTTGAGCAGAATTTCCCTAGAAATTCACTGTAAGAGTGTCCCTTCCACTCGTTCTCTCTACTCCTCTGGCCAGTTTGCCCTCTCAGGCCCCAACTCCTCCACCTGCCAATATCTCTCCCCTCCACCTCTAGACTCAAACCCTTCCACTCTATTGCCAGTCCCAGAGTTTGACCCCTTTCTGAGTACTGCCCCTCACACAGGCTCCCTCTGTCCTTCCCTCTCTCACACACAGGCTCCCTCTCTCTAATACACTACACACACCCTCATACAGGCTCCCTCACATTCACCAATCCCTTCACACAGGCTCCCTCAAATACACAATCCCTTCACACAGGCTAGCACCCTCATACACACAATCCCTTTTTCATACACACGAGCTCCCAATCTCTCATACACATACACACTCCTTCACAATCTCCTCATATAGGCTCCCTCTTTCTGAAACCTACGCTCAAGCATCCTCCCAGCCCCCCTATCTTACCTCCCATGCTCTCTCACCCTCCTGCTGTCACCCTCCGCTCCCTCTCTGAAACCCACAAGCATTCCCCCTCCCCCTCTTACCAACCAAGCTGTCTCTCACCCTCCCCCACACCCCCTCTCCTCTCTCACACACACATTCTCTCACCGGCATCCCCTTCCCCTCATATAGGCTCCCTCTCTCTGAAACCCACACTCAAGCATCCCCCCTACCCTTTCTTACCTCCCATGCTCTCTCACACCCTCCTGCTCTCTCACCCCCCCCCCACACCAACCATGCTCTCTGTCACCCTCCTGCTCTCTCACACACATTCTCTCTCACTGGCATGCTGCGAATGGAGTGCATCCCATGTGCTGCTGGACGCGCTCCATTCGCAGAATGCCAGGATCTCCTCTGCTATTTTCTGCCGTACTGCGATGGCCGCTGTCTGTGTGCTTCCGGTTTTGAATCCTCTTCTGGCGAGGGAGGAAATCGGCGAGGTGGAAATCTGTCTGTGCTTGTAATTCAATTAGGAGAGAGTTCCATATCATAGGTCCTACAAATATAAATTCTCTTTTTTGGGTGCACTGCAGACAGTATTCTTGATTGGGAGGAATTGACAGATTTGTCTGTTCAGACCTTGATGATTTCTCAGGTGAGTACCACTGCAAATGAGTTGAAACCACACAGGCAATACCAGAGAATAACCATTTTTGTGTATCAAAGCCATCAATTTAAAAAGCATGATTCCTTATCAGGAGCCAATACAAACTATGCAGTATTGGGGCTATATGGTGCCCCCTCCTGCTGCTGGTAAGAAACCGCACAGCAGCATGCAGTACCACTTGTAAAACAAGTACAAGTTTATCAGGAAGGCCAACCCAAAGATTGTTAAAGTAGTCTAAGTGATTTAGCACAAGAGACTGTAATACCAATCTGAATACATCTATGGGTAGCAATGTTTTTAAAAGCTTTAATTTTAACTTTTAAAAAGCCATTTTAGCTACGTGCTTAACATGCACTTTCATTGTTCATTGTGAGTTTTAATATAACTCCCAAGTTTCTTGCGTCTGAGAAGACTGGCAAAAAGCTCTTCTTAAACATCATATGTAAGCAATTTCCAGATGAGAAAATTCTTACCAACTCATAGCAACTTTGTTTTTGGTATATTCAAGACTAAACCATTCTCAGTGAACCAGTCCTTAACTGTTAACAGGTACTGATGAAAAAATGACTGTGGTAAGGTACCATCTGCCTCACATTTCATCCAGCTACATCATTTCAGGCCTTAACAAGTGGGTTATTTCCCCCTGCCAGCAGATGTCCTGTTTTCTCACTGTGACATCATAGCCACTACTTAAGTGTGGTGCTAAGCAGCAGGAATCAAGTATTTTCTACCTCCAGCAGATGGTAGGATGGAGTGGTATGCAGCTCGTCGATGGATTTGAGTTCAGACCCTGGGCCAGGCCACTGGCTGCGGCCATCAGTACAAGTCCCACTGGTGTCCAGGTTGGGCCTGGCATGGGGTGAGGCACTTGGGTGAGTGGGGGGGGGGGGGAGAGAGGAAGTTTACTTGGGTCTTCAGCCCCAGCTGACTGCGTTGGATCTGAGGTCAGATCCTGGGCCAGGCCACTGATTGCGATCAGCAGTGCGAGCCCGACTAGTTGCTTCTGATCCCAGAGGATACCTGGTTGAGTTTGGTTGGTGGAGGTGGGGGAATAGTCAAACGAGAGAGAATTAAAAAAAAAAAAAAAAAAAAAAAGTCTACTGAGCAGAGGTTGCCATTTGGTTCTATTTCTCTCTCCCCACATCCCCACCTGCTCATCAAATTTCTGTCCCTGCTCCTAGGCTGTCCTTTGTTTTGTTAAAGCTTTCCGTGGGGAAAGGGGGGGTACATACAGTGCTGGAAGGAACAGAAGTAACCGTTCTGGAGAACCTCAGCAAGGCTTGATGTGAGAGCCTATTTTTGGGTGCGGTGAGTCAGGGAGAGAGAGTTGCACAGGCTGCTTGTGCATGTGGCAATGCGGTTAGAGAGGGGCACTGGACCGGAGTTTGTCACGTCAGGGGGGATGATAGGGCCAAGAGAGCTCGCAATGTTACAAGTTTTGTGAGTGCATGTTACAGCAATTTTTTTTTTTTTACTTTTATGAACAAGCAGAGACGTAGGCCAGGGTCAGATAGCTTTCCTGTAACTTTCTGCTTCATTAGTTTCATTCATTCCTCCGTGACCAAACACAGGATATTTCTCTTGGGCAGGCCTCTTCACATCCTTGTATTTTCCCATGCAATATGCCCGTCTTCTGGCGGGTCTTCTAATGGATTTGGGAGACAAGAATGGTTCTGCGAGACTAGAGGAGGACGGATGTTATTGTTCTTCATAAAAGTGGGAAGGAAAAGGAGATTAGAAATTCTAGGCCGCTTTGTCTGACCTCAGTGGTGGAAAAATTTAATGGAGACTTTGCATAATTTTACCAGAAGAGGATTGTGTCAGAAAAATCTAATCAATTATTTTGATTGGGCGACTAGAGAATTAACTCAAGCCAGGTCTGGGAATCTCAAAGCCCCAGGTCTTTCACATGGCAGTATTTTGTAGCTACTATTCAAACACCAGTCTGACCCATTTAGATCTTATTTTTAATGTGTACCTGCATACAACATATAATTTGTTTTGATTTTCCTCTTAGTTTGACTGATGAGGCTTCTCGAAAAAATTGGGAAGATTATGGAAACCCTGATGGACCACAAGGTATGAACTGCATTTAATATGAAATGCCTACAACTAGTTTTAACCATATAGCTTTGCACGCTGTGTCTAGCCTGTACAGTTTTGCACTGTACATGTTTGGATTCTTCTCCAACATAATGCAAGGGTAGAGAGGTGTAGAGTGCAATGAGTGGTCTAGTGCACAGCAGAGAAATCCTGGGCTGTCGTCTTTTTGTCTTTGATTCTGTATGACCTGCCAAACTGGTCCTTCTCGCCTAGTGTTCTGCATGATAGCGGTAAGCAGCGGGTGGGTCCACTGTCGTGACCTAGGGCAGGAGCTTAGTCTCCCTGTATTATAGCTGATCCATCTGTAACTCTGCAATAATATATTCTTCTGGTTTTCTTTTGGAAACTTTTTATCCAGGATGCTTCAGAAATAACAATAGAAACAAGTTTGAAAGAGAGAAATGAGCTTGTCAGTCTGTCCACTCCAGGGGTGGCTGTGCTGAGTCTCTGAAATACTAAATTGTAAAGCGTATGTTGAATTCTTTTTCCGTGAAAAGTGCTGCAAATAATTTGTATTAAGTCTTTTATCGGTAAAATTAGTGTGCAAAAAATGCAGTGAATACAGTGAAAAGTTGTTACAGCAGATATTTAATACTCCATAATCTATTTTTGTGCTGTGGTTATGTATTAAAAGTACAAGCACGGGTGTTCCCTCTAAGCTGCTTGGTGTGCGCAGTCATGCACAAGCTGCTCTTTCTCTACACAGTCGGGACGTGACTGCCTACCAGTCCCACGTCCTCATTGCCTGTAACGGAGTTTCTTTGACCTGTCGTCTGCATTTGTCTGCATTCCTGCTGTGGAGTGGGGGAGTGGAGTCCGAGATTGCCTTTCTTCCCCAGTCATCTGCCACTACTTGCTCTCGCCTGTAGCCAGTCAGCTGAGCCCTCACGCCTATGACCTGTCTCGCGGGGAGGAGGGAGTGACCTTAGAGAACTGCGATGACCTGTGTGCTAGGAGGATGGAGTAATGAATGCTGAGGAAGAGGGGCAAAAAGAGGCCGGGGTCAGATAGCAGAAGAAGGGGTAAAATGGACTGATGTGAGGATGAAGGAATGGGAGAAAAAGGAATGGAAGAGTAATAGGAGAGGAAAATAGTGTGGAGGGGGATGTGAGAAGACTTGTAGTAATACATTTTGTGTAGTTGTAACATTTTGTTTCATGTGGTAATCCTTGCCATGGTTGCTGTTTCTCTGGATACAGATTGTGAAAATGTAATTAAATGAGTGCACGGCCAGATCTCATCCATCTCAAGAGAGATTTTCATAGGCAGAATGAGAATGTTTTCATTAAGGCCTCTGTAGGATCAATAAATGTGTAATAATGCATAGCTACAAGTGTAGAGTGCTTTTATCTGTTACATGGTGCTTTACCTGTAACTTAGCATGTTTGGACCAGCATTCTCTGAGCTATTTGTTCTCCGGTCGGCTCTGGGACTCCTTTGCTAGAGTGCCGGTGCTTTGTAAACAGCTTCCTGTTCAGCGTGGCCAACCGAATAACCCAAGATTTACAGCTGCTTTAGTCTCTAATAAATCAAGACTCCATTCTAGGTCTGTGAAGTAAACATTTTCATGAGCACTATAACTTTTATTTAGTAACTAGTAGCTGACGGCTCATGGGGAAACCTTTTGCCTTTTGTAAGGGGAATAGTGCTGTATTTTTAATGCATTGGTTGTCTGCATTGTGGAGGTACTTCTAAGAATAAGTTGAGGTATTCAAGCAATTTCACTGGACTGCTCAAATATTGACAAAAGAATTCCTGGATATTATGGAAGCTTAAAATTGCTCACAGGACAAGTGTGGCGACTCAGTGGCAGGGCCATGCATCTGGGTCCTGAATCTGGCTTCTGCTTCCCAGGCAAGACTGGTGGAAGTGGGCGGAGGAGGGAAAAGAATAATTCTTGGCCATCGCACAACAGTGACATCTAGTGGACAGGCTCAAGTTCCCTGCATATTTCAGTGGGTGCTGTGACCCCTGGCCAAAAATGTTTGCTGCAGTTGGCTGGGCTAGTTGGTTGGTTAAATTATGAGGGGGTGGGAGTATGTATGAAGAACCCCTGTACCTGCCATTTTGTCACTGCTCTGTCCACAAAAGCACAGAATTAGTTAATGTACAGGTAAATCTGTAGCACTACGTAGCATAGAGCTCACATTGCATAGCCTAGTGCTTACATCTGGGCAGACTGTCATGTGTTACGCTTATAGTTTGGGGGGAGTGGTAGCACTGGGCTGAATCAGGAGTGAGGCCATACAAGCGGCTGGCCAAGCTTGCTCACATGGCTCTGTTATCCTGAGCAGATTGGTGTGCTTGTGTGGACAGATGTTCTGGTTCAGTAAGCAAAAACCCACCAATGCGTTCCACTTATTGTACAATTCAGTTTTTAAATCCATCTCTAGACATGGCGAGCACTGCACTGTCATCTTTGGTATGTTGAGGGATGTGTTTGTGGGATTTTGGACTTTTTAAACTTTAGCGTGTGTTTTTGTTGTCTGCAGCTACAAGTTTTGGTATTGCCTTGCCAGCTTGGATTGTGGATCAGGAAAATTCAATGTTGGTAAGTCTCTAATGAAATAGTGCATCCTGTATGCTCGGGCTGCTCAGAAGTTGCCCATTTTAGTTGGCATATCTGGAAGTACCTACAGTACCTCAATGTAATCTGCTTTGAAGTGCTAAAAAGCATAATATTAAAAAAAAATAAATAAAAATATCTCTTGGTGATGCCCTGTAAAACTGGCATTCCAGTGAGAGCTTGCAAACTGCGCACAGAAATCTGGTCTCTCCTTCCATAAAATAAAGTATTAAAGATCTGTTGGAGAATAAGGAAAGACTAGATTTAAAATGTCTTTCTCTGAAGGGGCCCGGTTTTCCTTAACCCTTTGGTCTTTGGAACACTGTTGTAAAGTTTCAGAGATGAATTGTTTAAAAAAGAAAAAGGGAATGGGGAGATTTAAATTATGGTTGAGGTAATCAGGCAAAAGTAAAGAGAGCCTGCCATATGGCTTGTATATCCTCCCCCCTACCAGATAAACTGATCTTTTCTGAACGAGAGCTGCCCTGTCTACATTGTACACAGGCTCTGAGCGCTCTGTATTGGTTCTGACATCACAGATGACATCACATGGTATTCCATGTCTCGTAGAACATTATTCCAAGCATGGCTGCTTCCAAGAGTTCAAGGGCATTGCAATGCAGTCATTTAAAGAATTGCAAGTGTAACAACCAAAACACTTAACATTTTTACTTGAGTGGCTTTGTGTTGCTATTCTGACGTAGTTTGAATTTCAGTGATAAGAGATGGGTAAGCTGATCCCAGTTTCCCCAGTGATTCTTGTGGGACAGTGCCAAAAAAAAATAAAACCTTGTGATGCCTAATTTGTTTCAGGCTTCACTTGTCTTCCCAGATTTAGATCTGGGTCACACTCTGATCTTGCACCCATGATACAGGTATTTCCATTCGCCTGGGATTAAGTATAACCTGATTAGAGCAGATTAGAACAATATGATAAAAATGGGGTATAAATAAATCCTCCAGTATGATCTGTGTTTTGGACAAGGTTTTCTGGCCGATTTACACAGGTTAGAAACAGTTCTGCTGGTGAGAAGGCTTGAGTAAGTTCAGTAAGGCTGCTCTAGGAGAAAGCTAAATCATGGGATATTTTGTGCTTGGATAGTATAAGGAAAATTTAGTAGAATGAAGCATTGCAACACAAGCTTTTAAAAAAAAAATTGAGGAGAAAGCATGGCTGGTGTGCCTCAATTACCATGCAGCAGTGCCCCCAAATTCCTTAGAGTTACGTCACAGAAAAGGAACAAGAACATGCTTCAGACTCAACGAGCCTGACAACAGTCCCTTGGAATCAAAGTATGGCATTTTGTATGAGATCATTCTGAGACTGCAAGCTAATTTTGAGGATTGTTTTGGGGCTTTGCAGTTGTATTTTGTATGATGGGTGGGTCAGATGATGCCAGTTTAGATTTCTAATCATACTAACAATGTTCCTTTATGCTGTTGTAGGTTTTACTTGTGTATGGACTGGCATTTATGGTTATTCTTCCAGTTGTGGTGGTGAGTAATATTCCTTTTCAGATTTTAGGTTTTCTGTTTGTTTTTTTAAATTTAAATTTAAATCTCTTTCCCAACCAGGTTTTTCTCTTACATGTTAACAGTAGTAATCAGGGGTGATAGCTAGTTGCATGGGGTTGATTTCCTCAGAATCTTATTTTTCAGTTTTTCTAAGTCTTTCTTTTTGTTTAAACATTTGAGAGAGAATATGTTTTTGCAGTTTCAGAGCTACCAAATGACTTGGCTCCTAGAGGGAAGATTTTAGGGTAGTCTTGGTTTTTCGATACCCCTCCTAATGCATTTTGGGAACTGTGGTGCTGATTTTCAAATAGAAAATGTAGAGATGACGAATTATGCGCTGCAATATAAACCTCAGGCGTGGTCAGAAGTCTCTCTCCAGAAAAGTCATTTAACAGCTCTGCACCTTTTGTTATAGACACATCCCTAGATGAAAAGAAGTCTTCTCATTAGGCGTTCATAGTTTTCATGAATATTTATAGCCCTCCATCAACAAGTGTTATTAAATCAGCCATCAGACAGTGCTACCACAGACCCAGCTCTCAGGTCTCAGAAGTCTTTCTATGCATGCACGGGACTTCCTGAGCACAATCCCTGCCTTGCGAGCTCCTCAGTTTTTGTTCATCTGAGCTACTACATAGATGGATTCCCAGTCTTTTAAAAATGTTTATTTTCGGGAGTTTTTTAAATTTGTTTTTTCTATACCGACATTCGATAAGAAATATCACATCGGTTTACATAGTAACTTGAGGGATAATTTGACCACAGTAACGGGGTCCAGTTATCTTTACAACAATAACAAGGTCTTTTTATCTAATGAGTATAAAAATAACAATTATCTATACATTACTACAATAACAAAGTCTTATTATCTTAACAGTATAAAAGTAACGTTTTTAACAGAATGGAAACTCGTTTGATATTTTGTGGAGAGACTTAACTATAAGTCATTAGGGAGTGAAGTTAGCAAGTAGCACATTTAAGACTAATCGGAGAAAATTCTTTTTCACTCAATGCACAATAAAGCTCTGGAATTTGTTGCCAGAGGATGTGGTTAGTGCAGTTAGTTTAGCTGGGTTCAAAAAAGGTTTGGATAAGTTCTTGGAGGAGAACTCCCTTAATGGCCATTTATCAAGTTTAATTAGGGAATAGCTACTGCTATTAATTGCATCAGTAGCATGGGATCGTCTTAGTGTTTGGGTAATTGCCAGGCTCTTGTGGCCTGGTTTGGCCTCTGTTGGAAACAGGATGCTGGGCTTGATAGACCCTTGGTCTGACCCAGCATGGCAATTTCTTATGTTCTTAGTATAGAATTTCTGCATTTGAGATATGCAGATATTCTGATGGGTAGAGCGAATTGATTTCATTTTGGAGGTTGGGTTTGGGGGTGTGCGGGAGACTAAATGGGGTGGTCTCATAATATGCTACGGGCCGGATTGGTTTTCTGGTTGCTTTGCAGGGACGTGGGGTTGACTTGTCGGAAGGCTTTCTGGAATAGCCAGGTTTTTAATGATTTTTTGAAGGTCTGTGTTGAGGGTTCCTTTCTGAATTTTGTGGGCAGTTTATTCCACAATGTGGGGCCTGCTATTGAGATTGCGCGTTCTCTTGTTGAGGTGAGGTGAGCCAGCTTGGTGGAGGGAATAGTTAGTAGTCCGGTGTTTTTGGATCAAAGATTTTTTTGAGTTGTATGGGATGAAGGTGTCCTTTAGCCAGTCTGTCTTTTCATTGTTGATGAATTTGTGTAGGAGGGTTAGGGCTTTGAATTGAATTCTATGGGTTATGGAGAGCCAGTGGAGGTCTTTCAGTATGGGAGTGATGTGGGTGGAACGTTTGATTGTAAGGGATCTTGCTGCCGCATTTTGCAGTAGTTGTAGGTGCTTGAGGGTGGAGGTTGGAAGCCAAAGGAGAAGGGAATTGCAATAATCTAGTTTGAAGAATAAGAGGTCCTGGAGAACTGACCGGTAGTCTTGACTGAGTAGTAGCAGTTTGATTTTTTTGAGGACTTGTAGTTTGAAGAAACCTTCTTTTATTATTGCATTGATGTGTGGTTTTAGGTTGAGCTCGGCATCTAAGGTGACTTCTAGGTCTTTTACAGTTGTGACGAGTTGGATCTTAGGTTGTGAGAGTGGGAGGTCTTCGATGTACTTTGGGGGTTTGGATATGTATAATATTTCTGTTTTCATGTGGTTGAGGGTGAGTGATATCTGAGTTGGGAGTTTTTGTATTTGAGATGAGATGGAATTCCATTGTAGTAGGGTGTTCTGTATGTTTTCTTTCGTGGGGAGGAGGATCTGGACGTCATCTGCATAGACATAGAAATGTAGGCCCAGGTCGGTGAGGAGTTTGCAAAGTGGGAGTAGGTATATGTAGAAGAGGGTAGAGGAGAGTGATGATCCTTGCGGGTTGCTGTGTGAGAGGGGGAATTGCTTTGATTTGTAGTTGTTGAGTGTTACTTTGTAGGATCTGTTTGATAGGTAAGAGCTGAACCATTGTATGGTGGTGCCGCCTAGGCCAATTTTGCTTAGTCTGGCTAGGAGGAAGTTGTGGTTGATGGTGTCGAACGTGGCGGATATGTCCAGTAATATCAGTAGGTAGGATTGGCTGGCGTCTAGACTTCTGAGTGCTGTGTCAGTGAGGGTTAGGAGGAGTGTCTCCGTTCTGCGTGTTTTTCTGAATCCATGTTGCGATGGGTATAGTATTTTCTGGGTTTCCAGGTGTTCGGAGAGTTGAAGGTTTACAATTTTTTTAAATAATTTTCGATATGAAGGGGAAGTTAGATATGGGTCTAAAGTTGGTGGGGTCTGCAGCGTCAAGGTGTGGTTTCTTGAGTATGGGTTTGATGGTAGCGCATTTCAGGGCTTCAGGGAAGTCACCTTGTTCAAGGGGTGTGTTGATTATATCTGCTATAGGTTTGGCAATGAGTTCTGGAATTAGTTTCACGGTTTTAATTAGTATAGGGTCGAGGGGGTGGGCGGCAGGGTTTATTTTTTGTATGATGTTTTTTTATCTCTGAGGCGGTGAGTTCGAAGTTGGACCATGTGGGGTCTGTCTTGGGTTGTGGGTTCAATGTTTCCTTGGTTGTTTGGGGGGTAGATGTTATTAGTTTGATTTTCTCTGAGAAGTACTGGGTTAGTTTTTCGCATGTTTTTGGAATATTTTCTGTTGAGGGTGGGACGTGGATTGGTTGTATCAGTTTGGAGCTAAGTTGAAGAGGGCTCTGGGGTTGTATTGGTGGTAGTGGATTTTTTTTGCATAGCATTCACGTTTGGCCTTGTCTGTGTCCGTTTTGTAGATGTGGAGTAGTGTTCTGTATTTGTCCAGGTGGGGTCGGGTCTTTTCTCCTTTTTTTTTTTTCAGCTTGTCTGAGTAGTCGCTTGATGTTTTTTAGTTCGTTTGTACCAGGGTGCTTTGTGGGGGTTCTTGGTTCTGATTTCTTTAGTGATGATTGGACATTTTGTTTTTGCGATTTATGTTGATGGAGAGCCATGAGTTGATGGCTGTTCGCTGTGTTGAGGTCAAGAGATTTTAAGGCGGAGGGTAGGACTTCTGTGAGGTCTTCACTGGAGCATGGTTTGGGGAATTTAATGTTTTTTGTTGTTGTTGGTTCCTGTGTGTTTGGTTTGCAGCTGTAGGGTGGCCTGGATGAGCTTGTGATCGGACCATGGGATGTTAGTTGTTGTGAGGGGGTTGTTGGTGAGTGATGCTTTGTTGTTGATGAATATAAGGTCAAGGGTGTGTCCAGATTTCTGGATTGGTGTGTTGACTATTTGGTTGAATCGGATAGCTGTCATTGTGTTGAGCAGGAGTTTGTATGTGGGTGTTTGGGGGTTGTATCAATGTAGAGGTTGAAGTCTCCTAGGATGATTGCAGGTATGCCAATGTTGATGTGGGAGAGGATGGCTTCTATGAGAGATGATAGGTGGAGATCCAGACATTTCGGCGGGATGTGTAGGAGCATGATTTGTAGGGTTTTTTTGTTTTGAAAAGGCCAATTTCGAGAGGAGGTGGTTGATTGATGGGGTGGTGTATGAACTTGAATTTCTTTGAGGCTAGGAAGAGTTGTCCACCTCCTTTTTTTTTTTTTTTTTTTTTTGTCTGGGTAGTGAGAAGATATTGTATGCTGAATGGGGCAGTTGGTTGATTTTTGCTGTGTCTGCTTTTTTGAGCCAGGATTCGGTGATAGAGGATGTCGGGGCGGGTGTCCATTAGGAGATTGTGTAGTATGGGGATTTTCTTGGAGATTGATAGTGATAGGAGGGATAGAGTTGCCATATGGACATTTGGGTTTATGGGGATGGCTGTGAGGCATCTTGGCTGTTGGTGTGAGTGTTGCTTTTTGTTGGTGCAGTAGTTATAGTTTGCTGGTTGTGGGCGCTGGTATATGTGATGTTTCATATTGAGGAGGGAGTTGTAGTGTACTGGTAGCGGTTTGTAGTGGTTATCCATGGTGTGGGGGTGCCCTGGGTGTGGGTAATGACGGTGGGTGGGATGGAGGGGTTGGGGGAGGGTTCGGGGGAGGATAGAGAATTCTTGATGGGTGGAGAGGGGGGAGGGGAATGGTGGGAGCACAAATGGATGACTCAAAGGGGCGCACTAAGGGGCAGGCCCCTTTGTTGCGCTCCTTAGGCGCGCGACGCCTGGGTTTGGTGTCTGCCCTTTAAAGGGCTCGGGACGCATGCTGCCGATGTCTAGGGTGGTGGGCAGGTCCTACCACCGTTTGCTGGGAGCTGTGCTAAGCCGTCTGTGAGGTTGAGGTCGGGTCGGCATGAGGAGGGATGGTGAGCACTTGACCCGAGGGGGTCTGCGCGGGCTGCAAGAGGCCGAAGAGGGGTGGCCTGGGTTCGGCGTCAACCCTTTAAAGGGCTCGGGGCGCACGCTGGAATTTGCTAATTTACACACTTTTTTTCACTACTGCCTTAAAAGAACTTTAAGTTCTGCCAAAAAAAGAATTTGGAATGAAGAAATCAAAGGCAAAGAAACCTTTGAGCAAGTTCAAGGCCTTTAGGTATGGGTGCTGTATGTCTATTGCAAACACTCACACCATGTTCTACTACTGCCTAAGCATTGGAGATCATGCCAGCAGCCAACCTTCCCTTTTTCCCCCCACACATTGACTGGGAAAGCTCCCCACTCCCCCTCTCACCACCTTTGGCATTGGTTTCTGGATCCATTGCAGGTCAGAGTTTGAGCTTGACAAGGAAGCTCCAGCGGAGGTGCTGAAAAGGGTGCCTAAACAGTGCAGGGGATCCCCTATGGGGTAGTTTTCCTTGGCACCAAAGAAGGCGACGCATTGATGCAGGGCTCCACTGGGGCAGGACACATTCAGTGCTGAGAAGGTCCCCTGCTTAAGGCTGAGAAGAATGCCTTCAATCTCCTTGAGAAGCTCTTCAGTGCAAGTATGTAGTCCTTCATGGTGCCAAGTGGCTTATTCATCCCGAATGCCCTGGTGCCATCAAACATTTTATTATATCTGCATGGAGCATACTGGTGCAGACCAATGTACAGCTAGCTTCAATTGTGCAGACCACAGTTCCATAAGTTGCATTGGCGTAGGGCGCCTCAGAGTCAAGTGGCAGACAACTATATATGATGAGAGCAGAGAATTAGCATGAAGGGTTGTACTGGTACCAGTGGTGTGATCTGACTTCAGTTATCAAAATGTGTTGGTGCTAAATGTATCCCAGGCCTACTGCCTTTCCATTAAACTCTTCTTTGGCATCACCTGTCATTGTGGCATCCAGCAAGGATGAACCCATTTAGGTATCAGAGGGAATGTGTCCCTGCCTATTCCAGCACAGATGCCTCCATTGATGGAGGGCTCACTGTCTTAGATGGTGAGGAATTTCTTTGCCTCCTTACTTTCTGGGACCAGAAAGGGAGGATGGAACATCTCCTGTTCAGGATGGAGGAATCTTTTCACCAGTACTGTTTGGAGATACTGCATGACAGGGTGAGGATTATTCTCATAACCTCAGCTTGACCGAGTCAGGTGTTGGTACCCTTACTTCTTCCATCTATCAATCCAGCCTCCGATCCAGTTGAGAATAACTGATTTTCGTCAGTCAGGAGAATGGAATACTCAGCTACCCAAACTTCCATCCTTGGACCTCATGGCTGGATGTTGAGCGCACAATAGTATCTTCCTTGTTCCTATCTAGGAATGTAGAAGATGTTCTAATCTCTGCTTGAAATGTTCCACAGAATTCCTATGGTTTCAAGTGGAGAAGTTTTTTCTGCATGTCGTGAAACCGGTAATCTGGACCCCTTCTCTTGTAGTCCAAAAGAATTTCAGTATCTTCTCTCTCATATCTTCAGCACTTCTTTGGTCAAGGTATATATCTCAGTGGTATTGTGAGTTACCATCAGCGGATGGACAGACATCCTATCTATCTCTACCCATTAGTGTCAAAATTTGTGAAACATAAGTAGTTGCCATACTGGGTCAGACCGAGGGTCCATCAAGCCCAGCATCCTCCAACAGTGACCAATCAAGGTTACAAGTACCTGGCAAGTAACCAAATAAGTCCCATGCTACTAAAGCCAGTAATAAGCAGTGGCTATTCCCTGAGTCAACTTGTTTAGTAGCAGTATATGGTCTTCTCCTCCAGGAACTTATCCAAATCTTTTGAAAATCCAGTTGCACTAGCTGCCTTAACTACATCTTCTGGCAATAAATTCTAGAACTTAATTGTGCATTGAGTGAAAAATAATTTTCTCCTATTTGTTTTAAATGTGCTATTTGCTAACGTCATGAAATGCCCCCTAGTCCTTGTATTATTTGAAAGAGTAAATAACTGACTCACATTTGCCTGTTCTAGTCCTTTCATGATTTTATAGACTTCTATTATATCCCCCCTCAGCTGTCTCTTCTCCTAGCTGAACAGGTGAGGAAAGACTAAAGAGATTTTGGTCGCCCTTCTCCAGTACAACGATATCTCTTTTGAGATCTGGCGACCAGAATTGTACACAGTATTCAAGGTGTGGTTACACCATGGAGCGATAGAATGGCATAATGCCATTCACAGTTTTATTCACCATTCCCTTCCTAATAATTCCTAACATTGTTTTTGCTTTTTTGATTGCTGTGGTACACTGAGCCGACTATTTTAATGTATTATCCACCATGACTCCTAGATCTTTTTCCTGGTTGGTAACTCATTTTCCCTGTATGTACCCAGGTCAATCTAGACTCCTGGGTTTTGCCTCCTTGCCAGCAGATGGAGACAGAGAAAGTTTTACCGATATTGTACATAACCTAGTGTGCCACCTGCAGTCATTCAGTATTTCTCTGTCTCCAGCAGATCGCAGATGGTGCAAAACCTGCAGTTCTGCAGTAAAAAAAAAAAAAAAGAGAAAAAATAGATGATAAAAGGAGAGAGCCTTTCTCCCAGGGAGTTGTTAGGTCCTGGTGGGACTATTCCCCCTTGGTTTGAGGTGGACAAGCTGGCGTCATAGTGGATAACACATTGAAATCGTCGGTTCAGTGTGCTGCGGCAGTCAAAAAAGCAAACAGAATGTTGGGAATTATTAGAAAGGGAATGGTGAATAAAACGGAAAATGTCATAATGCCTCTGTATCGCTCCATGGTGAGACCGCACCTTGAATACTGTGTACAATTCTGGTCACCGCACCTCAAAAAAGATATAATTGTGATGGAGAAGGTACAGAGAAGGGCTACCAAAATAAGGAGACTGGAACAGCTCCCCTATGAGAGAAGACTAAAGAGGTTAGAACTTTTCAGCTTGGAAAAGAGACGGCTGAGGGGGGATATGATAGATGTTTAAAATCATGAGAGGGCTAGAACGGGTAGATATGAATCGGTTATTCACTCTTTCGGATAATAGAAAGACTAGGGGGCACTCCATGAAGTTAGCATGTGGCACATTTAAAACTAATCAGAGAAAGTTCTTTTTTACTCAACGCACAATTAAACTCTGGAATTTGTTGCCAGAGGATGTGGTTAGTGCAGTTAGTATAGCTGTGTTTAAAAAAGGATTGGATAAGTTCTTGGAGGAGAAGCCCTTTACCTTCTATTAATTAAGTTGACTTAGAAAATAGCCACTGCTATTACTAGCAATGGTAACATGGAATAGACTTAGTTTTTGGGTGCTTGCCAGGTTCTTATGGCCTGGATTGGCCACTGTTGGAAACAGGATGCTGGGCTTGATGGTCCCTTGGTCTGACCCAGTATGGCATGTTCTTATGGGTTGATGACCCTTTAGTATACTCAGTACTTCAATCAATGGGGTGGTAAATTTGGTGGTCCAGATCCCTCCCCTTCATGAGGCTGCTGAGGTGGCTTAAGGCTCTGTGAAGCAGTTTGGCAGCAGCTTGTTTTCACTAACCCAGGGAAGTATTCTTATCTCGTTTTGGCAGTAAAGTTTAAAAAAAAAAAGTTTTCTGCTTTCCTGCTTGGGCCAGCTGAGGTATTATTTTTAGACTGCTTTGTTTTTATTCTCAGCAGCAGTGCATGCAAGGTGGGCGGCTGTTAGGGTAAGGATCCCCTGGCCACATGTAACGTGCGATGCTCGGTCTGCCATGTTTGTGGGTCGACTCAATCACGACTCAGTCGGGCCAGATAGTGTGCTGGCTGTTGGGCGGTGAGGATTCTTCGGAGGGACCTGTCACCACAGTAAAAGAAAAAAAAAACAGGCTTCTGTTCAGGGGGATCAATCAGACTGCAGCGTTGAGTCAAAGCTCATGGCTAATAGTGTTGAGGAGCTGGTAGCTTCAGAGCAGCAGGCAGAACAGCTCGAGGCAGTAGCTGGGGGAGCAGTCAGACTGCAGTGGCAAGTCAGCGCACATGTCTAATAGCACTGAAGAACCGATGCAGGAGCAGTGGAGCTCATGTGTTGCGTGCATGGCCTCTGGGTCTCCGTGGAGAGGTCAGTTCTGGTGGGGCTGCCTCTGGGATGATGCCGCGAACTTAAGGAAGTGCTGGGGCGTACCGCCGGGGGCCGGGAATGCCCAGGGGGGACGACTTGCCGCGCGTGTGGCTCTCGCGCGACGGGGTTTGCACCAACTGCGTGTCCGGCGGCGAGGGACCGTCTGAGGGAGGTCGGGGGGCGGGCCGCCCTTAGGCAGCGCGGTCGCCGCTGCGCACCGGACACTCGGAGGAAGCCGTGGCTGATCCGTTCCCGCTTAGCGTGGGAACGGCGGACATTTTGGAAGCCGTCAGGGACACCACGAGGAGGGCTGCCGGTAATGGCGGCCAGCCTCCCCCGCTCTCGCCGCAGCAACAGGACCCCGGGGGGACGGATCTCGCCGGGGGACAGGAGTTTGGAGGAGGCCTCCTCTGACTCGGAGGCCTCGTTTTCTGAGGATTTTGCTTTACTGATGCGCAAGTTGCTGCGCTACAAAAATTCCAAAAAGAAGCCTAGGAAATCCAGGACCGCGGGGGGCTCAGAGGACCACTCTCAGCCCCGGAAGAGGACGGCCGAGGTTCAAGTACGGACAGGACCGTCGAGGGAGAAGCGGCAGCTGCGGGGCACCCCGCAGGACTCGGACACGGGGTCCACATCCTCCGAGGAAGAGGATTCGTCCTCAGGGGTTCCAGTAGGACCAAAAGGACAGGATGATGAGGGGCCAGTCCAGCCGGGTGCCGGCAAAGGGACGCAGGCGGCGGAGGGCGATGACCCTAAAGTGGTTCGCCTATTCCGGAGAGACGAACTGGCGCCCCTCATCCCGGCCATACTCCAGGAGCTAGGAGTGGAAGCTCCGCTGGTGGAGTCCCGGCAGGAGGTCAATATGGATCCGGTGTTGTTGGGCCTTGCGGGTCCAGCGCTGGCTTTCCCGTTTCAGTTCTCAGCGTCCGACATCCTCTTCCGTGAATGGGATACTCCCGAGCTGGGCCTAAAGGTGAGTAAGGCCATGGACAAGCTGTATCCACTGCCAGAGGAGGTCCTGGAACTTCTTCGCCTTCCACGGGTCGACGCGGCGGTGTCGGCAGTGACGAAGAGGTCTACGATTCCTGTCACGGGCGCTACAGCGCTCAAGGATATTCAAGATAGAAAGCTGGAGGTGCAGCTCAAGAAAGTCTTTGAGGTGTCCGCCCTAGGAGTTCGGGCGGCCATTTGCAGTAATTTTGCGCTGAGGGCCGGGTTGCGCTGGGCCCAGAATCTCCAGGCGAATGCTGGTCTCTCCGAGGGGGAGTTGGCGCAGGCGGATCACCTGGAAGCGGTGATCGCTTATAGTGCGGATGCTATGTATGATTTATTGCGGACGTCAGCCAGGGCTATGGTATCGGCGGTCTCTGCCCGCCGTCTACTCTGGCTCCGAAACTGGGCGGATGATGGGTCGTCCAAGGCTCATCTGGGCTCGTTGCCTTTTAAAGGGAAGTTGTTATTTGGTAAACAGCTGGATGATCTGATGCAGTCCCTTGGGGAGAACAGGGCATTCAAGTTGCCGGAGGACAGGCCTAGACCTCGGACATCCTTCTCCACTAGGAACCGTTTTCGGAGTAACAGACGTCAGCGGACGCAGAGATCGTCCGGATCCGGCTCGACCTACCGGTCCGGGTCCTCCAGAACTTCCTCTTGGCCTCAGTCCTTTCGAGGGAAGAGATTCGGCAGACAAGGTGGTCCCTCATCGGGATCGGGGCCTAAGGCAGCCCAATGATACGAGGGGGGTCCTTTTCTCACGGCAGCCCCGGGACCTCGTGCCAAACGTGGGGGCGAGGCTGGCGCTGTTTGTCGAGGAATGGACCAAGATAACTTCGGACCAGTGGGTCCTCAGCGTGATAAGTCACGGTTACGCGTTAGATTTTGTACGTCTGCCAGTGGACAAGTTCCTCGTGTCGCCTTGCAAGGGATTAGAAAAGCGATCAGCGGTAAGAATGACCCTCCGGCGCCTAGAAGTGCTAGGCGCCATTACACCCGTGCCACTAAAGCAGCATCACTGGGGGAGATACTCCATATACTTCGTGGTGCCAAAAAAGAAGGCACGTTCCGGCCAATTTTGGATTTGAAAGGGGTCAACAGGTGCCTGCGCGTTCCACGCTTCAAGATGGAAACGATTCGTTCGGTGGTGGCCTCGGTACGGCCAGGCGAGTTTCTAGCTTCGCTGGATCTAACGGAGGCGTACCTGCACATCGGAATTCGACCGGATCATCACAAATTTCTGCGGTTTTGCATCCTGGGCAGACATTATCAGTTCAGGGCCCTTTCCCTTCGGGCTCGCCACGGCTCCTCGCACATTCACCAAAGTCATGGTGGTGGTGTGCTTCTCTCACCAAGTGGATCATGGTTCAGGAGATGCTGGATCGCTTCTGGCGGCCAGGGGCATTAGAGCCTGTTCCCCGAGAGGAACAATGAACATGTTGATGTTCCATTAGTTTTCATCATGCCGAAGAAGGAAAGAACTTTTTTGTCCTGCTTATGGTTTGGAAAAAGATAAGTGTGGCTCTGATAGTTCCTCTTTTCCAGAGGAAGACTTTGGCCTTTCTGGCTTGGACAAAGGCTAATTAGCATATAGCCATCAGGGTGAAGCACCAGCAGTTTTCTGAAGTTTTGTTTTTAGAGATCATTGTCTGTTTTTCAGCCTTTCCGTTCAGCGTCATGCAACTTTGCCAAGGTGAGGGCGGTTGAAGTGGCGGCCCTACGTCAGAGGCGTGTGCTGGTGCATGTGTGTTTGGATGATTAGCTCTGCTGAGTGAAGTCAAGAGATCTCTGACGGCAGTTGGTCTTAGCATGCTGAGGCGGTTGAAGTCTTCAGGCTGGATGGTCAATCTAGTAGAGAACAATGTTCAACAAAGCAGGGGTAAATGTAGGACCAACTCAAAGATAATAAAGTCCTATATTAACATAAGACTTTATTGTTGAATCTGGTAGAGAGCCATCTCATTTCTATTCACACGCTGGAGGATCTGGGGGTGGGGGACTTTGTTCGACAATGTCAGATTACACACTTGTTGGGGGCTTTTCATAACTTCTTGTGAGTCCTGGGTCGGTGGTATCGACCTTGGAATTGGTGTGTAGTGGAATCCATGGTTGAAGGTGTGTTATCTTCCCCTTCTGCAAGGACCAATCTAGAGTGTAGTGTGATTACTCACTACCGAGGCCAGCCTTTAAAGCTGGGGTGCAGTGTGTCAGCTTCAGTCAGCATGGGGCTCCTGGTCCAAGAAAGTGACTGTTTCTTCTGTTGGTCAGTTACAGATGAGAGTGGTGCACTGTGCATTGCTTGCCTTTCGGCCACGGTTGCGCGAGGAGAGTCCTATCACTCAATGCAATGATGGCGGTCTACATCATCTGCCAGGAAGGAACCCAACTTGGGAGGCCGGCAGTTGTTTCTCTGGGCAGAGCTAAAGGAGGCCCAGGGGTTGGTTCTCTGGGCAGAGTATCACTTGAAGACAATGGAGGCGTCTCGCATCCCTGGGGTACGCAAGGTTCCGGTGGATTTTCTCCGTCAGAGAAAATTAGACCCCGGGGAGGAGACAATGTGTCTCATCCACCAGAAATGAGGATTTCCCTATATCGACTTAATAGTGACCAGACAAAACTCCAAGGTGGTATCAGCTGCCAAGGAAAACATGGTGCAGAGGGTTCGATGTTCTAATTCTACCATGGCCTCAAAGAATTCTCCTTTGTCTTCCCTCCTTGGCCTTTGTTGGGCAAGGTATTATGTCAGATAGTGGACCATCCAGGCAAAGCCAGATAGTGAAGCATTCAGGCAATGTAATTTTCTTAGCTCTGGAGTGGCCTCATCAGCGGATCTGCTCAACGTGGTCATCGACAGACTGCTGAGATTAGGCCAACGGTTGGATGTTCTCCATCAGGGCCCAATATGTCGCACTAGGCTGTTCTCTTCTGTCTCGTAACTTGGCTTTTAAGAAGAGAAGATTGGCATGGAGAGGATATTCCGTAGAAGTTATTTCTACTTTGTTGCAGGCCTGGCAATCTTCTGCATCTTTAGCATATGTTCGAGTTTGAAGGGGCTGCAAGTCCTGGTGACTATCAGAGAGCAACTAGTTCAGACCGCTGTGCTGCATATTGACCTTTCTCCAAGCAGATTTGGTCAAAGGTCTGGCCTTCAACTCAAGTCTCATTAGCAGCTTTCGGCTGACTCCGTGGTAAGATACAGGGGTATCCTCTGTAGGCTTGTCCAGATGGCATGCACTTCCTTCAGGAGGTTAAGAATTTGTGTCCTCCGGTGAGGAAGATTTGGCCGTTGTGGAATCTTAAGTCTGGTACTACAAAGAATGAGCTAGGCTTCGTATGAACTCCTACAGAGGGCAACGTTAAAAGCTTCAGCACTTGAGTTTTTTCTACAGATCTTTGATTCGGGGATGTCGTGGCGTATGGTACTGTCCTTTCTGCCCAAAATGGTTTCAGTGTTCCCTCTTAGACAGTGGAGCTTCCATTCTTGACAGATTTGGAATTCTCCTTGCCTCTTGAGAGGGAGTAGGCTCTTGGATGTTTTGACTAGATTTTTTATATTATCTTAGTTACTAATGCTTTCTGTAATTCTAATCTTCTTGTTCTATGTAGTGGTCCAAAGAAAGGAGCAAAGCCTCCAAAGCTACGATCGTATGGTGGCTGAAAGGGACGGTTGGATCAACTTATATTTCTAAAGGTCACCCTGTGCCTGAGGGTTTAAGAGCTCTCACGACTTGTTCTCCAGCAACAGACTTCCATGATATTTGGTGAGAGTGTTCTAAAGCGGGACTGTCAAGGTCCCACCCAGTTTGAGGGAGCTTAAGTACTTCCCAGTTGTCTGGACTGATCTCGGTACATACAAGGAAAGGAAAATTGGTTCTTACCTGCTAATTTTTGTTCCTGTAGTACCACAGATCAGTCCAGAGACCCACCCTAATTATAGGGGGAGAGTCTTCAGCTCGTTCTATTGGGTGTATATACTGCAAAATTGTTGGAGCTCTTCAATGCTATTAAGTTATGTTGGGAACAAGTTTTCCATTTTTGGCAATCTCTTCCTCCTACTTGTTGGGAGGGAAAGGTTTCATTTAGGTTTTATTTGGTGGTGCCTTCATCTTAGCTTGGGTACAGGTTAATACTGAGGGACTGCAGGTGGCACACAAGGTTATGTACAGTATCAATAAGACTTTTTGTCTTCATCTCCTGCTAGAGAGGCAAAACCAGTAGTCTGGACTGATCTGTGGTACTACAGAAATGAAAATTAGCAGGTAAGAACCAATTTTCCTCTATAGAACCTAACATTGTGCATCTAAAGCTTGGGTATTTTTCCCTATATACATCATTTTGTACTTATCTACATTAAATTTCATCAGCCATTTGGATGCCCAATATTTCAGTCTTGCAAGGTCCTCCTGCTATTTATCACAATCCACTTGTGTTTTAACTACTCTGAATAATTTTGTGTCATCTGCAAATCTGATCACCTCGCTCATCATACTCTTTTCCAGATCATTTATAAATGTTTAAAAGTAACGGTCTAAGTACAGATCCCTGAGGCATTCCACTGTTTACCTTTTTCTACTGTAAAAACTGACCATTTAATCCTATTCGTTCCTGTCTTTTTATCAGTTTTCAATCCACAAAACTTCGCCTCCTATCCCTTGACTTTTTAGTTTCCTTAGAAGCCTCTTATGAGGGACTTCGTCAAACGCCATCTGAAAATCCAAATATACTACTTCTCCTGGGCACTCCAAGCATCCAGTCAGTAAACCACCATTTCCTAGCATGTAGCCAAATGGACTAAGGACCAATGGGTTATGCTCCCCTGCCAGCAGATGGGGATGGAGTCAGATTACAAAGCTGATGTCACCCTACATAAACCCTTGCAGTGATCTCAGCCCTCCGGTATTCTCTGTCTCCAGCAGATGGTGGACATGCCTATCCCTATGAGATTGCTGTACCTTTTGGAAGGAGAAATTCTACTTTTAAATTGAAGGAACATTGAGCCCCACTCTCCTGTGGTGATACCTTAAGGTCCTTCCCTTCAAATCTGAGTCAGTTGGAATGAAGTTCCTTATTTGGAAGGTGATGTTCCTTGTAGCAATCACCTTAGCTCGGAGAGTGAGCAAATTAGAAACATTCTTTTATTTGCTATGCCTTCAGAATTTTCACAACTCACCCTAAGTTCCCTACAAAAGCAATATCTGTGTTCTACATCAACCAGTCAGTCATCCTGCCTATGTTATACCCAAGACTGCATGCACATGAGTTGCTCATCTGAGATCTGTTTCGATTGAAGTTATCTGCAAAGCTGCTACTTGGTGATCTGTTTACACTTTCACGTCCCATTACTGTCTGGGCAGCATGACCTGAACAGACAGTACATTTGAACAAGAAGTTGTGTGCAGCCTGGTCACCCAGTAGCCCACTCTCCCATTAGGTGGGCACAGGTTGTCTGTTAGTTGCTTCACAAGGCAATCATTGGCTTGGGCTTCCCCGCTCGTTATGGCTTATTTAATCCTGCTTGTCGATGGGAAATGCAAAGATGCATACATCTAACCAGGGTTCTCTGCAGACAGTTATACATTTATTACCTACCCACCTCACTGGAAAGTCAGCTACTTAGCTAAAGCCTAAAGCTGTGGAAGAGACTTAGGAGGCAGTGCCACACATGGGCACTCCTGTGCATGCTCAGACACCTGAATCCTGGTTACAGGCATGAATGTGTCAATTGATAAATGGAAGCAATACATTTTGATTTTCATGAATATCTCATGACTAGCCACCTCATGAGAAGACTTCTTTTCAACTAGGGTTGTGACAGTTGTCACATGTCTGAAGCTCCATAACTTATATCAAATTGAAGTCTAGCTAACCCCATCTAGAATTAGGTTTTATGTCTTGAGCTTAGTTCTAGTTGTGCATTAATCTAAATAACTTGTTTGTGATCTAAAGCAGTCAGACTCCTTTGGTTCTGTAATTGATTGTCACAGTTCTTAAATGAGGCCCAGATACAGCAAGGAATTGACTTACCTTTGTTCATTTTCTTAATTGCATCTTATTACATTTGTAAAGCAGAGTGAGTGATGTACAATAAAAATTCATAATGCTAATATTGACAACTAAAAATATACCATAATACAAAAAAACCTAAATAAATGGTTAAAAATGGAATGACTTAAGCAAAAGTGAACAAAAATTGTACCAAAGTGGAAAACAAAAATCTAATATCCAACTCCACATCAATTTTTATAATGCAATGTAGTAACAAGGTAATGACCGCAGAAAAAGTCCAAATGGTCCATCCAGTCTGTCCAGCAAGTTTCTTATGGTAGTAATTGCCACTCCTTGCAGCTTACCCCCAAGCCTTATGCTAAGGGTAGCAATATTTATAATCCAAACCAAGTAACTGTCAAACCCATTACAAAATTATTGCTAGTAATGTTTTACAGGGTGAGCAGCCTTCATGATAATTCACACAATGCTGTTTGAATGTGCTTTGCTTTTGCTCTTGGCTGTAGAAGCAGTTCTGAGTTTTATCCCTACTGTCTGTATAACAGTAGACCGGACTGTGAAAGTCAGGGCCCAGTACAGACTGTCACCTGAATTGAATTCTCCCTTTTCCCCTGCCATTGAAGCAGGGAGCGATGATGGAGTTCTATCACAAGCATCAAGTCTAATTGGTTAAGGGTAGTAATTCCCATGCCTACTGTTAAGGGTAGAAACTGCCATGCACCCTTTTCTTCATTTCCAACTTCTAGTCTTCAGGGATCCACAGTGTTTATCCCATGCCCCTTGAATTTGTTTTTGTCCTCACCACCTCTTCTGGAAGGGCATTCTAGGTATCCACCACCCACTCCATGAAGAAGTATTTCCTGATGCTGGTTCATAGTCGTCCTCCTTGGACTTTCATGACCCCTTGTTCTACAGTTTCCTTTCCAACGGAAAAGGTTTGAAGATCATGCATCATTAAAACCTTACAAGTATCTGAAGGTCTGTATCATTCTTCCCCCTGCACCTCCTGTCTTATAGGGAATACATAGTCAGATCCTTTAGCCTCTCCTCATAAGTCTTCCAATACAGATCCCACAATATTTTGGTCACCCTTCTCTGGACTGCCTTCATCCTGTCCTTATCCTTTCTGAGATATGGGCTCCAGAATAGAACATAAGTTATTCCTCTCTGTACATAAGAACATAAGAAATTGCCATGCTGGGTCAGACCAAGGGTCCATCAAGCCCAGCATCCTGTTTCCAACAGAGGCCAAAACCAGGCCACAAGAACCTGGCAATTACCCAAACACTAAGAAGATCCCATGCTACTGATACAATTAATAGCAGTGGCTATTCCCTAAGTAAAATTGATTAATAGCCATTAATGGACTTCTCCTCCAAGAACTTATCCAAACCTTTTTTGAACCCAGCTACACTAACTGCACTAACCACATCCTCTGGCAACAAATTCCAGAGCTTCCAAGCTGAACAGCCCTAATCTCTTCAGCCTATCCTCCTAGGGAAGCTGTTCCATCCCCTTTATCATTTTGGTTGCCCTTCTCTGTACCTTCTCCATCGCAACTATATCTTTTTTGAGATGCGGCGACCAGAATTGTACACAGTATTCAAGGTTTGGTCTCACCATGGAGCAATATAGAGGCATTATGACATTTTCCATTCTATTAACCATTCCCTTCCTAATAATTCCTAACATTCTATTTGCTTTTTTTGACTGCTGCAGCACACTGAGCTGACTATTTTAAAGTATTATCCACTATGATGCCTAGATCTTTTTCCTGGGTGGTAGCTCCTAATATGGAACCTAACATCGTGTAACTACAGCAACGGTTATTTTTCCCTATATGCAACACCTTGCACTTGTCCACATTAAATTTCATCTGCCATTTGGATGCCCAATCTTCAAGTCTTGCAAGGTCCTCCTGCAATGTATCACAGTCTGCTTGTGATTTAACTACTCTAAATAATTTTGTATCATCTGCAAATTTGATAACCTCACTCGTATTCCTTTCCAGATCATTTATATATATATATATATATATATATATATATATATATATATATATATATATATATATATATATATAGAAAAGCACCGGTCCAAGTACAGATCCCTGAGGCACTCCACTGTTTACCCTTTTCCACTGAGAAAATTGACCATTTAATCCTACTCTCTGTTTCCTGTCTTTTAACCAGCTTGTAATCCACGAAAGGACATCGCCTCCTATCCCATGACTTTTTAGTTTACGTAGAAGCCTCTCATGAGGGACTTTGTCAAACGCCTTCTGAAAATCCAAATACACTACATCTACCGGTTCACCTTTATCCACATGTTTATTAACCCCTTCAAAAAATGAAGCAGATTTGTTAGGCAAGACTTCCCTTGGGTAAATCCATGTTGACTTATGTTCCATTAAATCATGTCTCTTTATATGCTTTACAATTTTGTTCTTGAGAATAGTTTCCACTATTTTTCCCGGCACTGAAGTCAGGCTCACTGGTCTATAGTTACCTGGATTGCCCCTGGAGCCTTTTTTAAATATTGGGGTTACATTGGCCACCCTCCAGTCTTCAGGTACAATGGATGATTCTTCTGGCTTTTGCCATTGCCTTATCACATTGCTTCACCGCCTTCAGACCGCTAGAAACTATGACCCCCGAGATCCCTCGCCCAGTCCGTGCACATTAGATATTCACCTCCACATCACATACATCTCTCTTGATTATTGCACCCCAGATGCGTGACTCTGCACTTCTTGGCATTGAATCCCAGCTGCCAAATCTTCAACCACTCTTCAAGCTTTCTTAAATCACTTTTTATTCTCTCCTTCAGTGTTGCAGGTTTTAGTATCTGCAAATAGACAAACTTTACCTTCTATACCTTCCACAATGTTGCTCACAAAGATATTGAACAGAACCTGTCTCAAAACTGATCTTTGTGGTGTTTCACTTAACAGGGCTCTAAGAACATAAATTGCCATGCTGGGTCAGGCCAAGGGTCCATCAAGCCCAGCATCCTGTTTCCAACAGAGGCCAAATCAGGCCACAAGAACCTGGCAAGTACCCAAATACTAAGGAGATCCCATGCTACCGATGCCAGTAATAGCAGAGGCCATTCCCTAAGTCAATTTAATTAATAGCAGTTAATGGATGTCTCCTCCAAGAATGTATCCAAACCTTTTTAAAATCCAGCTACACTAACTGCACTAACCACATTTTTTGGCAACAAATTCCAGAGCTTAATTATGCGTTGAGTGAAAAATGTTTTTCTCTAGTTAGTTTTAAATGTGCTACTTGCTAACCTCATGGAGTGCCCCCCTAGTCCTTCTATTATCCGAAAGTGTAAATAACCGTTTCACATCTACTTGTTCAAGACCTCTCATGATTTTAAAGACTTCTATCATATCCCCCCTCAGCCATCTCTTCTCCAAGCTGAACAGCCCTAACCTCTTCAGCTTTCCTCATAGGGGAACTGTTCCATCCCCTTTATCATTTTGGTCGCCCTTCTCTGTACCTTCTCCATCGCAACTATATCTTTTTTTGAGATGCGGCGACCAGATACAAAGTGATACAGAGGCATTATAACATTTTCCATTTTATTTATCATTCCCTTTCTAATACTTCACAACATTCTGTTTGCTTTTTTGACTGCTGCAGTACACTGAGCCTACGATTTCAAAGTATTATCCATTATGATGCCTAGATCTTTTTCCTGGGTGGTAGCTCCTAATATGGAACCTAACATCGTGTAACTATAGCACGGGTTATTTTTCCCTATATGCAACATCTTGCACTTGTCCACATTAAATTTCATCTCTTCAGTCAACCAGTTTTTTATCCACTCCACCACCTTGGTGCCAATTCCAAAGCTTCACATTTTATTTTCGAGCCTCCTATGCGCTACCGAGGTGAGGCTAACTGGCCTGTAGTTTCCAGCCTCCTCTCTGCTACCACTCTTATGAATCTGGAGCACCATCGCTCTTCATCAGTCTCGCGGCACCTCTTCTGTTTCCAGGGATCTATTGAACAGGTCTTTCAGTGGACCTGCCAACACATGTCTTGAGCTCCTTCAATATTCTGGGTTATACTTCATCAGGCCCCCATGGCCTTGTCCACTTTCAGTTTTCCTAGCTCTTCCCATACATTCTCTTCTAAAAGAGGCGATTATATCATCCTGCAATGAATATTGAAGGATGATATAATCCCCTCTTATAATAGTAAAAATTGTTGTGGAGTTGGATATTGGATTTTTGGTTTCCACTTTGATGCAATCTTTGCACACTTTTGCTTGAGTTTAAGTAAATGGCAGCAGAAGGGAAGAAATAAAATTACTAAATTGTTGAATTTATTAGGTGGATAAAGCTTGGGTAGAATTGCTAACATTAGTTAAATTGACTGGGTGGAAAGGCTTTGAAAAATGTCTTGAGGGCTTTTCTATATTTTTATCTTTCTCAAGATGTTTGGAAAGCTTCAGTGTGTTACAAAAACTAATCCCTTAGTGCAACATTTGTGAGAGTGGTTATTTATAAGTTGATCTATGTATATATCACATTAATTATGTAATAGGATGACTAAACTCCCTATTTTCATGCAATAAAGAAAGATTGATTTAATTTAGAAGTGAATTAGTAACTGGGGAAGGAAGTGGTAGGCCGAGATGCAGGAGAGAGGAAGGCAGAGAAAGAAGTAGATTCTAGAAATTTGGAGAGGAGAAACACCTTCCTGGCCAACTTCATAAGTGGCATCTGACTACCCCAGAGAGACTCAACTCTGGTCATTGAGGTTCACAAACAGATTATATCAATATGCAGATTGTCAGTTCCTAGACATATCTGAGCAATATTTATTGTAGATGTCCTGGAAATCAGGCTTGTCTCAGAGGACAGAGATGAGTGCCATGGAGCTATTTGTCATTTATCTGTGTTTGGCATGTAAGAACTGGGTCTGGCAGAAAAATAATGGTCACTAAATGAATGTGGGTGTCTGTTCTGTCGCTTAATCTCTCTTTTTCTAGAGCCCCCAATTTCTATCTCTAAACGATTACGCCCAGGATCTGGCTTACTGATGTTTACATCATGAACTGGAAAAACATTTAGTTATATTTGGTAATGCATTCACCCTTTCAGCCCAGAACAAGTTTTATAATAAACACATTCAACCCATATGATGATCTGTATCATATGCAATTACAATTAAGAAAAAAAAATTAAATGATTATAAATAGCTCTCTCAATTCCCCACTCCCCTTCTGTCCGATTCCAATTGCATATCTCCCCTACTCAGCAGCCACCATGATCCTTGCTCCAACCCCAATCCCAGCTGACTTCCCTTTAAAATTCCCCTTTAAAATAACTATTCTTGCTTTCTGCATCACATGCTCAACTAAAAATGAGTCATATACTCAGTTCAGCTCCTACAATGCCAAAGAACCCTCTCAAATGCTTTTATAAAGAGCTGTGATTTCAACTCCTTTCCAAAAGTCAAATCATTTAATTTAGCTTGCAGTTCTAGTGCCATTGAATTCTACATTGTGGCCTGAAATAACTGAATGCCCTCTGCTGTGTACTGGTGTCTGAGTAGGACCAAGGAGATTGTGAAGGAACATAGACTTATAGACAAAAAATGCCTCGTGCAGTTCTCATTGTGCTCTTACCTTGAATCATTCGTTAGGGTTCTTGGTGGTATCGATCCATTCGTTACAGTGGAGACCAGATTCTCATACGGACAACGCAGATCTATACCTATTTTGTCTATAAGACTCGAAATATGGATATGAAACGTAAGTAGTGAGATGGCATTGGGAAACAGCTTTCTGCCTTTCTTACCACCTTCATATTCACTTTGAAATAATTACATGGAAGATTTTTAATTCTAGTGGGAGGATGGGGCTCACAGCTCCTTCTGTTTGACTTAATGCATTTACATAAGTGTATTGCATTGGGAAATCAGTGTTAATGCACTAAAGGATGCTGAAATCACTTAATTTGAATAAGCATTCTTGAAAAAAAAATCTGGTAAAACACATTTTTTGCAGGTTTCCTCTGGAATTAATAACATCAGTATTTGAATTCTATAATCTTATAATGTATATTTCCTAGCGTGTAGCCAGATGGACTCAGGACCAGTGGGTATAGTGTACTCCTGATAGCAGATGGGGGATGGAGTCAGATTTCAAAGCTGATGTCAGCCTACACATACCCATGTAGGAAGCTTAGCTCTTCAGTATTTCTCCGTCTCCTAAGCAGATAGGGACACGACACACACTAGAATAGTGTTAGCAATTTTAAAACTAAGAAGAAAGAAAACGTACCTCTACAAGACGAGCCCCGCTCTCCTGCGGTGATACCTAAGGGGTCACTCCCCCAGTCGAGAATTCCTGAAGTGATTTCCCCAGAGGCAAGCCTCAGTCCGGTAGCCGGCTCCCAGTGTGGACTTAACCCCCAGAGTGGCTGAGAGGCAACGGGTGCAGAATCGTGCGCGGAGGTGAAGGTAATTCCCTCTCCCCCTGCAGCCGGAGACCGCCCGGCACGAGACCAGGTAAGGTAGAAACCTCTCTTAAAGTTTCCGGTGTCCAAGGCTCGATTTATCACACAGATCGTCCCTTCTGGCGTCTGTTATATCGGGTTGAGCAGCCCCGTCTGGGCTAGACCCCGATCTGGTGCGAGGGTCCACACACGTGGAGACCCTCCAGGGGGTTCGCCATCTTGTCCTAGTGGTTGTTGGCACCATTTCCCCTCCTTGACCGCCGTATTGCCCGCTCAACTGAGCCGTGTGCACAACCGACGTATGCGCACAGCGACGTGAATAATGGTGCCGGGCGCATATCGGCCCGCATAAACGGCCCGAGCGCACAAATATTGCCGCGCACACATTTTTAGGCATTCCACACCACATCTTCGGTGCATCTAGAGCGTTCAACCAGGTCTCCCGGCGCGAGTTTTAAAGCTCACCATGAGCCTAAACCATGGCACCTCCTGTCAAGAAGGCCAAGGGACAAGCCCTCTACCCAGCCTGCCACCTGAGAGCTGCGTAACCAGAAGTGGCCTCCTCTCTATGCCAGCAGTGCGAAGAGGCTCAGGGAGAACCAAAGCAAGGTCCCTCACAGCCAGTAGAGGGATCCAGATCCACTAATGATAGTACCCCGGACCTCTATCTCCAACTCGGCTCCTACACAGGAAGACACCTCCAGGGCCTCTACTATAATGCCCCCCTGGAATCAACTTGGACCCAGGGACTTTTTCCTGGGTGGAATTCTTCAAAGGGCTACAAACATTTGTCCAAGCGCACTCAGTTCAGACTGTGACCCAGTCCCAGTCGCCACCAGGGAACCTGCAAGGGATCTCAGCCTCCCACATCGTGGGAAAAGACAATGTCTCTGCGGACTACCTCAGCAGAGAGAGTCTAGACCCAGGGAAATGGATGCTGTCATCACAGCCTTCCAGTTGATAGTAAACTGCTGGGGAAACCCAGCCATGGATCTCCTGGCAACCCGGTCCAACGCCCAAGTTTCCAAGTTCTGCAGCCGCAGACGAGAACCGCAAACCTGGGGAATCGGCGCAAGTCGTTCCAAGCACCTCTCGGGCCCATCGAGACGTGCCCTTCCTAAGCAAGAGCCTCCCTACCAAGGATACAGACACCTCGGAGGACAAGGCCAACTCCCTGGAAGTAGGAGAAATTCCCCCAGGGATGGAACCATACCGAACCATGCTGAGATTCTTCTCCAAAGATGAGTTACCAGCTCTCATGTCCCAGACCCTGAAGACGCTGGACATTCCAGGCATGGACACCACAGTGGAACCAAAGATAAATCCCATCTTGGTCTCCCTCAGTCAGGCCTCATGCTATTTTCCAATGTTGCAAGCGGTACAGCAATTGATTGACCTGGAATGTAATGCCCCAGAGGCCAGCTTCAAAGGAGGACGGGCCCTAGAAGTCCTATGTCCCTTGGACCCCACAGCTAAGGAACTCCTGCGGTTCCCAAAGGTACACGCCATGGTCTGCGCAGCCTCCAAGCACACGACCATTCCCGTCGAGGGAGGAATGGCACTAAAGGATGCCCAGGACAGACAACTGGAATCCATCCATAAACAGTCCTTTGATGTAGAAGCAATGACTCTTCAGATCGCTTCCTACTGTGCCGTGGTGACACGTTCTTGCTTGCTCCTCTCCAGAGACGCAACCACGCCTGTTGAGACAATGGAACCTGCGGTATCATTCCTTACAGATGCAACCTCAGACCTAGTGCGCACCTCTGCCAGGAACGTCGCCTCAGCAGTGGCAGCCAGAAGACATCTATGGCTCTGAAACTGGTCAGCCGACGTGACATCCAAAGCGAACCTCACGAGCAGGCCCTTTAAAGGATCTCTCTTGTTCAGAAGCGAATTGGAGAAGCTAGCCAACAAATGGGGCGAATCTCCAGTATCTCGCCTACCAGAGGACAGGAACAAAAGAAACCAGTGCTCCTCCCCCCGAAGAACCAAGGGCAGAGTTGCTCAGTGCTTTAGACCGTACAAGTACACACACTACCAAGCACCTCGTCCCGCAGGCAGGGCTCAGTCCTTTCGGAACAGACACAACAAGAGGGGAGCAGGCTCAGGGACAGGCCCCGACTGCACCCCACAATGAGAATCAACAGACCCATCCACCGGAAGAAGTCATAGGGGGCAGACTTACCCTCTTCTACCAAAGGTGGGTCGAGATAACGTCGGACAAGTAGGTCCTAACCATCATTCGAGAGGGATACTATCTGGACTTCCACAGAATCCCTCCAGACAAATTTGTGAGATCACCGTGCCACGCCCTCACCAAGAAGACGGCAGTGGAAACCACACTGACGAAACTACTCAGCCTGAAGGCAATAACTCCGGTGCCCACGCACCAGCAAAATACTGGTCACTGTTCCATCTATTTTATCGTTCCCAAGAAGGAAGGAACGTTCCAGCCCATCCTTGACCTCAAGTCCGTCCATCGTTACCCGAGGGTACCACACTTCTGCATGGAAACCCTGCACTCAGTCATAAGAGCAGTACAGCCGGGAGAATTCCTGACCTCACTGGATCTATCCGAAGCCTATCTCCACATCCCGGTCCATCAAGACCATCAGCGCTTCCTACGCTTTGCGATACTGGACCATCATTACCAGTTCCGGGCGCTACCCTTTGGACTAGCTACCACCCCTCGGACCGTCACCAAAATCATGGTGGTAGTGGCGGCAACACTGATGAAAGAAGGAATCCTCGTACATCCTTACCTGGACGATTGGCTAATCAGGGCAAAATCTCCAGATGAAAGTCACCAGGCGACCACCAGAATCAAGAATCTGCTGCAGGATCTCGTGTGGATTGTCAACACAGCCAAGAGCTGCCTGCAGCCCTCCCAATCGCTAGAGTACCTGGGAGTCCGGTTTGACACCAAGCAAGACAAGGTTGTCCTTCCCCCTTCAAGGAGAAGGAAACTGATGGGTCAGCTGCGAAAACTGTTGAACTATACTCGCCCCAAGGTATGGGACTACCTCCAAGTCCTCGGTCTCATGATATCAACTCTGGAAGTCATTCCATATGCAAGGGGGCCCACATGCGCCCACTACAGTGTTCCCTACTGTCATGATGGAAACAGACGTCCCAGAACTACTCCATTCACCTCCAGCTACCGGCAGAGGTTCGGACCTAGCTCCAGTGGTGGCTACAGGAAGACCATATGACCAAGGGAGTAAAACTATCCCCACCAGACTGGATCTTACTCACCACGGATGCGAGCCTGCGAGGGTGGGGAGCCCACTGTCAGGAACTGACTGCCCAGGGACAATGGGACAAGGAAGAGGTGGGATGGAACATAAACAGACTGGAAGCCCGAGCAGTCAGACTAGCCTGCCTACGATTCGTCCACAGACTCCGGGGCGAGTCTGTCAGTCATGTCGAACAACGCCATCATAGTTGCCTGCATCAATCACCGGGGAGGAACCAGAAGCCAACAGATGTCCCTGGAGATAGACCTCCTCATGGCATGGGCAGAAACAAACCTGCAAGGGATCTCAGCCTCCCACATCGTGGGAAAAGACAATGTCTCTGCGGACTACCTCAGCAGAGAGAGAGTCTAGACCCAGGGGAATGGATGCTGTTGTCCACAGCCTTCCAGTTGATAGTAAACTGCTGGGGAACCCCAGCCATGGATCTCCTGGCAACCTGGTCCAACGCCCAAGTTTCCAAGTTCTTCAGCCGCAGACGAGAACCACAGTCCTGGGGAATCGACGCCCTCATCCAGACCTGGCCACAGGAAGACCTGCTGTATGTCTTTCCCCCATGGCCACTACTGGGCAGGATCATCCTCAAGATAGAACACCACAGGGGACTAGTACTTCTAGTGGCCCCGGACTGGCCAAAAAAGGCCATGGTTACGCAGACATACGAAGACTTCTTGCGGGGAACCCTCTGTGCCTACCTCCACACAGGGACCTTCTCCGGTAAGGACCGATCCTCCACGAAGACCCAACTCGATTCTCTCTTACGCTCTGGCCCTTAAGAGGACTTGCCTGAAGAAAAGCGGATACTCTAAGGCAGTGATTGACACCTTGCTTCGAGCATGCAAGTTCTCCACATCACTAGCTTATATACGAATATGGAGAGTATTCGAAACCTGGTGTGAGGACCGCGAGATCCTCCCACGGACAGTCAAAACCCCCATGATCCTGGAATTTCTGCAGGACGGCTTGAAGAAGGGATTGTCTCTCAACTCCCTCAAGGTTCAAGTGGCCGCACTGGCCTGCTTTAGAGCCAAAGTGGATGGCATCAGCCTATCAACCCATCAAGATGTTTCCTGTTTCCTGAGAGGGGTCAAACAAATCCGACCACCCCTAAAGTGGCTGGTACCCCTATGGAATCTCAATCTAGTACTAGACTTCCTTGTGGGAAATTCCTTCAGACCAACACGCGGTCTGTCACTACGGCTCCTGACCTTGAAGACTGCATTCTTAGTGGCAATATGTTCAGACCGTCGCATCTCCGAGCTTCAAGTGCTATCCTGTTGGGAACCGTTCCTCGGGTTCACACCGGGAGCCATACAGCTACGCACTGTCCCCCCTTCCTACCGAAAGTGGTTTCTCAATTTCATCTAAACCAAACCATCTCGCTACCATCTCCAGATGAACATAAGGACGTGAAAGATTCGCGCCTTCTTCGCCATCTTAACGTCTGTAGACTCATAGTCCAATACTTGGAAAGATCGGAATCTGTGTGAAAGACGGACCCCCTATTCACAGCGGGAAGAAACGGGGGGAAGCGGCCTCGCGGGCAACCATAGCCCGCTGGATCAAAGAAGTAATCAAGGCGGCCTACGTAGAGGCAGGGAAGCCTCCACCTCTGCGAGTCAAGGCCCATTCAACAAGGGCCTAGGCAGTGTCCTGGGTGTAAACCAAGATTCTGTCGCCTGCCGAGATCTGTCTGGCGGTGATGTGGTCCTCCATACATACCTTCTCCAGGTTCTACTGCCTGGATGTCCAGGCTCAAGAGGACACAAGCTTTGCAAGGGCAGTACTAAGTGGGCCACGTGCAGCCTCCAGCCCTGTTCGGGAGTAGCTTTTGTACATCCCATTGGTCCTGAGTCCATCTTGCTACACACTAGGAAACAGAGAAATTACTTACCTGATAATTTCGTTTTCCTTAGTGTAGATAGATGGACTCAGCGTCCCGCCCATGGCTACCCCGGAATCCGGAAAACTCGGGTGACAAACACAGAGAGAACAAGACAAGCACGGGTAAGCCAGGAATTACCCCTAGTTCAAGACACCCTAGTTGCCGGGTGTCGGTGTTATTCGGTTGAGTGCACTGGCGGTTTCCAATTTGGAAATCAGTTTAACCAGTCCTAGTTAATCAAGTTAACCAAGTTAATAAAGTTATTAGAGCACACATATATCCACAATTGCTTTTTGAGGAGAATACTGAAGAGCTAAGCTTCCTGCACGGGTATATGTAGTCTTACATCAGCTTTGAAATCTGACTCCGTCTCCCATCTGCTATCAGGTGTACACTATACCCACTGGTCCTGAGTCCATCAGTCTACACTAAGGAAAACGAAATTATCAGGTAAGTAATTTTTCCATTATGCAGATTTTGTTAACTAGAGTTGTGTAGGAGTTTTAATCTCTCTAAATGTGTACCTGTTAACATGGAGTTACTACATAACTTGGAGGCCTTGTGCTTCATGTATTGTGTATATTTCCAATGTTGAAATATGATTTTCTTTGCTAACATGGGAGCTTAGGCATCCCATCTTATACTAGGAAGTATCCATGCATGTATATGTTTGTGTGGGTTTATTTTGTTTTCTTTGTTTCAACTATTTACGCCTTCAGCTGTAAAGCTTATAAGCTTATTTTCCCTCATACTGCTGAATGTCATGGGCTTTTTATTCACAGCAGCCACACGTTTCTCTGTTTTAATCCTTGCCACCTCCCCCTCTAGCCTGGCCATCACAACGATGACCCTCTGAGAGGAGATCAGATCATGGTTTCCTTTCATGGAACCATGACCATAGTGAGCAATAGATGTGAGTTGTCTGTGCAATTTTTGTAGCTCCTGAGCGGTGCCTCAGCCAGCCTATGGAGCAAGAATTGGGTTCAAGACTGAATCATTAATGTTCTAACATTGTAATGATGATGGAAAAGGACTAAACGGTCCATCCACCAGCAACCTTCTTATGGTAATATCTGCCACCCTATGCAGCTTACCCCCATATTGCTCTCAAGGGTAGTAACTGCTTCTCTGTGCTGTTATCCCCAAGCCTTATGATAAGGGAGTAATATTTACAATCAAAACCAAGCAGCTGTCAATTCCATAAATTACTGTTGGCAACATTTTTACTGGGTGAAGAGCCTTCTTGAAAATTCAGGCAATGCTGCTTGAGCGTGCTTTGCTTTTGGACTTGGCTGTAGAAACAGTCCTGTGCTTTTTCCCTAATGTCTGCGTATCAGTACCCCAGTCCGTAAAAGTTGGGGCCCTCGTTGGTTGTTTGAATCCAATTCCCCTTTTTCTCCCCTGCTGTCGAAGCAGAGAGTGGTGTTGCAGTTGTGTCAAAAGCATCAAGGCTTATTGGTTAAGGGTAGTAATGCCCATGCTTTCAGTTAAGGGTAGTAACTGCCACAGAAACAGGTTACTCCTATGCACCTTTTTCTTCATTTCTGTCCTCTAGTCTTTAAATAACCCTTAAAGCCTTTAATATTAGAAAAGTCTTATTCATAACCAGTTTTGTATTCGTTATCACTTGTCCATTTTTGACTGAAACTGGTTTCAGAACGTCAACAGTCGGAAATCAAGAGACTAGAACTTTGTATATTCTTAAAGAAAACCAGTTCTGTCTAAATCTTCTCCTACTGCCCTTTTATTTTTAGGTCTCATCATTGTTTTGGCAGGAGCCTCTGAATTTGACCCTCAGTATAATAAAGATGCCACAAGTCGACCAACAGACAACATTCAGATACCACAAGTGAGTAATCCCTCTAAACCTCTTATGTGTGGTTTTTGTGCTATTTGGGGAGCTTCCACAATTTTGTGTTCCTGATCATACCCCAGATCAGTTCAGACAAGTGGATTTGCATCCCTACCAGCAGATTGAGGCAGAGAATAAAACCTTTTCAGGCATTGCTACATAACAGAGAGTGCCACCTGCAGTCCCTCAGTTTTTCTCTGTCTCTAGCAGATGGTAGAGAAGTGCAGACCTGCAGTCTGGAGTTTGTTTAAAAAAAAAAAGGGGGGGGGGGGGGGAAAGAGAGCAGCTAGTGAAGAGTGTTACTCCCTGAGGTGTTAGGTTCCTTCATGGGCTATTCCTCAGGTAGAGCAGGGTGAGTGCGAGGTTGGAGATCCCTGATCTGGCTCGGCCCTCCTCTTCCAGAGGGAAGGAAAGCCAGGGGTCCTGGTTCCCTTGCTCCCTCTGAGGCCTTCTCGCCTTCACCTGACAGCCAGAACCAGAGAAGTATTTATTTATTTATTTATTTATTTATTTATTTAGATTTTTTATATACCGGCATTCGAGACAGCAGTCACATCATGCTGGTTCACATAAAACAGGGGTGCAAAGTAAACATAACAATAACAAAGTGCTGAAAAGGCAGTTACATATAACAAGGTGATAAGAACTTGGCTTAGAGGAAGAGAAAGGACAGGTTATTAATTTACACAAGTAAACGATAGGAGATAAGGTCGACCATAGTGTAGATGGACATTAGGGGTGGCTTGTAAGTATTAGATCAATTGACGTCTGGGAAGGCTTGTATGAATATCCAGGTCTTTAGTCTTTTTTTGAAGGTTGAGATGCATGGTTCTATTCTAAGATTTGAGGGTATGGAGTTCCATAACGGTGGGATGGCTGTAGAGAAAGCTCGGTCTCTTAGTGTGCTGTGTCTGGTAGATTTGGGCGGTGGAACCTGTAGCGAACCCTTGTATGCATCTCTTGTCGGTCTTGACGAATTGTGTAGTCGGAGAGGGATCTGTAGGTCAATGGGAGCCAGTTGGTGGATGTTTTTGTATGTGGTGAGAATGGCCTTGTATATTATTCTAAAGTGTATCGGTAGCCAATGGAGGTTCTTTAGAATAGGGGTTATGTGGTCCCTTCTCCTGGTATTTGTCAGAATTCGTGCAGCTGCATTTTGCACCATCTGAAGCGGTTTGGTGTATGAAGCGGGAAGGCCAAGTAGGATGGTGTTACAATAGTCTAATTTTGAAAAAATGATTGCTTGCAGAATGGTTCTGAAATCTTGGGCATAGAAAAGAGGTCTAATTCTTTTCAGAACTTGTAATTGATAGAAACAGTCTTTGGTGGTTTTGTTAATAGTGGCTTTGAAATTCAGGCGATTATCAACTAGGACTCCTAGGTCTCTCACTTGTGTGATTGTTGGCGTGGCTTGCTGTGCAGAGGTAATGGGGTTGTTCTCTGAGGCGATGAGCAGTAGTTCAGTTTTGCCGGAATTTAATACCAGGTTTAGGCTGGTGAGGAGGAGTTTAATTTTTTGAAGGCATGTATCCCAGTAAGCCAGAGTTTTTGCGAAGGAATCCTTAATGGGTATCAGGACCTGGATATCGTCCGCATAAAGGAAGTGTTTGAGGTTGAGGTCTGTGAGTAGTTGGCATAATGGTATAAGGTAAATGTTAAATAAAGTAGGAGACAGGGAGGACCCTTGTGGGACTCCTACTGACGACGGGTGTAGAGAGGATTCTTTGTTCTGGATCTTGACCTTGTATCCTCTGTTGCTGAGAGAGGATATGAACCAGGAGAGTGCTGTGCCTGAGATGCCTATGGCGGTTAACTGGTTAATGAGTAGGGAATGATTGATGGTGTCAAAGGCTGAAGAAAGGTCCAGTAGGATCAATAAGAAGGCTTGACCTTTATCGAGGCCCAGGATGAGGTAATCTGTTAAGGAGATGAGGAGGGACTCCGTGCTTAGTGTTTTGCGGAATCCGTATTGTGATGGGGATAGGAGGTTATTTTCTTCAATGTAGTTTGAGAGTCGGGTGTTCACCAATTTCTCCATAATCTTGGCTATGAAGGGGAGGTTGGCGATCGGTCTGTAGTTGTTTGGGTCATTAGGATCTAGATTAGGTTTCTTGAGTAGTGGTTTGAGAGAGGCCAATTTTAGGTCATCTGGGTAAGATCCTTGTGTTATTGAGCAATTTATGATGTCTGACAGGGATTTGGCGATGGAGTCAGGAATTGATAGAAGCAATTTCGAGGGGATGTGATCCGAAGGGTGAGAAGATGGTTTCATTTTCCGTAGTATACCTTGGATCTCAATAGAAGAGGTGAGTTCTAGTTCTTCTAAGCGGGTATTTTTGAAGGCGGTCTGAGGTGGTGTTGAAGTAGATGTGATGTTATGGGGCAGCTGAGTTAGTAGTTTGCTTATTTTGTTATTGAAAAATAGCGCTAGTTCTTCCGCTTTAGATTTGGCTTGATTGAGAGCGATTTCTGATGGGTTTATTTGTGTGAGGTTAGAGACGTAGCTAAAGAGGGCTTTAGCGTCGAAGATTAGATGGTGGATCTTGGATGCGTAGTAGTTCCTCTTGGATCTTAATGTATTGGATTTATATTGGTGAAGAGTTGATTTATAGGTAGATAGGGTGATGGTGCATGGGTTTTTACGCCATTTGGCCTCATTTTGTCTTAGCAGTAGTTTAAGCTTTCTTAGCTCTAGGGTAAACCATGGTTGTCTTTTGGAAGAATTGGGGTGAGGTTTTTTTGTTGTCAGAGGGCATAACTTGTTGGCTATTGATTCCGTGATGTTGTTCCAAGAACGAAGCGCTGAGTTCGGATTGGTGCAGTCTATTTGGGTGAGATGTGATGATAAGTGGTTGCTAAGATCTTCTATGGTGCATGTTTTTCTGTAAGTGAAGCAATGTGAGGGTATGCGAGAAGGAATGGTATCTTTTATTGAGAATGAGGAAGTTATGAGGGAGTGATCTGACCATGGTACCTTCGTGCAGGTGGGGTGCTGGACCAGTTTGATTGCAGTATTGACGAAGATAAGGTCTAATGTGTGTCCGGCTTTGTGAGTGGATTTGTTAACTAGTTGAGTGAAACCTAAAGCGGAGTATGCTGTGAGTAAGGCTTCGCAGTTAGGTGATAATATGGAGTTGTCAACGTGCAGGTTGAAGTCACCTAAGATTATAGCTGGGGCATCTAGATTGATAAGGGAAGTAGTTATTTCGACCAGAGGAGAGGCGTCTATTTCCAGTACACCTGGAGGAGCATAGACAAGTAGAATTTGGAGTTTGTCTGACGAGAAGAAGCCAAATTCGAGTTTCGAGTTGGTATTGGTGGAATGCTGAGTGAATCTGAGGTCCTTTTTTGTAGCTAGGAGGATTCCTCCTCCTTTCTTTTTTCCCTGGCGTGGGATGGAGAAGAAGTTGTATGTCTCTGTGGGTAATTGGTTGATTATTGCAGTGTCTGAAGGTTTGAGCCATGTCTCAGTAATTGCGCATATATCCGGTTTCACATCGATGAGATAGTCGTTTAGTATTACTGCTTTCTTAGTTAGGGATTGAGCATTGAACAGTGTTAATGAGAATAGTGTGAGGCCTAGCAGTTGGGTAATGGGAGTGATCATGATTGGAGAGAGGGATTTAAGTATATCTTTCTCTTTCTCTGGGCTTCTTTGGTTGCTGTTTCTTTAAAAAAAAAAAAAAAAAAATTGAGTTGTTGGAGCAGGGCTGATCAGGCATCTGTATCGAAGAGATAAGGCTGGTAGTGAGGGTGAGAAGGGACACATGCGACTCGACAGCACCGGCATGAGCGACTCAACCTCCCGAGTGCAGCAATTTGCTATTTTTACCACTGACTGCGACAAAAACATGGCGCCTCCCACTGAGTGCAGGAAAGTGTGTGATCACCTGCAGAGTGAGGCGATTGCACCTCAATGGGGCCTCCTTATGGGCCGGCTGTGCCTCCAGAGAGGAAGGGACCTCCGCGGAAGTGTCAGGAAGCAGTCGCATGAGTTCTTCAGGTTCCATTCAGGATGCCCCGGGAGGGTCGAAGGAGACAGCAGGCCATGTTGCCTCCACATGGCAGGAGGCATGCAGCTGCTAGGGAGTTCATGGATGCCCCTCACCCACTGTCTCCAACGGAGCAATGCCCTGAGGAGGATAGAGAAAGGGACAGGGGAGCCAGATGAGGATGCTGTGGAGAAAGGAATCCAGTGAGTCTGAGGATTTTTCCACAGGTTTTGTCTTGCTTCTCCATAAAGCCAATTTGGCTAAGAGGGAAGCAGCGAGTAAGCGTTTGTCCACTCAGAAGTCCCAGTGCTCGGCTAAAAGGCCAGAGGCTTCTTCGGCCTGGCCTGGGGCACCCATTGGGTGAAGATGAGGAAGACTTTTGAGGATTCTGAAGGTGAAGGTCTAGAGGAGGAGGGTCCACAAGGGGACCCGAACGTTGGTCCTATGGGGCATACCGGCGAGTAATGGACCTGATGCGGAGGAGGTTCCTTTCGCAGAAGGGAACGATCCTAGGGTGGTGAGATTATTCTGTAAGGAAGATCTGCATTCTCTTATTCCCTATGTGCTGGAGGAACTGGGGAGCAAAGTCACGTAGGAGGATTCAGACAATGAAGGGGTTCACCCTGTCCTGGATGGGCTGCATGGGCCATCAAAGGCTTTTCCTTTGCCAAAGAAGGTGAAGAAGTTGGTTGACCAGGAGTGGGGTTCCCCTGAGGCAGGCCTGAAAGTAGCCAGGTTCTTATGGCCTGGATTGGCCACTGTTGGAAACAAGATGCAGGGCTTGATGGACTCTTGGTCTGACCCAGTATGGCATGTTCTTAGGGCTATGGTTAAGTAGTATCCTATACTGGAGGAGACCTTGGAGCTTTGGAGACTTCCGAAGATAGATGCGGCGGTGTCTGCGGTGACAAAGAAGGCAACAGTTCCTCTTACAGGGTCGGATGCGCCGAAGGATGTCCAGGATCGGAGGTTGGAGATCCTGTTGAAGAGACTGTTTGATGTCTCAGCTTTGAGCCTTCGAGCTGCAGTCTGTGCTAGCCTGATGCAGAGAGCTTGTTTGTTCTGGGTGCAGAAGGCGCAGGAGATGGCATCAGGTTCTTCGACTGATTCCAACCAGGTGGCTCAGTTGGAGGCAGGCATGGCCTGTGGCAGATGCCCTGTATGACATGGTCTGGTCATCGGCCAGGAATATGTTTTGTGCAGTAGCAGCACAGAGACTCCTGTGGTTGTGGAATTGGGTGGTAGATGTGTGGTCTAAAGCACAGCTATGTAATCTTTCCTTTAAAGGAAAGCTGCTCTTTGGAGAAGATTTGGACAGCTGATGAAGCATTTGGGGGAGTCGAAAGAAAATAAGTTGCCCGAGGATAAGAAGACAGACAAGAAGAATTTTCCACCACGTTCTTGCTTTTGAGAGGTGAGATTTCACTTCAAAAAGAGTTCTCCGCGCAGAAGCAAGATTCCGGAAGGCAGGAGTCTTTTCTGGGGGGGAGGTCACTTAGACCTTACCTAGATAGTTCCAGCCAGAGGAGGTAAGATCTCCCAATGAAAGCAGGCTGGTCTACTCTTCTCCGGAAGCTGTCGGGGTGGGGGAGACCAGCCCTCTTTTACGACAAGTGGTCCAAGATCACATCTGATCAATGGGTTCTGGAAGTGATAAGAAACGACTATGCCTTAGAATTTTCACACTGATCAGAGAGGCCTATGTGGTGACCTGCTGTGCTTCTCGTGCCAAGCAAGCGGCAGTATGGGACACAGCTGCAGCGCCTGGATGCCATTGTCCAGGTTCCTCTAAAGGAGCAAAGGCTAGGAAGATACTTTGTTTACTTCGTGGTTCCCAAGAAGGAGGGCACCTTTTGGCCATTCCCAATCTGCAGAAGGTCAATGCAGTTCTGCGGGTGCCGCACTTTCATGTGGACATGCTGTGGATGGTGATAGCAGCGGTTCGCAAAGGAGAGTTTTCTCACTTTATTGGATTTAATGGAGACTTACCTGCACATTTACATCAGACCATCAAAGATTTCTGCGCTTCATGGTGCTAGGAGAGGATTTTCAGTTTCAAGCACTTCCCTTTGGGTTAGCGACAGTGCCACTGACTTTCAAAAAAGCGAAGGTTGTGGTGGTGTGGCCCTCAGAAGAAGGGATCCTGGTGCATCCGTACCTGGATGACTGGCTCATCCGAGTGAAGTCAGAGTTGGAGTGTCATTTGATTCGACATGTCATGGAGCTCTTAAGGTCTCTGGGTTGGGTGATAAACCTGACAAAGAGCCACTTGGAGCTGCCCAGTCATTGGAGTATCTGGGGGTGTATTTCGATACCCGCTTAGGCAAGGTGTTCCTTACCTCGGAGAGGGTGATCAAGTTGCAGGCTCAAATGCTTCGACTACTGTGTCTTTCAGTACCCAGAGTCTGGGATTATTTGCAGGTCCTGGGCTCTGCGGCATCTACGCTGGAGTTGGTCCTGTGGGTGTTTCTTCACATGCGGCTCTCCAGAGGGTGCTTTTATCCTATTGGAATCAGCTGTCAGAGGAGTTTCAGCTACCTTTATTGCGTTGGTGGAGTCCAGGTCCAGTCAATCGTGGTGGCTGTCGCGTCCCAATTTGGAAAGAGGGATGGAGCTGGAGGTTGCGGACTGAGTGGTAGTGACCACAGATGCCATCCTTAGGGGTTGGGGGCAGTTTGTCAAGGACAGATGACTCAAGGTCAGTGGTCGCCAAGGGAAGAGCCCTGGTCGATTGATTGGAAATGAAGACAGTTCACAGGGCGTTGCTTGTTTTCCTTCTGTGGTTTCAGGGGTGCACAGTTCGAGTATTCTCGGACAATGCAACAAAGGTGGCGTACATCGATCATTGGGACAGGACGAATAGTTGCCTGGTGGCTTAGGAGACCCAGGAGGAGTTTGTCTGGATGGAAAAACATCTAGCAGGGCTAGCAGCATCTTACGCGGTTGGAGTGGACAATGTGCAAGCAGATTATCTCAGTAGGTAGTTGCCGGCCTTTCCACACCTGATGTCAGGTATGCCACATACAAAGGAACTTCACTTTTTGGATGTTTGTTGGGCTCTGTTGCAATATCTTAAGATCACTAATGACTTTTAGAGGTCTGATAATCTTTTTGTTCAATGGAACAAAGAAAAGATGTAAAGCTTCTAAGAGTACAATTGCACGACAATTGAAGGAAGCACATTTTTTCGGCCTATCTCTGTAAGGGTCAATCTGTTCCAGAGGGGGTGCAGGCAGCCTCCTGGGTGGAATGTCAGCTGGTATCTGTGCAGGAGATTTGGCAGGCGGCGACATGGTCATCACTGCACACTTTTACCACATATTATCATCTGGATGTTCGGGTGCCAGGAGAAGCGACGTTTGGAGAAAGTATGTTGTGCGCAGGTCTTTTAGGTTCCTGCCCAGTGTGTAGAGGAGCTTGAGTACATCCCACTTGTCTGGGATGTACCCAGGCACCTGACCTGGGGTATGATCAGGAAAGGAAAATTGGTTCGTTTTTTTTTTTTTTTTTTAAATCATTTTTATTCAGCAAGGCACTAACACTTCCATAAACAATAATAAGGTACTGTATGCACTCCAATATTTAACAAACTGTTGAAGACATACTCAAATATAAACACAAAAATTATATTCTGCATTTGTTGGTAGAAATGCAACATGTCTTAAATTCCCTTGTAACCTTGCAGCACCTCATGTGGCCATACTGAATTTTAGTATATATAAATCTACCTTATCAGCACATCAACACTACCCCCCCCCTCTATCTATTGCCATGGAACTCCATCCCCTAAGGGTTCATTGCCCTTTAAATCTTTACCAACCCGACATACCATCATACCTAATCCTCACTCACGCATCCACACCTCACACACCTCATACATCTCATACATATCGCTTCTCTCACTCCCCCCCCCCCCCCCCCCCCCAATCAGTCATCCAAAAACAATCTCCCTTTCCAACTGGGTACACACTAGAGCACTTCAAGTCCTTTACCAATCTTTAGTATGGCCTTGTGCCAAAATTGAATTTTTCAGTTTGTCTGGCAAGTATTTGACAAAATTTGACCATAAACATTTATGTTCTTCAGAAACTTTACCTTTATCAAAATTTAAATCAACCCATTCCATAGTCATGTATTCCATCATTTACATTGCCATATGTATACGGTAAGTGGTAGATCTTCAATCCAAGCTGACAAAATACTTTTACATGCTACCGCCAATGCTAGGGCAACAAAACATTCCATCCCCACTGACATGCCTGGTATCTTTGAAACACTTCCCAAAAGCACTATTTCATATTCTTGTGGCAGCAATAATCCTGTACAGTGTACATAATCCTGTATGGCGTAAATAGCTTGCAGAATCTGAGCCCCAAATTACTAGATCTTACCACATAGAAAACAGCAATGTAACATAGACCCAGTATCTTGCTCATATCTAGAGCAAATAGGTGAGGATACTAGTTTCATAAGATATCTCCGTAATTCTCCCCAATATACATTATTCAGAATCTTGAGTTGCATTTCCCACAACGCCATGTCAGTATGTATTCTGTGTAGCTCCCGACATACCCACCTCCTCAGGAGCAATGACAGTTCACATCTCTACGCTTCAAAAATTACTCAATTTAGTCAAATCATCTATTTGGCACTGATGTTTACATAGCAAGGTCTATTGAGAAATTGAAGTTTTGGATTCTTCTATATTTTATTGTGCCTGCCAGAGCTGTTTTGTATCACAATGTCTCTGTTGATAGGAATCCCAATAGTGACTTTCTTGTAGAAATGCAAAATATTCAGTATGCAATAACCCAGATTGACACTGCATATCTTGAAAAGAGCAACATACCACTTGTTCATCTGTTGTGTGCCAATACAGTACAGTTAGCTTCTGCCCATTTTTGAAAGATAGCCTTATATTCTATTCCCGGCTGAAAAAATGTATTAGCCAACAGTGGCAACAGCAAGGATGCAGAGTCAGATTTTGTCCCCTATTTTCTAAACCATTTGCGTGCTTTAAGGTCTGCCCACATTAAGATATTGTTGACTGCCGTCTTTTTCAATGAAATTGTCTTATGAAGAATATACAGTATTGCCCATGGGGCCACCATAGAAGCAATCATGCCTTTTCACAAAATTTATATTTATTAGTAAGCCACTCCCCAAAAAAAGCGCAGTTGGCAAGCTGCATTGTAAAGTTGAACGTTAGGGAGATCAATCCCCCCAATTTCCTTGCTGTTCATCAGTTTTTGATAGCTAATTCCAGCCCTTTTTCCTCACCATTCGAAGTGAACAAATTCTGATTTGATAATCGCTAAATCTTTTGCGTGAAGTCAACAAGGCAACATATGCAGCTTATACAATACTTTCGGTAGGATCATAATCTTTAGAAGTACTGCCCTTCCCATAAAAGAAAGAGGCAAGTCTTTCCAAACTTAGTTAGGTCTAAAATGCCATAATGTTTTCAGATATATTTAGAGAATACCGTATATCAGAGCGAGATCCCTAGGGATCCAAACCGCCGGGTACTTAATCTTAGTTGTAGCCCATTGAAGTGGAAAACTACTCAGCCATTCGTGTTCCACGGGTTCATCCAACGCTAAAGCTTCAGACTTTTCACAATTGATTTTTAGTTCAGCAATTTTTTTAAACTGTTGAAATAATTTTCTAATTTTGGGTATGCTGTTGTGAACATCACTGACGAACACTACAAATATCATCTAAAACATTGTAATTTTCATCTGTCACCAACCAATATGCCTTGAAAAACTATTTTTCCCGCAGATGATCAGGCTGAATTAGCCATGACTTTGGGGAACATCCTCCAGTCCTCTAGGTGGCAGAGCTCTCTCAGAGCACACAGAGCTGTGCTCTATGTGCCCGAGTGGGAGTATCTCCTATGTGACTCCCATCCTTCCTCAGTCTTGTTCTTTATTTTTATTATTAATTTAGTTACCTTCGTTTGCTTTTTGGAGGAAGATTCACAATGGGAAGCTGGGTCTGTGCTGCTTGTGTCAGACCAGGTGTTGAGTCCACTCTGGGGCCCAGATGGGACTTCCCCGAGAATGAGGATAGAGAGGGCCTCTTTGGCAAGGCTGTATGGCAAGCCAGGGACTCTGTTAAGCACCCCATGCCTGTTCAGAGTGGAGCATCGTGGAATGTCCATCCATGCGATGCATCGAAGCGCCTCCATCCACACGATGCATCGAAGTGCTTTCACCGAACCTGACGCATCGGTGCGCCTCATCGAAGAGGAGGCTTCTGCATGCTTCGTCAATGCGATGCATCCAATGCATTGAAGCATTTGTGTCAAAGCGTCAGAGTGACTGGTCGAAGCCGGGGCATCGGCTCATTCGGCAGCGTGTATCTTCCCTTTGGGGATCCCAAGCTGTGTATCTCCCTTTGCCAGAACATAGGTGTCACGACCTGATTGAGGTGCAGGGGAGAGTTAGCCGATGCATCGATGTGCAGAGTCTATGCTGGAAGTACGCTGACCTGTGGAGGCGTTGCTCCAACATATAAATATAGGCAAGGCCTAGGAGGCCGGCCAGCAGGTGTATGTGGACTTGAGGATGGTTCAACCCCATGTGTGTAAGCAAGATGGACTGACAGCCTCACCACTCTGTCATCCTGATCAGAGAGGTGTTCGGTCGGAGAATTTTGAGCATAGGCTCGCTCGGGAAGAGTTTCTTGAAGGGGCCTATCTCGGAAGTGCTTGAGTCATCTCACCGACTAGCGATGCTCTCATCTGATGAGGCATAACAGAGTTTGCCTAAGAAGGAAGAATGTTTCTCCGATCTAGCGCATTGGTCATGTCGATTGAGGTTGCCTGACCCCAGGGTGGAGGTTCATGGAATACTTTGACTGCTTTGGATATCGATGAAGCAGTGTTAGTTGCGACTGGGGTGCCAGTGATCCTGCCACAGTGCAGTCCAGCTTCCCCGTGCTTCATTGTGATGGGGAAGCCTCGGGGAAGGGGGGGGGGGGGCAGATCTCAGGTCTTACCTCTATTCCACTGGGGGCGAGACATCTTCTTTCTGCTTAGAAAATAGGTGACGCAGTGGGTTTGTTAACCCGGAACACCAGCAACTGGCGGCCTTGAAGCCGTAACAATGTGTTAGACCGGGAAAACGAATGGCCAAATCCGGAAAATTTCTTTGGCAACCCTGGGCAACAGTCGGCATAAAGGAAAACAAAATGTGACTACCCAAATCCAAGGACCATGGCCTGTGGCTGGGTTTGTGGCAGGGCTCAGTGCCCGGCCAGCAAGTGTCAACCAGTCAGAAAATGATAGCAACATCAGCCAGGCGATTATACGTAACCCGCTAATAATCAAGGCGGGCAACATGGGGATGCAATGCCTGCCCCCCTCACCAGGTCAAATCAACATATGACAAGTGTAAGAGGTGGCAACTCTGGTGCTAGACACCCTCCACGGCGGCCCAAAGGAAGGCCATCCGCCAATGGATGTTACCATGTCTCCAACGTAGATGGGGACGCCCATACACATCAGATTCAAACCCAAGCGATTCCGGTGAGGGTGGTAATCATGACCCGCACAGGTGGCCAGAGGACGACCCCTATACAGATGAAGGAAGATGAGTCCCGCTGAGAAGCGTGACTCGTCTGGCAGTAGACAGGAGCCCAGGCCTTCACACTCTGAATAGCCACAGCCTGTGCAGGGATTCTACAGTAGATGGGTGCAGTAACGCCTTACTCCTGAGAATGGGAATCTAGCCACGCAGTGGCAGGTTACCTCATAAGGCGGGGGACCACCCAAGTACACCTTGGTCACCAAAAGCAACAGGGAGTCCAGGCTCTCCCATATGCCCATTCGGGCTTTGCCTAGTACAAGATGCTTCCCTCTTCCCAGAGATGAAGAGACTACCATATAATTTCCTCATATCCTGCATACGAGGACCACTTGGAGATGAAGCTCGCATGGGTTCGGTATCACAATCAGGACCTTGATTGTCCATGGAGACTGTAAGATGCTTGCCTGGTTTGTCCACCCATTGGGAAGCTAACGCCCATGGACATTCACGAGACCTGCTGTCAGGAAGGGTGATCCTTCCTCTATCCGATGCGCTCCTGCTAGCATTCAACATTGGGGAGGTTGAAGGACAGATCAACATACCTGAACCTACCGATCCAGAAGCACAGCATGGGGGGGGGGGTGTCTTCCAATAAGTACCCTGCCTGGAAGGGCTATCATGGTAATTGCGCCAAGCATGCAAGGTGGAGTGGAGAACACAGATTGAACCTTCTCTGCTACCCAGGAAGCGCGTGGAAGTTTTTCTCCCCAGTGCCGAGCAAGAAGGGCAAGAGCATCAGACAGGGCACATCAACGCCATCGCAGCCTATCATCTCCTCAGGATGACTCCCTGGGGTCATACCTAGTGTTGAACTCCAGATTACCAAAGGATTCTCCGGCTAAGCCAGCAGTCAAGGAGAGTGGCCCCGTGAAACTCTAGACTGAACCTGACTCAACCCAGGGGTCTGCTGTAAGCATCGTCGGACAGTTGTCACCAGGCACTTCGTGCCAGGGGAAGTCCGCCCGGGTTGCCCTCAGTTCAGGAAAGAGGGTCAGTGAACGACTGTGCTTATCCACTGCTTCATTGTACCTCAAATCTTGCTGCGACAGGGCAGCACTGTGAATGAGTCCTCGCCCATCCTAGTGTTATCTGGGCTCTCCATCTTATTCAGGTGATAACTGGGCCAACCATTTCCTGGATCTGCTTAAGGCTGATGCAGAAGGCCACTTTACACGTTGGATCCCAAATCTGCCCAACCTACTGTGACCGCTGTGTACACTTGGAGTCTAGCACTTCCAACTGGGGTGTTCTTCAAAATGAAATGCCCGGGCTCCGGGTCCTAGTGCACCCTGTCTTGCTCCAGTGAACATAAAACATTCTGATATTGTGCCTAGGCCACCAAGACAGAGCAATTGCGGCATCTATCGCTCTATGAGGGATGTGCTCGTCATGGACATTTGCGAGCCACCATGTGACTGTTGCATGCCTTACACATTACACTGCTGCTGGTCAGCAGGTGGCCGCAGAGGGTAGAGAGGATCGACCCATCCTCTGTCAAGGACAAGTAGAGACTCCGCAACAACAGATCAGGTTGAGCATGTCATTGGAAATTGGAAGAGATGGTACACTGCCCCAAGGGGCGCCGATGCTCCAACCTTCCAGCTTGGGACTCCCCAAAGTCTTGGCTAATTCAGCCTGCTTATCTGTGGAAAAGAGCAAGTTTGCTTACCGCAAATGGTGTTTTCCGTGGATAGCAGGATGAATTAGCCATGTAATTCCCCCCTGCCTCCCCAGACAGTCTCCTATTGGACTCTGTCCAGAGCTTGGAAAACAGACTGAGGCCAGATGGGGGTCACATGGGAGATACTCCCACTCGGACACATAGAACACAGCTCCATAACATGCAGATTTTCTCTCATGCATATTCATTGTGGATATCCTGAAACCCCGGCTGGCTGGTGGGCTCCCAGGACAGGGTTGGGGCCCACTGGTTTAAGGACTCCAGATGAGACTGTGAAAGTGCTGGCCAGTCAAATGATTCAAAAAAAATGTCTCCCTAACCTGCAAATCCACCTCCTGCTTACTATATAAGGATTGAAAAAAGGATAGAAAATATCTTTCTATGTGCTTAGCACACTTCTGCTGTTCAGACTCATCCCTCACACCTACAGTTAATGACCTCTGACTTTTGATTTTCACCAAGTTGGCAAGAAGTTTACTAGCTTTGTTGCCATATTTATACAGTTGATGACTGAAAAATGTAAGAGATTTCCTGGCTCTCTGAAATAAATTATTTAGGGTATTTCGAGTTTGCACCCAAGCCCGCTTATCTTCTTATAAGGATTCGGCAAATTTATTTATTTATTTAAAATCTTTTCTATACAGTCGTTCAGTATATTACCGTCACAACGGTTTACATAGAGGCACATATAGTAAATTGTACATGTATCTGTTCATATTAGTAGTGGAGGTGCCTTATAAGCTCGGTAACATAGTTTCATAATAAAGGCTATATGTTCAGTGTTGTTTAATCTGACCTGTGACTACAATAAGGACTGTTAATTTATACATTCAATTAAGGGTGTAGTAAACAAACCATGACGTACAATTTACTTTGAGCCACCTGAACTAGACGCGATAGGTGAAGAATTTCTGCATCTCTAATTTTATTTAATTTATTTTTTGCAACATAAGCTATAAGTAGTCCCCTCATGACTGCTTGCTAGCTTCCCACACTATTTCTGGACTTGTCTGGTCATTATCGTTAAAAGCTACATACTCTGCCCAATTAGTGCACAAATATTCCTGGAACTTGTGATCATAAAATAAACCAGGACTCATTCTCCAATTCATTGCCCTTTTACCCGTAACCCCTTACCTTAAGACCCAACATCAGAGGAGTATGATCAGAAATGGAAATTGCCTCAATTTTGGTCTTACTCAGCCTAGAAAACAGATCTTCAGAGATCAGTAGGTAGTCCAAGCGTGAAAAACATTTGTGAGGATTCTAATAAAACATAAAATCGTACTCCCCATGATGTAGGGTCCGCCAGTTCTGTATTCACAAAATTAACACCTATTTTATCCTGAGTCTGTATTCTCTTGGGGATTTGCAGTCTATCCTGGGGTCTCCAACTGATTAAAGTCTCCTTCCACTATCAGTTTGTAATCCGAAAAACACAGCATTACAGACATCAACTCTTAAAAAAACCAAAAAAACAAACAAACCATGAGCCATAGGTTTTAGGGGCATAGATATTACAAAAGTCCACTTTTTGTCCCGACAGACTTCCAAAAATCATTATATACATGCCTTCATCTGTAAACTGCTGATCTAGTTGCATATGTCTGTTTGTGAACAAGAATTGCAACTCCCTTTCATCTACATGTGTATGATGAGAAAAAAACACTGCCCCACCCAATCTTTTTAATTTACTGTGTTCTTCCTTGTTCAGGTGTGTTTCTTGAAGCAGAACCACATGTGCTTTGCGCAGTTTAAACATATCCAGCAATTTGTTTTGCTTAACTGGGGAGTGGATCGTATCTCTGTTTAAAGTATACAAATTCATGTTAGCCATAGTCTACTGGATCCCCAAAGCATATGACAGCTCCGTCAAAACGAAACTGCAGAAATAGTGAAACAGAACTCCTGAGTACCGCCCAGCCTCGGCCCTCCGGTATAAATCGTACAGATTTCAGTTTCCAATGGTGTATATGGTTGTATATACCTAGAAATGTACATGCTACTCATTCTCTATCGAATCCACAACAGACACTCACACCCCCATACACAACTCCCTCCCCCCCCCCCCCCCTGTCCTAATGCATCCCATATGTCCTCTTGCACTCCAAGGGACCACATCCCCAACCACACACTCGCCTGTTCAGGGGTGTACCCATGTTGATTTTCTCCAGTATAGTACAATATGATTATCTGTTTTTCTTTATCCCTCTTTTAAAGAGAAAACATTCAAATATAAAACTGTGAAACATTTAGTTCAACCTTTTAACAAATATAACTGACATAATGTCAGAATCCTATGTCTCCTGGCATATTGCGTTATCTTTCCAAACACTGTGGGTGTTGTTGGCACATTATTGTGCCATATCTTTACCAAAAAAAAAAAGACCCTCACATGAAAAAGCACATTGCTCAGGCAGAAATAATAATCAGCCAGTCAACTTAAGAATGCAGAACCATCTTGAACTTCACAACTATAGTGGCAGGACATAAAAACAAAGAAAAACATAGCAAAGACCAAACAGCCCAATGATGTTGCCATCCTATTTCGTCCTTGTCTGATTCTGCCCCATAAATTAAAAAAAAACAAAAAACGTTTTGTCAATGCAAAGGAAAAAGAAATTCTTTTATATTCCGTAGAATTAAATGTGCAGCCAAGTGTTGTAAAGACTAGGAGAGAGTCTCTAAGTTATCGTGTAGCTTCATTCCCAGCGAAAGTAAGTCAACGGCTGGTGCTTTTCATTTCTCATTTTCATCCAGCCACATTAAGCTGCTGCAAAAACTCAAGCGCTGCTGCTTTTTCTGTTAAAAAAAAAAAAAAAAAAGTGTACGGCCTTCACGGTGGACTCTTAATTTTGCTGGATATAATAGAGGAAACCGTATGCCCTTTTGATGAAGTGTTGAGCAAACCTGCGCCATACCTTTGCGCAGTGATACTACATGCTGTGAGAAATCGTTAAATTAGTAGCCTATGGTCATTGTATTCCAGGTTACCTTTTTTACAATATGTCTGCAGCAGGCGGACCTTGTGTGTCCAATTAAGAATAGGCCGAGGCCAGTTATCGGGCATATCATTTTTACTTTTTTGCAGGCCGATTCTATGAGCGCCTCACACACTAGTTATAAATCATGGCCGCCAAGGCCTAACTCGTATGGCAGCCAGGTTTAAAAAATGTCGATGAGCTCCAATTCTTATACTGTCTCCGGCAGCCCGATTATGTGCAGATTGCTTCTGCGTCCACGATTCTCTTGCTCCTTGACTTTTTTCCATTAAGCGATGTTTCTGAGACTGCAAGGCTGCTACTTGTTCCAACTGCGCCATTTGATCCTCATTGTCAGAAATTGTCTGCTCAGCTATATCTAGTCATCTGACTTGGGCCTCGATACTGCCTTTAATCTCATCCATCTCCAACTAGAGCTTGAAGAGCCTCTCATCCAGAGCCACTGATACTGCGTTTGAGATTTGCAAAAGCATCTGTTCCGACATGCTCACCACAGGTTTCTCACTAGATGTCAGTGTGGTTTGCATCACCTCTCCCTCGTGTGGCTTTTCTCTGATACTGCGCTGCAGTTTTGAGCTCATATATTCTCGATCAAATTTGCAAGGGATACAAGAATCACCCCTTCTAAAAACTCACTCAAGCCATCACTTGATGCACTTGAAAGATATCTACCAGCTGGATATTGAGAATAGAGGGAATCAGGCAGGAGTGTTCTCCCTGTGCGACTGATCAGCCCACAGCCATCATCGGAGGTCGGAAAATTGGTTCTTACCTGCTAATTTTCGTTTTTGGAATACCACAGATCAGTCCAGACACTCGGCCCCTTATTTTTCGAAAGACCTTCCCCACTTCTGAATGCCAATAATGCTATATTTGCAAAGATTGTGTATATGTTAAACAGAGTTGGAAGTTTTCATTTCCCTTGTGGGAGATGTTGGGGTTTCAGGTTTGTAGGGGGCTCTGACTTTGAAAATCATTTGGGTTTTGGGCATAGACATCTTGGCTTGGGTACAGGTCAATACTGAGGGACTGCAGGTGGCACTTTCTGTTATGTAGCAGTGCCTGAAAAGTTTTTATTCTCTGCCTCCATTTGCTAGTAGTGATGCAAAACCCACTTGTCAGGACTGATATTCCAGGAACAAAAATTAGCAGGTAAGAACTAATTTTCCTTTCAGTAACCTGTGTAACTGTTATCCTCTGCATTTATTTCAGCTAATCCGAGAGATTGGCAGCATTAACCTGAAGAAGAATGAGCCCCCGCTCACCTGCCCGTACAGCCTAAAGGCTAGAGTTCTCATGCTTGCTCATCTTTCCCGGATGAAAATCCCTGACACTCTCGAAGAAGGTCTTTTTTTTTTATCCTTACTTTTAAATTGCTGAGACTGGATACCTGCTTCTACAACTGTCATTACCTTTATTCCTTGAAAGTAATCTGTATGAAAGTATTGGAGGTATAATTCTGTGAAGTCAACAACAAATCCTCAGAACTTCATATTACAAAAAGATTCTGGTTATTCTTAATATATTTAATGTATGTTCTTGCATGTTTGCTCTAAGATTTCTTTATTATTGTAAAACTCACTTTCTGTGTTACATGGACGTTTTATGCCAGTTTGTGTGCAGTGAACACAGGGAGCTGGTGCAAGCATATTTGGCTCCCGAGACGAACCTTTGGTCATTCACCCCCTTCCCCCAACGTAACTACCAGTGCAGTGTATCCAGCACAGCACTCCCTTCTTTGATAATATTGGCTGTGGTATAGCACACCTGTAGACATCACTGGCAAGTTTTTGCCGCCTCCCAAATCTTGGCACTCTAGGCCATGGAAGCACTGGCCCTGGGTGAACATATATTTGAGGAAATGCTAATCCTTTACTTTCAGCATATGATAATGATGGGACACTGCTGCTGCTGTGTTCCTTTTGGCATATATAGAAGTTTGAAGGCTCTATACATGTTATTACTGTGCAGCAGAGTGCTACCTAGTAATGATTTTAAACAGCTGTTAATACATTTTTTAAATTTAAATTTGTATTCAGATTTTCCAGAAACAGACAGCAATAATGCAGCTTATTGCACAAACAGAACAAGTGAAACAAATTAAAAGCACTGTCAACTGTCATATGTCATTTATCAGACTCCTTTCCTAAAGCATGGTTTTTGTTTTTTTTTTCACTCTTCCTACCACCCCTCCCCTGCATGATAAACAGGTAATACTCAATAGCAAACACTTCTACTATAGAAAATAATGTAAGATCAAGTTTGGGGTAGCCATTGAATGTCTCTAAAAGGTCAACACAACTTCTGTGCCAGTTTTCAAAAGGTCTCCAAACACAATAGAATTTTCTGAATTGTTTTCTTCTCATCGCCAGGATCGCCTTCATCGAACAGACATTCCGTATTCTCCCAATCGCTGCATCTTTTTCCAACTGGCAGCAAGCTCGCAACGAGCAGTAATAAGTCTATCCTTTGCTTTATTAACCTCTGGGATCAAGCACTTTATTAATGGGTCCCATCTTAAATTCACATTCTTAAGTAAGCAAATACCTTTTCCCATTTTCCTCTAATATCTCTTCATTACTGGACATCCCTACAAAATGTGTAACATTATGACCCCTTCCCCCCCTGCATTGACCCCAACAAGTTATATCATGTCCTGGATCTGTGTAATGTTAGGTGCCATCCAAGTTGTATTTTAAAAGCTATTTTCCATGAGAGTATCAGAGATTGACACTGGATGACTTCTCATTACAATTTTTGACTACACTTCATCAATTTGTTTGAATTAATTCCTTTTCCCACTCTAGAAGGTGTTTAGGTTTATTTACGACTGGTGTATCTAAAATTTTATATAAAATACATATAAGACCTCATGAACTTGGGCAGCTCTTAGACAGGTATAAATGCATTCAGAAGACTGTAACATGGCATCTAGTAGCACCACAGGGCCAGGCCTGCTGGCAGCCTTGCTTTTCTCTTCATCTTATGACATTGGAAAGAAAGATGAAACTGATGTGATATTTTCAAGCCAGGACTCACCACAGTTGTGCTATTTGGATGGCCACACAGAGATTTTAGCTGATGCATAAATTATTTTATAATTGATGTTGTTCCTAGGTAGCAGCCAATTTGGGTCCTAAAGAATTCATTGCCAGAGGATGTGGTTAAGGCAGTTAGCATAGTATGATTTAAAAAAAGGTTTGGATAAGTTCTTGGGGGAGAAGGCCATAAACTGCTATTAATGAAGTTGACTTAGGGAATAGCCACTGCTTATTACTGGCATTAGTAACAAAGGATTTATTTAATATTTAGGTACTTGCCAAATACTTGTAACTTGGATTGGCCCCTATTGTAAACAGGATGCTGAGCTTGATGGACCCTCAATTAGACCCTCAATGCAGAAAGTTCAAAGGTGTATATTTGGGCCGGAATACGTAATTGTTAAATTCAAAATTAAATAAAAAGAGCAGCACATGAAGAGGTGAGGTAATGATATGCAACAAACAGGAGAGTTGGTTATCATACCTGATCTTCAGCTTACCGAACAGTGTTAACGAGTGAGTGGCAATATCCAAAGGAATACTATGGTGCACAGGGAGGAGTATAACTGGTGTTGAAAAGGTGATAATAGCTTTGTATAAAACATTGGTGAAGCCTTATCTAGGTAACTATGTCCATTTCTGGAGACCACATCTCCAAGAGGATAGATAGTAGAGGCAACCCAGAGACGGGTTACCAAAATTATGCATTCTTTCCATAAGCCTTGAGGATTTAATAGATATCCTACAGGAGGGGGAGGGGGGGTATGGTAAAGACATTCCCTGTACGTACCAGAATCAGTCCAGCCTGCTGGGTTATGCCTCCCTTCCAGCAGATGGAGTCAGAGAAAAGCTGAAAGCACCACCATATAACCTGGTGTGCCACCTGCGATCCCTCAGTATTTTCTCTGACTCCAGCAGATTGAGAGGCATAACTTGCGGTCCTGAATCTCTCAAAATTCCTGGGGACTTGTCCCGACAGGTTTGATTCTATCACAAAGAGCATTTGACTAGATCATTTAAAAAAAAAAGTGTTTTCATTTGCTTTTTCTAAACCTTTTAGCAGTACTTAAAGCAGCCAGCCACAGGCAGGCGAGGCAGGGCATTGCCCTGTAGCCAATTACCCGGAGTTTTTAGTGCAGTAGCCCGGTGAGCAGAAGGGGAAGACTTACCGGTGGGCCAGTCACTCTCCCCCTCCCTCAGAGACTATTCTATTCCTCTGTTCCCCCAGTATTGCCATTCCCTGAGGGCTGAGCAGTAAGCAAAAAATAAATAAATAAACAATAGTAATAAATTTACCGAAGCAACTAATTTGATTAGACAGATTTTTTACCTCAGCCGTGCCTGCCTGAATTCTCCCGGGCCTCCGGAGGGGATGGAGCTTTCACCCAGCTGCTTCGCGTGATTTATGCTGAGAGGAACAGCGTGTGCTGCTTGTGGAGAGCCGGGGCTCCGGCTCTCCTGCGAAGGCCTCTGCTCCCGGTGTATCCACGGGGGCAAGGGGCCTTCGCGACGTTCGATGCCGGCACGGGGGGGGGGGGGTGGCCATTACGAGGCCACGAGGATCGTGTGGCGGTCAGACGGCTGGGAGGCAGAGGCCTGGCTCGCTCCCGATTAGTGCGGGAGTGGCGGCCATCTTGCCTCCCTTAGACGGGGACGCCGATTTCTCTGAGGGAGAGGATCTCCCTCCTCCTCTGTCCCCACCGGCCCTAAGTCCACATAGACCATGCGGTTTAGCTTCAGACGCAGTTCCTCCTCCGTCCATCCCCCCGGGAGGGCCCTTAAAGCGGAAGCACCTGTTTTCTTCTCATTTTGTATTACTATTACATAAGGCTTATATGGAAGCGAAGACTGAGTTGGAATCCCAGTCTCCTAGCCCAACTAAGATTCTTAAGGCTTTCATGGATCAGGGAAGGTCGGAATCTCGCATTCCTTGTTCTGACCCGGGGGATGGACTACCTGACCTGCTTGCCCTGGTGGACCCAGGGACTCAGGATGCCTTCACCCAGGACAAGGGCAATGCGGTTGACAATGTCACCCCGGTGGAGGGGGATGATCCACAGGTGCTCCGTCTTTTCCGCAGAGAAGAGCTGGATCCTTTGATTTCACATGTACTTCAGGAACTGGAGATTCCCCTCCCACAGGAGATGCCGGATACCTCTCCAGGTGATTCGGTTTTAGCGGGACTTCGGGCTCCGCCACAAACGTTTCCTTTTCATCTGAAGCTGTTCCAGCTCGTGTCCCGTGAGTGGGAGACTGCTGAGGCCTCATTAAGAGTTAGTAGGGCCATGGAAAAACTTTATCTGCTTCCTAATGATTCCCTCGAACTCCTTAAGATTCCTAAGGTGGACTCGGCGGTCACGGCCATAGCCAAGCATACTACTATCCCGGTGACGGGAGGCACAGCGCTCAAGGACCTTCAGGATAGGAAGCTGGAAGTGTTGCTCAAGCGAATTTTTTGAAGTGTCCGCTTTGGGCGTGCGGGCCGCAGTATGTAGTAGCCTTATGCAGAGAGCTATGCTACGTTGGGTTCAACAAATGCTCATGGCCCAAGACCTTCCCCTGGGAGATGCTGAGCAGGCGAACCGCATGGAATCAGCGGTCGCCTATACAGCAGATGCCTTGTATGATCTCCTTCGTACTTCGGCACGCACTATGTCTTCAGTATCCGCAAGGCGACTGCTATGGCTCTGTAACTGGTCGGCGGATGCCTCGACTAAATCTCAACTGGGTTCCTTCTCTTTCCGGGGTAAACTGTTATTTGGAGACGAGCTCAAACAACTCATAAAAGCCTTGGGAGACAAGGTTTATAAGCTGCCAGAGGACAAACCCAGGTCGGCCCGCTTGCCCGGTAGCTATAGGGGCCGTCTTCGGGGACAGCGCCGCTTCAGGTCGGGTAGGGGTTCTTCTGCTTACACCCCTAGGCAAGCGACTTCACGGGCACAGTCATGGGTGTATGCCTTTCGTGGCAGACGGCCTCAGCGAGCTGGAGCCTCCCATGCCTTCGCCCACAACAAACCTACCCAATGAAGGGGCGCCGGCCCATTCCTCCATACTGAAGATTGGGGGCCGACTATCCCAGTTTCGTGAGGAATGGGTCAAAATTACCTCAGACCAGTGGGTTCTAGATATTATTAGTCACGGTTACGCTTTGAATTTTGCTCGTCCCCTCCGGGATCTCTTCTAGTATCTCCCTGCGGACCGCACCAGAAGCAACAAGTTGTTCTTCAGACCTTATCCCGGTTGAGGGCTCTAGGAGTCATTCTTTCGGTTCCCCGATCAGAATGCCGGACCGGTCACTACTCCATTTATTTCGTGTTGCCCAAAAAGGAGGGATCCTTTCGGCCGAATTTGGACCTCAAACAAGTCAACAGGACGTTGTGGGTACCTCTGTTTCGAATGGAGATGTTGAGATCGGTCATTGCGGTAGTCCACAAAGGCGAGTTTTTGGCTTCTTTGGACTTGACGGAAGCTTACCTTCACATAGGAATCCAGGAACACCATCAGCGGTTTCTGAGATTCATGATCATGGGACAACACTATCAGTTTTGTGCCCTGCCCTTCGAGTTGGCGACGGCTCCCCGTGTGTTCACCAAGGTGATGGTAGTAGTGGCAGCGAACCTACGACGGGAAGGGATCTTAGTACATCCCTACCTGGACAACTGGTTCATATGAGTGAAATTGGAAATCCTCTGCAGGGCAGCGGTTCGTTCGGTTTTACGTTGCCTGCGGTCCCTGGGCTGAGTTTTCAATTGTGCAAAGAGCCAACTGATTCCATCCCAGGTGTTAGAGTTTTTAGGAGCCCGGTTCGACACCGTCGGGGGCAAGGTCTCACTACCTCTCGGGCGAATGGACAGGTTGATGTCTCAGGTGCGGCCACTGCTGTTGCTCCCCACACCAGTGGTGTGGGACTGTTTACAGGTTCTTGGTTTTATGGCCTCTACCCTGGAATGGGTTTTTGGGCTTTTGCGCATATGAGACCCTTGCAGAGAGCACTACTTTCTCGTTGGGATCCCAAGTCAAAAGAGTTCCACCTTCCCTTGCCTCTGCTCAAACCGGCCAGATCCAGTCTGGAGTGGTGGCTCACTCCGGATCACTTACTGCAAGGGGTAGACCTCGAGAACCCTCAATGGATAATTGTGACAACCGATGCCAGCCTCTCCGGTTGGGGGGTGGTTTGTCAATCAAGGTCAGCTCAGGGTCTTTGGACTCCGTTACAGACCAAGTGGTCCATCAATCGATTAGAGACCAAGGCGGTTCGTCTAGCACTGCAACAATTCTTACCGATGGTCCGCCGCAGAACGGTAAGGATTCTATCTGACAATGCGATCACGGTGGCCTACATAAACCGTCAAGGGGGTACAAGAAGTCGCCCCGTGGCTGACGAGGCGGACATGTTAATTGCCTGGGCAGAACGTCATCTGGCCCACATAGCCGGGGTCGACAACGTTCAGGCGGACGTCCTCAGCCGGCAGCGGTTGGATCCCGGAGAATGGGAGCTGTCCGAGGAAGCGCTATGGCTGATCGTGAGCCGATGGGGAACCCCCCCGTCTAGACTTAATGGCGACTTGTGTGAACACGAAGGCAGCTCGCTTCTTCAGTTGCAGGAGGGACCACGGTTCAAAAGGTGTGGATGTCCTGGTCCTTCTTTGGCCGGCACACATTCTCCTTTGTGTTCCCCCCCCTTGGCTGCTGGTAGGAAAGGTGTTGCGTCGCATAGAGTCTCACCAGGGACCGGTGATTCTGGTGGCCCCGGAGTGGCCACGAAGACCATGGTTCGCCGATCTGATCAACCTAGCGGTGGACGGTCCGCTGCACCTCGGTCATCTGTCCAACCTCCTACGGCAGGGTCCAATATTTTTCGATCAGGCCAACCGCTTCTGTCTAGTGGCTTGGCTTATGAGAGGAGACAGTTAAGGAAGAAGGGTTACTCTGAGACTGTTATTACTACTCTTCTCCGTGCAAGAAAAACTTCTACATCTATCACCTACGCACGGGTATGGAAAGTGTTTGATTCTTGGTGTCGTGGGTTGAGCTTGTCCCCGCGATGGGCCACTATTGTTCATATTCTGTCCTTCTTGCAGTACGGCTTACGGAAGGGCTTGCCGTACAGTTCGCTCCGGGTACAGGTAGCGGCCTTGGGTTGTTTTCGGGGTAAAGTTGATGGTATTTCCATTGCTGCACACCCGGATGTGACACGGTTCTCGAAGGAAGCCAAGCACTTGAAGCCGCCAGTGCGTGCAGTTTGTCTGTCCTGGAGTTTAAATTTGGTTCTCCGTATCCTCTGCGGGTCACCCTTTGAGCCTTTGAAGCGGGCTACGTTAAAAGATTTAACGCTTAAAGCGGTGTTTCTCGTGGCTATCTGTTCGGCGCAACGGGTTTCGGAACTTCAAGCCTTGTCATGTTGAGAGCCTTTTCTACGTATCTCCGATTCAGGGATTTCTCTTCGAACAGTGCCCTCCTTCCTTCCAAAGGTATTATTGGCCTTTCATGTCAACCAGTCAGTTGAGTTGCCGGCATTCTGTGATGAGGATAAGGATCTGAGGAGACTGGATGTCCGTAGAGTCCTCTTGCGGTACTTAGAAGTAACTAATCCTTTTCGCTTGTCTGATCATCTCTTTGTGTTGTGGAGCGGTCCTAAGGAAGGAACTAAGGCTTCTAAAACGACTATTGCCTGCTGGTTGAAAGACGCGATTGCTTCAGCTTACATATGTCACGGGCGTCCAGTACCGGATGGTCTTAAGGCGCATTCTCTTAGGTTGCAAGCAGCGTCCTGGGCGGAAAGCCAATGTGTCTCGCCCCAAGAGATTTGCCAGGCGGCCACTTGGAAATCTTTGCACACGTTTGCTAAACATTGGTTGGATGTATGGGATCCGAAGGTGGATTCTTTTGGCAGCAGTGTGCTTCGCGCAGGACTCTCCAGGTCCCACCCCTTTTAGGGCAGCTTGGGTACATCCCAGCTTTCTGGATTGATCCTGGTACGTACAGGGAAAGGAAAATTAGTTCTTGCCTGTTAATTTTCGTTCCTGTAGTACCAAGGATCAGTCCAGATGCCCGCCCATTGACAGAAGAGTCCGTTCAGCTGTTGGTATTTCTCTCGACAGATTTTGTTCCGAGACTTCTCATCTATGCAGCATAGTTATAGTTCTACTTGTTCTTTTTTAAGCATTCATACTAGTTCTACCTTTTTCAACGGATTTAGGATTAATTTGATCTAGTCATTGGTTGTTAAAACGCATTTAATTATAACAGAATACGATAATTATAGTTACAGCCATTCATTGTGCTTTGATATGGATTATACTGAGGGATCACAGGTAGCACACCAGGTTATATGGTGGGTGCTTTCAGCTTTTCTCTGACTCCATCTGCTGGAAGGGAGGCATAACCCAGCAGCCTGGACTCATCCTTGGTACTAAAGGAATGAAAATTAACAGGTAAGAACTACTTTTCCTTTAAAATGTCTAAGGTATAAGTATAGTTTATTTACAGGATGCAAGCATTTTTCAGCAGAAAAAGTTCTTGTCTCAGGGGTCATGTGAGTCTGAAAGAAGGTAGACTCAGAAGTGACATAAGGAATTTCTTCTCATGGAAAGGGGTGGTGGATATATGGAGCAGCAGTTAATGGGTGCAAAAATTAGATTGGCATTCAAGAAGTCTGTGCTTAATGGTGGGAAAGTGAGATGAAGCAGGGTTTGAGGTGTTGCAGCAGGAATGGACAACAGGCAGAGTAGATGGGCCTTGCGGTCAATATCTGCTGTCATGTTCTGTGTTTGTATGGAAAAGACTTAATTTGGAGTGGCTGTATGACCCTGAAATGTTTGTACTCACGCAGACCAGCAGTTTATCTTGAAAAAATGCCCAGCCCTGCTTCAAGAAATGGTGAATGTGATCTGCCAGCTGATTATAATGGCTCGGAGTCGTGAAGGTAAGCAGGCGACATGTTTATTTTTCAGCTGTTTTCTTGTTCTGTAATATTCTTATAAGGGCTTGCACCAATGTTTTTACTTCATGTTTTACTTTGTTTTGGTTTTCCGTTCTTTTATTGTACTGGCCTGTACCCATTTTAATTTTGCTCTTTTGGTTATATTTTTTTATGTTTTGTTTTTATTGCTTATAATTGTTCACTTTGCATTGAAATATTTAATTTTGTTATGAAAAGTTTTACTGTATATCATTTATTTGCTTTAAAGAGAGGTGATTTATCAGATCCAATAAAGTCGTAAAACAGTGCTTTGGACTTATTGTTTAACGTCCATCAAACGCCATTCAATGTGGTAAACACAACAGACTTGTCTTTATTGATTATGGACTGTTTTGGGTATTGGGGTATTATAGGTACTCTTATCTAGCTGAATAGCTTTTTTTTTTTTTTTTTTGTAGTTATGGGGAATGGTACAAGTTATATAAAAAACAGAAAAACGGTGCTATGCATATAATGTATTGTGTATGTAAAACCCCAACTATGTAAACAATGGAGAACAGTGCTTTTCAGGATTATTTTTATTTTAGGTTCAATATGTCTAATTTCAACTGCCGCCTTTAACCAAAATGTTTTATTTCTGTATTTCAAATGGACAAAAATTACACACAATTTTTTTTTTTTTTTTTTACTTCATCTTGATTTTGTCCCAAGTTCAGTGGTACTAGTACTAGTAAGTGAAATAGGCCCTTATTAAGAAAGGTGGATAGCGATGGGAAATGGAGCATGAAGGCTTAATATGGGTTGTACCTCGGTCTTCCAGTGATGCAAGGAGAAGTTATATGACACAGACAGTATGATAAGGAGTGATGAGTGAAGGAGAAATGCCTTTCTCTGGTGATAAACTGGAAATGAGACTCTTACTTGAATGGTTGCCCTTTTATTTTTTCTGTCGATAAGCAGGCTGAGTTGGCCATTACATGTAGGGTGACATCCGGTGGCACAAGACAGACCTTTCTCTCAACTTGTAGAGCTTTTGCTTTACTGGGCGAGTGTGGAAATTCCTGCCCAGGCATTGCCTCATCAGTCTCCTCAGTTTTGTGTTCTTTTTTTTCATTAGAGTACCTGCATGGCTGTGTACATCTAGCTCTGTTTTTTCAAAATCGTAATATGTTTAGTTTTAAAATTGCCTTGCTGCCTCAAATAGCTTTATTCCTGATATTTTTATTAAAAATTTCTTCTCTTCAGTGTACTTCTGTTGTACAATGTTTTCTTCACTGCCTTAGGCAGTCTCTTCTGTGGCACTTACTGCTGCCAGGGGAAGATGAGAAGACAAGAAGAAAGGAATCTGAAATTCCTCACCAGGAGCCCAGTCTCATTTGGGGCTCGGTGATTCAAGACTCCCCCCTTCCCATGGTGCTGGATTCAGGACCCACCTTAGTCTTGAGACTGAGTGGGCTCTGGGAGCTCAGTGTACCTTTTGATGCTTTGGTTGTTGAGAGTTAGAGCGTCATCAACACTTCAGCCCTATTTGACAGGCTCTATGGAACAGAGTCCCACTAGCACTTGGACCTGTTGAGTACGACCAGTGCACCCAGCATGGGAGCCCTTTACAGCACTGTCTATTTCAGTGTGGTCTATTCAGGCTACTTCACCATCGATGCAAGCACCATTTGCAGTGCTATCGATGCATGAATGCATCCTGCTGTCGCATGCCATTTCTGGTGCCGTTAACACATCTTAGAGTGCCACTGATATTGAGGCGCTGCCAATTCAAGCCTCTGCAGGACCTCATGGCCAAAAGTGCGGGCCTGCCAAAGCAAGACGCACCGCTGACACAAGATCTCACAGCACTACTGATGCAAACACGCATTATGGTGCAGACACCTTTGTAATGAAACCAAAGTTTGTGCGCTCCTCACAGCACTAGAACATAAGAAATTGCCATGCAGGGTCAGACCAAGGGTCCATCAAGCCCAGCATCCTGTTTCCAACAGAGGTCAAACCAGACCACAAGAACCTGGCAATTACCCAAACACTAAGAAGATCCCATACTACTGATGCAATTAATAGTAGTGGCTATTCCCTAAGTAAACTTGATTAATAGCTGTTAATGGACTTCTCCAAGAACTTATCCAAAACTTTTTTGAACCCAGCTACACTAACTGCACTAACCACATCCTCTGGCAACAAATTCCAGAGCTTTATTGTGCGTTGAGTGAAAAAGAATTTTCTCCGATTAGTCTTAAATGTGCTACTTGCTAACTTCATGGAATGCCCCCTAGTCCTTCTATTATTCGAAAGTGTAAATAATCGAGTCACATCTACTCTTTCACTAGTGATGTCAACGCTCAGGGCTCTTCCGCTGCAAGAGTCCCCAGGGACCCTTGACGCATAGAAGTCTTTGTCACACTAAGAGAAAACACTTCTCTCTGTTTTCTTCTGATCCCTGCAGCCTACATGGTATCCACATACTTGGAATGCGGTGGAGATGGCGATCCGCACAACCCAGTATGGCCACTTGGTTGACCTTATTCTGGGTTTCAGGGGAGGAATATCCCAGACATAGCAGTGGCAGTTTAGCTGATTGATCTGGAAGGGTATTTTCTGCTCATCTCTTCCTATCTGTCATTCCACTTGAAGATATTTTCTCCTGCAAGGAGGAGTAGCATTTTTTTTCAATGTCGCAGACTTCTGAAGCTGATCTCTATTCCTCTCAAATGCCAATGTGAGCAGGGAGCTGGAGCGCTTGAATTTTGTTACTGCATGTACCCCACATCCCAATTGGAGCAGGCACCTGTTTAAGACAAGGATATAATCAAATACCTTGCCATGGTGTGTTCCCCAGAAGGTGGTGGTGAGTACCCTCAACCGCTCCGGGAGGCGAAGGAGTGCATGTGCCATCTGCTTCCATCACCTACGAAGTTGTTCAGATCTGTGTCCTCGTAACTCATCAGAGCTCCCTGCAGGGTGTGCTTGAGAACCAGCATAACTACATGATGAACTCATCACAGTGGGCCAGTTACTTTATATACAAGTGCAGGAAAAGGGAGAAGTAGGTGTAATGTGGGCAGCCTGCTTTTGGAGAGTTACTTTGGCTGCTGCATGTGGCTGCTAGAGCTTCTCCACTGCTGCTGCTCCCAACGTTCAAAACGAGTCACATCCAGTGCTCAGGGCCACACACTCCCTGTCTCACTCAGCCTGGGGATAAGACAGAGGCTGGAAGGTGAGGAAGCAGGTGCTGTGTGCATGCCTGCCTGCTCCCCATTGATCACCACACTGCAAGGCTCATGCTGTAGTAGAAAGAGGCATGCATGATCACATGTGTTCTCAGAAAGAAGCTCCTAGGTGTTTAAGAGTCACTGCTGGTAATGCGTGTTGCCGTGAGGTGCTGAGAGCAGAGCCCAAATGCTGGCCTGGATCTGAGTATCAGGCATTGGTGATTTTTCTGTGGCACCCCTGATCAGTTCGGAAGGCACATTCGTCTGGGAGACAGTGATGTAAGGTAGTACTGTGCATGTGCCACTACTAGCTTTCCTTCCCTGTAAAGCCTCAGCTTAGATGAAATGCTCCACCATATTTTGCAGCTTTTCATTTATTAAAAATATGCCACAGTCCATAAATGTAAAAGAAAACCATATTAAACACAGTGAAGTTTTTGACTTGAAATTTACTGCTCGCCTGTGAATTTCACTTAGGAAAGTGCGGCATCTACACAGCCCTTTCTTACTGATAGTACCTGAGCTCCTTCCCACTTCCATCATTCTGCCCTGCCTCTCTTTTTTTAAAACCAGCTGACTATGTTTATAAGGTACCCTGCTCTGAAGGTAGGGAAGGGTGGGTAATGTTTATAAGTAAACAAAATGTTTGCAGGTCCCTTTTCCATGTTGTCTCCGATCTGGGAGGCGTTTTCACGAGTCTTGTTAAATGCACCCTTACAGAACGGGAGTTCCGTGCACCATCCCTGGGGTCTCTGGAGAACTGCATGAAGCTCTGTCAGATGATGGTCCAGGGCCTGCAGCAGTTCAAGTCACCCCTCTTGCAGCTGCCCCACATCGAAGAGGACAACCTTCGCCGCGTCTCCAATCACAAAAAGGTACTCTACTCGTTTCCTTTCCTTTGCTTAGTTTTACATTTACCCCACAGCTTGCTTAATTATGAGGAGTCCTTGTCACGAGAGTTGGATGGAATATAACCCTGTACTGTGGCAATGTGTCTGACCTCTTTCCACTCACTTTGTAAGCTGTAAAAGCACAATATGCTTGTCTGCTTTGATAATAGCCCTAATGATGTCATAGACTTGGTGATGCAATGCTTTTGTGACATGCCATTGACTTGTACCATAAAAGCCCAGGCATTTCCAGTAGATTTTTATTCATAGTGCAGCTTCTGATGGAAATATGGGGCTCAGAGGTAGAAATGAGTCAAATTTTTTTTTTCAGAGTAAAAATGCTCTCATGATATGAGGTTCCAAAGGGGTAGACTCAAGAACATCCTCAGATAATATTTCATCACTGACAGTGTGGTGGATTCATGGAACATCTTCCTCCAAGGGAGGTGGTGGAGACAAAAAAAAAAACTGTCATGAAATTCACGAAAGTCTGGGATTAAGCACAGAGAATCCCTTGTGATGAGGAAGTGAGGAGAAAGCCATAGATCTGGGGGGGGGGGGGGGGGGGGGGGGGTGAACAACATTGCAGCAGGAAGTGAATTGGGCCTTACAGTTCATATCTGCTGTCATATTCTGTTTTCCTGCTCATGAGTTTGGAAGGAGGATAGTAACTATGTAAAAGGTAAGTCCATGATGTTCCAGTTTCTTATAATCTGTTTTATGCTATGTTTAGATGTGTTTAAATTTTCACTGAACTGAAAAGTGATTAACCTTTTACAGTAATGATCACATCTTGAGCAAAAATGGCAAGATCCTCATACCCTTAGCTGTTTCAGCTGCAAGGGAGGGAAGTTTCAGGCTCAGTAATCAAGAAAGGGGAAGGCTTAATTTTAAGAAGCCCTACAACTTTAGCTGGCATTGGCAGTCAGTCATTGAGTTTTAGGTGCATAGATACTGGCCTTGAGAATTTTACACCCCTGCAGACTGGTAAATAATGGCAGACAAAAACCAAATTAGCCCATCAAGACTACTTTGAATAAATGAACATATAAATTCCCATGTGCCACCCAACACCAACTCCTCCAACCCACTTCCCTTCTTGCCTTTTACCTGACCTCATAGGAACATAAGATATGCCATGGTTTCCCAACCAGTGTGCCTTCAGACCTGATTAGGTATGCCACCGAAAAATCATCACTGCCTAATTCTCACATCCAGACCAGCACTTGGACTCTGCTTTCAGCACCCCACAGCAATAAGAGTAATCAGCAGTGACTTTTAAACATGTAGGAACTACTTTCTGAGAACATGTCATGCATGTCTCCTTTTCCTGACTACAGTATGAGCCTTGCAAGGCAGTAATCAATGGAGACCATGCAGAGCATGGACAGCCAGGACATCCTTTGTACACACAGCACCTCCTCACTGTGCAACCTCTGACTTATTCCCAGTCTAAGTGAGATGGGAAGAGCATGCAATGAGCACTGGATTTGATTCATTCTGAGTGCTGGGAGCAGCAGCAGTGAAAGATTTCTGGCAGCCAAGATAACTGTCCAAGCCGGCTGCCTGCATCATACTCTTCTTCTGCACTTGTATATGGAGGGAGCTGATCCATTGTGATAAGTCTGTGTATCTCGTTCCTCTTTATCTTTGTTTAAAAACGTGGAAGAGAGACTAGTATGATTTTTCGTGCTTCCCTAGCTCTCTTTTTGACCGTATGAGTATTTACTTGCATTTCGCACTGGCTGCTCTGTGGAGGTTGGAGTGCCATACAACATTTCCATTGAAGAAAGTGTGCCTCAGGCTTGAAAAGTTTTAGAAACACTGAGATATAACATACTGGGTCAGACCAAGGTCCATTGAGCTCAGCCTCCTGTTGCTGACTGTGCCAGTCCAGATTACAAGTATCAGTAGATCCAAAAACTAGTTCTGTTTCTTGTTACGCACTCTCAGAGAATAGCAATAGCTCTCCCTAGTCCATCTGGTTAATAAATTTAACAACTTTTCCCTCAAACTTGTACAAACCTCTCTTAAACCCTGCTATGCTAGTTGTCCTCTGGGAACAGATTCCGCAGCTTGATCATGTGCCGAGTGGAAAAAGCACTTCTATGATTTGGGTTAAATCTACTGATTTAGTTTCATGGAGCATCCCCTTGTTTTATTATTATTTGAAAGGGTAAATAACCATCCTTTATTTACCTGTTCTACCCCACTCGTGTTTTTATAAACTTTTAGAATGTCGGTATATAAAATAAATAAATAAATAACTATCCCAGTGGAAGTAGGAGCAGCCTTAAAGGATGTAGGTGATAGATGGATGGAGTCCATCCTTAAACAAGCCTTTGACGCAGTAGCAATGACCTTGCAGTTTGTTCTTGTTGTACCCGGGTGGCTCAATCATGCCTACTCCTCTGTCAGGTGGTGGACAACTTGGGGCTGAATTGCAGAGCGGTTATGGAACCCGCTGCAGTCTTCTTAGCAGACGCGGGCTCTGATCTAGTCCATACTTTGGTCAGAGGAGTGGCCTCAGTGGTGGCCACAGCCAGAAGACATCTATGGCTGCAGAATTGGTCAGCAGACTCAATCTCCAAGACCAATCTTACAAATATGCCCTTTAAGGGATCACTTCTTTTTGGAAGCGAATTGGAAAAGCTGGCCAGTAAATGGGGCGAATCTCCAGTCCCCCAGCTACCGGAAGATAAGAGGAAACAGTTACAGTGCTTCTCACCTATGAGGGGGCCTAGCCAGGGGCTCCCAGCATTTTCGTCCCTACAGAAACTTGACATTTCAGAGGTGTTGGCCCTTTGGGAGGTCTGTCCTTTCCTTTTGTAGTCGACAGCCCAAGGGAGGGCAAGCTTGGGTTCAGGTTCGCGTATATCCTTCTCGTACGACTTCCAGTACAAATAGGTACTGGAAGTCGTACGAGAAGAATATGAGCTGGAATTTCACAGCACTCCGCGGCACGTATTCATGATGTCTCCTTGCCACTTCCAGCACAAAAAGCAGGCAGTGAAAATGATTTTTTTAAGGCTCCCCAGGATGAGGGTTATAATCCCAGTACCTATGCCCCAGGAAAATATGGAGCATCTATTTCATCGAACCCAAGAAGGAAGGTTCCTTTTGCCCCCATCCTGGACCCTCAAGAGTGTCAACCGGCATCTATGAGTGAATCATTTCTGCATGGAAACATTATGCTCCATGATAATGGCCATACAACCAGGAGAGTTCTTAACCTCCTTGGACTTATCCAAGGCCTACCTACATATTCCAATTCATCGAGAACACAGTTTCCTACTCTTTGCGGTACTGGGTCGCCATCATCCATTCCGGGCCCTGCCCTTCGGCCTAGCCACTGCTCCCAGCACATTTTTCAAGATTATGGTGGTCGTAGCAGCAGCATTGAGAAAAGAAGGAATCCTGGTGCACCCATACTTGGATGGCTAGTTGATCCAGGTCAAATCCATGGAAGAGAGTCTCCGGGTGACCAACAGGATGACCTCTTTGTTTCAGGAACTCAGTTGGGTAGTAAACTTGGACAAGAGCAGTCTCAAGCCTTCCCAGTCCTTGGAATATCTGGGAGTCTGATTCAACACCAAACAGGGCAAGGTCTTTTCTTTCGACCACGTGGATAAGGAAGTTGATGTCCCAGGTTCGTCAGTTGATGAGCATGATACGCCCGATGAGCATATGCTCTCTGCTCCAGTGGTGGCTGTAGGAAGCTCATCTAAGAAAAGGGTGTGCTCCTGTCCTTACTGAACTGGCCAGTCTGAACAGACGCGAGTCTCTGGGGCTGGGGAGCTCGCTCTCAGGAACTGTCAGCCCAGAGACGTTGGACCGAAGAAGAAACCCTCTGGAACATCAACCGCCTGGAAGCCTGGGCAGTCCGATTGGCGTGTCTACAATTCAGCCACAGACTCCAGGGTCGAGCGGTCCATGTGATGTCGGACAACGCAATGATGGTAGCCTACATCAACCACCAGAGTGGAACCAAGAGCCAACAAGTGTCACAGGAGATAGACCTCCTTATAGAATGGGGAGAAATACATCTACAGATTGATCTGTCTCCCACATTGCAGGAAAGGATAACGTCAGAACAGACTTTCTAAGCAGTGAGAGTCTGGCTCCAGGAGAGTAGTGGATATTGTCGGCCAAAGCCTTTCAACTGATGATAGATCACTGGGGCCTCCCAGCCATCGACCTGCTGCCGCATCTCACAATGCGAAGATTCCCCGATTCTTCAGTCGCAGAAAAGATAGGTGGTTCCTGGGGATCAACACTCTCTCGTTCAGACCTGGCCAGAAAAAGAATTGCTATATGCCTTCCCTCCGTGGACCCTGCTTGGCAGGGTCATTCGCAAAATCGAGCACAGGGGATTAGACCTACTAGTAGCTCCAGATTGGTCCAGGCGCCCATGCTATGCAGACATGTGGAGACTCCTGATGGAGACACCGCTGCCCCCCCCCCCCCCCATATGCCTCCCACCGTGCAGGGACCTGTCCTTCACGAGGATCCGACTTGATTCTGTCTTATGAACTGGCCCTTGAGGGGGGTTGCCTGATGAAGCGAGGATATTCTGTGGCGGTAATTGCCAACTTACTCCGCGCTCGGAAGTTCTCTATGTCCCTAGTCTATGTGCAGGTCTGGAGAGTATTTGAGGCCTGCTGCAAGGAACACAATGTCCCTCCTCGGGCGGTCAAAATTCCACTTATTCTGGAATTTTTGCAGGACAGCTTGAATAAAGGTTTGGCCCTTAATTCCTTGAAGGTGCAGGTAGTGGCTCTCTCCAGTTTCGGGGCGAGGTGAATGGTACCCCCCTCTATCAGCTCATCCGGATGTGGCCATTTTTATGAAAGGGGTGTGAAGCACCTTCGACCACCCCCCTTTGGTTGCCAGATCCCTTGTGGAATATTAATCTGGTATGGGAATTTTTGGCAGAATCCTCCTTTCGGCCGCTGCAGTCTTTAACCTTGAAAACAGTGTTCCTGTTGGCTATATGCTTGGCACGTCGCATCTCTGAACTGCAGGCATTGTCGACCCGGGAATTGTTCCTCCGGATGACTCCAGGAACGTTACAACCTCATACTGTTCCATCCTTCTTGCTGAAGGTAGTCTCGGAGTTTCATTTGAGTCAGTCCATTTCGTTGCCATCGTTAGATAAGCACAAGGGTGTGGAGGAATACTGCTGCCTCCAACCTTTGAATGTCAGTAGACTTTTAATGCAGTATCTGTAAGTTTTAGAGCCAGTCTGAAAGATGGACCGCCTGCTTGTCCTTCACGGTGGAAGGAAGCAGGGTGAACCAGCTTTGTGGGCTGCTACCATAGTTCGCTGGATTAAGGAGATGGTCATGGGAGCCTATGTAGAGGCAGGAAAGCCATTATCTTCTCAGGTTATATCTCATTTCACTAGGGCTTAGGCGGTCTCATGGGCAGAAGTTATATTGCTGTTTCCAGTCGATATCTGCCGAGCAGTGATGTGGTCCTTCTTGCACACCTTCTCCAGGTTCTATCGCCTGGACGTACAGGCCTAAGAGGATTCAGCCTTTGCAAGGGCAGTGTTAACCAGACCGCGGAAATCCTCCCACCCCAGTTGGGAGTAGCTTTGTACATCCCATTGGTCCTCAATCCATCTGGCTACACGCTAGGAAATAGAGAAATTACTTACCTGATAATTTTGTTTTCCTTAGTGTAGACAGATGGACTTAGCATCCTGCCCACTGCTGCCCAAGCACGGTGCCAAGGATTTGCCTGTGGAGTGGATATCGAATCCAAGAGATTATGGGTAAGCAGTCATCCAATCTCTAGATCAGGGCATGTATATTCTTACTGGGGTTCAGTGTTTATGAATACTGTATTTTTCGCTCCATAAGTCTCAATTCTTTTCCCCCAAAAGTTGGGAGAAAATGTCTGTGCGTCTTATGGAGCGAATACTAAAAAAACAACAAAAAAAACAAACTAGCCAGAACCCCCCACCCTCCTGACCTCCCCAAGACTTGCCAACGACTTGCCAAAAGTCCCTGGTGGTCCAGTGGGGGTCCTGAAGCGATCTCCTGCACTTGAGGGGGGGGGGGGTGGGGTCAGGAGGGTGAGGGGTTGTAGTTAATTAAATTTAAAGGGTTGGGGGGGGGGGGGGTTGTTTGTTTTTTTTCCCACAGAAAGAGAATGATAAAAGTTTTCTGATCCGGGGAGTGGACCGAAATGGCCCTCCCCAGACCCGAAAACGAAATGGGGACAAAAAAATTTTTTATCCACTCCCCTGATTTGCGAACGAAAAATACTGTAGTTTAGTACAGTTATGGTTATCAGTTTTTTATTATATTTTAATAGTTTTAAATCAAGTTTTTTCAATAGTATGTCCACAGTGGCTTTTGAAGAGAATACTGAAGGGCTGAGGTCACTGCAGGGGTGTATCTAGGGTGACATCAGCTTTGAAATCTGACTCCGTCTCTATCTGATGGTAGGGTAGCATAACACATTGGTCCTGAGTCCATGTGTCTACACTAAGGAAAACGAAATTATCAGGTAAGTAATTTCTCCATTCTTTAGCATATCTTGATGAGACAGTGACTCATTTAGTATTGAAATTTCCCATTATTGTGTTGCCAATTGTATTTGCCTTTGTAATTTCTGCTAGCATTTCACAGCCTATTTCTTCTTATTGGCCAGGTGGACAGTAGTGTACACCCTTCTACACTCTTATCCGTCACATGGGAGTTCTGTCCATAATGAATCCACAGTGTATGGTTTCTTGCAGCACTTTTTATCCTGCTTGACTAAATCCATGCTTTACATATAGTGCCACTTCTCCACCAATTCAAGCTGCCCTCCTTGCTCAAGGCACGCTACCTTTATTTTATTCTAATTTTAATTAATAATTTGTTTTTAGCTAGTTATCATCTACCGTGTTTCCCCGAAAGTAAGACAGCGTCTTACTTTCTTTTTACCCCAAAAAGTCCCACTATGTCTTACTTTCAGGGTATGTCTTATATTGGAAAAAACCTGTAAGACATCCCCCGAAAGTAAGACGTAGTGTTCAAAAAAAAAAATAAAATTTTTTAAATACCTGTCGGAGGGCCGCGTGGGTCCAGGCGGCCGGCGGTGGGAGCCGGGTGGTCGCGTGTTAAATCTAGGCCGCGGGCGGGTGGGCGCTTGTTCCCGGGGGGGGGGCGGGTGGACGCGCGTTAGTTCGAGACGGCCGGCGGGCGGCGGGTGGTCGCGTGTTACATCTAGGCCGGGTCGCACAGGCGCGCATTCATTCACTGCCGGTGGGGGCTGCCTTGGCAGCCCCCGGCAGCCCCCACCGGCAGTGAATGAATGCGCGCACAGGCCCACAGCGCCTGTGCGACCCCTGCGATTCGGCGCTGGGGGCTGCCGGTGGGGGCTGCTTTCGGCGCTCAAGGCAGTCACATGCCGTCCTACATGGAAACAAGATAAGTGTGGAGACTTCTTTTTAAGAACAAGCGAACTGGGTTGACCGTGAGGGGGAGAGATTTTCGGACACCTTATTCATCGTTCAAGACATTACTTAATAAGCTTAGTTTTCATGATTTAAAAATTTAAAAGACTTTTTTTTTCGACACTCACATTTCACTAAGAATAATACAAATTAAAAACTGTACACATGAACATTCAAGTTATAACCAACATATGGTTATAGCTTATATGAGTGATACCGGACACCAGTGAACATTGCATAATATAGTCCTCTGTTGGTAGTTAATTTGTATATAACCACTCTACTATATCCTGGCGGGATCCTATGTCTACCTCTGTCTCAGCTGCTTCCAGTCTGCCATGCTGGCCTCCAGCAATCAGTCTCATTCTCTGAATTTGTGTGTGTGATGTACTGGGTGCACAATACAACCTTTATTTTATTTTATATTCACTTCAAAGTGGATTAAATTCAGGTAAGATAAGTATTTCCCTATCTCCAGAGTGTTCAGGCAATGGAAAGTAAAATGATTTCCCAAGGTCATAAGGAGCAGCAGTGGGATTTGAATCCTAGTTTCTTGGTACATGGCCCTCTGCTCTAACCCACGTGGCTCTCTGCGCAAAAGGCCAGATAGCCCCCATCTTAATTTTGTTGAGTTGCTAAAATTTTAAAAGCTGTTTAAGTTGTGGGAGCACATCACTAAATTTAAAAAACCCTTAAATTTATTAGATGTATTCATGCTGGTTTGTCCATAACTTAAATTAGAGTTAGGTGCATGTTATAAATCCCTTGTAGCGACCAAGAACAAAGAGATAGTTGTAATAGCAAAAATTCTTTATTTTCACAGTAAGAAGGCCCGACTCTGGCCGGGTTTTGCTCTGTAGAGCTGCTTCAGGGGCTACTAAAATTAAAAATACATAACATCAATATTTAAAAATGACATAAATATTTAAAACATTAAGAGATGTATAGACTTCACCAATAAAATAAATTATAAAAATATAAATAAACATGGTACACACATGGACACAAAATAAAAACATAAATGTAAGGAGTAAAATCAATAATGAATTCAGGACGTTACTTCATTCACAAACTTAAATGATACACAAATGTACAGTGTGTGCTGACAAACCACCGGTGTAAATATAGACCGTGTCTCATACATTTCCTTAAATACCTGGTTTGAAGTATACTCTTTGCACAGAAGGTAGAATGGAGAACACATTCATTTCTTCTAAATTCTTGTCATTTTTGCATATTTGCATATATGCGTCATTTTTGCATATTTAGACTGTATTGTGAACAATATCCAGCAATATAGTATCAGTAGTGTCCTTCAATTCAAAAAAAGGTTGTTTAATTGGGACTGCATGAAGTATGTTAAAATGTACTGCTATTGTGCGAAGGTGCCACGTATAATGGAAATTAAGGAAAAAATAAAAAAATATAATAGAGTAAACAAATTATAAGAAAATAGTGAATAATAAAATGATTATGAAATGTTATCAAAAACAGAATAAAACTATGATTATGAAATGTTAATGAGCAGAATAAAAAGGTACTAAAATGAAAGATCCTTACTAGGAATGCGCTTGTCACCACATTTAGCTCTTAACTGTTTCCTCACAACTTGTAGACATTTGCCTTAAGTTAAAGCAGAATAAACCAAGATCTAAAAATATTAAACAAGCATAAAATAACTAGTTAATCTTACATTATAAGAATACGATTAGATTTTACCTTCGGTGACTTAGCTTACAAGTGTGTCACAGCGATGGACCATAAGTCACAACCAATCTTATAATTTGTTATTCTCTTGATTATATTTTTTTATTTTTTTTCATTGTTCACAATACAGTCTAAATATGGCAAAAATGACGAGAATTTAGAAGAAATTGAATGTGTTCTCCATTCTACCTTCTGTGCAAAGAGTATACTTCACACAGGTATTTAAGGAAATGTATGACACACGGTCTGTATTTACACCGGTGGTTTGTCAGCACACACACACTACATTTGTGTATCATTTAGATTTGTGAATGAAGTAACGTCCTGAATTCATTATTGACATTACTCCTTACATTTGTTGTTCCCTGTACGTACCAGGATCAGTCCAGGACACCTGGGTTGTGACTCCACACCAGTAGATGGAGACAGACTAAAACTTGTGGGCGGAGCATATATGCCCCTGTACCAGTCACAGCCCCTCAGTCTTACTCTGTCTCCAGTAGGTGGTGCAGGTCTGGTCACAGCCCTGTCGGGCCTGATTCTGGTTGTTAGTCAGGTTCGCTTTTGGGTTTTTATTTTCTACTTGGTTTTTTTCTGCAAATTGGGTTTTTGTTTAATTTGGTTAGTTTTAGTCCCGGTTGCCCTGCCTCCCTGGGGAGTTGAGAGGTCCTGAGGGGACTACCCTCCCCAGGTTGAGGCCGCTGCTAGGGTTGAGGACCCGGCTGGTCTAGTAGCAGCGTCAGGGATGACACCGGGGAGCCCGGTTCACTCACCCCTGCAGGACATAGGGCTTTTCAGTACCAGGGACAGCGTTTTTCTCTGTAAAAAAAAAAAAAAAAAAGTGTTTGACTTTTGTTTCTGTCTGCTCTCGGTTGCCTGGCGTTGCGCTCCGTCCCGCTCGGGGGGCGTCGTCGGCAGGGGGGAGGTCGCCGTTTTTGCCGCGGTGATTTTTTTCTTTTTCCTCAGCGCCCCTCGGTGTTTTTTCGGCGCGTCCTTGGTTTCCTGCGGTTTTTGCGATGCCGCGCGGCTCGCAGTGCAGGGCCTGCGGCTCGGCGCGCGCACATCTCTCCCGGGACGGCCTTTGCTCGGCCTGCGTCCCGGGAGACGAGGGATTGTCGGCGGCACCTCGGGGGGCCTGTTCCCGGGTCGTGCGATCGCCGTCGCAGGGGGGGGGGGTCCTCCTGATAGGCCTCCTGACCCGTTCCCGGTCAGCGCGGGAGTGGCGGCCATTTTGTCCACCGGCCGGGTAGTTTCGCGGGAAACGGTGGGGGCCTCGGTTTTACCTCCTACGCTTTCCCCGCGGCGGGGGAGGTCCCCTCGGAGGGGCCCCGGTCCCGGGGGACGTCTGGATGCGATTCCTCGGATTCGGGCGAATTCTCAGAGGATTTGGCGCTTTTGCTGCGCAAAGTTCTCCGTTATAAGCGCGGCAAGCGCAGACGGGGGGACGCCTCGCGCTCGAGGGTCCACCGGTCCCCGCCGCAGAAGAAGACGGCCAGGAGGGTGGCGAAGATCACCCAGAGCGCGGCCCGGGGCAAGCGGCTTCCCCGAGGGGTGCCGCAGGACTCTGATTCCGAAGATACCTCCGGGGCGGACACAGAGGCCTCTGAGGAGCCCCTGCCGGGGGCCGGAACAGCAGCAGCAGATGGCTCGGCGCAGCCAAGTTCAGGTAAAGGAGCGCAGGCCGTCGATGGAGATGACCCCAAGGTGGTGCGTCTGTTCCGCAGAGAGGAACTGTCGCCACTCATTCCGGCCATTCTCCAGGAGCTGGGGATTGAAGCTCCTCCGGTGGTGGTCCGCCAGGAGGCAAATATGGATCCCGTGCTGCTTGGGCTCACAGGGCCGGCGGTCGCCTTTCCTTTTCATTTTTCGTCCACGGATATCCTCTTCAAGGAATGGGATACTCCGGAGTTAGGTCTGAAAGTCAGCAAGGCCATGGACAAACTTTACCCTTTGCCAGAGGACGCGCTAGAGCTCCTCCGACTCCCAAAGGTGGATTCAGCGGTGTCCGCTGTCACGAAGAGGTCTACCATCCCGGTCACGGGAGCGACGAGGAGGCTTCCCAAGCAGACAGATTGGAGGCGGCTATTGCCTATGGAGCTGATGCACTCCATGATCTTTTGCGCACCTCAGCTAGGTCCATGGTGGCAGCGGTGTCGGCACGTCGTCTCCTTTGGCTGCGCAATTGGGCAGCGGATGGCTCTTCCAAGGCTCACCTCGGGGCTTTGCCTTTTAAGGGGAAATTGCTGTTTGGCAAGGAGTTGGACGATTTGATGGTTTCCCTGGGAGAGAACCGAGCGTTTAAGCTGCCAGAGGATAGGGCCCGGTCCAGATCTTCCTTTTCAGGCAGAGCCCGGTTCTGGGGACCCAGGAAGTCAAGGCCGCAAAGATCCTCTGGACCCTCGTATAGACCGTCTTCCTCTCGGAACCCCCAGTGGCAGCAGTCCTTTCGGGGCAAATGTTTTGGCCAACAAGGAGGGGCCCCGTCGGGTGCGGGCTCCAAGCCTTCGCAATGAAGTTCGGCCGGCCCATCCCTCATCGCGTCCTCGGCCCGTTGTTCCAAACGTGGGGGCGCGTCTATCCTTATTCCTCGAGGAATGGGCCAGCGTGACGTCGGATCAGTGGGTCCTCAACGTGATAAAACACGGCTACGAGTTAGATTTTGCTCGCATCCCAACGGACAAATTCCTGGTCTCACCCTGCAAGGATCCCAAGAAGAAGGTGGCGGTGCTAGATACCATCCAAAGACTAGAAAGCTTGGGAGCCATCTCTCCGGTTCCGGCCGATCAGTACGGCAAGGGCCGTTACTCCATTTACTTCATAGTCCCCAAGAAAGACGGCACTTTCCGCCCAATTCTGGATCTGAAAGGAGTCAACAGATGCCTTCGGGTCCCTCACTTCAAGATGGAGACCATTCGTTCGGTGATCGTGGCTGTGCGTCCCGGCGAATTCCTGGCGTCCCTAGATCTCACAGAAGCATACCTTCATGTGGGCATCCATCCAGCTTTTCAGCGGTTCCTGCGGTTTTGCATTCTGGGCAGGCACTTCCAGTTCCGGGCGCTCCCGTTCGGCCTGGCGACAGCGCCTCGGACATTCACGAAAGTGATGGTGGTCGTGGCGGCGCAGTTGCGTCGGGAAGGACTGCTGGTTCACCCTTACCTCGACGATTGGCTGATCCGGGCGAAGTCTCAGAGTCTGTGTCGGCAGGCGGTGTCCAGGGTGTTGCAGCTCTTGCAGTCCCTGGGCTGGGTGGTCAACTACAGCAAGAGTCATCTCGAACCCTCCCAGTCCTTGGAGTATCTTGGAGCCCTTTTCGACACGAAGCGAGGCAAGGTGGTTCTCTCTCAGGCACGGATGTGCAAACTGCAGTCTCAGGTGCTGCGTCTTTTGTCGCTACACCGGCCACGAGTCTGCGATTACCTGACGGTTCTGGGGTCTATGGCATCCACGCTGGCGTTAGTCCCTTGGGCGTTCGCTCATCTACGACGCTGCAGTCCTCATTGCTTTCCCGCTGGAAACCGGTTTCCGAAGATTTCTATCTACCTCTACCTCTCGAGGGTCAGGCGCGATCCAGCCTGAGCTGGTGGCTGGATTCCAAGCATCTCTCCTGTGGAGTGTCCCTTCTGGTGCCCAACTGGACGGTGGTGACCACGGATGCCAGTCTTTCCGGCTGGGGGGCAGTTTGCCAGGGGAAGTCTGTTCAGGGTCTGTGGTCACAGTCGCAGACCCGGTGGTCTATCAACCGGCTGGAGACCAGAGCGGTTCGTTTGGCGCTGCAAGCTTTTCTACCCCTAGTGCGCGGACAGGCGGTCCGGGTGTTGTCGGACAACGCTACCACCGTGGCTTACATCAATCGCCAGGGCGGGTCAAGAAGTCCTCTAGTGGCGGAGGAGGCGCGGCTCTTGATGCTCTGGGCAGAGCGGCATCTCAGCCATCTCGCTGCGTCCCACATAGCAGGGGTCGACAACGTCCAGGCGGATTTTCTCAGCCGTCACCACCTGGATCCCGGAGAGTGGGAGCTGGCGGACGAGGCGTTTCTCTTCATCTGCAGGACTTGGGGAACGCCCCACATGGATCTGATGGCCACGTGGCACAACGCAAAGGCTCCGAGATTTTACAGTCGACGTCGCGAAAGAGGAGCAGAGGGAGTCGACGCGTTGGTGCTTCCCTGGCCGGCGGATGTGCTACTGTATGTGTTCCTGCCGTGGCCCATGATCGGCAAGATCCTGCGGCGCATAGAATTGCACCCGTCCAACGTGATCATGGTGGCGCCGGAGTGGCCATGCCGTCCGTGGTTTGCGGACCTGGTCCAGTTGTCGGTGGCCGCACCTCTTCGCCTACAGGGGTTCGCGGGGCTCCTTCGTCAGGGCCCCGTCTGTTTGGAGGATGCGGCTCACTTCTGTCTCGCGGCATGGCTTTTGAGAGGTATCGGTTGAAGAGAAAAGACTACTCGGATGCGGTCGTTGCTACGTTGCTGAGATCCAGAAAACAGTCTACGTCCCTAGCTTATGTTCGGGTCTGGGTAGTTTTTGAGGAATGGTGCGTGGAGCGGGGTCTGGATCCCACTTCCGCTTCTATTTCCGATATTTTGGCTTTTCTCCAGGCGGGGCTCGCCAAAGGTTTGGCGTGCAATTCCCTTCGGGTCCAAGTGGCGGCGCTTGGGTGTTTGCGTGGTAAGGTCCGGGGGGTCTCTCTGGCTCTCCACCCGGATATCTCCCGTTTTCTTTGGGGGGCTAAACACCTCCGTCCTCCTTTGCGGCTCCCTTGCCCGTCCTGGAACCTCAACTGGGTGCTCTCAGCCTTAGGCTCTGCGCCGTTTGAGCCCCTGAAACGTTCTACGCTCAAGGATCTCACGTTGAAGACCGTATTCCTGGTGGCGATTGCGTCGGCTCGCCGTGTTTCGGAATTACAGGCGCTGTCCTGTAGGGAGCCCTTCATGCGCATTTCCGATTCGGGGGTTTCCTTGCGGACGGTTCCCTCCTTCCTTCCTAAAGTCGTGTCGGCTTTCCATTTGAATCAATCGATTGACCTTCCCGCTTTCGCGGTTGGGGGGTCTTCGGACCCGAAATCGAGAGAATTGCGAAAGCTAGATGTGCGGAGGTCCCTTCTTCGCTATCTCGAGGTCACTAATCCGTTTCGGGTGACGGATCATCTGTTTGTGTTGACTTCGGGTCCAAAGAAAGGTTCTGCGGCGTCCCGCACGACAATTGCCCGTTGGCTCAAGGAAGCCATTGGTTCCGCGTACATTCTGCGCGGAAAATCGCCGCCGATGGGTCTTCGGGCTCATTCGACGCGGTCTCACGCTGCGTCTTGGGCGGAATCTTCTCAGGTGTCGCCTCGAGATTTGCAGGGCGGCTACCTGGAAGTCGTTGCATACCTTCATTAAGCATTACCGGTTGGATGTTCAGGCTACTGATGCTGGGGGATTTGGAGAGAGGGTACTCCGAGTGGGACTCTCTGCTTCCCACCCTCGGTAAGTTAGCTCTGGTACATCCCAGGTGTCCTGGACTGATCCTGGTACGTACAGGGAAAGGAAAATTAGTTTCTTACCTGATAATTTTCGTTCCTGTAGTACCAAGGATCAGTCCAGGATCCCGCCCGCAGTGCTGCGCTATAGTAACGGAGAGTCCGCTCATTATTGTTTCTTTCAGTACGCTGACCCTTGTTTATTCGCTCTCCCGGTTGGGGAGTCTGGTTCCAGTAGGGGTGTTGGATTTCTTTCGTTTCCCTACCAAGTTTGTATGGTTAGTTATGGTTGCCTTATGGCTTTTGTCTACTTTGACATTACGTATGACTGAGGGGCTGTGACTGGTACAGGGGCATATATGCTCCGCCCACAAGTTTTAGTCTGTCTCCATCTACTGGTGCGGAGTCACAACCCAGGTGTCCTGGACTGATCCTTGGTACTACAGGAACGAAAATTATCAGGTAAGAAACTAATTTTCCTTTATGTGTCCGTGTGTACCATGTTTATTCTTTATTTTATTGGTGTGGTCTATATATATCTCTAAATGTTTTAAATATTTGTCATTTTTAAATATGTGTTTTTAATTTTAGTAGCTCCTGAGGCAGCTCTACAAACTCAGAGTTGGGCCTTCTTACTGTGAGAATAAAGAATTTTTGCTATTACACGGCTCTTTGTTCTTGGTCGCTACATGGCTATATTGGATCGGCTTCCGATTTGTTTTTTTGGGTAAATCCCTCCTTGACTCTTATTTGAGCATTTTCCTCCTAATAGGGGTAACAACGTGTAAATCAAAAAATGTGCCTGGGGTGGGAATTAGACACAAGTGATTACTTGTCCAGTTACCAGCAAGTGATCTTTGCAAACTTTCAAAATTACTTTCCCAACACACACACGTGCAGACTGAATTAAATGTAAACCTTAAACTACACACAGGATTAATTCAAGTTCTCAAGCTACCACACAAATATATAAACACAGTCCTAGTTCAACCCTGAAACACCTTCTTTTTCTCTGTAGAGGTTCTTATCCCATGCTTTTTTCATTTTCATACAAACATCTTTGCATAGATGAGAATTTTGTATTGTGTTCTAGGTATTTTATTTATTTATTTATTTATTTATTTATTTAAGGTTTTTTTATACCGGCATTCAAGGTTTAACTAAATCCATTTAAGTAAATGGATTTAGTTTTGGGGTTTTTTTTATAACTTTTCAAATTGAACTAGTTTGTTTTTTTACTTTAATGCTGTTTGATCTTAGACTGTGCTAGTTCTGCTGTCGGTGAAACTGTGAAGAAGGGTATTTTGTTAATATTAGTATTCTGTTTTATTATTTAACCTTTTTATTTATTTTCTGCTTTTTGGTTATAGTACAAGATTAAAAGTATTCAGGACTTAGTGAGTTTGAAAGAGTCAGATCGCCACAGCTTGCTGCACTTCCTGGAAGAAGAAAAGTACGAAGAGGTAATGACTGTCCTGGGCAGTTTTCCGCACATCACCATGGAAATCAAACCACAGGGTAAGCAGCAGATTCTAAAAATGTAATTTTTTCATAATTTGATTTAATTTATGTTCTACTTTCAAGACTGGATAGCCACTTCAAAGCAGATTACAGTCAGGTACTGTATTGGGTATTTCTCTAGATGGCTTACAATCTAAGGGGCTCAAACACTAATCTGCAGCATTGAGCCCTCTCTTTGTGATTCCCGTGGGATATTTCCTTGCAGTTAACGCAGGAAAAAATACCATGGTGGTAAAATGGCTCCCAAAGAACATGAGATGGTGGCTCCAGAACTGTGAGGCCACCATTGCTTAAAAGAGCCAACAGCCCCAAATATGATATACACACCCCCTCTCCCCTGAATGTACTGGAAACCCCGGGGGTTTGCATAGGCCCTCAGTCCCACCCATCCCCTGCTGCCCTTGGGGGCTGGATTTTTTAAAATGAATTAGGGTTTGTTGGAAGGACCTGACATTGATACAAAAAATTAATTTTTCCTCTATTTTGACAGCAGGCCGTCTCCTGGGGTAGATGGGGGTGCAGTGGCATGGGGGGGGGGGGGGGTCCATGGCGATCCCCAGGTTTTTTTCAGTTATTTTGGGAGGGGGGGTGTTGGGTGCTTACAGTTGTTGGCTCCTTCAAGACAGGGCTCTGGCAGTAATGGGACATGCATTAATGTCCCATTGCTCCCGGAGGAAGTTAGCTACAATTTTCATGTTAAACCATGTGGCTTGTGAATTTTTTCAGCATGCTACATTATTTGCTTTGCATCTTTAGGGTAACTGTGAGCATGCTGGAGCCGAAATAATGTGAGGTATTTGAAATACCTCGCATTATCCCTGAGTTAGGGCATTTACCATGTGAAAAACAGTTTCTTGCATAGTAAATGGCCTAATGCAGGTTAGTGAATGAGCCCCTAAGTTTGTGCCTGAGACAATGGAGGTTGAAGGGATTTGCCTGAGATTACAAGCAGTGTCAAGATTTGAACCTGGCTACCCTGATTGTTAGCCCAGCGGTAAGAGGAGCAGGCTATCCTCTACTAATCAGTCTAAAAGTTACCCTCCCTTAACCACGCCTGACTGCCTTGTGCTGTTCCTTTAAGAACATAAGAAATTGCCATGCTGGGTCAGACCAAGGGTCCATCAAGCCCAGCATCCTGTTTCCAAGAGAGGCCAAACCAGGCCACAAGAACCTGGCAAGAACCCAAACACTAAGAAGATCCCATTCTACTGATGCCAGTAATAGCAGAGGCTATTCCCTAAGTCAATTTGATAAATAGCAGTTAATGGACTTCTCCTCCAAGAACTTTTCCAAACCTTTTTTAAACCCAGCTATACTAACTGCACTAACCACATCCTCTGGCAACGAATTCCAGAGCTTAATTGTGCGTTGAGTGAAAAAGAATTTTCTCAGATTAGTCTTAAATGTGCTACTTGCTAATTTCCTGGAGTGCCCCCTAGTCCTTCTATTATCCAAAAGTGTAAATAACCGATTCACATCTACTATAATGAAGGAAATTTTGCTGATTGAAATATTCTTAAAATTTATGGTAGATGGATTTTCCAAGAGAGCTCATGGATTGGACTATGTCTGGCCATAAGTGGAATTTGGTATGGGTCGCTGCAGTATAGGCAACATTTTGAATTATGGGCTACTTTGTCACGATTTATTTATTTATTTAAAATTATTTATATGCCGCATTCTTCAATAGGGGTAGATGGAAGCAGTTTCCAAAAATACATATATAATAAAACATAAAACATAAACAATAAATATAAAACAAAAAACATAAACAATAAGAAACTCATAATAAACATTGAGAAAACCGAATTAATAATCCTAGACAAAAAGTCAGTGAAGCTCCCTTACAACCTCTCAAAATGGAAGACCCTAAAACGTCTCTCCTGTTAGCCACACTTGAAACCTAGGAATAACCATAGACAAAGAACTATGATATAAAAACCCACATAACAAATAAAATCAAAGAAGGATACCTCAAATTACTCACACTCAGGTGTCTTAACCCTTTTCTCACACTGAAAGATTTCAGAACAGTACTACACCTACTCATATTTTCCAACCTAGACTACTGCAATGCATTACTCTTTGGCCTACCTCTTACTACCATCCGTCCGCTACAAATACTACAGAACACAGCAGCCAGAATTCTTACTGGAACAAAGAAACATGAGCATATCACACCAACCCTCATCTCTCTACACTGGCTCCCAATAAAATACAGAATAGAATATAAAGTTCTAACAATCCTTCCTAAAATAATTACAGGACAACAAAACTACTGGCTGAACAATTACATCGTACCCCACGCTCCAAAAAGGAACCTTCGATCAACTAACAAATGCCTCCTCAAAATACCTCAAGTAAGATCCACTCATCTGAACACAACTCGTGATAGAGCTATATCCATCGCCAGCCCCACCCTATGGAACTCATTACCATTCAAAATAACTCAATCAGATAGCAAAACCTTTAAAAAAGATTTGAAAACATGGTTTTTCACCAGAGCCTATGCTAATGATCTCATCCAGCAGCACAACCAGAATCCCACACAACCAACCTCCAAGAAAAATACACATCCTCAGAGAAACATAAAAGCATCTAAGACAGCTTAATAATATACAAGACAATACACAACCCCACATACAAATGGAGTTTATAACTATTTAAACTATATATTGGTGGTAAGGCCGGGGATTGAACCCGGGTATAATCAACAATAGTCACCATGATGTAATTTCTATTTAACAAATATGAGGTAACGATGTTTTTTCTAATATGATTCAACTTTTTGTTTAATGTGACTTCTGTAAACTATTTTGTTTAATGCGACTACTGTAAACAGTTATGGTGAAACTGACGGTATACAAAAACATGTTAAATAAAAAAATAAATAAAACTTAGCTATCATTAGAGCATAATAAAGCATAAAACAACTTGCATAGCTTAATGCAGAATAAAGTTAGCTGCAGCTTCCATCAGTGTGGAAACAGGTGATCTCTAGAAGTCCCACTTAGATTATATTTCTTTTGTCAAACAGGATTAAATTATCCATAACTAGTGTATGATGTCATCTGATGATGCCAGCACAGATCCAGCTCTTATCACTCAGAAGTCTTTCTGAGCGTGCTTGGGAGTTTCCACATGGTCACTTTCTTGTGAGCCTCTCAATATTTCTTTGTTCAAACTAGTGCATGGATGGACTGACTTCCACTTGAATCAGTCGGTGGAGTTGCCGGTTTTCCCAGATTTGGATCCTGGGTCACCTCAGGATCACGACTTGAAGTTGGATGTCCGGTGGATTCTCCTTCACTATTTGGAAGCTACTAATCACTTCAGGTTGTCGGACCATCTCTTTGTCCTCTGGAGCAGTCCTAAGAAAGGGCATAAGGCATCCAAGGCTACTATTGCCCGTTGGTTGAAGGAAGCAATCGCTTCAACATATATCTGTCATGGCCGAGCAGTACTAGATGGTTTAAAAGCTCATTTGGTCCGCTCTCAAGCTGCATCTTGGGCAGAGTGTCAGCTGGTCTCACCGCTGGAGATAGGTAGAGCAGCGATTTGGAAGTCTTTGCACACTTTTGCCAGGCATTATCAAAGAGACGACCGGGCTCCGGATGCCGACTGTCAATGGAGATGCCGACTCTGATCTAGATCTCTTAGACAACAGGCTTCTCAATTTTGATTTGACTGAATTTTCTTCTGATAGTGCACCTTTACTACCAGTCAGTAAATTGTCCAGTTTTAATAGTTATCCCTCTGCTGCAGTTCAACTGCTACTAAAGCAGGTGGATTGTTCTTCCTGCCTAGATCCTTTACAATTTGTTGTGGAAAAATCCGCATTTAGATTTGCATCCTATTATGACATCCATTATAAATAATAATCCTATTTCAGGATTTCATGATCCTGCTTTAAAATCTGCAAAGATTAGGCCGGTTCAGAAAAGCTGAACTCAGATTTGGAGGACTTGAGTAATTACAAACCCATTTCTGGTTTTTCATCTCTTGCTAAAATTATTGAAAAGGTTGTTCTGTCTCAACTTCATGATTCTCAACAAGACCCTGGCAAAGCAAGGCCTTTTTTTAAATGCTTGCAATGCCAATATGTGCCAATGTTTATGAATAATAAACTATTGCTTTTGATTTCTCGAAATATATTAATATACAGTTAACATGACATGTCACTGTTAGATTTCATTGAAACACACAACTTGATTTAGGGGTGCCTAAACTCTTACACACAACTGCACCTGAATTGCAATTTGCCTTGAGCACAGGTTTGGAAAGGTGAGTTAATAACTCAAAATACAGCACAGCTGAAGTGTGGACTCTGTGGTGGCAGGAAGAGCATATAGCTAATGAAAGGGTCATAACTTTTCTTACAAAATGTGTGTGTGTGTGTAGAAATAAAAAACAGCAATGTGTTAGAAAAAAAACAAAAAAGGACATGGCCAGGCCAAGACAGAGGTACATTTCTATTTTGAGGACCCCCAGCTGTCATTGCTGTTTACCATGGACCTGATATTTCACCAGCTGATCTAGTAACAGAGTGGAAACTTTGCTGAAATGTTTTTTGTTGACAGTTTTTGGTATGTTTGATTTCATCTTTGCATCCTTTTCCAGCACTTGGCTGGTTTCATGATTTATTTTTGTCCCTGCCGAGTTAGGTTGCGGTACAGGACGCAGCAGAATATTCATGTATCTCTTCTCTCTTTGTAGTGCTAGATGATGAAGACAGCAATAACATCACAGTGGGATCGCTTGTCACTGTCTTGGTCACACTGACAAGACAAACAATGGCGGTGAGTATCTATCTGACAGTCACAGCTTTGTGTCTGTAAGGATACTTTCTATTGTTCCGCCCCCCCCCCCCCCCCTTAAGAACATAAGAAATTGCCATACTGGATCAGACCAAAGGTCCATCAAGCCCAGCATCCTGTTTCCAACAATGGCCAATCCAGGCTACAAGTACCTGGCAAAGTACCCAAACACTAAGTAGATCCATGCTACTGATGCTAGCTATAGCAGTGGCTATTCTCCCTTTAAATAAATCATTACATTTCCTCCCTAGTATCAAATCTGTGCATTGGAAAGAATGAAACCTAGAAAATGAATATCTTTCAGGTTACTGTTATATTATGTTCTCCACAAATAACCCCTGTCATCTGTAAGGGTGACTATCTCGCATTGTGTAAGGAACAGGATTGGGAATGAAACCTGTAATCACCGTAGACACCGCAAAGTGTCTGTTCCAACTGTTATTTGCTGTTCTTAAACCTGGTGATTGTACTGGATTTCAGTAATACTACAACTGTTGAAGCCAGGCTTCTGATGTCACTGTGGGAGTGAAGTTTCTTGTATTATCTATTTTTATTTAATGCCACCTTTCCATTTTAACAATATCCAGGGCAAATTCACAAAATCAGAACTCTGTAATATGAATACAAGAGCTCCAGGTGAGCATTGTGGCGCACGTGTGCATGCTTCTGCATAGTGAATGGAGCCCAAGGACAGTCCAGTGCTCCACTGAAAGAGGAAATTTCAGGCTGTGCAAGGTTGATGGCGGGACCAGTACTGCTGTAGGAACAGTAGTGGTGCAGGGTCGGGGCTGGTGGAATTAGCACAGCAGTGGTGGTGCAGGGCCAAGGTCAGAGGGATCAGCACTGCAGTGGAACCAGCATCAGAAAGGCTGGTGGAATTTCCCAGGCCCCACTAGCTGAAGAGGACAGATGTATGCAAATAGAACAAGGCTAGTGGGATTTCCCAGGCTCTACAAGTGGCATGAAGCCAAGGTGAGACGGGAAGGAGAGGGGATGAATGGGGGCTGGGGTGAGTGAGAGAAGGGAGGGGGGGACAAGTGGAAAGTGCTAGGGCGAAATTGTGTATGCACCCTTCCTCCCTCACATGCACACAAGCACCCCCTTACCCCAACTGCTCAAACACAAAAATCCCACCTTCACCTTTACACTAAACTTCTGCAGGACTGGGCGGTACTTCGCACTCACCCTAAATTCTTACCTAAGGTAGTATCAGAGTTTCATCTCAATCAATCCATTGTACTACCTACCTTCTTTCCCAGGCCCTATTCCAATCCAGGAGAGCAGGCTCCGCATACCCTTGACTGCAAACTGCAAACGAGTTCTAGCGTTTGCAGTCAAGGGTATGCGGAGCTGCCCACAGGAAGCTGCCCACAGGAAGAGCACTCAATTATTTGTGTCTTTCCATTCTAACAAATTGGGGCAGCCTGTGGGGAAGCAGACTCTCTCTTCCTGGCTAGCGGACTGCATATCCTTTTGCTATCGGCAAGTGGCATTCCACTCCAAGACCATGTTAAAGCACACTCTGTGAGGGCTATGGCGACTTGAGTAGCAGACCTACGATCGGTGCCGCTTCCTGACATTTGCAGGGCTGCAACTTGGAGTTCTCTCCATACTTTTACAGCCCACTATTGCTTAGACAAAGCCGGAAGACAAGATTCCATCTTCGGCCAATCTGTCCTGCGTAACCTATTTCCAACGTGATGTACCAACACCCTTCCGCCTGCCCGGTGGGGTTTAGGATGCCCTCTACCAAATTCCACCCCAGTTGTTGTGCCTGTTGTACGCCATTTGGTGCATGTTCGGACATCCTCAGCTCGGTACTCACCCATATGTGAGGACTACCATCCTCCTTGTCCTGTGAGAAAGCAAATGTTGCTTACCTGTATCTGGTGTTCTCACAGGACAGCAGGATGTTAGTCCTCACGAAACCTGCCCGCCACCTCGTGGTGTTGGGTTTGTTTTATTATTTTATTTTTCGGCACTACCTGTAGCTTTTAAATAAGACTGAAGAGGGATCCCTGCTGGCTGCAGGGTTGGTGCCATGCTGGGCATGCCTAGTAGGGGCCAGTCAAAGTTCAAGAAACTTTGACAAAAGTGTTCCGTGATTGGGCTTCATCCTGTGATGTTACCCATATGTGAGGACTGATATCCTGCTGCCTGTGAGAACACCTGTTACAGGTAAGCAACATTTGCTATCTGAAATCTGGATGACTGGTTCATTTGTGCAAAATCAGATGACCTCCGTCAACAATCAGTACAAAAGGTATTGATACACTTGAAGTCTCTAGGATGGTTGGACCTAGCAACGAGCCATTTAGTTCTTACAAACTCTGGGGTATCAGGGAGCTCAGTTTGACACGCTAGCAGAGAGAGTGTTTCTCACAGAGAGAGATTGCTGAAATTGTAGATTCAGATTAGGCTTCTGCTAGAGCTTTTGGTGTCCAGGGTCTGGGACTATTTACAGGTCCTGGGTTCTATGGATTCGACATTAGAATTAATGCATTAGGCTTGGCACATATGCAGCGTCTGCAGGAGCTCTTCTCTCCCACTGGAATCCGTTATTGAATAGTTTCATCTTCCTTATCCATTAGAGAGGGAAGCCAGGGACAATCTTTTGTAGTGACTGGCTTACACAACTCTAGAGTGTGGTGTGGAATTGGAGATTCCGAATTGGATAATACTCACTATCGATGCAAGCCTTTCTGGATGGAGGGCAGCGTGGCAAGATCAGTCAGCGCAAGGCCAGTGGTTGAAACAGGAGGCCTCATGGCCTGTCAATCGGTTTGAGACGAGCGGTGCATTTTGCATTGCTTACCTATCTGCCAAGGTTGCATGGCCATCCAGTACGGATCCTCTTGATCAATGCGGCGATGGTGAACTACATTAAGGCAGAATCAAGAATCAGGCAGTAACTTGAGAGGTCCCAGAGTTGAGAAGAGCAGCAATTGGCGAGGCTGGCTGCGTCTCACATAGCCGGAGTGAACAACATTCACGCGGGTTTTATCAGTCAGATAAAGTTAGACCCAGGGAATGGGAGCTGTCGGAGGCAGCGATGTCTCATTCACGGAAGATGGGGGTATCCCAACCAAAGAACACCAAGGTGTTGTGGTTTTACAGCTGCTGAACAGAACACGGTACATAAGAACATAAGAAATGCCATACTGGGTCAGACCAAGGATCCATCAAGCCCAGTATCCTGTTTCCAACAGTGGCCAATTCAAGTCACAAGTACCTGGCAAGTACCCAAACATTAGATAACAAGCTACTATTGCTTATTAATTGCCGTAATAGCAGTTTATGGATTTATCCTCTAGGAACTTATCCAAATCTTTTTTAAAACCAGTTACACTAACTATTGTAACCACATCCTCTGACAATGAATCTGAGCTCTGGTGCTGCCATGGACTTAAATGATTCTTCTTTCTCTTCCCTCCTGTGGCCTCTGGTGGACAAGGGGTTACAGCGGATAGAGAAACATCCAGGCAATGTGATCCTGGTAGCTCCAGAATGGCCACATCATCCATGTTTCCTAGATCTGATCAACATGGCAATAGACGGGACCCTGAGGTTCGAACACTGACTGTTTTCCACCAGGGCCCAATATTTTTGGGTCAGGCAGATCACTTCTTTTCATGGCTTCGTGTCTGAGATGGAGGGGATATTCCGAAGTGGTTATTTCCACCTTATTACAGGCTAGGTAATCTTCTATATCCTTGACGTATGTTCGAATTTGGAGGATCTTCGAGTCCTGGTCTGCTGTTGACGGAGTGCAGCCTCAGTCTGTTCAGGCTAGGGTGTTGCATATTTTGGCTTGTCTACAGAAAGATTCTGGTCAAGGGACTGGCCTTTAACTCTCTGAAAGTCCAGGTAGCGATACTAGGTTATCTCCGGGGTAAGGTGCAAGGGTATCCTCTGTCCGCACATCCAGATGTTATACGGTTCCTTCAGGGAGCTAAGAACTTGCATCCTCAGGTGCAGAACACGTCTCCATCTTGGAATCTGAATCTAGTCCTTAGAGGTTTGTGTGAGGCTCGGTTTGAACCTCTAAAGAGAGCTACGGTTAAGAACTTGACTCTTAAAGTTGTTTTCTTGGTGGCTATTTGTTCAGCCAGGAGAATTTTGGAGCTCCAGGCGCTGTGGTGTCAAGACCCTTTCCTACAGATGTCTGATTTTTTTCTGCCTGAGGTAGTCGTAGTGTTCCACCTTAGACAGAGCTTCCAGCTTTTATGGATTTGGATTCATCTATGCCTCACATGATGGAACTTAGGCTCTTAGATTGGAGGCATGCTTCAGGAACTCGGTTGGGTCGTAAACCTGGACAAAAGCAGTCTCAAATCCTCCCAATCCTTGGAATATCTGGGAGTCCAGTTTGACACCAAGCAGGGCAAGGTCTCCCTACCAACCACGTGGATAAGGAAGTTGATGTCCCAAGTGTGTCTGAACACGATACGCCCGACAGTGTGGAGCTATCTTCAAGTCCTCGGTTTGATGGCAGCAACCCTGGAAGTAGTGCCATGGGCGAGGGCAGACATGTGACCATTTCAGCGCTCTCTGCTGTCACGTTGGAACCCGCTGTCTCAAGACTATTTGATTTGCCTCCACTTACCGATGGAAGTATGCTCTCGACTCCAGTGGAGGCTGCAGGAAGCTCATCTGGGCAGGGATGTATCCCTTCCCCTCCGAACTGGCTTGTCCTCACGACAGACGCAAGCCTCCGGGGCTGGGGAGCTCACTGTCAGGAACTGATGGCCCAGGGGTGTTGGACCAAGGAAAAGGCCCTCTGGAACATAAACTGCCTGGAAGCCCGGGTAGTCAGATTGGCGTGTCTACAATTCAGCCACATACTCCAGGGTCAAGTAGTCTGCGTAATGTTGGACAGCGCAACAGCGGTAGCCTACATCAACTGCCAGGGTGGAATCAAAAGCCAGCAAGTGTCACAGGAGATAGATCTCCTTATGGAATGGGCGGAAATACATCTACAGATGATATCAGTTTCCCACATCGTAGGAAAAGACAACGTCAGAGCAGACTTTCTAAGCAGGGAGAGTCTGGATCCAGGAGAGTGGGCATTGTCGGCCAAAGCCTTTCAGCTGGTAGTAGATTGCTGGGGGTCTCCCATCCATCGACCTGCTGGCTGCATCTCACAATGTGAAGGTTCCCCGTTTCTTCAGTCGCAGAAGAGATCAGTTGACCCTGATGATTGACACACTTGTTCAGACCTGGTCAGAGGAGGAGCTGCTATACGCCTTCCCTCCGAGGCCCCTCCTAGGCAGAGTCACTCGCAGAATCAAGAGTCACAGGGGGTCAGTCCTACTAGTAGCTCTAGATTGGTCCGGGCATCCGTGGTATGTGAAGACCCCTGGGGGAGACCCCTGTGTCTCCCACCACACAGGGACCGGTTTTTCATGAGAATCTGATTTGATTCAATATTATGGTCTAGCCCTTGAAAAGGCTTGCCTGATGAAGCGTGGATATTCTGTGGCAGTAATTGCCACCTTACTCCGTGCATGGAAGTTCTCTACATCCCTAGCGTATGTGCGGGTCTGGAGATTATTTGAAGCCTGGTGCAAGGAACGCGGTGTTTACCCTCGGATGGTCAAAATTCCATTAATTCTGGAAGTTTTGCAGGACGGCTTGAATAAAGGTTTGATCCTTAACTCCTTGAAGCTCCAGGTAGCAACTCTCTCCAGTTTCAGGGGCGAGGTGCATGGAACCCGCCTGTCAGCTCATCTGGACATGGCCCATTTTCTGAAAGGGGTGAATCACTTCCGGCCATCCCTACGGTGGCCGGTTCCTCTTGGAATCTTAATCTAGTATTGGAGTTTTTGGCAGGGCCCTCCTTTTGGATGCTGCACATCTTTCCTTGCGTTTATTAACCCTGAAAACTGTGTTCCTGGTGGCTATATGCTCGGCACGCTGCATCTTTGAACTGCAGGCATTGTCATATCTGGAAACATTCCTCCGAATAACTCCAGGAGTATTACAGCTTCTTTCCATCCTTCTTGCCCAAGGTAGTCTCGAGTTTCATTTGAATCAATCCATTTGAATCAATCCATTTTGTTGCCATCCCTAGATATGCACAAGGTCTTGGAAGAAATCTGCCTCCTCCGCCATTTGAATGTCAGTAGGCTTTTAATGCGGTATCTGGAAGCTTCACTTCACTGAAAGATGGACCGCCTGTTTGTCCTTAATGGTGGAAGGAAGCAGGGCAAACTAGCTTCGTGGACTACCATAGCTCACTAGAATAAGGAGGTGGTCACAGGAGCCTGTGTGGAGGCAGGAAATCCATTACACCTTCAGGTTAAAGCTTATTCCACTAGGGCTCAGGCAGTCTCGTGGGCGGAGACTAGACTGCTGACTCCTGTAGACATATGCCGAGAGGCGACGTGGTCCTCCTTTACCTTCTCCAGGTTCTATCGTCTGGACCTTTGGGCCCGGGAGGATGCAGCCTTTGCAAGGGAGCCTTTGCAAGGGAGGCTGCCTGCGGTCCCCCTTTGCAAGGGGGACCGCAGGCAGCCTCCCACCCCGATAGGGAATAGCTTTTGTACATCCCATTGGTCCTGAGTCCATCTGGCTACATGTTAAGAAATGGAGAAATTACTTAACTAGTAATTTCGTTTTCCTTAGTGTAGACAGATAGACCCAACATCCCATCCACACCCCCCCCCCCCCCCCCTCAGCTGCCCAAGAACGGTGTCAAGGATTCACCCGTGGAGTGGATATCAATTCCAAGACGAGAAAGCCGTCATCCAGTCCCTAGATCAGGGCATCTAATCTTACTGGGGTTCAGTGTTTGGTTGAATACAGTTACGATTATCCGTTTTTAATCAAGTATACAATATACAATCAAGAAATGCAATGGTTCTCTGACCATTTTACATTCCACAAATCCAATAAACCTACAAGAACAATACACCAAGCCAAACTTAAGACTCCCACTCTCAAACAAATTAAACATGTTTCCACAAGAAAACGATCATTTACTTTAGCAGGAATAAACATCTGGAATAAAATGCCTTCAGACCTGCGCCTGGAGCCTTGCATCAAGAAATTCAAACAAAACTTAAACTTGGCTCTTCAGAGAAGCTTATACATAATGTCCTCAGACTCCTCAAACAGCCAACCTACTTCAAACAGCCTCCCTCTTCCTCCACCCTGTCACCATCCTATTAACTATGTAAAAACTATGTAAAAACCATCCTATTAACTATGTAAAAACTTCATTTTTTATTCTGTTCTATGTAAACCGCTAAATGTAGCGATAGTTACTGTTCCTTGTGAACCGGGGTGATGTGTATATTATACAGGAACCTCCGGTATATAATTATTTTAAATAAATAAATAACTAGTTTCTCTCCCCCCCCCCCCCCCCCCCCCACTGCCCTTCTTTTGCACTACTTCTGCCTTCCTCTGCCTGTAGGTACCTATTTATACATAGATTGTATATTTTATATGTACATAATACACCGAAGTTTATACTGTTGGTAATTACACATAGTATCTCCCATAAGATTAGATGGGATTCAATTGTATTATATGTTGTTTCATTGCCTTGTTTATTGATAGATGCTTGTTTTTATTGAATTGATTGTAAAGCCTGTTGCTAAATTATTGTTCATTGTAAACCGAGGTGATGTTTGTAACGTTCCGCGGTATATAAAAAACCTTTAAATAAATAAATACATTTTTATCAAGTTTTTTTCTATAGTATGTCCACGGTGGCTTTTGAAGAGAATACTGAAGGGCAGAGGTCACTTCAGGGGTGTGTCTAGGGTAATGTCAGCTTTGAAATCTGAGTTATCTCCATCTGCTGGCAGGGGAGCATAAATCTACTGGTCCTGAGTCCATCTGTCTACATTAAGGAAAACTAAATTATCAGGTAATTTCTCCATTTTAAATGATTAAGTACCTCGCTTGGTTGAGGGCCATGTTTAACTCACCTGCTCTTAGGAAGGAATTTTTAATATGTTTAAGATGCTTTCAGGTGTTTTGTGCTTTGTGTTACTGAATTGCTGTAGAGTTCACAGGGCCATAAGTAGGGTGGTGGTAGTAAATTAATCCTCTGTCTCCATGTGCTGGCAGGGGCAAAACCCTTGCATTCTGGACTGGTCTGGTAGGGTTCAAGGAAAGAAAATTGAGGTAAAGCACATTTTTCCTTGCTGCTGTATTCGAGAAGGTTTCAAAGGACATTATAGGATGAGAGTGCAATAGGCCAAAGATGAGGGGTTTTTGCTGTAGAGGGGGAGAGGAAGGAAGAAATATTGTCCTGGAGGAAAGGGGGGCAGCAAAATGTGTCTGGGAAATTGGATGGATAGTGGTGCTATACACTAACATCTGAGATGGAATGGGAAAGTGTGAACTCATTTTGTTTGACTTGATCTATATGGAAGAGCAAGCCAAACTATAGCTCAAAATGCAGGGTTCCATACTGGGAGTCACCATCCAGGACAAGGATCTAGATGTGGATAATATATTGAAATATTCTGCTCAACGTGTGGCAGAAACCAAGAAAACAAAGAATTCTAGGAATTCAGAAAGGAATGGAGACTAAAACAGAGAATATCATAGAACAAGGATTCAAATGTTGAATTCTTTTGGCCTTCTTCACTTGTTAGCAACTCTTCCCTGATAACCTGACCCGAGGGGGGGGGGGGCGCGCTCTTAAGCAGATTTGGGAACTTAGCTGTCAAGCTGGTCCCTTTTGTTAGTATTTTTTGAACACCATACAAAGAGAGCCAGACTATTTAAAAATATTTGAAGCATATAGAATGTTTGTACAGTCTTCAAATTTTGCATGACTGACAAGACTTCCTCTTTGTTTTTTATCTTGTCAGGACATGTTTGAAAAAGAGCAGTCTACATATGCTGCAGAAGACCAACCTGCAGAGGAAGGGGTGAGTTAAGAGACACATCTGGAGCATGCACTTTCTAGTGGAAAATATATTTCTGTTCTAATGTTCACATCCCAAGTAATCATACAACTGTTTCTGCACCGACTATTTTTTAACTTTGCTGAGCTTTTTCAGCACAGCATTGTGCAAAGGAGAACAGATTATACACTTAAGGGTCAGCAGAATTATAGGTGGCATCCTGTACTATGAGTCTGGGGTAAGGGGTGCAGGGGCAGCTCCAGGAGATCTGAGGAACAGTGGGATCTCCTCCCAGAACAACCTAGCAGCTCCCCATCTGCGGCTTCCCCAAAGCAGTTGGGGGAAGCAGACAATCAACTTCTGCCCAGTGCTTCTAGGACCTGAATGCTAAACACCCGCAGGCCATAGTTTGCCGACCTCTGTTGTAGGCACTGAAGTACAATAAGGTTAATGACTAACTTATGTGATGTTTTCAGTTATTTCTCCTGTGTAGTTGAAAATCTACTGTCTGTTACAGCAGGGAGATGTCAACAAGATGAAAAGCAAAGGATGGCAACAGAAGGCCAAAGGACCCAAAAAAGCTGCTAAATCCAAGAAAAAGAAACCAGTGAAGAAGAAAGCTGCAGTCGCACCCTTACCACAACAGAAGCAACTGAAGCAGAAGCAGGCCAACGGGGTGGTAGGGAATGTACGTATCTTCTTCAAGTCCCAGTGCCCTTGGCATGTGGCAGTTCATTACCACATGGTATTCACTGACAGCTAAACTAATGAAACAGTAACACAGGTTTTTGAATACCGGGTGGCTTAGAAGATTAGGATATTTTTAAAGAGCATGCCATTTTTAGGCCTGTGACGTTCATATATTTTGCAAGGGAAATCACAAAAAAGGATCAGTCCTTATAAGATCTGTTTTAAACAGTTCAAGTGCAGGTGTTCAAATAGATATCATTAAACTGAACATAAAGATTAAATGATATTTAAAGTGCAAAATGTTTTCAGAAAAATAGAAAACTTCCTAGCATGGTAACATCAGCAGCCCGATGAGAAGAACCATGCTTCCAGCCATCAGTTTATGTAGCTTATAAGTTTAAATGCATGACGGCATACATGGTTCACACATGTATGTGCAACCATTGTTAAACCCACAGTATTGGCAACAACTAGCTGTCATACAACATTAAGATCTGATGAGTTTCTTTGGGTGGCCAGAGAATTAGATCAAGGCAGGCTGTATATGTGGTATACTTGCATTTCAACAAAGGTTGTGAATAAAGTAGTAGTCACCTTTTACCTCTGACCTGCCTCTTTTGTTTCGATCTGATGAAGTGGAGTGTAGCTCCTGAAAGCCAGTCAAGAATTTTAATTTAATTTTATTACATTTGCTAATTGCTTTTTCTCTTTGCCCAAATTGATGTACAACATTTTTAAATTAAAGCACAATATAGAACAGAGGGTAACATTTAGAAAATACACAAAATGTTGTAGGTATCAATTCATACTGTTTCATTTATTGACTTTTATTTCCGAGCAAGCTTTTAACAGGGTAGGGTTCCCCAGTTTTAGAACTGGATTACAAATTAATTGATAGACAACAACAGTAGTAAATGGGCTTCGCTTTAAGGAGAGATTATCAGTGGTGTGTATACAGGGATCTGTTCAGTATTTTCTTGAGCGATATTGCAGGAGGAGTAAGAAGTAAATATTTTGTCTTTTTACAGATATAAAATTTAAGCAGAGTTGGACACTCCTGAGGGAGTAAAAACATTGAACATATCAACAGAAGAAAACAAACTGGTTCACCCAGTCTGCCCATTTGTATCTACCTATTGTGCTGTCTGTCACAGGTCTTATTTAATCTGTTGTCCTCTCCTCTCGCACGGAGGTCCCCTTGTGCCTGTCTCATGCATGCTTGTATCCAGCCACTCTTTTTTGATTGCTGTCACCTCTGTAGGAAGTCCTTTCCGGGTGTCTACCAGTCAGTAAATAAAAGTATTTTCCTGAACATACCCAGATCAGTCCAGACAAGTGGGTTTTATTCATCCCTACCAGCAGATGGAGGTAGAGAACAAAACTTTGGGCTCTGATATATGAGAGTGCCACCTGCAGTCCCTCAGTATTTCTCTACTTCCAGCAGATGGTAGAGGTGCTAACCCTGCAATCCTGACTGACTGGATATATTATCTCATATTCCTTTTTAGTCTTCCTTCCTTCAACTTCATCTAACAACCCCTTCCCTATACGTACCCGTATCATTCCAGACTCCTAGGTTTATGCATCCATGCCAGCAGATGGAGACAGAGAAAGTTTAACCGACACTGCTTGATAAGCACTGGTGCCACCTGCAGTTCCTCAGTAACTCTCTGTCTCCAGCAGATGGTGGCTGATGCATTCACCTGCAGTTTCTGGTGATTTTTTTGGTCTTTTTTTCTTTTCTTTTTCTATTTCTTTTCCTTCATTCAACTTCATCTAACAACCCCTTATGCTTGAGCTTTTCTGTCTATGAAAAATGCTTCTTTTTAGTATTTATTTAAGCCTGCTACATTTTTAATGTTCATATCATGTCTCACCTTTCTTCATGAAAAGCAGCATGGCAGGTCTTGCACATGGGTGGCCTTATCAGATGAAGCTTGGCACAGACATTTGATTTCAGTTTCTAGAAGCTTTGAGCATATCCCGCTGAGCATATGCAGCTGCTATACCACCATGCATCCACATGGGGTCTCTTCAGTCTCATCTTTTCCATGGAACCCATTGGTTCTCTTTCTCCTGCTGACAGGGAATTTCTTTGCTTCCCAGGCATGCAGGAATCATTCTGATTGGGGCCCTATAATCTTCTCCCACCCCTGTAGTCACCTTTACGTAAGTTTGGATTTTTTTTTGTTTTCTCCTTTTTGGGTGTCTGCATGGTGCACCAGTACCAGGACACCAAGGTGGCATCAATCACAGTTTTTGCCAACAATTGATTTATTTGATTTTACTGGCTTAATATTTCATCCAGTGCTCCTGAAGGAGAAGAAAACCAACTGCTTTGAAAAGTGTCTCCTGTGTGAGAGGTTTGTGTCTGTCATGGATTCCCATGATAGATGTTTTGGAATCTTTGCATATGGAAGTCTAGCCCCTTTCTTGTTGACACCTGAAGTACTAGTTGGGCTCTGAATACTCCTGCGGGATACAGCTTTGGGTATTTATGTATTTATTTATTTTGTTTAACACTTTTCTATACCGACCTTCATAGTTAGGGGACCATATCAGATCGGTTTACATCGAACAGGAGAATTGTAACAAAAACAGTAATAAATAGTAAATTGAACAGGAAAAGCAAAGTTACATTTAACATTTAACAAGGTTGATATGAGGACTTCTACGATTAGGAGGGGTTAATGGGACTTCCCCTTGAGTTCCTCTTCTCCACAAGGAAAGAGAATGTTCCCTGGATGACTTCTACTTCGCTGTTCTTTGTTAAGATAATGGTGGTTGCCATTCAACTTGTTACAAAATGAGGAAGAATCCAGAGTAAAGATAATTGACATACTCCAGTTTGTGGAATCCCCAAAGGATATCACAGCAGTGTCTGTCCATGAAATCCTTCAGTAGGCACAGGTAAGAATGAGGGAGAGTCCCGTCTTTCTGTCCTTCCAGCCCCTGGAGTATCTGGGAGCCTTTTTCGACACAAGCATATTTCTGGTTTGCTTAACGCAGTTATAGATTCAGAAGCTGCACTAGCAAGTTCACTCGCCTATGTCCATAAAGGACCCAACGGTATGGAATTATTTGCAGCTTCTGGGCTCCATGGCAGCAGCATTGGACCTGATGTCCCAAGTGAGGGTGCATATATGTCCCCTTCAGAGAGCCTTGCTATCCAGTTGGGTCCCCCAGTCTCAGGATTATTCCAGATGGCTGTTGGTGCCAGATCAAGTCAAAGTGAATCTGGAATGGTGGTTGATATGTAGAAATTTGAAGGACAGAGTGGAACTTGAGCCTCAAGCTTGAATTGTAGTGACAACAGATGTCAGTCTCTCCAGTAAGGGGTGGGGGGGGGGGGGGGTGTTCATTGTCTGGGACATTTTACTGATAGACTATGGAGGGTAGAGCCAAAGTGGATCATCAATTGACTGGAAACCAGGACAATTTGGTTAGCTCTTCAAAGTTTTTTCTGTCTGTCTTTGGGGGGTCAAGCTGTCAGTTATATCTGACATTGCACCGACAGTGATGTGAATCATCAAGGGGGGCACCAAGAGCCCTCAAATATCAGAAGAAATGGATTTGCTGATTCAGTAGACAGAATTGAATCTGCAGATAATCTCTCTCATATTGCAGGAGTGGAGACCATTCAAGCTGACTTTCTCAGCTGCAAGTATGGTCAAGCCCATCAAGTGGTTGTTGTCTGTGAAGGCGTTTGATCTGGTTGTGGCCAGATGGGGGGCTCCCTCTGTTGGACCTGATGGCGATGGACAGGAGTGTGAAGGTGCCTTGGTTTTACAACTAGAGAAGGCAGAAGAGGTCACAAGTCCTGAATGCCTTGGTTCAGTATAGGCAGGCTGTTATAAAATTGCTTTCTTTATGTACTCAAGTATACTATTAGCTTTCCCAATTGCTTTGTCACACTGACTTTCTACTTTGAGGTCATCAGAGATTTTGACCCCCAGGTTTTGTTTTGTTTTGTTTTTTCAGATAACTTGCTAGTTCTTCACCACACCAAAAAATATTTGACCCTTGGATTTCTGTATCCTAAATGCAATTTGTTTTTTAAATAAAATATAGTTGCTATGCTTGATCATTGTTCCCAAATGTTTTACATCATCTTTCACCTTATCTATCCCTTCTGGCATGTCTATTCTATTGTAAGCTTTCATATCATCTGCAAATAATGTTTTCCCTTCTAATCCTTCCACATTGTTAATTATAAAGACCCCAAAGAGGAGCAGCACTGATGTTTGTGGCACTGTGCTGATCACTTTCCTTTTACCAGAGTTAACTCTATTGGCTACCACTTTTAGAGTCCTGTAGCTCAACCAACTTCTCACCTAGTTTATAATTTTTCTTCCATCTTCCACATTGGCTAGTTTACTTGCTTTTCTTTTGAGTGGAACAGTATCAAAGGCTTATTGAAATCCTGATAACCCACAGCCACTATACCTTTGTGGCCTACTGCTTTGGTCACTTCAGCAAAGAAATCAATTTGGTTAAACAACATGGTTTCACAAAGGGAAAATGTGCCAATGATCTTGTAATCCATTGGCTTCAAGGCATTGCATTAGTCATTATCCTTCAGTAGTGCCATTATCATGTCTACCATGTATGTTAAACCCAACAAGTCTACATTTTTTCACTTCCTCCTTGTTCCCATCCTTTTGAAGTGATACTATATTTGATCTCCAGACAAAATGAGTGATCTAAGTAAGCTTGACAAATGGGTTTGATACTGGCAAATAAGATTGAATATAGAAAAGTGCAGGGGCATACATTTTGAGTGCAGAAATCCAAGGAACTAATACGTGATGTGGAGGGTGAGATACTGTTGTCCAGCAATCAGGAGAGAGAGTTGGTCATATCTCAAAGGGCAGTGATGAATCTCAAAATAGTGAAAATGTATGACAAGGCAGTAGCTGCAAGTAGAATTCTAGGGTGCACCATGCATGAAGACATAAACAGAAAAAATGAGATGACATTATGTAACCTGCCTCGAACTTTGAAGAGGTGGGATATAAATCTTTTAAAGAAATATCTCTGTATAGGCCATTGAGACTTCATCTAGAATATTGTGTCCAATTCATGAAGCCGTACCTCTGAAAGGGTAGTTGAGTTGGTCCAGAAAAGATTTGCTAAGATAGTGCAGGATCTGTACTTAAAGACCTAGGCATGTATATCTTAGAGAAAAGAGGGGGGAATCTGATAGACATTCATATACCTCAGATATAAATATTACACTAAAAGCAAACCTTTTCTAGCAGAGATGATGTAGACAAGAGGTCTTGATACAAGGCTCAAAGGGGATAAAATCTGAAGTGACAAAATATTTCTTCATGGAGAGATTGTTTCATGCATAGAATGGGCTTATGGAAGTAATGAAGGGAAAGGATAAGCACAGAAGGTCCATAGCCACAAAGAAGTGAAGGAATGCCAGTGATCAGCTTAGGGTCCTGTAGCAGGAGTCCCCAAATTGTGGCTAAATTTTATGTGGCACATGGCAGCAAGAAGCAGTGCAGGTTATTTGTGTCCAGGACAAGGAGTAGGTTACATCCACTTCTCAGCTGCAGTAGGAGCCACCACAGGAGCAGGTTCAGCTGCTGCCACCCACTCAAATACAGACAAACCCATACTAGCACCTTGAGCATGTGCAATGAGATCAGCAGCAAGAGGAAGTGCAACCTGCAGTTTTTGCACATGCTGAAGGTGTTAGAATAGCTAGTCTGTATTAGAGCGAGCGGCAGCATCTGAATGCACTCCTGCCACTGATGGATGGAGTTTGGGAGTGGATTCTTTGCAAATGAAAAGGATAGTGTTGGCTGAAGTAGGAGGATGTTGGCCAAGGGAGGAAAGACGAGTGAAAGCATAAGCAAGTTTCTAGTTTGAAGAATCCACTTGATGGTGAACGTGTATAGTTGGAAATCAGTTTCAGAAATGTTTGTATTTTGAAGTCTATGAAATGGAAATGAAGGTGTTATTTTATTTGTTTCTGTGTGCTTAGTTCTCTGTTAATGCTACAGGAAGGAATTCTGGTTCATAGTTCCGCAGATGCAGCACCTTGGGCATTTAGAGTGTTCTCTGAAGTGTTAATGTGCTATTAGATGCATGGTAAACTCCTTTCAAAACCATGCTGTGATCACGGGGAATAAAAGCATTGATAAAATGGTGGGTTTTATGCAATATTTATCTGTTAAATATATTTTGTTTTTCATGCAGGAGGTTGTAGTGAAGGAGGAAGAGGAAGATGCTTCTGACAAAGGCAGTGACTCTGAGGAAGAAGAAATGAACAGGGACTCGCAGAGTGACAAAGAGGACGGGAGCGACAGGGATTCAGACCGAGAACTGGATGAGAAGCACGGCAAGGATGATGAGGCTGTAAGCTGGGGCAAGGAGTTTTGAAGCACTAACTGCAGCCGCCTTCAGAGCTGCTTGGGTTATTCTGAGTACAGTAGGACAGTCATTAATTTACAAATAAAAATATTGTGCTAGTAACAGATAACTGGCAAAATGCATGGGTCTACTTGAAACACTTCTTTGCAGTCTCCCTGATTTTATTCCAGTTATGTGCACAAAGAGCAAGATTCCTGTTTACTTTATATTTTGTCATTTGTATGATGCGCTAAACCAGTATGCCGTACAAACAACCCTTGCTCTGAAGAGCTTACACTGAGTTAATGGGACATAGTGGCCTGTGCAAGGGTCAGTGTGAGAAGCAGGATTTGCACTCAGATCTCCCATTTAAATGTTAATGATGCAGACATTGGTCTGTGATCTTTATTGGTGATGTATGTAGGGCTGTCCTTAGTTGGAGTAGGGAGGGCAACCGGGCATCCACCCTGGGTCCTGCACTTTGGGAGTCCCTTTTCCATCATGGTAGCTGCATCCCCAATATTATAAATTCAGTTTCATGGCTGTGCTTCTGTTGATTTTACTCTCCCCTGGATATATGTGTCTGGTGTGTTTTGCTTAGGTTTTTGACACACAGGGGCCGATGTAATAAGGTACGCCGAAGCTGCCGCGGGTTTGTGCGCAAATGTTGTATTTTTCCGCGCAAATCCCTACTCAGGAATGTAATAAGGGTTTGTGTGCGGGGAAAAAAGCGCATACAAATGCGCTCACAGACCCGTGGTTTTTCCTGAGCGAATGCATGCTAACTGCATGCAAAGAGGCAATTAGCTAATCATAGGCAATGCAGGGAGCCGCGCTAATGCTAGTGCGGGTTTTTTAATGCGGGTTTTTTGCCCCCACGGTCAGGGCACGAGTTAAGTGTCACAGCCGACTTGGGGGGGGGGGGCTCTATGTCGCATCTGAGCATCCTGAAAACCACTTAACTGAGTGCCTATCTCAGCATCCGAGTGGCCGGCTTAGCTAGGCGCTTTTCTGGTGCCCAATTGTACAGATTTGTGAGCAACTAAGCTCCTAGCTGAGCGCCAGAGCGGCAAGGTAAGCTAGGCGCCTTTCTGGGTGCCCGATCATATAGATTTTTCTGCCACGAACAGAACAAGAGCAGCCTGATAAACGCCTAGCTGAGTGCCTATGGCCAGCTTAGCTAAGCGCTTTTCTCAGCCTCCGAGCAGCCAGCTTAGGTAGGCGCTTCCCAGGATGGGTAGATACGTGGCCAGAAGAGTGGCAAGATTGTTAATTAACTTACATACAAACTGAGCACCTATCTCACTGCTGTGTTGGTTGAATTAGCTGTGTTGGTTGAATTAGCATGCAACCGCTGCTACACGCGGCGACCGAAGACCTGCGCGACCGGCGCCGGAGCCCCACCGGGGGAAGGTCAGGTCAGTGCTCGGCCTCCCCACCCGGGGGACCCCAACGCCAGCCGCGCGCGCCGAGGCCCAATCCGGCGGACACCACGAGGTAAAGCGCTAAGGCCCGCCCAAATCAACAACTTACCAGCCAACCAGAGAAAGCCCGACAGGGCTTTAAATCCCGACTGCAGGCGCCATTACCTCCTTTTCCTCCTGCTACACGCGGCGACCGAAGACCTGCGCGACCGGCGCCGGAGCCCCACCGGGGGAAGGTCAGGTCAGTGCTCGGCCTCCCCACCCGGGGGACCCCAACGCCAGCCGCGCGCGCCGAGGCCCAATCCGGCGGACACAACTCAACGAAAAGATATAAAAAGACAAACTATAAAATTAAAAAAGCAGGGACACACGCTAAGACCCGCCCATAAATAATATAGCTAGCCAACCAGTTAAAGCTCAGCAGAGCTTTAAATCCCACCCAGCTAGGCGTCGCGCGCCGTGCGTCGCGCTTGCCCCTTTGTGTGCCCCTTCGTGTGAACCTGAGCACAACAAGAAACCACCTATGCTAAACGACTCTGCCACACAACCCAACCTACACTACCGAAGCACGCTACATCAACGTTATCCAACCATTTGTCCAGCAACCTCATTCTCCAGGGCCCATACACATAACAGACTTTCCAACACTCACAAGCAGCTCCAGCATGTAATCAGACTCTCCAGCACTCAGCACTTCGTGTGAACCTGAGCACAACAAGAAACCACCTATGCTAAACGACTCTGCCACACAACCCAACCTACACTACCGAAGCACGCTACATCAACGTTATCCAACCATTTGTCCAGCAACCTCATTCTCCAGGGCCCATACACATAACAGACTTTCCAACACTCACAAGCAGCTCCAGCATGTAATCAGACTCTCCAGCACTCATCCAGCCTCTCCAGCATTCATCCAGCCTCTCCAGCATTCATCCAGCCTCTCCAGCATTCATCCAGCCTCTCCAGCATTCATCCAGCATTCATCCAGCCTCTCCAGCATTCATCCAGCATTCATCCAGCCTCTCCAGCATTCATCCAGCCTCTCCAGCATTCATCCAGCATTCATCCAGCCTCTCCAACATTCATCCAGCCTCTCCAGCATTCATCCAGCCTCCCCAGCATTCATCCAGCCTCCAGCCTCTCCAGCATTCATCCAGCCTCTCCAGCATTCATCCAGCCTCCAGCCTCTCCAGCATTCATCCAGCCTCTCCAGCATTCATCCAGCATTCATCCAGCCTCTCCAACATTCATCCAGCCTCTCCAGCACTCATCCAGCCTCTCCGGCATTCATCCAGCCTCTCCGGCATTCACCCAGCCTCCAGCCTCTCCAGCATTCATCCAGCCTCTCCAGCATTCATCCAGCATTCATCCAGCCTCTCCAACATTCATCCAGCCTCTCCAGCACTCATCCAGCCTCTCCAGCATTCATCCAGCCTCTCCAGCATTCATCCAGCCTCCAGCCTCTCCAGCATTCATCCAGCCTCTCCAACATTCATCCAGCCTCTCCGGCACTCACCCAGCCTCTCCGGCATTCATCCAGCCTCTCCGGCATTCAGTCAGCCTCTCCAGCATTCAGTCAGCCTCTCCAGCTCTCACTCAGCATTTTTCCAGCATTCAGTCCAGCATTCAGTCAACCTCACCAATACTTAGCCCAGCTTCTTCAATATCGTAACTTTGCCCCCAACCAACTGAACCACAACAATGCACCTCTGCACCATACCCAAAATCTGGCATAACCTCAGAAAGCACACAAAACCTGCAATTCATCACATCGCACGACAGCAAAGGCTTTTACCAATAATGATATCACCTATAACACAAATCTTAGGACTCTCTTTATTTACATTAACTCTATTCAATGCTCAGTCTCTTTCCAAAAAAATGGACATCCTCAGTGACTATCTCATAGAAGTCAACCCAGATATCTGTGCAATTACAGAGACATGGCTAAAACACACAGATACTGTACTTACAAATCAACTGCCCATTCAATCTTATGACTTATTTTCTGTCCCCAGACCCAAAAAAAGAGGTGGGGGACTCCTCCTTGCAGCAAAAAAAGGACTTAATATAACTTTACAACTTACCAACGCCTCCACCAAACTAGAATTCTCCCTCTTTAAATCGGATCAAATCCAAATAGCCTTAGTCTACGCCCCACCAGGTACCCTAGAACTGGATCCCTCCCCACTGATCGAACTTATAGCTAAACACATAAACACTGAAAAACCTACTATAATCCTCGGAGACTTTAATTTACATGTAGACGCTACTCCACAATCTATCAACTGCCAAACCTTTCTTTCCTCACTCAACCACTTGGGCTTCGCTCAAATTATCAACAGTCCTACCCACAAGGCAGGCCACACTTTGGACCTCATCTTTATTAATGAACTCTTCAACATTTACACCAACCCCACTTGTTTACCAGTTCCATGGTCAGACCACAGAGTCATCCACACAACCCTTAGGATCAACAAACCTCCACCTCAAATCACTACCAAATCCACCATCCAATTCAGGAAACCTTGCTCTCTAGACATACTCAGTGAAAAGATGTCCGAAGCTTTAAATCAACTTGACCTCACAGACGCAACAACTGCTACCACCTCTTGGATCAATATTAACAATAAAATTGCAGATAAAATCTGCCCAACCACAACTAAAACCATACAACCTACATTAGACAATAGAAAACCTTGGTTTACAGCCGAACTTAAAGCCCTCAAACAATCTCTTAGAAAAAAAGAGCAAAGCTGGAGAAAAAACTCATCCACTTTGACACTAACCATCTACAAATCCCACCTCAACTCCTACAGGAATACTATCCTTAGAACAAAGAAAGAATTCTATGCAAAAAAAATACACAACTTCATTTTCGACTCAAAGGCCCTTTTTTCTTACGTCTCCTCTCTAACCAAACCATCTCCTCTCACGATCCCAGACCACCAAGCGCTCAACAAAGCTAACGAGCTAGCCAACTACTTCAAGACAAAAATCACTAAACTTACCCATTCAATTACATCCAATAGCCCCACCTTAACACACCATCTAACAACAGTGCCGCAACAAAACACAAGCTTGGACTCATTCGAGCTCACTTCTTCACTGGAGATCGAAAATACACTCAAAAAACTAAAACCATCCTCACACCCATCAGACCCATTACCAACAAATCTCCTCATTGCCATACCAAACACCATCTCAAAACCAATAGCAGAAATTATCAACACATCCCTGTCTCAAGGCTCAGTTCCTAACCAGTTAAAATTGGCAATCCTGAAACCGTTACTGAAGAAACCAAATGCTTCTCCATCAGACCCAGCTAACTTCCGACCGATTGCAAACTTACCACTCATCGCCAAACTGATGGAAAAAATTGTCAACAAGCAACTGTCAGAATATCTGGAAGATCATAACATTCTATCCCCAGCTCAATATGGCTTCCGAAAACGACTAAACACCGAATCTCTCTTATTATCGCTCACTGATACCATCCTCGTGAACCTGGAGAAAAAACAATCTTACCTGCTGGTTCTACTTGATCTTTCTGCGGCGTTTGATACGGTAAAACATACTACACTTATAGACCAACTAACTAATATAGGGATCAAAGGCACAGCTCTCAAATGGTTTCACTCCTTCCTAAGCAACAGATTCTACAAAGTAAGGATAAACAACAAAGAATCGCATCCAATCCTTACAGAGCAAGGAGTCCCGCAAGGATCCTCACTTTCTCCCACCCTATTCAATATCTACCTCCTCCCTCTCTGCCACCTCCTCTCAAACCTCAAGCTTACCCATTACCTCTATGCAGACGACATTCAAATCCTTCTCCCGATTACAGAATCCCTTCAAAAAACCATCACTTACTGGAACGAATGCCTTCAGCCCATCAAGGAATTACTCTCAAGCCTCAACCTAGTATTGAATGCCAATAAAACTGAAATGCTCATTGTCTCTCAGGATCCACTCACAATCTCTTCTAGCTTCTCTCTACCAAACGCTAATAACATGTTCTCACCGGACGTCAGAAACCTTGGAGCATGGCTTGACAATCATCTTAACCTAAAAAAGTTCGTAAACAATACCACGAAGGACTGCTTTTACAAACTGCAAGTCCTCAAAAAACTTAAACCCCTCCTTTATTTCTCTGACTTCAGGCTAGTACTTCAATCCATAATATTTTCAAAGCTCGACTATTGCAACGCCCTGCTACTAGGTCTACCCAACAACACGATCAAACCATTACAGATGGTACAGAATTCTGCTGCCAGAATTCTAACAAGCACTAACAAAAAAGATCACATCACCCCAATCCTTAGTAATCTACATTGGCTTCCCATTAAACAAAGGATACTCTATAAGGTACTCACAATCATCCACAAAGCGACAAACAAAATAGCTCCCATCACGTTAAGCTTTCAACTCCAACCGCACACATCTTCCAGACCTATCAGAAGCGCTTACAAAGGATCACTGCATGCCCAACAAGTAAAATCATCTCTGAGCAAAAGAGCGCTATCCTTAGTAGGCCCCCACCAGTGGAACATGCTCCCCCCAAATCTAAGACTTGAACCCAATCATCAAGAGTTCAAAAAAAGGCTAAAGACTCTTCTTTTCCAACAAGCCTTCCCAGACTCACAATCCTACCAAGACGGAAAGTCTTCCAAATAAGAAGTATCCCCTAATTATGGTCACCATACCAAGTCCTACCTTCAGGACTCTGCAACTGGACAACAATCTTTGAGTTCTAAAAATTAATCTTATTTATATTTTCTTCCGCAACTGGACTACAATTTCTAAGTTCAAAATTCATTTTATCTTATTATTTATATTTGGCATGGTTAATATGTCACTATATCCAAGTTAAATATTTAAATTATATAGTTTATATTACATAATTTTATTAATTACCAGTAAAACTATTCTATATTATTTATTATCATTATGTTAAATTGTCATCCAGTTATAATGTTCTATATGTACCACTGTTCTATGTAAAGCCCCCTTATCTATGTTGGGCAGTTTATCGTTATATGTAAACCGGAGTGATTTATAGTCTCTATAAGAACCTCGGTATATAAAAATTAAAAATAAATAAATAAATAAATAAATAAATTTGCCATGTTTTCTGCAGCACAGTTATTGGAAATATTAAAATTACTTTCCACGGTCATACTTTCACTTATAATAGGGAGACCCGCTTGCTTGCTTTTATGTGCAGATTATTGGTGTGGGTTTTGAGCACGGATGCGGCCACTTATTACATAGGTCCTTACCGCGCTTAGTACGTGCATTTTCCCGTATATGCGCGGATTTCTGCACGCAAATCATTTGCATAATTTGTTTTTTCCTAGCGTGTAGCCCGATGGACTCAGGACCAGTGGGTTATGTGCTCTTCTGCTAGCATATGGGAGACTGAGTCAGATTTCAAAGCTGATGTCACCCTAGATATACCCCTGCAGTGACTTGAAAGGTTTTAATGATTCATGGTCAACAACAAACCTTTTCCGTTGGAAAAAAATCAGTAGAACTAGGGATCACAATTTCAAACTCCAGGGCGGAAGACTCAGAACCAGTGTCAGGAAGTATTTCTTCACGGAGAGGGTGGTGGATGCCTGGAATGCCATTCTGGAGGAAGTGGTGAAGACTTAAAACTGTGAAGGATTTCAAAGGGGCATGGGATAAACACTATGGATCCATAAAGGCTAGAGGATGGGAATGAAGAGAAGAGCCATGGGGGTAGCTTGCTGGAATGGAGGCTACTACCTGGTGATTACTACCCTTACTCAATAAGCCTTCACACAGTTAATGCAACTCAAACATTGCTCTCTGCTTCAACGGCAAGGGAAAATGTGGAAAAGAAGAATTGCATTCAGGCAATAACCAACAAGGACTGAACTACACAGTCTGGGTAAACAAATAAGCATGGGGGTAGCTTGCTTATTGCGGCGGTTACTACCCTAAACCAATTAAGCCTGATACTTCACTTTGAATGCATATCCAGCATTGCTCTCTGTTTCAATGGCAGGGGGAAATGTAGAAAAGAGGATTTACATTGACAACATCCAACAAGGCATTGATCTGTGCCATCTAGGTAAACAAGCATTGGGTAACTTGCTTGATGTGGCGGTTGCTACCCTTAACTATTAAGTCTTATGATCACCTTTGATGCAATTCCAACATTACTCTCTGCATCAAAGGCAGGGGGTGGCAGGAAATTTGAATCAAGCAGTTACCAACAAGGGCCCTAAACTTGGTGGTTGGTGAAACAGCTAAGTATGGGAAAATAAGTGTGGGAGTATCTCTCCGTCTCCTAGCAGATGCGGACACTACCCCACACACTAGCACAGTGTTAGGAAATTACAGCAAAGAAGAAGAAAAATATTTTACCGTAAAGAGGATCAAGCTCCGCTCTCCTGCGGTGATACCTAAGGGTCCCTCCCCCAGTTGAGAATTCCTGAGGAGATCTCCGATGTCCCTCAGAGGAGAGCCTTGGTCCGTTAGCCCGCTTCCGGTGTGTACTTAGGCCTAGAGCGGCTGAAAGGCAGCGGATGCGCATCCGAGCGCGACGGGGAAGGTAAAGCCCTCTCCCCCCTGAAGCTGGAAGACCATTCCTGCACACGACGATAAGCACCAAGACCAGGTAAGCAGGGAACTTTAACTTAAGTTCTCCAGGGCTCGGATTGCCGAACTGACTCAGTTTCCTCACCTGGCCAGGTAGAAGGGAGCACCGATCGGGTTGAGCAGCCTTGATTGGGCTAGTCCCCGGTCTGGTGCAGGGGATCTAGCCACGTGGAGTCCTTCGGCGCTATCTTCCCTTCTCGGCCGTCGGTACACACGGGGCAGGCCGGACGGTTAATGCGCCCAACTTGTGCTCCTCTAACATAGACATGCGCACAACCGAACGCACAACCGCGCGCTTATCTACACGCATTGCCGCGCACAAAATTACACGCACGCACAATGCTCACACACACAACTGCGTGCATATTACAGCACATTATCTGTGCAACTATATACAGAGGCAATGGCACCGGCGTCCAAGAAGCCCAGAAGGCACTCTCTTTGCTCAGCCTGCCACATCAGAGCCGCACAGCCTGAACTGGAGTCCTGCCTGTGTCGTCATTGCGAAGAAGCCCAGGGGGAACCAAAGCCTGGTCCCTCACCATCTGAGGATGGGTCTGGAACTACTACATTATGATAGCACCCCGAATCTATGCAACTCTGAGATGGCATCTCCACAAGAGGGCACCTCAGGAGCCCCTACTCCGACTCCCCCTGGGGTTAACATGGACCCAGGGACCTTCTCCTGGCTAGAATTTTTCTCGGGGCTGCAAGCCTTCATTCAGGCACAATCAGACCCGGCTGCAGCCTGGGTTCAACCCCTGCCGGAAGCACAGGATCCTCCCGGCCCTGTTCGGATGCCTCGAGACATGCCTCACCTAACCAAGAATTTCCCGGACGGGGACCCGGATACCTCAGATGATGGTGGCTCTCTGGAAGGAGAAATCCCTCCAGGCCTGGAACCTCAGGGATGAATTACCAGCCCTTGTTTCCCAGCCTCTGAAGACTGTGGAGATCCCAGGCATGGACCCTATGGCGGAACCAAAGAAGAACCCCATCTTGATGTCCCTTCGTAAAGCCTCATGCTACTTCCCAATGATGGAAGCCATCCAGGAATTGATTGACCTGGAGTGGGATGCTCCGGAGGCCAGCTTTAAAGGAGGTCGAGCCTTGGAAGCCTTGTATCCTCTGGAACCAGCAACCAAGGAACGCCTGCGTTTTCCAAAAGTAGACACCATGGTCTGTGCCGTCTCAAAGCGAACAACCATTCTCGTTGAGGGAGGGGGCTGCATTGAAGGATACTCAGGATAGACGATTAGAATCCATCCTTAAGCAGGCCTTGCAACAGCAGTGACGCTGCAGATTGCGTCCTACTGCGCTCTGGTGGCACGTTCCTGTTTGCTCCTCGAGAGAGAGGCAAACAACGCAGGAACATATACCGGTGAAACGATTGAACCTGCAGCAGCCTTCCTGACGGACACAAGCTCAGATCTGGTGCATTCCTCAGCCAAAGGAATTGCCTCGGTAGTGACGGCCAGAAGACAGTTATGGTTGCGGAATTGGTCTGCTGACTCGACCTCTAAAGTGAATCTCACAATAATGCCCTTTAAAGGATCTCTTTTATTCGGAAGCGAATTGGAGACGTTAGCCAGCAAGTGAGGCGAATCTCCAGTACCTCAGCTACCGGAAGACGGGGTAAAAGATCCCAGTGCCCTTCCCCCAGAAGAACTAGGGGCAGGGGCTCTCAACGCTTTCGCCCCTACAGGAACTCGCAGTTCCAGTAACCTTATCCCTCAGGAAGATCTCAGCCCTTTCGGAACTGAAAACCAAGAGAAGAACAGCCCAGGGCAGGCTCCGGCCGTACTCCCCAATGAGAATGGGATGACCCATCCACAGGAAGAGGAAATAGGGGGTTGACTTTCCCTCTTCTATCAACGATGGGTCGAGATCATGTCTGACAAATGGGTAGTAAACATCATTTGCGAAGGTTACTCTCTGGAGTTCCGCAGCATCCCTCGGGAAAAATTTGAGGCCACCCTGCCACTTCCACACCAAGAGACTGGCAGTGGAAGCCATTTTGACAAGACTACTCAGTCTGAAGGCAATAACTCTGGTTCCTATGCCCCAACAAAATATGGGGCACTATTCCACCTATTTTATTGTTCCCAAGAAAGAAGGATCATTCCGACCCATTTTGGATCTCAAGAACGTCAACCGTCATCTGCGGATACTACACTTCCGCATGGAGGCTCTTTGCTCCATAATAATGGTAGTACAATCGGGAGAGTTTCTAACCTCCCTGGACCTCTCTGAAGCCTACCTTCACATTCCAGTCCATCAAGATCACCAGCATTTTCTACGCTTTGCGAAACTGGGTCACCATTACCAGTTCCGAGTGCTACCCTTCGACCTAGCAACCGCCCCCAGAACATTCTCCAAAATTATGGTGGTTGTGGCGGCAATACTGAGGAAGGAAGGGATCTTGGTACACCCTTACTTGGACGATTGGCTGAGCAGGGCAAAGTCTTCAGAAGAGAGCCGGCAGATGACCAGCAGAGTCGAGAACCTACTGCAGGAACTCTGCTGCGTCTTGAACACGGTCAAGAGCAGTCTGCAAACCTCTCAGTCTCTAGAGTACCTGGGGGCCTGTTTCGACACCAAACAGAACAAAGTCTTCCTCCCTTCCCCGAGGAGAAGGAAACTGATGGAACAATTATGATTGATTGACCAATGCATGCCTCAAGGTATGGGACTATCTTCAAGTCCTCGGGCTCATGGCATCAATCCTGGAGGTCATTCTGTGAGCAAGGGCCCACATGCGACCACTCCAATGCTCCTTACTGTTACGCTGGAACCCACTGTCCCAGGACAACTCAATTCGCCTCCAACTACCAGCAGAGGTACGTTCTCAGCTTCATTGGTGGCTACAGGAAGACTACCTAAGCAGAGGTGTAAGCCTATCCCCACCTAACTAGATCGTGCTCACCACGGATGCGAGCCTGCGAGGGTGGGGATAGAACAAGGAAGAGGCGGGATGGAACATAAACCAGTCAGACTGGTGTGCCTGCGATTCAGCCACAGACTACGAGGCAAAGCGATTCGAGTAATGTCTGACAATGCTACAACGGTTGTGTACATCAACCGCCAGGGAGGAACCAGGAGCTAGCTGGTGTCTCTGGAGATAGACCCTCTCATGGCATGGGCAGAGATAAACCTACAAGGGATCTCAGCCTTCCACATTGCAGGAAAAGACAACATCTTAGCAGATTTCCTCAGCAAAGAGAGCCTGGACCCGGGGGACTGGACGCTGTCTACCACAGCCTTCTAACTGATAGTAAATCGCTGGGGACTCCCAGCCATGGACCTGCTGACCACCTCTCTCAGTGCCCAAGTCCCCAGGTTCTTCAGCCACAGACGAGAGCCACACTCCCAAGAGATCGACGCTCTCGTCCAGACCTGGCCAGAGGAAGACCTATTTGTACGCCACCCCCCTCCCCCCCCCAACGGCCACTACTGGGCAAGGTCATCGGCAAGATAGAACACCAAAGGGGACTAGTTGTACTAGTGGCCCAGATTAGCCAAGATGCCTATGGTATGCGGACATGCAAAGACTCCTTGCGGGGAGCCCTCTGTGTCTACCTCCACACAGGGACCTTCTCCAGCAAGGCCCGATTCTTCACGAAGATCCATCTCGATTCTCTCTTATGGGTCTGGCCCTTGAGAGGACTCGCCTGAAGAAGCATGGTTACTCAAAGGCCTTGATTGACACCCTGCTCCGCACGCAAGTTCTCAACATCTCTGGCATACATACAGATCTGGAGAATATTCAAAGCCTGGTGCGAGGACCACAGAATACTCCCGCAGGCGGCCATGATCCCCCATGATTCTGGAGTTCCTACAGAAGGGGTTGTCACTCAACTCCCCCATGGTCCAAGCACCCTCCTGCTTCAGAGCTGAAGTGAACGGAATCAGTCTATCACCTCATCTGGATTTTTCCCGTTTCCTAAAAGGGGTTAAGCAACTTCAGCCACCCCTAAAGTGGCCAGTGCCTCTATGGAACCTCAGTCTGGTATTAGACTTCCTAGCGGGGGCTTCTTTCAGACCAACACGTGGTCTGTCACTACGCCTCTTAACATTGAAGACTGTATTCCTAGTGGCAATATGTTCAGCTCGTTGTATCTCCGAACTACAGGCACTATCCTGCCGGGAACCGTTCCTTAGGTTCACTCCTGGAACCATACAGCTGCTTACTGTCCCCTTTTTTCTACCGAAAGTGGTTTCTGAGTTTCACTTGAACCAAGCCATCCCCCTGCCATCTCCGGATGAACATAAGGACTTGAAAGGCTCGCGCCTTCTTCGCCATCTAAATATCAGCAGACTCCTAGTGCGATACCTAGAAAGATCGGAACAGGTGTGCAAAATTGATCGCTTGTTCGTTCTCCACAACGGGAAGAATCAAGGAGAAGCGGCCTCGTGGGCGACCATAGCTCACTGAATCAAGGAAGTAATCAAGGCGGCCTACATAGAGGCAGGAAAGCCATTACCCCTACAGGCTAAGGCTCATTCTACTAGGGCCCAGGCAGTATCTTGGGCAGAAACCAAGCTGCTGTCGCCCACCGAGATCTGTCGGGTGGTGACGTGGTCCTCCCTACACACTTCTCCAGATTCTACTGCCTGGATGTTCAAGCCCGAGAAGACGCAGCCTTCGCAAGAGCAATATTAAGTGGGCCACAGGCAGCCTCCTGCCCTATCTGGGAGTAGCTTTTGTATAATCACACTGGTCCTGAGTCCGTCTGGCTACACGCTAGGAAATGGAGAAATTACTTACCTGATAATTTTGTTTTCCTTAGTGTAGACAGATGGACTCAGCATCCCACCCACGGCTGCCCCAGAGAAGGAAGACCTCAGGAAGCGAACCTCGAGATTAAGCAAATATGGGTAAGCCATTGCCTACCCCTAGTTCAGACACCCACAGTTGTCCGGTGTCAGCGTTAATGGTTGAGTGCACTGGCGGTCTCCAGTTTTTGAAATCAGTTCAATCAGTTCAGTCAAGTTAATCAGTTTTTAATCAAGTTATTTAAGCAAATATATATCCTGAATGGCTTTTCGAAGAGAATACTGAAGAGCTGAGGTCACTGCAGGGGTATATCTAGGGTGACGTCAGCTTTGAAATCTGACTCAGTCTCCCATCTGCTAGCAGAAGAGCACATAACCCACTGGTCCTGAGTCCATCTGTCTACACTAAGGAAAACAAAATTATCAGGTAAGTAATTTCTCCATTTTACATCCCACGGAAGCAGCAGCTTCAGCCGCGCACAGCAATCAAAACCCGCGCTCATAACTAGCACCTGTTTTGCCGAAGGTCTTATTACATCGTCCCCATAGTGAGGGAGATTACTCTTTCTTATAGGGAACCAGCATTAATATGAAAGTTTGACACACGCAATTGGATGTCAAGTGATTGTAGAGATTGAATGTGAGTTTCATCCTCACATTCACATTTGTTAGAGTATGCCATGTTACTGCAAGCACTGAGGATCTAGCAATGTGTAAGCATCTAAAAAGCCAGTATCCTTGGACTGTTTAGAAGTTGTATTTAGTTTTGTAGTGATCAAAGTGGTATTTCACTATTTCAGTGCAATACTGAGTTCCCTGTACGTACCAGGATCAGTCCAGACTGCTGGGTTATGTCTCCCCTCCAGCAGATGGAGTCAGAGAAAACTGAAAGCACCTCCCAGATATACTGGTGCGCCACCTGCCGTCCTTCAGTATTTCCTCTGACTCCAGCAGATGAGAGACATAACCTGCGGTTTGTCCTGACAAAAATTTTCTTTTAGGTCTTTTCTTCTCTTTTTCTGACCAAACTGTCAAAACTGTCTAGATCAACTGGGGTTTCCCTAGTTTAAAAAAAAAAAAAAAAAAGATTTTTGGATTTATTAAGTTAACAGCAGTGCTCTAAGGGGTTTCAGGCAGGCGTGGAGAGCTTCGCTCTCCCTGTTTACCCGGATTAAGTGTCCCTTTGCTATCGGGGGAGAGCTTACCGGTGGGCCGGTCACCCTCCCCCCTCCCCTCTTTAGGGGTATCTTTGCCAGCATAAGCTGAAGAGGGTTTTTTCATTTTACAAAAAAAAAAAAAAAAAAAAAATTTGTAAATTTGAACCTTCGCGGACACGTAAGGCCTGCTGGTTGCAGGCAGTGCCCTATTTTAAAACCCTAGCCTGCCGCGCTTACCAGGGACTCCGGAGGGGGTGAATTTTGAGTCACCCGGCGATTTCTCGAGCTGCTGTTTGGCGCGCTTTTCTGGGGCTGTGCGAACTCTTACCTTCGGCGTGTCTTCTGTCCCGGTCTCGGCATGCTGCGATCTTCGGCCTGTACGGCCTGTGGTAGGGCAGGGGCGCGACTCTCCAGGGAGGGTCTCTGCTCCCGTTGCATTCCGGGGCGAGGGACCCTCCCTGGGGCCGAGCGCTGCCCGCAGCGGCACTTTGCAGTCGTCTTCGGCGCGACAGGGGAGACTGGCTGCCGCGCGGTCGTCAGCCCCGCCTCCCTGTGTGAGGGAGCCGGCGGCCATTTTGACAGCGCGGCAAAATGAGGGTTCAGCGTCAGATGAGGAGGCTCTCTCTCCTCTCTCGCCGCCTGCCTTAAACCCACGCTGTGGGTCGGAAGCTGCTCCTCCAGCCCCTCCCCCTTCAGGCTCAACTAAACGGAGGGTGCCTTTCTCATCAAAGTTTGTGCTTTTAATGCACCAGGCATTCTTGGAGGCAGAGGCAGGCTGGGAGCCAGATGAGCCCCCTACCGTGAAGGTCCCTAGGGTGTCTCCTATCCCATGTAAGCCTGAGCTCCCTGGAAAAGCTGTGGCTCCAGTAGGAACGGGAAATATCTCTTTCGGGGGTACGGGTGGCCTGGAGGGCCAAGATTTTACCCAGGAATCTCCGGATGGCGCAGGCCCGGAGGTCTCGGACCTACAGGGGTCCCTCGAGGGAGATGACCCCAAAGTGTTGCGCTTATTTGGCAAGGACGAGCTTAACTTTCTCATCCTGCATGTGTTGAAGGAATTGGAGATCCCCCCCCTCAAACTTTTCCCTTACATCCCAAGGTAGTGCAGCTTGTTTCTAAAGAATGGGACGTTCCAGAGGCATCGCTGCGCGGGAGTAGGGCAATGATTAAGTGGTATCCCCTGCCCTCAGATTCTTTGGAGATCTTTAAGGTTCCGTCCGTTGATTCGGCGGTCACCGCTGTGGTTAAGCATACTACCATTCCGGTCACTGGAGGAGTAGCCTTGAAAGATCTCCAAGATAGAAAGTTAGAGGGTTCTTTTAAAGCGCATCTTTGAAATAGCGGCCCTGGGGGTCCGTGCAGCGGCTTGTAGCAGTATGGTGCAGAGAGCCACTCTCCGCTGGGTTCAGCAATTGCTTACCACACAGGAACTTCCGCCGGCTGAGGCGGAGCAGGCTAACTGTGTAGAAGCTGCGGTTGCTTAAACGGCGGACGCCTTGTATGATCTATTAAGAACCTCTGCCCGTACTATGTCTTCGGCAGTCGCGGCTCGGCGGTTACTTTGGCTCCGTCGATGGTCGGCAGATGCCTCCTCTAAATCACGTCTAGCCGCCTTCCCCTTCAAAGGGAAGTTATTGTTCGGTGGGAAATTGGCTCAGCTCATCAAAGACCTGGGGGATAATAAGGTATATAAATTACCAGAAGACAAGCCCCGTCAGTTTCGGCCTTTCGGGAATGCGCGATCCCGGTTTCGGGGGCAGCGCAGATTTCACTACGGCAGGGGTGGCTCTTTTTCCCAGAAACAGCAAGGCCCGAGGTCTCAATCGTGGTCTCCTTCCTTTCGAGGCAGGCGACCGCAGCGATTGGGATCCTCCCAGCCATTGCCCGCCGGGAAACCCTCGCAATGAAGGCGCGCTGACCCATTCCTCCTTCCCCCGAATCGGAGGTCGTTTGTCCCTGTTTTGGGAGGAGTGGGTCAAAATCACGTCAGATCAATGGGTCCTCGACGTGGTGCGTTACGGTTACGAGTTGGACTTTGCTCGGCCCCTCCGGGACTTTTTTATGATATCTCCTTGCGGGCCTCGAGAAAAGCAACTGGTTATAGCCCAAACGGTAAATCACTTACGGGCCCTAGGAGCAGTGCTGCCCGTTTTCCTCGGACGAGGTAAGGACGGGCCGCTATTCCATTTACTTCCTAGTCCCAAAGAAGGAAGGTACGTTCCGTCCTATCCTGGATTTGAAGCGAGTAAACAAGGCCTTGCGCGTTCCCCGGTTTCGCATGGAAACTCTAGGGTCTGTTATTGCGGCCGTCCACAAGGGAGAATTTTTGGCTTCTTTGGATCTAGCCGAGGCATATCTCCACATCGGAATCCGGGAACGTCATCAGAGATTTCTGAGATTCATGGTGTTGGGCGAACACTACCAGTTTTGCGCCCTTCCATTCGGCCTAGCAACGGCTCCGAGGGTGTTTACCAAAGTGCTTGTGGTAGTCGCGGCCTTCCTGCGACGTCAAGGAATATTGGTGCATCCCTACCTGGACGATTGGCTCATCCGGGCGAAATCGGAGAGCGAGTGCAACCGGGCAGTCCAGCTGGTGATACAGCAACTGCAGTCGCTAGGCTGGGTGGTCAACTTTGCAAAGAGCCAGCTGCTCCCGAGTCAACGGTTGGAATTTTTGGGAGCACGTTTCGATACCTTGGTAGGCAAGGTATTCCTGACTCGGCAGGGAATGGAGCATCTGATGTTTCAGGTACAGAGACTTCTGGATCTCACGTTGCCCACGGCCTGGGATTATTTGCAAGTCATTGGACATATGGTGTCTACTCTGGAGATGATGCCCTGGGCTTTTGCTCACATGCGGCCGTTGCAAAGGGCTCTTCTTTCTCGCTGGGACCAGAAATCCGAGCGCGGTCCAGCTTAGGACAATCTTTTACAAGGAGTGGACCTCGAGCCCCCCCCCCCCTTGGGTCATAGTGACGACGGATGCCAGTCTGACCGGCTGGGGAGCAGTCTGTCAATCGCGAGCGGCGCAAGGGTCGTGGACCCCTCGTCAAGCTTCTTGGTCCATCAATCGTCTGAAAACCAGGGCGGTACGCCTAGCCTTGCGTCAACTTCTGCCGATGGTACGGGGTCGGGCAGTTCGAGTCCTGACAGACAACGCAACCACGGTAGCGTATATCAATCGCCAGGGCGGCACGAAAAGTCAGCAGGTGGCGGTCGAAGCATCTTTGTTAATGACCTGGGCAGAACGCTACCTGGCTCGCATCGCGGCTACTCGCATCGCAGGCGTAGACAACGTCCAAGCGGATTATCTCAGTCGTCAGTACTTGGATCCCGGGGAGTGGGAGCTCTCGGACCAGGCAATGAGTCTCATCACCCGGCGATGGGGAGTGCCGCGACTAGACCTGATGGCAACCCGGCTAAACGCCAAGGCAGCGCGTTTCTTCAGCCGGAGGCGAGAACACGGATCGGAGGGGGCGGACGCGCTAGCGATTCCATGGCCTTGTCACACCCTACTCTATGTGTTTCCCCCCTGGCCCTTAGTCGGCAAGGTGTTACGACGTCTAGAATCCCATCAAGGTCCAGTGATTCTAGTGGCTCCCGAGTGGCCAAGAAGACCATGGTTTGCGGACCTAGTCAATCTCGCCAGGGACGGGCCCTTACGGTTGAGCCACCTTCCGAACCTTCTTTGTCAAGGACCAGTATTTTTCGATCTGGCGGATCGCTTTTGTCTGGCGGCTTGGCTTATGAACGGAGGCGGTTGAGAAAGAAAGGTTATTCGGAACCGGTTATTTCTACCTTGCTTCGCGCGCGGAGACCTTCTACCACACTTGCTTATGCCGGGGTGGGGAAAGTATTTGACTCCTGGTGCGCGACCGCCCACGTTGAGCCTCGTCGTGCAGTGATAGCGGATATCCTTACTTTTCTACAGGATGGTCTGAAGAAGGGTTTAGCTTACAGTTCTCTGAGAGTCCAGGTGGCGGCTCTGGGTTGTTTGAGAGGAAAGATTGAAGGATTCTCTCTCGCATCCGGACGTGGCCAGATTCTTGCGCGGTGTTCGAAACTTGCGTCCTCCTCTCAGAGCCCTTTGTCCTTCCTGGAGCTTGAATTTGGTACTCAAGGGCCTCACCGTCGCGCCCTTTGAGCCGCTGAGGCGAGCCTCCTTAAAGGATCTCACCCTCAAGACATTGTTCTTAGTGGCCATCGCTTCTGCCCGTCGCTTATCGGAACTGCAGGCGCTCTCGTGTAGAGAGCCGTTCTTGCGCATTTCTGACTCCGGGGTGTCGTTACGTACGGTTCCTTCGTTCTTGCCTAAAGTTGTGTCGGCTTTTCACGTTAATCAGTCTGTAGATTTACCATCCTTCTCGGAGGCGGAGCTGAAGTCTTCTCACTGGTCCGATTTGAAGCGTTTGGATGTTTGTCGCATGCTCTTGCACTATTTGGAGTTCACCAATGCCTTCAGACGGTCGGATCACCTGTTTGTCTTGTGGCAGGGGCCACAAAAAAAGGGACTACAGGCCTCCAAGACCGCTATTGCCCGTTGGCTGAAGGGCTCGATCGCGTCCACGTACATTGGTTGTGGTAAGCCCGTTCCGGACGGCCTTAAGGCCCACTCTCTGCGTTCTCAGGCGTCTTCCTGGGCAGAGAATCCTCTGGTTTCTAGCCAGGAGATCTGCAGGGCAGCCACTTGGAAGTCATTACATACTTTTGCTCGTCATTATCGGGTGGATGTTCGTGGGCCGTCGGCTGATTCTTTTGGCAGTAGTGTAATTCGAGCGAGACTCTCGGGGTCCCATCCCATTTAAAGCGGCTTGGGTACATCCCAGCAGTCTGGACTGATCCTGGTACGTACAGGGAAAGGAAAATTATGTTTCTTACCTGATAATTTTCGTTCCTGTAGTACCAAGGATCAGTCCAGACGCCCGCCCTATATTGTGCGTAGGAGAATCCGCTCGACTCCCATTTCTATCACAATTCCGCTTTGCACATGGTAAGTGGAATTTTTCCTTCTTTCTCGTTTGGGGAAGGAATGCCTTAGGGGCTGCAGATTTATTGTTCTCTTCGTTTTGCGCATTGCGTTCTATTGGTGTTTGCATTGTTTGCGCTTTGCCTTTTCTGCACGAGGTTACTGTTTTTTACCTTCCTTACTACTTGATCTAGACAGTTGCCATGGTTATTTGGCTAAGTGTGCGGAGGAGTTCTCTTCTTCTTCTGCTTGGTTATCCATTATACTGAAGGACGGCAGGTGGCGCACCAGTATATCTGGGAGGTGCTTTCAGTTTTCTCTCTGACTCCATCTGCTGGAGGGGAGACATAACCCAGCAGTCTGGACTGATCCTTGGTACTATAGGAACGAAAATTATCAGGTAAGAAACATAATTTTCCTACCTCCATTATATAGAGGGAAGATGTGTGCTGGAAAACACCACATTGGCCAGTCAGATTTACCAGTTAATACATATTTCTCTGAGTGTGTGTGCTAACCTGCTGGAGTAGAAAAAAACTGTTCATTTGTAGCACTATAGGTTCCCCATGGTCTTGATTTGCACTTTAGTTAAAGGTGATTTTAACCAACATTTTATATAATGCTTGCAGTAAGCATGTATGTGGTATACAAGGAGGTGGGGATGTGAATCAGGCTTTGTGGATTCTGCTGATTCTGCATGGCACCTTGAATGTTGTTCCTTGTTTCTCCCTCAGATAACCATTCTAAGGCAAAAGGGGAAAAAATTGTACTTAGAATGTGAATCTCTTGATTTTTATTCACTATCCCTTCGAGAAGTATATTTTATTCACAAACATGTTTTAAAATCCCATATCCATATAGATGACCTTCAGTAGGAACACAGCTAGTGTGCTGCTTGCTCTGTGTTGCCATACCCTCTGTCTGTGAGCAATAACTTCACTGACATATTTAGTGTCTGTTTCTTGCTTCTTTGTTGCTGGGTGTTCTAAGGTGGATTTGGAGAGCTTTAGTGAGGACGCCAGTAGATCTTAATAGACAAAATCTAAAGTCTAGGTCAGCCACAACAATCAAAGGCTCTAAGAGCTGTGAATGTTCTTTGGGCTGAGTAGCACTTCCTCCTTGTCCTGCTACACCAGTCCAGGCAAACGGGTTGTTGCTCCCTTACCAGTAGATGGAGGTAGAGAGCACAGCCTGCTCTGGGAAGTCGTCATAGCTATTTACATGTGGTACAGTCCAGAAAATTCTTCAGTATTTTCTACCTACAGCAGATGGAAGGATGTACTGGTGGTGCAGCAGGAGTTTTTCTGACAAGGCCTGCATAACCTTTAAGGTTAGAGTAAGTAAGGGGTTTCTCTGGTATCCTAGGGCCAGGCCTCTGCTTGCTCAGATGGTTGCCAGCTCCAGAAGGGGTTTGGTTGAGCCTGAGGGATTTGAATTGGAAGATTAAGGATCCGCTGAGTCTGCCTCCCCCTTCTCTCCTTCTGTCTTCTTTGCCTTTAAAGATTTATTTAGGTAAAAAAAAAGGAAACAGGAGAGCAGCACCGGAACAGCATAAGGCTCTCTTTTGTTAGCAGTGTTGCTGGCATTGGGGGTGAGCTTTTTCAGCACTAGTTTGACTGCTCCTGCTCCTGATGGAGAAGAAGGGTCACTAGTGCTTAGATTGCAGCTGCAAGCATGCTGCTTCCCCTTCAGGGATTTATGTGCAGCTTGCCTCAAAACTGGAGGAGTGCCCAGAGACAATTTTAAGAACATAAGAAAATGCCATACTGGGTCAGACCAAGGGTCCATCAAGCCCAGGATCCTGTTTCCAACAGTGGCCAATCCAGGCCATAAGAACCTGGCAAGTCCCCAAAAACTAAGTCTATTCCATGTTACCATTGCTAATGGCAGTGGCTATTCTCTAAGTGAGCTTAATAGCAGGTAATGGACTTCTCCTCCAAGAACTTATCCAATCCTTTTTTAAACACAGCTATACTAACTGCACTCTACTCTGTTTAAGGCCTCAGTTTCCCAATTGAACTCAAGCGGGTTCTCGCTCTGGTGTTACCTATAGTGCCTGCAGCACTTCTACCAAGAGTGGACCCACATTACTTCGTACTATTGAGTCTTGGAGATTATTCAGTATAGCTATACGCTAGAGTTAGCTGCTCAGACTTTGATACCATTATGGTTTCTCCTTGTACCTCAGTTGTCAAAATAGTGACATTGCAGATCATGCTCTACAGGTTACAGCTGTTAAGCCAGTGGTTCCAGTTCCTCTAGAAACATGATATCTAGGATGCTATTCCATCTATTTTGTAGTTCCAAAGAAGGGCAGCTCTTAAGGACTTGAAAGGGGTAAATGGCCTTCGCATTTCCCATTTCAGGATGGAGAGTCTGGTTTGCTCTTGTTGCGGTATGGGAAGGCAATTTTCTCGCTTCTCTGTGATCTGTCAGGTATACTTGCGCATCCAGATAAGAGTACCATCAGATTTTTGTGTATTTGTATCCTGAACCAACACTTTCAATTCAGGGCCCTTCCCTTTGAGTTAATCACAGCTCCAAGAATTTTTACCAAGATATTGGTGGTGGTAGTTTGTCTGAGAAAAGAAGGTGGTATGAATCACCCTTATCTGGATGATTGGCTCATAAGGCCCAAATCTTTTCATGACTGTATCAGCCTCTAACAGAGCTGTCCGGCTGTTAGAAAGTTTGGGCTGGTGATAGTTTTGCAGAGAGCAATCTTCTCTCCTCTCTGGAATATTTTTGGGCTCTATTTCAATACAAAGGTCATGTTTACTTGACTCATGAGAGAATTACCAAGATTATAGATCAAGCGCAGGCATTATCCCTTCTAAGTGCTCCCAGAGCTTGAGATTGCCTGCAGCTGCTTGGGTCAATGGCCGCTACCTTGGATCTCGTACCCTGAGCCAGAGCTCACATGCAGGCTGCCCTACTGGTCATCCCAATTTCAAGATTTTGAGCGCAGTCTTCCTCTCACTGCTGCGGTGAGTCTCGCATGGTGGACCTCGCCTCAGAATTTGTTATAGGGTGTGCATCGGGATCCTCCCTTTTTGCTTATGACTCTTGAGAGGTTGTGTTTGTGATGGAATGGATATTCCTCTTCTGTAATTTCTACTTTGTTGAAAGCCTGAAAAAGGTCTACTGCTGGGTATATATATCTGAGTCTGGCAGATGTTGAAGGTGGTATTCAGGTTCTGCGTGGCAGGCTGTGTGTCATTTTAACTTTTCTCCAATAGGGTCTGGATAAAGATTTGGCATTGATTTCTCTGAAGGTCTGGGTTGCAGCTATTTCTTGTTATAGAGGTAAGTTGTGATGTCTTTTGGCTTCCCATCCTGATGATCATCACTTTCTTTGGGAGATTTGAGAGACTATGACCACCTCCCTGTGGTTTCTTAATTTGGTTCTCAGGGTCTGTCTTTCCCCTTGAGCCCTGAAGCAGGTATGTGTCAAAGATTTGGCTTTTAAAGCAGTGGATTTGTTGTGATCTGGTTAGCTTAACATATTTCAGAGCTTGCAAGCCTTATCCTGTAGGGATTCTTCCCTGATGTTTTCTGCCAATTTGGTGACTATTTGGGTGTGCCATTTTTCTTACCCAAAGCGCTTTTGGTATTTCATCTGAATCTATCCATTTGCATCCTGACTTTTTCTAAGGAAAAGTGTCAGGATGCAAGCAGATTTTTCATATATTTAATTGTCCATCAGGTTCTCCTAAGATATTTAGAAATTACTAATTCCTTTCGGTGGTCAGATAAGACCATTCATATGGCAAGGCAGTTTCCTAAGCCACCTTGTCCAGAAGGAATAAGGACACTATATCCTCAGCATATGTATTCAAAGGTTGTCAGGTTCAGTCTGTTCTCTGAGCTCATTCTACCAGTGCTCAATCCTCTTCCTGGACTGAAGCTGTGGCTATTGTGCCAGAAGACATTTGTAAAACAGCCATGTGTTCCTTTTTTTTTTTTTATTGAAATTTTTATTAAGCAAGCAAGTATCATACAAAACAAACAGGATATAAAACTGGTTCCTCAAAGAATACAATGGTAAATGCATCCCCAATAGTATAAACGAAACTAAACAAAAGTATACATAATTATACCAGACTCGCCTCCTCCATTCCCATTACCCCACTAATATAGCTTCATCCTAATCCGGCCCATCATATATAATACCACACCACATTGATGTACTTTACATTTTAAAGTATCAGCCAAATAACTTTCATTTCCCTATTGAAATTCTGAGTTTTATGATTACCACCCCTACTCTCTCAAAACAATCTTCATGATCAGATTCCTGGGGTACATTTGTAACGCCAATTATAGAACCAATTACCGATAAAGAAAACTAACCTACTACCTTGGATTTCCATACAACAAACATTTGCTACAACTTCTCATACTTGCCAGATTGCTTTCGCTTTACTGCGGTGAGTTTGCTCATTTAATATCCTTTATCCAATCTTTGGATCACTCTCTGCAGTGTGGGAGTCAAAGATTTTCTCCAGAAGAATGTTTCGTGCCTAGCCGCCAAGACCACTTGGTGTGATAAAAATAAAACATTATTATCCTCTTTCACAGCTGGTATATTTAGCAGAAATAACGACTGTTCCTTCAGAATCCATTTCCCCAATATATCATACATCATTTGGATGATTTTATCCCAAAAAAATTCCCACCACATATGCAAAAAGGTTCCTTTCAACCCACAATCCCTCCATAAAAGGTCCCCCAACGTAGGCTATAGAGTATGTAATCTAACAGGTTAAGTACCAGCGGAAAAGCAATTTATAGCTGTTTTCTACAATTGGAGCCGATACAGAACTTCTCATGTGTGAGAAGCACTGATCCAATAATTTGTCTCCCAATGGATGTTTCAAATCTTTTTCCCATGCAGCAATATATGCAGGAGTCTTAAGTTCACCATTCAGTAATCCATATATTTCAGATATCTCTCTAGTCACCCATTTTGCCTGATCGCAAAAACCTTCAAAAAGGCATTCCCCCCCCCTCCCAAGGTCTCTGCCACTTCCCTTTGTCTCACAAAGTGACTCACCTGAAGGTAAAAGTAATCTGCCGGTAATAGACTGAAGTCTCGCCTTATTTCCTCAAAATTGAGGAAAATTGTGCAAAACTAACAGCCTCTCATTTTTTCACTAGTTGAGTCTCCTGACACAAAAGGATGGTTATCTTCATGTGTACCACACCTTTCGACAACAGTTCCCACTTAGTGAATGTATTTAGCCCCTTAACATTCCAAGACATCTTTATTGCCCCCATCTATTGTAACAATCTGTTACTCTTCAACTCCCCGGGGTGACAGAAATAAGTCCAGATCTCAAAGCCCACCCCCATATTACCATCCAACCTCCCACTTTCCATCTCTCTACAAACTGCTGATAATCCCCCTGACTTCACTCTTCCACCCACTTATGCAAATCAGCTTCCCCTTTCCCTCCATACTACTACACCTACTTCCTTGAGGAATGATGACACACTACCCCACCACCATTGCATAAAGCCCACTCCTGACCCCCTTTATATTAAGTTAACGAGCCAACATCTCCTTAAAGTATTATCACTCAGCAACAATTTTAAATAGCTGCAACCTGGAAATAACTAACTTTCATGTAGTAATTATACTAAAAGTTCAAACAGTCCTCTTTTGTCCTGCTGTGGCCACAGATCTCCAGCTCTCCAATCAGGTTGCCACATCTCTTGAGGACGAAGAACCTCCCGAATGCCTTCTCAGAAGCTTTCCTCTGGACTGCGCACTCTGCCATCTGGAATTGCTGTCTTTGCAGGATGTAGGAGATGAAGACCCAGCACTGCGATCCATTTTTTTCGCTAATCCTGCTGCTTGTAAATTCTTTTCAGCCTCCTCTACTGTTTTGACTCAGGCGGTCACCCCATTTATAGTAAATTGTACCCGTAATGGAGAAGGTTTTCATGGGTAATGATTCAGATGGACTGAATCAAATCACGGTGAACCTAGAAGATGTGGTAGGCCTGATTGACAAACTGAAGAGTAGTAAATCACCTGGACCGGATGGTATACACCCCAGAGTTCTGAAGGAACTAAAAAATGAAATTTCAGACCTATTAGTAAAAATTTGCAACTTATCATTAAAATCATCCATTGTACCTGAAGACTGGAGGATAGCAAATGTAACCCCAATATTTAAAAAGGGCTCAAGGGGCGATCCGGGAAACTACAGACTGGTTAGCCTGACTTCAGTGCCAGGAAAAATAATGGAAAGTGTTCTAAACATCAAAATCACAGAACATATAGAAAGACATGGTTTAATGGAACAAAGTCAGCATGGCTTTACCCAGGGCAAGTCTTGCCTCACAAATCTGCTTCACTTTTTTGAAGGAGTTAATAAACATGTGGATAAGGGTGAACCGGTAGATATAGTATACTTGGATTTTCAGAAGGCGTTTGACAAAGTTCCTCATGAGAGGCTTCTAGGAAAAGTAAAAAGTCATGGGATAGGTGGCGATGTCCTTTCGTGGATTGCAAACTGGCTAAAAGACAGGAAACAGAGAGTAGGATTAAATGGGCAATTTTCTCAGTGGAAGGGAGTGGACAGTGGAGTGCCTCAGGGATCTGTATTGGGACCCTTACTGTTCAATATATTTATAAATGATTTGGAAAGAAATACGACGAGTGAGATAATCAAATTTGCAGATGACACAAAATTGTTCAGAGTAGTTAAATCACAAGCAGATTGTGATAAATTGCAGGATGACCTTGTGAGACTGGAAAATTGGGCATCCAAATGGCAGATGAAATTTAATGTGGATAAGTGCAAGGTGATGCATATAGGGAAAAATAACCTGTGCTATAATTACACAATGTTGGGTTCCATATTAGGTGCTACAACCCAAGAAAGAGATCTAGGTGTCATAGTGGATAACACACTGAAATCGTCGGTGCAGAGTGCTGCGGCAGTCAAAAAAGCAAATAGAATGTTGGGAATTATTAGAAAAGGAATGGTGAATAAAACGGAAAATGTCATAATGCCTCTGTATCGCTCCATGGTGAGACCGCACCTTGAATACTGTGTACAGTTCCGGTCGCCGCATCTCAAAAAAGATATAATTGCGATGAAGGTACAGAGAAGGGCTACCAAAATGATAAGGGGAATGGAAGAACTCCCCTATGAAGAAAGACTAAAAAGGTTAGGACTTTTCAGCTTGGAGAAGAGACGACTGAGGGGGGATATGATAGAGGTGTTTAAAATCATGAGAGGTCTAGAACGGGTAGATGTGAATCGGTTATTTACTCTTTCGGATAGTAGAAAGACTAGGGGGCACTCCATGAAGTTAGCATGGGGCACATTTAAAACTAATCGGAGAAAGTTCTTTTTTACTCAACGCACAATTAAACTCTGGAATTTGTTGCCAGCGAATGTGGTTAGTGCAGTTAGTATAGCTGTGTTTAAAAAAGGATTGGATAAGTTCTTGGAGGAGAAGTCCATTACCTGCTATTAAGTTCACTTAGAGAATAGCCACTGCCATTAGCAATGGTTACATGGAATGGACTTAGTTTTTGGGTACTTGCCAGGTTCTTATGGCCTGGATTGGGCACTGTTGGAAACAGGATGTTGGGCTTGATGGACCCTTGGTCTGACCCAGTATGGCATTTTCTTATGTTCTTCTTATGTTCTTCTTAATCCAAACGGGAACAGCCATTTGTAGTGCTCATTTTCTTTTTAACACTTGGAGCACCTCTCTGAAATCTCTTCTTTTCTTGATTGTCATCGGTGAAAGGTCTTGAAATATTTCCACCTTATTATCTTTCCACTGGTAATCTGTTTCTTTGCCTGATTCATCACTTTCTCTTTCACTGCGTATTCATGAAAACATACCACTATGTCCCTGGGCACATTGCCCCTCTGTCGTGCAAGTGCTCGATGGCTCTATCCAAATCAATTCTGGGTATTCCTTCTACATTCTTCTCAAACCCCAGAATCGCAGGTCAGATACTGGTCACTACCTGCGCACAGTGTGAATACACTGCGTCTTTAAGAACCACATGAATGTGCAGATTCCTTCACCTGGATCTGTTCTTTAAGTCTTCTACCCAATCCTTTAGCAAAGCATTGTCTTCTTTCAAGCTTTTCATTTCTTGATGGTTTCTCTCCCATGTGACGACAGTATATAAAACCTAATAAACTAGAAACTAGCCTATTCTCTGTTGCATCCACCCGGTCGCCCAGCTTGGCACACTTTCTGCGCAACTCCCAAACAATAGATAAGAGCTCCTTTTTCAAGGAGCCTATATCCTCTCTCAGTTCGCTAAACCAATTTTGGACGTCCACTCTGGATCGAGGCACAGCTGTCTGCATAACTGCCACATTAGAAGAATGAACATCCCAATCCTAGCCTATCTCTTTGCTGCCATTTTCTCTATCCTCCTCCCCCATCGGGCCACCCTTTTTCTTGCCGTGCCTGCGTCAAACGAAAAGTGCTTTAAACCCACAGGTTTAAATCCACAGCAAGGAGACCAAAGGAAGTCTTACTGAAACCCCTCCAAATGTCTCTGAATTGGGAGGTAAATGATCTCTCTCTTTTTTACTTACCTGGGCTCAGCACTTACTGGCTGAGTACAGAGATGGTCTCCTGCTGTGGGGGGAGAGGGCTTTGGCCGTCACTGCTGCACTCAGCTTCCTGCACCCACTGCCTTTCACTGCTATAGCAGCAAAGTCCACGCCAGGAACTGGCTACTGGACCAAGGCACACTCTGTGGGCTCTCGAAAATCACCTCAGGAATTCTCAAGTGGGGAGGGACCTTTTAGGCATTTTCACAGGAGAGTAGGGCTCAATTTTTTTTTCTCCAATTTAAATGTAGAATTTCTCCTTCCAGAAAGTACAGCAATCCCATAGAGAGACGTATGTCCTCCATATGTTGGAGACAAAGAAATACTGAAGGGCTGAGGTCACTGCAGGGGTGTATCTAGGGTGGTGTTAACTTTGAAATCTGACTCCGTCTCCATCTGCTGGCAGGGGAGCATAAACCCATTGGTCCTGAGTCCATCTATCTAAATAAGGAAAATGAAATTATCAGGTAAGTAATTTCTCCATTTTTACACACTGACATCGCTTGTACCTCCAGAGGAAGATAGGTCTGTCACCAGCCACGATATTAATCCAGATTGTAGTGATAACGGAGGGATTCAGCTGTTTGGGGTCAGGAACTCAGTTAACAGACAGCTGTTCACTCTAGTGATGCCACTTCCACCTCTGTGCTCCTTTTTGAACTTTTATCAAGCCTTACCATTTGGATGTTAGGGCTAAGGAGGATGCAGCTTTTAGAGCTGGTATTCTTAAGGCGACTTACTGCATCCCTCCCAGATTAGTTGGGTTTTGGTACTTTCCACTTGTCTGGACTGGTGTAGCAGGACAAAGGAGCAAGGAGAAATTTCTTACCTGTTAATTTCCTTTCTTTTAGTCCTGCTGCACCAGGAAGTTGGGCCATGGTATGGCAGAGTTCATGCTTCTTCCAGATCATATGGAGGATGATAAATGCCTATTCACAGGAATTTTACAAGATTTGTGTAAGTTTTGTTTATATCTACATCCCATTAAGGAGAGGTGATTCTGTCAGAGGATCTGGTTCTACATTTTTTTTTAGAAGTTTATTATCTATTAATATTTGGGATGCATTTAGTGCTTTGTTAGAATACTGCATAACTTTCTGAACTGCACCACATGTAAGTAGTTGTGATGGCATCACAGAGCAAGCTTGTGCTCGTTACCACCATCTGCTGGTAGGGAGAGAGAAGAAGCCTAATGGTTAGAGCAGCAGGTTGTGAACCAGGGGTAACCTGGGTTCAAATCCCACTGCCTCAGGTACAAACTTAAGGGGTCATTTACTAAGCATTTTTCACATAGGCACAAAATGGAGAAAAGCCTTACTAAATCAGGTCCTTAGATTGTGAATAGGGAAATATCTATGGTACCTGAATGTAATCTGATTTGAAGTGCCTGAAAAAGATTATAAATAAAGCAAGAAATTTCTCCATCTCTGCAAAATGTGATCTGGCCATGCAAAATTAATGTGGTACAAAGTGATTTATTAAAAATACACAACTATTGTTTTAAAATTAAATTATTTTTGTCTTTTTTTTTTTTTTTTACAGGAGTGGCAAGAATTGCAGCAAAGTATACAGCGAAAAGAACGGGCGCTACTGGAAAGCAAATCAAAGATCACACATCCTGTTTACAGTTTATACTTCCCCGAGGTCAGTGCTCATGCGCCATGTTTACTGTTTGCTTTCACAGTCGAGGATCACACACTCCCATTTTACAGTCTGTACTTTACCTGAAGTTAGGGATCTTGTGCCCTTGGTTAGTCCGTACATCCCTGATGTTAGGGATCACATGCCTCTGGTTAGAGTGTGTATGTCTCTTAGGTTAATGATCATGCGCTTCCTGTTTGTAGTGTGCGCTTCACTCAAGTCACAGGTTTAGAAGGCACAAAAATAGGCTTGGTAGATGCATTGTTTTTTTTGGGTGCTGGAATGGTTTTGTGAAGTTATAACTTTATGCCATTGCCAGATATAGTTTATTAAAAGGCTTTAAAATAATTCTTGTGTATCATGAGTGCTGTGCAAAAGCATTGGCATAAAATATTCCCTGATAATGGCTGGCTGCATGCTCTGAATATCTGTGCTGTTTGTTCAACAGGAGAAGCAGGAATGGTGGTGGATTTATATTGCTGATAGAAAGGATCAGACATTAATATCAATGCCATATCACGTGTGTACGCTAAAAAGTCAAGAAGAGGTAAGAGGACTCTGTATAAAACACCCTTGTATCTTCACTTGCAACTTGCATGAACTGCAGTTAGTAACTGTATTGTTACCTGCCCAGAACTGGGGATGGAGCCGGCTACAATCTGGAACTAAATTAATGTTTGAGCAAAACCATGGTGTGCCAAGCTTCATAAAGAAATACTGATCGCCTTCCACTCCCTGGTCCAGAAAGGCGTCTGGAGTAAATCACAAATAACTGTCGGATAATACTGGAGAACAGTTTAATGCAGTAAAAGTATTTCCAGTGCTTTTGCTGATGGTGTTGGTCTGCAACAAATTAAGTCAGCCTTCATTAACCAGTGAGTGTTTCAGCCAGTTTGCTCAGTTACACCACTACCACTTCGCATGTAAAGAGAAATTTGTGCAGAGAGAAAAGGGGAATGTTGCTAGGGCTGGGCAGTAGTGGTTATATTCTACTGTGCAGGATGCTGGGGCTTGTCACTGGAATTTAGAATAATTGCAAGAGGAGGAGGAGTTGGGGCCAGGACTTTTAAATGGATGGATAATCCCCCCAGGTCAGCAAGAGAGGGTTTGGGTTTAGCATCGGAAGATGCTTTCCTTCTGGGGCGGAACTAGTTTCACACAGTTAAAATGGAATATGTGGTACATTTTAGGGGAGAGGGAGAAAAGGAGAGGAGTTGTATATAAAATACCATCATGGGAGGCAATTGGATGATGCTTTTCTGGCGACAGCTATCATCTTGCATGTCTGAATATTTTTACACCCCTTCCCCCCCCAATGTCTGTTGACCGGGACCAATGCCAAGTCCTGGTGTTCCCTCTCACCACATGCTCCCGGGGGACACTGCCCTTCACTATGATAGAAACGTTCAAATATTTGCCAGAATTCAGTTAAGATACAGGAAGGTGAAATTTTCAATAGAAAATTTATTCAGGGCCAGGGCTCATGATATGAAGCTGCAGGAGGAAAGGTTCAGAGGAAACATGAGGGTAATAGGTGCCCAGAATAGTCTACCAAACCATGCCAGAATTTACATATGCTTGGGATATACACACACAGCAGTGGTAAGGGAAGGTAGAAATTTAGGGAGGGATTTTGAGTATTTGCTCAATTTATATGAAACTTTAGAGGGCCAAAGAGAGGAGAATACAAGCCAATGGACAGAAACTAGCGCTATGACTGTGTTGGGCTTCCAAGAAGGCGGGCTTAATCTGTACAGAGCAGGCTTTATAGTCGCAATGTAGACTGTGGAGACAAAAACAGTATCTAAATTCAAGAAAGCCTGGGATAAACACAGGGTATCTCTGAGGGAGTGTTGAGAATTGTAAAGCTAATTTAGTTGGGCAGGTGGACAGACGAGATAGGCCATATGGTCTTTTTCTGCCATCACACTTCATTGTTTCTCTGAGCACAGGGTGGCCGTTTGTTGCAGAGAACAGCCTCACTAGTTTGGTAGCTGTTTGGATTATTTGAATACTTGTGGTAAAACATGGGAAGGGAGCCTCCATGTTGGAATACGTATAAAACAAGACAAGCAGGCTAGCGGTCCTCACACATGAGTGACATTATCCGCTGGAACCCAGCACGGAACTTAGATCTGAAAGATTCAAGAGCTTTCACCATACCCTACTGAGCATGTGCAGCTGTAGCCATCCCCCGCCTCCCAGGCAGAGCCCTTCAGTTTCTTTTTCCACGGAGCCTCGTGGTCACGGGTGGAGCTTTGCTGTCCCTCACAGCTACTGCTGTGACAGTTCTGGAGCTTCAGAAGCTGTTTTTCTAGCAGTCATTTTTAGTAGTTTTTGTTTTGAGTTTTCTCACAGGACAAACAGGATGGTAGTCCTCACATATGGGTGACATCATCAGGATGGAGTCCAATCATGGAAAACTTCTGTCAAAGTTTCCAGAACTTTGACTGGCCCCTACTGGGCATGCCCAGCATGGCACTAACCCTGCAGCCAGCAGGGGTCCCCCTTCAGTCTTCTTTTTTCCATGCAGCAGTAGCCTCGCGGTTTAGGAGCTCTGAACTGATTCCTGACAGGAACTTTTCCTAACGGAATTAATTTAAAATACTTCGCCCCACAGGGGTCCCCCCCTCTAACTTTCCTCGACCGCGGTACTCTGGTAAGTTTTTTTTCACCGTTTTTCATCGATTACCGTTGGGTTTGGCCCTCGCGGCCTACTGGCCGTCGACCATACCGCGGCTCGATTTTTTTCCATGGCCATGGCGTCGGGGTTTCGTCGGTGCCCGGACTGTACTCGCACCATGTCTATCACAGACCCTCATGGAGTCTGTGTTTTGTGTTTAGGCCGTGAGCATGATGTCCTAACTTGCACCAAGTGTGCCCTCATGACACCTAAGGGACACAAAGCCAGAATGGAGAAGATGGGACTCCTCTTCCATGCTCACACCCCGATGCCGTCCATTGCATCGACGTCCTTGGAACCGGCACCGTCGAAGTCGCACCATCGACAACCGTCCGGTGACCGCCCTCCATCGACTCCCGTATCTCCCCCTCAAGATCGAGGGGATCGTAGGGAGAAGCATCGCCATTGGCATCATAAGTCTCGGACCGTCGAGGGAGCGAAATCATCGACCTTGCCACCTTCCGAGCCACCGTTGAAGAAGCCCCGTCCAGGAGCGGCACCGACCACTCCTGCGACCGGGACATCGAGGCCACCCTCACCCGATCGGGGTTTGGGAGTCGCGATTCCGCCTGTAAAGGTGGTCCCTCTGACTGTGCCTCAGCCTCCCTCTTCCGTCACAGAGCCGGAGCTAATTGCCCCAGGTCTCTGGGAAGAACTGGACTGGCTGGTCCAGGAGGCCATCGACAAAGCGATGCAATGACTCCAGGTCCCTCCAGCACAGACACCAGCACAGAGTGGAACCGGTCACCGACCCAATTCCAGCAGCGCTGGCACCGCTGCTATCCCGGATGGAGGCGCTCATGACTGCCCTTCCACCGGTGATTCCCGGGTCTCCGATGGCTGCTTCATCGGGAGGAGAAACACCGTTCCGCATTCCTCCTTCGGGGGTAGTGCCTCAGCCATCGATGCCATGCCGTCCCTCGCCACCGATTCACTCATCGGGGGCGATACGCACATCGGCGCCATCGATGCCGGCACCGATGCCCCCCAAGGTGTCCGCGGTGCCCTCGGCGATTCCTTCGATTTTCACGGCGCCTCATCCGGGCCCTTCAGGTATCCAACCACCCTCTCGTCCTACAGGTCAGCCTTCTGATCCTTATGACACTTGGAGTGATGATACCTTCACCTCCTTCTCCTGCTGAAAGTAGAAAGCGTTCTCCAGAGGACCTCTCTTTCATTAATTTTGTGAAGGAAATCTCTGAGATGGTCAATTTTCAACTTCAGACGGAGCAAGATGATAGGCACCAGATGATGGAGCTTCTCCAATTCCTGGATGCCCCCAAAGTGATCACCTCTATTCCCATTCATCAAGTTCTTCTTGACCTCCTCAAAAAGAACTGGGAAAATCCTGGATCTATAGCCCCAGTACACAAGAAAGCTGACACTACTTATCTAGTACAGTCAGCCCCAGGCTTTCAAAAGTCTCAGCTTGACCACCACTCAGTTGTGGTAGAGTCAGCTCAGAAGAAAGCGAAAAGAACGAAGCCACACTCCTCTACCCCTCCTGTCAAGGAACACAAGTTCCTAGACAATATTGGTCGACGAGTGTTCCAAGGGGCCATGCTCATCTCTAGAATTGCTTCTTACCAGCTGTACATGACCCAATACAATAGGGTCATCTTTAAGCAAATACAGGACTTCTCTGAAACCCTGCCTGACCAATTCCAAGAACATCTTCAAACCCTTGTCAATAAGGGCTTTGAAGCAGGAAAGCATGAAATAAGAACAGCTTACGATATCTTCGACACCTCCACTAGAGTGTCTGCAACTGCCATTTCGGCACGGTGTTGGGCCTAGCTCAAGTCCTCAGACCTTCACCCAGAAGTACAAGACAGGCTCTCCGACCTGCCCTGTATTAGTGACAATCTATTCGGTGAACAGATTCAGCAAATAGTGGCTGAGTTGAAGGATCACCATGAGACCCTCAAACAGCTCTCAGCGATTCCTTCTGACTTCCCATCTAGACAACCCTCCAAGAAGGACCCTAAGAAGTCATTCTTCCGGCCAAGGAAGTACTATCCTCCACCGACAAGGACCCGAGTGACAAGGACTTATCATAAATCCCAGCCTCGCCAGCCTCGCAAGCAAAAGTCACAAGCAGCTCCCCAGCCGGGGCCTGCTTCAGGCTTTTGACTTTCACTTGGAGAGCAGTAGCCCAATTCCTTTGCCAAGCATACCGGTGGGAGGTCGACTATGCCACTTTCATGGAATGTGGCAAACAATCACAACCGACCAATGGGTGCTGGCAATCATTGCTCAGGGTTACCATCTGAATTTTCTTGCTGTCCCACAGGACTCCCCATCGCTACAAGCGTGGAGACTAGCTGACCACTCTGCCCTTTTGGAGCAGGAGGTTTCCCTTCTTCTCCAGTTAAGAGCAATAGAACCCGTTCCTCTTTCGCAACAAGGCCTAGGGTTCTATTCCCGGTACTTTTTGATTCCCAAAAAATCTGGAGGCCTTCATCCAATTCTGGACCTACGTGCCCTCAACAAGTACCTCCAGTGGGAATAGTTCAAAATGGTAACCTTGGGCTCCCTTCTACCTCTTCTACAAAGAGGAGACTGGCTCTGCTCTCTAGACCTCCAGGACGCATACACCCACATTGCGATGGCTCCAGCTCATTGCAAGTACCTCTGGTTCTTAGTAGACCCAAAGCACTATCAATACTGGGTGCTTCCATTCGGCCTAGCATCAGCACCACGAGTCTTTACCAAATGTCTCATAGTTGTCGCAGCCTTCCTCGGGAAAGAAGGTGTTCACGTCTACCCCTATCTAGACGACTGGTTAATCAGGGCCCCAACCCAGCAAGCAGCTCACTCGTCCCTGGATTTGACCCGACACACTCTAATCTCTCTAGGATTTCTCGTCAATTACGAGAAATCTTATTTAGTCCTATCTCAAACCTAGTCTTTCATTGGGGCAGACTTGGACACCTTACAGGCAAAAGCCTTCCTACCTCAGCGAGTACAAACCCTCGTGTCTCTCGCTCACCAATTGCAGTCTCAGTACACAGCAACTGCTCGGCAATTCTTGTCCTTCTCGGACACATGGCGTCCTCAGTCCATCTCACACCAATGGCCCGCCTGGCCATGAGAGTTATGCATTGGACTCTACGGTCAAAATGGACTCAAGCGACTCAGCCTCTCTCAACCATTGTCCACATCACCGACGCACTCAGTCTGTCTCTCGCCTGGTGGAAAGATCAGAACAATCTCCTCCAGGGACTGCCTTTTCACCTACCAGATCCTCAACTCATTCTCACCACCGATGCTTCCAACCTCGGCTGGGGAGCTCATGTGAACGATCTACAGACACAAGGATCTTGGTCTCCAGAGGAAGCCAAACACCAGATAAAATTCCTGGAGCTTCGAGCAATGCGATATGCTCTCAGAGCTTTTCAGGATTACCTATCAAATCACGTCATCCTGATTCAGACGGACAACCAGGTGGCCATGTGGTACATAAACAAGCAGGGAGGCACAGGCCCCTTCCTTCTCTGTCAGGAGGCCGCTCAGATTTGGGCGGATGCCCTCTCCCACTCGATATACCTCAGGGCCATCTACTTGCCGGGAGTGGACAATCTCTTGGCGGACAAACTGAGTCATGTCTTCCAACCACACGAGTGGTCGCTCAATCCCTCGGTAGCGACCTCTCTCTTCCAGCAATGGGGATATCCCCAAATAGACCTCTTTGCGTCCCCTCAGAACCACAAAGTAGACAATTACTGCTCCCTCATTCGGAGCGAACGCTCTCAGCCCAGAGATGCATTCTCCCTCTCGTGGGCAGCCGGGCTGCTTTATGCATTCTCTCCACTTCCTCTTCTCTCGAAGACTCTCGTGAAGCTCTGACAGGACAAGGGAACCACGATCCTGGTAGCACCTCACTGGCCACGCCAAGTGTGGTTTCCAGTACTCCAGGATCTCTCCATCCGCAGGCACATTCCCTTGGGAAAAGACCCGCTCCTGATCACTCAGAACGACGGATGTCTACGCCATCCCAATCTTCAGGCCTTGTCCCTGACAGCATGGATGTTGAAAGGTTAATTCTTCAGCCGCTTAACCTTTCAGATTCGGTTTCTCGTGTCCTCATCGCTTCACGGAAGCCTTCCACAAGAAAGTCTTATTCCTATAAATGGAAAAGGTATACATCATGGTGTTCTTCACAGTCCCTTGATCCCTTTTCCTGTCCAATCCCGAGATTTTTGGACTATCTCTGGCATTTATCGGAATCCGGTCTAAAGACTTCCTCAATCAGAATGCATGTCAGTGCGGTAGCAACCTTCCATAAAGGTGTTGGGGATGTCCCTATATCGGTACAACCCCTCGTAACACGTTTTCTTAAAGGCTTGCTTCATATTAAGCCACCCTTGCGGCCTCCAGCCCCTTCTTGGGACCTTAATCTTGTTCTTGGTCGGCTCATGAAACCTCCATTTGAGCCTCTTCACTCCTGTGACCTAAAATATCTCACATGGAAGGTGATTTTCTTTCTAGCTATCACTTCAGCTCGCAGGGTTAGTGAATTACAGGCCCTAGTTACCTATCCGCCTTACACTAAACTCTTGCAGGACCGGGCGGTACTCCGCACTCACCCTAAATTCTTACCTAAGGTAGTTTCAGAGTTTCACATTAATCAATCCATCATACTACCTACCTTCTTTCCCAGGCCCCATTCCAATCCAGGAGAACAGGCTCTGCATACCCTCGACTGTAAACGGGCTCTAGCGTTCTACCTAGACCGTACAGTTGCCCACAGGAAGAGCACTCAGCTATTCGTCTCCTTCCATCCCAACAAATTAGGGCAACCTGTGGGTAAGCAGACTCTCTCCTCCTGGTTGGCGGACTGCATATCCTTTTGCTATCAGCAAGCAGGCATTCCTTTTCATGACCGTGTTAAAGCACACTCTGTGAGGGCCATGGCGACTTCAGTAGCACACCTACGATCAGTGCCGCTTCCTGACATTTGCAGGGCTGCCACCTGGAGCTCACTCCACACCTTCACAGCCCACTATTGCTTGGACAAAGCCGGAAGACAAGATTCCATCTTCGGCCAATCTGTCCTGCGTAACCTGTTTCCAACGTGACGTACCAACACCCTTCCGCCTACCTGGTGGGATTCAGGATGCCCTCTACCAAATTCCACCCCAGTTGTTGTGCCTGTTGCACGCCGTTGGGTACATTTGGTGCATGTTTGGACATCCTCAGCTCGGTACTCACCCATATGTGAGGACTACCATCCTGCTTGTCCTGTGAGAAAGCAAATGTTGCTTACCTGTAACAGGTGTTCTCACAGGACAGCAGGATGTTGGTCCTCACGAAACCCGCCCGCCGCCCTGCGGTGTTGGGTTCGAAATGCTTTGTTTTATTTTTTTCCGCACTGCCTGTAGCTATAAAATAAGACTGAAGGGGGGCCCCTGCTGGCTGCAGGGTTAGTGCCATGCTGGGCATGCCCAGTAGAGCCCAGTCAAAGTTCTGGAAACTTTGACAGAAGTTTTCCGTGATTGGGCTCCATCCTGATGATGCCACCCATATGTGAGGACTAACATCCTGCTGTCCTGTGAGAACACCTGTTACAGGTAAGCAACATTTGCTTTCCCCCTTCTTAAGGGTTCTCTTTGTCAGCAATATGACAGGCCTAGTGCTCTGTGTAGCCTAGCAGAATTGTTCCCTTTTCCTGCAGCTTGTTTGTGTTATGCTTTCCTTCAGTTTGTCTGGAAATTTGTGCCTTGTGTGACTGGCACACGAGGCCTACCCAGACCTCTAGTCCCCAGGCTAGAGGTCTGGGTAGGCCTCTAGCCTGGGGACTTGCCTGAGTTCACATCCAGGCAGGAGTTCTGTGAAGTTTCATCAAACCACTGGGCATAGTCAGTGGCTCAGACAGCCAAGGACTCCAGGACCCCGGAATATTCCTGGGGAGGAGAGCTCATCTTCCCCACGCTGCTGGGACCTAGTCTCCATGGGCCCAAATTAATCTTCACCTCTAGTGCCCTGGATGGCATAGCCTTCTCTCCTGCTTGACAGCATGCTTTGGCAGTGCAGTCTCCTTGGAGAAGAGGGTTGAGCATGAGCCTGGGCAATCAGCTCTGTTACTGCACCATTGATGTCATGCCCAAAATTGGCTGCTTGTGCACGTCTGTGCCAGTGTACAAGTGGTCAGACGCTGGAAGTGAAGCAGCAATGCTGTTGAGTGCTATGGGTGCCTGTGGATTCCATCATGTGCTGTGGGTGCCCGTGGATGCTGTCAAGAACCATGGACACCATTGAGCGCTGTTGTCAGCAAACCTTGGCAGGTGCCATCAATGCATAGAACACCAAGTGCACCTTCGGGGCCTCGAGTGTCAGGGTGCCATTGATGCTGTTAAGTGCCATCAACACCTGCGGGCGAAACTGTAGAAGCATTATGAGCGCTGCTGACGCCATAGTTCATCAAGATGCCAGGGTCATCGGCATCATGGAGTGCCTGGGTGCCATGGAGTTCAGCATCTCCATCACTGCCAGGGGACCATCAGCGCCATTGATGTTGTGGAGGGCAGTGTTCGCATCATTGAACGTGGTAAGAGCCATACAGGGCATCAAGCACTGTCAGTTCACTTGCCAGGGTATGCCTTGAAATTGGACTTCCTGGACAAAATGCATCAGTGCAGGGGCTACTGATCGCCCTCAAGGGCCACTGACAGGTGGCACCACGGGCACCATCCAGTTCCCTCGTATTTTGGACATCATGATGTGCTGTGCTGTATTATAATAGGATCGGCGCTACTGCACGCTTCTTGACAATTAGCTCATTCACAGTGCACCACCGCAGGTACCAGCAGCTATGGTGCCGGTCCATGCTGTGGTAGGAACGTGGGCTATGATGCCAACATGGAGCAGGGCAGGCACTGCAATGTCAGATGTCTGTGTGACACAAGGGAAGGTGGAGCATCGCTACATGGGTGCAAAACTCTGCAGTCACAATGTTGAGGTTAAGTGCAGAATCACCACAGTTACTTGTGCCTTCTAGTGTGTGTCATTGCATGATGGAATGCATCACAGGCTTGTGCACTGGGATGCTTTAGCTTTTCGGGTGAGAATGTGCTCCTATTCACTCCAGCGCCACCCTTTTGGGGTGGGCCTGAGCTTGTAGCGTTGTTATACCTCCCCCATGGGGAGGGGACTGGCTTTATGGACCCCCTCCCATACTGACTTATGCTCTGGATCCCCTTCACAGGAAAGCCTCCAGGATGCATATCATTGCCGGTTTGTTGCTCCAGCAGCAAAGGGGAGGAGCAGTGGGGGGTCAGCTGTATCACTTTCACTTTCGTCCCTGCCATAGTGTCAGACTATTCAGCCACCAGCAACTTGCTGCGTCGCCGTTAGAGCCTAATAGGTGAGCGACTGAGTCCCCCTCTCGAATGAGGAGTTCCGGAATCATGATGACCCGGTTAATGTTGCAGCTTTGAAAGGCAACCATAGCAGGTTCCCTCTCAACACTTTGCTTTCTATTCAGGGAAGGGGTTGTTTTCGCTCTCCCTTCTCTGGGTGGGCTTTGCCTCTGAGTGGCTGTTTTCCCCCTTTACTGTTCTTTGTATCCCACTGAATCAGAGAGCACGTCTGGGAGGAGCACTCACAAAACCACTTTGTGGTACCTTGTAGCAGAGATGCCTTGTGGCATATGGAGAGTGGTCTCTGATTCCCCGCAGTGTTAGCATTGAATTTCCTTATGTGGGATTCCGCCCTCAGCAGTAGATGAGGATTTCTCCCACATGTAGAGGGGGAGTGTCTCTTCTGATACCTGCTGGGCACAGCATGCATGATTTCACTTTTGTAATTAGTGTTTCATTTAGGTGGTACTGTACCACTGAAGGGAAAGTTCCATCCCCTCTGCATACCAAATGGCGCATATGCCTTCAAACAACACGTCCTAACCATGGCAGCATGCATCAGGGAGCAGGGGATCTTGCAAAAGAGGCCACAAACCAATTTTACGGTTGCTTAAGTGATGTCTAATTTGCCTTCAGCTGACTGTAATGAATAAGGAGCTAATGTACCGGAAGGTGAACGGCTCGATGGACTCTTGGTCTGACCCAGTATGGCATATCTGTTCTTAAGAGGTATTTTGCAAGATTCAATTAACTTCCCCTTCTTTGCAGCAACTTGTATACCTCTCCTAACTCTCACAGAAGATTCAGAAACTGAGATTTAAACGGTTTACAGTGGGCACTGGTAGAAAAAGGCCTGTGACTGAGAAACCCAGTTTCCCCAACTTTGAAGCATCCTGAGTATCCACCCCGCACTCCCACAGAGAAGCCTGACATCCAGGACTCTGAATCCCAGAAATAATTGGATTATAGTGGGCTCTGGTAGAACAAGACCTGTGATGAAGACACCCACTCTCCCCGCTAGTACCCTTACATAATGTATTTTCTACATTGGAAAATGAAGAAGTCCAAATAACAGACTATGAAATGGTCTGAAACGGAAGTAGTCACCCAGTATACCCAAGCACCCTTCAACATGATTAAATGTCTTAAAAGTAAGCTGCTTCTGCTGAGACATTCAATCATCAAAGGAATCAACTTAGGAACACATGATGGGGACACAATAGTAAAATGCCTTCCAGGATCCTCAGCTAACTGAAATGCAAACCAGGTGGTCAACACAATTATAGAAGAAAGTAAGAATTCTGATATCTGTGTTATCCATCTGGGGACCAATGACCTTGCTAGAAACAAAACCCATAAAGTACAGAAAGATTTCCAAAAAAATAGGGAAAAAGATTACACATGGCAAAGGCTCTTGCCTTTTCAGAAGTATTTCCTGTTCATGGAAAGGGAAAGGAAAGGTCATGCCATACAGATAACTTCAGTGTCTGGCTCAAAACCTGATGTAAAGAATGTGGATTTGGATACTTTGGAAGCTGGGGCCATGTATGGAACAATAAAAGATTATATGGTAATGATGGCTTACATTTTTCAATGGCAGGAAAGAGGATGCTAAATGAAAAATTCAGATCATACATCAGGCATTTAAACTAAGGAACGGGGGTGGCAGGAGGTGGCCAGGGAACTTGGCATGTCACCCCCAAGCAAAACAGGAAGAGGGAAGAGAAAGTAACAAAATCAACCAGTTCAAAAATGCAGAAAAGTTGACTAGGAAAAGCAGCTGGAAGGCTATGACTACAAATGCTTGTAGTCTGGGTAGTAAAATCCCAGACCTGCAGGCCCTAATGGTGGAGGCAGATTTGGATATTATTGTAGTTACGGAGACATGGTTCATTGATTCTCATGATTGGGATATGACCATCCCTGGCTATAACTTGCTAAGAAAGGACAGAGAGAACAGGAAAGGGGGAGGAGTAGCTCTTTATGTCAAAAACTATATCCAAGCAACTGAATTGCAAGGGACAAGGGGTAAAGAAGCATTGTGGACTGTCCTAAAAAAAAAAGATGGTATTTCCATTTTTACTGCCTGATCTACAGGGAGATGAATATAGAATTAAGGAAAGCAAAAGGTCATGCGGAAGAAAGGATGGCCAAAGAGGTAAAACGAGGAGACAAAACCTTCTGATATCAGTGAAAGAAAGGAGGTCAAAAGTAGTATAGTGAAATTGAAAGGTGACAAGGAACAATGTGTGGAAAGTAATGAAGAAATGGCAGAAATATTAAATGAATACTTCAGCTCGGTATTCACTAAAGAATACCCTGGAGAAGGTCTGTTGCTGATTAACAAGACTGTAGATGGGATTGGAGTAGATGAAACTCCATTTATAGCAGATAATATATGGGAGGAGTTAGGCAAACTGAAAGTGGATAAGGCCATGGGCAGGATGAGATACACCCAAGACACTGAGAGAGCTCAGAGATGTGCTGGCGGGTCTACTGAAGGGATTGTTTAGTAGTTCCTTGGAAATGGCTGTGGGATTGGAGAAGAGGAGTGGTTGTCCCACTTCACAAGAGTGGTAGCAGAGAGGAGGCTGGAAATTATAGGCCAGTTAGCCTCACCTTGGTGATGGGAAAACTAATGGAGACTGCTGAAGGAAAGGGCAGTGCACTACCTACAATCCGGTGAGATGTTGGACCTGAGGCAGCATGGATTCACCAGAGGGATGGTCCTGTTAGACAAATCTGATTGATTTTTTTGATTGTGTGACTAGAGAATTGGATAGAGGAAGAGTGCTAGATGTGATCCACTTGGATTTCAGCAAAGCTTTTGATATGGTCCCACATAGGCTTGTGAATAAAATAAGTTTGGGAGTGAGCACCAAGGTGGTGGTGTAGTTACAAACTGGTTGACTGATAGAGTGTAATGGGAAATGGAACCTACTCTAAAAAGAGAACTGTGCTAAGTGGAGTGCCACAAGGATTGGTGTTGGGACCAGTTCTGTTCAATACCTTTGTAAGTGACCTTACGGAAGGGGGTAGAAGGTAAAATTTGCCAATTTGTGGATGATACTAAGATCTGCAATAGAGTGGACACACCTGAAGGAGTAGAGAATGAAAAGTGATTTAAGAAAGCTTGAAGAATGGTCAAAGATTTGGCAGCTGAGATTCAATGTCAAAAAGTGCAGTAATGTATCCTGGGGTAAGGTAATCCAAAAGAGCTATATGTGATGGGGGGATGCAAGACAGATGTTCATGGACCAGAAGAGAGATCTTGGGGTAATAAGTGTCTGGAGATCTGAAGATGGCGAAACAATTTGACAAGGCAATAGCTAAAGCTGACTGACCTCACATGGGGATTTCAGTGAGGAAGAAACTCCATATGATCTGTGGGGGGACGATACTACTGAGTCGTCCTCCTCCGATGTCTCCAAGGACATCCTCTCGGAAACGTCCATCCCCCCCCCCCGGAGGAGCGGTGCCGATCTCCACTGGAGATCGGCACCGCTGGAGGACTTAACCTTTGCCGGTTTCATCTGCACCCTGATGGTCTATTCCCTTCCAACTCCTAATGGAAGAGAATGCCAGATACCACATGCTGGAGGTGCTCCAGCTTGTTGATGTGCCAAAAGAGGTGTTTGTTTTGGTTTTCCATTTCCATTCCAGTTTGTCTCCATATTTATAATTTGTGCTGAAGGTCAGTTCTGGGTGTGATATCGAGGTGGGGTATTTTACTAGCATGTAGGCATTTGTATCAATCTTATTTGTTGTGTTTTCTCAATAGGATATGCATTGGTGGTAAATACTGTCTTTTCATAAGGAGGGTTATTGTGTCTGGTAGTAAAGAGAGTTTGTTTTGCTTTTACTGACATGTCATCAGAACCAGAATATCTTTTTTTTATATGGTGTCTTGTATGGATAATGCCCTAGTTTTGCTCTGCACCCATTTTTGGGAGTTGAAGGGGTTCCTGAGGATGCAGAATGTATATTTACATTTAGCCCTGTGACAGTCACATGTTGGCATGTGAGAACCATCTGTCAGGTGTGTCCCGGCCGAAAAAAGGTTGAGAACACTGCTCTAGAGGACACCTGCTGAGAACAACCACAGGAAACCAGAGGGTAATACTTCCTCTGGTGGTAGAAGGACCTATATGCCCCTTGCCTCGCCAATCTTCTGGCAGAGGATGGGGGGGTCTGAGGTACGAGCTGAAAGATGCTGGAGGGTCTCATGATGATCTTTTAGCTGAGCCACAGCATCTTGGACCTTATCCCCAAAACGTTTACCCCCTGTACCTCCAGCTGGAGATTTGAAGCTGAGCCAGGCCATCTTGCGGGCTCCGATGCCCACTGCGGCCACACAAGCTGAAGTCTTGAAAACGTTGTACATGGAATGCATGCAATGCAAACCTGGAGAAATGGAAAGAGAAATATAGCACCTAACACAGTCCCAGGATCTGCAATAATGCACACAAACTAACCTGCACAAAGTTACACCTGTATTATGGAACACACTCAAACAGTAATAACCCTATCTATGAAAAGGCAACACTACAAATATTACACCAGGCCCTAAACACTAATACACCTCCTATTAGGAAAACAGAACAAGCCAAGCTGCTATAGATCCCCACACAGAAATTATTGTAAAACTATACTAATAAATGTTACAAAACAGCTGATGCAAAAAACAAATCGGAAGCCGATCAATGATGCTGAAAGCAGAACAAATAATAGTGATCGGTGTATCAAGGGATTCTTTATTGGTATATTGCCCTGGGCAGCTGATGAACAGAACATACATGAATTAAAAACTCATAAAAAGTATTAAAAATATTTCAAAACAGCAGACACATCACACAATCCCAATAATTAAAATGGCAGTCACCTCGCTGACCAGGGGGAGAGATGGAAAGAGAAATATAGCACCTAACATAGTCCCAGGTACAAACTTAGATTGTAAGCCCTCTGGGGATAGGGAAATACCCACAGTACCTATAAGTAATACACTTTGAAGTGCTGAAAAAAGTGTGAAAAGTGGAACATAAATCTAAATTAAATAAATAAAAAATAAATATAAATTTAAGAATAATCAGAGAAAATTCTTTTTCACTCAACGCACAATTAAGCTCTAGAATTTGTTGCCAGAGGATGTGGTTAGTGCAGTTAGTGTAGACAGGTTCAAAAAAGGTTTGGATAAGTTCTTGGAGGAGAAGTCCATTAGCGGCTATTAATCAAGTTTACTTAGGGAATAGCCACTGCTATTAATTGCATCAGTTGCATGGGATCTTCTTGGTATTTTGGTAATTGCCAGGTTCTTGTGGCCTGGTTTGGCCTCTGTTGGAAACAGGATGCTGGGCTTGATGGACCCTTGGTCTGACCCAGCATGGCAATTTCTTATGTTCTTATCAAGAAAAATAAACTTAAGTCACCTTTACTTACCCTCTCCAGCAGCTCTCCTACTCCTTTCCCTTGCAGACCAATAACACACACCAAAAGCAGCAGTGGCTGCTGAAGCTCTGTCCTCAAGGTCCTCTTCCTTAGGGCCCACAACCAGTCACTCATACATAGTCTCTGCCTCACACAGGCCAGTAACCTCCCTAACTAGTCTCTCTTCCTCACACACACACACCAGTCACCTCCCTGACCAGTCTGTCTCTCACGCACACACCAAGTCACCTCCCTGTCCAGTCTCTGTCTCACGCACACACCAAGTCACCTCCCTGTCCAGTCTCTGTCTCACGCACACACCAGTCACCTCCCTAACCAGTCTGTCTCTTTCTCACAGAAACACATGCTCACGTGGAGCCTCTTCTCATTGCTTGGCCCGATAAGCCTGGCTTCCGCTCTTCAATCGCTGCCGGCCTGGCCTCCGGCGGCACTCAGCGTCTCTCCACTCTTCGGCCCACTGACCTAGCCTCCAGCGGCAGTGCGCAGGATCTCTTGCATTTCAGCCGCTGCCGGCCTGACCTCCAACAGTGGCGCTCAGCATCTGTCCACTCTTCAGCTGCCAGCCTGGCCTTCAGCGGTGCTCAGCGTCTCTCCGCTCTTCGGCCTGCCGGCCCGGCCTCCAGCAGCAGCACACAGGGTCTCTCTGCTCTTCAGCCCCGCCTCTGGGCTGGCACTCCCCTATCAACTACATCGGCCAATCCGCCCCTGGGGAGAAGGGAAGCACAAGTGGGGCAGTGAGACACCGGGAGCCGCAACACACTGGCATGTCGCGACACACCGGTTAAGAATCGCTGCTCTAGAGGCCTCTCAGAGCAGCCAAGGATAAGCCTCAGCCGAGCCCCGCTATGGGGTTTTGACTGGGAAAGAGAGGGAGTGCAAGTCCAGTCACTATGCCCTTGGCGCTGGCCCCTCCAGTAGGAGGCCGTCTGCGATTCTTTTTGAATTGCTGGCTAACGATCTCCTCGGACCGGTGGGATCTTTCCATCATTCGCTGGGATATTTAAACTTCCTGAGTGTGCCCGGGGATGCTCCTCTGTGCCCTTCTTGGGGTCAGTTTTCCCATCAGGAAATACTGTTGTCTGAGCTCTCCGCCATTCAAGCCAGTTCCTCTGCGGAGGTAGGAAACGGGATTTTACTCCATATTTCCTGATCCCCCCAGGAGGACCGAAAGACTCTGTCCCATCTAGACTTGAGAGCTTTGAACCAGTTTCTCAAACGAGAAAAGTTCAAGATGATCTCCCTCGGCGCATTAATCCCTCTCTTGCTCCCCACGATCTCAGATGCATATGCTCACATTGACATCTCCCACAGCCAGCGGAGATACCTCCGCTTCCTGGTAGGCACTAGGCATTTTCAATACAGGGTGCTGCCATTCAGCCTCGCATCAGTGCCTCGCGTCTTCACCAAATGCCTAGTGCCGGTGGGAGTGCACCTGCGCCGTTTGGGAGCGCAGGTGTTCCCCTATTTGGACGATTGGTTAATCAAGAGCAATTTCCAAGGGAGAATGCTTCAGTCACTGCACTTGACCATCCAGGTGCTGGAGTCTCTCAGGTTTGTCATTAACTACCCAAAGTCCCATCTAACCCCGTCGCTGCACCTGAATTTTATGAGCACTTGTCTGGACATGGTGGAAGCCAAGGCCTATCTGCCCCGTGACCGGGAACTCACTCTGGAAGCTTTAGGGGGCTCGGTACGCTGGGGCCAGCAGGTCACTGCCCACCTCATGCTACGCTTTCTGGGTCTTATGGCGGCCACGGTCCATGTCACACCCTTTGCCCGCCTACACATGCACAGGCCACAGTTTTCCCTGCGGTCCCAGGACCTCAATGTCCGGATAAGTGTGATGCCACTACTCCAGACCTTCTTGTCCTGGTGGGAGAACCTGGCCAATTTGGAGCAAGGCCCTCCCCCCTCCATGCAGGTTGTTCTCACCACAGATGAATCCACACTGGGATGGGGTGCCCATGTGGAGGGGCTCCCGACCCAGGGCCTGTGATCGGCTCAGGAAGCTCAGTGTCAAATCAACTTCCTGGAGCTCCAGGCAATCCGTTACAGTCTGTGGGTGTTCCAGGATCGCTTGGTGACCAAATCAGTCCTAATCCAGACCGACAATCAGGTGGCGATGAGGTACATCAACAAACAGGGGGGCACGGGGTTGTTCCCTCTATTCCAGGAGGCCGTTCAAATTTGGTCTTGGGCCCACTTTCAGGGTTTATCACTTTGAGCCGTGTATGTGGCGAGGACGGAGAAAGTAGTGGTAGACCAACTCAGTCTGGCTTTTTGGCCCCACGAGTGGTCCCTAGACTCGGCGGTAGCAAACACGATCTTCTGTCTTTGGGGCATCCTAGACATGGATCTGTTTGCCTCCCCCTGCAACAACAAGGTGGAGGGAGTCCTTTCTCCCTCTTCGTTGAAGAGGGCAAACAGCCTCGGATGCCTTTACCCACCATTGCGGCAAGGGGCTTCTGTACGCGTATCCCCCGCTTCCGCTGGTGATAAAGACGCTCCTGAAGCCCTGTCAGGACAGGAGAACCATGATCCTCATAGCCCCCTATTGGCCACGGCAATTTGGTTCCCACTCCTGCAGGACCTCTCTGTCCGGAACCCAATCAATCTGGGAACTTCCCCGACCTTAGTCTCTCAGGATCGGGGCAGGCTGTGCAATCCTGATCTCAGGCATTGTCTCTAACGGGTTCTGGTTGCCTCCAGGAAGCCTTCGACTAGAAAGTCATACAGCCTGAAGTGGAAGAGGTTTGGTGTGAGCAGCACGGGATGGACCCATTTACCTGCTACACCCCGAAGCTCTTGGACTACCTGTTGCACCTGTCGGAAGCTGGGTTAAAGACCAACTCAGAGTGCATCTCAGCACCATTGGGGCTTATCAGAGGGTGAATGGTGCGCCCATATCAGTACAACCCTTGATTGGATATTTCATGCGTGGTCAGCTTCAGTTGAAGCCCCCTCTGCATCTTCCGCCTCTTTCCTGGGAACTTAATGTGATTTTGGCTTGCCTCATGAAGGACCCTTTTGAGCCTATGTGCACATGTGAATTGAAATTTCTGACCTGGAAGGTCATATTCTTGGTTGCAGTCACCTTAGCAAAGATGGGTCAGTGAACTTCAAGCATTGGTGACGTACCCACCTTATACAAAGTTCTTCATACGCACCCTAAGTTCTTGCTTAAGGTGGTATCTGACTTCCACCTGAACCAATCTATCGTCCTATCCACCTTCTTTCCCAGACCTCATTCACACTCAGGCAAACGGGCCTTGCAATACTTTGGGTTGTATGAGGGCCTTAGCATTCTACCTTGAGAGGATGGCAGGCCATTGGCAGTTAACACAACTCTTCATCTTATTTGATAAGAACAGAATGGGAGTGGCTGTGGCCAAGGACATCCGGTCTACCTGGCCGGCAGGCTGCATATCTTTCTTATACGCAGAAGTGGGACTGCAGCTTGGGGACCATGTTACGGCTCTCTCCGTCAAGCTATGGCAACCTCAGTGGCCCACTTAAGAGCAGTCCTGTGATGGAGATCTGTAGAGCTGCAAAGTGGAGTTTTCTTCATACGTTTGCCACTCACTATTGCCTGGACAGAGATGGCCGCCAAGATAGTAGCTTTGGCCAATCTGTCCTCTCTAACCTTTTTCAGGTCTAAACCCAATTCTTCCACCTAGGGCCTTGTTTTTCGGATTCAGGCTGTCTTCCTCCATTATCAAAAGCATCTAAACAATGGTCCAAAACGCAGCTGCAAGAATACTCACGAATACCAGAAGAAGAGACCACATCTCACCCATCTTAAAAGACCTCCACTGGCTCCCTATTCACTTCAGAATCATCTACAAATCCGTTACCATCATATACAAGTCCATCCACCACCTTACTTCACTTGACCTTCAAAACCCGCTCAACCTACACAACTCTCTTAGACCGACCAGAGAAGCCTACAGAGGATTCCTCCAGATACCCAATACGAAATTCACGCGGCACATAACCTCAAGAGAACGGGCTTTCTCGACAGCCGGGCCATCACTCTGGAACTCCATCCCCACGAACCTTCGCGAGGAGCCGTGCCTGTCAACCTTCCGAAAAAGATTAAAAACTTGGCTATTTAAACAAGCCTTCCCAGACCTCACCTGAATCACAACCTATCTTCTCAAAGAATGTAGCCACACCGGTTCTGTAAATAATTATTAATTTAGGATTTTAACCTACTGTTTTTTCTCTTGTCCCAGTTCCTGTGCCCCTGTTTCATTGTAACTGCAATTCCTCTGCACTAAATTCAGTTTTGTATTTTTTTGCACACCTTGTTCGAATGTAAACCGGCATGATGTGATTTTATCACGAATGCCGATATATAAAAACCTCTAAATAAATAAATAAAAATAAATAAATCTAGGTTCTGTTTGGTGTCCGTTCGAAAACAGCCTGCAGCTAGGATTTCACCCATGAGTGAGGACTACGATCCTGCTTGTCCTAGGAGAAAGCAGAGTTGCTTACCTGTAACAGGTGTTCTCCTAGGACAGCAGGATGTTAATCCTCACAAAACCCGCCTGCCACCCCGCAGAGTTGGGTTTCATTTTAAGCTTATTTTATTTTTTTAATTCTCTGTAACGAGACTGAAGGGGGAACCCCACATGGCCGCACGGATAGTGGCATGCTGGGCATGCTCAGTGTGCCAGTCAAAGTTCTAGAAACTTTGACAGAAGTTTTCCTTTCCAGGTAAGCAACTCTGCTTTATGCAATGTCAACAAATTATCTTATTGTAACTGTTTGATTTTTCCTTTTATTTTACAATCTTATGAGACCCTATAATTCTCCACATTCCTTCTAGCGTTGAAATCAGTAAATCATATTATCAATCTGTACAACCCTCACTAGGTTTTTCATGGGGGCTCCTTAGTGCTCAGCGGGAGTTCATAAAGTCACAAGCCTTTTTATATCACACTTTTATGTGCTGTGCTCTCCCCAGTGGACATCTCTTACTCTACCAGTTGCTCATCATGCTCTCAATGGCTTTCACATACAGTAGTTTTCAAAAGTATTCAATCCCTAAAAAGTCAGGTTTGTGTGGATTAGAAATGACACAAGATTGTCCCAGACAATTTTACAACATATGTAGAGAAATAATGAATTATGACTTTGAAAATTTACTTTGAGCGCACTGGTCTGCAATAAACATACTGTCTGGAACAATCTGCCTAAGTGTCATTTGTAATCCACACATATCTGCTGACTTTTTAGGGGATCAAATACTTTTGCAAGCCACTGTATATAACCACAGGCTCTCAGCTCTCAAAGAACCTTAATTTTGAATTTGTTACTGCAGCCACATCCACCTCTGTATCAAGCTGTCACTTGCTGTGCTCTCCTCAATGGCTGCTTCTTCTAGCAAATAAAGCTCACAGTGACTTTCACAACATGAACACAAGGTTGCTGGGCTCTCAGATCTCTCTAACTTGGCATCTGCTATTTCCAAACTCTTCTCAGTCTGTTTTTCCGGCATGAATAACAAATGCTTGCCATGAGAGCATGATGAGCAACTGGTAGAGTAAGAGATGTCCTCTGAGGAGAACACAGCATGTAACAGTGTGATATAAAAAGGCTTGTGACTTTAAGAACTCCCGCTGAGCACTAAGGAGCCCCCTTGAAAAAGCCTAGTGAGGCAAAACATAGATATGTTGGAGGGTTGTACAGATCCACCACAGGATTTACTGATTTCAATGCTTTGTGTGGAGAATTATACAGTTTCATAAGACTGTAAAATAAAAGGAAAAATCGAACAGTTCCAGTAAGATAAGTTGTTGACCTTGCATAAAAATTATGTACTCTCTAAGATGTAGATTGTAGATACTACTGTGAGGTAGAGATTTGTTTTTAGTTCACTGGAGTGTTATAAATGTAAAATAGAGTGAGGTACTGCGAGTAAATAAAGCGTGGGCAAGCTTCTCAGCGATGCTGAACTAACGACATAATTGAAGGGGGACAAGGGAGTGGTCTGTTGTCTCTAAAACGTAGAGTAAGGAATTGGAGACAAAGATGACAGCTACTTTGTTTTTCACAACCTGAAACTCAAATTGTAGCTGATGTGAATCTAAGAGGCATCTGTGAATGTTTGGCATAAAAAGGAAGAACGTTAGATACACTAAAGTTGTTTTGATGCAGCAACTCTGTTAGAAGAGACTGAACTGTATATAATGTAGAAGTTTTCATTCTGCTGTTGCTGGTAATAGCAGTGAGTGCTTCTGCCTGGTTCACCACTGTGACATTTTCAACAGTCCAGTTCCCTGGGAGACTGTAGGAACCAAGCAGAATTTAAGAAACGCTGAAAAATAGACGAAAATGAAACTGCAAAATGAAGAAAATAAAGATCTGCAATTCCACTTGAGATAGGAAGTAAAATTGAATCCTACACTTTCAAGAAAATGTTGTGACATGATCGTAATATTCATTGAAAGTGCTGAGTGTTGCACCATAGTGCATTGAATAGGTTTCTCATTTTAATTTATGAAGCTGCTTGCCGAGATGGATGTACACAGTGGTTGCTGTCATTTTTTACATAACTTATGCTTCCATGTGTTGGTTTTAGGTAGAACTGAAATTCCCTGCACCAAGTAGACCTGGAAACTATCAGTACACGGTGTTTCTCAGATCAGATTCATATATGGGCTTGGACCAGGTTAAACCATTGAAGGTAATTTCTATTTCCACATTTTTCAAATCTAATTGGATTGCAGTATGTTCTGATCATGTTTGGTTTGGGTGTCCTCTAAAGATGTGAACATTTCGATTTAGTAAGGATACTGGGGAGTCTGCGCGGCTGCAGTGAGCATTAGTCATGTCTTAGTTACCTAGCTCTGTGGTCTGTTGTATTGGAATGAAGATGATTTTGGAACTGAGGAAATTAAACATTTCTTTTGAGGTCTGAAAAAAACCTGTGTGTATTCCTTTAGTAGTAAGCATGCTGAGTTCTTATTTGGATTGCAGGTTCTATATAAAGCATAGTGATTATGGTTTTTAGTAGACGAGCAATGATGGCGCTTTCCTCAAGGGGCATTAAACATATCAGAAACACTTAAAAAAAAAAAATTCTCTTTGAATTGATTTTTCAGCAAGATGTTTTGTCCTAATTAATTTAATATACTCCACCAGCTGCTAAACACTTTCATTGGTTAGGCTGAGGAGCCCTCTCTTGTCAGGCCATAGCATTTTGAATACTTCACTCCCAAGTTCCACATCTTTCTCCCTCATAACTTTGCCTCTCACAACCATGTTGCATATCATGCTATTGTTCTGTTCATCCTCTTTCCACTAGACTGATTTTTTTTTTTTTTGCTTTCTCCCCATTGCTGTGCCATTTGTACCATTCTCCATTTCACCATCTGTTTCTGCCAACAAGCAGGCATGAATTGACCACTACATATGAATGATGTCTGCACATGGCACCAACACAGACCCAGCTCTCAGAGCTCAGTAAAACTTTACTGAGCATGTGCAGGAATTCCCATGCACTGCCTCTTGAATCCCTTGGTCTTTTTTTTGTCTGAGCTAGCACAAAAATGTGCTTCAGCCTCTCCAATATTTTTTTAGCTTTTTTTTTAATCATTATTTCTTTATTAACACATTTTTCTTAAACAAGTAACAGACTAGTCAACATACGGTTTGTTTTTCTTCCCCCCCCGTAAACCCAAGCCCTACTCCCCCACCCACTTTCCCATGCCCCCCTTCCCCCAAGCGTCTTTTTTTCAGATGAATAACCTGCAGATCCCAAAACTATTGTTCACACACTTTCATTTATGCTCGCCCATTTTGGCCAGAAGACGAAAAGTTGTTTTGCACTATATGTGGGAGAGAAGCGATGAACGACTTCCAGGTACTATAGACCACCTTCTGATACGAAATAATTTAAATGCTGTAGATTTGTATTCCATACATAATAAATCCACCATCCTAGATTTCCAGGGTGTTAAATGCTTGGAGAATCTGGTTCAAGCAGGGGATACAATATATATTTCTTAGCAACCAAAGAACACTTGTGTACAAACAAGAGAAGAATGGTCATCCATATCAAGATCTTGAGAATGCAGTCCCTGTATACCAAGCACTGCAGGCATTACAAACTTAATATGTAGTAAGATCCCAAAATGCTCTAATCTGAGGACATTCTCACAACCAATGGTACAATCAGCTGAGCTGGAAATTCCTAGCTGCATAGCTTGATAAGAAGACAATTACTCTGTGAAGTATTCTTAGTTGCTGCACCCGCAAAAGAACATTCCCTGTACGTACCCGGATCAGTCCAGACCATGGGTTGAGCCTCCTGTCCAGCAGATGGAGACAGACCAAAACTGAAAGGGTATCCTATATCAGGACAGAGCCTACCCTGCAGCCCTTCAGTATTTGTCTGTCTCCAGCAGGTGCCAGACAGCTCATCCTGCGGTTCCCTGTTAGCTTGCCCTTTTTCCCTTTGGGGTTCCTTCTTTGATTCTTTTCTCTGGGGCAAGCTCAAGCAAGTATTGTTTCAAGTAATTTCTTTGTGTAAAAAAAAAAAGTTACCTGTTTTAAATTTCTGTCACTTTCTTGACTGTGTTAGGGAGACAGTCCTGTCTCCCTCGCTCTTGGGGTTCCTAGGGGGGCTTGGCCCCTTGATTTGCTCAGCCTAGGTTCCCTTCCCAGTGACCTTCTTGTGGGGTGATACTGGTGAAGCCAGTCACTCCCCCTCAGCCTGCTGCCTTGCCTCAGGACGTCCATTCCTTGGGTGTACTTTCAGGGAAGCAGTTTCAGCAGTCAAACTTTGTACTTTTGTTGTGCAAGTTTGAAAAAAAAAAGGCAGCAAGGTTTTTGATTTGTAGGAGGGGAGTGGGGTTGATCTACTGCTCCTCTCCTCTGGGACTCCCCTATCAGCTGTTTTCTTTATTTCCCTCGCGGCTGTGTTAATTTCCTCATCCAGCGTTCAAACTTGTGCTTGGCCTGTGGAGAGCTGGCCTCCCGGCTCTCCAGAGATGGGGTGTGCTCCTGATGCCTCCCGGGTGGGGAGGGCTCCTCCGCGGCGGCGCAGGTAACTCGAGCCCAAGGTCGGGTTCCCCGACGCATGGCCAGGCCGTTCCTGACCCAAGAATCCGCGGGAATGGTGGCCATTTTGGGTATTTCACCCGATGCAGATTCTACTTCTCCATGGGCAGAGGAGCTGGATTCGCCGATTTTACCCCCCGATCTGAGCCCGGTATGCTCTCGGGGGGATGCCACGGACCCCCTCCCTCGCCTCCCCCCATGGAAAAATCGTCCCAGGCCCGTTTTACTTCGGATTTTGTGCTGCTTCTGCACAAATTATATCTAGCTAGCCTGCAGGAGGAGGAGGATCCTCCCCTGCTGCCCCCAACCCCTCCGAAACTCCCCCGGATGCCCGCGCCATCTCCCGCCACGGTTTCGGATCCGCAAGGCCCTGTCCAGGTGCGGATGGTCCCCTCCCTGTGGACCCCCCACAGCCCCCTGTGGACCCTGTTGATGAATTTGATGGGGAGGCCTGGGCTCAAGCCCCCCCCCCCCCCCCGCTCGAGAGCGACGAATCCCACTTCCTCCGCTTATTTCAGCACGAGGAGCTGGAACCTCTCATTCCCTTTGTTCTCCAGGAATTGGGAGTTGATGCTCCGCCGGATGATTCTGTGGCGGCGGCGATGCCACCGGACCCGGTCCTGGCGGGACTTAGGGCACTCCCTTGTACATTTCCATTCCATCCTATGCATAGACTGCTTCTCCTACGGGAATGGGAAGCCCCTGAGACGGGTCTCCGGGTTAGGAGGGCTATGGATAAGCTCTACCCGCTTCCTGAGGATTGCCTGGAGATGCTGAAGATTCCAAAGGTTAACTCTTCGGTTACCGCGGTAACTAAGCATACCACTATCCCAGTGGTGGGCGCCACAGCGTTGCGGGATGTTCAGGACCGCAAACTCGAATTTTATTTGAAGTGCATATTTGTGGTCCTAGCTCTGGGGATCCGGGCTACAATCTGCAGCCGTCTCATGCAGTGGGCAAGCCTTAGGTGGATGCAACAATTACTCAGCACCCAGGACCTCTGCAGAGGCAGAGCAGGTGGAACGCTTGGAGGGCGCCATTGCATATGGCACGGATGCCCTATATGACTTGCTTCGAGTCCAGGCTAAGGCTATGGTTTCCGCAGTTTCGGCCAGACGCCTCCTCTGGCTGCGCAGCTGGTCCGCGGACTCTTCGTCAAAGGCTCAGCTGGGCACTCTTCCTTTTAAAGGCAAGTTGCTTTTTGGTGAGGACCTGGAACAGCTTATTAAATCCTTGGGCGAGAACAAGGTCCATAAGCTGCCAGAGGACTGCCCTATACAGTCTAAGTGTTTCTTTCCGACTCGTACCCGCTTCAGGGGGGCAACGCCGGTAAGGCAACAGGGCACGAGGTTCATATCACAGAGGCGGCGCTTGCAGGTCCCAGTCGTGGTCTCATTCCTTTCGGGGCCGTTGCGGCTTCCGAGATGGCAGCCAGCAATACCCGGCCACCAAGTCCGCTCCCCAATGAGATCTGGCAGGTCCATTCCTCCGTACGAAACTTAGGTGGGCGTCTTTCTCTGTTTCGCGAGGAGTGGGCCAAAATCACGTCCGATCAATGGGTTCTCGAGGTGATAGAACACGGTTACGTGTTAGTTTGCCCGGGACCTACTGGATCTTTATCTAGTTTCCCCTTGTGGCCAATCAAAGAGGCCTGCAGTCTGTCAATTTATTTTATTTATTTATTTATTTTATATGCCGACATTCGATCGAGATATCACATCGGTTTCCAGATAACTAAAGGAATAGGGTGGTAACAGCCCTATTTTACATTATAACATGGTAATAAATGGATATAAGAATATTTTACATGTCAAGCCCTGGATAGGCTCCAGGAACTGGGGGCGATTACTCCTGTGCCATTGCAGGAACAAGGCGCCGGCCAGTATTCCATTTACTTCGTCATTCCCAAGAAGGACAATACCTTCCGTTCAATCCTGGATCTCAAGCGAGTCAACCGGTCCCTCAGGGTCCCTCATTTCAGAATGGAGACCCTGAGGGCGGTGATAGCAGCGGTCCGCCCCGGCGAATTTCTAGCCTCCCTCGACCTGACGGAGGCTTACCTCCACATACCAATTCTACGAGAGCATCAAAAATTTCTTCTATTCCATATCCTGGGCCAGCACTTCCAGTTCAGGGCTCTTCCTTTCGGCCTTGCTACCGCTCCCCACACCTTTACCAAGATCATGGAAGTCGTGGCGGCTGCACGCCGCCGGGACGGAATCTTAGTCCATCCTTATCTGGACGACTGGCTTGTGAGGGCCAAGTCCTCCGCCCTGTGCGCTCACGCAGTTGACAGGGTACTAGCTCTCCTCACTTTGCTCGGATGGATAATCAACTTCTCCAAAAGCAATCTCCAGCCCTCTCAGGTTCTGGAATTCCTGGGAGCTCGCTTCGACACTCGGGTCGGGAAAGTTTTTCTCCCAGACTTGTGGGCACTCAAGCTGATCGATCAAGTGAACAGCTTTGTATCCCTGCCACTTCCCACGGCCTGGGATTATCTGCAGGTTCTGGGGACCATGGCTTCCACTATCGACCTGGTCCCCTGGGCATTTGTGCATATGCGTCCTTTACAGAAAGCGTTGTTATCCCGCTGGCAACCGGTGTCCGAGCAGTTCAGGAGTCCCTGCCTCTTTCCGACTCTACCATTGCCGACATACAATGATGGCTCTCGCCGGCGCATCTCCTCAAGGGGATGCCTCTTCTGACTCCCTCATGGGTCATAGTCACGATGGACGCCAGCCTCTCCAGGTGGGGGGCGGTCTGTCAGTCACAAACGACTCAGGAGTACTGGTCCCCACTCCAGTCCCGTTGGCACATCAATCACCTGGAGGCCCGGGGGGTGCGCCTGGCTCTCAAGTTTTTTCTCCCCTGCAAGGCGGTTCGAGTTTTGTCGGGCAATTCCACATGGTGGCTTACATCAATTGACAGGGGGGTATTCGAAGTCGTCTGGCCCTGGAAGCCAGCAAGCTCTTCTACTGGGCGGAGAGGCACTTGGATCGTCTAGCTGCCTCTCACATAGCGGGCAAGGAGAATGTTCAAGCCGACTTCCTCAGCTGTCAACGTCTCGATCCCGGCGAGTGGGAGTTGTCCGCGGTGATGGAACTAATTGTTCTCTGGTGGGGTCCCCCTCACCTGGATCTCATGGCGATGTTGGACAACGCCAAGGCTCCCCGGTTCTTCAGCCGTTGGAGGGAGCATTGCTCAGAGGGAGTAGATGCGTTGGCTCTTCCTTGGCCTCCCGACGTCCTCCGCTACGTGTTTCCGCCGTGGCCGTTAGTAGGGAAGATTCTCTGGAGAATAGAGCTGCATCGCGGTCCGGTGATACTCGTGGCCCCTGAGTGGCCCATAGGCCATGGTTCGCGGATCTGGTAAATCTGGCAATGGACGGTCCTCTTTGCCTCGGCCATCTACCCCGTTTTCTTTGGCAGGGTCCCGTATTTTTCGACCAGGCGGATCGCTTCTGTCTAGCGGCATGGCGTTTGAACGGCGACGGTTGAGGCGAAAAGGTTATAAGGAGGAAATTATTTCCACTCTGCTTAGGGCTCGTAAGCAGTCTACGTCTCTGACCTATGTCCCTGTCTGGAAGGTTTTTGAGAGCGCCTGCACGGAGTGGGGTGTTTCGGCGCATTCGCCTTCGGTCTCTGTAGTTCTCACCTTCCTGCAACAGGGACTATCCAAGGGTCTTTCTGTCAGCTCATTGCGGGTACAAGTTTCGGCTCTCTGTTCCCTCCTGGGCACCATCAAGGGTCGGGCAGTGGCCTCTAATCCGGATGTTGTCCGTTTCCTCAGGGGTGCTAAGCACCTGAAACCACCCGTCCGGCCCACTTGTCCCTCGTGGAGTCTAAATTTGGTGCTTCGGGCTCTTTGCTCGGCCCGTTTCGAACCTCTCCATCGGGCTACTCTCAAGGACTTAACGCTCAAGACTGTCTTCTTGGTTGCCATTTGCTCCGTCAGGTGGGTGTCGGACCTTCAAGCTCTGTCTTGCAGAGAACCTTTCCCTCGGTTTTCGGATTCAGGCGTTTCTCTCAAAACAGTACCTTCTTTCTTGCCAAAGGTTGTTTCCTCCTTTCATGTAAATCAGTCTGTGGAGCTCCCCGCGTTTTCTTCTGAGGATATCGCGGGGTCCGGGGGCAGTGAACTTCGCCGTCTGGATGTTTAAACGCGTCTTGCTGCGTTACCTTGCTGTTACCAATGACTTCCAGGTCTCGGATCATCTCTTTGTACTGTGGAGTGGTCCAAATAGAGGCAAACAAGCTTCTAAGACTACGATCGCTCAGTGGTTGAAGGAGGAGATTTCTTGGGCCTACATCTGCAAGGGCCGGGCGGTTCTTGAAAGCTTGAAAGCTCATTCCTTGTGTTCTCTGGCTACTTCTTGGGCGGAGAGTCAGCCTGTCTCTCCACAGGAAATATGCAGGGCTACTACGTGCAAGTCCCTGCATACCTTTGCTCGTCACTATCACCTTGACGTACAGGCGCCAGTCTTTGGTTCCTTTGGTCGTCAGGTGCTTCGAGCGGGACTGGCTCGGTCCTACCCTCTGTAGGGAAGCTTTGGTACATCCCATGGTCTGGACTGATCCGGGTACGAACAGGGAAAGGAAAATTAGTTGTTCTTACCTGTTAATTTTCGTTCCTGTAGTACCACGGATCAGTCCAGATGCCCTCCCGTATTCTGTCCGCTCAAATTTCTTTCCTGTTTTCTCCTTCTTATAGGAGTAATTTGTGTCTCTGCATGGCTCTCATGGAATTTCATTACAGGCACCGGAAGCATCTTTTACAATGATCTGGGATAGTCATGCAAGAGCGTTTTAGTAACACAGTTCATTCACTTGTTCTATTGTCTGATTGTTTACACTAAATTACTAGTTATTCTGTTACTTGCTTGACCTTATGCCTTTTTCTGCTTTGACACTGGTTATACCGAAGGGCTACAGGGTAGGCTCTATCCTGATATAGGATAACCTTTCAGTTTTGGTCTGTCTCCATCTGCTGGACAGGAGGCTCAACCCATGGTCTGGACTGATCCGTGGTACTACAGGAACGAAAATTAACAGATAAGAACTAATTTTCCTTTATCTGTGCTTATATAGACAACATGTGTGCAGAAAAGGAGTGGGACATGGCCATTCCAGGGTGCTCAGTTCCTGCCAGGAGAAAGAGCTTGGCGGCCATTTTCATCAGTGCAGAGAACACACTCTGCAGTTTCCTCAGCAGCTTATAGGCAGCAAATGGGGCTATGTACAAACAAGAAGGTGGACAGAGGGTGGCGCAGCGGTTTGGAGTTCGGGGGGATGTTCCTCTTTGAGAAGCCTGCTTGGACAGCCTTTTGCTGCGGAGTTCATGGCACAGTGGCTTGACTAGCTGCATCCCTTTTTCTGCTGATGGGAACAGCAGCCATGTATGGGTCCTGTGGAAGTGAAAGATACAGAAACTTCCCTCACTCGGATCTATGGAATGCAGTTGGTCTGCCCTTCTTAGATCAGTTGATAGATATTCATTTTATTTAAGAAGGCAGCTCCTTCCCGTTTTAGATGGCTTTGATTTCATGCTACAAAAAAAAGCAGCATGTCTAATTTCAGTCTTTATGGCCCGACCTCGGTAGTGGCTTTCTATGGCATGATCTCCTGGGTCACTACATAACCCCAGTTGTTGACATAATTTTACAGGGATAATATTTGCTCCCAAAGTCCACTCCAAGGTTTTTTAACCTGCTTGGCATTTACTAAGGATCGTGAAGGATAGGAGATTCATTGCACAAAATGGCTTTTCACTTAAGGAAGGATTTGCCTTCTTATTTCTTCTGGTGTAGCAAACGATTTGTTTTTTTAAAGTCTGTTTCTCAGGGAGAGGAATAGGCATGTGTCAGTGCCAGAGCGGTTATGGACCTTCTCAGCAGTGTATTCAAAGGGGGATGCTGCTAGTTTCAGCTATACTCCCTTGGTTGCTGTTCATGCCTTCTATTCTTTCTTTGGTTGTACCCCGGGTAGCTGTACATGTGTTTGGTCCTTTATGCTTCTTTCCAGGAGTTAGGAAGGAGAAGGTCAATTTTGATGCCGAAGTTGGTATGGTTCTGATCTGCCTTTTCCTTAGGGACGAGTTGGCATCGTCATTTTTTCAGCTCCAGGATATTCTTGTGTCTGAGTGTCAGAGACATTTTTCCAATCTAGGTATCGGTTCTTTCATTCAATGAAAGGTGGTACAGATGGGGCAGAGATCTCTGCCCCCCCCCCAAAGGTCAGCACAATTAGGACTTGGAGGATCTATTTCTGACACCAGAGTTAGGCAGTTTATCTGTTTTCTCAGAGGTTGACCCAAATTGCAACAGACAGTGGTCCTGAGGGGGGTGGGGAAGGGGGAGAGAACACTTGTTCTGCTGTGGAATTGATCGGCCTATTTCTGACACTTTTATGGTTTCTCCAAGTCATTCAGCCATAAAGTGGGAAGTGATATAAGCTACTCTATATATAAGGACTCTAGCTTGAAGGCAGAGCATTCCGTTCCAACAGACCAGAAAGGTCAGGGATGCTACACCAGTCATGTCATTGTGCTGAGAAAAGACTGGTACTTTTAACCCATAGTGGACCTGGAGTGGGTCAATGACTTCTTAAAGGTGTCACATTTCTGAATGCAAAATTTAGTCTGTAATCATGGTAGTGTAGAAGGAAGAGGGTTTTTTTTTATCTCTCTAGGTTTACCGGAAGCTTAACTACTACATCAAATTCAGAAGGATCTCTGGAGCTTCCTCAACTTGACAGCTCCCAGAGCATTCTCTAAAGTCATGGTAGTGGTGCCAGCATTTATTTGCAATGATGATCTTGGGACACCACTAGTTAGTCGATTAATTGGTTCAAATGAAGTCTTGGCAGGAGAGCATCTCTGCTTCTCACTGGGTAATACAGATATTCCAAGAATTGGGCTGGATTGACAATTTGTCAAAAAGCAATCTGCACCCATCTCAGAAGCTTTACTACCTGTTAGCTCACTTCAATACAAAAATGGGTCACGTTTGTTTAATGGATCCTAGTATCCAGAAGTTATGCGGTCAGGTTTGGGCATAGTGAGCAGCCAAGAGCCCACTGATGTAGACTTTTTTTTTTAGTTCTCTGATCCATGGAGGTGGCCTTGGATTTTGTGCCATGAGCTGGAGATCAACCACTTGGAGTGAGGGGTAGAGGTAGTTCCCATGGTGTCAATGGATACCAGTTTGACGGATGGGGGTGCACTATCAGGAGTTTACTGTCAGATTCAGTGGACACTTGAGGAAGCGGGTTGATCCATCAATCGTTTGGATGCCAGAACGTTTCGACTGGCACTTCTTGAATTCGCCCATGGCACAGGCAGTGAGAATGATGTCTGACAATGTGACACCGGTCACGTACATCAATTAACAAGGGAATACTCTGAGTCCTCAAGTATCGTTGGAAATGGACCATCTTTTCCCTTGAGCAGAGAAGACTGTACAAACCTTGTCAGCAATTGCATATTGCGGGTGTGGACAATGTCCAGGTGGATTTTCTAAGTCGTCATGGCCTAGATCCAGGAGAGTGGTTCTTATCTCAGAGTTTTCAACTTGGTATATAGTGAGGTGGAGATTCTCTGAGCAGGATCTCATAGCAACTAGTCAAAATGCCAAGGTGTGCCTCTTGGTCAGCTGAAAGAGAGACCAGAAATCGGCTTTAATTGATGCCATGGTTCAGAGATGGCCAGCAATGGGGGGGGGGGGGCAATATGTATTTCCCCTTTAACTCTTGATGGAGGCAGGCTTCATCCAGGTTTCGTTCAGCTGGTGATGCTGGACTGGCCCCACTGCCTGGTAGGCAGACTTGTGAAGACTGTTGGGTGGAAGGCCTTTCTGCCATCTGGCTTAGAGACCTTGTCAGGGTCAGTTAGTTCACGATGATCTGGATTGGTTTAACTTAACGGTTTGGTCCTTGAAAAGGCACATTAGTGAAAGAGTTATTCTCTCACAGTAGTGGCTACCTTGCTGAAAGCTGGATAATTTATCACTTCCTTAGCCTATGTGCAAGACGTGGAGAGTTTCAAGGCCTGTGCTCAGAGTGTCACTTTATCCATCCCAATACCATTGATTTTGTAGTTTTTATAGGAAGGCATCACTAAAGGGCTTAATTGCTTAAAGCAGTGATTCTTTACCGTGTCACCAAGAGGTGGAAAGTGGGTCACCAAAAATTTTACATAGCAAGTCTATGCTTTCTATAACAGCCGCATGTGCTTGCTGCTTGAGGAATGTGCAGAGTAAGGAGCCTGGTACTTAAAATTCCTCATCACCGCTCCCTGTTTCTGCTTTTCACTCACCCCTGGCAATCACTGCCACCACCAATCCAAGCCAGAAATATTGCAGGCATACTGTATCTTTCCCTACCATTCTGCTGCACCTCCCCCTCCCCCACACATCTTGGAGTTTGTTTTTCTCTGTGTTCTTGTTTATAATTTATGGTCTTTTATTCTGTATTTGATAAAAATCGGTCTGCATTCTGCATGTTTGACAGAGGTGAGGGATTCTGCTAACTAGAATGTAGATCCTGTGTAGGAATATAGAGCAGTCTGCCTTTCTTTGTTTCTCTGAAAAGCCTGAAAATGATGACTGTATGGAGTTAATTCAGCGCTTTAGTCTGTTCCTCTTTCAGTCTGATACCGATGCTGAGGACAGGCATCATACCAGCATTAAACTTGATCGGGCACAACGGGCGCTGAGAGCAGCAGGGGGCTAACCAGACAAGAGATATCAGTCTGCTACCATGATTACGCCCTAAAGGAGAAAATTGCAGGCATAGCCAGAAAACAAATGAGATGGTCGTGGAAAGATCAAGAAATTTCAGTATATGCTGATCTGTCCCAGGCAACCCTGCAGAACAGGCAGGAATTAAAGGAGGCTACAGCTTTTCTCAGAAAAGAAAACATCAAATACCGATGGCTGCACCCGTTTGGCCTAATTTATACCTGGGAGGGTGTATGTACCCGAATACTTACAAGCAAGCGAGGCTGCACTCTTACTAAAAGATCAAGGATTTACTGCAGAAGTCCCTCAGCCCACGAGCCACAAAAAATGTAATACTAGAAATCCACAGCCACGTTGGCAGAGGGTCGGCGCCAGAAACAGCCAGTTAAAAAGAAACTCTGATACCCGAAAACTCCAGGAGGTGGGCATCTGAACATTATGAGAAAGCCCACTCAAGAATTAGTTTCTTTGGTCTACAATTATCCAGAGGTTCATTTTTGACTGTTTTTCCCATTGATCAACATCTTTGTCCAAGGAAGCAAACCGGTAACCGATCCAATGTGGCGAACAACAGAAGAATGAAAAGATGGATTGGTAAAAATGGACTTTTATTGGAACTTGCCCGACTCTGGCCGAGTTTCGCTCTGCCGAGCTGCCTCAGGGGCTGTGGCACATAAATATAAACAATTAAAAATGCACACAAACATAAATATTTGTATAAACATATGACATGATATAAAACATATTCAAAAAAATATATATTAAACGAATACATTAAATAGTAAAAACACTTCAACACGGAGACAGTGCTTGTTTTGTGTGCATAAGATAATGATGTTACATAAAAAGTTACGTGTTTGAAAGTACAGATACTGTGGCTGAAACATCAATTAAAAGTGGAAACAAATCTTACAAAAAACATGGTCTATAGTGATTGTTGCATTGCCCAATGCACTTCACCAAACAGCATATGGCTGATACATGCAAAATTTGTAACAAACAATAAAATATTATTAATTGAAATATATTATTGAGGAGGTCAATGTGTCTAATTATTAAGAAATGAAAAAATATAAATGATATGTAAAGATAGCAAACTAAATTTTGTACCTTGTTGAGCCAGAAACTTGGCTCTATATACTTTTGCTGATTTCCTAGGATGAAGGAGTATGAGTGAACACACCGAATCCGGGCTTGTCACTTGTGATTCATCAATCACTTGTGTGAACAGTATTGATGCAATTCTTATGGAACAAAAAATTCTCAATTATCTTAGTTATCAAGAAGGTAAAAAATGGACACATGCATTAGTCAGACTACAAATCTGAATGACTTCATTCCGAAATTGATACTGAAATCTTGTATCATTATTATCAAGCTGCTATATGTCTTTCAACTGATCACAAATTGATAGGGAGTTAACGGTAAAAAAGATGATGTCGAAAAATAAATGAATGGTGAACCTTACTGCATGTGAATGCAAACCATAATTTTTAATTTTTAATTTTTACAGTGTGTTAAATCTTGATCCGGTAGGTACCAGGAACAAATCAAAAATGAAATTAAAAGCAATACAATAATAAACTTCGCTACAAAATGAACAAATGGATAAAAGCAGCTTCGATACAATAGTGCTCCCTAGAAAGCTAAAATACACTTCGATACAATGCCAACAATACTTCTTATCAACAGTATATAGAAAATTTAAATTTAAAACGAGTGATATGCGGGAAGACGTGTGCCAAAGCAATATAATAATAAAAAAATGATGCGCTGAACAATAATTAAATTCCTAATATATAAAGTGCATAAGTGGATAAAAGCAGCTTCGTAGAAAGCTAAAATACACTTCAATACAATGCCAACAATACTTCTTATCAACAGTATATAGAAAATTTAAATTTAAAACGAGTGATATGCGGGAAGACGTGTGCCAAAGCAATGTAATAATAAAAATGATGCGCTGAACAATAATTAAATTCCTAATATATAAAAGTGCATAAGTCAAATAGCATATTGTGGCTATCCGCAAATATGTATCCATCGGAAGCTGTGTCACAATGAATACCGAACAAAAATGATGGAATCACTAATTGTGGATAATATCCAAGCGCAAGAAACTATGTCATATTAAGTATGCACTTAAGCAGACTAAAATATATAAGAGTGAAATCACTAGCTATTAAAACTAACTAATATTTTACCTTTGTTGAACTTGCACCGGTCACATACTGCTCTGACAAACACTGCAAGAACCAGTTAGTACCTGTATTGGACCTTTATTTTTCCCGCTTCTCACTCGAAATCACGCGAGAATAGACACATGTGTGGACAGATTGGCTCACAGGGAATGAGAGACATGAATAAAACCCTTCATAACGACTCTGGTGTGTAAAAAAAGTGAATTAATCAATACTGATCTAATCTGTGCAGTGATGCAAAAATGGTGACAAGAGGAGAAAATGTAATAAACAAATGTCTGCGGTTGACTCATATTCCTTCATTTGTGCAACTGCTGGAAAACGGATGTACGGTCAAGAGGTAAACACAAATATTTTAAAAACTTTAAAACACTGCATCTTTAAAAAAGTAAATTAGTGTGAACATGTATAAAATCAAACATTCTTAAAAGATGCATCATTATTTGGAAAATCAAGTAAAAAATATATGAATTAAAATTTAAAGGGAAGATAAGGGGGGGGGGAAGGGGGGGGGGAAAGGAAGGGGGAAAGGGAAAGGGGGTGGGGAAGAGGGAAGGGAAATTGGAAGGGAAAAAGGGGGAGGGGGGGAAAAGGGATAAGAAGGGCAAAGGGAGGGGGAAACAGAAGGGGAAGCACAACAAAAAATACATGTTGACCTGAATATAATATTCCAAAATTAGAAAACCAAAAAATCAACAAAAACATATAGATAGATTATATATGCCATATATTGATTGCAAGAGAGGATTATGATCCATGTAAAATAAAGGTCTATAGGTATACACTGAGATCTGTTTCACCATTGAGACCCATGGGAGAAAGGGTCTTAAAATCAAAAATAAATTGTTGTTCTAATCTTAGTAACAAATTGTCAAAGTCACCCCCCCTCCAATTCCTTAGCGGCTGTTTGATGACACAGAATCTGAAGTCTGTGAAACTGTGGCCCATCTCTATCGCATGTGCGACCAATGGTTTACCCTCGCATTTTCTATTGATAGCACTCTTATGCTCTATGATTCTACTGCTGAACTGTCTTCTAGTTTTCCCTACGTATATTTTCTCACATGGACACTTTGCTATATAAATCACACCTACGCTTTTGCAATTAGTACGACTGCCGAGCTTGAAAATTCTACCAGTGTTAGGAATGAGTATAGATCGTGTTTTAAGATTAACTGGACATACGCTGCACTTCCCACAGGGTCCATGTCCTGTCTGATCGTTGCTAATGTTTTTAATGGATGGTAAAGCTGAAGGAGAAATGTATTCTTTTATGTTTTTATCGCGTTTATTCGCAATCATGACTTCTTTTCCTTTAAATTGTGGGAGAGACTGTACAATGTACCAATGTTTCTTAATGATTTTAATAATGTCATGTGAAAGTCCTGTGAAGGTAAGGGGGCAAATAATCTTCTCATTCTTAGTAACTTTCTTTTTTGGTTGCAACAAACCAGAGCGTTCCTGTGTTGCAGCCCTTGTCAAGCAACTTTCCACACAAGTTTTCGGATAACCCCTTTCTCTGAATCTATTCTTCATTTCAAAAGATCTAATCTTGAATGTCTTGTCATCAGTGCACAATCTTCTAAGGCGGAGGAATTGGCTGTAAGGCAATTCCTCCGCCTTAGAAGATTGTGCACTGATGACAACACAGGAACGCTCTGGTTTGTTGCAACCAAAAAGTCATGATTGCGAATAAAAGCAAAAGCGTAGGTGTGATTTATATAGCAAAGTGTCCATGTGAGAAAATATACGTAGGGAAAACTAGAAGACAGTTCAGCAGTAGAATCATAGAGCATAAGAGTGCTATCAATAGAAAATGCGAGGGTAAACCATTGGTCGCACATGCGATAGAGATGGGCCACAGTTTCCCAGACTTCAGATTCTGTGTCATCAAACAGCCGCTAAGGAATTGGAGGGGGGGTGACTTTGACAATTTGTTACTAAGATTAGAACAACAATTTATTTTTGATTTTAAGACCCTTTCTCCCATGGGTCTCAATGGTGAAACAGATCTCAGTGTATACCTATAGACCTTTATTTTACATGGATCATAATCCTCTCTTGCAATCAATATATGGCATATATAATCTATCTATATGTTTTTGTTGATTTTTTGGTTTTCTAATTTTGGAATATTATATTCAGGTCAACATGTATTTTTGTTGTGCTTCCCCTTCTGTTTCCCCCCTCCCTTTGCCCTTCTTATCCCTTTTCCCCCCCTCCTTCCCCCCCCTCCCCCTTTTTCCCTTCCAATTTCCCTTCCCTCTTCCCCACCCCCTTTCCCTTTCCCCCTTCCTTTCCCCCCCCCTTCCCCCCCCCCTTATCTTCCCTTTAAATTTTAATTCATATATTTTTTACTTGATTTTCCAAATAATGATGCATCTTTTAAGAATGTTTGATTTTATACATGTTCACACTAATTTACTTTTTTTAAAGATGCAGTGTTTTAAAGTTTTTAAAATATTTGTGTTTACCTCTTGACCGTACATCCGTTTTCCAGCAGTTGCACAAATGAAGGAATATGAGTCAACCGCAGACATTTGTTTATTACATTTTCTCCTCTTGTCACCATTTTTGCATCACTGCACAGATTAGATCAGTATTGATTAATTCACTTTTTTTACACACCAGAGTCGTTATGAAGGGTTTTATTCATGTCTCTCATTCCCTGTGAGCCAATCTGTCCACACATGTGTCTATTCTCGCGTGATTTCGAGTGAGAAGCGGGAAAAATAAAGGTCCAATACAGGTACTAACTGGTTCTTGCAGTGTTTGTCAGAGCAGTATGTGACCGGTGCAAGTTCAACAAAGGTAAAATATTAGTTAGTTTTAATAGCTAGTGATTTCACTCTTATATATTTTAGTCTGCCTAAGTGCATACTTAATATGACATAGTTTCTTGCGCTTGGATATTATCCACAATTAGTGATTCCATCATTTTTGTTCGGTATTCATTGTGACACAGCTTCCGATGGATACATATTTGCGGATAGCCACAATATGCTATTTGACTTATGCACTTTTATATATTAGGAATTTAATTATTGTTCAGCGCATCATTTTTATTATTACATTGCTTTGGCACACGTCTTCCCGCATATCACTCGTTTTAAATTTAAATTTTCTATATACTGTTGATAAGAAGTATTGTTGGCATTGTATTGAAGTGTATTTTAGCTTTCTACGAAGCTGCTTTTATCCACTTATGCACTTTATATATTAGGAATTTAATTATTGTTCAGCGCATCATTTTTTTATTATTATATTGCTTTGGCACACGTCTTCCCGCATATCACTCGTTTTAAATTTAAATTTTCTATATACTGTTGATAAGAAGTATTGTTGGCATTGTATCGAAGTGTATTTTAGCTTTCTAGGGAGCACTATTGTATCGAAGCTGCTTTTATCCATTTGTTCATTTTGTAGCGAAGTTTATTATTGTATTGCTTTTAATTTCATTTTTGATTTGTTCCTGGTACCTACCGGATCAAGATTTAACACACTGTAAAAATTAAAAATTAAAAATTATGGTTTGCATTCACATGCAGTAAGGTTCACCATTCATTTATTTTTCGACATCATCTTTTTTACCGTTAACTCCCTATCAATTTGTGATCAGTTGAAAGACATATAGCAGCTTGATAATAATGATACAAGATTTCAGTATCAATTTCGGAATGAAGTCATTCAGATTTGTAGTCTGACTAATGCATGTGTCCATTTTTTACCTTCTTGATAACTAAGATAATTGAGAATTTTTGTTCCATAAGAATTGCATCAATACTGTTCACACAAGTGATTGATGAATCACAAGTGACAAGCCCGGATTCGGTGTGTTCACTCATACTCCTTCATCCTAGGAAATCAGCAAAAGTATATAGAGCCAAGTTTCTGGCTCAACAAGGTACAAAATTTAGTTTGCTATCTTTACATATCATTTATATTTTTTCATTTCTTAATAATTAGACACATTGACCTCCTCAATAATATATTTCAATTAATAATATTTTATTGTTTGTTACAAATTTTGCATGTATCAGCCATATGCTGTTTGGTGAAGTGCATTGGGCAATGCAACAATCACTATAGACCATGTTTTTTGTAAGATTTGTTTCCACTTTTAATTGATGTTTCAGCCACAGTATCTGTACTTTCAAACACGTAACTTTTTATGTAACATCATTATCTTATGCACACAAAACAAGCACTGTCTCCGTGTTGAAGTGTTTTTACTATTTAATGTATTCGTTTAATATATATTTTTTTGAATATGTTTTATATCATGTCATATGTTTATACAAATATTTATGTTTGTGTGCATTTTTAATTGTTTATATTTATGTGCCACAGCCCCTGAGGCAGCTCGGCAGAGCGAAACTCGGCCAGAGTCGGGCAAGTTCCAATAAAAGTCCATTTTTACCGATCCATCTTTTCATTCTTCTGTTGTTCAACATCTTTGTCTACAGTATTAATGCTAACATCATAGTGATCAACTTATGGAAGCCCAAAAAGATTTCTTTGAAAAAGGCTAGAAGGAGCCCATAGTCCGATGTTCTTATTTTCTTTCATGAGTCTAGTTCAATTTGATCTGCATGGAGCTATTAGCAGATCAGGTCAGGGGGGTTGGGGTGGGGAAACTTACGGGACAAAGATCTAGTACCATTTCTTATAATCTTTGTGGGGAACAGAGGCATTGGTTGTCAATTTTGAAGGTTCTCATGCATGATATGCAGATTGGTAATTATAATTCTGTGTTCCATAATTATGATATATATCAAGCTGTCTCATGTTATCCATCTGGGGGACGAATTGAATGTAAATTGGACATTTATACCTTATACATGCTATGGCCACCTTTCTTATAGCATCCCTTAATGTTAAGGGACTCAATTCACCATATAAACGACATAATTTGTTTAAGGAATTGGGAATGCTGAAAGCTGATGTGGCCTTTATCCAGGAACCACATCTAAAGCGTAAACATGAGCCACTCCTAAAAAAAAAAAAAAAAAATACCCAATACCCGTACCAGTTCTTTGCCCCAAGTACGAAAACTGCCAAATATACAGGGGTGTGCATTTTATTTTCGCAATGCATGGTGTTTGAATGTCAAACCTATATCAGAGATCCGGCTGGCAGATATTTATTATTGCAGATATTGATAGATGGTACGGAGTATACTTTGGTGAATGTTTATGCTCCAACCAGGAGCAAGGGAAATTCTTTGACGAATTGAACCAAGTTCTATTGCTTCATGGTAAAGGGAAGTTAATACTGGGAGGAGACTTTAATGTGGCAAGGAATCCTGGGGTGGACACGTCTCGGGGGAGCGTCGCACTAGCGCCTGTCCATAGGAAGAGATTACAAATGCTGATGGATGATTGCCAACTAGTGGATGTTTGGAGGCTACATTTTCCCAAATCTCGCTCCTATACGTTTTATTCTGCCACACTTTCAGCATACTCCAGAATTGATTATTTTCTATTGGATAAGGCACTACTCTCCCATATTTCCAAACCCGATATTAGTCCAGTGGCATGGTCAGACCACGCGGCGGTAGCAGTTGACCTATGCATTCCACAATGCGATAAGGGGACACGATTTTGGCGTCTTAATGACTCCCTCTTGACAGACAATGGGTTCAGTAATACTCTAGCTGACCAGATACAGGAATATCTATGCTTAAATGATAACGGAGATGTAAATCCGGCCGTAGTCTGGGAATCCTTAAAAGCATATTTGAGGGGCTTGCTGATATCCCGGGCTGCCTTTCTCAAGAAAAGAGATACACAAAAGGCATCTGAGCTGAGACAACAATTGGCGAAATCCACTTGGGAGCATCAGGTTACTGGATCCCAGAAATTATGACAACATTATATCCAAAACACGGGAAGCATTGGCTAGACTAGAAGCGGATAGGATGGTCCACTCAATGAATGTAGTTAAACAAGAATATTTTGAAGGGGGAAATAAGGTGGGACGAAATTTAGCCTGTACACTTAAACAAATCACCTACCAAAATATCATAGCTAAAATAAAAAATGAAAAAGGGGACATACTCACTAACAATACAGATATTCAAAAGCGATTTTTGGATTTTTATGGAATGCTGTATACTTCAGAAAAAAGTATTAATCAGGAAGATATTGACAGATATCTAGGGGGGATATGTTCACCCACTTTCTGTGGCAACACAGGATAGATTAGACGAGGAGATATCTATAGTTGAAATACTTCATGCCATAAAAACATTAAAACTAGGAAAATCCCCAGGCCCAGATGGTCTCACGGCCAAATTTTACAAACAATTCGCTCCTGCTATAGTAGCATATCTTCAAACTGTATATAATTATCTGTGAGATGGAGGATCTCTGGCCCAAAACTCCAACTTAGCGGGGATAACAATATTGCTGAAACCTGGTAGGGACCCAGCTGTCTGTGGATCATATAGGCCCATTTAGCTAATAAACCTCGACCTTAAAATTCTTGCAAAAATTTTAGCAGCCCATATGATATGAACAGTTATATAACAGCGCTAATACATCAGGATCAGGCAGGTTTTATGCCAGGCTGCTTAGCCGGGGATAATATCTGTAAATTGATAGATCTGATGTGGTGGGCAGATGGCCACAAGAAAGAATCCATTTTTATTTTTATAGACGCTGAAAAAGCATTCGATATGGTGCACTGGCCCTTCCTCTTTGGGGTGTTACAGAAAATGGGTTTTGGACCTCATTTTTGCACTTGGATATCTAGTTTATATAATAATCCCAGGGCATGCCTAAAGATCATTGGGGGATATTCAGATCGATTCCAGATGTGTCATGGCACCAGGCAGGGCTGTCCTCTATCACCCTTCTTGTTTGCACTCTTTCTGGAGCCACTGGCAATCACTATCAGGGAAAACATGGCAATATCGGGTTTTACCTTTGCCACCACACATTTAAAATTACACTATTCGCTGATGACATAATGTTTTCACAGACCAACCCCCATGAGGCTTTAATAGCCATAGAAAAAGATATAAAACCAATTCAGTGGTGTGTCCGGTTTCAAGGTGAACTGGGATAAATCTGAAATCCTCAACATAACCTGCTGCCCCGAGACGGTGCAAAGAGTGATGCCCTTACATCCCTTTCGTTGGGCCAATAAGCAGATAAAGTATCTAGGTATTAATATTGCGGCCCACCCAATGGACCTATTTAAGTTAAATTACATTCCACTGATGCAACGGGTTTTCTTAGATTTAGATAAGTGGGGTAGTCTACCTATATCCTGGATGGGGCGAGTTGCAACTGTTAAGATGAATGTTCTCCCTAGATTATTGTACCTGTTTCAATCATTGCCGATACCTATTCCCCATGAATTGTTAAATCAATGGCAAAAAAAACTGTTTGGTTTTCTCTGGAAGCGACGACCACAGAGGATTGCCTGGAGTGTATTATATCAAAGCAAGCTAGAAGACTGACTTGGAGTCCCTAATATTACCTGGTACTATGTGTCCGCACAACTCAGACCTATGATAATTTGGCACCAGACAGCGGAGGCTAAACATTGGGCATTGATAGAGCAATTTAAAATTCTTGACATGCTGATAAAGCCTTAGCTTGGCAGGACAAGAAGACGTGGAAACGAACCACTCACATACTCCCTACTGCTAGACATACGATAAACATATGGACCAAGTGGAAAAGCAGATTGGTGGGTAATAAGCAATGTTATTTCCTAACCCATTTATTCCACAATGCTTCCTTTCTACCCTGTTTATCTCCAAACTCCTTTACCCAATGGAAGGCAAAAGGAATTACCAGATTTGAGGACATATGGGGAGGGGTGGATTTCCTCTCCTTTGCCTTTTTGAAAGAGAAATATCTTCTTCCGAGTATAGAGTTTCTTGCATATCTACAGATAAGGCATTTCTGTCATACCGCTCAGATCAAGGATAATTTAGGCAGGGTGAAATCCTTGTTGGAAGGATATTGCTCAGATCCCCATCATTTCAAGGCCTAATCGCCAAAGTATATAAACTGCTGAATGTGAAATTAGCGGTAGCACCTTCACATATTAAAGCCTGGAATAAGGATTTAACAAGGGCATATTCAACAACAGATTGGGAAACTCTTTATGGACAATTGAGTAAAGTCTCCATATCCTCAGCACTGGTGGAAAACGGATACAAACAGTTAAACAGATGGTATCTCACACCAGAGCGTCTGGCAAAAATCTCATCCAAGTACACTGGTAATTGCTGGCGAGGCTGCAATACTCTGGGCACATACCTACACATGTGGTGGTCGGGGGACTACATCAAACCTTTGTGGAATCAGGTTGAAAATCACTTGATTCAGTTATTGAAAGAACCCATACAGCTTCATATAGAAAGAGCTTTATTGAACGAACAGGAGCATGGTCTCTATCAATCACAGCATCCCCTGGTCCTACAGATATGCATTGCGACGAGACTGGAAATAGCTAAAGAGTGGAAGGCGCCTATAAGCCCTACTTTGTCTGCAGTACTGATGAGATTTGATAATGTTTGTACAATGAATCGGATGACGGCAGCGAAACATCATACCTTGAAAATATTTTACACCACTTGGGAGCCTCACCTTAGCTGGATAGAATCTAAAACAGGTTAAGTTATGGATACGCATTGAGAGGAATGAATACACATGAGACACTGCTACGTCATAACAATTTTATTATTGGTCTTTGAATCAGATATTGCAGATAACATTCGAGACTGTGATTTACGGGAATGATCAACCAAGCATAGGATGAAAGATAGACATATCTTTGACATTGGACATTTATTGACATTTAATGCTACTAGTGAATTTTAGGTGTGGGGGTGGGGTGGGATTGGGTAGGCTAACACTTGTAAAAGCGGTGTTCAAAGGTTTTTCTTGTATTTATACAGTTATGTATATTTCATGTTTGATACCAATAAAAAAAAGTTAACACAAAAAAAAAAGAATCCAGGAAGCCTTTCTATAGGCAATGGAGATATTATCCTCTGGCCTCTCGAGCTCGTCCAGCTCGAGCTACCCTAAAAAGCCATTCATGCCAACAACGGGTACCTCGGGCCCAGCCCACACTTCAGCCTGGCCCTGCAGTGGGATTTTGACTGGCACAGAGGGAACAGCAGCCTAACCCCAGTGCCCACTGGCCCCGACCCACCGGTTGGGGGCCAGCTATGCCCGTTTGCGAACTACTTGGACCCCTGTCACCACTGACCAATGGGTATTAACTATCGTGAAACAGGGCTATCGCCTAAATCTTCTCAGCATCCCACCAGACTTCCCTCCCTCGCTGGGGAGAGGCCTTATGGAACATGCGATGACTTTCGAGTTGGAACTCTCGGCCCTGCTGCAGTCAAAAGCCGTCAAACTGGTTCCCCGTGCCCAACAAGGCCGGGGTTCTTTCTCATTCCAAAGAGAACAAGCGGCCTCCGAGTCTTAAACAAGTTCCTGAGGTGAGAGCGGTTCAAGATGGTCTCACTGGGCACCTTAATCCCACTTCTTCATCAAGGGGATTGGCTCTGCTCTCTCGATTTACAGGACGCCTACACACACATCGCTATATTTCCACCTCATCAGAAATTCCTGTGTTTTGTGGTAGGCCAGTGGCAATTTCAATACAGGGTTCTACCCTTCGGCCTTGCCTTCACATCCTGGGTCTTCACCAAGTGCTTGCCAGTGGTGGGAGCATATTTGTGCCGCAAGGGGGTGCATGTATTCCCATATCTGGACGACTGGCTCATCAGGAGTTCTTCAAGGGAGGGGGCCCTCTTGCCCTGCGCTCAACAGTCGGAGTGCTCTAGTACTTAGGGTTTCTCATCAACTATCCAAAATCACAGCTGACACTGTCCCAGCGGATCAGTTTCAATGGAGCAGACCTGGACAACACAATGGCCAGGGCATTCCTCCCCAGCGACCGGGTGGCAACCCTGCTGGGCGTGGCCTGGTCCGTTCATTATCCACGGATGGCCTCTGCTCATCTACTTTTGCAGCTGCCAGGCCACATGGCGTCTGTGTACATCATTCCGATGGCTCATCTGGCCATGAAAGTGACGCAGTGGACCTTGCATTCCCAGTGGCACCAAGCCTCGCAGGAACTATCCTCGTTGATCCGGATAACTGAGCCGCTCCAAGTCTCCCTTGCCTGGTGGGCACAAGAAGCCAACCCGAGCAAGGGACTTCCATTTCACCCCCCTCCTGCTCAGGTGATCCTTACCACAGATGCCTCCAACATCGGTGGGGTGTCCATGTCAACAGCCTCCGCACACAGGGTGTGTGGTCGAAGCCCAAGGCGAGATGCCAAACAAATTTTCTGGAACTCCGGGCGATGCGGTATGCCCTCTATGTATTCCAAGATCACCTGTCCCACAAGTTTGTCTTGATACAGACGGACAACCAAGTGGCCATGTGGTACGTGACAAACAAAGGGGACACAGGCTCCTATCTCCTCTGTCGAGAATTAGCGCAGATTTGGGCCTGGGTCCTATTGCAAGCCATGCTCCTGCGAGCAGTATACCTGGCAGGGTCGGAGAATGTGGTGGCGGACCGTCTCAGTCAGACATTCCACCCCCACGACTGGTCCCTCAACCCTTCTGTGGCGGACAAGATCTTCTGCAGGTGGGGTCTGCCGGACATGGATCTCTTTGCATCCCCTCAGAATCACAAAGTGAGTCGCTTCTACTCCCTGTGCAGGGAGGATTGGGAACAAGCCATGGATGCCTTTGCCCAATCTTGGAGTGCAGGTCTCCTGTATGCATATTTTCAGATTCTGTTCATAGGCAAGACCCTTGTGAAGCTCCAAGAAGACAGAGGCTTCATTAATCTGATAGCCCCACATTGGCCGCAACAGGTCTGGTTTCCGATCCTGCGCAACCTGTCTGTCCAGGAGCCCATACACCTGGGCACCTCTCCCGACCTCATCACACAGGATCAGGGCAGATTGCGCCACCCGAACCTCCAGTCATTGGCCCTCAAGGCCTGGATGTTGAAAGGTTAGTGTTACAGTCCCTCGACCTTACAAACCAAGACTCCACCTGTATGAAAGCTCACAACAATAGATGCAGTTTTTTTACATTCAAAACACACATGGCTGTATCTATAGTGAAGAAGTTTCGTGGAAGACCATTTTTGTCATTTTGAGCTTTGTGGGGTTTTTTGACTTCTCTATATTTGTGGATTCTCTCTTCTTTCCAACAGAAAACACTGATATTGGGGGTCTCCCACATTCTCTTTTGTACATTCTATAAGAGTTGGTGGACAGGCAGTGCCACAGGCTCCTTGGGGGTATCCAGGAAGCCAAAGATGCATTGGCTCATCCTCCATCTTTAAATTAAAGGGAATTGCCTCAGCCACTCTTTGTATAATGACTGAGAAGGATAGATCCTCTGAATGGGACACACTTCTAGCCTAAAGAGTAGTGTGATCTGCGTGGAGGTCAGAAGAATATTCTTTAGAACATGAATAGTTACACCTGTAAGTAAAATCCCTAGATTCTTCAGACTCAGTATCCAAAATGTACAGAGAAACTGAAATGAGAAGCTAGAGTTAGTTTTAACAGGCTATCCTGCTGACTCTGGGCAACAGGGTCAAGTGATAGTGCACAGTGTGAGGAGGCTTCTCGCTCAGCAGCTGGTTTCAACTTAGTGCATTAACACAGAGAGTCTGTGTTGAGACACTGTCATCTGTACTGATTTTCTCAGTGCCAGGGCACAGATTTCGAGAATCAGTCAAGTCAATATAACAGCCAATGCAGTGATATTTGGTGCTGCTACTTGTACCTATTATTTATGCCAAATTAAGGCCTCAAGGATACTCTTGTTCAATTCTTTCTCAAAGATGGCTGATGCCAACATTTGAGTGGTCTCAGTAGGAAATGAGATATCCTCCTGGTTAACCAGTGGAGGGAGATACTGACTGTCAGACTGGATCTCTGGAAGTCAATGCAGCTGGATCTCTTGATCGGCAGTTCAGCTGTCTTGACAGTTTCTTGAGAGGTCAGAGCAATGTGGCTGCAATCTCCCAGCTCTCAGAACCGTGCACCAATGGGAAATGGTACCGTGGTGTATCATGCAGTGTGTTTTTGGATCCAAACTTGATGCTGTAGAACCCTTCTCAGGTGATGAGTGGTAGCAGCAGGAATGTTCCCAGCTTCTGGACCTAGATTTTAATTTTGGTGCAGAGATCGAGTGAGACTTACCTCGTACTGAAGCATCAGTGCACAGTGCAGCCCTTGGTCTTTTGGTGTTGATGCCTTTGGTGCCAACAGATGGTGTCATTGGTGCAAAGATATCCTACATCTCTAAGCAGATGCCACAGCCAACAATGATATTTTAACTCCAGACATTGCACACAAAATTCAAGATGATCAGCACTTACAATCTATGTGGATACCTAAGGCAAAAGGAGATAAAGTGACTTGCTCAGTGTCACAAGAAATGTCAGTAGAGGAGCAGGGATTTGAATTCTGGTTTCCTTGCTCTTCAGCCCATCGCTTTAACCACTATGCCCTTTCTCTTGGTTTTTTCCAGCCATTGTGAGAAAAAAGGCAGAAGTGAAAAGAAGGCACAAAAGTTTGCAAAGAAAGAGAAGTCACTCAAACCACACCAAGAAGGAAAAGTAAAGTTTCAGAGGGGCTAAACAAGTGATTACAAAAACACCCATATAACAATGAAAAGTATAACTGCTGTCAAAACCCTAAGAAGTAGAAAAGAACTGACTCTGGGACACAGACCGTGAATACAATTGACCAGCATCACCATGGACAAAATGATGACAGAGGGGATCTCATATGACTGTGCAGCTAGGCAAGAGTCTCACATTTGTCTGTGGAAAACCCTTCTAGGCTTTTTCATAATTATTTAGGAAGTACTCCATATTGGTGGCTCTGGATATTATTGTCACCTTCTTGTCCTGTTGATTCATTCTATTTATCTACTAGCTGTACCCGGCCACGCGTTGCTGTGGCTAAGTCTGGTTAAATGGAAAAGAAAGAAAAGAGCGCACGTTTCGAATATGGTTAATTTCACAATGCTTGTGGGTATACAATATTTTTTGTTGTTCCATTATCTTCCCGTAGTGGCTGAGACCCACGGGCGGGCTGACAGCACTACCTCCCCCACCCCCCCCCCCCCCCACCCCCCACAGTTGCGGGCTATTTACTTGGCTTCTCCTTATCTGCAGGACTCAGGGGGTGGGGGAGGAGGGTGAGCTGTTCTCTGTTCAGGTCTTTGCGCTTTGGCTGCTGCAGGCTGCAGCTGCTTGTGATCTCTTCACAGCCGCTTTCTACTGCATTTGCTTTGCTCCAGCCATCCCAACTCCCTCCCCCCCTTGCCCGGCGGTGGACGGACTGGCTCGGCGACTCTTCTACCCTTTCCTCCTCCTGTGTGTAACTGTCTGGCAGTCCCTACTCCCTTCCCCAGCGGAGGAGGAATGGGCTGAGCCGTTTCTCGGAGCGGCGACTTGTCTGCCCTTTCCTCCTCCCCTCTGACACCCAGCACGTAGCGCAGAGCTCAATGGTCCGCCCATGCGCAGTAGAGCTGCTCTCTACTGCGCATTTGCTTGCCATGGGTCAGAGCCCATTTATATTGTAGATAACGTGTGTTGCTTGTACATCCAACAGATGGCGCTGTTTTTCCAAAAAAGCATGTTTTTACCTGTCACAAGTGTGACATCTATATAATATAGGTATATAAAAACATGCGCGTATTCGAATGCAAAGTTGTGTCAAAATTTCAAAGCAATCGGTGAAGAACTTTCGGAGATTTAAGATTTTGAACAAACGAACATTTACATTTTTATTTATATAGTTGGAGAAATATCTGCTGTTTCGCAGATAAAAAGATCTGCAACATGGCAGACATGCCAGATAAGGTAGAAAAATGAGGTGTAATCTAACAAAGTTCAAGAAGTGATCAAGAGTTTGGCAACTAAAATTTAATGCAGAAAAATTAAAAATGCATGTATTTGGAGCACAGAAATCCAAGACCGCATTAATTGCAGGTGAGAAACTTATGTACAAGACAGAAGAATGTTAGGGTTCACATGGACCAGCTATGTTCCAGGCTGCTTAAGGCTTCCATCTCTCTTGTTGACGGACCTGCCATCATTATCCAGGAACTTGGTGCTTATTGGTAATTATTTGGGGATGGAGCATAAGATGAGAGGGTTTGTTAATGTGGATGTTTTGGGTTACTGCTGATGATGATTATTTGATTAGATCTATTGTAGCCTTTTTGCTCTGGCAAGAGTGGGTCATAGTTAATGCATTTGCTGATGTTTTTATATTTAAAAATATTTATTACATGCTTAAATTCAAAATCTCCAAGTGAGGAAGAAATCCTATAAAGAAAGGCATAAACAAACGGTAGTACATCACACTTACACAATCTGCCAACTATATCAATGTAGTTTTGAAGTACCATTGTAATTTAGATATTGAATTATTTTATGTACTGTACATTATAATTATATATTGTAATGTGTTGACTGTTTACACGTAGAAATGTGCAACCCAAACCAAAATTTGAAAGGTAAGCAATAGGATAAAATAGGTGATAATGCCAATATACAGATCATCAGTGAGATCTCATCTGAAGGCAAAATGATGGAGAATTTGAACCATAAGTCCTATGAAGTGCTACTTAAGATCCTAAATGTATCTACCTCATAGGAGAAAAAGGATACAGGACATTCAAATATCTGAAAGTTCTGAATGATGCAGAAGAGACAAGGATTTTTCAGCTGAAAAGATGATCTGAAAAAGGGGTCATGATATGAGGCTGAAATCAGGAAGACTGGATCAGCACTAGGAAATTATTTATAAATGTTTTATATCCTACCTCTTCCAATACAATATTGTAGGGTAGATTTCACAATAACACTCACAGCCAGTTAAAAACAATACCGATTCAACAATCAATAGAGGCTTCCTGATATAAGGTTTTCAATTGTTTTCTAAACTTTTTGATATTGGCTTCTTTTCGTATCATCTCAGTTTATTCTACATATATGGTGCCGAAAAGAAAAAAAGCCCTTTTCCTAGTTCACTACAGTTGGAATGCCTGGCTGGAGGGCAATGCAGGTAATTCCATTCCCTTAGATCTTAAGGATCTTCTGTAGCTCAGGGGGAAAGACAAATGCTCCAACCACTACGCCGTTTCAGTTTGAACCTGTGAATGCAATAGAAACTGGATATAAAACATTTATAAAAAGAAGTACTGTTTCCCTGACACATCCGGTCCACATATTAAACGTTGGCTCTGCTGTCAGAAACTCTCTGCCCTTAACAGTCAAACATTTGCAAAACTACAATTATTAGTCCCTTCTGACGCAGTTGCTGTACGAAACTGTGTCGGGGGACCGTGTAACTTATAAACCTGCAATATCTTGTGATACATCTGCGAGACTTAGACCTCTCAAGGGCAAAGGTATTGGACATTTGAGATTTCTCTGCCCCATCGTAATTTATTATTATTGCGCTTTGGCTCCGAGTGGAGCAGTTTTGTGAACAGGGTCATCATCTTAAACTGTGACCTTTTGCTCACAGAGAGCCAATGAAGCTCCTTCAACACTGGGGTTATGTGATCAGATCTATCCTCACCACTTGGCAGCTGCATTTTGAACCATCTACAAGACTCTAATAACCTTATCAGGAAGCCCCACAAGGAGGGCATTAAAACAGTCAATATGGCTCAAAACGAGTGCTGCGATGGCAACAATGCTCCCCAATGGTTTAACCATCCTAAGTTTTTATAAAATGTAGTCTTCACTACATTCTTTACATGATTCACCATGGACAGTGCAGAGTCTAATAAAATGCCGAGACTTTGTACTCAGGTAAGATCAGTAACGATAGTTTATCTGTAAACCGCTGAAAGGGGGCTTTTTCCCACCCACAACAGCCTAGTCTTGGCCACATTCAGTGCAAGGTCTTTTTCTCCATAGAAAATGTGGTGGGTACAATGGGAATGGCCTCGTAATGAAGGCAAAACCAGCATGGGCCCAACACAGTGCATCCGTAGCTGCAAAGAAGTGAAGATAAATCAGCCATGAAGCAGAGCCTGTGACATTGCAAGAGGAAAGGAAAATGGGCAGCCTAGATGAGCCTTATGGTCTTTTTTTTCTGTTATATTCTGTTTTTATGTTTGCAGAAAAGCAGGAATGAGAAGTCCAAATGATTAATACAAAGGACAAACTGTGACTGTTTATTGATGAAGAAAATAAGCTGGATCTGTTGACTTCAAACTTCAGAACAGCATGGTGCACTCTGATAATGGCTTAAGACCTGCAGCTCTCTAGCAGTTTAAAAGGTCATGGCATTTGGAGGATATAACACACGCTAGGAAACTCTACAGTGCCCAAAATAAAAAAAAAAAGGCCAGGATGCAATATTTGATGTGATAAACTGATTGTACAACAGATGGCTTTCAGGCAGTTTTGCAGAAGGGTGGTAAGAAGGTTTAGAATGTTTCAGTGTGAAACGGAAAATCAACAACTGTAACATGGGTGTATCCCTAACATAGCAGAGGCTTTGAGTGGCATCAAATGTGAAACACCACACAAATCTGACAAAGGCTGACATCTTTTTCTCCTTCACTCATTTGTAAAAAGAGGCAATTAAGAATGGGATCGGAAGGAGCTGAACTGAAGTTATCTTTAGGAGCTGCAGGCTCTTCAAGCAGACTTTTTTTGGTGAGGAAGGGGGGAATATTCAGGAATTTGCTCTAACATCGAATGGAAAATGTCTTCTCTTTGAAGATATACTAATTCTTTCTGAATTCCCTATGAATAATCTACATTGTACAAGGTGGATCTTAGGGGAGAAGGGCAAGAAAGATAGACCTGCCTCCCTTAAGAGCCACCTTGTACAAGTAGCATAAAGAGACACAAATACATTACAATTACACTTTTTCAGACATTATCCTTGTTTGATTAAAAAGGGATCATCATATTTGAGACATCATCATAAAATCTGTGCTTGAATTGCCTACTGAATCGTCCATGGATGACTGTGGACAGTTAAACATTGAAACATGATGGCAGAAAAAGACCGAATGGCTCATCCAGTCTGCCTATCCATCCAGTTAGTTTAGCATAATTCTCACCACTTCCTTAGAAGATCCCCTGTTATTATCCCATGCTTTCTTGAATTCAGATACTGTTTTATCTCCACCTCCTCCACTGGAAGGCTGTTTCATGCTTCCACCACCAGATCCTTTAGAATTGATTAAAAAGTAATTTTAAATAAAGGTGGGTCACTAACCCTGTAGACAGCGTTCTCCAGTCTTTTCAGGGCCAGACTTTTATTTATTTTATTTAAGGTTTTTATATACCGAGAAATGTTGGGAACATCTTCTCGGTTTACAGAAAAAACCATAATGTAGCAACAGGCTTTACATTGAACATGGAACACAGAGTGATCAATCTAGGGGGTATCCAAAAACCAGAAGAGAAAAGTTGAAGATGTCTATTTGGTTTACAGAAAAACGTGATGCAGTAACAGTCTTTATAATGAACAAATAGCACAGGGTGATAATTCTAAAGGGTATCCAAAAACAAGAAGAGGAGTTATAAATAGAACACATAGCAGGACAATGTGTAATAGTTCTAAAAAAAAATATTTAGGTAGACAAGCAATGCTGAAGGGATGGTATATGCATCAATGGGTATTGTGTGTGTGATATGGTGCCTCATGACCTCATCTGTGTTGGCAAGTCTAAGAGGATTCTTAGGACCTGCATATTGGAACATCGTAGTTGCATTAAACAAATGAAAATGGACACCATTAGAACATAAGAAATTGCCATACTGGGTCAGAGCAAGGGTCCATCAAGCCCAGTATCTTGTTTCCAATAGTGGCCAATCCAGGCTACAAGTACCTGGCAAGTACCCAAACACTAAATAGATCCCATGCTATTGATGCCAGTAATAGCAGTGGCTACTCTCTCAGACAACTTGATTAATAGCAGTTGTTAGACTTCTCCTCCAAGAACTTATCCAAATCTTTTTTAAACTCAGCTACCCTAACTGCACTAACCACATCCTCTGGCAAGAAATTCCAGAGCTTTATTGTGTGTTGAGTGAAAAAGAATTTTCTCCAATTAGTTTTAAATGTGCTACATGCTAATTTCATAGAATGCCCCCTAGTCCTTCTATTATCTGAAAGAGTAAATAACCAATTCACATTTACCCATTCTCGACGGTTGGACAGGATCAAAACAAAAGTCTAAGAACCAAACTGCTGGACAGTCAATTTGATCACCAGCGTCTCATGTAGGTGTTAAAAGCGAGGAGCTTTTTGACACAGTAATTCCATCTAAAAGCACTTTAGAAAGAAGTAGTACTGGGTGCTCCCAAAGTTGCTTCACAAGGCATCGATTCTAATCCACCACCTCATTAAAGCAGTCTTTATTTCACTCAAATATCATATTCTTTATTTCAAATTTTCTTTTATATCTGAGATAAATTGCCAGTTCATCCTCATGAAATTAAAAAAAAAAAAAGTGTCACTGGGTTCAGTCCTTCTTACAATAGTTCCTAAAGAGTAGATCTGTTCCTTATTTCTAAAGATAAGCAATAACTTTCCCAGATTTACATGGCTGCTAATGGTTTATGTGCTTTTCCTCCAAGAACTTACCTAAGCCCCTTTTTCAACCTAGGTATGCTAATTGACTTGACCAAATCTTCTGAGAACAAATGCATCAACTTGATAATGTATTTAGTAGAAAAATACTTTCTCCAGTTTGTTTTAAATTTGCTACTTGTTTCATGGTGTGTTTACTAGTTTTAGTACGATTGAAAAGAGTAAATAACTGTTCCCTGTTTACCTTTTGTTGCCCTTGATTTTATAGACCTCTACCATATCTTTTGTCATCCCTTTTCCAAGTTGAAGAGCCCTAACCTTCTCAGTTTTTCTTCATAAGGGGACCATTCCACCCATTTCATTATTTTTGTTGCCCTTCTCTGTACTACTTGTAGCTCTGCTATATCTCTTTTTTTAAATGGGATGACCAGATCTGTACACAATACACAAGCTGTAGTTAAGCATGGATTGTTATAAGTAGCATGATATTCTCCATTTGTTTTCCATTCCCTTATCATATTTCCCAACATTTTTTCTTTTTTGACTGCTGCCACACACCAAACTTAGAGCTCAAACTAAACAAATATCGGTGAAAATGGAGGATGTACTAGATCAGATAGACAAACTAAAGAGTAACAAATCATTGGGACTGATGGCATCCACCCCAGAATTCTAAAAACTAAAATATGAAATTGCAAACCTATTACCTGAAACAGGTAAATATTTAGACTGGGAGATGGCCAATGTGGTGCTGATTTTTAAAAATGGCTTCGGGATGATCCGGAAAACAATAGGGAAGTCTTGCCTTAACAATCTTTTAGATTTTTTTGAAGATAAAAATAAACATGTAGATAATGGTGAGCTGGTTGATGTAGTGTATTTGGATTTTCAGAAGGCATTTAACAGCGCCCCCCATGAGAGACTCATCAGGAAATTACAAAGTGATGGGATAGGAGGCGGGAAATGGTTAAAATATAGGAAACGAGATAGAACTAAATGGTCAGTTTTCCAAATGGAAAAAGGTCATTAGTGGAGTACAACAGGGATCGGTACTAGAAACTGTGCTGTTTAACATATTCATAAATGAGCTGGAGCATGGGTTAGTGAGTGAGGTGATCAAATTTGCAGATTCCACAATTATTCAAAGTTGTTTCCATGGTATTAGATTTTGAAGAACTGCAGAAGACTTAGGGAGACTGCAAAGTGAATCACATAGGGAAAAATAATCCCAAATTCAGGTACACAATGCTGGATTCTGTATTGGGAGTCACTACTCAGGAAAAGGACCTTGCAGTTCCTGTGGACAGTACATTGAAATCCTCAGCTCAGTGTGCAGCGGCAATCAAACAAGCAAATAAAATGTTGGGAATGATCCAAAAAGGAATAGTGAATTAAATGGAACATATAGTGGCTCTATATTAACCTATGGTGCAACTGCACCTTGTATATTGTGAGCAGTTGTGGTCACCCCATCGCAAAAAAGACATAGTAAAATTAGAAAAGGTACAGAGGAAGGCAACAAGAGTGATAAAGGAAATGGAACAGCTCTTCTATGATGTCAGGCTACACAGTTTAGGTCTATTCAGCTTTGAAAAGAGACTGCTGAAACAGGACCTAATTGAATGTTTATCAAATCACAAGTAGGGTGAAACAGGTAAATAAAACAAAGGGGCACTCCTTAACACTAACAACCTGCAAATTTAAAACCATAGAAAGTCGTCTTTTTTTTTTTATTATTCTGCATACAATCAAGCTGTGGAATCTTTAGCCATATAACATGGTCAAGGTGAAAGAAGCTATTTTATCCAAAAGATCTTCATTCAAAAATTGGAAGAAGGATCCAACAGAAGAAAATAGGATAATGCATAAGTGTTGGCAAGTTAAATGTAAGACATTGATAAGACAGGCTAAGAGAGAATTTGAAAAGAAGTTGGCCATAGAGGCAAAAACTCACAGTAAAAACTTTTAAAAATATATCTGAAGCAGAAAGCCTGTGAGGGAGTCAGTTGGACCGTTAGATGATCGAGGGGTTAAAGGGGCACTTAAAGAAGATAAGGCCATTGCGGAAAGATTAAATGATTTCTTTGCTTCGGTGTTTACTGAAGAGGATGTTGGGGAGGTACCCGTGCCGGAGAAGGTTTTCATGGGTAATGATTCAGATGGACTGAACCAAATCCCGGTGAACCTAGAAGATGTGGTAGGCCTGATTGACAAACTGAAGAGTAGTAAATCACCTGGACCGGATGGTATACACCCCAGAGTTCTGAAGGAACTAAAAAATGAAATTTCAGACCTATTAGTAAAAATTTGTAACCTATCATTAAAATCATCCTTTGTACCTGAAGACTGGAAGATAGCTAATGTAACCCCAATATTTAAAAAGGGCTCTAGGGGTGATCCGGGAAACTACAGACCAGTTAGCCTGACTTCAGTGCCAGAAAAATAGTGGAAAATGTTCTAAATATCAAAATTACAGAACATATAGAAAGACATGGTTTAATGGAACAAAGTCAGCATGGCTTTACCCAAGGCAAGTCTTGCCTCACAAATCTGCTTCACTTTTTTGAAGGAGTTAATAAACTTGTGGTTACAGGTGAACTGGTAGATGTAGTGTACTTGGATTTTCAGAAGGCGTTTGACAAAGTTCCTCATGAGAGGCTTCTAGGAAAAGTAAAAAGTCATGAGATAGGTGGCGATGTCCTTTCATGGATTACAAACTGACTAAAATACAGGAAACAGGATTAAATGGACAATTTTCTCAGTGGAAGGGAGTGGGCAGTGGAGTGCCTCAGGGATCTGTATTGGGACCCTTACTTTTCAATATATTTATAAATGATCTGGAAAGAAATACGACAAGTGAGGTAATCAAATTTGCAGATGATACAAAATTGTTCAGAGTAGTTAAATCATAAGCAGATTGTGATAAATTGCAGGAAGACCTTGTGAGACTGGAAAATTGGGCTTCAAAATGGCAGATGAAATTTAATGTGGTAACAAATGGTAATGGAACCCATGAGGGGTGGTGAGATACTTGATCTAGTGCTCACAAATGGGGATGTTGTCTCTAATGTCAAAGTAGATGCCCACCTGAACACCAGTGATCATGAGATGGCATGGTTTGATATTGCAGATAAGATACAGAGATGTCACTCAAAGACCCAAGTTTCGAATTTCAAAAATAGAAACTTTGTCAAAATGGGGATGTTCTTGGGAGAAAATGAGTGAGGTGGAACAACTGAAGGCCAAATTAAAAGGAGCTATCACAAAGGCAACAAATCAGTATGTTAGAAAAGTAGACAAAAGTAAGTGGAAAAAGAAACCAATCTGGTTCTCAAAGGAGGTGGCTGAAAAAACACAGGTATAAAGAACAGCATGCAAAAAGGTTAAATAATCCCAAAAAGGAGAACACAGGGAAGAATACCTGGTGAAACTGAGGAAGTCGAAAGAAATCAGGAAAGCAAAAAAGTTAAACATAAGGAAGGATTGCCAAAGAGGTAAAGCGAGGTGATAAAATGTTTTTCAGATTTATCAGAGAAAGAGAGGCCTGAAAGAGGTATAGTGAAATTGAAAGGTAATGAGGAGCAATGTGTGGAGAGGGATGCAGAAATATTAAACAAATACTTAAGTTCGGTATTCACTAAAGAAGACCATGGAGAAGGACCATTGCTGGTTGACAAGACTGTAGATGGAAGGGGAATGGACGAATCTTAGTTTAAAGAAGAGAATGTATGGGAAGAGCTAGGCAAACGGAAAGTGAACAAGGCCATGGGGCCTGATAAAGTATATCCCAGGATAATAAGGGAGCTCAGAGATTGATGATGAGTCCACTGAAAGACCTGTTCAATAGATCCCTGGATTCAGAAATGGTGCCATGTGACTGGAGAAGAGAGGTGATGGTCCTGCTACACAATAGTGTTAGAGAGGAGGCCGGAAACTAGAGGCTGGTTAGCCTCACCTCGGTGGTGGGAAAATGGAGTCTCTGCTGAAGGAAAGGATAGTTGAACTATCTACAGTCTGGTGGGTTGCCAGACCCGAGATAGCATGGATTCACCAGAGAGAGGTCCTGTCAGACAAATCTGATTGATTTTTTTGATTGGGTGACTATAGAATTGGATCAAGGAAGAGCGCTCAATATGATTACTTGGATTTCAGCAAAGCTTTTTATACGGTTCTGCATAGGAGGCTCATGAATAAAATGAGAAGTTTGGAGCTGGCGCCAAGGTGGTGGAGTGGATTACAAATTGGTTGACTGTCATGAGACAGCATGTAATGGTAAATGGAACCTACTCTGAGGAGAGAATGGTGTTAAGTGGAGTGCCACAGGGAATGCTTTTGAGATCAGTTCTGATCATATATTTGTGAGCGACATTGCGGGAGGGATAGAAGGTAAAGTTTGTCTATTTGTGGAAGATACTAAGATCTGCAACAGATTGGAAATGCCTGAAGGAGCAGAGCGAATGAAAACTGATTTAAGAAAGCTTGAAGAGTGGTCGAAGGCTTGGTACCTGGATTCAATGCCAAGAAGTGCAGAGTCATTCATCTGGGGTGCGGTAATCCAAAAGAACTGTATGTCTTGGGGGGTTAAAGTTTAATGTGCATGGGCCTAGAGAGGGATCTTGGGATGATGGTGTCCAATCTGAAGGTGGCAAAGCAATGTGACAAGGCAATAGCTAAAGTCAGAAAATTGATGGGCTGAATAGAGAGCAATAACCAATAAGAAAAAGGAAGTGATAATGCTCTTGTACAGGTCCTTGGTGAGGCGTCAACTTGAGTACTGTGTTTAGTTCTGGAGACCATATCTCAAAAAGGTTAGAGACAACGGAGGTGGGCCAGAAAAGGGCGACCAAAAAGGTGTGGGGTCTGTCTCGGAAGACTTTTGAGGAGAAGCTGAAGGATCTAAATATACACTGGAAGAGAGGAGGTGCAGGGGATTATGATACATTGTCAACCAACTCTGGGCCCTGACTTTTACAGCACTGATACGCAGACATTAGGGAAAAAGCACAGGACTGCTTCTATGGCCAAGTCCAAAAGGAAAGCATGTTCAAGCATCATTGTCTGAATTATCAAGGCTGCTCACCCTGTAAAAATGTTGCTAGTAGTATTATTACCCTTAACATAAGGCTTGGGGCTAATCTGCATGGAGCAGCAGTTATTCCCATAAGAAGCTTGCTGGGCAGACTGCATGGACCGTTTGGTCTTTTTCTGCTGTCATTGGTATATTGCTATGTAACAAATGTCCTACAGACCTTCAAAGATCAGGTGGCCAACAAATTGTTCTAATGTAATCAGTGAGGTGGTCATGTTCTACCTGAACAAGCAGAAAGGAACAGGTTTTACTCCTCCTGTGCTAGGAAGTTGAAAATAGGTGAAACTGGGCCGTGTCTCATAGGATAAGCTTAAGAGGCACATACCTGGCAGGGAATGAGTTCATCCTGGAAGACAGTTTGTGAATGGAGAGCACAGTCGCTTACCTTTGTGGACTGCAAGATAATTAGCCATACATTAGTACCCTCCTCCCCTTTCATCACCCATTTTTGTGGATGATTATCATTTGGTTTTCCTACTAATCCCTCTGCATTATGATGTATGAAAATATTGAACAAAATCTGGAAGCGAGACAGATCCAAGAGGTACTCCTCTGTTACTGCTCCACTCCCCATCTTTTCCCTTGAACTCAGTTTACTGTTAGACTGAGTGATGGATATCAGGGTGTTTCTAGCCCAGTTTATTACCCAAAGCTCTACATGTAGGTTTCTCAACTCATTTATTAGTTTCCTGTGTTAGGCAGTGTCAAATGCTTTATTGAATTCATAAGTATACCAGTGCTTATTCCTGATCTAATTCTTTGGTCATCTAGTCAAAGAAATTGATCAGATTTTATTGACATCTCCCTCTGATAAATCCATGCTGCCTTGCATCCTGTATTCTGCTGGATTCAAGATAGTCCTCTATCTTTTTCCATTTAGCAGTGACTGAATAATATGTACCTAATGCAGTAGCCGATCATACTGATTAGAATGTGCTGTCTTTTTAATTTGAAAAAATTAAAAACAGTTAAATGAAAGGTCCCACAAACTCAAAATATAAAAAAGACTTATCTTCTGATTTGCATTTGTCATGTATTTTATAATTGTTTTGTCTTGTTTGAAATCAGAATTAAAATTTAGAGAGGAATGGAATAGAGAGAGTAAGGTGGCCATCTTAGTTTCTAAGATGCCTTGCAGTTGATGTCTTACAGCTGACCTTAATTTTAGTAACATGCAAGAATAGATTGTAGTTGTTTATTTTATTTATTTTTGGATTACACTTTTTGGTACTTCAGAGCAGATTACATTCAGGTATTTCCCTATCCCCAGGATAGGGGCTTACAATCTAAGTTTCTACCTGAGGAAATGGAGGGTAAAGAGACTTGCCCAAGGTCACAAGGAACAGCAGATTTGAACCCTGGTTTTCCTGGTTTGTAGTCCACCTCACTAACCCCTAGGCTACTCCACTCTATTTAGTCACTTATTTTGCTGAATTTAGACCATAGTTTGCAATTAAATGTAATCTGTCTTGAGGTAAACCTTGGTAAAAGGAGTATAATATGTCTATAAAATAATAAGACTGAGAAATATCTTGGTGATTGAAAAGGAAGTGTGAATCTTGGGGGTGATACTAGACAGCAGTTTAACTGTGCAGTTGCAAATAACTAGAGTAATTAAATCATCTTTTCTAGAGTTGCGTTTAATTCGTAATCTTAGGCCTTACCTAGAATATAAAGATATGATCTGTAAAACAGCTCTTGCTTATTACAAGACTGATAAATCTTTATATTAGAGATTTACTTATCCTTTGTAAGCGTTGTTACAGAAGGATCAGAAGGAAAAGTTTGTTTTTTTGCAAATGACACTAAGGTCTACAAAAGAGTAGACATGCCTGAAGGAGTAGAGAGAATGAAAAGCAAACTAAGAAAACTTGGTCAAAAGTTTGGCAGTTAGGATCCAATACCAAGAAGTGCAGAGTCATGCATTTGGTGTACAGAAATCTGAAGTAGCTTTGTGATCGGCGATGAAAGTCTGATGTGCATGGACTGGGAGCGAGACCTTGGGGTGATGGTGTCTGACAATGTGAAGGTAGCAAAGCAGTGTGACAAGGTGGAGATTAATGACAGAGGGATGCTGGGCTGCATAGAGAGAGGCAGAACTAGTCGGGAAAAGGACGTGATGAGGCTCCTGTACAGGTGTTTGGTGAGGCCACATTACCCTAATCTATACGTGTGGGTATTGTATTTTTTTATTTTTTCGTTCAACACCAAATGATAAGATATTAAGATTAATCTATTTTAAAGATATCGCAGATAAGAATGGACATGATGTATCACACCCACCAATTAGTATTTATGATGAAACTGTTACCGTAACTTGATGGCACCTGTTTAGTGGATATAAATCAAGACATATACCAACATTAATATTTGTGCCTTGTTGTAAACCGTTGTGATGGCACCTAGCTTAATGATGGTATAGAAACGATTTTAAATAAATAAATCTGGAGTACTGTGTTCGTTTCTGAAGACCATATCTCAAAATGGATAGAGACTGGATGGAAGTGGTCCAGAGAGAGGCAGTCTGCACCAAAAGTTATGAGATTGAAGGACCTAAATATGTATACCCTGGGAGGAGAGGAGAGACAGGTGATATGATAAGGTATTAATAATGCTCAATAATCAAACCTTTTTCAATGAAAAGAAAACTGTAGAACAAGGGGTCATAATATGAAGCTGGAAAGGGGTCAAGTTAGGCCCAATGTCAGGAAATATTTCTTCATGGAAAGGGAGGTGGATGCATGCAAAACCCTCCCAGCAGCGGTAGTGAGGATAAGGACGGTAATGGAATTAAGAAGGGCGTGATGTAAACACAGAGGACTCCTGGTGCTAAAGGATAGAGACAGAAAAACCTAATCTATGTTGACTTGGGGTAACCTGCACAGCGCATCCATGAACCTAAGAATAAAATAATAGAGATTTCTGAGCAGACTGGATGGACTGCTTGGGTCTTTTTTGCTGGCATTTACTATGTTACTTCAGGAAACAATGTAAACTCTGGCTGTTTTTTTCTGCCTTTGGTTAGTATGTTTTCCCAATTCTGTTAGATCTGCTTTTTCTTGTTTTATGCTATGATTTTTAATTTGGATGTATGTAATTGTATGTGGGTCCTGATGGATATTCTGTTTGTTGTGCTGTATTTTAATGTTTCTACTGTAATCTGCCCATAGCCATGGTGGGTGGAAAATAAATGTAATAAAATACATTGTACAAGATTCTCCTGCATTCTTCAGGCAGTGATGGAAATGAATGCTTTTCTGTGCCCGGCATACACTTCTAGGGATCAAATTATCCAAAGTTCTGGGGTACAGCAGAAGCACTACCTGAAACGGAGTAAAGCATAAGTTAGGCACCTATCAAAATTGATCAGAAGAAAGCAATAAATTGCCGAAAACACCAGAAAAAAATATTTGTAAAATTAAAAAAAAAACATAAAACAACCCCCTTTGTGAATCTTTTCTTTAAGAGGAAGTGTGTAATCTCATCGGATTATTGAATTCTGAGACTGTGCCCTAGCAGTTCCCAAATCCCCTCTAATACTGACTCTGAATTTATTGGACTATATTTAGGTAAAAATATCTCTCCTTCCCCCCCCCCCCCCCAAACTCTTGTGGAAATGCCAGTGTAACCAAAAAATGTGCTGCCAGACCAACCACCTTTGGGGATGGCTGCATGTGTTAAATCATAAAGTGCAATAAGTGTTATATCAATCCAGACGATTTCTTCTGACAGACCCTTTCTTTCCTTTGCAGCTGGAAGTACATGAGGCTAAGCCGGTGCCAGAGAATCACCCCCAGTGGGCTGCAGCAATGGAGGGCGATGAGGATCAGGAGGACAGTGAGGGCTTTGAAGAGAGCTACGAGGAAGAGGAGGAAGAGTCTGAGGAAGAGGACTAAGCTGCGCTAGGACTGGACTGCAGCGTTTGCACACATTCTCTTCTGATATTGAAATATCTGCTCAGACCATTGCAGAAGAACTCCAGCTTAGTTTTGCTCCCTGCTAATAATGAGCACTTTGTGAGCTGCCACCGGCAGTACCGGAAAGATGCTTATTGGCTTATTACAGCCTTTGACGGTAGGAGAATATATTTCAATTGAAAAAAAGTATAAACCCTTCTTGGTTTTGTTACTATAAATGCCCAAAATTGTGGGCTGTATAGTCAGTGTACAATCCAATCCAGCAGAATAAAAAATGACACTCGGAAATGTAAGAGACTAGTTGTTAACCAGCCATCTTTCTGTAATTAAAAACCTATTTTAGACACTTTTTTAGTTGATATCAAATTCTAAGGTTCTTGCTTTTCAAAGTAACAACTGCATCAATACCAGGTTTAATTCTTCATCAGAATCCATCTCATTGATGGTTTTACCTTGACACCAATAATGCAATTGTATTTCAAAGAATTTATAGCTTTAAGTTTTCGTCATTTTTCCAGTCTTGGTATCCGTCAGTTTGTACCACAGTGTTGGAAGAGACATTCCATTTAGTCCACTGGACTATATTTTGCCTTTTTTCTTAAGCACCTAGGATTATCTAAAAGCTTAAAAAAAAAAAAAAGAAAAGAAATCATGAAAAGTGAGTGACTATCCTAAGCGTTCCTGAAGTAATTCAAACATGTTTGAGCCTCTGCTCCAACAGATCAGTGGAGAGCCTGGGAAAGGATTGTGGGACCATAATCTTATAGGGAAAATCTTTGGAAAAGGTGCATTTCGAAGAGTGAGAATGCTTTTTTAAAAATCAACATGACTGCCAAAATTATTTAAGAGGAGAGCCGTGCAGTGAAGACCTGTTTCCAGGACTGTCATTAAACTGGTAAATGTTTGCGGACTTGTTTATATCTGTAATGGTGGCCACCTCTTTTTTTTTTGTTTGTTTTGTTTACCCCTAGGCATTAACTTGACAAGGGAGCCCATATTTCATTTTCTACCTTTATGATACATAATTGCTGCTGAAGTAGCCTTGACAAAACTCCTTTGAATAGATTTCTATTTCCAAATCATGATGCATAGTTTCAGCTGTACTGGGCACCAGATATAGAAATGGCACGTAAATAATCACTTGGTGGGGGGGGAATGTTTTAATACCAAGTGTTTTCCAAACTGCAAGACTGAAAAAAAAAAAGTCTTATGGCGAAAAATATTTTTTTATCAAAAGGTACTGCCTCATCTCTTCCCCTCCACCCCAGCTGAATTCCTTATGGGCCACCATCTGATAACGCATAACTTGTGTGATCTTGTTTATTAAAGGGGGTTGTCATTTTAAAAGCAAAAATTACATTAGTCTATTCTTTGTAATTGAAATAGTTGCAAATAAAAACTTGAAAGTTTTGAAATGGCAAATTTTGTTTAACATTCTTCCTGCTCCCCGCCAACTCCATCGCCCACAAAATATAATAGATGGAGCAGAATCACCGCAGTCGGCTGTCTCCTGTGGGCCAGTACACATTAGGGATTTTCTTCCATCTTTGTACCTGTAACTTGCTGAGTAAAGCATGCCATGCAGCTCATACAAGGGATGCACTATGAGGTTTATCGACAGAGGAAAATGCAGTTTGTGTTAAATTACAGTTTGTTTCTTATTGAGATGTATCAAAATTGATATATAATCCAGAAAATGTATAGTGAAGTACAATAAAGTAGAATGCAATATGTGACATCACCCCTACAAAACCCATACTACAATATATATCCAGTAGTTTAAACATTAACATTAGATGAAAATACATTACATTGAATGGTACTGGAGATTACCATATAGACACTAGAGAAGACATAACCACCTCCAGTCATTTTATATAAATCTGATTTGCCTCAGTACTATAAAACCTTTTGGGGAAATAATGTCTAGTCTAATGTTGGTTGTATCATACCTGTTTGGCAATTCTTAAGAGGTCTAACTTTTTTTTCCCATAGACACAAAAATGGAGGAAACCTTTAGTATATTTATTTCAGTTTATGCTTACCATCTGCCCAAAGAGGCTAGAACACATTATATAAAAATGACAAATAAACAATGCCTGTGACAACATAAACAAGTTCACAAACAAACCATCAAGTCAAAAAATAGCTAACAATCAAAGCATACACAAAAGAACTTGACTCCAGAAATTTAAAACCAGCACACATAAATGCACTCTAAATGTTCTTTATAACATCTCAATTACAATATGCTGAGCTAAAGAGAATTCCCTGAACTTGTTTCCTGGAAAAAAGTGTCTATCAATTTTCTGAACATCAAGTAGAAGAGATTTTGACAATATCTGTGCAGTGGAGGAAAAAGCCCTCCAATTCATACTCATTAGTCTAATCTTTGTGGCAGAAATCTGCAATAGGTTCCCATAAGAAGATCTCAAATACCTTACTAGGGACAGACCACTAAAGAAATTTTATAAAATAATGTGGGTTCTTTCCAGAAAGCACCTTAAACGTTAAGGACAAAAGCTTGAACATCAGGCCCATATAGTCTAAATAGAAAAAGAAAGTATTCATGGGACAGGTACAGAGAGGGAGATGGTGTAGGGTCTGAGGTAATATAGTAGGAGACGGTTGGGCCAAGAGTTCCTATCTGCCAGCAAATACTATGTGAATGTTAAAAATACAGGGCAGTGCCCCATTTCTTGTAATTTAGAAGACTGAATCAGTAAGGGCAATGACTTATTAAAATTAGAGAAATGCCAATTGCAGCCAAAAATCCCACCCATATTGTTTTTGGGGAAGGGGGAAATGTTAGAAGATGGAAATTATCCAATTAAATAGTGGCTTCTGATTCCTATTTCAAATCCTTAAATACCTTCAGAAGAAAATGAGTGCCAGAAACTTGCCTGAGGTAGCAGTAACCCCCAAACAGTGGCAGAGTTCATGTATGCTTGAGACAGATAACAGAGCGTGGTGGAGGGGTGCAAGGGAGAGGGAGATAGCTGGAGAGATTGAGCAGGGTTTGCAGAGGGAAGTTAGGAGACTAGGTGGGGCCAAGAGAGATCCTTATCTGTCTAAAACTAGTGCATGTACAATTATGTACAGATTCAGCAGGTTAGTTAGAAAAAGAACTTTTGGCATTCTAAAAATGTGACTTAAAGCTCAAGAGAAAACTGATGGCACATCATAATGCCAAAGTCTGGAAGGTATTTATGGCCTATTGTGTGACACAGCCACTCAACATGAAATGTGCCTCTCTGAGCAGGAGGAGGAGAATGCATTCAAATCATGTTGCTTCTGAAAGCTCCGTGTTCTCAATTTATAGTCATCTGTCTCTTGGTGTGATTGTTAATTAGCTAGTGAATAATGAATGCACGTGTAACCTTTTCAAGTTGAGCTTGCGTGTTTCTTCTGCCAGGCTGGATCTTGGATCATTTTCAGTTCATAGTTTCTGAAGGATCAGGACATAATGTTTAATAAATGCACTTTTTCACACTTTTTGGGTGGTGTTAAAATACAAAAGCACATACCTTGAGTATTGTCATCTTGCAGAAACAAATGGTAAACCATTTCAATTGGTTTGAAATAGTTTAGGTACATAAAATGTTGAAGGCAGAAGATCCAGTTTTTGGGGTGCACATCACTGATTCCTGTAAGTTGTCTTATAATTAATCAGCCATCCAATACACCTTTCCTTTCTAAGTGTACATAAGTGTTTTACAGAACTGTATATGTTTGCCAAAATGTAATTGGCTTCAGAATTTGGATGTGTAAACTGGACGTAAAAGGAGAGCTAAAGATTCTTTTAATATCAAATGTTGGAAATTCCAGCTTTTTATATAAATCTATCAATAATGGCACACCGTTGTGAGAGGTATACCTGCATGCTTTTGAAAATGTATCTTAATTTTTCCTTACCTGCAGGGCATATAAATACCTACTAAAGAGCTCAAGCAGTATATGATACAAAACAGTATGATCTGCTGAGTGGTTAAGGACTAAGTGTACATTTATCACGGAGAGAAGGTGGTCACTTCTGCTTAACGGTTCTTTAGTGATGTACACAGTACTGTACAAAAAGACAGTCCCTGCTCAGTAAAGCTTACAATCTAATCAAGACAAACATACAGGGCAAAAGAGATGAGGAATTTCATTTATTAAGACAATGGTTAAAAATTAATGAGGCTGTAAGGAGGGGATTAAGATTTAAAATCAGCCTCCAAAAAGGTAGGTTTTTAGATAGTGTTTAAATAAGCAAGAGAAGTGTGATGCACCAGCTCAGGAAGTCCATTCCAAGTATATGCTGCTGTCAGGTGGAAAGCATGAAGTTTGGAATTGGCCATAGAGGAAAAAAGGCTTAGATAGGAGTGACTGCCTGCTGAGCTGAGTGCACAAGAAGGTGTGCAGAGAGGGATAAGAGAGAAGAGATAATGAGGAGCTGCAGAGTGAAGGCACTTGTAGGTGAGTAAGAGGAGCTTGAACTGTGTGTGGGAATGGATAGGGAGCCAATGTAGTGACTTGAGAAGTGAGGTTATATGGGTGTAGTGACTTTGGCAAAAGATAAGTCTTGCAGCTGAATTTTGGATAGATTGCAGTGAGAAAGATGGCTCGCTGAGAGACCTGTGAGGAGCAGGTTGTAATAGTCTAAGCAGGAGGAGATGAGAGAGTGAATAAGGGTTCTAGTAGTGTGTTCAGAAAGGAAGATATGGATTTTGGTGATGATGCAGAGAAAGAAACGGCACGTTTTAGCTGTTTTGGATACGTGTAGAGAAGAGAGAGAAGTCAAAGATGACTTCAAGTTTATAGGTTGAGGGAACAGGGAGGATTGCAATCCACAGTAATAGAGAAAAAAGAATGAGGGAAAGGGCTGGGGGGGGGGGGGGGGGGGGGGGGGGGGGTGATAAAAGGAGCTCTTTCTTGGCCATGTTGAGTTTAAGGTGACAGCAATATCAGATAAGCAGGCTGAAATCTGGGGCTGGATTCCTGATTACATTTTTGGTGTAGAGAGGTAAGTCTGCGAATCATCAGCATAAAGATGCTATTGAATGCCATGAGAGGAGATCAGAGCACTAAGGGAGTATGCATAGAGAAGAGGTCCCAGGCAAGAACCTGGTGGCACACCATCTGATAGTGGAAAGGCAGTAGAGGAGGATTCACAAGAGGAAAACCTAAAAATGCAATGGAAGAGGTAAACCAAGACAGGACGGAGTCCCAAAATTCAAGTGAGGAAAGAGTATCAAGGAGTAGGTGGTGATCACTTTCAAAAGCAGCAGGAGGATAAGGATTGAGTAAAGGACTTTTTGGCCATAAACAGGTCATTGGAGACTTTGGCAAGGGCTGTTTCTGTGGAATGTAGAGGGCAAAAAGCAGACAAGTGGGTCAAGAATGGCTTTAGATGAAAGTCAAGATTGCGGTGAACAGCACATTTAAGTACTTTGGAAGCAAAAGGGAGGAGGGAGATTGGACAATAGTTTTAAAGAGTGGCATGATCACAGCTTGTTTGAAGGCAATAGGAACAGTAGCGGTGGAAATTAATAGATTGAGGGTATGACAGATGGAAGGGATGATGACAGCAGTGAAGATAGAGCTGAGGGACTGGATGGGAATGGAGTCAGAGGAACAAGTAGTGATTTTGGAGGAGGAGAGAAGATGGGAAGTTTCTTCTACTGTGTCCAGAAAAGGAGTAAAGTGTGGTGGAGGCCAGGAGAAGTGTAGAGGAAAGATATGGGGGAGAGGGAGGTAGAGGTGACCTGGTTGAGAGCTAAAGACTAATTTTGTGAATATTGTCATGGACGTAATCTGCTATAGTCTGGGTAGAGAGTGATGTGGGGGGTAGGGAAGCAAAGGAAGTTTGAGGAGGAAATTTACTGTGACAGAGAACAGTGAAGGGTTGGATGCAAGAGTTTGTCAGATGGACACACTAGTCTTGCTTGGCAAGTACAATAGCAGACTGGAAGGAGGTCCACATGAATTTGAAATGCATGAAGTTTGCATGGGCATTGAATTTTAGCCAGAGATGATCTGCATAGCAGGCACAGGAATGTAAAAAGATTCTAGGGGTGAGCCAAGGCTGAGTTTGGTGTACCTTACAAGACAGGTAATGGGAGAGGCAAGAGTATCTAAAGCAGAGTTATGTATATTGTAAGAAGAAACTGTTGTATCAATTGATTCAGATGTTGTAGTAGAGGAATGGAGAGATGAAAAAGTAGTGGAGAGGATACAAAGAGCAGACTAGATCAAGCTATGAGGGAAAGTGGTTCAGTGTGAAAGTAATCAGATGATGGTCTGAGATAGGAAGAAATGAAGTGGAGAAGTCTGAGAAACAGCAGCTGGAGGAAAGGACTAGGTCAGGGCACCAGCCATGCTTGTGTGTAAGGTGGTAGAGCAGAGTTTGAGATCAAATGAGGTTAAGGAAAGGAGTTTTGAGGCATGAGTCAGATGGGTCATCAACATGATGGTTAAAGTTGCCAAGAAATCAGTAGATTGGAAGGGGAAGATGGGGTCAAGGAAGAAGAAAAGCCAGGAATCAGTCAGAGAAAAGAAAAGGGATTTATCAGGGGGTCGATTTAACGACAGCTCCCCGAAGAGGTAGGGTGAATACGTAGCTGGAATAAGCCTCTAAGGAAGAATAAGAATGAGATTGAGGTGGAAGAAGGGGTTGAAACCTACAAGAGGGGTAGAGCAGCAGTCTAACACCACCACTGCAGTCGACTGTGCAAGTTATGTAAGAGAAAAGATAACCATGACAGAGAGCAGCAACTGAAGCAGAGTCCTCAGGGCAAAGCCAGGTCTCAGCCAAGGCGATGAAGAGTATGAGAGAGACAGGCAAGCTTGTTGGAACCAGAGTGGGCATTCCACAGGGAGCAAAAGAAAGGAAGAGGAGGGAGACTTGTTGAAAGCCTCAACTTCACTGCTGTTTGCATTGCCTTTAGCCCTTCTATTTGTCTTTAGGTTATTTTGCCATAGAAGCGGTTTCCTACCAGAGTACTGTACTATTTGCATTAACTTATTTCTAGATGGTGTATACCAATTGTACAACTAGGGACACAGCTTTTCTGAGCAGAGGCACTGCATTTTCATAGTTATTTTCAAATTTTCAGAAAGGAATGGAGAAAATAAGGAATATCATGCCTCTGTCAATCCATGGTGTAGTATTGTATGTAGTTCTGATCACCCCATCTCAAAAAGAAAAAAAAAGATATAGAGGAACTAGAAAAGGTACAGAGAAGGGCATAAAAATGATCAAGGGGATAGAATGGCTTCCTTACGAAGAAAGACTAAACAGGTTAGGAGAAGAGACAACTGAAGAGGGAGATAGGATAAGGGTTTACAAAATCATGAGTGGGATGAAACATATAAATTAGAGAAATAATTAATCTTAAATTGATATCCATGAATGTAGATGGTGTAGATCAGCTGTGAAAAAACAAAAATTGTATCTTATTTTAAAAGGTTACACGCTGATGCTGCTTTCCTACAAGAGACTCGTCTAAACAATACAGAATGTAAGAAATTAGAGATTGGGTGGGTGGATGTTAGTTTTCTTCATGTAATAATCGCCAAAGGGGAATAGTTATATTATTGCATAAAAACACAAAGCTTCTTTCTCCATGCAGAAGCATATTCAGGACACAACAGGAAGATTTACAGTCATAGCAGGAGCATTAGAGGGGGAATAAGATGGCAATATGTAATAGCTATATGCCAAACTATATTTTCATACTTTTTTTTTTCCACTCGTCTTTTCCTGATTAGCATTTGCTTGTTGGGAGAGACTTTACTGGATCCATCTATTGATTGCCAGCCAAGGAAGCTTACAAAAAGGGATATCTTGATAGAGAGGGCGCATTTTTATACTGAAAGAGCTAAACCTGATGGATTCCCAGAGGAGTTGGATTTTTACTTTCTACTCAGATGCGCAGAATGCCCATTATAGGTTGGATTGTTTGTTTACTGCTGCATCTTTGTTTCCCAGATTAAAGGACACAAAAAACATTGAAGCATCCTCCATCTCTGACCATTCTCCAGTGAGTTTGGGTGTGGACATTTCTGCTGCCTGTCACCAGTATGCATAGCAATGAAATCCGTGGTCATACGATAAGGCTTTTCATACATATCTGCAGGAAAGCGTGGTTAGATTGTGTCTATGAATGACGATGAAATGAAGACTTTAACTCTTTGGGACACTGCAAAAGCTGTAATGCTTGGCAACAGTTAAAAAAAATGCACATATAGTTCATATGGTGTTAATAAACAGGCAATGCTGGAAGTAAGAAAGATTAAATGATAGAGAATACTTGTGCTATTTCATTCAATTTTACAAATAATGACACAGATGGGAAAAATATTTGGGAAATTACTGACATTAAAAACAAGTACTGTTAAACATAAATTGCTAATGTTAGGAGCAACACAGGATATGCAATAACTTTGGCTGACATGGTAGAAGCATTTGTGCAATATTATGAAAGGATGTACTCTAAAATGTCAGTTGATCTGCAGGCGTCTGATCATTTTTTCAAACATTTCAACTGCCGAAGCTTGCTGCTGATCAGCTGCGATCCCTGAAAGGCCCTGTAACAACAAAAGAAACCGAAGATATCAAGATAATGAAGTTATCTGAATCTGAAATCTCCAGGACCAGATAGGCTGAGTTCAGAGTTTTGCAAAATTCTAAAATGACCTGCTATATGCATATACTTTCGTTTCACAACTTGTTCTATGTATAATTGTTTTGTTTCAATGTAAACCGGGGTGAAGGCTTGTGCTAAACCTCGGTATATAAAAGCTACAAATAAATAAATAATAGATATTGTGGCTGAGCCACTGAGAGAAATGTAGCAGGAAGCCTATGAGGGAAACTGTGGAATACCGAACAAGATTTAGCAATAAGTACTTTTGCCAAAGCCAGGACAAGAGATAATGATGATGGACTCCTGACCTATATCTTGACTAAATCAATATATGAAAATATTAGCAGCAGTGCTTACAAATAGCTTTGGTGTGTTTCTTCCATATTTTATACATAACGATCAGGTAGGGTTTACGAAGCAGAGATATTCCACTAATTTGTTGGGAGCTGTTGCTGCATTACATCTTAAAAAAAAAAAAAAACCCAAGAAAAACTACAGAACGAGAGGATTTGATTTTGATTAGTTTGGATACTGAAAAAACACTCAACATTTTTTTTTTGGGAATAGCTCTTTTGGTTACGGGGCAAATTTGGAATGCAAGGAAAGTTTCTCGAATGGGTCTGGCTCCCATATACTGACCCCACTGCGGGGTTACTCATCAATTCGCAACTATCCCTAACATTTTGTTTGTGGAGGGGACTAGACTGGGTTTCCCACTTTCACCATTGCTTAAAAAAAACAAACCTGGAATTTTTAGAGGTTGTAGGGATTAAAGTGGGAAGTGAGGAACTTCATATCAATTAGTTGGCTTGTTTGCTTCCCAGCATAAAATAACTATCAGCAAATTCCAGATCTTACACAGATGATAAAGCAGTTTGGAAAGGTTTCAGGTTTGTATATTTTGAGAAATCTGAGGCTTTCTCACACTCCATTGTAGTGCAATCAGGAAGGTCAATATCCATGAAAATGGGCAGCCGTGTCTTTGGAATATTTGGGGAACTATGTAAGTCGAGGTTTTCATGTCATGTATAAAGTAAACGCGATAAGCTATCACTGTTTGATGAGTTGCACTTGTTAAAATGGTAGCATTACAAAAATTTTGTATGCAATTCAAGCATTCCCTGTATGAATGAAAAAAGTGAAGGGAATGTTTTCCAGACCAGAGACAGGAAATGTATTTGGCAAACCAAAGGAGCTGGAATTAGCTATGCAAAATTAATAAAGTTAGAAGTAAAGGTGTTCCCCCTACTTCCAGAGCTAACGACACAGAATGTGGAGGCTTTATTAAGACGGATCCTTCATGTTTTTACTAGTTATATTTATTTGCTAGATGGTCTGCTTGATACTATGTGCCATGTTGTGAATGTTTTGCATTGTAGGAAAATTCATTTCACAATTCCTAATACTTAACTATTTCAATTGCCTTGGAGTCTATGGAGAAGATTAGGGGGTAGAAATCCACATGTATCACCATCCTTTTATTAGTACAAAATCTAGATTTTCTTCCGGAGTAGCCAAATCTCCTTTTCCAGTCTGGAAAGAAAAAGGATGTAAAGATACTGATTTTTGTTACCTTTGCACTATGATTTCTTTCCATCTTCTGATCAATTGAAAACCCATTTAGGGCTACCACATTCACACTTATTAGCTTATTTTCAAGCCCACTACTATGATATATTATAAATAACTCTGTGGAACAATAACATATGTTTGAAAAGGTTAGGTAAGGAATCTGCAAAGACAAAAGTGTTCTAGAATAAAATCTCTGCCCGATATAAGAAGGAAAGAGACTTATCTCTCTGGACTCACTGGGGTATGGTCATGTGGGAGGAAATTACAGAAACAAATATGGAAATAGTTTTTGAAAAATTGTATAAACTAATAGTGAACTCACAACTAGGGGTAATGCAGTAGAAAGTGATGCATAGAATTAATATTACACAAAAGAGGGGGCAAAGTTGAAAATGTGGGAGATTTGTGTGAAATGTGTGTGGGTTTGTTATTTGTGGAGAGTACTAAGTTGACTACTTTTTGGTCTCATGTTTTATCTTGCATAGGTGATATAATTGCACGGTTTCCATGGACATGCTCACTATTTTTTTTTTAGGAGATATGTCTGTATTGTGAGAAACTAAGTTAACAAAAGTAAAGCAAGTATTTTACGTATTTCCTAATTTTTGTAACATTGTAATATTTTGCATGAATATAAATTTTAAGTAACTTGTGTATTCTCTAACAATTCATTTTTTGAATGATGTTGTTTTGTCTAGAATAGCCTCTGTCACCTCACCTTTTAGCCATGGCAGCAGTCGCTTGGCATTTCTTCTATCATTTTTAATGCATGGAATACATCTGGTCTGGACTTCCAAGATGGTATTTTTAAACATCCATGCCTAATGTAAACTTGACCTTTGCAGCTGCTCCTATTAGTTTTTCCCTAACCAATTTTCTCATTGTATCAGTATTTCTGTTGAAAGTTAAATGCTATCACGGTAGATTTTCTTAGTGTCCTCTCTCCAATTATCAAGCCAAATTTGATCATGTGACCTTTTGTTCTAGAGCATTCTGTCCTCTGAAAAAAGGTTTGCTTTGTGTGCCTTATTTATACCTTTGAAGTAGTCAAAAGTCTGTCTCCTATCCCATTTATCTCTCTCTTCTCCTCATAGTTATACATAGGACCTTAAGTTCCATCTCATATGGCTTTTGCTGCAGCCCTGCACCATTTTGGTAGCTTATCTCTGGATTGCCTCTACCAAAAAGCAAATTGAACCTGATTGGCAAAGCAAAATCACTGAGTAAGAAAAAGTATAGTCAAGGTACACAAGATGGCCATCAACGGAGACCAAGTGCCAACAGAAGGACAGAACCAGAGAGGTGAAAACACAAGGGATAATCCATGCCGCTTTAAAATTGATGGTGTGTCAGTCATTTCACTACTGTTAAAGGACTTAAATGTAGTGAACCAACGCATTACCGAGCTGACTAAGCGAGTGCATTAAAACCAAACAACTGGTGTCTGAGATGGAATGAATGTTAAGGAAGTAATTTAATTTAAGAAAGTGCTGCTCCTTAAAAGTCACAACAAGCTCACCTTAGCTTCAGGAATTTCACAGGTAAAATGAACAGCATGTCTGCAAGTACTTCCGGTAAGAAGAATTAAATAGCATTTTTTTCAGAGCAGGAGACACAAGCTGCCTGGCTATGTAGGATATATCGCCAATTGGAGAATCTGGTCCCTGTGCCTGTGGCTCAGTGGTGACTTAGCTCTTTTAGACCTGCCGAGTCACTCTCCCCACCCAGAAATACCAGTCATAAGGCACAGACCGGGAAGAGAAAGTTAAAGGAGCTTGGGGAAAAGAGACCTGGTGGATAAGCTGGAAGGCAAAACATCTTCAAGCAGGATTAAACCTATCATTGTTTTCTGTTTTTTTTTAAGGGGCTAATAGGCTTAGTCTAACCCCAAACTATGAGGTAACTTATTGTAATTATTATCTATTTAAAAATTGCATATATTGCACCCTGCTCTGGGCAGTTTATAGAGTTATATTCAAATTAAAACATAGTAAACCATTCATATAAAACAGAGAATCAATAAAAATATAGACAACGTTCAAATTAAACAACTTAAAAAAGGAAGGAAGGGTGCCATATCTGCATTTAAGTAAATAAATGTCTTCACTTACATGTGCAGGTATATCAAGGTTCTATTCAATTTTCAAAAGAATATATGAGATTCCAACTTGTGTTGTCAAAAGCTTTTTTGAAAATAAGTTTTTAAATTTGTTTTGAATTCTATTGTTCTTATAAATTCCAATACAAAGAACACTGCCTTCCTGGAGGAACTAAGGAAAAATATACCATGCCCTTAATTACTGATGGTGACTGGAACAATAGTCTGATCCCATTACTAGAAAAACAGGGAGTTCCCAGATCTACAAAGGAACAGAGACACAGAAAATACTAAATGAAACACTGTAAAGATTGCCGTCTAGTTGATATCTGGCAACCAACACATCCAGCTGAGAGAGAGTATTCTTTCTTCTCTGTGCCACATCAGGTCATGCGAGGCTTAAATTCAGCTCAAGCTGACCAGCACTCGGGTCTGCTAAAGATTTTTAAAGATGAGGTGCACATCCCTAGAAACCCTGATCTCACGATCCATGAGATCAGCACAATGGCGTGCAAGCTTTGAAACTGGTCACTAGTGGTGGCAAGAACAGTGTGGATGGTGATAAGATCCTGCTCAGCCCTCCCGTGCCAAAAGTAAGATTTCATTGGTTTGGAGAAAGGGTGGGGGAGTGCTGGGCTGCAGGAAATAATTTCAGAGAACTTAATCCCTGAGTTCATATCAAGTATAGACTACTTTCTGGTTTCCAAAGGTCCAGATAGGGCTAGCTCTTCATTTAGGACAGGGGTCCCTAAACTGTGGGCTACATCTTGCCCCAATATAAGTTGTTGGTTTTTTATTTCCCCATCCGCAAAACACTTCCGTCCTTGGCCAAATCTGCACATGGAGCGTGGTTTACATGTTTTGGGGTTGGTTTTTTTTTTTTTTACCATGCTTGGAAGCAGGAGAGGCCTGCAGTGCTGCTGGGATCCTAACTCCTGCCAGCTAAAGAGGAAGTCGCACAGTGGAGCGAGAAGTTTGCAGTGCTGGCGGGGACTTCAACTCCTGCATAAGGTAAGGAGGCTGGATGTGAGTGAGGGGAAGAAGAGGAAATGAAGGAGAGGGGTGAGAAAGGGGAGGGAAGAAGAAGAGAAGGGAGCCTGTGGGAAAGAATGTGTCAAACACATCACCCTGACAATCATCTATTCCCCGAACCTGCCCTGCCCTGCCCAGATGCAGATGCTGAGGAAAGATGGGAGGCAGGTAGAGTGTGACAGGATTGCCAACTTCCTAGAAATATTTTTAATGACACCCTATTTGCCATACCAGTGCCACCTACCTCTCTACAGGGGCCAGTCACTAAGGGAGAATGCATTGCCTTTCCCCATCCTTGCTCATCAAAAATCCAAGGACAGATCCCTCCCCCCCCCCCCCCCACACACTCACACTTTCTCGGTGATTTAAAATGTTGATTCTGGCCCTTTGTTTAAAAAGTAGGGGGCCCCCTGCACTAGGCAGACTAGAGAATTGCCTAGAACACAGTAGTTTTGGGGAGCAGCACCAGGGGCTTTGTATGCACGAGCAAACAGAGCTCTGTGCAATGGAGATGTGTATCGTGTGATCGATCGTCTTAACGATCAATTTCGGCTGGGGGGGGGGGGAATCGAATCATCGCGGTTTTGTTTTTGTAAATATCGTGTAAATCGTAAATCAGGGAGGGCGGGAAAACCGGCACACTAAAACATCCTTAAAACCCACCCCGACCCTTTAAAATAAATCCCCCAACCTCCCGAACTCCCCCCAAATGTCTTAAATTACCTGGGGTCCAGTGGGGGGGGGGTCCCGTTGTGATCTTCCACTCTCGGGCCATGGGTGCGTTGATAGAAATGGCGCCGGCGCTACCTTTGCCCTGTCATATGACAGGGCAAAGGTAGCACCGGCGCCATTTTGCTTCCTGTCCCCCGATGTCACGAGCGTAGGAGATCGCTCCCGGACCCCCGCTGGACCCCCAGGGACTTTTGGCCAGCTTGGGGGGGCCTCCTGACCCCCACAAGACTTGCCAAAAGTCCAGCGGGGGTCCGGGAACGACCTCCTGCACTCGAATCGTGTTGCCGTACGGCCGGCGCCATTTTGCAATATGCCCCTTCCCCCTTCCCCCGATTTACGATTTTTGACGATAAATCGGGGGAATTCCTATTAAATATCGCGGCTCTAACGATTTTTGACGATTTAAAATATATCGGACGATATTTTAAATCGTCAAAAAACGATTCACATCCCTACTGTGCAATGCCTCTGTTGCCCAGTGTCTGGAATCTCTGACAGTGAGCAGCCCTTAGGGTCCTGCTCTAGCCCCCCACTCCCTCCTTCCCAGACAGTGTACAAGAAACAGGAGTTTGAAGCTAGCACGGACAGAGCAAAAGGAAGACCTACTCCTTAATCCAGTCCTCCTGTTCCCTCTTCTCCTCCCTTCCAGTTGTGCAGGGAACAGAAGGGGAAGGAGTGAGGCTAGAGTGAGCAGAGCAGATTCAGAATACTTTTTTGGCATGACAATGTGCCATTATGGCAAAGTAATACAAGTGGGGGGCGGGAAACGGGACTTTAAATCTGCCTTCAAACTTTTGAAAATTCAAAAGTATGCATGTAAGTGCTCCTCATTTGCAACCCCAGCCCAGGGAACACGTTCCCCCTACTGCGGGTGACAGTACATACATAGAGGCCCTACACAAATACTTTTATGCAAACATAGGGCAAGCAAGTTTCTAAAAGCCCGTCTCTGTGGATAAAGTACTGTTTTACCCATGGAAACAACTTTGAAATTTACCGTCTAAACGGTGAAATAAAAGGGAACACATTTACAAAACACTGATAGCAGTAAGATAAAATTACCAGGTATAGAGAGGACAATAACCAGGTTGTGGTGCTGGCCCTGGTCTGTATTGCCTGTGGTCCTTGCCAGGATCCTCAGCTGGCAGAAATGCAAAACAGATAGTCAATGCAGTTAATGAAAAAAGGAAAGACTCTAAAATCAATGTTATCATCCAATGGCCATGCTAGAAACAGCATTCACACAGTTCAGAGAGGTTTCAAGACTCTGGGGAAACAGATTAATCACATGGCGACAACCATTGCCTTTTCAGAAGTGTTACCTGTTCATGGAAAGGGGAAGGAGAGGCTTAAGCTACATAGATAACGTCAATGCATGGCTCAAAATCTGGAGTAAGAAAGAAAGTTTTGGATACATTGGGGGCTGGGGCTGTGTATGGAACTGTAAAAGGCTCTATGTCAAAGATGGCTTACATCTGTCTGTGGCAGGAAAAAGGATCCTAAAAGATAAATTCAAATCATATGGCATTAGGCATGTCAACTAGAGGACAGGGGTGGCAGAAGGAAGTTAGAATGTTACTCCCAACAAATAACTTAAGGCTTGCCATACTGGGTCAGACCAAGGGTCCATCAAGCCCAGTATCCTGTTTCCAACAGTGGCCAATCCAGGTCACAAGTACCTGGCAGGATCCCAAGGGGTAGAGAGATTCCAAGCTGCTTATCCCAAGAATAAACAGTGGATTTCTGCAACTTTACCTTAATAACTGTTAATGGACTTTTCATCCAGGAACTTGCCCAAACCTTTTTTAAACGCAGCTATGTTAATAGCTTTCATCATATTCTCTAGCAATTAATTCCAGAGCTTAAAAAAAATATTTTCTCTTACTAGTTTTAAATTTATTACCCAGTAACTTCATTGTGTGTTTCCTGGTCTATGTCCTTTTCGAAAGAGCAAACAACTGATTAACGTTTACTTATTCCATTGCACTCATTATTTTATAGACCTCTATCATATCCCCCCTCAGCCATCTCTTCTCCAAACTGAAGAGTCCTAACCTCTTTAGCCTTTCCTCATAAGGGAGCTGTTCCATCCCCTTTATCATTTTGGTTGCCCTTCTCTGTACCTTTTATAATTTGGCTATATGTTTCTTGAAATGTGGTGACAAGAACTGAACACAATACTCAAGATGAGGTTGCACCATGGAGCCATACAGAGGCATTATGATATTCTCTGTCTTATTCTCCATTCCTTTCCTAATTTGCTTTCTTGGCTGCTGCTGCACACTCAGCAGATGATTTCAGAGTATTTTCAACGATGACACCTAGATCCTTTTCCTGAGTGGTGTCTCCTAATGTGGAACCTTGCATTTTGTAGCTATAATTTGGGTTACTCTTTTTTCTAGGTGCATCACTTTGTACTTGTCTACATTATATTTAATTTGCCATTTGCATGCCCAGTCTCCTGGTTTTGAAAAGTCCTCTTGCAATTTCTCACAATTCTCTTGTGATTTGACAACTCTGAATAATTTTGAGTCATTGGCAAATTTGATCACCTCACTTGTTGTTCCCATTTCCAGGTCTTATATAAATATATTAAAAAGCAGTGGTTCCAGAACAGATCCATGGGGCATTCCAGTATTCACCTTTTTCCATTGGGAAAATTTACCATTTAGCCCTACTCTCGGTTTTCTATCTTTTAACCAGTTCCCAATCTACAATAGGTCACTGCCACCTATCCCATGACTTTCTAATTTCCTAAGTCTCTCATGAGGGACTTTGTCAAATGCTTTCTGGAAATTCAGATACACTATATCAACTGGTTTGCCTTTATCCACATGTTTATTTTCACCCTCAAAAAAAGTAGCAAATTTGTTAGCAAGACTTTCCTTGGCTAAATTCATGTTGGTTGTTTTTTTTTTGTTTGTTTGTTTTTTATTTAAAAGTATTTATATCCCATCCCTCCCAGGTTCGGGGCGGGTTACAATGTAACATACATAATATAATTTAAAATGAACACAAAATAAATAATAAGCACAAAACATCCTTAAAATGATTTAAAACACAGACATAGCTTGGAAACAAAATAAGAAAAAGATGAACTAAAAGATAGGACTAATTCACGTGTCAGTTTTGCATAGATCATAGTTTTGATGGCTTTCTTAAACAGCTTTTTATCTGAAATTAAACGAATTTCTGATGGAATTGAGTTCCAAAGTATGAAGATTGCATGCTCTCTGGTGGAAAATAGTCTAGTATTTTTTGGCGATGGGACTTGAAGAAGGAATTTGCTTTTAGAGTAGAGATTCCTGCATGGCGTGTATATGTGAAGTGAAGCAGAAAGCCAAGAGGTATTATTACTCTAAATAATAGTGTGAAGAATCATTAGAGTTTTATATTGTACATGCCACTTAACAGGAAGCCAGTGAAGTTTATGAAGGACTGGGGAAATGTGATCACGGAATTTGGTTTTGTGTAGAAGCCGTGCTGATGAGTTTTGTAGTAACTGTAATGGGCGGGTAGTGATTTGCGGAAGGCCTATTAACAAAGAATTGCAATGATCGATACCGGAGAGAATTAGTGATTGTACAATTGTGCGAAAGTGAACTGGATCGAACAAAGGTTTAACATGTCTCAATAATTTGATTTTCAAAAGGGAATTTTTAAAGAAGGTTTTGGTATGTGAGTCTAGGCTTAGCTTTGTGTCGTGAATGATTCCTAAATTGCATACCTGATTGACTATATTTATTGTATAGTTGTCATGTTGAATGAAAGAAGGAATGCTTTCGAAATGGGGATTTCCTAAAATAAGTATTTCTGTTTTAGTGAGGTTTAGACAATTTATTGTAAGTTAACCAGCTTTTGATTGTTGTGAGGCATAAAGAGAGGAATTTTAATGTGTCTGACCAGATATGTTTGGTGGGGAAGAAGAATTGTATATTGTCTGCACAGATTCTGTAAGTTAGACCAAGTGTGGATAGTAATTGACAAATCGAAGTAAGATACATGTTGAATAATGCAGCTGAGAGGGCACAACCTTGAGGAACTCCAGTTTTTAGTGCAAATGGCATGAAATGATTACGATTGATGAATATTTGTTGAGATCAGTTGGACAGATACAGTTTGAGCCAGTAAAGAACTGTTCCAGAGATGCCTATATGGGCCAGGCGGGTCAATAGAATTTGGTGATTAATGGTGTCGAATGCTGCAGGGAGGTCAAGAAAAATGGCAATGTAGAATGTTCCAAAGTCGAAACCATTGGAGAATGGTATTGGTGCTAGAGATTAGTAGCATTTCAGTGCTATAGTGCGGTCTGAAACCAAATTGATATTCATCTAGTAAGGATTGTTGATCAAGGAAAGATGTTAACTGTTTTAGGACTACAGATTCCAGAATTTTGTCCAGGAATGGAAGTGAGGAAATGGGTCAAAAGTCAGCAAAGTTTGGATTAGCGTTGCATTTTTTTGGAATGCGAGTTACAGCTGCAGTTTTTAGGTTATCTGGAAGATGGCCTTTGATGAGAGAGGAGTTGGAAGTGCAATGTTTTCCTTAATTGTTTTGAATAGACTGAAAGGGCAAGGTGAGAGAGGATATGTAGATGGTTTCATTTTGGAGATGATATTTAAGATTTCAGTACTTGCAACAGTTTCAAAAGAGTCCCAAGTCTGGGTTATTACAGGGGGTGTAGGTGTTGGGTGCATGGTGGGGAATGTGGCAACAATGGTTCAGATTTTATGTTTGAAAAATTTGCCAAATGAATTGCAGAGTTCAGTTTATTTATTTATTTATTTATTTAAAAACTTTTCTATACCGTTGCTAAGTTAGATACCATCGCAACGGTTTACATGTAGGCACATATTTAATGAGGGGAAAAGCGTACTATAGTACATTCTAACAGGTGCCATTAAAGGTTCGGTTACAATATATCATTAGACATAGACATTTCGCGAAGTAGTTCATGACCAGTTGTACCGATCGTTAAGACGATCGATCACACGATTCACACCTCTAATGAGAATCATAGTACCTCTGTCCTCACGAAAGTCAAGAGAGTCTTCGCCACTAAGGAAATTAGAGGATATGCATACGGAAGATCCTTGCCCCATTGACTGGCAAGGGCATCCGAGGCTGGTTTGCAGTCTGACCGGTAGAGGGAGCAGAACCAAGGCACCTTCCTGTTGCAGGGGGACGCAAATAGATCTATATCCAGATTCCCCCAGAGATGGAATATCTGATTTGCTATTCTTTGATCCAGGGACCACTCTTGGGTCTGAATGCTCGATTCAACCTGTCCGCTATCGCATTCTCCGTCCTGGCCAGGTACATGGACCTGATCACCATCCTGTGAGACAGGGCCCATGACCAGATCTGGACCTTATTAGAAGGCTTGAGGGTAACCTGCATGGATCGGCAGTTACTATTGCAAGCAACTTGTTGGGCAGACTGGGTGGACCATTTAATCTTTTCCTGTCGACATTTACTATGTTACTATATATTGATATATTTCTGCCTGGTGGCAGAATACCACATGCTTTGCTGCTACAGCTGCTTTTTCTCCTATTTCCTCCAGAATTATACTGGGTTTTTGTTTTCCTGTTCGTTATTTGTGGAAAGTGTTTGATTTCCTCTAATAAGATAGGAGCACTCCATGGGCAAGTCCATCAGCCAGAGTTCCATGCAAGTAACGAAATATGTGGCATGGAAGCTCCAGGCAAGGATGTCCGCGCTCTCTCTCTCTATGGTTCACACTTGTGCCAGAACCAGCTGTGATATCTATCTGAGCAAAGAACCAGAATTAAGACCACAGATCAAGAGCACAACACTCACAAAGCCCAAATGACACCGATGCTGTTTTTTCAATTTTCAGATTTTAAAATAAAAATTGGCACAAATGTGAGATCTCATTTCTTCTTTGCCTTCGAAATCCATCAACTAGATAGAAGTTTTTCATGGGTATGTGTGTAAAGAAAACCGACCAAACAAAAAACAACGCATCTGAGAGTATCACTCAATCCAGGATCACAAAATATGATTTCAGATCATTTAAATCCAGGACTTCTGGGGGAGACGTATTCAGTATTTTATTTACCCCCCTCCCCAAACCAAAAAAAAAAGGTAAGTGCTGGAGAAAAGGAAGACCAATTAGGTGCAATTCTCAGCTACCCCAAAGGATGCTGGGCTTGATGGACCCTTGGTCTGACCCAGCATGGCAATTTCTTATGTTCTTAGGAGCAGGAGAAAGCAGCCAGGAAAATCTCACACCACCCAAGCTGCCCAAAGGTGTAAGGAAGACATGGCAGAGCTGGCTAAGAGTGGGACTCAGAGTCTCATTTGTCAGCCACTTCCTGGGACCTCCGGACTGGCTTTAATCCCAAGGGATTTCACTATCTGAAACTATCCCGTTTGCCACGGATTCTGGCCTATAAATAATCTTATTAGTGTCATTACAAAAGCAGGCTGGAATTTTCAAAACAGTGTCTTTTTTTGAACGCGGCTCTTGGGTCGCGGAGGGGTGCGGGCGGAACCAGGCTGGTAATTTTGGCGAAACATTTTTAAACGGCCTTCATGAAAAGGAGCGAAAGAAGGTATTCCAGAAGAACATAGAAATAAATTACATCTGTTACATATTCCATAGAGAGAGAGATTACGGCAGCCCAACGAGGTCTTTGTCTCTCTCCAAGGTCAGCCCAGCAGCTGTGTCTTGGCAGATTATTGTCTAGGAGATTCCTGTTCGGAACGAAGGCCGCTCCCATTGCTCGCTGAGCACGTTCCGCTTGTGGGGAGGCAGAGTTCCAGTGCGGGAGAGAGAGATTGGGCCCAGACAGGAGCAGAGATTATTCGGACGCATCAGACTCTTGTTGCTATTTGTTCCGAGGCACTACTAGGCCCATTTGTCCTTGTGCTATTTTGAAACTTTAACGCTGGTAGCACTAGCGAGGGGAAGGATGGGCAGAGGGGCCATGTCTCCCTCTTCTGGGGAAGGCCTAGTCTTGCACTCCCCTCCCCCAATTCTGTCACTATCTTCTCCCACCTAAAACATTTTGTCCAGTTTCAAAGAATTTCAGTAATGGGCTAACCCCAGCCCCCTCTTAAACCACTGGGACTAGGAATTTTCTTAACAGTGTCAACATATAATCTTTCTGGGCTCCATCGCAACCTTACTGGATCTCATTTTCAAATCTCCTGTCTTTTGTATTCAAGTGCATGTTATGTCTTACATTTTAAAACAAATTGTTTTGTGTAATAGCTGTGCATATCCTTCAGCTGTCTGTGCTGCATTCATGCTTTACATATATCTCTCCGCCTTCATGGACTCTGGTGAGGATCTGCTTTTCAGCTGTCTGTGCTATATTCATGCTTTACGTGTATCAGTGTGATGCCTGCCTGGGGCTACGAGATTTATAATGCTGCATGTCGCAAAGCAGAAGGAGCATTCAAAAAGTTTAAACATGAATAAATCCTCAGAAGTTAAAGAAACATTAGAATGTTAATGAGGGGTTTTAATTACCAGCTCAATTATCTAGTTAGGTTTGCTAGTCTTCTGTCTCTCCTCCTTTAAAGCAACAGCCATTCCAGACTTCTGAAAATATCTGTGTGTCAGCTCCTGTTTATTTCCCTCTTGGAGTTTTTTCTACAACTCCTGTATAGATCCCTCTATATTTTATTGCTTCTAGTTTTAGAGGGCATCTTAAAAATAAGTGTACTACAGTGTGTTTTTACTTGGAATGTAAGGGCATCACAATAGTGTCCCTTTCTAGTTGCATCAGCAGGTCAATGCACTCAGCCTAGCGTGTGGTTGGACGTGCGTTTTGGCCGCACTAGGATAACTCTTGATGCAATAAGGGAATTAGCGGGTCCAAACCGTGCGTTGAAACCAGCGCATAACTAATAGCGCTCATCACATGCAAATGCCATGTAGATGAGGCTAGTAGCTATTATCCCAATGCAAAATATCTCTGTGCACCCAACGCACATGTGTTAATATGCAAAAATTAATGCTAGCCCTAGAGCTGGTGTTAAATCTTGAGGCGCCCCAAGCCATCAACAGAAAAGTAGAAAATACTGTTTTTCTGTGGTTCCTCTGACTTAATATTGTCATAAGAACATAAGAATTTGCTATACTGGGTCAGACCAAGGGTCCATCAAGCCCAGAATCCTGTTTCCAACAGTGGCCAATCCAGGCCACAAGAACCTGGCAATTACCCAAACACCAAGAAGATCCCATGCTACTGATGCAATTAATAGCAGTGGCTATTCCCTAAGTAAACTTGATTAATAGCCGTTAATGGACTTCTCCTCCAAGAACTTATCCAAACCTTTTTGAACCCAGCTACACTAACTGCACTAACCACATCCTCTGGCAACAAATTCCCGAGCTTTATTGTGCGTTGAGTGAAAAAGAATTTTCTCTGATTAGTCTTAAATGTGCTACTTGCTAACTTCATGGAATGTCCCCTAGTCTTTCTATTATTCGAAAGTGTAAATAACCGAGTCACATCTACTCGTTCAAGACCTCTCATGATCTTAAAGTCCTCTATCATATTCCCCCTCAGCCGTCTCTTCTCCAAGCTGAACAGCCCTAACCTCTTCAGCCTTTCCTCAAAGGGGAGCTGTTCCATCCCCTTTATCATTTTGGTTGCCCTTCTCTATACCTTCTCCATCGCAACTATATCTGACGGAGAACCGCACCTGCACTCACAAGCCCTAGTTACTTGCTCGCTCTCAACCAAATGCGGTGACCAGAATTGTACACAGTATTCAAGGTGCGGTCTCACCATGGAGCGATATAGAGGCATTATGACATTTTCCATTTTATTAACCATTCCCTTCCTAATAATTCCTAACATTCTGTTTGCTTTTTTGACTGCTGCATGACACTGAGCAGACAATTTTAAAGTACTATCCATTATGATGCCTAGATCTTTTTCCTGGGTGGTAGCTCCTAATATGGAACCTAACATCGTGTAACTACAGCAAGGGTTATTTTTCCCTATATGTAACACCTTGCACTTGTCCACATTAAATTTCATCTGCCATTTGGATGCCCAATCTTCCAGTCTTGCAAGCTCCTCCTGTAATGTATCACAATCCGCTTGGGATTTAACTACTCTGAATAATTTTATATCATCCGCAAATTTGATAACCTCACTCGTCGTACTCCTTTCCAGATCATTTATAAATATATTGAAAAGCACCGGTCCAAGTACAGATCCCTGAGGCACTCCACTGTTTACCCTTTTCCACTGAGAAAATTGACCATTTAATCCTACTCTCTGTTTCCTGTCTTTTAACCAGTTTGTAATCCATGAAAGGACATCGCCTCCTATCCCATGACTTTTTAGTTTTCTTAGAAGCCTCTCATGAGGGACTTTGTCAAACGCCTTCTGAAAATCCAAATACACTACATCTACTGGTTCACCTTTATCCACATGTTTATTAACCCCTTCAAAAAAATGAAGCAGATTTGTTAGGCAAGACTTCCCTTGGGTAAATCCATGTTGACTGTGTTCCATTAAACCATGTCTTTCTATATGCTCTATGATTTGTCCTTATACTAAGTAGTAGGAACCACAAAAGGCAGCATCATAAAAAAAAGTTTTGACTGCGGTCAGGTTAGGGAAACGGGCGCTCGTAAATTGTGTCCATTTTCCCAACCCGTGCACAGCCATGTCTCTTGGGCATCTAATGCCAAGGACACGCTAGGGACGCACAATTGATCCCTATAGCATCCTTTTTAGCAGGACATCTCATTAACATATTGAATTGCGTGCCCAGGAGAGGTGGATGGGTGTGCGTTAGGAAAATGGGTGCTCATATTGAGTGCCTGTTTTCTATGCGCTTTCATTGCTTCGGGCCTCAGGTTTCTTCACAGCCATTGGCTTGATGAGGTAGTGAAGAAGGGGTGTAATGGTTATCAGACATGCTCCACTGGGTGGTATGTTTATGAGGAATGAGTGTGTGCCGGAAAACTCAGGAGCTCACTTGGGCTCGTATTCTCTCTTCTCTTTCATCTCCTATCCTAGGGCGGTGGCTAGGACTCAAGGTGGTGTTCTCGGGCCTCCAAGATTTTGGCAATCTCCTTAGGCTCCAAGATGTTCCTGAGAATGACAGGACCAGAGATTAAAAAGTCCTGGGGCTTTGTAAAAGGGGCGGGAGGGGGCGTGGCAACGGTTCAGGGGCGGGATGGGAGGGCGGTCCCGAGTCCCCTGGAACTGCGGCCTGTGCCGGGGGATGCAGGGGTGGCACGCGCAAGTTACGCTTGCTTCAAGCATGTTCAAATATGTAAACTGCTTTTATTGTTTTTACTGATTATGTGGTGAATTTATATTTGGTAAATAAATAAAATAAAACCTGAAGGAGGTGAAATTGGGAGGAACACATGGCCTCAAAGGGACAGGTTGAGTATTCTTCCCAGACAAATAACTGGGAGCCACGTTATGCAACATTTTAACTGGTAAAACTAACAGCATTAATTTAATTTGAAATATGTACACCCTGGAGGAAAGGAGGAGCAGAGGTGATATGATACAGACTTTCAGATACTTGAAAGGTGTTAATGATCCAAAGACAACGACAAACCTTTTCCGTAGGAAAAAAATCAGCAGAACCAGGGGTCACGATTTGAAGCTCCAGGGAGGAAGATTCAGAACCAATGTCAGGAAGTATTTCTTCACGGAGAGGGTGGTGGATGCCTGGAATGCCCTTCCGGAGGATGTGGTGAAGACCAGAACTGTGAAGGACTTCAAAGGGGCGTGGGATAAACACTCTGGATCCATAAAGTCAAGAGGCCGCCAATGAAGAGTGGGTGACTCGCCAGAATGATGGCTACTGCCTGGAGACAATACCCTTATTAAATAAACATACACATGGTTACTGTGACTCCAACATCGCTCTAAGCTTCAACAGCAAGAGGAAATGTGGAAAAAAGGATTCACACTCACAAAGAGGGGAGTAGCTGGCTTGTTACGGCGGTTACTACCCCAAATCAAATAAGCCTGATACTTCACTTTCAATGCATATACAGCATAGTTCTCTGCTTCAACGGCAGGGGAGAAGAAAAGAGGGTTCGCACTCACAAAGCGGGGAGTAGCTGGCTTGTTACAGCGGTTACTACCCCAAACCAAATGTGCCTGATACTTCACTTTCGATGCATATCCAGCATGGCTCTCTGCTTCAACAGCATGGGAGAAGACTGATACTTCACGCATATCCAGCATAGCTCTCTGCTTCAACGGCAGGGGAGAAAAAAAGAAAACTGATACTTCACGCATATCCAGCATAGCTCCCTGCTTCAACGGCAGGGGAGAAGAAAAACAACCGATAAGGGCTGTATAACATAGTCTGGGTAAAACAAATAAGCATGGGTGTAGCTTGCTTATTGCGGCGGCTACTACCCCTAACTAATCAAGCTAGATATTTCACTTGGATGCAGCTCCATCACTGCTCTCTACATTAAAGGTGGGGGTGGAAGGGAAATAGAACCAAGAGCTAAGAGAAACAGATAAGTATGAGAGAAAAAATGTGTGAAGCTTGCTGGGCAGACTGGATGGGCCATTTGGTCTTCTTCTGCCGTCATTTCTATGTTTCTATGTTTCTATGTATCAGGAGCCACGGCAGTTCCTGAAGCAGGAGGGTCACATGAGCAGACATCTTAAGACCTCTAATGAGTCTAGCTGCAATATTTTGAATCCTGACCTGCTGAAATATTAAAATCTCCCTTCAAAATCATATCTGATCTCTGTTAGGAGGATGATAGACTAACAAGAGTTCCATTTTTAAGGGTGTATAACATGAATCAATAGACTGTCAACGCCGGCTTCACAAAAATAGTCAGCCAGACTTACAGCACTGCAAATAATCACATTTGATTCACTCAGCCTAGCATCAGTAATCCACAACAAATCAAGGTTGTTATCGTAAATCAAATCTACATTTGTTCTTAAATGAAGAAGAATTAAAGCTCTGAAAGACTGAACACAGTATTATCTGGAGCATTATTTCCTTACAAATAGATAAGAACAAGGTTATTGGACTTCGTCCTCTGGGGGGCACAGTAACCCTAGCAAAAGTCTGAAGTCTCCATCCAATAAGCACAGGAATCTGTATTGATTCATCAAAATAAATGAAGTAATAATCTCTTAAAATTCTTTCTAAAAATTGGCATTCTTAAAACTAACAAGTAAAATCCTGAATGGGTATCCACAATAAAAGCCTGATCCCCCTTCCTGAATGTAAGATGATTTGACTCCTGCCGAACTTCCATTGGAAGAGCATTCCAAAAGAGTTGTGTCTGGCATGAAAGAGTGTGTCACTTGGTCTCTAATCTAATTTCACCATGGGCAGGAATCTGTAGAAGGTTCTAGTGCAATGAACAAAGAGATCTAGCTGTTTGGTGTAGAACTAAATGATCAGGGAGGTACTTGGATTGATCCCTACAGAGGGATCGAAACACGAGAGAAAAGATCTTAAATTAAATTCTGGATAAAATTGGCTTTTCCATTAATGGGTCTTGCATCTTTGACCCAAAGATAAATTTAGCTGCCATGTTTTGTAATAATTGAAGTCACCTGAGGCCAGCCCCAAGAAGGCCCTGATAAGAAGGCACTACAGTAACCCGGTCTGGTCAAAATAAGAGAATGAACTAAAGTTTTCAATCATGATCAGCCAAAAAGTGTTTAAACTGACAAACATTATTGCAAGAAAAGAAAAAAGAAGACAAATCAGAGATGATACTTGATTTGACATAGTAAGGTTGGAAGTAATATTAACTCCCCAGGCTATAATTTAGATTGCGAGCCCTGTGGGGATAGGGACATACCCTATGGTACCTGAATGTAATCCACTTTGAACTGCCGAAAGGGGGGGGGGGGGGGGGGAATATAAGTTAAATAAATAAATATAACCAGCTCTCTTTAGGGATATATGTGTGCTCGTCGCTTGTGGAATGATTTTCAGGGAGTTATTCCTTCTACTTACCTACAATGCTTCAGACTTTTGTAGATTGACTTTCATCATAAACTACAACGCAGAGTTGTCAGTGAAAAAAAACTGTAGCACAGTGATAGCAGAGAGGAAGCCGGAAACTACAGGCCGGTTAGCCTCACCTAGGTGGTGGGAAAATGAATGGAGACTCTGCTGAAGGAAAGGAAAGTGAACTACCTACAGTCCAGTGGGTTGCTGAACCCAAGGCAGCATGGATTCACCAGGGGAAGGACCCGTCAGATAAATGTTATTGATTATTTTGATTGGGTGATTACAGAATTGGATCAAGGAAGCAGGGCTGGTGCAAGGGGATTAGGCGCCCTAGGCACCTTCTGCCTTGCGCCCTCTTCCCCTCATCGCGCCACCACCCCCATGCGGGGCCACAGTGACAAAGAGGAGTGCCACCCCTCCCCATCAGTGGGTGTAAGCCATGTGGGGCCATGAGCGGCAGCAAAGAGGAATCTCCACTCTTCTTTGCACCGCCGCTCACAACTCCACATGGCTCGCGCCCCTAACGGACCGCACCCTAGGCCGAGGCCTAGTTTGCCTAGTGCTTCCGCTGGCCCTGCAAGGAAGAGCACTCTGCTGTGATTTACTTGGATTTCAGCAAAGTTTTTGATATGGTCCCACATAAGAGGCTCATGAATAAAATGAGAAGCTTGGGAGTGGATACCAAGGTGGTGGAATGGATTACAAATTGGTAGACTGATAGGAGATAGTGGGGAAAGGTAAATGGAACCTTCTCTGAACAGAGGACAGTGTTAAGTGGAGAGCCAGAAAGATCAGTGTTGTGATCATTTCTGTTCAATATCTTTGTGAGTGACAATGCAGAGTGGATAGAAGGAAAAGTTTGTTTGCAGATGATACTAAGATCTGCAAAAGAGTGACATGCCTAAAGGAGAGAATGAAAAGTGATTTAAGAAAATTTGAAGAGTAGTCGAAGATTTGGCAGCTGGGATTCAATGCCAAGAACTGCAGAGTCACGCATCTGGGGTGCGGCAATCCAAAAGAGCTGAATGTGATGAGGGGTGAAAGACTGATGTGCATGGGCCAAGAGAGGGACCTTGGGGTGATAGTGTCTAGCGATCTGAAAATGGCAAAGCAATGTGGCAAGGCGATAGCTAAAGCCAAAAGAATGCTGGGGTGTTTGTGAATGAATGGGAGCCTGTTTCTCCATTGCTGCATTGCATACAGAGTCTGGCTTGTTGCAGTTTGCAGTTTCTGGTTCAATTTCTGTTTATAGTTTATCGTCTATTCTGAATTTGGTGAGGGTGAGTCTGTTCTGCATGTTTAATTGAATTGGAGTATTCTATGTTAAAAAAAAAAAAAAAAGAGGAGGGGGCAGCATAGTAATTATTCACACAGCGCAGCAAAAATGCTAGCACCAGCCCTGACTGGGAGCCATTCTGCTGCTGCTCCTCGTGTGCTGGCCCATGCGCGCGAGCCTAGCACTTCCTCTATGCTGCTCTCGTGCATAGCTGAAAAAGATCACCCTCCACCGCGGGCCCCAAGCAATGGAATTCTCTCCCACCTGAGCTTAGGCTGGAACTTTGCACAATCACGTTCAAAAAAAGACTCAAGACTTTGTTATTCAACAAAGCTTTCCCATAATTTCAAGCTGCTTCACAGCTTCCACAAACTGTCCCTACACAGGGCCCACTCTCATGTTTATTCAACCTTATTATCTTCTCCTTCTCCTCCTCCTTTAGTCAACTTCCCCTCTGGATTGAATCCCTTCAAGGCCACCTCTTTCTACCTGCACACTTTGTTTCTTTCCTAGTTATGTTTATTTCAAGTTATTCTCCTCCTTGTTCTTTGAAAGACATATTATTGTCATTATTTATTGCCTGTTAGAATGTAAACCGGAGTGATAAGTAACTCTGTTACCTGAACCTCAGTATAAAAAAGTTATAAATAAATAAATAAATAGCTGCACATGTTTGGACAGCGAACAGCACTGAGAAGAAGTAGGAGAATGGGCTCCTTCTTTCTTCGGCAGCCGGTGGGATGGGGTCCACTGGCGGCCTTACAGGGCTCTTCCTCTTCCTGGCTGCTGGTGAGATGGCCTCCATTGGTGACCCCATGGGCGGTTGCACTTCTGGGCTGCTAGTGAGATGGGGTCCACAGGCAGCCTCAAGGGGCAAATTCCTCTTCTAGGCCTCCAGTGAGATAGAGTCCACCAGCAGCCTCATGGGCTTCTCCCTGCTCCTGTATCCACTCCCAAACACTGCACGGAGCGGCAGTAGCCACAGAGGCATTCATGGAGCGGGATGCCAGTGGCCAGTAGTTGGTGTTCCACCTTCACGGAGCGGAAGGATGGAGGGCTGCTATTTCCAAAAAAAAATAAAACAAAACAAAAAATAAAAACAGGGGTGGGTAAGAGTATGGGGCAAGGGGGTGGCCTGCTTGTTACAGCGGTTGCTACCCCTAATTGAGCTGGATGTCACTTGGATGCAGATACAGAGCTGCTCTCTAAATTGGGTGGAGGGGAATTAGGGCTGGAGGGTACTGGAAGCCAATAGTAACAGGTGGGAGAGAGAAAAAGGGAAAAAAATGGATAAAGTGCGTAGCTTGCTGGGCAGACTTGATGGGCCGTTTGGTCTTCTTCTGCCGTCATTTCTATGTTTCTATGTTTCTATGATATTGCCCCACCGGGAATGCCACCCTGTCCAATTGCATGGTTTGCACATCTGGTGGTGCCGGGCCTGAGTTTCTGGAACATTTCTCCCTGTGGAGAATCCAGGATCTCCCTGCTTCTCAATGGCACAAGAGCCGCTGTTATGGTTTGTGGGTTTCGTGGACCCTTGGCCCAAGGTGAGAGTTGTTACCACCTGTGGGGAGGAGCCCCACAGGTCCACACCGTCGAGGGGTGAGGTCAGGTGCAGCTGGAGCTCTGGGAGAGACTCTGTGGGGAGGTCCCGAGGATCGAGGTGAGAGACACAGCACTGAGGAACCCCACAGTATACAGGTTGGATTGGAGAGAAGTATCTGAGCAGAGACCTCCGAGAGGGTGGCGCTAGGCAGACCCGAGGAACGGGAAGCGTGAGGCAGGAAGTGCAGGAGGTATACTGCTGAGACAGTCCCGAGGGGCAGAGCTGCATAGTGAAGGAGGTACTGATGCGATGACGTAGACTAACTCGTGGAGCGGCCCGAGTTGGGTCTCCAGGTAATGAAGTAAGCAACCCCGAGAAGCGGGGAAGGTGTGGGTACAGTCCCGAGGAATGGGGAAGCACCAGCAATCACTGGTGTTGTACGTAGGCACTGCCCCGAGGAGCAGGGAAGCACAGACAGTCTCTGGTGTAGATCGTAGGCACTGCCCCAAGGAGCGGGGAAGCACAGTATCAGAGATAAGTCTCCCAAGTGGCGAGGACGTTCCCAGAGGCAACCTCGAGGAGCGGGTACCTGAGCCAGGGTCCAGAGTCCAAGGAGGGTCCGAGACAGCCACCACAGGTCCAAGGAGACAGGAGCAAGTAGAGTAGCGATGGAACCCGTTGCCAAGTCAGCTAGCAAGGAGCGGTGCTAAAGAACCCTGAGCAAGTGATGTCATCAGTCAGGGACGCCCCTGAGGTTCCCGCCGTAGCATCTTCAAAAGAGGGCCTGGTGGCACACGTGCACGCGCGCTTAGGAAGGCCCGGAGTTGGCGTGGGTGCCAGCACCATCCCAGGCACCACAAGGAACCTTGAGGTACACGGCAGTAGAAGCTAGTCTCTGCCGCGAGCAGGCCTGGAGAGGGGAGCAGAGTAATACAAGACTTGAGTAGACGCAGTCGCAGCCATCTGCGCCCGACGTTCATAACAGTACCCCTCCTCTTAAGATCCCCCCCCCCCCGGGGGTTTGTGTTTGTGACGATGCGTGGCATGGAACTGCCGGATAAGATCTTTGTCCAGGATATTGGCGGCAGGTTCCCAATTGTTCTCCTCAGGTCCAAAGCCCTCCCATGAAAGGAGATATTCCCACTTTCTACCATGTTTTCTTATGTCCAGGACATCTCGGACTTGATATGTGATGCCCGCTTTTGAGGACTGTGGTTGAGGCTCCGGTGATCTTTTAGAAAATCTGGATAGCACCAAAGGTTTTAGTAGAGAAATGTGGAAGGCGTTGTGAATTTTAAGCGAGGAAGGCAGCTGGAGTCTGTAGGTGACTAGACCCAGACGGTGGAGCACAGGGAAGCGGCCAATATACCTGGGAGCAAAGTTGGATAAACCTGGTGCTGAGCCACACTTTATCACCAGGTTTGAACTGGGGTGCTTCATGATGATGTGCATCAAAGAACCTCTTCGATCTCTGGGCAACCTGCTTGAGCAGTTACTGGGTATTGTGCCACAATTGATGCAGCTCTTGGGCGGTTGACTGTGCCGCTGGAGAGGATACGGACAGGGGGAGCAGCAGCGGTGGCAAAGGCTGACGTCCATAGACCACCTGGAAGGGAGACGAGCCTGTGGAAGCGGACTGATGGGAGTTTAGAGCGAACTCCGCCCATGGAAGGAGGTCGGCCCAATCATCCTGTGATAGGCTCACATAGAACCGCAAGAATTGCTTTAAGGTTCTATTAGTCCTCTCAGTTTGCCCATTGGCTTGGGGATGGTAAGCCAAGGTGAAATCTAACGAGATGTTGAATATTTTGCAGAGAGACCTCCAAAAGCATGCAGTGAATTGGACTCCACGGTCCGAGAGGATATGCTTAGGGAGACCATGGAGCCGGGAGACATGCTGGATGAACAGCTTAGCAAGCTGTGGTGCAGAAGGGAGGCCAGGTAGAGCCACGAAGTGGGCCATTTTAGAAAAATGGTCGACGGTGACCCAGATGGTGTTGTTACCATTGGAGACAGGCAGATCCACTATAAAGTCTGTCGTGATAGGAGTCCATGGCTCACTTGGAATGGGGAGCGGTTCCAAGAGTCCCCACAGTCTTCCTGCTGGAGGCTTATGATGGGCACAAGTGGGACAGGACTGTACGTAAGCATGTGTGTCTTTCAGAGGGACAGTACGGATTATACCAAGGGCTACGTATACAAATGGATGAACCCAAACCGTGTTCAGAAAAAGGCTGTGACCTTCGCTCAATCTTCCTCGGACGACTCCTCGGGAGAAGACGTAGCTATGCCAGTTCAAGTGCATTCCACTTCCTCTGTACCCTCTTCATCTGGACAATATGCTTCGATTGCCACTTCTTTTTTAGATTCAGGACAGATACCCCGCAACACTCGGGGTTCCAGGTCTCGAGGTCGCCCTCAGGCCCCCCAACGTACCACTCGGACCCGACAACAACAAGACCCATGGCAATAGATTCTAACATAATCTTTAATTTGTCATCTAGGACTTTGTCTGAAATTGAGTTGAGATCATTGTCTAGGGGCTTGTCATATGTTCCCACTACCAGGGGTGACCCGTTTGATTTACAAATACATCTGTTTAGATTTTTTAGATCACTGAAACTTAAACTTTTCTTTCGGGACTTTCAGTTCCCGAACGATGGGTCTTTAGTGTTTACAAAATCTAAATGGGTTCCCCCAGGCCCTCCTGACCCCATACTGACGGTATTTGAGAAATTGATACAGCATGACTTAAAAGCATTACTCCAGACCCACCGACACATTCGTTATAACTTGTCCAAAGATGAGAGACTTTCGCTCTCCTTACTTGCCGAAGACCCACTGATTACTATAAAACCCGCTGATAAGGGGGGTGGGGTCGTAATTATGAATCGTGTTGACTATAGATCTGAGGTATATCGACAACTCAATGATCGCACATTTTATTTACCTTTACAGGCAGATCCTACGGACTCACTGAAACAAGCCATCACCTCTGTAGTTGATGAAGCTTTGTCCAATCATTACATCACTTTACGTGAAGCCAATTTCCTTAAGATTGCTTTTCCTGTCACTCCTGTCTTTTATGTGTTACCTAAAATTCATAAAACTCTTGAAAATCCCCCAGGCCGTCCGATTGTATCTGGGATGGGATCTGTCTTAGAACCACTTTCACAATTCATGGATCTCTTCTTAAGACCGGTTGTCCCACAGATTAAGTCATATGTTCGGGATTCTGCCCACCTGATTCTTTTGCTTAATGAATTACAGGCCCCCACACCTCCATGTCTTTTGGTCACCTTGGACATTACATCACTCTATTCCAACATTCCCCAGCAGGAGGCACTACAAGTCATTGAGGATACTCTTAACCAACGCACCACACCACACAGAGTCCCTACATCCTTTCTTATGCAATTAACTACGTTGGCATTAACAAAAATTTTTTTTCGTTTTGAAGATGTTTTCTACCAACAGATCAAGGGGACAGCAATGGGGGCTACAATGGCCCCCAGCCTTGCCTGCTTATTTGTTGCACGGTTTGAGGAGATTTACATTTACCCCTCTGTGTGGCAGAAATCCATACATGCCTGGTACCGATACATTGATGATGTTTTTCTAGTTTGGTTAGGTACTGAGATCCAATTCTTCTTATTTTTGGATTGGCTGAACAGTTGCAATCCACATCTCCAGTTTTGTTCTGATTTTCACCATGACCGGATTCCTTTTTTGGACATGTTTATTACATTAAAAGATGGCCTTTTCTCTACTTCGATTTTTAGAAAACAAACTGATCGTAACACGATTCTGAAATTTGACAGTTGTCATCCAAGAATCCTAAAATCCAATATCCCAACTGGTCAGTTCCTTCACCTTCGACGGCTCTGCTCCTCTAGAGCAGAGTATACGTCTAAAGCTAAGGAGATGATCTCCCGGTTTCAGCAGAGGGGGTACCCTTTAAAGATTCTCAAACGTGCCTTTAAAAGAGCGTTGTACATTAACAGGGATGTGCTGTTCCTTCCTACACAAAAGGATGGGAGTAACACCACAAACTGCATTTTACCATTTACACCTTTTAGCAAGGATATCTCTACTATTATCCGTAGACACTGGTCAGCTTTATCCTTTTCTGAGTTTTTTCAAAGTTCTTTGCGGTTTACTTATCGCAGGGGTAAGAACTTAAGGGATATTTTAATCCGGTCAGATTTTTCACAAAATATATTACAACGTACACCTGGCTGTCATACCCCTTGCGGTAACTGTTCCGTTTGTAAACACACAACTACAATGACAAGTTTCACCGATCCCAGCTCCGGAAAAATTTATACTTTATACGGGTCATCTGACTGTAGTTCAGTGGGTGTTATATATGTTATTCGTTGCCCATGCGCAAAACTTTACATTGGCAAGACTAGACGACAAATTAGGACTAGGGTGATCGAGCACCGTTCTAATATTAAACATGCTAGGGCTCTAGCCCCTCTTGTTGATCATTGGGTGTCCTCATCTCACACAATATCGGACTTATTTTTCTTTGTACTTGAAGTGGTTCCTGCCCTACCCCGTGGAGGTGATTTTGATTCTCACTTGATTCAGTGTGAACAACGCTGGATTCACCGTTTGGACACGGTTGCCCCGGTGGGGCTAAACAAAGAGATTGAATGGGTGCATTTCATCTAAACTCCTGATTGGACAGGAATTCGTGGCTCTGATTGGTGGGCCAATCTCTTAGCTGATTGGTCTGTAAAAAATTCTTGGCGCCTTTTGACAGGTTTAAAGCTCCTTGTCTAATTATGTGGAACGCGCTCCCTGCTATGTCACCCTGAAGACTTTATTTTGGTAAGCGTTTGTATGTTTTGTATTGATATGATAATCATTATGTACGGCACTGGTGTTATTCTAATACGGTCCTATGTTTATGCTTTGTTTACAGTACTCATTTAACTCTTTTGTGCGTCCCTCCCGATGCAGCCCCTGGCGAAACACGGGACCGTGTCGGGGGACCCTCCTTTTTGCAACAATTTTTGATATATACAGTGGAGTTGCCGAAATGAATAATAAAAATTTCTGATACTTTAAAATTGAAATTTTTGGGACTGTATACCCTTTATTCCAGCACTCAATTTCTGGCGTGGCTTTCTCAAGGTATGCCACCAATAATACTGCTGGAGGTGTGGAGAGAGTTCTAGACTGGCCCAGATGTCTTGCAGTCAAGGAGTTGTGAGTCCATTGAAGAACTTTCCATCATAGTTGGCGAGGGACCACTGTCTTCCCCAGTGGAACTGGAAAGGTGGCAGACAGGATGACCTTGGCAGGGTTAATTATGTGCTGCGGGGTATCGGGTACGTCCTCTGCGACGAAGGATCTGGAGAGAGCATCAGCACAGCAATTCTTATTGGCTGGGCAGTAATGCAGCAGGATATTGAATCGGGTAAAAAAGAGGACCCAACGGGCCTGGTGATGGTTTAAACGCTGAGCATGATGTAAATACTTGAGGTTTTTGTGATCTGAGTATACTGTGATCTGGTGTTGAGCACCCTTGAGCCAGGGGCGCCATTCCTCAAAGACTAGCTTGATGGCCAGCAACTGTTTATCCTTGATGGCATAATTATGTTCTGCCGGAGAGAAGCGCTGGGAAAAAAATGAACAAGGGAGTAGAGTATGGGTAGTTGAGTATTGGCTCAGGACGGCTCCTACTCCAATGTTGGAGGCGTTGACCTTGACAACAAATGGATGTCTGGGATCCGGATGGCAGAGACATGGTTCTTTGAGAAAAGCGGTCTTAAGATCCTGTAAGGTGGTCATGGCTTCTGGAGACCACTGAGAGGGGTTGGCCCCCTTGCGAGTCATGGTCATGAGTGGAGCGGTGAATAATGTTGAATAAAAGACAGATAGTAATTGACAAAGCCAAGGAATCTCTGAAGGGCCTTGAGACCCGTAGGTGGAGGCCAATCGCGGATGCTCTTCAATTTCTGAGGATCCATTCTAAACCTTGGCTGGATACCACATAGCCAAGGAAAGGAACAGTCTCCTGCTCGAAGGAGCACTTCTTGAGTTTGGCAAAAAGTTGGTTGTCCCATAGACGCTGGAGAACACGAGAGACATCCCGGCGATGGCTTTGTAGGTCTTGCGAGAAGACTAGGATGTCGTCAAGGTACACAACTACTCACTAGTAAAGCATATCTCTGAAAACCTCATTCATCAGATTCTGAAAAACTGCGGGTGTGTTGCAAAGGCCGAATAGCATCACAAGGTATTCAAAGTGACCATCATGCGTGTTAAAGGCGGTCTTCCACTCGTCGCCTTTGTGGATACGGACCAAATTGTAGGCTCCCAGAAGACCAATTTGGAGAAGATTTTCGCTCCTTGAAGCCTGTTGAAAAGCTCTGAGATCAGAGGCAGTGGGTAGCGGTCCTTTAGAGTGATTTCATCTAGGCCTCTGTAATCGATGCAGAGGCAGAGGGAGCCATCTTTTTTCCCTACAAAGAAAAATCCCGCTCCTGCGGGAGACTTAGAGAGCTGAATGAAGCCTTTGGCCAGGTTCTTGCGGATGTACTCTGACATGGCTTGGGTCTCAGTTTGCGATAGGGGATAGATCCTACACTGAGGAGGTTCTGTATTGGGCAGCAAGTTAATTGTGCAATCGTAGGAGTGATGCGGGGGTAGAGTGTCCGCAGCCTTCTTCAAGAACACATCTGTAAATGAGGCATATTGTGGTGGAAGGCTGGGAAGAGAGAGCAAGGTAGTCAAACAAGGCAGCGGCAAGACGGACTCTAGGCAGTTCTCAAGGCAGGAGGAGCCCCAACGAGAGAGCTGTAGGGTAGCTCAGTCGAACTGTGGATTGTGTTACTGTAGCCCCGGCAGTCCCAGGACCACATGGTGAATGGCTTTGTCCAGGATGTGAAAGAAATGGTTTCTACATGCAGGGTCCCTGTGCGGAGCTGAATAGAGGCCGTGGTGTGAGTAACCTCACCAGGAGGAGGTTCTCCATGGCTGGATGAGAGGAGTAAAGGCACAGGGGAGCAGATGGTGGGGATCCACAGATGTTCAGTTAGTTGTTTTAATATAAAGTTTCCACTAGCCCCAGGGTCCACCAAAGCCAGACTGTGGAACTCCTGGTTATCCATTTTAATGGAGACAGTCAATGGAGGAGACGGTGAAGTCAGGCCTAGGAGTAGTCCTCCTGTAGAACCTAGGCCTGGGAGTTTCCTGGACAGACTGGACACGAGGCTATGGCATGTCCGAGTTGGCCGCAGTACAGGCAGAGATCAGATTACTGGCGGTGACGTCGTTCCTTGGGAGAAAGTCTGCTCCAGCCCATCTGCATTGGTTCATCCTCCGCTTTGTTCTGAGCTGTATTCATTCTGCGTGAAGGCAAATGTCAAGTTCGGGACGAGCCTGGGGTAGACTGCTGGAGCGATCTAGACTCATGAGAACGTTCTTGCAGATGGCAGTCAATGCGTCCAGTAAGGTCTATCGAGGAGTCCAACAATGCAGTCAATTCGCGAGCCGCCAACTCATCTTTAATCTGAGGACTCAAACCTTTGAGAAAGATGGAACATAAACATTCTGAGTCCCAGTGAAGTTCCAAAGAAAGGGTTCTGAACTCAATAACATAGTCTATTAATGAGCGAGAGCCTTGTTGGAGATGGAGAAGTGATGACCCGGAAATGGATCTTTGGCCTGGATCATCAAAGATGGAATGGAATAAGGCCAGGATCCCCAGGAGATCTCAAAGAACCGGGTCAGCACACTCCCAGAGAGGTGACACCCAGGCCAAGGCCTTATCATCCAAAAGGGAAAGGATGTAGGTAGTCTTGGTTATCACATCTGGGAAGTAAGCTGGTTGAAGACAGACGTGCATATTGCATTGATTCAAGAAACCCCTGCACAAAAGAGGGTTTCCTGAAAAGCGTCGGGGTGCCGGCAAGGGCACGGTAGGCCGAGGAACTAGCGTAAAGGTGGAGGTATTGAGTTTGATAGACATCGTGGCGGTAGACACAGCATCTAAACGAGTGCTCAAGTTGTCAATGGCAGCTGCCAGAGACTCCAGGAACTATTGCTATTCGCAGATTCTTTGTGCCAGGCCTGGATGGCTGAGACCTCTGCCGAGTCCATGGACTTGGCAATCTGTTATGGTTTATGGGTTTCGTGGACCCATGGCCCGAGGTGAGAGTTGTTACCACCTGTGGGGAGGAGCCCCACAGGTCCACAACATCGGGGAACGAGGTCAGGTGCAGCTGGAGTTCTGGGAGAGAGTCGGTGGGGAGGTCCTGAGGAGCGGGGTAAGAGACACAGCACTGAGGAACCCCACAGTATACAGGTTGGATTGGAGAGCAGTACCTGAGCAGAGACCTCCAAGAGGGTGGTGCTAGGCAGACCTGAGGAGCGGGAAGCACGAGGCAGGAAGTGCAGGAGATATACTGCTGAGACAGCCCTGAGGGGCGGAGCTGCGGAGCAAAGGAGGTACTGAAGCAATGATGTAGGCTAACCAATGGAGCGGGGAAGCCCCAAATTGGGTCTCCAGGTATTGATGTAAGCAACCCCGAGAAGCGGGAAAGGTGTGGATACAGTCACTGAAGTAAATGAAGGCACAGTCCCGAGGAATGGGGAAGCACCAGCAATCACCGGTGTTGTACGTAGGCACTGCCCCAAGGAGTAGGGAAGCACAGACAGTCTCAGGTGTAGAATGTAGGCACAGCCCCAAGGAGCGAGGAAGCACAGAGATAAGTCTCCCAAGTGGCGAGGATGTTCCCAGAGGCAACCCCGAGGAGCGGGAAGCCGGCAGGTAGACCTCCTGGAAGGAGCAGGACTAGCCCGAGGAGCGGGGGAAGCCAGGAGACCAGGTCTCTGGAGAGAGCACAAGCAGGCCCCCAAGGAAGCGGGTACCTGAGCCGGAGTCCAAGGAGGGTCTGAGACAGCCATCACAGGTCCGAGGAGACAGGAGCAAGTAGAGTAACAATGGAACTCATTGCCAAGTCAGCTAGCAAGGGGTGAAGGCGGTGCTAAAGAACCCTGAGCAAGTGGTGTCATCAGTCAGGGACGCCCCTGAGGTTCCCGCTGTAGCATCTTCAAAAGAGGGTCCGGTGGCACGCACATCTAGAAAGGCCCGGTGTCTGCGTGGGTGTCAGCGGCAGCCTGGACGCCATGAGGAACCTTGAGGTACGCGGCGGTAGAGGCTAGCCCCCGCTGTGAGCAGGCTCGGAGATGGGAGCAGAGAAACACAAGACGTGAGTTGATGCAGTTGCAGCCACAATGTCCCAATAGCTTAAAAATCACAAACTCAAACTAAACCTTTCCAAATCTGGTAAAGCCGACAAGGTCACCCCTTTCTATCTCAATTCCCTTACAACACAAGGATTCAATGTGCAGTCTGGAGGTACAATTTGAATTAGATCATAATCTTACAATGAAAATCCACATCTCAAAGGTGGTAAAGACCTACATTATGCTTCTATGATAGATCCACTAACTGCATAATTACTTTAAGAGAAACAACCTTGTTACCATAATGCACACATTGATTCCTAACCACATAGACTACTATAACCCTCTATTTAGCAGTCTCTCACAATTTAACCCCAAATGTCTTCCACTGCTACAGAGCACAGCGGCTGAATTTCTAGTAGGAGCCAAATCAACACATCATATAAGATCAATATTGTATGATTTACACTAGCTACCAGCTGAAATTAAGATAAAATTCAAAACTCTTTGTGTTTTCTTTAAGTGTGTGAATAAACAGGCTCCTGCTAATCTTTCCTAGCTTCTGTTCTACATTCCCACGAGGGAGTGCCGATCCACCCAGATGGTCCTCCTTACTTCTCCTCCTCTGGATTCACCCAGATTAGCTTGCATGAGATTTTGTGCATTCAATTGCTATGCCTCAAAAAATATGGAACAAGATAGCATATGAAATGCTATACTGGGTCAGACCAAGGTCCTTCAAGCCCAGCATCCTGCCTCTCATATTTTCCAATTTCGATCACACGTACCCAGGAGGATCCCAAAGGATAGGTCCAATTCTTGCTCATAACCAGGGATAAGCAGTGGCTTTCTCAAGTCTACAGGGCTAAAAGTGGTTTAGCATATCACATACTGGAAATAGGTCCTAGTGGCCTATGGATAAGGCTCTGGGCCCTAGAGCTAGGGATTGTGGGTTCAAGTCCCATCTTAGGTGAGAGTTAGAAGCCATGTTCTGGTAAATAGAATCACAGCATTTTTTTTTGCAGATAAAACTCCATCGTTGCTCTCTGCTTCAACCACAGGAGAAAAAGGGGAATTAGATTCAAACAGCAACCAACAACGACATTGAATTATAGTCTGCATAACTAGCTGATGCAGCAGTTATTACCCTTAACCAATAAGCCTGATACTTTTGATGCAACTCCAACATTACTCTCTGCTTTAATGGTAAGCAGTAACAGGGAATTGGGCTCAAACAGCAACCAACAAGGGCCCTGACTTTGGTGGTCTAGGAAACTGATAACTATAGGGATGACTTGTATGGTATAGTAGATACTACCTTAAGCTTGCTGGGCAGACTGGATGGACCATTTGGTCCTTTTCTGCCATCATTTCTGTTTCTATATTTCTATATTCATGTCATACAATGCATTCTAATAAGGCCTTTTGCTTCATCGTTGGAAGAATAAACCTGATAAGTTCATGGTAAAGGGTATGGCTTTGTGTAGCTTGCATGAGAATGTAGATAAAGATAGAGAAAGTCAAACCATTCAAGAGTAGAAACAATATAGAAGAAAGCCAGGAATTAATTGGTGCACAATGTATTTTTACATTTGGCCCCAGTGACCAAATGGACAAGGCACTGGACTCCTCAGCTAGGCATTGAGGGTTCAAGTCCCATCTGGAGTGGCATTAAGAGGCCTTGGATTGAATAACAACCTCATAACAGTTTTCAATGCCAAGACGTGCAGAGTCATGCATCTGGGGTACGGAAATCCAAAAGAGCCCCATGTGATGGGGGGGGGGGGGGTGAAATGCTGTTGTGCACAGAGCAACAGAGGGACCTTGGGGTGAGTGTCTAATGATCTGAAGATGGAAAAACAATGTGACAAGGCAATAGCTAAAACCAGAAGAGTGCTGGGCTGCATAGAGAGAGGAATAACTCTTAAGAAAAAGGAGGTAATAATCACCTTGTTCCAGGTCCTTGGTGAGGCCTCACCTGGAGTACTGTGTTCAGTTCTGGAGCCCTTATCTCAAAAGGAACAGAGACAGGATGGAGGCGGTCCAGAGAAGGGTGACCAAAATGGTGGTGGTGGGGGGGTCTCCATCAAATTACCTATGAGAAGAGGTTGAAGGACCTAAATATGTATACTCTGGAGGAGAGGAGGTGCAGGGGAGATATGATACAGACCTTCAGATACCTGAAAGGTTTTAATAATGCACAATCGACAAACCTTTTCTGTTGGAAAGAAATCAGCAGAACTAGGGGTCATGAAATGAAACTCTAGGAGGATGACTCAGAACCAATATCAGGAAATATTTCTTCATGGAAAGGATAGTGGATGCCTAGAATGCCCTTCTGGAGAAGATGGTGAATCAAAAACAGTGAAAAATTCAAAGATGCATGGGATAAATGCTGTGTATCCCTAAAGACTAAAGGATGGAAATGAAGAAATGAATGCATGGGGGTTAACTTGCTGGTGTGTCAGTTACTACTCTTCACCAATATCCTTCATATTGATCTTACTACTCCATCAGTGCTCTCTGCTTCAACGGCAAGGGGAAAAGGGGAATTAGATAGATTCAGACAGCAACCAACAAAAACATTGAACTTTATGGTCTTGGAAAACAAATAAGCATGGGGGTAACTTGCTTATGCAGCTGTTACTATCCTTAACCAATAAGCCTGATACTTTTGATGCAACTTCAACATTGCTCTCTGCTTCAATGGCAAGAGGTGATGGAGTATTGGACTCAAACAGCAACCAACAAGGGCCCTGACTTTGACGGTCTGAGAAACTAAGTATGGAGTGACCTGTACGGCATGGCAGATACTACCATAAGCTTGCTGGGCAGACTGGATGGTCCATTTGGTCCTTTTCTGCCATCATTTCTGTTTCTTTGACTTTTTCTCCAAGAACTTGTCTAAACTTTTTTTTAAATCCAGCTACACTAACTGCTTTCACCACATCTTCTGGCAACAAATTCCTCAATTTAATTGTGAGCTGAGTGAAAAAATACTTTCTCCGATGCTACTTTTTAGCTTCATAAAGAAAAGCGGAATATAGAAATCTGTATAAAAATAAAATAAAGTGTCCCTTAGTATTAGTACTGTTGGAAAGAGTAAGTAGCTTCCCTATTTGACCATCCCACCTCACTCATGATTTTATAGTCTTCTATCATCTGTCCTCTCAGGCATCTCTTTTCCAGGTTGAAGAGCCCTAAGCTACCCTTTCCTCATAAGAGACATTCCATCCCATTTATCATTGAGGTCGCTCTTTTCTGTATCTTTTCTAGTTCCACTAGATCTTTTAGGAAATGGGGGAACCAGAGCTGCACACAATAATCAAGGTGCAGTCGCAGCATTGATCACTACAGAGGCATTATGATATCTTCCATTTTATTTTCCATTCTTTTCCGTATAATACCTAATATTCTATTTGTTTTTTTGACCACTGCCTCCAAACACTGAGCTAAGGATTTCAAGGTATTGACTACGGTGACTCCAAGATCCTTTTCCTGGGTGGAGACGCCTAATACGGAGCTCATCATCATGTATCTGTGCATCACCTTGCACTTGTCCACATTAAATTTCATCTGTCATTCAGACACCCAATCCCCCAGTCTCACAAGGTCCTCTTGCAATTCCTCACAATTGGCTGGTGATTTAACTACTTTGAATAATTTTATGTCATCTGCAAATTTGAGAACCTCACTCATCACTTCATTTTCCTTAACATTTCTATATATATTAAAAAGCACCGACCCTAGTATAGATCCCTGGTGTGCTACTATTTATCTTTCTCTTTTGAGAGAAATGAGCATTCAGTCTTACTCTGTTTCCTTTCTTTTAGCCAGCTACCAAACCACAATAAGACATTGCCTCCTGTCCCATGACTCTTTAATTTCCTGATGAGCTTCTCATGAGGGATTTTGTCAAACACCTTTTAAAAATCCAGATACACTATATCATCCTCGTCCACATATTTATTAAGCCCTTCAAAAAAAAAAAAAATCTAACAGATTTGTAAGACAAGACTTCCCTTTGCTAAATCCTTGTTAGCTCTGAGAGGGGCTGGGAGGTATGATTTGCTGGGGGATGTAAGAGGGGGTGAAGATTGAGAGAGAGGATCAGCTGTAGTGCAGGGAGAGTAAGAGTGGAATGATAGTTGTAGGGGGACTGCATCCCTGCTAATTTGTTTTCGTTATCCTTTGGAGTCATTTCCAAGTGCTAAAATAGGGTCACATTGGTTAAATATTTGGGAAACCTTGGTCCAGTGGCTATAGTAACCTGGGTCCAGTTTCATCTTCCCCTATGAGCTTTCCCTCTTTGACTCCTCATTTAGTTTTTTATTGATGTAGTCCTCATTCTTGTTGGGGTTTGCTCCCCTAGAGGGGAGGAGTTAGCAATCTGTTGTGGAACCTGCTAAGTAGCAGCAACCTGTTGTGGATCTGGTTCCCCAGAGGGGAGGAGTTAGCAGTCCGATGTACTCCGTAGATGGAGCTATCTCCCTCTAGAGTGGCTCCCCATAGAGTAGAAGTCTGTTATGATACCGCTTTAGTAGTGTAAGAAATGAATACTTAATGTAAATTGGTGAATCCCTGGGCCGATGGCAGATGACAGCGCCCCCAGGAGGATATCCTGAGAGGGACCACCGGCTAGGCTGGAGTATGGAGACAAACACAGATAGTTCTTTATTAGACAGGAAGTAGAACCACCAGAGGTGGCAGTAGTGAGCTGATATACACGGCAGGGCTGAAGTCCTTCAGATACTGGAATTGCGATCTCTGGGTTGCTGAGTTGTAGAGAGAGACTATAGGTAGTGAGTAGACAAGGTATGCAGGATACATAACCATTAGTAGATTTATTTATTTATTTTTAATTTTTATATACCGATGTTCCTGTAAAGAATACATATCGCACCGGTTTACAAGGAACTGAACAGTCGCCTCCAGGGCGGAAATACATTAAAACAGTCGCCTCAAGGCAGAATACATTAACACAAGTATACAGGAAAACTATTAAAAGAGAAAGAGAATGATACACTCACAGTTGTAGATATCTGTAATGTCTTCTATGCAACAGGGAGTCTTCATTATATTCTAGGGGTGTGCATCCGTTTTCCACGTATTTGTAATCTGCAACTTATTTTGTCCTATCTGTTAAATATGTGGGGAGGCGAAACGCATCGCGACTCCCCACGTATTTAACAGATTTATGTTTTATTCGGCGCGCCGCGAGGTGCGCGCTTTTCTTCGCCCCCATTAGCTGCGAGCTACCCAGGATTACCACAAAATGGCGGCGCCCCTGCGGTAACCATGCCAACCTGTCTGACCCTTTCCTGTGAGTCGCAGTGACTCACAGGAAAGGGTCGGACAGGTCGGCATGGATACCGGAATGCAGCGTAACCGCGCTGACATTTTCTGAGCAGCACTGAATGCAGCCAATCGCGCTGTCATTCAGTGCTCTCTGTGGATTTTACTGACGAGCCAGCAGTATATAAACATCAGCACGAGGAGCCATGCAGTTATTTCCAGCGATGCTGTGGGGAGGTGGGCTGGGTGGAAGAGGGAGCAGGCAGAACTTATAGAGAAGAAATAGGCTAGCTAAGGAAAGAAAAATATATTCTTTGTTTTGCTGTAGTGCCAGGGTCAGCTACAGTCACTACTATTCCTGTTTCTTTCAAGCTGTTTATTTTGGTCAGACTCATCTCTGACTGAGAAGAGAAGCTGTGCTAGGTCAGCTAGCATTGACCACCATTTACCATTTAGGGTATTGGGCTGGCTTGGAGAGAGAGATTATTTTCAATGTCATCCATTTTTCTGGAGTGACAAAAATTCCTGCTTTTTTAAATTCCAATTACTTAGTCTCTCAGTGCACTGGGTTTCACTGGGAAGTTTAACAGGCTGAGTCTGTGCAGTCAAGTGCCCAGGGAGTCTGCCTCTTTTGTGCTTACAAGCAAGCAGCTTCTGTGTGCACGCCACACACATTAGTGCACAGCCAGGCAGCGTGACAGTGGGCAGTGGACATTTTAAACAGACTTTACATTATTATTCAGTGGGTCTGTGCAGTCAAGCGCCCGGGGAGTCTGCCTCTTTTGTGCTTACAAGCAAGCAGCTTCTGTGTGCACGCCACACACATTAGTGCACAGCCAGGCAGCGTGACAGCGGGCAGTGGGCATTTTAAACAGACTTTACATTATTATTCAGTGAGTCTGTGCAGTCAAGCGCCCGGGGAGTCTGCCTCTTTTGTGCTTACAAGCAAGCAGCTTCTGTGTGCACGCCACACACATTAGTGCACAGCCAGGCAGCGTGACAGTGGGCAGTGGGCATTTTAAACAGACTGAACCTTATCATTGTGGGACAGTGGGCATCGTTACTACTCAGTGACATAAAATCCATAATGTCAGGGAAAGAGAGATGCAATCGAGTCATTGGGACTGGCAGAGGAGGCACCCCAAAAGACACTAGTGCAACACCACCAGTACAGCTAAAAAGGCAACTGTGGCAATCTAAACTCTTTGTAGGGGATGGCAGTTCCATGCCAAAAAAAACGAAATCTGACCATGATACATCGCCATCGCCACCACTTGTTTCTGGCCCTGTAGTTTTGGAGGAGAGGGAAGGGGATGCAGAGTCATGCCCGACAAAATGTAGACACCCAAAAGCAGCAGGGGGACAGAAGTCTCGACTAACACTTAGCGTTCACAAGGTAGCGCAGTCACTGTTAGCTTCTGATTCAGATGAAGAATCTTCTTGTGTGGGATTCTCACCAGAAACGGAAGAAGAAATAGCTGATGAATCTTCGGTAGAATCAGTTAGTTCTGTCTTAGCCTCCAGAAATGTGCAGCAGGGGAGAGATGACAGTGATATCGAGGAGGAGGAAGAGCAGTCAGTACAGGCACAGAGGGTGACTGATGCCCCCTCTGGCATTGCTTCTCAGGGTGCACCCCCTACCTCAACTCCAGTGCCAGCATCCACCCCCAAGGTGTTAGAGAGGGGAGGATCACGAAAGACATCTCCGAGCTGGAAACATTTTAAAGTGATGGAAGACCCGCGTTATGCTCGGTGTAATTACTGTGCCAGGGATATTAGCAGAGGCAAGCAAATGGGACATCTATCTAATTTTGGCATGAACTATCATATGAAGAGGTAACACCCAACAAGATTACTGCCATCTGGGGATGGTGGCAGTTCCAGTCGGGGGACCCCTTCCAACCAGTGTGCAGTGGTAGGAAAGCAGCAGAGTCAGCCCACGCCCTCATACCCTTCTAGCAGTCAGACGGCAGGCCAGCAACCCCCTGACATGTGGCAGAAGCGACAATCCACCATGGAGGAAATGGGGTGGAGTGTGGTAACGCTATCCCGGGGTAGGAGGCAGGCAGCCTCAAAAGTTGTAACCAGGAGCATTGGGGAAATGATTGCCCTTGATGACCAGCCCTTGCAGCTAGTGCAGAATGTGGGTTTCAAGCGTTTTTTGAAGGTCGTACTTCCAAATTACAAAATCCCGTGCAGAACCACATTTAGTAGAAAGGTCATCCCCTGCCTGTACAAGCAGTGTCGCAGTCGCATTCAAGCACTGCTAGCTAAGGCAGACGGAAGAGTGCATTTCACCTGCGATATCTGGACTGCCATGAATGCTGCACACTCTTACCTCTCTCTGACAGCACACTGGTGGGACATGGCTGAGGCAGGGGCAGCCATCAGCTCTATTACTGAAGAAGTATCAGGGTGGAGGTGGGCTTTACTGCACACCCACCTGACGGACCAGGCCCATACCGCAGCCAATATTCTAGCATGCATCAGAAAGATGCTGGAGGGCTGGCAACTACACCAGTGAGACAGGAAAACGCAGGCAGGGTTCTTTGTCACAGACAATGGTGCAAACATGGTTAAGGCAATAACCGATGGGCGGTTTAAGAACATCCGATGTTTTGCACACACTCTGCACCTGGTAGTGAAGTCAGCTCTGGGCTTGGAGTCCAATGACAAGGAGAATGAATACCTGCATAGGTTAATACAGAAGTGCAGGAACATAGCACACTTCCACAGAAGTGTCAAGGCGTGGCAGGTTCTCCGACAAAAGCAGACTGATTTGGATATGCCTCACAAGCGTCTCATTCAAGACCTTGCCACCCGGTGGAATTCCACCTTTATGATGCTGGAGAGGTTACTGGAGCTGCAGACGCCCCTTCATGAACTTTCTGGTAGAATGGACATTGGTGTGCAGAATCCCCTAGGGCATCATGATTGGTTAGTCATGAGTCAGCTGGTGAAAATCCTGCAGCCCTTCAAGGATGGCACGGAGGAGCTGAGTTCCAGAAGTGCCACCTTGGCTGACATCATCCCTATAGTAAATTTCCTGGATGAACATTTGGAGGCCTTTAAACAGGAAGACGGAATGACTGCTGAGGTGCTGCAGTGTCTGGACGTTTTGCAGCAGCAGGTGAAAGACAGATTAAGGCCTTTAACAGATGACCGCACATACATGCTCGCCTCTGTCTGTGATCCCCGTGTGAAAGGTAAACTCGCCCTACAGACCAATTGTCTGTCATTTGTGAAGGAGCTGCTGTTAGCAAAGGTCCGTGAACAGGAGCGCCATAGGCGGAGACAGATTAGGCTTGAAGCAGAGGTGGAAACAGCAGGCACGTCAGAAAGTTGTGCTGCTAGCCCAAGCAGGAGCAGCACTGTGTCAGCAACAGTACCTCCTCATCCACGTCAGAACGCCCAAGGCATGTTGGCCATAAAGATTCATCAGTTGTGCTACGGGCGAGAGAGAAAGCAGCTGGATTGAGTGACTCAGAGCCCGCCCAAGCACAGGAGGAGACAGCAGCACAGCTGTCTGTGACACGGTATCTCTCAGAGCCGATAGAGAAAATGCAGACAGATCCGCTGGCATATTGGGCACACAAGTCCACTGTCTGGCCACACCTAGCCAAAGTGGCTCAGCGATATCTGTCATGTCCACCAACCAGTGTGCACAGTGAACGTGTCTTTTCAATGACAGGGGATATCATGAGCCCTCACCGCTCAAGGCTGGCACCAGAGTTGATGGAAATGCTAGTGTTTTTGAAAGTAAACCTGCCTTTGCTTGGGTTTCCAAATTTTCCCTGTGAATGGCAAGATGAATAAAAGCAATTCAAAGCCTTGCAGCAGCTCCAATTGCCTCCTATGCTCCAGATAATATAAGCACTGCAGCACATGTACCTGACATGAATCGCTGTTCCTGACCGTCAACTGTCCAGGCCTTGGGTTCCTACAAGTCTTTGACCTCGATTGCTGTGCCTGTTCATCCAGGCCTTGTGTTCCTACAAGTGTTTGACTTCGATTGCTGTGCCTGTTCATCCAGGCCTTGTGTCCCTAGGTGGGATTGACCTCTGTCCTCGACTGCTTTGCCTGTCAGTCAGGGCCTTGTGTTCGTACAAGTGTTTGACCTCGATTGCTGTGCCTGTTCATCCAGGCCTTGGGTTCCTACCAGTGTTTGACCTCGATTGCTGTGCCTGTTCATCCAGGCTTGTGTCCCTAGGTGGGATTGACCTCTGTCCTCGACTGCTGCACCTGTCCATCCAGGCCTTGTGTCCTACAAGGGTTTCACTTGGATTGTATGCCCTCTGGGGATAGGGAAATACCTACAGTACCTGAGTGTAATCAACTATGAAGTGCTGGAAACGTTTTAAAATAAGAATATAAATAAATTAAGAAAAAAAAATTACTATCCCTGTCCATCCAGGCCTTGTGTCCCTAGGTGGGATTGACCTCTGTCCTCGATTGTTGTGCCTGTTCATCCAGGCCTTGTGTTCCTACAAGTGTTTGACCTCGATTGCTGTGTCTGTTCATCCAGGCCTTGTGTTCCTACCAGTGTTTGACCTCGATTGCTGTGCCTGTTCATCCAGGCCTTGTGTCCCTAGGTGGGATTGACCTCTGTCCTCCATTGCTGTGCCTGTTCATCCAGGCCTTGTGTTCCTACAAGTGTTTGACCTCGATTGCTGTGCCTGTTCATCCAGGCCTTGTGTTCCTACAAGTGTTTGACCTCGATTGCTGTGCCTGTTCATCCAGGCCTTGTGTTCCTATCAGTGTTTGACCTCGATTGCTTTGCCTGTCAGTCCAGGCCTTGTGTTCCTACAAGTGTTTGACCTCCATTGCTGTGCCTGTTCATCCAGGCCTTTTGTTCCTACCAGTGTTTGACCTCCATTGCTGTGCCTGTTCATCCAGGCCTTTTGTTCCTACCAGTGTTTGACCTCCATTGCTGTGCCTGTTCATCCAGGCCTTGTGTCCCTAGTTGGGATTGACCTCTGTCCTCCATTACTGTGCCTGTTCATCCAGGCCTTGTGTTCCTACAAGTGTTTGACCTGCAGTCTGGCCTGAAACCCAAAAATGCAGTTCTCTGCCCTTTGCACCCAACTCCTTAGCATGGGGTGGGCAGGTAACTGCCAGTGGTTGCCTCCCTTACTGTACTTAGGCCAGTAACAACTTGGGCTCGGGCATGAGTTGGCAGGATACTCTGGGTAGACTGAGATGCAAATCCCCCCACTTCACAGTTCTGCTTGTATGAAGAGCTATAGGCGTACTGATAAGGTAGTGTGGCACCAAAGTAATACCATGAATACAAGAGGGAGCAGGATCCTGGATAATACACGGGGCCAAGGGAAAAGAAGGAACTGGAGGTGCCTCTAATTTTTATGGCATCAGCTATGTGATGTATTCACTCTCTGGTGTTATCTGAACCATTACTTCTCATCACATCCTATTTCTGGGTGGGTCACACTGCTGGAGTTTTCCTCTCGCCCTCAGCCATCCTAGCAGATGGTTAACCACCACGGACGCCCTGAGAGCTGACGGACAGACAGGGAGGCCTGGGTGTCCTCTCTAGCCTCCTGCAGCAGCCTCAGCGGTGGTGGACACTTGTTTCCACGGGTGACGGTGGCATGGTGGGTGCTCATGCGTGGGCCAAACTGCAGTGGGAACGGGACAAAGGGGAGGGGGGGGGTGACAATCTGGTTTCTGCAGCAACAAAGGATGGTCCCTTAAACCCCCCCCCCCCCCCCCCCCCCCCCCCGCCAACACACACCCCCACACCCAGGTTATTGCAATCCAGGTCATACTATGACCAGTTTTGCAGTGTACGTGAGTGATCTCTAGACAGAAGAAATAGGAAAAGGTGTCCTCTCTTTTTCTATTTTTATAATAGCAGAACATGCTAGATGAAGACATTTTGTGTAGTGGAGCATAACCGAGCTGCCGATAGAAAGGAAGTGCATGTGTGTATCGAGTTGTGTATGGGTGTGAGTGCGTCTGCTTGTTTATCTGTCTGTGCGTCTCTTCCTGCACCCCCCCCCCCCCCCCCCCCCCTTTTCCGGACATGCTGTGGCTGAGGCTGTCACCCTAATAGAAATTCATTGCTGTAGCTATGGTGAACCGCGTTTTCTGCCCGTGCTGAATGCATTAGTCTAATGAGATGTTTGCAGCTGGAGCCAGGGAGCTGAGCCCGGCTCTGTGCTAGGGCTGGAGATGATGACTTGTGCACGGCTCGGGGTTCCCGTGCTGGCGGGGGGCTCCCCCCCCCATCGGCGTGAGAGCCTGTCCGTCCGGATGCGCGCGCGCGCGCGCCTGTGTCTGCGGAGGGAGAGAGAGGGACGCGCGGCGGCTGGCGTTCTGCAGAATGCCACATCTGGCTGCATCTGGCGCTCCGTAATCCCTCCCCGCGTGGCTCTTGCGGGGAAAGCAGTGGCCCGCTCTGACCCGGGCTCTGCAGGGCGCTGACCGGCTCCGCCAGGAAGCGGCCAATTGAATGCCCCTCCTGCAAACTGGAAAGCCAAGTGGCCCTTCTTGATTTTCCAGGAGGCGTCTGCAAAAATAATAACAATCATCATCCTTAGAAATAAAGTGTGTGAGGGGGGAGGGAGGCTGCTTTCTCTGGGAATATCGACGAGGGCGCTCTGAATATTAGCGATTTCTCTCCAAGGCTGGGGCGCTGAGGTCCAGGGACTTCCCATCCTGCTCTCTCTGCCTTTGACCGGTAAGTCCTCAGCTGGCATTTCCAGTCACTTAAACGTTGGACTGCTTTGCTGCCGTCTGGTTTGTTATTCTATGTGTGTGTGTGTGTGTGTGTGTGTGTGTGTGTGTGTGTATCTAGCTATATATATATATATATATATATATCTGTAGATGGCTCACTCTCTGTTTTTCCATACGTGTCCACATGGAGAAAGAAATGTAATTGTAGATGCTGGGGAGCTGGGTTTGTAGTGAATACTGAGCTGCTTATTGATGCTGGGAACTGCCTGTGATGGGGAAGGGGGAGCCACACTTCTGCAGGATCTCGCACCCTTACCTAGCAGGTGGCAGGTTGGCGCTTCTGCCTGTGTGTGGCCCGGCCCCAGCCCCGGTTAGTGGCCCTGGGGGCTCAGTGGGGAGGATGCCAGGAGGAGATGTGCTGAATACAGAGGGGATCAGATAGGCGGGAGGGGGGTCTCTGCAGATATTTGTGCTGGGTGGCGGGTGCGGGTAAGCTTCAGTTTTAAGCTTTTTCATATTATGTGTATTTGATTGCTCCCCTCCCCCATTAGACCATTATATTTGCTAAGGCACAGGGATTTTGCAGACACAAAAAAAAATCTGGATTTAAATACCCAAATGTCTGGTGCCCATAAAAAAAAAAAAAATCCTACATGTTCTGGGCATGGGGAGGATGCTCCAGCAGCAACTCAGAGGAAAATCATTGAACCCTTTCATGGCCTGCCAGCTGGGCGAGCCATCACTGGTTTCCACAGGGCTTTTCAAAGGTGCATGGGTTCCAAAGGGTTAACAAAACTCCCTGCCCATCCTTCCTCTCCCCCTCCCCCTGAGTACAGATCAGACAACAAAATTGGTAGTCAGACTTTTTCTACCCAAGAGGTGGCTGCATTTCTGTTTTTGACATAATTGTAAAACATGCGGGGGGGGGGGGGGGGGGGGAGGGGGCGGCCTTCTGAACACCTCCAACCCTGAACAAATGATTTTGTTTTATCTTAGGTTTGATCTGTATTTTTTTTTCCAGAGGTGAGAGGCGCATGCAAAGTTTTGAGAGCTCCTGTTGCTTGTTATCTTGCCTCTGCATCATTAGGGATCTTGGTGTGACCAAAGGTTAGGTTACAGCCAGGACACGAACTTCAGCTTTGTCCCCAATATCATGAAATCCACTGGCCAGGACCAAGGGCTGGCCAGCGAAGGTGGCCTGTTATCCAGAGCACGGGTGGGGGCCCATGGCACATTTCCCTACAGACGTGCAAAGCTGCAAGAAGGATACCTTGACAAGGGTGGACCTCTTTCACTGTACAAAAAAACCCCTTAAAAAAGTAAAAAAAAAAAAAAAAAGGTTTTAGCAGGAAAGGAAAGAAAGGAGAATGTGAAATAAGAGCAGTCAAAGGTAGAACATGGACGGGAAACATCCTGTCCATGTTCCTGTCCACTGCCTGGCAGTGCTATTTGCTGGTTTAGGAGGGCTGTGCTGACAGACTGGGCTGCTAAAAATAATAATTAATTATAAAAAAAAAAAAAATTGCCGGGCTTTGTATACCTAAAAGAACAGGAAAATTAGTCTGCAAGACATTTGAACTCTGTGTTAATAATGCAGAGTTCTAGCAGCCTTATTGGTTGTGGAGGGAAAACGGGCTCTTGGTGGGTTGTGGTAAAATTCCCTATGTGTCTGGAAGGCTCCTCTCCCACTGCATCTCTGGCTCTGTCTGCACCCCCTTCAGACTTACCCAATAAAATGCAATTAAAGTATGAATGTTAAGAGATGGAGAAAGATCCCAGTTCTAAATCCAGGGAGCACAGGCAGTAAACAGAGCTTCCACAATGCGGACGGGACCAGATTTACCCCCTTGGGCACCTCTGGGTGAAGGAGAAGAATGTGTGTATGGGTGTCAATCGGATGCCCCTTCAAAGATGCGGTAGCAAAGGGGATGGGGGTGGGGGGGTGGCTGTGTCCCTGTGAACATGTGCGCTCTTGTGAAAAGATTGCTGCCTCCCTCCCTCCATCCCAGCAAGCTGGAATGCACATTCTCTGCAGGCTTTGTGGACCAAGGGCAGATGTTGCAAAAGCCTTGGCAGTAGATTCTGTAGAAGTGGGGCATGTGAAGAGGCTGCACATCGAACCTCTGGGCTGGACCGTATATATTGGCTGGAATTGGGGCAGGTGGAGACACTGCGCATCCGGTCTCTTGGTTGGGTTTGACCAGCTGCTGTCTGTAGGCTCTGCAGAATCGGACCAGGTGTTGATGGTCCCCCACCTAGTCCCTGCACTGGGTTATACTGGAAGCTGGCTGTAGGTTCTGGAGAACTGGGGCAGGGATTTCCAGAGACAAAAGCTGGCTGTGGGTTCTGGAGAATTGCTACACGTCTAATCTCTGGGTTGGGTTTGACCAGTTGTTTGTTGTAGATTCTGTCGAACCGGGGCAGATGTAAACGAGGGATGTGCTTTCACAAAAATATTTAATAATAAATAAAAATAAAAAATAGACAACGTGCACACTGTTCCAAGACAGTGTGCGCTATTTTGAATTAGGGCACATTAAAACAATACACAAAATTACATGGATTTTTTTCATTTTAAAAATAACATGAAATGACATAGACAATGTTGACATCTATATCGTTTCATGACGTTTTTTAAATGAAATGACAAAAAATTCACACAATTTTATTTTTTGGTTTTAGTGTGCACTGTTCTGAATTACTAGGCACTGAATCAAATTAGAGTGTACTAACTTGAAATAGCATGCACTAACTCAAATAGTACACACTAAAAACAATATTAAATGTAAAAATGAAAAATTATATACAACAAAACTAAAGAAACAACACCCCCCCCTAAAAATAAAACAAAAACAAAAAGAAACAAAATCTTTGGCCATGCACATCCCTAACAAACATTCTCTGTATTGGGTTATACTGGATGCTGGCTGTAGGTCCTGTGGAACCTGGGCAGGTGTAGATGCTGCACACCTAATCCCTGGGTAAGATTTGACCTGATGTTGGCTGTAAATTCTGTAGAAATGGGCCAGGTATTGACGGTGCCCACCTAGTCTCTGGATGCCGGCTCTAGGTTCTGTGGAACTTGGGCAGGTGTAGATGCTGCACACCTGATCCTTGGGTAGGGTTTGACTGGATGTTGGCTGTAGTGTCTGTGGAAACGGAGCAGGTATAGATGCCACACACCTAACCTCTTGGCTGGGCTTGAGCGAATATTTTAAGCTGTAGCCTCATGATACCAAGGGCTAATGTGACCAAAGAACCTACTCTTCTGTGATTCTACATATGAAGAATTTTCCTCTGTCCTTTATAACATTTTCTTTCGGGCCCGACCAGAGCAGGGAGAATATTTATACTGGATCGGATGAAGCCGGACACAATTACCTCTGAATAAATTAAGCAGCTGAAATAAAATGGTTTCCTGTGCCTAATTAGCAAAAGAAACATTCTCCTTCCACATGGAATCATTTTTCGCTGTTTTTGATGGCAATAATCGAATGTCTTTTCCACGACAGCCATGCTGCTGAACTGGACGCTAAATGCCCCTTTTGTCGTAGCTCAGGAGGGCCCTGCAGGCTGCACAGAAGACTGAAGGGCCGGGCTACGGACCTGGCTGCATTGGCAATATCTGAACACTTCATTTTTTTTTTTTTTAATTGCCCAGCAGTATTCTGCTCCTCCTTTTGGGCTTCCAGCTCAATCAGAATCAGCCTCTATTGGGCTACGCTTCCATGAGCCTTCACTTGCCACTACTCGGGGATTCACCCCCTATTTTTCAAGCTCCTTCCCCACTCAAAGCCCAGCCATGATGGCAACAGTCCTCTGCAAGGGGGCCACAAACTGCAGATTCTTCCAGAACCCAGCTACCATGGACCCTGAGTGTGGTCGCTACGTGTTGCCCTTGAGTGATGGCTGAGACTCCCTCCCCAACCCCACCCCCCAAGGGGCTGTGAGCTTTGCTTCCACAGCATCCCTGAAAGACCCAGAAGGCAGATTCCTGTCTCCCCCCCCACTGGGACCTCCACATGACGGTGGCACTTGCCACTGAACCAATGGGCCAGTCTATTCTGGCGGCTTCTAACATATGCAGATTGCTCAGGGGGATATGGCACCACCCGTACAACCAAGGCTTAAGACACATTTGGCAACAGATCTTACCTATGCTGGGCTCATCCGATACTGTGATGGCTCTGGCCACACTTTATTTATTTATTTATTTATCGCTGTACCTTGTCAGACAACACACAGAGATTTACAACGCATTTTAAAGACAGTCTCGTAACAATGAAAACAAAGGGGGTCCCCAAACAATATCGTTAAGATTGAATGACCCCAGCTTCTCCTCCCTCTGCGTAAGAACCACTCTCTGCCATCAAGAATGTTCCACCCAGCAGTTCCCATGGCAAGAACCCAGTGCCACGAAAACTAGAACCCCCCAGCTTCCATCAAAGGGAAAGTTCATGGAATATAGCCAGGTTTTCACAGCCTTCCTAAAGAACGGCTAACTTCTTGCAACCGCCCAGGGACTCTGTTCCTGAAACTCCGCATCTACGCAGGCAAAGGTCGTGAGATTGGAGAGAGTAATAGCAACGCCGGTCACCTCTGCTGCTGGGGGCCCTTGAACACAGCATCCACTGGGCCCGGAAGGGGTTTTCTTCCTTGGTATCTTCTCCTGGACGGTTGCCTTTCCTTCCAGCAGCTGCACTGGAACGTTAGCAAGTCTTTGGTTGTAAGGAAGGAGGGCCAAAACCACAGAGAGTGTTCTTTGCCTGGGGATCCTGATGAGACTAGCAAGGAGGTGCCCTTAGGAGTGGCCTAATGGGTAAGGTCCTAGTTTCCTAAGCCAAGGACTGGGGATTCAAATGTCATCTGGGGTGACCTTTAGATGCCTTTTTCTTCTTCTCTACAATTCTGGAGGTTGCACCTTCAAAAGCATATAATAAACTGGTAGGAGACAGTCCGGATATAGTGATGACTAAAATGGTCTCTGTTCTTCGTTCTAAAGCATAGGGGGATAAAGTTAAAGATCTGGACATGTTCACCCTGAAGGAAAGGCGAGATAGAAGAGATATGTGTTATTATTTGTGATAATTCTGGGTGGATCCTTGGACCGGTGGCAGATGACCACGCCCACGGGGGAAGATCCCGAGAGGGACCACCGGTCAGGCTCAGAGTTGGGAGACAGACACACACTTAGGGGTAGATTTTCAAAAAACGCGAATAGGCCTACTTTTGCTGGCGCATCAGGCGCAAGCAAAAGTACGCTGGATTTTAGTAGATACGCGCGGAGCCGCGCGTATCCACTAAAATCCTGGATCGGCGTGTGCAAGGCTATGAATTCTGTATAGCCGGCGCGCGCCGAGCCGCGCAGCCTACCCCCGTTCCCTCCAAGGCCGCTCCGAAATCGGAGCGGCCTTGGAGGGAATCCTCTAACGCCCTCCCCTCACCTTCCCCTCCCTTCCTCTACCTAACCCACCTGCCCGGCCCTGTCTACACCCCCCCCCTTACCTTTCTCTGGGGATTTACGCCTCCCGGAGGGAGAAGTAAATCCCCGCGCGCCAGCAGGCCTGTTGCGCGCCGGGACGCGACCTGGGGGTGGGTACGGAGGGCGCGGCCACGCCCCCGGACCGCCCCCGGCCGTAGCCACGCCCCCGTACCCGCCCCCAAAACACTGCCGACACGCCCCCTAAACGCCGCGACGACCGGGCCCGCCCCCGACACGCCCCCCTCGGAGAACCCCGGGACTTACGCGAGTCCCGGGGCTCTGCGCGCGCCGGTAGGCCTATGTAAAATAGGCTCACCGGCGCGCAGGGCCCTGCTCGCCTAAACCCGCCCGGTTTTGGGCGGATTTAGGCGAGCAGGGCTCTGAAAATCCGCCCCTTAGTTCTTTTATTAAACTGTTTTAAAGAACCACCAGAGGTGGCAGTAGTGAGCTGGACGTGCCCGGCTGGGCTGTAGTCCCTCAGATACTGGAACAGTGATCCCAGGATGGTTGAGCTGTAGAGAAACTGAGATAGTGAGTAGGCAGAGTATGCAGAGTTCAGGAACAGAGCCTTGATGGTAACACTCACACAATAGTCTCTAGAAGTAGTCCAGGTGTTTGAATGAGTTAGGCCCTCGAGGAGCGAGTACCTGTTTCCAGGGAAAGCTCTGAGAGGGAGTGAGTAACTCACTGGTGTTGTAGGCAGCGGTGACTTCCTGGCAGAAGTCTGGGAACGTGGGCCCTCGAGGAGCGAGTACCAGTTCCAGACTGCGACCTGAAAAGCAAGAGAGAGAGCGAGGCCCCCGAGGAGCGGGTACCCCTGGTAAAGACCGAGGAGGCAGAGTAGCAAGGTATGCAGAGAGCGAATCCCATCCGCAGCGATACCTGGAGGCAGTTAGGTAGGAAACCCATTGCTAATTCGATTAGCTAGCAAAACAAGAGACCTTAAATATCTGGCGATGATGACGTCATCTCAGGGGGACGCCCCTGAGGTTCGCTCCACAGCTGGTACTTGAGTTGGGGCCGTGCGTGCGCCCTTAGGCCTCAGGAGAACATGGCGGAAGGCAGCGTCTAGCTGGTCCGGGGACGCCGGAGGAGGTCGGCAAAATGACGCCACGGCAGTCAAACTTCCATCAACCAAAGAGGGAGCCGCCAGAGAGGTAAGGTGGGCGGAGTGGAGACGTCTGGCAGCGACGGTCGCAACAATATGACAGAGCTTGTCCTGGAGACCCCACAGCCAGATTTTCAGGATGTTCCCAATGAATATGCATGAGATGGATTTCCATGCACTGCCTCAATTTCATGCACATTTATCTCATGCATATTCACTGCAGATATACTGAAAATCCAACTGACTGTGGGGTCCCAAGGCAGGCTCGGGAAGCCCCGTGATAGAGAATTTAAATATCTCCAAGGTTTCCATGCACAGGAGGTGAACCTCTTTCAATGGAAAGGAGGCTCTAGAATGATGGGTCATGGGAAGAGGGGGAAAGGGGGTAGACTCAGGAAATATTTCTTTATAGGAAGGGGGTGGTTGCATGGAACAAGTATCTGAACTGAGGAAAGCATGGGATAATCTCAGGGGATTTCTGAGGGAGTGATGGGAATTGTAAAGCTAAGGGAGTCATTTATCAAAGTGCTATAAGGCGTTTTCGCATGCAAAAATCACTTTTAAACGCATGCGAAAACACCATAACGCATGGTGCGATGCACATTAGGAAAAGGGGAGGAGTTTGGGATTTCTGGCCAAGTGGGCTGGCTTTGCAATGCCATATTGCACAGCTTTAACTACACCTTTTTCATTTGTGTTAAGCTGTGCAATATGGCTTTATTGCACATAGCATTTTAAGCTGCTAGGGGAGGGAGGGAGAGAGAGAGAGAGGCTAGCTATAAGGCCCTCTTACTAGGTAGGTATTTATACCTCTATATAGCTACTCGAGGTGAGGTTTAGGTAATAGTGTAGGGGTTAGGGGCCACTTTGACATTCAGAGTGCGACGTATGAACAGACAGTGCACTCTTGTGAAGATTTGATGACCTTCGGAGTGAGGAAACTCACCCAAAGATGAGATTTGTGCAATGTTCTCTCAACCTAACTTGATGGACTCTCTACCTGGGTAACATCAATAGAAGGACCAGGGGGCAGTCCATGAAGTTAGTAAGTAGCTCATATAAAACAAATCGAAGAAAATTCTTTTTCACTCATCACATAGTTAAGCTCTGGAATACATTGCCAGAGGATGTGGTTACACCAGTTAGTGTAATTGGGTTTAATTTCCTAGAGTATAAATCCATAAACTGCTATGATGGTAATTAATAAGCAATAGTAGCTTGTAATCTATCAAATGTTTGGGTATTTGCCAGGTACAAGTGACTCGAATTGGCCACTGTTGGAAACAGGATGCTGGGCTTGATGGACCCGTGGTCTGACCCAGTATGACATATCTTATGTTCTTATGTTCTATTTTATAACATAATGCGGAAAATCAGTGGTGTGCCAAGGGTCTCCGGAATGCCACTGACTTCCTAAATAGATTTAATTGCAGTAATAAATCTATGTGACCATCAGAGCCTGTAGTAGAATGTGAAAATCTGTGGCTTCTAAGTAAGGCTTAAACCTACCAATCATTCGTAGCCTCCAACATGATTTTTGGATGATAGTTTTGACCTGTGGATTCAATGATAGAGTAATACCTTGTATTACTCCTAAGTTTTTTGCCTGACTGAGAATGGGAATATTTTGTGAATGAAAAGAGAGACAGAATTGATTTGTTTACATTCTTGCATAGACTATTTCCATCTTAGAGATATTTAATGTGAGTTGATTATGAGAGAGCCAGGTATTGATTGCTGATAGGTAGATGGTGAGTAAGCCAAATGAAGTCAACAAATCTGGTGATACTGGGAAGAAAAACTGTATGTCATCAGCATAGATACAATAATGAAGTTCCAAACCAGCTAAATGTTTAGAAAGGTGAAAGGCATAGATTGAATAAAACTGCAGAGAGTGAAGATCCTTGTGGAATTCCTGTCCTAAATGGAAACCAAGAGGATAATTGTGAATTGTACCTAACTTGCTGTGATCTGTTTTTATTACTGCTGTTATAAAATAACATATTTATTATAGGATTTTTTGAGGTTTTAGCTAATATTTTTGCGAAAGAATTGGTTGACAAGGACTTTCCAAAGAGTTGTAGGTAAAAGAGGCATTTCCAGGGTATTATCCCCTACCCCCGTCATATTGCTCAGAATCAAGCCACATATTCTGTTATAATTAGTCGCAAACCAGAAGAACTAGGCAGAGAGCTTTCCCCGTCTGTCCATCTGATGTTCCTTGACACTGCAAAGTGGGAGACAACTCTGCGTAGCTGGGTCCTGTTAATTACCTCTGTCCTGTAAAAGCGTCCTCCATCCCAGTGTAATCTTGGGATCGCTAACATCCGGTCAGACCTGAATCTGCAAGATGCTTTCAGCTGGGGATGGGACCATGCGCTCCAAATGTCCTTCAATACTTTATACAGAGGGAAAGACAGCAGATATTCAAGATGGTGACGGTGGAGAAGTCAGTGTAGAACTGGCATTTATACCTTTTTCCTTTCAAAGTCAAGAAACTTTATTGGCATGACAATTTGAACATGTGTTGCCAAAGCAATAGATAGCAGGGTGCAAAGGAAAGAATTACAAAGTACAGAAGTGAAGTAAGAAAGCCCTGGATTTTGCTCTGTGTTGTCCCTCAAGTCTAGTAGCCTGTTTCCAACAGTGGCCAATCCAGATCACAAGTACCTGGCAGGATTCCAAGGGGTAGAGAGATTCCAAGCTGCTTATCCCAGGGATAAGGCGTGGATTTCTACAACTGCACCTTAATAATGATTAATGGACTTTTCCTCCAGCAACTTGTCCAAACATGTTTTAAACACAGCTACACTAACAGCTTTCACCACATCCTCTGGCAACAAATTCCAGAGCTTAATCATGCATTGAGTAAAAAAATATTTTCTCTAATTAATATTAAATGTATTACCCAGTAACGTCATTATGTGTCTCCTGGTCTTTGTACTTTTTGAAAGAGTAAACAACCGATTCTCATATATCATTCTGCTCCCCGCATTATTTTATAGACCTCTATCATATCTCCCCTCATGCTCTAGCTGCTGTGACTCCTCTTCTCCACAATTATATAGAGATTTTATGATCATTCTTTTCTGGGGACGTCTGCAAAATTTCAACTTGCCCTAGAACACCAGGAAAACAAATCAAGCTGGATTGTTATCGATCCCTACACAGAAACTGGACCCTAGCAGAATCCCTCACCTCGGTCACGCATGCAGAATACAGACAGACCCTCAGCAAACACAAAATAAGAATACAAATGAGAAATAGAATCCTGCAGGCAAAAATTGAACTGGAGACACCCAAGAAGCCTGACTCTCCAGGTGGCGTAAAAGCGGAGAAATAGAAACAGAAATGCATTTCCTCCTTTGCCGTGCAAAATAGAAAGAGAGACGAGATGCAGATGTTCCCGAGCTGAGAGACAGAATCAAAGATTTGACAAGAATGAGCAGGAAAATTCTGTATAATCCTGGGAGAAACAGCAGCTATAGCAGCAACATAACAGTAGCTGTAGCTGTAGAAAATCTACACCCACTTTCAAAATGTTCACCTTTTGTTGCCTTATATCCTGGAAGTAAAATGCATTAGACCAATGTTGTTTCCATTTTTCAACACATCCTACCCATGTAACCCCCCCCACCCCCCTCCCAAGAGTAGGCGCATGAATTGTGAGAGGGTCTAGCACCTGAGTGATCCGAGTGCCAATCTCTAGGGAAGGGTTCTGAGGGAATGTGGGTCAAGCAGAGGGTGTAGTGGACCCAGGCCCAGAGGGATGGAGGGTATGCAGCTGAACTTAACTGGATAGAGCTCTCACAACGAGTATCCTCTCTATAGGGCTGATGCAATAAAAGCATGTAGAAAATGCACACCCATCCATCTCTCCTGGGCACGCAATTCAATAAGTTAATGAGGTGCTGTGCTAAAAATGATGCTTTAGGTATCAATTGTGCGTCCCTAGTGTATCCTTGGCATCGGTTACCCATGAGACATGGCTGTGCGTGGTTTAGGAAAATGGATGCTCAATTCATGAGCGTCCATTTTCCTAACCTGACCACCGTCAAGACTATTTTTTTTTCATGATGCTGCTTTGCTTTCTGTGGTTCCTCCTACTTAGTAGCGCGATGATATTAAGTAGGAGAAACCACAGAAAAGCAGTATTATTTGCTTTTCTGTGGAAGCTTGGGGCACATCAAGAATTAACACCAGCTGCGGGCTGATGTTAATTTTTGCGTGTTAAAACGTGCAATTCGGGCGCACAGTGATTTTTTGCATTGGGGGTACTGGCTAATAGCCTCATCTACATGGCATTTACATGTGATGAGCACTATTAGCTACAGGCTGATTTGGATACGCGTTTTGGACGCATTGGGAGTTAATCTGGTCCATCCAAAATGCGCGTCCAACCACACATAAAGCTGTGTGCTAGGCTAAGCGCACTATATTGCATCGGCCCCTATGAATAGAGCTCACACTGAGAATATATTCCAAACAAACAAAACTTTTATTTTCTGATATTACCAGTAGTCAAGGCAAGAAATAGAATAGGAAAAATCATTGATTAAATCAGGGTACATTGGCTTGCACAGCTAGACTGAGATAGCTGCAATTTATCCAGGAAAAATTAGGTGACTAGAGGATTCAACAGTTATATATACTTCATCCCCTTCTTAGAAGAACCATTTACAACCACTTTTCCCCACTTCTAAATCCAACAGCTTAATGCCCTGTTAGCAGATACATTTAACCCTTCTCATCCACTGCTACTGCCCCTTCTCTTTGAGCTTGTAATGCGTGGCATGATAATAAGCCCTTGGTACTGTGGTGGGCGAATGAGCCCTGTGACAGGACACACTGGTTTATGGTTTATTTGTTTTTTTTATAAACCGTCACATCAGTAATTAAACCATCACAATGGTGTACAATTAATAGAATAGAAATACAATAAAATGATAAAATACAAATAATAATAGCTTAATATCGACTAAAATATAAGTAACTTGGAATAAGTCTAAAATAGCTCTAAAACATTAATAAATCGATGATTAGAAATACAAAGCAATTAAGAAAATAAGATAAAATTAAATTAAAATAGTATATTAAAACCAGAATCAAAGAAATGTAGAATTTAAAACTGGAGCTTCACCTATACCAGCCGTCTCCCCCCTTGGGTGGAGCCTTTGGGTTCTGGCGGCCAACAGGACCTATGCAGGTTCCTAGGGCAAGGAGATAAGACAGAATGCAAGACACGGTGAGGTCATAGTAACATAGTAATGATGGCAGAAAAGGACCAAATGGTCCATCCAGCCTGACCATGTTTCTCTTAAGGGTAGCAACTGCCATTCTGTGCAGTTATTCGTTGAGTCTTCTTGAAAATTCAGGCATTGCGGATGTGTTTTGCTTACGGACTTGGCCTTAGAAGCAGTCCTGTGCTTTTTCACTTCTGTCTGCGTATCAGCACCCCAGACCATAAAAGTCAGAGCACATGGTGGTCGTCTGAATCCAATTCCTCTTCTACCCCACCCCCCCCCTCACCAACATCAAAGCAGAGAGTGATGTTGTAGTTGTGTCAAAAACCTCAAGGCTTATTGGTTAAGGATAGTAATCCCATGCTTACCAGTTCCCCAGACTGTAAAAGTCGGGGCCCTCATCGGTTCCTGTCTGAATCCAACTCCCCTTCTCCCCCTGCCATTGAAGCAGAGAGCAATGTTGGAGTTGCATCAAAAGTATCAAGGCTTGAGATTGCTCCATTTCTCCTCCCACTTTTTAATGCAGTAGGGCTGAGGAGTGAGTGTGCAGGGTTCACAACCTGTGTGTGCACGCACATACGTGCACAGCTTGGAGGGAACAGTGGTCAAGAGTGTGAGGATGCTCCTTGCCTTCTACCTCCTGTTCCACCCCAGTAGCGGCACTCAAGAATCCAGAGAAGGTATCCCACAAGGCAGCTCTTTAGAATTATGGAGGATCAGCACTCTGCAGAATGCCATCACTGTCAGAAGGCCATGAGTAGAGGAAAGGTACTGGACCATCTTTCAGACTGTGCTGTGCAATATCATTTACAAAAGCAACACCCCTTACTGTCACTTTCGGGGGAGACTGGGGACCCCATCTTCCACTCTAAGCAGTTGCAGGAGCAGGAAAACCATAGCGGAGGGGACATTTGTTTCTAAAGCTGAACCCCCACCCTTTCCTCCAGTAAGGTGGCAGTCCAGCAGCCTGCATCAGGCCACCATGGAGCAGGTGAGGTGGTGTTCCACATCACTGTCTTGGGGCAAGAGTAAGGCAGCATTGAAAGTGGTGGCATGGTGCATTGGGAAAATTATTGCCCTGGATGACCCCTGCAGGTAGTTGGTAACATGGGATTTAAGTTTCCGCTGCACCTCTTAGCACACAATTGCAAAGTGCCCTCCAGGACAATGATTAATCGGTTGGTGATATGCCACACCAGGATGGAGTTGCAGCTGGCCAAGGCAAAGGGGAATAGCATCCATTTTTCCAGTGACATCTGGAGCAAACAGAATGCTACTCTCCTCGATGGCAGCTGGGCAAGGCAGGGTCAGGCAGCAGCTCCGTCAGGGGCGCAGCAGCACAGATGGGCTGTGCTGTACACCCAGGTGATGGGCCAGAGCCAATACCGCAACCCAAATCTTAGCAGCGATAAGGGAATGATGGAGGGCTGGCAGAGAGGACGGAAACACATGACGGTTCCTCTTTGGGGTTTTTTTCTTATAGAAGGAGGCAGGAACATGATCAGTGCAGTGGGCGATGGGGTTATCCGATGCATCACACTCTTGCTGCATCTGGCAGTCAGGGAGGTTCTGGGGTTAAGGGCCAAGGAAGATAGCAGCTTTGTCCTGTGGGAACTGATAGAGAGGTACCCGAAAATAGTGGAGCATTTTAAACGAAGCGTGAAGGGCAGCATTCAAGAAGCAGCCAGGGCACTTGTGCCCCAGCTTAGTCAGGATGTAGGCACCAGGTGGAATTCTTCCTGTCTGAATATGCTGAGGTCAGTGGAGCAACACACACTCCATCATTGTCTACAGATGCATCATGTGCATCATGTGCAACCAATCCTGATGCTCCCAGGGCATCAGGATTGGTTGCACACGATGCAGTCCTGAAGGTCTTCAAGGGTGCCACAGAGAATCTGAGTTCAACAACAGCAATCTTGGAGGAGAAATTACTGGGTTTCCAATAGGAACAGGACTGGTGCCAGAGGTACTGGTGCTCACGGACTTCTTGCAGCTGAAACTGAAAATTAGCTCAGAGCCCTCATCCATCTGGATCTTTACATGCTGGCCACCCTGTGTGACCCAAGGGTGAAAGGGAGCATTACCTTCCAGTCCTGACTTACTCAAAGGAGAAACCGGTGGCCAGGGTGCAAGAATGGGAATGCTTTAGGCAATGGGGCAGTGGGGACGCAGTGATGGACAGAGCGGGCTCCTCACCCAGTACCCTGAAATCTACCACTTCCTCCTCCACTATTCTGCACCCCAACCACCACCCCTCTGCCCGGCCACCACACAATGGGCTCTCCTGCCACAGCAGCAAGCAACCGTGACCAGTATCTCCCGCCCCCTCCCCATCCCAAACAAAGGATAGTCTTGCACAAATTCTAGTCACACCGAGGTCAATATAAAAAAAAAACATAGGATGGATAACTTATTGGTTAATAAGTTATTATCAGAGATATTCAGCAGGATAAACGACTTGCTAAATGTCCTTGAATAAAGTAATCTGGGTCTGTCTAACCAGCTACGTTTTAATAGCACTGCTAGGTTTCAAAGTTATCCAGCTAACTCAACTCCACTCCGGATCGGCCCCAAAACTTTTTCCATTTATGTGGATAAGTTTTATCCAGATAAGTGGTGGTGATATTCAAAAGTTGGCATTTATCCAGGTAACTTTTGCATTATCTGGAAAAAATGCTTTTGAATATTGAGCACACGATGTTTTGGACACTGACCGACCTCACCAAAGTCACCCAGGATTTCCTTTCCTGCCCAAGAATCAGAGGTCTAATGAATGGATATTCTCAATAGCAGGGGATATTCTGAGTCTGCATCATTCACAGCTGGCACTGGAGGTGTAGAAAAGGTGGTTTCCCTTCAGATAAACCTCTCTCTATTGGGCTTCCCTGAATTTCCATGCTAGTGACAAAAGGACAGTTGCACAGCTTCACCAAGCCAAATGCTCACACTTTTTGGCCAAAGTGCCTTGCTGTGCTATCGGAAGATGCGTCTTGCGGCTGCTGGAGCAGCAAGGCCACCGGTGGTCTTGCTTGCATGAGTGACAGCTGAAGATATCTTTAGCGAGAATAGTATAGGCATGGCAGCCTGTGATCCAAATGGTCTTTATCTGCTTACATCTCCTATGTTTACTGTGTACGGACAGAAAGGGTCATTAGTGGGAGGGCAAGGGAGGGAATAGAGCAAAGATCAAGCAGAGTCTGTGGCACTATAGCAGGCTGGATGGACCAAGTGGTCCTTGACTGCCAGCGTGTATGGTGCTTTAGTGCAAACAAGGCTGTTCCCAGCAGACTGGGAGCAGATTTAAAGGCCCTTAATTCAGGAGGAGCCTTGGGGTCCACTTTCAGCCTCTGAAAGGCTTGGCTTGTTAGCCAGATAAACATATCCAGCTAACTAGCAGCAGTGCAGTCGCACTGCCATATATACCCGGTTATCTTAAAGTTATCTTGTTACCTTTAGGACAGCCCTACGGCCTGACTGGAGTTAGCTGCATAAGTTAAGCGGCTAACTCCGAATTTCCTCCTCGGAACGCCTCTTGTCCACCCACGGAACACCCCTTCTTATCCAGCCAAATTCTAACTAGTGACCCGGCTAGAATTTAACCGGATAAGGGCTATTACGTTATCCGTCTAAATGGCTTTTGAATAGGAACCTCCTTATGTCATCTGTGGATGCTGGGTCCTGCTTCTCGTAGGGAAGTTAGAGCTGCAAGTCCCTAAATGCTCCGGGATGAAACCAGGACTGGCTCAGTCTCACCCTGCACATGATGGAGACCGAGAACCTGCTTTCCTGTTGGGTAGTGAATGCCACAGGACAGAGTCTGAGCATCTCTGCCTTACATTCACGTTGTTCGCATTGTACTTAACTTACCTTGTGGCCTCTGCCCTCCGTGCAGATTGCCAACAGCATCGGCCTGGAAGTGCATCAAGTGCCTTTCACAAATCTAGCGCCATCTATTGATAAACAGCAGGCAGCCATGGAGTCCCTTGGGCATTATAAGCACATAGAGCTGTCTATCAGCAGCAACTGTAGGGTCAATATATGGCTAAGAATAGCAGCAGAGATGCAATTAAAGTATTACTGTGCATTAAAGAGCTTAAATAAGTACCACAGTAACTGTGCTGCTTAGATTTAGATTATACTATATTATATCTCCGGCCCAGGCCCTTGCCACTTTTACATCGCTTTGGAATTTTTCACTTCTCCTCTGCTTTTGGGTTATTGGTGATGTACACTGTTGCAGAGGTCTATGATGGGGATTTGTCTGTGTCTGTAAGGATGTGTGTGAAGGAGGACTTCTGGTGGGGGCGCACCCTCTTTCAGTTTAGACTTGTGTTCGGACTGGGTGTGTTATGATCTGGATTTGTAGGTTTGGAATCTTGAAGTGATTCCAGTCCTAGGGCAGTGATTCCTGAAACATAAGAACAAGGAAATGATGGCAGAAAAGGACCAAATGATCCACCCAGTCTGCCCAGCAAGCTTATGCCATTATCTGCTGCACTGTGCAGGTTACCCCCATGGTCATCATTTTCAAAGACCGTAAATGTCAGGGCCCTCGGATGCTGTTTAAATCCAATTTCCCTTAACCCTTGCCGTAGAAGCAGAGAGCAATGTTGGAGTTGCATCAAAAGTATCAGGCTTAGCGATTAAAGGTAGTAAAAGTCACATCAGCAAGTTACCCCCATGTTTATTTGTTCCCCAAACAATAAAAATCAGGGCCTTCATTGATTGCTGGCTGAATCCAATCTCCTTTTTCCCCACTGCTGTTGAAGCAGAGAGCAATGATAGAGTTGCACTAACAGTAACAAGGCTTATTTATTAAGGGGTAGATTTTATAAATGTACGCGCGGGCGTACTTTTGTTCGTGCACCAGGCGCGAACAAAAGTACGCTGGTTTTATAAGATACGCGCGTAGCCGCGCGTATCTTATAAAATCCAGGGTCGGCGCGCGCAAGGGGGTGCACATTTGTGCAACCTGCGCGCGCTGAGCCTGGCACGCGCTACCTGTTCCCTCCGAGGCCGCTCCGAAATCAGAGCAACCTCGGAGGGAACTTTCCTTCCGCCTCCCCTCACCTTCCCCTCCCTTCCCCTACCTAACCCACCCCCCCGGCCCTTTCTAAACCCCCCCCCCACCTTTGTTGGCAGATTTACGCCTGCGGAAAGCAGGCGTAAATCTGCGCGCGCCAGCGGGCTGCTGGCGCGCCATCACCCAACCCGGGGGCTGGTCCGGAGGCCTCGACCACGCCCCCGGGCCGGTGCTACGCCCCCGGGCCCACCCCCGAAACGGAGCGGCACTCGCGGTACGCCCCCGACACGCCCCTCCATGCAAGCCCCGGGACTTACGCGCGTCCCGGGGCTTGCGAGCGCCGCCGAGCCTATGCAAAATAGGCTCGGCGCGCGCAGGGGGAGTTTGGCGTAGGTTTTCGGGGGGGACGCGCGTAGGATAAGTCCAGACTGCTAATAAGTCCATAAAGGAAAATAAAGGCTTCCATAGTTTGAAGATGCACTTTTGAGTGACTCTACTTGCTTGAACCCCAGGCATGGGTTCGTCAGTGTAAGTCTATCTGTCAATGGAAGAGAAGACTGGAAGACTTGGGGTTTTCGGGGCACAGTCAGATGATTCGCAGAAGGAAATAGAGTATTTGAAGTTGTTTTCCCTATTCAGTAAGACAAACTGTACAGTCCTTGCCTCTGGGCCAGCTCCACTATATTGCCTGCTTGACCGTGAACCCAGAGAGACGGGTGTGAGGCTCCAAAACCAAACTTTCTCATTTTATGTGCCCCAGAAGGGGGTTTCATGTCTTAGACATTCATGCCATATTCTGACTGTTCCCCAAGTGTTCCTTGCGATTTCTGGTTGATCCTTCATTCAATGTCACCTTGGCTGAAGCTAAATATCTACTGCTTATAATTTCTCGGGGTCGCGTCCACCAACTGTACTGGGACTGCCTACACTTCCCCGCTCCTCGAGGCAGTGTTACGTCATCACTAGAGGCTCAGCTTGGGCTTCCCTGTCCTATGGGCTGGCCTACGGCTTTTCCTCATCATCCTGTGCTGTGCAGCTCCTCCCCTCGGGATTGCCCTCCGGAGTTCCTCCTGATAGCTCAAGCCTCACGCCCCCTGCTCTGCGGTCTGTCTGGCATTCCTCCCCTCGGGGTCTCTGCCCAGGTACTGCCTCCAGTCTATTTTCACGGGGGTCCTCTCCTGGTACTGTGGAACCTCTCCATTGCCTCACCCAGAGCTCGCTGCTGTCTCTGACCTCGCCTCCCGACGGTGCAGACCCGTAGGGCTCCTCCTCACAGGCGGTAACAACTTGCACCTCGGGCCAAGGGCCCACATACCCACAAATCATAACAAGAATATAAAATCCTTTACGTAATCCATCACTCAGCTTTCCACCCACCCCACCCATGTGTTAACATTAAGCCCTGTAATAATCTGAAAGCTACCAAATCTAGTAGGAGGGTGTTGCCCAAACAGCTGAGCTCCCAGGTCCCAATGGCCTTGCTGGATGGTGTCCGGTCACTACCAGCCTGCCAACAGTGATCCAGTTAGTTTCTGGAGACTTCTAGCCTACTAGTACCAACCCGGCTACCCCGTGGCCTGCTATTCCACTAGGTAGCGTGTTCCACATCAGCTCCTTATTTTCTTCTTATCCCCTTGCTGCTCACATCTGATCTCGAAGACATGAAAAGTAGGTTACTTGCCATTCTGTGATCTCCCAACCCTATTTTTCTACCATTGTGCTCTAGATCTGTCCCCAGTTTGCTAGAATTCTGCCACAAGTTTAGTTTCTACCACCTCTGCTGGTATTTTTTTCCAGGCATTGCTTCCTTCTCAGTAAAGGAGTATTTCCTGAGGTTTCCTCTCAGCCGTCGTCCCTGAAACTTTAGCTTTTGATCCCCTTGTCCGTTGAATTTCCTTTTGCTTGGAAGATGTCACCTTCCTGCACTTTACTGAAGCCTGTCAAATATTCAGATGTTTCCATTGTATAGCCCCTTTCCCTTGTTTCCTCCAGCGAATAAATTTTGCCTCCTTTTTATCAGGAAAATTGCAACAGGTGATTATGGTTCAAATTTGGATTTATTATCCAGTTATGGGAGGAGGGCTGAAAGAGATGGGGAAGATCAATCAGGGGATTACAAGCAGTAGCCTGTTGGATGGACGAGAATAAACTTAAATTAAATGTGAAAGGTCTAAAGCTTTATGGATAGGTGAAGAGACTTCTCACGCGTATTTTCAAACTGAGACGAATGGAGCAAAGATTTCCTTTGCAGACTTCAGTTCACAATTCAGGTATTAAATTAGATTCTGCTCTCCCATGAGATGGTCCGATTTCTGCTGTGGTACAGATTATTTTGGATATCTTTGTATGGTGCATAGGATGCATACCTACTTATCTCCCACAGATTTACATCAGTAGTATAGGTGTTAGTTATGTCATGCCCAGACTCCTGTAATGCGATATATTCTGGCTTCCATCAGGTAGCTATGAAAAGCCCAACTAGAGCAGAATATAGCCACCAGCCAGGATTTGGCAAGGACTGGGTGTAAGGGATCAAGTTAGTCCTCTGTTGAAGGAACTACATTGGCATCTTATGGAAGCCTGATGTAAATTAAAATCATTAATGTTGGTGTTTAAGACATTGCAGGGAAAAGCCCCAAATTATCTTAGATATCAATGATCTCTGTATGTGTCTGTTAGAATTTTGCATTTCTTACAGGAAAACATTATTAGTCCTCCCATCGAAGTAAGTGATTCGCTTACAGCATTTGAGAATATGGGCCTTTTCTGTAGTGCTATCAGCACTTTAGAATAACTTTCCCAGTTCACGCCGACTCCAAAAGGATTACTTAGTCTTTTATAAGGTCTAAAAACCCTGGTAATTTCCAACAGGGTATTCCTGATGTGCCAAGCTACTGATTAAGGAGAGGATTCTGTGTGGATGTGAACAAAGGAGACCATAGAGAGAATGATTTTGATTTGCTGAGCTATTGATTAGAGGAGAGATTTTTAATTGGAGGCAAATAAAGGGGGTTAGTGATAGAAAGTTTGTTAAGAGTCACTGAGGATATTTTTATAAGAAGGTGGGTAGGCTTTATCTGATATTTAGGGACCTTCGTTTTTAGTTTTTATTTTATTTTTCCTAGGAATTTCAATGTTATAATTAAAAAAAAAAAAAGATCTTTCCACTGACTTTTTTCGTTTGTTATAAAAAAGTCATTTTTTTCCAGTTATTTTTTTTGCTATTAAATTGAAATTCCCAAAGAGAATAAAATAAAAACTGAAAATGAAGGTCCCTACTGATATTTTACTATGTTTGATTTATTTTACATTATTGTGTAATATTTTTGAGGCCAATATTCAGAAGGTCATTTAATGAACAAGTTATCTGGCTAAGATTAGCTGGATAACTAGTCCTGTATATTCAGCAAGATAAATGTCCCGCTGAATATCTAGTACTTGCTTAAAGTTTTCCAGCTACATGTAGCTGGAAAACTTAAAAACCTAAACAGTATGGTGCACTTGGCTGAGCACACATTTTAGCATGCAATTGGCCATGCGTTTTCAATATATGTCTATTACCCAAGGGCAGATGTTAATTTCTGAGCAACCTGGAAAAGTGTACAGAAAAGCAGGAAATACTGTTTTTCTGTACACATTCCAACTTAATATCCTAGTAATATTAAGTTGGAAGAACCAAAACTGAAAAAATAAAAAATCTGCCTGCAGGTCAGCAGATTAGAAAAATGAATGCTTAATTTTACCAGTGTCTGTTTTCCTAACCTGTAGCTGTCAGTGGGCTCGGAAACCGACACCGGAAAAATAAGAGCATTGGTCGGGACCCGCTGACAGCCACCTCTACGCTAATAAGGAGGCGCTAGAGACTCGCTATTGCCCCTAGTGCCTCCTTATTAGTACGACCCCCTCATTTAAATAAAGAATCACGCGTCCATGAGAGGTGGCTGGGCGTTCTCCTGCGATTTTTACAGTATCAGCCTGCTTGTGTGGCTGGATAACTTGCTAGTTTCCTGAATATCTTGAAAAGATACTTGGGCAAGTAGCACTTTTGTCAGAAAAGCTCCCGAAGAATTAAAGGGGCCTATGGCCCGATTCCCCCCCCCCCCCCCCAACACTTAATTTAAAAGTAGCCCTATCAGGTCTTCCATAGACCACCCCACATCTTTAAACCCGATGGAGCCATCGTGGCCCCTCCTCCCGAACCAACCCTTTCTTTGGAGATCAACTCACCAAGACCAGGCCTTTCCCCCTCCTCCCAAGCAACCTGAATTAACATCCTCTCGCATCCCAGCCCCCTACTCCCGAACCTTCCCCTCCACTTCCCATGGCCAAAAAAAAAGCCCCATCGGGAGCAGGGTTAGCACTACTTCCAAGCAGGTCTAAAGTTACCTCGGTTAACATTTCTGGATATATGCGATATTTGGCTGTGTTAGCCGGATAACTCATCTCCTTCCCGGAACACCCCTTTTACCTTGATAAATTATAGCCGAACAAGTAGTTAGCTGGCTATAATTTAGCTGGATAAGTGGCTGAATATGCTAATTGTGCAATTTAGACAAATAACCTTTACTTAATCTGTCTAAATGGCTTTTGAATATGGACCTATATATAACATAAGGACATAAGTCTTGCAATACTGGGTCAGACCAAGGGTCCATCAAGCCCAGTATCCTGTTTCCAACAGTGGCCAAGCCAGGTCACAAGTACCTGGAAGGATCCCAAGGGGTAGAGAGATTTCAAGCTGCTTATCCCAGGGATAAGCAGTGGATTTCTGCAACTCCACCTTAATAATGGTTAATGGACTTTTCCTCCAGTAATGTGTTGAAACCTTTTTTAAGTGCAGCTACACTAATAGCTTTTACCATATCTTCTGGCAATGAATTCTAGAGCTTAATCATATGTTGAGTAAAAAAATATTTTCTCTTATTAGTTTTAAATATTGTTCCCAGTAACTTCATTGTGTGTCTCCTGGTATTTGTTTGTTTCGAAACAGTAAACAACTGATTATTTATTTATTTATTTATTTATCTTATTTCTTTTGACATTTTATATACCGTCATTCCATATAATGATTACAGCAGTTTAAGAAAGTAACATTCATAATTATTAATCAACAAGTCTTGACAATTTATGTAGTTAATGTTATAAGCAGTGATTAACATAACCCAAATAAAATGAAATGTTCCAATACATATTGAATTGCTTACTAAAATCTAATATTTTTATGTATGATGTATATGTTCTATTGTATTTTATACTGATGGATTTATTGTACCTGTTTTCTGTGTAAACCGATATGATGTTTTTCGAATACCAGTATAGAAAACTAACGAAATAAAAATAAAAAAATAAATCTAATAGGGACATTTTCCAACTCACATTATGGTGTTTTCGCATGTGAAAAACACCTTAATGCATGTGAAAAGCACCATAACGCATGGTGCGATGCTAATTTTTAAAAGGGGAGGGATTGGAGCGGAGTTGGGTTTGGGAATTTTGTAAAAGTGGGCTGGCTTTGCGAAGCCATAAAGCATGATATCGCAGTTTTAACACCGAAAATAACTACACCTTTAAAATTAGTGTTAAGCTGTTTGATGTCATGCAATATGCCCAGAATGCAAATTGCAATTTTTTTGCAAATTCTGTTTTGGGCACTTTTAGGCTGGGGAAGGGCCTGAGATGTGGGGAGAGAAAGCCTGGGGGGTAGCACCATAGTAAGCAGCTATTTATGCTACTATACGAGGCCCTCTAGGTGAGGTTTAGGCCCTCTAGGTGAGGTTTAGGTAGTAGTGTAGGGGTTAGGGACCACTTTGACATGCACAGTGAGACATACGAACAGAACAGTACACTTTTGTGAAGATTTGATGTCCTTCGGAGTGTGGAAACTCATACAACAATGAGATTTGTACAATGTTCTCTCAACCTAGCTTGATAGACACGCTACCTGGGTAACATCAAGCTAGGTTGAGAGAACATTGTACAAATCTCATCGAAGTATGAGTTTTCACACTCCGAAAGACATCAAATCTTCACAAGAGTGTACTGTTCTGTTTGTACGTCTCACTCTGCATGTCAAAGTAGCCCCTAACCCCTACACTACTACCTAAACCTCACCTCGAGTTTCTAGGTGGGCCTCCTATAGTAGCATAAATAGCTAACTACTACAAGGGCCTTGTAAGTAGGTTCTATTTTTCTCTCTCTCATAAAATGGAATTAGTGCAAAAAGTTAATATAGTAAAACCTATGTGAAGCACTAAGATAACACACATTGCAATAAATAGGCTATTATCATCAAACACACCCCTCTTCCTATAACATGCAATATTTTGATAAATCTAGCCCTAAGATAGGTAATACATGAAGATCATATAATAAATATCACATGATAGTCTATACATTGTTTTAAGATTCTTATGTTCGCTCATTATGTTTTATTCCTCATGCTTCCATTAATATCTTGCTATTGTCGTTCTTTACATTCTGACATTTTTAATTTAAGCTATATGCATTCATATTTAAATCTCTTCCTATCTGCTATTACCCGTAACATCTCAGGTAGAGAATTCCAAAGCTTTGGACCTGCTACAGAAAACACATGATTTATACATGATACCTTATTTGAGTCAGATGTGTGGTTCGTATAGTGGGAACAGTCAATAGTTCTTTTTTTCGAGATCTTAGTGTTTGCTGAGCTGTGTATGGTTGTAATGTCACTCCAATCTCATTATTATTAATATAGAATGAATAGTTATGAATATTATCGTTAATACTTTGTAATAGATTCGTGATTGTACAGGCAGCCAGTGCAATGTGATCAAATTTTAACTAGCTCAAGCATTTTGTAGTAGTTGTAATGGTTTCAAGAGACGTGCGGAATGACCAAGTAAGAGAGAGTTACAATAATCTAGATTTGAGAAAATAAGATTCGTTCCATTCCACTCGTTATTTTATAGACCTCTATCATATTTCCCCTCAGCCATCTCTTCTCCAAGTTGAAGACTCCTAACCTCTTTACCCTTTCTAATTCTGCTATATCGTTTTTAAGATGGGGTGACCAGAATTGCACACAATACTCAAGATGAGATTGCACCATGGAGCGATACAATGGCATTATGATAATCTCTGTTTTATTCTCCATCCTAGTATTCTATTTGCTTTCTTGGCTGCTGCTGCACACTGAGCAGAAGATTTCAATGTATTTTTACCGATGATACCAAGATCCTTTTCCTGAGTGGCGACTCCTAATGTGGAATCTTACATTATGCAGCTATAATTTGGGTTACTCTTCCCTAAGTGCATCACTTTGCATTTGTCCACATTAAATTTGCTTTTCCATTTGCATGCCTAATCTCTCAGGTATGCAATGTCCTCTTGCAATTTCTCACAATTCTCTTACGATTTAACAACTTTGAATAATTTTGTGTCATCGGCAAATTTGATCACATCACTTGTTGTTCCCATTTCCAGGTCATTTATAAATACAAGGTGGCCCATGGAAAAGTAACCTGCCTCCAATGCACTGGTATTGGAGGCGGGCTACTTTTCCATGGGCCACCCTGTATGCTAAAAAACATTGGTACTGGCCTTCTTAACCTGGAATTGTGGCTTCAAGTCCCACCTGGGTTGGGTTTTTCCTTGTAGGCAACCCTTGTTTTCAGCCACTCAATGACATACAGGTCATTGAGAGTATCCAAAGAAATAATAATAGTGCAGGTTCACAAATATAAACCCAATGAGTTGAGCTGAGAGTGACTACCTTAGAAAAGATTTGGGCTAGGGTAGCAAAATTCACAGGAATGCTTAATGTAACATAGAAAAGAGTACATTGGAGAAAGCAGAGTTGCTTACCTGTAACAGGTGTTCTCCCAGGACAGCAGGATGTAGTCCTCGCATATGGGTGACGTCACTGGGCGGAGCCCTATCAGGGAAAACTTTTCTGTCAAACTTTCTAGAACTTTTGACTGGCACACTAAGCATACAGAGCATGCCTAGCATGCCATGATCCCTGTGTCCACAGGGTCTCCCATCAGTCTCGTTTGTAGCAAAAAGCGCGAGCGAAAAAATAAAATAATAAAACATTTCGGACCCAACTCCGCAGGGTGGCGGGTGGGTTTCGTGAGGACTACATCCTGCTGTCCTGGGAGAACACCTGTTACAGGTAAGCAACTCTGCTTTCTCCCAGGACAAGCAGGATGGTAGTCCTCACATATGGGTGATTAGCAAGCTATAGGCTGACTCATATTACAACAGGCCAATAGCAGACAACTTGTGCAGCAGGCACAATAATTGGGGTGCATTTGGCAATGATGAGGCAGCCTGAAATCAGAGCAGGAGGTTGTGGAAGGAGTTGGGGATTATACTGGAACAAAGTTCTGCAAGACAGATTAGCCAAAGGCAGAGTCTTGACGGACTTCCTTATCTAAGCAGTAGAGGGCTGCGAATGTGTGAAGAGAGCTCCATGTCGCAGCCTAGAAGATGTCAGCAATTGGTATTGAATGATAGTGTGCTACCGATGTTGCCATGGCCCCTTACAAAATGTGCCTGCACTCACCCCTGGAGAGGAAGACCTGTTTCCTCATAGCAGAATTCAATACAGTCTGCTAGCCAGTTGGAGAGAGTTTGTTTGTTTGCCCACTGGAATTCGCAACGTGTCTTTGTCAAAGAAGCAAAGAGTTGGGTGGATTTCCTATGGAGTGCAGTGCGGTCTAGATAGAATGCAAGTGCATGCTTACAGTCCAAGGTGTGCAAAACCTTCTTGCACTGGTGAGAGTGAGGCCTTGGGAAAGAGTGGCCAGACTATAGACTGAGTAAAGTGAGAGGCTATGTCCACTTTAGGAAGAAATTTAGGGTGAGTACGGAGGACCACTCGGTCACGGAGGAACCTAGTATCGGGTGAGTATGCAACAAGGGCTTGTAACTCACTGACCCTTTTAGCAGAGGTGATAACTACGAGGAAAAGAATTTTCCATGTTAGAATTTTAATGTTATAGGAATGCAAAGGCTCAAAAGGGAATGCATGAGTCTTGTAAGCACTACATTTAGGCCCCATTCCGTAACTGGTGATCGTAGAGGAGGCTTAAGTTGTAGAAAACCTATGATAAGCCGACTCATAAGGGGTTGAGCCGTTAACAGGGCATCCCTACTCCCTGGTGGTACACTGAGATGGAACTGAGGTGTACCCATGCGGAGGATGTCTGGGAACCAGAATCCGAAAGGTATCCTAGATAGCCTAATAGAGAAGGAGTGGGGCAGGAAAAAGGGGCCAATACCTTTTTGTGCATGCCATTTGGTAAATCTTGCCCATTTTGAATCATAAGATTTACGTGTGGAGGGTTGTCGTGAAGCTACAAGTACCTGGGAATATCAGTGAGTCTGTGTTATGAGGTTGACCTGTGGGTAGGCGAATTGGTTCCTGGAGTGATAGGTTGAGAAGTATGGGGAAGCATACTTGTTGAGGCTACTATGGGGTTATGAGAATCATTGAAAACCCGTCCTGCTGTAACTTCACGAGAAGTTTGGCTAAGAGCGGTATCGGAAGAGACGCATATAGGAGGCCTTTGTTGCAGGGGCGAGCAAAGGCATCCATGGCTAATGCATTTCAAAGCCTGTGTAGGGAGCAGAATCTGTCCACTCTGTGGTTCGATTCAGATGCAAGAGGTCGATGGTTGGTTGACCTCAGCACTAGAAGATTTTGCTTGCTACACATGGATTCAGAGACCACTTGTGGGGATGGAGACATTGATTGAGATGGTCTGTTAGTACGTTCGGTATGCCTGTTAGATAAGTGGCCTGGAGATGCATGGAGTGTGCAAGGGCCCAGGCCCAGAACTGCACGGCTTCCTGGCAGAACAGATAAGAGTCTGTGCGTCGCTGTTTGTTCGAGTACCACCTATTATTGTGTAAGAAGACATTAAATCCAACCAGAACATTAAATGGGAAAAGTACAGTAGTGAAGTATAATATAAACTTGCAGTTTTCTTATTTTAAATCAAGCAATGCAAAAATAACACTGGGTATGGCCTATTAACCAAGGCAACCAACATATTCATATGGATAGTTAAAAAAATAAAAATAAAAAAGGAATGCTGATAGAAAAAGGTTAGGGGGAAATGAGTGATGAAAAAAGGTTTCAAAAATTGTCTTTACTCCTGAGTACTCAAAAGGTGGTGGGGGGAACAGATCCACCCCACTGTTGCCAGTTTGTAAATGGTGCACCCTGTCCCAAACACAAAATTGTGTGGAAAAAAACAATCAAGAAAACGAAGAAGTCCCTCTTGATGGTGGAGCTGACTAGATGATAAACCAAATAGATGAGTACTGCAATGTGTGGAAGATCTCTCTCTCTCTCTCTCCTGGGGAGCTTTCCCAAATGGTTTACTTGGTACTAAACAGAAAGTGGGCCTGGTTTCAGTCTCTTACAGAAAGACCATGGTCTAACAGTTTTTCTTTCCCAGAACCTGCAAGCAAGGGTTTATACTTGACTTCAGCTGAAAGGTTGAAATGATTAAGATGAGATACTGAATTTGTGATAAAAGGCAAGGAAATAAACATTCTCTCTCCTCTGCTAAGATACTTTCTGTGCACAGATTAGATTACTTCACTCAGTCTCTTAAGAGGGTGATCCAGCCATGTGCTCCTGGGCTTGGATATCTCTGGAAAGGAAGTCTCTCAGTCTCTTCACTCCTGGCTCCTCTGTCCTTTGTTGGGATTTTACATGTAGCTTGGCTTTGAAGCAAGAACAGCTGTCTATTTCCTCCAAGTACAGACTTCTGTCTCTCCATCAGGAGAAGAACTGATTTCAGGGCTGCCAGATACACTCCTCTCTTCCTGGCTCCTGACGTGGGTGAGTCATGGCCCACTTAGGCCCATCCGCTTCAGTCAGGCCCACCCAAGTGTCTGGGGCTGGCAGAAGATAGAAGAAATCTGTGAATGCACTGCTGCTAAAACTGAGCAGAACACCACAGAGATCTTCAGTCAAGCCCATCCCAATAGAAAAGAAATCCAGTGCTGGGCCTGGACCAAGCACAGAGCCAGCCCTCACACCCTGGCTGGCCCTGCAGCAACCCATTCCCCTGCACGAGTTTCTTTGCTTACAGGAAACATGTGCAGAAGGAGGAGGTGGGACCGGTGCAGGGCCTGCCTGTGCATACAGGCTGGCTTCAGGCTCCAGGCTGGATTTCTTTTCTGTTCTTGTTGCTACAGCTGCCAAATGGACCTGACTTGGAAGAAACACAAAAGCTGAACAGAGGTTAGAAGCTGGGAAGGGGCTGATTTTGCAGGGAAAAAAAGTTATTAGGGGAGTAGGGAAGAGAGAAGTCAGGCAGGGATATGTAGAGAGAGGAAACAGAAGTAACAACTGAGTAAGAGTCAGGGTAGGCACCAGAGGCGGATTGACCTATCGGGGGATCGGGCTTCCCCCGGTGGGCCGGTCACTCCTGTCACGTGATTTTTTTTTTTGTATTATAAAATTTCCAACCAAAGTATTAGGAGGCGCCGAGAGCAGTGGTATCCCGAGGGGAGCCAATGCCCCTGGGCGCAAGGAGGCTCATGCAGCCGCTGAGCAGCAACACGTATATAGCAGGCAGATCAGCAGGGCCGTGGTGAGGCTCACGTCACCACGGCCCGAAGAAAAAGATCGCGTTTAAACGTGCTGATGCTCCTCCTCCTTCCTGCCTGTGTGGCCCCGGAAGTAAACGTTGCCGGAGCCGTGTGGGCAGGAAGGAGGAGGGGCATCAGCACGTGCAGAAGAGAAGCAGCGCTTACGGGCCGCTGCGAATCATCGCAGCGGACCGAGAAGAGGAAGAGGCCCGGTAGCAGGGCCGCTGCGGCCCGAGAAGACCAGGGCCGCTGCAGAGCCCATCCTGCGGCGACCCGCGAAGAGGAGGCTCAGAGGTGAGAGAGAGGCTGAGGGTCTGTAGAGTGTGTGTGTGTGCGTGTATGAGATGAGTTGAGAAATTGTGTGTGGGAGTGAGGATCTGAATGTTTGCAGAGACAGCATGTGAGAACCTCTGTGTATGTGTGAGAGAGAGAGACAGCATGTGAGATTGAGAGCCTGTGTGTGTGTATATGAATGATTGTATGAGAGAGAGCATGTGACAGTGAGAGCCTGTGTGTATGAATGATTGTATGAGAGACAGCATGTGAGAGTGAGAGCTTGTGTGTATGAATGATTGTATGAGAGACAGCATGTGACAGTGAGAGCCTGTGTTTGTGTGAGTGTGTGTGAGAAGAGAGAGAAAGCATGTGAGAATGAGAACCTGAGTGTGTATTTGAGGGAAGAAGATGGAGAGAAAAGAAATAGAAAAAAAGACAATATAAAAGGAATTGGCAAAAAAAAATAAGAAAGGGAAGGTAGGAAAAAAAAGCCTGTGACCAACCGATTAGAAAACTAAGATCAGCCAGCAAAGGTAAAAAAAAAAAAATTACTTTTTAGTGATTGGCACATGTAATCTTTGGGAATGTGCAAGAATAGCACTTTCTCTATGCGGATCTCACAATGTACGAGATCAGCATGGAGAAAGTGGAAGCCCACAGGGCCTGCACAGAGGAGGCAACAGAAAGGGCTTCAGTGTCAGTAGCAGCAATCGGTGCCTCCCCAATAGCCATGCGGCAGCAGTGACAGTGGCAGCAGAGGAATGAGAGATGTTCCAAGGTTGTTGGCAAAAGAAAGAGAGGGGGGTCTGCCTTTAGTGTGTGCATGTGTATGAATGGGACTCTGCCTGGGGGTGTATGTGTGTGAATGCATGGGTGCCTGCCCGGGGGTCTGTGTGTGTGAGAATGAATGTGTGCATGCCTGGGGTATGGGGAGGGAGTGGTGTGAAAATGAATGGGAGCCTGCCTGGGGGTCAGTGTGTGTGTGTGTGAGTGTGAGAGCATGAGTGTGTATGAGAAAATCCAAGGGAGTAAGAGTTTGTGTGTGTGTGGAGGAAGAGTGTCTTAGAGCCTGAGAGTGTGTCAGTGTCTGTGAGAGCTAGAGGTTATGGTGGGTATAAGAGCATGAATGTGTATGTATGTGTCAGTGTATGTGTGAGAGAGAATGGACATGTGAGTATGTGTGAGAGAGAGAGGATAACCTCCTAATCCTCGACAATATCAGGGTGACTGGAAATAAAAAGCTCCCACAGAAGGGGACAGCAGGGGCTTTTTAAAATCCTTATTAGTTTTAATTATTGAATGTTATTTGATATATGTTTTGAAATATTGTATTAGTGTTTGGGACACTGTAAAAAATGTATATGATTTTAATTAATAGAAATTCTATTTATCAGTAGTTTTAAAATATTCTTTTATTATGGTTTTACTATTATAACTGATGCTTTATGTTTCTTGATTTTATTTGTTTTATGAGGAATGGTGGTTCTATTTTTCTATTGTTAATACATGGAGTCTGGCTTCTTGGAGTTTCCATTTCACTTTTTGTCATTTGTGCTCCTTCATTTTGTATTCTGTATTTGGTGAGAGTTTGTGTTCTGCATGCAAAGACTGAGATGAAGCATTCTTTTAGCATGTGGTTTCTCTGTAGGGATCTGTAGTAGCTTGGCCTATTCTGTTTTCCTGATAGGAGGTGTATTGATATTTTAGATTCTGGTGTAATATTTGTGGTATTCTTTTTCATAGGTGGGGTTGTTATTCTTTGAGTGTTGGCAAATAGTACTGTGTTGATATGGGAGGACCATACCGAAATATAGGGGTGTGTTCATATATATGTAAATTATATATGTAAATTAAATTGTATATGTAATTAGTTACCCATGGGCCAGTATGGGGAAAAATCCCCCGGGCCACTATTTTCCCACAATCCGCCCCTAGGAGGCACAGAAGAGGAGGAGGACAGGAGCAAGTGGGAACATGAAGGAGCACTAGAGAGAGAGGATCATATGAGGGGAGGGGAGGCAGGGGGGAGAGAAGTCATGAAGGAGGATTAGGAGGGAAAAGGGGCCATGGGATGTATAGCAGCTATGGGGTGAGGAGGAGGAAGAGGACTGGGAAGGAGCTGTGGGGAAAAAGAGGGAGTACTCAAATATAGACCCTTTTCCCATGTTTCTTGCATGGTCTTTCCCTGCCTTCGGCTGACTGAGCTGAGAGTGCCAGTGCTCAGCATCACAGACAGCAGCACAGCCAACCACAGGCAATGTGCTTACCTGGGAGGGGGCTGCTCTGCTCACGGGGTCTCTGAGATTAGGAAGGAAGGGAGAAGCGCAGTCTTGAGGATAACAGGTGCACAAGGATTGAAGAAGAAGTGAAGACTCAGGGATTGGGGGGCGTTGAGTCTCCAGGGGACAAAGGGGACTCGGGTTTGGTGGGGGTTGCCGTAGGAGAATAAGAAATTGGGGATTGGTAGGAAAGCTGGGACCTATATTGGGTGAGGTTAGGGGTGGGGAAGAGTATGGACTCAGAATGAGGAAGGTTGGAGAATCAGGAATTGGGATGAATTTGGGGGTAGGGGGCAGATTCAGTAGGAGGAGTAGGACACTCTGGGAATCAACATGATTATAAAAATAAAATGCCCAGTCAAACATAGAAAAAAGCATTTTATTTGTAATTTAATGATTGGAATATGTTAGGATTGTGAATATGCATCTCTGGTAGCTTTATATTTTGCTCAGTAGAGGAGGAAATGCATTTCTTTTTCTACATCTCCAGGGTTGCACTTCTCAGAGTCTGGCTTCATAGACTTTGCAGTTTAATTTTTGTCTATATATTTCTGTTTCCAGTTTGTGGACCCTTGTTCAGTCTGTCTGTTTTCTGCGTGTGTGACAGAGGTGATGGATTCTGATAGCGTGCAGGGTCTATACTCTATATAGAGATCTATAGCAGCTTGGCTTGTTCTTTTTTCCCAATAGGAGATGTACTGATGTTCTAGAGCCCATTGCAGTATTCACTGTGCTGCCTTTTCCTGGGTAGGGGTAGGCAGGGCCGGTGCAAGGGGATTAGGTGCCCTAGGCAAGCCTTCTCACTTGTGCCCCCTCCCCCCGTTGCCCCGCCACCCCCCGGTCTTGGCCCCGATTCCTACTCATTCTCGTTCACGCCCGCTGACTCTGTGGTTTTCTGGGTCGCGAGCAGGTTGGGCCCTGCTTGCGTCCCGCCAAATCTCCACTCCTCTTTGCCCTCGCTTGCGGCCCCGTATGGCTCGCACCCAGTGGCGCACCAAGGGTCTCTGGCGCCCGGTGGCTAATGCATTTGTGTGCCTCTCCAGCATCCCCCCTTAATCCTACTTGTACTAATGCTTAAGGTCACAGAAAATCTGTGATGTCTCTAGACAGAAGAATTTTTTTGGGGGGGGGGGAGGGGGGAGCCAAGATGACATTTCTTCATCACACCCACCTCTATAGCATGGATCCTGCTTTAAAATTAGTTATAAAAGAAAGTGTTAATAAAAAAGTCCAAAGGGTCTTCTGCGTAATTTTAAAAAGCTGGCCAGTTTCACACTATAAAATTATTTGATAGCCTCATTCAACTAATTCTATATGGCTATGAGAGTGAAGTCTGGAATTTATAGAAAGGGACAGAATGTCAATATAAATCCTGCACCTCCAGTTCTGTAACTCTGTGCATCCACTGAAATTCCCCCAAACAATGGAGCTTGGATGTTTCCCTTACAGCTCATCATACTAAAAGATATTTTCAAATTCTGGTGTCACCTCACAGTAACAGTAGCACAAACACCTTTCACTGTCAGACACATTGTGAACTAACACAAAACCCCGCAAAAAAGACACTCAAAATCTATACTGCAATCCCATCGTAACATAACAGTAATAACACCAAGGACTCAAACAACAATAACCCTACTTGTGAATAAGCAAGGGTAAATATTACACTGGGTCCTAGAATACCAATACACTACCTACTGAGGAAACAAAACAAACCCGATTGCTATAGATCCCTATGCTAGCAGAATCTCTCATCATGGTCACACACACAGAGCAGAGACAGACCCTCACCAAATAATTAATTATTCACCCAGTTCTTCATTTCCTTGTTCTATGTAAGACACTTGTGTTATGTCATCCCTAAGTTATATGTAAACCAAAGTGATTGGTAACATTGTTACCAGAACCTCGGTATATAAAAAATGTTAAATAAATAAATAAAATAAATACAGAATACAAAATAAAGGAGCACTAATTAGACAAAAACTGAAATGGAAACCCCAAGAAGCCAGACTCTGTGTATTAACAATGGAAAAACAGAACTTCCATTCCTCATAAAACAATAAAATCAAGAAACGTAAAGCATCAGTTATAATAGTAAAACCATACTAATACAAGAATATTTTAAAACTACTGATAAATAGAATTTCTATTAATTAAAATCATATACATTTTTTACAATTTCCCAAACACCAATAAAATATTTCAAAACAGCACATATATCAAATAACACCCAATAATTAAAACTAATAAGGATTTTAAAAAGCCCCTGCTGTCCATGCATGGGAGCTCTTGATTTCCAGTCACCCTGATGTTGTCGAGGATTAGGAGGTTATCCTCTCTCTCACACATACTCACATGTCCATTCTCTCTCACACATACACTGTCACATACATACACATTCATGCTCTTATACCCACCATAACCTCTCGCTCTCACAGACACTGACACACTCTCAGGGTATAAGACACTCTCTCCCCAACACCCCCCCCCCCCCACACACACACACACACACTCTTACTCCCCTGGATTTTCTCATACACACTCATGCTCTCACTCTCACTGGCTCCCTCACATACAGGCCGATACAGTAAAGCGCGGCCGCGGTTACCCTGCTTCTAACCCGCTTCTAACTCACAATTTGGCCGCATAAGTCCAACCCTCAATTCACTACCCCTTTAAACTCATCCTTACTGCTTCTTTAAATCAACCGGTAACCCTTTCCGCCCGCAGCATGTACATGAGATGTAAACGCTCCGATTAGCTATTCCCTCCCATACAGCAATGTGTGCCCTGATTATCTCCTTTTTAACCTGTAGTTTTGCCGCGCGTTTAACCTGCTAACTTACCGCCTACCCTTATCCCTGCGTTAGTGTGGAGCATCGGGTCAGAGAGACGAAATTTCATGGGCAAACGACCCCCTCACCCTCCCCCCCCCGGGACCTTTACCCTGGCGTTAGTGTGGTGTGACAGCAATAGGCAGGCTCCGGTCAAAATCCCCCCCTCCCGAAGCAAGGCGCAGGGTGCAGGGCGAACATCGACAATGTCATTAAAACAAAAGTAAATAAAGTAAATAAAGTATAATAAAAGTAAACTTACTGCATGTGAATTTTCTTTGAACAGTCCTCTCTCTCTCTCTCTCCTCCTCCCGAGGCACGCACCGCGGCTCCCCTGCCTCCTGGGGGCAGCCGGCGGCGAAAGTGGCGGGCGAAAGCGTACGGGCGAAAGCGTACGGGCGAAAGCGTCTGGGCGAAAGTGAATGAATGCACGCCCGTACGCGGCGGGAGCCGGCGTGCATTCATTCACTCACCTTTGCCGGTGGGCGTGCATGCGTCCATCCAGCGGAGGGAGCCGGCGGCGAAAGCGGCTTCCAGCAGCCCCCGCCGGCGAAGGTGAATGAATGTGCGCCTGTGTGTGCAATTTGGGAGCTAAAGGTGTGACATCATGACGTTTGACGTCACGCGTGTGACGTCGGCGTTCGCTAATGCACTGCCTTGAGCACCCAAATTGCACACACAGGCGTGCATTCATTCACCTTCGCCGGCGGGGGCTGCTGGAAGCCGCTTTCGCCGCCGGCTCCCTCCGCTGGATGGACGCATGCACGCCCACCGGCAAAGGTGAGTGAATGAATGCTTGCCCGCCGGCTCCTGCCGCGTACGGGCGTGCATTCATTCACTTTCGCCCGTACGCTTTCGCCTGTACGCTTTCGCCCGTACGCTTTCGCCTGCCACTTTCGCCGCCGGCTGCCCCCGGGAGGCAGGGGAGCCGCGGTGCGTGCCTCGGGAGGAGGAGAGAGAGAGAGAGAGGACTGTTCAAAGAAAATTCACATGCAGTAAGTTTACTTTTAATACTCTTATTACACTTTATTCACTTTTGTTTTAATTTTCGCGCTGCCTTGCTTCGGGAGGGGGGGCGAGGACTCGCAATCCCCCCTGGTACCTTTCATTTCAAACGTCATTTGAAATGACGTTTGAAATGACAGGTACCAATGCACCCAGGATACTGTATAGGTGCTGTATAGCGCTCTATACAGTAAAATGGATTGCACGGGCCTAACGCTTCACAGAAGCTTCTTGGACGCGGCTTGCATTTGCAAGCTATTTAAATACAGTATCGAGCGATAGGTGATCCGAACTGTGCGTGCGGCAAACGCGGGTGCGCCCGGCCGTAACGCACCTCTTCCTACCGCTCCTTACTGTATCGGCCTGATGCACACAAACACACACACCCAGGCAAGCTCCCAATCATTTTCACACAAACGCACACACATAAGCAAGCTCCCAGTCATTCTCACACTGACCCCCAGGCAGGATCCCATTCATTTTCACACCACACCCTCCCCATCCCCCAGGCATGCACACATTCATTCTCACACACACAGACCCCCAGGCAGGCACCAATTCATTCTCACACACACATGCACCACACACAGGCAGGCACCTATTCTCACACATACACCCCCAGGCAGACTCCCATTCATTCACATGCACACACTAAAGGCAGACCCCCTCTCTTTCTTTTGCCAGCAACCTCAGAGCCTCTCTCATTCCTCTGCTGCCACTGTCACTGCTGCTGCGTGGCTATTGGGGAGGCACTGATTGCTGCTACTGACACTGAAGCCCATTCTGCTGCCTCCTCTCTGCAGGCCCGTGGGCTTCCACTTCCTCCATTGTGAGATCCGCATAGAGAAAGTGCTACTCTTGCACATTCCCAAAGATTACATGTGCCAATCAGTAAAAAGTAATTTATTTTTTTTTACTTTGCTGTCTAATCTTAGTTTTCTAATGGGTTGGTCACAGGATTTTTTTTCCACCTTTCCTTTCTTATTTTTTTTTTTGCCAATTCCTTTTATATTGTCTTTTTTTCTATTTCTTTTCTCTCCATCTGTCTTCTTCCCTCAAACACACAGTCAGGTTCTCATTCTCACATAGTTTCTCTCTCTCTCTCTCTCACACACACACACATACACACACACACATGCTCTCTCTCATACACACAGGCTCTCACTCCCACATGCTGTCTTGCTCAAGCACAGGTTCACTGTCACATGATGTCTCTCTCACACACACACAGGCTCTCACATGCTGTCTCTGCAAACATTCAGGTCCTCACTCCCACACACAGTCTCTCAACTCACTCTCACACACAATCTCTCAACTCATCTCATGCACGCACACAGACCCTCTACAGACCCTCAGCCTCTCTCTCACCTCTGGGTCTCCTCTTCACGGGTCGCCGCAGGATGGGCTCTGCAGCGGCCCTGGTCTTCTCGGGCCGCCCGCAATGTGGGATTCGCGGCCGCCCGTAAGCGCTGCTCCTCTTCTGTACTTGGCTGATGCTCCTCCTCCTTCCGATATGCTGCTAATGCTCCTCTTCCTGCACGCGGCTGATGCTCCTCCTCCTTCCTGCCCGCGCGGCTCCGGCAACATTTTTCTTCTGGGTCCGCGGGGGCAGGAAGGAGGAGGAGTATTTGCAGGCTTAGATGCAACCTTTTTCTTTGGGCCGTGGTGACGTGAGGTCCACCACGGCCCTGCTGATCTTCGGCGGCCGTATGAGCCTTCTTGTCGGCCACCAGCGGCTCGGCGCCCCCTAGTGCTAGGCGCCCTAGGCAATTGCCTAGTTCGCCTAGTGCTTCCACCGGCCCTGGGGGTAGGGGGTCCTTGAAGAGCCTGCAACAACCCTCTGCGCAAACTGTGCATCTGCCCAGGCCTGTGGCACGCAACTGAGCCAGTCTGTAAAGGCTAAGTATCCTGGAGCCTAGCTGGACAAGATTAATGGATTATTGTACAATATTCTGAGGCCCTATTCAAAGTCTCTCATCTGAACATGCCTCCGACACAAAATCTGTATTTTGGGAGTAGTAGGATTTTGTTTGCTGATTTGACTTTTTCTGGTGCATCATTTGTTTTCTTGCATACAGGACACACCTTACAGTCCCGAGAGCTTATATTCTGGGTACGAAATATTTTGTGGCAACAAAATGTGTACATTTGCATATTTATACAGGGTTAGATTACCACAGTTTTTTTGTGAGGAAAGTCCGCTGGACCACCCTCTTCCCCCCATGACCCCAAAGCTTGCTCGCTGCCATTAACTGCAGAAAGCAAATGTCCCAGATTCGTCCATCCTGCTATAACCTAACTGCACCGGTCCCTGGTAAGCAATGTCCGGACACCCAGAAGCCTGAGCAAGAGGCTGCATGGGAGACAGCATAGTAATGGTTTGCACGAGGCAGCACTGCCCCTGGGTCCTCACTCTGTGAGTTCTGGCAATTAGTGCTGTTATGATAATGCTAGGTTTGCTCTATCGGTTCTGAGTGGTTTTGTATTACTTTTACAACGTGCCTGGCAGTGGAGAGAGTCTGTGTTGCTGTTACCGAAGTGCTACCGGAATTTGAATATTCATTTAAAGTTTTATATTTACAAATATGATCAATTGTGTGCTTTTACAGGATCTTTCTCGGAGGGATGGGAGGAGGATGATGATCAGTTCCACTACTGCCAAAATTTTGGCAGGGTCCCTATTGGTGCAGTCCCTGAATCTGTTAAATAGCAAATAACACCTCTGGGAAGACTCAGCAGTGTGCTCAGTTAAGACAAAAACAGAATGGGAAGGGGATTTGAGAGAGAAAGTGTGGGGACAGGATAGGTCATAAGGTAGAGATGTCAGATTCGGGCTCCGAGAGCCAAAAATAGGCCTGGTTTTCAGGATATCCACAACGAATATGGATAAAATAGATCTGCATACAATGGAGGCAGTGCATGCAGATCTATCTCATGCATATTAATTGTGGATATCCTGAAAACCTGGCCTGTTTGTGGCTCTTGAGGACTGGAGTTGGCTACTCTTGTCCTAAGGAAAAAGGGGGAGGGGGCTTGAGAGAGAAAGACTGCTGGATATGAGCAGGAATTGGGAGAGAGACTATCTGAGGATGGAGTGAGGGATGGGAGTCATCTCATCCCCGCCACCCGGTCCCAGCTGTCTCTCTTTCAATCTCTCTCTCTTAAAGGGGGGAGAGTGGGACATTGCGACAGAGACTGCTGTGGGAGGAGAAGAGTTTATTGATAACAGTATAACTAGCATGCTCACAACCCTCTGCCTAGTGCCCACCCAGATTAACCTTGTGCCCTGCCAAAATATCAGTTCTGTCTACTTGACACTGGTCCCTGCCCTTCACACACACAGAGCCAGCCAAATTGTGCCTTTTCATCCTTAAATGGCCTCCCAACATTCCTTTGGCTTCCTGCTCTGCATGCTATGTGGTGCTGTTCTCTGGGGAGGTTAAATGGTACAGCTCTTACCGAAACGTGTTAACACTATGAGTGCTGGAGTGGATGCTGGTTCTTGCAGAAGATTTGAGATTCATAGGAGAGATTCACAGGGGCTTTTGACATATTTATATTTTTTCACCTTGGCTGCAATGGCTTGCAGTCTCTGCAGGGTTGAAAAACCCATTTTGACAGGAACAAAATGCATCACTCAAATCCAGAGGCAGCTCAGTCCACATTGTAAGCTCCTGGGGGTAGGAATCTGGTTTATAGCAGCGTGCTACACTGGTATCATAAATCCTTTCAAAGGCAGGAACCTCAGTCCTGCTGGGCACACTCCCCTTTCTTCCCAGGCCATATGGGGACACAGCAAATTGCCCCAATGTTTCAGGTAGAGTTAAGTGTAATTCATCATATTATACCCCCTTCACCCCCCTCCTACTTAACCGGATACGTTTAAAAGATTTCCGGTTAGCTAGGTGCTGTTGAAGGCAGGGGGGGGGGAGGGGAAGTAAAAGGGCCCAATTTACATCCCACTCACCAAATATCAGATATGAGCAGGTGAGGCTGTGCCCCTCCGAAAATAGTTGAAAACTGCGGCAATCAGCAGCCCTGCCCCGATCCCTTCCCATTTAAAGAATATAAATCCTGCCCCCTCCCCCCCCCCCCCACCCAGTACCCTCCCATCCCACCCCCAGAAACTCAAGCTCATCTCCTGCTGGGATCATGGGTTACTCTTCTAGCGCTGGAAGCATAAACTGGGGGTAGTTTACCCTTCCAGCGCAGAAACAGTGCTGCATTGCTGGGATCCGGTGAGGTATGATTGTACTCCCGGCGGGGGCATGTGTGTGGGGGGGCTTGGAGGGAGGGGCCGGCGACCTGCCGTTCCCTGCAGTTTTAGCTATTTTTGCAGGGGGGTGGGGGCATGGCCTGAATCGCCCATATAAAATATTTGGTGAGAGGGGGGCTCTTTTACTCCACCCCCCTTGCTTTTACAGCGCTAATTAACCGGATGTCTTTTAAATATATCCGATTAACTAGGAAGTTATCCAGCCTGCCACCCAAGGCTGGATAACTTTAGTCCTGCTCCATCTAAATGGCCTTTGAATATTGACCCCCTGATGCTTTTGTATTTTAATCTGTTGGCTATTCTTTTGTTGCTATTATACATTATGAAAGTTCTGCTGTGAATCGCTTTCATTGTATTTTCACTGTTTCATGGTATTTTCACTGTTTATGCGTTATATGCATGTTTAAAATAAATAATAAAATAATGGTAAGATTTCTGCCTTTTTTACTGATACCTCTCTTTGAAAATTCTGCTTCTCCCCTTTAACTTCCCCATCTCCCCTTTAACTTCCCCATCTCCCATTTGGTTTTTTTCTCTTCTCCCTTCTGAGGGCAGTTAGAAAAGTGCTTTACCCATGTAACTAGGCCGATGGCTCTGAGTGAAAATCAAGCCCCTCGGAATGCCCACAAGTACCCAGGGCTCTCACAGCACACACACTTTTCGCTGGGTAAAAATGAGGCATTCCCCTGGGTTTATGGAGCTCAGTGGGGTTAAAACAGTACACATAGGAGCAGGTTTTCAAACGTGCGCGTGCATGTCCATGCACGCACGCTTCCTGGCGCGAGCTTGTTATAAAATCTGTGGGCCGCGCACACATGCGCGCTGGATTTTATAATCCGCATGCGTACGGGCGGGCGACGCACGCAAGGGGGAGGGGGGCTTTCGCAATTTCTGCACGGCGACACATTCGGGCCTTCCCCGGTTCCCTCCCAGTCTGCTGCGGGAGCGGACTGGTAGGGAACCTCCCTACCCCCCCCAACCTAAATTCCCTCCGTCTTCCCCTCTCCTCCCTACCCCTAAACCCTACCTTTTTTTTTTTGTTTTTAATCTTTATTTTACAATTTACTTCAGCTCCTGAGCTGAAGTAAATTGCGCGCGCTGGCCGGCTGCCTGCGCGCAAGTCTTCAGGGCAGCGATCAATGGTGCTGTCCTGGCCTGCACCCCGGCCTGCCCCCTTCTAAGAGGCCTGGCACTTATGCGCGTACCGGGGTTTACGCTCGTGGCCGGGCCCCTTTGAAAATTTGCCTGGCGCACGCAAGGCCTGGCCACGTGCGTAAACCCTGGGATTTGTGTGCACGGGCCTTTTAAAATCTACCCTACAATATTTGGATTTTCAAGTGAAAGCAACAGCAGACACAAAGTACATGGGAGCTTTGAATGCATGGTCCTTTGGTTAATTTCCAGTGAGAAACTATTCAGGTAGTTTCTGCCTCCGAAGATTAGCTGCATAGGATCCGTGTAAAAAGTGTGCAAGCACTTTGCAACACTGCAGGTTATTCAAAATTGCCCCCTGTCCATCTAAAGAAGGTATTTTTCTGCTTTTATTGATTGGATGATTTTTTTTCCTCTGTACGAGTGGCAATTTTCTCCTCTCTGCCTCCCATTGCCTTTCCTGATCGTCTTGCTTGTCCTCCTCTTCCCGTCTGTGCTTTTCTTGTTTTTTAAATGACAGTCTCTTGGCTCTTACTATTTCTGCTACCTCCCTTCTCCTTTTCCCTTTTGTTAACCTGACTTACACGGAGATTTCGGTCCTTTTCAATTCTCCCTTTTATTGCTGACCACAGCTCTTACATACCCTTGATATATTTGTAATGGGTAATTAAGCCTTCCACCCTACCTCTTTATTTCCAGTGTAAATAGCCCTAACATGAACAGTCATTCACAGTAGGCAAGCCCCTGCGATCCTTTTATTAGCTTAAGAAAAAAATATTAATTAATTTCATCAAGCAAATATTTGTAATTCCATTTGCCAATAGCGATGGTACCCTTGGCAGCAGGTGTTATTCCAATCATTTCTCTTTGCATACCTCCTTCGGCTCGGCATCTATCGACCTTGATGATTCTCTAAAGGTAATACCCACTGCTGTTAGAATTGTCTGTTCTGGTGGTGTAGCCTTTGGGGTAATTATGCCAGCCATTTCGCTCATTTGATTTTTATTAATTTTATCTTGTTTAAAACTGAAGATGCAGCAAGTCATATGTGACAAGGTTACCATCATCCACCCAATACAGACGAACAGAATGGAACAATGCGAGCATGCCAAGCAAACACCTCGTTCAAGACCCAAACATGGTACCCTCCTGGCTCTGACATTGCTCAGATTCATTAGAGCACCATCAACTAATCAAGAGACCGATGTGTGTTTCTCATTCTATAAACAAAAAGTTAAGGACAAGCCGTGGTCTGACTGTGGCCAGGTAGCATGGCCCCTACAATGCAGCATGGAAGCCTGCTTCTTCCAAACGAGGAACAGCAAATCTGCACAAACTTACTCCTGAAGCTATTTTGTGGTTGGTGGACCATGACATGATTTTGAAGTCCTGCACTTAGTGCTGTATGCAAGACAAAGTCCCTTAGGCTGTCTCTCTCAGCAAACCAGGTATCAAATGAGGGATATTGATCCTATAAATTAATAGATGCATACCATTTTACTGTTCAATCTATAGAAATATTGGGCCCGATATTCAGTGCCATGTAGCCAGTAAAGTTCGGGTTAGCCAGTTGGCGCCATCTGACAATCTGGGCTTGGTCAGAATCTGCAACTTAGCTGGCTAACTTTTTATCTAACTAAAAAGTTAGCCAGCGACATTAGGGGTGGGACAAAGATGATTCTGGGCTAAGCCACTTGTCCTGCTAACTTAGGGTCTGATTTACAAAGCATTTTTTCCATAGACACAAAATGGGAGAAAAGCCTTAGTAATCAGGCCCTTAGCTAGGTAAGTGCTGGTATTCTGTGTCATCTGGTTTTCAGGGTCATTTTTCAGATTGTATTAGGGTGTTATTTTTTGCATTGTAAGATGAGGCTCAACTAATAACTTGAGGTGAGGTTTTGGTGGTAGTCTAGGGTTTGGGGGCCAGTTTTACATGCACCTAGGTAGAGAATACATCAAGCTAAGGTGAGAGTACGTTGTAGAAATCTCATCTTTGTGTACCTTTCCTCACTCCAAATCATATCAAATCTTCACTGATGTGCACTGTACTGTTTGTACCTCTGGCTGTGCATGTAAAAGAGGATCCCAAACCCTAGACCACCACCAAACCTCTGCTTGAGTTACTAGTTAACCCTCCTACAGTGGTATAAATAGTTGACTAGTAGGAGAGCTTTATAAAGTCTGTCTGTCTGTCTGTCTCTCTCTCTCTCACAAAAATTAACCATATCTATTTTCTTTTATCACAGGCAAAAATAGCACCCACAATAAAAAAAAAAGGGGGCATGGTTAGGTTAATTTTCCTGATACCGTATAGGTATTACCACAACACACAATACCATTATCGCATGTTATTTTCACATTGTACACTGATTAATCTACCACAGCTGTGTTACCACCCAAAAAAAAGGTTTTTAGTGCAAATGCCACAGAGAGAGCACCTCTGTAGAGGCTCATAAAAAAGTTAACTTTTTAAACCACTGTAAGAGGGGGCACTAGTAACGGGGTGAGGTCTGTGGGGGTAAGGTGGGTTATTTTACATGCCCAGTCATACGTATGAACAGCACAGTTACCATCAATGAAGATTTAATCTGATTTGGAGAGATGAAAGTTGAAAGAAGAGTAGATTTGTTCTCTCGACCTAGCTTGATGCATGGTACAAATCTACTCTTCTTTCACCTTCCATCCCTCCAAATCACATTAAATCTTCACTGATGGTAAATGTGCTGTTCGTACCTTTGACTGTGCATGTAAAACTGCCCCCCAGAGCCCACCCCATCCCCCATAAACCTCACCCCGAGTTACTAGTGCTCCCTCTTACAGTGGTATAAATAGTTCAAATATAAAGGAGCCTCTACAGAGGTTCTCTCTCTCTCTCTCTTTTGCATTTGTGATAAATGCCATTTTGGCAGGTAGTGCACAGCTAAGGCAGAGAAATTCCTGCAGTAGTGTGCATTATTTTATTGCACGCCACATTTAAATCAACCCTCATTTCCAAACTCCTCCCACTCAAATACAAATTTTAAATTTGCATACACATTTCGCGATGCGGTATTTATCGCGTGCATTACGGCATTATCATGGTGTTAGGGCCCTAACGCATTTTGATAAATGACCCTGTTAGTTAGCCAGATACATCTAAGTCAGCTATTCAGCTGTGCTAAAGTTACTCGGATAAACTTAATCTAGCTGACTATAAGATAGCCAAGTGTATTCAATGGCAAGGTTGCATTACTGAATATCCAGCTAATTTGTACAGCTGGATATGTTCATAAAAAATATATTTATAAAGCTAACTGTTAGGAGACAGGCTGGTGGTCTGCTTTTTTTTTTTTAAATGTTATTCTTCTCTCCCACTCTGGTCAAACTGTAGGAAGCTGGAGCTGATTGAGTGGCCAAGTGCCCACCTTGAGTTCAGTGCTGGGTCAAGCTAGGAAAGCAGTGGAATGAGCAAAGGCATGGAGATGGTGGTCACCAGGCTCAGTGCTTCCATCTCCCTATCATGCCAGTCACATCACTTGTGCTATTTACACTGGCTGGTAGGTGACTATGGGAAGAGTCTGATAGTGCTTTGAGCAGGCAGACTGTATGCATTAATCGGGAAGCATGCAGGCTTCTGTGAGACAGTTCGTCAATGTCAGCAGAATCACTGAGCAATGTGAATCACCTACAGGTGTTACTATGATGAATTGTTGTGGGTCAGAGTTTAAATACTCCTGTAAAAATAGTAGGTGTTCCTCAATAAGTCTAAAAATGAAAATAATTGAAACAGTTCCACACATACAAACAGGACCTTCGTCTTTATCGAGTCACTAAACTGAAAGCTCTCTCTTGAGCAGGAAGCCATCTCCTGAAATGATTGTTGCACTTAGTTGACTTGTGGTTGAGTTTATATGTTCTGCGATGAGTTCTAACGCTCAGCTACCGTCAGTGGTAATAGACAGTTGTGGTTCTGGATACAGACCTGACATGATTATACTCTTGTTAGACATTGTTAAGCGATGTGGCTAGAGGGAAGGCTGAAAAGAGTGGACAGATATCACGGTCTGCCACTTGAGAAGCTCGCACCAAATTTTGCCACGCCAAACTCCCAGCCCAGGGTATCCCAGTCATTTTGCTCTGCTGAAGCATATAGGAATGGAGACATGGGACTCATGATAAAAGCAAGTTTGCTTACCGTAAATGGTGTTTCCATAGATAGCAGGATGAATTAGCCATGCTGTCATGGGAACTTTCCATCAGGGCCCAGGAGGCGGAGCTTCTTAGTAGAATACAGAGCTTTGCTCTGTGCAGCTGCGAGTGCCTTCCCGCACAGAAAAACAGTCTCTCCTCAGTCTATGATATAGCAGTTTTTTAATAACGTGCTGACTATCCAGGGAAGTGGGTGGGTCGGCATGGCTAATTCATCCTGCTATCTTCGGAAACACCGTTTACAGTAAGCAAACTTGTTTTTTCCCGTTGATAGCAGGGCTGAATTAGCCATGCTGTCATGAGAGCCCTAAGCTCCTGATCATGCTTCCATAGTGTTTAGTTTGAGCGTCTTTTTTTTTTTTTTTTTTTGCGTGATCCAAATCGTGGATAGTCAGATGTTAATCAGGTGGATATCGTCTGTAACACAACTTTTCCCAGTTTAACATCATTCGATGTCTGTTGGTCTAGACAGTAATGCGACGTAAACGTATTTAAGGAAGACCATGTTGCTGCTTTACAGATATCTATTGGTGGAACTTGCGAGAGGTGGGCCTGTGAGGTGAACATTGCCCTTATTTGGTGTGCATTCGGGCGAGAGGTTAAGACTAGTTTCCTCTTGGTGTAGCAAAATTGAATTCATTGGGCGATCCAGCTGGATATAGTCCGTTTTGCCACCAGAAGCCCAGGAGCGTTAGTGTTGAAAGAAACAAATAATTGGAACACCCTTGTCTCCGAATGTGTACATCGCTTATAATACGCCAATGCCCTCTTGCAGTCTAATGTATGCAGTAATCGTTCCCTTTCGTTCTGATGCGGTTTGGGGAAGAACGTTGGTAACTCGATGGATTGGTTCAAATGGAATTGGGTGACTACTTTTGGGAGGAATGATGGGTGTGTCCGCAGTACCACCTTGTCATGGAAGAATTGCAGGTATAGGGAGTAGTGCACCAACGCCTGGAGTTCACTTACTCTGCGGGCTGACGTTAGAGTGATGAGAAATACTACTTTCCATGAGAGATATTTGATGTGGGCTTCATCCATTGGTTCAAATGGCGCTACCATCAATTGCTCCAGCACTAGATTGAGATTCCATGGCACCGGAGGCTTTGAGATGGGAGGTCGAAGATGAGTGAGGCCTTTCAGAAATCTTGAAATGAAAGGATGGACAGAGATGGGTTGTCCTTTATACGGCCGGTGGTAAGCAGCTATTGCACTGAGATGTACTCGAATCGACGAGGTAGCAAGACCCATCAGATACAATGAGTGAAGATAATCCAGTAACTTCTCCAGTGAGCAGTCCAAGGGAGGTATTCCTTCAGAGTAGCACCATGTCTTATACCGTTTCCACTTAAAACTTTAGTTCCGATGGGTAGATGGTTTTCTCGAGGCTAGGAGAACAGCCTGCGCAGACAGTGATATACCTTGTTCCATCAAGAGGAACCGCTCAATCTCCATGCTGTCAAGTGTAGGGAGCTGTGCATGGGATGTAGCAGGGTTCCCTGTTCTTGTGTCAAGAGATCGTCTCTGTCCGGCAGCAATATCGGGTCTGCTACGAACAGATGTAGCAGATGAGTGTACTACAGTTGGCGTGGCCACGCTGGTGCTATCAAGATCAATTGTGCTGCATCTCTTATGCACTTTTGTATTGTTCGTGTTATGAGGGGTATCGGAGGGAATGCATACATGAGAAGTTCCATCCATGGAAGGAGGAACGCGTCCTGTGCTGGCCCAAACTGAACAAAAATAAGGGAGTCTCATATTGAGTTCTGTGGCGAAGAGGTCCATGATCGGTTGCCCCCACGTGTGGAACAACTTATCCACCACCTGCTCGTTGAGTGTCCATTCATGTGGGTAAAATATCCTGCTGAGGCGGTCGGCTTGAGTGTTGACGGCTCCTGGAAGGTATGTCACTTACAGGTGCATGGAGTGTCGAGCCGCATGCTCTAGAATTTGCAGAGTTTCCTTGCACAGGGATCAGGAACCAGACCCTCCTTGTTTGTTGATGTAGAACATCGCCACTTGGTTGTCGGTGTAGATCATGACCCTTTGGCCTTTTAAGTGCAGAAGGAACGTGTGGAGGGCATTCTTTATCGCTCTGAGTTCCAATAGGTTGATTTGTAGGTATTGTTTCTGAGTGGACCACAGTCCCTGTGTTTGCAGGTGGTCCAGATGTGCCCTCCAACCCTTGTGGGAGGCATCTGTAATCAGGACTGCATTGTGCAGGGGAGTGGAGAACAGCGCTCCTGTTTGTAGATTTTTTCCCTTGAGCCACCACTGTATATCCTGTAGCATTGCCTGAGTTAACTTCACTTTTGTCATTAATGGTTGTATGTGTTGCTTCCATTGTCATTTGAGTCCCCACTGTAGACGACGCACATGAAGCCTCGTGTTGGGAACAGTATAAATGGCGGCAGCCAAATGACCTAGGACGGTGAGGATTTGCTGTGCCAACGGTGTCTTGAGGACTCGGGTGGCTCGAAAGAGACAATGCATCTCTAGTCTCCTGTCCTTTGGTAGGAACGCTCTGGCATGGATGGTGTCGAGATGCACTCCAATGAACTGAAGGGATTGCGTCAGAATGAGATTTGATTTTTGGTAATTGAGTATGATCCCCAAACTGTTCAAGCATTGAAAGGTCTGGTGTAGGTAGTCGTTGAGAATCTGGGGTTCGGATGCTACTATGAGCCAGTTGTCCAGATAGGGAAAAATTATGATGCTCCATTGACAGAGATGTGCCACCACCACTGCCATGCATTTGGTGAAAACCATGGGGGCTGCCGAGAGGCCAAAGGGTAGTACCTGATATTGTTAATGTTGTTTCTGAAATTGGAAGGATAGGTACTGCCATGAAGAGTGGTGAATAGGAATGTGGGTATAGGCATCTTTCAAATCTATGGAGCACATCCAGTCCTTGGGTTGGAGAAGCGGTAAGATAGTCTTTAGGGACACTATTTTGAACTTCTCTTTGACCAAATGTTTGTTCAACTCTCTGAGATCTAAGATCGGTCTCAGTCCTCTGGTTTTCTTGGGAATTAGGAAATACGGTGAATAGAATCCCTTGTTTCGAGCATGAGATGGAGTTCGACGGATCGCTCGCTGGTGGAGCAGGGATGTGATTTCCTGTTGTAGTTGGCCCCGAGGTTGGTGGGGCAACAGAATACTTCCAGAATCCATAAATCTGTAGTGATGGCTTCGCAGTATGGCAGGCATAAGGAAATCCTGTCTGGTGGGTACGGTGGCAGTGCTGATGGCAGCTGCACTAAAAAGAGGGGGTTGATTTAGCAGTCACCTGAGGCTGCTGTGTCGTTGGTCGCTGTGGCCTTGGTTTGCCTCTCCTAGGGTGAAGAGGCTGAGGCGTCGCCCGCTGCAATGGATTATAAGGAGCAGGGTGAAATTGCTGGTAGTGTCGGAAAGGTCAACAGGTATATGGTTGCCTGCGAGTAGGTGTGTAGTATCTACGTGGCATGCCGAAGGAAGGGTTGTGGGTCAGCGATTGAACTGCAACCGCCTGGTCTTTCAACTTTGCTACCGTCTCTTGGAACTTCTCGCCGAAGAGATTGTCCCCTTTACATGGGATATTCGCTAACCTCTCATGTAGCTCTTCCCGAATGGCACTGGATCGGAGCCAGGCCATTCTGCGTGTGGCAATAGCCAAGGCCGATGTGTGAGCCGATGATTCAAACCCCTCATACACTGTGCAAAGGAGGTGTCTGAATCCTTCCTCCAAATCCTGAATCGGTTGAGTTATTGCAGATGTTGCCGTGGCTTTTAGGGTTTGTAGATTTTTGTATAAGTATTGCACCAGATAGAATTGGTGTTGACTAATCCAGGAAGAAAGCATAGAGACTGATATGCTCTTCTCCCAAAATCATCTAGAAGTTGTTGCTCTTTCCCTGGAGGTGCCAATCCATGTAACTTAGATCGCTTGGCTCTCTGCATTGCTGATTCCACTACTAGTGAAGAGTGTGGAAGTTGAGGCGTGGAGTAGAACTGAGATTTTTGCATACGAAATTTAAGATCCAGTGTAGGTAGTGTAGGGAGACTCCCACATCATCTCGAGGACGGAATCCAACACTTTGTGGGATGGAAGGGAGGTAGGTTCCGCTGGGATATCAAATATCTTAAGGATACCAAGTGTTTCCGCCCAAGGATCCGGCAGTTTCTGAACCTCTAGGTTAAGAAGAGCCCCCATCTTATCCAAGATTTCAGATAAGAGAGATCTTCTGGGGGTGAGCAGGGTTCCGGTGTGTCCTCCGTTGGATCAGAGGGATATCTTGAGGATGACAAGAGAGATGAAGGGGGTGACTCAGAATCTACCACTGTCAGGGGTCTGACCTTCTTCAGGGGCAGAGTCACAGGCTGAGAGGGACCCGGTGGGAAGAGATCTCTTGGTGCCCATGGGGAGGATTCCCTTGGTGGTTGCGATACCGAACACGGTTGAGGTGGTGTGCTGCCCATAGGAGACGGGGGGAGTTGAAACTTGGATTGCAGTATGTCAAAGAAACCTGCTAGCACAGTGGAGAGATGTGAAACGCCTCCTGTGTCTGCGGAGGCATCCTCGGCTTCCGTGGTGGTTCACTGGGAAGCAGCACTGTGGGTTCGACATCCAACACCGCTCTCCTTCTCTTTGGAACTGGTTCTTGTGGATCTGTTCCGTCAGTCTCCTGGTTAGAATCAGATGAATGAGGGGGAGATGTCCGACCTAGGGAGGAGGAAGAAGATGACGTAATCCATACATACTCCTCCTCTGAATGAGTGGTTGACCTACCATATACTGTACTCCTCGGGGATATGGATCGTTCGGAGGGTGATGGGGCGAGGCGTCGGTGGATCTCCCCTGAAGGAGTGGGGACAACTGTGGACTATTTTCCCTCGCCTTTGATTTACCTTCCCTTTTTGGTCTCTTATGCTCCAATTGGACATCAGTGGTGCGTGGAGCTGACCCCCGCTTGGACGATGTCTCGGAAGGTGTTGGGTATTTTGACCCGAGCGTCGGTCTGGACACAGCATGTGTCGATGTTGGCCATCCCTGTGTTGGGTGTTCTGCCATGGCTGCTTTTTGTTGCCTATGCTTCGAGCTGTGCATCGACTTATATGGTTCTTGTGCCATTCCCGGTGCTGCGTGTTTCGGTTTACCAGCCTCATGGGCCTTCTTTGATGCACCCTATGTCGGTATTGGTGCTACTTGCGCCGAGATTGATGCTTCCTGCATCGTTGGCAGCGTCCTTACCGCCGATGCGTTAGTCATCGGTGCATGCGCCGTGGTCTGCGCGGATCCCGGCGCCTTCGAAGGTCTGGGACTCGGCGCCTTTGGTTTATGCCTCGTTGGCGTCGATGTTGATGGTGCACTTGCGGAGCCGCTCAATACCGGCCAGTGCGAATCACCTCCGCCTTGTGTCGTGGCCTCCTTTCGTTGACGCTTCCGCTTTGAGTCGTGCCATTCCCAGCTTTGGCTCTGGGCACGATGGCCTCCTCCCGAGCCTCCAGTCCTGGAGGTGGAGGGCCCCACGGATGCCGTTCTCCTTACTGTCTGGGTCCTTTGTTGTTCCGGCCCTGGCGACGAGTGTGCCTCTGATGGTGGGGCATACATGCCCGATTGCTCCAACCGGAGGGCCTGGATCTTCTGGGCCCTCTGATGGTGGGCTCATGGTGACATCCTGCCGCAGTGCTTGCAGGAGGCGTCCTGGTGATCCAGACCGAGGCACCAGTAGCAGCAATCATGTCCATCTGTAATGGACATGATCTTGCCGCAAGTGCAGGGTTTGAACCCGGAGGGCCTCGGTTCCAGCCTTTTTGACATTTTATAAATATGTTTTTTGACTTGGCTGAGGAGAATCTAAGTCCCGTGTGAGCTCCCGTGCATGGAAAAACAGACTGAGGAGAGACTGTTTTTCTGCGTGGGAAGGCACGCGCAGCCACTCAGAGCAAAGCTCTGTATTCTACTAAGAAGCTCCACTTCCTGGGCCCTGATGGACAGTTCCCATGACAGCATGGCTAATTCAGCCCTGCTATCAACGGGAAAAGAAGGCCTCACTGTCTGCATTGCTATTTTCTGTTCCTTCTTCCCCTCCAGTCTTCCTCAATCTCTGTCAGGTCCCCATGCTGGCATTGACCGATGGTCAGAAAGTCCTTGTGATGAGTCTGCCAGGAAACCCACAAATCAGAGAATGCAGAGGCAGGAAGGAGAAAATCCATGACAGATGAGGGCTTGTGCTCCGCAGCCTTGAGTGAAAGGCTGTCGTCAGCACTCTTAAGGACATTGCAAGACAATGATCAGCCTGCTGGCAGTTATTCTCCTTTAGGGAAACTGGGAAAGCGACTGATGCATTTGTGTGCTTATATCTGTATACATTTCTCAGATATTCTGCAATATTTCCAGCCATGTGATGGCAAAAAGGGAGGGATTGAATAATAACTGCATTATTAATTTCAAGCCAGTTCTTCTTTGCTACCAGCAGGAAAACCAAAGGTGAAAATAACATCTTCATGAAAGTATTTCTATGACTTCTGCTTTCTGTTGTCAAGCTTAACATTAAGGATAAATGCTGGTTTTATATGTGTAAATGGCCTTTTAAAAATTACCTGGAGGAAGGGGGATTTTTACACATAGACGTGATTTCACCGCGTCATAAAGAGGTGTTCTGGGGTGGGGACATGATTTACGCACATCTTTTTTTTATTTTTGAAAGAAATGGAGATAAATGCAAACGCACACTGGTACTGTGGAGCATGCACGGCCATCGCTTCCCTGCACGCCCGTGGATTTTCATTGGGAATTCTGTGAAGAAGATTCAGGCTGCAGCCTGAGGGTAAAACGTGCCACAGGACATTAAACCTCTGCGAGCTGTCTGAAGCACAAATTAGTGCACCAGCCTACTGGCTTGGGGGCAGTGTTGCGTGTTGCCATGTGGAAGGGATCTGGTTTCTGTTCGCAACTCAGGGCTTCCACTCCCACAAGGAGGAGAAGGAGAGAAGGGGGAGGGGAGAGGGAGCAGTACTCACTGCCTCTGGGGGAAAAGGAGTCAGAGCGACCATGCAACGGTGACACCTTGTGCTCAGATACAGAGCCCATGACTGCTCAGGAGGTAATATAAAATAAGGGGAAAAAATCCAGGGACCAAAACCAACCACAGCAGAGGAGACAGATGCAAGAAAGCACTGCCATCTTCCTAACCTCTGGAGGAAAGCCTGGGGATGGAGATTAACATAACATAACATAACATAACATAACATAACATAACATAACATAACATAACATAAGATATGCCATGATGGGTCAGACCAAGGATCCATCAAGCCCTGCATTCTGTTTCCAACAGTGGACAATCCAAGTAATAAGTACCCAAACATAGCCGAGTTGCTTACCTGTAATAGGTGTTCTCCCAGGACAGCAGGATGTTAGATCTAACATATGGGTGACATCATCAGATGGAACCCTGTCACGGAACACTTTTGTCAAAGTTTCTAGAACTTTGACTGGCACACTGAGCATGCCCAGTATGTCACTAACCCTGTGGCCACACAGGGTCCCCCTTCAGTCTCGTTTTAAAGCAAAAAAGTACGAGCGAGAAATAAAATAACAAACTGTAGGCTAACCCAACTCCGCGGGGTGGCAGGCGGGTTTCGTGAGGACTAACATCCTGCTGTCCTGGGAGAACACCTGTTACAGGTAAACAACTCTGCTTTCTCCCAGGAGAAGCAGGATAGTAGTCCTCACATATGGGTGAATAGAAAGCTACAGGCTGCCCCGGTAATAGTAGCTAATCAGAACCCAAAATGTGCAACAGGCACAACAACAGGGGTGCTGTTAGCAACGAAGGGGCAGCCTGAAATTCACAGTGGGCCTAGGTTGGAAGAGTTGGGTTCTTTCCCTGGAAACAAATTACGTAGGATAGTCTGGCCAAAGACACTGACCAGCCTTGTCCAGACAGTAATGGGCTGCGAAGGTGTGGAGAGAGCTCCATGTAACAGCCCTGCAGATGTCGGCAATGGGCACTGAACGGAAGTGCGCTACTGATATTGCCATTGCCCTGACTGAACGTGCTTTCACTCGGCCCTCAAGCAGAAGGCCTGCTTGCTGGTAGCAGAAAGCAATACAGTCCGCCAACCAGGTAGACAGGGTCTGCTTGCCCACCACAACTCCGAGTCTGATCTTGTCAAAGGAGACAAAGAGTTAGGTGAACTGCCTGTGGGCTGCAGTGCAGTCTAAATAAAAGGCACGCACACGCTTGCAGTCCAAGGTGTGCAGAGCCCACTCACCTGGGTGAGAATGAGGTCTCAGAGAAAAAGTGGGCAGCACTATGGTCTGATTCAGGTGGAAATCAGTCACTACTTTTGGTAAGAACTTAGGGTGAGTGCGCAGTACCACCCGGTCATGGAGGAACCTTGTGTAAGGCGGGTAGTTTAGCAGGGCCTGCAACTCACTGACTCTGCGAGTGGATGTAATCGCCACTAGGAAAATAACTTTCCAAGTGAGGTGTCGCAACTCGCAGGAATGAAGGGGCTCAAACGGAGGTCGCATGAGCCATGCCAGTACAACATTGAGGTCTCAGGCCGCAACTGGGGGACATAGTGGAGGCTTCAGTTGTTATCCGGTACCTATTTTGTTTTAAATATGTTTGTATAATTGGCTCTCAGCTTTAAGTTAATCTGGCTGTTTTAGACTAACATTTGTTTGGCAACATATGAGGATTTTATGCAGACATCCATTGGCACAATGTATAAATACGTAGTGTTACATTGTTTCTAAATGGTTACAACAATTCACATTAGTTTTCCTGAAGAGATATGTTTAATTGGTTATTTTTAGTACAGAGAGACTGAACCACTATATGGAGACATACCATTGGCATTAGATATAATAGGTATTTAAAAATCATTTTTACTATAGATTGCATCACTTAAATTATCTTTTACTTATATGGAATCACACACATAGTTAAAAGTTTTTTTAAAAAAGATATATTAGCCCATGTTTGAAAAAAGTTATATTAGACCATGTTTTGCTATTAATTTTTGCCATCATTGTCATTATGTACTGTCATTCATTTACCATTATTTATTATTTATTATTTTTTATTATACTCTTCAGTTCATATGATTTTATTATGTATATTTGGTGTATATGTTTTTATTTTTATTTATATGTTTTTATATAAGATTATATTTATTTTGTTCTGTTAGCCCCTGAAGCAGCTCAATGAGCGAAACTCGGCCTGAGTCGGGCTTTTTCTGATGTTATGTGCTGAATAAAGAACTCCTGGTGTTCACTGATCCTCTTTCTTCTTTGGTCGCTACTTCAGTTGTAGTAAGCCTCTCATAAAGCATCCTTCAAGGGGTTGTGCCAAAATCGGGGCATCCCCTATCCCCCAATGGTAAGCGGCTATAGCACTCAGGTGTACCTGGATGGAGGTTGTCTGGAGACCAGACTCCGAGAGGTGCCAGAGGTAGTCCAGGAGTCTCGCTGTGGGGCAGGAGAAGGGATCTAGACCTTCTTGCGCGCACCACGAGGAGAATCTCTTCCACTTCGAGCAGTAAGACTTCCGCATAGAAGGCTTTTGTGAAGCTACCAGGACCTGCGAGACATCAGCAAAAAGGTTGAGGGATTGTAAAATCAACCTTTCAACATCAGGCTGTCAGAGACAGAGACTGGAGGTTCGGATGGCACAATTTACCCTGATTCTGCGTGCCCAGGCGAATAGGTTGCTGGACAGAGAGGTCGCGAAGAATGGGAAACCAGACTTGGCGTGGCCAATACAGGGCTATGAGGATCATTGAGCCTCGGTCCTATTGCAGCTTCATGAGAGTCTTGCTTATGAGCGGAATCGGAGGGTAAGCATACAGCAGACCCACACTCCAGGAGTGGGCAAAGGCATCCATAGTTGGTGTTCTTCGGTCCTTGTGCAGGGAGCAGAATCGGTCTACTTTGCAGTTGTGGTAGGACGCAAAGAAGTCAATGTCTGATTGACGCCACTGATGGAAGATCCTGCTCATGACAGAGGGATCTAGAGACCACCCATAGGGCTGGAAAGTCCGGCTGAGGCGGTCTGCCATCACATTTTTTGTGCCCGCCAGGTAGGTGGCTTGCAGTAGCATGGAATATGACAGAGCTCAGGCCCAGATCTGTGCTGCCTCCTGGCAGAGCAGAGAGCCCATGCCCTCCTATTTGTTTAGGTACCACATGGCTTCCTGGTTGTCTGTCTGAATCAAGACGACCTTGCTGGATAGGCAATCCTAGAATGCGTAGAGGGCATACTGTAGTGCCTGGAGTTCCAGGAAATTGATTTGGTGGGCCGCCTCAGTTGTGGTCCACACTCCCTGTGTTTGCAGTCCACTGACATGGGCTCCACAGCCTAGGCTGGAGGCATCCGTGGTCAATGTTACCTGAACGTCCGGTGGCTGGAAGGGTAGTCCCTTGTGTAGATTGGACTCCTGTGTCCACCCAGCAAGGGATTGTTGAAGCTGGCTGGTTATTTGGACGACCGCTGAGAGTTGTTGCGTGGCTTGGGACCACTGAGATCTCAGGGTCCACTGTATCAGCCTCATGGCAAGGCGAGTCATTGGGGTGACATGGACTGTTGATGCCATATGTCCCAGCAACATGAGGAACAGATGAGCAGAGGCTGTCCATTGACAGTGGATCGAGCTGGCTAGGTTGGATAATGTGGTTGTGCATTCTCTGGGGAGGAAAGCCTTGGCTACTGAGGTGTCCAGTTCTGCTTCGATGAAGGACAGCTGGTGGGATGGAGTCAAATGGGATTTCAGGTAATTTATCAGAAAACCCAACGACTAGAGTAGTTGTATGGTAAGATAGAGGGAGTGGAATACTCCTTCTCTGGATTGGCTTTTGAGAAGCCAATCGTCCAGATATGGAAAGACGTAGACGCCTTTGCGTCACAACTGTGCCACCACAACTGCCAGACATTTGGTGAACACTCGGGGTACTGAAGCGAGTCCAAATGGCAGTACTTTGTATTGGTAGTGTCGGTGTCCTACTACAAATTGCAGGTATTTGCGATGAGAAAGAAAGATCGCAATATGGGTGTAAGTTTCTTGTAGGTCCAGAGAGCAGAGCCAATCCCCTTGTTGTAGAAGCGGGAGCATGGTGCCCAAGGAAACCATTCTGAACTGCTCCTTGCGAAGGAACCTGTTTAAGGCTCGAAGGTCCATGATAGGTCGTAGGCCGCCTGTCTTTTTCGGGATTAGAAAGTACCAGGAGTAGAACCCTCCTCCCTGCTGTGGCCAGGAAACCAGTTCTACAGTTCTGATTTACGCCTGCCGCCCGCGGCAGCCCTGTGGTGCGGCCCTCTCACCTTTTCATATGGACTCCAGCTCCTGGATCCTCGTTGCTGGCGGTGGTGAGTCACCAGCTCCGACCTTGGGTTCCCTCCAGTGCCTCCAGCCCTGCCACGCTACCCAGTGTTGCCAGCAAAGATGTCCCTGTTTGTCGGGCCTCTCCATGTGGCCCACGGAGAGATGCTGCCATCAGCGCTGCACCCCTTCCTAGGCACGCACATCATTAGTTCTTTTAAAGGGCCCATGGCGGGAACCTGGCTGCGGACCCGGTTGCTGACATCAGACTCTTCAGCATATAAAAGCTCAGGCCTTGCTCCATAGCATTGCCTTTGCAACAGGTCTCCTCGTACTCCAAGTACTCATTGCTGATCCTAGAGTCATCTCTTCGTTGTGTTCCTGTTTTCCTGTGCTTCCCAGTTCCTGTTTCATCTATATGTTGGACTGACTCTTTGGATTTGACCACCGCTACGCCTGACTACTCTTCAGCTTCTCTCCAGTCCCGGATCTCTGCTACCCCTGACTACTCTTCAGCTTCATTCCAGCCCGGACCTCCGGTACGCCTGACCATGCCTGCCTTCTCCGTGACCCCAATCATTGCCTTGATTGACTATGCCTGCCTTCTTTGTGCCCTGACCATTGCTTTGATTGACTACGCCTGCCTTCTCCGTGCCCTGACCCTTGCTTTGAATGACTACGCTACAGATTTTTCCTGAGTCCAGAGTTCTACATTGCTTGCCACAACTTTCACTTGCCGCCGGCTCTGATCCTAGCCTGTCAGTGACGCCTCCTCTCACCTATCCTCTGGATGTGGACTTACAAGGCTTAGGCCTTCCTTTGCTTGAGCACCTCCAGTTACTCATCTTTCTTATGGTGCCTGAGTTCCAGTACAGAATCCAGTCCAGGGTAGGACTACGCCATCTACCAGCTGCTGTTTGTGGGCTGAATCACCTTTCATCTCTAGCTAACCTCGAGGCCCACCTAAGCCCTGCGGGCCCCGGTACCCAAAGGCTCAACCCGAGGGGAATAAGGACTGGTATAGGTGAAGCTCCAGTGACCTCTAGCTTCAGCCCAGAAACCGACAAGAAGTACAAGTTCCATGAAGTCCTAGACGTCCACCATAGGGGCCGCCGATGGGAATACCTCCTTTCCTGGGAAGGATACGGACCCGAAGAGAATTCGTGGGAGCCAGCTCGAAATATCCTGGATAAGACTCTCCTCTTGAACTTTCACCGTGCCCATCCAGGAAAACCCCGACCTCCAGGAGGGGAGCGTAAAGGGGGGGGGGGGGGTACTGTTATGTGTGCCGCCCGCAGCAGCTGCGCGGCGTGACCTTCTCACCTTTTCACATGAACTCCAGCTCCTGGCTCCTCGTCGCTGGCAGCAGTGGGCTGCCAGCTCCAACCTCTGGTTCCCTCCAGTGCCTCTGGCCCTGCCACGCTACCCAGTGTTGCCAGCATGGCCCGTGAAGAGATGCCACCATCAGCGCCGTGCCCCTTCCTAGGCGTGCGCACATCATTAGTTCTTTTAAAGGGCCTGTAGTGGGAACCTGGCCGCGGACGCGGATGCTAATGTCAGACTCTTAAGTGTATAAAAGCTCAGGCCTCGCTCCATAGTATTGCCTTTGCAACAGGTCTCCTCATACTCCGAGTACTCGTTGCTGATCCTAGAATGATCTCTTCATTGTGCTCCTGTTTTCCTGTGCTTCCCGGTTCCTGTTCTCCTTTTTCCTGTTTTGTCTATATGTTGGACTGACTCTTTGGACTCTTTGGATTTGAACACCGCTATGCCTGACTACTCTTCAGCTTATCTCCAGCCCCGGACCTCCGCTACGCCTGACTAATCTTCAGCTTCTCTTCAGCCCCGAACCTCCGCTATGCCTGACCACGCCTGTCTTCTCCATGCCCCGACCATTGCCTTGATTGACTACGCCTGCTTTCTCCGTGCCATGACCATTGCCTTGATTGACTACGCTTGCTTTCTCCGTGCCATGACCACTGCCTTGATTGACTACGCCTGCCTTCTTTGTGCCCTGACCATTGCTTTGATTGACTACGCCTGCCTTCTCTGTGCCCTGACCCTTGCTTTGAACGACTACACTACAGACTTTTCCTGAGTCCAGAGTTCTACGTTGCTTGCCACAACTTTCACTTGCTCTGATCCTAGCCTGTCAGTGACGCCTCCTCTCACCGATCCTCTGGACGTGGACTTACAAGGCCTAGGGCTTCCTTTGCTTGAGTGCCTTTGACGCCTGAGTTCCAGTACCAAATCCAGTCCAGGGTCGGACTACACCATCTACCAGCTGCTGTCTCTGGGCTGAATCACCTTTCATCTCTAGCTAACCTCGAGGTTCACCTAAGTCTTGCCAGCCCCGGCACCCAAAGGCTCAACCCGAAGGGAGCGAGGGCTGGTATAGGTGAAGCTCCAGTGGCCTTTAGCTTCAGCCCACTCCACCTGCTGATGGTGGGGACCCATAGGTCCTTGCCGACGGGTTGCGTCAACACCACCTCAGCCCAAGGGTCCACCTCCAATGCAACACTCTGGTCTGCAGTAGGGCGGAGAGCTCTGCCTTGAGGAGTACTGGGTGATTGCTCAGGCTCCACACCGGGATGGGCAGGGAGTCTGGGGGCAGAGTAAGGAAGTTGAGATGGTAACCTTGGTTTATGATGTACAGCACCCATTGGTCGGTGGTCATTGAGTGCCAACTGGTGGCAAAGTGGCACAGGCAGCCTCCCACCAATAAATTGGGTTGTGTGTACAAGGGGGGGGGGGGTGACTGCTGCTTTCTGCCTGGGAGTCAAAATCCAGCCGCAGGTCCAGCTTGGGGGGCTGGCTGCGTTCTAGGAGTCCTGTGTTGACGAGGCTGGCATCTCTGAGAGGGCCGGGTTGTCCGAGCACAGGATGGAGGAGGGTAGTACCTCCATGGCCTGTAAATTTGCTTTCTGGAGTCCCTGCATAGGCCTCTTTGGGTGTGGAAGGGGCATCCGAGATGGCAGTGGATAGTTGGTGCAGGATTTCGTGATGATCTTTGAGCTGCGCCACTGCTTCTTGGATCTTGTCCTCAAACAAGTTGTCTCCTGAACAGGGGAGATCAGCCAATTTATTCTGTACCTCTGAGTGTAAGTCAGAGGCTTTGAGCCAGGCCCAGCACATGGCACTAATTCCAGCTGCCGAGACTCTAAATGCAGTCTCAAAAGCGTCATAGGCTACTCTGACCTCATGTTTCCCAGCCTCCAATCCTTTTTGCAGGATGGAGGCCAAGCCCTCCTGGAATTGTTGTGGCAGGGTCTCTGAGAATTCCTGGACTTGTTTTCAGAGATTCCTAATATATTGTGTCATGTAAAGTTGGTATGCTGCTATGCAAGCCATTAACATCGACCCTTGGAACACCCTGTGGCCTAAGGGATCCAATGCCTTTTGCTCTTTTCCAGGAGGGGCAGAGGAGTGAGGACGGTACCTTTTAGCTTTCTTTTGGGCTGATTCCATAAACACAGATTGGTGGGGTAATTGGCTCTTTTGAAATCCTGGGGCTTGTTGTACCAGTATGTGGCATCAGTCTTCTTGCTGACTGGAGGCACAGTTCCTGGGTACTCCCAGAGGTGGTGCAAGAGGTCTAAAAGAACCTCGTGCACAGGGATTGCCATTACCTCTTTTGGCTGGCCAAAAGTCCCTGGGGGTCCAGCGGGGGTCCGGGAGCGATCTCCTGTGCTCGTGACGTCGGGGGACAGGAACCAAAATGGCGCTGGCGCTACATTTGCCCTGTCATATGATAGGGCAAAGGTAGCGCCGGCGCCATTTCTATTAACGCAGCCATGGCCCGAGAGTGGAAGATCACACCGGGACCCCCCCACTGGACCCCAGGTAATTTAAAACATTTTGGGGGGTTCGGAAGGGTGGGGGATTTATTTTAAAGGGTCGGGGTGGGTTTTAGGGTTGTTTTAGTGTGCCGGTTTTCCCGCCCTCCCCCTTCCCCTCCCCCCTCCCCCGATTTACGATTTTTGACGATAAATCGGGGGAATTCCTATTGTATCGTGCCTCTAACGATTTTTGACGATTTAAAATATATCGGACGATTTTTTAAATCGTCAAAAAACGATTCACATCCCTAGCTACTTTCTGCTATCTTACTTTGAACAAAGGAGCCTGTTAGACCTTATAATGCGTGGCCAGCTGATAGGTGTGAATATGAGAATTAAATAATTGGCAGCACAGAAAGACTGTGAGGGTCCGCCTAGTCTGCTTTTTCCTGGTGCAATACCACAGAGCCTGACCAATCTTAGCCTTTACCCTCTCAGCCTTGGGGGTTCCATGTTTTCTCTCTTACTTTTCTGCTTCTTCATCCCTTCCAGGCCTTAATGCTCCTCGCTCACTTCTCAACAAGTGCTGCTTCCCCTGTCTGCCCATTCTCCCTCTCAACGTTTGTGCTTGTATACAGCTCAAGTAGCGAGATAGACTGGCCCTTTGGCAGAGTCCTGAGCGGTGAGCCAAACCTCCCCCTCACTCATGCTTCCCCTATCCACCACTCTCTGCATGACCTTCTACAAAACTATAAGGTCCTTGGGGCAGGGACACTGTAACCTCATGGAGTAACTTGGCAAGCACCATCTGCATTGATGGTGCTGTGTGTATGAGCAGTGCCTGTAAAGTTCTTATTGAACTTCTCAGAAACACAGAAGTCGTTGACACAAAAGGACCACTTGGACCATCCAGTCTGCCCATTATTACTATTGCTGCCGCAGGCCACGTTCAGTCTCTGCTCTCTCTCCCCTCCCACCTCCTGTAACCTCAATAAGTAGGAAGCAGCTCCTAAAGAGATCCAGATTGTACTGTAATGTGATTTTAGGGATGTAGTCCCTTTGGTTGAGCATGAGGAGTTTGAGTACTAGTAAAGATTGGTTCTTTGGATTTCCAAGAATATAAATGTTGCTTCTGTAGCTCTCCCGGTCCCACCCAGGGTGAAAAACAGAGTCCCAAGCTGGGAGTGGGACCACAGACCAGTGAAAGCAGGTAGAGGCAGGGCAATCAGAGAACTTCCAGAGCCTCTGTGTAGAGATGGTAGGATGTTTGGTCATTATCCACTCTGAAATACCATGCATTTCTGTTCTGTTTGTGTCCCCCTGCAGTTTCCAGGCTTTGCATGAGTATCTATTCCTCCCTGCCTCCGAGGCTCTACGCTACTGATATGCAGTCTCCGAGAATACCAGGGCGGAAGCGAGGAAGGCCCCCACTCCATTCCAACCCCATGAAAATAGCGGTTCACAACCTCTACTCTGCATCGGCCGGCTCCCTCCCAGCAGTCAAGATCCCCAAGAAGAGGGGCCGCAAGCCTGGCTACAAGGTAGGACGTGGCAGTTCGCCCAGGCTGCTCTTCCCGCCACCTCTGTGATGTCAGTGTAACACAGCTTCCCTTCCACATTACCAGGGCCCTAGCGCCTGTGGGGAAAAAAAAACCCAACAAAACAATTGAGCTAAACTTGGGGGAGGGGGCAGCTTCAGCCCCGAGCTCAGATAAAATAAAGATAAAATAAACTACCATCTAATTTTTAAGTCCTGCAGTAAGTGGGAGGACTGTGTACTACCAGCACCTTGAAAGTGCGCCGCGTACTGACATGAAAAGAGAGGGGCACTCCCATAGCATCAACCTGGGATACCGGGTCAGAGTAAAGAGTCTCTCCTAGCACCTGCTGAGATACTGGGTCTTCCGTCTCTGAGCACGTCTGCTCATGGAGATGTTGCCAGGGTGAAAAGCGTCATATAATGTTACATTATTATTATTATGAGATGTTTATAAATAAAGATAGTGTTACATTATTATCATGATATGACCAAACCACAAACAGTCCAAGACATGTTACTCCCAACAATGGTGTGCCACATGCATCAATAATTATTAAATCAAATCAATATCGCATTAATCCTGGGTGCATGGGCAGAAGGGGGATGTGCTTCTTAATTACACACTGTTCTCCAGCTGCTCCTGGTTATTAAAGCAAAACTCATCTCTTTATCGCTGACTTTTCAGAAGACCCAACCAGCTCCCCTTCCCCTATTATCGTGAAATGAAAATTGCAGGTGATGGGAATCTGAAGCTTTTCTTCTATTCTAGAATTAAATAATGGAGTCGAAGCCGGGGGCGGGGGAGGGGAAGGATGTGTGTAGGGTTAAACTCATCCACCAGATTGTACTGTAATGTCATTTTAGGGATGCACAGCAGAAAAAATTTTGTTTCGTTTCAAAATTTGTTTTGTAGGGTCCTCAATTCATTTCTTTGGGTTCAAAACAAAAAAAATTGTTTTTCAGTATGATTAGGTTTTTTTTTTGTTTGCCATTAAAATCAAGAGGGGGAAGCATTACAGCCTATATTGGGCTCCATAATTGGGGTTTTCTAATAAATTGTCTTAAAACTTGTGGGAAGAAATCAAGAAAAGGGGGAAAAAACCTCCAAGGCACCTAGAAAGATTGTAGATTCTGGACAGTGGCACCAAAAGTGGCATGAATAGCCTACGACTCTGTAAAAGGGCAAAGGGGTACCAGCATTGGCAGGATATCACTGTCAGAGAAGCAAAGAAGCAGAAAAAGTGGGGCAAACACCCCAAAGCTCCAAAAAATGGCACCAGCAAGAGTGATGTGAACCTTTTGATGACCTTTCAAGTGGTAAACTGGCACCAAAAATGGCATCAACACGAAGGGGGAACAAAGGAGAAAAGGTGGCAGAAAAAAAAAAAATCCAAAACAAGGCAGGCACTGATGAAGGGGCCAAGCAGCACAAAAAGAGGCTTCAAGACTCCAAAGCAACATGAGAGGTGCAAAGCAGTTCCCCAAGACTGGGAAGGTGAAAGGTCTGGGGTACGACAGTAAGGCACAGTGACAAAAAGAGAACTCCAAGATGTAAGGTCTGTGCATGAAAGCAAGGCTGAGTGGCATAAAAACCCCAAGATGCAGGGTAGAACATGGACTTTCTTGTGAAATGGGCTTTCCAAATGAAAATGATATCACATTTAATACATGGAAATGGTTTCACAATGATAGGGGGTTTATAGTAAGTTAGGAGGCTTGTTTTTTACAGAAAAATATTCCCATATCCTGTATCTGCTTTGGCTGTTGCATTTACTGATTTTGTGATTTTGCATGAATTCCCTCTTACTACTCTAACCTCTTATGACTTTCAGTACAGTAAATGGATTCTCTTGAGCATTTTTAGTCTTGTGCCAGTACTTCTTCCTCTGAATGAGGGCTTTTTTTTGGACAAACCATCCCAGTGTAATCAACCATTCAACAAAATGGAAGAACCAGGCTAAGATTGTTGGAGGAAAGGAAGCCCTATAGAACAGATGCCATGGCCTGATAGTGAAAACTGTGTCTTTTATTGACTATTTTCAAATTATTGTACTGGGGACAAAAACCCCAGTAAGTAAAACAAACCAAGAAGAAAGCAAGTGTGGGGAAAAAAACCCCAAGATTCCAAAAGTGGGCACCAGCAACAGTGCCATGAACTTTTGATGGCATCTCAAGTGGCGAACTGGCACCAAAAGGTGATCAGTATCCTAGACAGCATGAAGGGGGAGGAAAGCATAAAAATTTATGAAGGACAAGTCTTCTGGAAGAGAACGCTTTCTTCTTTCAGTAGGAGAAGGTGGCGATGGTAAATCATCGGTGTCTTGAGATGAATTGACAGTCCAGGTGTCATAGTGATCAGCACCTGTCCCTGTAGGAACCTGAGAAGGACAGGACGATGGTATTCCTGAAGGTCCTGGTCTAGGATCTGAAGGCATCGAGGGAAGTACTGGAGGCAGCAATGCAGGCATCGAGGGCATGGATGGATGGATCGATGGGCGCATCAGCATCAGCAGGACTCCTGATGGAGGAATGCAGGATGGTGTTTCCCCTCCCGATGACAGGGTAAGCGGGGAAGGCACCAGAGCCATCGGTGACCCAGGATCCATCTCTGGAAAAGTGGCTATGAGCGCTCCCATCTTCGAAAACAGTGGTGCCAATGCTGCCAGAATGGCATCGATGGTCAGTTCTGCAACTGGCACCGATTTCAGCATCAGGGGACCTTGGAGTTTGTGCATCGCCTTATCGATGGCCTCCTGAACCATCCGGTCCAGTTCTTCACGGAGACCTTGAGCAAGCAGCCCCGGCTCTGGAAGGGAAGAAGGAGGCAGAGGCATAGCTGGAGGGACCACCGTTAAAGGCGGAGTCGTGGCTCCCGATACCCATCCGGGTGAGGGTGACCCGGTCGCAGAAAGGGTCGGTGCCTTTTCTGGACAGGGTTTCTTCAATGGCGGCTCGGACGATGGCAAGGTCAATGATTTTCCTTCTTCGATGGTTCAAGACTTCCGGTGTCGATGCTGATGTTTCTCTCTATGATCCCCTCAGTCCTGAGGGGGAGTAGAGGTCATCAAAGGCCGAGAAGTCATAGACGCCGGATGGTCACCGGCCGATGGCCGATACTGGCGCGAAGTGGCCAGTGCCGGTTCAGACGACATCGATACAATAGATGGTGTCAGAGTTTGAGAATGGAAGAGAAGTTCCATTTTCTCCATTCTGGCCTTGCGACCTTTTGGTGTCATTAAGCCACATTTGGTGCAAGTCAGGACATTATGCTCACATCCGAGACACATTACACAGATTTTATGTGGGTCTGTTATGGACATGGTGTGAGTACAGTCTGGGCACCGACGGAACCCCGACGCCATGACCTTTGAAAAATGTAGCCGTAGTACGGTCGACGGCCAGTAGGCTGCGAGTGCCAAACCCAACGGGAACCAACCAAAAACGGGTAAAAACTTACCGGAGTACCGTGGAGTCAAAAATTCGAAGGAGGGACCCCTGTGGGGTATGAAAGTTTTTAGTAATTCCGTGAGGAAAATTCCTGTCAGGAATCTCTGTGGCGCTCCTTAACCCGTGTGGCTACTGCTGCGCGGAAAAAAGAAGACTGAAGGGGGACCCCTGCTGGCTGCAGGTTTAGTGCCTTGCCGGGCATGCCCAGTAGGTACAAGTCAAAGTTCTAGAAACTTTGACAAAAGTGTTCCATGATTGGGCTCCATCCTGTGATGTCACCCATATGTGAGGACTACCATCCTGCTTGTCCTGTGAGAAACCAACAAGGGCCCTTACTTTAACGGTATGGGAAACTAAGAATGAGGGTAAGGATGGGTGAGGTGGCAGCACACCGCACAGAGCGGCAGTAGCCACAGCGGCATTCATGGAGCGGGATGCCAGTGAGTAACACCTTCATGGAGTGGAAGGTTGGAGAGCTGCCGCCTCACTGGGACAGCAGCAGCAAGAGGGGGAGTAACAGCATGAAGTGTCTGCTGGTAGGAGAGTAGGCCAGTCTTATAAAAGGCTGTATGGCACGGCTAGTGCTACTATAAGCTTGCCGGGCAGACTGGATGGCCATTTGGTCCTTTTCTGCCATCATTTCTGTGTGTTTCTAACCACGTGATTTAAAGCACGTTCGTATTTAAAGACTTACAAGAGAAGGAGTGGCCTGGTGTTGGAGCAATAGGCTGAGAACCAGGGTTCACACCCCACATCTTCCCCCTTCCCCACCCCTGACACTCCTTGTGATGTCTCTGCTTCATGATGGTGGGAGGCCCTAAGCAGGAGGAACATTCAAAAACTGAATGCTCAGGGTCATATTTGAGGACCGCGCCAGATCCCACAGCGCTATTTGCATTTCTGTTATCAGGCATAGGTTGACTTGTGTAAGTTTTTACACTATTTGACAGCCCCTTGGGTGGCGGGTAGGGAATTATGGTCATCATTAAGGGCATGAAGTCAAATTCAGAGCACATGATACAGGGTTTTGGAAAAAATCATGGTATATGACTCCCAAAATACTTTTGCAATCAGCATTTCTATAGCACTACTAGATGCATGCAGTGTTGAACAGATACATAAAAAGGGTCTGTCCCTGCTCCATGGAACTTACCATCTAGCCGAGACATGCAAACAAGGCAAATAAGTTCTAGTAATCACTTAAGCATTGTGCTGAAATATGCTTAATGTGAGAGGCTCAAGATCAGGCAGCATCAGGGATTTTGGATTTAAAAGCAATTTCAGAGAGCTGGAGGCTTTAGGCGGGACTTGAGCCTGGCCAGGAAAGGAGCAAGACACACCAACTCAGGAAGGCTATGATATAAGAATATAACATGAAAGGCATAGGACAAGCCATGCTAGAGCAGGAAAAAGGTCCATCGAGTCCAGCATCTTGTCTCCAACAGTGGCCAGTCTGGGTCACTTGGAAGGCCTGCAGACACCTGATTCCTGTCTGGCTTAATATTTATGGACCTGCCCTCCAGAAACTTGTCCACATTTTTCTTACACTCAGCTATACTTTTGGCCTGGTCCACATTCTCTGGCAACAGTTTCCATAGCTTAATTGTCCGTTGATGAAAAAATACTTTCTTAAAATTTGATTTAAATCTGCCACTAGTTAGTTTCATGGAATGTGTGCTGGTCCTATCATTTTTGATAAAGTAAATAACTGATCCCTATTAACTTATTCTATACCACTTTTGTTAACCTCTATCATATCTCCCCTCAGCCGTTTCTTCTCCAAGCTGAAGAGTCCTAACCTCTTTAGCCTTTCTTCATAGGGGAATTGTTCCATCCCCTTTATCATTTTGGTTGCCTTTCTCTGTACCTTCTATAATTCTGCTATATCTTTTTTGAGCTGGAGAGACCAGAACTGCACACAATAGTCAAGCTGCAATCGCAAAGTGAAGCAATATCAAGGCATTATGATATTCTCTGTTTTATTCTCTATTCTTTTCCAAATAATTCCTAACCATCTATTTGCTTTTTTGACCTCTGCGGCACACTGAACCAAGGATTTCAACATATTGTCCACAGTAACTCTGAAGTCTTTATCCTGCATGGTGACTCCTAATTTGAAACACAAGATTGTATACCTAGAATAGGAATGATTTTTCCCTATGTACATCGCTTTGCATTCATCCATATTAAATTTTATCTGGTCATTTAGATGCCCAGTTCCCCAGTCTCGCAAGGTCCTGCAATTCCTCATAGTCTGCATGTATTTTAACACTTTGAATAATTTTGTGTCTTCTGAAAATGTGATCACCCTCACTAGTTGCTTGCTTTTCCAGAGCTGCAAGAACCAATGCGCAGAGTCTGGAGTTAGCAATGGAGAAGAAGGGAACAGAGAGGAGCAGCCTGCCCGATGACCCGAGGTCACAAGAAGAACATAAGAAGTGCCATGTTGAGTCAGACCAAGGTCTATTAAGCCCAGCATCCTGTCTCCGGCAGTGGCCAACCTGAGTCACAAGGACTCAGGGGATCTTTTCTTCTGTCTTACTCCCAGGGATAAGCGCTGGCTTTCTCACACCTACTTGACTAATAACTGTTTAAGGACTTTTCCTCAGGAATTTGTCCAACCCTCTTTTGAACCCCACTATGTTAGTTTCTTTGAAAACGTCCTCCAGCAACAGATTCCATAGCTTGATTGTACACTAATGGGCTAATTTTCAAAGGCCGGCGGGCGTAAAAACCAGGAGATACACAAGTGGCCAGGCTGTGCACCACACGCATTTTGAAAAAGCCCCAACCATGCGCATACCTCCTGGTACGCACTGAAGGCCAGCTTGATTAAAAAGGGGCGGGCTGGGGGCGGGGTCTGGGCGGGGCCTGTAGGCACTGTCCTGCTGTAGCGTGCGCCAGCAGCTGGCCGGCCCATGCAATCTACTACGGCTCTGGGGAGCAGGTAGGTACTGAAAAAAAAAAACTAGCTAGACGGATTTTAGGGTTCAGGGAGGATAGGGGAAAAGGCTGGAAGGGTAGGTAGAGGAACTGGTCAAGGGCCTAGTCCTTCACGGTAAGCATCTTGTAAAATTCACCCCCTCGTGCAGTCATGCGCATGCCAATATAAAATCGGGTGTGCATATGCGCACGGGTAGCAGATTTTATAACATGTGCACGTTTATCTGGCTAACTTTGCAATCTGGACAATGTCTGATTATAAGAACATAAGAACATGCCATACTGGGTCAGACCAAGGGTCCATCAAGCCCAGCATCCTGTTTCCAACAGAGGCCAATCCAGGCCATAAGAACCTGGCAAGTACCCAAAAAAATAAGTCTATCCCATGTTATTGTCGCTAGTAATAGCAGTGGCTATTTTCTAAGTCAACTTAATTAATAGCAGGTAATGGTCTTCTCCTCCAAGAACTTATCCAATCCTTTTTAAACACAGCTATACTAACTGCACTAACCACATCCCCTGGAAAAAATTCCAGAGTTTAATTGTACGTTGAGTAAAAAAGAACTTTCTCCGATTAGTTTTAAATGTGCCGCATGCTAACTTCATGGAGTGCCCCCTAGTCCTTCTATTATCTGAAAGAATAAATAACCGATTCATATTTACCCGTTCTAGACTTCTCATGATTTTAAATACCTCTATCATATCCCCCCTCAGCCATCTCTTCTCCAAGCTGAAAAGTCCTAACCTCTTTAGTCTTTCTTCATAGGGGAGGTGTTCCGTGCCCCTTATCATTTTGGTTGCCCTTTTCTGTACCTTCTCCATCGCAATTATATCTTTTTTGAGATGCAGCAACTAGAATTGTACACAGTACTCAAAGTGCGGTCTCACTATGGAGCGATACAGAGGCATTTTGACATTTGCTGATTTATTCACCATTCCCTTTCTAATAATTCCTAACATTCTGTTTGCTTTTTTGACTGCCGCAGCACACTGAACCGACGATTTCAATGTGTTATCCACTATGACGCCTAGATCTCTTTCTTGGGTGGTAGCTCCTAATATGGAACAAAACATCGTGTAACTATAGCATGGGTTATTTTTCCCTATATGCATCACCTTGCACTTATTCACATTAAATTTCATCTGCCATTTGGATGCCCAATTTTCCAGTCTAACAAGATCCTCCTGCAGTTTATCACAATCTGCTTGTGATTTAATTACTCTGAATAATTTTGTATCATTTGCAAATTTGATTACCTCACTCATCGTATTCCTTTCCAGATCATTTATAAATATATTGAAAAGCACAGGTCCCAGTACAAATCCCTGAGGCACTCCACTGCCTACCCCCCTCCACTGAGAAAATTGTTCATTTAATCCTACTCTGTTTCCTGTCTTTTAACCAGTTTGTAATCTATGAAAGAGCATCGCCACCTATCCCATGACTTTTTACTTTTCCTAGAAGCCTCTCATGAGGAACTTTGATAAATGCCTTCTGAAAATCCAAATATACTACATCTACCGGTTCACCTTTATCTACATGTTTATTAACCCCTTCAAAAACGTGAAGCAGATTTGTGAGGCAAGGCTTGCCTTGGGTAAAGCCATGCTAATGTTGTTCCATTAAACCATGTCTTTCTATATGTTCTGTGATTTTGATCTTTAGAACTTTCCACTATTTTTCCTGGCACTGAAGTAAGGCTAACTGGTCTGTAATTTCCCAGATCGCCCCTGGAGCCCTTTTTAAATATTGGGGTTACATTAGCCACCCTCCAGTCTTCAGGTACAATGGACGATTTTAATGATAGGTTACAAATTTTTACTAATAGATCTTACATTTCATTTTTTAATTCCTTCAGAACCCTGGGGTGTATACCATCCGGTCCAGGTGATTTACTACTCTTCAGTTTGTCAATCAGGCCTACCACATCTGCTATGTTTACCTTGATTTAGTTCAGCCCATCTGAATCATTACCCATGAAAACCTTCTTCAGAATGGGTATCTCCCCTTCATCCTCTTCAGTAAATACAGAAGCAAAGAAAAGCAAGTTTGCTTACCGTAGACGATGTTTCCGTAGATAGCAGGATGAATTAGCCATGCTGTCATGGGATCTGTCAATCAGGCCCGGGAGGCGGAGCTTGTCAAAGCAGAGAACAGAGCTTTGCTCTCTGCGGCTGCGCGTATGTTCCCGCGCAGGAAAGTAACGGACTCTCCTCAGTCTGTAATTAAGCTGTAGTGTAGTCGAAGACTAGGTGACTGCCAGGGAGGAGGGTGGGTCAGCATGGCTAATTCATCCTGCTATCTACGGAAACATCGTCTACGGTAAGCAAACTTGCTTTTTCCCGTCGATAGTAGGGCTGAATTAGCCATGCTGTCATGGGAGTCCAAAGCTCCCGATCACGTCATATATGACATATGTGGTTGGACGTGATCATTGACAGTGTGGCAGTCACTGTGGACAGGAGGATAGAGAGTGCAGTATTGCTTGCCCTATCTTCGCATCCGTGGTTGCTTGCTGGTCAAGGCAGTAATGAGATGTGAAGGTATGCAGTGATGACCATGTAGCTGCCTTACAAATGTCAATGGGTTGCACATTCTTCAGGTGTGCTAAGGATGTTGCTACTGCTCTGACTTGGTGAGCTTTAGGAGTAGATTGTAAATGTAAATTCTGCTTGTCATAGCAGAATTTGATGCATTGCGCTATCCAACTGGAGATGGTGCGTTTGGCTACTGGCTGTCCAGGAGCCTTCGGGTCGTAGGAAACAAAGAGTTGAGAAACACGGGAGTCCGAGTTCGTCCTTTCTTTGTAGTGTGTTAAAGCTCTTTTACAATCCAATGTGTGCAGTAGCTTTTCCCTATCGTTTGCATGAGGTTTAGGGAAAAATATTGGTAATTCCATTGACTGATTGAGATGGAATGGGGTAACTACCTTTGGTAGGAAGGATGGGTGAGTTCGTAGAACTACCTTTTGTTGATGAAATTGTAAGTATGGAGGATAGTGGACCAAAGCTTGTAACTCACTAACTCTTCGTGCTGATGTTACTGCAACCAGGAATACCACCTTCCAAGTGAGGTATTTCATGTGTACTGAGTCCATAGGTTCAAATGGAGAAAGCATGAGCTGTTCCAGAACTATGTTGAGGTTCCAAGGGACTGGAGGTTTGGATACCGGAGGACGAATGTGTGTTAACCCCTTTATGAAACGAGTCAATAATGGGTGATTGGATATAGGAATGTCATTGATTGGTCTATGATAGGCGCCTATGGCGCTGAGATGAACTCTGATGGATGATGTTGCTAGTCCAACTACATATAGAGAATGAAGATAATCAATGAGCAATTCCGGGGAGCAGTCCAATGGCGGTACACCTTTGGAAGTGCACCAGGTAGAGTAGCGTTTCCATTTATAGCTATAATTTTTCCTGGTTGAGAATTTTCTTGATTGTAACAAGATGAATTGTGCTGAAGTGGAAACTCCTTGTTCTGTCAGGAGGAGCCTTTCAATCTCCAAGCTGTTAAGTGTAGAGATGAGTGTAGCGGGTGTAGAAGTGTTCCTTGATCTTGGCTGAGAAGATCTTGACGATTCGGTAATAGAATTGGATCCTTGATGGATAGTCGAAGTAGGAAACTGTACCATGGTTGCCTCGGCCATGCTGGGGCTATGAGTATCAGTTGAGCTTTGTCCGCTATGCACTTCTGAATTGTTCTTGTTATGAGAGGTATGGGAGGAAAGGCATACAGAAGGCCTGTCGTCCACGGAATGAGGAAGGCATCTTGAGCAATCCTGAATTGGCTTGGCCTTATCGAGCAGAATTGGGAAACTTGAGAATTGATCTCTGTTGCAAAGAGATCTATGGAAGGTGTCCCCCACTGTAGAAATATGTCCTGGACTACTTCTGAGTTGAGTGTCCATTCGTGGGGATGAAAGATGCGGCTTAGCCTGTCCGCTCTTGTGTTTGCAACTCCTGGTAGGTAAGTTGCTTGTAGGTGTATGCAATTTTTGTGAGCATGTTCGAAGATTGTCAGGGTCTCTTTGCAGAGGGGCCATGAACCGGACCCTCCTTGTTTGTTGATGTAAAACATCGCTACTTGGTTGTCTGTGTAGATCATGACCCTGCGTCCCTTCAGGTGGTCTTGGAAGACTCACAATGCATTGCGAATCGCTCTGAGTTCCAGTAGATTTATTTGTAGATTCTGTTCTGAGAGTGTCCATAACCCTTGGGTTTCGTAAGTCTCGAGGTGTGCACCCCATCCCTTGCGAGATGCATCTGTGGTTAGGACTGCATTGTGAGGAGGGGGGCTGAACAGTGCTCCCTTGGACATGGTGGAGTCTAGGAGCCACCATGCTATATCTTTTTTCATTTCTGCAGTCAGCAATACTTTTTGCGTCAATGGTTGTGAATGCTGTTTCCACTGTCGTTTCAGACCCCATTGTAGGCGTCTCATGTGTAGCCTGGTGTTGGGCACCATGAAATTCGCCGCTGCCATGTGGCCCAAATTTACCAGGACTTGTCTTGCTGACGGCCTCTGAGTATGTTTCAAGTTGTGCAGAAGTTGACGGAAATGTGATATTCTGTCGTCTGGGAGGTATGCCCTGTTGCACATAGTGTCCAGGCATGCGCCTATGAACTGTAACTGCTGTGTTGGTTGTAGATGTGATTTCTGAAAATTTATCACCAACCCTAGTTGTTGTAAGCAAAGTATCACACGATTGAGGTGATCTTGTAAGATATTCGGAGTTGAGGCTATTATTAGCCAATCGTCCAGGTATGGAAAGATGGTTATACCTTGTTTCCTGAGATGAGCCACCACCACTATCATGCATTTGGTGAAAACTCTGGGTGCAGCCGATAGTCCAAAGGGAAGAACTTTGTACTGGTAGTGTTGATGTCTGTAGCGAAAGCACAGGTAATGCCACGAGGATGGATGGATTGGAATGTGCGTGTAAGCATCCTTCAGATCGATGGAGCACATCCAATCGTTGGTTTGAATGAGAGGAAGAATTGACTTCAACGATACCATTTTGAATTTCTCCTTGGTGAGAAATTTGTTCAACTCCCTTAGGTCTAGTATGGGGCGAAGGCCTCCAGACTTCTTGGGTATGAGGAAGTACGGGGAATAAAATGCTGCTAGTTTGGGGTGTGGGTGGATTTGTCGAATTGCTTGTTGTTTGCGAAGTAAAGCAATTTCCTCCCCCAGTTGTGGATGGGAATTGTAAATCTTGAGTGTGGAAAGATGAGGCAAGATGGGTTTTGTTACAAATTGGAGTTGGTAGCCTTGACGTACTATTTCCAGAACCCATTGATCTGATGTTATTATTTCCCAGGCTTTCAGGCAAGCACAAATTCTGCCTGGAGGAGCTTGATGTTGTGGTGGCGGCTGAATCACTAAAAAGATGAAGTTGGCTTTACAGCAGTAGTCGGCTGTTGTGCCTGTTGCCTTTGGTTACGTGGTTTACCTCTTCGTTGATTTGAGGTATTATTTTGTGGAGCAGGACGTTGGTAGGCAGGGTATGGCTGCGTACGAAAAGATTGATAAGATCTATAGGGCCTTCTGCCATATGATTGTCTACGGGTAGACCCCACATAACGACGGGTAGTCGAGTAAATGGGATTTGATGTTAGAGATTGTACTGCTAGAGCTTCCTCTTTTAATTTACTTACTGCGTCCTGGAACTTTTCTCCGAACAAGTTATCTCCCGTGCATGGGAGGTTCGTTAGTTTCACATGCAAGTCGTCTCTTATGGAACTTGAACGTAACCATGCTAGTCTGCGGGCTGCAATAGCTGCTGCAGACGCTCTGGATGACGTTTCATGTGCTTCATAGATTGATCTCAATAGATGTCGAGAACATTCTTCCATATCATGAAGAGGTTGAGGTATTTGTTCCGCTACTGAGGAATGTATACCTTTCATAGCTTGCATACACTCATACAGATATTGCACCATATAGAACTGATGTTGCATAATTCTTGCCGTTAACATTGAATTATGGTATATTTTCCTACCAAATTCATCCAAATATTTGTTGTCTTTCCCTGGGGGGAAAGTAGTGTGCAGTTTTGTTTTCTTGAATCTTTGCAACGCCGACTCTACTACGACTGATCGTGAGGCAATTGTGGTAGAGTGTATAGTGATGCTTTCTTCATACGAAATTTCATGTCTGTTTTCTTAGAAACAGCTGCAGTTGTATAAGGCGTTTCCCAGGACTTTTGTAATACAGAATGTAGAATTTCTTGAGGTGGAAGAGATGTTGGTTCCACCTGAGTATCAAATATCTTTAGAAGTCCGAGAGTTTCCGCTCTAGGGTCTGCTTCTTTTTGTACCTCTAGGTGTAGAATTGTACCCATTTTTTCTATGAATTTTGGGTATGTAAGGTCTTCAGGAGGCGAATGTGGCTCCTGTATTTGGTCCTGTGTGTCTGACAGACATCCCACCGATGATGATGGGGATGTTTGTATTGAAGGAGAATCAAAATATGTATCCTGTAGATGAGTAGGTGAAGTTGGTTGGTTTGTCCTGGGAGATGTTGGTGGTTCCGCCGACTGCTCTTCATTAGACTGTGCTTTATGTTTTATAGCATTGTCCTCAGAAGTATTATATATTTTAAAAGATGATTGAAGCGTCTCGTAGAATCCTTCTAGAGACTGCGACAATTGAAAAAATGCTTCTCTTGTATGAGAGGGCATTATCATACGATTGTCTTGTTGTTTTGGAATAATTGTTGGAGGTGACGTTGTAGGAACCTCTCTATCTCTCCGTGTCTTTTCGTCTGGAGCATTTTTGAGAACTTCTGAATCTGAAGAAGTGTTAGAGGAGAGAATTTGTACCGGTTTTCTTAATGAGCCGGTAGTAGACGGAACTTTATGAGATGATTTAGAAGTCGAAGGACTCATGTCCCATGTCGCACTCCTCTTTTTTAATCTTTTAGAATGGGAGTGATGTGAGTACTTATGATAGTCCTCAGATGCAGACTCCGTATCTGTGACTTCCGTCTCGGAAGAAAAGGTGTGTGAAGGGTATCGTTTTCGCTTCAACTTCCTCTTTAATTTTTGAGGCGAGTAATTGTGGTCTCTACGCCCAGATCTTGATGTATGCGCTGAATTAGATTTATGCGCGGATATGTGTTTACGCGCAGATGTAGAGGTATGCGCAGGTATGCGCGTATGCACGACTGTAGACTCATGCTCACTTGCATGTCTGTGCGCGGAAGTAGAATTGTGCGCGGTTGTAGTTTTATGCGCATGTTTCTTTGATTCCAAGCGCACAGGGTTTTTCGGCGCCGTGCGCATAAGTTTCTTCATAGTCGGCGCCATGCGCTCAAATGTTTTCGGCGCAGTGCGTACAGGATTTTTCGGCGTCATGCGCGTAAGTGTTTCCGGCGCCATGCGCTCAAATGTCTTCGGCGCCGTGCGTACAGGTGTTTCTGGCGCCGTGCGCATATTTAGTCGGCGCGGTAGTTTTCTCTGCGCCGTGCGCACCGGAATCGCTAAGTTGTGCGCAGACTCTGACTTTGGCGCCGGTATATGCGCATTTGGCGCCATAGGCGCAGAAGTCTTCGGCGCGGAGGAATCCTCCTCCGATGAGGTACGTTGCGGCTCTACAGGCACTGGGGATTTAGTAGGACCCACTGGCCTTTGATTTTTTGCTTTCCTCTTACCTCCTATAGTGGAGGACTTAGGTTTAAACGGCAAAGATTTCTTCTTTGACGGAGCCGATGAAGTGAACGGGCCAGGCGAAGAATGAGCCTCTGATGGATCGCGGGAGGCAAAAAGTTCCTGAAGCCTATAGGCCCTCTGTTTTAATGCTCGTGGTGACATTTTTGAACAAAACTCACATTTTTCTGTATGGTGATGCGGCCCGAGACATTGATAACAGCGATCATGTCCATCCGTTACCGACATCCGTTTTCCACAGCCACAGGGTTTAAACCCGGGTTTAGACATTTTATTTCTGTTTTTTAAAAACTGAGGAGAATAACAGCTCCGCGTGCGTTCCCGCTCGCGGAAAAAACAGACTGAGGAGAGTCTGTTACTTTCCTGCGCGGGAACATACGCGCAGCCGCAGAGAGCAAAGCTCTGTTCTCTGCTTTGACAAGCTCCGCCTCCCGGGCCTGATTGACAGATCCCATGACAGCATGGCTAATTCAGCCCTGCTATCGACGGGAAAATCATTTAATATTTCCATGATGGCCTTATCTTCTCTAAGTGCCCCTTTAACACCTCGATCATCTAACGGTCCAATTGACTCCCTCGCAGGCTTTCTGCTTCGGATATATTTTTAAAAGTTTTTCCTGTGAGTTTTTGCCTCTACGCCAATTTCTTTTCTAATTCTCTCTTAGCCTGTCTTATCAATGTCTTACATTTAACTTGCCAACGCTTATGCTTTATCCTATTTTCTTCCGTTGGATCCTTCTTTCAATTTTTGAATGAAGATCTTTTGGCTAAAATAGCCTCTTTCACCTCATCTTTTAACCATGCTGGTAATCGTTTTGCCTTCCTTCCACCTTTCTTAATGCATTGAATACATCTGGACTGTGCTTCTAGGATGGTATTTTTTCACAATGTCCATGCCTCTTGCACACTTTTTACCTTTGTAGCTACTCCTGTTAGTTTTTTTTCTAACTATTTTTCTCATTTTATCAGTTTCCCTTTTGAAAGGTTAGCACTAGAGCCATGGATTTGCTTACTGTCCTCCTTCCAGTCATTAATTCAAATTTGATCATATAATGATCACTATTGCCAAGCGGCACCACCACCTTTACCGCTCTCATGAAATCCTGTGCTCCACTGAGAATGAGATCTAAAATTGCTCCCTCTGTCGTCAGTTCCTGAACCAATTGCTCCATAAAACTGTCATTTATTCCATCTAGGAACTTTATCTCTCTGGCATGTCCCGATGTTACATTTCCCTAGTCAATAATGGGGTAATTGAAATCTCCCATTATTACTGCACTACCAATTTATGGACCTCTATGTTTTTTATGAGATGCACACAATACCCATGGTGTGGTTGCACCTTGGATTGATATAAAGGTATTATAATATTCTCAGTTTTGCTTTCTATTCCTTTCCAAATAATTATTCTTGATCACCATCATCACCGCACACTGATCCAAGGATGTCTACATATTGTCCACAAGGATTCCGAGGTCCTTTGTATGAGTGGTGACTCCTAACATGGAACCCAGCATTGTGTAACTGTAGTAGGGATTATTTTTCACTACGTGCATTACTTTGCACTTCTCCACATTAAATTTCTGTTAAATAAGTAAATAAATAAATTGCATCTGCCATTTATTTATTTGTTCATTTATTTTTACAAGCTTATATTCCTCAACTTCCATGGATTGTGTTCACCATGGATTACAGTGCAGTAAAATCTCATAAAAATACATAAAATCAAACAACATCATTAAACAATCTGGAAATGGGAACGACAAATGAGGTGATCAAATTTGCAGATGACACAAAATTATTCAAAGGTGTTAAATCACAAGAGGATTGTGAGAAATTGCAAGAAGACATTGTAAAAGTGAGAGAATGGGCATGCAAATGGAAAATTAAATTTAATGTGGACAAGTGCAAAGTGATGTACTTAGGGAAGAGTAACCCAAATTATAGCTACAAAATGCAAAGTTCTACATTGGGAGTCACCACCCAGGAAAAGGATCTAGGTGTCATCATTGATATGTAGAAATCTTCAGCTCAGTGTGCAGCAGCAGCAGCCAAGAAAGCAAATAGAATGCTAGGGATCATTAGGAAAGGAATGGAGAATAAAACAGAGATTATCTTAATGCCTCTGTATTGCTCCATGGTGCAGCCTCATTTCGAGTATTGTGTGCAGTTCCGGTCACCAGATCTCTTGAAAGAAATAGCAGAATTAGAAAAGGTACAGAGAAAGGTGACCAAAATGGTAAAGAGAATAGAACAATTCTCCTATGAAGAAAGGGTAAAGAGGTTAGGACTCTTCAACTTGGAGAAGAGATGGCTGAAGGGAGATATGATAGAGGACTATAAGAGAATGAGTGGAATGGAATGAGTAAACGTTAATCAGTTGTTTACTCTTTTAAAAAGCACAAAGACCAGGGGACACACAATGACGTTACTGGATAATACATATAAAACTATTAAGAGAAAATATTTTTTGACTCAATGCATAATTAAGCTCTGGAATTTGTTGCCAGAGGATGTGGTGACAGCTGTTAGTATAGATGCATTTAAAAAAAATTTGGACCAGTTCCTGGAGGAAAAGTCCATTAACCATTATTAAGGGAGAGTTGCAGGCATCCGCTGCTTATTCTTGGGATAAGCAGCTTGGAATCTATTTATCCCTTGGGATCCTGCCAGGTATTTGTGTGACCTGGCTTGGCCATTGTTGGAAACAGCATTCTGGGCTTGATGGACCCTTGATCTGACCCAGTATGGCAAATCACATAAAACAATAATAAATAAAACATCAAAATAATACATCAGCAAAATAAAATTACACATGCCTGCACAGAGGGGTAACTGTTGTGAGCCTGCCTGCGACAGGCGCGGGCAGTCTCCCTACCTTCTTTCTGTCTTCGCAGCAGACCGCTGCCAACGCAGTCCTCCACGGCCCAGAGGCCGCGCCTCTGGGCCGTGGAGGACCGGCAGGGAAGCCGTCCTTGCCGGTGCCTGCCTCCTCCTCTGTCTTCACAGCAGGGAGCAACTTCTCCTCAGACTCTCCACGCAGCAGGGATGCCGCCGACATGCAGTCTTTTTCATGGCTTCCCCATAGGCGTGGGCCTCACCTTGGCATTTAAAGGGCCAGCGGCAGGAAAAACCCCACAGCACTCATCAATGACATCATCGACCTGTTCCTGCTTCAACCCTATAAAAGTGCCTTATTGCCATTCTTTAATGCCTTCAGATCGGGTTTGCACAGTGTCTGTGATCTTCCTTCCATTCCAGGTCTTCCGTGGTTTCCTGTGCCTTGATGGATCTTCATTCCATGTTCTTCGTGTTCCTGAACCTCTTCTCCTTGATGTTTCTGGTCTCGTCTCTCATCGGAGCTCCCTCATCACCTGTCTTTTGTTTCTGATGTTACAGATATTCCATGTCCAGATGTCCTGATGTCATGTGTCTTGAGGTGCCATGTTCCTTGTTCCTGATGTCCGATGTTCCTGTCTTGACTCCGTCCGTCTCATCTCCAGCTCTTCGTCCAGTTCTCAGATCCCTCGTCTGTCCACCTCTCTTGGCATGCCATGTTGTGGTCCGTGACCAGCCCGTGGGGTGGCTGTGTAGGGCGCCTCGTGGTACAAGGCCTTCTTCTCATCTGCAGCGCAAGCCTCTGGGAGACTTCTGTTTTTAAAGCCTTGTCCCTGAGTATGTTGTTCCCAGTCTACGGAGTTCCCTTGTGTCTGCATCCGTCCATGCCTAAGACTCTGCCAGAACCTGCTCCCCTCCAGCGTGGTCCGCGACCAGCTACAGGATTCAGTAGGGTGCACCCTGGTGCAGGCCTCTACTGAATCAAACATGTTCCAGTCTCAAGTTCCACGTCTTCGCCTGGAGTCTGCTTTGCGTTCAGCGTGGTCCGCGACCAGCCATGGGCAGCTGTGTAGGGCGCGCTGTGATTCAGTTTTCATCCAGTACTTTCGCCTGACTCTTGAATCTTTGCCTGAAACTTCCGAGCAACCTGAATCGTTGTTCGAGTCTTCTGAGTATCTTGAATCCTTGTCCGAGTCTCCTGAGTATCCTGAATCCTTGTCTGAGTCCTCCGAGTCTTCTAAGTATCCTGAGTCCTTGTTTGAGTATCCAAGTCTTCTTCCGAGTCTCCTGAGTATCCAAGTCTTCATCTAAGTATCCAAGTCTATGTCTGAATCCTTTGAGTATCCTGAATCTTTGTCCGAGTCTTCGTGTTCCAACCCTCAGCTTCCGTCTGGCCTCACGTACTCGTCGTTCCCTAGCAATGGGTCCGGAAGGGCTATCGAGTGGCCGGACGGCTACTCTCGAGATCAGCATTGCGTTGCTGGATCTCATTGGTGCATGTAGGTCCAGTGGAGGACTGAGCCTGCCTTGTTCCTGTTCCGGATAATCCTTGCTCCTGCTCCACCCATGCTCGTATCAGCTCACCTCCCTTGGTGTGTCTTGGGGCTCTTCTCTGAGCCGTGCCGCGGCCCAAGGTCTCACTTCCTACTTTAGATGGGACCACGCCTCCGAGCTCCTAACCAGGCCTGAGAGCACACTTCACAACAGAAACCTGCTTGAAGCAGCAGTTGCTGCCATGGGAAGCTTGCTGGGCAGACTGGATGGACCATTTTTACTATGTTACTATCCAAGCTTTTAACCTTTTCCTGAAACCATGTCTCCTAGTCTCACAAGTTCCTTCTGCAGTTCTTAACAATCTGCTGCTGTTTTAATGACTCAAAACAATTTTGTGTCATCTGCAAATCTGGTCACCTCACTCATCATTCCTTTCTCCATATCATTTATGAATATGCTAAATGGCACAAATCCCAATATAGATGCTGAGACACTCCACTAATGACCTTTCTCCATTTGGAAAACTGACCATTTAGTCCTACCCTCTGTTTCCTGTCTTTTATCCAGTTACCAATCCACAATTGGACACTGTCTCCAATCCCATGACCTCCCAATTTCCTGAGGAGGGACTTTGTCAAATGCCTTCTGCAAATCCCAGTACACTATATCAACCAGCTCACCTTTGTCCTTATATTTATTTACACCAAAAGAAATCTGGTAAATTGGTAAGGTAAGACTTCCATTTGCAAAAACCATGTTGACCCTCCCCTATTAAACCATGTCTATTTATGTGATCAGTAATTTTGTTTTTAAGAATAGTTTCCACCATTTTGCAGGGCACCGACATCAGACTCATCAGCCTATAGTTTCTTGAATCATCCCTGGAGCCCTTTTTAAAAACTGGCATCTCATTGGCTGCCCTCCAGTCTTCTGGTATCGTGGCTGCTTTAAATGATAGGTTGTAAATCGCCAGAAACAGGACTGCAATTTCATGTTTGTGTTTCTTCAGAACTCTGGGTGAATATCATCCAGTCCCAGTGATTTGTCAATCTGATTTATTACATCCTCCAGTTTCACAGTGATTTTGTTTAATTATTCAGAGTGAACACCATTGAAAAATGTTTTCGGTTTGGGTGTGATCCCGACGTCTTCCTCAGTAAAGACAGAGGCAAAGAATTAATTTAGTTTTTCTGCTTTTTCCTTGTCCTCCCTGCCCACCTCCTTTACCCCTCTCTCATCTAGAGACCTAAATGACTCCCTCACACGCTTTTTGCTTCAAATGTAGAGGGAGATAAGAGAGGATAGGTAGCATAGAGCTGTTGAGTGAATGCACTTCTGGTGAGAAGAAGTAATTTCATCTGAATACAGAAACTCAGAATTGTTGCTGCAATGACCGGACTAGGAACAGTAGGAGGGTGAGTCTATTAATATAGGGGAAAAATCCCTAAGGTAGTTGTGAATGAAGGATCATGGCCACAGAATCCCAGTACTTGTTCCAACTGAGCTGCAAGAAAAAGTAGAAGAGAGGAACTACTGGGCCAAAACCTTCCCCAAAATCAAAACAAGAGAAATATCAGGTTGGAAAAGACCATCTGGAATAGATGGAGCAGCAGCCGCAGAGCATGTTCTCTTCAAACCAATACACATAGTAATGATGGAGGGCCAGTGAGGAGAGATGATGGGAGGTTGGCAAAACAACAGGATGTTATTGGTCTAGACTGTCTGAGGGATCACAAATGAATGATATCACCAATACACACAACCAATCAGATCCCATTGCAAGGGCGGTCATTTGTGGCAGTGTTCCAACTACTACTACTGTAACTACTTATTTCTATACCACTACTAGACTTACCCAACTCTTTCTCTCCCCCTCCCCCCCCCAGCCATGTATTTAGGTGAATTGATGAACTGCTGCTGAAAGAATGGCAAAGGTTATGATTTAGGAGTTCTGTTTGTCATTGTCATGGGGCAATGACTGCTTATCAAAGTGCTCAGAGGGTGCAGCTTCCATTCTAACCCCATGCAGCTCAGAGAAGAGTCTTTATTCTAGCAGAGTTGGTCACTATGTGGATTCCAGCTGAGTGGATTTTGAATTGGAACTTGAGGGGAAGGTTCTGGCTTGTACGAATGGATTTGTGGAGTTGGCGTTTACTGACGGGGGGGGGGGGGGGGGGGGGGGAATGGGTTTTCGGTACCTTATTCCTTACTTCTCCCCACTGTTCTTGTTTTTGCAGTTGAAGTCCCGTATGGTCATGACTCCATTAGCCATCTCTCCTCCTCGAAGCACTCCGGAGCCAGACATCAGTTCCATTCCTCAGGATGCAGCCACCGTGCCCAACTCAGTGGCCCCCCAGGCCCTTACAGGTACGCAGCCCAAGAGGCACCCCTCACTCCCAAGCTAGGGACAGCTCACTATCCAATCGGTCTCAAAGACTAACAGCAGCACTGAAGAGACAGGCCATATAACTTCCGGTACTTAAACTGCCATCTTTCTACCACCCTGCCATCCTCCTCCTTCTCGTCCCCTTTTCGGGGTAATGTCCTGGCTAAGATTCAGGGTTTCGACGTAGGGCTCCTGTCTTTCTTTAGAATTAAGATTTCTTTGAACCCCGCCCCCCCCCACACCATATATGGGTCCATAAAATATCAAGAGGGCCTGATACATAACAGTAAGAATCAGTCTCTCTACATTTATTTGGTGGGTTCAGTAGGTGGGTCATGCAGATGATGAAGTGGAGGTGTGTGGTTATTCTCGAACAGCTCAGGGGGACCTAGCCACAAAATCCTCTCACCATGAAATATGCCCCTCCACAGCTCTAACAGTGTTGGCATAATTAGCCCCAATAATTCACACCACACAAAGGGTACCATCAAAATTCTCAACTTTTATTGCCTGGAATATCCAGTCAACATTATGTACACATAATATAGATGGTATGCAGATCTTTTGTTAAATTACTCAAGAGTTCCTGTGAATCATCAGTGAAGACAACTCTTAATAACTATGGAATACTTTTTATCCTAGAGTATGGATTACCTCCTTTCCACCCATCTATTCTCCTCGCTCCCATTACTTCATTACACAGAGTATTATTTCCTGCATACTGTCTTTATTCATTACCTATCACTCTCATAAGAGACATGGGGTTCACCTCACTAATATCCAAGCCCAGCATGACTGGGTGTGCATACCGTGCATTTGCATGGGGTGGCATACCCGGGGGGAGGCGGCGGGCTGGCGGCAGCAGGAGAGGCCACGGGGCTGCTGGCAGAGCCTAACCTGCCGGCAGATGAAGGAGAGGTCCATCTTCCATTTCGTGCATATGCACACCCACGTACAGCTTCCGCTCCCCCTACAAGCAGGAAGATCGGTGGGCCATGGTGAAGCTCATCCCACCACAGCCCAAAGATAGCAGGAGGCCCGCAGGGCCATGGTGGAGCTCATCCTACCACAGCCCAATGACAACAGGAGACCATGTGTGTACGTATGTGTGTGTGAGTGAGAGCCTGTGTGCGTGTGTGTGTGTCTGAATGAGAGCCTGTGAATGTGTCTGTGTGAGAGCTTGTGTTTTTATGTATGTTTGTGTGCCTGTGAGAGCTATGTGTCACATACAATGCATCTGTAAGGGTGAGGGTGAGGGAGAAGGAGTCCGTGTATGTTAGAGAGAGAGAGTGTGTGAGAGAATGAATGTGTTATTGTGCATGTGTGTGAGAAAGAAGGTAAATTTGTGCAGCCCTACCTCCCCCAATCCACGACGATCTTAGGGTGACTAGAAATTAGAAGATCCCAAATATGGAGAGCAGGAAATTTTTTAATCCTTATTAGTTGTAATTATTGGATGTAATTTTATTCTGCTCTTTTTAAATATATTTTTTTTTGGGGGGGGAATAGAACATTTTTTAATTGGATTTTTTATTCATCAAATTTTAGAAATTTGTTTTGGTGTTTGGGAAATTTTTGATATTCTATTTATTAACTGGTTTAAAATATTTTTATGAATATGATTTTACTATTATGATTGTTTTATATTTCTTGATTTTATTATTTAATGTGTTATGAACGCTGCCCGCGGGTCTTCCCCGCGAGCAGGCTCACTTACCACACTGTGCTGATCTTCGCCGACGCGGCAGGATGCCGCCGTCGGCTTGCCCACGCGGCCCGGAGGCCGCCCTTCATCGTCCTGGCTTCCGCGGCCGGAGCTGCAGTCTTCTTCGGGGCTGGGACCACCCCCGACGCTGATTTCTTCTTCGCGGTTGGAGGCCACAAAAGCCCCGAGCTGGAGTAGCGGCTGGAGCTGCCCCCAGGGCCTCCTGCAGTGGCTGGAGCCGCCGCTCACGTTGGGCCTGCGTCCCAGGCCAGCCCTGCCCTGCTTCTTACGTGTTTACGTCAGTGCAGGCCGCTGTCCACGGTCCTGCACAGCTCCTGCTCTCTTCCTAGGCGCGCGGCTGCATCTTCCTTCAAGATTTAAAGGGCCAGACACAGGAAGTGTCTTGGCCCCACCTTGGTGACTGTTTCCTGCTTCAGCCCTATAAAGGGCTGCTCCGTCAGTTGTTCCTGGCCTTGCATCGTCGTGGAGTCTTCACTCTGGAGGCTCCTGCCTGCCAGAGCCTTTATAAGGTCTTTTTGTCTCGTGGAGCTCCTCATCGTGCTGTCTTCTCGTCATGCCATGTCATGTCTTCGTGCCTGAGCTCCTCGTCCAGGTGTCCTGGTGTCTTGGTCTTCCACGTCCTGGTGTTCCTGCCTTCCTTGATGTTCCTTCCTACGCCTCGTCTTCTAAGCTCTCGAGCCTTCTGGTCCGGTAGGCCGGGGGTCCCTCAGATGCAGTACTCCTGAGTGGACTAGCCTGCTGGTGGATGGTTGTCCTGTGCTCCTGAGCCGTCATGTCCCGGATGTTTGTTCCTGTGTTGTCCCGCTCCCGTCGTGGTCCATGACCAGCCTCTGGGGCTGTGTAGGGCGCGTAATGGGACAGGGTGGACCGCGACTCAGTCCCGCGGGTGGCCTGAGTAGGGCGCCTTGAGAGACAGTGTCAATGTCCATGCCTTGTGTTGCCTATGTGGATCCCAAGTGTCTCGTCTGCGATGCCGTCCGCATCGATCCCAAGTGCCTTGTCTGCGATGCCGTCCACATCGATCCCAAGTGCCTCGTCTGCGATGCCGTCCGCATCGATCTCAAGTGTCTCGTCTGCGATGCCGTCTGCATCGATCCTGGGGTCACGTATTCATAGTCCTGGTGTCATGTCTTCAGCCCAAGAGTCTTCATGCCATGTGATGCCGTTGCATCAATCTCCTCGTCTCCGTGTCAAGGTCCGTCTGCCCTCAACCTCAGGCCAGGCCTGCTGCTCCATGCTCGCAGCAGGTCCGAAAGGGCCAGGAATGGTCAGAGGACCATTCACTTTCCAACATCCTCGGATGCTGGCCATGGGAGCTTGCCGGCCTGGCCGAGGGCAAGATTGTTCAGCCATGCGGAGCCACTGTCAACCCTTGGCTCGGCCCAGCAGGTCTGGGTCGGGCTGAGGCCCATGGGCACACGAAAAACACCCCTCACAACAGAATGCAAGGCCTTTCGAGGCCGTTCGCAACAGAATGTTTTTATTAAGAATGGTAATGTTCTGTTTTTCCATTGTTGCTCTGATTGTAGAGGCTGGCTTGCTGTGGGTTCTAGTTCAGTTGTTCTCAGAACGTTTCTGTTTATACTTTCTGATCTCTTTATTCTGTATTTGGTCCGGGTCTCTCTGTGTTCTGCATATGTGACCAAGGTGAGGTATTTTGCTGGCATGTAATTTCCATGTAGGGATCGACAGCAGCCTGGTTTCCTAATAAGAGTTTTATTGGTGTTCTAGTGCCTGGTATAATGTGTGCAGTGTTGCCTTTTCATAAATAAGGTTGTTAGGGTTGTTTTGGTATGGAAGGTTTACTATATTGTAATGGTAATTACATTTATTCATGGATTTCTGAGGGGCAAGTACACACCCAGCACACATTACAAAAAGTCTAATTTCATAGGAGTTCCAAGTGTCTTTTTTGCAGAGTTTTCTGGTTGGTGCCACAGGAGTGCATGTAAATTTAATATGCAATTTGTAAGTAATATTTTTGCCTCAGAAGACTGTACTCTTGAATTTTCTTTTTCATGTAAAATTTATCATAAATGCATAATTTTCGAGCCGCGATCATTGTCCCGCGGTCACATTTGAAGAGGGCACTGCGGGGGCCTGCGCAACCGGCGCTCAAGCCCTTCGGGGTAAGGCCTTTACGATCTCCCAAACACTTACCCCAGACGGCCCCCGGTGCCGGCCACGAGGCTGCTGAAGTCTCCACCTCCTAATAGCTCCAGCCAATAGGGGAGGGCACCCCAAACACGACATCAACAAGCGGTGAGCGGGGGTTTTAAATCCCCTGCCCTTCCAGCCGGCGATCCTTTCGAGCAGCGATCGTTGTCCCGCTGTCACATTTGAAGAGGGCACTGCGGGGGCCTGCGCAACCGGCGCTCAAGCCCGTCGGGGTAAGGCCTTTACGATCTCCCAAACACTTACCCCAGACAGCCTCGGCGCCAGCCACGAGGCTGCTGAAGTCTCCACCTCCTAATAGCTCCAGCCAATAGGGGAGGGCGTCCGGAACACGACATCAACAAGCGGCGAGCGGGGGTTTTAAATCCCCTGCCCTTCCAGCTGGCGCCGGGCGTCGCGCACCGAACGAGCACGACAAAGGGGCCTGCCCGCCCCTTTGTGCACCCCTTAGTGCAGCCCCTTAGCACAGCTGTAAGTAATTCGTCGACTAAACCTTCACCCTACCTAAGTGCACCCGTTCCTACCCCCCCGTAGTGGTCTTCTATTTCCTCCCTCTTTTTTCACCTCAACTGGCATTATACCTCTCTCACCCTCATCCACTCCTCCAGCAAAGCTCAAACATGCGCACCTTCACTATCCCAATCATCAGCAACCTTCGAAGAAACCTCACAAAAAACACATTGTTTCCCACCATTCAACAAAAAAGACTTATTCCTATCATGATATCACCTCTGAACCAACTGTTGGGCCTCTCTCTCTTCTCGCTTACCCTTCTTAACGCACAATCCCTCACGAAAAAAACGCACCTCCTCCACGACTATCTAATAGAAACCAAACCTGATCTATGCGCTATTACTGAAACCTGGTTGAAACCCGAGGACACAGCACTAATCAATCAACTCCCGATACATACCTATGACATCTTCTCTATCCCCAGACTCAAAAAAAGAGGAGGCGGACTGCTTTTAGCCTCGAAAAAAGAGCTAGGATTATCACGTCAACACTCCAACTCATCTACCTCTCTCGAATTCGCTGTTTTCAAATCTAAGCGCATCCAAATCTTTCTCACTTATGCCCCTCTAGGATGTCTGGAATCAGACCCCTCACCCTTAATCAAACTCATAGCTAAACACATTAATTCTGATGCCCCGGCTATAATATTGAGAGACTTCAACCTCCACGTAGATACAACACCTCTCTCCTCCAGCTGTGAAACCTTCCTCACCACACTTAACTTCATGGGATTCAAACAAATCATCAACGGACCTACACACAAAGCAGGTCACACATTGGACTTAATCTTCATAAACGAGAGCCTCACCCCGTCTTCCTCCATGACATGCTCTCCAGTCCCTTGGTCGGATCACAGTTTGATCTCCACAACCTTGCAAAACAACCAAACCCCTCCCCAAACACAACAAAAAATCACAGTCCAATTCAGGAAACTTTGCAACCCGGATACCCTCAGCTCACACTTATCAACAGCATTAGACCAACTAGACCTTTCGGATGCAGACTCAGCCTTTGCCTCTTGACTCAAGATCACCAAAAAAGTAGCTGACCTAACCTGCCCATTGAACACACAGACCCTTCACACCAACGCGGACAACAGGAAACCCTGGTACACACCAGAACTAAAATCCCTCAAACAAAAACTAAGAAGCAGTGAACACATCTGGAGAAAAAATCCAATGTCAACAAACCAAGCCACATATAAATCTCTCATGCACCGATACAGGATATCTATCCTACGAACAAAAAAAGATTTCTTCTCTCAGAAAATCCACCACTTCAGCTTCGACGCGAAAGCTTTATTTTCTTACGTCTCAACCCTCACCAAACCCTCTCCAGCTACTATTCCTGATGATCAAGCGGCCAGCAAAGCCTCAGAACTCGCCTTGTACTTCAAGAAAAAAATATCCAATCTGACAGCACCACTAATGACCAACAAGGGACTTCCTCCTCCCCCCACCTACTCCACGTCTCGACAACAGACCACTAACCTGGAATCCTTCGAACCTACCTCCTCCTTAGAAATAGAAAATGTGTTAAAGAAGATCAAACCATCATCTCACCCCTCTGATGCGATCCCTTCAAACCTCCTCATCTCCATCCCAAAAACCACTGCCAAGCCAATAGTAGAAATTAACACAAGGCCGGGTTCCAGACCCCCTGAAACTTGCCATCCTAAAACCACTACTAAAAAAACCCAATTTGTCTCCAGACGACCCAGCCAACTTCCGACCTATAGCAAACCTTCCGTTCATCTCCAAAATCCTGGAAAAAATAGTAAATAAGCAACTGTCAGGATACCTAGACGAAAACAATATCCTAGCCACTTCTCAGTACGGCTTCCGTAAATCTCTATTTATTTATTTATTTATTTATTTATTTATTTATTTGTGTTTTTCTATACCGGCATTCACGGGAGTACGTATCATGTCGGTTTACATAAAACAAGGGGTGATCAATACATTATAACTACATAACTAAAACATAAGAGTATACATTACAGGAGTATAAACAAGTGCACGGAAGAGAAAGTTACAATAAAACAGGGGTTATTCTAACTGGGATTAGAGTTAAAGGAAAGATAAACAAGTTTAACAAGAAGTAAAACATTGTAGTGATTGGTTTGTAGTGTCTAAACACAGAAGCCCTCTTAATCTCGCTAACAGACACCATCCTGCTCAATCTCAATAAAAAACAACCTTGCCTGATCATACTCCTCGACTTATCAGCTGCAATTGACACAGTGAACCACTCTATCCGCCTAGATAGGCTAGCCAACATCGGCATAAAATCACCACACTGAACTGGTTCAAGTCTTTCCTCAAAAACAGATCCTACAAGGTAAAAATCAACAATAAAGAATCTCAACCCGTCAGCTCTTCCCTGGGAGTTCCACAAGGCTCCTCCTTATCCCCCACCCTCTTCAACATCTACCTCCTCCCACTTTGCCAGCTCCTTTCCAACCTTAACCTCACTCACTACATATATGCAGATGATGTGCAAATCCTCATTCCGATTACAGACTCCTTTCACAAAACCTTCGGCTTCTGGAACAATTGCCTCCAATCAATCAACCACCTGCTCTCAAGCCTCAACCTCATCCTCAATACTAATAAGACAGAACTCCTCCTTGTTGCTCAGGATGGCAATTATATTACTGCTAACAATCTGCTCTCCACAATGCAACCACCTCTAGCCACCCAAGTAAGAAACCTCAAAATCATCATGGATAATCAGCTAAAGCTAAAAAAATTTATCCACAACACCACCAAGGATTGTTTCTTTAAACTACAAGTTCTAAAACGGCTGAGACCACTCCTCCACTTCCCAGATTATTGCACAGTCCTCCAATCAATCATTTTCTCAAAAATTGACTACATCAACGTGCTTCTGATCGGACTTCCAGCAAACACCATTAAACCCTTACAGATGTTGCAGAATGCCACAGCAAGAATTCTGACTAAGACCAACAAAAGAGACCATATCACACCCAACCTGCGGAACTTGCATTGGCTCCCGATCAAGTTCAGAATTATGTACAAAGTCCTCATGGTCCTACACAAAACCATTTACAACACCACTCCTCTGGTCCTTAATATCCCACTACGTCCACACTTACCTTCCAGACCGGTAAGATCTGCCTACAGAGACACTCTCATCGCCCCCACCCCCCCCCCCCCCCCCCCCCCGCAAAAAGCACATTAAGGAAACGAGCTCTTTCCACAATTGGTCCGCAGCACTGGAATGCTCTCCCACCAGATCTTCGACGCGAACAATGCCTGACCACCTTCAAAAAAAGACTCAAAACCTGGCTGTTCGAGCAAGCTTTCCCTTAATTCATCTGCTCCTTTTCCGCTTCAAACCTCCTCCACTAAAAGACATGCTCACAACTCTCCTCCACCCTTCAGAAGACTAGTCCACGTTAGGTACCCTATTTACAAGTCCCTTTCAGTTGATTAAGTCTCACTAGATACAAGACGCTGCACAGTGCTCAGGTACACTAGGTACAGTCAATTTTGTTCTCCTCCTTATACTCCGGCTCTAGATAAGAGCCCATCATTTATTCGCCCGGTTATCCCAGTTAATGTATCCCTGTTGTAATGTAATGCATTCTTACATGCTAGTTCACGTTCTAATGTAAACCGAAGTGATGTGTAATTTTTTACATGAATATCGGAGTATATAAAAATGCTAAATAAATAAATAAATAAATAAATAACTAACTAAATAAATAATTTGTCTGTGTCTGTAAAAGGTGTGGGAGTGTGTGCTGGGGGGTGGAGGGGTGGCTTGTGTGCAAGGCTGTAAGGTTCGCCTAGGGTACCGAATACCCTTCCCTATCCATGGTTTCTGGGGGAGGGGCCTTGTCAGTTTTTAAAAATAACGATTGCAGGACGGAGCTGGGCTTTATTTGATAGGCCTGGGACAGACATAAGAACATAAGAAAATGCCATACTGGGTCAGACCAAGGGTCCATCAAGCCCAGCATCCTGTTTCCAACAGTGGCCAATCCAGGCCATAAGAACCTGGCAAGTACCCAAAAGCTAAGTCTATTAGTACCCAAAAACTGACACTGAATGAATCGAGGGGTGGGGGAGAGCACAGTACTCTTTCGCACAGAGGAGCAGAAAAGCTGGCATCGGCCCTGCCAATATCTCTTCCCTGTCTAGGGGTACCTAATTTACAGCCTGTATCATACATACATTCTCTCTCTCCCCGCTCACTGAGCTCCTCCAGCTCCTGGTCCTCTTCCCAGCAGTGTTCAGGCTTCCTCATTCCTCTCCACACTCATGCAGGATCAATCCCATCTCCTCCTTTCTCCCGGCCATTCCCTCAGAGGGTGGAGTGGCCTCTTCCTCGGGAGAAGGAAACTCTTCATTTATTTTTTTATTTATTAAATTTGATATTCCGCGTGTAAAAACAAATTATCCAAGCGGAAAAATAAACATTAAGTACAATCAACAGATATCAAATATTAACAAAATAAAATGTATGTAAGACAAACGGCATTTCTTCTTCCACTCCACGGGGCCTCTGGCCCCTTCCCTTGAGGTGAAAAGCTCCTGCAGGACTCCAGGCCATACCAGAGTGGGGCCCGGTCACTCGCCAGCCCACAAGCTGGCTACTAAAGGTTCCTATATCCTCATCTCCCACTTAGAAATGGCCAGCTCCCTCCAAACAGACCCAGAATTTATAATCTCCATGGCCATCATTTAGATCATCCCATCCTCCTCAGGGGAAAACTCTGGGCAACTTAACAGATCTCCGTGACACACAATAGTGTAATGCTGTACATTCCACCAACCCCATCCAGTGGTCACATGGTAGAAATGCAGGTCTAGTAGATAATTTTTCTCAATACCTCAAAACAAGAACACCCCAGGGGTCTCCCCCACCCAAAATGTTTTGTACTACTAGGCATGAATGAATGCACAGATGGGAACTCCCCCCACATTTTTTTTTATGGATGAAGGAGAATGGGAAAGTCAAAATCCAATGACATTTATTCCTAAGTGTTATTAAGCCAAGAGGGGTCAAATGATATTATAGTCAAAAACCCAAAGAAAAAAGAGCCCCAAAAATTAAGGCTGCCAAGCCTGGAGCTTCGACGACATATCCATGGGGGCTGATCCAGTGGTCTGGCGCTGGTGCTGTGGGATTTCCTGAGTCCGGTGCTGGATCCAGCTCCTACTGATTGAGGAGGTTAGGAGCACAGAAACTGTCCTGGACACAAATGGATTCTTTGTAAAAGGAGAATTTCAGCAGATGGCAGATTGCATGGCCTGCACCAGAGCCTAGCCATGGTACAGGGGTTAGGTTTCCCACTCCTGCAATGAGTCACTGGGTCCTTAATGGTCACAGAATTGAGTGGCCCTTAGCCAGAAGGGGGCACTTTCAGGAGATACCACTTTCCACGCTAGGCTGGCAAACTGAGTCAGTAGTGGCTGAGAGAAAAGACTGTCCACCGGTTTAGTACTGCCTCAGAGAGACGCGTGCTCTTAACACCATGCTGGGACACGGGGTCAGTACTGGCTGAGAGTGATCACTGTCTCCGTTGGACATAGGATGCTGGCCCTGCTCCCCACTGAGATCCCCCAGAATCAGAGCCAGAGAAAAGAAAGTGAGCAAGACTGGGGTTAGTTAAGGTTGCGTAAGAAGCCTGGGAATTCATAGAGCTTTCCAAAAGTAAAACATTTCAAATATAAGCTTGCGCACAAACTCCATTTCCTAATGCCCAGTATTTTAAGTGTAATTTGGAAGTTGTGGGATCCGTTTAGGCTCTCTGTTGTTACTAGTATAGACATTCGTTGTCTTTAAGGTTGGAGTGAAGTAGGTTGCCTCAGCTCTGGAAAAAAAAAATAAGGTAAATAGCATGAAACCCGTAAGCCAAAACTCAGGCCTAGGAGCCTCTGCTAATTAGATACATCCATGTGTCATCGCAGTTACTCAACAGAGAACATTACTGTGCGGGGAACCGAGTCACAGTGGCAGGCACTGATGCGATTCAAGGAAGGAACCTCACTCACCCAAAGTTCCGGCCCAAAGATATTCACTGGCATAAAAAAAAATGCGCAGCTTAGAGTCTGTGGAGGTGGGGGACTTGCAACTCCATCTCTTTTCAGCTGCATTTCAGACTTTCCCCGCCCATCAGCCTCCCATCACATCTCATCAACTTCTTTACCACATTAACAAATCCCGGAGTTCTGGTGGCTTTGGGCAGCAGTCGGCGTATTGGGGTATATCTGGGGTCAGAGGGCACTAGGATGTAGGCATCTTTGGGGGACTCCGTCTTTCCCTTAGGAAGGTCTGAGGGGTAGAACAGGGAAGTCTCCAGTCGTGCTCCTTGTGTACTGCAAATCATTTTTGTGTTTTTTCAGGTTGTGATGAGAATTTTTTTAGGATATTTTTTTTTTGCCAGTATTTGCTTTCAATTGCCAGCTGCTCTCTCTTTCCACCACTTCCCCACCACCCTGACATTCACTTTCAAGAAACCCAACAGAATTGGGGTGAATCACCTCATCCTGATTCATGAATAAACCCCCAAGGCCTCATATGACTGATGCACCACGGGGAGTAATCGCTGCACGCTGTGACCCCCAAAGAAGAAGCTGCACACCAGCTTTCCAAAGCACCCGGGACCCTTTCTTCTGATGTTGCATCACAACACAGCAGGGGGGGTTGAGTGCTTCCTTTTCACAAAATACTAACCCAATTTTTTAAAAAAGGATGAAAGAGTTGACAAAACTTGCCCTTTTCAAAAGCTCAAACCCTCCGCAGCCCCGCTGCCTCCGTCGACCAGGCAGGGCCGGTGCTTCCATTAGGCAAACTAGGCGGTCGCCTAGAGCGGCAGAATTTGAGGGGCAGCAAAATTCCACCAGCACAAGGCCCAGAGGGGGGAAATCAATACTGCCAAAGAAGGGAGCGCTGTGCTGGAGCTGCTGCCAATAGGTAAATTGAGCATGGGGGGGGGCCCATGACCGAAGGTTTGCCTAGGGCGTCACATGGTCTTGCACCTGCCCTGCAACTAGGCACAGCACTGGAAAATCCCACCACTCTTCCCTTTTCCTGCACACGTTCCTCCCCTCAAAACCCACTGCAGGTGTTTTCATAAAATTAAACCTTTGCTTTCTTCTGGGACCCAGCCTCCTTTATTACCAGCGGGCTTTCATATCGTTAACATTCCAAAATGCTCCCAATTCCATAGCCCATGATTCAAGGAGGTTGTTCAGATGCCCAGATAAAAGGATTCCATTAAATGGATAGAAGCAAACAGTTGGGCCTTCATTGTCTGAGGATGCCAGCTAATTGCCTGCTGGGGAGAGACCACATCCTGAGCTTTCTCTTCCATTTTCTCCTTGCAGTAATTAAATGCACAATATCTATTTCCAACCTGTACAAGGGAGAAATATGAGATTATTCAGAAAAGACCTCACAGTTTCCTTTTAAATAAATTTATCTTGGGGACCATGTCAAGTGAACAGCAGGGTTTTGGGAAGGTTCACCAAATTTTCCTGTATTATTCCTGCCACGGGTTATGATAGATGGGTAAGATCTTTTATAATTGCTGTTGATTTTTTTTGTGTGTGTGTTTGTGTCTGTATATGTTTGCAGTTTGCATTTACATCAACAAGCAGGCAAACATGGGGCCGTACCTAGACCGGAAGAAGGTGCAGCAGCTGCCTGATCACTTTGGGCCCGAGCGGCCCTCCACGGTGCTGCAGCAGGCCGTCCAGGTGTGCATCGACTGTGCATACCAGCAGAAGTCCGTCTTTTCGCTGGTCAAGCAAGGCTACGGTGGAGAGAAGGTCTCAGGTAAGGGCGTGGCGATGGAAAAGCTTGGCGTCCAGCGAGCCAAGCTCATTTTCTCTGTGAGATCCCTCTGATGGACAGACCTTTTGGGCAGCCCAGCCAAAATCTGGCAATACTTGGCAAGTCCTTGTGAACGAAATCGGAAGATTTCCACAAGAAAAAAAAAAAAGTTTTTGACATGAAAGGTGCCATTAATTGGCTCCTGGGAATCTGGGATGGTTTTCATAAAGAGTTTGTAAGAAATGCTAACTACAGTGTTAACGTTTTCCCTTTGATGCAAACAGTTTTGCATGTTTCTAGTGCCGGGTGAGGGACAAAAACATGAGGAAACAAATTTAGAGAATTAAGAAAGGAAAGGTCCCCTGCTGTGGAAGATATCTGCCTAGAAGCAGGCACCTATATGAGGTTCCTGGCCGTTGGATCTTCATCAGTAAAGTATGAGGAGTTTGCAGGTACTTCCCTACGACAAGAAGGGGTGCCCTCGTCTAGACAGGTGTGTCTAAAGCAAGGGAATGCAACGCACATTCCCTGTCTGCCACGGATGGGGCGCTGCCCTGGCGTTCCCAGAAAGGAAGGCAGGGAAATGGCCATCATTGCAAGCCAGTGGAAAAAGAGGACCGGATCTGCAAATCAGTCGCCAAAACAGGAGTGCATGAAGACCAGCTGTGTGGAAAAACCTGGATTTAAATCCCCAGCTCTCGTCTTCTGTTCCCAGGGCAGGCCAGGTTTGGGGATGCTGTGGAGGAAGCAACTTGGGGTGGGGGAAAGGAGAAGGAATTCCAGCTATTGCTCAATTGTATCATCTGGGTTCCAGAGGGGAGCTGGAGTTTGGGCTTCCCCTCTGAGGGCGATGGCTGGGCTGAGTAATCTGGGGAGGGGGATATAAAAATGGGAGGGGGGGGGGCATAAAGCTCAGGTGATTGTGCCAGAATGTTTCTGGTACCGTAGCCTAGGAGAGTTGGAAACTGGGCCATAAATAAATAAATAAATGCTTTAATGGGGCAATTTCCTAAGCTATGAGTTTATTTACATGGGTATGGGTTCCAAAGCAGAGGGGATGGACCCAGGTAGGGAGAAGTATCAGATTTTAAAGTTTAGATTACTGGAGGGAGATGCATAAACTGGGGGACACGGGGGGTTGGGGGGGGGGGAGAGCACAGTAATTGTTCACACAGGACATCAAAAAAGCTGCTACTAACCCTGGACTGGAGCCAGCGTGTTTGTGTGTGTGGAGGAGAGGGAATGGAGTTAGTGTGTGTATGTGTGGAGGAGAAGGGTTGGAACTAGTCTGTGTATGTGTGTGTAGGACAGGAAGTAGAATCAGCATATGTGTTTGTGTGTGTGTATAGGAGAGGGAGTAGTATCAGCATGTGTGCGTGTGTAGGAGAGGGAGAGAAACCAGCCTGTGAGTGTGTGTGTGTGGAGAAGAGGGAGTGGAGTCAGCCTGTGTATGTGTATGTGGAGGAGAGGGAATGGAGCCAGCCTGTGTGTGTGGAGAAGAGATAGTGGAGCCAGCCTGTGTGTGTGGAGGAAAGGGAGTAGAGTCAGTATGTGTGTGTATGGAGGAGAGGGAGTATAGACAGCATGTGGGTGTGTGAAGGAGAGGGAGTGGAGCCAGTGTGCATGTGCCTGATAGAGAGGGAGCCAATGTGTATGTGTGCCTGAGAGAGGAAGAGCCAGCGTGTGTATATCTGTGAGCGTGTGTGAGTTTTGAAAGAGTATGTGTGTGTGTCTCTGAGAGCATGAGGATGAACATGTGAGTATATGAGAGAGGAGAACGTTTGTACACCTCCCTTTCCCTCCCACTACTCCACAACACTCTCAGGGTGAATGGAAGTCACCCCTCCCCAGTGAAAAGAGACCCTGCGTGGTGGTGCCGTGAGGTGATGTGATGGTGGGGAGAAGGGGGTTGGCACAGGGGAGACAACGCAAATGCGTTGGCCTCTGGGCACTGGAGTCTCTCACTATGCCTCTGCCCCCACACCCCAGGACCATCACTGCAGTGTCCAGACTAGATATGTTGTAGGCAGATGGGAGTTAGAAAACAGGAGAGAAATTTCTGAGTAGTGGTTCTAAACAAACCAAAGGTTTATTGTTGCTATTGGTTACTGAAGGCTCATTTTGGGACTGGGATACTTGGAACTACAGTCCACCACTTACAGTCATTAAATTTATAGCTGATGTCCAGTCTGGGTGTTACAGCCCAGATGGAGGTTTCCAAGAACTGGGATTCAGGATCCAAGAAACATCATTAGAGAAAGTCAAGGAGGGGTATTTAAAAAAAAATAAAATTCCAGTAACATCTGGTGCTTTCTAATCCTTCTGGCAGTACTCAGAGGTGGTGTGTGAAGATTCTGAGCAGGCTTGTAGAGCAGGATATTCTGCAAGCCTGTTGTATATGGAGGAGACAGGCCCTTGCGTTGTTTCATGAGGCCCCTATGCTGCAGGGGACCCAGCTTTGGTTCCTCCATTCTATGGTTGTGGCAGTACTTGGGAGTTTTCCAGAGACAAGATTGTAGTGCTCTGCCTTTCTAGTGAAGGGGATGAAGGGCGATGGATTAAGAACATAAGATATGCCATACTGGGTCAGACCAAGGGTCTATCAAGCTCAGCATTCTGTTTCTAACAGGGCCAGTCCAAGTCACAAGTACCTGGCAAGTACCCAAAAAATTGTGTATAAGGATCCCCTCTTTGACATAACTATCTTTCTTCTATTTGCAGAAAGTATTGTTATGAGGTAGTTAGGCACTCCAAGATCTCTTAATACCACCCCAGGTGGAACTTGAACCCACAGTCTCTGGCTTAGGAGATGGGTTAAGGACATATGAAATTGCTATACTGGGTCAGACAGAGGGTCCATCAAGCCCAGCATCCTGTTTCCAACAGTGGCCAATCCAGGTCACAAGTACCTGACAAATACCCAAACACTAAGTAGATCCCATGCTACCTCTGCTAGAAATAGCAGTGGCAAACTTTTATTTGTAAGGATATTTATTAGGGATGTGAATCGTTTTTCAACGATTAAAATTATCGTCCGATAATTTTAAAATCGTCTTAAATCGTTAAAGAACACGATACAATAGGAATTCTAACGATTTATTGTTAAAAAATCGTTAATCGGGAGTTAGTGCGCACTAACAGAAAATGATACAAATTGACACTTTTCAGGTCAGTTAGGAATGAATATGTATTCCTATTGGCTGGCTGCCCTCTTATTTATTGATGTTACCAAGGTTCCCACTGAGGTGATGGTTGGGGGGATGGGAAATGGAAACGGTTGGTAGCTTGACAAAAAAAGTAATGTGATCAGTCAATGTGACTAAAACTTGTGCCTATCCCTGATACCGGGAGTGTTGTGATCTTCCTGCACACAGTTCCCTAACCCTGATACAGGGAGTGTTGTGATTTCCTGCACGCAGTGCCCTAACCCTGATACCAGGGGTGTTGTGATCTTCCTGCACACAGTGCCCTAACCCTGATACCAGGGGTGTTGTGATCTTCCTGCACACAGTGCCCTAACCCTCATACCGGGAATGTTGTGATCTTCCTGCACGCAGTGCCCTAACCCTGATACCGGGAATGTTGTGATCTTCCTGCACACAGTGCCCTAACCCTGATACTGGGAATGTTGTGATCTTCCTGCACGCAGTGCCCTATCCCTGATACCGGGGGTGTTGTGATCTTCCTGCACTGAGCAGGGATACGGCACTGCATGCAGGAAGATCACAACACTCCCGGTATCAGGGTTAGGGCACTGTGTGCAGGAAGATCACAACACTCTCGGTATCAGGGATACGGCACTGCGTGCAGGAAGATCACAACACTCCCGGTATCAGGGTTAGGGCACTGTGTGCAGGAAGATCACAACACTCCCGGTATCAGGGATACAGCACTGCGTGCAGGAAGATCACAGCACCCCCGGTATCAGGGATAGGGCACTGCATGCAGGAAGATCACAACACTCCCAGTATCAGGGATACGGCACTGCGTGCAGGAAGATCACAACACTCCCGGTATCAGGGATAGGGCACTGAGTGCAGGAAGATCACAACACTCCCGGTATCAGGGATAGGGCACTGCATGCAGGAAGATCACAACACTCCCGGTATCAGGGTTAGGGCACTGCATGCAGGAAGATCACAACACTCCCGGTATCAGGGTTAGGGCACTGCATGCAGGAAGATCACAACACTCCCGGTATCAGGGTTAGGGCACTGCATGCAGGAAGATCACTCCCGGTATCAGGGATAGGGCACTGAGTGCAGGAAGATCACAACACCCCTGGTATCAGGGTTAGGGCACTGTGTGCAGGAAGATCACAACACTCCCAGTATCAGGGATATGGCACTGAGTGCAGGAAGATCACAACACCCCTGGTATCAGGGATAGGGCACTGCATGCAGGAAGATCACAACACTCCCGGTATCAGGGTTAGGGCACTGTGTGCAGGAAGATCACAACACTCCTGGTATTAGGGATAGGGCACTGCGTGCAGGAAGATCACAACACCCCTGGTATCAGGGATAGGGCACTGTGTGCAGGAAGATCACAACACTCCCAGTATCAGGGATACGGCACTGCATGCAGGAAGATCATAACACTCCCGGTATCAGGGATAGGGCACAAGTTATAGTCACATTGACTGATCACTTACTTTTTTTGTCAAGCTACCAACTGTTTCCATTTCCCATCCCCCATATATTGTCAGTGGGAACCTTGGTGACATGAATAAATAAGAGGGCAGCCAATAGGAATACATATTCATTCCTAAACTGACCTTAACTGACCTGAAAAGTGTCAAATTGTATCATTTTCTGTTAGTGCGCACTAACAATGGTTAGTGCGCTCTAACTTCCTGTTAGCGCGCACTAACTCCCGTTAGTGCGCACTAATCGGAAAAACCGATTTTTTAACTAAAAAATCGTGCCAAACACAATTTTCTTCTCCTGCCAGATGATTTCGATCGTTAAGACGATCGGGCACATGATTCACATCCCTAATATTTATTTAGCACCATCCACTAGCAATGTATTTTGCCTAAGATTACAGTGTTTTAAGTTTGACACAAGGAGGTAAGTGACTTGCAGAATATCACTCAGTGAGTGGTGGAGCCGGGGATAGCAGCCTGGTCACTATATTTCGCACGTCCATGCTCTACCCCAGGTGTTTCGGCTCAGAAAAGTGATAGATCTCTTCAGATCAAAGAATGTTACTCCTGGAGGAATTCTGCAAAAAAATGTAACATTCTGCACGCAAAATTCTGCAAACCTTATATTGGTCAAAATAACACAATTTACATGACAGTCTTTAAGTTATTACATTTTAAATTAATACAGATAAAAGTTATTACTTAAAGATGCAGAATTTTAAATATTTTGAGCAGAATTTCCCTAGAAATTCACTGTAAGAGTGTCCCTTCCACTCTCTCTCCCCACTCCCCTGGCTACTTTGCCCTCTCAGGCCCCAACTCCACCTGCCAGTATCTCTCCCCTCCACCTCTAGGCTCAACCCCTTCCACTCTACCGCCAGTCCCAGAGTTTGACCCCGTTCTCAGTACTGCCCCTCACACAGGCTCCCTCTGTCCCTCCCTCTCTCACACACAGGCTCCCTCTCTCTAATACACATACACACCCTCATACAGGCTCCCTCACTCTCTCGCACACACACACATCCCTTCATACAGGGTCCCTTTCTTGCATACACACCCACACAAGCTCCCTTTCTCTTTCACACATACACCCTCACACAGGCTACCTATGTCTCTCTCTCACGAACCTGTTCACCAAGGCTCTGGCTCACACATACAATCCCTTCACACAAGCTAGCACCCTCACATACACACGAGCTCCCAATCTCTCACACACATACACACTCCTTCACAATCTCCTCATATAGGCTCCCTCTTTCTGAAACCCACACTCAAGCATCCCCCTCCCCGCTCTCTTACCTACCATGCTCTCTCACGCTCTCCTGCTCTCACCCTCCCCTCCCCCACATTCCCTCCCCTCATATAGACTCCCTCTCTCTGAAACCCACATTCAAGCATCCCCTGCCCCCCGCTCTCTTACCTCCCATGCTCTCTCACACCCTCCTGCTCTCTCACTCTCCCCTTCCCCACACCCCCTCCCCTCATATAGGCTCCCTCTCTCTGAAACCCACACTCAAGCATCCCCCTCTCTCTTACATCCCATGATCTCTGTCACCCTCCCCTCCCCCTCTCCTCTCTCTTACAAACACACACATTTTCTTTCACCGGGGCCTTCCATCTTCGCTGCGAACGGAGCACACTCCATTCACAGCACATAGGGGCCTTCCATTTTGCCACGAACGGCGCGCCGGGGCCTTCATCTTCACCGTGAATGGAGCGCGTCCCGTGGCACACGCACTCCGTTCGTGGCATGCCGGGGTCTCCTCTGTTATTTTCTGCGCAGAATTTGGCAATTCTGCGTGGGGGGGGGGGGAATTCTGCACAAATTCTGCACTCCGCAGTAGGGCAGAATTCCACCAGGACTAGAATGTGCAGAGTGGCAAGTGTTTGCAAACCTCCCATTTCTCAGTGCACTGTCAGAACAATGAATGATGTAGGCACTCCCCATCTCCTCGCCCGTCTGCCGTCGCAGTGGGGAGACCAATTCCAGATGTGACAACCTGGGCCAGTTTTAAGGAAGGGGGATCAAGCAGGACAATTGCTCAGGGTATCAGCTCCTTGGTGCAGCTGAGTGATGTCACTGACGCAGAGCTTCAGGATGTCTGGCACTGGCTAAACCCATTCCTTAGTTTCTGCCTGGACCCCAGCCTTGGTGCCAGCTCAGAAACCTCTTAAATGTAAAACTCATTGTCCAGTCATGTGGACACTTTTGTTTGGAAGGATGAGTGGCTTTGTATTTTGAGAATGAGTGACTCTCCCTTCAGCTCCCTCTGTTGTAAACCCATGCCACCTCTGCTCATTTTGACGTAAGAACATAAGAAAAAAAGAAATTGCCATACTGGGGTCAGACCAAGCCCAGCATCCTATTTCCAAGAACCAAAACAGTAAATAAATCTCATGCTATTAATGCTGGTAATAGTGTTATTAACCAAGTACAGCTAAGTCTCTTTGGTTAATAACAGTTTATGGACTTCTCCTCCAGGAACTTTGGTGCTCTGCACCTATCTGTCTTGTGGCTGTATTTTGTTGTTTTTATTTTCCAGTGTCGGCTTCTTTCGATGGAAAGCAGCATCTCCTGAGCCTGCCCGTCGTGAACAGCATCGGTTATGTCCTGCGCTTCCTCAAGAAGCTGTGCCGAAGCCTGCTCTGTGGAAATCTCTTCAGCAATCAGCCCTTTGTGCAATACAGTGCCCCAGCGGACAACTCCCAGCAGTACGAGAATGACAGGATGGAGTCAGGTACGCTGGACCTCAGTGACCAAGAGTGCTCCATGCTGCTGTCTGGTTCTTCTCTTCTCTTCTCTGGACATTTGGTTTAACAGAGAATGCTTCATAACATCATCAAATTTTCCTATTCCTAAATCTAACGGTAACTGTAATCCTAACCCACATCCTAAACTAACCATAATTGTAACTATATCTCTAACCCAAATTGTAATCTTACAAACATAGAAACACGACGGCCCATCCAGTTTGCCCATCCTCCCAATTAATTTAGCATTATATTTCCCATCACTTCCTTAGGGATCCCCAGTATTTATGCTTTCTTGAACACAGATACTGTTTTTGTCCTTACCACCTGCACTGGAAGGCTGTTCCGTGCATCCACCACCCTCTCCTTAAAGAAATATTCCCTAAGATTACTCCTGAGTCTACCTCCTTTCAATCTCATCACATGACCCCTCGTTCTGGAGCTTCCTTTCTGTTGAAAGAGACTCACCTCCTGTGCATGAAAACTTTTGAAATATTTAAGTCTCTATCATACTTCCCCTATCTCACCTTTCCTCTAGGGTAGTGGTCCCCAACCCTGTCCTGGGGGCCCACCAGCCAGTCAGGTTTTCAGGATATCCACAATGAATATGCATGAGAGAAAATTTGCATGCACTGCTTCCATAACAGGTAAATTTTCTCTCATGCATATTCATTGTGGATATCCTGAAAACCTGACTGGCTGGTGGGCCCCCAGGACAGGGTTGGGGACCACTGCTCTAGGGTGTACATGTTTAGATCTTTAAGTCAACCCCCATATGCTATAGAATAAAGACCTCTGGAAGACCACTGACTATTTTAGTAGCCGCCCTCTGGACAGACTCCATCCTGTTTATATCCTTTTAAAGGTGCAGTCTCCAGAATTGTACACAGTATTTCAAGTGAGGTCTCACCTACCAGGGACCTAATTGAGGGCATTATCACCTCCTTTTTTTTCTGCTGACTGTGCCTCTCTCTATGCAGCCAAGCATCTTTCTGCCTTTTACCGTTGCTTTATCTACCTATTTGGCCACCTTAAGATCGTCAAATACAATCACCCTCAGATCCCACTCTTCCTTTGTGCTTAGAACGATTTCACCTCCAATACTGTACCTTGCCCTTGGGTTTTGCATCCTAAATCCATTACTCTGCATTTTTAGCATTAAATCTTAGCTGCCAGACCTTAGACCATTGTTCAAGCTTTGTTAGATCCCTCCTTATGTTTTCCACTCCTTCCTGGTTGCTCACCCTGTTACATATTTTCGTATCATCGGCAAAAAGACAAAACTTTCCCAACAATCCTTCCATTATGTTGCTCACAAAAATGTTGAAAAGAACCAGCCAAGGACCAATCCCTGAGGCACACCAATAGTAATATCCCCCTCCTCAGAAAAAACTCCATTTACTACTACCCTTTGTCGCCTACCACTCAGTCAGTTTCTACCAAGTCAGTCACTCTATGATCCATACCAAGGGTGCATAATTTATTTATAAGTCTTCTGTGTGGAACCGTGTCAAAGGCCTTGCTGAAATTCAAGTACAGTACGTCTAGTGCTCTTGCTTGATCCAACTCTCTGGTCTCTAACTCCAGTTTAACCGTATCAGTAATTTTAGCACTATTCCTAACCTTATTATCTAACCCTAATCCTAATTTTAACTGTGTTTAACCCAAGTCTAAACACTAAATGTCATCTTAACCCAGCCCTGTCAACTATCCCTTATCCTAACTTTAGTCATATCTAGCATTAACCCAACCAACAAATGCTCATCCTGTTACTTATTCCGAATGGTAAGTGTATCATTAACCCTAACCTTAAACCAAACCTTAACCTTCATTCTATCAGTGATTATCCTTTTGGAACAACTCCCAGTGCCGAGTGACACCGTGTTTTTAGTGACTTTAGACATAATTTCACTGTATCCGAATATTCCTCAGGAAGAGGCTCTAAATGTGATCCGCCAGACTTTGGAATTAAGATCTGAGCCTATCCAGACTCTTACGGAATTTTTGTTAAAATTGGCACGTTTAGCTTTAACAAAAAATTATTTTATTTTTGATTCACAATTTTACCAGCAGATAAAGGGCATGGCGATGGGTGCAACAATGGCCCCTAGCCTAGCCTGTTTATATGTTGCTATGTTTGAAGAGACATTCATTTATCCATCTGCAGAGTCACATTTTTTTCCAATTTGGCTAAGATATATCGATGATATATTTTTGGTCTGGTCAGGAACGGATGTACAATTTTTTGTATTTCTGGACTGGTTAAATAGTTGTGACAGTAACCTTCAATTTAACTTTGATATACAATCCAGTAGCATTCCTTTTTTGGATATTCTGATTTCTGTTTCCAATAATTGTTTTAACACTACTATTTTTTGCAAACACACAGATAAAAACACACTCTTACAATATGGGAGCTGTCACCCACGTTTTCTTAAACAAAACATTCCTACACATCAGTTCTTAAGGTTATGCCGTCTGTGCTCCACTAAGGAGGAATACATGTCACAAGCTAAGCAGATGATGACACAGTTCACTCTGAGAGAGCACCCACATAGAATTCTGAAACGTGCTCTATACGTTAATAGAGACCTTTTATTCCTACCAAAAAGTCTGCTTGATGAGGAATCAATAAATTGCATTTTGCCATTTTCAGTGCAGAGTAAGACCATTTCAACTCTAATACGGAGGAATTGGTTAGCATTGTCTTTGGATCATTTTTTTCACTCTTCCCTCCGGTTTACATATCGGAGAGGAAAGAATTTAAAGGACATGTTGGTTCATACAGTATCGAGTCCTGCTGTTGTTTCTGAAACGTGGCCACAAGCCATGTGGCCACTGCTCAGTATGTACTTTGACAATGACCATGTTTGAATTTATTCATCCTAGTACCTCTAGAATTTTTACACTTTGAGGTTCATCTGATTGTACCACTATAAGGGTTGTGTATGTGATTTATTGCCCGTGCAATAAACTATATGTGGGTAAAACGAAACGGATGGTAAAGACTCGCATTATAGAGCATAGATCGAATATAAAAAATCAGAGGGAAAATGAACCATTGGTCAAACATTGGATACAACACCAGCACCAATTAACAGATTTGAAATTCTTTGTATTAGATGTGGTCCATCCCCTGCCGCGGGGCGGCAATTACTCTGAACTGCTAATTCAAAGGGAACAAAAATGGATCTATCTTCTTGATACAGTGACCCCTAGTGGCCTTAACTGTGAGCTAGAGTGGAGTTTCTTTACCTGAAAGGTCTCTAACTTACCTGCCGTGATCTGATTGGCTCACCATTCTCGGACTTTGATTGGTTGATAACACTCGCGTTTAAAATGCCGGCCCAGTGATATTGTATTCGCACTCCCTGTTAACCTGTTGCTGAAATTCTTTAAGGTATGTTTCTTGTTTAATTTTATTGAAGTTCATGCCGGTATGTACCCTTAGTGTATTGGGATCCATGTTAAAATGTTGGAATTTCATTTTCAGATTTTGTGATTATACGGTGTTGTCCCTCCTGACGCAGCCAGTGGGTGAAACATGGGGTCTGTGTCGGGGGACCCCTACCTGCATTTGGAACTATACAATAAACCTGACAGTGGAGTTGCCATTTGAACTGTTGCAAACTAAATAAATGCTTGGATCCAAGAAGTTATTCTGCACTTGTTGTTTGTTGGTAATTGAAGTCTCCCATTATTACTGCACTATCAATTTGGTTAGCTTCCCTAATTTCTCTTAGCATTTCACTGTCTGTCTCACCATCTTGACCAGTGGACGGTAGTATATCCCTATCACTATAGTCTTCCCCGACACACAAGGGATTTCTACCCATAAAGATTCAATTTTGTATTTAGTCTCATGCAGGATGTTTATCCTGTTGGACTCTATGCCATCCCGGACATAAAGTGCCACACCTCCTCCCAGGTGCTCCTCTCTGTCATTGCGATATAATTTGTACCCCGGTATAGCACTGTCCCAGGCAGTGCCTGGCAGGAAGAAAAAATGGCAAGAAAAAGATACACAAAAACTGGGTCAACCTGAATCAGACTAGCTGCTGAGCCTGGCTGGAGCCACTGTAGCCATCCCTGGCTTCACAGTGTAGAGTTCTAGTAGTCATGCTGGTCTGGAGGAAACTGGATACTTTGCAGACTGTAACACCTTTTACCAACGGATGATGGTGCACTTGGGTTTTCAGGACCACAGAAGAGTTCAAATATCTTCTGGAGACAAACATAAGAACATAAGAAATTGCCATGCTGGGTCAGACCAAGGGTCCATCAAGCCCAGCATCCTGTTTCCAACAGAGGCAAAACCAGGCCACAAGAACCTGGCAATTACCCAAACACTAAGAAGAACCCATGCTACTGATGCAATTAATAGCAGTGGCTATTCCCTAAGTATAATTGATTAATAGCCATTAATGGACTTCTCCTCCAAGAACTTATCCAAACCTTTTTTGAACCCAGCTACACTAACTGCACTAACCACCTCCTCTGGCAACAAGTTCCAGAGCTTTATTGTGCGTTGAGTGAAAAATAATTTTCTCTGATTAGTCTTAAATGTGCTACTTGCTAACTTCATGGAATGCCCCCTAGTCCTTCTATTATTCGAAAGTGTAAATAACCGAGTCACATCTACTTGTTCAAGACCTCTCATGATCTGAAAGACCTCTATCATATCCCCCCTTAGCCGTCTCTTCTCCAAGCTGAACAGCGCTAACCTCTTCAGCCTTTCCTCATAGGGGAGCTATTCCATCCATTTTATCATTTTGGTTGCCCTTCTCTGTACCTTCTCCATCGCAACTATATCTTTTTTGAGATGCAGCGACCAGAATTGTACACAGTATTCAAGGTGCGGTCTCACCATGGAGCGATACAGAGGCATTATGACATTTTCCGTTCTATTAACCATTCCCTTCCTAATAATTCCTAACATTCTATTTGCTTTTTTGACTGCTGTAGTACACTGAGCCGACGATTTTAAAGTATTATCCACTATGATGCCTAGATCTTTTTCCTGGGTGGTAGCTCCTAATATGGAACCTAACATCATGTAACTACAGCAAGGGTTATTTTTCCCTATATGCAACACCTTGCACTTGTCCACATTAAATTTCATCTGCCATTTGGATGCCCAATCTTCCAGTCTTGCAAGGTCCTCCTGTAATGTATCACAATCCGCTTGTGATTTAACTACTCTGAATAATTTTGTATCATCCGCAAATTTGATAACCTCACTCGTCATATTCCTTTCCAGATCATTTATATATATATTGAAAAGCACCGGTCCAAGTACAGATCCCTGAGGCACTCCACTGTTTACCCTTTTCCACTGAGAAAATTGACCATTTAATCCTATTCTCTGTTTCCTGTCTTTTAACCAGTTTGTAATCCACGAAAGGACATTGCCTCCTATCCCATGACTTTTTAGTTTTCGTAGAAGCCTCTCATGAGGGACTTTGTCAAATGTCTTCTGAAAATCCAAATACACTGCTTCTACCAGTTCACCTTTATCCACATGTTTATTAACCCCTTCAAAAAAATGAAGCAGATTTGTTAGGCAAGACTTCCCTTGGGTAAATCCATGTTGACTGTGTCCCATTAAATCATGTCTTTCTATATGCTCTACGATTTTGATCTTGAGAATAGTTTCCACTATTTTCCCTAGCACTGAAGTCAGGCTCACTGGTCAATAGTTACCCGGATCGCCCCTGGAGCCTTTTTTAAATATTGGGGTTACATTGGCCACCCTCCAGTCTTCAGGTACAATGGATGATTTTAATGATAGGATACAAATTTTAACTAATAGATCAGAAATTTCATTTTTTAGTTCCTTCAGAACCCTAGGATGCATACCATCCGGTCCAGGTGATTTGCTATTCTTTAGTTTGTCAATCTGGCCTACTACATCTTCCAGGTTCACAGTGATTTCGTTCAGTTCGTCTGAGTCATCACCCCTGAAAACCATCTCTGGAACTGGTATCTCCTCATTAGTAAACACGGAGGCAAATAATTCATTTATTCTTTCTGCAATGACCTTATCTTCCCTAAGGGCCCCTTTAACCCCTGTCATCTAATGGTCCAACCGACTCCCTCACAGGTTTCATGCTTTGGATATATTTTTAAAAGTTTTTATTATGCGTTTTTGCCTCTATGGCCAACTTCATTTCAAATTCTCTCTTCGCCTGTCTTATCAATGTTTTACACTTACCTTGACAATGCTTATGTTTTATCCTATTTTCTTCAGATGGATCCTTCTTCCAATTTTTGAAGGATGTTTTTTTTGGCTAAAATAGCCTCTTTCACCTGACCTTTTAACCATGACGGTAATCGTTTTGCCTTCCTTCCACCTTTCTTAATGCGCGGAATACATATGGACTACGCCTCTAGGATTGTATTTTTAAACAATGTCCATGCCTGTTGAACACTTTGAACCTTTGCAGCTGCACCTTTCAGTTTTTTTCTAACTATTTTCCTCATTTTATCAAAGTTTCCCTTTTTAAAATTTAGTGTTAGAGCTGCAGATTTACGTATTGTCCCCCTTCCAGTCATTATTCAAAATTTGATCATGTTATGATCACTGCTGCCAAGTGGCCCCACCACTGTTACTTCTTTCACCAAATCTTGCGTTCCACTAAGAATTAAATCTAAAATAGCTCCCTCTCTTGTTGGTTCCTGAACCAATTGCTCCATGAAGAAATCATTTATTGCATCCAGGAACTTTATGTCTCTAGCAAGTCCTGATGTTACATTTACCGAGTCAATATTAGGGTAATTGAAATTTCCCATTATTATTGCACTGCCAAATTCGTTTGCTTCCCTGATTTCTCTTAGCATTTCATCATCTGTCTGACCATTTTGTCCAGGTGGACAGTAGTATACTCCTATCACTATACTCTTACCCAACACACATGGGATTTCTACCCATATAGATTCTACTGAGCATTTACTCTCTTGTATGATCTTTATCCTGTTGGACTCTATACCCTCCCGGACATAAAGTGCCACACCCCCACCATGTTGATCCTCCCTATCATTGCGATATAATTTGTACCCTGATATAGCACTGTCCCATTGGTTATCCTCCTTCCACCAAGTCTCTGTGATGCCTATTATGGCAATCTCATCATTTGCTGTTATCTACTCTAACTCTCCCATCTTACTTCTTAGACTTCTGGCATTGGCATACAGACATTTCAAAGTGTGGTTTTTGCTTGTTTTAACATCCTGCTTTTCAGTTGTTTGGGTTAATTCGGAAATCATTAGCTTTGGTGATTTTTTACATATAGGCATATGAACTATGCTTGCTTTTTAATGGAACCTCTCTGTTGGGATGCCCTAACTCTCCTGTTTCATTAGTATCCTTCAAGGATGCATTTCTCCGAACCATGCACTGCTGAGTGACTGCTGGCTTTCCCCCTTGTTCTAGTTTAAAAGCTGCTCTATCTCCTGCACAAAAATTCTCTTTGTTTCTTAGGGAAAAAATAGGTTCAAAACAATATTTATCAGGATAAGGAAGGTTCTCTGAATGCTGTCCTCATTGTTAGAACATCCCTCAGAGGATGGTCAGATGTATTTTGTTCCTGTGTCAGGTTGTGAGTGGGACTTCATCCTTTGTTACAAATCACTGGTAAGACCTCATCTCAAGCACCGCGTCCACTTCTGAATGCTGTACCCTCAAAATACACGGACTAAGAGGTGCAGAAAAAGTGGTGCAGTCTTCTTCAGTATAAACTCTGTAAGACTTAAGGATCTTAATATATGAAAGAGAGATTGAAATACCCCAAAGGTAAAACAGTGCACATGAAACAAACTTTTTTTTTAGTGAAAAGGGCCATCTCTCAAAAAAGATAAAGTAGCATTGGAGAACATACAGAGAAGGGCAACCAAAATGATAAAGAGGATGGAACAGCACCCCTATGAGGAAAGGATAAAGAGGTTAGAGCTTTTTAGCTTGGAGAAGAGACGGCTGAGGGGGGATATGATAGAGGAGAAGATTTCAGAGTATTTTCACTGACACCTAGATCCTTTTCCTGAGTGGCTACTCCTAATGTGGAGCCTTGCATTCTGTAGCTATCCTTTGGGTTACTCTTCCCTAATTGCATCACTTTGCATTTGCCCACATTAAATTTCATTTGCTATTTACATGCCCAATCTCTCACTTATGCAATGTCCTCTTGCAATGTCTCACAATCCTCTTATGATTTAACAACTTTGAATAATTTTGTGTCATTGGCAAATTCGATCACCTCACTTGTTGTTCCCATTTCCAGGTCATTTATGAATATATTATTTATTTATTTATTTATTTATTTATTTATTTTTTTACTTAATTTTCTATACCGATGTTGGTGTATACCTTCACACCGGTTTACAGTGTTTCTTAATTAAAATAAAGCATAAAATACAATGTTTCAAAATAAAACATAAAATACAATAAAATTTAAACCAATCATAAAGAAATCATCTATCATATAAATACTTAAAATAAAATAAAAATACATAATAAAAACTAAAATACTAAATATAAAAGTAAGAGTCTTTAACATAAAATAATAACACAGCAAATTACTAACTGACTTCTACTTGAAATGCTTGTACATACATCCATGTTTTTAGTGTTTTCTTAAACTCTTAAATCTCTCTGGATCCTTAATTCAGTGGGTAGTGAGTTCCATAAGCCTGAACCAGCTAATGAAACAGCCCTTTCCCTGACAGAAGTAAGTTTGGCAGTAGCGATAGAAGGAATTGTAAGGAGTCCTTTACCCGCTGAATGCAGATTTCGCTGAGGGGTATGAATGCGTATGACTGCATTCATCCAGTCTACTTGATCTGCATAGATTGCTTTATATATCAAACACAAAGTCTTAAATTTAATTCTGTATTCGACTTGTAGCCAATGTAGTGCGGCAAGGACAGGGGTGATATGGTCTCTTTTGTTAGTTCCGGAAATGAGCCTGGCAGTGGAATTCTGCAAAATCTGCAATGGTCTAAGTGATGACTTTGGAAGACTAAGCAATAAGGAATTGCAATAATCTATGTTGGTGAATAGTAATGCTTGGAGAACAGTTCTAAATTCATCGTGGCTCAGTAAAGGTTTTAAGTGCCTAAGAATTAATAATTTGTGATAACCTTCCTGTATCTTTGTTGAAATGTGTTTTATTAATGTAAATTCGGGGTCAAGCCACATGCCTAGGTCTCTAATTTTATTCCCTAAAGAAATGGACCCATTTTCCATGTTAAAAACTTTGGATTGATCAGATGACGTAAGTTTACGTTCTAACAACATAATTTCTGTTTTTTTCACAATTAAGGCTCAATTTCATTTGCTTTAATAATTGTCTAATAGTATTTAGGTAAATATTAGCAATTTTAAAAGTTTTTTCAATGGAGTCATTTATTGGTATAACGATCTGAATATCGTCTGCATACATATAATAGTTAAGCTGCAGACCCGATAGTAATTGACAGAGAGGCAACATGTACACATTGAATAAAGTAGCCGATATTAAAAAGCAGTAATCCAAGAACAGATCCCTAGGGCATTACACTATTAACCTTTTTCCATTGGAAAAATTCCATTTAGCCCTACTCTCTGTTTTCTGTCTTTTAACCAGATGGCAGTCCACAATAGGCCATTGCCCCAATCCCATGACTTTTTAATTTCCTAAAAAGTCTCTAATCGGTGACTTTCTCAAATGCTTTCTGGAAATCCAGATACACTATATCAACAGGCTCATGTTTATCCACATGTGTATTTACGCCCTCAAAAAAATATAGTAAATTGGTGAGGCAAGTCTTCCCTTGGCAGTCCATTTTGCTACAGCAGATCAGGAAGTTAGTAGTGTTCTCTTACGAGAAGCATCAAAATTCCGAATTTTTTGGCAGGTGAAGATGCCGAGGCCAATTTAGCCTACCCTATTTTCTAGCTGTAACATAAACATAGAAACATAGAAATGATGGAAGAAAAAGACCAAACGGCCTATCCAGTCTGCCGAGCAAGCTCCCACACTTATTTTCCCATACTGATCTGTTTCACCAACCACCAAATTCAGGGACCTTGTTGGTAACTGTTTGATTCAAATTTCTTGCCACCCCCTGCCTTTGATGCAGAGAGTAATGGAGTTGCAGCAAAGGTGAATCATAAGGCTTAATAGTTAAGGGTAGTAACCGCTGCATCAAGCAAGTTACCCCAATGCTTTTTTACCCAGACTGCACAAATCAATGCCTTGTTGGATGTTGTCTGAATGTAAATCCTCTTTTCCACATTTCCCCCTGCCGTTGAAGCAGAGAGCAATGCTGTTTATGCATTAAAAGTGAAGTATCAGGCTTAACTGGTTTAGGGTAGTAACTGCTGCAGTAAGCAAGCTACCCCCATGCTTATTTGTTTACCCAGACTGTGTAGTTCAGTCCTTGTTGGTTGTTGTCTGAATGCAAATCCTCTTTTCCACATTTCCCCTTGCCATTTAAGCAGAGAGCAATGTTGGAGTTGCATTAACCGTGTGAAGGCTTCTTGAGTAAGGGTAGTAATCACCAGGTAGTAGCCACCATTCCAACAAGCCACCCCCATGGCTCTTCTCTTCATTCCCATTCTCTAGCCTTTATGGATCCACAGTGTTTATCCCATGCCCCTTTGAAATCCTTCACAGTTTTAGTCTTCACCACTTCCTCCGGAAGGGCATTCCAGGTATCCACCACCCTCTCCATGAAGAAATACTTCTTGACATTGGTTCTGAGTCTTCTTCCTTGGAGTTTCAAATCATGATCCCTAGTTCTACTGATTTTTTCCCAACGGAAAAGGTTTGTTGTTGACCATGGATCATTAAAACCTTTCAAGTATCTGAAAGTCTGTTTCATATCACCCCTGCACCTCCTCTTCTCCAGGATATACATATTTAGTTTCTTCAATCTCTCCTCATAAGTCATTTTATGAAGACCATCCACCTTTTTGGTCGCCCTTCTCTGGGCTGCCTCCATCCTGTCTCTACCCCTTTGGAGATGTGGTCTCCAAAACTGACCACAGTACTCCAGGTGAGGCCTCACCAAGGCCCTGTACAAGGCGATCATCACTTTCTTTCTCTTACTAGATATTCCTCTCCCTCTGCAGCCCAGCATTCTTCTGGCTTTAGCTATTGCTCTTCTTCAAATACCAAATAATCCTCTGATTTCTTAAACAATCGAGAGGCTTGTCCAATGAAAAAAATTTACCAAGGACACGAGGACAACGGAGACAGTGTATTTCTAATGATCAAAAGCCTTTATTTTTTATACGCATAAGGAAGTCAGCTCCTAAGTTTGAGAGACTGACTTAATCAGATATCCAATTGACTGTACTTAAATACAATTTTGCCTAGGAGATTAGTTCAACCCTCCTTTGATTTAAGATCACAAGGTGAAAAACATTTGACATTAACATTCCTAAACATCCTGAGAACTCTAACCTTGATTTTATAACTCTTCATTGTATTGCCTAAAACTACAAAGAGATACATTTGTCTTTTCTGTTATCTAAGTGTGAGACAGTTTCAGAGACAGTTTCAAGACCTAGCAGTACCTCTTAGAACCTTTCTGGTAAATTTCCACTAAACAGATGCCCCTAATAAATTTTATCACACTTGCAACAATTGTGATCTCTTATTAAATGACCATCATACTCGGCTTCATCGTTTAGCAATTCAACTTTAAGACTCAGCTGTCTATATAATCACTGGTCAATTCTTTATATCCACATTCATGTGCAATAGTGTCGTTTTTATCTCCAATGTGCTACCATATTTTTCTTAATTTTTTATGCCCTCATCTGTATCGGTGAATATCCCATATTTTTTCACATCACACAGAAGCCATCATGTCCGTGCTAGCCCAACACGGGACAGTGTTTCGAACTGTATGTCCTTTCTCAGGGTTCCAAACAGCGTCTAATAATAAAATATTTGATAATGTTTAACTATTTTAAATGCAAGCAACATTTCACAGGACCTTCAATCTATTCAAACAACTTTTTAATGGGTACTTTTACAAATTATTTAGTACTTACTTTTGGTTATTGATTGTATTATGGAATTTCTGTATGCATTGGGTTTCTTCTTTCTTTTCATATACCACTTCAATCTCTTTCACAAGAGCTTCTTCATTATCTAATACAGAGAGGGTGTTTTGTACTTGTGTCACTTGAAAGAGCGTGTGTCTCCACATCACAGGTCTTACTTTACCAGAGCCCACTGTAATCCCGTTATTTTTTGGGTTCCCTAACACCCTGTGTGAGTGGGGGGGAGGGGTAGACATGTGGGCTGCACAGTTGTGAAGAATAGGTGTCTGTGGGTCACAGGTCTTATCCTACCTGAGCCCACTGTAAACCCCTTTTTCCTTGACTTTTGTTTTTTCTGTGGTAATTGGGAATTAATTCCTGAATACTGTAAAGTGGGTGAAACTTTCTTTACTGCAGCTAATTCAGCTTTAACTTCAGCCAGCAATTTTTTCAAGGAACAGAGTTCTGAACAAATGGGGCAAGCCCTAAGTTTCCAGATGATTTCCCTCAGAATAAAGACTCCACACAGTTACATTGGATAGTCCTCATTTTGGTAAATTTATTTGATGGATAACAGCTAAGGAATTACGACATTTCCAAATTATCTTGTTGCCAATTATGTATTCAGGCAGACTATATCCGAAAAACAAATCCAGGGGTGGGTGGGTAGAGAGACAGGTTGTGAGGAAGTTAAACAGTTAACACTTGGCCAGGGCTGTTCGCTGGAAACTGATTCTACTATTGATTTTGAACAGACCCTCCCACAGATTGGCTAGCTAAATTAAGCTTTTTACTTAGCTCTTCACAACAATCAGTAGTAATGGTTATCTCCTTGAAGTTCAAAGCAGACTGAAAACTTGATTGCCCCTGCAATGCACTATGAGTCACCTGCCCAAAGCTGAATAACCCAATCCCTTTTTGGGGTTTTTGTTTTTTTTTTTGCTTAAACAAAGACATAGCAATTTAATACAGCAATATCAATATCTAGGAAAATATAGGGATTATAAGGCTAGCACTACACAAAAAACAGAAAAATATATAACCAAGAAGCCCTCTAAACTAAGGATTAATTAAACTTTTTTCTTAGCTCTTCACAAGAATCTGTAGTTATGGCTGTCTCCTTGAAGTTTAAAGCAGACTGAAGACTTGATTGCCACCTGCAATGCACTATGAGTCACCTGCCCAAAGCTGAATAGCCCAAACCCTTTTTTTGTGTCTGTAAACAAACACACAGCAATTTAATGCAGCAATATCAATAGAGTTGACATTGACAGACCATATTATCATGGGATTAGACAAGGGCCACTCCTTTCTTCTAGTATTCCTAGACATTTCAGCGGCATTCGATACCGTCAACCATTCCATCCTCCTGAATCGACTAGCAGACATAGGTATATCTGGATCAGCCCTCAGTTGGTTTACGTCTTTCCTCAGCAATAGAAGCTTCAAAGTTAAAATTTAATAACAAAGAATCACCTTCGACAAGATCCTCACTTGGTGTACCTCAAGGATCCTCTTTATCACCCACCCTCTTCAACATCTACCTCCTCCCCCTCTGCCAGCTTCTAACAGACCTTAACCTAACACATTACCTATATGCAGATGACGTGCAGATTCTGATTCCGATAACTGAATCCATCGCAAAAGCTCTCATGCACTGGAACAACTGCCTAAAATCGATTACCAGCCTCCTCAACAGTCTTAATTTGGTTCTTAACGCATCTAAGACCAAACTCCTCCTCATCTCCCCTAACCAAGACAACCCACTACTGCAGACTAACCCCAATACCCAGCTCACGCATACCCATGTAAGAGATCTTGGGTTTCTACTCGACAATCGCCTAAACTTAAAGAAAATGATCAACACCACAACCAAAGATTGTTTCTATAGACTTCAGGTCCTAAAAAGACTCAAACCTCTACTATTCTTCCACGACTTCAGGACAGTTCTGCAAGCCTTGCTCTTTGCTAAAATAGACTACTGCAGCGCTCTCCTCCTGGGTCTCCCCAGCTCTACCACCAAATCTCTACAGCTGATACAGAACACCGCGGCAAGAATCCTGACCAACACCAACCGTGGAGAACACATATCACCCATCCTCCGTAACTTACACTGGCTCCCAGTGAACTACAGAATCCTTCACAAATCACTCACTCTAATTCACAAATCTATCTACAATCACCAACATCTGGACCTGGTATTCCCTCTCAATCTCCATATCTCCAACAGACCGACTAGAGAAGCATATAAAGGAACCCTACAGGCCCCACCGACAAAAGCTACTCGCCTCACCTCGACCAAAGATCGTTCCTTCTCGACAGCAGGCCCAGTTATCTGGAACAACATCCCTTCCGACCTTAGACTGGAACCCTGACTCTTAACATTCAGGAAAAAACTTAAGACCTGGCTCTTCCGCCAGGTCTTCTCAGATCCCCCCGATACACATTAGTTGAGGTTCTACGCATCTCCGTACTTCCTGTAAGTTTCTAATAAGATCCTCCCCTGACTCTCCATTTGTTTATACTTGTTGTTTACTGCGTTCCTAGGCCTTTTTTCTTCCAGCAATCTAGGCCTCCAAGTTTACTATCCTTGTTGAATGTAACTTTGTTCTTCCTGTTTAAACTTTTGTTTTTTTGGTACAGTTCCCCAATTCGATGTAAACCGATCTGATATGGTCTTTAACCATGAAGGTCGGTATAGAAAAGTGTTAAATTAAATTAAATTAAATTAGAGTATATCATATCCAAGTTTGGCCATATTCGCAAATTAATTTTCAGATGAATAAAGTTTGGGAAAGGTTCCGTTATCAACAAGTATATCTCTCATCTTCTCTTATCCAATATCCCTGTTCCAGGCCAATCCCCTTTGTACTTCCTTTGCTCATTCTTTTATAGACCTCAATCATATCTGCCCTCAACTGTCTCTTCTCCAAGTTGAAGAATCCTAACCTTTTTACACTCTCTTCATAGGTGAATTGTTCCATTCTATCTTTGCTATTATTGAATGGAGAATAGCATTGTTGGTCTTTCAAATGCACTTTGAAGTGGATATACCCCATAATTATTTATGGTGCCCGGAGATATATTCTTTATTTTACTTGAATCAAGAGGCCCTGATGCAGCCTTAAAAGGTAAAACGTTGGCCAGAGTCAGGCTGTATATAATCAATCAAAAAATCTTCTTTCCAAGAAGAATCAATACATCTTCTTTCCAAGGCTCCGGTCTTGCTTTGTTTTTTCACATCCGTGGCTTTTCTTGACTGCTTACCATACTGCTTTGTGGATCCTCCCTAAAAAAGAAAAGACTGCATGGGGGAAACTGTGGGTAACTTGCTGGTGTGGCAGTTGCTACCCTTAACAAATAAGCCTTGATACTGTTAATGCAACTCCATCATTGCTCTCTGCTTCAAAGGCAGTGATAAAAGGGGAATTGGATTCAGACAGCAAGCAACGAGGGCCCCGACTGTTACGGTTTGGGGAACAAATAAACGCAGTGTAACTAGCTGATGAGGTACTTACTTAATACCCTTAATCGCTAAGCCTGATACTTTTGGTGCAACTCAAACATTCCTCTGTGCTTTCGTGGCAAAGGTTAAGGGAAATTGGATTCAAACAGCATCCGAGGGACTTTTACGGTCTGAGAAATCTGGGGGTAGCAGCACAGTGCAGCAGATAACGGCATAAGCTTGCTGGGCAGACTGGGTGGATCATTTGGTCCTTTTCTGCCCTCATTTCTATCTGGCTTAAAAAGGTAGCCAGAAGAGGAACACCACCCCAGGTGGGACTTGAACCCACAATCCCAGGCTTAGAAGGCCAGTACCTTATCCATTAGGCCACTGGGGTTATCTGGAGAGTAAGCCCTTTCTTTCATTCCCAGCAAACATATGCGGTGCGCCACACTTCCACTCGCTGGTTCTTCTCATTCGATTTCTGTCTCACGGAGGGCTTTAGCTCTCTCCAGCTCCATCACTCACGCGTTGCTTAGTAAAGTTACGGAATACAGTCTCCATGTTTCTGAAGAGCATTTCCTATACTGCCGGAGAACATGTGGCAGAGAAGCACAGTAGTTGTTCCGCCTCTTTTCAAGCTGCCCAGGCAATAGTTTAACTGTAGCATCAAGGATGAACTGGACTCACTTAGGGAAATATGGTAAGCTACGGTAAGCTACAGGATATGCAAAGTTGATATACACTTTTATGGTATATCATAATGCTTTTCACGTGTACGATTATAGAAACCGGAAATGCTTGCAGAGCCAGCCAGAGGAATAAAGACAGCGTGAATCAAGATTCAATATACGGATTAGAGTGCTCAGAGATTCCTCCTGATGAAAGTCAAACTGCTCCTCAGTTTGCAATATGCAGTAGTGTTTGCTATAGGACGAGAGAAGTGCTACCCTCAGAGAACCATAAAAGCACTGAAGTTCATGGGAGAAAAAGAGATCAAGGCTCTGAAAATTCTTCACCTACGTCAATATCTGTGAAGAAACTTAGGCATGCTTTCAATAAAGATGTTATCATTAAGAACAGAGTAGATGAAAGTCCCTTTCCAACAAGACGCTTAGGTTAGAATTTTGTCCACCTTCCCGTGGGATAGACGTGTCAGTCTGGTGAAGCAAAACTGGCAAGATTCGGGTTCTCTATCACCTGTCCCCCGTCTCTTGTCATTTTTCCTACCTTAACTTCTCCAATGGCTTTCTGTTCCAGTCCAATACTTTTTGGGACTCATTTAAACTTTTTCTCTCAAACAACTGCCCTGGGAGCCTCTTCCGTGCATCATCTGCCATCTCTACGTAAAATTACTTCCCTGCATTAATGCTGAGTTGCTGGAAACCTGTGGGAAAATGCACTTTGTATCCTTGCCACTTCTTTCCTTTATATCTACTCTTCACTGGTTTGAAAATCTATGTCTTATCCCACATTCCTACCATAGGCTTGTCCTTCAGCATGAGCTCATCAGGTTTATCATCCTTCTGACCCTGGCATTAATATTCTCCTTCTGTTTGCTATAAACAAAGTTACAAGGTAGCTAGTCACTGTAGAATTTCACCCCAGGTGGGACTTGAACCCACAATCCCTGGCTTAGGAGGCCAGTGCCTTATCCATTAGGCCACTGGGGCCAGCTGGTCTAGAGAGTCTGCTTAAGCAGACTGGACACAGCTCAGGAAGCATCTCCGTCATAGGTTAGACTTCTCTTTCTACTTCTTCAACACTGGGAACCATGACACTCTTTTTGTAATAAGCCGGAGTGCCATTTCAAAGGCAAAAAACATTTCCACGTATAACATAAGAACACAAGACTTGCCATACTGGTACAGACCAAAGGTCCATCACGCCTGGTATCATCTTCCCAGCAGTGGTAAAGCCAGGTCACAAATAGCTGGCAGCATCCCAAGGGATAAATAGATTCCAAGCTGCTTATCCCAAGAATCAGCAGTGGATGTCTGCAACTCTACCTTAATTATGGTTAATGAACTTTTCCTCCACCTAATTGTACAAATCGTTTTTAAATGCAGCTGCACTAATAGCTTTCACCACATACTCTGGCAACGAATTCCAGAGCTTAATTATGCACTGAGTAAAAAATATTTTCTCTTATTGGTTTAAATGTAATACCTAGAAACTTGGTTGTCTGCCCCCTGGTCTTTGTGCTATTCCAAAGCGTAAACAATGATTAACGTTTACTCCTTCATTGCCACTCATTCTTTTATAGACCTTTTCTGCCCTCATTTCTATCTGGCTTAAAAACGTAGCCAGTAGAGAAACACCACCCCAGGTGGGACTTGAACCCACAATCCCAGGCTTAGAAGGCCAGTACCTTATCCATTAGGCCACTGGGGTTATCTGGAGAGTAAGCCCTTTCTTTCATTCCCAGCAAACATATGCGGTGCGCCACACTTCCACTCGCTGGTTCTTCTCATTCGATTTCTGTCTCACGGAGGGCTTTAGCTCTCTCCAGCTCCATCACTCACGCGTTGCTTAGTAAAGTTACGGAATACAGTCTCCATGTTTCTGAAGAGCATTTCCTATACTGCCGGAGAACATGTGGCAGAGAAGCACAGTAGTTGTTCCGCCTCTTTTCAAGCTGCCCAGGCAATAGTTTAACTGTAGCATCAAGGATGAACTGGACTCGCTTAGGGAAATATGGTAAGCTACGGTAAGCTACAGGATATGCAAAGTTGATATACACTTTTATGGTATATCATAATGCTTTTCACGTGTACGATTATAGAAACCGGAAATGCTTGCAGAGCCAGCCAGAGGAATAAAGACAGCGTGAATCAAGATTCAATATACGGATTAGAGTGCTCAGAGATTCCTCCTGATGAAAGTCAAACTGCTCCTCAGTTTGCAATATGCAGTAGTGTTTGCTATAGGACGAGAGAAGTGCTACCCTCAGAGAACCATAAAAGCACTGAAGTTCATGGGAGAAAAAGAGATCAAGGCTCTGAAAATTCTTCACCTACGTCAATATCTGTGAAGAAACTTAGGCATGCTTTCAATAAAGATGTTATCATTAAGAACAGAGTAGATGAAAGTCCCTTTCCAACAAGACGCTTAGGTTAGAATTTTGTCCACCTTCCCGTGGGATAGACGTGTCAGTCTGGTGAAGCAAAACTGGCAAGATTCGGGTTCTCTATCACCTGTCCCCCGTCTCTTGTCATTTTTCCTACCTTAACTTCTCCAATGGCTTTCTGTTCCAGTCCAATACTTTTTGGGACTCATTTAAACTTTTTCTCTCAAACAACTGCCCTGGGAGCCTCTTCCGTGCATCATCTGCCATCTCTACGTAAAATTACTTCCCTGCATTACTGCTGAGTTGCTGGAAACCTGTGGGAAAATGCACTTTGTATGCTTGCCACTTCTTTCCATTATATCTACTCTTCACTGGTTTGAAAATCTATGCCTTATCCCACATCCCTACCATAGGCGTGTCCTTCGGCATGAGCTCATCAGGTTTATCATCCTTCTGACCCTGGCATTAATATTCTCCTTCTGTTTGCTATAAACAAAGTTACAAGGTAGCTAGTCACTGTAGAATTTCACCCCAGGTGGGACTTGAACCCACAATCCCTGGCTTAGGAGGCCAGTGCCTTATCCATTAGGCCACTGGGGCCAGCTGGTCTAGAGAGTCTGCTTAAGCAGACTGGACACAGCTCAGGAAGCATCTCCGTCATAGGTTAGACTTCTCTTTCTACTTCTTCAACACTGGGAACCATGACACTCTTTTTGTAATAAGCCGGAGTGCCATTTCAAAGGCAAAAAACATTTCCACGTATAACATAAGAACACAAGACTTGCCATTCTGGTACAGACCAAAGGTCCATCACGCCTGGTATCATCTTCCCAGCAGTGGTAAAGCCAGGTCACAAATAGCTGGCAGCATCCCAAGGGATAAATAGATTCCAAGCTGCTTATCCCAAGAATCAGCAGTGGATGTCTGCAACTCTACCTTAATTATGGTTAATGAACTTTTCCTCCACCTAATTGTACAAATCGTTTTTAAATGCAGCTGCACTAATAGCTTTCACCACATACTCTGGCAACGAATTCCAGAGCTTAATTATGCACTGAGTAAAAAATATTTTCTCTTATTGGTTTAAATGTAATACCTAGAAACTTGGTTGTCTGCCCCCTGGTCTTTGTGCTATTCCAAAGCGTAAACAATGATTAACGTTTACTCCTTCATTGCCACTCATTCTTTTATAGACCTTTTCTGCCCTCATTTCTATCTGGCTTAAAAACGTAGCCAGTAGAGAAACACCACCCCAGGTGGGACTTGAACCCACAATCCCAGGCTTAGAAGGCCAGTACCTTATCCATTAGGCCACTGGGGTTATCTGGAGAGTAAGCCCTTTCTTTCATTCCCAGCAAACATATGCGGTGCGCCACACTTCCACTCGCTGGTTCTTCTCATTCGATTTCTGTCTCACGGAGGGCTTTAGCTCTCTCCAGCTCCATCACTCACGCGTTGCTTAGTAAAGTTACGGAATACAGTCTCCATGTTTCTGAAGAGCATTTCCTATACTGCCGGAGAACATGTGGCAGAGAAGCACAGTAGTTGTTCCGCCTCTTTTCAAGCTGCCCAGGCAATAGTTTAACTGTAGCATCAAGGATGAACTGGACTCACTTAGGGAAATATGGTAAGCTACGGTAAGCTACAGGATATGCAAAGTTGATATACACTTTTATGGTATATCATAATGCTTTTCACGTGTACGATTATAGAAACCGGAAATGCTTGCAGAGCCAGCCAGAGGAATAAAGACAGCGTGAATCAAGATTCAATATACGGATTAGAGTGCTCAGAGATTCCTCCTGATGAAAGTCAAACTGCTCCTCAGTTTGCAATATGCAGTAGTGTTTGCTATAGGACGAGAGAAGTGCTACCCTCAGAGAACCATAAAAGCACTGAAGTTCATGGGAGAAAAAGAGATCAAGGCTCTGAAAATTCTTCACCTACGTCAATATCTGTGAAGAAACTTAGGCATGCTTTCAATAAAGATGTTATCATTAAGAACAGAGTAGATGAAAGTCCCTTTCCAACAAGACGCTTAGGTTAGAATTTTGTCCACCTTCCCGTGGGATAGACGTGTCAGTCTGGTGAAGCAAAACTGGCAAGATTCGGGTTCTCTATCACCTGTCCCCCGTCTCTTGTCATTTTTCCTACCTTAACTTCTCCAATGGCTTTCTGTTCCAGTCCAATACTTTTTGGGACTCATTTAAACTTTTTCTCTCAAACAACTGCCCTGGGAGCCTCTTCCGTGCATCATCTGCCATCTCTACGTAAAATTACTTCCCTGCATTACTGCTGAGTTGCTGGAAACCTGTGGGAAAATGCACTTTGTATCCTTGCCACTTCTTTCCATTATATCTACTCTTCACTGGTTTGAAAATCTATGCCTTATCCCACATCCCTACCATAGGCGTGTCCTTCGGCATGAGCTCATCAGGTTTATCATCCTTCTGACCCTGGCATTAATATTCTCCTTCTGTTTGCTATAAACAAAGTTACAAGGTAGCTAGTCACTGTAGAATTTCACCCCAGGTGGGACTTGAACCCACAATCCCTGGCTTAGGAGGCCAGTGCCTTATCCATTAGGCCACTGGGGCCAGCTGGTCTAGAGAGTCTGCTTAAGCAGACTGGACACAGCTCAGGAAGCATCTCCGTCATAGGTTAGACTTCTCTTTCTACTTCTTCAACACTGGGAACCATGACACTCTTTTTGTAATAAGCCGGAGTGCCATTTCAAAGGCAAAAAACATTTCCACGTATAACATAAGAACACAAGACTTGCCATTCTGGTACAGACCAAAGGTCCATCACGCCTGGTATCATCTTCCCAGCAGTGGTAAAGCCAGGTCACAAATAGCTGGCAGCATCCCAAGGGATAAATAGATTCCAAGCTGCTTATCCCAAGAATCAGCAGTGGATGTCTGCAACTCTACCTTAATTATGGTTAATGAACTTTTCCTCCACCTAATTGTACAAATCGTTTTTAAATGCAGCTGCACTAATAGCTTTCACCACATACTCTGGCAACGAATTCCAGAGCTTAATTATGCACTGAGTAAAAAATATTTTCTCTTATTGGTTTAAATGTAATACCTAGAAACTTGGTTGTCTGCCCCCTGGTCTTTGTGCTATTCCAAAGCGTAAACAATGATTAACGTTTACTCCTTCATTGCCACTCATTCTTTTATAGACCTTTTCTGCCCTCATTTCTATCTGGCTTAAAAACGTAGCCAGTAGAGAAACACCACCCCAGGTGGGACTTGAACCCACAATCCCAGGCTTAGAAGGCCAGTACCTTATCCATTAGGCCACTGGGGTTATCTGGAGAGTAAGCCCTTTCTTTCATTCCCAGCAAACATATGCGGTGCGCCACACTTCCACTCGCTGGTTCTTCTCATTCGATTTCTGTCTCACGGAGGGCTTTAGCTCTCTCCAGCTCCATCACTCACGCGTTGCTTAGTAAAGTTACGGAATACAGTCTCCATGTTTCTGAAGAGCATTTCCTATACTGCCGGAGAACATGTGGCAGAGAAGCACAGTAGTTGTTCCGCCTCTTTTCAAGCTGCCCAGGCAATAGTTTAACTGTAGCATCAAGGATGAACTGGACTCGCTTAGGGAAATATGGTAAGCTACGGTAAGCTACAGGATATGCAAAGTTGATATACACTTTTATGGTATATCATAATGCTTTTCACGTGTACGATTATAGAAACCGGAAATGCTTGCAGAGCCAGCCAGAGGAATAAAGACAGCGTGAATCAAGATTCAATATACGGATTAGAGTGCTCAGAGATTCCTCCTGATGAAAGTCAAACTGCTCCTCAGTTTGCAATATGCAGTAGTGTTTGCTATAGGACGAGAGAAGTGCTACCCTCAGAGAACCATAAAAGCACTGAAGTTCATGGGAGAAAAAGAGATCAAGGCTCTGAAAATTCTTCACCTACGTCAATATCTGTGAAGAAACTTAGGCATGCTTTCAATAAAGATGTTATCATTAAGAACAGAGTAGATGAAAGTCCCTTTCCAACAAGACGCTTAGGTTAGAATTTTGTCCACCTTCCCGTGGGATAGACGTGTCAGTCTGGTGAAGCAAAACTGGCAAGATTCGGGTTCTCTATCACCTGTCCCCCGTCTCTTGTCATTTTTCCTACCTTAACTTCTCCAATGGCTTTCTGTTCCAGTCCAATACTTTTTGGGACTCATTTAAACTTTTTCTCTCAAACAACTGCCCTGGGAGCCTCTTCCGTGCATCATCTGCCATCTCTACGTAAAATTACTTCCCTGCATTACTGCTGAGTTGCTGGAAACCTGTGGGAAAATGCACTTTGTATCCTTGCCACTTCTTTCCATTATATCTACTCTTCACTGGTTTGAAAATCTATGCCTTATCCCACATCCCTACCATAGGCGTGTCCTTCGGCATGAGCTCATCAGGTTTATCATCCTTCTGACCCTGGCATTAATATTCTCCTTCTGTTTGCTATAAACAAAGTTACAAGGTAGCTAGTCACTGTAGAATTTCACCCCAGGTGGGACTTGAACCCACAATCCCTGGCTTAGGAGGCCAGTGCCTTATCCATTAGGCCACTGGGGCCAGCTGGTCTAGAGAGTCTGCTTAAGCAGACTGGACACAGCTCAGGAAGCATCTCCGTCATAGGTTAGACTTCTCTTTCTACTTCTACAACACTGGGAACCATGACACTCTTTTTGTAATAAGCCGGAGTGCCATTTCAAAGGCAAAAAACATTTCCACGTATAACATAAGAACACAAGACTTGCCATACTGGTACAGACCAAAGGTCCATCACGCCTGGTATCATCTTCCCAGCAGTGGTAAAGCCAGGTCACAAATAGCTGGCAGCATCCCAAGGGATAAATAGATTCCAAGCTGCTTATCCCAAGAATCAGCAGTGGATGTCTGCAACTCTACCTTAATTATGGTTAATGAACTTTTCCTCCACCTAATTGTACAAATCGTTTTTAAATGCAGCTGCACTAATAGCTTTCACCACATACTCTGGCAAGGAATTCCAGAGCTTAATTATGCACTGAGTAAAAAATATTTTCTCTTATTGGTTTAAATGTAATACCTAGAAACTTGGTTGTCTGCCCCCTGGTCTTTGTGCTATTCCAAAGCGTAAACAATGATTAACGTTTACTCCTTCATTGCCACTCATTCTTTTATAGACCTTTTCTGCCCTCATTTCTATCTGGCTTAAAAACGTAGCCAGTAGAGAAACACCACCCCAGGTGGGACTTGAACCCACAATCCCAGGCTTAGAAGGCCAGTACCTTATCCATTAGGCCACTGGGGTTATCTGGAGAGTAAGCCCTTTCTTTCATTCCCAGCAAACATATGCTGTGCGCCACACTTCCACTCGCTGGTTCTTCTCATTCGATTTCTGTCTCACGGAGGGCTTTAGCTCTCTCCAGCTCCATCACTCACGCGTTGCTTAGTAAAGTTACGGAATACAGTCTCCATGTTTCTGAAGAGCATTTCCTATACTGCCGGAGAACATGTGGCAGAGAAGCACAGTAGTTGTTCCGCCTCTTTTCAAGCTGCCCAGGCAATAGTTTAACTGTAGCATCAAGGATGAACTGGACTCGCTTAGGGAAATATGGTAACCTACGGTAAGCTACAGGATATGCAAAGTTGATATACACTTTTATGGTATATCATAATGCTTTTCACGTGTACGATTATAGAAACCGGAAATGCTTGCAGAGCCAGCCAGAGGAATAAAGACAGCGTGAATCAAGATTCAATATACGGATTAGAGTGCTCAGAGATTCCTCCTGATGAAAGTCAAACTGCTCCTCAGTTTGCAATATGCAGTAGTGTTTGCTATAGGACGAGAGAAGTGCTACCCTCAGAGAACCATAAAAGCACTGAAGTTCATGGGAGAAAAAGAGATCAAGGCTCTGAAAATTCTTCACCTACGTCAATATCTGTGAAGAAACTTAGGCATGCTTTCAATAAAGATGTTATCATTAAGAACAGAGTAGATGAAAGTCCCTTTCCAACAAGACGCTTAGGTTAGAATTTTGTCCACCTTCCCGTGGGATAGACGTGTCAGTCTGGTGAAGCAAAACTGGCAAGATTCGGGTTCTCTATCACCTGTCCCCCGTCTCTTGTCATTTTTCCTACCTTAACTTCTCCAATGGCTTTCTGTTCCAGTCCAATACTTTTTGGGACTCATTTAAACTTTTTCTCTCAAACAACTGCCCTGGGAGCCTCTTCCGTGCATCATCTGCCATCTCTACGTAAAATTACTTCCCTGCATTACTGCTGAGTTGCTGGAAACCTGTGGGAAAATGCACTTTGTATCCTTGCCACTTCTTTCCATTATATCTACTCTTCACTGGTTTGAAAATCTATGCCTTATCCCACATCCCTACCATAGGCGTGTCCTTCGGCATGAGCTCATCAGGTTTATCATCCTTCTGACCCTGGCATTAATATTCTCCTTCTGTTTGCTATAAACAAAGTTACAAGGTAGCTAGTCACTGTAGAATTTCACCCCAGGTGGGACTTGAACCCACAATCCCTGGCTTAGGAGGCCAGTGCCTTATCCATTAGGCCACTGGGGCCAGCTGGTCTAGAGAGTCTGCTTAAGCAGACTGGACACAGCTCAGGAAGCATCTCCGTCATAGGTTAGACTTCTCTTTCTACTTCTTCAACACTGGGAACCATGACACTCTTTTTGTAATAAGCCGGAGTGCCATTTCAAAGGCAAAAAACATTTCCACGTATAACATAAGAACACAAGACTTGCCATTCTGGTACAGACCAAAGGTCCATCACGCCTGGTATCATCTTCCCAGCAGTGGTAAAGCCAGGTCACAAATAGCTGGCAGCATCCCAAGGGATAAATAGATTCCAAGCTGCTTATCCCAAGAATCAGCAGTGGATGTCTGCAACTCTACCTTAATTATGGTTAATGAACTTTTCCTCCACCTAATTGTACAAATCGTTTTTAAATGCAGCTGCACTAATAGCTTTCACCACATACTCTGGCAAGGAATTCCAGAGCTTAATTATGCACTGAGTAAAAAATATTTTCTCTTATTGGTTTAAATGTAATACCTAGAAACTTGGTTGTCTGCCCCCTGGTCTTTGTGCTATTCCAAAGCGTAAACAATGATTAACGTTTACTCCTTCATTGCCACTCATTCTTTTATAGACCTTTTCTGCCCTCATTTCTATCTGGCTTAAAAACGTAGCCAGTAGAGAAACACCACCCCAGGTGGGACTTGAACCCACAATCCCAGGCTTAGAAGGCCAGTACCTTATCCATTAGGCCACTGGGGTTATCTGGAGAGTAAGCCCTTTCTTTCATTCCCAGCAAACATATGCGGTGCGCCACACTTCCACTCGCTGGTTCTTCTCATTCGATTTCTGTCTCACGGAGGGCTTTAGCTCTCTCCAGCTCCATCACTCACGCGTTGCTTAGTAAAGTTACGGAATACAGTCTCCATGTTTCTGAAGAGCATTTCCTATACTGCCGGAGAACATGTGGCAGAGAAGCACAGTAGTTGTTCCGCCTCTTTTCAAGCTGCCCAGGCAATAGTTTAACTGTAGCATCAAGGATGAACTGGACTCGCTTAGGGAAATATGGTAAGCTACGGTAAGCTACAGGATATGCAAAGTTGATATACACTTTTATGGTATATCATAATGCTTTTCACGTGTACGATTATAGAAACCGGAAATGCTTGCAGAGCCAGCCAGAGGAATAAAGACAGCGTGAATCAAGATTCAATATACGGATTAGAGTGCTCAGAGATTCCTCCTGATGAAAGTCAAACTGCTCCTCAGTTTGCAATATGCAGTAGTGTTTGCTATAGGACGAGAGAAGTGCTACCCTCAGAGAACCATAAAAGCACTGAAGTTCATGGGAGAAAAAGAGATCAAGGCTCTGAAAATTCTTCACCTACGTCAATATCTGTGAAGAAACTTAGGCATGCTTTCAATAAAGATGTTATCATTAAGAACAGAGTAGATGAAAGTCCCTTTCCAACAAGACGCTTAGGTTAGAATTTTGTCCACCTTCCCGTGGGATAGACGTGTCAGTCTGGTGAAGCAAAACTGGCAAGATTCGGGTTCTCTATCACCTGTCCCCCGTCTCTTGTCATTTTTCCTACCTTAACTTCTCCAATGGCTTTCTGTTCCAGTCCAATACTTTTTGGGACTCATTTAAACTTTTTCTCTCAAACAACTGCCCTGGGAGCCTCTTCCGTGCATCATCTGCCATCTCTACGTAAAATTACTTCCCTGCATTACTGCTGAGTTGCTGGAAACCTGTGGGAAAATGCACTTTGTATCCTTGCCACTTCTTTCCATTATATCTACTCTTCACTGGTTTGAAAATCTATGCCTTATCCCACATCCCTACCATAGGCGTGTCCTTCGGCATGAGCTCATCAGGTTTATCATCCTTCTGACCCTGGCATTAATATTCTCCTTCTGTTTGCTATAAACAAAGTTACAAGGTAGCTAGTCACTGTAGAATTTCACCCCAGGTGGGACTTGAACCCACAATCCCTGGCTTAGGAGGCCAGTGCCTTATCCATTAGGCCACTGGGGCCAGCTGGTCTAGAGAGTCTGCTTAAGCAGACTGGACACAGCTCAGGAAGCATCTCCGTCATAGGTTAGACTTCTCTTTCTACTTCTTCAACACTGGGAACCATGACACTCTTTTTGTAATAAGCCGGAGTGCCATTTCAAAGGCAAAAAACATTTCCACGTATAACATAAGAACACAAGACTTGCCATACTGGTACAGACCAAAGGTCCATCACGCCTGGTATCATCTTCCCAGCAGTGGTAAAGCCAGGTCACAAATAGCTGGCAGCATCCCAAGGGATAAATAGATTCCAAGCTGCTTATCCCAAGAATCAGCAGTGGATGTCTGCAACTCTACCTTAATTATGGTTAATGAACTTTTCCTCCACCTAATTGTACAAATCGTTTTTAAATGCAGCTGCACTAATAGCTTTCACCACATACTCTGGCAAGGAATTCCAGAGCTTAATTATGCACTGAGTAAAAAATATTTTCTCTTATTGGTTTAAATGTAATACCTAGAAACTTGGTTGTCTGCCCCCTGGTCTTTGTGCTATTCCAAAGCGTAAACAATGATTAACGTTTACTCCTTCATTGCCACTCATTCTTTTATAGACCTTTTCTGCCCTCATTTCTATCTGGCTTAAAAACATAGCCAGTAGAGAAACACCACCCCAGGTGGGACTTGAACCCACAATCCCAGGCTTAGAAGGCCAGTACCTTATCCATTAGGCCACTGGGGTTATCTGGAGAGTAAGCCCTTTCTTTCATTCCCAGCAAACATATGCGGTGCGCCACACTTCCACTCGCTGGTTCTTCTCATTCGATTTCTGTCTCACGGAGGGCTTTAGCTCTCTCCAGCTCCATCACTCACGCGTTGCTTAGTAAAGTTACGGAATACAGTCTCCATGTTTCTGAAGAGCATTTCCTATACTGCCGGAGAACATGTGGCAGAGAAGCACAGTAGTTGTTCCGCCTCTTTTCAAGCTGCCCAGGCAATAGTTTAACTGTAGCATCAAGGATGAACTGGACTCACTTAGGGAAATATGGTAAGCTACGGTAAGCTACAGGATATGCAAAGTTGATATACACTTTTATGGTATATCATAATGCTTTTCACGTGTACGATTATAGAAACCGGAAATGCTTGCAGAGCCAGCCAGAGGAATAAAGACAGCGTGAATCAAGATTCAATATACGGATTAGAGTGCTCAGAGATTCCTCCTGATGAAAGTCAAACTGCTCCTCAGTTTGCAATATGCAGTAGTGTTTGCTATAGGACGAGAGAAGTGCTACCCTCAGAGAACCATAAAAGCACTGAAGTTCATGGGAGAAAAAGAGATCAAGGCTCTGAAAATTCTTCACCTACGTCAATATCTGTGAAGAAACTTAGGCATGCTTTCAATAAAGATGTTATCATTAAGAACAGAGTAGATGAAAGTCCCTTTCCAACAAGACGCTTAGGTTAGAATTTTGTCCACCTTCCCGTGGGATAGACGTGTCAGTCTGGTGAAGCAAAACTGGCAAGATTCGGGTTCTCTATCACCTGTCCCCCGTCTCTTGTCATTTTTCCTACCTTAACTTCTCCAATGGCTTTCTGTTCCAGTCCAATACTTTTTGGGACTCATTTAAACTTTTTCTCTCAAACAACTGCCCTGGGAGCCTCTTCCGTGCATCATCTGCCATCTCTACGTAAAATTACTTCCCTGCATTACTGCTGAGTTGCTGGAAACCTGTGGGAAAATGCACTTTGTATCCTTGCCACTTCTTTCCATTATATCTACTCTTCACTGGTTTGAAAATCTATGCCTTATCCCACATCCCTACCATAGGCGTGTCCTTCGGCATGAGCTCATCAGGTTTATCATCCTTCTGACCCTGGCATTAATATTCTCCTTCTGTTTGCTATAAACAAAGTTACAAGGTAGCTAGTCACTGTAGAATTTCACCCCAGGTGGGACTTGAACCCACAATCCCTGGCTTAGGAAGCCAGTGCCTTATCCATTAGGCCACTGGGGCCAGCTGGTCTAGAGAGTCTGCTTAAGCAGACTGGACACAGCTCAGGAAGCATCTCCGTCATAGGTTAGACTTCTCTTTCTACTTCTTCAACACTGGGAACCATGACACTCTTTTTGTAATAAGCCGGAGTGCCATTTCAAAGGCAAAAAACATTTCCACGTATAACATAAGAACACAAGACTTGCCATACTGGTACAGACCAAAGGTCCATCACGCCTGGTATCATCTTCCCAGCAGTGGTAAAGCCAGGTCACAAATAGCTGGCAGCATCCCAAGGGATAAATAGATTCCAAGCTGCTTATCCCAAGAATCAGCAGTGGATGTCTGCAACTCTACCTTAATTATGGTTAATGAACTTTTCCTCCACCTAATTGTACAAATCGTTTTTAAATGCAGCTGCACTAATAGCTTTCACCACATACTCTGGCAAGGAATTCCAGAGCTTAATTATGCACTGAGTAAAAAATATTTTCTCTTATTGGTTTAAATGTAATACCTAGAAACTTGGTTGTCTGCCCCCTGGTCTTTGTGCTATTCCAAAGCGTAAACAATGATTAACGTTTACTCCTTCATTGCCACTCATTCTTTTATAGACCTTTTCTGCCCTCATTTCTATCTGGCTTAAAAACGTAAACAGAAGAGAAACACCACCCCAGGTGGGACTTGAACCCACAATCCCAGGCTTAGAAGGCCAGTACCTTATCCATTAGGCCACTGGGGTTATCTGGAGAGTAAGCCCTTTCTTTCATTCCCAGCAAACATATGCGGTGCGCCACACTTCCACTCGCTGGTTCTTCTCATTCGATTTCTGTCTCACGGAGGGCTTTAGCTCTCTCCAGCTCCATCACTCACGCGTTGCTTAGTAAAGTTACGGAATACAGTCTCCATGTTTCTGAAGAGCATTTCCTATACTGCCGGAGAACATGTGGCAGAGAAGCACAGTAGTTGTTCCGCCTCTTTTCAAGCTGCCCAGGCAATAGTTTAACTGTAGCATCAAGGATGAACTGGACTCACTTAGGGAAATATGGTAAGCTACGGTAAGCTACAGGATATGCAAAGTTGATATACACTTTTATGGTATATCATAATGCTTTTCACGTGTACGATTATAGAAACCGGAAATGCTTGCAGAGCCAGCCAGAGGAATAAAGACAGCGTGAATCAAGATTCAATATACGGATTAGAGTGCTCAGAGATTCCTCCTGATGAAAGTCAAACTGCTCCTCAGTTTGCAATATGCAGTAGTGTTTGCTATAGGACGAGAGAAGTGCTACCCTCAGAGAACCATAAAAGCACTGAAGTTCATGGGAGAAAAAGAGATCAAGGCTCTGAAAATTCTTCACCTACGTCAATATCTGTGAAGAAACTTAGGCATGCTTTCAATAAAGATGTTATCATTAAGAACAGAGTAGATGAAAGTCCCTTTCCAACAAGACGCTTAGGTTAGAATTTTGTCCACCTTCCCGTGGGATAGACGTGTCAGTCTGGTGAAGCAAAACTGGCAAGATTCGGGTTCTCTATCACCTGTCCCCCGTCTCTTGTCATTTTTCCTACCTTAACTTCTCCAATGGCTTTCTGTTCCAGTCCAATACTTTTTGGGACTCATTTAAACTTTTTCTCTCAAACAACTGCCCTGGGAGCCTCTTCCGTGCATCATCTGCCATCTCTACGTAAAATTACTTCCCTGCATTACTGCTGAGTTGCTGGAAACCTGTGGGAAAATGCACTTTGTATCCTTGCCACTTCTTTCCATTATATCTACTCTTCACTGGTTTGAAAATCTATGCCTTATCCCACATCCCTACCATAGGCGTGTCCTTCGGCATGAGCTCATCAGGTTTATCATCCTTCTGACCCTGGCATTAATATTCTCCTTCTGTTTGCTATAAACAAAGTTACAAGGTAGCTAGTCACTGTAGAATTTCACCCCAGGTGGGACTTGAACCCACAATCCCTGGCTTAGGAGGCCAGTGCCTTATCCATTAGGCCACTGGGGCCAGCTGGTCTAGAGAGTCTGCTTAAGCAGACTGGACACAGCTCAGGAAGCATCTCCGTCATAGGTTAGACTTCTCTTTCTACTTCTTCAACACTGGGAACCATGACACTCTTTTTGTAATAAGCCGGAGTGCCATTTCAAAGGCAAAAAACATTTCCACGTATAACATAAGAACACAAGACTTGCCATACTGGTACAGACCAAAGGTCCATCACGCCTGGTATCATCTTCCCAGCAGTGGTAAAGCCAGGTCACAAATAGCTGGCAGCATCCCAAGGGATAAATAGATTCCAAGCTGCTTATCCCAAGAATCAGCAGTGGATGTCTGCAACTCTACCTTAATTATGGTTAATGAACTTTTCCTCCACCTAATTGTACAAATCGTTTTTAAATGCAGCTACACTAATAGCTTTCACCACATACTCTGGCAAGGAATTCCAGAGCTTAATTATGCACTGAGTAAAAAATATTTTCTCTTATTGGTTTAAATGTAATACCTAGAAACTTGGTTGTCTGCCCCCTGGTCTTTGTGCTATTCCAAAGCGTAAACAATGATTAACGTTTACTCCTTCATTGCCACTCATTCTTTTATAGACCTTTTCTGCCCTCATTTCTATCTGGCTTAAAAACGTAAACAGTAGAGAAACACCACCCCAGGTGGGACTTGAACCCACAATCCCAGGCTTAGAAGGCCAGTACCTTATCCATTAGGCCACTGGGGTTATCTGGAGAGTAAGCCCTTTCTTTCATTCCCAGCAAACATATGCGGTGCGCCACACTTCCACTCGCTGGTTCTTCTCATTCGATTTCTGTCTCACGGAGGGCTTTAGCTCTCTCCAGCTCCATCACTCACGCGTTGCTTAGTAAAGTTACGGAATACAGTCTCCATGTTTCTGAAGAGCATTTCCTATACTGCCGGAGAACATGTGGCAGAGAAGCACAGTAGTTGTTCCGCCTCTTTTCAAGCTGCCCAGGCAATAGTTTAACTGTAGCATCAAGGATGAACTGGACTCGCTTAGGGAAATATGGTAAGCTACGGTAAGCTACAGGATATGCAAAGTTGATATACACTTTTATGGTATATCATAATGCTTTTCACGTGTACGATTATAGAAACCGGAAATGCTTGCAGAGCCAGCCAGAGGAATAAAGACAGCGTGAATCAAGATTCAATATACGGATTAGAGTGCTCAGAGATTCCTCCTGATGAAAGTCAAACTGCTCCTCAGTTTGCAATATGCAGTAGTGTTTGCTATAGGACGAGAGAAGTGCTACCCTCAGAGAACCATAAAAGCACTGAAGTTCATGGGAGAAAAAGAGATCAAGGCTCTGAAAATTCTTCACCTACGTCAATATCTGTGAAGAAACTTAGGCATGCTTTCAATAAAGATGTTATCATTAAGAACAGAGTAGATGAAAGTCCCTTTCCAACAAGACGCTTAGGTTAGAATTTTGTCCACCTTCCCGTGGGATAGACGTGTCAGTCTGGTGAAGCAAAACTGGCAAGATTCGGGTTCTCTATCACCTGTCCCCCGTCTCTTGTCATTTTTCCTACCTTAACTTCTCCAATGGCTTTCTGTTCCAGTCCAATACTTTTTGGGACTCATTTAAACTTTTTCTCTCAAACAACTGCCCTGGGAGCCTCTTCCGTGCATCATCTGCCATCTCTACGTAAAATTACTTCCCTGCATTACTGCTGAGTTGCTGGAAACCTGTGGGAAAATGCACTTTGTATGCTTGCCACTTCTTTCCATTATATCTACTCTTCACTGGTTTGAAAATCTATGCCTTATCCCACATCCCTACCATAGGCGTGTCCTTCGGCATGAGCTCATCAGGTTTATCATCCTTCTGACCCTGGCATTAATATTCTCCTTCTGTTTGCTATAAACAAAGTTACAAGGTAGCTAGTCACTGTAGAATTTCACCCCAGGTGGGACTTGAACCCACAATCCCTGGCTTAGGAGGCCAGTGCCTTATCCATTAGGCCACTGGGGCCAGCTGGTCTAGAGAGTCTGCTTAAGCAGACTGGACACAGCTCAGGAAGCATCTCCGTCATAGGTTAGACTTCTCTTTCTACTTCTTCAACACTGGGAACCATGACACTCTTTTTGTAATAAGCCGGAGTGCCATTTCAAAGGCAAAAAACATTTCCACGTATAACATAAGAACACAAGACTTGCCATTCTGGTACAGACCAAAGGTCCATCACGCCTGGTATCATCTTCCCAGCAGTGGTAAAGCCAGGTCACAAATAGCTGGCAGCATCCCAAGGGATAAATAGATTCCAAGCTGCTTATCCCAAGAATCAGCAGTGGATGTCTGCAACTCTACCTTAATTATGGTTAATGAACTTTTCCTCCACCTAATTGTACAAATCGTTTTTAAATGCAGCTACACTAATAGCTTTCACCACATACTCTGGCAACGAATTCCAGAGCTTAATTATGCACTGGAAATAAAGAAAAGACTGCAAGGGGATAACTGTGAGTAACTTGCTGGTGTGGCAGTTGCTACCCTTAACAAATAAACCTTGATACTGTTAATGCAACTCCATCATTGCTCTCTGCTTCAACGTCAGTGTAAGCTACAGTGAGGTAGAGGATGTGAGAAGTTGAAACACACTTATTGAACTCTTTTCTTGTGTACTGTTAGGGAAGCTGGATTGATTGCAGAGCCCTCTCTCCCCCCCTCATGTGGGTCTTAAACCCATAATTCTTGGTTTATGAGACTAGTGCTTTTTCCATTCAGTTAGTTACACCAGATTGCTAACAGTTTATGCTTACAGGTCTATTTTTTTTGTTTGAGTATACTTTGAGGTCTCATGTCAGAAGCTGTAAATTCTAGTTTTATTTTGGTCTCTTTTTAAATTTATTTTAATTATGTGTGTCTGTTATGTACATCACCTAGTCCTTTGTGTAGAGGGAATTCAAAAATTTTAATAAATTTAGAGATTCTGTTTTCATAATCCCTCCTAGTCATTCTATCACATAACTCTACCCTTTTCTCCCCAACCTCTCTCTCCAAGCTCTCTATCCTAACTCCCTTCCTTAAACCTCTTCCTGCAACAGCACATCAATGATTCTCAATTGCTTAGGGCTCTGTGCCTGGTGCTGAACCTCCAGACCTCTCGGCAGCCGGAGGCTGTGGGAAAGGGGGCCTGCAAGCGGGATCCTCAATTCTCTAACAAATTTGTAAGCCCACAGGACCTTGGGGAGATGAGGGGCACTAGAGGAAGGAAGGCCATCAGAACTGGGGAGCCTGCCGGTGTCCTGTTGTGTAATAACCTGAGGTCCTTAGGAAGCAGCACAGAATGGGCGAGAGACAGATGGGGACAATGCTTCCCACACCTTCTGCTGCTGATTACCATAGCAACAAGAGGATGACGGCAGCACATGGTCTGCTCTTTCATCCTCCTCTGCTGCTCAGGCCCCACTCCTGTTTTTGAATCGCATGGGTCACCGTACAGCCATGAGGTTGAAATCAGCCTTCAAGTCCGGGTGGCAGAGGGAGGAAAACATAGCCCCTCTGCTGCTGCTCTCCACTTCTTGCTGATAATCAGTGGGGGGAGCCATTAAGGAGATTACGGGAAGGGAGGTCAACTGCCCTTCACCGACACAACCCTGCCCAGCAGGTCCCGGCTCCCTGGGATCAGCAGATTCTGTAGGAAAGGGTGGATTTTGCATAAATCTGCTTTGATAATTCACAAGTTCATTGAGTACTCACATGGATATACATGCTTTTTTGGTTGGAGGGGGGGGGGGGGGGCACCAAGCTTTGCCTCTGCTCCCACTGCCAATTTCTTACTTTAAGTTTATATTTGTCATTCTTTCTTATGCAATTCTTCGCATAAATCATAGCATGTAATTATTCTTTTGCAAACCTAATTAAATGCTTGATACAAGATAACCATACATGGTGGTAAAGGAATAAATAACAAATCCAGCATTACTTATAGATGTTACAGTACTAAGCAACTATTCTGTACCAGGTTTGGAGAGAGAGAAGATCACCAAATACCATGAAATCAAGAAAATATGGCCAAAAGATTCAGAAATTGTCCTAATTTTTTGGGCACTATTTGCCTGATCAAAAAGAAACATAGAAACGTGATGGCAGAAAAAAATAAACATATACCCTATCTAATCTGCCCATCCTCACATCTCCTCAGCTCTACGATCCTTGCCACTTCCTCAGAGATCCCCTGTGCATGTCCCATGCTTTGCTGGATTGAGATATTGTGCTTGACTCCACCACCTCCACGGGGAGGCTGTTTCACACATCCTCCATCCTCTCTGTAAAGAAATATCTCCTTAGATTACTTCTCAGTCTACTGCCTTTCACCCTCATCCCATGACCCCTCGTTCTAGAGTCTCCTTTCTGTTGAAAGAGACTTGCTTGTTGTACATTGATACCTTGAAGGACATTTCTGTTATATCTCCCCACCCTATCCTTCCTCGAGGGTGTACCTGTTTACCAGGAGCTTCCAAGCTCACTTTGACAGGCTGCCCATATATATTATACCATACTGTAAAGGTGTTTCGAGGGGTTCTTTATGGAGGCAAACCAGTTGTTGGCTTTAGAAAGAAGCTGTTTGGCACATTGCATGTACTAAGATCGCTAGCAGTAAATCTGAAAGATTGAGACCATACCCATCTTACGTTGGCTTATGAGCGAAGTCCATTCTTTGTTATGGTTATGGGCAAGGCAAACACAATATAAACCCTGTGAATATATCCTCTGCACCCATCAGCCACCCACCCACCCCACTCCAACAGTGAGTGCACAGCAATTGCTCCATACAACTCACCATACCAAGCTCCCTTCAGGGACCCCATTCACTTGAACAATCTTGTTGAAATGTGACATCACTATTAACATCTCGGCAAGACACATCATTACCAGATTTCAGTGAGATCCATTAAATGGAACAGTTCTTCCTAACTGGGTTCTCTCTTGCTTCTCTAAAGCATAAGGGTGGGGTTGAAGGAAGCTACTCTCACATCCTGGTGCAGCTGCTGAAGGCAACTCTTTGTTAAGTCTGTCTTCAGAGTCAGCTGCCTCCATTCTGCCTGCTACTTCTCAGAAGTCAGTGAGAGCTCGCACTGCTGCCTGCAATGGTGACTTTCTACCAGATGGAATGGTTTTGAACTTGCTTCCTTTTCCCCATTGGGAAAAAGTGGAAGGTGGAGATTGCTGCTGGACCCATTTGGAAAGTTACCACTGGCTGCCTGAATCTTTAAGGATGGGTAATTATCAAGCCTTTGTTTGCCCAGAGAATGCATTCCCTACCTCTCCACATCTGCTTGATTGACAGGTTCTGAAATGAAAAATTAAATATGTTACACTCCCCCTTCCCCAATCCCTTGACCAAATTATTGACAAATAGGCCAGTTAGCTGGCAGCATTCAGGGCAGTGTGGAATTGCCACTGGCATATCCTGCATCCTGAAGGGGTGAGTCCTGACAGGGTGCTTGAGAGAGAGGGCTGCCCTGTGTTCTGGAGCAGTGTATGCGTGTGAGGGAAATATCCACTGCTGCTGCTTGCCCTGTACCTGTTCTGCGGTAGGGCATAGCATGTGTGTGTATGAGGGAAGCTTGCAGTGCCACTGCTCATACATTGCCTGTTCCGTGGATACATGAAGGACCTCATTTTGAATGCGTTCAGTCCAGCACCTTTCACCTTTCTTAGATTGATTAATAGGAAACAGTATGGGTAGACATTGACAGCCTCATCACAAAATGATGTTTGAACAGCTAGATACTGTAGTTTCAGGAATTCATGCTTCTCTTCTTCTCTGTCCCGACTTCTCACTCAGCAGAAACCGTCATACCTGAAGATTACCTGGTTGATCCTGTGGGCACAAAGCGCTACAGCATGGACCCTTCTGACTCTGCCTTCAGCTACATGGGCTCCCTGTATCCCATCAGACAGAACTCGGGAGAGGGACGCCTAGGTGGCGGGGGCTCCTCGTCCTCCTGTGGCCACCGCCTTGGACAGATGTCTTCAGGAGGAACCTCCTCTTTGGGACTGAGGCGTCAGACATCAAGTCCCACCAGAAATGGAGCCTATCTGGAGGGAAATAAAAGTGGTAAGTCAAAATTACACACACAAACACATATATATATAAACACCTTAGCAAACATGTGTTATAGTTTATTCACTCATCCTGCCCATGGTTTTACCAACAATCATTTCTAGATGAGGAGGATTTAAACTCCCATTTGGAGGAGTGGGTGGTGGTGGGTTATGAGGAAGAACTAGGGGTGCAGGCAGAACAATGCGATAAGTCCATAATGTTTGTCCTGGGTGACACTGCCCCTAAAAGTGGTGTCAGTAAATAAACAGCCATTTCGATGGTTATTGGAGAAGACCTTCTTAGGATGAGCTGTGATATCAGATGTCTTGAATTTTGTTGGAAGAGGTCTGGAAAATTGGGCATCCAAATGGCAGATGAAATTTAATGTGGATAAGTGCAAGGTGATGCATATAGGGAAAAATAACCCATGCTATAATTACACGATGTTGGGTTCCATATTAGGTGCTACAACCCAAGAAAGAGATCTAGGTGTCATAGTGGATAACACATTGAAATCGTCGGTTCAGTGTGCTGCGGCAGTCAAAAAAGCAAACAGAATGTTGGGAATTATTAGAAAAGGAATGATGAATAAAACGGAAAATGTCATAATGCCTCTGTATCGCTCCATGGTGAGACCGCACCTTGAATACTGTGTACAATTCTGGTCGCCGCATCTCAAAAAAGATATAATTGCGATGGAGAAGGTACAGAGAAGGGCTACCAAAATGATAAGGGGAATGGAACAACTCCCCTATGAGGAAAGACTAAAGAGGTTAGGACTTTTCAGCTTGGAGAAGAGATGACTGAGGGGGGATATGATAGAGGTGTTTAAAATCATGAGAGGTCTAGAACGGGTAGATGTGAATCGGTTATTTACTCTTTCGGATAGTAGAAAGACTAGGGGACACTCCATGAAGTTAGCATGGGGCACATTTAAAACTAATCGGAGAAAGTTCTTTTTTACTCAACGCACAATTAAACTCTGGAATTTGTTGCCAGAGAATGTGGTTCGTGCAGTTAGTATAGCTGTGTTTAAAAAAGGATTGGATAAGTTCTTGGAGGAGAAGTCCATTACCTGCTATTAAGTTCACTTAGAGAATAGCCACTGCCATTAGCAATGGTTAAATGGAATAGACTTAGTTTTTGGGTACTTGCCAGGTTCTTATGGCCTGGATTGGCCACTGTTGGAAACAGGATGCTGGGCTTGATGGACCCTTGGTCTGACCCAGTATGGCATTTTCTTATGTTCTTATGTAGGTCCCTTTCAGTTTTTATTGCTTGGAGAAGACTGGCAAATAGCTACAGGAAGTTAGTGGTGGCAAGGAAGAGAGAGGCTTTGTCTTGCTCTGTAAAGTCGGCAGGTTATGCAAGTAGAGTGCTTTTTAACGTACTAAAAATGCTTTTCGGTCAAAAGAAAAACATGAGTGTACAAAGGATGCCAAACTGTTCCGAGTCTGTAACTTCTTTCCTTAGGGAAAAACATGTTGTCCTAGCATTGAGTTTGAGGGAACCTGGAATCTGATAACCCAATAAGTTGTAAACTTGGAGGAGGGCTCTGTAGGGGTGGCTTGGTGGAATTTAAACAGGTTAGTGTGTTTGGTTTGAAATAATGGCTATGTGAAATGAAATGAGGCCTTCTGGCAGTTCATTAGTTTCTTGCCTACCTGGGTTAATTAAATCTAAATTACTAGGGCAGGGATTGGAATGGGTGTCTTATATTGTTAATACTTCATTGGACAAAGGCTGGCTCCCAGACAGCTTTAAGTGGTCAGTGAGTAGCCCTTTATTAGAGAAAGCACTGTCAGACCCTACTCGGTGTGATAGTTACAGACCAATTGTTCAATTACCTTTCATGTCTGAAATTTTTGAAATGACAGAGCTGACTCAGATTTCTTAGAAAACACAAGAAGAAGAGCAGATGTATAGACCAGTTTTAGACCAGGACATAATACTGAATCTGTGCTATTTTCTCTGTCTGACGATATCTGGCAACACTTGGACACATGGAATTCAGTTTTGTTGATCCTATTGGATGTCTCTAGTGCTTTTGATGTGGTGGACAATACGATTTAATTGGTAGATGCCAAGAGGTGGCTTTGGGAGGTAAAGTTGTGGATTGAATTTTCTTTTTTTTGTGTTATAGAACCCAGATGGTCCAGGTTGGGGAGGAATGCTCACAACCAGAGGTGGTGAAGTTGGGAGTACTTCAGGGCTGCAGTTTGTCACCCTGCTTTTTAACATCTTTATAAGACCACTGACAGATCTTTTTCAGGAACTGGGTATCACAGTGTGTATTTTATGTCAATGATATCCTGTTCCGATTCCCTTTGAGAATGGGTTGGATGAGGCAATGAGTTTTTTGAATGCCTTCTTGACCAGAATTGCAGCCTGGATACAAATCAAAAACAGAGATTTTGGGACTAGGGATGATTTTTGAGAATCTATTAATGATGTCAATGCAGCCTGTGCTAAAGATCAAGTACTAGGCTTTCTACCTAAGGTTAAGAGTCTAGGGGTGACCCTGGAATTTATCATTAGCAGGTTTCTGTGTGTTGCAACCAATGGGTATTAGAATTTTTCATTAGCGACTTTGTGTGTGTTGGAACCAATAAGTATTGGAATTTATCATCAGCAAGTTTCTGTGTGTGCTGGAACCAATTATCAGAAAATCTGCAATAATCTTAAAATAAGTATGTTTATGTTAGCATAAAAAACTTTATTTTAAAAAAAGGATTGCATGGGGCAAAAAATAAATTGCGAGGTTGATGATTGTATTAGGGCACTGCTAATAGTTTGAAGTGTTTGCAGATGCCATGTATGAAGACCTCTTTAGGATGAAATATTCCTTAAGCTATCATGGGTTTTCTTGGACATGTACAGAGCAGATCATAGAAAAGATTTCTCATAGATCCACTTTATAGGTGTTTTTTTTATAGGGGATCTGATAACTGTAGACATTGCAGCTGTCCTGGGGGTGGCAGATTGGGAGTGCAGGGTGGTACCGGGAAATGAGGGATAAAGGGAGGACTGGAGGTGGTAGGGAGTAAGAGATTTGTTGTTTGTATCTTTCGGTTTCATTTTTTTCTATGAATGTGAATTTGTAAATTGCTTTTACTGTTTTAACTGTTTATGTGGTGTATAAATGTTAGAAGTAAATAAATATTGCACTACTAGATATACACAGCGCCATAGAGATCTACATAAAAGGCAGTTCCAGCTCCGCAGAGCTTACAGTCTAGCTGACACATCCGCATGGCCCATTTTAATAACACTTTTTGTTTGTTATTCTCCTATCTATGATGGTATTAGGGAAAGCCTCAAGGTCCAATACACCAAAGGTAGAAAAGTCTGATTCCAAAAACTATATTACTGATAACATGAAGGAATCATATTAGTTGTATACTAATTTTTTCTTAAATAACAATCAATTTGAAAAAAATGGTTTAAACATATAAAGAAAGATTAATGTCAAAAGTTCAATGAAATTAAACATCATACATATATCATCTTAACACAAACAGCTATAGATGATAAGCTTTTGTATTCACATACATATACATACATACTCACAATAGTATATTGACTATCTAATGTTTCACAATCTCTTTGTACTTATAGAACTTCAAATACTATGTCACATCTATTAAATAAGATTATTACACATTGTTAGACTGAGTCTTCAGTAATTCATTGTTTGACATAGTAAAAGTGAAACATTGTATTTATGAATGTGTATATTCATAAATACACATTTTATATTGTACACATTGTACACATTGTACACATTGTATATTTTAGAGTGTTTTGTGTCTTATTTAATAGATGTGCATGGGATCTTCTTAGTGTTTGGGTAATTGCCAGGTTCTTGTGGCCTGGTTTGGCTTCTGTTGGATACAGGATGCTGGGCTAGATGGACCTTTGGTCTGACCCAGCATGGCAATTTCTTATGTTCTTATGTCCCAAACCAGAATAAAATATTTCAAGACAGCAGACCCATCAAACACCCAATAATTAAAAGCAATAAGGATAAAAAATCCCCTGCTGTCCCCTAGAACTTTTGATTCCAAACACCTTGAGATTATTGAGGGTGTCATATACACGCATTCTCTAACCCACACTCACATGGGCATTGACACACAGTCACACATACATTCACATGCTGACACACATAGGATCACACACACATGTTCACACATACATGCTGACAACAGTCAGTCACACATACTTTCAAATGCTGACACACACACGATAAATCACATTTACTCTCAGATGCTGACACACATATCAGTCACACATACATTCTCACATGCTGATACACAATCACACATACATGCTGACACATATGATCAGTCACATATACATTCTCCCATGCTCACTGACACACAGTCGCACATTCACTCCCTCACACACAGTCATACACTTACATGATTACAAATATACTCTCAGATGCTGACACACATATGAGCAGTCACACATAACGCTATCACATGCTGATACTCACACTAGCAAACCTACATGCTGACACACATGATCAGTCACACATACACTCTCACATGCTCACTGATACACACACAAATGATCAGACACATAGAAACATAGAAATGACGGCAGAAGAAGACCAAACGGCCCATCCAGTCTGCCCAGCAAGCTTCACACATTTTTTCTCATACTTACACATACTCTGACTGCTGACACAAATGCCCAGTCATTCACGCACTCTCTCTTCTCCCTCCTCCAGAGTTTAAAAGCTGCAGCAAAAGTTGAGAATAACGAAAAAAAACCTTTATACTCACTTATTGGTGGTTAGGGGGGTCCAGGCAAAGCCCTGGGATAACAATGTCTCTGTGGGCTGCCTGTTGCTATGGGAAATTGTGCCACTTGTTGTGGGAATGGAAGACTGCAAGCCTCAGTACACTATTTAGTTTTTTTGTTTGTTTGTTTTGCCAGGGCCCACAGCAGAGGTTGAATCGGCAGAGGAGAATTGGGGCGCAGTTCCCTATCTTCTCGTGGCTCTCTTGAATCCTCTCCACCACTTTCAGCCGCCTCTCCTCCCTGGCTCTGCCTCCTGACCGCTTCCTGCCGAAGATAGAGCGACGGAGGAGAGGCGGCCGATGGTGGGGGAGAGGATCCAAGAGAGATGTGAGAGGATAGGGAACTGGAGAAAAACGCGCCAACAGTGGAAAGGAACTAAGTGCTGCTATAATCACAATTCAGGCCACGGTGCCCACTGGGAATGCAGCAGGACAGGCCAAATATAAATATAGATATTAGGAGGCTGCTATTAAGTGAGAAGCACTGGGAGCCTAGTGTTAGTCGCAGCTGTTCCGCTGGCATGAGGCCGCTGCGACCATCACCAACCATGTGATTGGGTGGACCGGCTCACCGGGGCATGCCTGAAGCCTAGATAGGCCAATCCACCCCTGCAGAGCCCCTTCCCCTCCATATCCCCTTCCCTCCAGGAGCAGCTCTGCTGCAGGAAACTGTCCCTTTAATCAATTCAATTGCAGAAAGGAGTAAAACAGAAGACAGTAAATACGTTTGGGCAGAAAATGAAAGATTTAGTATATATGCTTTGCTAACGTTTTACCTGCCTTTTGAATTTTGTATATGTTTATAGTATAAGACAGAATTCAGTGATACAACAAGTTTGTGTTTGTAGCTGGGGATAGGAAGGTAGGAAATTCAGGTACGCCTGAAAATTATTTTTATATTTCTTTCCGATCAGAAGCACTGCCAATGACATGGATGGTGTGGCACCATTGTGGTGAGTAAAGGACAGGACCGCAAACCACATGCACTGACAAAGGGGGAAATCTTCTCCGTCAAACTGGATTGAGATGATGAAAAAGGTGGATCAGGGAAGGGGCGGTTGATGCTGCCTCTCTGAACTTCAGAAAGGCCTTTGACACCTTTCCACACAGAAAACTCTTAAACAACCAATCAGGGTAGGACCAGGAGAGAAACTGGTAAACTGGACGAGGAACTCGGGAAAGTGATGGTTAGTGGAGTCCATTCTGCCGGAGGTAATGTGAACAGCATGGACAGCTTCAGGGCTTGGCGCTAGAGCTAGCTCTTTTCAATATCTTTATTGTACAGGGATGTAAGAGAAAAAAAAACAGAATGACGCAAAAATCTGTAACAGCAGCAACACACCAGAAGGGGAGGGGAAAAATATGAAAGGAGACTTGAAGAAGCTGGAAGAATGGTCCAGGGTTTATAGGCCGATGGTCAAAGGCATTTACCAGATGAAATGCAGTCAAAAACATTATACAGGATAGCTTCGCACACTTCTAGCTGCTTTACAGTGAGGCACTCCTGCAGGCACGCTTAGATTGTAAGTAGAAAAGAGCACGTGCTATTTTACCCCACCATCCCACCCTCCCTCCGCTTGACCACCTGCACAAGTATTGTGTGCGAGGTACACATCTGCTTTGAATGCGTAAAATTTACACCTGCTCAGCGTCACATGGAAAAGTCGCATGTGGATTCCCTTTGATAGCTGGTGAGACATAGCCCGCGTACTTTGCATACAAGAAAGCAGCAGAGAAAGAGGAGGGACCCCTGTGGGGTAATTTAACTTTTAGTAATTCCGTGAGGAAAATTCCTGTCAGGAATCTCTTCAGAGCTCCTTTACCGCGAGGCTGCTGCTGTGCGGAAAAAAGAAGACTGAAGGGGGACCCCTGCTGGCTGCAGGGTTAGTGCCATGCTGGGCATGCCCAGTAGGTGCCAGTCAAAGTTCTGGAAACTTTGACAGAAGTTTTCCATGATTGGGCTCCATCCTGTGATGTCACCCATATGTGAGGACTACCATCCTGCTTGTCCTGTGAGAAAAAGGGAATAATTTAAATGAATATGCCAGATTACTAAACTGTCTCTTAAATTAAAGATATGCACCACTGCTGAACTAACTGAATTTTTTTGATTCAGATGAAAAGCATCACAGGAGCCCATTCCAAGACCCCAAATGTGGATACATATTTTTGGATATGTTTTATATTGTTATTATTTTTGTTGTCTTGTTCATGTATGTTTTATGTTTCTCTGTTCTTCACACTTTTTGCTATACTAAGATTACTCAGGTTCTACCTCTGATGCAGGCAACTGGATTTGGGTGTTTCTCTTATTTGTCTTTGATCATTATCTATCTATTAGTTATTTATTTAATTTTAAATCTATATTGAAATCGTCTTTGATTTAAGTGATGGTTTACAAATCTTGCATAATCATTTCTTCCTTTCAATTTATGAATGTATGTTTTTACCCCCCAAAATCACTCGTTCATTAGACACTGTGACATGATTTGTATTTGTAGTATATATATAGGGATACAGATGTATATATTAGCGAAAAGTACCCAGCCTATAATAGCCTCTGTGTGTGTCTATGTGGATGCCTCTTCCTGTGCCTGGTTGTGTGTTTGGGGGCGCCTGTGTGTGTGTGCCTGTGGGGGAGGGTCATATGCCTGTGTAGGTGTGGGGGGGGGGCCTATGCATGTGTGGGGGGCCTTAGCCTGCATGTGTTTGGGGGGCCTCAGACTGTATATGTCAGTGCCTGTGTGTAGGTGGCTGTGTCTCTGTGTCTGACTGTGTGTTTGCCTGTACCTGCCTATGCGTTTGCATATCCATGTGCGAGCCAGAGTGTACGTGCGGGAGTCTAAACATGCTTGTGCACACTTGCGTACGCTTCTCGTGCTTGCGTGAGAGTGTGTGCATTTCCGCATGCTAGCATGAGTTGTATGCATGCTTGTATGTGCTGTGCTTGCTTGCATGAGCTTGCATACACATTTATGCAAGCTTGGGTGCATTTACGTGAGCTGCATATGTTTGCCTATGTGTGTGTGCTTATGCCTGTCTGTCCCTGTGTTTAGGAGCATGAGAGACAGGGCTTTACAGACAAAGTATATTAGTGAACTTACCCAGCATTGCTCAGATTGTCTGGTCAAAAACAGTCTGTGTGTGTGCATGTGCCTGTGTGTATGGGGGCCTGTGCCTGAATGGGTTTGTGTTTGGGGGAATCTATGTATACGTGCAGTGTGTATGTCTTTGCCTGTGTGTCTCTGCCTGCATGTGTGTGCCTGTATGTGCATGCTTATGTGCTCTGTGCATGTTTCCATGTGTTTGTGTGTGCGTTCCTGTGTGCCTGTGTTTTGTGTGTCTCTGCTGTGTGTGTGTGTCTGCCTGCGTGTGCATGCCCGTGCCTGTATATATGTGTGTGTGCTCTCTGCCTACATCCATGTGTCTGTGTTCCTGTGTGCCTGTGCAATGTGTGTGTTTGCGACAGGGCTTTGCAAACAGATCATATTTCCACTATTCCGGCGCCACCTGGTGGCCACAGAGAGTTATAACCATGTGATTGATAACAACCAACCGACCAACCAATCCAAGCCTTGCTATATGTAACCCCTTTCTTGGAGGATTGTTCCTTCTAAGGGTACACCACAAATTTATTTCTTCTGGAGCTGCTCCGGCTAGCATGTTATATCCCACACTGACTCTCAATCCCGGGGGGGGAAGCACTCGCGTATGGCCCAGACAATGGAAAAAGGTTGCCAGTGTGTCTGTACAGTGGTGGTGCTTCCCATGAGGTGAGAGGCTGTATTAAGCAGACAGCACCATGTCTGGGTGTTAAATTAAAAGTTTACTGATTGGTAATAATAAATTAAAGTGCGAGTTTACATCTGATTCATGGAACATTGGGGTTTTGCCTATGAGAGTAGGTGTCCTGAATTCAGACATCTGGGTAGAGCCCATGGTGATTTTAACTGTACATAACTCTCCCAGTGGCAGTGTGGGAATCCTAGTGGCGGTATCCCCAGATTTACTGCAAAATCCTACCTTTAGACATCTTCTTCTCCTTGGACACCCAGTCTCCCCAGGTCACTTGGAAGGAAATCTGGAAGGGATCTCCTGATTCTGGTTCTTCCTTCTTTTAATTTAGTTGTTCCTTTCATCCTTGATTGTTCTTTTTCCTAGGGACTTCTCCTGGGGAATAGTCAGTGGGATCAGGCACTCTCTGCTCTGAAATCGCAGTGGAGAAGGGGGATCCAAAAACCTCCCCACTTAACTCAGAGCCCAAAAAACTTAAACTGGATATCTCGTCTGCCTTCACTGTTTCTCGCCGCAGACAAGCACCAGTGATGGATCCTATCTAGGGTTTAGAGCAGGCTCACAGGTCTTTGGACCCCTGGTGAGAGCCCTTTTGCCCCTAAGAGCATTAGGCTTACAAATCTATCTCTCTGAAAATTATAAGAAGGACCCTCAGGCAGGGACTGCACCGGGAGGTGTAGCTTTTAATATAAACTTCTTTGGGTGAAGCTGGGAGGCCCCACCAGAGTGTGGAAAAAAATACATCTTTACCCTCTGCTTCCTCAAACTGAAGCCCTGGTGTCTTAAAATGGCTGAGAAAAACAGAGCTGAGGCATCCAATCCAGAACCTCCAAGTGGGAGGGACTGAAGGATATGGATGGCTCCATAACAGAGTATTATACAAGAACAGTGTCATCTGGTGGCCAAATCCGGTAGGGGTGCCACACATATAAGGATATACAAAACAACATTTAGGGCCTGATTTTAAAATGGTTACGCACGCCGGGCCTATTTTAAAAAGGCCCGGCGACGCGCATAAAGCCCCAGGACGCGTGTAAGTCCCAGGGCTTTACTAAAAGGGCGGGGAAGGGGCGGGGCTAGAGGCCTGCAACACAGTGGCCATTGCCGCTGTGTCGAAGGATTGCTTGCCGGCAGCCCGCCAGCATGCGCAACTTGTGCCTGTCCAGAGGCAGGCGCAAAAGGTAAAATAAAAATTTGGGGGAGGTTTAGAGTAAGGCTAGGGGGAGGGAGGGGAAGGGGTGAGAAGGACAGGTTAGGGGGAAGGGAAAGGAGGAAGGCAGCGCGGCTCGGCATGCGCAAGGTGCACGATTGTGCACCCCCTTGCGCACGCTGACCCCTGATTTTATAGCTTGCGCGCGCAAGTTATAAAATCGGGTATACATGTGCACGCGCCAGGTAGCGGGTGCACATGTACACCTGCGCGCACCTTTATAAAATCTACCCCTTAATATTTAAGGTATGATATCCAATTATGTGTTTTTATAGACTTGGTTTGGGAGGGGTACTGGTAGGGTCATAGTGATTGTATAGTTTAATTATCAAAATTTCAGGGGGGCTATAGGCCTGAATATTAATGGGGAGGGATTGCAATGCTGAAAGCTCTCCTAGGCTTCCTTATACCGTTGCACCGGACCTGCCCATTGCACAAGGTACTTAACACCGTGTTCGCAGCAGTCTGCACAGGCTGGAAGGAGGAGACACCTCATGCTGCACTGGCAAGGGCCTGCATAGGCCGAAAGGAGGAGGCAGTGTATGGCTGCTTCCTGGAAGCCAACACAGAAGGTGAAAGCTACAGCAGTGTGCCTGCTGCATCAGATTAACTGGGCAGAGGAGGGAGGGGGGAAACAGAAGGGAAGGAGAGTGCCGTGGTTGGGGAGGAGAGGGAGGGTGGCAATCAGCATGGAAAAAATTTAAGAGGATCCATCCCCAAAAGTTTGCCTAGGGCTCGTTAAGTTGTTAAAATGGCCATGACAGTAATTCAGATCTCTGCTCTTCAGAAACCAGTTAGCAACCAGGTCTGATATTCCAAAGGTGTTTCTTAACTTCCAAATTAAAGCAGGGGACCAACAAACTCTAAACAATGACTGCAATTTTTGTACATCTCATCCAAAAACAATAGGCAGGAAATATTCAGTAGAGATCAGAGTACATGACAGCAGATAAGGAACATTTGGATCAATCCTATCTGCTCAGACTGAGATCTTTCTGTCTGGTTTTCTGACACTTGGACACACAAATTCCTATTGCTTAAACCAACACCGGCTCCCTCCACCATGTCCAATCTGCTCCCACCACTGCCCTCCAAAACTGTCCCAAGTATATCCCTTTCTTTCATATCTCTATCTGCTATTCCCTCCGCCCACCCCAAAAGCCCTATGCACGTCCCAAGCACTTTTAATGTTGTGCAGGAAGTGGACCCTTGGGCTGAGGTGGGGTTGACGCTACCCGCAGGGTGAGCCTATGGGTCCCCATCGTTGGCAGGCGAAGCTGGCTGACTGACGGAGGCCAGCTGGAGCTTCACCAATGCCAGCCTTCGTTCCCCGCAGGTTGAGCCCTTGGGTACCGGGGCCGGCTGGAGTTAGGTGGGCCTCTGTCCGAGGTCTTCTTGGGAATGATGCGGAGGTCAGCAAGGAGTCAGCAGTGGTAGAAGTCGGTAGTCGGATCTGGACGAGGTGGAGTCCCAAAGACCCGGGCGCCAAGGAGAACAAGAGGCAGACAGGGGGCGCCCGAGTAAGAACAGGCTGAAGCCTGAGAGACCAAGTCCAGAATGAGTTCAAGAAAAGTGTCGATGAACAGGCTGGAGTCGGGGCAGGCGGCAGGCAAGGTAGAGTGGCAAGGCGGGCGTAGGTCAAAACCAGGAGTCAAGCAGGATCGTAGCCACGAGAGAAGGGGAGCCAGGTGCTGGGACAGGCGAACGGGAGTAAGAGGGCCTGGCTGCGGGCTTGCTGCGGCTGGCACACACAACAGTACCCCCCCCCCCCTCACGCCCCCCTCTTGGAGGTCTGGGTTTGCCCGGATGGGCATGATGAAACTGCAGAAGGAGGCCTTTGTCCAAGATGTTGTGTGCTGGCTCCCAAGAGTTTTCTTCTGGGCCGTAATCCTCCCATGAGAGGAGGTACTCCCATCGACGGCCCCTACGGCGGACGTCAAGGACTTCACGGACCTTGTAGGTAGTATCAGACTCAGCAACCAGATGAGATGGTTCAGGAGTCTTACGAGAAGGCCAGGAGAGAATCATCGGTTTCAACAGGGACATACATGAAATGTGTTATGAATACCCAGATTCGGTGGCAACCGGAGCTGATAAGTGACAGGTCCGATACGACGGGTGACTGGAAAAGGTTCAATATATCTAGGTGCAAATCTTTGAGATGCTACTTTGAGACGGATGTATCGCATACTTAACCAGACTTTCTGACCAGGTAGAAATTCAGGAGCAGGACATTGATGGGTGTCCGTGGACTTCTTGGCCCGAGTACAGTATTCTGAGGTAAAAATATCACTTACATTATATTTACATGCACTGCTGTGATGCCAACCAGGAATCCTTGCAAAAAAAACCCACTTGGAACCCATATGTGTGTTGGGTGTGGGCTTGACCCTCTGAAAGCCCTAAAACACTAATGCAATTCCTATTAGGAGAATGCCTCACCTCAGTCACACATGCTGAACATAAACAGACTAGGGATGTGAATTGTTTTTTGACGATTTAAAATATCGTCCGATATATTTTAAATCGTCAAAAATCGTTAGGGCCACGATACAATACCAATTCCCCCGATTTATCGTCAAAAAAATCGTAAATCGGGGGAAGGGGGAGGGCAGGAAAACCGGCACACTAAAACACCCTAAAACCCACCCCCGACCCTTTAAATTAAATCCCCCACCCTCCCGAACCCCCCCCAAATGCCTTAAATTACCTGGGGGTCCAGCGGCACACTAAAACACGGCACACTAAAACACGGCACACTAAAACCCCCTAAAACCCACCCCGACCCTTTAAATTAAATCCCCCACCCTCCCGAACCCCCCCCCAAATGCCTTAAATTACCTGGGGGTCCGTAGCCTTAAATTACCTCCGTAGCGGCGGTCCGTAGCTAAATCGGGGGAAGGGGGAGAGCAGGAAAAGCGGCACACTAAATCGTGTAGTCTTCAGCCGGCGCCATTTTGCAAAATGGCCGCCGCAAAATGGCGGCGGCCATAGACCAAAACGATTCGACGCAGGAGATCGTTCCGGACCCCCGCTGGACTTTTGGCAAGTCTTGTGGGGGTCAGGAGGCCCCCCCAAGCTGGCCAAAAGTTCCTGGGGGTCCAGCGGGGGTCCGGGAGCGATTTCCTGCTGCGAATCGTTTTCCGTACGGAAAATGGCGCCGGCAGGAGATCGACTGCAGGAGGTCGTTCAGCGAGGGTTCTGGACCCCCGCTGAACGACCTCCTGCGTCGTTCAGCGGGGGTCCGGTGCCATTTTGCAAAATGGCGCTGACTGAAGACTACACGATTTAGTGTGCCGCTTTTCCTGCTCTCCCCCTTCCCCCGATTTAGCTACGGACCGCCGCTATGGAGGTAATTTAAGTCTACGGACCCCCAGGTAATTTAAGGCATTCGGGAGGGTGGGGGATTTAATTTAAAGGGTCGGGGTGGGTTTTAGGGGGTTTTAGTGTGCCGTGTTTTAGTGTGCCGCTGGACCCCCAGGTAATTTAAGGCATTTGGGGGGGGTTCGGGAGGGTGGGGGATTTAATTTAAAGGGTCAGGGGTGGGTTTTAGGGGGTTTTAGTGTGCCGGCTCACGATTTTAACGATTTTCACGATACTTTACACACCCAAACGGCAACAATACGATTCCCTCCCCCTCCCAGCCGAAATCGATCGTTAAGACGATCAAGGACACAATTCACATCTCTAAAACAGACCCTTACCAAATACAGAAGAGAGCAACCATAAAGGAGAAATACAAACACGCAGATAAAATCTGAACTGGAAACCGCAAGAAGCCAGACTCTCTATGCAGTGCAACAATGAAAAAACAGAACCATCACCATACCTCAAACATCAAACAATAAAATTTATTTATTTATTTAAAACCATTTCTATACCGTCGTTTAGTAATACACCATCACAACGGTTTACAATTAGGCATGAAATAAGTTTGGTTTATAAATTATCCAGAGGGTGCCAATAAAATTTTGGTTACATGTTTCAATAACATACTCTATGTGGAAAGTGGATTGGGATTTCCATTTATATGATTAATAGGATAATCATATACATTCTATACTGTCCTTCTCTTAATTTAATACTTAATTATGATGAAATAATAAAGTAAGCAATTACGCTTTTGGGTGACTTTCAGCTGTGTGTAGGTGTTCTTATTCATCGACCTCACTGTGAAAGGCTTTTTTGAAGAGCCATGTTTTTAAACTTTTTTTGAAGAGTTTTAAATCAAGGAATAAAATAAATACATAATCATAATGCTAAAAACATACTAATAATATTTCCAAAAAAGCTGATGAATAAAAGATCAAATAATTAAAAACTTGTATACAAGTTTTTTAAAATGTCCCAAATACCAATAAAATATTTCAAAACAGCAGACACAGGAAATAACATCTGAAAAATAAAATTAAAAAGGATTTTAAAAATTCACTCTCTCCATACCTGGGAACTTTTGATTTCCGGTCACCCTGGGTATGTTGGGATGCACAAACTTTCTTCTTTCTTTCTTATACACTACGCTTACTCTCAGACAAACCCGCAGGTGTCTCCAGCTCTTCTTTGGTTGGGATCTACCAGCAGCGGCAGGCCCTCATCTTCATTTCAGCTGCTGGCAGGTTGGAATCCACCTGCAGCACCCATTCTCCCTCTCTCTCACACATACACAACCCAAGCAGCTCCCATTCTCCCTCTCTCTCACACACACACACCACAGAAAAGCTCCCATTTACACCTGCACACCTCAAGAAGGCTCCCATTCACATCCACACAAATCACAGGCAGGCTCCCATTCTCACACACACTCTACCTGCCCATCCCAAGAAGGCTCCCATGCATGCATGTGCACACACACACACACAACCATCCCAGGCAGCCTTTATTCACTCACACACACATGCAGACCAGGCAGTCAGGGTCCATAGGTCATTCCTCCTCCACTGCTGCTGTTGCCAGCCTGTACCTTCTTTGTGGAGAGCAGCCGTTCTGCAGCTCCTCTTCATGTTTGGCCCGAAGTAATTCAACACTCGTGATGCTAGCACTTCCTGTATTCTCATCTCGCAATGCTTGACGAATATTGTGGAACCAGCACATGAGGAGGAGTTGCTGGACAAGCTTCCTCTTCTGCTGTGGCCTCCAGCTTCTTCTGCCACTGGTGGAATCGGGTCCACCAGCAGCATCACAGGCCTCTTGCTTTTCATCTGCCGGTGGGATCGGGTCCACCTGTGCTTTTCTGCTGCCTGTGGACCTGATCCCACTGGATGGCACTGTGGGCCTCCACTTCTTCCACTGCCAGTGGGATCAGGTCCATTAGCAGCAACACAGGGCTCTCCCTGCTCATGACGTCACCCCATTGGTTGTGCTGCCCTGTGAAATTGCACAGTTTGCACACCCGTGGCACCGGGCCTGGCTGTCATCCTCTCAGCTAGAGATGTTCCCACTTTCAGGGCTATGCCTAGCCTGAAGGGCTATGCAGATTCAAGATTAAAGTCAGGACTCCTAGTCTCTCGCAGTTCACGGCTGTTACGCGTGCCAGCCACGGCAGACCCGCGGCCCGGCCCCCTCACCTCTCTCAGACGAATCCAGTGCCTGGTTTTCGTCCCTGGTGGCAGTGGGCCGTCGGCTCCATCCTCGGGCCATCCCCGGTGCCTCTGGCTCAGCTGCAGATCCCTGTGCTCCGTGTTGGGCCTCTCTGCATGGCCCGTGGAGAGACGCTGTTGCTCAGCGCCGCACCCCTCCCTAGGTGCGTGTGCGCGCTTCATTCAGTCTTAAGTAGGGCACGCGGCGCGAACCTAGCCATGGCCCTGGATGATGACGTCAGCGGAACTCCAATACTTAAGGCCAGGCTCCGCTCCTAGGGATGGCCTTTACAACAGGTTTCCATGCTGGTCGTGTACTCGTCTCCTGGTGATTCGCCTTTACTCCTGGTTCCTGATCCTTGCTGACTCCTGTTCATGGTTTCCTGGTTCCTGTGTTCCTGATTCCTACCTACCCTTGGATTGCCTCCTCAGATTACGACTTCTGCTTTGCTGACCACGCCGTTGACTCTCTCCAGACCCAGACTTCTGCTTTGCCTGACCTCGCCGTTGACTCTCTCCAAGCCCAAACCTCTGCATTGCCTGACTACTCCATTGCCTCTCTCCAGACCCAGACCTCTGCATTGCCTTGACTCTCTTATGCTCTTGACTCTCTCCTTGGTCAGACCTCAGCCTTGCTTGCCACTGCTTCCAGATTGCTGCTGGCCCTGACTCCAGCTTGCCCTACGACACTTATTCAGTCTACATCCTGGACTTGGCCTATTCAGGCTTTGGCCTGCTCTTGCTCGGGTGCCCCCTGTCTGACTTTGGTTCTATGGGTGCCTGAGTCTCTGGGACTCTGCCTTGTCCAGTACAGACTTCTTCTCTCCACTGTTGCTGCCTCTGGGCTGACCTCTCGATCCTTCCATCGACGTTGACATACGGAGGCCCACCTAAGTCCAGCCAGTCCTGGTACCCAAAGGCTCAACCCGTGGGGAACGAGGGCTGGTATTGGTGAATCGCCAGCCAGCCTCCGGCCTTCAGCCCACTCCGCCTACCGACGGTGGGGACCCGTAGGAGCCCTCCTATGAGTAGCGTCAACGCCACCTCGGCCCAAGGGTCCACCTTCGGTGCAACAGGTTGCAAAGGGCCATGGACTCAGCGAAGCTGCATGCCCTCCAGGCTATTCCTGGCCTGGCTTCAAATGTACAAGAACAGCAACAGTTTCTCGAAGCACTCACCTCCTCCATTGAGCATCTACATGCCCAGCTTGATGCTCTATCCGGCAACTCAGTTCCAGTACTGGCTTCCTTTCACCAACAGCCATCTCCCTCCACTCCTAGAGCCTTGTTGGCCCTACCAGCTCCGCCTTGTTTCAGTGGTGACACCAAGCTCTGCAGAGGGTTCATCAACCAATGCTACATGCAGTTTGCTCTGCAGCCCTCCATCTTTCAAGATGAACTCACGAAAGTTACCTTTACCTTGTCTCATCTAGAAGGGAAGGTGTTGGCTTGGGCTTCACCCTTGTGGGAGTGATCGTATTCTCTCCTACAGGAACTGTCTCGATTTGTGGCCGTGTTTCGGCAGACCTTTGACGATCTTGGGCAGCATGCCATGGCAAGCACTAATTTGCTAACCTTTGACAAGGCAAAGAAGCCTATTTGATTATACGATTGAATTCCGGACCTTAGCCACAGGAACTCTCCTGGCAGGAAGACTGCCTGCGAGCTATCTACCTGGATGGACTTTCCCTGCAGCTGAAGCATGAATTGACAGCTCGGGAGCTCCCTTCCTCTCTTGAGGATCTCATCGATCTAACTGGCTGAATTGATTATCATCTCCAAGAGCGTCACCAGGAGAATCGGATGCCCAAGAAGCCCTCTCGGGTTCATTCCCGCTCGCCATCAGCCACCAGCCCTGCCTCTGGTAGGGTCTCTATCATGGCCAAGATGGAAGAATCCATGCAGTTGGGCCGTGGGCAGCTATCCCTGGAAGAACGCCTTCGTTGGAGACAAACAGGCCTGTGTCTGTACTGTGTGCAACCTGGCCATCACCTTACAGGCCTGCCCAGTCCGTCCGGGAAACTACCCGGCCTAAGTTCAGGGATCCTGAACTTGGGCGCAACTTCACCGGCCCCTCTGTTGTCTGTGCCTGTCACCTTGATTTGGGACTTCTGGTCCTTTCCAGTTCTTGCTCTGGTGGATTCCGGAGCAGGAGGCAATTTTATCCTCAAGGATCTAGTTCAACTTCTGGGTATAAATACCTGTACTTTGGAGACCTCCTTGTGCATTGCTTCAATTTATGGAGAACCGTTACCCGGTCGAATTTCCCTGACCACAGAGGCAATTCAACTTCTTACTGGAGCCGTTCATACAGAAGAAATTGAACTATTGGTATTAGAGAAATCTATCCACCCGGTAGTTTTAGGGCTATCATAGCTCCAACGTCACTCCCCCTAATTTGATTGGGGGTCGCTCCAGCTGGTAGAATGAGGTTCCACCTGCCATCAGACTTGTCTACAAAGAGTGGTGCTACCACCTGTGATTCCTTTGGCAACCATCTCCTCAGGCATACCAGCTCACTATGCAGACTTTGAAGATGTTTTTTCAAAGCAAAAAGCAGACCTTCTACCACCTCTTTGGAGGTTTGACTGCCCCATCGAACATCTGCCTGGGACCATGCCTCCCCGAGGTGCACTTATCCTCTGTCCCTTCCTGAGACCAAGGCCATGATGGAGTACATCCAAGAGAATCTTGCAAAGTTCATTCGTCCCTCTATATCTCCTGCCGGTGCAGGATTCTTCTTCATTATGAAGAAAGACGGATCTCTAAGGCTGTGTATCGATTACCGTGGCTTAAATGCTATCACCTGCAAAGACAAATACCCGTTGCCCTTAATCTCTGAGTTATTTGACCTACTACACGGAGCCTCTATATTCATCAAGTTGGATCTACGTGGAGTGTAGAATTCGCCCTGGTGACAACTGGAAGACAGCTTTCAACACCAGAGATGGGCATTACGAATAGCTGGTGATGCCCGTCGGCCTCTGTAACGCACCTGCCGTATTTCAACGAATGGTTAATGAAATTTTCAGAGACCTACTATACATTAAGGTTGTGGCATACCTCAATGACATCCTTGCCTTCTCCAAGGATCTGGCTACACACCGCACCGATGTTCGCACAGTTCTTCAACGTCTCCGTGAAAAGCATCTGTTCACGAAATTGGATAAGTGCTTGTTTTGAAAAGTCCAGTCTGCCCTTTCTTGGGTATATAATTTCACAACAGGGATTCACTATGGATCCTGAAAAACTCAAAGGAATCCAAGATTGGCCACAGCCCGTGGGCCTTAAAGTACTACAACGATTTCTAGGATTCACGAATTATTACCGACATTTCATTCTGCATTACTCTACACTGGCGGCTCCTCTTACTGCATTGACCCATAAGGGCCAAGATACCCGGAACTGGACCCAGGAAGCCATTACAGCCTTTCATCGCGTCAAAGAGGCTTTCCTAGCTGGATCTTGTCTTCACCATCCAGACCCAAACTGCCCCTTTTGGTCAAGGTGGATGCCTCTGCTGTTGGGGCTGGGGCAGTCTTGAGCCAACGTTCTGCTTCCGGATCCTTAGTCCCGTGCTCATTCTACTCTCGCAAGTTCTCTTAAGCAGAACAAAATTATAGCATTGGAGATCACGAGTTACTTGCCATCAAATTGGCTCTAGAAGAATGGCACCCATGGCTCAAGTGTTCCAGATCACAAGAATCTGGAACATTTGAGCCATGCCCAGTTTCTCAACGCCCATCAAGCTCGATGGGCCCTGTTTTTTTCTAGGTTCAACTTCGAACCTAGCTATCGTCCAGCTGGAAAAAATCTTCGGGCAGACACTATCACGTTCCTTTGAACCAGAAGAACCATGTCACATTATTGACCCAGCCTGTATTTGTTTGTTTGCAACTTACCCAGTTCCCACTGGGAAGACTGTTGTACCCCGTCGACTCCGTGAAAGGGTCCTCCATTGGGCACATGATTCTAAGTTCGCCGGTCACCCAGGGCGACCGCGAACCCTAGCATTGCTCCAGCGGTTCTTCTGGTGGCCCACTATGGTCTCTGACGCTAAAGCGTATGTCAATTCCTGCAACATTTGCACTCAACAGAAACCCCCGGTCGGTCGACCATGGGGTTTGCTCCAGCCACTTCCAGCTCCCGAAGAACCATGGACACATCTCTCCACGGATTTCATCATAGACTTACCGCCATCTAAGGGTCACATGATCATATGGGCTACCATAGATAGATTTTCCAAAATGGCCCATTTTGTTCCACTACCGGGCCTACCATCTGCTCCCGAATTGGCACACCTGTTCTTTCTCCATATATTTCGACTACATGGCTTACCCAAGGACATTGTCTCCGACAGGGGTCCACAATTTGTTGCCCGATACTGGCGCGCCCTTTCTAATAAATTTGGCATCAACATCAGTTTAACAATAGCGTACCATCCACAAGCCAATGGACAAGCTGAGCATATGAACTGCACCTTAAAATCGTTCCTCCACGCCTATATAAACAACCATCAAGACAACTGATCCGAACTCCTTCCTTGGGCGGAGTTTTCCCAAAACTCCCATATTGCCGCTGCTACAGGTACGTCACCTTTTTCCATCGTCTACGGGAAGCAACCACGACTCCACTGCCCATACCTTATCAGTGCCCTCTCCTGCTGCACAAGCTACTGCTAATGCCCTCAAGGCACTCTGGAATCAGACCAATATTCGCTTACGCCAAGCCGCATCTCGGGCCAAGAAGTCTGCGGACAGCCATCGACGCTCGGCTCCTGAGTTTCTTCCTGGCCAGAAAGTCTGGTTGAGCACTCAGTATATTCAACTTAAAATACCTTCCCAAAGGTTTGCACCAAGGTATATTGGTACATTTCCAATCATTCGTCGTGTTGGACCAGTTACATACCAGCTTCGGTTGCCTCCCACATTAGGAATCCACAATATATTTCACGTAACACTTCTGAAGCCTGTAGTCCTATCCTAGTCTTCGTGAAACCTATGTTGGTAGCAGAGATTGAAACTACCTACAAGGTTCAAGAAGTCCTTGATGTTCACCGTAGGAGCTGCCGGTAGGAATACCTCCTTTCCTGGGAGGATTACGGCCCCAAAGAAAATTCGTGGGAACCAGCTCGTAACATCCTGGATAAAAACCTCCTCCTTCAATTTCATCGTGCCATCCAGGCAAACCCAGACCTCCAGGGGGGGGGGGGGGCGTAAAGGGGGGGGTACTATTATGTGTGCCGGCCATGTCAGACCCTCGACCCGGCCCCCTCACCTCTCTCAGACGAATCCAGTGCCTGGTTCCTCGTCCCTCGTCCCTGGTGGCGGTGGGCCGCTGGCTCCATCCTCGGGCCGCCTCCGGTGCCTCCGACTCAGCTGCAGATCCCTGTGTTCCGCGTTGGGCCTCTCCGTGTGGCCTGCGGAGAGACGCCGTCACTCAGCACTGCACCACTCCCTAGGCATGCGCGCGCACACTTCATTCAGTTTTAAGTAGGGCACGCAACGGGAACATAGCCACAGCCCCGGATGATGATGTCAGGGGAGCTCCGGTACTTAAGGCCGGGCTTCGCTCCTAAGGATGACCTTTGCAACAGGTCTCCATGCTGGTTGTATACTTGTTGCCTCCTGGTGATTCTCCTTCGTTCCTGGTTCCTGATCCTTGCTGACTCCTGTGCCTGGTTTCCTCATTCCTGTGTTCCTGATTCCTACCTACCCTCGGATTGCCTCCTCGGATCACGCCGTCTGCTTTGTCTGACCACGCCGTTGACTCTTTCCAAGACCGGACCTCTGCATTGCCTGACTTCTCCATTGTCTCTCTCCACGCCCGGACCTTTGCATTGCCTGACTACATTGCCTTTCTCCAGACCCAGACCTCTGCTTTGCCTGACTACTCTATTGCTTCTCTCCAAGCCCAGACCTCTGCATTGCCTGACTACTCCATTGCCTCTCTCCAGATTCAGACCTCTGCATTGCCTGACTACACTCTTCTCTCTCTTCGTCCAGACCTCAGCCTTGCTTGCCACTACTTCCAGATTGCTGCCGGCCCTGACTCCAGCTTGCCCTACGACGCTTTTTCAGTCTACGTCCTGGACTTTCGGCCTGCTCTTGCTCGGGCACCCCCTGTCTGACTTTGGTTCTATTGACGCCCGGGTCTCCGGGACTCCGCCTCGTCCAGTACAGACTTCTTCTCTCCACTGTTGCTGCCTCTGGGCTGACCTCGCGATCCTTCCATCGACGACAACATACAGAGGCCCACCTAAGTCCAGCCGGCCCCGGTACCCAAAGGCTCAACCTGCGGGGAACGAGGGCTGGAATTAGTGAAGCGCCAGCTAGCCTCCGTCTTTCTGCCCACTCCACCTGCCGACGGTGGGGACCCGTAGGACCCTATGGGTAGCGTCAACCCCACCTCGGCCCAAGGGTCCACCTCCGGCACAACAACGGCCATGGGAAAGACCACAAAATCCAGGCCTTTCCCTGGAATCACCCATTCCTCACAGAATTGCCTTGGGATACCAGGAGCCAGAGCATCAGCAGAAACAGCAATGGTAGTAGAGGCTTTGCATCTCATGTGGAAGCAATCGTGGCTTTTGTGCAGCATTGTGACACCAAAGGCCGTGTCCCCCACCATTTGCTAATTGGGTTTGAACTGCACAGCACTACAGTGTCCTGTGCGACATGGGTCCCTGGCAGAAGAGGACAGCAACCTGAGGTGCTGCACTGTCACTATATCTCTGATAGGAGGGTGAGGGAAGGGATTGGGAATTATGAGGGCCAAGAGAGGAAATTTGAGACAGTGCAAGTTTGGGGAGGTAGAGTGAGGGGATAGGAACAAGAATGAGTGAGGGGTTAGGGAAAGAAGAATGAGTTAGGGAATGTAAGGGGTTGCAAGGAGAATGAGTGAGGGGTGTGGGAGAGGATGCGTGATTGACGGGGTGGGGAGGCGTGAATGAGGGGACCTGAGCAGTTGCAAGGGGAGTAAATGAGAGGTGCAGAGAGGAAGAGTAAGCGTGGGGAATTAAAGAGGATGTAGGGTGGGGAGGGAGTGAGGGGATTGGAGGTGCTGTGGAGCGTGAAGGAATTGGCAGGGGGGTGAGAAAGTGCGGGGATAAAAGAACTGTGGGATGTGAATGATGTAATCCGAAGTGTGTAGAGAGACACCACAAATGTGGAATAATGCAGCAGGGAATATGAACTAAATCACTCTTCTGAGACAAACCTCTGCAGCTCTTCACTGTCTCAGTTGTTCCCCTGGGGGCCTCCTGGAAACCCTCCTTTTCTCTCCAGCTAGAGGAAACCCAGTACTTCTCTAGAGATCCTCATACCCACTGGCTGGCACATACCAAAACTATACACCTACAGAGGGATGCATAGAACTAGTGCAATACCATCTAGAATGTGGATTTAAACAGAAATTTAGGAAGAGACCACAGGGACCAGTTTCCAAATGTTATTCTTATTCCTTTCAAAGGATTGGTAATTTAGGGATAGATAAACTGATTCAGGGTTAAGTTTGAATTCACAGCTGAGCTTCAGGAGGTCGAGGTAAACTGATTCTAAGGCAAATGTTGGGAGTCAATCAGATAAATCCCAGGAATTCTAAGCTGAACAGTTGGGATGAACTTGGGCTATTCACAGTTTAGATAAACATGGGCTAGGGGCTAATCTTGGCTCAGATAAACCTTCTCTATTCCTGGCCACACACACCAAGCCAGGAGGACTGAAAGCCTGGGGATCTTTTGGGAGGTATGAGTGGGTTTGCAGGGAGTGGGAGAGTGGCAAAGGTGGGGCCACGTTGAAGGGATATTAGAGGAAGGGGGATTGGGGAGTGGGGTGAGAGCAGCCCAATGGAATTTCCTTTTTATTAATACCAAGTGGAGGAACGGAAAGGGGGATTGGGGTGGGAGTGCTGACCGCCCCTCTGCTAACATTGTCACCCGGGTGGGGAGGGGGGTCCTGCTTCTCTCTTCCCTTCCCTGCTAATGCTTTGAAGCCGGATGGGTGGCTAAGTGTGAACAGAGCTTCCTAATTCCACCTGGCTAGCTTTTAACAAGCTAGATTCAATTGAAATCAACTTAACGTAGGCCAACTAAGCTCACCTGTTTTTGAAATTTGATTTCAAAGTGCTAATTTTTATTGTTAATCCTTCCCTCCCCCCTTCAATTTCTGTACCATTACTGTCTATGCATCTGATGTGTGGGGGAGGGGGAATTATATATATACACACATCAATTTGCACTTTAAAATAAGCCAAAAAATAACAAAAAAGACCATGGGATCATGATTATAAATTGTGGGTTATAAATTTCTGATAAAATTACCCTATATTGTAAAGTAGAAATCCTTTCCTATGGGTGGTTCCAACGATTTAACATATTTTGACTTCTGGATCCCACAATTTGCTTTCCTTCTTTTTAGGATAAGGTGACCCAGTCCTGGTTATACAGACCCCCTCCCTTGCATGCATGAAATTAAATACCTGTTGGCCACACTGTTTACTGGATCTGTTGATTAAACATAGAAGCTCCATAGGAAACCGAGATTTATTTGTCCGGTATGTAAGGGCAAGTTACTGCCCTACACAAGGAAGGAAGCGCTTTTAATAGAAAAAGTAGCTCAAGGTCGAGGAGTCATAAGATGATGTTGGAAGGCAGGGGGAGTCTCAGGGGAAAGGTGAGGAAGTACTTTACTGAGTGGGTGGTAGATGTGTGAAGAATCCTACCAGGAGAAGTGATAGGAAGCAAAACTGGGGCACATCCAAAGGAAGTGGCAAGGACAAAGGTGGGAGATGACCAGGCACAGTATACTGTAGACAAGTTGAGCAGACTGGATGGATCAAGACCTCCTTCTGTTATGAACTATGGTGCACCCACTGGCACTTCACACTCATGAGTAGCATAATGGGTACACTGTCAATCAAAATTTGACAGCAGCCAATCATCATTCATTTCTGATCTAAGCCCTACCCACTCCAGCCCATAACTCTGCCCAGCCCCTCCCACTCGAAGTGAATGGGCATAGCCCTGCCCATAACTCTACCCACACCCCTCCTACTCCAAAGAAGTGAATGGGATAGACCCTCCCATGTTCCGCCCAAACCACACCCTGTTTCACCCAAAACATGCCCCAGTGCCCAAACCACAACCCCTATAAAGTCACCGGAATTTACCCTTGACCGCCTTTTGATGACATCACCAGAAGTCAAATTCACCCCACCCCCAAAAATACCCCCCCTAAAATGTCATCAGAAATGGCCCTGTCGGTTTTAGTGATGACAGAATTAATGGACCCTGTCTGCTTTTTGATGACCTCACTGGAAGTCCAAACAATTTCTATCAGGATGGTGAAAGAGCCAGTAACAGGACTTTCTGACTGTTGGATTTAAAAGTTACTAGCTGTGACATAGCAGGAAGCTCTCTCTCAAGCTGTCCAAAGTGAAAGGGAGAATTACCCCCTTCCCTCCTCCCCTCAGTATAAATAAGCATGCCCAATGAACTTGCCTAGCTGGCAGGCAGAGTGAAACGTGAGCAGATCCTTCTGCAGTATATGAAAAGGATGATTAATGGCAGGATGTGAAGGGTGGGGAGTTGGGGGGCTAGAAACTCAGACATGTAAAAGTGAATAAAACAAGGCTTGAGTTTTTTGTAAATACAGACCGCTGTGCTTGCAACCATATACAACAACTATGGACGTGAAGCTATTACATAAAATGTATTGTGATCCAGGCACAATAGGAAGTTTTGTTCGGGTAAATCCTCTTTTTCAGGATGCTAAAACATGTAATGAAAAAGTGACCAGAAAACAAGTAACTGAATGGCTTACAGAGCAAGATGCTCTGTAAGCCATTCAGAAGGTTGTGTTGCTATGTTGGCTGCATGAAAAGTAGTCTGCATAGGCATGCCCAGACTTGCACGACTGGATGAAGAAGTAAACACATGATAACAACAGTAACATATGATAGAGGTCATATGAGAACATAATCCCCAGATAGAAAAACAGTAGCTGCTCATGAAAAACGTTAGTTTGTGATTCTGAAGATAAAATTATGGATTTGTATGAGACACCTAAATGGTTGGAAATGGAAATCAAGCAGCAGCCAAAACTAAAGAAAGACTGTAAACGCCGCTTCTTTAATCACGGACTTTGATGTTGAAACAGAAGTTGACCTACCAGTGTACATCCTGAGTATGAACGATGGTAGGAAATGATAAGCAGATGAAATGAGAGAGACAGAGATTGAGAAGCACCCATTTGATTCATAGGATCCAGCCTTTGACAAAGATAACTCGGTAGATGGAATTCATCAAGATACATTAGATGCTGAAGCAGATCATTTGCTGGAAATACCTGAAGGGATAGAGGTAAGAAAAAAGTCTTTCATTGCAATTAAGCATTTTAGGATTGGGAGATTGCTATAATAGAGACCTTGTTTAGAAGAGGTTTTTAATTTCATGTTAACATCATGTTTTATGGATAAATGAAGAATCTTCAAGGTCAGGAGAATATGGGGATACACCAGCTATCAACTTGTCCTGTCTGTGCTGCTTTTGGCTAGGGATGTGCATTCTTTTCAAACAAATTTAAAAAATGTGACAAATAAGAGCAGCTTATTTCATTCAGGAGGTGGTGAAAATAATCAGGGGACCCCCAAATAAAAAGAAGTTTATTTGTTGCATTTGTTTGAAATGAATGCATCGGGCCTAAGCCTAGGCCCGAGGCTGGGGCCTCGGCTAAGGCCTCAGCTCAAACCAGGGGCAGTGGCCTATACCCTATTTATTTAATTCATTTATAAACCGTCATTCTGTTATATTCAATCATGGTAGTTCACAACAAACAATAGGTAACAACACCTCAATTATTATATATTTAACTCATAAAAAATGTAAAATACAATCAGACCAATAAAAGACAAAATGTATGTCAAAAAGAACGAGATTTGCATATTCTCTCTCTCTCTTTAGATTATTTAATTACTTGATTCTCAAATGCTTGTGTAAAAAGCCATGTTTTTAGATCTTTTTGGAAGTTTTAAATTCTTTTTGCGTCCTCAACTCTGTTGGCATGGTGCTCCACAGTTTTGAACCTCCTATCGAAAGTGCCCTGCCTCTTACCTCACTTCAATGAGTGCTCTCTGCTCAATAAACTTTTGTTAGCAGATCTCGGGTTATGTTGTGGAGTATGTAAGTGCATTTAAGCACTCAGCCACTCTGTACCTTTTGGTTTATGATTTTATGAATTATACATAATGTTTTGTTTTTTTATTTATAGTTTATTAAATTTCTTCATACATTTTCAATGAAATAAGAAAATAAGGATATTGTGAATTACATTGTAATAATACATTTAACACATGTTAACTCACAAAAGAAAAACCCAATTGTAATATCAACAATTCAGTCCACATTATGGGGAGCCTTTTTAAAAAAATACATGAAAATATCAATAATAATAAACCTAGGAGATTCATACTATTTTTGCCATTTACTATCCAACACGAAAGCTGCTACTACTCTATCCACCTTTATCTTGAAGAAAAATTTACAGATGCCTAGGGTCAGTGAAAACAAATTTATTCTTTTGATATGAAACTAAGCATTTGCAGGGGAATTTGAGAAAGAAAGTAGCCCCGAGGGTCAATAGTCTCTGCCTCAATAATAAGAATTGTTTTCTCCTTAGCTGTGTACTCCTGGAAACATCTGGGAATATTTGCTCTTGTTGACCACAGAAGCTAAAGCTCTTATTTTTAAAATACTTTTGCAAAACTACATTTTTCTGTTGTTCTAGACTAAACACCACTATCAAGGTGGATCTAGTCTGAATATTATCTACTGAAGCCTCCAAAAAGGATGTTAAATTGGTGTTGCACTCCGGTGGCTGGGGGCGCTAGGGGTGAGATGTGTGCCCCTTGCAGTAAGACGGACCTCATCTAGGGTTGAAGGTGACCAGGCCCCTGCCTACCTGCATGCCTGGATGAGGCCAACCACGCAAGGTTGGTCTCTGAGTGGTCCTCCGACCTCTCCCAGCCCTTTTGGACCTGCTGCAGGGAGCAGCACAGGTGGCAGATCAGACAAGAGACGAGGGTGGACAAGGGCTGAAGCTTGAAGGCTGAGACGAAGGCTTCAGGACTCAGAAGAAGAACACAAGGCATCGACATCCAGAAAGGCAAGCAGATGGAAGCTCCGGTCATAGAAGGCATCTGAGACTAGAGTAGGTGGAGTCTCAAGGCAACAGAAATGTCCGAAGCAAGGATAACTCATACGAACCTTGGGAAATCCAGATGAGAAGAAAAGGACTTGGAAGACTTAGACAAAGACGAGCGGGCACTGTTCCTCAGGGTGCCCTACACAGCCCATTACACAGGGCGGACCCAATGGGCTGGTCACGGACCACCCTGTCCTCTACGCGCCCTAAACAGCCTAAGAAGGCTGTCACGGACCACGCGAGAGCGGGGCAGGCTCAGGAAAGGAATCCAACTGACTGAGGCTCCAATGACCAGAAACAGGAACCGGACGGAACGGATTTACCCTCAGGATGGCCATCTGGAGGACTCAGGGAGCTGGAACATTGCAGGAACAAACATCAGGAAGATCAGGTACATAAGGACCTCTAGCCATCGAGGACGTCAGGCCTTCTGGAACATCAGGAGGGCAAGGACGGAGGACATCAGGAACATCAGGAGGGCAGAGACGGAGGATGTCAGGAACATCAGGAGGGCAGAGACAAAGGACATCAGACTCAGGAAAGGAATCCAACTGGCAGAGGCTCCAATGACCGGAAACAGGAACTGACGGAACGGATTTACCCTCGGGGTGGCCATCTGGAGGACTCGGGGAGCTGGAACATTACAGGAACAGACATCAGGAAGATCAGGTATATAGGCCATCGAGGACGTCAGGCCTTCTGGAACATTAGGAGGGCAAGGACCGAGGACGTCAGGAACATCAGGAGGGCAGAGACAGAGGACGTCAGGAACATCAGGACATCAGAGACCGGGATCAGGAACAGTAGAGATGAAACGAAGAGGGATCCCTTGGAATACTGGAACACCAAGCAAGAGCAGGAACATGGAGTCCAAAGGGAAGGAGAAGCTCCTCAGACGACTGGCTCATTGCAAAGGCCACGGTGACTGGAAATTGAAGTCCTTTTATAGGGCTGCAGACAGGCAACTCCCTGGGAGGAGTATGCATGGGCCACACCTAGCTGGCCCTGTAACTGAGGAGAAGTGCTGCGGGCCGGCCCCTAGGGAGAAGAGCGTGGCCCAAACCAGGAAGTCCATGTGGACCCAAGCAAGCCTCAAGCAGGCCCCAAGGACATCGAGGCCTCCCAGGCCCTGGAGCAAATCCTGGATAGTTCGTAGGCGAGACCCCGGCTTCAGAGCAGCCTCCAGGAAAGAGGTGAGAAGCCTCCCGTAGCACAGCTACAAGAGGATTCATAACAATTGGGGCTCTCGGCTAATAAAACATCCATGCCCCCTTCAGTTAAAGCAAGAGTTTTCTTTAAATTTGAAACATAATACAAATGAGAAATAAGCAATTCATCTGAAATACACAAAATTTCTTTCATGTATTTTTTGAATAACTCCTGTGCGGACAGTAACCTAGTAACAGGAAAATTCAATACATGCAAATTCTTTTTTCTCATTATATTTTCCAGACTTTCTAATTGTTTATATATAATCAAAGGGTCCTTTACGAACAGGGATCCTGTTGTCTGCAAAGAAGTAATTTGCATAGCAGTAGCTGAATTTGATGACTCTAATTGCTCTAGCCTCTTCCCATGGTTTTCAAGTGTTATCTTTGTTTCAGAAGCAAACTTTGTGGATTGAGACATGGATTGGACCAACCTCCTTTCCATATTTGTTACAGCTCTCCACACATCAACCAAAGTAACATTTTCAGGTTCATTCATATCTAGTTCTAATTCAGGAAGATGGTTACTTGCACACATTGCCGTGTTGCTTTCACTCACTTCTCTTACAGCTGTAACCTGATCCCTTAAATTATTCCCGCTGTGCTATGATTTAAATAGCACAAGCAGTCACTCCCCGATGATGTCGGGGGAGGGGCCAAGATCGATTCGCTCTCTTCCGGGGTCAGTCCTCCAGCCCTGCACCCATCGGTGCCACTCTCCAAGGGAAAGGCTTCCATACATAATGTTTTATAGTGAATTCAAAATTTTATGGGTAGCCAATGTAAAGATTTCAAAACTGGAGTTTGGTGATCGTATTTCTTACTTCCTGTAAGTACCTTTGCAGGAGCATTTTGTTACTTCTGTAGGGATCTGAGAGTGGATGTTGAAAGTCCAAGCAAGAGAGCATTACAGTAATCAAGATTTGAGAGTATTAGTGTTTGTGAAATTGTACAAAAGTCTTCTTTGGATAATAAAGATTAATAAGCATTTTAGCAACTGCAGTGTATTGGAACCTGCTCTAGGCCTGAACACAAAACCAGGGTCTCCGCATAAACCCAGCCCAATGCTAGGGTCTTGGCCTAGGCCCAGCCCGATGCTGGGGCTTCAGTCAAGATGCAAACAAGTTCTTACTTTATCCATCGGGTATCCAATGGCTCCTGATGCAAGGCCTTAACCTAGGCTGGAGCCTGGGCCCAGGCCATGAACCTTGACTGAGTCTGGATGCCGGGTCCCAATACTGGGGTCTCAGGCTGGACCCAGACTTGATGCCGCAACCTGACCCTATGGGCCTGGTCGTAGCATCGAGCCTGGGTCCAGGCTCTGGCATAGGGACCAAGTGTTGGGACCTGGAGTCTGGGTTGTGTTGCAGAGTCAGGCCTGGGCCTGGGCCTGGGCCTGGGCCCTAGCGTCGAGACCCAGCCACCAGGCCAGGTCATGGCATCGGGCCTTGGTCCAGGCCCAGGCCCCGCCATGGGTATCCGGTCTTCAGGCTTGGTCATTCCATTGGGCCTGAGTCCAGGCCGAGGCGTCGAGGCTGAGGTGTCGAGATGCGGCCACTGCATCAATTCACAGCTTTGGGCTTGGATGTGGGGCTCTGGCGTAGGCCTTGGCCGACGTGTCGGAACCCGACCTCCGGGTAGGGACATGGCGGTTGGGCCTAGGTCTTGGCCAGCGCTGGCATCAGGACCCAGCCTCCGGGCTGGCTCGCAGCTTCAGGCCTGGGTCCAGGCTCCAGCCTATGCTGAGGCCCAGGCATTGGAACATGGCCTCCAGGTTAGGTTGTGGGGATGGGCCTAAGTCAGGGCCAAGGCCCTGGTATTGGGTCCCTGCCTCTGGGCCGGGTCACAGTGTCAGATTCTGGCCTAGGCCAAGGCCCACACATCAGGACCTGTACTTCGAGTTGGGTCACAGCATTGGGCCTAGGTCTGGACCTGGGTCCAAGCTCCGGTCTAGGCTGAGGGCCCAGCGTTGGGTCCTGGAATCCGGGTCGGGTCATGTCGCTCTGCCTAGGTCCAGGCCGAGGCCAAGGCATCGGGACCTGGCCTGCAGGTAGTCACGGCGTCAGGCCTTGGTCCAGGCTCCAGTCTAGATCAAGGATTAGGCGTCAGGACCAGGACTCCAGGTTGAGTTGTGGCATCAGGCCTTGGTCCAGGCTCCAGCCTAGACTAAGGCTCAGATGTCAGGAACCAGCCTCCAGGCCAGGCTCTGGCATTGGGCCTGACTCAGGTCAGTGCATTGGTTTTGAGTAAGCCAAGGTTGCAGTGACCCACCATGCACTCAGCCTATGCAAGGCCGAGGCTTCAGCCTGGGCCTAGTCCTCACTGGCGTATCCCCACCAGACTGGTTAAGGGCAGACTGGGGGGATCCTGGCCCAGCATTTTTCCAGGTGGGCAGACAGGCGGGAGGTCTCATTTTCATTTTTTGACCGCTGTTTGTTTTCTTTTATTGTTTAATTTGTGTTTTTTCTCATGAATGAAACAAAACAATCCATGAACCCAAATTCATGGGAAAAAAATCTCCCAAAAATGAACCAAAAACAAAAACAAACTTTTTTCCCCTGCACATCCCTACTTTTGGCCAAATATCAAGGAACCATCAGATACAGAAGGAAATAAAAAAGAAAATGCTTGGCTGGTATTCATCATGATGATTGTTTTGGTTCTTTTATAGATGATATACATAAATAAATTTCCTTCACAAATACTTATGTAAATTTATAATTTATATCAGCCGAATATAAATTTAAAAGGAGGAAAAGACCTCAGAACATAACACGCACTATTCATGCAGAACGTGTAAGCATGCTGACGGGTAATATTATCATCAGTCCAAAAACCTCCCAACCATCCATTTTTTATTCAATTTTCAAGTCCATAAAAATGTTTTCATTTTTATAGCTTTTTTAAAAAATTGTGCGCATGGGTTGGCGTTTATGCACAAGTTGGTAGAAGTGGTTACACTGCAACAATAAAGTGCCGAATTCGAGAGTAATCAAATTGCCCTGAAGCACCTAATAGGCAAATCGCTGACCAACATCGGCAATTATGGCTATTATGTTTTGCAGATCAAGGGGCACAGAAATATGAGATAAATCTCAGTTTTATTTAAAAAAAAAAGATATAAAAATTAAAAAATGTGAATGAACTTGAAAATTGAATAAAAAATGGATGGTTAGGTTTTTTAACCGATGATAATATTACCTGCTTACAGGTTCTGCATGAACAGTGCATGCTGGGTTCTGAGGTCTTTTCCTCCTTTTAAATTTATATTTGGCTGATATAGATTATATATTTACATAAGTATTTTTGAAATAAATGTATTTGTGTATATTCTGTGAATTTTTGCTTTCCACTGCCTAAAGGGGTTGTGGTATAGATGAGCCAAGTCTCCTATGGAATGCCTTTGTCAAAAAGGAAAAATTAAGGACAGTTTGTACCATGTTATGCACAGAACGTATTTTAAATATTATTTTATTAGCAGCATATAAAAGAGGTGTGTTAAGTCTAAATATTGACAATTTGAATCTGGTCATTTACCTTACAGACGGCTCGATCCAGTAAGGCCGCGGTAAAAACAGTGCGGTAGTGTCAGGCGCACCCTTCCTCCCCGCACGCACAGTTCTCTTCACTAACTCCCCGATACTCTCCTCTAATCGCATGCAAATGCATGCCGCGGCTTTAAAGCGGTAGGGAAGGGTTATGGCCGCGTAACCCATTTTACTGTATAGGCGCTTAATACAGCGCCTACACAGTAACCTGGGTGCGCTGGTACCTGTCATTTCAAATGACATTTGAAATGACAGGTACCAGGAAGTGTAAAAATCAAAATTTGTAAATACCTGTCGGAGGGCCGCGTGGGTCCAGGCGGCCGGCGGGATCCGGGGGGGGCCGGTGGTCGCGTGTTAAATCTAGGCCGCGGGCGGGTGGGCGCGGCGGCAGCGGCGGCGGCGGGGGGACACGCGTTAGTTCGAGACGGCCGGCGGGCGGCGGGTGGTCGCGTGTTAAATCTAGGCCGGGTCCGCACAGGCGCACATTCATTCACTGCCGGTGGGGGCTGCCGGAGAGGCAACCCCCACCGGCAGTGAATGAATTCATTCATCCAGGCGGAGGAGCCGGCTGCTTTCGCCACCGGCTCCTCCGCCTGGATGAATGAATGCGCGCCTGTGCGACCCCTGCGCGCCTGTGCGACCCCTGCGTTTCGGCGCGTTTCGGCGCGTTTCGGCGCTTCAGCCCGCGTTTCGGCGCGTTTCGGCGCTTCAGCCCCCACCGGCAGTGAATGAATGAATGCGCGCCTGTTCAGCGTTCAGCGATACAGTCTCCAGCGATACAGTCGTGCAATTGGGTAGGGTAGGCGGCAGCGGGGTCCGGGGGTGGCAGCGAGATCCGGGGAGCCAGCAGCGGCAGCATGATCGATCGCGCAGGCAGGTAGGTGGCAAAGTAAAGATGGCCGCCTGCACGGGAAAATCGTGCAATTGGCCGCTGAAGACGTGACGTCACACCCCGTGACGCCAAACGTCGTGACGTCACGTCTTCAGCGGCCAATTGCACGATTTTCCCGTGCAGGCGGCCATCTTTACTTTGCCACCTACCTGCCTGCGCGATCGATCATGCTGCCGCTGCTGGCTCCCCGGATCTCGCTGCCACCCCCGGACCCCGCTGCTGCCTACCCGCCGCTCCCAGATCCTGCTGCCGCCCCCCCCGCTGCCGCTGCCCCCCCGGACCCCGCTGCTGCCTACCCGCCGCTCCCGGATCCTGCTGCCGCCCCCCCCCCCCCCCCCGCTGCCGACCCGCCCGTGCGATTTTGGCGCTCATCCAGGCAGGGGAGGGAGGGAGGAAGGGAGAAGGGACTACCGGATGCCGCTGATGGCTGCCCGCCGCCCACCGGCCGCCTGGACCCACGGCCCTCCGACAGGTATTTAAAATTGTTTTATTTTTTTATATAACACACAGGTTTTTTGTTTTTTACACTTTTTACACTTACCATAGCAGGCCCGAGCCTTGCTACTTTTTCGTTTGTTTTTTTTTGCCCTGGTCCCGTCCGGTCTCCTGCAGCCCCGTCCGGTCCGGACGGGGCTGCAGGAGACCGGACGGGACCAGGGCCGGTAAGCAATGTTTTTACCCTACACTACACTACACTAACTCCTACTAGGGGGAGGCGGTAAACAAGCAGGTTAAGGCCGCGGCAGAACAGCGGGTTAGGGAGGAGATAATATCAGCGCCCGTTACAGTATCGCAGGGGAATAGATAATTCCTTCATTATACAGCTTTTTCGTTCATTTACATGCCGGGTGCGGAAAGGGTTATGCGTCTGTTTTCAGAAGCGATACGGACGCGTGAAACTGGAGACTGTATCGCTGAACTGCCTTGCGCGCCCGAATTGTGCGCTACGAGCACGTTACAGACGGGCAATCCTCGAGCGGACGATACTGGATCGAGCTGAGATTGTGTTAAAAGTGCTCTAAATCCTGTGGAAAAACTAAGCAGCATGCTTAGACCTACAGGAGATTTTAATGATGAAATATATAAATACCATCATCTCTGGGAGAAAACTCCAGTCATTTTTTAAAACTGTATAATAATAAAACAACTGATGTGTGTTATCAATATATTTTTTTGTCTGTATTTTCAGAAATACGTATTGAATGTGAAATACCAAGTGAAGAGGGAAAAAGCATACATTGCTGTTTAATACATTTTACCATGTGTATAAAATAGTTAATAAAGAAACATATAAAAGCAATTAATAAACAAATATACCTATGAACTAACAACTGTGTCAAGTGTATTTTAAGGATCTATGGAAGGTTTTAGTTTTATCACGGCTAAAAGCAATGAGAGGCCAAAATTGTGGGAGGCAAAGGGCATCCCTACACAAACCATGTATAGCGAGCAATGCTTATAACTTTATTAAGCCTCATTGATGGACCATGCTCAGACTGTAAAATGGAAGATGCAGCAGCCATTTCATGAACTAAGGGAATGGAGATTGTAATGATGTAGGAGGGGGGGAAGATGTCTGGCTCAAGATCTGTGAACAGATAATCTAATCAGGGAGAAACAATGTATATTATGAACTTTTTGTCATCAAACAAAGGGTCTAGGTAGATAATGATAATCCACTCAAGAGAACTAACTAACCAACTTCCCTATAAGGGGGGCTGCTGTAAGCATTATAGTTGTTCAACACATGACAGTTTGGGCAGCCAATTTTGTGATCCAATACATAATACTTTTGAGGATTGCTGTGGATTACACCTCTGTGGGGAATGAAAGTACACGCAGGGACCATTATATCACAGAAAGGTTCGCCAGTCTGCAGTTTTGTGAAGTGCTCCAAGGCCTAAGGATGCATTGATAACTCACTCAAAAGGCCTGCAAATGATAATCCACTCAAGAGAACTAACTTATACTATAAGGGGCTTGTGTAGGTACAATACATGTCCATCACACGACAGAAGGGTCAGTCAGTTTTGTCATACAATACACAATACTTTTGAGGACTGCTGTGGGTTACGCCCCTATGGGGGAATAAAGGAACAGAAAAGTTCACCAATCTGCAGATTGTAAGGTCTCAAGAGGCTGAAACAGAAATGGATTCTTCAAACAATGACAAACAAAAGGCAAAGTTTATAAATAAAATGTCACTTACTAAACGGCGGCAACAAAGAAAATTAAGATGTAAGTATTGGTATTTCTGTAGCTTTTGCTTTTCAATACGATTTTAAAACTATTGTAAAAGAAAAAAATGAGTGACTGTTTTTTAATTATTAGACCAAGAAAATGTTTCTGCATCAAAACTGGATACATCATTGAGCTCAGACCAACTGCCAGAATGTAGTGAGACCCCAAAAGAAAAAACTAAAAGGCCACATTGTTTTTCCGAGAGCAAGCCAAATGAAGGTAAGTAAACATTTTTACATGTATACGAGCAAACCTCCAAATAGTTCTTAGGTGTGTAAATGAAAAGATATTGCCATGTGTTTTTACATATCAGACCAAGAACTGAATATGCCAACAAAATCTGAAGAACCATCTGACAAGAAATCCAAAGATAAAGAACACAGTAAGTAGTTTTTCTGTTATAATTTTTACTGCTTCCACGGCAAGGGTTAAGGGAAATTAGATTCAAACAGCATCCGAGGGCCCTGACATTTACGGTCTGGAAAACTGATAAGCATGGGGGTAACCTGCACAGTGCAGCAGATACTGGCATAAGCTTGCTGGGCAGACTGGGTGGATCATTTGGTCCTTTCCTGCCAACATTTTTATGTTTCTAAGTTAATCTATACGAGGAAATTTCCAAATATTTTACAGGTGTAACACAAAGGGTTATATATGATAAAAGCGTGATAAAAGATGGCTTTAACACACTGTACTATGGATATTGAAGTTGTGGGTGTGTGCTGAAAGCATCTCTTTTCATATATTTTAGCCAGACTGTCAAATAGTGGCAAAAGTTTCTTTGTTAAAAAAAACTATTAGAATACACAGGTCATGTGTTGACTGACATACCTAATGATACTGTGTGGTGCTATAGTTTCTGGCAGCCTTTGTATAAAGAAATGCTATGTAAATATCCTTTTATTACATTTATGGATTTTTTGATACTTTTAATGATGATCAATTGTTTCCAGCCAATAAAATAAACATGGTTATTGTAGATGATTTGATGGATCCTGCTTATAAAAGTTGTGAAATCTAGAAAGTCTTTACCCAGTATGTGCATCACAGAAATCTGAGTATTATATATATATTAAACAAAATGCTTTCTATCAAGGCAAAACAAGCTGAACTATAGCTTTATATACCAAATATATAGTGTTCTGTAAGAATCATAGTAACAGGTTGCTATGATGCTGGAGAGTTACTGACTGAGGACTAATATCTTTCCATCAGACTGAACCACAGTATAATCTGAAACAGCACATGCGTCCCATAAAAAGAAGTGAACATGTATTCTGCCCCCTCATATATGTTTTGTGTGTTTCAGACAGCATGTCTGCTCGAGTAAAGCGGATCCTGACCCTTTTCAAACTCTTAGTTCAAACCACTCCACAACAGAGAAAAGCTATCCTAAATATGGCTTCTAATGATTTAGTGGGGATCACAGCAGATAAACACTCTGAAAGGTAATGTTCCTTTATCACAACAGCAGATAAGTGTCCTGAAAAGGACTCTGGGTGATAAAAGGCTGCCACTCAAAAAGAAAAAGAAGCTGGTGAAACAGTTGGGGGGGTTTTATCGGGTCCCTACGAGGTTATGCATTGCCACTTGTCACAGGCCTTTTGAGCTAAGCACTAATGAAGTACACGGAAAAAATGTATTTAGTGCCCAGTCAACAACTCGATCATTTGAGAAGTTCTTCTAGAGGAAAATTAGAACCACCATGATATACTTCAAAGTTCTGGTATTCTGAATATGAAAAGGCCAAATGTTATTCAGAAGTGCTTCAACACTATCTAGTGCTTAACACTCATGGAGAAATGGAAAAAGAAAACATAAATCTGTATCTACCAGTGCAGGATGATACAGCAACGACGCATTTCTAGAGCACACTAGCCCTCCCTGAACCCATCCTGCAGGAAGTGTTAAACAGCATCAACATGCACTATAGAAAAAAATGCAGTAGTACTGCTCAATAAACCGTCAAAGAATAAGGACACTGCATCCTGGGAGAGTAATGGGACATTTGTATACAAGGGAAAGCCTATGTGACTCTAACCCGGTTCGTGGAGCTATACAGACCCAGCAGAACTAAACATGCCCTCCATGGTCATGGGCAACCCATCCAATAGGGATCTTTTGGCACGACTCAAGGAAAATCCTTCGGTGACAACTGCTGAAATGTTCATAAAGATTGTAAAGCGCAAAAACCCTCTTCTCTGTAAAAAGTGTAAATTGCTTGACAGATACAAATGGCTAAGTGTGTAATGATATCTTTTCAGTAAACATACTAGACATGTGGTTCAGTTTTCAAAACCCTCAAGAGAGAGGGATGCTTTTATTTAGGATCAGCAAAGCATTCTTGGTATGGAACACACATCTGGGGGCTGTGAAAAAGACAACGAAAAGATCTAGAGATACAGGGGCGGATTTTAAAAGGCCTGTGCGCCGGCGGCCTATTTTGCATAGGCCGCCGGCACGCGTAAAGCCCCAGGACGCACGTAAGTCCCGGGGCTTTGGAAAAGGGGCGGGGAGGGGGCGGGGAGGGGCGTGTCGGGGGCATTCCCGAAACAACGTGGCGTTTCGGGGGCGGGCCCAGGGGTGTGGCGCCGGCCCAGGGGCGTGGTCGAGGCCTCCGGACCAGCCCCCAGGACCAGAACACGAGCGGGGCTGCCGGCCGGCGCGCGCAAAGTTACGCCTGCTTTCAGCAGGCGTAACTTTGCCAACAAAGGTAGGGGGGGGTTTAGATAGGGCCGGGGGGGTGGGTTAGGTAGGGGAAGGGAGGGGAAGGTGGGGGCAGGGCTAAGGAAAGTTCCCTCCGAGGCCGCTCCGAAATCGGAGCGGCCTCGGAGGGAACAGGCAGCGCGCGCTGGGCTCGGCGCACGCAGGTTGCACAAATGTGCACCCCCTTGCGCGCGCCGACCCCGGATTTTATAAGATACGTGCGGCTACACGCGTATCTTTTAAAATCCAGCGTACTTTTGTTCGCGCCTGGTGCGCGAACAAAAGTACACGATCGCGTATTTTTTTAAGATCTACCCCACATTGTTTTCTCTGTTTTTTGTTTTTCACACATTATAATACCATTTTGTCATTTTTGTACAAGCCTTCAGAATACAATTTTAAAATATTTTCATAAGACAGCCCTTTACAGCGTTGATGTAGGAAAAACACACATTGATAACCACAGACTGTGGATAGGTGATGTTGCAATTGCCTGTTGTAGCATAAAACATCCTCATAATGTTTACTGAAAAAGTTCATAATACTGTTTAGAAAGAATAACTATCAGGTTGTTGCCCATAGGAATCGAAACACTCTCCTATGCCATTTTCGGTCACATAGGGCCTCATTTTCTAAAGTATCGCAGGCCTGCGATACTTTAGAAAATCGCACTAACGGGGGGGCGGGAGCCGAAGCGGGGGGGGGGGGGGGGGGGCGGTCCGGCAGCGATCGCACCTCCGCGATGCGATCGCTGCCGGCATCGCGCCCAATAACTACACCATAGAAGGTGTAGTTATTGGGCGCGAAATAGCCAGCGAAAAGGGCCTTACCTTTCCGCTGTGCGCACCGTCCTCGCGGAGTCGGCCCCGGTGACGCCCCCGACTCCTCCTCTTCCGGGGCCGACTCCGCCCCGATTTCAGTAGCGCAGGCCTGCGCTACTTTCGCTAGCTATCGCAGTCTTGAGCTAACAGCGCAAGCCTGCGATAGCTTTGGAAAATGAGGCCCATAGATTGCTATACAGTGTTTTCCAGGAAGGTTGTGGGGGTGGGTATTTACTACCAAGCTTGCAGGTTTCCTTTCTATTTGAACAGAAATCCACTGCTTAGCTGCAGAAATCCACTGCTTATTCTTGGGATAAGAAGCTTGGAATCTAGTTACCCCTTGGGATCCTGCCAGGTACTTGTGACCTGGATTGCCCAAAAAAACTTCCTATTGCACCTGGGTCATAATATATTTTATTTAATAGTTGCTTGTGCATGGTTGTTGTGTATGGCTGTAAACACAATGGTCTGTATTTAAAAAAAAACAAAAACTCAAGGCTTATTTTATTCACTTTTACATGTCTGGAGTTTCTGTCCCCCAACCCTCCATATACCATACCCAACACCCTGCTATAATCATCCTTTTTGTATACTACAAAATGATCTGCTCACGTTTCACTCTGCATGCCAACTAAGCAAGGTTATTGGGCATGCGTATTTACACTGAGAGGAGGAGGGAATGGGGGGGAGACTCCCTGTCACTGTGGTCAGAATGGGAGAGAGCTTCTGCTATGTCACAGCTAGTAACTGTTAAATCCAGGGGACAGAAAGACCTGTTTCTGACTCTGTCGCCACCTCGGTACCAACTATTTAGACTTCCGGTGAGGTCATCAAAAAGAGGACAGGATCCATTAATTCTGTTGTCATTAAAAGCAACAGGGACACCTCTGATGATATTCTAGGGCAGTGGTTCTCAACCTTTTTCCTGTCGGGACACACCTGACAGATGGTTCTCACATGTGAGACTCACTGAACACGTGACCATCATAGGGTTAAATGTAAAAGTACAGTTTGCATCCACAGGAACCCCCCGACCCACAATAATGGATGTAAAGCAGAATTATGACATTCCCCGTACAACTCACCTTACAAAAAAGATATTCTGGTTCTGGTGTCATCTCAGTAACAGCAACACAAACTCCTACCAGGCTCAATAGCCCTACTTATGAAAAGACAGCAGTTTATCACCAATGCATGTCCTCTTGAGAAAATACAACAAATAAGACTGATATAAACGCTTACATGCTAGTAAAATAGCTCACCTCGGTCACATACACAGAACAGACCTAACATACTCCCAGGATCTGCAGTAATGCACATCAACTAATCTGCACACAGTTACACCTGTATTATGGAATGCACTCAAACAGGAGCAACCCTACCTATGAAAAGCCACACTACAAATATTAAATCAGGCCATAAACGCCAATACACCTCCTGTTAGGAAAACAGAAATAGAGAAGAAGCTTTAGATCCCAATACAGAAATAATTGTATAACTATACTAATAAGCAGAATAAATGTTTCACAAAAACAGCAGACACATCATATAATATTCAGTAATTAAAATGGCAGTCAATCAAGAAAAATAAACTTAAAAAGCCACCTTTACTAACCCCCTCCAGCAGCTCTCCTACTCCTCTTCCAGGCAGGCCAGTAGCACACACCAGAAGCAGTAGTGGCTGAAGCTCTGTACTCATGGTCCTCTTCCTTAGGGCCCACGACCAATCTCTCTGTCTCTCACACACACACATACCAGTCACACCCCCATAACCAGTTTCTGTCTTTCACACACCAATCATCTCCCGACCAGTCTTTCTCTTACACACCTTCCCGAACAGTCTCTCTCTCTCATGCACACACACACACACACACACACAGGCTTCCCACTTCCATGTTCTATTTTACAAATACAGGTTTCTCACTCCCATGCTATGTCTCACACACACCCAGGTTTCTCACTCCTATGCTAGCTCTCTCCACATGCACAGGCTTCTCTTTCCCAAAATCACTTTCTTTCTCTCTCACACACACATACCAGTCACACTCACATACCAGTTTCTGTCTCTCACACACCAATCATCTCCTGACCAGTCTGTCTCTTACACAGACACACCAGTCATCTTCCCAAACAGTCTCTCTCTCTCATGCACACACACACAGGCTTCCCACCCCCATGTTCTGTCTTACATATACAGGCTTCTCACTCCCATGCTGTGTATCACACACACTCATACACCCAGGTATCTCACTCCTATGCTAGCTCTCTCTACATGCACAGGCTTCTCATTCCCATAATCACTTTCTCTCACACACACTCCAGTCATCTCCCTGACCAGTGACCAGTCACTTCCATTGTCTCTCCTATATACAAAAACATCACCTATCTGACCAGTTTCTCTCAATCACACATATGCTCTCTCTCACACACTTACATAGATGATCTCAATCAAATGCTCTCACTTACACATAGGCTCTCAATCACAGTTACACATACACACTCTCAATCACACATACATTCTCTCACTTACAGACAGGCTGGCTGGCTGTCTCTCACTCACTTCCTGCCCCACCCCACCCCCCCACCACAAATGGTAGCTGCAGCAGCCTCCTCCTCTAGCTCCCGCAGGCCAAAAAAGAAGAATCCCATCGGCCACAGGAGGCTAATTCTGCTGTCTCCTGTGCCGATTTCTGGCTGCTTCTGATTTTGCTCCGGGCCCACACTACTGCTTGGGGCTGATGCTGCCGCTGCTACATTTTCGTGCAGCATGGCTCTTTCTTCTTCCCATGCACCCGACTGCACATCACTTCCTGTTCCGGGCCATGGGGGGGGGGGCAGGTGCTGGAAGAAGAAAAGGCCCAGCCACAGTTGCTAGCCTGCACTACCACTGCTGCCGTTCCCATCCAGGCTTGAACGTGCTGATAGCCCGAGCGGCAGCAGCAGCAGTGGAAGAAGATAACCTGCCTCTCGCTCGGTGAAGGAAGAGGAGGGAAGAGCAGCAGGAGACCGGTAGCACGCTTCACACCTGGCGCTGCTTGGCGACACATTGGTGTGTCGCAACACACCGGTTGAGAATTGCTGTTCTAGGGGGCATATTTTTGAGGGTGGGGTGGGTTGGACTTCCAATGATGTCATCAAAAGGAGGTTGAGGATCATTTCCAAGGACATCGTAGCAGTGTGGTTTGGGGGCTACTCCATTCACTTCTATGGAGTGGGGGGGAGCATGGGCAGAGTTATGGGCATGGTTTGGGGTGGGCAGAGGTGTGGTTTGGGTAGGCTGAGATATGGTTTTGGGAGTGGGGTATGTGCCCATTCACTTCTATAGGAGTGGGAGGGGCATGGACGGAGGAGTGGGGGGGCCTTAGACCAGAATTGAGCACTAATTGGCTGCTTTCAAATTATGATTGAGAGTGCATCCATTATACTACTCTCATGGTTTTCAGTCTAACATACCTCATGGCATGTTCTCAGAGCACTTTCAGACAGTTATTTTGAACTGTAACACATTTTTGCTTTTCAAATTCAGCCTCAAGTCCTTCACCAGAAGGACAGGACACCACTCGGCCATTAAACAAAGACCCTTCCACCTGGACTGTTGAAGATGTGGTGTGGTTTGTAAAGGATGCGGACCCTCACGCCCTAGGACCTCATGTTGAACTCTTCAGGAAACACGTGCGTATCGAGCTCTCAGAGACAGGGGCATAGGTGTGTTATATGAGTTCATGCATACTCCCTTCATCAGTAGTCTTCCCTGAGAGTTGAGCACATTTTCATTGAGAGAAAGGTGCTCTTAATCTAAGGTGGTTTGGGTCTAGAGCTAGGAGTCCTCATGCATATAAAAGTATATGGTTTGTCCCGCCTAGCTTCTATTTATTTATTTATTTGATTTATATTCTGTTTTTCGGCACTTCAAAGCAGATTTCAGTCATTTACTGGAGGTATTTCCCTATATTCAAAGGGCTTACAATCTAAGAGTTTAAAATGAGTGTGCGTGCACCCATACATGCACGTATCAGTGCTGGAACTTTTAATCATGTGTTCACTTACGCACGTGTGTTTTGAAATGCATTGACTACGCATAAGTGTGCTCCTAATTTGAAGAGGTTTCTCGAGCACAGCTAGCACATGTGTCTTCCATAGGACCTTGTTCGCTTTTACATAAGTATGTCAGCAAATTTTAAAACATGCTTGCGCGAGGCATATTCCCAGTTTTGCAATGAGTCCACCCATTTGTCCAGTTAATAGCGAGGTCATTGAGATCGCTCAGGTTCTTCATCCTGCATGCTGCCCAGTTGATCCTGACCTCTCACCCTGTTCTATAAGCCCTAAAACGTGATATATACAGACTTGCTCCTCATTAGGAGCAGCAGTAGTCACGCGAACATCTAGCGTTCTTGTGCTGCAGTTTTCATTTTTAAAATCCAGAATTACGTGCGCAAGTCTTGTCCCTGCCCCAGAACGCCCATGACCCGCCCCTTTTCTGCCCTCATGCAAGCATGGGTACATATGTGCTTATTTTGTGGCTTTTTTAAATCTATGGTACTCGCCAAAGGCCCACATATGCATGTATGTGGGCATTTTGGCGTGAGCAATGCTTTTAAAATTGACCTGTAAGTTTCTACCTGAGGCATTGGAGGGTAGAGTGGCTTCAAATATTGGGGTCCATATTCAATGGCATTAAGTTGGATAACTTGCAAGTTATCTGGCTAAACAGCAACTTTTAAATATTTCCACCACTTGTCCAGCTACATTTTAGCCAAACAACTCATTTTGCAGCTAAACTTGAACTGGATAAGGAAGGCACATTCCAGGGAGGAGTTAGAGCAGGAGGCTAACTCTGATATTCAAGGTTTTCCGGCTCACTCTGGTCATGCAGTAGAGCAGTCCTAAAGTTAGCTCAATAAACTTATGTGGCAAACTTTAAAATAGTTGGTTGTATTCAATGGTGCGGCTGCCTCACTGAATATCCTGCCCATGTTAGCCAGATAGGTTTATCCAGCTAATTTTGTTGGCCGGACAGCGGCTGAAAATGGACCCCAGAATTTCTAGGTTGATCCTGGAATCAGACTTGAAGAAGCCATCAGAATCAAGGTCAATGAATACAGTCTAGTTGTTTTGCTTTGTTTTTGTATTATCTGCTTATTAAATTTTTACAATTAGGCCAAGAAACCCTCTTGACTGGAAAAACTAAATCAAGAGGCCTAAAATACATAAGAAATTAACATCAAGGAAAAAAAATCAAACCCTACTTAATACACCATACATGCAGGGACCTTGATTTTCCGTTTTTATTTTAATTTCCCTGGGAATTTATCTGTGTTTGATATAACCAACCAAATGAAAGAAAATCAGTGGGGAAAAAAGGACTCATTTCCCCTCCCTCCACTGATTTTCTCCTGTTTGTGTTGGTTATAGTAAATGCTGCTAAATTCTTGGGGAAAATAAAATACAAACCAGAAATGACATTGAGTCTCCAAAAGTGAGGAGGGGAACAGGTAATAAAGGAGATAACAAGCCCCCCGGAAATACCTGTCGTGGAGTCCTAGGATGACACCCCAATCCCAGGATCAGATTCAGAAAGGCTCTGCTTATACTGAAAGAATCCCACAAACATGTTCAAGGGTGTAGCTTACCAGCCACATGAGCTGCACAATCTTCCGGAAACCTCTGAGCGGGATAAAAAATCCAAAGCGCATGCCTTGAAACTTGATAACACAATCCAAAACCGTAACCCTCACTAAAAATTTCTACCTAAGGGATATACCTGTTTCTACTCCTTTAAACCTACAATAAATTTTTAAAGTGGAAAAGTGGTAGTTTCATATCATTAGCCATTTTACAAACCGCTACCCCGGCAGTTTATAAGGTCTTATGTTCACCTCTAATCAATTTACCACCTTCCACCGTTTAAAGTGAACCAAAAAATCCCCAGTATTAAATCTTTTATTCTTTTTTTATTTATTATCCTTAATCCTTTATTTAAAAAATTCCTTGTGAAAGTCCAACTTGTTTCAAAACCACAAATGCCTTGTCTCATGTAACACCAAACGAATTGCTCATTTAATGTAAGTACTTAGCTTCAGTATTTGTTTAAAGTCAAACCGTCTTTGAATTGTCCATAAAGCTTAAAGAACCTCCCGACACAGCCGTGTTTATAAAATCATTTTCCTTCATCAGGGGAACTGTTGATCAAACTATGTTCTCAGCTTTATCCGACATTCCGATTCATTTAGTGTGGGTGTAAATCTCCTTATACCACCAATGGTATTTATCCTGAATGTCATACTTCAAACTGAACCAATCGAGTGGAAGCACTACCCCCTCATCAACAAAGACCAATCTAATTCTTCATTCACACCTTGAGGCATCACTGTATCCAATTGGTAAATCCAAAATTGTTCCCTATAATTTAGTTTAGCAGCATCATCACCTCCTCTAATAGTGACTTGCACTTGATCAATTATAGTCCATTTTAATAACTTAAATTCATGTCGGTTGTCAATGCAATGTTGCACTATAGGAGCTGACATGTTTTGAGTCTGCAAACGGGATCTATGTTCTAATAGACGTACCCTAATGACCCTACTTCTCACATACAATTTAGGACAGGGACAAACTAATATGTACACCACATTTTTGGATGTACAATCAGTCTGAAATCTGCAGCTTATCAATCATCCGGTCACCGGCTCTGTCCATTCGGACCCTTCAATGGTCTGCTGGCACAAATCACATTGATTGCATCGGCAGTGCATGCCTATGTCCATTTTACCCAAAACTGCTGGATCCAAATGTGTGTGCACAATCTGGTTGTTATGATTTGTGGGTGTGTGGACCCTTGGCCCGAGATGCGAGTTGTTGCTCCCCACAGGTCCGCACCGTCAGGAGGCGAGGTATAGGCACAGCAGGGAATTCTGGGCACAGTGATGGAGAGGTCCCCAGGGGTCAGGAGGTTACCCCAGTAGGATGGCTGGCTGGAGGCAGTACCTGGGCTGAGACCCTGAAGGGAGGAGGCGGCAGACAGACCACTGAGCAGAAGGCACAAGACTAGTCGTGCAGGAAGTTCCCTGGGAAGGCAGCCCTGAGGGGCGGAACTTGTGCAGCGTAGAGACCATTGATGCAAACACGCAGGCCAACCTGCAGGGCAGGAAAGCCCGAGCCAGATCTCTGCTGCAGGTGTAGGCAGTGTCCCGGAGAGCGGGGAAATGCCAGCAGTCTAGAGTAGACACAACCCCGAGGAGCAGGGCTGAGAGCACAACCTCAAGGAGCGGGGGAAGCTCTGAGAGTCTCTTGATACTTGTAGGCGCGGCCCCGAGGAGTGGGGAGGCGCAGACAGTCTTGTGTAGAACACAGGAGCAGCCCCGAGGAACAGGGAAGCCCTGTCGTGGAACTCACAGGTTGCCGCGGTGTTCCAGGGACAATTCCACGCAGGAGAAAGCCTTGCAGGATAGAACCCAGAAGGCGCAGAGCCAGCCTGAGAAGCGGGGTAGGCCAGGGGACCGAGTCCCCGTAGGAGCGCACACTGACCCCCGAGGAGCGGGTGACAGACAGGGTCCAGGAGCAAAGGCTAGGCAGAGTAGTCTCAGGAACACGAAGACAGAAGTTGCAGACACGTACTGAAGTGCAAGGTGATGCATATAGGGAAAAATAACCCATGCTATAATTACACAATGTTGGGTTCCATATTAGGTGCTACAACCCAAGAAAGAGATCTAGGCATCATAGTGGATAACACATTGAAATCATCGGTTCAGTGTGCTGTGGCAGTCAAAAAAGCAAACAGAATGTTGGGAATTATTAGAAAGGGAATGGTGAATAAAACGGAAAATGTCATAATGCCTCTGTATCGCTCCATGGTGAGACCGCACCTTGAATACTGTGTACAATTCTGGTCGCCGCATCTCAAAAAAGATATAATTGTGATGGAGAAGGTACAGAGAAGGGCTACCAAAATGATAAGGGGAATGGAACAGCTCCCCTATGAGGAAAGACTAAAGAGGTTAGGACTTTTCAGCTTGGAGAAGAGACGGCTGAGGGGGGATATGATAGAGATGTTTAAAATTATGAGAGGTCTAGAACGGGTAGATGTGAATCGGTTATTTACTCTTCCGGATAGTAGAAAGACTAGGGGGCACTCCATGAAGTTAGCATGGGGCACATTTAAAACTAATCAGAGAATTTTCTTTTTTACTCAACGCACAATTAAACTCTGGAATTTGTTGCCAGAGGATGTGGTTAGTGCAGTTAGTATAGCAGTGTTTAAAAAAGGATTGGATAAGTTCTTGAAGGAGAAGTCCATTACCTGCTATTAAGTTCACTTAGAGAATAACCACTGCCATTAGCAATGGTAACATGGAATAGACTTAGTTTTTGGGTACTTGCCAGGTTCTTATGGCCTGGATTGGCCACTGTTGGAAACAGGATGCTGGGCTTGATGGACCCTTGGTCTGACCCAGTATGGCATTTTCTTATGTTCTTATGAACTTGTTGCCATGTCGGCTAGCTGGGGGCGAAGGTGGAACTTAAATACAGCAGTCCCGTAACATCATCAAACAGGGACACCCCTGAGGTTCCCGCCAAAGAAGCTTCAAAGGCGGGGCCGGTGACATGCGCGCACCTAGGAAGGCCCGAAGTCATAGAGGGCAGTAGCGACTTCCATGCCGCCATGAGGGGTCCCAGGGAATGTGGCGGTCTAGACTGGCCCGCGCCGCAAGCAGACCAGAGGAGGGCAGGAGAGTGGTGCAGGAAGTAAGTACAAGCGGTCGCAACCGTCTGCGACTGACAGGCTTAACAGTACCTCCCCCCCTCTTAACGCCCCTCCCTGGGGGTTTGGGTTTATGAGGATGGTTAGCATGAAACTGCTGAAGAAGATCCTTGTCCAGGATATTGGCCATTGGTTCCTAGCTGTTCTCCTCAGGCCCAAAGCTCTCCCATGACAGGAGGTATTCCCATTTCTTTCCATGTTTCCAAATGTCCAAGACCTCTTGAACTTGGTACGTAATATCAGCCTCAGAAGACAGCGGCCCGGGGTCTGGCGGCTTCTTGGAGAATCCAGAGAGAATCAGAGGCTTGAGTAGAGAAATGTGAAAGGCATTGTGAATCTTGAGTGATGGTGTCAATTGTAGATGACAGGTAACGGGACCCAAACGACACAGCACTGGATAGGGTCTAATATATCTAGGAGCGAAATAGGCCGAGGGCAGCTTGAGGCAAATAAATTTGGTGCTGAGCCATACCTTATCTCCAGGTTGGAATTGAGGTGCTGCGCAATGAAGGGCATCAAAAGCCTTTTTTGATCTCTGGGTGGCCTGTGTGAGCAGCTGTTGGGTATTTTGCCACAGTTGATGTTGTTCTTGGGCTGTAGCCTGAGCTGCCAGAGATGGAACAGACAGAGGGACTGGAAGCGGTGGCAAAGGTTGCCATCCGTAGACCAGCTGAAAGGGCAAAGAACCGGTGGAGGTGGAGACATGGGAATTTAGCGCGAACTCTGCCCAAGGAAGGAGGCTGGCCCAGTCGTCCTGCTGCAGACTCACGTAGACTTGCAAAAATTGCTTTAAGGTTCTATTGGTTCTCTCGGTTTGGCCATTGGCTTGAGGATGGTAAGCCGAGGTGAAATCCAAGGAAATATTAAACTTCTTGCAAAGAGATTTCCAGAAGTGTGCAGTGAACTGGACTCCACAGTCAGAGAGGATATGTTTGGGAAGACCGTGGAGCCGGAACCCATGCCTGAACAGCTTGGCTAGATGAGGTGCCGTTGGAAGACCAGATAAGGCCACAAAGTGCGCCATCTTAGAGAAGTGGTTGATGGTAACCCATATGGTATTATTTCCATTGGAGATGGGCAAATCCACAATAAAATCTGTGGCAATATGGGTCCAGGATTCGCTTGGAATGGGAAGTGGCTGAAGAAGTCCCCATTTAATGTAAGTACTTAGCTTCAGTATTTGTTTAAAGTCAAACCATCTTTGAATTGTCCATAAAGCTTAAAGCACCTCCCGACACAGCCATGTTTTGAAAATCATCTTTTTTTCATCAGAGGAACTGTTGATCAAACTATGCTCTCAGCTTTATCTGACATCCTGATTCGTTTAGTGTGGGTGTAAATCTCCTTATACCACCAATGGTATTTATCCTGAACATCATACTTCAAACTGAACCAATCGAGTGGAAGCAATAGTGTTACAAGATCGGGTGACCTACGAGGATAAAATGCTGGAGCATTTACAGGATAAAAATGTTTATGCAGAGATGGGACATGATCCGACAGAAGATTTACTTGTTCATTTGAAATCAGAAGTGTCGACAGCGAATTTTATAACTAAGAAAGAAAAAAGATTTCTAGTGAATGAACATTCAAATACTCCTATAATTTATTCAGTTCCGAAAATTCATAAAAATTTGAAAACCCCTCCGATAAGACCAATAGTATCCCTCAGAATTTTGATACTGGAGCCCCTAGCCATTTTTGTTGACAAGTTTCTCCAAGATTTGGTAGTGAAGATCCCGTCATATCTAAAGGACACCAGCCAATTTTTAATGAAATTACAGGAGGTTTCAAGGTGGGATCCAACCTTTTTGTTGGTAACAATGGATATACAGTCATTAACACAGATCCCGCAACATGATGCGTTAGAGATTGTTTCCAACATATTGGTGAGCAACAGCAATTTCCAATGGAATCCAGTGGCTTTTGTGATAAAAATGATGGAACTGGTGCTATTTAATAACTTTTTTCTTTTTAAAGATACATATTATCATCAAGTGCATGGTGTTACGATTCCTCCTGTAGCTGTGCCACAGGAAGCATCTCACCTTTTTCTGGAGGCAGCTCTGAAGCCAGGGCCTCGCCTGAGCAATTTTCCGGATCCTGCTCCACAGTCTGGGAGGCCTTTGGTGTTGTTCAGGGCCTACGCGAGGCCTGCTCTACTGCAGCCTAGATGCTCTGGTGTGGGCCACTCCCTTCTCCTAAGGGGCGGGCCCACGGCTCCTCTCCATTCTTATGGACCCAGCGAGGGGCGGACCATCTGGACTCCTCCCAGGGAGTTGCCTGCTTCTGAGCTATAAAAGCCTTGCTCCAGCACTCATGCTTTGCCTTGCATTAGAGTTACACCTCTCTGGATGTCTCCTCTTCCAGCGCTCCGTCAGGCCTTCGTTTCTGTTTCAGCTTGGTGTCCGGTGTCTTGCACGTTCTGATGTTTCATGATGTTCCTTGATGTTTGTTCCTGACCCTGATGTTTTAACCTGCTTTTGACTGCCGGTGTGCAGTAACCTGCTTTAGACTGCTGGTATGCAGTACATTACCCTGGACTGCTTGTGCAGCGCTTTTCATTTTCTGTGCTGGTCCCGCTCCTGTGGGTGTAGGACAGGGTGGTCCATGACCAGACCAGTGGTACTGGCTGTGTAGGGCGCCCTGAGGGACCGTGCCAATATCTCAACCTTCCACGTCCATATTTGCTTCAGAGTCTACGTCTACAGTCTATGGTTCCCGAGCCTTTGTCTATTGTTTTTGAACCTTCGTCTGCCCACGCCCTGAGTCCAGCCTGCTGCCTCTTGCCATCCCAGTGGCAGGTCCGAAAGGGCCAGGAACGGTAGGAGGACTGTTCATCACCAACACTCCACATGTTGGTTCCAGAGGCACGCAGGTCCGGCTGGGGGTCGGGCCCACGCTACACCTACCCTTGATGCAGGATCATGCCAGGGGCCCAAGGGCACACTTTCTCTAATGGGGACCGCTTTCCTAGCTCTCCTCAGTAACACATGGGATAGCCATGGGATCTTCACTGGCTCCATCGGTGGCGAATTTGTATGTGGCAGATTTTGAATCAAAACACATTTATACAGCCAAATGGTGGGGGCACATTAAGTGCTGGTGTCACTATATAGATGACATATTTTTTGTTTGGACAGCATCAGAGAAGGAGTTACAGTCTTTTATGAACTGGGAAAACTCCTTAAATCCCCATTTACAATTCACATGTCAGTTTGATCGAACAATGATAGCTTATTTGGATGTGCAAGTGCAAAATCAAAATAACAAATTGCACACAACAGTGCACTGTAAACCGACTGACCGCAATAATTTGCTAAGATATCATAGCCATCATCCAACGTCTTTTAAGAATGGTTTACCGGTTAGCCAATTTTTTAGAATCAGACGGATTTGTTCTACGTTGGAAGCATTTGAATCTCAAGCTCAAGTGTTTTTTGATCGGTTCAAATCCCAGGGTTACCCGAGAGCAGCTATCAAGAGGGCATACAAGAGGACTAAGTTTGCAGACCGCGATCAGTTATTACAATATCAACGTAAGAAAGATCAAGGAAGATTAGTGTGTGTATTACAGCATACCACAGCGACTGCATCTCTAACATTGTCAATAAGAAAACATTGGCACGTTTTGGCTCTCCATAATATCTTCAATGAGCCCCCTTTAATAGCTACAGCCAGAGGACAGAACATTCGGGACCAGATTGTGCACTCACATTTGGATCCAGCAGTTTTGGGAAAAATGGACATAGGCATGCACTGCCAATGCAATCAATGTGATTTGTGCCAGCAGACCATTGAAGGGTCCGAATGGACAGAGCCAGTAATAGGATGCTTGATACGCTGCAGATTTCAAACTGATTGTACATCCAAAAATGTGGTGTACATACTAGTTTGTCTCTGTCCTAAATTGTATGTGGGACGCACAAGTCGGGTCATTAGGGTACGTCCATTAGAACATAGATCCCGTTTGCAGACTCAACCTGTCAGCTCCTATAGTGCAACATTGCATTGACAATGGACACAAATTTTAGTCATTAAAATGGACTATAATTGATCAAGTGCAAGTCACTATTAGAGGAGGTGATGATGCTGCTAAATTACAGGGAACAATTTTGGATTTACCTATTGGATACGGTGATGCCTCAAGGATTGAATGAAGAATTAGATTGGTCTTCGTTGATGAGGGGGTAGTGCCTCCACTTGATTGGTTCAGTTTGAAGTATGACTGTTACGGTCCCGGGCCGTACCCCGGTCCCTCCACTCACCTTGGGCCAGCCCGGGCCGCTGAAGCGCCTACCCGCTCGACAAGGCCCTATCCTGGCCTCTGCCTCAGCGCTCCCTCCGTGAGGGAGATGCTGCCAATCTGACGCGCTTGGCCCCGCCTCCTAGGCGCGCTCGCGCACAGGGGCTCGAGATTTAAAGGGGCCAGCACGGGAAGAAGCAGGACAGCTCTCGGATGACATCAGACACTGCAGGGGTATTTAAACCCTGCAGCTAGGCCTATACTTTGCCTTGCAATGATGTTCACTCTCTGTTGAGAGCTACTAGTTGCCGCTTTCATCTACTGGCTTCTGACCCCCAGCTTCCGACTACTGGCTTGTGACTCCCGCTTTCTTCCAGGAGGCCTCTCCAAGTCCGAGCGGCTCGGGTCCTCACGAGCATAAGGGTCTGTAGACCCTGTAATACCCCCCCCAAAAAAAAAAAACCACCCCAAGTTGAAAGTGCCCCTCTTACAGTGGGAGATATAGAGAATATCAGATTGTCTCTCTAAAAGGGTCTCTCTCTCTCTCTCTCTTTCCCTCCCGGTCACTTGTGAGTACACTCAGTAGGGATATTTTAAATAATACACGTGTATTTACACGCACGATATAAATTAAGCATATTTTTGCTCACGTGCCCTATATGTGTGTTTATGGGCGCACATGCGCTCCTTTTAAAATGTACCTGTTAGAGCACTAAAATAGAAGTTTCCTTTTTTTAATCTAAATTAATTGGAAAAAGATTAAGAAAAACCCTGGTCTTTGATCAATGAAAGGAACATCTCTATTCCTAAAAAAGGCAGGATCCAGTTTCTGTCACGCTCCAAGATAAAGGAAGCTAACAGTATAGCCCTAGTCACCACCCCCTCCCAGGGCTGCTGCAGAATGGCAGTCAGATTGAGTTCTTTCCCTGACACATGGTCACACTGGGTTTCTTCTGCCACACTCAGCACTCTCAAATACTCTACAGACACTGGAGGTGGTGGTGCTTCAGGAGGAAACTTAAGAACCTTCCGTAAATATTTAACTTATCTTCTGAGAGGTAGCAGTTCTAGGGAGATTAAGAAAATGGGCATTGCATCTCCTAGTGTTTTTCTCCAGTATTTTTAATGTCTGACACAAACTGAGATTGTCCTTCACCAGGATTGCTTCCAGTGCTCTCAGAGATGTGATTTTATTGTCACATAACTGCATTCAGGCTGTTCTCACAAATTCTTCCCCATGTTGCTAGGCAGACTGGATGGACCATGGAGTCTTTACCTGCCATCATATGCTATGTTACATGGCTTCATCTGTGGTAATACCAACTAGGGCTGGAATATTTTCTCTATTTGTTTGGATCCCCAAATCCAGTGAGCTAGATAAAATGATAGGGGGAAACAGATGGACTGCATCCCTCAAGCAATTCATCATGCTGCCCAGATGGGTAACTAATCTTCTGCTCCCACTGTAAAACTTGCGTCTCCTCCAACCGTTTCACATTGCTAGCCATCCGCACTGGCCAACCATATTCTTGAGCCTCTGAGCATCTGTCGCTGACTGTATCAATAGGCCCTGTCATCTGGGGAGTCACAGGTACTACTGGCTGGAGTTTGCATTTCATCTTCCTTTACATAGTGGTGCTAGGCTTTGAGTTAGCAATCGACAGTTCTTAATCATTCTGTCTCTGGGTGTGGAGCTGTGAGGTCCTGATAGGCAATTCTCACCTCCCACCAGCAGGGGCCTCTGTGGACTTCGGAAAATTGCTGCTCAGTCCCCCCAGCTCCTTGGCTGCACTTCCTGCTGGCAGCCTACTTGTTCCTGTCTGGACACACAAATATTCCAGGCTTCTAGTCAGCATTTTGCCAGAGCTTGGTTCTCATTTTCCAGCCCCCCTTACTGGAGTCTTGCTTCCTGAGTTCAGCTCGCTGTATTGACTCCAGCATAGTCCTTCTCCAGATCTGCTGATTCGTCTTATCTGGTCTTCCTGTTTCTAGTTCGCTTATGCTTATTTCAGTTTTTTATTTTTAATTAATTTGCACAAATTTCTACAAACCTGATTTTGCTTTGTCATTATTGGGTATTGTGTGTAGACTGAGGAGGGAAAAATGCATATTGTCCATTTTAGAACAAGACTGTAATATAAAAAAATGTGGAAAAAGTGAAGGGGTCTGAATACTTTCTGAATGCCCTGTATATTTTACCTGAATCAAATTGCAAAGCAAATGTCTGTGTGTACTTTTGCTTTGAAAAATGATATAAAGACAATAGGTAAAAACTATGGGTCATTCACCTCCATAGACTACACTACACTGTCCTAACCATGTCTTTCCCTTCCATAGACGTCAGTGTCATCATCCTCCTAACCACATCGTTCTTCTCTATAGACTTCAGTGGCATCACCTTCCTAACCATGACATTCACCTCCATGGACTTCAATGGCATCCCCTTCCCACCACGCCATTCACCTTCATAGATTTTAATGACATAACCCTCCTAACCATATCCTTAGACTACACTGTCCTATCCACATCATTCCCTTCCATAGTCTTCAATGTCATCCCCCTGTTTAAGTATCAGAATATCCAAATTTAACAATTGAATGTCAAAGAGCCTCACTCTTCATTGGCTTAGCAGACTGAGAGGTATGTGGACTTGGAGGACTGGTACCCCTACAGCTGACTAATGATTTGTCCATATCCCTGCTTTGTTTTTCCTCAGGAGATCGACGGGAATGCCTTGTTACTGCTGAAGAGTGACATGATCATGAAATATTTGGGGCTCAAATTAGGGCCAGCACTGAAACTCTGTTTCCACATCGACAAGCTGAAGCAAGTCAAATTCTGACCTTTATTCTCAAGTATGGGGATGGGCAAGTAAATTCCTAGTGAAATTGGAGGTAGTAGAGCAAAATAACATGCTGCCTTAGAAAATCAACTTCAGTTTTGACTTCTTTTACCAGCCTCTTTGTTTTTTTACACAGACTCAAATCTTTTCGTTAATGTACCATCTTGCAACAAAACATACTTACCTTTGTGTAAGTCAATGGGGCCTTTTTTCAGCTGATAAGTGTTCTCATTTCACCAAAAAAAAATATTTAACTTATTTATTATCTTGTACCTTATTGTTTTGATAATCAGCAGGGAACATTTTTTACAAAATCTGTCGGGTGAGGATGGCCAGTAGGTTGTGAAAAAAACATTGGTAAAGTCATGTGGCTTTCCTCACTGACTTGGTCACTAGCCGTTTACTCCATTCCTGCAGTAGCCATTCCAGTAAGAGAGCAGGAAAAGCCAGATTGGATTGGCCAGCTAGAGAACAAGAGGTAGCCTTGCTCATTGTGGAAAAGAGGGTAACCCCATAGCTCTTTTTCTTTTTGTTTCATGAAAGGTTGTTCCAGTCCTGCTTTTACCCCATGGCACATCCATGGTTTTTCTTAGGGAAATCAGAAGTAAAAATCCATCCATACAATGCAGTAAAACCAGGACTGGGTTGGAATTCCCCTGAAAAAAAATGGAGCCGTCAATTATCCTAGCCGGAAAATTTCTGTTCCCTGACAATGAAAGAAGGGGTTTTCTGAACAGTGAAGTTCCTTCATATCTTAGCTATGATGGCAGATATGAAATCTGTACATTTTCCCTACTTCATCTCCGGTTCTATCCTCCCTGTCCTGCCATTAGGGATCCCCTCTGCAGTGTCCCATGCTTTTTTCATTTTGTGATGGCTCTTGCAAGTTCGTCATAGCTCTTGAGCAGCTCCCCGACAACAAGTCTTGGGATCAATGGAACTGGAGGATATTTTTAATGTGGGCAAGTTGGCATGGAAAGGCTGTATATAATTATTATTATTAAAGCCCACATATGCATACACAGTTTTTCCAGTTTCCCCAGTGCTCAAATTGTCCCATATGCATGGGACACTGACATCCAGAATAAATTAACCACTTCCAAAACAATACATTCCAATAAACAGATTTAATGACAGCAGAAACATGAATGGCACTGGGATGACTTTGAACAGCTAGTGATCAACACCCAGGGTTGGGCATGATTTATTGTTCAGTGCATTAATAGTGAGATGTTCCTCAGTGCACGGGAAAGTAATACATGAAAGAGTGTTAAATATAGCATAGAGAACATACAGTACATTTGCAACATCTGGACTCTGGAATTCAGGTTTACTAGATATACTGCATCCAGCTGTGGGGATGCAAGCAAACTTCTCCACAGAGGTGCGGGTATCTTACCAGACAAGATGTGGGTTGGGTACTTTCTTATCTCTTTGCATTAAAAAAATGTCTGCTTCTATTTTTAGATAGATCAAGATATTAAGTTCTGGAAAGGTGCTTCTTTTTCGGGTGCTCACAGTTTCCATGCTAGAGGAAACAGCTTTTATGCACTAATTTCTTATTTTGTGACATGCTTAGACCTGCCTTTTTAAAATAGAGCTAAACATGTTCCCAAGTGACCCTAATCAGGGCGAGGTGAGCCCCTAGCTCTCCTGAAAGCAGTCCCCTGGAGGTAAAAGTAGGCCTCCACATTGCCTGTGACTTCTCTGGACCATCTCTGCACATATCTGCTCTGTTTCCTGGTTCAAATCACTTTACACACGTTATGAATTCATAAACTGCCCAGAAGAAATGGAAGAGGAGGCTCGCAGGGATATTCCTGACCTGACCTCAGACCATTCTGATGATGTCATGGCCACTGGAAGTTCAGCCTTTTATAATGGGAGGACCATATCAACATTTTCCCATTTTATTCTAAGACTTATGCTTCTGATATCTCTTAAGAAATACATTACTGATCCTTGTATTTCCTGGGATGGGAGTGGATACGGACAACAAACTATGGCATGACACCTCCTATAAATCAATATATAATAATACTCAAAGAGAGGTGAAATGTGAAAATGCTTTAAAAATATTTTAACAAACTTTTTTTCACTAAACACCAGTGAGAGGATTGTATCAGTCATCAATGCAGAGAACCAGCTGCAGTTTATTTGCCCGCAGTGGGCTTTAAACTGTAGTCATATAATACATTAGAACTTAGAATCAAAATTACTTATGATCTCTTTTTTATTAACACCCAAAATCTAATTTACTGTTTCAAATAGTACAAAAATATTCCCTCACTGCAACTTATCTGTAATAATGGCCACGTCAAGCCAGAACCACCTTCCAAGCAAACTGCTTTCAAAAGGATCCCAACATCGCTGATGTTTCGGCACTTTCGTGTCTGCTTCAGGGGATCTTTCTCTTCCTGGGCATAACACCGCCTACAAAGCTAAAATGGTGTAGAGTGAAACAAAGTTTCTTTAAATGTTTTAACAGTTTTCACATTTCACCTCTTTTTGTGTATTATTATATAATGGATATGGACAGACATGTTAAGTTCTCAGGAGCCAGATGGTCCATGTCTATTTCGCCGTTACCTGACAAAGGCGTTTCATGTTCCAGAGCCCTATACTGAATCTCGTTCTAAAGTGCCTGAGCTGCTTTATGTACATGTTGCATTGCAGGACAGTTAAAATGTTGGAGAGGATGAGCAGAGGGAAAGCTTGGGACTTTTGGGAGAAAAGAGAGAGGTGGAGGGCCTAAAAATGTCTTCTTGAAATGCATTATCACGAAAGACAGTGTAAAGGTTGAGGGGTAGCAGTAAGAACCTGTTCTGAGAAGGTGAAAGGACCCATTACAGTTCATGTAAATAGTTACTGTTGGAGCTGGGCATCCGCTGTTGAAATGGTAGATACGATGAAATTCCATGATCACAGGGCCCAAGCTGGCCATGGAGCTTTCTGCATGAATTTCATCAGAAAGGAAGGGAAGCTCCTGCTCTGGAGCACTGTCTGTAAGCAGCCCACAGTCAGCACGCCAAAATAAGGATCATTGTTCAGAACACAGGCAGCCTTCCGGTTCCTAACCCGAGAAGTTCATCAGGTTAAAGACGGAAACGGATGCATTATGGATAATAAATATGTTATTGTGGCTAACAATATTTGAGCGCTTGGCTATTGTCTTTATAGTGATTGGGTTCATACTTCATTGTCTTAAAGGTTTCCATGGAAGGACTCATGCCTGCAGGCCATCTGCAGGCATGAGTCCTTCCATGGAAATTCACTAAACGGGTCCAAACTTGAGGGGAAGGTTGAGTATGGCTCTGGCACCTCCTCTCCTGAAATTGCCTCCATGTGATAAGGGTCAGATTATCATCAGTAGAGTCAAGGCGGGAAAGCCCTTGAGAATCCCTGCATTCGGTGGTGACTTTCTGCCAGGTCATGCCAAGTTGTCAACCTGGAACCTTTTGGCACTTGCTTCCTTTTCCCTATTACAACAGGAGTGGAAGGTGGAGGCTGCCACTGGCTCTGACCTGGCGCTTTTTTTTTTTTTTTAACAAAATTACCGCTGCCTGCATTAGCTTGGTGTTCACGTCCTTCCTCAGCTCTTGAAAATCTTTTCTCATATCTCAATATGCCATCGCTTGCTTTCCATGAATTCATTTGTTTAAGGGTATTCTGCTGGAACCAGGTCACAAAACGCATTTATTATCCACAAGTCTTTCACAGAAAGGGTGGTAGATGCATGGAATGCCCTCCCGGAAGAGGTGGTGAAGACAAGAACGGTAATGGAATTCAAAAGGGCATGGGACAAGCACAGAGGATCCCTGCTGGCTACAGTAAAGAAATGAAGAAATGGGAGTAACTTCTGTTAATCCTGAAGCAGCAGCTACTACTATCCTTAGCAAAAGGCATGGGGTAACCTGCACAGAGCAGCAGTTACTACCCTTAACAGAAACATGGGCATGCCCTGCATGGAGCGGCAGTTACTACCCTAAACAGAAACATGGGGGTAACCTGCATGGAGCGGCAGTTACTACCCTTAACATAAACATGGGGGTAACCTGCACACAGCGGCAGATACTACCCTAATGAAGACATGGGGGTAACCTGCACAGAGCATAAGTTACTGCCATTAACAGAAGGCATTGGGGTAACCTGTATGGAGTGACAGTTACTACCCTTAACAGAAGGCATGGGGTAACCTGAATGGAGCAGCAGTTACTACCCTTAACAGTAGGCTTGGGGGTAATCTGCATGGAGCAGCAGTTACTACCCTTAAAAGAACTCATGAAGGTAACCTGCATGAAATGACAATTATTACCTTTAACAGAATCACGGGGGTAACCTGCACAGAGTAGCAATTACTTCCCTTAACAGAAGGCATGGAGCGGCAGCTCCTACCTCCCTTAAAAGGCATGGGGGGAAACCTGCACAGAGTGGCAGTTACTACCCTAAAACCTTGCTGGGAAGACTCGATGGACCAGTCTGAGCTTTATCTGCCATCATTTACTATGTTATTATGGTCAGATTTTTCCAAGCAGTATATTTGTCCGGTCCCCGAGCCACAGGACTTGGTCCTCTTCTTTGTGCCTTAGTGATTTTGAAAAGTGAACAGAGCCCTGGCAATTTCAGTTGCATTAAACCGGTCTGGATTGTCCCTGAGGCACAGCTCTCACACCAGAGTAATGAAGCCTTCGGGAGAACCCCTAAAATGCTTCAGTTGAATCTTTCTTTAGTGGCAGAGATTCGGTGGGACAACTGGATTCTTTTCAGAGCAGCAGTACTAGCTACCAAATTAGCCAGCATCTGGCACAAATCACATTCAGGTCACTGCTTTTATTATGCTTAAATCTTTTGCTGAGAAAATGAACATTAACACAATGCTCTTTTTATCCACCATGCTTGTTGTTACTTTTCATTTGCTCCTATAACATTTTACAATTTCTCCCCAGTTTCACTTCCCTCTTCCTCTTTCCATGAGCCTTCATTCCTCCATTTTAACCATTCCTCCCCTCTCTTCTATCTGGCTCAGCCATCACAGTGCCCATCTCTTGGCCAAGGGTTACAGACTGTCATTCTCTCCAGAACCCTGGGATGCTTGCACCCTGATTCTAAGCATTGGGTGTCCTTGGGACTCCCTAACACTGGCGGCTATAACAGGAAAAAACTATTCCAGCCTAGATGCCCCCATGTATATGAATGTAAGCAAACTGGGCTGCTACAGGGCTGTTCATCATCAGGAACCTCTGCCTACACCACTCTGATTAGTACACAGCGAGAACGCAGCACAGACCCAGACCTGAGACGAGTTTTGGAAATAGGAAACAGAGGCTGGGCTAGAAGGCATGTATCTTTTATTCTTAAGAAATGCCAAAAATCTAAGAAAGAAGACTTTGGGCAGAAAAAACAAGAGTGGTGAGCCTGGCATAAGAGCAACACAGGAAGGCTTGGAATGGAAGCGGCCATTTTTAAAGTTGATCCGTTAAGGAAATATGGTGCTACTGCTGCTACCGAGCATTGAAATGCAGGTTAGACATTGTTGCTGGCTGTTTGCTTTTCTTAGCGCTTCCCAAAGGTTCAGTGCTAGCCTCAAATCCTCCGAAACCTGGAGAGGACGCCGCAGAACGCTTGAAGTGGGCCAAGGCCCAGAGGCAGTAATGTGAGCGGACAGGGTCGCGTGTTGTCCTTTAAAGCTTTTTGTGCTCTTCCCTGGGGTGACACATCGAGCTTTTGCAAGATAGAGGGGCTTTCCATGGTATTTGGGCAAAGGGCTCCTGTCTCTCTGTACTATACTCTTTAATATAATCTCTCAGTGGACAGTCTTTTCCAGTGATGTTTAATGATGTTTTTGCATCTTTTGTTCTGTTTTAATAAATCCTAAAATAAGTGACACGCCTACATCTATTCATGGACTGCTCAGAGCACAAAATCCTCCGTAATAACAACAGTAAAGGGAAATAATATAATGATTTCAGTTCAGCAATGTCCCAATGTTCTTTACAATTTAATACTTCCAAAAAATACCTACTGCTGTCTTTGGATTGGATTTATTCATTTATATTCCACTTTTTGACAATTCAAAAGTGGATTACATTCATGTACTGTAGGATACCACAACCGCTATTTTATGGACAAGCACACTGAAAGGTAGCTATTGAAAAGGAGAAAGCAGAGTTGCTTACCTGTAACAAGTGTTCTCACAGGACAGCAGGATGTTAGTCTTCACATGTGGGTAACATCATCTGATGGAGCCAATCACGGAACACTTTTGTCAAAGTTTCTAGAACTTTGACTAGCACCTACTGGGCATGTCCAGCATAGCACTAACCCTGCATCCAGCAGGGGTCTCCCTTCAGTCTTGTGTATAGCAAAAAAGAGTGTGTGAAAAATAACATAATAAATCGCAAGTGTACCCAACTCCGTGAGGTGGCGGGTGGGTTTCGTGAGGACTAACATCCTGCTGTCCTGTGAGAACACCTGTTACAGGTAAGCAACTCTGCTTTCTCACAGGACAAGCAGGATGGTAGTCCTCACATATGGGTGAATAACAAGCTGAGGATGCCCGCACATGTACCGAAAACACCCAAAGATGTGCAACAGGCACAACAACAGGGGGTGATTCTTTGGTATACGGGCAGCCTGAATATCCCAGCAGGAATAGAAGGAAATTGGATATTACGCTGAGAATAGATTGCGTAGAACAGACTGGCCAAAGATAGAATCCTGTGTACCAGCCTTGTCTATGCAATAGTGTGCTGCAAAGGTATGAAGAGAACTCCAGGTTGCAGCTTTACAGATATCAACGAGAGGTACAGAACGAAGGTGTGTGCTTTAACTCGTTCCTGAAGTGGAAAGCCTGCTTGCTGATAGCAGAAGGAGATACAGTCTGCTAACCAGGAGGACAGGGTCTGCTTTCCAACCGGGAATCCCAACTTAATCTTATCAAAGGACACAAAAAGTTGGGTGAATTTCCTGTGGCCTGCAGTGCGTTCCAAATAAAAGGCAAGCGCATGTTTATAGACCAAGGAATGCAGAGCCCGGTCAGCAGGAAGTGAGTGGGGCTTCGGAAAGAAAGTAGGCAGCACTATGGATTGATTTAAATGAAATTCAGATACCACTTTCGGTAGAAATTTAGGAGAGTGTGAAGGACCACCCGATCATGGAGAAATTTCATGTAAGGGAGGTATTTAACCAGTGGCTGTCACTCACTGATCCTGCGAGCAGACGTTAATGCCAGAAGGAAAAGGACCTGCCAAGTGATATGTTTCAGCTCACAGGAATGCAGAGGCTCAAACGGAGGTTTCATGAGCTGCGCTAAAACCACATTAAGGTCCCAAGTCAGGGCCGGTGGACGGAGGGGAGGCTTCAGGTGAAGCAATCCCTTCATAAAGCGCACTGCCAGGGGTTGTGTTGAGATAAGAGACATCCCCTGTACCCCTATGGAAGGCGGTCACTGCACTGACATGCACTCTGATGGAGGAGGTTTGTAAACCTAACTCTGAGAGATGCCAAAGGTAGTCTAAAAACTGATTCGTGGGGCAGGTAAAAGGATCTAACTCCTTTCAAGTACACCACAATGAAAATCTTTTCCATTTCAAATGATAAGACCTTCTAGTAGAAGGCTTTCGTGAAGCTGCCAGGACCTGAGATACAGATTCCGAAAGATTGAGAGGCTGTAGGATCAACCTTTCAACATCCAAGCTGTCACTGATAAGGCCTGAAGGTTGGGGTGGCGCAATTGGCCGTTCCTCTGAGATATGAGGGATGGGTCCGAGCCTAGAGGAATCTGGGGACACAGTGAGAGATCCCGAAGGATTGGAAACCAAGCCTGATGTGGCCAGTAGGGGGCTATGAGAATCATTAGACCCCTGTTCATGCATTGCTTCACGAGAGTCTTGCTGATAAGAGGAAGTGGTGGGTAGGCATAAAGGAGACCTTCCTTCCAGGATAGGGTGAACGCGTCTTGAGGTGGAACGTTGCGACTGTGATGGAGGGAGCAGAAGTTATCCACCTTGCGATTCTGCAGAGACGCGAATAGGTCGATGGTCAGACTCCCCCACTTCTGGAATAAACTGTCCGCAACTACAGGGTTGACAGACCACTCTTGGGGTTGAAATTCCTGACTGAGATTGTCTGCTAGGACATTGTCTACACCTGCCAGGTAGGTTTCTCTGAGAAGCATGGCCTGAGAAAGAGCAAATGCCCAAATCTGTGCTACTTCCTGACAAAGGAGGTAGGATCCGGTTCCTCCTTGTTTGTTGATGTACCACATTGCTACCTGGTTGTCCGTCTGGATCAGGATCATTTTGTTGGACAAACAATCCCAAAATGCAGCGAGAGCATATCTGATCGCTTGGAGCGCCAGAAAATGTATTTGATGTTGTGACTCCTCTAGCGACCACGTTCCCTGAGTCTGTAGGTGGTTGACATGTGCTCCCCACCCTAGAGTGGAAGCATCGGTCATCAATACTATTTGAGGTTCTGGAGTTTGAAAGGGTAGACCTTGAAGTAGATGGGACTCCAGGATCCACCATGCCAGTGAGAGACGAAGTTGCCTGGTGATGTGGACAATGTTGGACATTGGATGATGTGCCTGTGACCACTGGGACTTTAATGTCCACTGAGTTACTCGCATGGCTAGACGGACCATAGGGGTAACATGGACCGAGGGCGCCATATGCCCCAGCAAGACCAGTAGATGACGAGCCGTCGTGGTTTGTCCAGATCTTATGTTCTGCGTCAACGACGCCAGTGTGAGCTTGGTCCTTGGGAAGAAAAGCTCTTGCTTGGATCGTGTCGAGATCCTCCGATAAAGGAGAGGAACTGAGATGGAATCAGGTGAGATTTCTGATAATTGATTAGAAATCCCAATGAGAGTAGTAGTTGCACTGTAAGGTGGAGGGAGTGAAGAAATCCTTCTGATGACTGAGCTCTCAGCAACCAGTCATCAGGTAAGGATAGACATGAGTGCCCAGTCTTCTTAAGTATGCAGCTACTACTGCTAGGCACTTCGTGAAAACCCGAGGGCTGACGCTAGGCTGAATGGAAGGACCTTGTATTGGAAATGTTGGTAAGACGGGGTAATTGCGATGTGCATGTATGCATCTTTTAGGTCTAGAGAGCAAAGCCAATCCCCCTGTTGAAGAAGGGGAAGCAAAGAGCCCAAGGTTACCATCCGAAATTTCTCTTTCCGAAGATGCTTGTTTAAGGCCCGTAGGTCTAATATCGGGCGAATTCCTCCCGTCTTTTTTGGGATTAAAAAGTATCGGGAGTAGAATCCGTGTCCTCTTTGGGCAAGAGGAACTGGTTCTATGGCATTTGCTTGCAGCAGGGAGGATACCTCTTGCTGCAGTTGGTGACAGTTGTCGGAAGAGGGCCACCCCGGCCGAGGTGGTGTATCCGACGGGATGGAGAGGAAATTTAGATGGTAGCCTTGAGCGACAACTGCTTGCACCCAGCGGTCAGTGATAATGTTTAGCCACTTGGTGGAGAAGTGGCATAGGCAGCCGCCCACAGGTAGATTGGGTAACGGAGGATGGTCTTCGCGCTGAAGTCTGAAGTCAAAATCTCATTGCGGGAGCAGGTTGGGAAGGAGCTTAAGCTTTCTGAGCTCGAGGCTGGCGCAGTGTAAACTTCTGGAAGGGTCGGGACGGGTGAGCCCGAGACGCTGGTGGATAATATTTGCGAGTCCTTTAAGCCGTCCATTTAGTGTCACACCAGAATAAGCGTTTGGATGGAGCTGAAAGATCCGCCTGGGCCACCGAGAGCTGTCGAAGTGTTTCACTATGGTCTTTCAGTTGGGCCACCATTTCTTGGATTTTATCTCCAAATAGGTTATCCCCTGTGCATGGGTGGTCAGCCAAACAGTCCTGTACTTCAGGACAGAAATCAGAGGACTTCAGCCAAGCCTAATGGCGGGCGCTGATGCCCGCCGCAGATAAATGGATGCTGTGTCGAAGACATCATATGCTGAGCGGACCTCATGTTTTCCCGCGTCGAATCCCTTCTTGAGTATGGAATTCAGCTGGTCTTGAAGCTGTTCTGGAAGGGACTGTCCAAACTCCTGTAGCTGTTTAAACAGGTTATGGCTGTACTGTGTTATATATAATTGATATGATGCAGTACGCGAGATAAGCATGGCCCCGTGAAAAATCCTGCGGCCTAAAGCGTCGAGGAATTTCTGCTCCTTCCCAGGTAGCGCCGAGGAATGGGGTTTTGCACCCTTGGCCTTCTTTTGGGCGGACTCCACCACCACCGACTGATGAGCTAACTGCATCTTCTAAAACCTCGGGGAAGGCTGGACCAGGTAAATAGTGTCCGTCTTATGGTTCACTGGAGGAACCGACCCAGGATGGTCCCAGTTGCACTGCATCAGATCCTGCAGCACCTCATGAACCGGGATGGACATGATTTCCTTTGGGGGATCCAGGAATTGCAGCACTTCTAGTATTTTATGCTTGGAATCCTCTTCCGTCTGCTGTTGGAACGGGATAGTCTCCGCCATCTCCTTTATAAAACTAATAAAGGAGAGATCTTCTGGCGGAGACTTGCGCCTTTAGTGTGGAGGAGACGGCTCTGATGGAACTTCTGTTGAATCCTGGGAATCTGTCGAATCATTCGTCCAGGGATCATAGGATTGATCTCCTGCATCCCTCGGCGGTCCAATTGGATGTTCTCCAGTCTGAGGGTGAGGTCTGAGTGGAATCGGTGCCGGCATCGATGGACCTGGTCTCGGAATCGAAAAATCGAGATCTGGCACTGGCACCGGATGCACGTGCACCGATGGCATCGGGGACTTAACCGGTGGCCTCGATGGTGGAAGTCCCAACGCTCCCGGAACAGGCTCCGTCATTGGCATGTCCTCTTCTCCCAATGAAAGCGGGATGGGCATCGATGGAACCATCGGTAACAGTGATTTTCTCGGTGCCCCTGGCAGGGCACTGATGAGCAGATTCAGCTTGTCTAGGAGAGGCAGCAGCACCGGAGGCATTGGTGCCGGTTCAGGCACAGGCGCTTGCGTCGGTGGTCGCAGGAGGCCTTGAATGCCTGGACCACAGCCTTTTGCATCATCCGGTGCAATTCCTCTCAGAGCACTGGGGTGGTGAGTCCCAGGTCCGGAGTGGGAGGCAACACGGGCAGTACCAGAGGATCCACCGGTCCTAGTGGAGTCTCGGTTGCCCTGTCTACCGAAGGCGTGGAATGCCTCGGTGCATCTGGCTTCAAGGGCACGGGACGCTCCTCGGCCCGGGTCTTCTTCATCGGTGGTTCAGATGATGGCTCCACCAAAGTAGCGGAAGCAGAAGGCACTGGCCTTCGATGTTTGTGTTGGTGCTTCTCTCAGTGCTCCGCTTTTCCCGATTCCGGCATCGATGATGTAGACCCCGAGGACTGGGACAGCGATTGGGAGTCTTCCGCCTTGGATCGACGTCGATGCTTCGGCGAGGGTCGAGTCGATGGCGCCTGTGAAGATGAGCGATGGAATAACAGTGCCATCTTTTCTAACCGTGCCTTAAGGCCCTTCGGGGTCGTTTGGGCACAATTAGTACGTCTCCACATCATTCAACGGCCCGAGGCATAAAACACAGACCAGATGAAGGTCCGTGATTGACATAGTTCTCGAACAGTCAGGGCATCGAAGAAAACCCGTCGCCATTGTGGCCGTCGAAAAATGTAGGCCGGTCGCTGTCAGCGCCGACAAGGCCCACAGAGGTCCCCGGCGGGAACCGACCGAAAAACGATGGCAAACTCACTGAACGACTCGGTGTTCGACAGCGAAGAAGGGAGACACCTAGGGGGTATAAACTTTTGCAAGTTTTGAAAATAATTTCCTGAGGAAAATTTCCAGTCAGGAACTGTGAAGAACTCCAAAAATCCGAGTGGCTATAGCGGCGCGGAAAAAAAAGAGACTGAAGGGAGACCCCTGCTGGATGCAGGGTTAGTGCCATGCTGGGCATGCCCAGTAGGTGCCAGTTAAAGTTCTAGAAACTTTGACAAAAGTATTCCGTGATTGGCTCCATCAGATGATGTCATCCACATGTGAGGACTACCATCCTGCTTGTCCTGTGAGAACAATGGTATAAGAGCATAAGAATTGCCATGCTGGATCCATCGAGCCCAGCATCCTGTGTCCAACAGTGACCAATCTGGATCACTCAGAAATACCAAGCAGATATTAATAGGGAGCTCCATTCCCTGTTTATCATTTCCAGACATAGGTAGTGGTGAACCGCAAGCTTGCAATTAAAATGGACCTGTGCTCAGGAAACTTGTCCAAACCTGTTTTAAACCCAGCTATGCTGTTAACCTTGATCACATCCACTGACAATAAATTCCACAGCTTAATTGTGCATTGACCTAAAAAATAGTTTAAATTTGTTTGAAATCTGCTACCTGTTTCATGGATTGTTCCCCAGTCCTTTTTGAAAGTGTAAATAACCATTCCCTATCTACCTGTTCCACCCCACTCATGATTTTATAAGCATGTATAATACCCCCCTCAACCATCTCTTCTCCAGGCTGAAGAACCCCAACCTGTGTAGCCTTTCCTCATAGGGGAATCGTTCCATCATCTACATCACTTATCTTGCCCTTCTTTGCACCTGTTCCAGTTTCTCTATAGCTTTTTTGAGTTGGGGCAATCAGAACTACACGTAGTACGTAGACGGCGGTCGCAGCACAGATCTATACAGAGGCATTATATTATCCTCAGTTTTATTCTCTGTTCCTTTCCAAGTAAGTCCTAACATTCTCTTTTCTTTTTTGACCACCACAGCACTTTGAAGTGAGGTTTTCAGTGCATTGTCCACAATGATTCCAAGGTCCTTTTCTTGACTGGTAGCTCCTGATGCACAACCCAGCATTGTATACATATAATTAGCATTATTTTTCCTATGTGCTTTCCTTTGCACTTGTCCATGTAGCTCTGTTGCACCTCCCCATTCTCTAAACAGTGGCACAGGTCCTAAATTCTGTTCTGCAGCTGATGATGGAACTGCCCACCTTTGCTGTTCTTCATATTTAACACCAATGATGCTTCCATCCCTCGCAGACCTTCCCAGCAAGAGTACTGGGGGTGTTGCTTGAGGAGAAAAGTATATACACTATACATACCCACCAAGGTTAGTTATGGTTCTTGGAGACCACCAAAGTGCATAAAATATGACAGTACAGAAGTAAACTAAAATATGTATTTACAGAATATTAACACATATAAGCATTGAGAAACACAATTAAGTAAATCAGTTTCACGGTCAATGCATTACAAAATAAACATAAGCTGCAATATTCTATCCGACCACGAGAGGTCATAGCAATACTGAAATAATAAAAATCAGGTGCTATTCTCTTGGAGGCCACCAAAATAAAAGAAAATAAAAGAGACTAGCTGTCAGGCCTACTACTACTATTTGTTATTTGTAAAGCACTTCTAGACATGCACATGGTTTTACAGCTACATATAAATAAGACAGTTTCTGCTCCATGGAGCTTACAATCTAGTCAAGGCTAACATACAATGCAAATGAGTCTGAGGAAATGTATTTAATGTACAGAAGTGGCTAAGAATTGAAAGCAGCCTCAAAAACCTGAGGTTTTAGACAGGATTTGAATACAGCCAAAGAGGGATGACGCACCGACTCAAGAAGTTTATTCCTGGCACAAGGCCCAGCAATGGAGAAATTACTTACCTGATAATTTCGTTTTCCTTAGTGTAGACAGATGGACTCAGGACCAATGGGTATAGTGTACTCCTGATAGCAGTTGGAGACAGATCAGATTTCAATCTGACGTCAGCCCTAGTACATATACCCCTACAGGAAGTGCATCTCTTCAGTATTCTCCTCGAAAAGCAATTGTGGATATATGTATGACTGAATAATTTGAATAACTTGATTAACTTTATAACTTGGTTAACTTGATTAATTTGAACTGCTTGAAATGGTTATAGCTGGAGACCGCCAGTGCCGTCAACTGAGAAACGTCGACACCCGGTAGGATGGGTGTCCTAGTTGGAGGAAAGCATGACTTACCCGTGAATCACTCGCTCTCGGGGATGTCACTCGAGAATTTCATGGATAACGGCAGCCATGGGTGGGATGTTGAGTCCATCTGTCTACATTAAGGAAAACGAAATTATCAGGTAAGTAATTTCTCCATTTCCTAGCGTGTAGCAGATGGACTCAGGACCAATGGGATGTATAAAAGCTACTCCCGAACTGGGTGGGAGGCTGCCCATGGCCCACTTAGTACTGCCCTTGCAAATGCTGTGTCCTCTCGAGTCTGAACATCCAGGCGGTAAAACCTGGAGAAGGTGTGGATGGAGGACCATGTCGCCGCCCGACAGATCTCAGCGGGTGACAGCATCTTGGTTTCCGCCCAGGATACTGCCTGGGATCTAGTGGAATGGGCCTTGACTTGTAAAGGCGGTTGCTTGCTTGCTTCTATGTAAGCTGCCTTGATGACTTCTTTGATCCAGCGGGCTATGGTTGCTCGCGAGGCCGCTTCCCCTTGCTTCTTCCCTGCTGTGAAGGATGAATAGATGGTCCGTCTTTCGTATGGATTCCGACCTTTTCAGGTAAGGGACTAGGAGTCTGCCGATGTTGAGGTGGCGTAGACTGCGAGACTCTTCCGAATTCTTATGCTCATCTGGCGATGGTAGCGAGATGGTTTGGTTGAGACGGAAGTGAGAAACCACTTTGGGGAGGAAGGATGGGACTGTGTGTAACTGGATGGTTCCCGGGGTGAGTCTGAGGAATGGCTCCCGGCAGGACAGTGCTTGTAGCTCGGAGATACGACGGGCCAAACAGACTGCCACCAGGAAGGCTGTCTTCAATGTTAATAGTTGGAGAGACAGGCCATGAAGAGGTCTGAAGGAGGCTCCTGCTAAGAAATCTAGGACCAGGTTGAGGTTCCAAAGAGGCACCGGCCACTTTAGGGGTGGTTGGATCTGCTTGACTCCTTTCAGAAAGTGGGAGACATCCGGGCGAGAGGCTATGCTGCTGCTCTCGCTCTTGGTTCCGTAGTATGACAATGCGGCCACCTGTACCTTGATGGAGTTGCGAGACAATCCCTTCTGTAGTCCATTCTGCAGGAATTCCAAAATCGCAGGAATTTTGACTGAGTGTGGAAAGATGTCACGGTCCTCACACCAGGTTTCAAATACTCTCCAAATCCTTATGTATGTTAGGGATGTGGAGAACTTGCGTGGTTGGAGCAGGGGGTCAATTACTGCCCCCGAGCATCCGCTCTTCCTCAGGCGAGTCCTCTCAATGGCCAAACCGTAAGAGAGAATCGAGCTGGATCCTCGTGGAGGATTGGTCCTTGTTGGAGCAGGTCTCTGTGTGGAGGTAGCGGGAGGGGACTCCCTGTCAGCAGCCTTCGCATGTCTGCGTACCACGGTCTTCTTGGCCAGTCTGGGGCCACTAGAAGTACTGGTCCCCTGTGGTGTTCTATCTTGTGGATGATTGCGCCCAATAGGGGCCATGGTGGGAAGGCGTATAATAGCGTTTCCTGTGGCCAGGTCTGTACCAGGGCATCGATTCCCTTGGTCAGAGGTTCCCGCCTGTGGCTGAAGAAGCTGGGCACTTGGGTGTTGGACTGGTTTGCCAGGAGGTCCATGGTTGGTGTGCCCCAACGGTTTACTATCAATTTGAATGCTGTGGTCGACAGCCTCCATTCTCCTGGGTCTAGACTTTCTCTGCTGAGGTAATCCGCACTGACGTTGTCTTTCCCCGCAATGTGGATGGCTGAGATCTCTTGAAGGTTCGCTTCCGCCCATGACATTAGGGGGTCTATTTCCAGAGACACCTGTTGGCTTCTGGTTCCTCCCTGACGGTTGATGTAGGCCACTGTTGTGGCGTTGTCCAACATTACTCTGACTGATTTGTCTCGGAGTCTGTGACCGAACCATAGGCAGGCTAATCTGACTGCACGGGCTTCTAGGCGGTTGATGTTCCATCCCGACTCTTCTTTGTTCCATTGCCCCTGGGCGGTTAGCTCCTGGCAGTGTGCTCCCCATCCTTGTAGGCTGGCGTCCGTGGTGAGTAGGATCCAGGTTGGTGAGGATAGTCTCACTCCCTGGCTCAGATGGCCTTCTTGTAGCCACCATCATAGTTGGGTCCGAACTTTGTCCGGGAGTTGAAGATGTACGGTGTAGTTCTGGGACAGCGGATTCCATCATGATAGTAATGAGTGATGTAAGGGTCTCATGTGAGCTCTTGCCCATGGCACTTCTTCCAGTGTGGATGCCATAAAGCCGAGGACTTGGAGGTAGTCTCATGCCGTGGGGCGAAGCTCGCTCAACAGGGTTCGTAACTGGGTCATCAGTTTTGATCTCCTTGTCGGTGTCAGGATGACCTTGTCATGTTTGGTGTCGAACCAGACTCCCAAGTATTCTAGAGTTTGGGAGGGCTGCAGACAGCTCGTTTGATTTGACCACCCACCTGAGGCTCTCCAGTAGAGTTTTGACTCTGTTGGTTGCCTGGTGGCTTTCCTCTGGGGATTTCTCCTTGATCAGCCAATTGTCTAAATAAGGGTGTACGAGGATTCCTTCCTTCCTCGGTGTTGCTGCCACTACCACCATGATCTTGGTGAACGTCCAGGGTGCTGTGGCTAGCCCGAATGGTAGTGCCCAGAACTGGTAGTGACGGTCCAAGATCGTGAAGCGTAGAAAACGCTGATGCTCTTGATGGATCGGAATGTGTAGGTAGGCTTCCGACAGATTCAGGGATGTAAGGAACTCTCCCGGTTGTATCGCCCTTATTACTGAGCGTAGGGTTTCCATGCGGAAGCGAGGAATCTTCAGGTGGCGGTTGACCGACTTGAGGTCCAGGATGGGCCTGAACGTTCCTTCTTTCTTGGGAACGATAAAATAGATGGAATAATATCCAGTATTTATTTGTTGTGCAGGCACCGTTGTTATAGCCTCTAAGGCTAGCAATCTGGCCATTGTAGCTTCCACTGCCATCTTCTTGGAAGGGTCGTGGCAGGGGGATTCCACAAACTTGTCCGGCGGGAGGTGGTGGAAATCCAGGTAATATCCCTCTCGAATGATGCCTAGTACCCACTTGTCCAAAGTTATCTCAACCCATCTTTGGTAGAATATGGCAAGTCTGCCCCCTATGGAATCTTCCTTTGGACATGTCGGCTGATTTTCATTGTGGGGTGCGGCTGGGGCCTGGGCCCGAGCTGACTCCCCTTTTGTTGTGCTTTTTCCGAAAGGACTGGCTCCTGCCTGCAGGGCGAGCCGCTTGATATGTGCTTCTGTATGGGTTGAAGAGCTTTGATCCTCTGCCCCTGGAAGTTCGGGGGAAAGGTTGCTGGTTTTTCTTATTCCTGTCCTCCAGTAGCTGCGGCAGTGGGGATTCGCCCCATTTGTTGGCTAGTTTCTCTAGTTCGCTTTCGAACAGGAGGGTTCCCTTGAAGGGCATCCTTATGAGTCTCGTTTTGGAAGATGCGTCGGCCGACCAGCTTCGGAGCCAGAGTTGTCTTCTGGCTGCCATGGCTGATGACACTCCTCTAGCTGCGGTGCGCACCAGATCAGAAGCTGCATCCATGCTGGTTCCAGGGCTTCCCCAGGAGTGTTGTTCCTGGTCTGTGATAAGCAGGCGTGTGTCACCACGGCACAGCAGGCCGCGATCTGTAGAGACATAGCGGAGACGTCAAAAGACTGTTTGAGGATGGATTCCAGACATCTGTCTTGAGCATCCTTGAATGCTGCTCCTCCCTCCACTGGGATAGTAGTGCACTTCGAAACCGCGCAGACCATGGCATCCACTTACGGACATGCCAGGAGATCTTTGGCAGCTGGGTCCAGAGGGTACATGGCTGCCAGAGCACGACCCCCTTTGAACATAGTCTCCGGGGCATCCCATTCCAGGTCAATTAGCTGCTGGACAGTTTGTAATAGTGGGAAATGACGGGAGGTCTGACGGAGTCCCTCTAATAGGGGATTCGTCTTAGGTTCCCCCCGAGGCACTTGTGCCCGGGATAGCAAGCTCTTTCAAGCTGTGTGTGACCAGGTCTGGAAGCTCGTCCTTGGTGAAGAAGCGCCTCATGGTTCGGTGGGGCTCTGTCCCCGTAGGGAGTTCCCCTTCCTCCAGGGGTTCTGATTCCTCATCTGAGTTGTCCGTGATCCCGAAGGTGGGACTTATGGGTGGTGGAATCATTTCCCTGGGCATAGAGGGTCCCAGGATGTTGAGGTCCTCTGGTGGTTGTGGCCGTATTATCGGAGGCCCCGGTTGCATGTGGACGAAGGTATGCAGGCCTTTCAAGAATTCCACCCAGGAGATAGATGCTGGGTCTAAATTAAGAGGCGCTGTGTCCCTGGGGAGCCCCATTTGAGGGAGGGTCCCGCTGGGAGACGCTAGGTCCAGCATACTGTTCGAGAAGCTGGAACCCGGCACTGGCTGGGGAGGGCCATGGGCTGGATCCCCCAGGGCCTCCTCGCACTGTATACACAGGGTCGTGGCCTCCTCATGCTGTGCAGCTCTAATGTGGCATGCTGGGCAAAGGCCCTGAGCCTTGAGCTTCTTTTCCCGTGGTGCCATGTCTTGTGCACCTAAAATACGGTTATGCGCTCCGGTGTGTCGAAGTTGTGCACGTAGGATTGGTACGCGCTCAGGGAGATGTGCGCGCTGTTGTGTGCAGAGATTGAAGTTATGCGCCCAGCACAGTAAGCACGTGGCTATGCGCGTCGCTTGTGCGCACGGCTCACCTCTGTGCACATGGATCGGGACGACGGACAGGGCGGCGAACAGATCAAAATGGTGACGGCGACCAGGCGGACAATATGGTGACTACCTCGGAGGGTCTCCACGTGGGAGGACCCTCAGATCTGACCGGAGTCTAGCCCTGCTAAACGACCTGTGCAACTCCTCGAGCTTTGGAGGCCGGAGACTTTTAAATAGATTTCTACCTTACCTTGTCTCGGTGCTTCCCGGTCTCGTTCCGGGCGACTCCGGCTGCGGGGGGAGAGGGAAAATACCTTCACCACCATGCTCGAAGTTGCACCTCCTGCCTCTCAGCCTCACCCGATATTGGGGGCTAGGTTCCCGCCAAGGGTCGGCCGCCGGACCAAGGCTTATCTCCGAGGGATCGCGGAAATCACCTCAGGAATTCTCAACTGGGGGAGGGACCCAATGGGTGTCACCGCAGGAGAGCGGGGCTCGTCTGTAGAGGTAAGATTTCTTCTTGTTTTGGTTTTCTTTGCTAAATTGCTCTAACGCTAGGCTAGCGTGCATAGAGTCCCGAACTGCTATGGAGACAGAAAATACTGAAGAGCTGCACTTCCTGCAGGGGTATATGTACTAGGACTGACGTCAGATTGAAATCTGATCCATCTCCAACTGCTATCAGGAGTACACTATATCCATTGGTCCTGAGTCCATCTGCTACATGCTAGGAAAGTGGAACATACATTGTCAAGAACTAGCCTCAAAGAATGAAGAGCTCGTCCTGAATGCAGATCAAACGACTTTGCAGGGAGAGTACTGCTGGGGTGCAGATTTCCTCAGGCTGTTAGTTGTGATTCTCATTGTAAGAAAGCAATGCTTCTTTCCCATGGCTAGGAATCATGGCTCAAAGTCTTCCTTTGTATTTGTTAAGCACAAAGAATCCCCTTAGGTTAGACTCATTCTGCATGGAATCAGATTGCACCTTATCTAAATTAAATTGATATAGCAAAGATTTCAACTCCTGAGCTGCAGATCAACAAAACTCAGTGTCTGGTCATTTCCTCAGGGTCCTGCAGATCCTGAACAGGTTCACGCTGACTTAAGTCTGGTAAAGGGGGATCCAGCTATGCAGGGGCATGGTCTTTAGCAGCACAATCAGGCCAATACAGAACGGTGAGCCCCCGTCTGGACGCGTGTTTTCGATGCGCTATTATTACCCCTTATACAGTAAGGGGTAATAGCGCAAGGAAAACGCGTGTCCAACCCCCCAAAAACTAATAGTGCCCGCAACAGGCAAATGCATGTTGATGAGCCTATTAGTTATTCCCACGCCATACAGACAGCCAAGCCGCACATTTTACTCTCAGAAATTAACGCCTGCCCAAAGGCAGGAGTTAATTTTGGCCTGCACCGGGAAAGTATACAGAAAAGCAGCACACCCTCCAACTTAATATCATAGTGATATTTTTTTATTTTTGGGGCCTCCAACTTAATATCATAGTGATATTAAGTCGGAGGCCCCAAAAAAAAAAAAAAAAAAAAAGCCCGCGGCGCGGAAGATGGACGCTCAATTTTGCCGGTGTCCGTTTTCTGAACCCGTGGCTGTCAGCGGGTTTGACAACCGATGCCGGTAAAATTAAGCGTCGGCTGTCAAACCTGCTGACAGCCGCCGCCTCCTTATTAGCGCAGGCCCTCATCTGAATACTCGATCGCTCGCCCAGGGGAGTGGCCTGGGCGTGCGTCGGGAGAGCAGGCGTTCGCCTCGGAGTGCCGACTCTCCTGCGCATTTTACTATATCGGCATATGCGTTGAGTTAGCCCAGGTTATGCATACGTCATTAACAGAGGAGATACAACCAGTCCCACCATAAAACATGCAAGGTAATAATTAAACTGCAGGAAAAATTTCTGCCACCTGGAACTTAAAGAAATGAAAAAGGTTGTCTTATTTCAGGCAGGGTTCAGTCACACAGGAGTTCACACTGGTAGGAAGCTGATTCACCATCTTTACTATGTAAACTAGAATGGATCAGACAAAATTCAGAAGCACGTGTCATTGTTCCAGCTCCTTATTACCCTCCAATAAAAGGCCACACTTCTCTGTCTGGTCAGTTCCCTTGTCCCCCAGACAAAAGCAGGGCTACTTAGGTAGGACAAGCTTAACATTGGCTGCTCTGTCAATCACAATGACTGATTCAATCAGAATAGCTCTCTCCCTGTCATTCACAGTGGCTGATTAACTCTTTCAGGGCAAGGTCTTACCGAGAGATGCACATTTAACATAATCTAACAGATACAACTTTCAGTTATTATATAGCCAAACTAGTGTGTCTGTCATGCACGGGTGGGGCCATAAAAGAATCTGTTCCTCTTTAGGACTGAAAGAACTCACTGGCTAGCTGTTTCACAATTTCTCTTACTTTCAGAGCTGGATCCCTTATAGGTGGGGGGGGGGGGGGGAAGATTTACTTCCAGGGCCCAGTGCGACAGGGGTATCCTTTCTACAGATTTCCTTTTCCTGTGTTCCCTTTCAAGAGGGGAATTGTCCTTACAGTGGGTGCGGTGAGTGCGAAAGAAATACTCTGGAGTCATTGATCAAAAATTAAAATCTTTACTGTTCAAACTGTTCAAACACTGATGATGAATGGCGATGATAGCACAATAACCACAATGTGACAGGGCAATAGCTAAAGCCAGAAGAATGCTGGGCAGCATATAGAGAGGAAGAGCCAGTAAGAAAAAGGAGGAGATTATTCCCTTGTACAGATCCTTGGTGAGGCCTCACCTGGAGTATTGCGTTCAGTTCTGGAGTCTATTTCTCAAAAAGGACAGAGGCAGGACAAAGCTGACCCAGAGAAGGGTGACAAAAATGGTGTGGGGTCAGTATTGGAAGACCTATGAGGAAAGGCTGAAGGATCTGAATATGTACACCTTGGAAGAGAGGAGGTGCAGGGGTGATATGATACAGACTTTCAGATACCTAAAAGGTTTCAATCATGTACGAACTTCAAGCTTTTTCCATTATAAAGAAAACAATAGAACTCGAGGTCACGAAATGAAGCTCCAGGGAGGACAACTCAGAACCAACTTCAGGAAATATTTCTTCATGGAGAGGGCGGTGAAGACCTGGAATGCCCTTCCAGAGGAGGTGGTGAAGACAAAAATCGTCAAAGAATTCAAAGTGGCATGGGATAAACACTGTCGATCTCTACAGGCTAGAGGACAGAAATGAGATAAGCATGCAGGGGGGTAACTTGCTGGTATTGAGGTTACTACGCTTAGCGTAACACATGGAGATTACGATCCTGAACCATAATGTTTGATGCTTTTTATACAACTGCAAAACTGCTCCCTGCATAGACGGCAGGGGAAGAGAGGAACTGGAGTCAGAAGGACAACCGAGAACCCGGACTTCCATGGTCTGGGATACTAATATGCAGACATAAGGGAAAAAGCACCGGACTACATCTACAGCCAAGTCCTAAAGAAAACGAAGAAAGCATTCATAGGGGTAACTTGCAGCGGTTACTACTCTTAACCAATAAGCCTTGATAAGTTTGATGTAACTCCAATATTGTTCTCTGCTTCAACAGCAGGGGAAAAGGGGAATTGGATTTAGACAACCGAGGGCCCTGACTTTTAGTCAGGAGAACTGATACTCATGGGGGTAACCTGCATGGCAGATACTACCATGGGAAGCATGCTGGGCAGACTGGATGGACCATTGGTCTTTTTCTGCCATCATTTCTATATTTATTTATTTATTTATTTATTTATTTATTTAAGGTTTTAATATACCAGCATTCATGATACAATCACATCATGCTGGTTTACAGTTGAACAAGGGGTGCAAAATACATTAAAACTGGAACCTGTGCAAAGGAAATTGCAGTTACAAATAACAAGGATGATCGAACTGGGAGAAGAGAAAATACAGTAGTAATTTAACATCATGTAGAGTTATTTACAAAGAGCTGCTGTGGCTGAGTTATAGATGTTGATGAGGTGGTAATGAGGAGGGGTCCGGAATTGTAGAATTCTCTTGTTTTCTTCTCTTACAGTCTCTTTCCCTCTATCTGTCCAGGACTCACATTCTAGGGCCAGGGAAACATACATTCACTTCTCCAGGGCTGGGTTAAGTGGAGCTCCCAATTAGACAGGGTCTCTTTAGAATGATTAAAAAAAACCCTTCCACTCTGGTAAAAATGGTAAACAGTCTATGGAACGGAGTAAACTCCTCTCTGAGGGGGGATATGATAGAGGTGTTTAAAATCATGAGAGGTCTAGAATGGGTAAATGTGAATCAGTTATTTACTCTTTCGGATATTAGGACTAGGGGGCACTCCATGAATTTAGCATGTGGCACATTTAAAACTAATCGGAGAAAGTTCTTTTTCACTCAACACACAATTAAACTCTGGAATTTGTTGCCAGGGGATGAGGTTAGTGCAGTTAGTGTTGCTGGATTTAAAAAAGGAATGGATAAGTTCTTGGAGGAGAAGTCCATTAGCTGCTATTAATCAAGTTGACTTAGAAAATACTAGCCACTGCTATTACTAGCAACAGTAACATGGGATAGACTTATTTTGGGGAACTTACCAAGTTCTTATGGTCTGGATTGACCACCATTGGAAACAGGATGCTGGGCTTGATGGACCCTTGGTCTGATCCAGTATGGCATGCTCTTATGTTCTTATGCTCCCCAGGGTGGTAAAAACACCAGATGGGTGTCCCCAGTGAATCTTGATTTCCCTTACTCACAGTTAGCAGATCTTCTGGATCTCAATGGTTCTTAGTTTCTTTATTTCTTCTTTTGGATCTCTGATGTGAGGGATCCCCTTGAAGCAAGCAGCTCTCTTTCCTTCAAACAGGAAGGAAGGGCAGCCAAAACTTCTCCTGGATCTTGAACTCAAAAGTCTTTTATCCCCAACCAAATTTAACACCAGAGTTCCTCGTTGCAGCAGGTCACTGACACCTCCTTTCCTCGTGGAGGGTTTGAAGGGCAGATCTTCCCTAACCTGCACAACCCCAAACACAGGGCTCCCCCATACCCTGAGCCCAGGTGGTGTACAAGCTTTCTTAAAAGCTTAAACCCAACAAATATACCCAGAGTAAAAATCCTAAAAAGCCAGTGCGCGGACTGGATAAGGAAGACCCCTCCCAACCCTTGTCAAACCACCAGGCAGGATTTGCCTGGCTCCTCTGACTGGGCTAAAAAAAAACTCAGACCATTCATTCCAGGTCCTTTGCTGTCTCTGGATCTATATTATGGCATGAGCTACCTATGGACCTGAGGACTCTTTCTAATTACAAATCTTTTAGAAAAAGGCTGATAGCGCACAGCTTTCATTTGGCCCTTCCTTGAAGTTTTCATGTAATGTTTAATTATGTTGTTTGTATTATTTTTGTTTTTTATGTATATATGTATTGTTTTGCTTATCTATTGTTCACTGTTTAGAACAGTATTTCTGGTATAGGCGGTATAGAAAAATCTGTAAATAAGCAAAACTCCTCTCTACCTCCTAAGCAAGTGTAAAGGGACTGCCCCCCCTCCCCGAGCTCTCAATAGGGAGCTGCTACAGACTCTCAGGGGTACAGCCATTCCAGATCCCTCAAAGGGAGGGGCTGTATTTTAATGGTAACTTTCCCCTCATACTAATCTGCTCTCTTATTGATTAACGGTCCACCCAGGGATTAATGGTGATGTAACCATAGGGTCCATCACACTAATTACTAGTATTTCTCCAGGATATGATCACATCCTGTCTCCCCACCCCCACCCAAACACACCTTAGAGCTCCTACAATGCAGATTCACATATGTAGCCAGCTTCCTGATTATCTCATTAACTCAGAGGTGACGGATATGACAGCAAAATTCTTTCAGTCTAGGATGACCGCCAGGGGGTTGCATCCACATAACATTTCGTCTGCAATTTAGAAAGCCAGCTCTCCAGTCTGACAAGGTCCTTCTGCAGTCCTTCACATTCTGCTTGTGTTTGAACTACTTATATTTTTTTATGTCATCTATAAATTTGATCACCGCACTAATTTATGATTACCTAATTACAGTTGAGCAAACTAAAGGGACTATACTGTGTCTGAAGTCTAGCTCATATCACTCATGGGCTCTGCTAGGTAGGTCAGATGCGGCATTGAGCACAGCTGAGTGGCCAGGGACAATCTGTCTCATCTTTGTATGCTAACCATACAAAGAGACGTGACCAATAGTTACAAACTATTTTTAATATCTTAATAAAAATCAAATATTTTATACAAAAATCCTTATTAAAAAGATACAAATATTTCCATCCTCATCGTGTACAAAAGACATACAAATATATCAGTAATTTACCATTACAATATACATTCATATTACATAATATTGATCATTATATTCATAACAAGTCCCAGCACACTAAGTTGATCCCATCCTGTCCAGATAAGGCACCCTTTGTTTCGCTGTGAATAGCTTCTTCAGGGGACTATGATACAAATTTATATGATTTCAATTGACACAAATGTATAAATACAATAACAACATATATTGATACAATACTATCTTTACAAAAATGGTAACATTATTAAAGATAGGTTGTGTGGCGATGTAGCACAATATATAATATTATGATATTCAATACCTCCTCATGGGATGAAATTCCTGGCATGGCTTTAGCAAGACATTAAATTCAATAGAGATGTCTTCTACACTTGAAATCTATAAACAATAAAATGGAGAAACATCCTCTTTAAGAATTTTAAATTACTAAAAAAATTGTTTTAAGGTACTAGGCCATACAAAATAATTCCTTTCCGCAAAGTTCATTGATTATATACACCTGTAAATTTTAGTTCAATGCCATATCACAAGCTATCTATAACAAGAAATTATTGTACATCACTTTACATACAAAATTTACCCAATAAGTAACACCAAACCCTTATATCAGTGCAAAAAAATGCAAAAAATAAATAAAAAAAGCAGAATAAATAAAAATAAATATATCAATCCAATTTACTAAATATAAAAGATAATTTTATCATACAACTTTGAAAAATTCCAAGAAATGTATATATTAGAACAGCCTTCTGATGAGGATAATGCTAAATTATTACATAGTCACACATTATAATAAATCATCGTATATTTGAGTAGTCCCATTGACTACTATTGATCAGGTTGACTTGAGGAATAGCCACTGCTATTGCTGGCAGCAGTAGGATGGAATCTACCTAGTGTTTGGGTACTTGCCAGGTACTTGTAGCCTGGATTGGCCACTGTCGGAAACAGGATGCTGGGCTTGATGGACCCTTGGTCTGACCCAGTATGGCAATTTCTTATGTTCTTATGAGATTACCACGCATTCATATATTATCTCCAAGGTTACTACAGTAAATCGTTTGCACCCTGGATTTACACTTATAACTCTCGTACCTAGAATTCACTGGAAGGGTGTTTGACCATTTCTCAAAGGGAGAAGTCCTTATCTGGTGGCAACTGATCCGACATATAGGGCTTTAGCAGCACACGTGGGTTGCCAGGGTCAAGAAAGAGAACTATGGAATCAAGGATTCAAACCCAGGTTTACACATAGGCAACGTAGGCAGCTGCCTCCAATGCCAAATTTTTAAGAAGCCAACCAATTCCTATATCTGGGAACTCACTGTTTACTGCTGCAGTCCCTCCCCTTAAGGCAGGTGCACGGAACAGAAGAGAAGAGGCTAGAGAAGGGATCAGAACAATTGTTTTCTGCTTTGCAGGGGAGGTGAGGAGGGTGAAGTTGGAGCTGACTGATGGCAGCAGGTGAGGAGAAACAGGAGGAAGGACTGAACAGGGAGTCAGAGCAATGGTTTTGTTTCTTTCATTACATATATTCAGTTGTTTGTTTTGACTTATGGATCACCTTTTTGATAACTCAAACCTATTTACAATGCAATAGTCATAAATATATCAAATAACACCTTAAAAATATATTAAGAAAATAATCATGGATCTTCCTGACATCTTGTGGAAGACTTGCACAGCTGTGGACCAATACAGTGAAAACATGCTCACGAATGTATTTTAACAGTACTCCTCTTCAGGAAGATGTCGACAAGAGAGCGTAATTCCGTAGGGGCAATTTTTACCTGTGGACCTTTATATCAAGTTTCAAAGAGAACATGTGTGCAGCCATTAGCACCTCCTTATTCTAATGGGGAGATTTTCTTTAGAAAATAAAAGCTCAAAGAATTGAAAACACAAACCTACATGAAGGTTTTTTCCGATCCTGCCCAAAACGCACCAGCAGGAATACATTCCCTAAATGTGGTTATAAGTGCACATGTTGTGAAAGCAAGCCAATGCATGCCTGTAAAGCCCCATTTAGCCACATAAAATGGCTTTGAAAGTTGCCTTCTATATAGACTAGTCAATAGTTCATTTATTATTAGTAATTTATTACTTGTGGGGAGGGGGTTATGAAGTGTTGAGTACACTCAGATTAATCACCTGACAGATACTTTGACTCTCCAAAAATATTGTTCCACTTTATTAATAAGAAAAAAGAAAAAAAGAGTAAAATCAAAATGTTTATGAAGCAAGTCTTCTTGAAGGGATGGTGCATTATTAAAACATAAACAAAAAATAAGCAAGAACCTCAATAATGATCAACACAGAAAAACATGTTCCAAACAATACATCCTCAGTGTTTTAACTTAGATGAAAAAACATTAATAATATGAATGAACACAGCATCAGATGCCTCAGAGGTACCTAGGTGCAAGCTACCATCTCTTGCTAGCAATGTGCTACAACGGTGTCATATATAAGGCGCTCAATGCTTTCATTCATCTGCTGGTTTCACAAGAACCGTACAAAAATTTGAAAAACCTTGGCATCTCTGAGGCATCTGATGCTGTGTTCGTATTATTAATGTGTTTTCATCTAAGTTAAAACACTAAAGATGTATTGTTTGGAACCTGTTTTTCTGTGTTGAGCATTATTAAAACAGACTCAACACACAGAGGCTATAGATCTTACTGTCGGAGGTTAGCTCTTGGCAATTGACAACACAAAGTAAAGACATACAGTCTTGTCCACCCTAGGGGTAACTTTTCATTGTATCATAGTAAATGATGACAGATAAAGACCCAAATGGCTCATCCAGCCAGGCTGAGATTTGTCCATTTTGGGTAGATGCAATTCTCATGTGCAACCCAACCCTATCGTTCCTCTTTCCTATGTCTTTTAGATGACCTCTCAACCCTTTTCCTACCTCTGCTCTCCATATCTGTCCCTGGCCCACCCAACATCTTCATTTCTAAGGTGCTGATAATAAAACATTTCCTAATAAGGTAAATGGTTTGCAAAGTCCATGTACGGAATAGAGAGGCTATCTTACAGGAACTTTACTGCTGTTCTTGGGGATTTGGAGCTGGGTGCTGGAATCGGGGATGCCTGTTGGTGGGTTATTAATTAGGTTTTGTAATATTTTCCAGTCTAGGTTAGTCGGGTGGGGGATGGGAGATAGCTTTAGTGCTTCTACAAAGTCACTCCTGGCTTTCTGGTGCATGGTAGTGGATTAAGTCCCCAGGAAACAGGAAAACTCCATCTCCAGTTGCTGCTGCTACATCACTTTATAGCTCATCCTGTGTTCTAACAATTCATTCTTCTTCATCTGATCAGGATAGTGGATCAGCCTCCCTCATGGTTGTCAGCATTCTCTGTCCCAGACTCTCTAGGACCTGGCCATACTAGAGAACCCTAATGAACTGAACAAAGTAATAGTCTCCTAAGTGGAGAGGGAAGCAGTGAACAACCAACCTGCCCATCACCAGGGCCAGAGAGCCCTACAGGCCTTGCCTTTTTATCTGAAACCAAGTTAACTTTGAATCCTTCTTTGAGCCATATCATCCGTTGGAGTAGTTGACATCTCAGTGAGGCCAGAACACACTGAATTTCATCAGCTATTGTTAAAGCTATAGGCCCATGCCTCATGATTTGGTACTTAATTTTTCTCAACCATTTGCAAAAGGGTTTTATATAATAGTTTCTGAACCCGTACTGAAAGGGTAGACACTACTAGAGGCTGCTGCAATTAAAAAATTAAATTAGAAAGATACCACTACATCTGAAAGTATATCAAGAAATTGTATATATTATAACTTGTTTCAGTTGATAGAGGCATTAACCTGGTGACTATACAATAAAACCCCAAATAATTTAGTTACTTGCTTTCATCAGCAGAAGATCAAAAGAACAACCAAGCTTTAGTGGAATTTCTGTCTTTCTGGTCTCCCCATAGATAGTAATTCCTCTCTTTTAAGTGTGACAACTGCCTTTCCTCTAGCTGAGTCTTTCCTGTTCAAATTCTCAATGCAATATGGTCTCATCATCTGTTTCCTGCTGCACAGCACTCTTCCTTCACTGGAGGAAGAGTCGAAGACTTGTACATTCCTTAGGTGCTATTTCATGACCAGTCTGTAGGAAGTCCTCACAGCAGTTTTGGTCTTCAAAACTTCTTTTCTGCACATCACGATACTTGAGCTGCTCGTACGTTTTGAAAATTTTCATCACTACTTCTTGATTACATTTTATCTTGGGATGTCCAACTGGTAGCAAGGCTGTAGCTTGTGTTCGCAGCTTAAGAGATATGCTCCGTCGTTTTTTGGTTTTTTTTTTTTGGACAAGGATTTTTCTGTTTAGCGTTGGTTGGTGTGGCCAGTAGGAGGCATTACACCTTTTCCCAGACAATGGTGCCTCACGAGGAATCCAGCTGTCACAGCAAAACTGAGCAGAGCTGTGTTCGAGATTCCCGGGAGAAAATAAAACTCAACAGCACAGATGCCTTCTACCAGCTACTTATGCACACTATTAGATATAGGAGCTTGTGAATAAGTAAAAATAGCGTAATACCTACACTGCAGTAAAATGCAAAACAATCTAAACAATAGAACAGAAAGTATTTTTAAAGATGTCTATTTCATGTAATAATTGTACAGTTCCAGCTATTCTGAGAATTTCCTTTAAAGTAAAATGTCATAACTGTAGTGAGATTCCAACAGTGCCAGGCTGAAGGAGCAGAGAGTTAGAGTGAAGAATTTTAAGAAATGAACAGAACTTCTCTGCTATTCCCTCCTACCAATATTCCAATGTCAGGAATGCAGCGACCAAGGCTACTTGTGGTGTCATACTACATAGAGCCTTATTCAACAAAGAGCTTTTTCCCATAGGCACCGAATGGGGAGAGTGCTTTTGCAAGAAGGCACTCGATGCATTGGGGGAGGGGGGGAGTAATTTTCGACATCATTTCCATACACAAAACATGAGATTATGCTCCTAACTCCCTTCTTCCAAAATTGCCTGGGATTTGTACCCATGAAAGTATGCATGCAGCCTGTTTCCACGCATGGCTTCTATGCACACAAAAGAGAGGCCTTGTGGGGAGTGGAGTTGCAGCGGAGTTGGGATTTGCGTGCGTTATTTTGATTTTAAAAGCATGGGCATAAACTAACAAGCCCAACGAGCAGGTTTGACTTTGTGTGAATGTCTGCACATTATTCTCAATAGTTTTCAAAGCGAATATTATGTGCATAGCTTAGCTGTGAGTAAGTTATGCACTAAGGGGTCAATTTTAAAAGTAACACATGCACATGGACACGCCGATTTTATAACATGCACTCGCCGGCACGTACATGTTATAAAATGCAATGGCCGTGCACACGTGCGCCAGATTTTAAAATCCGCGCGCATGTGTGGGCGACGTGTGCAGGGGATTTTCGCAAAATACATGCAGTGACTCAATCGGGCCTCCCCCAGTTCCCTCCCAGTCTGCTCCAATTAAGAAGCAGACTGGGAGGGAACTTCCCTACCCCCCCTACCTAACCTTCCTCCCTCTTTCACTCTCCTCCCCGCCCCCTAAACCTAACTTATCCCCAAATGTTTTATTTTAGTACTTACTGCTCCTCTGGAGCAGAAGTAATCTCTGCCCGCTGACTGGCTGCAGGCACTCGCTTCCCCGGAATTGTTGAATAATGCTGTCCCGACCCGCTCCCGCCCCTTTGGAGAAGCCCGGCACTTCGGCGCGTACCGGGGTTTACACGTATGGCCCGGCCTGTTGAAAAATGCTCGCAGTGTGCGCAAGGCCCGGCCATGCGTATAAACGAAATTTGGGCGCGTAGCCAATTTAAAATTTACTTGATAGTTGCCACATAAGTTACCTGTGATATTACAAAGTTACCCTGCTGGAGGAAACTTGTGGGGAACCCCCACAGCTGGTCAGGCTTTCAGGATATATGCAATTTATATGCAGGAGTTCGGTGTGCATACAACTGGGTCTCCAACACATGCAAATTGACTTCCTGTATACTCATTGTGGCTATCTTGAAAACCTTGGCTGGCTGCAGAGTCACCAGGGCAGGTTTGGGAAGCCCTACCGTGGTCAATGTGATGACTGTCTCTCGGCCCTTTCCTAGAAGGGTGTCATGAAGACCTAGTAAACTGTATCATTCATATTATCACAGGAGTATGTGTTTGCATCCCATTGGCATGGAATATTGACCTGTAAAAGGGAATTAGGCTTTCAGCTTCAGGCAATACACTCCTCTGGTGGGTACTATTGCCCCTTCCAGGAGCAATATATATATATATATATTTTTATTTTTTTTTTTTTATCAGTGTGAGCCTCATCATGTGAACATGTTTGTCACAGATTCTCATAGACAAGTTTGGTGTATACACACATGCACCAGCAACAAGTTTAAAAAAAACTGTGCATGTTGTTTAGAGATGGGTATGATGTATTTAATCTAACTGTACAGTGTCTTAAAGCATATTCTATGAAACTGACCATATTACAGACAGTTGTGTCAAAATATGTGGGGGTTTGTTTTTTTCAGTTTTGCTAAAATTAAAAAAGAGAGGCTTTATTGGTAACATTGCTCAGAAGAGTGGACTTTGTCACTATTAAAGGCATGAATTTTTAATATATTATTGTATATTGACTGGTACATGTGCTGTGACTCCCGTTTGCATCTTAATGAAAACTGATTGTTACTTGGCCTTAATGTTTTTAACTCTTTAAAAGTAAATTATTGTTTTTTTGTTCTTTTTTGATATTTGATAGGGTGTTTTAAGAAGCAGTCCTCCCGACTGCAGAGTGCGATTAAACAGAAAGATCTATCCAAACCTCATGTTTCTTTTACTATTACAAATTATTTATGTATTTTTAATAAAGAATGACATTTACTTGGCTCTGTGTTTTATCTAATACTATTTTTAACTATGTTTTACCATTGTGATCATGTGTGTATAAAATGTATGTTTTAGACATAAAAAAAAAGCTGAGGCTCTTCTTAAGGCCAGAGGAGCACGGGAAAATGGAACATCCATGAGAAGTTTAGTTAATACTGACGGAAATGTTTACCACATGAGGAAAGGGATGTTGGAGGGGAGGGGACTGAGAAAGAGTAGGATTCCTGATAGGTTAACAACATGGGGGTGAGTCATCAAGGAAGGTTGAGTCCAGCTACCAGAACAGAAAAGAGCAGCAAAGGAAGTGCCAGGACAGTAAGCAAGGTCAGCTAAAGGTTAAGGGTCAGTCAGAAGGAATGGTAGGGGTACTGCTGCTGAAGAAAACAGGACAATTTGTAGGTTGTGATACCTATTATTGGAGCGACATAGCAATAAGCTGCAGTACACTAGGTTATGAGATCACACAAGTCTCTCCTACAGATGAAACTACAAGGCAGAGGAAGCATGTAAATCTAGAGAGTATGCACAGTAGAGGTCTTTGGGCGTCAACTGGAGATTGGATTAGCACCAGTTACACAAAAAGTAACACAGAGGATCTGAATATTGTGTGAACGTGGACAATGAAAATGTCAGAGGCAGCGTATAGCAGAGTTATTTTAGAAGGAAAATAAGGAAAAAGATCTGAAGCAGGGCTGCTTATAGGAAGAATGAGAGAAATGAAGCACCTTGGAAGAAATCAGACCCTTGCTGGAAATCTGTAGTACCTTCTGCTCCAGTGCTTTGCTCTTTGCTGCCGTCTCCAGCACTTTCACCACTTTAAGAAATGATGCAGCGCATCTGAAGCATCTGCGGAATTGTGGCTGAAATAATGAAAAGCTCTGAAAACATGCAAAAATGGAGTCTCTACCAATCTGACTATAAATGCAGATGATCAGATGAATGCAGAGCTTGGAGGGGGTTAATTCTGAAAGCCAATTAGTTATGCAAATTGCTTGTTGAAAGTAGCCCTGGAAGCTGTGCCTGTATCCTCAGGCGTACCTGTATGCACATTAATGGAAGGCAGGCCAGAGAAGGGGGTGGTGGAGTAGGGCGTGGGGACTTTTGGATTTTGAAAAGCCTGCACATAAATTTACCCGCAGATGCTGGGCAGGCACTGCTGGAACTTCCTCTGTGAAGCTTGTGAGCTTAGGACTTTACCCGCAGCATTTTCAAAGTGATTTTATGCGCATAAAATTGCGCTGAAAATTAGTGGTGAAGTTTGCATGGAACAGGAACACGCAGGCTTTCCTTCCGTGCAGGGTGTCCTGAAATTACCCTCTGAAAGTCAGTGACAGAACTTTAGAATAGCTCCAACATGAACTACAAGCCGATATAGTCTTTGAAGAAGGGGCAATGCGAGATCAATGAGGATAGCTAAGAGATGAGGCAGGCTGCCAGGGCATCTCAATTGATTATGAAGTCAACAACATGTATGCAACAATTGGAAGAAATATTAAAGACCCCCACGACCACACAGCCTGTCCATCTCTTTTTCTGACTGCAAAACTCTACTTCAGTAATGGCCAATTCTGACTCTCGAGTGCCACAAACAGGTTTTGTTTTCAGGCAGCCAAATTATACAACATGACTTGGATCTTATTCTAAGTATGCAAATCTAGCTCACACATTCATTGTGGAAATCCTGAAAACCAGACCTGTCTCTAGCGCTCGAGGATCACAGTTGGAAGGTGAAGCAGGGTTACATTCACGTACAATAAACATTTCCCTGTCCCTAGGGGGCTTATAATCTAAACTACTAATTTGCAATGCAACATTTGGGCTTTACCACCCAATAAACAATCTAACATAGTGATAATTTCAAATTCAACGCATTATCTTCACCCTCAAATTCCCAGTACAACATAGGCTTGGTAATGAGCTGGTTTGCATGCAAGTCTGATGCAAATAAAATAATGCAGCATGCATAAAAATTTGCAAGCCATGTTTTGAGGGAAGTTAATTACACCTCAAGTTAGCTTATGCACATCCCAATGCTCCTGGGGCTCATCTTAAAGGGCCAATAGATGTTAAAATCCCGAGGATCTTAAGACCCCTTCCCCCATCTCCCTCTCCCCCCCCCCCCCCCATTTCTTCATATGGCTCCAATGGTTAAAAATGTCCCATCCATGGCCCTTGCCCTTCCCTATCAAACTCTCCCCCCTTTTGTGCAAACATTAACCCCCCAACTTCCTACCTCCAAGTACTTGAAGATTCATAGTGGTCTAGTGGGGTCTGGAGTGCTCCCTAGGACATCAGGTCTTAAGCCATTTTCAAAATGGTGCTGACCAGCTACATACAAACTTTTATTTGTGTCATTTGAGGGAGGGTACTATGTGGGTCTCTCTGGCCCTTTAGGAAGATGGTGGCCCTGGGCTGTGGGCTGCCATGGTGTGCTGCTAACCAGGGGCATTTTACACTGGGGAAACTTCTTTGGGATTTACAAAGCTGCAGTACCAATTAACGCAGTTGGGTGAGTCCCATGGTATTTTTTTTCTCTAACTTCCACAGCTTTGTAAATATATCTTTAGGTTTGTACCTGAGGCAATAGAGCGTGAAATAACTTGCCTAAGGTCACAAGGATTTGAATCCTGGCTTTCCCTGGTTTTCAGCTTACTGCTTGAACCACTAGTCTACTCCTCCATTCTGAGAAGGCAGCCTGCTATAGAAAAGCATGATCAAGTCAAAACAAATCAAAGGGTCTATAGAGAGAGGGAAGCACATCCAGTGAGTTCAAAGAAAGGGATGAGGATAGGGAGGAAGAGAGACACAGCAGCAACAGAAGTACAGTAATATAGCAATAAAGTTGTTGAGAAGTGGTAAATGAAAGTGAAATCATGAAACATCTGAATGATTTATAACCCTTACTGGGGGGTTTAGGTCCCAAGGGTACACAAACATTCATTCTCTTCGGGGCTGCGCTGGCTACCAATTAACTCCCATGCTTGACTCTCTATCCTATGGTGGATTTTTTTTATGGGGAGAAGCTCTCGCTTATGGTGTCTTGCTTTCAGTGTGTGTAGACAGTAGCTGCATCCCAAGGGGTGAGATGCTGGGACAAAAATCAGACAGGACCAGGCTCTGGGTGTTAAAATAAAGTTTACTGATTTGATAATGATTAAATAAAAATACGTGTATCCATATTGTTAAAGTTACATCTGCCTGCTGGTACATGAGTATTTCTCTGTAAGTAGGTGCCGTTTTGTTTCAGGAATCTGGGTAGAGCTCCCATGGGGATTTTAATTGCACAAAGCTCATCCAGTGGCTAACCGTAAATCCTACCTGAGGAGTCCCCACATTCACAGCAAAAACAGTCCTACCTGACTCCATATCCTTCCTGGACACTTAAGCCATCCTAGTCTCATGGGTGGTTCTGTTATTAGGGACTGATCTTGCAGGAAAAGTCAAAAGGGATCAGGTTACCTCAGCACTGCATCCCTGTAGGGAAGAGGGGTGAATCAGAAAAAAACCTCACCACACAGCCAATGTCAATAAATAATTCTAAAAGGTAAAGCTGACATCACAGTATATAAGCAAGTTTGCTTACCGTAAATGGTGTTTCCGTAAATAGCAGGATGAATTAGCCATGCTGTCATGGGAACTGTCAGTCAGGCCCAGGAGATAGAGCTTCCTAATTGATATCAGAGCTTTGCTCTGAGGCTGCGCGTGGTTTCCCGCACTGATAACGACTCTCCTCAGTCTGTGATAAAGCAAACGTGGTCGTAGAGTTGATGTCGACTGATCAGGGAGGTGGGCGTGTCAGCATGGCTAATTTATCCTGCTATCTACGGAAACACCATTTACGGTAAGCAAACTTGCTTTTTCCCGTCGATAGCAGGGCTGAATTAGCCATGCTGTCATGGGAGTCCTAAGCTCCCAGCACGCTGATGAAAAAGTCATAGGTATTGTCTTATACAGGGTGGTGAATTTTAGGTGACACTCGACCTCATGGAGTCCGTGGACAATGACTGTAGAAGTGTTTTATTAAACTTTGCATCGTCCGCCGTCTGTTGGTCAAGACAGTAATGGGAAGTGAACGTGTGAAGAGAAGCCCATGTGGCTGCTTTGCAAACGTCTACTGGTGGAATATAACTCAGACGGGCCATGGAGGCTGCCACTGCTCATGTTTGATGAGCCGTGGGCCGAGACGGTAATGCAGAGTGACATTTGTTGTTATGACAGAATTGTATACACTGGGTAATCCAGCTAGAGATGGTGCGTTTAGTTACCAGAAGGCCTGGGGCATTCAGGTTGAAAGAAACGAATAGTTGCAATGCCCTGTGGGGCGAGTGGGTCCTTTGTTTATAGTAGGCAAGTGCTCTTTTGCAGTCCAGGGTATGTAGTAACCTCTCTCTGTCATTCTTGTGAGGTTTTGGATAAAAAGTCGGTAACTCAATCGATTGGTTGAGATGAAACTGGGAGACTACCTTCAGCAGGAATGAGGGGTGTGTTCGTAGGAGCACCTTATGGTGGTAGAATTGGAGGTATGGGCTATAATGTACCAAGGCCTGTAATTCGCTAACTCACCATGCCGATGTCACTGCGCTAAGGAAGATGACCTTCCAGGCGAGGTATTTTGGATGAGAGGATTCCATTGGCTCGAAGGGTGAGACCATCAGTTGCTTGAGAACTAGGTTTAGATTCCACGGAACTGGTGGTTTTGAGACCGGGGGCGAAGGTGTGTGAGCCCTTTTATGAATTGAGAGACCATCAGATGGATAGAGATGGGTTGGCCGTTGTGCGATTGGTGAAAGGCCGCTATTGCACTGAGGTGGACTCTGACTGAAGCTGTAGCGAGGCCAGCAAGGTTTCTGGTGTACAGTTAACGGGTCAACTTTCATGAATTCGCACCACGTGGTGCGCTTCCATTTGAAGTTATAGTTCTTCCTCGTGGAAGGCTTGCGGGCTGCCAAGATTACGTCTTGAACCTTGATGGAAAAACCTTGTTCCGACAGAAGGCGCAGTTCAACCTCCAGGCCATGAGATGCAGAGAGGAGTGCAATGGGTGGAGGAGGATCCCTTTGTCCTGGGACAGCAGGTTTTCTTGATTGGGTAGTCGGAATGGTGTGTCCGACGACAGGTGTAGGAGGTGTGCGTACCATGGTTGGCGTGGCCACGCCGGTGCTACGAGGATCAATTGTGCCTCGTTCCTCATGCACTTTTGTAGTGTCTTTGTGATGAGGGGGATTGGAGGGAATGCATACATCAGGGGCTCCATCCATGGAATAAGAAAAGCATCCTGAGCGACTCTGTGTGGAGTCGGCCATATAGAGCAGAAACAAGTCACTTTTCGGTTGTACTCTGTGGTGAAAAGATCTATGGATGGGTATCCCCATCTTTGGAAGATGGTCTCGGCTACATCATTGTCGAGGGACCATTCATGTGGATGGAATATCCGACTCAGCCTGTTCGCTTGAGTATTCGCGATTCCCGGCAAGTAAGTGGCCTGCAATTGAATGGAGTGGTGAATTGACCACGTCAGGAGGATGAGGGCTTCGCAGCACAGGGTTCAGGAGCCCGAGCCGCCCTGTTTGTTTATATAAAACATGGCCACTTGATTGTCCGTGTAAACCATAACCCTGTGGCCTTGGAGGTGAGAGACAAAGGTGCGCAGGGCGTATCGGATGGCTCTCAATTCCAGGAGATTGATGTGAAGAGACTGTTCCCGTTGTGACCAGAGGCCTTTCGTCTGGAGGTTGTTGAGGTGGGCCCCCCAACCCTTGTGGGAGGCATCTGTGGTAAGGACTGCATTGTGCGGTAGGAGAGTAAAGGAGCTCCCTTGGTGAGTGTCGGTTTTCATAACCACCAGTCTAAGTCTGTGATCATGGGTTTTGTCAAGGACACTTTCCAATGTAGTGGTTGAGAATGTTGTTTCCACTGTCGTTTGAGACCCCATTGGAGGTGTCGCATGCGGAGTCTCGTGTTGGAGACCGCTTGGATCGAGGACGCCATATGTCCCAATACTTGTAAGACTTGATGCGCCGTCGGTGACACGGTTAACTTCAGGCGGTGAAAAAGGAGTCGCATGTTTTGTTTCCTGTCGGCCAGCAGAAAAACTCTGTATTTGATTGTATCCAAATGAGCTCCTATAAACTGTATTGTTTGTGCAGGATGCAAGTTGGACTTCTGATAGTTGATGATCAAGCCCAACTTGTCCAGGCACTGAATTGTATGTCGGAGATGCTGCCGAAGAGTGTCTGGACTGGCGGCTACCAGCAGCCAGTCGTCGAGGTAAGGAAAAATCATGATCCCCTGTTGACGGAGGAATGCCACCACCACTGCCTTACACTTGGTGAACACCCTGGGCGCTGTTGACAGGCCGAAGGGAAGGACTTTGTACTAGAAGTATTGGCCATGCACTTGGAAAGACAGGTATTGCCAGGAGGAAGGATGCATAGGAATGTGCGTGTATGCATTCTTGAGGTCTATGGAGCACATCCAAGTCTGGGGCTGAATCAATGGTAGCAGAGATTTGAGAGAGATCATTTTGAACTTTTCCTTGACGATGAACTTGTTCAGTTCTCTGAGGTCCAAGATTGGACGAAGGTCCCCGGATGTCTTTGGAATTAGGAAGTAGGGGGAGTGGAATACCGTGAGATGTTCTGTCGGAGGGATGCAGCAAATCACTTGCTATTGTAATAACGCCTTCACCTCCTGTTCCAAGCAGTTTTTGTGGGGTCTGGACCCCCCTGGCACTGAATGAGGGAGTGGGGGGGAAGAGTGGAAGTGAATTCTGTACCCGTGTCAAACGATGTCTAGTACCCATTGGTCGTTGGTGATCTTCTCCCATTCCCGGATGTGTGCCGTAATTCCTCCCGCTAGCACCTGTTGCAGTGGTGGTAGGGCGATGTTTAAAAAGACGGGTTAGTCTTGGCTGGGGCAGCGGGTTGTTGTGTTTGTGGGCGCTGACTCCGGGGTTGTCCCTGACGGTTTTGTTTTTGTTGATTCTGCGGACGGGAAGTCTGCTGATAAGCTGGGGGATGGTACGAAGCATATGGCCGATAAGGTCGGCATTGGAAAATTTGTCTGCGAGGTAGCGTGGAATACCGGTGTGCAGCAAAGTAAGTTTGAGAGGTAGCTAGAGATTGTACGGCCACTGACTGCTCTTTTAGTTGGGCCACGGTTTCCTGGAAATGTGTCCCAAACAAAGTCCCTTTTACACAGTAAATTCGCCAATTTTTCATGGACGTCTTCTCTAATGGAGCTGGCTCTCAGCCACGCCATACGTCGTGCCGCAATGGCAGCTGCTGACGCACGCGAGGAGGTCTCAAATCCTTCGTAAACTGTGCGCAACAGATGGCGTATGCCCTCCTCCAGGTTTTGTACGTGGTTAGTGTCCCCAATTGGGTGGGCAAGGTCCAAGCTTTCTTTCATCTGTTGCACACACTAGTAGAGGTATTGAATGATTTAGAATTGGGGATGGTTAATGTGGGTGGCAAGCATAGAAGCCTGGAATGTGCGCTTCGCAAATTCATCCAGTGAATAAAGATCTCTGCCCGGGGGTGGGGGTAACTGAGTGTAACCTGGACTTTCTAGCCCTCGCCATTGCCGATTCAACTACCAGGGATGCATGAGGTAGTTGTGGCGTCGAGTAATAGGGTGATTTTTGCATTTTATATTTAAGATCGGTTTTCCTGGAAACCGCTGGATGTTGGAAGGGGGTATCCCAGAAGCATTCCAGAACCGAGTCTAGTACAGCATGTGGAGGTAGAGAGGTAGACTCTGCCGGAAGATCAAAGATCTTTAGTAGATCTAAAGTTGCCAATCTTGGATCAGGCACCTTTTGAATGTTAAGGTGGAGGACCGAACCCATCTTTTCTAAGAACTTTGGATAGGTGAGGTCTTCCGGAGGAGAGTATGGTTCCGCCGGTTCATCCCCTGGTTCCGAGGGATACCCTGTGGAGCTATCTGGTGATGTGGGTTGAGGGTCCAGCGACACTGGGGTAAGTGGCCTGTGGGGTTGGTGTGATGGTGTCAGAGCTGGAGAGAGCACCTGTGGGGACGGGGGCCTTATGTTTTGTGGAGATGGAGGCCGTGTGTTCTGTGGGGACGAGTGTCCTGATGGTTGTGGAGACTCTGGGTCAGTACTGGGCGAGGAGTTTTCCATCTGATAAGAGGATTTCATGACCTCAAAGAAACCAGATAATGCCAGAGAGAGATTGACAAAACAATCTTTCATCTTTGGCGGCATTGGTGTTCGAGTTGGTACCTGGGGTCTGCCTGCCAGAATTGCTGCCAATAGAATATCAGTATCTGGTGGCTGAGACTCGGGCACGCATGTGCGTAGTGTTTCCTGCACTTTGCGTTTCTTCGCCAGGGGTTCCTGTAGGATGTCACCCCTGGAGTGGCATTTAGAAGCTAATGATAAGTCCGAGAACACAGGAGCCGAGGAGGCAGAAGAAACTGAAGACGAAGAAAGTCGAATTTGACCCTCGCCCCTGTCTGAGCTGGACGAGAGGGCGTTAGGGTCAATGGTGCATCCCTGGAAGCCTTTGATACAGTAACTAGTGGTATGAAACAGGATTTCTTCCTTATCCCAGTAGGTTCTGGGGGATGTGGTCAAGGTTTGGCCGTTTTCTGTTTTCGGGTGTTGGCGCCGTTGGCGTTGTCTCGTGCTCCAATAGTGCCATGGTGTTAGTCGGCTCGCTTCGTTGCGTCAGCGCCGTTCCTTCGCACCACAATGGTGCCTTTCCGTGTGTCGGAAGAGGGTGCGTCGGCCGACGCACCTGCGTCACAGTTAGCACCAGGGGCGACTGAAGGTCTTGACCGTTGCGTCGGACCTTCCGGAACCGTAGCCTTAGTAGATTGTGTCGCGTCCACACGGCGCTGCATCGACCGGTTGTGCACCGATGATTTCGACGCATGGGTCGCTTCCCAGGTATGTTCCACTACCCGCCCCGGCACATGCAACTCCGATCGGCATCAGCTCTTGTCACAGGAGGGCCCTCGACTCCCGGAGGCTAGATCTTTACCTCTCATGCGATCCTTCGCAGTCGGAGGTTCCATGGAGGCCGCTCAATGCTGTGGGGGTGGCTCAGTCATAGTAGGCCCCGGGGAAGAGTGGGCTTCTGACGGTGGAGTGTAGGATCCGGTCCTCGATGTTTGAAGGTGCTCCATTTTCTCCCTTCTCTGTCAGTGTGCCCTAAGTGACATCCGACCACAATGAGTGCACGACTCGAGCGGGTGGTCTGGTCCCAAACATCTGTATCAGTGGTCATGTCCATCTGTTCTTGGAGGAGAAGTCCATTAATGGCTATTAATCAATTATACTTAGGGAATAGCCACTGCTATTAATTGCATCAGTAGCATGGGTTCTTCTTAGTGTTTGGGTAATTGCCAGGTTCTTGTGGCCTGGTTTTGGCCTCTGTTGGAAACAGGATGCTGGGCTTGATGGACCCTTGGTCTGTCCCAGCATGGCAATTTCTTATGTTCTTATGTTCTTTGTTTAATCCATCCTGCAAAAATTCCAGAATGAACGAGATCTTGACCAAACAAGGAAGAACACCCCCAATGCTCACACCAGGCCTCAAACACTCTCCAAACCCGCACATAGGTCAAGGAAGTGGAGAAGTTCAGAGCGCAGAGCAATCACCGCAGAAGAATATCCCCACGTCAACAAGCGAGCCCTCTCAAGGCCAAACTGTAAGACAAAACAGAGTCGGATCTTTGTGAAGGACAGGTTCCTGCGGCAACAGATTTTTGTACGGCAGAAGATGAAGGGGGGGTTTCCACAAGTAGTCTTTGCAGATCTGCATACCACGGTCATCCGGGCCAATCCAGTACCATCCCCCTGTGGCCTTCGATCCTGCGAACCATCCTGCCCAACAAGAACCATGAAGGAAAGGCATAAAGCAATTTGTCTTCTGGCCAGGCCTGTACGAGAGCATCTATGCCCAGGGATCACGGATCTCTCCTGTGACTGAAGAATTGAGGAACCTTCGCATTACGAGAAGTTCCCAGTAGGTCCAAGAATGTAAGGCCCCAGTGATCCACGATCAGCTGAAATGCCTGTCCAACACCCATTCTTCTGGATCCAGACTCTCCCTGCTGAGAAAGAAGGCTCTTATGTTGTTTTTTCCTGCAATGAGAGAGTCTGATATCATCTGTAGATGTCCTTCCATAAATTGGTCTATTTCTTGCGACACTTGATGGCTCTTGCTTCCTCCCTGTCGATTGATGTAGGCTACCACTGTTGCATTGTCTAACATCACTTGGACCGCTTGACCCTGCAGTCTGTAGCTGAACTACAACTATACCAACCGAACCACCTGAACTTCCAGGCAATTGATGTTCCAGAGGGACTCTTCGGCATTCCAAAGCCCTTGGGCCATCAGCTCCTGACAGTGAGCTCCCCAACCCTGGAAACTCACATCTGTCGTGAGTATCAACCAGTTTGGGGAGGTCAAGGAAACACCCTTTCTCAGATGAGCCTCCTGCAAACACCACTGGAGGCGAGAGCTGATTTCCATCAGCAAGTAGAGCCAAACTGAATAGTCCTGAGACAGCAGTGAGCAGTGAAGAGGAAGCACATTCACCCTCGCCCAGAGCTCCACTTCCAGGGTTGCTGCCATCAAGCTGAACACTGTAGATAGGACCACATTATCGGGTGTATAGTGCTCACCAACTGACGCACTTGTGACATCAATTTCTGAATCCAAACCTCTGGCAGGAAAACCTTGTCTTGCCTCGTGTTGAACCGAACACCCAGATATTCCAACGACTGAGATGGCTGAAGACTGCTCTTGGTCAGGTTCACCACCCAACCGAGCTCCTGCAACAAGGTGACATATGGGAAGGCTAACATGAAGACTATGGCTCAGATAATGGTTCAGATTTTGGTTCACTCAGCTACCCAGAACCTTTTGTTGTCTCTGGCCTAACTGAAAACTTCAGTACAAAGAACTTAGGCTGACCCAAGCTTGACTGGAAGACTTCTGGATTGAATTAGAGCTGTGCAAATATGATGGAGGGTCATGAGGTCACAAAGAGCACATGGACGAGGCCATGGTTTCACAGAATACTGTCTCGACTGAGGGGCCCCAGTGAAATCAGAGAGTCTTGGAGATTCCCCTGAGACTACGAGACTGAAAGACTGACAGGACAAAGAACTAACAGAAGATTCACAGTACTCAGCAGACACGTGGGTCTTATCTAGGCTTAACTGGATCTTAAGGTAGGAGGGGGGACCAGGACAACTCAGATTTAGCCTGTCTTATTGGGACACAAGACACGTGGTATGTGATCCTCCCATAGAATCAAGCACTTCGGAGATGGAGACTGTTACCTATAAAAAAGAGAAATGTACTAATGCACGGGGAGATATACAGGAGCAGTTCAATAAAGATGGAACTGCTACTCTATTATCTTCCAGAGGTCTCATATAATTGCCTTTTAATATTAAATAATAAACTTAAATTTGTTCCTATTAAATGGACCTCTGTGATCTTGGGGCAGCACCTTGAAGCTGATTTTTAAGGCTCAACAAAGGAAATCACCTTGCGGGTAACCAGGCCGCTCTCTTCCTGAGACTTGGCTTGAATCAGCCAGTCGTCCAAATATGAGTGTACCAGGATCCCATCTCTTCTCAAAGCTGCCGCTACTAACACCATGACCTTGGAAAACATTCTGGGAGGTGTGGCTAGAGCAAAAAGGCAGTGCCCGAAACTGATAATGGCGCCCCAGCACCCGCAAAACGCAGGAAACATTAGTGCTCCAAAACGGATGAGAATATGAAGGTAGGCCTCAGACAGGTCCAGGAAGGTTAGAAATTCCCCTGACTGCATAGCCATTATCACTAAACGTAAGGTTTCCATGCGAAAATGAGTCACCCTCAAATGACGGTTGACATTTTTGAGATTCAGGATTGGATGAAAAGAGCCCTCCTTCTTGGGCACAACAAAATAAATAGAATATCGCCCCAAGATTTCTTGAGACATAGACAGTGGAACCACAGCCCTCAGCCGGAGTCTTAGAAACATAGATTCCACTGCCTGCTGCTTCTGCGGGGAGTGCAAGGAGACACATAAGAAATTGCCATACTGGGTCAGACCAAGAGTCCAACAAGCCCAGCATCCTGTTTCCAACAGTGGCCAATCCAGGCTACAAGTACTTGGCAAGTACCCCAAACACTAAGTAGATCCCCTGCTACTGATGCCAGTAATAGCAGTGGCTATTCTCTAAGACAGCTTGATTAATAGCAGGTAATGGAATTCTCCTCCATGAACTTATCCAAGCTTCTTTAAACCCAGCTACACTAACTACATTAACCACATCCTCTGGCCACAAACTCCAGATCTTAATTGTGCGTTGAGTGAAAAATAATTTTCTCCGAAAATGTTTTAAATGTGAAAAAGTTTTAAATGTGCTACTTGCTAACTTCATGGATTGCCCCCTAGTCCTTCTATTATCCAAAAGAGTAAATAACCAATTCACATTTACCCATTCTAGACTACTCATGATTTTAAAGACCTCTGTCATATACCCCCGCAGCCATCTAGTCTCCAAGCTGAACAGCCCTAACCTCTTTAGCCTTTCCTCAAAGAGGAGCTGTTCCATCCCCTTTATCATTTTGGTTGCCCATCTCTGCACCTTCTCCATCGCAACCATATCTTTTTTGAGATGTGGAGACCAGAATTGTTCACAGTACTCAAAGTGCGATCTCACCATGGAGCAATACAGAGACATTATGACATTTTCCATTTTATTCACTATTTCCTTCCTAATAATTCCTAATATTCTGTTTGCTTTTTTGACTGCTGCAGAACCCTGAACTGACAATTTCAATGTATTATCCACTATGATGCCTAGATCTTTTTCCTGGGTGGTAGCTCCTAATATGGAACCTAACATCATGCAACTATAGCATGGATTATTTTTCCCTATATGCATCACCGTGCACTTGTCCACATTAAATTTCATTTGCCATTTGAATGCCCAATCTTCCAGTCTCCAAGATCCTCCTGCAATGTATCACAATCCACTTGTGATTTAACTACTCTGAATAATTTTGTATCTGCAAACTTGATTACCTTACAAGTTGTATTTCTTTCCAAAATCATTTATAAATATATTGAAAAGCACCGATCCAAGTACAGATCCCTGAGGCACTCCACTGTTTATCCTTTTCCACTGAGAAAATTGACCATTTAATCCTACTCTCTGTTTCCTCTCTTTCAACCAATTTGTAATCCATGAAAGGCCACCGCCTCCTATCCCATGACTTTTTAGTTTTCTTAGAAGCCTCTCATGAGGGACTTTGTCAAATGCATTCTGAAAATCCAAATACACTACATCTACTGGCTCACCTTTATACACATTTATTAACCCCTTAAAAAAAAAAAAAGAAGCAGATTTGTGAGGCAAGACTTGCCTTGGGTAAGAACATAAGAACATAAGAAATTGCCATGCTGGGTCAGACCAAGGGTCTATCAAGCCCAGCATCCTGTTTCCAACAGAGGCCAAAACCAGGCCACAAGAACCTGGCAATTACTCAAATACTAAGAAGAACCCATGCTACTGATGCAATTAATAGCAGTGGCTATTCCCTAAGTAAAATTGATTAATAGCATTTAATGGACTTCTCCTCCAAGAACTTATCCAAACCTTTTTTGAACCCAGCTACACTAACTGCACTAACCACATCCTCTGGCAACAAATTCCAGAGCTTTATTGTGTGCTGAGTGAAAAAGAATTTTCTCCAATTAGTCTTAAATGTGCTACTTGCTAACTTTATGGAATTCCCCCTAGTCCTTCTATTATTCGAAAGTGTAAATAACTGAGTTCAAGATCTCTCATGATCTTAAAGACCTCTATCATATCCCCCCTCAGCCGTCTCTTCTCCAAGCTGAACAGCCCTAACCTCTTCAGCCTTTCCTCACAGGGGACCTGTTCCATCCCCTTTATCATTTTGGTTGCCCTTCTCTGTACCTTCTCCATCGCAACTATATCTTTTTTAAGATGCGGCGGCCAGAATTGTACACAGTATTCAAGGTGTGGTCTCACCATGGAGCGATATAGAGGCATTATGACATTTTCCGTTTTATTAACCATTCCCTTCCTAATAATTCCTAACATTCTGTTTGCTTTTTTGACTGCTGCAGCACACTGAGCCGACAATTTTAAAGTATTATCCACTATTATGCCTAGATCTTTTTCCTGGGTGGTAGCTCCTAATATGGAACCTAACATTGTATAACTACAGCAAGGGTTATTTATCCCTATATGCAACACCTTGCACTTGTCCACATTAAATTTCATCTGCCATTTGGATGCCCAATCTTCCAGTCTTGCAAGGTCCTCCTGTAATGTATCACAGTCTGCTTGTGATTTAACTACTCTGAATAATTTTGTATCATCCGCAAATTTGATAACCTCACTCGTCATATTCCTTTCCAGATCATTTATATATATATTGAAAAGCACCGGTCCAAGTATAGATCCCTGAGGCACTCCACTGTTTACACTTTTCCACTGAGAAAATTGACCATTTAATCCTACTCTCTGTTTCCTGTCTTTTAACCAGTTTGTAATCCACGAAAGGACATTGCCTCCTATCCCATGACTTTTTAGTTTTCGTAGAAGCCTCTCATGAGGGACTTTGTCAAACGCCTTCTGAAAATCCAAATACACTACATCTACCGGTTCACATTTATCCACATGTTTATTAACCCCTTCAAAAAAATGAAGCAGATTTGTTAGGCAAGACTTCCCTTGGGTAAATCCGTGTTGATTATGTTCCATTAAATCATGTCTTTCTATATGCTCTATGATTTTGATCTTGAGAATAGTTTCCACTATTTTTCCCGGCACTGAAGTTAGGCTCACTGGTCTATAGTTACCCAGATCACCCCTGGAGCCTTTTTTAAATATTGGAGTTTCATTGGCGACCCTCCAGTCTTCGGGTACAATGGATGATTGTATTGAGAGTAAGGGATAGTTGTGATAGTAGGTGCTTTATTGATGAGAGGTGTGTGTTCCATCACACTAGGGTGTTTTCGATGGAGTCTTTGATTGGGAGCAAGATTTGTATGTCATCGGCGTATACGTAATGCAATAGACCTGCTTCCTTGAGTTTGCATAGTGGAGTCATATAGATGTTGAATAAAGTGGAGGATAGGGAAGAGCCTTGTGGAACTCCGTGGGGTAGGGAGATTGGCTTGGATTCAATGTCGTTGAATCTGACCTTGTATGACCTGTTGGATAGGTAGGATTTAAACCAGCTGAGTGTTGTGTCTTGTAGTCCGATTTCCTGTAGTCTGTGTATTAACGTTTTGTGGTTGACGGTATCAAATGCGGCTGATATGTCGAGGAGGATGAGTAAGTAGGAGGTGTTACAGTCGAGTCCTTTGAGGATTGTGTCTGAGAGGGAGAGTAATAGTGTTTCAGTGCTGAGGGAGATTCTGAAGCCGTGTTGTGTGGGGAAGAGAATATTGTGGGAGTCCAAGTGTTCGACGAGTTGACGGGTTTGCAATTTTTTCGAGGATCTTGGCTATGAAGGGTAGGTTCGATATTGGTCTGAAATTTGCTAGATCAGTTTCATCAAGATGAGGTTCTTTGAGTATCGGTTTGATGATGGCACATTTTAGGTTTTCGGGGAAGATGCCTTGGTCGAGTGAGAGGTTGATTATGGATGCGATTGGTTTAACAATGTGGCTCGGTATTTGTTTAAGGAATTTTATAGGAATTGGGTTGATGGGATTGGTGCGACTGTCACTTCCCGACTACTTCATTCCACCTATCTTTCCTTTTTTGCGACTCCTCCTGCTCTTCATGGATGCCTGGCTGCCGCGGCGTCCGCCTGCCATCCTCTCCGGCGTCCCCGGACCGGCTTGGGCGCTGCCTCCCGCCATGTTCTACAGGTACCTTAGGGCGCGCGTGCCACACGGCCCTCATTCTTATTTCCTCATTGGCGCGTTCCTCAGGGGCATCCCCCTGTGATGACATCACGCTGCCCAGATATTTAAGTCTACAGTTTATTGCTAGCCGTTGAGTTTAGCAAGGGGAATTCTTACTGATGAGATTCACTCTCCATATCCAGCTACTCTGCCTCCAACTTCCATTGGACTCTTTCTGCTAACGGGGTACCCACTCCTTGGGGGCTTCATTTGCTTCTTTCAGGTCGTTACCAGGTAACCGGTACTCGCTCCTCGAGGGCCCTTGTTCCCTGACTCACTGCCTGCATCTATCTTCTCTTCTACTTGGAAGAATTCGCTACAGACACCATCAGTGAGTACTACTATCATCTACTCCTCAGAGCTGTCTCCCTGGAATCAGGTACTCGCTCCTCGAGGGCCTGCCTCAGTTCCAGTGCCATTTCCTACGTGGAACCGCTGTGTGAGTATTTTGCCAATGAGTCTCTCTGCTCCCAGGGATCTGGTACTCGCTCCTCGAGGGCCAACTCTCCCTATCTCGGGGCCTCTCCATAGTTGGGACTCTGTGAATGTTCTATTGTACTCATTATCTCAGTTCTCTCCACTACAGCACTGCTACCGGAGGAACCACTGTTCCAGCACACTGGGGAATATTAGCCCAGCCGGGCTACATCTTCTACTCACTTCTGCCACCTCTGGTGGCTTCTCAAGCTGTCTAAATAAAGAAATATCTGTGTTTGTGTGTCCAGAGCTGAGCCTGACCTGTGGCCCCTCACAGGACTTCCCCCCATGGGCGTGGTCAGCTGCCACAGTGTCCAAGAGTCCACCCAAACCTCACTAATTATAACAGGGATGAGCTGCAGGGTTCATGTTTTGTATGATGGATTCAATTTCAGTTGATGCAACGTTGTCGAAGTGAGTCCATTTGTTGTTGTTTGTGTGTGGATCTGTAGTGGCCTCGAAGTTTGGGTTAGGTTTTTTTGCAAGTAAATTTAGAATTTTGTTATTGAAGAATTGGGCCAGGTGATCACTGATGTTTGTTTGTTTGGTTATTGTGAGTGAGTTTTGGGTTGGTTGAGTGAGGTTGTTGACATAAGCGAATAGGGTTCTTGGGTTGTGTTGGTATTTGTGGATTTTGACAGCATAGTAGTTGCGCTTGGCTTTGTCTGTATCAGTTTGGTAGATGTATAGTATAGTCTTGTAGCTGCTTTTAGCTGGGGGGGGGGGGGGTTCGTCTCCATTTCTTTTCAGCTCATCTTAAAACGTGTTTGGTCTTCCTCAGTTCGGGGGTGTGCCATGGTGCTTTCTGTTTGGTGAATGGTTTGAGTTCTTTTTTGATGAGTGGGCATTTGATTTTGGCGACTTCAGCATTGATGTTAAGCCATGAGACTATGGCGGAGTTGATGTCCGTTGTGTTTAGGGACTTGAGAGAGTTTGAAAGTGTTTCGATTAGGTCTTCGCTGGTGCATGGCTTGTTGAATTCGATTAGTTTGTTTGGCTTTTTAAACCCTTGGGTGGGGTTTTTTAGTTGTAGGTTGGTTTGTATTAGCTTGTGGTCTGACCATGGATTGGCAGTTGCTGTTGGCGTTGTGTGTTTTGCAAATTTTTTTTCATTTGTGAAAATGAGGTCGATGTGTGGCCCGCTTTGTGGGTGGGAGTTTTTATTATTTGTTGGAATCCAATGGCATTCATGGCATCAGAGAGGGGTTGGCAGGTGGCTGTAGGGGGAGTTCGGTCCATATGTATGTTGAAATCTCCCAGTACTATTGCTGGGACGTTCATGTCGATGTTGTTGGCAATGATTTCTATTAGTGGGGATAGATTATGTTTAAGGTGACCTAGGGGGGAGTAGATGAGGAGGATTTGTAGCTTCTTTGATTTGAAGAGCCCTGCGTTGAGTGGTGGAGAGAGGTTGGTGGGGTGAAGTTTAAACTTGAGTTTCTTTGACGCAATGAAGAGCAGGCCACCACCTTTTTTCTTCGGTCTGGGGAGTGAGAATATGTTGTAGGTTTTTGTGGGTAGCTGGTTGATAAGCACTGTGTCGGTGGCTTTGAGCCATGACTCGGTGATGCAGAGGAGATCAGGGTGCTCGTCCATTAGGAGGTCGTGTATTATTGGTAGTTTTTTTGTGATTGATTGTGTGTTGATTAGTGTGAGTGTTAGGAATGTTTGAGCTATGAGGTATGAGTTGTGGATTGGGACTTTGGTCAGGGAGCATGGTCTGTTGGGGTTGTGGTTTTCTCTCTTAGTGATGTTTTGATAGTATGGTAAGGTTGGGTTGTTGAGAAATTGGTGCATGTTTGTTGTTACAGTTTGTTGCTATAGTTACACAATGTTAGGTTCCATATTAGGTGCTACAACCCAAGAAAGAGATCTAGGCGTCATAGTGGATAACACATTGAAATTGTCAGTTCAGTGTGCTGCAGCAGTCAAAAAAGCAAACAGAATGTTGGGAATTATTAGGGAATGGCTCAACCGAATAACGGTATATAAAACTCATCAAATAAATAAATAAATAAATAAAATGGAAAATGTCTTAATGCCTCTGTATCGCTCCATGGCGAGACCGCACCTTGAATACTGTGTATAATTCTGGTTGCCGAATCTCAAAAAAGATATAATTGCGATGGAGAAGGTACAGAGAAGGGCTACCAAAATGATAAGGGGAATGGAACAGCTCCCCTATGAGGAAAGACTAAAGAGGTTAGGATTTTTCAGCTTGGAGAAGAGACGGCTGAGGGGGGGATAAGATAGCGGTGTTTAAAATCATGAGAGGTCTAGAACGGGTAGATATGAATTGGTTATTTACTCTTTCGGATAATAGAAAGACTAGGGAGCACTCCATGAAGTTAGCGTGTGGCACATTTAAAACTAATCGGAAAAAGTTCTTTTTTACTCAATGCACAATTAAACTCTGGAATTTGTTGCCAGAGGATGTGGTTAGTGCAGTTAGTATAGCTGTGTTTAAAAAAGGATTGGATAAGTTCTTAGAGGAGAAGTCCATTACCTGCTATTAATTGAGCTGACTTAGAAAATAGCCACTGCTATTACTAGCAACGGTAACATGGAATAGACTTAGTTTTTGGGTACTTGCCACGTTCTTATGGCCTGGATTGGCCACTGTTGGAAACAGGATGCTGGGCTTGATGGACTCTTGGTCTGGCCCAGTATGGCATGTTCTTATGTTCTTATGAGATTTCACGGTCTCGTTAGATGAATGGGAGTGCTGGGGATGTTCGTGGCTGAGTTCGTTGTATCATTTAACTGTCGTCTGTGCAGTTTGCAGTCTTTTTAGTTGGTATGGTAGTTTTTCAGTGTTTTCCTGGGCTAGGGCTGGTTGTCCGGCTGAGAGGAGTAGTGGCAGTGCGGAAGAGGCAGCGCGAAGGGGCGTGCAATGGGGCCTGCTCCTTTGGACGTGAGACGCACGGCGACTGGGGTGAGGGGAGATTTAAATCACTCACCCGGCGCCTCCTCTGACGTCAGGAGAGGGCAGTTCTCGGCACTCCTTTCGTTGTTCGGCGCCCCAGCAGCGATTGTGTAGGCCTCGGGGTGGTGATTTGGTGCGTGCCGGTCGTGATGGGGGAAAGGAGTCATCTGATGTCTGTTGCGGTGGCGTCGGCGGGGTCCTCCGGTTGCTGAGGCATCGGTCAAGTCGTGCAGCGGCTGCTTGGGTGTCCGCTGTGTCTTCGGCCGGTCGTAGCCTGCACCGGAGGTGTCAGGCCTTCGGCGCAGCGGGGTCGGGCTTTAATCCAGACCCTGATGGGTCTTGGTGGCGTGTCTGCTTGCCAGAGGCCTTCCCAGCTTAGCATTTCATTGTCTGTTCATTCTGGCCAGGTAAATGGTAATACCGCCCCACTACTATTTTATTCCCTTTTTCACCTGGAATTTCTATCCATAAAGATTCAACATTGCATTTTGTTTCCTCTAGAATTTTTATCCTGTTTTGACTAAGTGCTCTGTTTAACATAAAAATGCACTATATGTTAAACAGATATCCATGATAGGATATCCATCCTATCATTTCAATATAATTTGTACCCTGGTATCTATTATCGATCTTGCTAGGGAGTTAGCAATCTATTATGATTCACTCTTCTAGAGGGGAGGAGTTAGCAATCTGTTATACTCCGTAGGCAGAGTTAGCAATCTGTTAGGGTATACTCCTCAAGAAAGGAGGAGTAGCAATCTGTTATGGTCAGCTCCTGTAGAGGGAGTAGTTAACCATCTGTAGGGTTTAGACTGCAGAGACAGCAATCTGTTATGAATCTGTTGCTGAAGACCCCTGAGGGGAAGGAGTAGCAATCTGTTACCAGCGAAGTGCTTGGAGAGGGCACTCAGCTGTAGAGGAATGTAGATAGGTGAATCCTTGGGCCGATGGCAGATGACTGCGCCCCCAGAAGGATATCCTGAGAGAGACCACCGGCTAGGCTTGGGTATGGAGACAGACACAGATACTTCTTTTATTAGACAGGTTAGTAGAACCACCAGAGGTGGCAGTAGTGAGCTGATATGCCTGGCAGGGCTGAAGTCCCTCAGGTACTGGAACAGCGATCCCAGAGTTGCTGAGCTGTAGAGAAACTATAGATAGTGAGTAGACAGAGTATGCTGTGTACATAGCCAGAACTAGATGACAAAACTCACATAAGGTCTTCAGGAAGCTCAGTAACTGGAAAGGGTTAGGCCCTCAAGGAGCGAGTACCTGGTTCCAGGGAAAGCTCTGAGAGAGAGGTGGTAACTCACAATTGTCTGTATCTGCGATAGCTTCCAGGCAGTAGAGAATCTTCAGAGTGTCCAGGAACATGGGCCCTTGAGGAGCGAGTACCGGTTCCTATCGGCAATCTGAAATAAAGAAAAGAGAGTGAGGCCCCCAAGGAGCGGGTACCCCTGGTAAGTCCGAGGAGGCAGAGTAGTGTAGAGAGACAAGCAATAGCGAGTCCATTCCTTGCTAACTTGATTCGTTAGTGAATACTGAGACCTTTTATATTGGAAGCGGATGACGTCATTTCGAGGGACGCCCCCGAGGTTCGCGCCCTTGCTGATACATCAATGGGAACGCGCATGCCCTATGTCATCAGGCAACATGGTGGATCCGCAGCGTCGTGCCGGTCCGGGGACGCCGGAGGAAGAAGGCAAGGAGACGCCGCGGCAGCTAACTGTCCATCAGACCCGGAGGGAGTCGCCACCGACGTAAAGAGGGCGGAGTGAGGGCATCGAGCAGCAACGGACGCAACAGTATCACAGTGTCCCATTGGTTATCCTTCTTCCACCAAGTCTCTGAGATGCCAATTATATCTGCCTCTTCATCCAGTGCTATACACTCTTGACTCTCCCATATTATTTTTTGGACTTCTAGCATTTGTAAACAAACATTTCAAAGTATGTTTTTTGTTTGTATTAACAATCTGCTCATCAGTTGACAGGAATAATTTGGAATCTTTCTGCAGTTTACTTAAAGGCACCTGGTCCACTTTGGCATTTATTGCAACCTCTCTACTGGGATGCCCTATTTTCCCAGTTCTTTTAGTGTCCTTCTAAGATACATCATTCCGAACCATGCGCTTCTGAGCGACTGTTGGCTTTCCCCCATCATCTAATTTAAAAACTGTGCTATCTCCTTTTTAAAGGTCACTGCCAGTAGCCTGGTTCCACTCTGGTTAAGGTGGAGCCCATCCTTTCAGAAAGGGCCTCCCCTTCCCTAAAATTAACCCCAGTTCCTAACAAATCTAAAACCCTCTTCCCTACACCGTCTCATCCACACATTGAGATTCTGGAGCTCTGCCTACCTCTGGGAATCCTGCACGTCGACCGAGGAGCATTTCTGAAAATGCTACTCTGGAGATTCTGGATTTCAGCTTTCTACCTAAAACCCTAAATTTGGCTTCTGGAATCTTCCTTCTGCACTTTCCTATGTCTTTTGCACCCACATGTATTGAGACAGCCAACTCCTCCCCAGCACTATCTAAAATTCTATCTATGTTATGTGTGAGGTCTGCCACCTTCACACCAGGCAGACAAATTACCAAGCGATCCTCACGTCCACCAGCCATTTAATTGAATCACCATCTATAATGGCCATCCTAATTCTTCTCTCCTGAGCACGTGCCCCTGGAGACCTATCCTCTGTGCGAGAGGATGCTACATCACCTTGATAGCAGGTCCTAGCTACAAGATTGCAAAAGTAGTTAATACGTCAATGAACGTCAACTTACTCAGCACCAAGGAAGGTTTTTGGGAAGGGAAATATTGTATTTGTCATTATTTTAATGAATTGACATCCCTGCGCTGAGCTAATAGAGGAATGCAGAGCCAGTCGAAAGTGCATCAAAATCTGTTCGTAAATTTGTACACATGCTTCTTTCGTATACATTTTTTGCTGACTGAAATAATGGCTCTGTGGTGCACTTTGCCACTGGCAATTTGGGGGGGATTTCCTCGTTCCCCATTTAGTAATGTCAGGTCGAGCTGGTCCTCATTTTGCCAAAGTGTATCTATAAGCTTGCAATCCTGCTTTAGAGAAACTACCAGGACTGGCTCAGCTTGTCTAGAAGAAATGAAGGCAGTGGGAGCTTTAATACTTTAGCGATGATTCTGCAGGAAGGATTCTGACTACATTAAAGGACAAATGCATGAAAAACAGGTTTTTTCCCATTATAATAAACAGCCTCAGATTTTTACATTCACAGCAGTGGTGAATGTAAAAATCCCATATCCCTGGCCTCTCTGTGTAAGTGTGCCTGGGGTGGCAGGCGGGCTGACCTGGGGGATACCGTGGATTCAGGTCGGTTTCTCTGTTCCTGGGGCTGAGGGGATGCTGCCAGAAGGTGCCTTGGGGTTTAGCCCCTGACTGAGGACTGTTACTGTACTGACTGGGGCTCCGGATAGAGTCGTCCCGAGGTTTCCTTTCTGTTACAGCGACTCCCATCCCTGGAAAGACCCTTCAGTTACAGGAAACAAAGTGCCAATAGGCAGTGCCTGTCCCTATCTCCCTACGAGGGGCTAAGGAGGATTCACACATCGACAATCGCGGCCGAGATCGAAGAACCAGACAGTGCAGCAGCGCTGGATATGACCTAGGCAGGAGCTCAGCTTCTGCCCTCCACAGCCTGGAGCCAGAAAAGGCAGAGGATAAAGAGAAGGCAGGAAATGTGATCGACTTTCTGTTCAAAGATGCTTTTTGCAGGCTGCTGCTGACACCTGGTGGTTGTAAGGGGGACTTCAAGCCCCACTGCCAAACGATAGAAGGAGAATTGCTCTCTGCAAGCCGTCCTGACTGCTGCTGTTACCTACAATAGGATCCCAAACTTTTCATAGCAGGACTGGAAGAGACAGTTTTGAATAATATGAAACTAAACTGTTCAAATATTTGCAGTATATTGTTTGAAATTAGAAGGTTAACAGATAATAACAAAAAAATATATGATGATAACTTTTTATTGGACTAACTTAGAACATTTTTTGACTAGCTTTCGGAAACTAATACTCCCTTCTTTGTCAGAATATAATTTATGACATTCTTGTATGATTTGGACTGAGGAAGAAGAGACTCACACACAATTTCATAGCTCTTTTAATGTGTTCCATCCTTTGATCATATTAAATTTGGACTACTCCATAGAAAGTGTTAACTTTTTGGATATCACAGTCTCAGTGAGCAATGGCCATTTACAGACATCTGTCTATAGGAAACCGACTGACAGATGTAGCCATCTTCAAGTTCCAGTTTCCAGCGTTCACTTCTTTAGAGACCTCCCTAGAACTCCAGTAGATGTCCCCTAGCTTAGGCTTTGCGTAGGGCGTGAGGAGAGGAGGAACACTCCATTCCCAAGCAGCACCTCCCATAAACATGGAGGCACCCACCTTCTTAACTGCAGGAGGCTACTTAGGAGTGCCTGGCATTTTTAGGGGTTGCATTTGGAGGAAGAGGGGGGAGAGTCTGTGGAGTGACTCCCACTTCAGGCCCCACAGCCTGATACAAGGGAGTGCTTAAGCACCAGATCCATGGCCCAGTACCTGACCAATTTGGCAGGGTTTGTTTTGGGTTTGGAGCAGTCTTGGTTCTTTTATTTCTTTTTTATATACTTTATTTATTCGTATAGGGATTTTACAGTGGAACAATGTTACAAATATGAAGCAAGGAAACAAACATCATTGATCCAACATCCAAAACTAGATATTATATGATTAAGAATTTCAAATATGACAAATCTTTTAAGTACAATGCATCCCTATGTTTTTTTGAAAACCATAAGTAACAAACATCACTTCCATACACATTCATACATCATTCACGCAACTTAGTCACTAGATCCTAATCCAAGTAATCTACTTTTATGTCTTATAGTTATAGCGATCACATAGGGTGGCATGGGGCAACATAAAACTGAAAATTTATCACCAACAATGCTTGCAAGGTATTCACCAATTCAAGGAACACCCCCCCCCCCCCCCCATCCTCAAAGATTCTTTTAGTGAGGCAGGTAATAATAAATCAAAAGTAGCTAGCCAAAGATTGATACATTCTACGTGCTTTGTCCTGTTAAGTCTTTCAACCTGCATCCAATATGCAAGTTTTTGATACCACAGCCATTTTGAGGGGACTCTAAAGATGAATCCAATTGGAAAGGATACATGCTTTTGCCAGGAGAACCAGGATGCATATAAATTTAATATAATATTTATAAACATTCAGAAAACATTTTAGAGAATCCAGTAACAGAAACGCACCACAAAAAGGTGGTTTATGATGAATAACATTTTCAATCAAATCAAGCACAGTCTCCCAAAACAGGAACAGCGATGGACAAAAAAACAGATTATGGGAGGTGGAGAGAAGCGGGAGTTACTATTTCTTTAACATTTACCTCGGACAGGAGAAGCGCCTTACCCCGAGAACTATTTGCCTGCTTCATGTGAGACCCAATGCTGATTGAGAGGCGGGGACGGAGGCGGACCCGGAAGACCGAGTATAAAACTGACCGGTCGGTGAATGCTCCTTTGAGGTGGAGAGAAGCGGGAGTTACTATTTCTTTAACATTTACCTCGGACAGGAGAAGCGCCTTATCCCGAGAACTATTTGCCTGCTTCAGGTGAGACCCGACGCTGATTGAGAGGCGGGGACGGAGGCGGACCCGGAAGCCCGAGTATAAAACTGACCGGTCGGTGAATACTCCCTTGAAGTGGAAAGAAGCAGGAGTTACTATTTCTTTAACATTTACCTCGGACAGGAGAAGCGCCTTACCCCGAGAACTATTTGCCTGCTTCAGGTAAGACCCGACACTGATTGAGAGGTGGGGACGGAGGTGGACCTGGAAGCCCGAGTATAAAACTGACCGGTCGGTGAATGCTCCCTTGAGGTGGAGAGAAGCGGGAGTTACTATTTCTTTAACATTTACCTCGGACAGGAGAAGTGCCTTACCCCGAGAACTATTTGCCTGCTTCAGGTGAGACCCGACGCTGATTGAGAGGTGGGGATGGAGGCGGACCAGGAAGTCCTTTACTTAAACAAAGGAAGTAGCGGCGCGCAGCAGAGCCGGCGCACTACTTAAGCCGCGCGCGCTCAAGGGGCGCGCGGTTAAGCTGGGCTTAGCCGGGCTTCGCCAGGACTTCGCCGGGATTTTGCAGCGACTGTTTGGACTTTTCCTCAAATGCAGGTATTTATTAACTAACTCCACGTTTTCCACCTATATGAGATCCCTAATATATAAGACGAGAAGGCTGTGTAAGTCCGTGACCTAGAATTTTTCTTTCATGCCACATTCCTCTCGGAAAAGAAAGGCCAAGGAACGTCAAGCCTCTGACGTTGTGATGGCTAAACCTGTATTGGGTCCTATGGACTCACACATTCTTTGTAGGATAAGATTGGAGGCAGAGAGTTCGCTGAACGGTAGGAGGGGAGAAGAAGAGCCACCTGCCGTTCCTGAGCTATTATTATCATCTCTCTCCTCCGAAGGGAGAATAACACCACCTAACCCAGCCGATAGGCATAAGGTAGAGTGGGGGGCAACTGGACTAACCGGAAAGGAAGCCCAGATTGAACCCCCTTTGAGGCAATTATCCCACCTGGAAGAACAGAAAGAACAGTTTACCAATGTGGAAGTGGTGGGAAACTCAGACGGAGTGACTGAGGTAGTCTCTGGGGGAGAACCAATTAAGCTCTCCTTGATACAGTTTCAAGATTTGGTAAGACCTCAGACCTTTACAATGGAATTAATATGGGAAGCCATTAATTCATTAAACAAAAATATTGGTTCTCAAATGTCAATATTATTGGGAAATATGAAAGAGATAGAAAATAGGATATTGAAATCTGAGAAGAATAATTTACAGCTTAGTAGTGATGTTAATTCTATTAAGAACGATATAAGGAAAGTTAATGATATACAATGTGCGATAATAAAAGAAAACCAAGATATACATTATAAAGTTGAAAATTTGGAAAATGTTAGTAAAAGTAAAAATATTTGCTGTATAAATTTTCCTAAATCAACAATTTCTACCCCAATGCAGCTATGGAGGAGGTATTTAATGGAGGTATTGGATATACCAGAGACAACATTACCTATTCTTTCTAAAATTTATTTTCTCCCTCCTTTGAAGAAAACCCCCGAAGCTGCATTGGGAGAAAATATACCTATGCAAGAATTAAAATTGGCTCATGAAGATGAAAATGTACCGTATTTTCCGGCGTATAAGACGACTTTTTAACCCAAGAAAATCTTCTCAAAAGTCGGGGGTCGTCTTATACGCCGGGTATCGTCTTATAGGGCACACCTGCTCTCTTACCAGTTTCTCTCAATCACACACACATGCTCTCAATCAAATGCATTCTCTCACTTACACACAGGCTGGCTGTCTCTCTCTCTCTCTCTCTTTCACCCCCCCCCCCCCCCGAGCACAAATAGTAGCTGCAGCAGCTTCCTCCTCCAGCCCCCGCAGGCCAAGAAAGAAGAAACCCATCGGCCGCGGGAGGCTCATGCTGCTGTCTCCTTTCCCGATTACCAGCTCCTTCGACTGCTCGGGGCCGTTCCTGCTGTCGCCGCTGCAATTTTTTCATTCGGCACGGCTTTCTCCTTCCCGCGCACCGCACTGCCGTTGCCGCTGGGCTATCAGCACGTTCAAGCCCAGCGGGAACGGCAGCAGTGCAAAAAAAAAAAAAAAAAAGCTGTGGCATCCGCGGCTGGCCTTTTCTTCTTCCCGCCCCCCCCCCTTTGAACCGGAACAGGAAGTGATGCGCGGGAAGAAAGAGCCGTGCCGCGTGAAAAAATTGCAGCGGCGACAGCAGGAACGGCCCCGAGCAGTCGAAGGAGCTGGTAATCGGGAAAGGAGACAGCAGCATGAGCCTCCCGCGGCCGATGGATTTCTTCTTCCTTGGCCTGCGGGGGCTGGAGGAGGAAGCTGCTACAGCTACTATTTGTGCTCGGGGGGGGAGTGGAAGTGAGAGAGAGAGAGAGAGAGAAGCAGCCAGCCTGTGTGTAAGTGAGAGAATGCATTTGATTGAGAGCATGTGTGTGATTGAGAGAAACTGATCAGCGAGCTCATGTGTGTGTATATGTGAGAGACAATGAAAGTGACTGCTCAGAGAGATGACTGATGTGTATATGAGTGTGAGAGAGAGAAATAGCATGGAAGTGAGAAATCTGGGTATGTGAGAAAGCATGGGAGTAAGAAGCCTGATTATGTGAGAGAGAGCATGGGGTGGGAGGCCTGTGTGTGTGCGCGTGCATGAGAGAGAGACTGGTTGATAAGGTGACGGTGTGTGTGAGAGAAAGAGACTGGTGTGTGTGAATGTGAGAGAAAGAATGTGATTCAGGGAATGAGAAGCCTGTGCACGTGGAGAGTGAGCATGGAAATGAGAGAGAGACTGGTGTGTGTGTGTGAGACAGAGAAAGTGATTATGAGAGTGAGAAGCCCGTATATGTACGGTAAGCAGAACACGGGAGTGGGAAGCCTGTGTGTGTGTATGGCATGAGAGAAACTGTTCAGGAAGGTGTCTGGTGTGTGTGTCAAAGACTGTTTGGGAGATGATTGGTGTGTGAGAGACAGAAACTGGTCATGGGGGCATGACTGGTATGGTGTGTGTGTGTGAGAGACATGGGCCCTAAGGAAGAGGAAGAGGAATAGGAGAGCTGCTGGAGGGGGTAAGGAAAGGTGGCTTTTTAAGTTTATTTTTCTTGATTGACTGCCATTTTAATTATTTAATATTATGTGATGTGTTTGCTTTTTTGAAATATTTTATTGGTGTTTGGAGAATGTTTAATAGTTTTTATGAGTTTTTAATTGTTGGATGTTATTCTGTTCATAGCTGTTTTGAAACAGTTATTCTGCTTATTAGTATAGTTTTACAATTATTTATGTGTGGGGATCTATAGCTGCTTGCTAGTTCTGTTTTCCTAATAAGAGGTATATTGGTTTTTAGGGCCTGATATACGGTATTTGTAGTGTTGCCTTTTCATAGATAGGGTTGCTCCTGTTTGAGTGTAAAATTATTTTTTTCTTAAAAATATGTATAAAAAAGGGGGGGGGGTGTCGTCTTATACGCCCAGTCGTCTTATACGCCGGAAAATACGGTAAATGTAAATATTTCTGAGATGTTGGAGACAACAGAATCTGATTTAGTAAAACCAGCTACACTTCTTGTAACTTTTATGTTGGAGTCGGATAAAGAATGGATTTTTAGGAAATATTTTCAAAATAGAGCTAAAGAATTTTTAGGTTGTAAAGTTCAAATATTTCCAGATCTCTCTCGCCAGACACAGAAACGTAGGAAACAATTCCTTTTATTAAGACCTCAAGCTTTACAATTGCGTATGTTTTTTATCTTAAAATACCCTTGTAAGTGTTTAATAAAATCTGAAGGGAAGACATATATATTCCTACAACCAAATCAGTTAACAAATTTCTTGGTTGAGAAAGGAAAGCCATTGATGAGTTCATCCCCAGAGGCACCTTAAAATGCTCATAGAAAGAGTTTTAGACCCCTTAGTAGTGAAGGTATCCTACAGTCATATATTGCTTGTTTTAGTTTATACTAGTTTAAAATTACTTAGAGTTACGTAAAGGATCTCATATGAGGGCTTGATAGACAGAATGAATGAAAGAATGAATGAATTAATTACTATTTGTAAACGATTATCTTGTATTTGGTGAATTAATCTTTCATTTCTGTATACCTTATTCAAGTGCAATTTTTACTTGATGTAGTATATATAATTTCAATAAATATTAAATTAAAAAAAAAACAGATTATGTATATATGTACCTCTATGTATGCAACATTTAATACAAACATCAGACTCTAAAATTTTCATTTTATGCGATATAAGTTCTGTGTAAAAGCTTGAACTGTAATTCTTGGAACCTGGCATCAATCAATGTTTTAAATGCTATTTCAAAACAATCAACCTTTTTTTTTTCTCTATGATCTTTATACCTAGATCTGCTGTCCAAGTTTGTGCTAGAGAAGAAAACATGTATGAAGCCTCGCTCTAGAAATGCAGATTGTACCAAAAAGACAATGTATTGCTATAGTTTTTAAATTTGTTTGAAAATTCCCAAAAATGTATCTTGTGCAGACAGCTTAGGTATCTGTTTTGAAGTGGATTCCTATTCTTGCCTATGGGGAACATTTTCCCCCCCATATTTTACTACTGAAAATACCAAATATGAATCATAATAGCTAAATAATTATGCAGACAAGTGTACTGATTGGCCAAAACACTGTCACAGCTAAAGAAAATAAACTTTGACCAGATGAGGACTTTAAACCAGCACTGAAGGATGTTTATCAAGATCTGCCTGTTTGTAAGAACCTGTGTAAATAAAACCAAGGCAGAGGGACAATGCAGTCACTTAAGCTCTTAAGTAGGAGTCACGGATTGGCCAAGGAAACTCCAAAGGTCAGAAGGACTCCCCCCCCCATCCTTGGATGAAGGGGGGGGGGGGCACTCTGAAACAGAGTCAACGCTGGCTCTAGCATATAGCTTGACATGTAGCGTGGCAGTTCCCCCCTTGAAGAAAAGGGGAGAGGAGAAAAGACCTGCAATGCGGCAAAGACCCTCTATCCACCACATGACTATGCATGAGCTTATGCATTAAATATAAGATGGGGGACAAATATGGAGAAGGACGTGAACCCAAAGCAGGAGTGAACCTGAAGCAGTTCAACACCCCCTGCTGTCGAGGAGGGAGAAGACTAGGTGTGGCCAGGAGACCAGAGAGAGGAGATGTGACATGGAGTCTGAGATGGTGAGTGGCCGAGAGCAAGTCCAGTCAGCCCAGCAAGTACCAGACCCAGAAGCAAGCCTCCTTCCTGGACTGCCCGCCAGCTCTGCCAGTACCAAACCCAGGAAGAAAGCCTTCTCCCCTGCTCACGTTCTCCAGACCTCCAGCCAGCATCTGCTTCAGAGGTGAACAGATGGATACCGCCTGAAGTTGGGACCAGGGGTAAGTTAGTGAGCCATAAGTATTAATATATTAAGCAGGCTAAGGTCTATGGCATGTTTGAAACCACCCATGGTACAGAACCTTTTTTAGGGTAAATTGGTGCTTAGTGACCAGGATGTTAGAGACAGGAATTGTTGTAAACTTCTAAATGCTAAATCCTGCATATCTGATAAATAAAAGTCTAATTCTGAGGAGAACTTGTCTTTTTCCTGAACTTAGGATTGTGAAGTGAAGTGGAAGGGGGGCTGGAAGTGTCCTGTAGCAGGAGGGCAGGTTAAAAGGATTTGTGCTCCTATCATTCAGGACATGGAGGGACAGCAGTTTCCTTGCCACAGGATAGAGAAGCTGTCTGAGTTTGTAGAAGATTTTGTTCCTGTTTTGGTTAGAGGAATTTTTACCACTCTTCCTGCCTGGGAGAAGAATTAAGGAGTCAAGTTGCTGCAGTGTGGACTTTCTAACCAAAATATCCAATTTAGCAGCAGAGGAGAATAAGAGACCCCTGTACCCCCACTAGGGAGCTGGCTTCCACCACCTGGAAATAAAGAGTATCCTAGTGCCTTTCCATCCTGAGATTTTTAATTGTTTTTTTAGGGTAATTGAAACAATACTAAACAAAAATAAGGAAAAAAAAACAATAAATAAATGAATGGATGAGATTATAGTTTCATATATTCTACATTACCTCCCAGTAATTGTTTTGATATGCTTTAATCATTAACTGTCAACCTCCATCCAATTAAACTAATGTGATCAGCGTGTAAAACAAAAACAACTTTAAATATTTTTTCAAATTTTTTTAAAGCACTTAAAAAATGTGCACATACCTTTAACCTATCTTAAAAATGATAAATTTTACTTACATTGAACTTATATTAAATCTTTACAAATTTACCCGCACCAGAAACAATTTTATGGAACAAGAGAGAGTGTGTTAAATGCTAAACAGCAATAGATATCACAATACGTTGTGCATCGACTGAAAAAGCTTACTGCCCTCCTGACGAGGCCACATTTCAGACAAAAATCTTTCTTCAGGGGATGTCACTCCTCACCAAGCCGATGCAACTTAAATGTCACAGATGGACCGTGCTCATACTTCAAAACAATGCACTTCTTTCTTCCACCGATGCTTCTCTCTTCCTTGGATGCATTCAAAACAATGCGCTTCTTTCTTCCACAGGCATGGAGTGGGATGCATCGCTGCGTGAAAATTGCAGAAGTCTCTCCCCCCCTTGCGCGCGCTGCCCACACATGCACACATATGTGCATGTGGCCCACGGATTTTATAATATGCGCGTGCCGGCGCTCACATGTTATAAAATCGGCGGTTCCATGTTTGCACCGGGAAGCACGCGCACATGGATGTGTACGCACACCTTTAAAAATCTACCCCACAGGCAGGTCTGGATTTAGGTATATGCAAAGGAGGCAACTGCCTCTGGCACCAAATTTTCATAGGTGCTGTAGCACCACCATCACTGCATGCCATTGATCTAAGCTTGCTGCCTTGCTGCTGTCCTTCCGGCACTGGCCCGAAAGCAGCAGCAACTTCAGGACAGGAAATTCAGTGCAAGATCTCCCAGCCCTCACATGCTCAGAGACCCTGTGGTGGCCATGCTCTGCCCCTTGCACTGGCTTCCTGTTACCCAGTATTCCAGTGCGAGGGGTGGACCACTGCAAGGCCTCTGAGCATGCGAGGGCTGATAGGCCCAGCGCTAAACTTTCTGTTTTGAAGTTGCAGCTGCTGTAGGCCTATGTAGAGAACAGGAGCACTCCAAAGTGAAGTGGAAATAGAGACAATGGGTGAAGGGACAATGGGGGGACATCCCCACCAGCCATTGCCTTTGAGTGCCTACAAGTTAAAGCCCTGAATACAGGGCTTGTGCAAGGAATCTCACTCAGCAGAGAACAATCTCTGCTTCCTGCTCCACGCCTTCCCCTACCAGGCAGTCTGCAGGGGACGGGAGAGAAGGGGGATCAGTGAGACAGAGGCTAGGACAGAGCAGAAAAGAGCCACACTGTTCCCTAATCCATCTCCTCCCGTCTAATCTTGCAGAAGCAGGAGGGGAGCGGGAAAATTTGGAGTGGAAAGAGCAGAACAGACCAAAAAGCTACTGAACTCTCTAATCCAGCCCTTCCTTACTGTTGTTTATTACCCTCTGGGCTACAGAAGCAGCAATGTCATGGTGCTCTTCTGGCAGTGATGCCTATGGCCTAGGCCATAATGGCCTTAGGGAGCTAGGCTCTGTAGCAGCTGCCCATCTCAGCATTTGGAGCCTGGCTGTTGAGGAATGCTGCCCTGCTGCTCCCCAAACCATTAAGGGGATAAGACAAAGATGTATAAATACAACATTCAAGAAGAGACTTAAGAGTTTGTTGTTTAGCCAAGCTTTCCCATAATCACTCCTTTCCGCCATGATTTCAGTCCGTATTAACATGTTACTGTCTCCATAATGAGGTTAGCATAGTCCTTCCCAATATAAGTTCCCAGCTTTCGCCCAAGTTATGTCTACCCATGTTGCTATACCTGCTTTCACCCTAGTTATGTTATCCAGGTTTCTCTACCCTGTTCAATGTAAGACAAGACTGTGTCACTGTTGTTTTTTGCTGGTTGTAATGTAAACCGTAGTGATAATTAATCCTGTTAATTGAACCTCGGTATATAAAAGCTATAAATAAAATAAATAAATAAATAACATTTATTATGGGACATGGTTTAGATGAAGAATTTTCAGGTTGTGTTTAGCATGGGTGCTAGATGCATTGTTAGGAAAAAAGTGTTTTTTCTGTAAATTATATTGTTCTCTGCAGAGTCCTTTGCTTAAATGGGGCTCATTGATTTCCGTTGCTGTGACTGGTTTCTGTTCTGTTCTTTTTAATAGTTCCCAATGACTTGTACTAGGCTTATTGAATCTTATTGTATCCATTCATTTCAGTTGCCTTAATGAAGGCCCATTGATTGCTATTAGATCTTCGAAAAATTTGTTGGAGAGAGATTAATATTTATTTGGACATGTTCCTGGAAGAAATTGTTGCTTTAAAGAAATGCAAACAGCTCTGAAACCTTTGCATTTTCTTATGTTCAGACATTTTATGCTTTTATTTGGAAGTTACAAAAATCCCTCCAGCTAGAAGTTAATTGCTGATTCCAGAGAAGCTCTTGGATTCAGTTCCCTGAAACTTCCCATCTGTACTGGCATACCCACTCCTCATAACAAAATGGATTAGAGATTCCCAAGGATGACCTGCATTTCCCATCCAAGTACCACCCCATTGTTATGTCGGTCAGCTGCAGAGCTCGTGACCGACCTTCCTCACCGTCCTGCCGGGGACGGCCCCCGCTCCGCTGCAGGGCAGGGGAAGCGCTCCCAGTGCTGCTCTCCTCTTCATGGCCCTCTCTGCCATGACCCTCGAGTCGCGGCAAAGACGCCACTGCCGACCAACGCTCCGACTCCGGGCCTCCTTAGGCGAGCATGCACCATCTGGCCTCCCTTTGAAGGACCAGGGGTGGGAACCCCAGGGTCGTCCCTGGCTGATGCCATCACAAGCCTGAGATATTTAAGCACCTCCTTTGGCCTACACTAACCGACTTGGCAATGATTTCCCTGAGCTTCTCTGGTGCTTGTTCCTGTTCTCCGGACTTGCGGTTCCTGCCTTGGATCTCTGCTCTCTGATTGTGGACTCTGGCTCTGGGTACTCACTCCTTGGGGGCCTGCTCTGCGCTTCCATTCCTAGGACGCTGCCTCCACGCTTCCCCACTCCTTGGGGTAGCCTCAGCACTACTCCAGAGATCCTGTCTCTATGCTTCCCCGCTCCTCGGGGTAGCCTCCAGAGATCCTGTCTCTACGCTTCCCCGCTCCTCGGGGTAGCCTCAGCACTACTAGTCCAGAGACCCTGCCTCCATGCTTCCCTGCTCCTTGGGGCAATCTCAAAGTTACTACACCAGAGATCCTGTCTTCACACTCCCCGCTCCTCGGGGTGGTCTCCTCAGGTAGCATCAATCCCCACCTCAGAAACAAGGGTCCACGAAAACTACAAAACCTAACAGATTGCCAAGTCCATGGACCTGGCGGACCTGACCACTCTCCAGGCCATTCTGGGCATGTCCCAGAATATCCAGGAGCAACAACGATTCCTGGAGGCGTTGGCTACCTCTATAGAGCGCCTAAATGCCCGACTGGATTCTCAACCGGTGGACTTGGCTGCACTGAAGTCTGTTCCCAGGCTCGTTCAGAAGCTCCAGAATTTCCGGTCAACTTCAGAACTGGTAGTGGCAGATGTAAATCGTCTTGCTGCTCATCAAGACCTCCTGACCCAGCTTAATGTCCCACCTCCATCCCCTGCGGCCCCCGTGCCGGCTCCCTATCCCAGTCAGGCGGTCATTCCTTTGTCAGCACCACCTCAATACTCTGGAGACTCTAAGCAGTGTCGGGGATTCTTAAACCAATGCCACATGCATTTTACCCTTCAGTCAGCGCTTTTTCCAAATGACTTGGTCAAAACGACCTTTCTTCTTTCCCTTTTGGATGGCAAGGCTTTGGCTTGGGCCTCTCCCTTGTGGGAGTGCTCCGACCCTTTGCTTTCGAACCTGCCACACTTTGTCTCGCCCTTTAAACAGGTTTTTTAAGAACCAGGCAGACTCCCCGCCATGGGCTCTGATCTTCTTCACCTACGACAAGGGTCTCGCTCCTTAAATGATTACGCGATCGAATTCCGAACTTTAGCCATGGAATTTAATTGGCAGGGGGACAGCTTACATGCCATATTTCTAGATGGCTTAGCTCCCCAAATTAAAGACGAACTTACAGCATGAGAACTTCCAACTTCCCTCAAAGGGCTCATCGATCTCACAGGGAAGATCGATCAATGACTCCAAGAGCGGGCCTAGATAGATAGGATTTTAGACAGTGCTGGGGAAGAGCCGGCTGTCGTGGTACATGTGGGCACCAACAACATAGGAAAATGTGGGAGGGAGGTTCTGGAAGCCAAATTTAGGCTCTTAGGTAGAAAGCTTAAATCCAGAACCTCCAGGGTAGCATTCTCTGAAATGCTCCCTGTTCCACGCGCAGGTCACCAGAGGCAGGCAGAGCTCCGGAGTCTCAATGCGTGGATGAGACGATGGTGCAAGGAAGAGGGATTCAGTTTTGTTAGGAACTGGGGAACCTTTTGGTGAAGGGGAGTCTCTTCTGAAGGGATTGGCTCCACCTTAACCAGGGTGGAACCAGAATGCTGGCGCTAACCTTTAAAAAGGAGATAGAGCAGCTTTTAAACTAGAACAAAGGGGAAAGCCGACAGTCGCTCAGCAGCGCATGGTTCGGAGAGAGGTATCTTCAAAGGATACTAATTATGCATTAGAATTACGGCATCCCGACAGTGAGGTTCCAATAATAAGAGAAGTAGTCCAAGTGCCTGTAACTAAAAACTCACCTGAGCTAAAACATTCTAACTTATCCCTATCAATTAAAAAGCAGAATGAAAACACAAACAAAAAACAAACTTTGAAATGTTTGTATGCTAATGCCAGAAATCTAAGAAGTAAGATGGGAGAATTAGAATGTATAGCAGTGAATGATGACATAGACTTAATTGGCATCTCAGAGACATGGTGGAAAGAGGATAACCAATGGGACAGTGCTATACCGGGGTACAAATTATATCGCAATGACAGAGAGGAGCACCCGGGAGGAGGTGTGGCGCTTTATGTCCAGGATGGCATAGAGTCCAACAGGATAAACATCCTGCATGAGACTAAATACAAAATTGAATCTTTATGGGTAGAAATCCCTTGTGTGTCGGGGAAGACTATAGTGATAGGAGTATACTACCATCCACCTGGTCAAGATGGTGAGATGGACAGTGAAATGCTAAGAGAAATTAGGGAAGCTAACCAAATTGGTAGTGCAGTAATAATGGGAGACTTCAATTACCGCAGGATACATAGGTGCAGGCAGAAATTTAAGTCCTGATACAGTACTCACAATCAAGTGTATAAGTACAACTTTTTATTCTTCAATGTGGCAACTCCTCTGATTCATACAGGCAGTAGGTTAATGGCGTCCCCCGACACGGTTCCCGTGTTTCGCCGCGGGCTGCATCGGGAGGGCGCGCCAACAGGGGTTCTAACAATAACTGTAAAACAGAAGTATACATCAGGACAACAACGTGGGACTTATAGCCGAATAATGAGTATAAAACTTAGGATATAAAGCATTCCAACATACCTGACAGCAAAATGCCTTAAAAGTGACAGGGAGCGCACTGCCCTTGAACGCTGACAGGTATTTAAAGCTGATTAAGCGCGCCAAATCAGGAGGACAAACCACGTGGGAGCTCACGGCCCCGTTCAATTACCCCAATATTGACTGGGTAAATGTATCATCGGGACACGCTAGAGAGATAACGTTCCTGGATGGAATAAATGATAGCTTTATGGAGCAATTGGTTCAGGAACCGACGAGATCTAATTCTCAGTGGAGCACAGGACTTGGTGAGAGAGGTAATAGTGGTGGGGCCGCTTGGCAATAGTGATCATAATATGATCAAATTTGATTTAATGACTGGAAGAGGAACAGTGTGCAAATCCAAGGCTCTCGTGCTAAACTTTCAAAAGGGAAATTTTGATAAAATGAGAAAAATTGTTAGAAAAAGCTGAAAGGTGCAGGTACAAAAGTAAAAAATGTCCAACAGGCGTGGTCATTGTTAAAAAATACCATTGTAGAAGCACAGTCTAGATGTATTCCACACATTAGGAAAGGTGGAAAGAAGGCAAAACGATTACCGGCATGGTTAAAAGGGGAGGTGAAAGAAGCTATTTTAGCCAAAAGATCTTCATTCAAAAATTGGAAGAAGGATCCAACAGAAGAAAATAGGATAAAGCATAAACGTTGGCAAGTTAAATGTAAGACATTGATAAGACAGGCTAAGAAAGAATTTGAAAAGAAGTTGGCCATAGAGGCACAAACTCACAGTAAAAACTTTTTTAAATATATCCGAAGCAGAAAGCCTGTGAGGGAGTCAGTTGGACCGTTAGATGATTGAGGGGTTAAAGGGGCACTTAGAGAAGATAAGGCCATCGTGGAAAGATTAAATGATTTCTTTGCTTCGGTGTTTACTGAAGAGGATATTGGAGAGGTACCCGTAATGGAGAAGGTTTTCATGGGTAATGATTCAGATGGACTGAATCAAATCACGGTGAACCTAGAAGATGTGGTAGACCTGATTGACAAACTGAAGAGTAGTAAATCACCTGGACCGGATGGTATACACCCCAGAGTTCTGAAGGAACTAAAAAATGAAATTTCAGACCTATTAGTAAAAATTTGTAACCTATCATTAAAATCATCCATTGTACCTGAAGACTGGAGGATAGCTAATGTAACCCCAATATTTAAAAAGGGCTCCAGGGGCGATCCAGGAAACTGCAGACCGGTTAGCCTGACTTCAGTGCCAGGAAAAATAGTGGAAAGTGTTCTAAACATCAAAATCACAGAACATGTAGAAAGACATGGTTTAATGGCACAAAGTCAGCATGGCTTTACCCAAGGCAAGTCTTGCCTCACAAATCTGCTTCACTTTTTTGAAGGAGTTAATAAACATGTGGATAAAGGTGAACCGATAGATGTAGTATACTTGGATTTTCAGAAGGCATTTGACAAAGTTCCTCATGAGAGGCTTCTAGGAAAAGTAAAAAGTCATGGGATAGGTGGCGATGTCCTTTCGTGGATTGCAAACTGGCTAAAAGACAGGAAACAGAGAGTAGGATTAAAAGGACAATTTTCTCAGTGGAAGGGAGTGGGCAGTGGAGTGCCTCAGGGATCTGTATTGGGACCTTTACTTTTCAATATATTTATAAATGATCTGGAAAAAATACGACGAGTGAGATAATCAAATTTGCAGATGACACAAAATTGTTCAGAGTAGTTAAATCCCAAGCAGATTGTGATACATTGCAGGAAGACCTTGTGAGTCTGGAAAATTGGGCATCCAAATGGCAGATGAAATTTAATGTGGATAAGTGCAAGGTGATGCATATAGGGAAAAATAACCCATGCTATAATTACACAATGTTGGGTTCCATATTAGGTACTACAACCCAAGAAAGAGATCTAGGCGTCATTGTGGATAACACATTGAAATCATCGGTTCAGTGTGCTGCGGCAGTCAAAAAAGCAAACAGAATGTTGGGAATTATTAGAAAGGGAATGGTGAAATAAACGGAAAATATCATAATGCCTCTGTATCGCTCCAAGGTGAGACCGCACCTTGAATACTGTGTATAATTCTGGTCGACGCATCTCAAAAAAGATATAATTGCGATGGAGAAGGTACAGAGAAGGGCTACCAAAATGATAAGGGGAATGGAACAGCTCCCCTATGAGGAAAGACTAAAGAGGTTAGGACTTTTCAGCTTGGAGAAGAGACGGCTGAGGGGGGATATGATAGAACAGGTAGATGTGAATCGGTTATTTACTCTTTCAGATAATAGAAAGACTAGGGGGCACTCCATGAAGTTAGCATGTGGCACATTTAAAACTAATCGGAGAAAGTTCTTTTTTACTCAACGCACAATTATACTCTGGAATTTGTTGCCAGAGGATGCGGTTAGTGCAGTTAGTGAAGCTGTGTTTAAAAAAGGATTGGATAAGTTCTTGGAGGAAAAGTCCATTACCTGCTATTAGTTCACTAAGGGGTAGATTTTCAAAAACTGCGCGTTCGCGTACTTTTGTTGGCGCACCAGTCGCAAACAAAAGTACGCTGGATTTTAGCAGATACGGCCCTATCTAAACCCCCCCTACCTTTCTCCACGGATTTACGCCTCCCTCCCAGAGGGAGGCGTAAATCCACGCATGCCAGCGGGCCGCTGGCGCGTTGAGACGCAACCCGGGGGCGGTTCCGGAGGGCGCGACCATGCCCCCGGACCGCCCCTTTGCCGAAACCATGCCCCCCGGGCCCGCCCCCGAAACATCGCTTCCCGCCCCCAAAATGCCACGTCGATCGGCCCCGCCCCCGACACGCCCCCGTCAAAAACCCCCGGGACTTACACGAGTCCCGGGGCTCTGCGCACCGGCAGGCCTATGGAAAATAGGCGCCCCCTGGCTCCCCTGCAGGGCAGGGGAAGCGATCCCAGCGCTGCTTTCCTCTTCGCAGCCCTGACTGCTGTCGAAGAACCTCGAGTCACGGCAGAGAAGCTGCTGTCGACCAATGCTTCGACTCCAGGCCTCCTTAGGCACGCGTGCGCGCCATCTGGTCTCACTTTGAAGGACCAGGGGTGGGAATTCCAGGGTCGTCCCCAGCTGATGACATCACAAGCCTGAGATATTTAAGCACCTCCTTTGGCCTACTCTAACCAACTTGGCAACGAGTTCCCTGAGCTTCTCTGGTGCTTGTTCCTGTTCTCCCGATCTGCAGTTCCTGTCTTGGATCTCTGCTCTCTGATCGTGGACTCTGGCTCTGGGTACCCCATCCTCGGAGGCCTGCTCTGAGCTTCCATTCCTGAGACGCTGCTTCCACACTTTCCCGCTCCTTGGGGTAGCCTCAGCGTTACACCAGAGATCCTGTCTCTACGCTTCCCCACTCCTCAGGGTAGCCTCAGCACTAGTACTGCAGAGACCCTATTTCTACACTTCCCTGCTCCTCGGGGTAGCCTCAGCACTAGTACTGCAGAGACCCTGTTTCTGCGCTTCCCTGCTCCTCGGGGTAGTCTCAGCACTACTACTCCAGAGACCCTATCTCCACGCTTCCCCACTCCTCTGGGCAATCTCAACGTTACTACACCAGAGATCCTGTCTCCACACTCTCTGCTCCTCGGGACGGTCTCTGCGCTACCACATCGGGCCTGTCTCCGCGCTCCCCGTTCCTCGGGGCCTGCCCTGCGCGCTTCTGCATTGGAGATCCTTCCTCTGGTATATGCTCTCCCCAGACCTGCCCAGTACTGCGACATCATTGAACTGACTCTCTCAGTCCCTGCTCCTCGGGGCACCCCGCAGTACTGCTACAGTGCAGGCGCCTGCGATCACGTGGCAGTGACGCAGGCAGTTCTTCTACGCCTCCTCGCTTCTGGGCCACAGCCATGGTCCTGTTGCCTCTGTTTCCAGTCAACCTTGCCTCCCGACGGTGGGGACCTGTGGAGCCCAACTCCTCAGGTAGCATCAATCCCCACCTCGGGCCAATGGTCCACGAAACCTACAAAACCTAACACCATCTTACCCTTTCAGGAAGGGGACAGGGAGCTAAATCAGACCCTACATTCATGCATAATAAAGAGATATCTTGAAGAAATTGCATGTTGGACAGAATCTGTTGGGCAACCAAAAACCTCAGTGGGATTTATGCAGCTTTTCAGCAAATGGTTTTGTAAATGAAAATGCAGTAGCATTGGCCAGTATCTCACTGGGCTCTTTACTCTTTCAGACCTTCTGCTCCCACTAATGTGCCAGTATTCTGGGAAGGTTGATGGCTTTGCTCTTTGATTCAAAAGACAAGATTTCACATTGCAGTGGTGGCAGAGCTTCAAATATCAACGAGCAGAGCTCCCACTTGGGCTATATAGCATCAACATCTGTTGAGGTTATGAGTAGCTTGTTGGCTGGTTTCAGAAGGAGAATGGAGGGGTCACAGCCTGCAGTGAATTAATTGGATTTACTAAATAGGAGTTTAAAAGAGACAGAAAAATAATTCAGCCTGTAAGAACAAAATAATCAAACAGCAGGATATGGAGATCTCAGCTTAAACTATTCTTTGGTTGAGTTAAAACAGAAAAGTTGTACTTCTGGAGCATGTCACTGTTTGCAGAAATATCTTAGAACCTTCTCACAAGTTAATAGTACCTGAAAAATCAAATTAGACCAGAAAAGTCTACAATCAATTGAGAATCTCTCATTCATACACCCGAACAGGAAGACAATCACCCCTCTCACCATAATATTGACCACAAATGACTACAATGGCATCACCCACCTAACCACAACATTCTGCTACATAGACTTCAATGACATCAATCTCTTAACTTCATCATTAACCATTATGGACTTCATAAGGACATGCCTTACCGGGTCAGACCGAGGATCCATCAAGCCCAGCATCCTGTTTCAGTGGTCAAGCCAGATTACAAGTAGCTGGCAAGTACCCAAAAAGATGCACTTTACACCAATGAATTCTTGGCGATCACATAACACCAATACTGATATCCTTACACTGGCTCCCAATTAAATATCGCATTGACTATAAAATTGTATGCATTTTACACAGAATCATCTATGGGAAACAAACCATTGGCTAATTGCTCCTGTCTGCCTTCATGCACTACAGCGAAGCCTAAGTTCCACAAATAAAGGCTTATTAACCAGCCCCTTGGTACAATCAGTACATTTGAATCAGGTCAGGGCGAGATCCATATCACTAGCAGTTCCAAAAATATGGAATTCTTTACTAATAGAATTACGTTTACAGCCAAACCAAATAATATTTCAAAAAGAACTAAAGACATGGCTGTTCAGCCAAGCCTATCAGGACTAAGAATAGCTCAAGACATGGCAGTCCACTCTTAACTGTTTACTCTATTTTATCTGATTAATTTTTTAGTTTTATTATGTTGTCTTAACATTTCTATATTGTATTAATTTATTTGCTGCATTTTATTAATCATAATATTTGTTTTTACAACTATTTTATTTCTAAGTTTTATTTGCATTACATTTGTATTTTATTGTATTTTGATATCTCTGTAAACTATTGTGATGGTTCCTCCAAATGACAGTATATATAAATCTATAAATAAATAAATAAATAAATAAAACAAATAAATATATATTGGGGTAGATTTTCAAAGGGGTACACGCGTACCATACACGCGTACCCCCCGAAAACCTACCCCAAACCCCCCCCTGCACGTGCCGAGCCTATTTTGCATAGGCTCGGCGGCATGCGCAAGCCCCGGGGCTTGCATGGAGGGGCGTGTTGGGGGCGTGTCGGGGATGTGCCGAGAGTGACGCTGCGTGTCGGGGGCGTGCCACGAGTGACGCGGCGTTTCGGGGGCGGGCCCGGGGGCATGGCACTGGCCCGGGGGCATGGTCGAGGCCTCCGGACCAGTCCCCGGGTCAGGTGATGGCGCGCCTGCAGCCCGCTGGCGCCAACAAAGGTGGGGGGGGTTTAGATAGGGCCGGGGGGGGGGGGGTGAGTTAGGTAGGGGAAGGGAGGGGAAGGTGAGGGGAGGCGGAAAGAAAGTTCCCTCCGAGGCCGCTCCGATTTCAGAGCGGCCTCAGAGGGAACAGGCAGCGCGCGCTGGGCTTGGCGTGCGCTGGTTGCACAAATGTGCACCCCCTTGTGCGCTCCGACCCCGGATTTTATAAGAAATGCACGGCTATGTGCGTATCTTATAAAATCCAGCGTATCTTTGTTCGCGCCTGGTGCACGAACAAAAGTACGCCCGTGCGTACATTTATAAAATCTACTCCATTATGTATAACCTTCACCTGTTTGAATGTTGCCATTCTACCCCTCATCTTTTCCAAGGCATTCAGTCTCAGCTCTGCTCAATGGGTTTATAATTGTGACATGAACCATCATTATTTCTCTGGATGGCATCACCTGTCTAACTATATCATTCTACTCCATAGACTTCAATGGCTTGACCCACCTAATCGAATGGGATTACCAAAAATGTTATTGAGCATTCTTCAGCTAGTGCAAAATAGAACAGCAAGAATTTTGAATGGGAGAGAAAATTGATTCCCCATTTTAGAAAGATCTTAGTTTAAAGTGTTAACTTTACTGCATAAGGCTGTACATGTTGAAAACCACTTTCTCACTGAATTAAGCCTTACAGTAATATCATTCCTTCTGATCTTTGAACTAAAATTTTCTGGCAATACCTCTTTTTTAAGGGTTTTAAACTGCAGGAGACAAGAAACAGTCTTCTCTATTGTCAGTCTAGTATTGTGGAATGCAGCATTAGAGGGCCAATTAAGAGAAGAGAAGGATTACCTGCATTTTCAGATAAAGCTGATGGCAACAATTCTTAGACAAGTTTATATGATTATGAGTTATTTATGTTTAGGGTCAGGAGCGGATTGCAGGAAACTATCAGCTCGGGGGATTTTTTCAAAACCAGCCCACAGAGTATCTGACTCACTCATATACTTACTTCACCTCGATCTGATATAGGCCCTCTTCAAATACAGAATAAAGACACCATAAAGTATAAAAAGAAATGTGCAGACAAAAACTGAACTGGAAAGTGCAACAAGCCAGATTCTGTATGCAGTGCAACAATAGATAAACAGTAACCATTCCACATAAAACATCAATAATAAAATCAAGAAAAATAAAATATATTAGTAAACCATACTAAACAAATAAAGAAATACTTCAAAACAGCTGATAAATAGAATATCCAATAAATAAAAACTCATTGGGAAATCTTAAAATATTTCCCAAACACCAATAAAATATTTCAAAACTGATACGCCTGTCGGTCGCAGATGGCTGCTACCTCTCATGCTCACCTCTTTTCTCCCTGCTCCATCAAGTCTGGGAAGAATGGCGGTCTCTGCTAATCCCCGCCGACCTCTCCAGCGTTCCCGGGACAGTGTGGGCGCTGCCAACTGCCATCTCGGATCCGGAATTACTTAGATGCACACACGCAAGGGCCTCCTTTATTCACGTCATGGCAGGAACCTTGGGGGCGTCCCTCCCAATGATGTCAACCCGCTATTGTATTTAACCTGACCAGCCCTTGCCTTCTATGAGTTAGCAAGGAGTTCACTCTTGCTGAATCCACCTCCTTCAAGGACTTCCTGTTCCTGACTTTGATCTTGGCATCCGATGCTGTGAGTACCTGCTCCTCAGGGACTCCCCTGCATTCCTGGTTATCCGCTCCTCAGAGGGCCTACCTGCCTGACTGTTACCAGACCTGCTTCTCGGGTCTCTCTCTCTCTCCTGCAACCATCTCTTGTGAGTACCTCTACTGACTTCTACATTACGAACTGTATTGAGGATTCTCTGCGGTGTACCGCGAACCTCTGGCCACTACCGTCCTTCCTCCAGTCGAAGCTATTCAGCACTTCCTGTGCTACAGAGCTTGACACACCAACTACAGGAGCCACTTCCGGGTTCCGGCATCTCTACGAGTTCTTCAACATCTACTGTACAGACATCCTCGGCATACCCCGCTGTGTGGGCCACTACCGGATCTGTATTCCTGAGGTGCCTACACTCGTCAGAGGGGATTCCCGGCCTACCCCGCTTCGCGGGTCACTACCTGATCTTCTCATCTGTGGCATCGCTCTGGGTATTCCCCACTGCTCAGAACTGTACTATTCTATCTCAAGCTCTGTGGACATTATTTTTTCCTTCCTTCATAATAAAGTCTCTACCTACAGCTGTGTCCCACGCCACTGAGACTATGCCTGCTGATGGTGAGGCTCACAGGGCTCCTCCCTGTGGGCAGAGACACCTCTCATCTCAGCCCAGGGTTCACATTCTTACAAAAACACAACAGATTGCTAACTCCATGGACCCAGCTCAGGTCTCTGCCATCCAGGCCATCCCTGGCCTGGCCCGGCCCAGCATCTGGCTGAACAGCAAAGGACTTTAGAGACTCTAGCTAACGCCTTCAATCAGCTAAGTTCTAGGCTAGATGCCGCATCTCTGCCTGACAACGCTACCACCTCTTGCTGGGCCTGTAAGACTTTCCATGCCCTTGCCTGCACCCACTCATTTTACAGGTGATCCCCTATTATGCAGAGGCTTCCTGAATCAGTGCTGTATGCACTTCTCCTTACAGTCTACCTACATCCCAGATGTAGTGTCCAAAACCTGTCTCTTTTAGACAGGGAAGCACTGGCCTGGGCTTCTCCTCTCTGGGAGCGTAATGATCCAATCCTCAGTGACTTGATGGGCTTCCTGTTGTTATTATGTGTGTTTTAGTGGATCCTTGGATGCATGGAGATGACTATGCCCACGGGGAGGAGCCCCGTGAGGAGCCATAGCACTGGGCTAGACTCTATACACAAAACACAGGAATTAATTCTTTATTTATACAGCTTGAAGTAGCCACCTGGCGGCAGTGGTGAGTTGTAGTCTCAGGGACCTCGGCAGAGGGAGCCCTTCTCTCCAAGATGACGTCAGGAGGTTCCACAGCAGGAACTACTGTGGAGGAGACAGATGAGATGTTAGTATACTCACTCGGTGTTAGCTGTTATGGATGCGATTCCACCAGATAATCATAGATGGTAGAGGCACAGAGGCAAGGAGAACAGGTCCTCAAGGAGCGAGTACCTGTTCCCTGAATGGCACCTGAAAATAGAACAGAGGGCCCCCGAGGAGCAGGTACCCAAGTTAGTAGTCAAACCCCGAAGGGCAGAAGGAGAGCTTCCTGCAGGCAGCAGGGAAGCGGCAGAGTAGCGCAGACAGGAACAGTTAGACTATTCGAGCCTTTGCCAGCTCAATGAGCTAGCAATCTTGAGAAGTAGATATACCTGGATGGCGTGACGTCAGATGAGGGAACGCCCTCGAGGTTCACGCCACTGGGTGTACTTAGATGTGGGTTGCGTGCACATGCGCACGCACCCTATCAGGTACCTGGGAGGAGCAATGGCGTTCGTCCCCATTCCGGGGACGCCAGAGAGGTCGGCTTGACAATGCTGCAGTAGCCATCTTGCCCAGGTAAGTGGGAGGAGCCGAGATAGGGGTGCAACAAGCGGGGCGAAGCCATCGAAGACCGACGGATGCAACAGTACCCCCCTTCAAAGGGCATCCATGCTGTGACCTTCCAGGTCTAGGTTTTTGCGGATGTAGATGATGGAAATCCTGTAGCATCTTCTTATCCAAGATATTGGACATTGGAGTCCAAGAGTTGTCTTCCAGGCCATAACCATCCCATGACAAGAGGTATTCCCATACTCTGCCTCATTTTCCTACATCGAGAACTGCTTCAACTTTGTATTCGATGTCTTCTTCTGCATTTACTGGAGTAGATTTGGGTATCTTGTTGGAAAATTCACTGAGTATCACTGGTTTCAATAGTGAGACGTGGAATGCATTGTGGATCATTAGAGTAGCTGGTAGCTTCAGACTGTAGGTGAGGTTGCCCAGTCATCGGAGAATGGGAAATGGTCCAACAAAGCGAGGAGCGAATCGAGCTGAAGGAAGTTTGAGTCTTAAATGTTTTGTTGAAAGCCAGACCTTGTCACCAGGTTTGAAGTCTGGAGCCTTGCGATGATGAGCATCGTATCCTTTCTTGGCTCGTATTCCTGCTTTCATAAGCATCTCTTTAGTCTGAGTCCAGAGTTGATGGATTTCAGTAGCAGTTGTTTGTGCTGCTGGGGACAACACTGATAACGGAAGTGGCAGTGGTGGTAATGGTAGTCGTCCGTAGACCACTTCGAATGGTGTTGATCCAGTGGATGTTGCTGGATGAGAGTTTATGGCAAATTATGCCTATGGCAACAGTTTGCTCCAATCATTCTGTCAGGTGTTCACGTAAGCACAAATGAACTGTTTGAGTGTCCTGTTCATCCTTTCTGTTTGGCCGTTGGACTGAGAATGGTATGCCAATGTGAAGCCGAGGGTTATATCGAACGTCTTGCATAATGCCTTCCAGAAGTTAGCTGTGAACTGAACTCCGCGATTGGAGACTATGTGCTTAGACAAGCCATGCAGGCGGAAGATGTGTGTGATGAACAATCGGGCGAGCTCCATGGTGGTGGGTAAGCCTGGGAGAGCCACAAAATGTGCCATTTTTGAGAACCCGTCAATGGATACCCAAATGGTGTTGTTCCCTTCTGATGATGGTAAATCTACCACAGTGGCAATATGTGTCCACGGTTCTTCAGGGACCGGCAAGGGTTGGAGAAGACCCCATGGACATCCTGGCAGCGTCATCTGTTTAGCACAGTTTGTGCAGGAAGCGACGTAGGCGAACGTGTCCTCTTTCATGCTGGGCTACCAATAAAAGGTTTGCAGTTTAGACAACGTCCTTCGTTGCCCAGGGTGTCCTGAGAGTTTGGAGTTATGGGCCCTAGCCAATAGCTTTTTCCTGAGGTTCTTGGGTACGATCGTTTTTCCTGCAGGTACCGAATGGGTAGCTGCCAATATGACCTTCTCGGGGTCAGTGATGTGTTGCAGCTCTTCGGGTACGTCCTCGGAGAGGAAGGAGCGTGAAAGAGCATCAGCTCTGATATTCTTGTCTCCTGGACAATACTTGAGCACGAAGTTGAATCTTGCTTGTCTATGGTTCAGGCGCCGTGCGAGGCGGAGATACTCCAAGTTCTTATGGTCTGTGAAAACCGTTAATTGAAGTTGCACTCCTTCGAGCCAAGGGCGCCATTCTTCGAATGCCATCTTTATAGCCAGAAGTTCCTTGACTCCAACTCTGTAATTTCGGCAGGAGAAAAACGACGTGAGAAAAATGAGCATGGATGTGGGACCATAGAATTGCCAGCCTGGCTCAGTACTTCCCCTACGCCTAGGTCAGAGGCGTCGACCTCTACGATGAAGGGTTTTGAGGGGTCTGGATGTCGAAGTCATGGCTTGGTCGAGAAGGCAACCTTCAGCTTTTGAAAAGCAGCAATCGCTTCGGGAGACCAATTAGCTGCGTTGGCACCTTTATGTGTCATAGCTGTCAGCGGTACTGTGAGTGAGGAGTAATTCTTGATGAACGTCCCATAATAGTTGATGAACCCTAAGAAGCGTTTGAGAGCCTTTAACCCAGTGGGTTGTGCCCATTTCTTAATACTCTCCAGCTTCTGTGGGTCCATTTGGAAACCTTCTTTGGAGACAATGTAGCCTAGGAACGGCACTGATTCCTTATGAAATTCACATTTAGATAGCCTGGCGTAGAGATGGTTCTCACGAAGCCTCTGTATTACTCTCTTGACATCTTCTTGGTGAATGGTGATGTCTTGTGAGAAGATTAAGATGTCATCTAAGTAGATAACAACACATTTATAGAGGAGGTCTCGGAAGATGTCATTCATTAAATTTTGAAAGATGGCTAGAGCAATACACAGGCCGAACGGCATCACTAAGTACTCGAAGTGGCCGTCTCGAGTGTTAAAGGCCGTCTTGCATTCATCGCCAGCTTTAATGTGAAGTAGGTTGTATGCTCCCTTCAGATCCAGTTTTGAAAAGATCTGGGCTCCTTGTAGTCTATCAAAAAGTTCTGATATCAGAGGCAGAGGATAACGGTCCTTAATAGTTATTTCGTTGAGGCCTTTGTAATCTATGCAAGGATGTAATGTGCCGTCCTTTTTGCCCACAAAGAAGAAGCCCGCGCCCGCAGGAGACTTGGACAGTCTAATGAAGCCCTTGTTGAGATTCTCCTGAATGTATTCAGACATGGCTTTGTTCTCGGCCACAGACAAGGGGTACACTCTACCCTTGGGTGGCTCCGTATTCAGCTTCAGACGAATGGCGCAGTCATAGGGTCTGTGAGGTGGAAGAATATCTGCAGCTTCTTTAGAAAAGACATCTTGAAAAGATGCGTATTGAAGCGGCAAGCCCGGCATTACTGAGGTGGTAGGCATACAAGGTAATGGCTTAACCTCAGTCAGGCATCGCCTATGCCAGTCTGGACCCCAACTTGACAGTTCCAGAGTGACCCAATCGAATTTAGGCATATGCTGTTGTAGCCACAGTAATCCCAGTACTATGGGGTGCATAGCCTTCTCTAAAATAAAGAAGGAGATGGTCTCTGTATGGAGAGCACCGGTAAATAGGCACAATGGTTCGGTACGTGGTGTTACTTCTCCTGGCAAGGGTTCTCCATGGATGGATGAAAGAAGTAGAGGAGGCGACAAGGTGGAAGTGGGGATCTGTAGATGTTCCACTAGTCGTTGAAGAATGAAATTGCCTCCTGCCCCTGAGTCCACTAGGGCAAGAGTCTGGTACTGTAGGGGACCGCAGATGAGAGATACAGGAAGAGAGAGTGGAGGAGGAGTGGTGAGACCTAAAAGAGTCCTCCCGCAGGATTTAGGTCTGTACGTTTCCTGGACATATAAGGCAATTTTGGACAGCATGGCCAGCTTGTCCACAGTACATACACAGCCCTAATTTCTTCCGCATTCTTCTCTCTTTTGATGTCAGGTGGCTGCGGCCTAATTGCATTGGTTCCTCTTTGCCGGCTGCTGGGACCTTAGGGGTAGCCCTGGATGCGGTCTTGACATGGACTTCACTCAGAAAGGCCCTCCTGGAACTCTTGATCTCTTGAACTTTATCTCGAAGCCGGCGGCCATTTCTGGTTGCCAGTTTCACTAGTTCAGCCAAGGTTTCAGGCATCTCTCTAGCAGAGGGTTCATCATTCAGGCAAGTGTTCAGTCCTTCAAAGAACAGCATCTTCAGGCATCATGGGTCCCAGGATAATTCAGATGCCAGTGTCTTGAATTCAATAGCGAAGTCAGCTAGGGTCTTCTTCCCTTGCTTTAGGTGAACCAAGGAAGATCCTGCAACAAAATATCGGGCAGGGTCATCAAAAACTGATTTAAACAGTTCAAGGAATCCTTCAATGTTGTGAAGGATCGGGTCCTCACGTTCCCACAGCGAAGATGCTCAGGACAGGGCTTGTCCATCTAGGTATGATAGGATATACAGTCTTTGCATAAGCTGTGAGGAAATGTCCAGGTTGTAACGCAAAGTGCATGCAGCACTGGTTAATGAAGTCTCTGCATCTCCATACTTCTCCCGAGAAGCGGATAAGAGCTGCTAGAGGTACAGTTGTCTTGACTGTCACCTCTGACGGTTCAGCCTCTTTACCTGAGGTGGAAGGGGAGTTCATCTGTTTGTGTAACAATTCAAATGCAGCGGTCAGTCCTTCCAGCGAGTCTACTGCTCGGCGATCCGCTGGGATAGGCCGGGAATGGCCTGCAACGCCGTGAGCTGAGCTGGATCCATGGAGTTGGCAATCTGTTGTTATTACGTGTGTTTTAGTGGATCCTTGGGTGCCGTGGAGATGACCACACCCATGGGGAGGAGCCCCATGAGGAGCCATAACACTGGGCTAGACTCTATACACAAAACACCAGAATGAATTCTTTATTTATACAGCTTGAAGTAGCCACCAGGTGGCAGTGGTGAGTTGTAGTCTCAGGGACCTCGGCAGAGGGAGCCCTTCTCTCCAAGACGACGTCAGGACGTTCCGCAGCAGGAGCTACTGTGAATGAGACAGATGAGATGTTAGTGTACTCACTTGGTGTTAGCTGTTATGGATGCGATTCCACCAGATAGTCATAGATGGTACAGGCACTGAGGCAGGGAGAGCAGGCCCTCGAGGAGCGAGTACCTGTTCCATGAATGGCACCTGAAAATAGAACAGAGGGCCCTCGAGGAGCAGGTACCCAAGTTAGTAGTCAAACCCTGAAGGGCAGAAGGAGAGCTTCCTGCAGGCAGCAGAGAAGCGGCAGAGTAGCGCAGACAGGAACAGTTAGACTATTCGAGCCTTTGCCAACTCAATGAGCTAGCAATCTTGAGAAGTAGATATACCTGGATGGGCATGATGTCAGATGAGGGAACGCCTTCGAGGTTCACGCCACTGGGTGTACTTAGACATGGGTTGCGCGTGAGCACCCTAGCAGGTACCTGGGAGGAGCAATGGCATACGGCTGCACCATATCCGTTCCAGGGATGCCAGAAAGATCGGCTTGACGATGCTGCGTAGCTATCTTGCCCACGTAAGCGGGAGGAGCTGAGATAGGGGTGCAACAAGCGGGGCGAAGCTGTCGAAGACTGATGGACGCAACGCTTCCTTACGCTCTTTCGTTCTGTGTTTGACAACCCTGCTCGTAGGACCATCTCTGGATCTACACTCCTACATCTCCAACAAGGTACCAAACCTCTAACTGACTATGTTATTGAGTTTAAAACCTTTGCCTCTGAATTACATTGGGGCCTGGGTTGTCTATGGACTATCTTTCTGGAAGGTCTCAACTTTCGCATCAAAGACGAATTAGCAGCCTGTGAGCTCCCTGAAACCTTGGACTCCCTCATTAATCTTGCAGGACAAATTGACCGTTGTCTGTGTGAGTGATCACAAGAAGTAAAGGATCTTAAGAAGGTGACACCAGGGGTTCCATGCTCTCGTCAAGCACCAGTTACCCAGACTACTTCCATACCCAGTATTGAGGAGGAAGAACCCATGCAATTAGGCTGCAGCCACCTAACAGCCAAAGAGAGGCGTTATCGCAGAAGATTAGCCCTCTGTATGTACTGTGGGCAACCTGGCCATGCAGTTCCCTCCTGTCCTATCTGTCCGGGAAACTCGCAGACCTAGGATCCACTGGAGGACTCCTCCTAGGTCTAACTTCTCCATCTCCTCCACTGACACTTCCAGTCTCCATCATTTCGAATACTCTCGAATTCCACACATTAGCTCTAGTGGACTCCGGTGCCGGGGGAGACTTCATACTCAGACAACTCGTAGAGCACCTACGAATCCCCACTGTGTGGATGCCTATGCCATTGCTGGTATCATCCATACATGGTGAGCCACTTCCTGTTGAGGTCTCTTATGCTACTCAACCTATTCGTCTCCACATGGGGTCGCTCCACTCGGAGACCATCTCCTTCCTGGTCTTGGATAAGGCAATACACCCGGTAGTACTTGGATTGCTATGGTTACAGACGCACTCACCCCAGTTTGATTGGAGCACTTTGGAACTATCCCAATGGGGAAGAGATTGCCATGGAAAATGCCTACAAGTGGTCTCTCCCATGCCGTGCCTGACCACTATCACCTCACTGCCAGGCCTACCTCAGCAGATACGCTACCCCCTCACCGGTCCTTTGACTGCGCCAGCAACTTAATTTCAAGAGAACTTGGCGAAGGGTATCATTCAGCCTTTGAAATCTCCAGCTGGAGCCGAATTCTTTTTTTTTTTTTTTAATTATCTATTTATTGAATTTTCAAAAAAAAAATAAATTTTACAAAACATAATGTTCAGAAATATAACAATAAAGGGGGCATAGTAATTTATCATAGAATTACACATTTTCTTAATATAATAATTTTTTATCATACCATTCTATTTTGTCAAAATTATAGGAAATAAGGTAGACAAAATGTAAATTAAAAAGCAGAATCATAAGAAATTATAACTAATTATTTTACCAAGGTGCTTAGCGTTAACCAGTGTTTATATATCTATTTGCCAACGAACCCCTGAAGATTAATTAGAATTAGAATTAAAATAAACACGTAAATGATCAGGTTCTTTAAATATATATCTAGTACCTTTATATACTATAAGGCAATAACATGGAAATCGGAGCAGGAACTTTGTCCCTCTTGCCTGAACATCTCCCCTCATTTCCAAGAATTTTTTTCTCTTTATCTGAGTTATCTTTGTTACATCTGGAAAGATTTTTACCAGGTAACCATAAAATGTTAGATCTTGGTTCCAAAAGAACATTTTAAGAATAAAGTCTCTTTCAGATGATATATCAAATTGCACAAAAACGGGCGGATTTTAAAAGCCCTGCTCGCATAAATCCACCCGGATTTACGCGAGCAGGGCCTTGCGCGCCGGCGCACCTATTTTCCATAGGCCGCCGGCGCGTGCAGAGCCCCGGGACGCACGTAGGTTCCGGGGTTTTTGGAAGGAGGCGTGTCGGGGGCGTGTCGGGGGCGGGACCCGATGATGAGGCGTTTCGGGGGCGGGACCGGGGGCGTGGCGCCGGACCGGGGGCGTGGTCCAGGCCTTCGGACCAGCCCCCGGGTCGGAGCACGGCGCGCCAGCAGTCCACTGGCGCGCGTAGATTTACGTCTGCTTCTCGCAGGCATAAATCTACGGACAAAGGTAAGGGGGGGTTTAGATAGGGCCGGGGGGGTGGGTTAGGTAGAGGAAGGGAGGGGAAGGTGAGGGGAGGGCGAAAGAGAGTTCCCTCCGAGGCCGCTCCGATTTTGGAGCGGCCTCGGAGGGAAAGGAGACAGGCTGCGAGGGCTCGGCGCGCGCCGGCTGCCCAAAATCGGCAGCCTTGTGCGCGCCGATCCAGGATTTTAGAAGAAACGCGCGTATCTTATAAAATCCAGCGTACTTTTGTTTGCGCCTGGTAAGCAAACAAAAGTACGCGAACGCGCTTTTTAAAAAAATCTACCCCAAAGAGTAGCTTTTTCTTCAACCACTAGCTCAAATGATTTTTCCAAAATTGTAGTTAGATCAAAGGAATCCTCCATTTTCTCCTTCTTGCCATCCTAGCTTTTCATTCTTTCTGGCTGAGGTAGATAATACATTTTTACAATTTTCGGCAAGTCCTGTTCTGCTATTTTCAATATATTAATAAAATAACTTCTAAGGAGTTCTCGATGAGCCAACAAACGCATTTTAGGAAAATTTTAAATTCTTATGTTATTCCTTCTTATATGGTTTTCAAGATTTTCCATCTTTGACATTTGGATATTTTCCGATTTTATTACATTACATTGGATGTTTTCCATTTCATTAGCCTTATTTCCTGTCGATAGCAGGGCTGAAAGAATTAGCCATGCTGCCTGGGAAGCGTCGCGATCCCGAATAGGTGGAGTTTTCCCTAGCTGATCACAGAGTTTTTGACTCTGTGCATCGGTGCAGTAGTGTTCCCGCGCGGTTCCCTCACCTCTTCAGTTTCTTTTTTTCCGCAAGCCGTTCGCTCGCAGGGTTTTTCCTCTAGCAAATTTTTTCCTGACTGGATATTTTTCGTTGAATTTTTCGTGTTTTTTCTCAAGATTTCTCTTCCTAGATGGCTCCGAAGCCCTCTGGGTTTAAGTATTGTCAGTGTGGCAAAATTATGTCCATCACGGATGGACATAATTATTGCTACATCTTTTTAGGCCCGGACCACGACCAAAAGTTGTGTCGGGACTGCGGGAGAATGTCTCCGCGAGCCCAGCAGCACTGGGCCACAAGGATGGAAAGACTTAGGATGGGCACTTCGGCCCCACCATCATCGGTACATTTTTCGCCGGGACCGGCAAAGTCTGGTAAGGCCCATTCAAATCGGGCGTCCTCGCTGGGACCAGCAGGACTGAAGGAAGCTGTCCCAAGTACCAGGCCAGGGTTTCACACACCCTCAAGGCCTCATAGTAAAGCCAGGGATACGGCAGGGGTACTTCGGCACAAGGCACCGGGGAGTACGTCGTTAGAAGCTGAGGCGTTAGCGTCGTGGAAAAGAAAGCACGACGCAACAAAAATAGACAACGCAAGAACGACGCACAGTGCATTCAAATTGCACAGCGCATCTACGGCGCATGGCCGTGATGACGCATCATCGACGCACCCTACGGAGCATGGCACATCTACGGCGCATATCCAACTATATGGCGCATTAAGGCGCACAAAACATTGCATGACGCACCTAAGGTACATGGTGCAAAACGAATGCAAGTGGAGTCACCAGACTACAATAGATCGGGCAAATATCATCATAAATTATACTATACAGGTTCATCGAAACATACAACAAAAGAAATTTCAGCAAGGAGACGACATTCTTGGGGTTCATCAAGAATCTCCACTATAGGTTCTGACGTGGATGTTGAAGGCCTATCTGCATCTGATTCTCTATCATCAGGTCGCACTCCTCTCAGTGAAAGTTCTTTGGCCAGTCTCTCATCTGTATCTAGAGATAAGAGATGCTCTCCTACCTTGCAAATTCCATTAGCAAAACATATTCGCCCTTCACCTATTATTCCTCCTCAGGGTCAGCAAAAAGGAAAATCACCTGAGGACATTTTGCTTGCGGCAATTCCGACAAAAGCCCCAAAGCAAAGATTACATATTCCTCCACAAGGTACTCTGGTGGCATCTACTATGATGAAAATCTCAGATATTCTCAGCTCTTTTTTCCAAGAACTGGAAAAAACTAAGCAGGTACCACCACAGGATTCTCCAGATGGTTCTCCTGCTTCGCCTCCTTATGTTGAACCTTTGGAGCCGGTCAAAGAAAATACACCAACTCGACCACTTAGTCCGGGTTCTCCGGAATCAGTTCACTCTTTGAATTCTTCAACAGGAATGCTATCTGATCCTCAGGAAGGTCTACCTGAGCCTTTTTCTCCTCTGGAGGATCTGACTTATGCAAAATTCATTGAGAAAGTAGGCAGTCTTCTCCAGGTAGAAACCGGAAAACTACCTGATCCCAGGACTGAAATGCTTGGGATCTTAAAAATATTTGAATCTCCTCCTGAGCCCACTGCTCTACCTCCACACTCTGTCTTGGTAAATCTTCTATTCAAAATCTGGAAAACTCCTTTCTCAACAACAGCTACTTCAAGAAAAATTGATATTAAGTACAAGATGCGTAATTCATCAATTTATGAGTCTGCCCAACTTCCCCACCAATCTATTGTGGTAGAATCAGCCTTATCCAAAGCTAAGCGTAATAAGTTGCATTCGAACATACCACTGAGCCGAGAGAATAAATGTCTGGATGACTTTGGAAAGAAGATGTATCACTCCTGCATGCTCACAAACAGAATACAACATCATCAGTTCTACACTTCGCAGTACCTCTTTGAATCACTCCAAAAACTACGTCTATTATGTCTATCGGAGGACAATACACTTCCACAATCTTTCTTGGATATTGAAGGTCTCAGACATTTACTACGCTCTATTTACAAGTCATTCGAATCTTTGGCAAGAATGTCCGCTTCTCCTATAGCGGCCAGACGTATTGCTTGGCTCAGAGCCAGCGCAATTCGCCCTGATGTCCATGAGAAACTCGCCGATATTCCATGCATGGGAGACAATCTCTTTGGAGATAAATTTGGAGACATAGTCTCCCATTTAAAGGAACAAAGTGCAGCTGTACTTTCCCTTACCACACCTGCAGAGTCTCACAAATCTCAACATCGATTTTATCCTTACCGTCGTCGGTATTACTCGAGACCATACAATAGACCATATTCCCAGTACAGGCCTCAACCATATGTTCCACCAAGGAACACAGCTCCACCTGTTTCTAGGAGTCATGCCAGACAAGCTTCCTCTTTTTGAAATTAATACAGCCACTACCACTACCAGTATTCATAGGAGGACGCCTTCAATATTTTCTCTACAATTGGCAATCCATCACATCAGACCAGTGGGTACTAAACATTATAAAAAACGGTTACTCTCTAAACTTTCAATCCACTCCTTCTCTTCCTCATATTCCTCCGTAGAGGATAATACAATCCCACTACACATCCCTCACAGCGGAATTGAACAACCTACAAGTTCAACAATCTATACAGATCATCCCTCTTCATCAACATCTCCAAGGGTTCTATTCCCAATATTTCCTTATTCCAAAGAAGTCAGGAGGTCTACGACCCATTCTAGATCTACGACTATTCAACAAACACATACAGAGAGAGAAATTCAAAATGACTTCTCTCAAAAATATCCTACCACTGATTCAGCCCAACGATTGGCTATGTTCCATCGACCTGAAGGATGCATATTCCCATATACCAATTCACCCGTCTTCTTGGCGTTATCTATGTTTCCAAGTTCAGAATATACATTACCAATACAAGGTTCTCCCATTTGGCCTATCTTCAGCCCCAAGAGTATTCACCAAATGTCTAGCAGTGGTGGTGGTTCACCTCAGGAAACTTTCGATCCAAATTTTTCCTAATCTGGACGACTGGTTAATAGTAGCATCGGATCAGTTCACAATGAAAGATCATACATTACGCACAATCGAATGCCTTCAGAAGTTGGGATTTCTTATTGATTTTGAGAAGTCTCACCTACAACCTACTCAAATACTTCAATTCATAGGTGCTCTCATAAATACGGTGAAACAGAGAGTGTACCTTCCTCAGGACAGGATGCAGAACATACAATCATTGGCACACAGCCTACTTTACAGAAACCGGACATCAGCACGCCAGGTTCTCCAACTTCTGGGTCATATGGCAGCAGCGATCTATGTGGTTCCTCACACCAGACTTCACATGCGCCGCTTACAATGGGGCTTAAAGACTCAGTGGTCTCAATTCATACAGCCACTCAGCACCAGGATTCAAATTATGAACGCAATGAAAGAGGACATTCGATGGTGGCTCCTTCCCAAAAACCTTTCCTCGGGAGCCCCATTCCGCTTACCTCCTCATCAGATAACTCTGACCACAGATGCCTCCAACAAAGGTTGGGGGACACATCTGGGCGAACTGAAAACTCAAGGTCTATGGACCCCTCAGGAATCTACATACCAGATCAATCTCCTAGAACTACGAGCCATTTGGATGGCACTTCAAACATTCTTGGCTCAGATACGGGGATCAAGCCTCATGGTATATACCGACAACCAGGTAGCCATGTTTTACATAAACAAGGAAGGAGGGTCCGGTTCCTGGACTCTATGTCAGGAAGCAACATGAATTCTACATTGGACAATAAAAGCCCAAGTATCAATTCAAGCAACTTATCTTCCAGGTCTGGACAATGTAACAGCAAACCGTCTCAGTCAGATTTTTCATCCACACGAATGGACCTTGAATCCAGAGGTGGCACAAAACATCTTCAAACAGTGGGGGTTTCCCATAATAGACCTCTTTGCCACGGAAGCAAACAGACAAGTCCATACGTTTTGCTCAATTTATCCCAGCAATCAAAGGCTTGCTCCTGATGCTTTTCTCATTCCATGGACGCCAGGCTTGATGTATGCCTATCCATCCATTCCACTCATATCTTGAACGATTCAGAAATGCATCCAAGACGTATCAGACATGATTTTAATAGCCCCGGCGTGGCCGAGACAGCCCTGGTACGCGTACCTCATGAGACTCTCCATTCATCCACTAATAACGCTACAAAATCTTCCACATCGTCTGACACAGGAAGGGGGCTCTTTACTTCATCCCATGAATGAATCCCTTCATCTCACAGCGTGGAGATTGAAAGGCAAATACTAACTCCCTTAGGTTTATCTTCTCAACTAGAGGATATTCTTATTGCGTCAAGGAAACCTTCAACCAGACGCAATTACAAAGGAAAGTGGCAGCGGTACTTGGACTGGAGTACTCCAAAAAACATAAACCCCTTCTCATCCACTGCCACTCAATTACTACAATACCTGCACACACTTTACGAAGCAGGATTAGCCACCACTTCCGTACGAGTTCATATCAGTGCTATAGCAGCTTTTCATGAACCTTTTAATAATCTTCCAATTTCTAATCATCCGTTAATTTCCAGATTCATGAGAGGAATGATACGACTTCGCCCACCGGTGACTAAACCTCCAATTCCATGGGATTTAAATGTAGTACTGGAACAACTAATGCTTCCACCCTTTGAACCATTAGACTCTAGCCACATCAAATATATGACTTGGAAGACAATTTTTCTCATTGCCATAACTTCCACAAGGAGAGTCAGCGAACTACAAGCCTTGGTTCACTACTCCCCTTATCTAGAATTCTACCATGACAAGGTAACCTTTTGTCCTCACCCTTCTTTTCTACCTAAGATGGTAACGTTCTTCCATCTTAATCAAACTATAACTCTACCTATTTTTATGCCAAAACCTCATACTAATGAACGTGAAAAACTTTTGCACATGTTAGACTGTAAAAGAGCGTTAGCTTACTATAAGAAAAGGACTCAGTGAACTTCGAGGCCTTCTCAACTGTTCCTTTCCTTTAACCCGAATGATCCGGGACAACCAGTCTCAAAAAGGACCATAGCCAGTTGGTTATCACAATGCATACTTTTTTGCTACAATAAACGTTCCATTAAACTACTCACAAAGCCTCAGGCACACCACTGCAGCATCAGTTGCCCACTTGAACAAAATTCCCTTAATTGAAATCTGCAAAGCGGCAACATGGTCGTCCATTCATACCTTCACATCACATTATTGCCTTCAACAGCAAATGACTTCTGATGCAGCACTAGGCACAGCAGTCTTATCATCACTAAAAAGAACATGAGACTTCAAAGGTTCCTGTCCAAACCACCAAACAATAAATATACAGGGACACAACCCGGGAGCTTGGGACTCCCAGACAGCATGGCTAATTCATCCTGCTATCTACAGAAACACCGTTTACGGTAAGCAAACTTGCTTTTTTCCAAACCAGAAATTAATAATTCATTTTTCTGCACTCTTTTCTCTAAAACATGGCTTTGGCTAATGCTCTCTTTTACCATCGTAGTTAGAGAGGTAATGGCTTTTTCCATGGAAGAGATAGCCTTTAATATTTCTTCTAATGTCATTTTAGAGGTAATAGATTGTGGGATTTCACATACCACATTTATTTCTCCTTCTCTTCTCATTCCTTGCTTTGAGAGATTGATTTCTTCCCAGGCTCGATGCGATGCTTCAACGGGTGGGTCCCTGGAGCCCGTTGTCTGTGGGCTCACCGAGGTTGCTACGATTTCCTCACCTCCTCTCTGGGTTTCCCCTTCCCGGATAGCCGATTTTCCTTCCAGCAGAGCAGAGATGTTTGTGTCAGGTTCCAATCTCCTAAGCGGAGCTTCTGGGGTAGTTGGCACGCCGGGGCTCAGCGATGTTTCTGTGGCCAGGGGGCTCAGCGGCTGCTCTCCACTGACTCCTCCAGTGGCCCCTCCCTCCGGCTGTGAGTGTACCAGTCCAGCAAATACCTCCTCAATCCAGGGTTGACGAGTAAGTTGTATTGACGTGGAAAAGGGTAAACAGTGGAGTGCGTCAAGGAACTGTACTTGGACCGGTGCTTTTCAATATATATATAAATGATCTGGAAAGGAATACGACGAGTGACGTTATCAAATTTGCAGATGACACAAAATTATTCAGAGTAGTTAAATCACAAGCAGACTGTAATACATTACAGGAGGACCTTGCAAGACTGGAAGATTGGGCATTCAAATGGCAGATGAAATTTAATGTGGACAAGTGCAAGGTGTTGCATATAGGGAAAAATAACCCCTGCTGTAGTTACACGATGTTAGTTTCCATATTAGGAGCTAGCACCCAGGAAAAGGATTTAGGCATCATAGTGGATAATACTTTAAAATCGTCGGCTCAGTGTGCTGCAGCAGTCAAAAAAGCAAACAGAATGTTAGGAATTATTAGGAAGGGAATGGTTAATAAAACGGAAAATGTCATAATGCCTCTATATCGCTCCATGGTGAGACCACACCTTGAATACTGTGTACAATTCTGGTCGCTGCATCTCAAAAAAGATATAGTTGCGATGGAAAAGGTACAGAGAAGGGCAACCAAAATGATAAAGGGGATAGAACAGCTCCCCTATGAGGAAAGGCTGAAGAGATTAGGGCTGTTCAGCGTGGAGAAGAGACGGCTGAGGGGGGATATGATAAAGGTCTTTAAGATCATGAGAGGTCTTGAACGAGTAGATGTGACTCGGTTATTTACACTTTCGAATAATAGAAGGACAAGGGGGCATTCCATGAAGTTAGCAAGTAGCACATTTAAGACTAATCGGAGAAAATTATTTTTCACTCAACGCACAATAAAGCTCTGGAATTTGTTGCCAGAGGATGTGGTTAGTGCAGTTAGTGTAGCTGGGTTCAAAAAAGGTTTGGATAAGTTCTTGGAGAGGAAGTCCATTAACGGCTATTAATCAAGTTTACTTAAGGAATAGCCATTGCTATTAATTGCATCAGTAACATGGGATCTTCTTAGTGTTTGGATAATTGCCAGGTTCTTGTGGCCTGGTTTGGCCTCTGTTGGATACAGGATGCTGGGCTTGATGGACCTTTGGTCTGACCCAGCATGGAATTTCTTATGTTCTTATGTTCTTTATTTTAGCTTTACGCTTAGTGTGTGGCATAATGCCACAGTTTCAAGGAACCAAATTATTTTTTGTGGGTAAGAAGGATGGATCCCTTCACCCATGTATAGACTACTGTGGCTTAAATGAGGTCATTATGAAGGGCCGCTATCCTTTGCCATTGATCTCCAAACTCTTTGATCGGCTCCAAGGGGCCAAAATATTCACAAAGCTGGACCTCGAGGGGCATATAACTTGGTCTGAATACGTCAGGGCAATGAATGGAAGAAAGCATTTAATACTCACGACTGCCATTTTGAATATTTAGTCATGCCCTTTGGCCTTTGCAACACCCCGGCCGTATTTCAAAACATGATGAATAAAATCTTCAGGGACGTGTTGTACAGCTGTGTAGTAGTATATCTCAACGACATACTGGTTTTTTCTCAAGACCTACAGAGCCATCAAGTAGACGTCGCCAATGTCCTCCAAAGATTAAGGGATAACCACCTGTATGCCAAATTAGAGAAATGTTCTTTCCATCAGGAATCCGTTCCATTTCAAGGCTATGTGGTATCCAGCCAGGGTTTCCAAATGGACCCGCAGAAAACCAAAAGCATTCGGGACTGGCCCCAACCTACTGGTCTTAAGGCTTTGCAAAGATTTCTCGGATTCACAAACTACTACAGGTCCTTCATTCATCACTACTCCACTTTGACCGTGCCCCTTACAGCCCTCTCAATGGTCTACAGAAGCCATATACACCTTTCAGAAACTCAAGGAGGCGTTTGTTAAAGAGCCATGTCTACTGGGTCAGACCAAGGGTCCATCAAGCCCAGCATCCTGTTTCCAACAGTGGCCAATCCAGGCCATAAGAACCTGGCAAGTACCCTAAAACTAAGTTTATTCCATGTTACCGTTGCTAGTAATAGCAGTGGCTATTTTCTAAGTCAACTTAATTAATAGCAGGTAATGGACTTCTTCTCCAAGAACTTATCCAATCCTTTTTTAATAGATACGCGTGTAGCCGCGTGTATCTTTTAAAATCCAGGGTCGGTGCGTGCAAGGCTATGCAAAATCGGCAGCCTGAGCGCGCCAAGCTGCGCAGCCTGCCTCCTTTCCCTCCAAGGCCGCTACGAAATTGGAGCGGCCTTGGAGGGAACTTTCCTTCCACCCCACCACACCTTCCCCTCCCTTACCCACCCCCCAGCCCTATCTAAACCCCCCCCCCCCACACCTTTGTTTGAAAAGTTACGCCTGCCTGACTGGCTGGCGCGCGATTCCCCAGCCCAGGAGCAATTTTGGAGGCCTCGGCCATGCCCCCGAAACACCCCCGGGCCGGAACCATGCCAGCGGCCCCGCCCCCAGATGACGCGCCGCCGCTACAAGCCCCCCCCAGGAAAGCCCCGGGACTTACGTGCGTCCTGGGGCTTGCGAGCGCCGCTGAGCCTATTCAACATAGGCTCGGCGCACGCAGGGGGAGCTTGGGGCAGTTTTTCGGGGGGTGCGCGTATCTTATGCGCGTACCCCTTTGAAAATCTGCCCCAATGTATATGCCTGAAAGAAATTTGCATAACTGCCTCCATTGTATGCAAATATACAGTATCTCATACATATTCATTGTGGGCCAGATTTTCTAACCTATGCGCGGGAGTAGATTTGTGCGTGCAACCTGGCGTGCACAAATCTACGCCCGATTTTATAACATGCACGCACAGCCACGCGCATGTTATAAAATCCGGGGTTGGCGCGCACAAGGGGGTGCACACTTGTGCACCTTGCGCTCGCCGAGCCCTAGGGGAGACCCGATGGCTTTTCCCCGTTCCCTCCGAAATCGGAGCGGCCTCGGAGGGAACTTTCCTTTCGTCTCCCCGCACCTTCCTTCCCTTATCTAACCTGTCCCCCAGCCCTACCTAAATCTCCCCCTACCTTTATTATTTAAATTGTGCCTGCCTCTGGGCAGACATAGGTTGTACGAGCCGGCCGAGTGCCGGCATGCGATCCCCCGGACTAGCAGGCCTTTGGAGGCCTCTGGCCACGCCCCGCCCCTTTTTTAAGCCCCGGGACATTCACGCGTCCCGGGGCTTGCACGTATCGCCGAGCCTATGCAAAATAGGCTTGGCGTGCGCAGGAGCGGGTTTTCGGGGTTACGCATGTATTCTACAGTATACCCCTATTCTACAGTATATCCAAAGGCAAGCATTATGAAATCCCTCAATTTAACTTTGGAATCCTTTTTCTTGCTAGGCAGTGAAGAGCTTATAAAAATCTCCAGGTTATTAAAACTAATAGTCTGCCCCTTTGTGGATGAGTATGGACCAGGTGTCTAACCTGGAAATTGGTGGCAAGGCCAGGGGAGAACCCAGAGAGTGATATTGGGTGAATCATAGTTTTATCCCTGGCCTTTATATTGTGGAGTCTCCTCGGGGTCTATCTTGGCTCACTTCGTATTTCACCTTTATATGATACCCTTATGGGAGATCTGAGAGAAATTTGGGGTTAACGTCCACATGTATGCAGATGATATCCAGCTTTATTTCTCTGGAAAGGGGGATTTCATTGAAGAAATGTCAAGACTAAATCCCTGTCTGAGTGCTATTGTTTAGTGGATGAAAACAGCAAGTGTAAGCTGAACCTTAGTAAGTCCGAGGTATTATTAGAGGGGATTTGTATTTCCTTGAATTTCCAGGTTCATAGACTCGGAGTTGTTATAGATCCACTAGTAAATATGAATATCCACATTGATGTAGTCTCTAGGGGTTGTTGTATTCAGTTGAAGATAATTTGCCATTTAAGTCCTTTTTTTTGGATCGAGCAAACCTGGCAACTGTGATTCATGTATTCATAGCTTCAAGGCTGGACTACTGCGATGCTTTATATGTTGGCACCACCCATCGATCAATATAAAAAAGCTCCAGCTGGTTCATAAATACACTGGCACTGGTATCAAATTCCATGATCACATTACCCCAAGCCTTAAGGAGTTACACTGGTTGCCAATATCTTTTCGGGCACAGTAATTGCTTTAAAGCTTTGCATGGATTAGGTCCAGTGTACTTAAAGAATCTTAATCCTTTTATACTCTTTCTACAGCTTTACATTTGGCAAATAAGGATTTGAGGTTCATAATTTACCTTTGCAAACTTGCGTTCAAGGTGAGTTATAGTCAGATATAGTGGGTATTTCCTTGTCCCTGAAGGCCTACAATCTTTTAAGTTTGTACTGAGGCAATGGAGGGTGAAGTGACTTGCCCAAGGTGACAAGGATCGTTGATGGAAGAAGTAGGATTTGGACCTTGGCTTCCCTGATTGTGAGCTCTAACTGTTCTAACCACTGGGCTACTTAGGTTTTGCAAATACTAACCTGAAGGGCTCTGATGGTGTCCATATACCACAAGCAGATGAACTTGCCACAGTCCAGGCTGCCCCTCCATCATTAATCGATCTCTTCATAGCTTCTTCCTCCTCAATAGGCCCGCCAGCGCTTGATGTTCCTACAGAAGAAACTGTCTTTGTTGCACTTACAGCCGTTACACACAGCGTCTCTTCCTCCATCACCATTGTACCAGTGTTTCATTCATCCTCCTACTGATCTAGTTTATTTATTTAAAACAATTTATATTCCATTTAGGTAAAGCATGTTCTAAGTGGCTCACAAAGAAAAACATTCATAAATAAGTACAATCTAAAAGGATAAGAATAAAATAAAAATAATCACACAAAATAGACAAAAATACGTCACAAACAATTAGTAAGGCTTTGCTTTGTTATTTCACATGAGGCATCTAACTAAAAAGTCTGTGGGAAAAAATATGTCTTTAAGGTTTTCTTAAAATTTTGGGATGGGCTATTAACCAAAGTTTCTGAGGCAATGAGTTCCAGGCTTGGGGACTAATAACATAAAAAGCTTTTCCCCTAGTGATATCAAAATCACTAGTTTTGGGAATGGAACCTCTAATAGATTTTTATTTAAAGATCACAATTGGGAAAGTCTATAAATACATAGCATAGAATTTATCCAAGGACCAGGCTCAGAATGCAACAGCTTATGGAAATGTGAAACCAATTTGAATTTAATCCACCACTGGATAGGTAACCAGTGGAAGGAAGCCAGAACAAGTGTAATATGCTTGCACGTCCCTGCACTGGTCAATAATCGAGCGGCAGAATTTTGAAAAATCTGCAAAACGTGTATCGTGTAAAGAGAATTACAATAGTCAAGGCTGGTTAAGATGAAGCTCTGTAGTATGACGCAAAAATCCTGTGGTTGCAGAAGTGGTTTGCAATGTCTCAACATTCACAACAGATTTAATGTGCTTTTTCATTGAGATTTTTGAGACGAGAGTTATGTCCACATTTCTCGCATACTGCTTGATTGGAATATTGTGATCATAGAAACACAATTCTGATGGAAAGTCAGGTGGTAATTGAACCAGGTAGCTAAGAATAATCAGTTCAGTATTTTCAACATCAATTTATTATCATATAAGCAACACTTGACAGAGTCTAAGCACTTTGAAGCACGGTCAAATGTTTCTGCCCAAGACAAATAATATGGCACAAAAACTGTATATTGTCTGCGTAAACCTTGCAGTTTACGCCAAGGCCAGAAAGAACTTTACATAATGGAGTAATGTAAACATTCAAAAGAGTTGCTGAAAGCATTGATCCTTGAGGTACACCAGTAATCAAAGTACTCCAATCAGAAACTGTGGATTCAATTCGTACTACTGTTTAAGATTTGACAAATAAGAGACAAGCCATCACAGAACCAGATATGTCCAAGGACTCCAAATGAGACAAAAGAATTGGGTGATTTAGGGTGCCGAAGGCTGATGAAACATCTAATAGGCTCATCACATAATCAGTGGCGCTATCAAAACTTGATATTAATAATGTCTCCATACTATAATTCTTCCTGAAGCCAAATTAGTATGGATCTAGATTGGCATTCTCTTCAATGTGATCCATAATAACTGTGGTAATGCCTGGATAGGTGAAAAGGCTTAGAGGTGACATCACAGCCAGGAAGCTCATGGTCTCTCCCTGACTTAACAGATCTTCATGCCTGGGAAAGCTGTGGATGTTCCAATACCCAACAGCAGCTCCAAGGATCTCACAGGGGATGAAACTCCAATTTGTGCTATTTGACTCATAAAGTGATCCAGAGAGCTGCCAGATGAAGGCTGGAGGGGAACCCCTGGGTCTTACCTTTCCTTTGTACCTTAAAGGAGGTAATTTTCAAAATTTTATGGGCAGGTGAAGTTTGCGAGTATTTTTGCACCACTTTATAACCTGCCAACTCCTCTATTTTTCCAGAGCCTGCAGTTTGAAGGGAATGGGCCCCAGGCATTCTCCCTCCCACTGGTTTCACTCCACTATACATTCATACATGCAGGCCTGGCACCACTGGGTGTGCAAACTGTGCAATTGCATGGGATGGCACACCGGGGGGGGGGGGGGGGGGAATGCAACTGCAGAAGAGAAAGGCCTAGTGTGGGGCCACCAGCAAAATCCATCCCACTGGAGCCAAAGAGTGATAGGCCTCAGAGGCCACCGGCAGAGCCGTCCTTAGCAGGTGAGAGGAGAGAAACTGGAGTGATTGCCCCAGGCTCTGTGCTTTATGGAGCCCTGCACAGACACTTTCCTTTACTGCCCATAAAATTATCAGGAAGAAGCAGTGTCAACCTCATGTCAGCAGGGAATGTAGTGTGCATCAGCTGGCACAGAGGAAGGGTTGATGTTAGCCTGTATTTTCCTGTGTGGTGCAAAGGAAGGGAAACTATAATCTGGCATACAGGGGAAGAGATGCCTATCACTACTAATAAGGTAACTGGGAGGGTTAGGGAGCGAGAAGGGAGTGTTTGCTGGGGTCTTGGAGGAGGGGAGAGAGCTTGATGGGATCTTTGTGGGAAGGGGAAAGGGCTCCATGGAGTCTTTGAAAGGGGAGAGCTTGTCTGAGGGGGTCACAGAGGGGAAAGGCTGCCTGAGGGATTCTTAACAGGGGTGAAGATGCTGCCTGAAGTGGTCTTTGGTAGGGGGGGGGGGGGGGGGGGCGGGAGAGGCTGTCTGAAGGGAGTCTTGGGTGGAGAGGCTGCCTTAGAAAGCTTGAATGGGGGAGAGGTTGCCTAAGGGATTCTTGAGCAAGGGAGAGCTTCCTAAAAGAGAGGGAGAGGTTGCCTGAAGGGGTCTTGGAGGGGACAGTGCAATCTCAATCTTGAAAGGGAACCACTCCTGCCTTTCACTCATGGGTTGGGCTCCCCGCTATGGCTGATTTGTCCTGGGCCCTGCACCCCTCTAAAGTCAGCCCCAGTGGAGTCTCTCTTGTCAGCATTCAAAAAGTGGAAGAGAACCCCAGGGCTTCAACCAGTGGCCAAAAAAGAGAGGGAGAGGCCTGGCATGAATGAAAATGAGAAGGTTTGTTTAAGAGAGAGCTTATATGAGTAAGTGAGCTTGTGCATGTTTGAGAGAGTGCATATGAGTGGGAGAGGAAGTGTACATGTGTGTGAGAGAATGAATGTTTGTGCTAGAGAATGTGTGCATATTACAGAGGAGAAAATTTGTGTGCTGTCCCCTCCCCCTCCACTAATCCACAACAATTTTAGGGTTCCCAGTTATGGAGAGCAGATTTTTTTTTATCTGTTAGTTTTAATTATTGGGTATTGTTTGATGTGTCTGTGGTTTAGAAATATTTTATTGGTATTTAAGAAATTTAAAAAAAATGTATGAGTTTTTAATTATTGAATGTTCAACTATTTTGAAGTATCCATTTTATTAGTGTGCTTTTACTGTTATGATTAATGTTTTATATTTCTTGATTTTGATTGATGTTTTATCAGGATTGGTGATGTTTCTATTTTTCATACCTGAGAATTTCCAATCTATAGTCATTTGAGATTTTCATTGATTAGCGGGGTGGTAGTGGGGGTGTTATGCTATATTGATGTCTTTCTATGTAAATCGATTTGGGTCCCCTTTCTGGGAAGGAAGCCTTATCAGCCATACAAGGAAAGAGATGTCTGTCACTACTAATAAGGGAGGGTTAGGGAGAGAGAAGGAAGTGTTTGCTGGGGTCTTGAAGGAGGAGAGTGCTTGATGGAATCTTAGTGGGAAGGGAATGTTAGAAGAAAGGGCTTTATGGGTCTTTGGGAGGGGAGATGCCATTTGAAGGGTTCTTGGCAGGGTGGAGAGGCTGTCCGAAAATTTTGGGGAGAGGGGTGGAGAGGCTGTCTGAATGGAGTCTTTGTGGGAAAGGATGCCGGAGGAGACTTGGGATAGGGGAGAGGCTGTCTGAGGAGGTCTTGAGAGAGGGAGAGGCTTCCTGAAAGAGTATGAGGGGGTACGTCCGTGCAGTATGCCACAAGCTTTCTTCTCTTTCATACACACATGCTAACATACTCACATGTTCATTCTCACACGCTCTCTCAAATTTATACATTCTCATTTTCACACACATACTCACATTCCTCTCATTCATACACATCCCTCCTCACATACACTCCCTGCCCCCATATTCATGCCCCCCCTCACACAAACTTCCTCTCCCCACACTCACTATCTCTCCCTACCAATGACAGCAAACTCATCCTTGGGCTCTCGCAACCAAAGGAAAGCCTCCTTCCATCCATTCCTTACCCTTCTCCTGCTTCTGTAATGAGATGATGGGACTCCCCTTTCTGCCCTGCGGAAGGCCTCCTCCCTTCTTCCTGCTAGCATAGGCCAATCGGAGGCCTCCTCTTTTCTTCCTGCCTGCGTGGAAGAAGGCATCTGATTGGTCTGCAGGAGTAGGAAAAAGGGAGGAGACCTCCAATTGGCCTATGCAGCCCAATAGGACACCTTCCAGTCTACACAGGCTGTTTCATTAGCAGCAGCAGCAGGGCACTCAAAGTTTTCAGGTATTGGCCCAGAGACCTAGCATTTCCATTAGCATTCTGAAGTCTCCAGGCCATATCTGGAGAGTTCCCAAGTATGCTGTTCTTCCATTGTTTTATTGCATACAGTCTGGCTTGTTGCGGTTTCCAGTTTATTTTTCTTTAGGTTTCTATTTATACTTTTATGGTCTCTCTATTCTGTATTAGGTAAAGGTTGGTTGTACTTTGAATATCCTTTATCATATAAAATATATTTCCTAGCGTGTAAACAAATGGACTCAGGATCAGTGGGTTTATGCTCCCCTGCCAGCAGATGGATTCAGAGCAAGCTGACGTCATGGTATATATAACCCTGCAGTGACCCCAGCCTGTCAGTATTCTCCGTCTCCAGCAGATGGTGGACATACATCTCCCTATGGGGATTGCTTTGAGCATTTTGAAAGGAGAAATTAATTCAGGAAAATAAAGCCCCAGTCTCCTGCAGTGATACCTAAAGGTCCCTCCCCAAGTTGAGAATTCCTGAGGTGATTTCCATGATCTCTCAGAGATGAGCCTTGGTCCAGAAGCTGGGTTTCTTGACATGGACTTAGCTGCTAGTTCAGCTGAAAGGCAGCGGGTGCAGGAGGCCGAGTGTGGTGTGGCGGTGACAGCAGATGTCCTCTTCCCCCGCAGCTGGAGACTGTCTCTATATTCAGCCGGTAAGGGCTTAGCTCAGGTAAGTTTTTTAAAAAAAAAGAAAGTTTTACTTGAATCAGAGACAGAGAAGTTTCAGGACTTCCTCCAGTCTCCGTTCTCAGCACACCTTGTCGACGTTCGTTCCCGCTCCCATTGGGGTTGGGGAACTGGGCAGCCTGGTGGGTTGAGCGGCCCCTGGTGGGCTAGGCCCAGCACTTAGGCTTTTTACTTCCACGCCACGTGGAAGGCTGCAGCGGCCATTTTCGCATGCTCGTGTGCGTGTTCTGCTGCCCTCTATAGGCTATCAGTGTGTGCAGTGTGTTGGCTCTGCGCACGCGTTGTGCACTCAGTTTGTTGTGCACACTTTTTATTTTTTCGTGCTTATCTAGGCGCTTATTTTTTGGGCGAATTTCATTTTTGAGCACGAGCCATTCCGACGCACATTTACCGCAGCGATGGCGCTGGTAAGCAAGAAGCCAAACATTTTCCTGTTTGTGTTTCCTGTCATATTAGGGCTTCTCAGCCTGATCTGGCTTCTAACCTGTGTCAGTGCTGCTCAGACACTCAGGGAGAGTTGTCTTCCTCGGATTTTACTAAGCCTGGCTCTTCCAATTCTGATGATGGGTTGGTCACGGCCTTGACTGGGGGACACTAGATCTTCGCTCTCCCTTGACTGGCTTGTTCCCTGGCGAGGGCAGTTCTGTGGGACCAGCTTCAGTTCCTTCTGGGCTTGGTCAGGACCAGGCTGCTTTTTCTTAGGTGGAATGTTTTCAAGACGTACAAGCATTTCTTCAGGCGCAGTCTTCCGCTTCCCCCATTTCTGTCCGGTTGGCCCCTTAGCCGGTGGCTCCTCCCTCTTCTAGTCCTATGCTTAAGTGCCAGGGCTCACCTCGGCTCCCTGCGGGTGTTCCCAACAGGAATCCGGATGGCACTGATGATGAGGTTGATCCTGATTCCCTACAAATGGGGAAATTCCTCCAGAGCTGGAACCATATCAAACCATGTTATGGTTCTTTCATAGAGATGAACTGCTGACCCTGATTTCCCAAAACTTGAAACAGCTGGGTGTTCCTGGTTGGGATGCTATGTCAGAGCTAAGGAAGAATCCCATTTTAGTTTCCTTACGTAAAGCCTCTTTGTTTCTTCCCTGTGGTGGATGCCATCCAGGAATTGATTGATCTGGAATGGGATGCCCCAGAGACAAATTTTAAAGGGGGTCGGACATCGGAAGGCCTGTACTACCGGCTATGAGAGAGCGTTTGCATTTTCCCAAAGTGGATGCTCTGGTATGTGCCATGTCTAAGTGGATGCTCTGGTATGTGCCATGTCTAAGTGGATGACTATCCATGTAGAGGGAGGATCAGCCTTGAAAGATGTACATGGTAGAAGGACAGAGGCTATTCTTAAGCAAGCCTTTGAAGCAGTGCAATGAATTTACAGATTGTCTTCTGTTCTGCCCTATTGGCGAGATCTTGTCTGCTTCTCTCTCAGGAGGTTAAGGAGTCTGGAAGGAATTCCAGAGCGGTTATGGAGCCTGCTGCCACCTTTTTAGCAGATGCAGGCTGTGATTTGGTCTAGACCTTGGCCAGAGAAGTGGCTTCGGTGATAGTGGCCAGGCGTCAACTCTGGTTGTGAAATTGGTCAGCTGACACAACTTTCAAAGCCAGTCTTACCAAGATGCCTTTTAAAGGCTCGCTCTTGTTTGGGAGTGAGTTGGAGAAACTGGCCAGTAAGTGGGCCGAGTCTCCGGTGCCTCAGTTACCAGAGGATAAGAAACAGTTATAGCCCCCCTTTGGTATGAGGGCTCATTTCTGGGGTTCCAGGCATTTTCGTTCCTACAGAGGGCGGACCTTTCAGCAGATTTGGCCTTTTGGTAGGTCTTAGTCCTTGTGCCCCAGCAGCCCAAGAAAGGAGTGAGCTTGGGTGGTGGTCCTTCCTGAGCTTCCCAATGAAAGTTTGCCAACCCACCTTCTGGAACAGGAAATAAGGGGACGTCTCTCTCTCTTTTATCGGAGGTGGGTCAAGATCATGTCGGACTAGTGGGTCCTGGAGGTGATATGCGAAGGGTATGTATTGGAATTTCGCAATATTCCTTGGGACATGTTCATGGTGCCCCTTGCCACTCCTGGCAGAAGAAGCAGGCAGTGGAGTTCAGGCTTCAAAGGCTCCTCAGACTGAGGGCTGTGGTTCCGGTGTCCAGGACTCAAGAAAGTATTCCATTTATTTTGTTGTGCCCAAGAAGAAGGGCTTCTTTCGTCCCATCTTGGATCTCAAGAGGGTCAACCGTCACTTGAAGGTGACTCATTTTTGAATGGAAACCTTATGCTCTGTAATAATGGCAGTGCAGTCGGGGGAATTTCTAACTTCCTTGGATTTATCAGAGGCTTACCTTCATATCCCCATCTGATTAGAACACCCTCGCTGTTGTGATTCTGCTTTTCATGCAGCCTCCCAACCACCAGAGGTCCTCTGGGAGCTGCTTTTGCCCTCTTTCCAGCTCTAGTCTCAGTGACCTCATAACTTGGCAAATCCCTGCCTATTTAGCCCTTCCTCACTCTACACTCTGGGCCTTGACATTGAGTCTGATTCTGTTTGGCTCCTTGCTTGGCCGCTCGTCTCTGTATTCCTTGTGGCTCTCCACGGTCTTCTGCCTTGTGGCTTTCCAAAGCCTTCTTGCCTCTGTATACTTTGTGGATCTCTGCAGCCTTCTGCCTTGTGGCTTCCTTAGTCTTCCTGTATTTTAGCTTGCTTGGTGGCTTCCCTAAGCCTTCCTGTTTCCAAGCTTGCCTTGTGGCTTCCCCTAAGCCTTCCTGTTTCCAAGTTTGCCTTGTGGCTTCCCTAAACCTCCTGTCTCAAGCCTTGCTCCATGGCTCCCAGGCCTCCTGTCTCAAGCCTTGCTCCCTGGCTCTCAGGCCTCCTGTCTCAAGCCTTGCTCCCTGGCTCCCAGGCCTCCTTGTCTCGAGCCTTGCTCCCTGGCTCCCAGGTCTCCTGTCTCGAGCCTTGCTCCCTGGCTCCCAAGCCTCCTGTTTCGAGCCTTGCTCCCTGGCTCCCAGGTCTCCTGTCTCGAGCCTTGCTCCCTGGCTCCCAAGCCTCCTGTCTCGAGCCTTGCTCCCTGGCTCCCAGGCCTCCTGTCTTGAGCCTTGCTTCCTGGCTCCCAGGCCTCCTGTCTTCAGCCTTGCTCCCTGGCTCCCTGGCTCCCAGGCCTCCTGTCTGAAGCCTGCCAGTGTTCCATCCCAGACCTTGGTTCTTGTCTGAGCTCCAGACCACCAGACATCAGCCTCCAGCCCTGCAGCCTGCATCCCAAGCCTCCTCTGGCTTCTGTCTACAGTCCCGTCCGACATCAGCCTACAGCCCTGAAGCCTGTTTCTTCAGTTCTATCTGACTTCCCTTGCCACTCCGTATTTCAGTCCAGCCTTAGCCTTAGGTCTCCTCCCTTGTTCAAGTCCTGCCAGCCACTAGAACCCTAGGGCTCAACTTGCAGGGAAGGTGGCTGGTATAGGCCAAAGAACTCCTAGTCTAGTCTGCTCCTAGAGTTCTGGACTGTTGCCGTGGGGGTTCCCCAGCTGAGCTGGGTCCTCAACCCTAACAATGCTTTCTACACTTTGCGGTATTGGGGCACCATTATCAGTTTTAGACACTGCCTTTTAGCCTATTCACCACTCCCAGAACATTTTCCAAGATTATGGTGGTGATAGCGGTGGCCTTGCAAAAAGAAGGAATCCTGGTGCACCTGTATTTGGATGGATGGCTGATTTGAGCCAAGTCTCATGAAGAGAGCCGCCTGGTGACACACAAGGTGATCTCCTTATTGCAAGAACTTGGTTGGATGGTGAACCTGACCAAGAGCAATCTTCAGCCATCCCAGTCGTTGGAGTATCTGGGGTCCGGTTCGACACGGGACAGGACAGAGTTTTCCTACCAGAAGTTCGGATCCAGAGATTGATGTCTCAAGTCTGTCAGTTGATGATCACCATATGCCTGATGGTGTGGTCCTACCTACAGGTACTTGGCTTGATGGCAGCTATCCTAGAAGTGGTGCCGAGGGCAAGGACGCATATGAGTTCTCTTCAGTGTTCTCTGCTATCTTCTTGGAACCTCCAGTCTCAGGATTATGCGGTTCAGCTCCACTTGCCAATGGAAATCTGCTCCTGCCTCCAGTGGTGGTTGCAGGAGGATAATCTGAGAAAGGGAGTTCCTTGCCCTCTCCGGCCTGGATGGTATTCACGACAGTTGCGAGTCTCCATGTTTGGGGGGCTCACTGTCTGGAGTTAATGGCTCAGGGGCGCTGGAATGCCGAAGAGTCCCACTGGAACATCAATTACCTAGAGGCCTGGGTGGTATGGCTGGCATGCTTGCAGTTCAGCCACAGTATGGAATCAAGCGGTTCACATGATGTCGGTCAGTGCGACGATGGTGGCCTGTATCAATCCAAAAAGCAGCAGGGTAGGCGATCCAGTGAAACCGTAGGAAAGCGACAAACAGAAGGATGCCACAAAAGCGCCTTTTCAATCTTTAATATAGGAGACGTTAAAAATGTATTTTCAACAGCCCTTCTGTTTGTCGCTTTCCTACGGCCTGTATCAATCGCCAGGGAGAAACCAAGAGCCAGCAAGTGTCGCAGAAAATAGACCATCTGATGGAATGGGCAGAAGGTAATCTGCAGTTGATCTCAGCCTCTCACAATGCAGGGAAAGACAATGTAAGAGCGGACCTTCTCAGGAGGGAGAGTCTGGACCCAGGAGAGTGGGTGTTGTCAGCTGAGGCGTTTCAGCTGATTGTGGATTGCTGGGGCCTTCTATTTCTAGTCCTGCTGGTGACTTCTCGGATTGCAAAGGTTCTTCTCTTCTACAGTCGCAGGAGAGATCCGTGGTCTCTGGGAATAGACACTCATAGCGGTCTGGCCGGAAGACAGATTGCTTTATGCCTTTCCTCTGTGGCCCTTGCTGGGCAGGATAATTTGCAAGATTAAAGGCCACAGGGGGCTAGTACTCCTGGTGACGCCGGCCTGGCCCAGGAGTCCGTGGTATGCGGATTTGCAACGACTCCTAGTGGAGGCTCCCCTTCGTCTTCTGACGCACATGGATCTGCTTCAGCAAGAACTGGTTCTTCACGAGGATCCGACTCAATTCTGTCTTACGGTTTGGCCCTTGAGAGGGCTCGCCTGTTAAAGCGTGGTTATTCCTTTACAGTGATTGCCACTTTACTCTGCGCTCACAAGTTCTCCACTTCCTTGGTTTATGTGTGGGTTTGGAGAGTTTTTGAGGCCTGATGTGAGGAGCAGGGTGATCTTCCTCATTCAGTTAAGATCCCTCTCATTCTGGATTTTTTGCAGGATGGATTGAATAAAGGCTTAGCACTTAATTCCTTGAAGGTGCTGGTTGCGGCTCTTGCCTGTTTCAGAGTGCTGGTAAATGGTGTTTTCTTGTCATCTCATCCTGATGTGGCCTGTTTTATGAAAGAAGTGAAGCACCTTAGGCCTCCCTTGAGGTTACCTGTTCCATTGTGGAGTCTTAATTTGGTGCTGGACCTTTTGGTGGGCCCTATGTTCCGGCCACTTCGTAGCCTTTCCTTACGGTTGTTGACTTTAAACTGTGTTCTTGGTGGCTATATGTTCTGTGCTTCGGATTTCTGAGCTGCAGGCCTTGTCTTGCCTGGAGTCAATCCTTCCGGTGACTCCAAGGGCGTTACAGCTGCGTACTGTTCCATCCTTCTTGCCCAAGGTAATTTCAGACTTTTATTTGCATCAGTCCATCTCCTTGCCATCCCTGGATAAGGTCAAGGATGCGGAGGAGTTTCGCCTTTTGCGCTCCTTGGATGTTAAGAGTCTTTGTGTGCGGTATCTAGAGATCTCTGAGTCTTTTTGAAAGATGGATCGCCTGTTTGTTCTCCATGGCAGGAGTAAGCAGGGCACTCTGGCTGCATGGGCTACCCATAGCTCGATGGATTAAGGAGGTGGTCACAGCCGCGTATGTGGATGCTGGTAAGCCATTGGCTACTCAGGTTAGAGCTCATTCCACTAGGGCTTAGGCAGTATCATGGGTGGAGGTTAATCTGTTGTCTCCTGTCGATATCTGCCAAGTTGCGACGTGGTCCTCCTTATACACTTTTTCCAGGTTTTATCGTCTGGATGTGCAGTCCCGAGAAGATGTAGCCTTTGTTTGTGTGGTATTGACTGGACCGCGGACAGCCTCCCTCCCTGTTGGGAGAGTAGCTTTGGTACATCCCACTGGTCCTGAGTCCTTCTGTCTACACACTAGGAAATGGAGAAATTACTTACCTGATAATTTTGTTTTCCTTAGTGTAGACAGATGGACTCAGCTTCCTGTCCTTGGCTGCCTCATGAATGTATCAGTAGTCCTCCTTTGGAACTCTGGGTCCCAAGGGATTACAGGTAAGTGTTCATCCAGTCTCTAGCTTGGGGTACTTAGAATCTTATGTGAGTTCAGTGTTTATGGTTGGTTGAGTACAGTTCTAGTTATATGTTTTTAATCAAGTTTTTTGCTAGTCTGTCCACAATTGCTTTTGAAGAGAATACTGGCAGACTGGGGTCACTGCAAGGTTATATATACTGTGACATTTACTTGCTCCATCTCTTTCTGCTGGCAGGGAGCATAAACCCCCTGGTCCTGAGTCCATCTGTCTACACTAAGGAACACAAAATTATCAGGTAAATAATTTCTCCATTATAAATACAGAATTTTTAATTGTGCTAGCATGTAGAGATCTCTAGCATTCTGGTTTGTACTGTTTTCCTTATAGGAAGTATGTTGGTGTTTTAGGGCTTGCTATCATATTTGCTGTATTGCCTTTTTGTAGGAAGGGTTGTTACTTTTTGAGTGCAGGCAGTTAGTGCTGCTTTGATATGGGTGGTTTGCTTTGTTATAATTGTAATTCGGGTTACTTATGGCTTTCTGAGGCCAACTCACATTACAATAGGCCTAATACCATATAGGTTCCAAGTGCTTTTTTTTGCAGGGCTTTCTGGTTGGTACCACAGCATGTAAATATAAACATTTTTGTGATAATGTTTACCTCAGCCTGTACTTTGAATGTCCTTTTACATGTAAAATATATTTAAAATATATAATTTTTAATTGTGTATAGAGAGGGTTGTGGGGGAAAGGGGGCAAGGCTGTTAGGTTCAACTAGGGCACCTAAAATCCTTGCACCTATCCTGGGTTTGGGGAGGGGGAAGTGGCTGGGTGTCAGTTTTTAAAATTTGGATCACTGGAGGATGCTGGGCTTTTTTGGCAGGAAAGAGGGGCCTAGCATAGTGTATAATAGAGAGAGAGTGTGTGTGCGAAAGTGTGTTTGTGAGAGAGAGAAAGAGAGAAGCAGAGACTGTTTCTATTGTGTGTTGGTTATTAGAAAAATAAAACTTAAGTGTTAGAGTGTTAGAAAAAAAACCAGAATGAGGAGGGACCAGCAGAGGGCAGCAAAAAAGCTAGAACCGGCCCTGCATACATGTGTGCTTCAAAGAACACATGGAAAACCATCTTGCTTTATTTTTGTTCCAAACATAACACACAGTATCTCGCCAGCAAGAGGCAGAAGATGATGTTTTTACAATTCATCAAATTTTGAACTGCCAGTGCTCCGAAAGGTGGTAAATTAATTCCGGTGCATTTCACTATCTAATCACAGCATTCTGCTCTCATTAGCTGAGGTTCGCTACTAACAGACTATTGCAAGCATGGTACTTGCTGCAGAACTCCAATTAAGAACGGATCCTGTTAAATTAGTTGGCATAACCTCCCTGGAGCCTGCGAATGTTCCACATGGAGCTGGACCCACTAGGGCTGCATGTTGATAAACATCGGATCTTCTTGGTGTTTGTGTACTTGCCAGGTTCTTGTGGCCCGGTTTGGCCTCTGTTGGAAACAGGATGCTGAGCTTGATGGACCCTTGGTCTGACCCAGCGTGGCAATTTCTTATGTTCTTAAGTCTTTTCAGTCTGTGCACTCTCTCTAGAGTGACTCCAAGTTAGGGCATGTTCAGAACAAAACCAAAAGGCCAAACCATTCGCAATCACCAAATAAGGGGTGCTGGAATGAACCATTTCAATAAGTAACCATGGGTTACAAATTCTCAAAGAGAAAATATGCAGACACATTCCCTTTGAAAATTGCCCAAGGGAAAGCATTACCCCTTTAGAGATGTACTAGCTGATTCTTTCTGCAGATAACTATTCCAGCCAAAATGACATGTATGGTTTTTCAAATTCAAAACTATGCATGTAGTTTTCTCGCTCCAATCTAACCCGTGATGCCTCCACAAAAATGCGGGTAAGAATATATGCATTGAGGTACAATGCGTATTCTTTTACCTTAATGAATGGTGGGCAATTTTCAAAAATCCCTTTTTACTTGGATAAATGGATTCTGACAATTTCTCTCTGAACAGCAGTAAACCAAAAGAGAGGAAAGGTAAAAAATAAAAATCAGCCACTCTGAGTCATGGAGCCCACACGGCACATAAGCTTTGATCAGGGATAGAGCATTAGTGTTCGACTTGTAGTTCCTTTCCAGATCTTTCCTGGGGACTTGAGTTAAAAACATACTGGTTTGCAGATGATACAAAAATCTGTAAGAGTGGACTTGCTGAAATGGATGGAAAAGATAAGAGGCGACTTGAAAAAACTGAAAGAATAGTCAGTAGTGTGGAAGATGAGTTTCAGTGCTTTTAAAATATAAAATCTTTCAATGGGGATACAAAAATCCATCAGCCACATATGCAAGAAGTGGAAACCGTCAAACAAGAAAGAGATCTCGGAATCATCATTTCAGGTATCCTGAAAAGTCTAATGCCCTCTTGCCACATTACCATTGGGGGCATCCCTCACTATGAGATTGTCCAGGTGGAAGCCCCCCTTGGACAACCTCAGTTGATTTATTTAGTTTAGATTTAGCTTGCATCATTTCATTGGTACCTCAAGGCAAGCTACATTCAGGCACAGTGCATATTTCTCTGGGCTTACAATCTAAGCATTTTTCCTCATAGATAGAGAATAGGAGAAAATCTTTGGTAAATAAGCCCCTACGTTTGTATCTGAGGTAATGGAGGGTAAAGCATCTTACCCAAGGTCACAAGGAGCATCAGTGGGGTTTGAAGCCTGGATTTTCCAGTTCTCAGCCCACTGCTCCACTCCTCTCACCAATGTGGGTACCTGTTGCTTCTGCCTGTGGAAATAGGGTGTTAATAGTTAGTGTTTCTTCCTAGGAAAACCCCAAAACAGATGGGATTATGAACAGGGCTGGCAAAAATTACTGATTTATTTAAACATATCAGCAAATTCCAATATTCTTTCTCATTCCTTTCCCCCAGGAAAAGAGGGATTCTCAGCAAGAGGGAAAGCTAACAGTATGCTTGGTGATGTTTTCCATAGAAATGGAATTTCAGGGTCAAGGGGTCAGGAAATGAAGTTGGAGGGAGAGAGGTTCAGAGGATGGAAAAGCTCCCTTATGGAGAAAGGCTAAATAAATTAGAGCTCTTTAGCTTGGGAAAGAGGGGATATGATTGAGTTTTATGAAATTGTGTTTGGGGTAGAATGAGTAAATAGGGAATGCTTATTTACTCTTGCAAACAACACCAGGACTAAGGGACACTCTATGAAACTAGCAACCGGCAGATTTAAAACTAAATTAACGCGAATGTTCGGTATATAAAAGTGATTAAATAAATAAATAATCATCAGAAGCGTTTTTTAACTCAGCGCACAGTCAAGTTATGCAATCTGTTGCTGGAGGATGTGCTCAAAGCAACTAACATAGTGTAGTTCAAAAGGTGATTGGACAAGTTCTTAAAGAGAAAGTTTATAACCAGTTGTTAGCTAGGCAGATGTGGGTGTTATGATTCCTGCCTGCGGAGCTGCTCTCCGCGAGCAGGCCTACCTCTCAGCTGCCGATGCCTTCCTCGAGCGGCAGGGAATGCCGCTAGCAGAGTCTGGTCCCGCAGCGGGACCAGACTCTGCTAGCGGCATTCCCTGCCGCTAGCAGAGTCTGGTCCCGCCGCGGGACGCCGCCAATGCCTTCCTCTGCGGCCTGGGTGCCGCCCCCATCTTCGGCCCTGTTCTCAGCCGTCCTTCGCGGCTGGCCGCCACTGCCGACTTCACCTCTGTAGCCCGGAGGCCGCGGCCGCCACTGTCGCTGCTCTTCACGGCCTGGAGCTGCGACGTTTCCTTCGGGGTCCTCGCCGGACGGCAGGAGGCCAACCTGAAGCCTGCCTGCCTGCTTGCTGCATCTCCGCGCTGAGGTGCAGGAGAGCGCCGCTGTCCATGGTGCTGCATCTCTCTTCAGCCTTCTCTTAGGTGCCGGCGCGCGCCTCTTCATTGCTTTTAAAGGGCCAGCCACAGGAAGTGTTGCTGGCTCCACCTCGTGATTACTTCCTGCTTCAGCCCTATAAAAGGGATTCTTCGTCAGTCTCTCATCGCCTTCAGATCGGGTTCCACAGTTGCCTGTGTCTTCAGACCGGTCCAGGTCCTCCGTGGTCTTCTCTTGCTTTGATGGCTTCGTGTTCAGTGTCTTCATGTTCCTTGTTCCCAGTCCTGGTGTCGGCTGAGTCCGGATGTCCTTGTCTTCAGCTGTCTCCATGTTCCAGATGTTCGTCGTCCTGGTCTTCAGGTTCCTGACATCTCCTGTCCCTGTCTTCAGATGTCTTCAAGTTCCCAGTACCTGATGTTCCATGTTTCCGTCTTCCAGAGGTCCTTCGTCCAGGCTTCCTCACGTCTCAGCCTTCCTGGTGTTCTAGCCTTTCCTTGGTGTTTTGCTTCTGTGCTTTGGAGCCTTATGTTCTGCCAGCCGTGGATCTCCAGGTGACGCTGCTCCATCTTAGGAGATGCAGGCAGTGGACTGGTGTCCTATGCTCCTGAGCCCTCCTGTCCTGCCAGCCTTTGTGGAGCTCCGGATGACATTTGCTCCGTCATCAAAGCCCCGCCTCGGCTGGATTCTCTCCTGCGCTTGTCCTGCTCTCTGCGTGGTCCGTGACCAGCCTCCTCGGGCTGTGTAGGGCGCGCAGTGGGACAGGGTGGTCTGCGACCAGCCCATTCGATCCACCCATGAAGGTGGGCTGTGTAGGGCACCCTGAGAGACAGTGCCAATGTCTACCTTCTCAGCTTCTCGTCTTTTCAGGACTTTGTCAAGTTCCTCGTCTTGTCTCTGATGCCGTCGCATCAGCCTTGGTGTCATGTCTTCACTTCAACCCTCGTCAGTGATGTCTTTGCATTATCCCCTCGTCAGTGATGTCTTTGTATCATCCCCTCGTCTGTGATGTCTGCGCATCAGCCCCTCATCTGTGATGTCTTCGCATCAGTCCCTCGTCTGTGATGCCGAAGCATTAGTCATAGTATCAAGTCTTCTGTGTTTCAAGGACTCCGTCTGCCCTCATCCTCGTTCCGGCCTGCCGCCCATTGCCGTATCCAGCGGCAGGTCCGAAAGGGCTTGGAACAGTCGGAGGACTGTTCATCAATCAACATTGCATTGTTGGTTGTCCGGGGTGTGCAGGTCCTGTTGAGGGTCAGACCTTGTAACCTAGTCCTTGCGTCTGCCATGTCTTGCCATGTACCCATGCTTGCACCAGTTCACCTCCCACGGTTTGGCTTGGGGCTTCTCCCTGGGTCATGCCGTGGCCCAAGGGCTCACAACCCCGTTTAGAGATGTCTGCGCCTCCATGCCTCGGGCGTGACAGCCGACGGAGGTCACGCTCATAACAGAGGGAAAGCCAGTGCTTATTCCTAGAAGTGAGATACAGGAAATAGATCTGATGGGTACTTGTGACCCGGACTAGCCACTGTCAGAGATAGAATTCTGGGCTCGATGGACCTTAGTCTATCCCAGTGTGGCACTTCTTAAGAGAAACATAAAATTATATTTCTTTTATGAGAATGGTGGTTGATGCCTGGAATAACCTACCAACAGAAGTGGTGAAAATCAGCATTGTGATAGAATTGAAATGTTTCATTTGCTAGGCATGGGAGCCACCCATGACTGGCAGCACTCACCCCTCCTACGCAGCCTGGAAGCTGCCGGACAACTTCTTTGTGGCAAGATGCTGCCAGCACATCGTCATCCTCTCTTCTCCACAGGCTGCGCCTAGCGCTCACATCACCTCTTAAAGGACCCGTGGCAGTAACCCGAGCTGCCAGCACCTCCCGATGATGTCACGTGACTGGGTTCTTAAGGCCCAGCTGCGCATCTTAGCATCACCTCAATAAGAGGTCTCCTGCATCGTTGTGTGTAGTGTGTGTGTTGCTGCTCCTGGTTCCAACTTTGTCTCTCCAGCCCAGCCCTGCCTCTTCCCTTCAGCCCATTGTTGCATCTTTCCAACCCAGCCTGCCTTGTTTCTCCAGCCTGCCTTGTCTATCCAGCTCAGCCTGTCTTGTCTCCTCAGTCCCACTTACCTCATCTCCCTGCCTTCCCTCAGATTGACGTCTGGATCTGACCCTTGCCTGGACACTGATCATTCTTGCTTGCCACCTGCCTCTGATCCTAGCCTGGCCCTGGATCAATGCTTATGCCATTGCCACAGAGACCCTTGCCTGTGAACCTGAGGGCTGAACCCAAGGGAAAAGAAGTTGGCATAGGTGAAGCTCCTATTCAGTCTCTGTTCTGCATAGCTCCATCAGCTGTCAGTAAGGGCCTATGGGGCCTACACCATAGGCTGAGCCAATGTCACCTCTGCAACAAGGGTCCACAGATCTTACATCAAGCATGCATAGGACAAATAGAAAGGACAGTGACAGGAACAAGTTTGGAAGGCTGCAATATTGCAAACAGCTCACACTTCACTTTTTGAAAGCAGAGGCATGGGGAGAAGTAATAAGAAGAAAACAAAGGACAATTACAGGAAACACAGCCTAGTAATACTGCCAGTCATAAGATAGCTGGGTTGAAACCAGCAGGCTACAACTTTCCACAAACCAACCAGTTTGGTGCAAGCAGGTGGGTTGCTGACGGATACTGTCGCGCAAGATGACAAGAAAAAAACAAAGGACAAATAAAGGAAGTACAACCTAGCAACACCACGGGGTATCCAGGTTGGTACTAGTAGGTTACAACTCCCCAAAAATTAACTAGATTGGAGCTGGCAAGTTAGTAGTGGCTATGTACCATCCAGCAAGTCCACAGGGACCTAAACGTCTAGTAGTGCTTTAGAAATGATAAATAGTAGTAGTAGTAGTAGTAGTAGTTGTTTGAACAACAGATTTACTTAGTAACTGTTTAGATCAACATGGGAGAGGAGGGTGCTGGGTGTTGGATTATGTATGGGATCTTTTATGCTCACCTACCAAGGATGGATGAGAACCTAAGAGGAAGACACAAAATCTGACTTGGATAAGGAGCGATATCCCATCGGCTGCCAAAGTTCTACATCTGGAGTATCTCCTTAGCAGTATGGACCAGTGTTTTATCTGCAGTCATATCCTTTTACTACGTTACTGCCTGATCCACCACAGAGAGATAGAGTGATGTGCTGAGGGTCATACTGAGAGTCAATGGCAGAGCTGGAATCAGAATGGAGCTAAAGGAAGATAAAAAGACCAATTTTTTTCGAAGCAATTTCTATGGGTAAAAAGCATTTCATCCATCTAAATCAGCTGTCTGAAAATGTTCCCACCCTTAACGTGGCTAAGGGTCCATAATATGTGCACTTTTAGCCACATGGAGAGGAGGCATTCCCAGAGATCGTGTTTAAATCAGGGGAGGAGGAGTACATGCATGGATTGCATTTTCAAATCTTTGCGCAGACTTTTCCAGGAAAATTCCACCCACACACAAAGCAGATGCACATCACTGGCCTTACTTTATCTACAGGTAAAAAGTATGTGCAATCTCTTTCCCATTGCAGTTTAAAATTGTCTCCCACAGTACAATCACAGTGGCAGAACCACAGTCTAAATCTAGGAGTTCTTAACTCTACCCATTACTCACTCTACAGATATAAGGCACATTTCCTGTCTCCTTTTTATTATTTTTGGAATTTTTATTTATACTTTTTGTTTTCCATCTGAATTGAATAATAAAGGTTCTCCTAGTTAAGCGCTAATAGTGACAGATGAGGAAGAAACTTCCTGACAGATAACACTGTCAGGAGAGTCTAAAGCCTGGGGCAATGCCAGAGGCTCTGTATCCATTGCGGGATTAACAAACAGTGCTTTGAGGGGATTCTCTGGGAAGACAGACCAGCTGGTGGTGGTGAAGAAGCAGAAATGATAATAAAAGTATCAGACTTTTGTAAATAGCCAAGACTGTAGGAATGTTACGAGCATGCTAAGGGTTAGTTAGAATGTAAAAGTATGTCAAAGGTCAGCATTAAGTTTTCCTTTTGCCTTCTGGGCTCAACTTACAAATCATATGACTTACAAGAATGCAGTCTTATTAGCATATATGAGATAAAATAATAATACCAACCAGTTGGAAAATGTTATGCAAAGAAACTAACCCTTTTGTGTGTAGGTTTGGGGGAAGTGACGTATTTAAGATGTATGGATAAGAGTGGAATATAAGAAATGCAAAATAAATAAAGTTAACTGTAGCTCAGGAACTCGAAGCTGAGCATTTACTCTATGTTGTTTGGTAAGATGCACTGCTCCTAAGATATCTTACTCATAACATAAGATTTTTTCTTACTAGATGTTGGTATTCAGTGTTTATAGTACCTTCTTCAACCCATAGGTTGTCACTGTTGTAAGCATCCCAGAGTTAATGTGAGATTAAAATAAAACTTTAAAAAAATATATTATTTCAATTCAGAAGCAATTTTGATGGCCATTCACCTTCTGAGACTTTTCAGGGCAAGGTTGCAGATGTTTTTTCTCCAGGGATTTTTGCAGAAGACTTGGATATCTTAGGATGGATCAGCTCTCCAGTGCAAAAATTCCAGAGACACTGGAGAGTGGGAGGTAGTAGCCTCATTCTCCCATTTATTGCAGAGGTTCTTCATCCATGGAGTAACAAACCAATGACACAAACAGCATTAACTGGGCATTGGCTAGTTCGCAGGCAGGATTCCTGCCCTTGAGGTTAAGAACAGGGCTTCGCAAACCTGACCTGGTGACTCCAAAGGTAATCGTGTTGTCAGGATATCCTCAGTGAATATGCATGAGAAAAATTTACATATCCTAGATCTCTCCAATGCTGAGCTTCTGAAAATGTATCTAGTGCATATACATTGGGGATATTCTGCACCCTCAATCTGGCTGTAGAATCACTAGGACAGGTTTGGGAAGGTCTGGATTACAATATTAATAATGAATCTGCAGTCTCCCTCTCACATTCTGTACTCCATCTTAGCCCAAAGCCGAAGTCATTTAAGATGCGGTCAAGGAGGAGCGAGTCCCCTTACTGCCTCCTGGAATAATTCAGGGTCTCAGCTCTATCTTGTTACAAGCAGATGTTCAGCATCATGCACAGTTTATTAGGGCTGCATCATCAATAATGTTTCACAGAAGAAAACAAAGCCATGGTCATTTCCAAAGAGAGAGAGAGAGTTTTTTTTTCTTTTAATCTTGGAAACAAAAATGATCTAACAGCCGTTTCCAGAAAGGACGAAATCCTTTCTTTCTTTTTTTTTTTTTCTTTTTTCTAACAACTTTGGAAAACTGACAAAAGATAAATCAATATACCAAGCCATCAATTCATAGCCAAGTCCAGATTAATAAATAAGGAGAAAAACCTTTTAAACAGTAAATTGAATTGTGAAGTGAATCTTTACATAGGAAAATCTAGAAATACAGTATATACATAACACTCACAGCGCACCACCTCTGTAAGGCTCTGAAGAGGAACTGCACTACTTTGCTTTTACCAGCCAATCACAATCAAAGATTGGATGACCACCACCCCCATCTGTTCTTCAATAGGATTTTTGCAGTCAGACTGTTCCAGTGCACATAATGGGAGAAACATACCCCTCACACACATACACACATACACATATGCACACATTCCCACGCCCCCAGTCAGAAGTTCTTAAATCCTACCCAGAGCTGACAAAGCACCTATGAACGGTAAACTGGAGGGAGCTCAGGTAACAGGTGGTGCATCAAGGACCTTTTACTGCATGAGAACTCTGTTAGGATTGCAGGCGTAGCCCCCAAACCTGCATATGGCAGCGCTCTTATGCAGTAAGAGCTGTCCTGTGCTTGGCATGGCATCCATCATCAGAAGCCTTACAGAGAAGGTGCTTTTATTTTTCAGTTAGTAAACAGATACACTGACTCACAAGGTGACTGGATAGGTTCGGGAAGGTCCTTTTTTCATTTTAAAAATATTTTGTTGGAATGGAATATTCCATAGTAACTCTTGCTTGCATTATTTTGCCCTCCCTCCCAACCACCCCCCAACACACCCCCACACCCCCACCCCTGCCCTCCCCAGTTCCTTGGTACTTTTCAGTGTCAGCATACAAACATGCTTCCCTATTGTACTTTTGGATTCTTGGCTACATCTGTACAAGTGCACAAAAGTGTGACGTTCTACCCTGTTATCCTCCACCAGGTGCCCGAGGGCTTGAATTGCACACAATCATCTTAACTGTAACGGGGAGAAAGCAAACAGTGAAACATGCGTGGCAGCCGCAGCGGAGTAGGAGGAAAGAGGGGGGGTGGGTCCCCTCCATACCAATTCCATCTCCCCTCACAGGCCTCTCTGCACAGCAGTGGACTGGATCCCCAGCCCCCAGCTCCCTGAAAAATACCAGCAGGGGTCGAAATTCCACCTGTTTGCAGAGGCTCAGCTCTATCATCTCACACTCTTTTTTTTCCCTCTCCCTCCCCACCCTCTCCACAATTATGTAACTTATATCCAAGAAATGCTTTTCTGTCCAGCATTTTTTTTAGCCGTGCTCCCCAAATGGGGTGCCATGTACGGGGAGGGGAGAATTTAAGAAAAGACATTGAGCAGAACAAGCCTTTACTGCTGGGTTTGCTTGGCATCCAGTCTCCGAAAGAAAGGAAGAAAAAAAAAATAAAAATGACCCACAGTGTAAACTATTTGTGCTACTTCTTACACGAGTCACATGGAAAACAAATGATAAAACAAGAACACAAAAAGCCCTAAAAAGTGTAACACTGAAAATATGGCATTAAAAATGGATAAAAGGTGTCTCTTGTAAAAAAAAAAAAAATATATATATATATATATATAATAATAACAAGAAAAAAGTATATTAGCCAATAAAATATTCTAACTCTTCCTTTAAAAGTGCATTCTTGGTAAGGAAAGAGCGGCCTTAGAGGTGTTCCTACTCTACTGTAACGCCCATGCCCACTTTTCTATTCTTCTTCTCCCTTTAGAGCTCAAACGAGTCCAAAAAAACCCTTCAATGCAAAGCACAACAGTCAGTGTAGCAGCAAACCAACAACAGGTTTCAGTTATCGGAGGGACGACGACGATAAACGAGCAACACCTCCCCCACTCCCCCAACCTTGCAATGCACGTCACTTTGCCCAGTCCCTACATTTCTAAAGATACATAGGGGAATGTACATATTGGTCCGTACGGATGTGAAAACAGGGAAGATCCAAGAGAAATTAAAAAAACAAAACAAAAAAAAAACCCTCAGAGAAAAGACTGCGAAGCTTTTTGGGAGGAGGAGGAGGAGGGATGCCAAGAAGGCCAGGAGTTCTGCTGAATTAGATGGGTTTCTCTGGTGCAAGAGATGAAGTGGTGGGGATGTCGGGGGGAGGAGAGGGGGGGTTCTTCAGCCGGAGGAGGGCTGTCTGCCGGAGTCAAAAGCCCAGTCAGTTGCGAGGAATTTTCAGCCGCGTGAGGAGACCAGACTGGCGGGATGCAGCCCAGCAACGTGGAACAGTTGGCCCTGCTCCCCTTCCTCCATGTGAGGTACCCTGTTATTCAGCATTCCTGTGAAAGAGAGCACAGCCGTCAGTCAGAAAGGATGAGGGGGTGGGAATGGGAGACAGAAAACAACCTTACTTTGCAAACTGAAAGGAAAACTGACATATTCTCTTTATGCATTTATATACCACGTTCCCCGTCTTTCACGAGGTTCTCCGAACCCATAACATAGAGTATGGTGGCAGGAAAAAAAGCGTTAAGTCCCAGCGAATCTGTTCAATTTCATTCCTGGTGCAACATCTTACACCCCAAAGTGATTTCTAGCTTTTCCTTCACTTCCTCATAAATCGGCCACTGAGCCTCTGATTATTGCAGGCTTTCTTCCATTTGTTTTGGGGCTTTTCCCTCCACCACCTCCCCTGGTGTGACCCCCCTGAAGCCTCATACTGAGATCTCTTGTTCAAGAACCCCCTTTCCACAAGCTGCTAACTGAAACATATTAATAATGCACAGGAATCAAATCTGTTTTGAGAAAAGTAAAACTGTAGAACAAGGGGGTCATAATATGAAGCTCCAAGGGTGCTGAGTTAGGACCAATGTCAGAAAACATTTCTTCATGGAAAGGGAGGTGGATACATGCAACACCCTCCCAGCAGAGGTGATGAGGACAAGTGCGGTAATGAAACTCAAAAGGGCGTGGGATAAACAGAGGATTCCTAGTGGCTAAAAGAAGGAAATGAAGAAAAAGAGTAACCCATATTAACTGGGGTAACCTGTGCAGAGCAGCAATTACCCTAAGAATAAAATAATAATAATAAAAGCTTGCTGGGCAGACTGAATGGACCACTTGGGTCTTTTTTTTGCTGACACCTACTATGGAACAACAAACACAGCTCAAACCTTCCAAAAGTGCACTAGTATGTAATGCATTTTCTCTAAAACTAATGTTTGGATCTGGACTATCCAGCTCACTATCTTGTAAACCACTAAATGTTTCTGGCGTTTCAATTTATGATCTGGCAACCAAAGAAACATAGAATGAAAGAAAGACATAAGCCTTCTGCAAAAAAAACAAAACCAAAAGTCGTCCCTGCTAACTCCCAGAAGATACAGTGCGCATATCCTCCCTCAGTCCCTGCTGATTCTCAGCAAATACAATACACACACCCTCCCTCAGTCCCTGCTGACTCCCAGCAGGTACAATGCATGCACCCTCTTCCTCAGTCCCCACGGATTCGCAGCAGGTACAATGCTCAATTTACGAGTATCCATTTTCTTAATCCTTGACTGTGTGTGGGTTAGGAAAATGGACACTCGTAAACTGAGCGTTCGCTTTCCTAACCCGTGCACAACCACGTCTCCTGGGTGCCCAATGCCATGGATGCACTAGGGGGGACGCAATTTATCCCTAGTGTATTCCTTTTAACGTGGCAGCTCATTAAAATATGCCATCATTCTTAAAACAGCATCAGTTCATCCACTTATTAAGAAATCACAAGCTAATAGCCTGGATCTAAATAACTTTAGGCCAATATCATCAAGTTCATTTCTTATAAGACTATCAAATCCACAACCCTCAAACAATTACAACTCTGTCTGGATGACAATGCGATTCTTGATAATTATCAATGTGGTTTTAGACTAAAGTTCAGTACTGAATCTTATTAAGATCTAATTTAGACTATGTGATCAGGAGTATTGATAGTGGGGCAAGTTTTCTTCTGGCCCTTTTCGATCTGTCTTCTACCTTTGACACTTTAAATCATAAAATCCTCTGTATTAGATGAATGCAAATTGGACTTAGTCTTACTTCCTATCTTTCTGATAGAGTATTCCCAGTAAGAATTGGTGACACTACCTCGGCCTGGATTCCTCTTGATCTCATCTCTTTCTGCAACCCTTTTTAACATATATCTTAGACCATTATGTAAGCTACTCTCTGGCCTCAGCCTTCATTATTATTTATATGCCAATGCCATTCAGTTTTTGATCTCTTGTCAAAATGATGTCAAAAGTTCCTTAGATTTACTTAACATCTCACTACTATTTCAATGTGGTTAGCCTATAACCATCTATCGCTTAATGCGGGAAAAACAGAGATCATACCGCTAAGAAGGAGATCAAATTTAAATTTTCCCAGCAAATTTAGCTTTCTAGAAATTCCCATTGTTCATGAAGTTAGAAACCTTGAAGTAATATTTGATTCAAACCTTTCATTTGCACCACATATCAAGTCATTGGTTAAGACCTCATTTTGAAAATTTAGGATGTTAAGACGTTTAAAACCATATTTAGATTTTTCTGATTTTCTTTTGGTTTTTCAAGTTTTAATCCTTTCAAATTTGGATTATTGTAATTCTTTATTCCTAGGGTTGCCTAAATACATACTGCAATCCTTGCAGATGATACAGAATTTTGCTGTAAGAATCCTAATGGGCTCTTCAAAATTTGAACACATCTCTCCAGTATTAAAATCTCTACATTGGCTTCCGATTGAATATAGAATTCAATATAAAGTTTTAGTAGTTCTGTTACATTATTATGCATGTTATTAATTGTAAGCCGCTCAGAATTTTAGATGAAGCGGCATAGACATTTTTATAAATAAATAAATCGCATGACCAGGAGACGTGGCTATGCACACGTTAAAAAAAAATGGGTGCTCAGTACGAGTGCCTGTTTTCCCACGTGGATTACTGCATCGACCCCACAGTGTATAATCAGAAGAATATTCCAGAGGGCTTCATAATCACATCTAGCAAAAAGGCGGAGATGCCTGCTGCTCCACCTGACCAGGTTTCACTCGTTGTCTGAGGCAGAGACTGGTGAGGAGCTGGAGGGCAAAGCTCCTCTCTCTCTGATTCGAGACTGGCAAGAGCAGGTTTGAAACGCTAAAGAACCTTTTCAGCCTTGGAGAATAATAAAACACTTGCAAATTGAAACACAACCTGTAATTCACTGGTGGCCAACCCACTGACCATGTAAATCATGAGACTGCTGTTCCATTGCTTAATGAACAACAGCAGGCACACTTTAATTGTCTGATTTATTTAAAGGGTTTCATCCTATTCTATGCCCATGGGAGAAACCATCACCTAAGAACCAGTCCAGAAGTCTCTGTACTGTCTAACCTCATTATTTTTTACCTTTTAAGCTGGGTGAAAATATTAGAGTCTATAACTTCCCTCTAAACTATCTGAGTAAAAAAAACCTACACACACAAAGAAAAAGAGATATAGCCGTGATTTTGGGAGACTCCTGAATCTTATCTTAGACTCCTGAAATTCTCCATAGTAGCATAGTAATGAAGGCAGATAAAGACCAAATGGTCCATCCAGTCTGCCATTTCCACTAACCCCCACCCCTTGTTTATTTTCGATTCATAGTTGCATTCAAGAAAATTCCCACCCCACGATAATACCTGGATTGGGCCACAACCGCAGTGTTTTCATCCATTCTATCTACAGTAGTTTAAATATTTATTTTCAGTGCAGAGGCTCTCAGCCCCTGGGAGGAGGGAAGTCCCAGTCATTGCTCCATGATAAATGCCTAGTAGTGGCTTTAGGATGACTGCAGGGTTCCAGAATGAGCCCCAGGGTATGATCCCCAGCCGAGGCTTGTCATGTCACTATGATGATTGGGCTAGGTGAGTTGTGTGAGGATATAAAATCACCTGGTAGTTGTGAATGACGGCATGTGGTGCCTGTTACCCCAGCTGTAGGTCTGATTGAGCTAGAAATGCAAAAGGAGCAGTAGGAAACTGCTGTGACTCCCCCCCAAAAAAATTCCATTTAAAAGGGGGGGGTCTAATTTGATTGCTCAGCAGCAGGGTTGTGTGCTGCCATTTGCAAGACCCAAGTTTGATTCTTGGGTCCAACTCTCACTCCCTGGACTAGCCGGAGCTAGGGAAGTTGCAGAGGCAGCACTCACAGCCTCTAGGGGAGAGAGGCAGTCCCAGTCTTTCTTCAATGATAACATTTAGTAGCCAAACTTAGGGTGCAAAAGGAATGTGAGAAAGTGTTAAGTCTGGATCTTTGGCAAAATTAGCAGCTGTCCAACAAAACTCATGAAAATTACCCCCTGTCAGTATACTATAATCCCTTCAAAGATGAGGGAACCTGTGAGGCTCAAATGATAAAACATTTGGTTGGTCCAGTGAAAGCTATCACAAACTTTGAAGCACCTGTACATAATTAAGTTTTTAAACAATTTTTTTCTCCCTTCTCCTCTCCTGTAGTTTGTACATTTGGAAATTTTGAAAGCTAGCAAACCCAATCATTTAACCAATGTTCCACAATTCATGAAAGTAATTATAAGGTAACAGAAACCTGCCAATCCTGTTGTGCTGGAGGTGGACCCTTGGCCTGGTGCAGGATTGGTTCGGCCCTGCCACCAGGAGGCGGAGCACAGGAGGAGACAGAGGCTAGCTGGAGCTTCGCCAATAGTAACCCGGAGTTTCTGCAGGTAAAGCTCAGACTGTGCCATCATCAATTAAGAAAGCACATATTTCAAATATATTTTTTTAAATGTAATGTTTTAATTTATTTGTGGGTGTTTGAATATGGTTATTTTTGCTTTTAGTGAGGCTGTTACATGGTCTGTATAATCAGGTGGAAAAAGATCATGAGGGAAGAAAGTAATATACATGGGGGAAACACCTAGGCATATGAGCATACAATAGCACTAGAAAGGTACAATCCACAGAAGAGGAAAGAATCACAAGCAATAATGGACAGAACAAATTATGGCCTAGATTCATCAATAACACATTGATAGCACATGTGTTATCAAAAAGGGATGTGTTTATGGAACTTACTGCTTTTATAGAGGTATTATTGCATTGTGTGGTAAACTTAGTGTATGCTGTGATAATCCCTATTTTTCACATCCTGTGAGAGCAAGAGCAAGAGCCTATCTACAAGGCCCTCATAGTAGTTAAGTATTTATATCTCTATAGGAGGTCCACCTGATAGGTCGAGGTGAGGTGTTAGTGGTGGTTTTGGGTTTAGGGACCAGTTTCACAAGTAGAGTTAGACAAATGAACAGCACAGTACACCTTGGTGAAGATTTGACATCATTTGGAGTGAGGAAAGTCTCACAAAGATGAAATTTCTACTATGTTCTCTCATCCTAGCTTGGTGGACTCTATAAATATAAATATATATAAATCGTCACCAAGGTGTACTGTACTGTTCGTACATCTGACTCTACATGAGAAATGGGCCCCTAAACCCTAAACCACACTAACACCTCACCTTGACCTATCAGATGGCCCTCCTATAGAGATAGAAGTAGGTGCACACGGTGCAGCCCTCCCCAGAGATGCTCTCTCCCATTCCATCTCCCCCCATGGCCAAAATGCAATTCCAAAACTTTATCACAAATTGCGTTATGGCCATATCGCACAGCTTAACGCCAGGGAAAAGGTGTAGTTATTTCCGGCGTTAAAACCATGTGTTATGCTATCGCACTGCCTCTAGTTTTACTAATTTCTGCCCAATATCCCGCCCCAATCCTGCCCCCCCAAAAAAATTTGCATTTGCACTGTGTTGTACAGCATTTTTCGTATGTGATAATGCATTAACGCCATAACACGCTTTGTTGCATGACCTCCTATATGAGAAACACAGAAAGCGCACATGCTTTTTCTTTGCATGCAATAGGCAACTGCACCTAAAGCTTAATCAGGCCTAAAAAATGTTAAAAAGCAGTGCTTATAACTTGTGCAAAAGCCAAACTAAGCAGCTGTCAGGACTGGTTGCTAGTAGGACAACCCAAGGCAGCTTCAAGGAGGAAGGCAAGCAGACTAACCAGGAACACAGAGAATAGTTACATTCTAGGAGGAATGACCTCAGTGACTGATCAGAAAACCAGTGCCAGTAAATAAAGGTTACTGGAAACAAGGAAGTGTTCCCAGCAACTAGAAGACTGCCCAGCCATCTTTACCATGGAACCTGAACTTCTTGCTCCTTTATCCAAAGACTTTGCATCCTTGACCACACATTAACCCTTATGCCAGATTTTCTAGCACTGCTTTACATGTCTTTCTAGCTGTCCCTGTGAACAGCTTGTGGAAAATCCAAACCTGACCTTTACTTGTTTAACCTCCTGCATTGCCAGGAATCCAGTTTGGACTATTACAGAGCCAGGACCCTCATATAAATCTGGACCATAGACTGCACATCCGGAGCCCAAGACTCAGATCCTGCCCAGATGGGAACCTGACAGTTGTATACACATGGAAAATACCAGAACATAATACCTGTGTTACTAGGAAGTGTGATAAACACAAACACTACATGAAAACATACTTTCAGTAACACAAAAGCAACCATGCTGGCCATTGAGAGACAAGTAAAGGAATAAAGTCTATCGTGTGGCTGTCTTGGACCTCTCAGAGCTGGCCTTTTGGCCCCCCTTGTACCCCTCCAGGTGATCCAGGAACCACTGAGGTACCCCTGAGTTAACATGTTGACCATAACCAAAAACAGGCAGAAATATGCCATACTCCAACCCCTCACAAGATTGAGGGTCGAACTCCAAAACACAAGAGAGAACACACTCATTAGTTCACAGCCTAGAGAAGGTCAAAGCAACCTATACAACTATTATCAACATAACACAGTAGATGGCACCAAATAAAGACCAATTGGCTCTTTCAAACTATCCAGTTATTCACACACACTACTAAGGACATATTCCAGCTGCAAAAGCTTTCCTGCTTTTAGGATGTTGCTCCTTATTAAGTCTTGTCTTCCTCATTGGTTTTCTAACATTCTGGGCAGATAAGCATAGAAGTTCCCAAACTTAATCCAACACCAGTTCTCCTTTCCTTAAATGTCTTACCACCAAGCTTTGCAATAACCTAAAAAGCTAGTAAAGCTAGTGAGACTGCTGCTCAAACATCCAACCTCCTAGGTCCCCAGGGCCTTGAGGGGCCAGTACCCAGTCACCACAAGCCTGATGGCATCAACCCAATTATTTTCTGAGGAATTACAGTGTGCTGGTGCCAACTCATTTACCCAATAACCTGTATCCCCATTATCCACCCCATTTCTTCTTATCTCCTCTTGCCTCTGCTCTTAAGAGGAATAAACGGTGGCGACTTTCCAGCCCTGTTCCTACCACTGTCCTCTATATCTGTGCCAAGCACTGTCCTCTATATCTGGGCCAAGCATGCTTGAATTCTGTCACAGTACTGGTTTCCACAAGGAATCGATGAATCAGGGAGCAACTAGTTTCCAAATGAATACAAAATTATTAACTAGTTGACAAAATGTATTTGTCAAAAATTTTATCGGAGATAATTTGATGAAATATGATTGCTAAAATAATACACTTTATTGAAAATCAAGACTTTTTTTAAAACTTTATCTTTTCATAAAGTTATTAAATTTTGATGAAGGGAAGACCTCAGTATTGGCACAAAATCTGATGATTCAGAAATTTACTGACCAATTGTTGCAGTCACTGGTCTTATCCCTTTCTTTTTATTTTTAACTTTGAACTTGTTAACTAAAATGTTCTGTCAAAAGATAATTGCTGTAAATAATTATAGAAGAGCAATTCGGTTATTTCTTTGACGTGAGTTTTCAAAAACCAGCTCTCTCAAGAGACAGTTAATATAAGTAATGGTGGAGGAACAGTTCAATTGTTACTTTCTATTTGAAATAAGTTCATAAAAACTGGCTCTCTCACAGTATCACATTCAACTCCAGAATCTTTATAATCTGGTAACTACCAGTATTGCTGCTTAGTAGCCCATTTTATCTTATGACTTCAATCGGGAAAAAACCTCATATGTCGTAACGGTAATGTAATCCGAGATAAATAGGAGCAAGAAACACTTATCTCGCAACTTGATATTCTTTTTTTCTGTTCCTGAATACTTGCTTACAACAACCAAAGTTTTTGTTGGACCACCGCCAACGATGTCAACGTTTCGATTCAAACGCTGCTTCAGGTCGGACTGGTTACTATGTGAACTTTCCGTTTAAAGAGTCGGGCTTAGTTTTACTGATGTGTCCATTTCTTTTCTACATGACATGGCCTATAATTGCATAATGCATAACTGTCCTGCCTCTACAGGCGTTTTCTGTTTATTTATTTATTTATCAAGTTTTATATACCGTCATTTGGATTCATCATCATAAATCCATCAAAACGGTTTACAACAAATATGAAGGTTACAATGTTAAGGGGGATAAACAGGGTTTCAAAAAGATTCAAACTGTTGTTAAACATAGGAGTATCAAATGCTAGTTATTTACTGTTCTGTTTTACGTTTAACTTCTTAGTTGTAGTCCATAGTTGTGATAAGTTCATTTATTCATTTAATCTTCAGGTTGAAGTGGAGGGTGAAGTTGTTGTGTTGTTTATTCTCCATTGTCCTGCTTTCACAGTGTACTGCTTCCACAGCAGCTTTTCTGTTTCTCTTCCTAATGTTGTGTTCTGCTTCATTCTACATAGTTTCTCATTTTCTGTTACTGCTAACTGGTCAACTTCTGCTATATTCAGTGCATTTGGCTCTAAAGGGTTAACTTCTGACTGGGAAGCAGGGGTTAAACATAGAAACATAGAAATGATGGCAGAAAAGGACCAAACGGTCCACCCAGTCTGCCCAGCAAGCTTATGGCAGTATCTGCTGCGCCGTGCAGGTTACCCCCATGCTTATCAGTTTCCCAGACTGTAAATGTCAGGGCTCTCTTTGGTTGCTGTCTGAATCTAATTCTCCTTTACCCCTTGCCGGTGAAGCAGAGAGCAATGTAGGAGTTGCATCAAAAGTATCAGGCTTATTGGTTTAGGGTAGTAACAGCTGCATCAGCAAGTTATCGCCATGCTTATTTGTTCCCCAGACCGTAAAAGTCTGGGCCCTTGTTGCTTGCTATCTAAATCCAATTCCCATTGTCCTCCTGCCATTGAAGCAGAGAGCAATGATGGAGGTGCATTAACAGTATGAAGGCTTATTGGTTAAGGCTGCACCAGCAAGTTACTCCATGCACTCTTTTCTTTATTTCCATCCTCTAGCCTTTAGGGATCCACAGTGTTTATCCCATGCCCCTTTGAATTCTTTCACTGTTTTCATCTTCACCACCTCCTCCAGAAGGGCAATCCAGGCATCCACCACCCTTTCTGTGAAGAAATATTTACTGATGTTGGTTCTGAGTCGTCTTCCCTGGAATTTCATTTTGTGACCCTTAGTTCTACTGATTTCATTCCAACGGAAAAGGTTTAATGTTTGTGCATCATTAAAACCTTGGAGGTAGATCTTTAAAAAGTACGCGCGCGCGAACAAAAGTACGCCGGATTTTATAAGACACGCGTATCTTATAAAATCCGGGGTCAGCGCGCGCAAGGCTGTGCAAAATCGGCAGCCTGCGTGCGCTGAGCCGCGCAGCCTGCCTCCGTTCCCTTCGAGGTGGCTCCGAAATCGGAGCGGCCTCGGAGGGAACTTTTCTTCCGCGTCCCCCCACCTTCCCCTCCCTAACCCACCCCCCGGCCCTACCTAAATCCCCCCCCTACCTTTGCTGGGCAAATTACACCTGCTTGAAGCAGGCGTAACTTGCGCGCGCCGCCTCGCATCCCCCGGCACAGGCTGCAGTGCCGGGGGACTTGGGACCGCCCTCCCGGCCCGCCCCCGAACCGTTGCCACGCCCCGGACAGCCCCCTGACACGCCCCCTCCCACCCCTTTTACAAAGCCCCAGGACTTGCGCGCGCCGGCGGCCTATGCAAAATAGGCGCGCCGGCACGTGAGTGCCCTGCGCGCATAAATCTGGGAGGATTTACGCACGCAGGGCTTTTAAAATGTAGCCCTTGGTGTTTTAACTCGTGTTTTTCAGTCAACTCTGGTCAGGCCTGTGTGATTCAGCAGCTATTCTGGCCGACCGTACAGAATTATCCTCATTTTACAGTATGTTGAGCTGTTATAGAGACTTGTACGGTGTGAAGCCACAACAGCAATGCATGCTTTGAATACTGAGAGGCCGATTCAATATAAAGCGCGGAAAGTGGGCGCTGAAAAGTCAGCGCCCGCTTTCCTAATGCGCGCATGGTGCCCGCAAGGGGGATGCCATGCAATACTCAAATTAGGGGGTCGCACTAGCAATGAGGTGCTAGGGTCGCTTGCGCAACCTTAGCGCCTCCTTGCTAACGTGACCCCGCCGCGGCTGCCGATTATGAAAACCGACGCCGGTAAACTCAGCGTCGCTTTTCATAATCGGCCGTCTACCAGTAATGAAAACAGCCGCCGAGTTTACCCACGTCGGTCTTCATAACTCGGCAGTCTGCCAAGTTATTTTTTTTTTTATTTTTTACTTAAAAAAAAGAAGTACAGAAAAGCAGTTTTTTCTGCTTTTCTGTACTTCTTTTATCTGCGCTCAGCTATTATAGCTGAGTGATAAATGTGCGTCTGAGACACACATTTATTTTTTTGCATGCAGAGTGAATGAGTAATAGGCTCATTCACATGCATTTACATATGATGAGCGCTATCTCATTCACTCCGCATTTGACGCAGGTTAAATAGGCGTTAATCCCCCTATTGCATTAGGGGGTGGATTAGCGCCTATTTAACCCGCATCGGAGTGCTCAGCTGAGCGCACTGTATTGCATCGGCCCCTGAATGAGGTGTGCACATGTAAGTGAAAGGTGTGTTTTTTCCAGGATGCTGCCACTGTTGTACCTCAATGGGCAAGCCAGCTGTCATTCCCTGAGAGAGAATGAAGATTGTGTAGCTAAATCTTTGCATTTTAACACCTGCTAGCCTCCCGGCCACCAACTGTTAATGCAATGCAGCTTGCTAACTTATTGGTGGTGTTTTTTTGAAACCGTAAGACATGGGTTTATGTATATGTGTGTGCATGTGACTTATGCTTTTCCCTCACTGATTCCAATGGAGCCATTCTAAATAAGTGTTTGAGAATGTATATAAATGAGGCAGTGTGGAGACTGAAGTGCGAGAAAGCAGTTTTGGCTTTCTGCCCTAATTCATGTTGATGTTGTTCATGGACCATGTTCCATGTGCCTCCCCTGTGCTTCTCTATACTGATGTCAAAGGAGTGACACTACAGGGGTAATATTCAGTCACTGGCAGGATTGCAAAATTAACCAGATAAACTTATCCAGCTAATTTTGTGGGGATATTCAGTGGTGCAGCCAGACTATGAATATAGCCGGCTATCTTAAAGATAGCTGATAACTTTATCTGACTGGTTTTAGGGCTACTTTATAGCACCAACAGAGTTAGCTAGGTAAGTTATCTGGCTAACTCTGAAAATCAGAGTTAGCCAGATAACTTATCCGGCTAATTTTACTTTGCCCTGGAACTCCCCTACATTATCCGGTTAAATTTTATATAGAAAATGAGTTATCCATCTATAATTTAGCTAGATAAATACCCAAAATATTCAAAAGTTAGCATCTAGCCAGAAAACTTGTGAGTTATCCGCTAAATACCTCTGAATATTGACCTCTACATGTCCGAAAGGGATAATGAGACTCATATAAATCGTAATGAGGCTATAAATGCCTTCTATGGCCCAGAACAAGGCTGGTCCCAAATGCCTCATTAACAGCCTATGTGCTGCTATTTGGCCTTGCAAGGCTGATTTTTTTTTTTTTAATTTCAGGTTAGCTTTAAAAATATATAGCCAACCCTTCTGAACAGATAATTACCACGGCCTCCTTTTCTGCCTCATACTGGGATAATCAGTCCCTAAGTGCCGAAATCCTTTAGGATAAAATGTTCAGTGCACCACACTGTTTCACATGATCTGTAAGAGTCATTCCAGGTCGCACTTTCAACCTTGGGTGAGTCACCATAAAGGGATATTTTTCCTGAATTCCAGTGGTTCAAACGGTGTTTAAGAAAGGGGAGCCACTATCACTTATGTTAGTGATGGGTGTCCACCAAATCATCTCTGTCATAGTCTTCCTTGGAAAAGGGTCCCTATGCCTGTTGCACTGAATGCACACCACATGACCAGCCACAGGGCAAATACTGGGAAAGAACATTCATAAATACAAGGGCATGGACAAAAGGAAAGGCGCACACTGTTTATTCCAAAATAAATTCTAAACATTTCCCCTTAATGACCAAAGAAAGAAGCACCAGACACAAAAATAGAGAGGATAAAGCCCCAAGAGCATTCCCAAGTGGAGCTTTGCTCTCCTTCCCCATGAACTCAAAATCTCCAAAAGGTTACCAGATCCTTAACAGATCTATCCTCTGGTTTAAACAAGGAAGTTGAAATTAACCAGTACAATAATAGAGAATGAAAATGCCCAAGGACTGCATGCACATTCAGAATCACCAGCTTCATCCAATTACATGTCCACATCGTTCTTTGTTACTTTTAATGCTCCATTGGGCTTTCAGCTCAGACAGAACCTGCCCTGACCAGGCTATGAAGCCAAGAGCCTTCATGCACAGCTACCTGAGAGGAGAGGGGCTTGGTTCTCCCTTTTATTTCCTCCACTAAGAGATGCAGGCTACAGCATCCAACAAGAGCAAACTCCTTGATCCAGGCAATAGGTGTCTGCCACACGATGACTGAGACTCTCTCTTCTCTTCCTCATCACCCCTCCCCCCATCCATGACTCCCAGACGCTGTAACTGCTGCTGCCTCCAAAGCATCCCCAGCACCTGCTGGCCTGAAGGGCAGGAATTGAGCCTGGTTCATGCAGCAGGCACAATCTCTTTGTTCTGGTGATGGTGGTGGTGATGGTGGTAGTGGGGGAGGAAAGGGCTTGGGAAAGAAGTTTGGTTTGGGCGATTCATTTCAAAATGTCAACTCGAGCAGTTCATAAAATCTTTTAAATACTTAATAGATTAAGAGATGGCAAATACAAGCACCAGACCTACGGGTCGATACAATAAAAGTCGCAGGAGAGCAGGCGAGCGCCTGCTCTCCTGTGCGCGCGATTTAGTATTCAAATGAGGGCCCGCAGTAAAAAGACTTTTTTGACAGGAGCGGCGGCTGTCATCATCGGGTTCGGAAACTGGACGCCGGCAAAATTGAGCGTCCGGTTTTCAACCCGCAAGCCGGGGGCTAATTTAAAATTTTTTTTTAATTTTTTAATTATTTTTTACTTTTAAGACCTCCGACTTAATGAAGCTATAAATGCCTTCTATGGCAGAAAAGCAGTTTTTTCTGCTTTTCTGTACACTTCCCCGGCGCCAGCAGAAATTAATGCCAGTCTTTGGGCAGGCGTTAATTTCTGAAAGTAAAATGTGCGGCTTGGCTGCACATTTTACTTACTGAATCGTGCGGGAATAACTAATAGGGCCATCAACATGCATTTGCATGTTGCGGGAGCTATTAGTTTCGGGGGGGGGGGGGTTGGCCGCACATTTTCGACGTGCTATTACCCCTTACTGAATAAGGGATAAAGCTAGCGTGTCGAAAACGCATGTCCAAACGCGGGTTTACAGTACACTCCGCCGGAGCGCACTGTACTGTATCGGCCCGCTAGTGCAGAAACACACATGCTCTGGATAAACAGATTATAATTGCTCTAAGTGTAGCTTTAAAATATCAAAGGAGACCACTGATGGAGCACAGAACTTGGCAAAGAAGAGAAAACCCAGTAGTTCCTTTCACTCTGCTCCTAATCTAAGCAATTTTAAAAGCTCTGTGTCTATATATTTCTCCTAGGACAAGCAGGATGGTAGTCCTCACAGATGGGTAACATCATCAGATGGAGCCTGGCATGGAAAAGTTTTGTCAAAGTTTCTAGAACTTTGACTGGCTCATTGAGCATACCCAGCATGCCACTATTTGTGCTTCCACGCAGGGTCCCTCTTCAGTCTCTTTTTTCCACAAAGTAGTTGCTTCGCGGCTCTGGAGCTCTGCTCTTCGTGTTTTCTTCAAAGTGTTCCCAGTCATTTTTCGACTTTTTACTTCGTCAGGTCCCTCTTCTCCAGTTGGTGCCTGTCCAGCGGCGTGATGGGTGCTGATTTTCCCTTCATTGAGGTCGATTCCCGATGTGTTGCTCCTCGGTGGCCACTGGCAATCAACCGCTCGCCGGCTGTTTTTCATGGCGTCATTCGGTTTTCGACGGTGCCCTCAGTGCCCGTGAACCATGTCTATTACTGATCCGCCCGAGGCCTGCATCCTCTGCCTGGGGGCGTAGCACGATGTCCGCGTGTGCCATCTTTGTGATCAGATGACCCCCAAGGGCCGTCGTGCCCGTCTGAATAAGATGGAAAAGCTTTTTGGAGCCAAAAAGTCTTATCCATTCACTCCGGCGTCGGGGGCATTGACACGTTGAGGCTGAGGGGAGCCACTGGATACGCCAGTGGGCCCGTCTCTTTCAAGAGGAGCTGGAGATAGGCCATCTCCGATGTCGTCGCTGAGGGAAGGCCGCAATTCGGTTGGCAGGCCGGGGAAATCGTAGTGAGGTGACAGGAACCGACCGAAAAACAGGGCATAGTACTCACCAAGCATCAGTTAAACGTACGCGAGGGGAGACCCGCACAGGGAAAAAGCATTTGTGAAGTAAAAGTTTAAGTGTTTCCGTTGGGAAAAGTTGTGAGAATTTTTCACAGAGCTCCTAACCGCTATGCTTACTGCAGAGCGGAAAAAAGAAGACTGAGGGGAGACACCTGTGGTCACAGGGATAATTGCAGGCTGAGCATGCTCAGTGCACTGTGTGCCAGCGTCAGTCAAAGCTATATAGAAACTTTGACAGAAAAGTTTTGTGTAGCAGGGCTCCGTCCACTCACGTCACCCATATGTGAGGACTAACATCCTGCTGTCCTGTGAGAATACCTGTTACAGGTAAGCAACACTTGCTTTCTCACCATCATTCGCCGAAGGTACTAGCTGAACTTCAGGGACGTCCCTGCAGACTCTCCCCCACATCCATTGTGGGCTTTGTCTGCTTCTCAGGAAATACTTCTAAACAGAGCTCTCCACTGTTCTAATGGCCGAAGCGGTGGAACCTGTCCCCCTCCATCAGCAGGGCAGAGGGTTCTACACTCGGTATTTTTTGATACCAAAGAGAACTGGGGGCCTATACCCTATTTTCGGCCTGAAAGCCTTTAACAAACACCCTGATCCCACTCCTAAGAAAAGGAGACTGGCTCTGGTCCCTTGATCTGAAAGATGCCTACGCCCACATTGCAATCTTCCCGGAACACAGGAAGTATCTTCGCTTTGTGGTGGGAAAGGATCACTTCCAGTATCGAGTGTTGCATTCAGCCTTGCGTCAGCCCCCCAGGTCTTCACAAAATAGGGCACACCTCCGACGTCAGGGAGTGCATGTGCTCCCCTACTTGGATGACTGGCTGGTCAAAAGCACCACTCAGCAGGGGGCACTTCGCTCCTTACGTATGACCATCCAAATGCTGAAATCTCTGGGGTTTTTCATTAGTTATCCCAAGTCCCACCTCAGCCCATCGCCACATCTGGGCTTCACCTGGGCCAGGCTGGACACGGTTCAGGTCAAGATATTTCTGCCCCACAATCGAGCTCTTGTCCTGACATCGCTGGCGAGCTTGGTACGCAGCCATCAACAGGTTTCTGCTCATCTGCTTCGTTTTTTGGGTCACATGGCTGCGTCTGTCCATGTCAACCCCTTGGCCTGCCTGTGCATGCGCAGGGCGCAATGGACCTTACGGTCACAGTTGCAGCAGACATCCCAGGATTTTGGGGTGTGTGTGTCCACGTCACGCTGCCTCTCCGAGTCTCTCTGTCCTGGTGGGAGAATCTATCTAACCTGGAGCAAGGGGTCCCTTTTCAGGTTTCCCCGCCTCAGGTGGTGTTTACCACTGATGCCTTCCTCTTGGGATGGGCTGCACATGTGGACGATCTCCCTAAGCAAGGTTGGTGGACGGCTTAGGAAGCTCTATGTCAGATCAACTTCCTAGAGCTTCGAGCAATTTGCTACCCCCTTTGAGAGTTTCAAAACTATTTGTCCCACAAGGCAGTCCTTATTCGGACATAATATCAGGTAGCAATGCAGTAGATCAACAACAGGAAGGCACTGGGTCGTTCTTCTTCTGTCAAGAGGTGTACAGATTTGGTCCTGGGCTCTGTCGCAGGGCATGCCTCTGAGAGCTATGTACCTAGCCGGAACAGAGAATGTGGTGGCGGACCATCAGAGTCGAGCATTCCGGCCACACGAGTGGTCGCTGGATCCATCAGTGGCGGTCCAGATCTTCCTCCAGTGGGTCCCCGGATGTGGGTCTTTTTGCCTCCCCCTACAATTGCAAAGTGAGAAAATTCTGCTCCCTATTCAGGACAGATGGTCTTCCAGCTTCGGACGCCTTTGCCCGACATTGGGGCACGGGTCTCCTGTACACATATCCTCCACTTCCGGTGGTCATGAAGACTCTCTTAAACTCCAGCAGAACCAGGGGATCATGATTCTCGTGGCCCCTTACTGGCTCAGACAGGTCTGGTTCCCGCTCCTTCGGGACATGTCAGCTAGATAACCCATTCATCTGGGGACCTCTCCCAATCTGATCACACAGGATCAGGGCAGACTGCACCATCCAAACCTCCAGGCGTAAGCCTTGACAGCCTGGATGTTGAGCGCCTAGTCCTGCAGTCCCTGGACCTGATACCATATCTTGGGATTGGTAGCTTCCAGGAAGCCTTCTACCAGGAAGTCTTATCGACTGACATGGAGGAGGTTCTCAGTCTGGTGCAAGGGACATGGCTTGGATCCTTTCACCTGCCCTACTCCGAAGTTGCTTGACTATCTGTGGCACCTCTCAGAGGCTGGGTTAAAAAACAACTCAGTCAGAGTGCACCTGAGTGCCATCAGTGCTTACCATCAGGGTGTCGGTGGTATGCCCATCTCTGTGCAACCCACTGTGGGGTGGTTTCTGCAGGGCTTGCTTCAGCTGAAGCCTCCCCTTTGGCCTCCTGTTGTGTTCTGGGACCTCAATGTAGTTTTGGCGCAGCACATGCATGACTCTTTTAAGCCTTTGCGATCCTGCGATCTTAAGTTTCTGACCTGGAAGGTTCTCTTCCTGGTGGTAGTCACTTCGGCGCGCAGAGTTTTAAGCTTCAGGCGTTGGTTACATATCCGCCCTTCACAAAATCTTTTCATGATTGGGTGGTCCTGTGTATGCAACCTAAATTCCTGCCTAAGGTGGTGACTGATTTTCATCTTGATCAGTCCATCATTCTGCCCACCTTTTTTCTGAGGCCTCATTCTCACCAGGGCGAACGGGCTCTGCACAGTTTGGACTGCAAGAGGGCTTTAGCATTCTATCTTGAACGCACAGTAAGCCACAGGCAGTCTTTGCAACTCTTTATATCCTTTGACAGGAGCAGGCTGGGTGTTGCAGTGGGCAAGCAAACTGTCCAACTGACTGGCGGATTGTATCTCCTTCTGCTATGCGCAGGCCGGCCTTCAGCTTGGAGTCCGCATAAAATCTCACTCTGTGAGAGCCATGGCAGCATTGGTTGCTCACTTACGAGCGGTTCCCATTGCCAAAATCTGTAAGGCCACAATGTGGAGTTCCCTATACACATTCGCCGCCCACTACTCCTTGGACAAGGATGATCGACATGACAGTAGCTTCAGCCAATCTGTCCTTTGCAACCTCTTCCAGGCTTAAACCCAACTCTCCCTACCTAGGTTCCATTGTTCAGGTTCAGGCTGTTTCCCTATGTTACCAACAGCACCGCAGATGTTTTTGTTCCTGTTGGCACCCGGTTCGGTGCCTGTTGATCATGGTTGTTGCCGAGAGCAGCCTGTAGCTTGGTATTCACCCATCTGTGAAGACTACCATTCTGCTTGTCCTAGGAGAAAGCAGAGTTGCTTACCTGTAACAGGTATTCTTCTAGGACAGCAGGATGTTAGTCCTCAGGAAACCCACCCGCCACCCCGCAGAGTTGGGTTCTCCTGAGATTTATTTTATTTTTTCACTCGTGAAATTACACTATCTTGCTTTCAAAAAATAAGGAAGTGGATGCGCTGCCACAATCCCCCAGAAATAAAATGTGGGTCGTACCTATAGTTTCTGTTGTAGGTTTGGTTTCAATTTAAAAGCAGCTGCATTTTAGGATCACTTGTAGAATGAAGTCAACCTCAAGGAGCATGTGAGTACAGACTGAGCGACGAGGGATACAGGGATGCCGTTCATTAAAAGGGTACACACATACACATGCACACAAAAAAAGGAGCACCTTCCTTTTCTATATCCATTTGCAAATTCCTTATCTATATCCAGATTAATTTGTCCTAATATTTCACGCTTATGTTATTATCTAGTTGTTAGGGAGCTGCTCTCTGTTGGGAGTATCAATCAGATAGGAGTTAGCAATCTGTTATTATTTAGGAGAGTTTGGGTGGATCCTTGGGCCGGTGGCAGATGACCACGCCCCCGGGGGAAGATCCTGAGAGGGACCACCGGTCAGGCTCAGAGTTAGAAGACAGACACACACTAGTTCTTTTATTAGACAGTATACTGAACCACCAGAGGTGGCCGTAGTGAGCTGGAATGCCCGGCTGGGCCTTAGTCCCTCAGATACTGGAACAGCGAACACTGGAGGCTGAGCTGTAGAGAAACTGAAATATAGTGAGTAGGCAGGGTATGCAGAGTACAGGTACCGAACCTGATGGTAACACTCACACAATGTCTCATAGAAGCCCAGGAGCTGGAATGTATAGGCCCTCGAGGAGCGAGTACCTGGTTCCAGGGAAAGCTCTGAGAGAGCGATGGTAACTCACTAATGTAGTTGGCAGTGCTGACTTCCAGGCAGAAGAGAATACGGAGCAAGTCTGGGAACAAGGGCCCTCGAGGAGCGAGTACCGGTTCCAGACTGTCTCCTGAAAAACAAAGGAGAGAGCGAGGCCCCAGAGGAGCGGGTACCCCTAGTAAGTCCGAGGAGGCAGAGTAGCTTAGGTAGAGTAACCCGAACCCTTGCTAACTCGAACTGTTAGCAAATTCTAAGACCTTATATATCCGTCGCGGGTGACGTCATCTCAGGGGGACACCCATGAGGTTCGCACCATCGCTGGTACTTCAGTTGGGACCGCCCGCGTGCGCCCCTAGGCCTCCAGAAAACATGGCGGGGTGCAGCGTCTAGCCGGTCCGGAGACGCCGGAGGACTTCGGCTGGAGGACGCCGCGGCAGCCAATCTTCCTGCAGTCGAAGAGGAAGGTGCCAAAGAGGTAAGGAGGGCGGAGAGAGGGCGTCGGGAACCGACAGACACAACACTAGTTTCATTCTGCTTCTCCTCCTCTTATCTTCCATTTTGTTACTGTAAAGTTAACGAGTTCTTTGTATTGTTTCCCCAATTGTTATATGTAAACCGATGTGATGTCCTTCGAACATCGGTATAAAAAAAAAGCTTCAAATAAATAATTAAATAAATACAACATGATGGCAGCAGATAAGGGCCAAAAGGCTCAATTAATTGCCCCATTTTACTCTTGGTGCAATGCCAGAAACCCCTGTTGATTTCTGTTTTTTTCCCTGCACTTCTTGGCAGCAAAGAGCCTCTCTGTGCTTCTCCCCAGCTTTTTGTTTTTTCCTCCATCACTTTCATGGAGGGAGGCTATTTCACGTAGCCATCTTGTACAGTGTTATCTGTAACACGGACCCTGCAGACCAAATCCAGATTGTGTAATATGAGGAGATCACAAGGACCTGCTTCAAGAATTAAAAAAAAAAATAGCAGAGCAAACTTTAAAAAAGGAAAATCTTTTACCTAGAACAGCATGGTACTTGCTGGAGGCAGGGGAGGGGAACTTTTAAACGTTGCATAGGACAGGATGTGCGGTTTCTTTTCAAGGTATAATGAGCACAGAAAAACTCCTCTGGATCCACACTGCGTGACACCTCCACAGAGCTTTAAGTGGCTGGAACTGGTGTTGGCTCTGTTCATTTCCCACCACTGCCAGCCGATGCATCTAATCTAAACAGTATGATAACACAAGGCACCTGTCCTAGCACGGGCCCAATTTCACTTTCTAGCCAGTTGTCTCACAAAACGACCTACCCAGAACCACTTTGGTGGGCTGACTGTAGATGGGGGTGCCCAAAACCAACAATTTCCAATGTCTCCCAGTGGAAGCCAGAGCAGGGTTACACCTTGTTTCAAGCCCACACTTAAGGGCTGAGGGCCTGTGCATTTCCGGCTAATGTGGCACAATTTTGTAGTCACCTTAAAAACCTCATTCCTGACGGAGAACCGCACCTGCACTCACAAGCCCTAGTTACTTGCTCGCTCTCAACCAAGCTGGTCAAAGAAAGGACCTCTGGGCACACCACGGTCTCTGGCTAATTCTTACCCTGTTCCAATAAAAGGAACCATGGCCCATACAGTATGCAGATTTCTCTAGACTAAAACAGCTATGGGAACTTGCCACTGCAGAAAAACTAGAAATAGAAGCAGTTGCACATTTTATGAGGAACATTTAAAATGAGTTGCATCTTTAATTCAAGCTTTTTAAATTTTCCATTAACCTGACTGCTAGCAAACATTACTTGAAAGCCAGATGGTTTGCGGTCTAAGGTAATGAAGCTCCAGGATGGCACAGAATCCCCCCTTCCCCTATGGAACCATATGGAATGCCATGCAGGGAACCGCAATAAGTGGCTTACTCTGTACAAATCCTGAAAGGGTTCCAGCCACTGCAGTCCTGCAAATCTTCCCCTCTCCAGGCACCTGACATGGATACTGGCCGCTGGTTGACCTGCATCAGGACAGACCAGGCCACATTCTGACCAGACAGGCCAAACTTTGACATCTAGGTTTAACATCACCAGTTAGCATTTCCACTAATCACTCGACTGGTATTTTAGACGATTCAGAATCTGGCTGCGTGCCCAAAAATGTCACCCATGCATTGATTTGATTCCACAGAGTCCCACAGACATTCCTGGTATTATTTCATGGCTACTATCTGCCTCCTGGAACCCCAGCACAGACCAGGCTGGCTCATTTCCCTTAATTAATGCAATTCCTCAGGAAACAGCATTCTGAAAATTTTACATATTAATCATGCATGCTCCGAGGTCTTCGTTTGGAGAGCCAGAGAGAAAAAGAGGAGCCTGGCTGTTTTTTCCCTGACTAGCCACCAGGATATTGGGATAGTGTAACTAACAAAGTTTTGTGGACATGGGGGTCAAACTGAGGGGAGAGGAGAGATATTTAGTGCAGCAGGAAAAGAACAAGGCTGTTCTCAGCCTATTTCTTTGGAATTCTGCAGAGCAGAAATCTGCAGCTATGAATGTTAGCAAACTTCATTGTATGCAACTGTTTGTACACATTGGATACAGTGTCCGAGTCACTTTCAGCTGCTTTCTCTCCCAAAATATGCACATCAGCAGCATGAAATGCAGCACTGATTCTTAGAGAAAGGTTACCCCCTCCCAGCTATTTCCATATCATACTGGACAAGCTGAGTTAGTCCTATTCCTACCTCTTGCAACTATGCACTTGTATTTCCACCTTTCCTGAAAAAAAAATGGAAGTACAACTCATAGTAACACAGGAGATATCATCAGATAAGGACCAATTGATACACCTGGGCTGTCCAGTAGCCTCACTTTTCTAGCCAGATGGCAGTCACGCAAGCTTGACCATCTGTAGGATATCACTCCTTATTCAGGTCAGCCAGGTTGTCTACCTCTTAGGTTCTCTTATCATTCCATGTAGAATGAACATACAAGTTCCCATATCAAGTCAAACTCCCAGGCCCTTGTTCTTACCACTTCTCTCTGTATTTGTCTCAAGCAGGCTTACATTCTGTCACTATTTTGGTGACTACCAGCTCTGCTGGGAAATTAATCTAAGTAACTACCACCCCATAAGTAAAAGACTATCTCTTCATATTTCCTCTCAGCCTCTCCCTGAACCTCCAACTTCAAATCCTGGTCTTTTTTTTTCTGTGGAAAATGCCTTCTACTTCTACTTCATTGATATCTACAGGTGTGATGGGATTAAGACCAGGCCTGGCTCAGCATTTTCTTTATGATATGAACCAGCTGGTCACCTTATTCTAGAATTATACACATATTTTAAATGCTTTTACTTCCTCTTATCTCCATCCACGCAAGAGAGGACACAGACTGTTGTGGTCTTCTTCGCATTTTTACATGCAGGAGCATTTATTTTTCTCTGCCTGATCAGCCCCACTGGGTTCAGAGGTCGTGGTGCAGGAGGAGGCATGCAGGGGAAGAGTTGGCTGCCATGCTTATTTCCGCTTCTGCTCAATGGCTCTGCAAGGTTTCTGGATATCTCCCCTCCCACTTGCTGCTTAGCTAATAAGAGTTCACATACCCAATGCAGCAGGAGAGCTGGGGCTACAAACTTGGTGAGAGGGGCACTGGTGGCCATATTTAAACGTGAATCCTTAAAAAATTATTCCCAAATGCTCCCTCCCTTCTTTACTATTTCCAAGAGGTGTACCAGGGAAAACAATGGTCCGTATTTGTGAGCCAGACATCTTAGAGGATCATATTGGCCCTCACCCTCATTTCGGACCAAGCCAGAGTAAGAAGGGGACATAACTGCTTTATCTTGTGTGAACTGTACACATTAGAGAACATGTATAAGACACTGTTAATGTGTGATGTGTGACAGCAAAACAACTATCAAACATTTTTAATGTATGCTATTAACAAAATAAAATAATTGAGATCTATATCCTTTTGATATTGCTGTTCTTCAGGAAAGAAAACAGGTGGTTGGAACATATCCAGTTTTCTCCTACATAAGTGAATCCCTCCATCATTATGGGCCAAAGTGAATGAGGGAGGAACTGCTGTGCAAACCATAAAAGCCAGAGGAAGCGTCCCCAGTGCATGCAAAGAAAGAACAAGTCAGAGAGCGCAGAAGATTTTATTTATAGGTGGAAATGTACTGAAAGAAAAAGATGGAGAGATCCTGTCAGTGTGCTTTGCAGTCATCCTCCTTCAAAGATTGCCCCTGCCTGCCTACCTGCACATCCCTAGAATATACAAACTTATTGTTTTGGGACATACTGACTGCAGGGAGAAATGTTAAAAAATATAATTGGCTATTTATGGTTTTTTTCTTCATAGATGAGATCATTTTGCTTTTCTGTTAAGTCTTTTGTAGCAGAGGTGGAGAAGAGCAATTTTCAAAGGAGCTAGCTGGGTATGTAGAGTTAACAGTCACCTACACCCCACAAGTACAGATCTGCAACCCACCCAGTGGCTTGATTTATAAGTCTCATATTTTAATATAGAACCAGCATGTTTTAAAACCTTCATTAGTCTAATTAATGGGTCGTCTTTTTTTTTTTTTTTTAATGCATTTATACTGCCATTTTCCCTGAATTTCAGGGGGGTTTTTTTGGAGGTAGTGACAGTTTGACTTCATCCAGGATCAGAATGATCCGCAGAAGATGTTGCATCAGCACAGATCACACAAGTTCCATCTTCAGAGCACTGTGATTCTAGGAATTGCTTTTCCACTCTTTGTGGTCACCCTTTATAAATCACTCTGTTTTCAGCTTGGTGCCAGACCATTTAGCGTGCCTGCACAGGATTTGGATGTCACTAAGAATAGGCTGTGCAGCCCTCTCACTCCCACTCCCACCTCTCCCCCCAACCAGGATTCACTTCAGTTCACACCAGTGTGAGTGGTAGGCCTTGTTTGAGACTTTTTGTGCACCTGTTTCCTCCTCCGAAATGGAAAAAATGCAAAATCAGGGAAAAAAATCCCATGGAAAAGTGGAATGATTTAAAAGCCAACCGGTCTTTGAAACACTAACACAGGGCACAGAACACTAGCACTTGTACAATTATACTAACGTGAGCTGAATGAAGGCTGCAGTCTATACAATTTTTGATTGCATTCTAGGAAAAGAAATCTTTTATAGATTTTTTTTTAAATTTATTTTCTTAGAAATAGCTTGTGAGAGAGCGCTCCTAGTTTTCCCCTATAAACCTGTGCAGGATCAGGCTAAATGCCTGGTCCACCTTAAATCCCCTAAAGGGAGAATGCTCCATGGGCAGGAGGAGCTCAGAGGGTATGTCCAGTTAGTGGGGAATAAAAAGTGTAAGCCCAGCTGGGATAGAAAAGGCCCAGTCCCTCCAGGAGTAGGAGCTCTGGGAAGTTTTGTATACAGAAGACTGCAAAGGTAGGCAGTATTATGAAGTTAAGAAAGTTAAACTGCAAGAGAAAAGATTGGAGTCAGAGTGTTTACTGCTCCAGCCCAGAGGATTTTGCCTCACATATGGTGTCATGCAACTCTAAAACCTGGTAAAGAGAAAAGCCAAAGGCCTCCAGAAGGAAGAAAAGTTTGTGTGTGCATGGCCTTCCTGAAGTTTTGAAGGCAAGCCCTGCTGTAGTGTGCACCAGAGCACAGAGAAGAGAAAAGTTTGTTTGCTGTGGTGCCTACCAGAGGCAGCTGAAGGCAAATGTGTGTGGCTTGCAGAGCACACTGAAGCCAAGCAGCGCTGCTTAAGACTGTAGACCACCTGTGGGGGGGGAGAGAAGAGTGAATCTGCCTATAAAGCAAAGAGTGGTTGGTGGGGCCTGGAGAAGAGTAGGTTTAGGTTTTCTGTGGACTAAAGAGACAAACTCTGCCCAAAGTTAGGATCTGTATCAAAAGTATACTAAGAGCAGATGAGGCAGGTTTTTGTTTTACTTTTTGGAACAAAAAAAGTGTAGCAGAAAAATAAAAAAAGCCCATCATTGTGTACTGGGCTGAAATAGGGTATGGTCCCTCTATAGACTGATGGAGTCAGTATGCACAGGGCCTGGCCCTATTAACTCAGATTCTGAAGAGAGAGAGAAAAAGCACCAGAATGCAGCAGCCTGACTGAAGGAAGTCTGGAAGCATTGATACGGAGCCTCCTAGAAGGCAGGAGGGAGAAAGGCAATCTCAGGACAGCATCATAAAGTTCCAGCTTTTCTGTGCTAGAGATCAAAAGAAGGTGGAAGCACACTGTGCCTGTTTTCCCTCCTGCACAAATGGGAGCTTGTGCTGCCTGAGAGTGAAGCAAAGCACTGGCAATTATCCTGAGAAAGCCACTGTAGAGAACCCAGTGAGAGCCCAGCAGCTGAGGGGCACACCTAACCGCAGCTCAAGCTGGCAGAAGTGCCAAGGCCTGTAGCCTGCAATGACTGGAAGTTCCAGAGAGCTCATGGTGGAGCATTGTAGCTGTACCAGGAAGCAGCAACCCAGAGTGCCCAGAAAGGGGCGGCATAGAGTGGCCTGCGGGATGCAGCGCCGATTAGCCTAGCACAGGCATGGCAGGGAAGCCAGATGAAGCTGCTGGTGCAGAGACCCCAGAGGGAGGTACTGCTGTGACCCTAGAAGGCACGGCAAAGACCTCAATGGGAGATGCTGCAGGGACCCCAAAGCGATGTGCAGCAAAGACTCCAGTGGGAGGCAGAGCGGAGATCACAGAGGAGGAAACTGTGGAGAGCCCAGAGGGAGGCACTGGAGAGATCACAAAAGAGGAAACCGTAGTAGAGAGCCCAGAGGGAGGTGTTGCGGAGAACCCAGAGGAGAAGACCATGGAGAGCCCAGAGTGTGTTGCTGTGGAGACCCCAGCAACTGAAGATACAGAGAAGCCAACGAGTGGTTCTACAAAGGAGACACCAGATGCCAGGAAGTGCTCACAGCTGGTAACAGGAAACAGCACTTGATGTCCTCCAGCTAGTCCTAGAAACTCTGTTATGGAATTTGAACCTCAAGCCAGCAAAGGGCTCAGTAAAAAGACTGGGGGTGCACGTTGTGTGAATGGCACACTAGGTGGTGGTGGTAGTGCTGTCTAGGCTAACCCTAGTAGGAGGGGCTGAGCATGACCCTAGAAACCTGGGCTCATGTCTAGTTGGTGAGAAGTCAGATGAGAGGGAGTGGCACAATGAAGCACTTCCCTGGTTAAAATCCAAGGGGAGAGAGGAAGCTTGGCCCAACAGGGGTATGTGAGAGAGTGCACCTAGATTTTCCCTTTAAACCTGTGCAGGACCAGGCTAGATGCCTGGTCCTCCTTAAATACCCTAAAGGGAGAATGCTTCATGGGCAGGACCCTGCTGGACAGGAGGAGCTCAGTTAATGGGGAATAAGAGTGTAAGCCTAGCTGGGATAGAAAGCCCCATCCCTCCAGGAGTAGGAGCGCCTGAACCACTATGGAAAGCTGTGTGTACAGAAGACTGCGAAGGGAGGCAGTATTGTGAAGTTTATTTTGTTGTGAGAAGTTAATAAAGTAAAACTGCAAGAGAAAAGGCTGGAGTCAGTGTGTTTACTGCTCCAGTCCAGAGGAGTTTGCTCAGCCAGTCCTCACATAGCTACAGTTTTCAATAACCGAAGCAATTTGATCAAAGATCCCGATACTTGGACATCTGCAAAAAAAAAAAAACCTCTCCAGTCTGTGTGTGCATGTGGCCATAGATGGATGATTGGGGGGGGGGGGGGGGAGGATCAAAAGTCAGTCTAATGCCTTCTCCTCACGGTGGGGCCATATCTATTCTTTCTCTGTAATGGTGGTGAGATTCTCAGTGAGTGTCATCCCGATTGCTGAGAGGAGAACCTGACCATCTTGCAGCTGCCATTTTGAGCAGTTCGACGTAAAAACGCTGTCTGCCTCTAAAACAATTAAACTTTCAGAAGCGACGCTGAAGCTCAAAAGGTCAGCAAGGTGGAATGTTCTTCTTACAGGCGTACCGTGGTAAGAAGGAAGGAGAAAAGAAAATAGCTTTTTAACGACAAAAACATGCTCCAGGTGCCTTTGAGTCCCTGTTTGGACCCCAGCTGGGCAGGAAGTGAGAGTTGTCTTGTTGCCACTGGAGAGGAATTGTGAGTAACCTTAGCAGCATCTACTTTGCATTAGTAGCAGCAGCGCCAATTGCTGATATCAAAATGCTCTTCCCCTCGTGGGGGATAGGGGGACGCACAGGGCTTTGTGGCATTGCTGACTGCTGTGCTGCTGCTGGCACAAACATGATGCCCCCAGGTGAGCCTGCCTTAAATCCGCCCTATTATCTAACTTCTTATTAGGCTGGAGTTATGTTCACTGGAGCTTTTATTTTCTAGCTACCGTACATGGGTGCTGGAAGGCAAGGGCCCCAAAGCACACGAAACACAGCAAAAATGATAGCAAGGTGTCCACATGCTACTAGGAGAGGCAGGTAGTGCCCAACGAGCAGGCCGATACGGAATGGTGCTCTCGGCCGAGCGCACCGTTTAGCCGTGCATTTTAGACGCACTATTATTATCCCTTATACTGTAAGGGGTAATAGCGCGTGGAAAATGTGCGGCCAACCACCCCGAAACTAATAGCTCTCATCACAGGCAAATGCATGTTGATGAGCCTATTAGTTATTACCATGGCATACTGAAAGCATGATGCTGGCATCACGTTTGTGCCAGCAGCAGCATAGCGATATTAAGTCGGAGGCCCCAAAAATAAAAAAAATTTAAAAATGTAAAAAAATGAAAGGGTTCAAAAACAGACACTCAATTTTGCCAGCGTCCGTTTTCCCGAACCCATGGCTGTCAGAGGGTTCCACAACCAACGCCGATAAAATTAAGCATCGGTTGTCGGAGCCGCTGACAGCAGCCGCTTCTGCTAATAAGGAGGCGCTAGGGACGTGCTATTGTCCTTAGCGCCTCCTTATTAGCATGGGCTCTAATTTAAATACAAAATCACGCATCCAGGAGAGGTGCCTGGGCATGCGTCGGGAGAGCAGGCGCTCAACACGGAGCGCAGGCTCTCCCGCACGTTTTAATGAATCGGCCTGAAGGTATGCAAAATCTGAACTTTGCAAGTTATGTGTTTTTGGAGAAAGAGCAATATCTGTACAAAATTTCCCAGACTTTAGATATAAAGATGAGTTATGGGACAAAGAGATGAAACAGGAGTGCATTGTGGACATCTTCCCTTTAAAGCTGACAGAGGATGTCCCCTACACACTTGCTGCTTGTTGCTGTGGGAGACAGGATATGAAACTAGAAAGGACTTTGATCTGACCCAGTTTGACAGTTCTTATATTCACATGAAAACTAATTCATCACTGCATCACCAGTGTACTCGGTGCTGTGACATTTTTGTTAGTGGAAATTGGGTGCAGTTACATAATGCCTTACCAACCCTGACAGAGCTTACTCAGTACTCCTATGATCAGGTGGCAGGAAGCAGCTCGATCAATGGATGTAAAGCCATTTAAAACCAACAGCTAACTGGAAAAAGGACACATAATAGGATGCAAGAAGAAATATAAACAACAATCTGCATTTCTATAGTGTGATTTTCATTCAAACGAGGAACACTACTACAATCACTGTGCAGCCAGCTCAGGGGTGAATTTGCCTTGGTCTGGTTTCAGTGCACACAGCTTTCCTAAGGCAGAGGGGAGATGGGTGTTTGGTCAGTTTTATTACCCTTCCAGTTATTATTCCTATTACAGTTTTTTTTATTTCATCACATCAGAATTGTGCTACGAAATACTAAAATATTTAAGTGAAAACAAGCTCACTTGATTAGGTCCTGGCACTACATTTTAAATCTACAGCTAACATTAAATGCCTCTGTGCTTTGTGTTGCATACTGAAAATTTGAAACACTAACACATCACACACTCTGCAGCTTACAGTGGACACATTAACAAGAACTCAAACCTAGAAAAGCATAAGCCCTACAGTCGCAGGAAGGCAGTAATGTGGCATACAAACCTTTACTTATTCTGATTTCGAATTCGGAGACACCTCCTTTTCAGTGGTGGCTCCAGATCTTCTGGCCCCGTGCTGAGGATTGGTGTCGGGACAATGCACGGTGCTAGAGCAGTCTTTTCTGCTGGTTTTGGCACAGGCTGGATCACACAGCCTGTCTTGGGTAACATCCGCAAAGCGTACGCGTGGTCCTCATCTGCCGGGTGGTTCAGGTTTGGATCTTGCTTGTCCCCGCTGGCTGGGTGCTCTTCCCCAGTGATCCTTTTGGCAGCCTCTGTGTCAAGGGGGCAGTTAGAAGTGCAGTTGTTCTCCTTCACGGATTCAGACTCGCTCACGGCTGGCTCTTCTTGTGACTGGGGCTTCTTCTGCTCTTGAGATGGCTCAGCGCTCTTGGAGCCCTCTGTGCTTTTTGTGCCGTTCACAATGACATTGCAAGCTGCTGCGCTGGTTTCAAGTCCTGGCGTGCTGGAGGGAAGTGAAACAGGCCCACCACAGTAGGCTGGGTCACTGCAAGGCAAGGTTTTTGCTTCTGCCGGACTATGATTGTCCCTGAAGTTGCTGCAGTTTCTTTTGTCTGAACTACAAAAAGCCAAATTTACAACACTGTTAGGTTCCCGTTCAACTTTAATTTCAGCATGTAAAGCCCGATGGATGACGTTGTGCAGTCGGGACCGATGGGCTACAGTTAGGTCTATGACTCCATCCTGTGCAGCCTGCAGCACACTGGAGAATCCACATTTACTGTTCACTGGACTACTTGGTCTGAGAGTCAAATCAACAACTTCCCCTTTTCTGTGCTCCTGAAGCACCGGTGCCTGGTTCAAAGACTTTCCTGAGCAGCTGGATGGAGACTCTGACGGCTTAGAAGACCCTTGCTTGGAATCCCTGGGGGACAGAGAGTTACTTGTTTGCTTGGCCGCAGTTGTGTCATTGGAGGTGCTTGGAATGATGTTCTCACCATTGCTGGAGAAGCCATTGGGTGGCTTTGAGTCCATGACATGAGGGATAGGGATAGGAATAGGGATGGGTACGGGTAGTGGAACAATGACGGGGTATGGCACTAAAAGGGTTGGGGGTGGCACCAACGGAGCTAGTGATGGTAATCCAAAATTTACCATCTGTGGCATATGCATAGGGCCATTTGGCATCATGCCCACTGGAGGGAAGGGAAGACCAGGTAAAGGAGCCCCAGGAGGGTGTGGCGGTAGCAGCCCCGGGGGATTCCCAGGCATAGTTGGTGTGGTTGGTGGATGGATATGAGGCGATAGCATTGGCCTATGCATAGGACTGGAAGCAGGACCCATACCTCTGGGACCACCAGGTGGCGGACCAATCCCTGGAATCATTGGATTGGACAAAGGGCTGTTAGGATTGGAGCCGTGTGGCCCTCGAATGAATGGTGGTCGTATTTGCTGCATAATCTGCTGTTCCATGAAGATAGGAAGGGGGACTGGGCCACGATTCGTCATCACCATGGGAGGACTCCGCGGGGGAACACCCATGGGAGGCACGAGGCTGGGAGGCGGTGGGATAGACACTGGTGGAACATTTGGGCTCTCGCTGATAGGAATGGATTTGGGGATCGGTGTCGGGATTTTAGTAGCAGAACAAATGATAGGGTCAGACGGAGAGGCCGTGGCAGATGACGAAAATCCAGGACCTTGGTTTTGGCCAGCTGCAGACACCGGGGAGGGGATCTTTCTCCGAACATCTGCCAGGGGTAAGTTCCAGGAATCTGGGGTCAGCAGCTGTACCCCTGTGGCTTCCACTTTGCTTTCCATCAGAGGGTGGATGGTGCTGCACAGTCCAACCGGAAGATTGGCCTGAGTTTCTTTGTAGAAAATATCCATTTTGTATTGGTTGAGACATTTTGCACTGCAGAACTGAAGCCTTCGTTCCCCGTCCCCAAAATCCAGGTATTCTTTTGTGTGCCTTATGTGCTTACACCAGTCACATACCTAGAACACAGCAACAAAATCAAAAGAGGTAAGAAATGTGATCTTCCTTCAAAACCCCCGCCCCCCTCTGCTTAACCTGCTGCAATCAACCTTTCATAACCTATCTGCTTTTTAAACACCCCATTCTAGCCTAATAATGGTGAAATTAATGTAGAAACGCTTGTGAAATGGGTCATACTGGCTTCTGTTTCAAGGAGCATCTTACAGCACTGTTATATAAGTTATTTTTCAGTGTAACTAATAACAGGAACTTGTTGCATTAGAGAAAAGTAACTTAAAATAAACAAGTACAACAAGTTACAGTTACTATTTGAGGTACCTCAGAGGATTTTAGAGAGTGCTGGGAGGTGCAGGCTGTTGTGGGTAGCAAACTACCAATGACATAGGCAAATGCAGGAGGGAGGTTCTGGAGACTAAATTTAGGATTTTCGGTAAGAAACTGATATCCAGAACCTTCAGGGCTGCATTCTCAGACCATGCTTCCTATTCCACAAGCAGGACCCCCCCCCCCCCCCCCCCCCCCCGAGGCAGGCTGAGCTCCGGGGTCTCAATGCGTGGATGAAATGATGGTGCCGGGAAGAGGGTTTTAGATTTGTTAGGAACTGGGGAACATTCTGAAAAGGGGAACCTCTGCCGACGGGCTGGACCTCAACTTAACCAAGGTGGAACCTGGCTACTGGTGCTAACATTTAAAAAGAAGGTGGCATAGAAATGTTTCTTCATCTTGACCAAGTGGATGGCAGAATACACCTACTGCTATACTCTTACCCATCACACATGGAATTTCTATCCCTAAATATTCCACACATCATTTTGTTTACTGGAGAACCTTTATCCTCATTGATTCCATGCCATGCTTTACATATAATGCCAACCTGCCACCCAGCCCAAACAGATCCTCTGATCTTTGCCTTTTCAGTATCATCCTCAACTTTCTATACTTTGAACACTGCTTTAAACAAAATTGATTTAACAGCCATGTGAAATGCCAGCAAATCAGTCATTACTCTTACTTCCTTGGGCAAATCACTCCACAATCTACAGCTCACAGACAAAAGAGAAGTCAGTTTTACAGATGGCCTTTTGAGCTGAGCTGATGGTAAGGAATGAGTGATCCTCAAAGATTCATATGAATCTTTCTGTCTCATTCAAATGAACTAGAGCAAGCCCATGGAAATCTTTAAAAAATAAAACCAACAATTTAAAACGGGCTCAGGTCAAAATGGGAAGCCAGTGCAAGGCCATTGAAGCTACAGTAATACGTGCAGTTTGCTGTACTGCCATGAGCAGGTGTGCAACACAATTTTGAACAACTTTTTTTAATTTATTCTGATTTTTGGTATTCTAAAGCAGATTACCTTCAGGTATTTAAGCATTTCCCTGTCCTCAGAGGGCTTACAATCTAAGGCTGTACCTGAAGCACAGAGGATAAAGTGACTTGCCCAAGGTCACAAGGAACAGTTGTGGGATTTGAACCCTGGTTTGTAGCCTGGTGCTCTAACCACTAGGCTGCTCCTCCACTTGTTAAAACAGTCTCTTGAGGGATCCTGAATACAGGGCATCACAGTTATCTATTATGCACAAAACTAGAGCTTGCACGATGATTCTAAAATTCTTTGCCACTAAACAGTTTTGGATATGTCAACTCGCAAAGAGAGAAATGGCTACTTTGAATCACAGAAAACACCTGTGCTTCCAGATTCAGAAACAAATCAATACCAGTGACCACAGACAAACATCTTCTAAGTTTAGAAAATCGCCACCACACAACTTAACTACTGGCATTCCATGGGCAAAAGATGGTCTTCTCACCCACAGTAGCTCTTAGATAGATTAATTTTAAGTTTATTTATCTATAACTAGGTAACAATGCTCTCCAGTCCCTGATTCAACCTCTTCATTTCTCTGTGATGACCCTATAGGAGAAAGATTTGTGTATCACTAGCATAAATAAAGGCCGCCAGACCAAGAGCTGTAATAATCTTTGCCAGATGCAGCAGCTACATTTTGAAAAGTACTGCAGACAATAGTGCTCCTTGCAGAAACCCAAATGAGATTTGCATTGGGGTATAAAAGGAAGACCCTGCCAGGACTTGTTGCTTCCTATTTTCAATGAAGGTCCGGAATCAATCCAGTCAAGTTCTTATAATCCCAAATAACTGAAGTTTAGCTACCAAGATGGAATGATCCAATGTGTCAAAAGCTGCAGTGACATCCAACAGGACAACAACAATATCCCAACTTCTATCTAAACAATGATCCAAATGGGCCACCAATGTTGTTTCTGTACCATGGTTTGAGTTCCTAACAAACCTAAAGTCATCTGAGACTCCGGAGCTCTGCCTGCCTCTGGGTCCTGCGAATGGAACAGGGAACATTTCTGAGACTGCAACCCTGGTGGTTCTGGATTTCAATTTCCTACCCTTCATCTCTGGATAATTCTCAGCTGGTCCAGTAAAAGATGTCACAGCCTGGAGAGGGTCCAGCTTGCTATGGGACCAACACAGCTACCAGCATTCTACAGTGCAGAATATTTATGTCCCTGTATAGTTCCTCTTCTCACATTGGTTGCACTGGTCAGAGAAGTAGTCTAGTGGTTACAGCAATGAACCAGGGTTCAAATCCTATGTCCCCTGCTAACACACCTTGGACAAGTCATTTAGTGCAGTTAGTGTAGTTGGGTTTAAAAAAGGATTGGATAAGTTAGGAGAAGTCCATTACTTGCTATTAATTAAGTTGACTTCGAAAATAGCCACTGCTATTACTAGCAACAGTAACATGGGATAGACTTAGTTTTTGGGTACTTGCCAGGTTGTTATGGCCTGGATTGGCCACTGTTGGAGACAGGATGCTGGGCTTGATGGACCCTTGGTCTGACCCAGTATGGCATGTTCTTATGTACCCACTCAGAATATAAGCTCTGTGGGTCAGAGCATTATTTGAAAAGCCAGGTTAAAAATCCCAAATGAAAACTGAACACTCCTCCTGTCACTCTAAAGAAGAGAAAGAAATAGAGAGATTCAGTTTTTCCATGACCACATAGTTTACCAAACTTTCTGAAGTTACTGTTCCTTAAAGAGAGACCAAGACAAAAATCCTCTCTGGCTGATTCTCTCTATTTCCTTGTCTTCTTTAGAGTGACAGGAGGAGTGTTCAGTTTTCATTTGGGATTTTTAACCTGGCTTTTCATGAGATTCCACTGATGCCAGGAAGATTTTTATGGTCTATTCCCCAGCCCTTTAAGTTAGGGCTGGGGAACCTGTTATGTCCTGAAAGGATTTTTCCCTCCCAGTTGCGTGTCAGTAGACACCAAAGTTCACACTACTCATTCCAAGCTTCAAACTCCTTTATTTCAGAGAAATTATTGTGATTTCATTAACACATTAATTTTGCAACGCCATCAGCTCTCACAGATGGCAAGGACATGATCTACAATTCAAATATGATTCTTGTTTGCACAAATGCTCCTTCCTCATATGGGATTTTAAACAAGAATTAATAGGAGAAATCTTGCCACAGCTATAAACAGATAAACAGATGTCAGGTATTTTTTTTTTAGGGAGGGGGGTTCATTTGTTATTTAGGTGCTTTTACTTATCCATCTGCATAAAGCAATAGTGGAAAGAACTTTTCTAAAATGTTCTCGAGTAACAAGAAATGCAATACCGAAAAGTACATCACCTGGGAATTACCTACACCCTTAGGCAGGGGTCCAGAGATGGTAATCCAGCCCATGTTTTCCCTGTACCCATCTCCATCTGCCAAGCACCTAGCATGGCAAACAGACCTCGAACTTCTAATTACTTCCGGTCCCAATAGTTCAAGCCTCACACTCTGGTTACCAACCTCCTTGTCCCCCTTTGTGATTTCCCACCACACGCTCTGTTTACTAGGCCAGTATGTCCTGGCCCTCGGCCCCAGCTCCAGACTGCAGGACCCAGGATAATTGACATGTTTATGTTTAGATTTTTAGGGCAGAATCTGGATATTTATGTAACTTGCTCATACCATCCTTGACCCAAGGCTTCAGGTAACCAAAGCTTGAAGGTTTGAACTTTAGACCTACCTGGACTTATTTAAAATCTGGCCGGTTAAGTTTAAAGTTATCTGGGTACAGGTAGCTGAATAACTTTAATAAGGGATATTCAGCGAGATGTTTATTTTATTTTATTTATTTACAGCTTTTTTATACCGACATTCGTGGGTACATCATATCGGTTTACAATGAACTAAGAGAAATACTAGACTATCAATCACACAATTACACACATGCTCTCTCTCTCTCTTATACACCCAGGCTCTTAATCATACATACACATGTTCTCACACAGACAGGCTCTCAGTCACACACAGGTTCTCAACCACACACTTACATACATGCTGACACACACACACACACGCAATCTGAAACACATATGCTCGCTCACTCACTTGCTCTCCCCACCAAACAACTAGTGGCAGCAACAGCCTCCTTTATCCTACTGAATATCCAAAACAAGTTATCCAGCTTACTTTAGGCCAGATAACTTGTGCACTAACTAGCCTAACTGAATATTGGCGTCACAGCCTCTGAGCAGCAACCCCACTCTCCTCAAATCCCCACCCTGCAATCTCTGATATAAATCCCTTCCTCTGTTGTCTTTGATACATTTATGCCACAAGATCGCTATATAAATGTCATGCAACTATCACAACTCCAATTCTGAGAATTCCCAGAATTAGCTGAAGCTGGTCACTTGGGATTGATTTACAAAAATGTAACCTCTGTTAGCAGATTACACCTCTGGCCAGCTAAATATACACTAATACACAAAATGGACAAATCTAGCTGGGCCAAAAATGGGCAGCGCCAGCAGCATTCCTGGGCAGGCTTATGATTTAGTTGCTATTTTATCCACTGAACACATCTTTGAAACTTGACTCCTATATGTCAAGAGCATTTATATTTTTTTTGGCCTAGCAAACACTTTCATTCAAGAAGTACCCTTTGCTATCAGTCTACCTGTCCCCTCCTGTCAAGTCCTCAGCCAGGGGCTACAGATGTCAGAAATGCTGCACGTGCAACCTGAGTCTGGCCACTAGATGTCACTGCTGAGCTGCACTTCAACAGCAGCCCTGCAGATGCAAGAACCCAAATCTGGGCGTTTCACTTGGCTCTCGATATGGGGTTTTTTCCCTTTTGCTCGCCAGAAATCTCTCCCCTCCTTCCCTGACCCCCAGATGGCACAAGTAGTGCTGGTGGTGCCACTATATGAAGCGGATGTGTTGGAAATGGCCAGCTTCAGACATCTCCGCCTGTGCTATGGAGTCCAGGTCTGCCAAAGCCGCACTGTTTCAAGTCAGAATCCTAGGGTTCTCCGGAGCAGAGCCTCACCATCTCTCTCCTTGGGCTAGATGCATTCAGACTGGGTCTGATGGTTTCACTAAGGCAGATGAAGAGCTGTGCTTGCGGAAAGAGGCAGATCGCCATTAGCAGCGCTCTCCGTTATCATCAAGAGTTAACTCTTTTTTTCGGTGCATGAGTAAAGAAAATGTGTGCTCAAATTTTGTTCAAATGTGTACTCACATCGGCCCAAATCTCTCGGACGCTGGCCACCAAATGGTTTGGGGTTCCAGAATCATTCACTTCTGGGTCATTCCTTCAAATCTAGTTCAGGTTCTGCCACTAAATGCCATCTGTGGCAGTAGTTTTAGTAGCGTTGCCAATAGCACAGGCCGAGAGACTGAATTATCCTCTCTCACTTACAAATGGCTGCCCTGCTTATGTTGCACCTGTTGCTGCTATCTGGACTGTACCTGTTCTGTGGTAGGGCATTGTGTGTGTGAAAGAGGGAAGTGATAATGCTTGTGCTGAATCTATTGACAGTGTGCATGGGTGTGCAATGGAAGTTTGCACTGCTGTTGCCTGTTCTGTGTTGGTGGAGCATTGTGTGTATGTGTCTAGCTGTGCGAGGGAAGTTTGCACTGCTGCTGCTTGTGCTATACCTGTTCTGTAGTAGTGCAGCAGTGTGTGTAAGTGTCTAGGTGTGCGAGGGGAAGCTTGCACTGCTGCTGCCCATGCTGTGCCTATGCGTTGGTAGTGGGGCAGTGTGTCTGTGAGTGTGTGCGAGGAAAGCTTGTACTGCTGCTGCCCGTACTGTACTTGTTCTTTGGTAGCAGGGCAGTGTGTGTGTCTATGTATGAGGGAAGCTTTCACTGCTGCCCGTGCTGTGCCTATGCTGTGGTAGTGGGGCAGTGTGTCTGTGTGTGTAAGGAAAGCTTGCACATGCTGTGCGTGTTCTGTGATAGCGGGCAGTGTGTGTATGTGTGAGAGGGGGTAGCTTGCACAGCTGCTACCTGTATAAATCTTTTTCTGCTAATAAATAGAGAATATCAATCTCCAGCAGAAGGTGCCTGCCTTATGCAGTTAGTACCTCTGCATTCCCCCAGAAGCGCTCTACTTGTCACCAGATGTCTCCAACTTAGTTTACAAAAAACATGGAAATGGAGGCTTCTAAGAGCTTGAGAGCTGGAGCCTGGGTGAAGGCAGAACTGCTTACAAGTCTAAAATTTGGGATTACTGCACCCATCTTTCTGTGTGTCACAATGCATCCGGTGTATGCTGTCTGTTCTTTTAAAACTAAAGTGCCACTGTAAAACGCTTTGCAAACTTTAGCAGCCACTTCAGGGGTTAAGAGGGGTGCTGTGCAAAAGAGCTGGGGATTTATGGCACCCATACGTGTGTGCCATACCGGGCCGGGATCTCCAGAAGCACCTGAAAAAGGATGTGTCAGGAGATGCAGAGCCATGCCCGACAGAGCCCTGCATGCAAAGGGGTGAATTTTCAAAAGTTGCACAGGTAAAAAAATAGCACTTATGCATATAAAGCAGCATATAGTTGAGTATTAACTATTTTAGAAACTTCAACATACATACACAAACCAGGGTCCGTGAATAAATTTGCATGCGTAAAAAGGGGGGGGGGGGGGCAGGGCCATTCTGGAAAGTGGCCAAGATTTACATGAGTAAGTTGCTATTTAATTAGCAATTTATGCATGTAAATGTGGCACCTTACTTGCATATATTTACTCTGGCTCAAAATCTGGAATAAGCAGAGATAGTGGAATGCCTGTTGACTGAGGGGGAGCAAGCAAAGCTCCACCCCCAACTCCACTGCAAGCTCTACCCACATTCCCACTGCAATTTATTTATTTTTTTTACATTACTTTTACAGTTAATGTCGTTCTATCTTATATACATTCTTCGCATACATCATAAGAGTAGAATTCGGGGGTGGCCAACTCCGCTCCTCGAGAGTCACAAACAGGCCAGGTTTTCAGGATATGCACGAGATAAATTTGCATGCACTACCTCCTTTGTATGCAAATCTCATGCATATTTACTCTGGATATTCTGAAAACCAGGTCTGTTTGTGGCTCTCAAGAACTGGACTTGGCCACTGCAGGTATAATCAATTCCCAGACCAATTAAGTGCTTGATGCTAGAAAACTGAAGACAGTGGTAAAGGAGAAACGACTAAAGCAGCATTACTAATAGAAATGTCAACACTAAGTGACTATTTGTGATCATAGACCATCCCCCCCCAACATACACACAGGCCTCTAGCAATGGGGGCAAAGCAGGATATATTCCCCTATAATTCACCATAGAAAAACATTCTGGAGTCATCTAAGTAACAAAACCAATAATTAAAAATTCAAAACTTTTAATATTTCCCCCCCAAAACAAAAAAAACATGTAGGTTTGTGAGGCAAGACTTCCCAGCATGGGTTCACCCAAGGGAAGTCTTGCCTCACAAATCTCCTACATTTTTTTTGAAGGGGTGAATCAACATGTGGACAAAGGTGAACCGGTAGATGCAGTGTATTTGGATTTTCAGAAGGCATTCGACAAAGTCCCTCATGAGAGGCTTCTAAGAAAACTAAAAAGTCATGGGACAGGAGGCGATGTCCTTTTGTGGATTGCAAACTGGTTAAAAGACAGGAAACAGAGTAGGATTAAAAGATCTGTTTTCAGGGTGAAAAAGGGTGAACAGTGGAGTGCCTCAGGGATCTGTACTAGGCCCAGGTGCTTTTTAATATCTTTATAAATGATCTGGAAAGGGGTATGACGAGTGAGGTGATCAAATTTGCAGATGACATAAAATTATGCAGAATAGTTAAATCTCAAGGAGATTGTGATAAATTGCAGGAGGACCTTGTGAGACTGGAAGATTGGGCATCTAAATGGCAGATGAAATTTAACGTGGACAAGTGCAAGGTAATGCATATAGGAAAAAATAACCCTTGCTGTAGTTACACAATGTTAGATTCCATCTTGGGAGTTACCACCCAGGAAAGAGATCTAGGCATCATAGTGGATAATACATTGAAACTGTCGGCTCAGTGTGCTGTGGTGGTCAAAAAGGCAAACAGGACTTCTGGGTATGCCGTGAACTTGAAGGACGTACGCCAGCCACGCTCCCACTACTATCTGCATTTTTTGCCTATTTCTCGCAAACATCCAGCTTTCTAATTTCATCATGCCTCCAGTAAAAGGGAAAGGGAAGGGATCTATACCTGCATTGTGGGCCAACAAGGACACTAAAACCAGAATGGAGGATTGTAATCTTTTGGCTTGTTTGACTAATTTGCAGCAAAGCGGCGACACTATGGCGGAGGTGGACTCGGGCTTGGAGGAAGATTTTACAGCTATTCCCTCTGGGCTGCAAGTGAGATCGGAGCAGCTTCAAGACCTGCTGGAACAATTCACAGAACGAATTTCTAACAAATTGGACTATTATATGTGTGTGATTGTGGAAAAGCCTCGTCCAGAGTGGGAAGGAACACTCTGAGCACCTGGAAGTTCAAGATGGCCGTATTGCCGATCTGGAAATGGCGACTGCAGCTAAAGTTGAAAAACTGGATAAGAACTATATGGCCGTTCTGGAAAAGCTAGATGATCTTGAGAATCACTCGAGGAGATGTAATATTCGCATCTTAGGTGTACCAGAGCGAGCTGAAGGTAACGATGCTGTGGAATCTTTTTCTAAATGGTTACCAGATACCTTGAAGTTGCAGCTAAGAAGCAAAAAGTTAAAATTGGACCAGGCGCAAGGAGGTCAACTGCGAGTAGTAGTAATCCGCTTGCACAATTTTACAGACAAGCAGTTAGTTCTCAATGCTGCTTGCAAAATGAAGAAACTTGAGTTTCAAGATAATCGCATCCTGATCTCTCTAGATTTCTCGCCCGACTTACAGTGTAAAACAACAGCAATTTCTAGCAGTGAAGAAAGAATTACAAACTTTGAATGTCAGATATGCTTTACTATATCCTGCCAAACTGCGAGTTTTTTATATCAGAGGATCTGCAATCCTGGACAATGTGCCTGCAGTTACCCAATGGATTAAAGAGTACCGAGATGGTCATCAACGGGACACATAACTTAACCACCTGGGCAACAAATACACTGATAAACATTTTCTCTGTTTTTTGGCTATTTAGCGGGAGTTGTGGCTGGGGACTCTCATGGACCTTTTCTTTGTTCGTGCATGGCGGAAGTTGCCTAGATGGGTGCCCTGCATTATCTCTATTGCTCTTGTGGTCCAATTTTTATTCCTCAACTACTATTATTTCACAGCAATACGAGTCGTAGTTTTTCCGGCCACAGTACCAGCGGCGTATTTCATATTTGACCCCTCTTTGTGTTTTCATGTTCACATGCAGGGCTTATACTTTGATACGAACATGGATAGTGGGGGTGTGCTGTTTTGGGGGACTTTTTTTTTTTACCTCATTGTTTTTGTTTTTACCGTGCTGCACGGCTTCTCTCTTTTTCCTTTTTGGTGTTTTTTATTAGTGACCTCCACTCCACATAACTTTATTTTTTATCCCTACTACAAGGTTTTTGGACTCTTTGATTGGACTTCCTTTTCAGACAGACTTCAGCTCCTGGCTCCTCTTTACTGGTGGCGGTAGGCTGCCAGCTCCGACCTCGGGTTCCTTCCAGTGCCTCCGGCCCTGCCATGCTACCCAGTGTTGCCAGCCAAGATGTCCCTGTTCGTCGGGCCTCTCCCATTGGCCCACAGAGAGACGCCGCCATCAGCGCTGAGCGCATCATTGATTCTTTTAAAGGACCCGCGGCGGGAACTTGGCCGCAGACCCGGATGCTGACGTCAGACTCTTCAGTGTATAAAATGAGATTGCTCCTTCTGTTGCCGGCAGAAATTTTGAGAGGACCATGGCCTCTGCAGACCCCCCCCCCCCCCCATTCTGATGTCTATGGGAGTAAGTTATCATAAATGTCTTAAAAGTGAAAAAATGACTGGGGAAATCTGGAAGAAATGGGGAAGCTTCAGGCTGAAGAGCCAGGAAGGTCTTCATGAGCTGTAGATGGACTGGGCGAACTAGTAGACTAATTGGTTAGTTCATTGTCATGCGCATGTTAGAAAATCCCCTGACTTATGCATGTAAAAGCTGACTTATGGAGGTAAATGTGTCTAAATCATGTGTAAAATCTACTCACGTATCCCTTCAAAATTTGAAGTAAATATACACCTGCATATCATTTGCGCACATTTATCTGGCTAAATTACAACTTATCCAGCTAAGTAGCACCTTACTGCTACTTAGACGGGCAAGTTTGGAGTTATCCAGATAAGTAATAGCACTTATTGGTATAAGTTCTAATTTTTTAGACTAATCCAGTTAAGTAAGGCAGCTAGATAAGTCTAAAAAGCGCTACTTATCAAGCTATCTGACTTAATCAGATAAGTGGCATTTTAAGGCTTATCAGTCTAAGTAGTGCTTCTTAAGACTTACTGTATATGGCTAAGGCAGCTACGTAGCTGGTTAAAATTGGAACTTATCTGGATAAGTGCCACTACTTATTCAGATAACTCCGAACTTGAGTGGTGTGCAGGTTTGGCACATGAGAGCATATTTGTGCATCTCGTTTCCACCCAAGTTATAAAATAATGTAGCAGCTTAGCCCGTACCCATGAACATGAACATATGGGCACGCACGCACAGCTTTGAAAGTTATCCTCTTACAGCCAAGCAAGCCTCTGGGGAAGGGAAGACGTTCTCACGCAGCCTTCCTCATTGCTAAGTATGCGCAGTCGTGGCTGATTTTTAAAGAGGGAGTAACTTGAAACAATTTTCGCTTTAAACTTCAGCACGCGGACAGTCTATGTGCTGTAAGCTCTCCCGTGCTCTGCCCCTGCTGTCTGAGCGGGCATCGGAAGATGGGGGTGCATACAAGAGCACAGGCACTTATGAAAATCCCACGCATGTGCACTGTTTCACATGTCCGCCCCACCCTCCCCTGGCTAGGAACGCCTCTTTTTAACCCTGGCTAAAAACACATGTGCTGTGGTAGTCTGGGCCCATGGTTTTGAAAAACCGCCCTCCACATGAATATCACTTAAAAGGATGAATGCTGCGATCAGCGCAAAGCGCAAACGTGTAAAACACGCCTATCTGCCTCTAGGGTGCCAGGAGCCTGGGGGAGAGGAGAGCAAGAAAGGAGGCAGCAGGTTATTTTCAGCTGACAGAAAAGTTTCAGCTAAATACGCACCAGCTCCAGCGATGCCATCAGCATGTAAAGAAAAAATATGAGCAGCTGATTCCTTTGGGGCTTCTGCTGGAAAGGAGATAGCTGCAAACTTGCTCAGACCTGCCATGTCTGAGCAGACACTCCCAGCATTGGCACACTTCTCCGAGTGCCTTTCTCTCCCAACATGTCCCCAAGGACTGTCCCGGTCAGCCTTTGGCACATGCAAACCTGTCTTGTGCGTATTTACGGTGGAGATTCTGGAAACTGGGCTTTGAATCACAGCTCTGGAAGGCCTGTCTGGGTGGTTGTGGACACAGTACAGGCAGAGGAACAAAGATCTTTTCTCAGAGGAGCACACTCCTCTGCATCTGGACTTTTTTTCAATAAACGAAATTATCAGGTGAACTGGACACAGCAGGAAGTCACAAAGCTCTTAAGAAGCCTCATTCCTTGCAGCTTCACTCAATTATTCCCACCTGTAATCCACCCAGTTTAGTGTTTTCCCCAGTCACAGTTCCCCCTTTTAACTCAAAGCCTCTTATTTGTTCTTTAGTCTGTGAGCCTTTGTCTGTCTGGACTAGACTGTAACTTCCAAGGAGCAGGGACTCCTATGTACCTTTATGTAGTGTTGCACACATTTGGCATGTGCTCTACTGATGATAATGAGAGAGGATTTAAGATGCTAAATGAACAGTAGGATTTGTTAAGCAGACTCTGATTAACAGCGAGGCAGGGGAAATGTGCGGTCAAGTTTAACGCAGTGGATATCTCCAAAGGACCATTTGGCCCACCACCTTTGTCTAGTTGCCCTTGCCTACCCTGCTCTAACTTTGCTCATCACCCTTCTGCGCCCGTACTGCTGTCTTCAGCACTTAAGGACATCTCACAGCTTTTGGCTGTACAAGGTTGACCGCCTGCAAAAGTTCTCAACTCTGGTCATGAAAACACCTGTTTCCCTGCCACCTCCTCTGCCCTCCCCCAAATATGACTAGTTCTCAGGACAACCAAATATGAGTATTAGTCTCGTTTTTGGGCCAAATAGGTCTCCCACTTATTCTGTACAGAGTCTGAAAACCCACTTTGTAGGGGGTCTCGCAGACAGGATTTGAGAACTACTGGGCTGGGCTGAACCAGGAAGCTGGACTCTTCTCTTTTGGGATAATGCAGGAACCAGAAATTAGCACCACGCCTCAGCGTCTGCACTGAAGGTGGTGAAGATTTCCTGGGCTGCTGCAGTGTTTCAGATTACTGCTGAAGTTGGGGGGGGGGGGGGGGGGGGGGGGGGAACGACAATACATACTTGACCACATTTCTGGTAACTGCATTGCCCATGCATTTTTCACCTGGGTGACTTCCCTCCTATGCTCTACAAACTGGGATCGTTTTGGTTGAGAATTCTTTTGATTAATTTATTGAAACGTGATTGTGTGTTGTACTCCTAGATGGAACCCCTGGTCTATTCCCAGATGATTCAAACACACACCTGGAATGTCTAGCTACTCTTACTAAGGTCAAATTCCACCCATTTAATTCCTGAACCCAATCATGTCAGCGCCTGCTGTGGAACTGTTCTCTAGTGAGACACCTTTTTACCTGACTGTCCCTTACCTCTGGAGCTTTCTCCCGCCTTGCAATATTGACGACCTCTCTCTCTCTCTCCACCTATCCACTTCTTCATTAAGGCATTCTGACACCTCAGGCCCCAGCATGCCGCACTTGCCCAGCCCCCTTTTCTCGCACCCAGAGGCAGTAAGCTCTTTCGCTCCCTTTCCTCTCATACCTGTAGGACTGCTGTCCCCAGTTTGTTCAGTGCTGAAATGAACTAAGTTTACCTGAGGCAGAACTGCAAACACAGTCAGGGGGACATAAAATTAGAGAAGGATTATTTTGCATGAGAGGCCAAGATCTTAATATATATCAAATGAGGTTAGCTAGAAAAGGCTTTCTAGATGCTTCATGCCACATGACATCTCATTTTGCTGTTTGCATAGATTTCTATTTTTCTTAATTCTGTCTACACTATTTGGGTTCAGCTTGTTACCCCCTCCTGAGACAGCGACTAAAGCATGCAGTTGCATCACGATATCACTCTATCACAGATGCATATGAGTAAGAACATAAGATATGCCATACTGGGTTACCAAGGGTCCATCAAGCCCAGTATCCTGTTTCCAACAGCGGCCAGTCCAAGTCATATATATTCCTAAACTTCATGGCAAAGCTTGCAGAAAAGTGGGGGACCATAGTATAGTGGACTTCGATTTTTCTCTTTTCATATAATGCTCAAGGTGGCTTATAACATGTTTTAGATTCAAGATGACAGGGAGCACCTGCCTTACAGGTTGAGGGCTTTTGTTGAAACACTTTGGCCATTTTATATTTTCATTGGGTTGCGGTGTCACCCCGTGCGGATTTTAATCCGCAACCTCTGCGACACTAGAATGCTAACAAGAACTCATTCTCCAAATTTTATCACTTAACCTCTATATAAGTCTTACTTCATCTCTACCTATAGAAAACACTAGCTTGTATTTGTTTTGGTAGTGGAGGGCATATATGTTGGGTTTGCACCTTTTAAGCCTTAATGCTAATATCTACAGAACATAGAGAGTGAGATGTGCAAGGAATGCCAGTTTCTTTCTTTACACCTTCTAGCTTTTCTTGGAAGAGCCTTTCCCTACATCTGCCTGCTTTTTGTCAAGACTCATTTTGTTTCCATGGAGGGGGTAAATCAGTTCCACTGAGTCTAGGCCTGTGCTTAAGGCCCTTGGGAGGATAGTGGGGAACAGCAGGCATCGCGGATGTCTCAGCATTTATTGCAGCTGAAAGAAACGCGTGAATTCTCTGCTGCTGCTTAACTGTGCTGGAGCCTGGATGCTGCCAGAAATTAATTCTTTGCAACAAGGGATGGGTTGTGCTGCTAACATTTTTTTTTTTTTTTGTTACTGTCTTCCTATTTTATGTACAAGCCTGTGGGAACAACTAAACTTTAACGGACACCTCAGTTCTTGTATTTAAACTTTGGCATAATTGGAGTCATCATTGCACAGCATGGACTGAGCTCTCTCGCAGGGTTTGGATCTACCTGCAGTAGAAGTGCCTATCAACTGTTGTTGACCTGATGACACCATTCACTTGTGGGGGGGGGGGGGGGGGGGGGGGGGAAGGAAGTCTGTTCATTCAGAGAGGTGAGAAGTTTCCCTGTTTAGTAAAGAGCAATCTCTGAACCCCGTCCACTACACCATCTGCTTGACCACTTTCACAGAACCCCAGTGAAAGTCTTGCACTTCCAGGCACTGGTTATATTTTACGTATCCTGAATTAAGACTACACTTCTTTGTTTCTTCTGTGTGAAGTGACTAGCTTGTATGTTCCATGAAGCAGGGACTCTTCCTTATGTGCATCTGAATGGGGCTGCGTATGTCTAGCGGTGGTATAGAAATGTTGAACTAAAATAAATGTTCAGAAACTTTCTGCAGATACTTTTCAATAATCCACACCAGGTCGAGACAAAGACTGGAGCTGGTCCGCCTCTGTCACAGTACGATCAGAGACCGTCTGCTGCTTAAATGCCTTAGAGACACAGAATAAATGTGAAGGGGTCCATTCCAGTCACCATTCTGAATGGTAAAAGAAAAACAAAATTCTTGTCTAATAACCTGCTGCTAATCATGGTGTGGTTTTAGGGTTTTGTTTTTTTTTTGATAGGGCTTAAATATTATTTCTAGCCTGTTGGTAAGGTTCAATTATTAAACACTGCTAAAAATGCGACAAAATAAAAAAATGTAAACCAAACCACTCCCCCTCCCCCCCTCCGCAATCCTTCAAACAGGGGAGATGATGAGATGAAAAAGAAGTGTCAGTTAAGAATTCATGAATCCTCTGTCTGAAAGAGTGATCATTTAAGATGAGGTCAAGAGATTTATGGTACAAACGGTTACCATTAGATGCAATAAAACCAGGCAACACTGCTCATCTTCTGTCTGCTGAGGGCTGGCACTCAGGCGCCCTGCATCTGTAACTAACATTTGTATGTCTGGAAGGGAACACCGAACAGAGTCCAGATCTGACTGGCCTGCTCTGCTGAATGGGTTCCATAGTGGCTTTCACAGGCTAGACTTTAATCTAGAGTTTTCTCCAGCATTAACGATATTCTCTCAAATTAGCCACCAGGCTGATCCAGTCCTGACTTCACACTTCCCTTCCACACAGGGACTTGCTGCTCTGTTTCCCTAACAGCAGCAGGACGAGGTCTCCTGCTAGGCAATGGATCCACCTATCCTGAAATAAAAGGCACCAGCTGGTGATGCTAGCAGAGGCAGTTGGATAATAAATATAGCTAAATTTTGGGGGAAACCATGATTAATTGTGCCAAAAGCTTCATGTGACTCAGTCCCTTACAGCAAATCCTGTTCTTGAGGACCACAACCCAGTCCAGATTTCAGAATTTCTGCATTATGCAAGAGATACACGCACACACACTACATCCACTATAACCAAATAAACCACATGCATATTAAATGTGGAAATCCTGAAAACCTGACTAGGTTGCAGCCGTTGAGGAATAGATTTTGGAACCCCTTGCAAGGAGCAAGATATTCACGCAGTGACTATCTTCCCAATTATATCTGTACCTAATACTTGGTATGACCTTGTCTGCAGTACTGTGTCCAGTGCTGGAGGCCGTACTTCTGAGAGGGTCAAACACACTGACAGCTGAAGAATGAATCCTCATCAGAGCCCCCTGCAGGTGTCATGCTGATACACAAAAAGCAAGACTACAGCATGGACAGTTGAAAGGCGGATCCTCATCAGAACCCCCTGCAAGTGTCACACTGATTCATGTAAATCATGAATACAGCATGGTCAGCTGAAGAGCATATCCTCTCATCAGAGCACGCTGTCACACTGATAGATGTAAAGGATGAATACAGCAGTGATAGATGAAGAGCAGATCTTCATCAGAACCCCATGCAAGCATCACACTGATACACGTAATGCATGAATACAGCATTGACAGCTGAAGAGCATTTCATCAAAGACCATGACCGCTGCCTAGCAGCACAGGGACTGAGTCCCAGGACTTGCATTGTCTCTGGACCTCTAACATCCCAGCTGAAACAATGCTAACGAGCAGTCATGCTAAATGTGGTTTGAATTTTTGCTTTAGTAAAATAGTGTACAAATCACCTGTTTACGGTTATTTGCTCAAGATGGGAAGTGTGAAAGTAAACTCGGGTGCTGGAGTTGTTCAAAGTGCTCTGTCAGTAATTTTCTTCTAATAGTGCCAGAAACTCCTCCGAAGTGCAAGAAACATTTGGTTTATGGTTATTTCCAATCACAGTGTTACTGTAGTGCATGAAATAGGGCAATTCATATTGCTTCCTGGGTCCCAAAGGTGCTTGACCTTTGCCTATACCTCACAATGCAGTTGGGGGTCAGCACTGCAGTCCTTTCAAACTCTGCCCGATATGCTCAGCTCTAAAGCAGCAGCATGTACATGTGCCTCCTCCGCCCCCCCCCGATGCATTTAAATCACTCCCAGTGAATAGCTGAGTGCGTGACCGGACCCACCGCAAAGCTGCTGATTCAGTGGAAATCCCACTCATCTTGGCACCAAGGACAGATTTAGGCCTAGGCAATATAGACAAGTGCCTAAAGAAACAAAATTTGATGTCCTAAAACTGAGATTACTAATGAAAAAGGAAATGTCAATCTTTATGCCGCTTCCCAATAAATTATATATTGAGTTTTTTATTTTTTATATAATATAATATCTAGCCGCATCATCAAGCCTGTCGGCGTGCTTTCTTATGATGTTCAAAACGAGAGCCGCCCGGACTTCTAATCATTTGCGGCAGTCCTTGATATTCTTTTTTTGTATATGTTATAACCTTATAATTTTTCTTAAAAGTAGTGCATTAAATCCTTTCTTCAATGAAGCTCGCTCCTCATAGAGCACGCTCTTAAGATATTTTTGACAAAGTCCGATATTAACTTGAAGTTAGCTCAACAACCGGCCGAAGTTTTGCAGCTTATGCTGCTTCATCAGGAGCTGGAGTTTAAGATTCTTTGTCAAAAAGACATTTTTCTCTGTTGAAAAACCATATATAGAGATTTAGCCATTGTAAATACATAAATAAACCACTTATCTGGGGTCGGCGAATGCTCAAACCTTCAAACAGGACGACCACGTCTCATAACATCTTTGAATGAACAGAGACCATTTTAGCCTCGAACACAACTATTTAAGTCAAAAATGACCAATCAGGACCGCATACGTCAACTTCATAGATGACGTCAGTATCAAGTTTGTTCTTGACGGGATCTGCAAGTATGTGACGTCAATGTCAAGTTAGTCTTCACAAAAATACATTGAGTTCCATTTCAGAGTTCAAACCATTAGGATGCAGGGTACCCAAAAAGTGTATCCATCTCTGTTCGGCTCTCAAAAGTTGTTTATTAAGGTCCCCGCCGCGCCAATGGGGTGCTATCTGCTCCAAAACACAGACTTGTAACTCCTCAAAGCCATGTTTTTTATCTAAGCAGTGTGATACAATTGGTGCAGTTACCCGTTGTGTAGCTAGGCTTGAACGATGTTCAATAATGCGAGTCCGAAGTTGTCTTATCGTTTTGCCAACGTATGTCAGTTTGCAAGGACATTGGATTGTATAAATAACACCAGCGGATCTGCATGTAGTGTTGTGTTTTAATGATACTGATACTGGTGGATTATCAAAATCAATGACTGTAGTCACAAGCATGTTTGCACAAACAGAGCACGTACCACATGTTGTGTGTGAGCCTGTAGTAGATCTTTGTACAGGGATGGTGGAATCTGAGTGCACAAGTTGATCTTTTAGATTAGAGCCTCTTGTATATGTAAATCTTGGTCGTGACTGAAATTCCCCATGATGTTGCAAAATTTGCCAATTCTGGTGAAGAAGTTGTTTAAAAATCGGTGCCATTGGAGAAAAAGGTACCACACATGTTAGTAAATCATCAATTTGTTTATCCTTAGGGAGGAATAACCAATCCCTATTAGTATATTTAGCTCTAAGAAAAGCTCGCCTTACACATCTTTTAGGGTAACCTCTCTGTATGAACCGATCACTCAAGATTTTGGCTTGATTGATAAAATCTTCCTGAGAAGAGCATAAACGACGAATTCTGAAAAAGTGTCCCACGGGTAAATTCTCCTTGAGACGTCTAGGGTGAGCACTACTCAAGTGTAGGAACGTGTTACTACTAACTGGTTTCCTATAGACTGAAGTTCTGAACCCACTCGATGTCTTCACAATAGTGATATCCAGAAATGTAATACTATCTTTTTGAAAACAGGCTGTGAAATGTAGGCTATGGTTACAAGAATTTAACCAAATCAAAAATTCTGCAAATAGTTCTTTTGTTCCCCGCCATAAAATGAAAATATCATCTATATATCATCGCCATGTGAAAAAATTTTGAAAAAACGGTTGATTGTCAGAAATCCATTTTTGTTCGAAAGTGCCCATATATAGGTTGGCTAAATCTGGGGCCATAGTGGCACCCATTGCGGTGCCACAAACTTGCTGAAAAAAATTCTTTTCGTATGCAAAATAGTTTTTGGTTAAGGCTATTTGTAAGAGAGATTTCAAAAATTCTGAAGGTATACGTTGGGGACGACTTCTGGATTCAAAATACAACATGGCGATTTCTATCATCTCGTCCTGCGGTATTGATGTGTATAAAGACTCAACATCTAAGGTGACCAAATATAAGTCACTAGTATCACATTGAAGATTTTCTAAAAAGGTGATCATTTGTTGAGAGTCCCGAATAAAGGATGGTAGGTTGGATACATGAGGAGTTAAAAATGCATCAATGAACTGTGATAAAGGTTCAAGTAACGAATTCCTACTGGACACTATCGGTCTCCCTGGTGGATTGTTCACATTTTTATGAATCTTTGGTAAAAGATAAAACAATGGGACCATAGGATGTTTTTTTATCAAAAAAAATTTTTCTTTGGTAGTAAGAAAACCAGCCTTTTCACCTTCTAATACAATCTCCTCAATTTCTTGTAGTAGAACCTGAGTGGGGTCTTCTTGCAATGGATAATAAAATGTTCTATTTGAAAGTTGGCGACTTGCTTCTGTTGAATATTGAATTCTGTCCATTAAAACTATTTTTCCACCTTTATCAGCTGGTTTGATGATTAAGTCTGAGTTGTCCTTCAATTCCCGTATTGCCCGAAATTCTTCTGATGTTAAGTTGCAAAAATGATTCTTAATAGTGAATTGATGACGTAATTGTCGCAATACCAACTGGTGGAAGGAATAAATAATCGGATCCGGAGGACCTGGTGGAATCCACACAGAGGGATTTTTCAAAACAGAAATGTCGATGGTAGCAGGTTGATCAACGAAGAAATGTCTAATATAGAGCTTTCTTACAAATTTGTATAATGAAACTTCCAAATCAAACAGCTTTGGTCTAGGAGTCGGCACAAAGGTTAAACCTTTGTTAAGGATCCTCATTTGAGTGGAGGTCACATTATTTTGAGAGAGATTTAAAACTAGGCATTCTGGTTGGCTTGAGATCGGGTTTGTCTGGAGTTGGACGTTGTTTCGTTCCTCCAGGATCTGCCTCGGCCGCGATACGGACGGCGTCCTGACCGTCCTCGTGACGCTAAAAAACGCGTATCTTGATTTTGATTTTGTGGGGCAGACTTGTTTCTCGATCGAGATGTCGATTCTTCATCGGATGAATTGTTGTATCTCCATCTGGCTTGGTATCGCGATTGATTTTCGTCTCCAGAAGAACCGTCGCTATTATTGTCAAAAGTGACCTTCCGTCCTTCTGTCTTGTCTTTCCTTTTTATCCTCGATCATCCATGGGTATACATACCCTGTGGTATAGTCTTTTTCATCCCGCTCGAATTTTTGTATTTTGAATGCTTTAATCTCCCCTCTTAGTTTGTCACTCAACTCTTGTATATTTGACAGCTGATCAGTATATGTGGCAGTGTCTTCTGTCTGTATCAGACTTTCTTTGATCATACTGATTTCTTCCTGAATTTCTGTTTCACATTTCTGTGCTGTTCTGATGATTAAGATCATCAGATCTAAACTACATTTGTTGAGAATGGCATTCCAATTATCAACAAATTCAGGGTCTTCTCTGTATAGATACGGAGCTTTAATAACTCGAAGCCCTCTTGGAATACATTGACAACGACAGTATTCTAATAATGTATCCGCATGTAACATGGTGCGAACAGATCGCTGCATTAGCTTTAATAGTATGTCCCATTTATTTTCTTTCGGTTCTATTTCAGTGTGAAAATTGGATTGTCTGGTTAACAAAGCCTGTAGGTCAGCGTCTGTGAAGCTCAAGGTCTCCAATGGTTCTGTTCCAGCCATGTTCACTAAATTTGACACGACTCAAAAAAGAACACAAACAATTTCCATCCGAAACAAATCACTAATGAAAAAGGAAATGTCAATCTTTATGCCGCTTCCCAATAAATTATATATTGAGGTTTTTATTTTTTATTTTTTATATAATATAATATCTAGCCGCATCATCAAGCCTGTCGGCGTGCTTTCTTATGATGTTCAAAACGAGAGCCGCCCGGACTTCTAATCATTTGCGGCAGTCCTTGATATTCTTTTTTTGTATATGTTATAACCTTATAATTTTTCTTAAAAGTAGTGCATTAAATCCTTTCTTCAATGAAGCTCGCTCCTCATAGAGCACGCTCTTAAGATATTTTTGACAAAGTCCGATATTAACTTGAAGTTAGCTCAACAACCGGCCGAAGTTTCGCAGCTTATGCTGCTTCATCAGGAGCTGGAGTTTAAGATTCTTTGTCAAAAAGACATTTTTCTCTGTTGAAAAACCATATATAGAGATTTAGCCATTGTAAATACATAAATAAACCACTTATCTGGGGTCGGCGAATGCTCAAACCTTCAAACAGGACGACCACGTCTCATAACATCTTTGAATGAACAGAGACCATTTTAGCCTCGAACACAACTATTTAAGTCAAAAATGACCAATCAGGACCGCATACGTCAACTTCATAGATGACGTCAGTATCAAGTTTGTTCTTGACGGGATCTGCAAGTATGTGACGTCAATGTCAAGTTAGTCTTCACAAAAATACATTGAGTTCCATTTCAGAGTTCAAACCATTAGGATGCAGGGTACCCAAAAAGTGTATCCATCTCTGTTCGGCTCTCAGTCATTGATTTTGATAATCCACCAGTATCAGTATCATTAAAACACAACACTACATGCAGATCCGCTGGTGTTATTTATACAATCCAATGTCCTTGCAAACTGACATACGTTGGCAAAACGATAAGACAACTTCGGACTCGCATTATTGAACATCGTTCAAGCCTAGCTACACAACGGGTAACTGCACCAATTGTATCACACTGCTTAGATAAAAAACATGGCTTTGAGGAGTTACAAGTCTGTGTTTTGGAGCAGATAGCACCCCATTGGCGCGGCGGGGGCCTTAATAAACAACTTTTGAGAGCCGAACAGAGATGGATACACTTTTTGGGTACCCTGCATCCTAATGGTTTGAACTCTGAAATGGAACTCAATGTATTTTTGTGAAGACTAACTTGACATTGACGTCACATACTTGCAGATCCCGTCAAGAACAAACTTGATACTGACGTCATCTATGAAGTTGACGTATGCGGTCCTGATTGGTCATTTTTGACTTAAATAGTTGTGTTCGAGGCTAAAATGGTCTCTGTTCATTCAAAGATGTTATGAGACGTGGTCGTCCTGTTTGAAGGTTTGAGCATTCGCCGACCCCAGATAAGTGGTTTATTTATGTATTTACAATGGCTAAATCTCTATATATGGTTTTTCAACAGAGAAAAATGTCTTTTTGACAAAGAATCTTAAACTCCAGCTCCTGATGAAGCAGCATAAGCTGCAAAACTTCGGCCGGTTGTTGAGCTAACTTCAAGTTAATATCGGACTTTGTCAAAAATATCTTAAGAGCGTGCTCTATGAGGAGCGAGCTTCATTGAAGAAAGGATTTAATGCACTACTTTTAAGAAAAATTATAAGGTTATAACATATACAAAAAAAGAATATCAAGGACTGCCGCAAATGATTAGAAGTCCGGGCGGCTCTCGTTTTGAACATCATAAGAAAGCACGCCGACAGGCTTGATGATGCGGCTAGATATTATATTATATAAAAAATAAAAAATAAAAACCTCAATATATAATTTATTGGGAAGCGGCATAAAGATTGACATTTCCTTTTTCATTAGTGATTTGTTTCGGATGGAAATTGTTTGTGTTCTTTTTTGAGTCGCGTCTAAAACTGAGATTTCCATTGCTGCTCTCTGATTTCCAGGGACAACACCCCTCCCCATAGAAAGCAGAGTTGCTTACCTATAACAGGTGTTCTCTGAGGACAGCAGGATGATAGTCCTCACACATGGTTGACATCATCTGATGTAGTCCATCATGGAATTTCGATCTAAAAAATCTAGAGCATGCTCTACTGAGCATGTGCAGCTGCAGCCACTTCCCTCAGTCCATGATATAGCAAATACATGGAAAAAAAAAAACAACCCCCAGGGGAGGCATTAGGGTATTATGAGGACTATCATCCTGCTGTCCTCAGAGAACACGTGTTACGGGTAAGCAACTCTGCTTTCTCCGAGGATAAGCAGGATGGCAGTCCTCACACAGTGATGAATCCCAAGCTAGAGGCTGCCGAAAACAGGAAAAATGGGGAAATACTTTAGTGCGGAAGCACCAACATTCCCCCCCCCCTCCCTTTTTCGGTGAGGCAGCTGACTTATAAGGGCTCTAGGAGGGAAAAGGGTTGGGTTTTTCAATTCAAAGAGACTGGTACGACAGATAGAGAGGCAGAAACACTATTACACAGCAAGGTGTCTGAAGGCAGGGATGTAATGAGAGAACGGGGTGAGAAGCCTTCTGAGCCACACAAAAATCAACAGAGTTAGAGCGTCCAAACAGTGAACTCTGACCGGCTCCAGTAGGCCTAGAACCCAGAGGGTATAAGCCAAAGCACAAGACAACTGAAAATCAGCTGGGCTAGAGAGCCCAGCAGAAAGAAAAACTGCAGTTTATTATCAACCGAGTAACAAGATGGAGTGGGCACGCAGAGGAACACCCAAAGTATGTCGAAAAGGAACAGCGGACATGGAAACAAATGTTCACTCAGAGAAGTAGTGGCAAGAAGTATTTAGGTCTGCAGCAGACCCCACCAGATGAGCTACTGCAAGATCAGACCTCCAAGGGTTTCTATCAGATGGAATAGAAATCCTGAGTGCTGAAACATGAAGGGCTACTCCTACCCAGGAAGCCCCATGCCAAGATGCTGAGCAGGGCAGTGAGCTGCTACCAAAACTCAGCTGAAAGATGTACTTCACACCATCAAGGGAAGCCAGGCGAAAGGGAAGTATCTCAGCCGGGAACTTGCCAAAGCCGAGGAAGGATCATTTACTCTTCCATGAAGGTATATGCGATGACCACTCCCATGAGCCCCCTGGCTTCCTCCTGGACTGTCTGACAAAGTCAGAAGAGGTGAGCAACACAAGGAGGAAGACTCTTTGGCTGCAGGACAAAGGAAACAGCCTCTAGGCTGTAGAAAATACAGATAGGAGAATTCCCAGGGAGCTGCCGCTGAGGCAGGTACAGCCCACAGGACCATCTCCTATCAGTAAAGATACCGAGAGAGTCCTAGACTTCAGCAGGAGAAAGAAGTCCATAAATCTCTCTGCTGAGAGCGACAACAGGAATGCTGAAAGAGGAAGCCCCTGTGGAAGAGGTCATCCTCACTGATCTGGGAACCCTGATGATATCAGAGGAAGAACAGTCTGATCAGCAGAGCAGACTGCTCACCAACCGAGCCTAGGTATCAAACTTATGGCTCAAGATAACCCACTGGTCTACATGATAATGTCATAGCACTCAAGCAGAAACGATCTGGAGGTTCCTTCTAAACAGGATCCAGATTATAAGCCAATGAGGGAGGAAGCCTATAAGGGCTCCGTCCCTTCCTGAAAAGGGGAAGTACCTTGGGATTCACCCCAAAATCGAGTGAATAGGATTGTATTCTTGGTCAAGACATCCCAGCGCACTGGCAACTGCAGCGTACCAGTATGGAATGTCTGCTGGCACCACACACACACATTCCAGTGGGCACCTAGTAACTGTGGTGCCACTTCGCCAAATCTATGTCCTGCAACAGCTGCAATGTGTACCCACACTGCGGTGCTCTGTCAAACCAACAGTGACACACATGTACGGAAAGATGCAAGACCTGTGGGCCTAGCACTCCATGCTATGGCCTGGGTGGGCACAAAAACTGTAGCAGTGGACTGAGTGTGAGGTGTTGCCATTGATGTCCAATAGCACCCTTGGGTGCCAAACACATAAAGGCACTAAAAAGCGCCCCCTGGCACCATCTACCGATGACTTCTGATCACAATCAAGAGCCACTGCCATGATGCACTTGGCACAGGCAATCAACCAAGGAAGTATATATTGGTACACGTGATGACAGTGAGCGTTACTGGGGATGTCCTGTGCTGTACCTGCCACATGCGAGGGAAGGAATGGTGCTCAAGGAGTCTACATCAGCCAGGCACCATCCACAAAGAGAATGACAGTGACCGTTCCTGCGGTGATGTGGTAGCGCTGCCACTCACGGTGCCGACAATGATGTTAGCGTCCCAGTGGTGTGCCTGGCGAACAGAGACATAGATGACCCTCACCAAAGGCAACCCCACTGTCAACGCTCTCGATGCACTAAGGCGGCTATAGAGCTCTTCGATGATTGGTGGCACCCTTCGGTGACAATGCTCCCAATGCTTTCTGGTGACATTGGCATCCAACGATGCTTGCCCGCCCAATGGCAAGGACACCCATGGTACTCAATGACTTGGAAAGTGTCCCCAGCACCCATTGACATGCCTGGCATGTGATGGTGACCGTGGCGCTAGAATACGTCCACAGCATGTGATTGCAACCATGGTGCTTGATGGCGACCATGGTGGGCGGCGGCAACCCAGGCGCTCTCTGGCACCTAGGTCTTGTTGCAAACATGGTGCTCTATGCACATGATAGGCATATGGGACTAATGGCAACCATGGCAGCCGATAGTATCCACGATACACATGGCATCCATGGCACCTAACGGTGTCCATGGCATGCCATGTCGAGGTGTCCGATGGCAATGTGGGCAACCTTAGTGCTTGATGTCCAGGACCCCCATGGTACTTGCTGGCATCCATTGGGCTCAACAGCACATGATGTTCAATGACATCCATGGCGCAAAAGGCAACAATGTCGCCCCCGGCACTCAATGGCATTGGTTGATGCCATGCCCTTCAATGGCACCCCTCTTGACAGCACAGATGGTGCTCATTTGCATCATTAATGGCACTGGGCGACACCAGCGGTGCTCACCAGTGCCACAGTACTAGACCTGAAGGCATCAATGGTGTCCATTGTGCTTGATAGCATCTATCAGTGGTGCACAGAGAATTCGATTGCCATTGTGGTGCTTGATGACATCCGTAGCATCAATGGCCCGATGGCTGCCATGCCATGGTGCTCGGTGGCAATGATGTCTTTCAATGGCATCAATAGCTTCAGTGGCTCCCATGGTACTTGATGGTATCTACAGCTACAGTGCTCGACAGCACCCATGCTGCTCGATGGCATTGATGGTGCCTGTGGTGCTTGACAGCTGTCATTCCCTGGTACTCGATGGCACCCATGCTGCTCAACATCGATGGCATCAGTGGCGCCCATGATATCTGATTATGTCTGTGTCGCTCTCTTGCCTCGAAGGCACCCATGGTGCACAATGGCCTCCATGATGCTCGATGGCACCACCGGTGCATGATGGTATTGATGTCCCTCGATCCAGGATGCCGACTAGCATCTATGACACTCAAAGGTATCCACGTCACTCGATGGCGTTGAGGCCATCCATGGCACTCAACCATGTCCATAATGCTCAAGGGTATCCTTGGTACTCGATGGCTGCCTTAACCCGTGATGGTGCCCCTGGCACTCAATGGTGACTATGGTGCTCTCGGTGCCCGATGTGTTCCTGAGGCCATCAGTGCTCTGGCACTCATGTGCGTGGGCAACTGATTCCGGGTTACAACCAATGGTACATCAGCAAAACTGATCATCCAGGCTCATGCTCACCCTCTCTCCAAAGGAGATGCATTGCCAGATCAATCTGACATGCAGAAGGGGAAGCCACCAGCCTAGGAGATTAGTTCCCTGGAGTGTGGGGAATATTCCTCCACATTCTGAGCCTTTGACGATACCCAGGGGTCAGACAGAATTTACTGGAACTCCTGCCTGGGTAGGAACGCAGGCAATACCTTTGGCCAGAGGCTTACACCAACTGCATACTGACAGTCCAAACAGGCACCTGACAAAGGCAAAAACAGACAAGTTAAGAAGAGTACACAGGAATATGCTGCAGGTACAGCATTATTTATTAAGTGAAAAACCTCTGTGGGATGCATAGTGCATTAGGTCCAACATGTAGCTGACAGAGAGATGCTAGCAAGAGAGAAAAACAAATTAGACCTAAGCTACTGCAAGGGAAGTGAGGAAAAGTATAAAAAAACCCCACCAAGGCTCTGCCTGAAACAACAGCTGCTTGCAACTCCAGAACTATCACAGCCTTAGCTGTGAGGAGAGCAAAGCTGAATCTGTAACCACACGGCTCTGCAGGAAAAGAACAACTGATGGACTCTGCCTGTGAGGCAGGGAGGTGGCTACAGCTGCACCTGCTCAGTAGGGCATGCTGAAAGCTCTAGATTCTTTGAGATCTAAATTCCATTCTGGGCTCCAGCAGAAGATGACTGCCAGCCTGCTTGTTCTCAGAGAAAACAATCTTAAATCCAGTCTTGCTTGGCACAGAAAAATATCGAAAAGCAGCAAAGTGGCTCTCCTCCCCATCTTGCACCATTCCACCTGGTTTTACCCCATTGCATGCTGGGGCTTCTTCTGATTTACCTATTGCATTCCCTCAGAAAATCAAGACTATAAGTACCTGCGTGCCAGGGAGAAAATCCAGGACTGAATCAACCTGTCCTGAAAATCTGGAGCCGGATGGCAACCCTGGTCGGCACCTTCACTTTGCTGCAAACGCCCAATGCGGGGTGCGCAGGACCTGCCACAAGGTTACCCACTTAGGCACTATGTTCCATCCATGCGCTGACAAAGGTTATGAGAAGCCACGCACCACTGCTGATCACCTGCTAAATAACACCTTACCCAGCCGTCACGTGCAGGCACTAAGTTCATCCATTAGCGTGCTCAATAAAATATTCTTTTCAGCAATAATCTAGCATCGGACTTTTATTTCATCAAGAAGCTCTTCAGACCTGATAACAATCATCAGACAGCTAAAACTGTCCTGTTCCCTTCCAATTCCCTCATCCCTGCCTGCCATTTCATTTTGTGCCTGCCATCGGCGAACTTGTACTGTGGCTGGCGAGCAAAGCAGAACCACTCAAATTGGACAGGCTGACAGGGTGGAGGTGAATGTTAGAGGTAGCATAGAAAAGATGGCCTCTGGCAACTTCCTTAGCCTCAAAGCGACAGCAGTTTCACTGTGCAGCCACAAAATACAATAACTGTGACAAATTATTCTCCCTTCATCAGGTCACTGAAGAACGGAACATGATTAGTGGAGTATCTCAAGGATTAGTCCTGAGGCCAGTCCTGCTCAATATCTTTTTGAGTGATATTATGGAGGGATTAGGCAGAAAAATGTCTTTTTGTGGATGATGCCAAAGTCTGCAACATAGTGGACAGGTGTGAGCGGGTAGAGCGGTAGATAGGTGATATAAGAAAGCTTTAAGAACATTTGACTGCTTGGCAGCAAAGTTTCAGTATGAAACAGAAATCCAAGTCAGCAGTACATAATGAGAGGTGAGATCATCCCACCTGGAGTGCTGTTCCCAATTTTGGAGGCCCGACCTCCAGAAAGATACAAATGGAGTGGAAGTGATCCAGAGAACGGATACCAAAATGGTGCAGGGTCTGCATCAGAAGCCCTCAAGATGTGATTTAGAAATCTAAACATGCATATCTTAGAGGAGAGGCAAGATAGAGGAGATATGAGAGAAGCATTCAAATATCTGAAAGGTAGTAATAATGCACAGAAAGCAAACATGTTGCATTGAAAAGGAAGTTCTAGAGTGAGGGGTCAATGTATCAAGCTCTGAGTTGGAAGACTGAGGAGAAACGACAGAAAAAGTGGAGGCGGCATGGAACGCCCTCCCACATGGGTGGTGGAGGCTAAAACAGTAATAGAATTTAAGAGGCAGGAGAAAGCGTCACCTAGAGGCACATGTTTAAATGTTTATCGCACCACAGTGAGTGTGGAGGCTGTCGGAAGGCATGGCAAAGTGGTCACTGTGGAAGGATGGTGGAATACAGAGGAGGAGAAAGAAGTCATACAGATGGCCCGAGCAGACTATGATGGGCAGCTGGGATATATTTTTGGCCGTGTGAACGGCATGTCTGGACAGAGTGATCTTTTCCTGGTGTCATCTAGTATGTTACTATGTGTGTGTGTGAGTGTACACATATACACTATAAATATACAGAAAGGGTCCTTTTGAAAATTGCTTGGCTGATATGTGCGTGATTTAAGTGCAACAGGTTAAAATGTTCCGGGTCACAGTCTGAGCATTTCTATGCATATTTGCCAATTTTAAGAAGCCTGTGATTAAGTTTCCCTTACACGGAGCAGTGGCTGTAACTCTGTGTAAGTAATTTTCTTGAGAATAATTTTTCAAGGCAATTTGTGCACAAATGCACGTGAGCATATTAAATAAGGCACAAAGTCGTGCCACGAGTCAGCGGTACAATGAAGCGGGAAGGATGCTGAGACAGCCTGCCAGGTGATCTCCTACATATGCCCAGTGTGCTCGGCACTGTGTGGCAGATGCTCAGAGATGACCCCAGTGCATGACTTATCCCAAGTGCCACTAGTGGAGTTAAAATAAAAAGGTTTTCCATACCAGGAACTAAATACTAGGTGTTTGGAATGCCTTCTTCCCTAGAGCTTTTTAAATTATTAACCTGTATTTATATTATTGTTCACCATGTAATAAACCTCAGCACAGATGAACAATATCAGAGATCTCAGTTTTCCTTGATTTTTTGTTATATGTGATCTCTGTCTGGGTTCACTAGAAAGATGCCATTCAGTAAAAAGTAGAATTTTTCAGAGGTGGGGGTTGAGAGTGGTTTCTATCTAGTATTGAGTGATGGAGGATGCCAGGCGTGGCCAATTCCAGTCCTCATGAGCCACAAATGGGCCAGGTTTTCATTTAATCCTACTCTCTGTTTCCTGTCTTTTAACCAACTTGCAAACAACAAAAGGACATCACCTCCTACCCCATGACTTTTTAGTTTTCTTAGAAGCCTCTCATGTGGGACTTTGTCAAACACTTTCTGAAAATCCAAATATACCACATCTAGTGGTTCACCTTTAATCTCCATGCTTATTCACTACTTCAAACAAAAGTAGGAGATTTGTGAGGTAAGTCTTCCCTTGGGTAAATCCATGTTGGCTGTATCCCATTAAATTGTGTTATCTAAATATTTTGGGATTTTATTCTTTATAACAGTTTCCACAATGTTTCCTGGCACTGAAGTCGGGCTCACCGGTCTATAGTTTCCAGGATCACCCCTGGAGTCCTTTTTAAATATCGGGGTTACATTGACCATCTTCCAATCTTCAGATACAACGGAGAACCTTGGGATGTAGCCATGTGGTCCAGGTGATTTACTACTCTTCAATCTGGCCTACCACATCTTCCAAGTTGACTGTGATTTAGTTCAGTTCATCTGAATCATCACCCTTGGAAACCATCTCTGGAACGGGTATCTCCCCAACATCCTCTTCAGTAAACACCGAAGCAAAGAAATCATTGAATCTTTCCGCGATGGCCTTATCTTTCCCAAGTGCCCCTTTAACTCTTTGATCATCTAATGGTGTAATCGACTCCCTCACAGGCTTTCTACTTCGGATATATTTTTAAAAAATTTTATTGTGAGTTTTTGCCTCTACGGCCAACTTCTTTTCAATTTCTCTCTTAGTCTGTCTTATCTATGTCTTACATTTAACTTGCCAATGCTTATGCTTTATCCTATTTTCTTCTAAGGTATCCTTCTTCTAATTTTTGAATGAAGATCTTTTGGCTAAAATAGTCTCTATCACCTCACATTTTAGCCATGCTGGCAATCATTTGACCTTCCTTCCACCTTTCTTAATGCAGGGAATACATCTGGACTGTGCTTCTAAGATGGTATTTTTTAACAATGTCCATTACTGTTGCACACTTTTTACCTTTGTATCTGCACCTTTCAGTATTTTTGGTTTTCTTTTAACTATTTTTCTCATTTTATCAAAGTTTGCCTTTTGAAAGTTTAGTGCTAGAGCCGTGGATTTACTTTCTATCCCCCTTCCAGTCATTAATTCAAATTTGATTGTATTATGATCACTATTGCCAAGCGGCCCCACCACCGTTCCCTCTCTCACCAAATCCTGCGCTCCACTGAGAATTAGATCTAAAATTGCTCCCTCTCGTCGGTTCCTGAACCAATTGCTCCATAAAACTGATTTATTCCAAACAGGAACTTTATCTCTCTAGCATGTCCTGATGTTTCACTTACCCAGTCAATGTTAGGGTAATTGAAATCTCCCATTAATACTGTACTACCAATTTCTCTTAGCATTTCACTATCTGTCTCACTATCTTGGCCAGGTGGACGGTAATATACTCCTATCACTATATCTTCCCCAACACACAAGAGATTTTTACCCATAAAGATTCGATTGTGCATTTAGTCTCATGTAGGATCTTTATCCTGTTAGGCTCTTTTGCCATCCTGGACATAAAGCGCCACTAAGATGCTTCTCTCCGACATTGTGATATAATTTGTAACCTGGTATAGCACTATCCCATTGGTTATCCTCTTTCCACCAGGTCTCTGAGATACCGATTAAGTTTATGTCATCATTCACTGCTATACACTCTAATTTTCCCATCTTACTTCTTAGACTTCTGGCATTAGCATATAAACATTCCAAAATGTGTTTTTTGTTTGTATTAACATTCTACTTTTCAGTTGACAGGGATAAATTGGGATCTTTTAGCTCAGGTGAGTTTTTAATTATAGGCACTTGGACTACTATTCTTATTATTGGAACCTCTCTGTTGGGATGCCCTAACTCTAATGCTTCATTAGTATCCTTTAAAGATACCTCCCTCTGAACTATGCGCTGCTGAGCGACTGTCAACTATCCCCTTTGAATTAGTTTAAAAGGTGCTCTATCTCCTTTTTAAAGATTAGCACCAGCAGCCTGATTCCACCCTGGTTAAGGTGGAGGCCATCCCTTCAGAAAAGACTCCCCCTTCCCCAAAAGGTTCCCCATTTCCTTCAAAACTGAATCCCTCTTCCTTGCACCATCGTCTCATCCATGCATTGAGACTCCAGAGCTCTGCCTGCCTCTGGGGACCTACACATGGAACAGGGAGCATTTCAGAGAATGCTACCCAGGAGGTTCTGGATTTCAGCTTTCTACCTAAGAGCCTAAATTTGACTTCCAGAACCTCCCTCCCATATTTTCCTATTTTGTTGGTGCCCACATGTACCATGACAGCTGGCTCCTCCCCAGCACTGTCTAAAATCTTATCTAGGTGACGCATGAGGTCCGCTACCTTTGCACCAGGTAGGCATGTTACCAGGCGACCTTCATGCCCACCAGCCACCCAGCTGTCTACATTCCTAATAAATCACCAACTATGACGGCCGACCTAGCCCTTCCCTCCTGGGCAGTAGCCCTGGGAAGAACATCCTCGGTGCGAGAGAACAATGCACCATCTGGAGAGCAGGTCCTTGCTACAGGATCATTTCCAGATGCATCAGGTTGATGTTCTCCGATCACGAGTCCTTCCTCCTCCAAAGCAGTACCAGAGTTGCCAGACTGGAGTTGGGACTTGGCTACTATGTCCCTGAAGGTCTCATCTATATACCTCTCTGTCTGCCTCAGCTCCTCCAGGTCTGCCACTCTAGCCTCCAGAGATCGGACTCGTTCTCTGAGAGCCAGGAGCTCTTTGCATCGCATGCACATGTACAATTTCTCACCGGCGGGTAAAAAAATCATACATGTAACACTCAATGCAAAAGACTGGGAAACCCCCCTCTTGCTGCTGGACTGCTGCCTTCATCTTAAATTTGTTCAGTTCCTAATTAAGTTTAGGTTAGTATGGGGGTAAGAATGTGTACAATTAGGGTCCTTTAAATGTATTAGTGTATTCACTATATATCTGGTAGTGACCTACAAGGGAATGATTAAACTCTTCTTAAGGTGTGGGGAATTTCTGAACTTAAGTTAAAAGGCACTTTTTTTTAGTTTGAAAGTGTCACCTGCCTATAAATTAATGGATGAGCTAGGGGTGGGTGGGAGAGGGTTGGGAGAGTTGGGGAAATATAAACACACAAACTTCTGTTTTTTTGCCTGCCTTTCTGGCTATCTATTCAATACAAAAACACAAAAACTTCTGTTTTTTGCCTGCCTTTCTGGCTATCTATTCAATACAGACACATAAACACACTAAATAATATTCCCCAATAGTTTACTTCTCCCCAATACTTTTAAGTTTTAAAAATTTCCCCAAGCAGTACTTACTGATTCTTTTCAGCCACCAACAAAGTGCTCCCACTGGATTGTGTTTTCACTTGCAACTTTCCTCTCTGGGGCCCTCAGTAGGAGGCCGTGCGGAGGAGTGTGGATTGGAGACTTGTGAGTAACCATTGTGGAGTTTTGTGACAGAACAGAAGAAGTGGACTCAAGTAGAGGAGTAGCTTAGTGGTTAGCACAACAGTCTATAAACCAGGGAAGCCAGCATTCAAATCCCATTGCTACTCCTTGTGACTTTGAGCAAGTCACTTTACTCTCTGTTACCTCAGGTACAAACTTAGATTAAGAGCCTTCTAGGGATAGGGAATCACCCACAGTGCCTTTGAAGTGTCAAAAAAAACAGAATATAAATATCCTCATCAACTGTGAGGGGACTGTAAATGCATTTTCCCTGCTTTTCTGAAATTTTACTTTTGGACTCTTCAATTTTGGAATTTTTTAAAAGGTGGAATAGAAATGAAATAAAGTCTCCCCTTGGGCTCCGTAGCATTCTGCTGTTCCCCAGTGGAGGGGCAGGCGGGCAGGCTTTTGCCCTGCAGTTGGCAAGATGAGGGGGTTACATATACAAAGGACACAGAATTATTCCTCATCAAAATGTCATCCAAAGAGAACTTTATTTGGGACTTTGTGGGGTCCCTGTTAGAAACGCATTGTCTCAAGATAGACTTTGGGAATAAAGGGGCCCACAAAATTCATTAATGATCACTCATCAACCCAGTGGCATTTTCCCAACCCAAATCCATACTAGTCCAATCCTGGCCTGGCTTTCTATAGTTCAACAAACTCCGGAGTCCTGTGGGGCGGGAGTCATTAATAACTCTTACAGGGTTACCAACTGCTCCAGTTTCTCCTGACAAGCAGACCCCACTCTGGTTTCGAAGTCCATTGAATGTACAGCTCTGTACTTCTGATTTTCCCAAGGGAAACTGCAGTGCAATTCCATGCATGCAAGGGGGAACAACCAGGCCTGAAAACATGGAGCCAGCTGGTAGCACTAATGTACTGAAGTTGGTAATATTACCCTCACTGCCATTGTAGAACCTGCTCTTTTCTATGGTTAGACATGGACACCTTTCTCTAGGGTCACTGGGGTTTTTTTTTTCAGGTTCAGTGGAGGGACATGGCTCAGCCCCAGACAGATATGGGCAGCATACCAAAAGGATCACATTCTCTCTTTTCCCTTCTGTACCAGTTTCACATTTCTCTCATTTTAGAAGATCTCTCCTCACTTAATAATAAGTAATGGAGCACTTATTTTTATAGCTCTACAGTGGTGATAAGTATTCAGGTATAACTTCCTGCCCCAAAGAGCATACAGTTTAACAGGCTGATATTCAAAAGATCTAAGCAACTAGCTTAAGGAGACAGGTGCCTAGATTTGCCTACATGAAAGTTTCCCCTTATCGCCTATTAAGCTCCTAAATTTAGAAACCTAAAAAGAGGGTAGAGCCAGGTTAAGCGAGCTAGATGTGTTCAGGATAGATTCCCAATGCTAGATGCCTGTTTTCAGTTAAATTGAAGCCCCTGATTTTATAACATGCGCGCGGCTGCGCGTGCATGTTATAAAATCAGGCGTACATTTGTGTGCGCCGGGTAGAGCGCACAAATGTATCCTGCACGCATAGGTTTTAAAATCTGGCCCTAAGGTTGCTAGTCTTTGGTATCTTCCCAATTACAATTGTGCTACCCAGTTTTCCTACAACCTCGTGAACAGGGATTTAGGGCTGTCCTGAGAGTAGAAGACAGGTCCTTGCCACCCAGCAGAAGGTGATTATCCCCTGCACCAGCAGCCCAGTCAGGGCAGGTTTCTGTGGGTTAAGGAATTCTGCACTAGGCCTGAAAAACCAAGAGCAGATCAGTTTGGAGTGTAGGGATGTCAGCTCTTTCAGGGGCATGCATGTCACCAGCTCCTGCATGGAAGGCAGAGGCTAGGACAGTACAAATGCTAGCGTGTGGCTAGCATCAAGGAACATCTGCAGCCAGCTGCATCTGGGTTTTTGAAGTATAACTCCTTTTAATAGACAACACTAACAATGCAAAGCAATTTCATTACTTGGGTCTGAGTATGTGGGGGCGTGGCTGTTGGCTGACAGTGGTGGTAGTGGTAATGGATATTCTGCCTTAACTGAAACACATGATTCACAGAGGAAACTGATAGGGGGAGGAAAGCCTGATAGGGGGAGGAAAGAAGCAGCATTTGCTATTGAGTTTCCATGAAACAAAGAGGCCTCACAAGGTAGTCAAGTTCCATGCCAGCTTTCTAATTTAGTCTTCTTTATGCAATAAAGAAGCATTTTTACATGCATTAATATCCTTCCAACATTGCAATTTTGTGTGTTGGTGTGTACAATACAACGAGATGCAGTAATAACTAGCACCTATGCCTAAGAACAAGTGGAATGTGTTACCCATTTTCCTATGGGCTTATACGTAACCAGCAGCAACCGAGAGTTGCATGTTGAAAACATTGGGGGCTTTGGGATAAGACAGAAATTATTCCCGTCCACTGGCATCAGACACAACTGCTCTATACCTACACCTAGTCGCTTCATTAGGGCACCAGGCAGGGGGAACATCTTTAAGAGAACAAGATGTGCACTATCCAGACAACTGGTCTGAAAAACCGGAGGGATGAGCTGTTGAAAATGTACACATAAATAGGAAAACAGATACGAGAGAGGGGAAAGGAGGGAGATGTTTAAAGCTACAGACATATTCTGTACGTAAATCATTGATGGCTACTGTAGTTAAACTGTAAAAACAGAGAATATAACAAATAAGGACTGTAAGGCTCATCCAGTCTGCCCAATTTCATTCCTACTGCAATGCCATAAAATAGAACTCAGCTGATCTATAGATGTTCCCCTCACTTTTTTTACAATTAATGATATTCTATGTTTATCCCAGGCTTTCAGGAATTTCTGTTACGAGTGCAGAGGTGCGGTCGTTTCTGGAACGGGTGTTGTGAGCCCTTGGACCAAGGCACGACTCAGGGAGGGGCCCCAAGACACACCGCGGGAGGTGAGTTGGTGCGAGCACGGTTACAAGGAGCAGGACAAAGCTGGAGTGAAGACAAGGAGACGGAAGGTCTGACCCTCTACCGGATATGCACGCCCCAGGATAACCAACAACGCAGTGTCGATCAATGAACAGTCCTCCGACCGTTCCAAGCCCTTTCGGACTTGTCTTTTAAGACTTGGACTCTTTCATCTTATACACGAATTGAGTTGAGCCCCTGATGTAGCCCCACTGTAAGAGGGCGAAACTCGGCCAGAGTTGGGCACTCTTCACACACTCGTGTCACCTTGCAATAAAGATTTTTCAAATTTCTGGACATTGGCTGCTAATCCTGTTTTGTTGCCCTCACGGCTTTGTTAGACAGCCTTCCTTGCTGTTTCTTCAGTCCATCAAGGAACCAAGGCATGGAGGCAGAGGCGAAGGCATAGGCATCAGGAAGGACATCGGACATCAGGTGGCACGAACAAAGGACATCAGGAACACAAAAACATCTGGACGCACGGAAGAAGGACATCAGGAACACGAAAACATTTGGAGGCACGGACGAAGGACATCAGGAACATGAAGACATCTGGAGGCTCGGACGAAAGACATCAAGAACATGAAGACGAAGCCGTCAAAGCAGGAGAAGACCACGGAGGACCTGGACCGGTCATGAAGCACAGACAACTGTGGAACCCGATCCGAAGGCCCGGAGTGACTGAAGAGGAGCCCTTTTATAAGGCAGACACAGGAAACAAGCTGAAGAGGACTTCCTGTAGGGCCCTTTAAATATCTTAGAAGAGGTGCGCGCCGGCGCCTAGGAAGGCCCAGAGGAGAATGCAGGACCCTGGACAGTGGTGTTCTCCCTGCACGCAGAAGCAAAGAAGCAGGCAGGCTTTGGGGCAGCCTCCAGGCCGCAGACTGACGGAGCAGCAGAGGCTTTCCCCTGCCGTTCAGAGAGACTGACTCGTGGCTCCCTGCTGCAAGAGGAGCTGGCTGGTGCGGCCTCTAGGCTGCATGAAGATGGCATTGGCGGCGGCCCTGCCACATGGGAGGCTCTGCTGGTGGCGCTCAGCCGCAAAGAAGAAAAGCAGACGCGGCAGCGGTGGCTACAGCTGCGAAGGACGGCTCCTGGTGAGCACGGCCCTGCCATGCAGGGCAGGAACCCGCCGTGGCCTCTGGGCCGCGGGGAACGGCGACAACTTGGGTAAGTGGGTGGAGAGGCCTGCCCGCGGGATGGGTTCCGCAGGCAGGAATCGTAACAATTTCGGTCTGGTGAAAAAAATAAATGTGGAGAATCTAGTTAATAGCATTCTATCCAATAAGTATCCACACGGCAGTAAGTGATCTTGTTGGGGCTAAGATCACGCCCCCAGGAGTAGCATGTTGGGAGCATGAGACACACGCCTGGCCTTTTACCTCCTAGTCTGCCCTCAACCTCACTCCCAGCAGCAATTCCCAAGACTTCAGAAAGGGGATCCCTCAAAGGTGTGGAAGCACTTTAGAGTTATGGAGGATCAGCAATTTGCAGAATGCATTTACTGTTGAAAGGCCATCAGTAGAGGGAAGCTACTAGTCTATCTTTAAAACACTGATATGCTCCATCAGTTATAAAAAAACAATATCCATCAGTGTCGCTTTCAGGGAAGGCTAGTACTAATCTGGAGATCCTGTCTTACACTCAAAGTAGCAGAAGTATGTAAGCTACAGCAAAACAGACAGCTTCCCAAGCTGATCGTCCAGCATCTTTCTCCAATGATGCATCAGTCCAGCAGCTCCCACTCCTTCATTAATGGCAAGACGCCATGGAGGATATGATTGGTGTTCTGCATCACTCTCCTGTGCCAAGAGGCAGGTAGTGTCAAAGGTGGTGACATTTATTTATTTATTTATAGACCGCCAAGGAAATAATTGCCCTGGATGACCAGTCTCTGCATGTGAATGAGAATGTGGGAATTAAGTAGCTACTATACGTTTTAGCTCCAAATTTAGCTCCAGTTCCAGAGATGGTTTTCAGAGGTGATGAGTCAAACGAACTGAACAAAATCACTGTGAACCTGGAAGATGTAGTAGGCCAGATTGTCAAAATAAAGAGTAGCAAATCACCTGGACCGGATGGTATGCATCCTAGGGTTCTGAAGGAACTCAAAAATGAAATTTCTGATCTATTAGTTAAAATTTGTAACCTATCATTAAAATCATCCATTGTACCTGAAGACTGGAGGGTGGCCAATGTAACCCCAATATTTAAAAAAGGCTCCAGGGGTGATCCGGGTAACTATAGACCAGTGAGCCTGACTTCAGTGCCGGGAAAAATAGTGTAAACTATTCTCAAGATCAAAATCGTAGAGCAGATAGAAAGACATGATTTAATGGAGCATAGTCAACATGGATTTACCCAAGGGAAGTCTTGCCTAACAAATCTGCTTCATTTTTTTGAAGGGGTTAATAAACATGTGGATAAAGGTGAACCAGTAGATGTAGTGTATTTAGATTTTCAGAAGGCGTTTGACAAATTCCCTCATGAGATGTTTCTACGAAAACTAAAAAGTCATGGTATAGGAGGCGATGTCCTTTCGTGGATTACAAGCTGGTTAAAAGACAGGAAACATCAGTTACTACCTTTAACAGAAGGCTTGGGGGAGAACCTGCATGAAGCGGCAGTTACTGCCTTTAACAGAAGGATTGGCGTGGTAACCTGCATGGAGCGGCAGTTACTACCTTTAACAGAAGGCTTGGGGGAGAACCTGCATGGAGCGGCAGTTACTGCCTTTAATAGAAGGCTTGGGGGAGAACCTGCATGGAGCGGCAGTTACTACCTTTAACAGAAGGATTGGGGGGGTAACCTGCATGGAGCAGCAGTTACTACCTTTAACAGAAGGCTTGGAGGGGTAACCTAGATGGATTGGAAGTTACTACCTTTAACAGAAGGCTTGGAGGGGTAACCTGCATGGATTGGAAGTTACTACCTTTAACAGAAGGCTTGGAGGGGTAACCTGCATGGATTGGAAGTTACTACCTTTAACAGAAGGTTTGGGGAGGTAACCTGCATGGAGCAGCAGTTGCTACCTTTAAAACAAGGCTTGAGGGGGTAACCTGCATGGAGCGGCATTTACTACCTTTAACAGAAGGCTTGGGGGGGGGGTAACCTGCATGGAGTGACAGTTACTACCTTTAAAAGAAGGCTTGGGGGGGTAACCTGCATGGAGTGACAGTTACTACCTTTAACAGAAAGCTTGGGGGGGGGGTAACCTGCATGGAGTGACAGTTACTACCTTTAACAGAAGGCTTGGGGAGGGGTAACCTGCATAGAGTGGCAGTTTCTACCTTTAACAGAAGGCTTCGGGGGTGGGGGGTAACATGCATGGAGTGACAGTTACTACCTTTCACAGAGGTTTTGGGGGGGTATCCTGCATGGAGCGGCAGTTACTACCTTTAACAAAAGGCTTGGTGTGGTAACCTGCATGGAGCGGCAGTTACTACCTTTAACAGAAGGCTTGGGGGAGAACCTGCATGGAGCGGCAGTTACTACCTTTAACAAAAGGCTTGGCGTGGTAACCTGCATGGATAGAGCAGCAGTTATTACCTTTAACAGAAGGATTGGGGGGTAACCTGCATGGTGCAGCAGTTACTACCTTTAACAGAAGGTTTGGGGGGGGAACCTGCATGGAGCGGCAGTTACTACCTTTAACAGAAGGCTTGGGGGAGAACCTGCATGGAGCGGCAGTTACTACCTTTAACAAAAGGCTTGGGGGAGAACCTGCATGGAGCGGCAGTTACTACCTTTAACAAAAGGCTTGGCGTGGTAACCTGCATGGATAGAGCAGCAGTTATTACCTTTAACAGAAGGATTGGGGGGTAACCTGCATGGTGCAGCAGTTACTACCTTTAACAGAAGGTTTGGGGGGGGGAACCTGCATGGAGCGGCAGTTACTACCTTTAACAGAAGGCTTGGGGGAGAACCTGCATGGAGCGGCAGTTACTACCTTTAACAAAAGGCTTGGCGTGGTAACCTGCATGGATAGAGCAGCAGTTATTACCTTTAACAGAAGGATTGGGGGGTAACCTGCATGGTGCAGCAGTTACTACCTTTAACAGAAGGTTTGGGGGGGGAACCTGCATGGAGCGGCAGTTACTACCTTTAACAGAAGGCTTGGGGGAGAACCTGCATGGAGCGGCAGTTACTACCTTTAACAAAAGGCTTGGCGTGGTAACCTGCATGGATAGAGCAGCAGTTATTACCTTTAACAGAAGGATTGGGGGGTAACCTGCATGGTGCAGCAGTTACTGCCTTTAACAGAGGTTTTGGGGGGTAACCTGCATGAAGTGGCAGTTACTACCTTTAATAGAAACATGGGGTAATCTGCATGGCGCGGCAGTTACAACCCTTAACAGAACACATGGGGGTAACCTATATGGGTTGGCAAATACTACCCTTAATAGAAACATGGGAGTAACCTGCATGGAGTGACAGTTACTACCTTTAGCAGGAGGCTTGGGGGTATAACCTGCATGGAATGGCAGTTATTACTCTTAATAGAATGCACATGGGTAACCTGCACAGAGAAGTAGTTACTATCTTTAACAGAAGGTACTGGGGTGGGGGAAAGGAGGTGTAACCTGCATCGAGCAGTAATTACTACCCTAAAAAAAATTAAAAAGTAAAGCTTGCTGGGCAGACTGAATGGACCACGGAGTCTTTTCTGCTATTATTTACTATGGTCATGGCTGACAACTTAGTGGGAAATTGATCTTCCTTATGATAAAATTCCCACTATTGGGTTTTCCTGAATTTCCATGCAAGTGGCAGGAGAACTAAGTGCACAGCCTCATTGAATCAATGCCCACATTTATTTACCTATTCACCTTGCTGTGTTGTTACCAGTCGCCATTCTTACTACCATTGCTTGGCCTGATCTTCGTGTGCTGGCTCTCACCTTCTCCATCCCTGCCCCTCTCTGGATGCCTTGTGATCTTGAAGCCTTGCTGCTGCTGCTGCCAACCACCCAGCCTGCTCCTCGTGCCGTGCCTCTCTTCTGGTTCAACAGTTTGCTGTGGTGCTGTCCGGCGGGTTCTGGCTCTCTCTTGGTTGAATGCCTTGCTGTGCTGATGCCACTCCTCTTTCTGTCGTAATTACCCCTCACTCAGTGTCTTGGGGTGTTGATGCCACTGGGCTTCTGCCACACTCTTCACTCTATGCCTTGAGATACTGATGCCACTATTGGTGCTGCTTTGTCTGTCTCTATTTCCCTCTACTGCCTTCCTGGTTTCATTAAACTTGGATAGAAAACCCCAATGTAAGACTCCAAATGATGCATTGCTTCCCCCATTGACTTTAATGGAAACAAATTAAATAACATAACAAATAAAATAAATGAACTCGGGAACCAAAACAAATGAAAAATGGCAACTGAACTGAACTAACAAATTGAACTGAAAATGTTTTATTTATTTATTTAGTGTTTTTATATACCGGCATTCATGATACAATCACATCATGCTGGTTTACAGTAAAACAGGGGGGTGAAAACAAAACTTAAAACTGGAACCTGTGAGAGGAAAGAATGAAGTTACAATGAACAAGGATGATCAAAACTGAAAGAAGAGAGAAAGACTGTAGGAATTTAACATAAGAGAGGAGAAATATTTACAATGTACTGTAATGGCTGACCTAAGAAATTGATGGGTGACCAAAAAAATATCAGACCTCTGATATTTTCTGATGTTACTACTGAATCTACATCCAATGGGGTAGATTTTAAAAGGGTTATGCGCATGAGGTACGTGCGTAACCCTTTTAAAACGCCCCTGGGCGTGCCGAGCCTATTTTGCATAGGTTCGGCGGCGTGCGCAAGCCCCAGGACACGTGTAAGTCCCGGGGCTTCGCAAGGGGGGGGTGTCGGGTGGGCGGCAGAACGTTCGGGGCATTCCGGAGGCGTGTCGGGGCGTGGTGCTGGCCCGGGGGCATTCCGGGGGTGCGGCCGAGGCCTTTGGAACAGCTCCCGGGTCGGGAGATGATGCGCCAGCAGCCTGCTGGTGTGTGCGAGTTATGCCTGCCAGAGGCAGGGACACTAGCGCGTCCCTAGCGCCTCTTTTTGGACAGGAGTGGCGGTTGTCAGTGGGTTTGACAGCCGACGCTCAATTTTGCCGGCGTCGGTTCTCGAGCCCGCTGACAGCCAGGGTTCGGAAACCGGACGCCGGCAAAATTGAGCGTCCAGTTTTCGAGCCGCAGGCCCATTTTAAATTTTTTTTTTTTACTTTTTTTAACTTTTGGGGCCTTCGACTTAATATCGCCATGATATTAAGTCGGAGGGTGCACAGAAAAGCAGTTTTTACTGCTTTTCTGGGCACTTCCCCGGCGCCGGCAGAAATTAATGCCTGCCTTTCGGTAGGGCACTAATTTCTGAAAGTAAAATGTGCGGCTTGGCAGCACATTTTACTTACTGTATAGAGTGGGAATACCTAATAGGGCCATCAACATGTATTAGGTTCGCGGGGGGGGGGGGGTTGGACGCGCGTTTTCGACGCGCTGTTACCCCTTACTGAATAAGGGGTAAAGCTAGCGCGTCGAAACCGCGCGTCCAATCGCGGGTTAACTGTACTGTATCGGCCTACAAGTTACAGGAAATGAAGTAGCAGAGTTGGTGACATTTCTCTAGATTTCACCTTTCTTGTCCATGGTTCTATGACTTACTTAAGTCTACCACCATTTACAACTTAGCATTTTTTCCTTTTTCTGTTCACCATGCCGCTTAGAAATTTGCTTTCCTTTTTTTTTTTTTTAAATAAAAGCATACCATGGCCACACCCTTTTTTCTAAGTCTCTTCCAAGTTCACACTTCAGCTGTTCTTTCTGTAATTATGCTTCGAGTCTGATGCCTGCATGGTGGGGGCTGAGGGGGAATTTTGAGAGGGGAAGAATGGCGGTGGTGGTGGTGGTGGTGGTAATCAGCAGGGCACCACTCCTCTACGCAAACGCATACACACACCCACTTCCCATTCGCCAAGATTTACAAACCGTAAAAGCCTTCAGAATCGTATGAATGCAGGTATCCCTTCAGCGATGAAACCTGAATCGGAAATGAACAGGGGATTCGTAATTACTCCGTTTAGCTGCCAAATGAATTATTTAAAAACGTGTTTTGTTAGTGCTCCTGCTTTCATTAAAACAGATCAGACACCCGTGGGGCAGGAGCCGCCTTGAAGCTACCGCACCGATCCACCTGCTCCAAGAAAAGGATGTTTCCAGCTTTTTGGGGGGGAATGTTTCTTTGAAATATAGACAGATTCCTTGCAACATTAACAATGTAGCAGACTGCATTGGGGCTTTCTTACATTTACTGCTATTTTCCCATCTTTCTCTCTCTTTGTTTTATTTTTCCATACACAAGGAAGTCCCAGCCGTTCTGCACTCCTTTGATTAATGGCCAGCTTTTACATCTGGATTGCGCATGGTAATATTTCTTCCTGAATCTTTTATTCGCCTTAAATATTTTTCTTTTCTTTTTTCTGTACTTAAATGCTGTGTCAGAGCTCAGAGCCATCATCAAGCTAAGTCTCAGTAAAGAATGGCTATTAAGAAGAATTTTTTTTTTAATTTTTAGCCTGCTTTCCCAAGTAATGCTCCAGCCTGCTTACAACATTTTAAGAATTCAGATGCACTTAAGTCCCTACCTCAAAAGGTTTACAATCTGCCTGAAAGAATGGGAGATAAAATGACTTGCTCAAGGTTACAAGCATTGAATGTGGAGGAAGTGGGATTTAAACTGTGGTTTCCCTAGTTCTCAGCTCATTGCTCTAAATACTAGCTCCCTCCCCCATTTTTTATTTTTTTAAAGTGGTAATCCAGGCCCGGTTTTACCCCCTTCCATTCATGGATTCAATAGTCTTTTCTGCTTCTCCTCCTACAATCAGAAGTCTGAGCATACTATCAGGTAAATACAGGATTGGATCAGCCTGTTAGAGAAAAAAAAAAAAAAGGGTCTTGTCACACAATGCCACCCCTAATACCCACGCAGGGTAACTCTGTGGCCACTTGGAGGGTCCTGCCAAGCACTGCTTACATCTGTGCACGTGCTTTTACACTGACAGCCTCCCCCCACCAACTGGGTTCCTGCTTGCCTCTGGGCAAGTTCCCTGCCCGCAAGCTATCCCCTGGTGGTTTTTAGGGACATTGAGACCCCTTCGTAACCAAGGGTCACACAGTTCCTAGAGATATACCCACAGACCAAATGTACACAATACCAGGATCATTAGTCAGTCCAAGATAGGCACAGCTAACAAACTAATGTTTATTATGAAAAAGTAGGAAAAGTGAACAGATAAGATTTAAACTGCAAACAGAAACAGGTAAAACCACAAGGATTTTACTGCAAAAGTTAACTGAACACTTTTCATTACTTAGTATTGCCTGGGGAGGTCAGGAAAAAAGGCTCTCCATAGGCGCTGAACGGTGATCAGCACAGAGCTCCTTGCCCTCTATACTCCCAGCCAAGACTAGAGAGTTCCAGAGCCCTCAGGGCGAGTTCTGTCTGCAGGGCCAATCAGGGCACATATTATTAACAGCTTTCTGGTCAATGGCACTGCAGGATGTTTTAGTGTTAGATGCACTCAGGGCTGCTGGGATGTGTATGCTGATCAAGCCACCTTCTGTCAAGGCAGCATCCAAAGCCTCTGCTTGAACACCACCTGCAGGCCAACGCACCGGAAATGAGCTCTCTGTGGAAAAGTGTCACAGGGCAGAAAATTAAACTACAAAGCATACAAAACCCCTGTTTCGCCACAGGCCGATTTTATCTGCCCCAGAGATTATTCCCTGTTCTCCTCTTGAGAAAGACTTCCCAGTGCCACTAAATATAAACAGAGACATACAAGCACAGTGCTGTAACGCAGGGAGACACTAAGTCACAGTGGGATCTCCATGACACTGCTGTTCCACCTAGTTTCCAGAGCAACATTTGTGGCTAATCCTGGCTCTCTGACATACTTTTCTTGGTATATTTTGGTACCTCTCTTGCTAAGGTTTCAGTGAGGGATCTGGGCCATAGCTGTTGCAATGCAATGGCAAGTAAATTACATAACAGGGAATTGGGCAATGGCTTCTCTTCATAACTGGTTCACTGGGCAGCTCTGACCACCCATCATGGGATCCCAGCATCATCAGCAGACCTGGCCCAACAGTGACAGCAGAATCTGTTCACGGTCAGTTATCAGGCTGACTTGCTTTAAACGTGGATATATTGCCCGGGGAATGATTGCACTGCCAGTGGCCCCCACAGCGTTCATCATAGCCTCTACTCTCCCACTGCCCCTGGGGCTCCCTCCTAACTGCATCTCTGCAGGAGGGTACTTGCTTGCCTCCCTCACATCTGAGAAATGGATACGCTGAGGTTGTGATGACTATTAGTTTAGTTTAGTTTTTTTTAAATTGGGCCAATAAAGGTTTGTTTGTTTTTTGTTTTGTTTTTTTTTACAAGTAGGTGTCCGTGTATGTTGGTTTTCAGGGTCCGAACAAGTAGACCCTATCCTGATGAAGGTTCATGCCCAGCACCTAAGAGTTAATGAAAGCAATTTGCAAAGGGCCCTCAGAGTTCCCAACTACTCGGGCACTTTTACTGCACATACTTTCTGAAAATTTTCAAAGCAAACCTATCCACACGATTTCTTTAGGAAGATTAAGTGAGTGTGATGTTTGCATGTTAAAAGTGGCTGCATAGTTTGCTGGCAGCTTGGGGTGGGGGGAAGAGCGGGGACAAAATAACAGGTGAAAATTTGGATATATTCATGTAGTTTTCCTCCCCTCACAACAAAAACATGCTGGCATGAATGCCTCATTTTAATGTTGCTAAATTTGCATATGCAATGAAATAGAGGTGTGCTTGCTTTTCTCTGCATATGAGGAAAAAAATATTCAGTCAGAGCACTGCATCTGAATCCCTATTTACTTGGGTAAATGCCTTGGAAAACTGCCTCCCCGCCTCACATAAGCAATAAGCCATCACCGAGTATACAGTAATCAATAATCAGTAATTGATTAGTATGCAGTGAGACTTATGTAGCTTTCTGTATGTTGCATTGATGAGTGCACAGTAAAAAAAAACAGGTGGCAATATGACGTGCCCCATTCAGCTTCACAGAGATTTGGGAGCCTCTCTGGTCCTGGAGAAAACTGCTCTGTGGATCACGATGCCTTTTTTTTAAATTATTTATTAATTTTTTAATATTTACATCAAGTAAACATTATACAATGCGTAGATTAACAAGTAAAATTTATAAACAAAATTGAAAAACGTTTCATTTCTTACTCAGTTTAAATTTCATAGTTCACATCTACTATTCTAAGCAATCCTGTGGGGGACTTTCATAGATGGCTTACAAAGAAATCAAGTTACTCTTTTCTACTAAATATTAGACCATCACATGAATGTAGCAAGGCACTTCAAACTGCTACGATATACTCTAGGGTCTAGGGATTATTTGGTTGAAGAAACTTCTGTAACTGAACAGGTTCCAAGAAAATATACTTTGCATTTAAGTGTTTGATAATACATTTACTGGGATACCTCAGGCTAAAACTAGCACCCCTCGCAACTACTTCAGGTCTGTGTAAAACGGGAAATGTCTGGATAAATCCAGATCTTTTTCCCATAATATACTTCTATCCGGTTCTGCATGAATCTCTTCAGAATCAAATCTCTATCAACTGAAAAAGCACATGAAAAAAATAACGTCATTCGCTTTTTAACTTCAGAATCCAACGATAATTTCAAAATCTGAGTCAAGTTCAAGGGGTTCTCTTCATCCTGGACAATTCCTTCAGCTTTTCCATCTTTATCCAGAAGGTAATATATTCTTGATATCACAGGAAGCCCTTCCAATGGTATTTTAAGAATCTTCGACATGTAATCCTTAAGCATTTCATAAGCAGAGATCTCTTTTATGAATGGAAAGTTCAATGCATGCAGATTTAGGTATTTTATCCTATTTTCAACATTCTCTAACTTTTTCACATTTACATCTTCCATTCTCAAAATCTCTGTTTGAATACTCTCCATTTTATCCATACGTTGTTCCAGCGCTTGAATCTTGTAGTCTGCACATTCATATCTCTTTCTATATTTATAAATCTATTATTTGATTCCAGGGTTATCTTGGTTAAATTCATAACTGCACTTTCCAGAACCTTCATAGCCTGCCACAGAGTCTCCATAGTTATTACCTTCAGTGTTTCCATCGGAATATAAGTTTCAAAAGTCTGCTTCTGAACCAATTTTCCCCCTCCTGCCGTACTCCCTCTCACAACTTCCTCAATAGTTCTCTTTTCCTCATCTTCACTGCTTCTGGGTAAGTCTCTCACAGCTATTTTATCCAAATCGATATTGATTCCAACTGGTCTACAAAGTTCTTGAGTACTTACCCCAGCAATCGCAGCATCAGATGGAACCGGGGAAGGGGGGGGGGGGTCATCGGAGCGCCGGGACTCAGTGTAATCTCCTCGGCCAGCAAGGCAGACATCCGCCCTATCTCGGCATTTGCAGCGGCCAGCTCCACCGGCATTTCTCTTGCTACTCCAGTAGCGAAAAACGAGTCAATCCTCGATTGGCCACCTTCAGAGATTGGCGATGATGAGGCCAAAACCTCTCTGAGCTTGGCTTTTCTTTTAGAATGCGGCATGGTTCAGGAAATAATTTTCCAAAGAAGTCGGGGAGAGAGCGGTTCGCCAACCGTTTCACTCAGCGGCCATCTTGAAATCCCCCAGATGTGAAAATCACGATGCCTTTTTTATTGGGGACAACACAAGAATCTCCAGAAGGTGAGACTCTCTATGAGCTTTCAAGACTCCAGAGATCTAGGTCACATCTGAAGAGGAGCATCTCTAGGATCTCAAAACCACCATCTTTGGGTATCTTTAATGCTTGTCTATGAAAAAGGTATCATAGCACCTTAGGGAGTAACTTATTGAGCTTATAAAAAAGGAGTAGTTTGGGTGAGTGAGATGGGAGATCTTGAGCAACTTGCGCCCGATGGAATGTTCCTGCAATCTCATGCGATCTCTCCTGTCGAATCAGAAAATTCCATTTCTGTATGCTTTTATACTGTAAAATATTGTTTATTTACAAAATATTTTTGTTATAATTCCAGTAAAGAATATTTTACAACTTACAAAGTAGCTAATTTTTGTGGTGGGAGGCTGAGAGAAACATTTTTATTAAAAAAAAAAATGTTAGAAAGAAATGTCATATGCTGAAATGAAATAGTGTCTCTGTGGGCCGACAAGCACCATTTGGTCCACCCAGCCTGCCCATTTATTCTTCCATGGTGTCATAGGTCTGACTTGATCTGTGGTCTTTTCCCTACCCTATGCCCTGCCACTAAAGGCCCTGCATCCAGATGAAGGTTCATGCATAGCCCCTGAGCATTAATGGGAAGAGCCTGCACAGCTGCAAACTATACAGAGCACACAATGCACCGCACTTTAGCACAGTTCTCAAAGAGAAGCTACTCATGTGGTTTCTCTTTGAAGATTAGATAGCAAAACATAAGAACATAAGAAATTGCCATGCTGGGTCAGACCAAGGGTCCATCAAGCCCAGTATCCTGTTTCCAACAGAGGCCAAACCAGGCCACAAGAACCTGGCAATTACCCAAACATTAAGAAGATCCCATGCTACTGATGCCAGTAATAGCAGAGGCCATTCCCTAAGTCAACTTGATTAATAGCAGTTAATGGACATCTTCTCCAAGAACTTGTTTTAAACCCAGCTACACTAACTGCATTAACCACATCCTCTGGTAACAAATTCCAGAGCTTAATTGTGTGTTGAGTGAAAAAGATTTTTCTCCAATTAGTCTTAAATGTGCTACTTGCTAACTTCATGGAGTGCCCCCTTGTCCTTCTATTATCCGAGGGAGGTATCTTCAAAGGATACTAATGAAACAGAGTTAGGGCATCCCAAAAGAGAGGTTCCAATAATAAGAAAAGTAGTCCATGTGCCTATAAGTAAAGAATCACCTGAGCTAAAGGATTCCAAATTATCCCTAGCAACTGAAAAGCAGATTGTTACTACTAACAAAAAATGCACTTTGAAATGTTTGTATGCCAATGCTAGAAGTCTAAGAAGTAAGATGGGAAAATTAGAGTGTATAGCAGCAAATGATGAGATAGATTTAATTGGCATCTCAGAGACATGGTGGGAGGAGGATAACCAATGGAATAGTGCTATACCTGGATATAAATTATATCGCAATGATAAGAAGGAAGAACTTGGTGGGGGGGGGGGGTGGAGCTTTATTTCAGAGATTGCACAGAATCCAACAGGATAAGGATCCTGCAAGAGATTAATTGCACAATAGAATCTTTATGGGTAGAAATCCCATATGTGTTGGGGAAGAGTATAGCGATAGGAGTGTACTACCGTCCATCTGGGCAAAATGATGGGATGGATGATGAAATGCTAAGAGAAATTAGGGAAGTGTTAGCCAAATTGGTAGTGTAATAATAATGGGAGATTTCAATTGCCAAAAGTCAACAGAAGCAAATCTTGCACATAAGCAAGTATTCAAATAAACAGGTGCAGGAAAGAGAATGAAGTTCCATTCAGAATTCAAATTTGTATTTATTATGTATCTAAATTCTCATAGTTCATTCAAAACGGCAACTCCTTCTGGTAAACAAAGAAGGTTTCTAAATACATGTCCCCCGACACGGTCCGTGTTTCGTGTGAACTGCATCAGGAGGGACCACAGCATATTATAATCTACAATAAAACAATATATATCAAGAATGGAACAAATAGGCTGCAGAAAATACACATGTAACATGACACGTACATACCTTTAAAGTTAACACAGGAGCGCAAGCGCCCTATAGCAATGACAGCCATTTAAAAGGAAAAAAGGCGCGAAAGGAAAGTCTCTCGCGAGATGCTGGAAAACGCAGGAACGCACAGCAACACACATGTCGAATTAATAGACAATTAATAGAATAGGTACCACTCTATCTCCTTGTTCAAACCATTGGGGAAAACCGAATCCAAAGTGAAAATCCAGCGCTGCTCTCTTCGTCCTAGCATCCCGGAAAAGTCTCCCCCCCGTTGGGGACATGCAACCACCTCCAGGACCAGGAAGGAGAGAGCATCGATAGAGTGACCAGCCTGAAGCCAATGTGATACAAGGGGCTCATCGATCCTAGAGGATCTAATATTACAACAGTGCTCAATGATCCTTGTCTTAATCATACGCGAGGTTTTACCCATGTATAGTAAAGAGCAAGGACATTTAATCACATAAACCACTCCCCTGGTCGTACAGTCAGTATTAGAGAACAACTTAAACACTCGTCCAGTCTTGGGGTGAATAAATTCCGTAGATGATTCTGTATGCCGGCACATAGAACAGTGACCGCAAGGGGAATGCTGACCTCTCCTATCTGATCGCGAGTCACTAGGACGGCTCGCTGTGTGAACCAGTCGGTCCCGTAGATTGGTCCCTCTCTTAAAGGTGAACCGAAGTGATCCGTGCATAAGGGTATTAAGAGAAAGGGCTGCCCAATGTCTCTTAATCATGTTGACTATGGTCCTCCCCACTATAGAGAATGGAAGGATACAATTCAATGACGTGTCCTCGGTAACCGTAGGGGATATAAAAAGCCATTCCCGGTGCGTGTATAGTGCTCTTTTGAACGCTTTTTTAATGACCCGAGGAGGATAGCTCCTTTCTGCGAACCGAGCGGATAGAATTTGAGCCTGTAAGAGAAAGTCAGTACGGTTTGAGCAGAGGCGACGCAGTCTTAAAAACTGCCCCGTCGGGATATTCTCACGAAGAGCCCGAGGATGGCAGCTGTTATAGGCAAGTAATGTGTTTCTATCAGTGTCTTTGCGGTACAATGAGGTCTGAAAATGGTCCCCCATCCAAGAAATAGAAACGTCCAAAAAAGAAATATGTGTGGGATGAATGTTGAAATTAAATTGAATATGGGGAAACACATTACTTGCCTAAGTCCTAGGGTTCTGAAAGAACTCAAAAATGAAATTTCAGACCTATTTGTAAACTATCATTAAAATTATCCATTGTATCTGAAGACTGGAAGGTGGCCAATATGACCCCGATATATATAAAGGGCTACAGAGGTAGGTGATCAGGAAAACCATAGACCGGTGAGCCTGACTTCAGTACCAGGAAAAATCGTGGAAACTGTTATAAAGAATAAAATCACAGAACATATAGCTAGACAAGATTTAATGGGACATAGCCAGCATGGATTTACCCAAGGGAAGTCTTGCTTCACTAATCTGCTACATTGTTTTGAAGAGGGTGAATAAGCATGTGGATAAAGGTGAACCAGTAGATGTGGTATATTTGGATTTTTAGAAAATGTTTGACAAAGTCCCTCATGAGAGGCTTCTAAGAAAACTAAAAAGTCATGGGATAGGAGGCGATGTCCTTTTGTGGATTACAAACTGGCTAAAAGACAGGAAACAGAGAGTAGGATTAAATGGTCTATTTTCACAGTGGAGAAAAACAGTGGAGTACCTCGGGGATCTGTACTTGGACCAGTGATTTTTAATATATTTATAAATGATCTGAAAAGGAATATGACGAGTGAGGTGATCCAATTTGTAGCTAACACAAAATTATTCAGAGTTGTTAAATCACAAGAGGATTGTGATAAATTGCAGGAAGCCCTTGCAAAACTGGAAGATTGGCTGTCCATATAGCAGATGAAATTTAATGTGGACAAGTGCAAGGTGATACATATAAGGAAAAATAGCCCATGCTGTAACTACATGATATAAGAAGGAAAAAGATCTGGGCGTCATAGTTGATATTACATTGAAATCATTGGCTCAATGTGCTGTGGCAGTCAAAAAAGCAAACAATGGTGGTATTCTTCAAATTGCGACTTTAACATTTAAATGAGAGAAAGGGGCGGGGTTAGGGTGGGGTAAAAAATGTTTATGCTGGTATTGCTGCGGGCAATAATCTTTTACACATTATCGCCAGCAGTAGTGCAGGAAATAACAACACCTTTTGCAATGGCGCCATGGGGGCAATAGTGTACAGTGTGGCCGAAACTTGTGGGTGAAAACGCACCACCGCGATGCAGCCGGCTGCACACTATCGCTCCCCAGCCCCTTTTCTGGCTGCGGCTCATCATTTCGCTATATTATAGTAGAAAGATAAATCTTATGGTAAGTTAGAAATTATTAGGAAGGAAATGGCAAATAAAACAAAGGATATCATAATGCCTCTGTATTGCTCAATGGTTAGAATGCACCTTGAATACTGTGTGCAGTTCTGGTTATCGCATCAAAAAGATATAGTTGCACTGGAGAAAGTACAGAAAAGGTGACCAAAATTATAAAGAGCAATGGAATGGCAGAAATGGCAACGATGGAGGAGACCCCCCCTTCACAGTGAAAATCAAGGCCCCAGCGAGAAGATCATGGCCTCTGAGTGTCACGCGGCAAAAATCAAGGCCGTGGAGTGCTGCACGGAATGCCGTGCGGTGAAGATCTCCCAGAGTGCCGCACGTGAAGATCAAGTACCCGGTGTGCCAAGTGGCGAAGATCAAGTCCCAGTGAGAGTGAGTGTGTAGAAGGGGGTGTGTGTGTGTGTGTGAGAGAGATTGCGAGCCTGGGGGTGTGAGAGGGGAGGTGCTTAGGGGGGTGAGGAGAGCATTTGTGAGGCTGCTTGAGTGTGGGTGCTAGAGAGAGGGAGGGGGTGGGGGGGAGGGCGGAGTGCTGGGGGGTGCCATCTCATCCCTCGCCTCAGGCAGCAGATTGCCTTGAGCTGCCCCTGTCTGGAATTCATTGCCAGAGGATGTGGTTAAGGCAGTTAGTGTAGATGGGTTTAAAAAAAGGTTTGGATAAGTTCATAGAGAAGTCCATAGACTGCCATTAATCAATAGGGAATAGCCCCTCTTGTTGCCAGCATCAGAAGCATGGGATCTATTTACTGTTTGGGTACTTGCCAGGTAATTGTGACTTGGATTGGCCACTGTTGGAGACAGGATACTGTGCTTGATAGACCCTTGGTCTTACTTAGTATGGCAATTCTTATGTTCTTATGTGCTAAATGCCCTATTGCAGAAAAAACATATTATTCTTATGTGACTCTAAAGGGATAAATGGCCCATTTAATTATTTTTATATATTTTTTAATGCAATTGTGTCCAAAAGATCATGGTGCTCATGAAAAAGGCATAGTCTTAGCTGCTAGCCCGGACACAGTGCCATGTTTTGAGTCCCACTCTGTTTCAGGATGTTCCCGTAATGTATTCCACCAAAAGCACCAACTTGCAGAGGTTCTTCTCCCAGGAAATCCTTCTGCGATATTTCAAATACCATGCATTATCTCTCCCCAGAAAATCTAGCACAATGCAAGTATGGCAATGAGCTGATTTGCCTTCATTTTATCCAGATAAGTGGCAGCTGCTCAATAAAGTCCAAACTTATTCAGTTAAATAGCCCTGAATATCAGCCTTAATAGTCCTTCATACCTGCAAGGAGCATAAGATGTGCCATGGTGGGTTAGATCAAGGTCCACTGAGCACAGCATCCTGTCTCCGATAGTGGCCAGTCTAGGGACATTGTTACATAGCAGTCAGCTCACCAACTGGCTTCAGTTTTTTTGGATTTTTTTTTAGCCAACAGGTAGATCCAGTCCTGGTTTTCATCCCCCTACTATATGAATGGGCATATACTTCAGATTTGAAAACTAGGATCGTGGTTTCATGCATGCAATGTGTTATGATCAGTCTTGTGAACCCTTGGTCCAACGGGAGGATAGTATACCTCAGGAGGTAGGTCCTTAGGTTCCCCCGTCGGGTGGCGAGGCGGAACAGAAGATGTGACCGGCTGACCTTCGGCACTGAAGACTGAGGCGATCGTGGAGAAAGCAAGAGTCGAGACGTCGGAGAAGCCAACTGGGTCTTCGCCACTGGAAGCCCGTGGTCCCCCCGTTAGGAGCCCGTAGGGACCCAGGCCGCTGGGACTTAGGTGGACCTTTGAGAGGTCAAGGAGTCGTGAGGTCGGTGCAAGGGCCAACTGGAAGCCCGCGGTCCCCCCGGGAGGAGCCCGCAGGGACCCGGGCCGCTGGGACTTAGGTGGGCCCTTGGAGACGATGGTCCGGAAGAAGTCCAAGGTCGAGTGCCAGAGGGTCGTCGCTTACCAGTCCGAAGTCACACACCGAGGGATCACTGCTTGCCAATCCGAAGTCAGACACCGAGGAATCATTGAGAAGAAACAGGAACCAAGAAGCAAGGATCCGAAGCACCAGAAGACTCACCGAAGCAAGCAGACTCGAACAACGATGTTGCCAAGTCAAGGAGTGAGCAGAGGAAGTCTCCTTATATACTTCCCCTGGTCTGGTTCATTGGAAACAGGTGCAGGCAATTAAAGGGACAAGGTCCCTTTAAATTCAGTAAGGAGGCGCAGCCTCGCACCTAAGATGGCGGCGGCCATCTTGGATTCCCGGCTGCGGAGGAAAGCTGCTCAATGCCGCGAGGGAGGAGCAGGGACGGCTCCCAATCCGACGCTGCCGCAGCGGCCCACTGTCACGGGTCAAGTAGGGGCCATGGCTGCGGCCGTCTGCAGCCGTGGAACACAACACAATGGGGTAAAACTAGGACTGTATGTACCTGCCAGTAAAAAAAGATAAATGGAGCCAGTTGGCACTCCTTCATGGCATCATCAGATTTAAAAAAATGTATTCTAGAAGGCCTGCTGAATTAGCACTCATAGCCACTACACCAGAAAAGCTGAACCAGGTACTTGTGGCCAGTGAATAAGCAGCATCAAAATTGTCTCAGAGAAGGCAGTTGTTTCAGAGCTTGGCCAACCTAAGAGAAGATGGGGTACAAGAGAATGCACCCTGATGAAAGCTGGATGAGAAAGAGCAAGGAAAGGGTCCTTGCAGGAGGAAAAAAACAGAGATTTATTAAATTTAAAAAAGTCATGCCTTTCAAATTCCTAAAAATACTCAAAATCCTGAATGCTTTTGCTATTAAAAGATATTGCTTTCTTAGAGAGGGACAAATGGAAAATTAAAAGAAACCTGTATTTAAATCAGAAACAGAAATAATATCTTAGATGCTGATTCTTGACTCAGCAGAAAAAGAGGCCTAGAGAGAACAAACGTGTCTTGCATTGTAATCTCAGCAAGAAAGGCAAAAGGTATTTAGGAAAGGATTCCAGGTGGGGGTTAAGGTTTCTTCTTATCTCTCTAGAGGGACTTCTAATAGTAACCCAAGGCAGGGTCTATCACTCAGTAAGACAACGAGCCTGAAAGGACTTTGCAATTTTGTTTGTCCGTTGCCTATCATCACATCAAACCCTTCCAGTCTATCCTGCACTGCTACACGGCTAAATATCATATCAGGCAGCAGCTGTGGTCACTCCCACCACATCTGCACTGCTTCTGGAATGCAGACAAGAACTAGTTGAAATCTGAACCTGTTTTACTGTGCCAAAGGTTTCAAAGACAGAAAAATAGTCAACATAAAATATTTATTTATTTGAATTCTTATATACCGACATTCTTGTATAATATATATCTGTATATGTGTGTGTGTGTGTATATCGCTACACATACACTATGTGTCAAAGTTGTACTGCACTCAGTTCCAGTTAACAATTCCAAGAAAGCCTTTGCATCTATGTCAGTTCACATAGTTACATAGACAGGCTGAATGAAAACCAGAGCCAGAGATGCTGGAGTCAACCTCCTGATCGCCTATAAACTCTCTCTAGTCCCATCCCCTCCTTCTCTCTAATCCCTAGACTGCCATCTTATTCTCCCATCCTCTCTCCTCCCTCTCTCTCATCCCTATTCTGCCTTCTTTTTTTTAAATTTTTTTATTTATGCATATTTCAGATACATTTCAAGAAAACACTTGAATTGCAGTCCAGTAGAGACATAACACTATCATAATCCCAAAAAAAAAGGAAAAAAGAAAATTATTGTCTCATATAATCCAAGTCCTCAATTAAGAAAATTCCAATGTCACAACTTCAGGAAATATTTTTAAACCAATATGAAGGAAAAAAAACTAGCATGACTAAGAAGCCAATATTTATGAACGAGCATAGATAATAGACATATACATCCTAACTAAGCATTAGGAGAAGAGCAAGAGATCGAGGGAAATGTATTACTCAGAAAAGCAGTCAATTGTGATGGCAGAAAAAAGGTATAGGAGACATTCTGATGTTTAATAATACATTTACAATGGAATTTTAAAATAAAAAAAGCTCCCAACCTCCAAAACCTTAAGTCCAAGTAATAAGAACTGGCTCCTCCTTTTCTGAGTCTGCTTTGCCAAGTCTAGAGAAGCACACATTTTCATATTCAAGAAAAGTTCTGAAAGATGGTGAAAAAACATTTTGAGGATCCAGTCTCTATCCGACTCCATAAGGAAAGAAACAATCAAAGTTGCTGGTTTAACAAACTCTTTCTGAGAAGTTTCCAGGATAGCAGTAATATCTAACTGGGACTTCTCAACTGGAGATAAGAACTTGTATATCATTTTGATCCACAGCTCCCTCCTTGAAAGGTGGTATATAACAAACTCTTGAAACAAGTGGAAACTCTTGATCCGGAGCCTTCAAAATATCTACCAATACTTCTTCCACATCTCTTTAGGGGCAATAGAGAGGGATCTTTGGGGAAATTAATGAAAAGTAAGTTCTTCCCCTGTACTTCATTTTCCAAATGTTCCAGTTTAGAAGTAAGCCACTGATTCTCCTTTAACATATTCTGTTGTAAATCTGTTGTATTATCAAGATCTTTTTTTTATTATTATTTTTATACATTTCAATATAACATAAGAATTCCCTGTGACAGTGAAGTGAAGTGTATAACAAATATGCGAAAACAATATCATAAAGTTAAAGGAAAATTGGGGGAAACAAAGAAAAATGAGCGCATATATTGCACCATGAAATAAAGAGAAATAAATATTGAGAAGAAAATTGCCAGTATAACTTTGGGGCAGATTTTCAAAGCCTACGCACGTAAATCCAGGCGGATTTACGCGTGTAGGGGGGGAGTTATGCACGCTAGGCCTATTTTCAAAAGCCCCAGGGCGCGCGTATGTCCCAGGGCTCGAAAAAAGGGGCGGGGCCAGAGCCTCCAGGCACAGCGGCCATTTGCCGCTGTGCCCGGGATTGCAGGCCGGCGGGCGCAACGTATGCTTGCCCGGAGGCAGGCGCAACTTATAAAATAAAGGTAGGGAGGGGGATTTAGGTAGGGCTGGGGGGCGGGTTAGATAGGGGAAGGGAGGGGAAGGTGGGGGGGGGGGGGGGGGCCGAAGGAAAGTTCCCTCCGAGGCCGCTCTGATTTTGTGGGTTGCATGGGTCATCCAGAAGAAGGTGTAAATACCCCAAACTGGTGCATCTTTAGCTAAGACTGCAGCAATAAGTCTGAGGAAGCGGGTGTTTAAGACATGTTTCACATTGCTTCTCACTGGGATAATGTAGGAACATTTGTATCTGCAGATAAAAATGTATCCACCATGGGGGTAATCTCCAAAAGGCTTTGTTTTGCACATATTGGGGTAAATTTTTAAAAAATACACGCGCGCGTCCATTTGTGCGAGCTACCCGGCGCTCGCACATGGGCGCATGATTTTATAACATGAACGCGCCAGTGCACGCATAAAATCGGGGGCGGCATGTGCAAGGGGGGGGGGGGGTCGAATTTGGCAACTTTCGCACAGCGACGCATCGTATTGCCCGACCTGAAGCAACTTGCACGCGCCGGCAGCCAGGACAGCGAGGAATGGTGCTGTCCCAGCCCGCCCCGCTCTGTCCCCTGGTTCGCCCCCGGGACCGCCCCTTCACAGAGGCCTGGCTCTTGTGCGTGTAATGGGGGTTACGTGCGCAGCTGGGTCTCTTCTAAAATGCGCGCAGCGCGCGCAAGGCTCAACCACACACATAACCCCTGTTTTTTATGCGTGTGGGGGGGTTAAAATCCGGGCAATTAATTCTCCTTCACAGATGACCCTCATAATAGGCACTCCCAGCCAGTCTAGCCTTCAATTGCCTTCCCAATAATCATTGATCTGTGTCTATCTTATTTACAATTTTACATTTTTTTTTAGGAATTTTTTATGCAAAAAAAAAAAAAAAATCAACTGTCACATAAGGGCCTCTCAAAGTTGATACATAGCTTGTCCTTCAGTGTACCCGACACAGGTCCATGTTTTGAAATAGGATCTGCATTGGGGGAGCAGACTATTTTGAAAAGCTGTGTGGAGCCATCCAGCTATTTTTATATCAGCATCTTTGACTTGCTTACTACAAAAACACATTCATCTGGTCCCAAGTTAATGGATCAGTAAGTACACGTAATGCTGAATTATAAAGACGGAAAGCATTTTCGTTGGAACATTTTAGCGCCAAAAATGTTTGAAGATGCTTCTGATATGGTATGTCAATGTTGGCCTTTTTGCGACTTTGTGCAGAATCCATAATTATATGCTTTTTTCATGAGGTCTAAATAACTGGAAATGCCACTGCATATATTTCGAGGAGCCATGAACCTGGTTCTGCTACAGGGCTCCATACCTAAGGTAGATTTATTAATATGGATGCTGGTCGAGTGCTCTCTCTCTCTCTCTCTCTCATTGACTAGATGTGACTCAAAAATTTAATGGTAATTGCTCTCATCTTCATTTAGCAAACAGAGAGAAATGGGAGTAATTTGCGGATCTGTGAGCAGGTCATTACAGGTGTATTATATTAGTATATTCATTAGCCCTCTGGGACATGCCATGCTGAGATATCCAATAACTTTTTTAATGTGTAATTAAACACCTCGAGACTATAATTGATTAATTGAAAATAGAACCTATGCAGATGGTGGGCCAAGGCTTCCTCTGCTCTTTAAGAGGACGATGTTCAAAGTGTTTTCTGCACATAAAAAGCACTTTACCCACATTAATTAGCTGTTTGAAAGCATTTTACCCATGTTAATTAGCTGGCTGAAAATTGCCCCCCTTCAAGCAGGTAAAAGTCCATGCGTCCTTTCACAAATTGAATACTTTTAGCCGCACGAACACATGGCATTTCCCGCTACATGCTAAGGTCGTATTTTCTATTCTACACGCAAACTTTTCTTGCCAAAAAAGCTCCCCACACAGAAAGCAGGTGCAAGTGACTGTGGGTACCTTTTACTTGGGGAAACTTTCAAAGCCAAAGTGTGCCTCTTTGAGAACTGTCACAAAGTCCAGTAGCTGAATAGTATGTCTTTGAAAAATTGCACCTAAATGAACCTGTCCTGTGCTTCTGGAGGATTCGCCATGTTCCTCTAGAGCAACAAAAATGACAAAGAGGCTGGTGGCAACTTGTGGACTCACCAATTCATTGAGACGTGAGCCTTCAAGGGCAAGAGTCCACTTCGTCTGATGCATGAAGTATAGTTCAGGAGGTGGATGGACTGGAAGGGTGGCGGGAGGTCACAAAGTACAGAAAAGACATAGAGGAGTGCAGAGCAAATGATGGAACAGGAGTGATAATATTAACATACTTAAGCTAATTGGTAACTGTAGTGGGTGAGAGAAACCACTGATAGGATAATCAAAGCACAGTAAAGTCACTGATGCCTCTAGTAGGCCATGGAGCCAATGACCCTATTCAGGCCTATCCAGTACTTTTTTGACAAGTTCTAATTCAACAGTTTCATACTGGACTATCCGTTGAAGTTTATTTGTAGAAGTAAACAACCTTAAGGTCGGATAAAGATTTGTCTTTGAAGGCTGAAATGTTTTCTAAATAGATATGGAGACAGCATTGGCATCTGGGTTTCTGGTAGGGTCTGATCCTTGAGATGGTGTATCCTCCCCTCTCCCCACCTCTTCTAACAACAGTGACATCAACTCAGGGACTAGATCCTGCCAGAAACCCAGATGCCAACTCTGTCTCCGTATCTACTTGGGCAACAGTATTACCAGACCCAAGAACATCAACAACATCTGCTCTTTCTCTTAAAGTGATTTATGCCATCAACTGCCAACAATGACCCTCTGCTGTCTACATAGCATAAACAGGTCAATCCCTACAAAAAAAATATAAATGGACACAAAAGCTGACATCAGAAATGGCAATATCCAAAAACCAGTAGAACATTTCAGCCTATGGGTCACCTGTTCCTCTGCAGGAAGGAAGCTACCAGTGCAACAGCCTTTCCTGGGGTTGCTGGAGCAAAATGGTATATTCCTCTATCTTACACGGCTTGGTCCCAACATTAGGCCAAAATCATCAGTGGAGATCTCATAAGATCTCTACATATAAACCTAAATGATCTTTTACCAACTCCTCTACTTTTGATGGTTTACATGTCCACTCATCATTTAGATATGTGTAGTGCACTTGGTTTTTAGTTTTTATTTTAATTTGCTTGGGAATTTCAATGTTATCACAAAAATGAAGTCAATGGAAAAATGACTTTTCCAGTGATTTTTCTCCTATATTTTATACCAAAGTCAGTTTTCCACTGACACTTTTTGCTATGACATTGAAATTCCCAGACAAAAAAAAAAACCTGAAAAGAAAGCTATGTGACACCAGTCCTCTGTCATTAATTATCCCATGAAATCCAGATGGAGAGTAATTTTCTTCAGTTCCTGAAAACAATAAAGTCATGTTTTTAGAACCCAAGCTTTTGGGTTTAAGTGAAACAGAATCAGAAGAGGGAACACTAGGTAGGGCAGGATAAAAGCTGAGGGACGTAAATGCTGAGAGTATGCATAGCTCATAGGTAATTTATTTAAACAATTTGTATTTCGCTGACCCACAAATCTCAGCACATAACATAACATACATAATATTAATAACTCAAAACAACACATAGAAACAGCCAATGAACCATTAATATAAGATTAATTAACATACATAAGCAAAGACATCACAAAACAAAGTGCAGAGAGACCCGCCAAAACGAAATTTACGCTCAGCAGAGAGACCATTGTATGTTATACTCAGTGTGAAGCAAGTAAAAAGAGAGGGGTATCGAAAGAAGATGTTTTCAGTATGTGGTCCAAAGATCTGGAAGTCTGCACCATTAAATATTAGACCAGAGGCAAACTATGTGGCTTTTAGAAAGAAGGTGAAAGCATGGCTGTTTCCAGCTATTAATTAGGATTGGTGTTTTTTATGTTGAGCTGTTTTACAGATTTTTAAAAATGTGATATATTTTTATGCTGTTTATTTAATATGTTGTAAACCGCCCTGGTCAGCTTGATGCATGCAGGGTATAGAAAAGTCGAAAAATAAATAAATAAACAAATAAATGTTACATAATTGCCTACTTTTTGCACAATAAAAAAAGTACCTATACCAAAGCTTCAGATCAGAATTCAAGGCAGGAAATGCTAGAGTAAAAATAAGTTTTCTAAATTGGAGCAGATCATTCTTAGCCCTTATCTCCTCAAGTAGAATATTCCATAGAACAGGGCCAGCTATACTAAAAATCCACGCTCTAGACTCAACAAGGTGAGTAGACGGGATCTCTAACAAATGCTTGAAAGATGAACGGAGGCAACGTCCAGGATGATATCTCTGTACTGCAGAGAAAATGCAAGGCAGGGCAAGGTCGTGAAGGGCCTTGAAAATCAAATTTCACCCGCCAGTTAATAGGTACACAATGTAATCAGAATAGGCGAAACGTGTTTCCGTAAGAGGAACCAAAACTAACCAACAGAATTTTGAATCAGTTGCAAGGCTCTTAAATGTGAATTCGGTAAGCCTAGAAACAAAACATTGCAATAGTTGAGAGATGACAGAACAATGGTTGTGTAACAGTGCGAAAGTCAGAATAGCAAAGCAAAGGTTTCAGTGGACGCAATAGACAGATCTTGTAGTAAGAAGCTTGAACTAATGAATTGCTATGTGGATGCAGTGATAAAGATGAGTGAATTAAGACCCTCAAGTCACTGGCTTCAGAACTAACAGGAATGAAACCATCAAACAGGAAACTCATCAGGAATAACTCAAGATAATAGCAAACTTTCAGTTTTTCTTGACATTCAAAGCCAATTTATCATGCAACAACCTCTAATCTGGACCAAACAAGAAGACAACTTTATTAATGCAAATTAAAATGTAAAGGAGATTGGGAAAAAGAACTGTATGTTTAAAAGAAACATCCAAAAGAGCCAAGACTTAGCAGAGAGGAGACAGATATATTACTGAACAAAGCTGTTGAATGCAAAGAACCTTTTGGAACACCTGTAGGTAAAGGGGTACAAATCTGATGATGTGTCATCAGCCATGACCCTATAAGAACAGTTAGACAGATAAGGAGAAAACCAAGAGCAGACAGTAGAAGTAATACTTAGGGCCCCCTAAACAACCAAGCAATATGTTGAAGGCCAAAGATACGTCAAGTAGTACCAGGAAAAATTTGGTGCAGGGGAGGAAAGTAAATGACTGTTTTAAATTGTATGATCAGGGCTTAATTTGTGGGGGAACGGGGGCAGAACGCAGTTCGGGCACTTCTTTACAGGCTTCAGAGGCAGAGCAGCAGGGGGTGTTCTTCTCCAGCCCCTTCCCTCCAGGCAGTCTGCAGAGAAGAGGAGCAGGTGAGTGTGGAGTAGATGGAGCAGCCTCTCTGCTCCCTAATCCAGCCCCTCGCCTCCTGTTGTCCCTCACCCTCGCCCCCTTCTCCTCTGGTATTGCAGGGAACAGGAAGCTGATGGGGGACGGGGGGGGGGATGAGGAGCACTGGGGGATTCAAGGAGGATCAGGGGCGGATTGTGGGAAAATAGTGGCCCAGGGGATTTTTCTCCATACTGGCCAATGGGTACCCAATTACACATACAATTTGGTGAGTCACCAAATACAGAATAAAGGGACCATAAAATATGCACAGACCAACCGAACTGGAAATCACAACAAGTTAGAGTGTATGTAATGCAGGAATGGAAAAACAGAAAATACCATCATTCCTCATAAAACATCAAATAATAAAATCAAGAACTACAAAACATCACAATAGGAAAATCATACTAAAAATATATATTTCAAAACTGCTGATGAATAGAACCTCCAGTAATTTAACTCAGGGAAATTTTCAAAAATTTGTATATAACACCAATAAAATATTTCAAAAAGAGCAGACATCAAATAATATTCAATAATTAAAACTAATAAGGATTTTTAAAAGCCCCTGCTGTCCCCTTCTGTGGGAGCTCTTGATTTCCAGTCACCCTGATATTGTCGAGGATTAGGAGGTTATCTTCTCTCTTTCACACATACTCACATGTCCATTCTCTCTCACACATACACTGTCACATACATAAACATTCATTCTCTTATATCCACCATAACCTCTCGCTCTCACTGACACTGACACACTCTCAGCTCTAAGACACTCTCTCCCCCTCCACACACAAACTCTTACTCCCTTGGATTTTCTCATACACACTCATGCTCTCACACATACACACAAACACACACACCCAGGCAAGCTCCCAGTCATTTTCACACACACACACTGATCCCCAGGCAGGCTCCTATTCATTTTCACACCACTCCCTTCCCATCCCCCAGGCATGCACACATTCATTCTCACACACACAGACCCCCAGGCAGGCACCCATGCATTCACACACATACACCCCCAGGCAGAGTCCCATTCATACACATGCACACACTAAAGGCAGACCCCCCTCTCTTTTGCCAGCAACCTCGGAACCTCTCTCATTCCTCTGCTGCCACTGTCACTGCTGCCGCATGGCTATTGGGGAGGTGCCGATTGCTGCTACTGACACTGAAGCCCATTCTGCTGCCTCCTCTGTGCAGGCCCCATGGGCTTCCACTTTCTCCATGCTGATCTCGTACATTGTGAGATCCGCATGGAGAAAGTGCTATTCTTGCACATTCCCAAAGATTACATGTGCCAATCACTAAAAAGTAATTTAGTTTTTTTTACCTTTACTGTCTGATCTTAGTTTTCTAATTGGTTGGTGACAGGCTTTTTTTTCCACCTTCCCTTTCTTATTTTTTTGCCAGTTCCTTTCATATTGTCTTTTTTTTCTATTTCTTTTCTCTCCATCTATCTTCTTCCCTCAAACACACAGTCAGGTTCTCATTCTCACATGCTTTCTCTCTCTCACACACACACAGGCTCTCACTCTCACATGCTCTCTCTCATACAATCATTCATACACAGTCTCTCTCTTGCACATGCTGTCTGACTCACACACACAGGCTCTCTCTCACTCCCACATGCTGTCTTGCTCAAGCACAGGCTCTCACTGTCACATGCTCTCTCTCATACAATCAATCATACACAGTCTCTCTCTTGCACATGCTGTCTGACTCTCACACACACAGGCTCTCTCTCACTCCCACATGCTGTCTGACTCTCACACACACAGGCTCTCTCTCACTCCCACATGCTATCTTGCTCAAGCACAGGCTCTCACTGTCACATGCTTTCTCTCATACAATCATTCATACACACACACAGGCTCTCACTGTCACATGCTGTCTCTCACACACACAGAGGCTCTCACAGGCTGTCTCTGCAAACATTCAGGTCCTCAGTCGCACACAAAGTCTCTCAACTCATCGCATACACACACACACACTCTACAGACCCTCAGCCTCTCTCTCACCTCTGGGCCTCCTCTTCGCGGGTCGCCGCAGGATGGGCTCTGCAGAGGCCCTGATCTTCTCGGGCCGCAGGGGGCCCTGCTACCGGGCTTCTTCCTCTTCTCAGGCTGCTGCGACTTGGGATTCGGCCCGTAAGCGCTGCTCCTCTTCTGCACGCGCTGATGCTCCTCCTCCTTCCTGCCCACGAGGCTCCGGCAACGTTTACTTCCGGGGCCGCACAGGCAGAAAGGAGGAGGAGCATCAGCGCATTTAAATGCGATCTTTTTCTTCAGGCCGTGGTGACATGAGCCTCACCACGGCCCTGCCGATCTGCCTGTTGCAGCGCCGCATGAGCCTCCCTGCCCCCGGGGGCATTGGCTCCCCTCGGGATACCACTGCTCGCGGCGCCCCAGGCCCAAGCCTAGTGCTTCCACCGGCCCTGCCCGCAGGTTTCTCTTCGGGCCGCAGCGCCCTCTTCTTGTCTTTGGGAAGTTTTAAAAAAAAAAAAATCACGTGATGGGAGCGACCGGCCCACCGAGGGTTGCCCGATCCCCCAATAGGCCAATCCGCCCCTGAGGAGGATCACCCACCAGTGCTCATCAAGCATGTTAAAATTATTAGGTACATTTAACTATGTGTGAGTATGTTTGAGAGACTTTTCACATCCAGCCCAGGTCCTGTCCCTTTACACCAGTCAAACCACTTTACCTATCCCCCCATACATACAGTTCCCTTTCTTTTTTGTCTACAAATTTAGACCAGTGTATTATTGATTGTAAGACTGTATATTTTTGACTATAATTGTAGTCTACCTTGAGAGCTAAGGAAAGGTGGAAAATTAAGTAGACTATAAATGAATAAATTGAATCTAGAGTTTTTCTAAAACTTTTACAGATTTCACAAACCCACATGTTTCTGGTACTCCCTACTTCACTTTGCTGTCACATGCTCATTACCAAATCATCAGGCCGAAACAGTAAGGGCGCGTAAGAATGTGCGGCAGTGCCGGGCGCCCGCTCGTTTGCCGCTCGCACAGTTTGGATCACATACCGCTCGTTACAGTATTTAAATGGCATGCAAATGCAAGCCGCGTCCAAGAAGCGTCCATGAAGCGCAATCCGTTTTACTGTATAGGCATTATACAGCGCCTATACAGTATCCTGGGTGCGCTGGAACCTGTCATTTCAAATGACGTTTGAAATGACAGGTACCAGGAAGTGGATGGTTGTCCTACAGACCCCGCTGCCTTGAGTGCCCTGCGCCAGCAAGCCCCAGCAGCCGGCGATCGGAGGCAGGGAGCGCAACAAAGCACCCTCCTTCGGACGGGCAAGAGAGACGAAATTTCACAGTCCCAAACCAAACCAATCGTCAGGCAAGCCCCGGCAGAGAGAGACGAAATTTCACAGTCCCAAACCAAACCAACCCAATCCAAGCCCCAGCAGAGAGAGACGAAATTTCACAGTCCCAAACCAAACCAACCCAATCCAAGCCCCAGCAGAGAGAGACGAAATTTCACAGTCCCAAACCAAACTAACCCAATCCAAGCCCAGCAGAGAGAGACGAAATTTCACAGTCCCAAACCAAACCAACCCAATCCAAGCCCCAGCAGAGAGAGACGAAATTTCACAGTCCCAAACCAAACCAAACCAACCCAATCCAAGCCCCAGCAGAGAGAGACGAAATTTCACAGCCCCGGGCAAACTTTCCCCCAGCCCCCATTCACCTGCCCTGGCCACGGCCACGCAAGCCCCCAGCAGCAGCAGTAGAAGGGCGTCGAAAGAGAGCGGCTTCAGCAGCCCGGGGCGTATCGGGCGCTCCCCATGCGAGGCGGCTTCCAGCAGCCCCGCCGGCGAAGGTGAATACGTGCACGCCTGTATATCCAATATGGGCGCTCAAGGCAGCGAAGGTGCATGCGCACATGCCATGATCTGAGCACCCGGCTGGACGTCGGAGGTCACGGCGTGCGCGTATTCACCTTCGCCGGCGGGGCTGCTGGAAGCCGCCTCGCATGGGGAGGGCCCGATCCGCTGAAGCCGCTCTCTCTCGCCGCCCTTCTACTGCTGCTGCTGGGGGCTTGCGTGGCCGCAGCCAGGGCAGGTGAGCGGGGGCTGGGGGAAAGTTTGCCCAGGACTGTGAAATTTCGTCTCTCTCTGCTGGGGCTTGGATTGGGTTGGTTTGGTTTGGGACTGTGAAATTTCGTCTCTCTCTGCTGGGACTTGCCTGACGCTTGGATTGGGTTCGTTTGGTTTGGGACTGTGAAATTTCGTGTGAAATTTCGTAATTTACTGCCTACCCTGACCCTGGCATTAGTGTGAAACCACACTAACGCCAGGGTCAGGGCAAGTGGCTTGTACCTGTAATCCCAGCTCCTGGGGAGGCTGAGGCTAGTGGATCATTTGAGCTCAGGGTCTCTGTTCTGCAGTAGGCAGTAAATTAGCAGGTAAAAGACGCGGCAAGATAGGTTAAAAAGGTGATAGTCAGGGTGCACGTTACTGTATGGGAGGGACTAGCTAATCAGATTGTTTACATACATATACATGCCGCGGGCGGAAAGGGATACATGTCGAGTAAAAGAAGCAGTAAGATCTGTAAAAACAGATAGTGAATCACGGGTTAGACTTATGCGGCCAAATTGTGAGTACACAGTGGGTTAGAAACGGGGTAACTGTGGCTGCGCTTTACTGTATCGGCCTGCATGTTTTTTTACAGACACTGCCTTAGGTGTATCTCAGTTATAGGGCTGCCTGCATTAATGCAGCCTGGGGGTCTTTTTTACCAGACGATTTTTCATACATTTTCAAAGGGAAAGTGTATACATGCTTTCCCTTTGAATACTGTCCAAGAAAAAATCCCATCCACATTCAGTTACAACCTGCTAATTTGTGCGGGTAGATTTTCCAAGAAAAATTACGTGCATACATTTGGATTTCCACAAGTACGTGGGAAAGTGTAACCCCTCTCCGCCCCCTCACCAGCAGCTATGCCTAGCTATGGGTAAAGAGGTAAGTAGTGGCACTATGCATGTAAGTTTATCCCTATTTAGGGTGGGAAATTCTTAAGGCACTGCTTTACCTGCAGAAAGGGCTTTGATAATTATCCTCATAGTATGCTAAAGACAGCTCATTCAGGGAAGCCACATTTGGTTAAATCAGGGCTCTACAGATAATGATCGCTCTCCATAACAAAATTCGATACCTAGAGGTATTTTGTCCTCCATGGCCATTTACACTGGTGTGTCCTGCAGGGCTTGGAGATCTGTGTTATATAGGCTAGGTATCTGAGGACAGATCCTCAGGGATCACGTCGGCCTATTCAGAATCTCTAAAGAATCTCTAGTACTCACAATTCTGTCCATCTCTATTATCATGTTGTTGTTTATTGCTTCAAAGTATTACTCGCTTTTCCAAATAAAGGAAGAAACAGAGACAAACATCCATCAATGGAGGGCCAACATAAAAGAAAAGGTGGCAAAAAATGCTTTTCTAAAATATTCTGTAGTAATACGATCATATCTTCTAAGTCTCATAAGACACCGCACACTGGGAATTGGAAGGAGCCCTCCAGTCCTAGAGGTGACAGGCTTTGTATCCCTGCACCTATCCTCTGAGTCCTCCAGTCTTAGAGGTGACAGGCTCTGTATCCCTGTGCCCATCCCTCTGATCCCTCCAGTCCTAGAGGTGACAGGCTCTGTATCCCTGCACCCATCCTCTGATCCCTCCAGTCCTAGAGGTGACAGGCTCTGTATCCCTGCACCCATCCTCTGATCCATCCAGTCCTAGAGGTGACAGGCTCTGTATCCCTGTGCCCATCCCCAGATCCCTCCAGTCCTAGAGCTGACAGGCTCTGTATCCCTGCACCCATCCCCTGAGCCCACCAGTCCTAGAGGTGACAGGCTCTGTATCCCTGTGCCCATCCCCTGATACCTCCAGTCCTAGAGGTGACAGGCTCTGTATCCCTGCGCCCATCCCCTGAGCCCTCCAGTCCTAGAGGTGACAGGCTCTGTATCCCTGCGCCCATCCCCTGAGCCCTCCAGTCCTAGAGGTGACAGGCTCTGTATCCCTGCACCCATCCCCTGAGCCCTCCAGTCCTAGAGGTGACAGGCTCTGTATCCCTGTGCCCATCCTCTGATCCCATGTTTCTGTTAAGTGTAGTAACTGCCTCTCCATGCAGGTTACATCCATGTTTCTGTTAAGTGTAGTAACTCTCGGTCCATGCAGGTTACCCCCATGTTTCAGTTAAGGGTAGTAACTTCAGCTCCATACAGGTTATTCCCATGTTTCTGTTAAGAGTAATAACTGCCGCTCTGCGCAGATTACATCCATGTTTCTGTTAAGCGTAGTAACTGCCCCTCCGTGCAGGTTGACCCAATGTTTCTGTTAAGGGTAGTAACTCTTGCTCCGTTCAAGTTACCCCCATGTTTCTCTTAAGGGTAGTAACTGCCACTCCATGCATATTACCCCCATACTTTCTGATAAGTGTAGTAACTGCCTCTCCATGCAGAATACCCCATAATTTCTGTTAAGGATAGTAACTGCTGCTTTGTACATGTTACCCCCATGTCTCTGTTAAGGGTACTATTTGCCGCTCTATTCAAGTTACTCCCATGTTTCTGTTAAGGATAGTAACTCTCACTTTGTGCATGTTACATCCATGTTTCTGTGAAGATGCAGTAACTGCCATTCTGTGCAGGTTACCCCCACGTTTCTGTTAAGGGTAGTAACTGCCCCTCTGTACATGGTACCCCCATGTTTCTGTTAAGGCTAATAACTGCCGCTCTGTGGAGGTTACCCCCATGGTTCTGTTAAGGATATGTACTGCCACTCCATGCAGGTTATCCCCATGTTTCTGTTAAGGGTAGGTAGTGCCACTCCATGCAGGTTACTTACATGAGTTCTATTAAACATAGAAACATAGAAATGACAGTAGAAAAGATCTAAATTGTCCATCCAGTCTACCCAGCAAGCTTATGGTAGTATCTGCCACTCATACAGGTTACCCCCATGCTTATCAGTTTCCCAGACTGTAAAAGTCAGGACCCTCATTGTTTGCTGTCTGAATCTAATTCTCCTTTACCCCTTGCAATTGAAGCAGAGAGCAATGTAGGAGTTGCATCAAAAGTATCCGGCTTATTGGTTAAGGTAGAAAAAGACATATTAGTAAGTTACTCCCATGCTTATCTGTTGAGGGCATAAAAGTGGAGGAGTATCCTAATGGTTAGAGCAGCAGAATGGGGGAGACCAGAGTTCAAGTCCCACTGTTGCTAGTTAAAACCTGACAAAAGAGCAGGATCCAAACCTCTCTTAGCCAATAAGGAAGTACTGAGGATCATAGTTCCTTTATCTTTTCTGAATTTCCAATAGATCAAGGAATTGAAGAATGCACTTCCAGAAGGCCCCAACTCCAGTATATTTTATATTACTCTTTTGTGTATTTTTCACTGTGTATGCCGCTTTGAACTCTGGATCTACTAGAAGTATATAAATATTTAAAATAAATCCAGAGCAAAGGTGTCTGAGGCTAACTACCACGTGTTCCTCTCTTGTAACAGAAGCTCAGTGTCATTTCTGTTCAGAGGAGATGAAAGCACAGCTATCACGGGTGTGCCCCACATGTGGAAATATCTGAATTGCTACTCTCCTTTCCTTGGACCATTCAAGGGTGTTTCAGGCCCAAACTCAGTCTATCCACCAGGATGGTCACTTTACCCACCAGATACTTGGCTCTAAGGACCATTCTGTGAGAGAAAGCCAAGTGCCATACCTGGATGGCTTGCTGCCATGGGAAGTATAATCCTGTTTCCCCCAATGCTTCTTGATGTAGAACATAAGCTACCTGAATGTCTCTTTGAACAAGGAGAAATTTATTGGCCAACTGAAACCTGAAAACCTTAGAGCATACCTTACCACTGTTAGTTCAAGGAAGTTTATCTGATGGCATTTCTCCTATGCAGTCCATAGACTAGGTGCAAAGCCCCTCTAAATGAGCCTTCCCAACACAGACTGGATGCATTCATGGTTAATATAATTTGTAGCAGAGGAATTTGGAATGAATCAGCCAGCAGGATAAAGACTAATTGATGCGGATGCTGTCTTAGAGATGCTGAATTGCTGGAATCCGCTGAGATCTTCGGGTCCATTGGACTCTTCAGCTGTGAAGACACACCATAGGAGTAACACGTACAGTCAAAGCTATAAGTACCAACAATGCCGATACCTCTGACCTATTCTTATCTTCTCCACAGAAGACATCAATGTGTTAATCTTTTCTTGCAGGAGAAGGGTTTTTGCCCAAGACACATCTAGCAACTTGGGTCTATCTCCTTCAATTATCTTGTTCAACAAACATGTTTGTCATCTGTGCCGTCATTCAAATTGACCTTTGGCATGGGATGAAATATTACAAACATCACAGGGCAAATCAGATTTTGTTTTACAAATGTCTTGAATTCTTCAGACATATGCTTGGCTACATTTTCCAGCATGATGAAGTCTGCATTTCCATGCATTTCAAATAGGTGGCATAAGGTGGTGATGGTTACATCTGCAAAAGTCTTCCTAACCAGGATGATGTCTAACCACCTAGAGAATGAGTTAATGACAATGAGGAGCATTTGTTCTTAGAAGGGGCCTGTGAAGTCAACCTGGAGTCTCAACCACAGGTTTGCTATGTTTTCCCATGGGCAGTGCTTTTTTTCTCAAAAAAAGAAGTGCACATATTCACCTTCCTCCTCCCAGCAGCCAGGCTGATTCCCCTCTCTTTCCCCAGGGTCCCATATCAGACCTCTCTCTCCTCCACATTTCTGTCCAAGCAGCAGTCTATCTTCACCAAATTAGTTCTCCCTGGAGAAGAGAGGACAAAGGGAGGGGCAGCAGGGCAGCACCAGATGCATGTATTTTTGGGGTTAGCACAGGGCTATTCAAACAGGAGGAAGAAAAGTGGCGGGCCTCAGTACCAGCACATACCCCCTGAAATAAAGCCCTGCCTGTTGTGCTAGAGGTGGACCCTTGGCCTGGTGCAGGATTGGTACGGCCCTCTGGTCGGTCCCAGAGAGCGCCTGCCACCAGGAGGCGGAGCACATGAGGAGACAGAGGCTCGCTGGAGCTCACCAATAACAGCCCAGGGTTTCCGCAGGTTGAGCCCTTGGGTACCTGGACCGCCTGGACTTAGGTGGGCCTCAGAGGGCCTCCCGGAGAGGTAGGGAAGAGGTGTGCCCACCACGAACAAAGGTGGGCACCTGATGCAGAGAGAATGGACCAGACCTGAACTGAAGACTCCGGAGACCTCAGGGAGGTAACAGTTCAGGAAGGCTCTCCGGGCGGAACAGGCAATGCCTGTGGGTCTGGTCGAAGGAAGGCCGCGGGCAGAGTCCAAGCAGGTCGGTCTGGTGTCACAGAAGACAAGAAGAGGATGTCCGAGTGAAGCGCAAGGGTCAAAGCCAGGGTATCCGTCCAGAAGTGATCAGCCAAAGCAAGGGTCAAATCCAAGGTCAGTCCGAGTGTAGTCAAGGAGAGGGTCAGTTCCAGGCGGCGGTCAACATGGTCAGGCAGGCAGAGGTCAGTTCCAGGCAGCAAGGCAGGCAAAGGTCAGGTCCAGGCAGTGGTCATTTGTCAGGCAAGCAGGGGTCAGTACCAAGAATCAGTCCGAAGGGTACGACCAGGGAATGTGGAGCAGGAACAAGACAGGCGCTGGAAGACATGGAGGACCACGGGAACACTAGAACACGGAGACGCTGGAACAAGGAGACGCTGGAACGCAGGATCAGATACAAGGAACAGTCAAACTAGTACACCGAGGTGTCGACCCGATTGCCAAGGCGAGGCTCTGGGGAAAGAGCCTCGCCTTTTATACTAGGGCTATGTGATGTCATCGGGATGCGTCTAAGTCGGGTTTCCTGCACTTGGCCATTTAAAAGTGGAGACGTCGGCTGCACACGCGCCTAGGGTGGGCCGAGGTGATGGAAGATGCGGAGCCCCTACGGGAGCTCTGCCGAGAGGCCTGTGGCATGGAAGAGGCCGAGGAAGCCTGGAGAGAGCGTCGGGGACGTCGGGAGCTGGCGGCAGCAGCAAGGCCGGAACTAGTAGAGGGCAGAGCAAGGCGAGCAGGCCCGACCGCTGCACCAACGCGGCTGGGACGCGCAACAGTACCCCCCCTTCTAGGTCTCCCCCTTTCCAGTCTGGGTTTTCTGGGTTTGATGATGGAACTCCTGGAGAAGGTTCTTGTCGAGAATGTGGTGAGAGGGCTCCCATGAATTCTCTTCTGGGCCGAAGCCCTCCCATGAAAGGAGGTACTCCCAGTAGCCTCTATGGCATCAGACGTCCAGGATTTCTTTAACCTGTAGGGTGTCTTCAGGTTCCGCAGAATGTTGCATCGCTGGAGGACAAGATCAGGGGTTTGAGTAGCAACACGTGGAATGTGTTATGAATCCCCATGGAAGTTGGTAGTTTCAGTTGGTAAGTAGGATAGGAAATGGACCTATAAATCTGGGAGCTAGCTGTTGGGACAGCAAGCGTAGCTGGATGTGCTTAGTGCTGAGCCAGACTCTTTGTCCAGGTAGGAATGTGGGCACATCCCGACGATGGGCGTCTGTGACGCGCTTGGCCCAGTCAGCTGCTTGGCAGAGTTGCTCCCTTACTTGATCCCAGAGCCGGCGATTGTTTTGTGCTGTGGATTGGGCTGCAAGTGAGGGCACCCTGAGTGGAACTGGCAGTGGTAAGCGAGGTTGACGGCGAAAAAGCTACGGTGAAAGGAGAAACATCTGTGGCAGAGGCTATATGGGTGTTATGGGATAGTTCTGCCCATGGCAGGAGGTCAATCCAGTTATCTTGCTGGTCGTTGACATATGATCGCAGGAAGGTTAGTCCTCTCAGCCTGGTCATTTGCTTGTGGATGATATGCTGTTAAAGTTTAACGTGACATTGAACTTCTTACAGAGACCTCCAATATTTAGTGGCGAATTGAGGACCACAATCGGAGACAATTTCTTGTGGTAGTCCATGTAAACGAAACAGGTTAAGAAGAGTCAAGCTAATTCTGGAGCCGATGGAAGTCCAGGTAAGGGGACAAAGTGGGCCATTTTTGAGAAACGGTCTATTATGACCCAGATTACAGTATTCCCTTTTGAAGGCGGCAGATCTACGATGAAGTCTGTGGAAAGACTAGTCCAAGGCTCGGTGGGTTCAGGAAGTGACTGAAGAAGCCCTCATGGGCGGCCAGTCAGGGGTTTTTGCTGTACGCAAACTGGACAAGAGTCCACATAATCTCGGGAGTCCTTAGTCATACCAGGCCACCAATAGTGCCTTCAGAGCTTCTCGAGAGTTCGGGCTCGTTTGGGATGACCGGCCAGCTTGGAGTTGTGAGCCCAACAAAGTACACGTTCACGGAGACGACGGGGGACCATCGTCTTCCCAGCAGGTATCATAGTGGTAACTGCAATTGATATGCAGGCTGGATCAATAATATGCATGGGGGTCTCGGGTGGTCTTCTGGCTCGACGGAGTGAGAGAGCACGTCTGCACGAAGATTTATCGCCACTGGGCGATAGCGGAGCTTGAAGTTGAAGCATGCAAAGAATAGAGCCCAGTGAGCTTATCTCGGGTTGAGTAACTGGGCCTCTTTTAGGTGATCCAGGTTTTTATGGTCAGTATATATTGTGAACCTCTGTTGCGCCCCTTCAAGCCAGGGACGCCATTCCTGGAGGGCAAGTTTAACTGCTAGGAGGTCACGGTCCCCTATGGTATAATTTCGTTCTGTGGGAGAGAATTTGTGCAAATAAAAGGAACATGGAACGAGGGTTCCCTTGATGGAGTATTGACTCAAGACCACTCCTGCTCCAATAGCGGATGCATCAACTTCAACTATGAAGGGGCGGTTTGGATCCAGGTGACGCACACACGGGCCGGTGCAGAAGGCCTCTTTCAAGGCATGGAATGCTGATTGGGCCTTGGGGCTCCACAGTCGAGGATCACATCCCTTCTTCGTCATGGTGGTGAGTGGAGCTGCCAGCATGGAATAATTGGCGATGAAGTTTCAATAGTAATTTGTGAAGCCAAGGAATCTTTGTAAGGCTCGGAGACCCACTGGTTGAGGCCAATCTTGAATACCTTGGAGTTTGTCGGGGTTCATGGTGAACCCATGGCTAGAGATGATGTAGCCCAGGAAGGGGAGACTGGGTTGCTCAAAAAGACACTTCTCCAATTTAGCATAGAGATGGTGGTCTCTGAGACACTGGAGGACTGTTTGAACATGGGAACGGTGAGACTTTAGATCTTTGGAGAAGATTAGAATATCGTCCAGATACACTACAACGAAGGAGTACAAAAGATCCCGGAAAATCTCGTACATTAGCCGCTGGAAGACTGCAGGGGCATTGCATAGCCCGAAGGGCATTACTACGCACTCGTAGTGTCCATTTCTTGTGTTGAAGGCGGTCTTCCAGATGTCTCCCGGTTGAATCTGTACTAGGTTATATGCCCCATGTAGATCTAGTTTAGTAAAGATTTGTGCACCCTGCAGGCAGTCGAAAAGCTCACTGATAAGTGGCAGTGGGTACTGGTCCTTACGGGTTACTGCGTTCAAACCTCTGTAGTCTATACATGATCTTAGACTACCATCCTTTTTCTTTACAAAGAAGAACCCGGCGCCTGCCGGGGAGGGTAGAGGGTCTTATGAACCCTTTGGCTAAATTTTCTTTGATGTATGCCAACATCGCTTGAGTCTCTGGGATTAAAAGAGGGTATGTTCTGCCCTTAGGAGGCGTGGCACCAGGAAGGAGGTCTATGGGGCAGTTGAACTTCCGAAGCAGAGGCAGGATATCGGCGTTCTGTTTGGAGAACACATCTTTAAATTCCAGGTATGGAGCAGGTAGCCCGGGAAGGGTTGTAGAACTTAAGACTGATATAGATGGAGACACTTGCCATAAACACTGGATTTGGCATCGAGGGCCCCACTGGATGAGTTGCAGGGATTGCCAGTCGAAGTGGGGTGCATGTAACTGGAGCCAAGGAAGTCCAAGGGCTACGGCCTGTGTTGATCATTTCAAAATCAGGAGGGAGATGATCTCATCATGGAGAGTCCCAACGGTGAGGCGGATGGCCAGGGTACTGTACGTGATACGATCAGGGAGAGGTTCCCCCTGAATTGAGGCAATACATAGTGGTACATCCAATGGTTGAACTGGTATCTGAAGGAGTGTGACAATCTCTTCTAAAATGAAATTTCCACTCGCCCCAGTGTCCACGAGGGCGGTGGTGTCGGACGAATGGAACTCCCTAAGGAGGGAGACTGGCAGCAATAGTTGGGGGCCAGAAACTGTAGCGCCCAAGCTCAGGACCCCCGCCGGGCTCAGGCTTTGGAGTTTCCCAGACGCACTGGACAAGTCTGGAGAAAATGGCCGGAGCCACCGCAATACAGGCAGAGGCCAAATTTTCTTTGTGAGAGTCATTCTTCCGGAGTCAGGTGGCCACGGTTGATCTGCACTGGTTCCTCGGGAGGTTGAGGGGCTGCTAGTAAGGCCTTCAACCGGGGGCTCGCACAATGGGGTGGCCTTAGGGCAGGAGGTTGAAGAGCCCTTACCTCCTGATGCCATTGCCGAAGACAGTAGTCGATCCTTCCGACCAGAGAAATCAGGTCTTCCAGGGAAGCAGGGATCTCCCGGGCGGCCAGCTCATCTTTAAGGACCGGAGACAGTCCCTCGAGGTAGAGTGCCCGCAGGCAGTCCTCCTGCCATCCCAACTCTGTTGCCAGAGTTCGGAACTCCACTGAATATTCGGCTAGCAGGTGTGAACTTTGACAGAGGTGGAGTACGTGGTGGCCAGCGACCGCCTGTCGGCCTGGGTTCTCGAAGGTGCATCGAAGGTGCAGTACTCATGCCATTTTTCTGACAGTCACACAGCAAGACATTTGGCAGCAGTAACTTTGGATGATGCTGAGAAGAAACTGTTTGCTATGTCTCTTGTGAGATGACTATGAAGGCAGCTCCTGGATCCAGTCCTCTCTTAGATGGTACTCAGATTAAAGTCACCATAGGCAGGTGCTATGGTTGACTCACTCCTTCAGTTAACACAGTGTCAGGCGTGGAAGCAGCTTGCAGTTGCTCATGCAGCTTTCTTTCTTCAGTAATGTCTTGGTCTTTCTGTGGCAGATGTCTCAATAAGGCTTTTCTTCTTACAAAAGTAGCACTTGGTATCACTGAATTGGTATGACCCAGATATGCAAGTCATATCACCTCAGAAACAGGGTGGTATGGAACTTTCCTTCTCTCAAATTGTTTGGGTTTGACACGCAAAACAATGAGTGGACTTTGAGAGCTTGGAGCATTTTGATTGACAAGGCTGAATGGACATCTTATGGGTTGTAATGCAGCTTTTGGAGGCAATGGTCTTTTGTCATGCACCTGGGAATGTTAAGTGTGTCCTGGTGAGGAAGAGATGTCACAAAGCTTCATCATGGATTCCATGGAAAGATCTTCTCATAGTTCAACTTAATGCTCGTCAAACTGGCAAGGTTTTGACAGCTGGCAAAACTCAAAAGCATAAGCTGTGTCATTTTTATGAGGAAATTAATCCCTCTTGTTGAGCTGAAGTCTCTCACTGATTTCAGATAGCCTGGATGAAAAAAGAGCTTTCAGCACAGAAACAGTCTCATCATGAGATTTATCTGTGGATGATGTTAGAGACACTAGCAAGAATACCATTGAACATTTAGCTGATCACATAAGATGCAGCAGAGGAATATTCTTTCCAGTTACATCCATGATATTATTCACCTGCCACAGAAAGTAAGATGCTTGGCATAAACTAAGCCCAGTACTACCATCTCAAGAATCTGGAGATATCAGTTCAATCAAGCAGCTCCTTACTGATGCATGAGATCCCCTATGTTAGCTAAAGGATGCGTCTTGATGGATGCTCCCCAGCCCCTGATGGGGGAAATGGAGCATCAACACTGTGCTTTACCACAGCATCCTATGGGTTTTAGTTATGGTAAAATGCCGTCTCTAGAGGCAAGAAATTCCATTTTAGGTCCTGCACCACGGCTTTCTACCACTCAGTGTACCCAATACATCCCCAGAATTTGGCAGTTTTTCATTTACATCTCATTTTTCATGCATCTTCTTTTATTATGGGGCTGTAAAAAAAAAAAAAAAAAAAAAAAAGATCTCAAACTCTGATTCCTCAGAAAACTAACAAGACAGCAGAGCTGGTATACTGAGCCATAGCAGCTGAGCCAGGTATTGTCATTGCATTCTCAATAAGAAAATAAAAGTTTCCAATTAGAAACCTCTTACTGTGCCTCTGCCTCTTTATGGGGGGGTGGGGAATTTTCAAGATGTCCGCATTGGGACAAAGACCACATGTGCTTCATACCTGTGGGCTTTGCATGCACATACTTCCACTTTGATATTTGTCGCAGGCACAGAGTTTGCTTGGCTACCTGAACCTGCTATTTTTGCGATAGATTTTTACTTGAAAAGTACAGATTAGAAAACGTAATCCAGGTGCATGCTTTTCCTCCCTCTCTTTTCCACCAAAAGGCTCCTTTCACTGCGCACATCATAAAACATGTGGGACTTCCAGCCACGTTGTGGGCGGGTGGTTTCCCAACACCTGATTTACATGGGTAAAAATTTTCCCAAGAAAACCAAACAGATTATAACTCAGAGATCCGTGCCCAGGCAGGAAGGAGTGAAGGGCTTTTGGCTAGGGTCTGCGATGGAAGCAATTGGCAGTGCTTTGTCGGCAGGCGAATGCACTCGAGGGAGCAGCCTGCTGCCCAGAGCCCTTGAGTGCCCAATTCCCCCCTCCCCCTGATCCATCCTGCCAGCACCCTCATGGCACAAGACAGAAGAGATCATGTCGGAGCTTCGCTGGGAGGACGGCAGCTTAAGCCTGAAGCTAAGGAAGTACTCTGGAGGCTTCAGCTGTCAGTCTCTTGGAGCACTGGATCTTAATTGCACCAGGAAAATACCCCAAGGGCTTCTTCCCCGGTCTCCCAAGAAAACAGAAAGCTTCACAGTGTCTTCTTCATTTAAAAGTTTGAAGTTATTTTTTTCCTTGTTTCATAAGGCAATAAAAACCAACATTCCCCCCCCCCACACACACACACACACTCACATCTATCTATCAGTGTTAATGACCAGCTAGGACTTCTCCAGTGGTTACTGTAGTCTGCTGGTCAGACAATTTCTACCAATTTATCTATGGGAAACCCCCCACCCAAAAAACCCCCAAAAAACATCCCTGGCCAAGGGTTACATGGGTTCAGAGCATTACCTCTGCCAATACTAGCAGCAAAACTGCCCTAATCTTTTCAAAACGCTACAGGATAAACAGTGACCTTCATTTTCAGTTTTTTCTTTTACTTTTCCCCAGGAATTTATCAGTGTTTATTACAAGAACAAAAATAATATTTAACTGGAAAAATGCCAAATCATTTGTTCCACTAATTTCTCCCAGTTTTGTTCTTAACATAGAAACATAGAAATGATGGCAGAAAAGGACCAAATGGTCCATCCAGTCTGCCCAGCAAGCTTATGGCAGTATCTGTCGTGCTGTGCAGGTTACCCCCATGCTTATCAGTTTCCCAGACCGTAAAAGTCAGGGCCCTTGTTGGTTATTGCCTGAATCTCCTTGCCCTTGAAGCAGAGAGTAATGATGGATTTGTGTTAAAAGTATGTAGGCTTATTGGTTAAGGGTAGTAACAGCTGCACCAGCAAGTTACCTCCATTCTTACTTGTTTTCCCAGAACTTAAAATTTAGTGTCCTTGTTGGTTGCTGTCTGAATCTGATTCCCTTTTTTTTCTTTTCCCTCTACCGTTAAAGCAGAGAGCAATATTGGAGCAGAGAGCAATATTGGAGTTGTATCAACGGTATGAAGGCCTATTAGTTAAGGGTAGTAACGTCCACACCAGCAAGTTACCCCCCATGCACTTTTTTCTTCATTTCCATCCTTTAGTTTTTAGGGATCCACAATGTTTATCCCATGCCCCTTTGAAATCTTTCACTGTTTTTGTCTTCACCACTGTTGAGAACGGTGTTTTTCGTGTGCCCATGGGCCTCAGCCCGACCCAGACCTTCAGGGCCGAGCCAAGGGTTGACGGTGGCTCCGCGTGGCTGAACACTCTGCCCTCGGCCAGGCCGGCACGCTCCCATGGCCAACATCCAAGAATGATGGAAGGTGAATGGTCCTCAGACCATTCCGGGCCCTTTCGGACCTGCTGCGAGCAGCATGGGGCAGCAGGCCTGGCCTGAGGTTGAGGGCAGACGGGCCTTGACATGAAGACATGACTATGACTGATGCGACGGCATCCAGGGACGAAGACACATGGCTGATGCAATGGCATCCAGACGAAGACACATGGCTGATGCAACGGCTGAGACTCTTGACATCCACAAAGGCAACACGAGGCATGGACATTGGCACTGTCTCTCAGGGCGCCCTACTCAGGCCACCCGCGGGACTGAGTCGCAGACCACCCTGTCTGTTACGCACCCTACACAGCCCCAAAGGCTGGTCACGGACCACGACGGGAGCGGGACAGCACAGGGACACACATCCGGGACATGACGGCTCAGGAGCACAGGACAACCGTCCACCGGCAGGCTAGTCCACTCAGGAGTACTGCATCTGAGGGACCCCCGGCCTACCGGTACCAGAAGGCTCGAGAGCGAAGACGAGGTGTGGCGTAGGAAAGAACATCAAGGAAGGCAGGAACACTAGGACGTGGAAGATCACGAAGACACCTGGACATGGACCTCAGACACGAAGACTTGACATGGCATGACAAGGAAACATCACGGTGAGGAGCTCCATAAGACTGGAAGACCTTACAAGGGCTCTGGCAGGTAGGAGCCTCCAGAGCGAAGACTTCACGACGATGCAAGGCCAGGAACAACAAACGGAGCAGCCCTTTATAGGGCTGAGCAGGAAACGGTCATCAAGATGGGGCCCAGACACTTCCTGTGTCTGGCCCTTTAAATATTGAAGAAAGACGTGGCTGCGTGCCTAGGAGGAGAGCAGGAGCTGTGCAGGACCGCGGACAGCGGCCTGCACCGACGCACAACGTCAGAAGAGGCAGGGCTGGCCTGGGACGCAGGCCCGACGTCGACAGTGGCTCCAGCCACTGCAGGAGGCCCCGGGGGTGGCTCCAGTCGCTTCTCCAGCCTGGGGCTGCGGCCTTAGTGCCGCGAAGAGGAAGTCAGCGTCGGGGGTGATCCCAGCCCCGAAGAAGGCCGCGGCTCTGGCCGCAGAGGACAAGATGGTGCAGGGCGGCCTCTGGGCCACGTGGGCAAGCCGACGACGGCGTCCTGCCGCGTCGGTGAAGAAGGCATGGTGAGGTAAGTGAGCCTGCTCGCGGGGGAAACCCGCAGCAGCGCGATTCATAACAACCACCTCCTCCGGAAGGGCATTCCAGGCATCCACCACCCTCTCCATGAAGAAATATTTCCTGATGTTGGTTCCAAGTCTTCCTTCCTGGGGTTTCATTTCGTGACCCCTAGTTCTACTAATTTTTTTCCAACAGAGAAGGTTTCTTGATTGTGCATCATTTAAACCTTTCAGGTATCTGAAGGTCTGTATCATATCTTCCCTGCATCTCCTCTCCTCCAGGATATACATATTTAGGTCCTTCAACCTCTCCTCTTAAGTCATTTGATGGAGACCTCCCACCATTTTTGTCACCCTTCTCTGGACTGCTTCCAAACTGTCTCTGTCCCTCCTGAGATACAGTCTCCAGAACTGAACACAATGTTTCAGGTGAGGCCTCACCAAGGACTTGTGCAAGGGCATTATCATGTCCTTTTTCTTACTGGTTATTCCTCTCTCTATGCAGCCCAGCATTCTTCTGGCTTTAACTATCACCTTGTCACAATGCTTTGTCATCTTCAGATTGCTTGACACTATCATTCCAAGGTCCCTCTCTTGCTCTGTGCACAGCAGTCCTTCACTCCACATCACATACAGCTCTTTTGGATTACTACACCCCAGACACATGACTCTGCACTTCTCAGCATTGAATCTTAGCTGCCATATCTTAGATCACCATTCAAGCTTCCTTAAATCACATTTCATTCTCTCTACTCCTTCCAGCGTGTCCACGCTGGTGCAGATCTTAGTATCATCTGCAAAAAGACAAACTTTACCTTCTATCCCTTCCGCAATGTCGCTCACAAAGATATTGAACAGAACCAGTCCCAACACCAATCCTTATGGCACTCCACTTAACACTTTTCTCTCGAAAGTAGGTTCCATTTACAAAAACTCGCTGCCTTCTATCAGTCAACCAGTTTGTAAGTCACTCCAACACCTTGGCACTCACTCCCAAGCTTCTCATTTTATTCATAAGCCTCATGTGCGAAACCCTATCAAAAGCTTTGCTGAAATCCAAGTAGATCACATTGAGCACTCTTCATCAATCCAATTCTTTAGTCACCCAATCAAAAAACTCATTCAGATTTGCCTGACAGGACCTTCCCCTAGTGAATCCATGCTGCCTTAGGTCAAGCAACCACTGGATTGTAGATAGTTCACTATCCTTTCCTTCAGCAGAGCCTCCTTTAATTTTCCCAACACTGAGGTGAGGCCTGTAGTTTCCAGCCTCCTCTTTGATCCCACTCTTGTGCAGCAGGACCACCACCGTATAGTAAATACTGATAAATTTGCAGGCCGCCTCTTCTTATGCAAGCTTAACGCCTGATTGACTAGGGCTTTTCTCCCATTTTGTATCTATGAGAAAAATGCTTAGTAAATGAGGCACTTAGCATTCCTGAAGGTGGAGATTAGCATAGGAAGTTTCTGCAGGTTCTTGCTATTAGATACTTTCACCATTAATGAATCTAAAGAAATCGGAAGCATGGCTGTACTGATGCTCATCAGAGCCTCATACAGACATCAAACTGATATATGTAAAGCATGAATACATCCAGACAGCTAAAGAGTGGATCTTCTTCAGAGCCCCATGAAGGCGTCACACTGATACAAGTAAAGCATGAATACAGCACAGACAGCTGAAGAGCAGATCTTCATCAGAGCCCCATGCTAACAGATACAGGTAAAGCATGAATACAGTCACTCATCAGTGCATAGTTCTGAGGAAGGTATCTTTGAAGGATATCAATGAAACAGGAGAGTTAGGACATCCCAACAGAGAGGTTCCAATAAAAGCAAAAGTAATCCATGTGCCTATAAGTAAAGAATCACTTGAACTAAAGGATTCTAATTATCCCTATCAACTGAGAAGCAGGTTTGTTAATGCAAACAAAAAACACACTTTGAAATGTCTGTATGCCAATGTCAGAAGTCTAAGAAGTAAGATGGGAGAGTTAAGAGTGTATTGCACTGAATAATGAGATAGACATAATTGGCATCTCAAAGACCTGGTGGAAGGAGGATAACCAAAGGGACGGTGCTGTATCAGGCTACAAATTATATCGCAATGATAGGGAGGATCAACTTGATGGGGGGTGTGATGCTTTATGTCCAGGATGGCATAGAGTCCATCAAGATAAATATCATACAAGAGACTAAATGCACAGTAGAATCTATATGGGTAGAAATCCCATGTATGTTGGATAAGAGTATAGTGATAGAAGTATACTACCATCCACCTAGCCAAATAATGAGATGGACGATGAAATGCTAAGAGAAATCAGGGAAGCTAACCCAATTTGGCAGTGCAGTAATAATGGGAGATTTCAATTACCCCCAATATTGACTGGGTAAATGTAACATCAGGACATGCTAGAGAAGTGAAGTTCCTGGATGGAATAAACGACTGGTTCATGGAGCAATTGGTTCAGGAACCAATGAGAGAGGGAGCGATTTTAGATCTAATTCATAGTGGAACGCAGGATTTGATGAGAGAGGTAACAGTGGTGGGGCCACTTGGCAAAGGTGATCATGACACGATCAAATTTGAACTAATGCCTGGAAGGGGAACAATATGTAAATCTACAGTTCTAACACTAAATTTTCAAAAGGGAACGTGATAAAATAAGGAAAACAGTTAGAAAAAACTGAAAGGTGCAGCTGCAAAGGTTAAGAGTGTACAACAGGTATGTACATTGTTTAAAAATACTATTTTAGAAGCGCAGTCCAGATGTATTCCACGCTTTAAGAAAGGTGGAAGGAAAGCCAAACAACTACCGGCATGGTTAAAAGGTGAGGTTAAAGAGGCTATTTTAGCCAAAAAAAATCCTTCAAAAACTGGAAGAAGGATCCATCTGAAGAAAATAGGAAAAACCATAAGCTTTGTTAAGTGTAAACATTAATAAGACAGGCTAAGAGAGAATTTGAAATGAAGTTGTCCATAGAGGCATAAACTCATAATAAAAACTTTAAAAACCTGTGAGGGAGTCGGTTGGACCATTAGATGACCAATGGGTTAAAGGGGCTCTTAGGGAAGATAAGGCCATTGCAGAATTCTTTGCTTCTGAGTTTACTAATGGGGATGCTGGGGAGATACCAGTTCCAGAGATGGTTTTCAAGGATGATGAGTCAAATGAACTGAACCAACTCATGGTGAACCTGGAGAATATAGTAGGCCTCATTGACAAACTAAAGAACAGTAAATCACCTGGACCAGATGGTATGCACCCCAGGGCTGTGAAGGAACTAAAAAATGAAATTTCAGATCCAGTAGTTAAAATTTGTAACCTATCATTAAAATCATCCATTGTTCCTGAAGACTGGAAGGTGGCTAATGTAATCCCAAAATTTAAAAAGGGCTCCAGGGGTGATCCGGAAAACTATAGACCGGTGAGCCTGGCTTCAGTGCTCGGAAAAATAGTGGAAATTATTCTAAAGATCAAAATCACAGAGCATATAGAAAGAAATGGTTTAATGGGACACAGTCATCATGAATTTACCTGCTTCATTGTTTTTGAAGGGATTAATAAACATGAATAGAAATGAACTGGTAGATGTAGTGTATTTGGATTTTTAGAAGGCATTTGACAAATTTCCTCATGAAAGGTTTCTAAAAAAACTAAAATGTCATGGGATAGGAGGCTATGACCTTTTGTGGATTACAAACTGGTAAAAAGACAGGAAAGGGAGGCAAGATGGTGGCATAGTGTGGCTGTGCAGCATTCTTGTCCCAGCTGTTTTTCTTTTATATGTCTTCCTGCTTGAGATGCCTTCCAAGCGCAAGGGGAAGATTAGGGTCTTCCCTCCAGCCCCTCTTCCCCCATTTGGACAACAAATTATTACCCGTTTCATGACTTTGCCAGCGGTGGTGGGAGCCAAGAATCCTGATGCGTGGCACGGTGAGGGACAGCCATGATCATCTGCAGAAGAGGCATCCCTTAGCCCAGTTCTTCGCCTGCTTCCTGCGCATCAAGACTCTCAAGAGAGCATTCCCTCGGTGCATAGCGATGATGTGCTGATTGCACTCACGGTGGAGGGGGTGCCTTCCTGAATTCTACCGGCTGGATCGGCTTCATCTTCCCTGCCTGCGAGTAGTGGTGATTTCATCGAATGAGCCACTGGAGCCATACCAGCGATGGGATTGTGGAGTCTGGGGTTAGTGTTGGGACCTTCCCTGCCTTGTTTATCCCGGGAAGCTGTGGTCGTTGAAGGTGGTATTCCACCTCGCCCTGAGCCGATGACTCTTGAGGCTTTGTGGGACTTGGTAGCTGGCTCCGAGAATTCCCTAAAGTTGCTTAATTTAAAGATGGAACTTTTGTGATCAAATTGCCATCAAAAAGTGTCAGATTTGCAGGAGCAAGTTAACTACATTATTTCTAAAGTTTCTAAGGTTGAAGATATGATTAAAACTATCCAGGAGTTTAATGTTGCCACCATGAAAGACCGTATTGTGCTTTCTAGGCATATTGAATTCTTAGAAAATAATGCTTTTTCTGAATTTCCCCAAATTTGTTGGGGAAATTCCTTTTTTAACGTTGAATTTCTAGGTTTTGTGCCTGAAAATATGTCATCTGTAAACTCATGTTGTTTTCTTCCTAAAAGAAAAGACTCCTGGACTGGTTGTCACATGGTAGGAGCACAAGATGGCGCCGGCCGAGTGCAGGAGATCGCTCCCGGACCCCGCTGGACCACCAGGGACTTTTGGCAAGTCTTGGAGGGGGGGGGGGGGAAATCAGGAGGGTGGGGGGTTGTAGTTAGTTTTGTTGGTTTTTTTTAATATTCACTCCATAAGACGCACAGACATTTTCCCCCCACTTTTGGGGGAAAAAAAGTGCGTCTTATGGAGTGAAAAATACGGTAATCAAGTTAACTTAGGGAATAGCAACTGCTATTACTGGCATTAGTATCATGGGATCTACTTAATGTTCGGGTACTTGTAACCTGACTTGGCCACTGTTGGAAACAGGATGCTGGGCTTTATTTATTTATTTTAAAACATTTAATACCCACCCTTCGGACGTTCAAGGCGGAGTACAAGGTACCTACATAATTAAAACATCAATAATACAATAAGACCTTCATAATGTCACATTATTAAAAAGCAATAAGAACAAAGAAGTAGCCTACAAATCTATTAAGATAGAATACTTATCAAGAGTAGGCTTTTTGGCATAGGAATGTTTTTAATGCCTTTTTAAAGAATTTGAGCTCTTTTAATAACCTAATTTCATTTGGAATGGAGTTCCAGAATAAGGGTCCTGCTATTGAGAAAGCTCATTCTCTAGTTTTTTCCAGATGTGCAGTTCTGGGGGAGGGAACATCGAAAAGGCCCTGACTACATGATCTCAGTAATCTTGCTGGAGTATGTATTTTTAACACACTTTGGGCATATTGGTTGTGATATATATCGTATGTATTTTTAAGACAGCAGTGATCTATGGAGACCCTCGGTCTGACCCAATATGGCAACTTCTTATGTTTTTAAGAGCAGATCCTTATCAGAGCCCCATGCAGGTGTCATACTGATACATGGAAAGCATGAACACAGCACGGACAGCTGAAAAGCAGATTCTCATCAGAGCCCCATGTAGGCAGCACACTGATACATGGAAAGCCTGAAAAGTGGATCCTCCTCAGAGCCTCCTGCATGTGTCACATGAACATGTAAAGGGTATATTTTCAGAGGGGTGCCCAATTGATAATGTGCACATGGGACTTTTTAGCCTACATAAATCCAGATGGTTTTATAGCACAAGGTGCCTGTGGACATCATGTCTGAATAATCGATCCCTTGTGCTGCTGAAATTACACTCATGTATTTATGCGTGGTCACAGTGTCGTGCATGCACTTCACGCCATCATTACGTCTACCACCTGTGCATGTATTTTTACACTTAAGCTTACGCGCATCGTTTCCATCCACCCCAGGACATCTCTTTTTAATGCAGCTGAAAGCATGCAGATTGTTAAAGTGCATGTAGGCACTATATGGACTGAAAAGCCATTAATACAGATTTGGCCCATCTTACCCATGCGCCTGTCTAATCCTCATACTCAGATCCCTGCATAGCCTGTGAAACTTTTACCTCATAAAACGAAAGCTGAAGAGCAGAATCCATAAACAGATGATGTAGTCTTAATTAAAGGTGTACACTTTGGGGCGGATTTTAAGAGCCCTGCTTGCGTAAATCCGCCCGGATTTACGCGAGCAGGGCCCTGCGCGCCGGTGCGCCTATGTTCAATAGGCCTACCGGCGCGCGTAGAGCCCCGGGACTCGCGTAAGTCCCGGGGTTCTCCGAGGGGGGTGTGTCGGGGGGCGGGCCCGGTCATCGCGGCGTTTCGGGGGCGTGTCGGCAGCATTTTGGGGGCGGGTATGGGGGCGTGGCTACGGCCCGGGGCGGTCCGGGGGCGTGGCCGCACCCTCCGTACCCGCCCCCAGGTCGCGACCCGGCGCGCAAGAGGCCTGCTGGCGCGCGGGGATTTACGCCTCCCTCTGGGAGGCGTAAATCCCCCGACAAAGGTAAGGGGGGGGGCTTAGACAGGGCCGGGTGGGTGGGTTAGGTAGGGGAAGGGAGGGGAAGGTGAGGGGAGGGCAAAAGGAAGTTCCCTCCGAGGCCGCTCCGATTTCGGAGCGGCCTCGGAGGGAACGGGGGTAGGCTGCGCGGCTCGGCGCGCGCCGGCTATACAAAATCCATAGCCTTGTGCGCGCCGATCCAGGTTTTTAGCAGATACGTGCGGCTCCGCGCGTATCTACTAAAATCCGGTGTACTTTTGCTTGCGCCTGATGCGCCAGCAAAAGTAGGCCTATTCGCGCGGTCTGAAAATCTACCCCTTTGTTTTTTACTTGTAAACGGTTTTTTTTATTAGTATTTCCAATGAGAAAAGTACAAAACACCTAGGGAGTGTGGGGTACTGCAACACTCCCTAGCCCTTTCAAAAACAATGTGCTGGCTGTACAAATACTCCCAAAATAAACCCCTCTCCACCCAGAAAACCCTCCCCCTTCCCACCCTCCCTTCCCTCTGTAGTCTCTGAAACATGTCCACATTCAGTTGAGAAAGAGCATACTACTTGGTTGGAAGTGGTAATCCCAGACCAGACAAGTGAAGCCTCAGAATTCAGCAGTCTGCTTCGAGCTCGGTGTGGAAGGGTCTGAATATAAATGTCCCAATTAGCAAAAAAGCGGCATCATGCGGGCGGCGTGTTCCAGGCCGAGAGATATTCCATATGCATAAGCGAGTAAAAGAGATTTCGCCAGGTTCAAAAGGAAGGCGGATCCATATTCCTCCAACCCATCAAAATGACTCGTTTCCCCACTAGACAAGCTTTCTGGATTAATAATCGAGTGCCAGGATCTCGGATCCTCAGTGGGGGGATACACCCAAATAGGATCCATAACGGAGCTACCGGAATAGAGACCCCCAAAATTGTAGCTAGGTATTTAGCCACCTGGGTCCAAAATTTTTTAATGGATGGGCAGGTCCAAAAAACATGAGCCAGTGTGCCCACCACCTCAGGACGCTGACGCCGCAATGCGCTGTCTATGCGCCATCTGTGGGGAGATATAAGCCCGCCCCAAAAATTTATATTGCAATTCACGGTAGTAGGCGTTGAAGGAGATCCGGGCCACCCGAGCAAAACATGCATGTAATAGTGACAAACTCCCCATCCCCGTTCCAGCGGTCTGCAAAGACGGCACAAATGTCCACCTGCCTTTCAGCTCGGAGTTGTTTATAGTAACAAGATAGGGAGGGAACCCGCCTACCTTCCAGTTGTAACAGCGTATTCAGTTTGTGGAATGTGGCTTGCATCTGGAATGCCAGGGGCAGACTATGCAAGTAATGAGCAACTTGCAAGTATGGGAACACGGCTGAGTTCCCCATACCATAATATTTCTGAAATTCAACAAGAGGGAGCGGTTGGCCCTCTCGTGTGAGCAAATGGCCTAACCTAGTAATCCCGCGAGCTTGCCAGTGTCGGAAAGCCGCAGTGTGAGATCCTGGAGAGAATTCAGTATTTCCCACTATCGGTAACAAATACGCACAGACTAGCGGTAACTGCAATCTCTTAGTAAGTTGCACCCAAGCATGCCTAAGCGGTCTAATCACTCTAGAGGTAGTCAAAAAAGAAGGTAGTTTACCAGGTTCTACTTGGAGGGTATAGGTCAAATCAATGGGGTTGGCTAGAGCACTGTCTGCCGCGAAGTGTGTGAAAGAAGAATCCTCTAAGATCCAGTCCCTGATCACTCTCAAGTGGCATGCCAAATTATATAATTCCATCTGGGGCACCACAGAAATTGCCGCAACAAGCGATCTATGGACTAAAGATCTCGATGTGTAAGCTGTATCGGCAGATTTTGAAGTATATATAGCCATTTAGGCAAGATCACCATTTTATATAAATGTACTCGGCCAATCAAGGACAAAGGCAAAGATCGCCACCGCTGTGTTACAGTTTTGGCTGCAGTGCAACCGCCTCACCACCAGGGGTCCCTCTAGTGCTGGCTTTCCGGACAGGCCCAGTCCATCTTATCTGTCCACTCTGTGCTCTGGGTGTGTCCTTATAACCCTGCCTGACAGTTGCCTTGGTGCTTCGGCATCGAGCTCCCTGGGCTCCCTGCTCTAGCCTTGCGCGGCCTTCGGGCCTTTCCTTGCCTTGCCCTGCGCGGCCTTCGGGCCTCCTTCCTCGTTGTTCTCACCTGGCCTACGGGCCTTCTGACCTGCTTGCTCTGCTTACGGTGTGTGGCCTACGGGCCTTCTGTGTGTGTGTGGCCTACGGGCCTTCTGACCTGCCCTGCTCTGCTTATGGTGTGTGGCCTACGGGCCTTCTGTCTGTGTGTGTGGAGCCTACGGGCCTTCTGACCTGCCTTGCCCCGCTTATGGTGTGTGGCCTACGGGCCTTCTGTGTGTGTGTGGCCTACGGGCCTTCTGACCTGCCCTGCTCTGCTTATGGTGTGTGGCCTACGGGCCTTCTGTCTGTGTGTGTGGAGCCTACGGGCCTTCTGACCTGCCTTGCCCCGCTTATGGTGTGTGGCCTACGGGCCTTCTGTGTGTGTGTGGCCTACGGGCCTTCTGACCTGCCCTGCTCTGCTTATGGTGTGTGGCCTACGGGCCTTCTGTCTGTGTGTGTGGAGCCTACGGGCCTTCTGACCTGCCTTGCCCCGCTTATGGTGTGTGGCCTACGGGCCTTCTGTGTGTGTGTGGCCTACGGGCCTTCTGACCTGCCTTGCCCCGCTTATGGTGTGTGGCCTACGGGCCTTCTGTGTGTGTGTGGCCTACGGGCCTTCTGACCTGCCTTACCCTGCTTACTGTGCCCTGACCCAGCCTGAACTTAGACTCTGCTCATTGCCGCCTGCCCTGACCCAGCCTGAACTTAGACTCTGCTCATTGCCGCCTGCCCTGACCCAGCCTGAACTTAGACTCTGCTCATTGCCGCCTGCCCTGACCCAGCCTGAACTTAGACTCTGCTCATTGCCGCCTGCCCTGACCCAGCCTGAACTTAGACTCTGCTCCTTGCCGCCTGCTCTGACCCAGCCTGAACTAGACACTGCTTATTGCTGCCTGCCTTGACCCAGCCTGGAACCAGACACTGTTTCTAGCTTCCTGTCTCTCTCCACCTGGAGCCACCCTGCTGGGTGGTGTTCACGCCTCCTGACCGGAGCCCAAGCGTAACACGCTGGAGTAGTTCCTGCGTGTAGCTGAGAAGGCGGGGGATGTTGAGAAAATAGGCTTGGGCGGGGTCCACTGACAAGTGGATTCCCAAGTAACGGACAGCAGTCTCTGCCCACTGTAAAGGAAAGGAGCCCCGCCAACGTTCTTGAAGCTCATCTGGGAATGCCAAAGCAGATGATTTAGCTCTATTGAGCCGAAATCCCGAAAAAAGGCCAAAGGTCTCAAACAAATCCAGGAGTGGCGGTAAGGAAGTGGCAGGATCCGTTAGGAAAGCTAGCAGGTCATCCGTGAAAGCTACACACTTAAATATTTCTGACTGAAAACGAATCCCCCGAATCGCGACAGTCTTTTGTATTGCCATTAATAAGGGTTCCAATTGCAGTATAAAAAGCAGTGGAGAGAGCAGGCACCCCTGTCTTGTACCACATAGGATAGGAAAAGAAGCAGATTCACCTCCATTTACAAGTAAAGTTGCCTGGGGATTTGTATACAACAGTTGTATGGCATCATAAAAAAAACCCGTGAACCCCATGTGATGCAGTGTGTAAAATAAATAACTCCACTCCACTCTGTCAAAAGCTTTTTCCGCGATGAAACTTAGTTAAAAAGGGGGTCTGTGTAGAGCATTTCTATTGCAGTGAGCACCTGACGCACATTGGAAAGTGCATAACGCTTCCGTACGAAACCCACTTGATGAGTACCGACTAATGATGGGAGAAGTATGGCTAACCAGTCAGCCAGTATTTTTGCCAACAATTTTAGATCAAAGTTGAGAAGGGAAATGGGTCTGTATGAATCAGGAACAAAGGGTCTTTACCTGGCTTAGGGATAAGTGTAATGTGGGCGTGGTTTTGCTGAGCCAGAAAGTTACCCTGACTAATGAGATCCAAGAAAAGTGATGCCAAAGGAGAGGCAATGCGATCGACAAGACACTTATAAAATTCTGCCGAATATCCATCAGGACCTGGGGCTTTCAATCTCTTGGACCGATACATTGCTAACTTAATCTCCTCAGGAGTAATAGGGGAATTCAACGTTTGCTGCTGGTTCTCCGTAAGCTGTGGTATCAGCAAGGAGGCGCAGAACCGAGAGCAGGCTGATAAGAGTTTGCCATAATAATCTCAGAAAAGCTGTAAGATAACCTGTGTACTTGTTTCAATGGAACCCACAGGTGAGCGCAGGCCTGCAACGAAACAGGGTGCTCGTGTGGATCGAATTAAGTAAGACATCAGCTTGCCCTATCTCTCAGTTTCCTGTAAACCGATGTGATATTTCGATCGAATGTCGGTATATAAAAATAAATAAATAAATAAATTACTGTATTTATAGAGCTGATATTGATAATAGAGCAAACTCTTTTTTGCTCATTGGTGTAATAATGTATTTAGCGTACATTGAATAGAAAGATAATTGTCTCTCAAACAGCGTGTGTTAGTCTGAAGAAGTTTGGTCTTTACAATCCGCAGCTGGGTATTAAGCTGTAAAATTCTCTTAAGGGTTTTCTGACGATGCGCCAAATAGGAGAAGATATCCCCCCGAAGAACGGCTTTCGCCGTATACCAAAAGAGAGTTGGGTGTCCCTTATGCTCCTGATTCAACATGTCATAATCGGACCATCTCTCAGCCAAATACTGTTGGAAACCCCTGTCTTTGGCCAAGTAGAAAGAGAACCACCACAGTTGAACTCTCCCCGATGCAGGCCGTAAAGTCAGATCGAGCCACACTGATGTGTGGTCCGAGATCACTATAGCTTCTGTCCCAGCATCGGACACCTTGGAAAAAGCATGACCACTGACTAGGATCAATGCGTGAGTATGTGGCATGTGCCCAAGAAAGGTGTGTGAAATCTTTTTCTCCGGGATGTAAAGTGCGCCAGGGGTCTACCAAATGCAAGGTAATCTCCAAAAATGCAGGACCTTTTCCCAGACCCCCTTCCCTACGTCTATAATGAGAGGCATCTAATTGGGGATCTCTGATAGTGTTGAAATCTCCCCCAAGAATAAGTGTGTCAGTCAAGTATGGGAGCAAGAAGCGGTAAAGAACCTGGAAGAACTCTGAACTATAAGTATTGGGTGCATAAAGATTGCAGAACACCACCGTCTGGTGATATAACTCAGTTACCAGAATAAGATACCGTCCCTCCGGATCTTTAATTTCCTTGTGGACCTGTATGGGCAGAGCTTTGTTAAACAGTATTGCCACCCCTGCTGATCGAGTGGTAGCCGAAGCGTAATGAACGCTACCTACCCAATGTTTGCACAATTTGGCATGTTCCAAATCTGAAAGGTGAGTCTCCTGTAGAAACCCTACATCAGTAGATGTTCGCCTGAGATGAGTTAAGATTTTGGACCGCTTAATTGGGGAGTGTATGCCACACAATTCCATGACACTACGCAAGTCTTTATATTAGAAGGCATCTATTTGTGATAAGTGCATGTAGCAGATCTGACCCTAGCAATTGGGTGCAGACCCTCCCAGCCGGGGTCCACCCTCTGAATAACCAGATCCTGGCCAAGGACCGACATGTTAGGCTATAGTTGTTACAACCACAACATTGAGCATTGAAGTCAGAGACTATCCCATTCCCCCACCCTACCCCTTACTCCCAACCCCTCTCCCACCCTCCCAATCCCCTATCCCCGCCATCATCCCCAAAAGTACCTGAAAACAGGTATAGAGATCACTGTCTCATCATTCACGGGAGAGAGAGTTAAAAAACAAAAGAAAACCCCTCCCTCCCCCACCCCTTTCCGCCATCCATTTCCATCACCCCCAGATACAAAAGACAAAATACAGTAGAGAAAAAGTTTAAAGTTCCCCCTATAATACATTTCAAACAGGAACAAGAAACTCGAACTGCAAACACATGAATTCGGCGCAACACCCCGCTGGATGTGTGAGATCACCAATATTCCTCAAAAGAGACCCAGCTTTTCCTTTGAATCCAGTCCTGATTGTGAAGGAGCACATTCGCCCCCCTCCATGTATGAGTGTTCTCCAGGCTCTATGGCGATCTCCGGATTCAATTTTTTTTTATCGTGGGTGGGTGATGAAAAGAAAATGTCAATAGTCGATGCCTCCAGCAAGGCTCGAGTAAGTTGGCATCAGGGGCTAATCAAATTCAGAGAGTCACCGAAGATCTCTACGACCTCTAAGCATAAAATAGTGAAGGCCCAGTTGGGTAGCAACACAGCATGGCGTCTCCGGAAACAGAGCCCTCAGCAACTGGCAGTCTCCAAAGGCCCAGGGACGACCGCCGCTGAGAGCCGCTTCCCTCTCACCTACAACTCGGAGAGCCGGCGCAGAAGCGGCGAGAACCTGCGCCCGGGAAATCATAACGGAAGGCTAACAGGCATTGGGGTTGATAATCTCGCCAATAGTGCAGGCCAACGCAGTAAATTACAGAAAGTTTTTAAATTGAACCACAGGTTCATTGTCAAGCTCACCAAACAGCAGCGCAGTGTCAGCGTTCCAGAGAAGGACGCCGTTTACTCCATGCCCCTTTATATGATACGCCACTATCAGCTCCCTCAATGTAAAGATCCAGACTCCCGACTCCTGCGCTCACTCACAAAGCGTTTCGCCTCTTCGGGGCCCTCCAACCATTTCACTCCCTCATCGGTCACCATGCACAACCGCACCGGATAGAGTAATGTCGCACGAAGGCCGATTGATCAGCTGCAAACAGTGTAGTGCCATAGCTCGTCGCTGCGCCGAAACGTTTGCGGAGAAATCTTGAAAGAGGAGGATCTTCTGTCCATTGTAACTGAGAGAGCGTCCGCCCCAGAGAGCACGCAGGACGTCTACCTTATGAGCATAATTAAGGAGCTTGGCAATAACCGGCCGAGGGCGCGCGGTGTTTGCCTGTTTAGGACCCAAGCGATGGGATCTCTCCACCCGCAAGGGCCCATTAGCGCACGGGAGGTCAAGATGTTCCTGCAGCCATTTTTCGAGGAGTGCAGAAAGATCTGGGTCGCGGATAGTCTCTGGGAGCCAAATTAGGTGAATATTTGAACGGCGCGATCTGTTCTCCAGGTCCTCGATGCGCCGCTCTTGTTGTGTCATCAAGGCCTGGAGTGCCACGATGGCACTTTGCGCCGTAGTGACACCATCCTGCACCTCAGATACTCGGTTCTCTACCTCTAGAAACCAAGATTCATAGCCCGTGAGAGTTTGGGTGAGTTCCGCGAGTTTCTCGGCAATCATTTTCAACTCCGGACTGATCGCCGCCACCACTGCTGACTTGATATTTTCAAGATCCGGTGTCGTCGCCGTAGTTGTCTCGGCCGCGGGTGGTGATGGCGGGTCCAGGCCCCGACTTTTGTCTTTCTCCCAATCTTTATCCTTGCAGACAACTTGCGTCGCCATCGTCGATAGTTTACACTCGCACACGGTCAGGGGTAAAAACCTGAAGATGTTTTCACTGATCCACCGATATTATTGCGCAGGGGATGGTCTGGATGGCGCGGTGAGACTCAGAGCGAGGAAACCTACATCCGCTTCTCTCGCTGCCTCCGTACACTTTGTTTTTTAAAAATGTACTTAAGTATATGAGGACAAGAAGAAAGGAGACCGGGAAGAATATCAGAAGAGTATACAGTGAAGTCAAGAAAACAGGAAGTTCAACAAGTTGAAGGCTCTCTCTCCTTATTGCTGATGTGCTTAGCGATTTCCATCCTACTACACTCAATACAGACCTAGCAGAAGCAAGGATCTCTCCGGTTCTTTCTATTACACTGAGAATGGTGACAAATCGAGCTCTCCCCCCACCCCCAACCCATGCTCAAAAGAAGATGGAATGTTAGATGGAAAGCTCCTGCCTAGCTTCTGTCAAGTACTCGAATACATCTGGCAAGTGAGGGAAGCACAGATAAGCAGGGAAACCGTATAGGAAGGTACCCCTCCAGGCCTCGGGCTGGTAAGTTTCCAGTGCCTCCTAGGGAGGGGGAGGGAGTACCAGAGACCAATGGGGTAAAAAAAGATTATAAAACAAACAAACAAGAAAGACGTTAGCTTTGATATGTGATCGGTCTGGGGGCAGTTCAGAAAAGGGCGACCAAAATGGTGTGGAGTCAGTATCAGAAGACTTATGAGGAGAAGCTGAAGGAGTTGAATATGTACATCGTGGAAGAAAGAGATGGTGCAGGGTGAGATATGATACAGACCTTCAGGTTTTAATAATGTATGAACTTTGTACCTTTTCCACTGGAAAGAAATCAGTAGAACTAAGGGTCATGAAATATATCTCCATGGGAGACAACTCAGAACCAACACCAGAAAATACTTCTTCACGGAGAGGATGGTGGATGCCTGGAATGCCCTTCCAGAGGAGCTGGTGAAAACGAAAATAGTCAAAGAATTCAAATGGGCATGGGATAAACACTGTGTATCCCTAAATGCTATAGGATGGAAATAAAGAAAAGGGTGCATGGGGGTAACTTGCTGACGTGGCGGTTACTACCCTTAACCAGAAGGTATGGGGATTACTATCCTTAACCAATAAGTCTTGATACTTTTGTTGTAACTGCAACATTGCTCTCTGCTTCAACAGCAGGGGGGGAAAAGGAATTGGATTCAGATGACAACCAACATGGGCCCTGACTTTTACGGTCTGGGGTACTGATATGCAGACATAAGGGGAAAAACACAGGACTGCTTCTAAGGCCAAATCCATAAGTAAAACATGTCAATACTGTTCAATTTTCAAGAAGGCTCATCAGCCAGTAAAAATGTTGCTAGCGGTAAATTTTGTATGGATTATCATAAGGCTTTAGGATAACTGCATGGAGTGGCAATTGCTACCCTTAAGGGAAACATGGAGGTAATCTGCATGGCACGGCAGAAGCTACCATACGAAGCTTGCTGGGCAGTATGGATTGACCATTTGGTCCTTTTCTACCATCATTACTATGTTACTATGGTCATTTTACTGTGCAAGCTAAAAAAATGCACAACCCTCCTTCCCTCCCTCACCAACGATAAGTGTGACATTCACAAACTGCAATGGGCTGTTATGGGCATGGTTCTGATGCTCAAGAGATCAATAACTGGGCTAACCACCTGCATTCAGATGGTCAGTGCCTCATTTTTTCACTGAATAGATAACCAATGCCTTTGCTCTGTGTTACAACCAAACTTATCCAGTCCAATACATCTCAACAGGGCTTCATGACCTAAGCACATCCCAGTACACGCTTCAAAGCTACATTTTAAATGACTTAGAGCAACACTTCCTCAACTCCTATACCCAGAAGCCACTCCTCTGCCTAAGATACATTGATGACATTGGTTCTTATGTGCTCCAAATCTGGATGCACGGACTTGGAGCATATAAGAACCACATTATACCAAAATCCCACTGACTGCCATATATACCTACATGATTCCAGCTTCTACCCACCCCCCACCACCAGGTCTATTATTTACAGCCAAGCCCTATGATACAATCGCATCTGTCCTGACCCCCTCAGAGAGGGACTCCCATCTGGAGAAATTACCATGGATATTTTTGGAATTATAGTATCCACCCAATGAGGTAAGAAAACAAAAAAACAGAGCCAGACAAATATCCAGGAACACTCTACTACAGGATCATCTCCGAAAAGAAAACAAGAGAACACCTCTGGTTGTTACCTACAGCTCCCAGCTGAAACCACTGAAACATTATTAAGGATCTGCAACCCATCCTAGACAATTATACCACCCTTTCGCAGCCCCTGAACCTCAAACAGATACGGTACTTACCAGCAACCACAAATTGCACAACAATGATACCAACTCAGGAACCAGACCCTCCCAGAAACCCAAATACCAACTCTGTCTACATATTCACCCAGGCAATACCAGCACAGGACCCAACATCATCAACTATAACATACGGGGCTCATTCACCTGCTCCTCTTCCAATGTAATAATCACCATTACCTGCCAGCAATCCCTCTATTGTCTACATAGGACAAACAGGTCACTCCCTAAGGAAAAGAATAAAAAACAGCAACATACAGAAACCAATAGGAGAACATTTTAACCTTGCAGGACAATCTCTATCAGAGCTTAAGGCTGCCATACTCCTACAGAGAAACTTCAATGGAACACTCCATTGTGAAACTGCTGAATTGGAACTCATTAAAAAATTTAACACCATCACCCAAGGTCTGAACAAAGAAAATGACTTCATGGCACACTACAACTATCTATGAACTTAACTGCTCTCAGATCATTCTGTCTTTTCACACTCACCTCAGTTGTCAGTAGGCTGGACTATAATGCTATTAACACTCTCTCCACACCATGTCCTGCCTAATCCAATGCCTTCTTTGTTCTGTATGTATTTTACCCATCTCCTGTACATTGCTTCATGCATCTGAAGAAGTGGACTCCGTCCTCGAAAGCTCATGCTTCAATAGGTTGGTCAGTCTATAAGGCGCTATCCCCTGTAAAACTTACTTTAAAAGAAAAAAAGTGACTTTTATCTTTAAGAAAAATCCAACCAGATCCAGGAAAATGTTTGTGGCTCAGTGTTGCCATCCTCGCTTATTTACCGCGAGATTGGGCTTCTTTTTGTAGTCATTCGCGGGTTTTTTTTCCGATTCGCGGGTTGCTTTTAATTGGGCTATTTTTTCTTCCAGTCGCGTTTTTTTGGGCTTGTTGGGCGGGACTTGACCTCTGAATCATGTGACAGTGATTGGCTGCTGCTGCTGCGATGAAGCCTGTCCATAGCAGGTGCACCCTATCCCTATATTGCAGCAGTAAGCCAATCAGAGCACAGCTGCAGTGAAAACCTTGACTCACACACAGGAGCACATTTTGTGGGCACCCAGCACGGCATGCACAGCATCGCATGTGGGCAGACCTGGAACCAGAAGGACAGCAGCAGGGCACTGCAGCGCAGCACCAAAGGAATCTTCAGACTCTGCAGCTACAGCCAGGTATCAGGAGGGGAGGAATTAGTATGTTGGGGAGGGGGGAATGAGAATGTGGGGGCCAGAGATGTGCTTGGAGGGGGGAATCAGTGTGTAGAGGCCAGGGATGTGCTCAGAGGGGGGAATCAGTGTGTGGGGAGCCAGGGATGTGCTTGGAGGAGGGAATGTGCATGAGGGAATTGAAGACGTGTTTGTAGGGGGTGGGAGAGGGGAATGAGTGTGTGCCAGGGATGTGCTTGGAGGGGGGGTGGGGAGAGGGGAATGAGCATGAGGGAATTTGCTGTACCAGCTTCTTGCCAGGTAGAAATATGCTGAAGCAATTTAATGAAAATATGTATCGTGACAATGCTGACAATATAGAGAATGAAGAACTGGCTGTTATCACTAATTGTCAGACCTTATTTTAGTTAACTGTTACAGGCTGATATAGTAAAAGTCGTGGGAGAGCGGGCGAGTGCCCAGGCCACTCTCCTGGGCGTGCGATTCAGGAGGGTGGCCTATGCAAATTAGGGCCCGTGGAAAAAAAGAGGCGCTAGGGACACGCGAGCGGCGGCTGTCAGCGAGTTTGACAGCCGACGCTCAATTGTGCCGGCATAGGTTCTCAAACCTGCTGACAGCCATGGGTTCGGAAACCGGACGCCGGCAAAATTGAGCGTCCGGTTTTCGAGCCGTGGGCCGATTTTAAATTTTTTAAAATTTTTAACTTTTTTTAACTTTTGGGACCTCCGACTTGATATCGCCATGATATTAAGTCGGAGGGTGTACTCTATGCACTTTTCCAGTGCCGGCAGAAATTAATGCCTACCTTTGGGTAGGCGCTAATTTCTGAAAGTAAAATGTGCGGCTTGGCTGCACATTTTACTTACTGAATCGTATGGGAATAACAAATAGGGCCATCAACATGCATTTGCATGTTATGGGCGCTATTAGTTTCGGGAGGGGGGGGGGGGGGGTTGGATGTGTGTTTTTGACACACCATTACCCTTACTGAATAAGGGATAAAGCTAGCGCGTCGAAAATGTGTGTCCAAATATACTGTATCGGCCTGTGTGAGAGCTACAACAATTTATTACAATAAAGTCAGCTGTTTTATATGCATTACAAAAGTATTTCAAGCGTTAAATGCTATAAAAAAAGTTTTAAAAAAGTTTCAATTTCACGTGTTTTGGGCTTTTTTTGGGCTTGTTGTTTTGGAAAAAAGTGCTTGTTTTTTCATGAAAACCTGGCAACCCTGTTGTGGCTTCTTGAAATGAACTTCCCCCTGCAAAAACATTCAGTTCTCTGCAATATGTCTCATTCTATACTTTTTTTTTTTTTTTTTTTTTTACACATTCTGCTTTTGGGCACTTCAAAGCCTACATCAAAGCAGATTATATTCAGGTACTACAGATATTTCTCTATCCCCACAGGGTTTATAATCTATTTGTGTACCTAAGGCAATGGAGGGAAACATGGCTTACCCATGGTCACAAGGAGAAACTGGGGTATTTGAACCCTGGTTTCCCTGGATCATAGCTTGCTGTTCTAACCACTAGGTTACTCCTCCACTCTGATGACAAATGCAGACAGACACAGAAGCTGTAGACACCACCCAGGCCCCCTTCAGTAGTGGGCTGGTCTGAAGATCTCTGGCACATTATGGTGGTGGTGAGGGGTTTAATCTGCAGACTGTCCACTTTGGTTTCAACATCCACAGACACTTTTTTTTTTAAACAGATTTCTAAGAGAAAGTCCATGCATGCTTTTCTTTTAACCCTGGATTCCTGGCCCTGTTTTCTGCGCTTGTAGAATTATGGGAAATAATACATGCAGATTTAAAAAGGCAATCCACGTGGGTCCTTTTCTAATCCCCTCTCCTGCAAGCATGGGTAAGATTGCAGGCACTGTAGAAAGCTATAAGGACTTTTAGCTGGACTGCGAGTTGGCTGATTTACCTGGGCAAATACTTACTTCCCCACAGAACTGGCTTTGAAAATTGCCTTCTATGATTACTGTCATCTTTGGATGATCTTTCTGGGGTTGATTCACCTATATGAGGCCAAGGCCAGGCAGGCAAATAAAAACACAAGAAACCCAAAATGCAGTTCACCAGTTCAGCCAGGGCTGTACTGGAGATCAAATAGTGGTGACTTGTGCATATGTCCAAATGTAAAAAAAAACCCCACTTTTCTCCATCTGTACTCTTTATCCTACATCACTGTTCTCTTGCTCACAAAAAGATAGCATTCAAAGGAGCTAAGCCACACATAAATCATGCAATCGTCAATACCTGCACTGCTGCCATAGCCTTTCCAACTCACAACCCCCTTCCCACACAAGTCAGCAAGGCGGGGAGCACTGGAGCCTAATCTGTCAGATCACCCTAGCCTTCATCCTCAGTACTCATGGCATAAAAAGGGGTGTGGTTGTCAAATGTCCCACTCTCACCAGCACCTTACACATCACATTCACAGATGTTGGGATACTGCCTTCTGCTTGGAACAGGGGATGCATGCTAGTTTAGTTGACCTCGATATAGTGCCTTTCTGCTCAAAATCAAAGCAGTTTAAAACCAACAAGTGGAGGTAACCATGTCATGTTTAACAGCTGAAAAGCTCTCTTCTCTAAACTCTGCTATTTATGATCAGAAAAGAACACAGGCAGCACAGACAGACAAGACAGAGCTCCCGAAAATGCTTCTAAAGTGCCACCCTTGTGTTGATGCCGGACCCAGTATAAACACGCAGGCATCACATGCTCATGTTCATGTCCAAGAAGAACAAGTCTGCTGGTCATTCTCCAGTCGCTCATCTGGGACCGATGTGGGGATTCAGGGGAACTGCCCCTCCTCCTGCCCTCTCAAGAAAGTCCAGGATGTTTGGTCTCCTCGATGAAGAGTGCAGTGTGAGCCGTAACAGCGAGTCTTTTCTCTAGATTTACACTTGTTTGACTCCGTCTTTTCTGGATGTTTTTCAGTCTGACTTGGAACCTATCGCAAGGGTTCTCTGCTCACTCTCTGCATATGAGGGCTTAGAAGAACAATTGTATAGGGTGGAGGAGACCCGAACAGTGAGCATTTAACTATAGATGCCTCACCTGTGTGTCTGCAGGTATCTTTCCATGCGATCTCTCTTTCTGAGGCGGGCTGATGTGGCACCCGCTGTGTTCACCTGTCTTGTCCCAGCGTGTCCTGCTTCCTCCTCCTGTCCCTCCTCTGTTGTGCCCATGTACAAAATATGCTGTGTCCTGCCACAAGGCCAGAAATATCATTTGACCAGAGACCAAAATGGTCAGCACCAGAACATAGGAACTGTCCTTGTTCCTGTCCCTTTTATACTTTGTAATTTTATTTTACCGTTATAGTTACTATTATGCACATTTTTTTTCTCTCTCTTTAATTTTCTTTAATCATGGAGAAGACAATTTTCAAAGCAATTTAGACAGGTAAAAAGCATTTTGCCCATATAAATCATCTGACTAAAGTACTTTCCCTCAATGCAGTTTATTCTACGATAAGCAGACCTTTAGCCACATAGCAAGGAGGCATTCTTAGGGGCGTATTTAATTTGGAGGGGAGGAAAAATACATGAATAGGTGGCATTTTCAAACCTATTCACGTCCTTTTCAAGCAAAATTCTACCCACACAAAAAGCAAGTGCAAGTGACCCTGCATGCTTTGTACCCGTGGCAATTTCAAGGTGAGCCCTCGTGCATTTTCCCTTGGAAAACTGGTGCAAAGATTGCACGTACAAAGTATGTGCCGATGTCACCTCACTGCAGGCAGTTTGATAATTGCCCCCTTTATGTATTTACTTGGGCAACATACGTCTAAATTGTTATGTCAGTAAAGTTTGCTGAATTTGAATGTGTGCGTGCTCTGTGGGTTTGCTGTCTTGTGTTGCATGCAGTGAAAAGACCCATGCTTTTCAGTGTTCCTTGAGGAGTGAGTCACGGTGCTGGTCTTTGCTTTTCTTGGTTACGTTTTATGTCTTCTCTGAATCCTGCCTTTGCATTCTTTGTTCATGCTTTTTAGTATTACTGTTACAGCCGTGTATCTGAGTTTCTTTCCACTTCTTTTTTCCCCTGGTTACCCAGCGCATGCAACAGCCTCTCCAAAGGGCCAGTTTCTTGAAGTCTGGGCAAGCCACCGGTGGATACATGCATACATTCCCTTCAGTTTCCTCTCGAGGGGAGAAAGTACCCCCTTACTAGAGATATAGTTGTATGTGCTGCCTTCTTTTTCACTTTGCACCTCTGTTTATTGTAAGGTATCCTGACTCAAAGAAGCCAACTTTCAAAATAATTGGAGGTACTAAACTCAACATAAATTACCCTCACTGGTTACAGTGAAGGAGTTTGCTCAATATTGGGAGTGTTTGAGCACCCATAGAGCTGGCATCCATGTCATGACTATTTTCTCTCTCTTTCAGCCTTGCCCTGACATCCTGCTGCTCCTTCTCTGGGAGAAGCAGGTGGAGGAGGAGCAGGACCTCTAGAGGCAGGAATAGGACCCGCAACAATCCCCTTTTACCCCTTCTTTCCCCAACCCCTCCCCGCACCATTACCTCCTTCTCCAGGGAGGGTAAAATAATGTAAAAAAAAAATAAAGAAATACATTTAGTGGAAGTAGATCTGGAGTCTGTTATGGTTTTCCCATAGCTTTACTGGTGTTGTGTGAATGGTGGATCTGAATGCAAGTACACACCGTATATTTTCAGACTGACTGTGAGAAGGGAATATGAAGGGGAGAGAAGGATTGGATTGGGGGGGGGGGGGGGGGAGGATTCTGTGGTTAGTGTTTTGAGATGCTTGTGCAGTAAGTAGGACTCCATAATGGGACTTTTCTCCAGTTCTTACCTGACACTTTTTTTTTTCAGTTCCTTAAGAGTAAAGTGTGTCATCGGCTGGCTCCCAGAATTTCCCCGGGGGAAAATAAAATAAAAGAATACATTTTTTCCTTCTGTAGGAAATAATGAAACGTACCTGAGCAAGGTTGGAGGCCAGCCAGACTTACTCCTGGCTCTCAGCTGGAATAAATACTGTCAGGGAGTTGATTAAAAGCTGCAAATCTAGCCACCAGTGTACAGTGTTGCATACTGCTGTACAGAAAACTTGGGCTGGATTCCTAGCTCAGGTTTTCTGTTCCACGAGCTAGCTAGGGATGCTGCAGAGGCAGCATTCATAGCCTCAGGGCTAGGGGAGAGGGAGTCTTAGCCATCGTGAAATGGTGACACCTAATGGCCAAACATAGGGCCCCTGGTTGCAAGATTCTATAAGGAGCCCTGGTGCGTGGCCCCCGGCTGAGGACTCTCACTGGAATGACTTAGCTAAGTGAGTTGAGAAGGGATATAAAATAGAGGATGAAAAGCCCAGGATAGTTGTAAATAAAGATCAATGGCACTATGGCCCAGCAGAGGCCAGATAGTGTCTGATGATCTCAAGGTAGCAAAACAATGTGATATGGCGATGGCCAGAGTGAGAGGGATGCTAAAGTGCATAGGGAGAGGCATGAGCAGCAGAAAAGAGAGAGGTGATAATGCCCCATACAGGTCACTGGTGAGGCTTCACCCAGAGTACTGTGTTCAGTTCTGGAGGCCGTACCTCAGAAAGGATCGAGATACATTACAAGGGGTCCAGAGCAAGGCAACCAAAACGGTGTGGGGTCTGCTCCAAAAGCCATATGAGATGAGACTTTACTGCCTAATATATATATTCTAGAGGAGAGGAGAGAAAGGCAGAAATATAACAGAGTCATTTAAATACCTGAAAAATGTTAATACTGTAGAAGAAGCAAACCGTGGTCAATAAAAAGGAAGTAGTAGATGTAGGGATCATGGTATGAAGCTCTAAGGAGATAGGCTCAGGAATGTCACCAGGAAATATTTTTTCACAGAAAGAGAAGTGAAGTGGATGCCTATAATGCATTCCTGGAGGAGGTGGCAGAGAGAAAAATGGTAACAGAATTCAAGAAAGCACGAGATAAGCACAGAGAATCCTAGAGGCAAAAAGGATGGTAATGAAGCAATAGGTAACCTGCACAGAGCAGCAGTGGCGTCCAAGAAAGCATTGGAGCAGCACGGAGCAGCAGCTGCAACCCTAAACAGCATTGGTATGGCTGTACTGAGCTTCCAAGAAGGCACTGGGGGGTAAACTGCATAGAAGGACCATGGTCAAAACTCCAACTTCAATGAGCATGGGGAAGCAGCATTTTTTTTTTACAAGAGCCTTGGTAACCCTGGTGACTGGGAGGATTAATGCAAAATTTGGTAATAAACAAAGAAGGGGGCCTGGGTGTTGGCTAATGTACTGGTAAGAAGAAACGTTGAAGACAGCAAGACTTGAAATGGTCTACTGGTGGAGGCCGGCACTATGACAGGTTTTGGCCGTGCTTGGGACAGATATAGAGGGCAGTGGTAGGAAAAGGGTTGAGTAGTTAAATAAAAGACATGGTGTGGGGTGAAGGAGCAGGCGCAGGATTACATATGGACATTTATATATGCATCTAACCAAAGTGGCTGAATCCCAGTTGGGCAAACTGAATGGGCCATTTTGGTCTTTATCTACCATCATTTCCTAGGTTACTGTTAGTTGAAACTCAAAGGGGCAGGAGGAAACCGTCAAGCAAACAAACAAAAAGTAGCATCTTTAGATGGGAGCACGAACCTTTGGGGCCGGAGCAGAATCCAATAATGAAGAAGAAGAGGTGGGCTCTGTCTCCTGAGCACTAGAATTATCATTTATTGGACCCATTAAAATAACGTTTTGAGCCTTCAAAAAGAACAAACAGCAGCTGAATATGCCTTTTAACAAAGTTAGATATTCGGTAAAACCCAATATTCGGCCACTGTACTCCAACTGCACGCTCAAACCTCCTGCAGCGAATTGATCCCTGTGGTGGTTCAATAAAAAAAAGTCACAGCTTGGACAAAATCCAGGTTCCTCTAGGTCTGAATCAGTCACAAGAGCTCTGCATGGTCATGCTCTATACGTACTTGTTATGGTGCAATTGCTCTCTCGGCTTCCTTTTGGAGAAAACGAAACGTAAGCTCTGAGGCATGAGCTGTGAATTGTCCATTCTTAGTCTTTTCGCAGAGATTAATAACCTATATAATATGGGGGGGGGGGGGGGGGGACGGACATCTTTCCACTCGATCCCAATGGGGACATGAAACCAACTGAATCTTGGCCAAAACCAGGAGGATTAAACCTCCCATAAAAATATTTCTTTTAATATATTCCATGTACCCTGATGCTTGTCCGAACCGATTTGACAACTAATAAACAAATGTTATTTGTGGGATTAGCACACCAGAACTGCTTGTTCCCTGCTGTGACTCTCCAAACCCAAGCTGGGAGCACTGATAGGGGCAAGAGAACCCCCAGCGGAACTTGGGATGGGAGAAATGAGAGAGATTCTGGTTCTTATAAACATTCTAAACTTTTTGAAACCTTCTTGGTATTTTTTTGTAAAACACTTTGAGTCTTGAAAAGTTCTCAAGAATAGAACAGCAATGGAACTGCCGTATACCAAGCAAATCAACCTGCTATTCCTGTCACTCTTTACTTCATGTTCCTCTATCTGTATAGTCATAATCAACTTACTTCTATCATTCCTCATCCCATATCCTCTACACCCACAGTAACCATCCATCACCTACCCCTGCTATCACTCCTCACCCCATGTCCTCCTCACCCGCAATAATAACCATCAGCCTGACCCCTGCTATCATTACTTGCCCCTTGTCCTCCATATATCCACAGTAATAACAATGACCCTGCCCCCTGTCATCATCCTTACCCCGTTTCCTTGATGCCTAGTGATAACCATCAGCTTGTCGCCACCTATCATTCTTCACCTTGTGTCCTCTGCACTCAGAGTAATAACCATCACCCTGCTCTCTGCTAAAATTCCTCACACTGTGACCCCCTACATCAACACAATCTGCCTATACCTCTTATTCCTCACTTTGTGTCCTCTACTCCCACAGTATCCCATTCTGTTTCCCACTGATGCTCTGGGGATACCCACAAACAAGTAAGGGCGTGTCTAGAACAGCTCTTCTATTGCCAACATCAACTACAGGGTACCAGCACACTCTGCAAAATTCAAACAAACATGTTTTTTGCTCATCTTGCCAAATTCTAACCTTAATGTTCTAATGGTCTCTAAAAATACAGCAAACCAAGCTCTTCTATCCCTAATAATAATAGCAGTACCTGACCCCCATTGGTCGGCATTTTTACCTGGCTACCGTTCAGTAAGCTAGGCTGGAATTTCTTGGCTTTCATTATTTCTAACCTGCTCAAAGACAGAGCAGAGCGCATTAATTCTGAAAACCAGTCCACACCCTGTCCATGAGAAGACTCCAGCCTGGACCATCTTTACTTCAGGCAGACTCTAGAAACAAAAGGTCAACAAACACATTGTAGGCGATACCCTTCTATCAGACCAACATACTAAACTGTTGACTAGTGTTTGGGTGCTGAACTCCCTTTACCAGTCAGTGCGCTCAAAGGTGATCAAAAATATATTGAACGCTAATCCAATAAAAATGTCTCATCTGTAACTTGTTCATTGATCTTTATTTTAGAATATCAACCACACTACCTTCTTCAGATAAACTGGAAAGTGAACAGAAAGCATTTGGTCCCAAAAGCTAACCAAGGTCCTTATGTCCTAAAAGACTCATTCTACAGAAACCGAAAAGGTGTCCCAGACTACTATTCAGCTAACCTAGCTGCAAATGCTAAAAAGAACCAATGTTTAAAAAAAGGTCATTTTACAGTCGATTTCCTCCAATCATTCCTAAACATTTTGGATTCCTCAACAGTGCTTAGGCCCTTTTTGCTTTTGCTCTGGAGAAAAAAACCCACAAAAACCCTTAAATAGGCTGCACTGGAGTGGGTCGGGGGGAAGGAACCTATGTATGGAAGACAGAGTAGATGTTGTTCACTACCTCAGTCTGCCTGAGTTACCCATTGCCTATGCTACTCTAGGTCCAGCCATGCAAGTAATGTAGTCCATGCCTTCCAAAAGATTGTACCAAGGAGGCTCTTCCCGAAGCTGGCACTGGCGACCTTCACTGAAGCAGGGTGAGGATGGCTTGGGCTTGGTCTGAAAGCCTGCTGAGCTATGAGAATTTCTGCTAGGTTCTCCCCCCTCCCCTCAGCCTTTACAGAGAGCTTCAATAAGTGGCAATACATTGCACATAATACTAAAACAAATGGCAGTAAAGAGATGGGGAGGGTTGGGGAAAGAGGACATATAAAGGATTCAAGACAATTTGTGATCTAAGCAATCAACTGAAAAGTATCAGAATTAACATTCGAAAACTTAACATGAAATATTAATATATATATTTCTAATAAACTATGACTATATGAACAACACTCCCCCCGCCCTCCCCATAACATTCACTGTGCTAAAGCAACAATCTAAGACTTTTGTTTTGAAGTATTTTTTTTAAGTCTTACAAGTAGTTCGCAGTTATTCTTGAAGGTAAGCCTTGGAGTTTCCTTAGCATAGTGCTGCTGGGGAAAAGTCTCACCATGTCCATCTTCATCGCTAGCCTAAAGGGAAATATAATGGCCTAATTTAGGGACTTACAAATAACGGAAGGAAAAATAAAATGTCAAAATAAGAAAATAATAATAATTGCTTTAAAAAAAAAAGCTAAAAATGCATAACAGCTCAGATCATCGAAAACAAAAATGGGAATCCAACCCACAGACATTATTACTTCATAAATATAATATATCATAAAGTTAAAAGCACAGGCAGCGAAGCTTGAAGGCTTGGGACTCTGGATCACATTGTATATTGTTCTTGATACTCCCTGTGCAAAATTCAGTCTGGCTTCAATTTGTTTTCTAATGTTGGAGCTGTAAGGAGATAGCATTTCAGGGGTCCAATTTGGCAACCCCCTCCCCCTTTCATTGGCGGGAGGATGCGTTGGCCTTCAACGTCTGGCATGCTCACGCCCATCTCTCAGCACCCTTTAAACCATTGACACCCCTAGCCAAGGCGCTGGCTTTCTCTGCACATTTTGCACCTTTTTTTTTTTTTTTTTTTTTTTTTTAAAGAAACGCAGAGATTCTCATTTCCCTTTACAAATCTTTTAAATATATATTCTTAAAAATGCAAGGGAGCAATGCACTTCCACGAACAACAGGCCTTAAAGCAAACGCAGACAGGAAAAGAAAAATAAATATATATATATATATATCTTTCATTACGATGCATTATAGGTTATTGGTTATTTGGTTCTGCTCTTAATTAAGAAAGCTGCAATGTTCCCATTAGCAGTCATGCTGGGCTCCGGGGTTTCAGATCCGCCCCCCGCGCGAGCGCTGTGGCTCAGAGAGGAGTCAGGGAAGGGTGGCAAGCTGCACGCTCGCTGCTCCACTCATCTGGGCAACACTGGAACTCTCTTCCGCTTTCATCCCATCCAAGCCTGCTTGGCTTTCTCACAGCCCTCCTGAAGCTCCCAGCTGCGTCGTCGCCCCTCGCATATGGTTCGCATGTAATTATGTAGATTCCATTTTACGCTGCATTAAAAACTGATGAGCAGCAGGCTTCCTGCCAGCTCTTTTGCATAAGCCTCAGTGAACTAGCAAAAAAAAAAAAAAAAACGCCACCCCCACCTTGGCAGAGTAATGCCACACAGTTAGCAGCGGCTAGATCTGCTCGCTTCCTGGCTTAGAAAGAAGAACTGAGAAATACCTCTTATGGGGGCCGAGGTAATAAAACCCACACTAAAACTGGAATAACATTTTGCACGTTTTATTTGACATACTTATTAAAAACACGGGATGCAGTAAGCCAATGGGATTCAAATCAAGCAGGAGTAAAAAAAACCAAAAAAAAAAACGCGCTAATGTGATTCAACCTGAAAAATGCCCACCAATGCTGAAAAGAGCTTTAAAACAGGAGTAAGGAGGTAAGTGCCCGAAGTGACCAAAATGGCCTTGCACGCGAGATTGGCACTGGGCATCCTGACTTGGGCACAATCTCACATGCAAGGCCATTTGTGCAAGGCATGTCAAGAGAAATCAAAGGGTAAGCTCTCTAGGGCGGGCACCTACAGCTGAACAGTATGCATTTTGGTGCTGTACATATCTAACAATTCTAGCTGCTTGTTCTAGAGAGCTTCTCCATTGATTCCACTTGCCATGCCTTACCCAAATGGACATGCATGTGAGAATGAGCCTAAGTCAGGATGCCCAGTGTCAATCTTGGATGCAAGGCCATTTTGGTCACGCTCCTTCGAGAACTTACCTCCTTACTCCTGTGTTTTGTTAACTCCTTGGCTTGAGATGGAGTAAAGGTTAACTCACATTTCTGATGGCCACTGCTATTTCTATCACACTTGGGCAAAGTAATAGAATGACTTTTGCCTCCAGAAATGTGAGTTTACTCCACCTCAGACCAGTGTAAGTTCTCTGGGGCTTGCATCTACAGCTGAACAAAACATAAGCTGTCTAGGGCAGGCACCTTCAGCTGGATGGATGATATGCACTTTAGTGTTGTGCATCCTGACTGCAGCACTGTTCAGCTGTAGGTGTTCTTCCCAGAAAGCCTACACATTGTTCAGCTGTAGGTTCCAGGTCAAGAGCAACTACATTAGAAATGTATGTCCTTCTTGAGTCTGAGATAAGAGCACCGCACTGGGCACAACAATAGACAACATTGGCCTCCAGAAATGTGAGTTTACTCCACCTCAGATTCAGAGTTAAATTTCCAATCGGGTCGATACAGTAAGGCCGCGGTAAAAACAGTGCGGCAGTGTCAGGCGCACCCTTCCTCCCCGCACCCACAGTTCTCTAGACCTAGCGCCTGATACAGTCTTCTAATCGCATGCAAATGCATGCCGCGGCTGTGAGGCGTTAGGGAAGGGTTATGCCCGCGCAACCCATTTTACTGTATAGGCGCTTAATACAGCGCCTATACAGTAACCTGGGTGCGCTGGTACCTGTCATTTCAAATGACATTTGAAATGACAGGCACCAGGAAGTGTAAAAAGTGTAAAAACCCAAAAACCTGTGTGTTATATAAAAAATATTAAAAAAAATATTAAAAAATAAAAAAAAAATTTTAAATACCTGTCGGAGGGCCGTGGGTCCAGGCGGCGGCGAGAAGCAAAAAAAAAGCGGCATCCGGGATCCGGGGGCAGCAGCGGGGGGGCAGCAGGATCCGGGAGCGGCAGGTAGGTAGCAGCGGCAGCAGGGGGGGAGCGGCATCCGGGATCCGGAGGGAGCAGCGGCAGCGGGGGGGCAGCGGGATCCAGCGTGTTCGATCGGGCGAGCGGGTAGGTGGCAAGAAAAGATGGCCGCCTGCACGGGGAAAGCGTGCAATTGGCCGCTGAAGACGTGACGTCACGACGTTTGGCGGCCAATTGCACGCTTTCCCCGTGCAGGCGGCCATCTTTTTTTTGCCACCTACCCGCTCGCCCGATCGAACACGCCGGATCCCGCTGCCCCCCCCGCTGCCGCTGCTCCCCCCGGATCCCGCTGCCCCCCCGCTGCCGCTGCTCCCCCCGGATCCCGGATGCCACTCCCCCCCCTGCTGCCGCTTTTTTTGCTTCTTTGCTGCCCCCCCCCCCCGCTGCCGCTGCTGCCCCCGGATCCCGCTGCCCCTGCTACCTACCCGCCGCTCCCGGATCCCGCTGCTGCCCCTGGATCCCGGATGCCGCTTTTTTTTTGCTTCTCGCCGCCGCCTGGACCCACGGCCCTCCAACAGGTATTTAAAAAAATTGTTTTATTTTTTTATGCTGCCCTCGGATCCCGCTGCCCCCCCCCCCCCCCCGCCGCCGCTGCTGCCCCCGGATCCCGCTGCCCCCCCCCCCCCCCCGTAGCAGGCCCGAGCCTTGCTACTTTTTCGGGTTTTTTTTTTTTTTGCTTCGGGAGGAGGGGACCGGACGGGGCTACACCGGACGGCTGGACTGGGGACCAGGCGGGTAAGCAATGTTTTTTTACACTACACTACACTAACTCCTACTAGGGGGAGGCGGTAAACTAGCAGGTTAAGGCCGCGGCAGAACAGCGGGTTACGGAGGAGATAATATCAGCGCCCGTTACAGTATCGCAGGGGAATAGCTAATTCCTTCATTATACAGCTTTTTCGTTCATTTACATGCTGGGTGCGGAAAGGGTTAGGTGTTTATTTTAGGAAGCGCTAAGGACGCGTGAAACTGGAGACTGTATGGCTGGATGGCCTTACTCGTCTGTATTGTGCGCTCCCAGCACGTTACAGACGGGCAATCTTTAACTGAACTTTACTGTATCGACCTGAATGTAAGTTCTCTGAGGCAGGCACCACAGGTTTTCTTTGTTTTCCTGGTCAGCACCTGCTGTGCTAAAGTGTTTACTGTTCAGCCACCCAGCCAGCCTATGCTTTGTTCATCAAGCTGTGGGTGCCTTCCCCAGAGAGCTTATGCTTTTATTTTACCTCCCGTTACTTGTCAAAGTGGTCTTGAATGAGAAAACCTATCCCACAAGTTGGGATTCACAACACCGATTTTACATGTAATGCCATTTTGGCAAGGCATGGCGAGTAAAACCAAAGCATAAGCTCTCTGAGGCTGGCACCTGTAGCTGAAAAGCATGCACTTTGGTGCTATGAATCTGACTTTGGCATCCTGTTCAGCCGTAGGTGCCCCCCCTGGAAAGTTTATGCTTTGTTAAGCTAGCTGCAGGTGCCCATCCTAGAGAGCTGATGCTTTGATTTTACTTGCCTTTCCTTGCCAAATTGGCTTTGGATGCAAGAATTTGCTCTTTGGAATGGACACATAACTAGATGAACAAAGAGTAAGTTCCTTGGGATGGGCATCTACAGTAAGCAGTACATCAAAGCCAGGATGCACAGCACCGATGTACTGTTCAGCTGTAGGTGCCCGCCCCGAGAGCTTACACTGAAAATTAAACTCCTGGGTTCGAGGTGGAGTAAAACCCACATTTCTGGTAGCCAGAGTCATTCTATTGCTGTGTCCAGTCTGCTAAAAGCAGCTAGACACTGCCACACTGGGCACAGCAATAGTATAATATGGCAACTGGAAATGTGAGTTAAGTTTTACTCCTGCTCTGACCCAAGAGTTAAATTTCCAGCATTAAGAAAATGTGCTTTAAGCTGTCTGCCCTTTAACGCACTGCTCTGCATTGCTGGGGAAAAGCTAATGCCTTATAAATGGAATTTGCATGCACCTGCACTAGTCTTAGCGCTGGTTTTTAATTCCTGTTTTAATGCACAATTTTTAGGAGTTAAAACCCGTTACATACCAGGTAGCTTACACCAGAAAAATGTGCACTAAAACGGGAGTAAAAAACCTGCACTAACGTTAGCGCACCTTACTACATCAGCCCCATAATGCATACATTTGTGGAGGGAAGGGTAAAGGGTAGAAACACTGCGCCTGGCAATCTCCACCAGGGCCTTTACTACACTTACGCACAAAGCTACCAACAAGCTCCATTCCTTCAGAGCAGGTTAACCTGGTCCTGGTTTTACCCAGCATGGACCTGGAGCTCCAATTTCAAACCAGAGAACTACAAGCCCAGGCATGCAAAAACCAGGAGTCCCAGAATGGCCCTCCCTGGGAGCCAGCGGGTAAAGTGGGTGCCGAGAAGAGCCATCTTCTCTGAAGTTGCATGAAAGTCTCTGTGCTCTCTGGTTAAATCCAGCCCCTGCTCGCCACCTATGTGGAAGGAGGGAGGGAGGAAGGGGTGTGTGAGGCTGGAAGGGGGACAGTGGCTATCAAAGTCTATTAGACACAGGTTTTTATTTTAACTATTCTCCTTGAAGGCCCCTGCTTCACCTCAGCAAAGAAGAACTCCCCTTCCATGCTGTGCACTAGAAATCGACTCCCTACTACTAGTACTTAGCATTTCTATAGCGCTACTTGCTACTTGATGCAGTGCTGTACAAACATCACTTAAGACACTCAATAGAGTTTAAAATCTAATCAAGAGATACATACAGGGCAAGAGAGATTTGGGGAGTTTCATGTAGTAAGACAATGGTTAAAATTAGTTAATGAGACTGAAGGCTGACAGTAAGACTTAAGATTTAAAAGTGGCTTCAAAAAGGTGGGTTTTTAGATGGGATTACAACATGACAAGTGCAGGAGCATGACACACCAACTCAGGAAGTCTATTCCAAGTACACGGCGCAGACAGGTAGAAAGCACGGAGTTGGGAGTTGATGGTAGAGGAGAAGGGCACAGATAGGAGTGACTTGCCTGATGATGGGAGTACATGAGATGAGGGATATAGAGAGAGAGAAGAGAGGAGAGGTAGTGAGGAGCTCCCTTTCTGTTTAAACTATTCACCCTGACTAGCCCCATGGCACCCTCTCTGGTTAGTCTTCTAACAAGGGCTCATGAATGGAAGATATCAGTGCAGAAGATACAGAGACATCTTTACACCATCTTACTGCTTGAGTTTAAAATATCATTTTAGCCTTTATCAACCCCAGAAGCTGCCTGCATCAAAATGCCGAGGTGAGCTATGCACCGTTGTTATATTGCCCATGAAATACCCTTATAGGCTGAAGGAAACACAGCTCGCAGGCAATAGGTTACTCCCTTCTGTATGATGCTGCCCAGAAGCCTCCAGGTCTAATAGGACTAAGGGGCACTCCATGAAGTTAGCAAATAGCTCATTTAAAACAAATCAGAAAACATTCTTTTTCACTCAACGCACAATTAAGCTCTGGAATTCATTGCCAGAGGATGTGATTAGTGCAATTAGTGTAACTGGGTTTAAAAAAGGTTTGGATAAATTCCTAGAGAAGTCCATAAACTGCTATTAATCAAGTTGACTTAAGGAATGGCCACTGCTATTACTGGCATCAGTAGCATGGGATCTACTTAATATTTGGGTATTTGCCAGGTACTTGTAGCCTGAATTGGTCACTGTTTGAAAAAGGATACTGGGCTTGTTGGACTCTCGGTCTGACCCAGCATGGCAACTTCTTATGTTCTTAATTCCGTGCCATGGAAAGGGCTGCCAAGCCCATCAGGTTTTCAAGCAATTCTTCTGCCTACAATGGAGGTGGTGCATGCAAATTAATGCCATGCATATATTCATTGCAGCAATCCTGAAAACCTGCCTGGGTGGCAGCCTTTGAAGATCGTGTTTGGGGACTCTGCTTTAAATGAATGTGTGGTTGGTCTGCCCCAAGGTGATTTAAGTTATTTATTTTATAAAATGCATATTCTGTTTAACCAGGAACAACTGTGCAATCGAGGCAGTACTTACACCGAACAGGAGGCTAGCACTCCGTTCCCCTACTCATCAGGGTTCAGGCACGGCATGGGAGGAATTCTTTTCAGTTTTTCAAACTTGATTTACCGCTTTTGACTGCTGCAGGATGCAGGATGATGGCAGGACTAGTAACAGGGATGTGCTGGAGAGGGCGCCTGATTAAATCACACTGAAAGGTCCGGCCTTCATTGGAGACCTCCTGTAGGGATAAGCACTCTCCAGTTCTCTTTGGTCTTTCAGGATACCCCTAATGCAGCGTTTCCCAAGCACTGTGCCTTCAGATCTGATCAGGTCTGCCATGGAAAAATCACCACTGCCTGATGCTCAGAGCTGGACCACCGCCTGGGCTCTGCTCTCAGCACCTCATAGCAACAAGAGACACCAGCAGGTGGCTCATAAACTTGTAAGAGCTCCTTTCTGAGAACAGGGGTAATCATGCATGCCTTTTCCTCCTAGCTACAGCAAGAGCCTTGGAACGTGATCATTAATGGCCAGAATGCAGGGCAGGAATAGCTGAGACAAGCTTAGTGCAAGTGCACACAGCACCTCCTCTCCGTCCTTGTCTGAGTTCTTCCGGCCTCTGCCTTATCCCCAGGCTGAGTGAGATGGAGAGAGCAGGCACTGAGCACTGGATGTGGCCTGCTTTGAGCGTTGACAGCAGCAGCAGTGGAGGAGCTCTGGGCAGCCAAGGTAACTAACCAAGCAGGCCCACTTCTCGCTTCTCCTGCCAATAGAGGGAGCTGGTCCATTGTGATGAGTCCATGTGTGTCTTCCCCTTCCCCCCTTAGTTTTAAAATTTGGAAAGGGGACTGGTGAGGCTTTCAGTGCTTTCCTAGCTCTTTCTTTTGGCTATGAGCCCTCTCTGCGCAGGCTGGTGTACCACACATTTATGTTAATGTAGGCATGCCTTGGGCACGAAAAGGATGGGAAACACTGCTCTAATTAATGTGCACGAGAGCGAGATCCATACAACTGAGGCAGTGGGCATGCAAATCAATCTCATGCATATTCACTAAGGATATCCTGAAAACCCGAATGGACTGCAGTTCATGAGGGCTGCCACCTGCCTACTGCTGCAAGCCAGAGAAGCTGGTCCACCAGAGACTCGTGATAAGGAGGCTAGGATGGGGGAGCGGGATATAAAGCAAAGAGAAAACAGGAAGCCATCCATTATTTAGGAATGCTCCATGCAGGTTTAATCAGGACATGGGTGTTTGTGTTTCTGCGGCACTCACAGTTTACTGTGTGCTTTACTTAAACAATAAAGAATATAAAAGGGAGAGTGGCTCCTCCCTCTCATCTGGTGCCATGAGCATCAGGAGAACGCCCTAGATTTCTGAGAAAGGATGACCCACATGTGTGGTTTTGCTCTTTGGCTGGGGGGGTCCAGAAACAAGGAGGAGGTGCATTACCTGCTTCCTGCAAATTAAAGACGTCCTCTGGCCCATGAGGAGAAAGACGAAGATATTCCAGCCACCCCCCCCCCCCCACCCTCTCAGAAAGCCTGGCCTGGAGCTCAGGCGCTGCTCCTGGCAGTGGGACTTCATCCCAGTCCGGAGCCAAGCACCACTTCAGCACCGCTGGTACTACAGAGGCAAGCTGAAGCAGAACGTGCCACAGCTAAAACACAGATCAGACGGACGGGTCAGGGCAGCTGGCAGTCCAAAAGGCAGGAGGGACGTATTGATTTTATTTCCACAGCACAGAAGAGGCAAATGGTTGTCGTTATTTTCCACATACAAAATGAGGCAGGATACGTGGCCACCGCAAGCCAGACGTCAGCACGTGCAACCGCACTGAGGCTTATATCAAGCTCAAGTATTTGACAACGCTTTGGGAAAACAGGGAACACAGGTGAAACTGGAAATCCCAACCGGCAAGCCAACTGGTCATACATGCCACACGAGGACACAGGGATAGGATGTGCTCTAGCATAATTACTAAGCTGATAATCATGCACATCTTTATAGATATATGGCAGCAAGGCAGGGACAGGGGCGATACACAAGTCACAGCAGAACGCATCGGGGAAAATAAACAGCATTTGAAAAATGAAAAATACTTTACAGTCCAGGACCAAGATAAATCCTAGAGGATGTCGGAAACTTGACAACCAACTCAAGGAGAAAAGATGGTTTGTTTAGAACAGGAGGAAGGAAAGATGAATTCATTACAGAGAAGATTTGTGGCGTGCCACTCTTCTTTTTCTTTATTGGTGATTTTGTAAGATTTCCTTGCTAAATTAGCAGCAGGCAGAGGAAAAATAGTGAAAGGGAAAGCAGGCAGTCTCGACTCGGCTTCTTACCCTTTCAGCTATTTTCTTTCTTCAAATGGGCGCGCAGTAAGGAGAACAGAGCACAAAGAGGAGGTGGCTACGAAATCAGACTCCTTAACTTCTTTTTTTATCTAACATGTTCTCCTCTTTTGCAGGTCCCCAGCCCTGATGGCGCACCCTGCAGGAGGGCCAGAGGGACGTCTCCTCAGAGCCGGCAGGGGCATCATGGTCGCAGCGGCTGCCATTTTCCTTCCCTCCCTGGAATCGGGTGAATCGCCTCTGCGGTGTGCCCGTACCCCCTGCTGATGCTTGACCACAGCACCAACATCTGACTCCTTAACTTCGACACAAAACGGCAACACAAGGAGAGAGGCTTTATTTACCACATAGGGGGCTTCTTTTCTCATTGCTTGTCTAGGGGGAAAAGGCTTAGAACATCTGGCCCTGTGATGGCAGATCTCAAGGTAAAAGAATCTCCTAAATAAATACCATGAAAATGGCAAGGTTTTAATATGCACACAGAGCTGCCTTAAAATGGGATACAGGCCTTTCCTCCACGTGTCTACCAGCATGATCCACACCATGCTTTATGACAGATCTGCACACCTCTCCACTCACTCTCCAAAGGACGGCAATCGTCCTTCCTAACCCAAGACGTCAGTGGCGTCGCCCTCTTAAAACCTCATTTGCTCACCTCTAGAGGCCTCAAACAACAACCAGCCTTACAATTATTATAAGCAACAAAACGTGCAAAAATCTCAGCAATGGGTGGGCAGAAAGCACCGTGCCAGCCAATGCCACAGCCTCACCATGTCTACGTGCACATCCATTCGTTTCTTGCCTGGATGTGTCTAAACTTGAGATGCTCTAGAAATATTTCTCTCTGATACATCCACAAAGTAAAACTACTTTTTGTTTGGTCTGTTTTGATTCAGCTTCCCTCCAGTTAGAGGCATATAAAGAACTGCCCAAGTTTAGGTAGAGCAAACCCACAGGGACAAGTAAAAAGGGCCTGGTCCAAGCACATGACTGCACTGGGGATACTAAAGGTTGAGTGCACAGGACACCCTAAGAAGCCCAATCTAAATTGCAGGACAGGATCATACTCTAAACACCCTCTCCCATTCTCTAGCGAACTCCTGGGGACAGATTCACACTCCTTGACAATATTTTCCATGAAGGGGCACGCAATTCACTCACTTCTGGGGAGTACTACTGCAGCTTGTAGCCGGTATATGGTCATGAAATCAGGTTGCCTGAAATGGATCCTTACTGATTGCCGAAGGCCTTGCTTTTCTGTGTCACCTGCATACAGGAAGTCATGGCTCCGTATTAGGTGCAAAATTAGGATCCCGTAAGCTGCTACAAAAAGCGCTGGTCGGGCAAAGAAGATTCTTGCAGGTCATGTATCTTGTGTTTATTCTTCTAAAGCTGACAGATCCTTGGAAGTTGTAGAACTGGGGGTCCATGATATGAAGCTCCAAGGGGGTAGACTCTGGAACATTGTCAGGAAATCATTTTACACAGAAAGAGTGGTGGATGTCTGGAATGCACTTCCAGAATGGCTGACTAAAAACAGGAACGGACTTTAAAAAGGCACAGGATAAAACACAGGCAGGCTGATTCAGTAAGACACATGCTCAAAAACGTTATCCTAACGCACGCACATCAATAGCCCCTGTGCGCCCGATGCAGTATTTAAATGAGAGGGAAATCAGGGCAGTGTAAAATGTGTGGTCATAAGAAAAGTGGGTTTCTTTTTCATCAAATCTATATACATTAATTTTTCTCCACTGCAAGCAGTAAATTCAAGAGGCGCAACTATACTCAGGAGGAGGACACATTTTATCGCAACACAGAGGACCATATTTTTTAATGATTCTCATGAGCCTTTGACTGCGAGTTAACTTTACTCCACCTCCGAAGCTGAATTTCCCACATTAAAAAGTGTGCATTGGGTGCGCTTTCCAGCTAACGTCCTCATCTACATGGAATTCACATGTGATGGGCGCTATTAGGAACGCATTTGCTAGGGCGTACGTTTCGGACGCGCTAATCTCCCTACTGCATCGGGCGCTAGTCTTGTGCATTCAACCGCAAGTAAACCCATGGGCTAAGCTGGGTGCACCTTATTGCACCGGCCTGTGAGGAGCAATGAACTAGTGGTACCACAGGCTCTGCATGGAGTGGCAATTATCATCCTAACAGCTGTGGTATATCCTGCACACCCAAACTTTCATGAGCATGGGGGAGAGAATGGCCTTGCTGGTTTTGGTGACTGTATGGCTTGTTAGAAAGCTTGGTGCTAACACACGGAAGGGGAAGTCAGTAACTTCCATTCACTTGATTCTGCTGGGAATTTTTGTCTCATTTCTATTGACATGAAATACTTCAGAAGCTCTTAAGCCACAGACCTGCTCCCACCCCCCGCCATCTTGCTCCTCATCTCTCCCCCTTGCACTCATTCCATATGGCAGGTTGGAATCTGCCACCAATTATACTATGATGCTCTCTGTTGCTCTGCTACTGGTATGCATTCCTCTAATAATCACTTGCCCAACCAATGAATTAACTAGCCCTAGGCCACAAGGACCTGGGATGCTCCATCTGCTTCAGGTGCCCCCTACCCAGAGCAGGAGCTCAGTTTAACAGACATTCATTTACTAAGTCCAAAACAACATCCTCTCTGCAATCTTGGAGCTTGGCAGCCACTCAAAAAGCAAATCCTCTTCCTTACCAGTAGCGAATCCCTCACCCCCTGCTGAACTGTCAGGGAGTCAGGTGAGCCACACATGCTGCAGGGCTCCAAACGAGCAGAAAATAACTTATTATTAAAACATTATTTTCTCCTTCTAAAAAGTATATACTGTATTGGTTTGTTTTTTTGGGGGGGAGAGAGGGGATGGAAGGGGATTTATTTTGACTTTCCTCCTGCTCCTTTGGGTATCCCATCAAAATTGGTACCTGTGGCAGTAGAGCTCATAGCTGCATGAGATTTCTTTTTAAAAATCCTCTTTCCTCCCTCCCATCTAGCCAGACATCACAGTGATGGTGCTTGACCAAGGGCCACAGTCTGAGGTTCCCACAAGAACCGCTCCCCCCCCCCCACCTAAGCCTGGCCACTAGGTGTCGCCATTGTGCTGGGACTTCCCTCTGCAGCATCCCCCAGTCCCGATTAGTCCAAGGAACAGAAGTCAGGTTCAAGAATCAGATCCAAATCTCCTGGTAGCACGGAGCATCACCTCTGAGCCATTGGGTACTTTGGCTCAAGTGGCGTAACCTCATTCAACTCATATCTTGGGAAGTCCAAAAAAACAATTGCACCTCTCCACATTCAGCACCACTCTCCTGTGTCTGCCAGCCAAAATAATCATTTTTGAAATAAAAATACATTCTATTTGAACATTGATTATGTCTAACCTCTTATTTTGGTCTGTTTCTGGCCGATAGTGAAGAAAAGGCAGAGAGCGGATAGGTTAGACAGACCTTAAGGTGTCCACCCCGCCTGTCATCACTCTATGTCTCTAAGAGAGGCCCTTCAGAATGAGACCCCTGGCACGGAGTTCATATCCTCCTGTTTTCCAGAGCTGCTTTGTTCCATGCTTCAAATGTGTCTTGTCAAGTGTCATACTCCTAACCAAGGTGCTCCTTTTAATTAAACGAGCGCCACGCTATCTTTAAAAAATGATTTAAACTGTACAAGATAAATCACAGCTGTAGAGTAGCTGCAGGAAGCAAAGACTTCCAATTAGCTTTAAAACAAGCGAGGGAGAGTGAGAGAAAAGAGAGGGAGAATATTTTGTTTTAAATAATAAAAAGCATCTTAGTATCCATTTTCGCCTGAGATTTCCAAGTGGACGTGATTCCCGGCCCAGGATAACCGATCCCGGGCACTGAGCCGGCGAGACATGCATGCATGTAACTTTTCTCTCTCAGATCACTGCCCTGCATCGAAGATTGCAATCAGTTTGATGACCTCTCCTTTTTTTTTTTCCCCCCTCCATTGTATTTCTCGAGCCACATTTCCCAGACGTGACTAAGAACTCTTCTTTTGCAGACTAACCGAGATGAACCGCATCGCTCCCTTAAACCACCGTTCTACCCCCAAAGCTTGGCAGTCAGGATCCAATTAAAGGGCTTTGGGTAAGGAAATCGATGGGGAAAAAAAACAACAACAACAATGAAACAAAGAGCTGGCACCGCTCTTCTAGAGGGGGCGTTGCAGGGGCTCTTTTTTTTTCTCCTTTACATTTTCGGTTCTCTTATACAGGGAAGGGAAGGAAAAAGGAGGCGACAGTACCAGCACCCGCTTCCCATGCACACACACAACCCCCCTTTCTCTGGCAATTCTTCCTTTCTTGCAGGCTGCAGGCGAGGTCGGTGTCCTGGAAATGAAATCCAGGGCCGTGCTTCCAGCACCATCATGCAAGACGCGTGGAAGAACGCACCCGGCCACTCCTGCACACCACAGGGCAGGGGGGATTCTGTAATAGGAAAAGCGGGCAGAAGTTACCCCAGCTTTCAGTGGGAAGGTACGCGGAGAGGATCCCACCAAAACTACTCCTACGCAATTACACCTGCTAAATTGTATGCAGAAATTGTTCACGCTTACCTTTTTGTATTCACACCTTTTCCCAGAAGGCTTACAATCTTAACAGAATCATTCATTAAGCTGCAATATTTTATCACGGGAGGGGTGAAATATCACGGGCTGGAGGGGCGTTCCCGCGATATTTCATCTCTCCCTGACAAAATATTATGGCGGTATCACCACATGATTTTTTTATTGCAGGACAAACGTGTGACAAAAAAAGGTCATGTGTGACAAAACGTGTGACAAAAAAAGGGCTTATTTAGCCAATTAAAAAGTCCCTAAAATCACACCCTCATGGCAGATTCCCCCTCTGAGGGTCCTATGGAGACTCTGACCTCCACCCCCCCCCATCTTCTGAGACAGAACAGACCCCCCCTCCAAAAAAAAACCTTTGAAACCCCGCCTACTTTCCTAAACCCCTCCCCTTAGTCTTAAAACCAACCCCTTGCCTCTAACAAAATCTCCTCCCTTCCATTAACCCCCCCTCCCCACAGCTGCCTCACCCCTCTCCCCTTTTCCCTGGTCTAAATACAATCTCTCTGGGATCTAGTGGTCCCCACAGTCCTTCCCCCTACCAGAAAAAAAGACCCCGTGATCTGAGGGTACCCTGTCCCCATCCTCACCTCTCCAAAGTCTCATCGGGGTACAGTGGGGGCTCAAAGCGTCCCCTAACTCTGGGCCCTGTCAACGTCCTTTTCCAAAAGTGGCATCAACCTGACTTTCCCCATATCACGTGACAGGGCAGTCAGGTCGATGCTATTTTGGAAAATGTGTCAACTGCTCCCAGAGCTGGGGGTTGCTACAAGCCCTCACTATACCCCATTGCACCTTTGGAGAGGTGGGGGGTGCCCAGAGGTAGAGGTGTCAGGGTGCCCCCAGACCACCAGTGTCTTTTATTCGGCTAGGGGAAGTGTTTAGGAGCATACCACAGGATTACAGGGGTTTTCTCTTATTCTGACCAGGGAGGAAGGGGGTTGTTACTGCTGTGTGTGGAGGGGAGGTTTATTGGAAGGAAGGGGGTTTCCTTGGGATGAGGGGTTGATTTTAAGACCAAGGAGGTTCGGAGTTTGAGAAGGATGGGCAGAGGGTCACCAAATGGTGTCTTAAGACTATTAATTATATATATATATTTTTTTTTTCTTACTTTTTTATTGCAGGACTGCCTCCACGGGGGGGGGGGGGGGGCGCTTTTTTTTTGGAGGCCTGTCTCTTTAACAGGCCTCCCATAGACATCAAGATATGAGTTAGCATCCCGATATCCCCAGGAACAAATAACTACACCTCCCTGAAATGCGATAAAATAACGCGGCTCAATTTTCTCAAAGTCATCTGTCTTATTTGGTTTGCATGGAATTGATTTTTCATGAGCTGCTTTGCATGCTTTATGTAAATGTATGCATGCAAAGCAGCTCATTTCAATAGGAGTAGGAATCTTTGAAGATATCATGTGTTAAAAAGCTGTTAAACTTGATGTCGCCTTATTGCTATGTTTGTAGCCAAGGCATTGGAGGAAGAAGTGACTTGCCCAAGGCCCCAAGGATTGGCACAGGGATTTGAACCCAGCCAGCCCTGCTTCTTAGCCTTCTCTAACCATTAGGCCAGTGCGCCTCCACATCAAATACAAAAGTATGCGCTTAGTACAAATCTTTCCTCAACTCCAACCCTTGGGTAATGGCTCCAGGCACTCTAGATAAACTTGTGCATGGACATGACAAAAGCATGTAAGTTTGCTCACACATCAGGCAAGCACTTTTGTAAAAGACTTTCTCACAGGACAAGCAGGATGGTAGCTCTCACATATGGGTGACATCACAGGATGGAGCCCAATCACGGAACACTTCTGTAAAAGTTTCCAGAACTTTGACTGGCCCCTACTGGGCATGCCCAGCACGGCACCAACCCTGCAGCCAGCAGGGGTCCCCCTTAAGTCTTCTTTTTTCAGCACAGCAGTAGCCACGCGGTTAAGGAGCTCTGTAGAGATTTCTGACAGGAATTTTCCTCACGGAATTATTTTATTTATTTTTATTTATTTAAAAACTCTTCTATACCGTCGTTGAGTTAGATAGCCATCACAACGGTTTACAAAAAGGCACGTTAACGAAAAATATGAGTGGTATAGATAAGAAATTGCCATGGTTAATTTGTAATGTGCCATCATAGAACGGTAACAATTTAGTGTCAAAAACTATGTGTGTCAGTTAAGCTTATTTGTTCGGAACATATTATGCGGTTTTAATTAAACATTAAAATGCATTTTGTAGGTGAAAAGTAATGACTTCTAGTTTAGTGCGTCCTTATCATTACTAAAATTTAATTTACCCCACAGGGGTCTCTCTTTCAACTTTTTCAAGCCACGGTATTCCGGTAAGTTTTTACACGTTTTCCATCAATTACCATTGAGTTTGGCCCTCGCAGCCTACTGGCCGTCGACTGTACCGCGGCTCAAATTTTTCATGGCCATGGCGTCGGGGTTCCGCCGGTGCCCGGACTGTAATCGCACCAAGACTATCACAGACCCTCACAAAGTCTGTGTAATGTGTCTCGGATGTGAGCCCGATGTCCTAACCTGCACCAAATGTGCCCTAATGACACCAAAGGCTCGCAAGGCTAGAATGGAGAACATGGAACTTCTCTTCTGTGCTTAGACCCCGACGCCGTCTATTGCATCGACGTCAGAACCGGCACCGTCAACTTCGCGCCAGCATCGACCTCCGGCCGGTGACCGTCCGGCATAGACGACTTCTCGGCCTTCAACACCCTCTTCTCTTCCTCAGGACCGTGGGGATCGTAGAGATAAACCGCCACTGGCATCGAAAGTCTCGGACCATCAAGGGAGCGAAATTATCGACCTCGCCATCGTCCGAGCCGCCGTCGAAGAAACCCCGTCCAGAAAAGGCACCAACCTTTTCGGCGACCGGGTCACTGAGGCAACCCTCACCCGACAGGGTATTGGGAGCCGAGACTCCGCCTCTAACGGTGGTCCCCCCGGCTATGCCTCTGCCTCCTTCTTCTGTTCCGGAGCCAGGGCTGCTTGCTCCAGGTCTCCGAGAAGAACTGGACCGGATGGTTCAGGAGGCCATCGACAAGGCGATGCATCGAATCCAGGTTCCTCCGGCACCGATACAGATTGCGGAACTGACCACTGACCCGATTCCAGCAGCGTTGGCACCGCTGCTTTCGAGGATGGAAGCGCTTCTGGCCACTTTTCCACCGATGGACCCCGGGTCTCCAATGGCTCCGGTGCCCTCCCCGCTTGCTTTGTCATCGGGAGGAGAAACACCGTTCCGCATCCCTCCATCGGGAGTTCTGCCGATGCCTCAACCATCGATGCCGATACATGCGTCGGTGCCACCTATCCACCCATCGGTGCCGACGCGTCCATCGGCGCCACAGAGTCATCCATCGATACCCTCGATGCCTGCACCGGTGCCTTTGATGCCTTCATCAGTGCCTCCAGTTATTCCTTCGAGTCCTTCGGAGCCTCGACCAGGACCTTCAGGGATCCCACCACCCCGTCCTCCTCTAGTTCCTAGAAGAGCAGGTGCTGATCCCTACGATACCTGGACTGATGATTCTTCGCCAGACAGCGATGATTTGCCTTCACCACCTTCACCTACTGAAAGCAGAAAGCGTTCTCCTCCAGAGGACCTTTCCTTTATAAATTTTGTGAAGGAGATGTCTGAATTGGTTCCCTTCCAATTACAGACTGAACAAGATGACAGGCATCAAATGATGGAGCTGTTACAATTCCTGGTTGCCCCCAAGGAAATAATCTCCATCCCTATCCACCAGGTTCTCCTGGATCTCCTCAAAAAGAACTGAGTCAGTCAGCTCCAGGTTTTCACAAACCTCAATTGGATCACCAATCTGTGGTAGTAGAATCTGCCCAGAAAAGAGCAAGGAGATCAAAACCTCACACTTCCTTTCCCCCAGGCAAGGAACAGAAATTTCTAGATGCCATTGGTCGCCGTGTCTTCCAGGGAGCAATGCTCATCTCTAGAATTGCCTCTTATCAGCGCTATATGACCCAATATAATAGGGTCTTATTTAAGCAGATACAAGACTTGACAGACTCCCTGCCTCAGCAATTTCAAGATCAACTCCAAACCCTAGTAAACAAGGGTTTTGAGGCAGGCAAGCATGAGATCAGATCATCTTATGACATCTTTGACACTGCTACCAGGGTATCTGCAGATGCTATTTCGGCAAGACGATGGGCCTGGCTCAAGTCTTACGACCTTCGCCCTGAAGTACAAGACAGACTATCCGACCTGCCTTGTGAGGAGATAATCTGTTTGGCGAGCAGATTCAACGAACAGTGGCGGAACTCAAGGATCATCATGAGACCTTAAGACAGCTCTCTCTGATGCCTTCTGAATACTCTTCAAAACAGCCCTTCTGGAAGGACTCTAGGAAGTCATTCTTCCACCCGAAGAAATCCTACCGCCACCATCTAGATCCCATTCTACGAGACTGTTTCAAAAAGCCCAGTCTCGTCAGACACGAAAACAAAAACCGCAAGCATCTCCTCAGCCGGGCCCTGCTTCCAGTTTTTGACTCCTGCATAGAGAGCAGCAGCCAGCTTCCATTGCCCCACATACCAGTGGGAGGTTGATTGTGCCATTTCAACAACAGGTGGCACACAATCACCTCAGATCAGTGGGTCCTGGCGATAATTTCTCAGGGTTACCATCTGAACCTTCTCTCCATTCCACCGGACTCCCCACCTCTACTGACATGGAGAACATCCGATCACTCTATCCTTCTGGAGCAGGAGGTCTCCCACCTACTCCAGTCCAAGGCAATAGAACCAGTGCCCTACTCTCAGCACAGCCTAGGGTTCTATTCCCGGTACTTTCTAATCCCCAAAAAATCGGGAGGCGTTCATCCAATTCTGGACTTCCGTGCCCTCAACAAGTACCTCCAGCGAGAGAAGTTCAAAATTGTAACCTTGGGCTCTCTTCTTCCTCTATTCCAAAGAGGAGACTGGCTCTGCTCTCTAGACCTCCAGGACGCATACACTCATATTGAGATAATTCCATCTCACCGCAAAAACCTGAGGTTTTTAGTAGTCCCCAAGCACTATCAGTACCGAGTGCTTCCATTCGGCCTCGCGTCTGCACCACGAGTCTTTACAAAATGCCTCGTCGTGGTCGCAGCCTTCCTCAGGACTCAAGGTGTTCACGTCTACCCCTATCTAGACGATTGGTTAATCAGGGCTCCCACTCAGCAAGCTGCTCTGTCATCCCTGCATCTTACCTTACACACTCTAATTTTGCTTGGATTTCTCGTCAACTACGAGAAATCCTACTTAGTTCCATTTCAAACCTTATCGTTCATTGGGGCAGACTTGGACACCTTGCAGACAAAGGCTTTTCTGCCTCGACAGTGAGCTCTCACTCTTGTGTCTCTTGCACATCAGCTGCAGTCTCAGCATTCCACAACTGCACACCACTTTCTCATCCTCCTGGGACACATGGTGTCCTCAGTTCAGGTCACTCCAATGGCCCGCTTGGCCATGAGAGTCATGCAGTGGACTCTAAGGTCACAGTGGACTCAATCCATTCAGCCCCTGTGGACCATTGTCCACATAACTGACTCACTCCATCAGTCTCTCGCCTGGTGGAGAAATCAGGTCAATCTCCTCCAAGGCTTGCCCTTCCAGGCTCCAGACCCTCAGATAACTCTCACCACCAATGCTTCCAACCTCGGTTGGGGAGCCCACGTGGCCGATCTGCAGACACAAGGATCTTGGTTTCCAGAGGAAGCCAAACACCAAATCAATTTCCTGGAGCTTCGAGCAATCAGATATGCTCTCAGGGTATTTCAGGATCGCCTCTCCAATCACGTCGTCCTGATCCAGATGGACAACCAGGTGGCCATGTGGTACATCAACAAACAAGGCGGGACGGGCTCCTACCTTCTGTGTCAGGAAGCTGCGCAGAAATGGGCGGAGACCCTCTCCCACTCGATGTACCTCAGGGCCACCTACTTGCCGGGAGTGGACAATGTCTTGGCAGACAAGTTGAATCGCACCTTTCAACCACATGAGTGGTCTCTCAACCCCTCAGTAGTGAACTCGATCTTCCAACAATGGGGTTATCCTCAAATGGATCTCTTTGCGTCACCTCAAAATCACAAAGTAGACAACTTCTGCTCTCTCACTCGCAGCCAACACTGTCAGCCCAGAGACATGTTCTCCCTATCATGGGCAACAGGTCTCCTATATGCATTCCCTCCCACTTCTCCCGAAGACTCTCGTGAAGTTACGTCAGGACAATGGATGCATGATCCTGATAGCACCTCCCTGGCCGTGCCAAGTGTGGTTTCCAATACTTCAGGATCTCTCCATTCGCAGGCACATTCCCTTGGGAAAGGACCCGTTTCTCATCACTCAAAATGACGGGTGCCTACGCCACCCCAATCTTCAAGCCTTGTCCCTGACGGCATGGATGTTGAAAGGTTAATGCTTCAGCCACTTAACCTTTCTGAACCAGTTTCCCGTGTCCTGATTGCTTCACGGAAGCCTTCCATGAGAAAATCTTATTCTTACAAATGGACCAGGTTTACGTCACATCATGGTGCTCTTCTCAGTCCCTTGACCCCTTTACCTGTCCAATCACAAAGTTTCTGGACTATCTCTGGCACTTGTCAGAGTCAGGTCTCAAAACTTCCTCCATCAGGATGCATGTCAGTGCGGTGTCGGGGATGTTCCCATATCAGTACAACCCCTTGTAACATGTGTTTTGAAGGGCTTGCTTCATCTCAAGCCTCCTCTGTGTCCTCCGGCCCCTTCTTGGGACCTCAACCTAGTTTTGGGTCGGCTCATGAAACCACCATTCGAGCCTCTTCAATCCTGTGACCTTCAATATCTCACATGGAAAGTGATTTTCCTTTTGGCAATCACTTCCGCTCGCAGAGTTAGTGAATTACAGGCTCTAGTTACCTATCAGTCTTACACTAAATGTCTGCAGGACCGGGCAGTACTCCGCACTCACCCTAAATTCTTGCCTAAAGTAGTTTTGGAATTTCATCTCAATCAATCCATTATACTAACTACCTTTTTTCCCAGGCCCCATTCCAATCCAGGAGAGCAGGCTCTGCATACCCTTGATTGCAAATGGGCTCTAGCATTCTACCTAGACAGTACAGCTGCCCACAGGAAAAGCACTCAATTATTTGTCTCTTTCCATTCCTTCAAATTGGGGCAGCCTGTGGGTAAGCAGACTCCTCCTGGTTGGCGGACTGCATATCCTTTTGCTATCAGCAAGCGGGCATTCCACTTCAAGACCATGTTAAAGGACACTCTGTGAGGGCCATGGCGACTTTAGTAGCACACCTACGCTCGGTGCCGCTTCCTGACATTTGCAGGGCTGCAACCTGGTGTTCTCTCCATACCTTTACAGCCCATTATTGCTTAGATAAAGCCGGAAGACAAGATTCTATCTTCGGTCAGTCTGTCTTGCACAACCTATTTACAACGTGACGTACCAACACCCTTCTGCCTGCCCGGTGGGGTTCAGGATGCCCTCCGCCAAATTTTATCCCAGGCCTCGTGCCTTGCACGCCTGGGTACATTTGGTGCATACTCGGACCTCCTCAGCTCGGTACTCACCCATATGTAAGGACTATCATCCTGCTTGTCCTGTGAGAAAGCAAATGTTGCTTACCTGTAACAGGTGTTCTCACAGGTCAGCAGGATGTTAGTCCTCACAAAACCCACCCGCCGCCCCGCGGTGTTGGGTTCGTAACATTTTCTTATTTTATTTCGGCACTACCTGTAGCTTTTTGATAAGACTGAAGGGGGACCCCTGCTGGCTGCAAGGGTTAGTGCCATGCTGGGCATGCCAAGTAGGTGCCAGTCAAAGTTCTGGAAACTTTGACAGAAGTGTTCCGTGACTGGGCTCCATCTTGTGATGTCACCCATATGTGTTGCGACCGACGCTGCCCGACGTCTCCACTCCGCCCTCTTTACCTCTGTGGTGACTCCCTCCAGGTCTGAAGGACAGCTGGCTGCCACAGCGTCTCCCTGCTGTCTCTCTCTGGCGTCCCCGGACAGGCTCGACGCTGCAGATCCACCATGTTGCCTGAAGCCTAGGGCGTGCGCGCGCGCTCCGAGTGAAATACCAGTAAGGGCGCGAAACTCAGGGGCAACCCCCTGAGATGATGTCATCCACTTCCGATATTTAAAGGTCTCTGATATCGCTAACAAACCGAGTTAGCAAACGTAGGGTTTGGGTTCGGGTTCGGACAAGGTTTACTCTCATTATCCTGCCTAAGGTACTCTGCCTCCTCGGACTTACCAGAGGTACCCGCTCCTCGGGGGCCTCGCTCTCTCTTTACCTTTCAGGTTACAGACAGGAACCGGTACTCGCTCCTCGAAGGCCCTCGTTCCTGACTATCTGCTGATTCTCTTCCGCCTGGAAGTCATCACTGTCTACATCATTGTGAGTTACCATTGCTCTCTCAGAGCTTTCCCTGGAACCAGGAACTCGCTCCTCGAGGGCCTATCCTTTCCAGCTCCTGAGCTCCTTGAGACCAATATGTGAGTGTTGTCATCCAAGTTCTGTTCATGAACGCTGCATACCCTGCCTACTCACTGTCTACAGTTTCTCAACAGCTCAGCCATCCAAGGATCGCTGTTCCAGTATCTGAGGGACTTCAGCCCTGCTGGGCACTTCAGCTCACTACTGCCACTTCTGGTGGTTTCAAGACCTGTTTAATAAAAGAACTAGTGTGTGTCTGTCTCCATACTCTAAGCCTAGCCGGTGGTCCCTCTCGGGATCTTCCCCCGGGGGCATGGTCATCTGTCACCGGCCCAAGGATCCACCCACTACTATCTCCGCCTATGGAATACATCAGATTGCTATTCTTATCTGATTGCTCCTTCCATTAACATAGCGGATTATGACAGATTGCTAACTCCATGGATCCGGCTTAACTCCAGGACCCAGCATAACTCTATGGATTTGGCTTGACTGCACTGACCCGGCCTATCTCCATGGATCTGGCACAACTCTTGGCCTTGCAGGCCATACCGGGCCTGGCCCTGCGCATCTCGGAGCAGCAAGATGCCTTGGATAAACTTACTGCAGCATTTCATCAGCTACACACGCAGAAGGTTCAAGGCACAGCTTCCAACCATGAAGGTCAGTTACAGGAGGTAACTTTGAAGACTGCTGTACCGCTGGCAGCTCCAATCCGTTTTGCAGGAGAAATCCAGAAGACCCGGGGCTTTTTGAACCAGTGCTGCATGCACTTTACTTTACAACCATCTTTATTTCCTATGGCACTCTCTAAGACCACCTACGTCCTTTCGTACTTGGATGGTAGAGCTCTGTCGTGGGCATCCACCTTGTGGGAATGCAAGGACCCCATTTTGCAGGACATAGAAGGATTTATGGACTTGTTTAAATCCATTTTTGACGACCCTGCGCAAACATCTGTTGCCAGTTCTGCTTTAGTGGACTTGAAGCAAGGCAGCAGATCATTGGCTGAATTCGCCATAGAATTCAAGACTCTTGCAGCAGAACTCCGCTGGGACCCCAAATGTCTCAAGACACTCTTATGCAGAGGCCTGGATACCCGTTTGAAGGACGAGCAGGCTGCTCGCCAGACACCTGACTCACTGGACGAATTAGTAGTCTTGGCCACTTGGATTGATCATCGACTCCGGGACAAGGTGAAGGAACTCCGGCCTAAGGTGTTACCAGGGTTGAAATAGGCCAGTGCTATCAATGCACCTCGGATGGTTCCAGTAACTTCCGCTGCTGATACAGATGAACCGATGTAACTTGCTCATGGTCGCTTGACCTCCAAGGAGAGAAGAATTCGGAAGAAGCGCGGTCTATGCATGTACTGCGGTCAGCCCGGCCATGATGTCTCTATATGCCCCATTCGGACAGGCCTAAGTCCTGCTGGAGGACTGTTCTTAGGTCATACTGTGTTCTCTCCTCCGCCCTCTCTCCCAGTCTCCGTGATCTTTGAACCAGCTACGGTTCAGACTCCTGCCCTGGTGGACTCAAGGACAGGAGGCAACTTCATTCTCAGACGTCTAGTGGAAGACCTGAGGAGTCCCTTTGTCAAATGTGAAGATCCATTATTGCATTATAACTTGAAGTGGGTTTTGAACGTTTCTCAACATCACCACTTCCACTGAAGATCTCTGTGATATCCCCAGCAGCTTTACCCATTGCTGCTGATATTCTTAACGCTTTCAACGTTCACCTTGGCTCGAAGGCGGTCAACATCAAAATCCGTATTCACAGATCATAAATTTAGAGTATCTCTGTCACGCTCTTTCCATTCGGAAGATGTGCCTGATGAGCCACAGCACATAATTAACCCGAAGAAGATACTCTAGGCAACCAGTCAGTCTGCATCCGCTGGCGATGCCATCAACTCTCATCCAGTAACATCTACTGGAGAATCATCAATTGAAGTGGTTTCTGGACGTTCCCTATCACTGCAACTTCCACTGAATCCCTCAGTGACATCCACAGCAGCTCATTCCATTACTGCTGATATCTACAAACAAAATTCTTCCAGGACTCAAGATCCACCTGTCATCGATGCAGAAGACAACTTAGAATTTAAGATCAAAGAGATTCTGGATGTTCGTAAAAGAGGCAAGACTTTTGAATACCCTCTGATATGGGAGGGTTTCGGCCCCGCTATAATCTCTTGGGAGCCTCAGACCAATATCTTGGACAAAGAGATGCTTCGTCAGTTCCACCTCGCACATCCTTCAAAACCTAAGACTTGTACCCGTAGAGGAGATCGCCCTTTGAAGGGGGGTACTGTTGCGACCGTCACTGCCTGACGTCTCCACTCCGCCCTCTTTACCTCTGTGGCGACTCCCTCCAGGTCTGAAGGATGGCTGGCTGCTGCGGCGTCTCGCTGCCGTCTCTCTCCGGCGTCCCCGGACAGGCTCGACGCTGCAGATCTGCCATGTTGTCTGAAGCCTAGGGCGCACGCGCGCTCTGAGTGAAGTACCAGCAAGGGCGCGAACCTCAGGGGCATCCCTCTGAGATGACGTCATCCGCTTCCGATATTTAAAGGTCTCTGATATCGCTAACAAACCGAGTTAGCAAATGTAGGGTTTGGGTTCGGGTTCAGACAAGGTTTACTCTCATTACCCTGCCTAAGCTACTCTGCCTCCTCGGACTTACCAGAGGTACCCGCTCCTCAGGGGCCTCGCTCTCTCTTTACCTTTCAGGTTACAGACAGGAACCGGTACTCGCTCCTCGAGGGCCCTCGTTCCTGACTATCTGCTGATCCTCTTCCGCCTGGAAGTCATCACTGTCTACATCATTATGAGTTACCATTGCTCTCTCAGAGCTTTCCCTGGAACCAGGAACTCGCTCCTCGAGGGCCTATCCTTTCCAGCTCCTGAGCTCCTTGAGACCAATATGTGAGTGTTGTCATCTAAGTTCTGTTCATGAACGCTGCATACCCTGCCTACTCACTCTCTACAGTTTCTCAACAGCTCAGCCATCTAGGGATCGCTGTTCCAGTATCTGAGGGACTTCTGCCCTGCTGGGCACTTCAGCTCACTACTGCCACCTCTGGTGGTTTCAAGACCTGTTTAATAAAAGAACTAGTGTGTGTCTGTCTCCATACTCTAAGCCTAGCCGGTGGTCCCTCTCGGGATCTTCCCCCGGGGGCGTGGTCATCTGCCACCGGCCCAAAGATCCACCCAGCACTATCTCCGCCTACGGAATACATCAGATTGCTACTCTTATCTGATTGCTCCTCCCATCAACATAGCGGATTATGACAATATGTGAGGACTAACATCCTGCTGTCCTGTGAGAACACCTGTTACAGGTAAGCAACATTTGCTATTTCTGTGCTTTACCCACAGAGGTCATAGAAACATGACAGCAGAAAAGACTGTCTGACCTGTCTACACTGCTCATCCACCCAACTAATTTAGCTTTATAATTCCCATCACTCCTGCACAGCTCCCCTGTATATGTTCCATGCTTTCTTGAAGTCAGATAATGTTTTTCTTTCCGCCACCTCCACTGGAAGGCTGTTCCATGCATCCATGACACTCCGTTAAAAAAAAAAAAAGTGCATGCATGGCCACCATTGCATGCAAATCTATCTCATGCATAGTCATTGCAAATATCCAGAAAACCTGGCCTGTTTGTGGCTCTCGAGGACAGGATTTGGCCACCTCCTGTTTAGATTTTTAAGTCTGTCTCTGTATGCTTTAGAACAGAGATTCTCAACTGGTGTGTCACAACACACCAATGTGTCGCCAAGCACCAGCTGCTGTGTCGCAGCTTCCGGTGTCCCACAGCCCCTGTTATACTTCCCTTTACCTTTTTTCTGCGCCCGCGGGCCAATTGAAAGCCTCCTCCGTTCTTCCTGCCCCCGCTGGCCATTCAGAAGCCTCCTCTCCCTTCTTCCTGCCAGTGGGAGAAGGAAGCCTCTGATTGGCCGGTGGGGCAGGAAGAAGGGGGGCATCTCATAGCTCGGGGGTGGGGTGGTTTGAGGGGGGCTGGGAGGAGTGACAGTGTCCAGGCCCGTGGAGGCGAAGAAGCCCGACCCTGTGGCTGCCATGGGCTGGAAGTGCTGAAATTAAACACAGCGGCAAGCCACAAAGAAAAGAGGCCAGCCACGCCAGGATTTCCCGCTTCCAAAGTGGCAGGGAACTGCGATAGAGTAGGGATTCCCCAAAGCGGCAGTGAGTCGCAAGCACGAAGAGGCCGGTTACTCCGGGGATTCTCTCTCCCCCCTCCCCCCCCCCACCAGTGAGCACGGCAGAACCGCGTTTAAAGTAAAAGCGGCACTCAGCCATGCTGATTCCAGATGGGGCAATTGGAGCTCCCAGCGGCCATAAAAGCAGACAGATGGGAGGCCGCGGGAGCCTAGGCTTATCCCGACAGCCAGAAGAAAGGCTTGAGTGCTGTGGCATATTTTTCTAAAATAAATGTTTGCTGCTTCAGTGCGGCTGAGAAGGCAGCGGCAACACTGGGAAATCTGCCACTGCGAAATTAAAAGGGGAACACAGCATTGGGGCTCTAAGCAAAGTGTGTGTGAGAGACTGGGCAGGGAGGTGACGGGTGTGTATGAGAGACAGAGACTGGGCAGGGAGGTGACTGGGGTTGTGTGTGAGAGACAGAGACTGGGAAGGGAGGTGACTGGGGTGTGTGTGAGAGACAGACTGGGCAGGGAGGTGACTGGACAGGAAGGTGACTAGGGTGTGTGAGAGAGACAGTTTGGGCAGGGAGGTGATGGGTGTGTGTGAGAGTCAGAGATTGGGCAGGGAGGTGACTGGGGTGTGTGTGAGAGAGAGAGATAAGACTGGGCAGGGATGTGACTGGTGTCTGTGTGAGACAGAGACTGGTCATAGGGTTTAATTGGTGGGGGTGTGTGTGTGTGTGTGTGTGTGTGAGAGTGACTTGTGGGCCCTAAAGAAGAGGACTGTGAGGACAGACCTTCAGCAGCCACTGCTGCTCCTGGTATGTGCTTTCAAGGGAAAGGAGTAGGAGAGTTGCTGGAGAGGGTAAGTAAAGGTGGCATTTTAAGTTTATTTTTCTTGATTGACTGCCATTTTAATTATTGAGTATTATGTGATGTGTCTGCTGTTTTGAAATATTTTATTGATATTTGGACAATTTGTAATTATTTTTATGAGTTTTAATTGTTTGACATTCTGTTCATCAGCTGTTTTGAAACATTTATTAATATAGTTTTAGTTATTTCTGTGTGGGAATCTATAGCAGCTTGGTTTGTTCTGTTTTCCTAATAAGAGGTGTATTAATGTTTAGGACCTGGTTTAATATTTGTAGTGTTGCTTTTTCATAGATAGGGTTGTTATGTGTTCCATAATGCAGGTGTAACTTTGTGCAGATTAGTTTCTGTGCATTATTGCAGATCCTGGCACTATGTTAGGTGCTATATTTGTCTTTCCTTTTCTCCAGGTTTGCACTGCATGCAGAGTGGCTATTTTTTGTTTTCCATTCCAGTTTGTCTCCATATTTATAAAGTATGGTCTTTCTGTACTTGGTGAAGGTAGGTTCTGTGTGTGTGCCCGAGGTGAGGTATTTTACTAGCATGTAGGCAATTGTATCAATCTTATTTGTTGTCTTTTCTCAATAGGACATGCATTAGTGGTAAATTATTGCCTTTTCATAAGGAGGGCTATTGTTCCTGGTAGTAAAGAGAGTTTGTTTTGTTTTACTGAGATGTCATCAGAACCAGAATATCTTTTTTTTGCATTGTGAGTTCTATGTTTAATGCCCTAGTTCTGCTCTGCATCCATTGTTACGAGTCAAGGGGGTTCCTGTGGATGCAGAGTGTATGTTTACATATAGCCCCGTGAAGTCATATATTCAGTGTGTCACACATGTGAGAACCATGTCAGGTGTGTCTCGGCCGAAAAAAGGTTGAGAATCACTGCTTTAGAACAAAGTCTATAGACTATTTTAGTAGCCTCCCTCTGGACCAACTCCATCCTGTTTATATCTTTCTGAAGATGCAGTCTCCAGAACTGTACATGGTATTCCAAGTGAGGTCTCACCAGGGACCAGGGGCAATATCACCTCCCTTTATCTGCTGACCATTCCTCTCCCTATGCAGCTAAGCATCTTTCTGGCTTTTACCATCGCTTTTATCCATCTATTTTTGCCACCTTAAAATCATTAGATACGATTAACCCCACATCCCACTCTTCTTTCATACTTAGAATTTCACTCTTGGGTTTTTGCAACCGAAGGAGGTAATTTTCAAAGGAGTTACATGTTTAAATGTAACATACTATCAGTGTAATTTATAAAAGCAATTTATGTGCTTAAAGTGCACTTACACGGTAAATCTATGGACAATTCAATGGCATGTAGTGTAGCATTTTTCACAAGGCCATTTACACATGTAAAGTGCATTTACACATATAAAACCCAATTTTAAGTGTATAAATGCTTTTTAAAATCAGGCCCTTAATGCATAACTATTTTTTTTGTTAGCATTAAATCTTAGCTGCCGGACCCTAGGCCAGGGATGGCGAACTCCAGTCCTCGAAGTGCCACAAATAGGCCAGGTTTTCAGGATATCTACAATGAATATGCATGAGAAAGATTTGCATTCACTGCCTCCATTTATGCAAATCTATCTCATAAGTGCATGCAAATCTTTCTCATGCTTGTTCATTGTAGATATCCTGAAAACCTGGCTTGTTTGAAGCACTCGAGGACTGGAGTTTGCCATCCCTGCCCTAAGCCATTTCTCGAGTTTCGCTAGGATCCCTCCTCACATTTTTCCCACTTTCCTGGATGTTTACCCTTTACAGATTTTGGTAACATTGGCAAACAGACAAACATATCCTGACAATCCTTTCGCAACGTCACTCACAAAAATGTTGAAAAGAACTGGCTCAAGGACCATTCCCTGAGGCACACCACTAGTAACGAGCTCCTCCTCTGAGTGAACTCCATTTACCACGACTCTTTGTTTCCTCCCACTCAACCAGCTTTTAACCTAGTCACTCACGTTAAGGTCTATACTAAGGGGCGGATTTTAAAAGGGTTACGCACGTAACCCCGAAAACCCGCTCCTGCGCGCGCCGAGCCTATTTTGATAGGCCTGGCGACGCGCGCAAGCCCCGGAACTTACCGCTTGAAAAAATGGGCGGGGCATGGGTGGTCTGGGGGCGGGGCGTGGCCAGAGGCTTCTCCACTGCTGCTGGGCCTGGGGATCGCGCGCCGGCTAAATGCCGGCGCGCGCAACCTACACCTGCCCAGAGGCAGGCGTAAATAAAAAAATAAAGGTGGGGAGGGATTTAGGTAGGGCTGGGGGGTGGGTTAGAAAGGGGAAGGTGGGGGGGGGGGCGGGCGGAGGGAACGGGGAAAGCCATCGGGGCTCCCCTAGGGCTCGGTACGCGCAAGGTGCACAAGTGTGCACCCCCTTGCGCG